>NW_026892550.1:38712500-41212500 GCF_033815535.1 Pezoporus flaviventris | reverse complement strand
TTGTACTTTACAATACTTGTTATGATTATTACATTTTTATTGTATACCATTGTGACTATGGTAATGCTGTTGGGTGGATGCCAGAATCCTATTTTGTTTGCTCATATTTTATTTGTCAAGGGCATCTGGTGCTTTGGAAGGACATTCTTTTTATAAAGATACAATCATTTACGTAAATGAATACCTACTTACACTATACATGATGTCAGGTAAAGAATAGCACAGAGAGAAGCAAGAGTGAATTATGCTAAGAGAGGAATAGTTACTATGATACCTGTCTGCTCCAGTTGGCACTTGAACAATTAAGAAGGAATGATATTCATCATCGGCAACAGTAACTTTGGCCTTGATAAATGTGATCTCCAGAGGCTAAGGTTAACCCAACATCCAGGAGAACAAAAGTAACCTTGAAGAAGGCCCTCAGCTTAAATTTTTGCTGTTTTTTAACTTGACTGAAAATGAGGTTGTATCCCAAAGGACACAAAATACGCTATAGGACACAATTAAAGAAGAAACATGCTGAGAATCACTTGCACAGACTTTTAATGTCAAATTCTGGAACACAAAACTCAACCTCTGGGAAGAGGAAAATTAAATGTATGAATTCTTAGAAGAACTTGTTCTTAAGATCTTCTCTGAAGATCCTTTAATTAGCTAACCTATTTATGCTATTTATTATGCTTAGCTAGCCTGTTTATTAAGCTTTTGGACTTGTAGTACCTCTGTTAATGGAGCTTTAAGCTTACTTTTCTTATGATCATATAGCTTTCACTAAAATGTTTGAATTTTTATATGCTGATTGGGGAAGGAGAAGAGGATAAACTGAAAACAAAAATACAAGCATAAAGACTGAAGATAGCAGGAAGATGCTTTAATGGCACAGCTACTGTTTTCTGTAGTCATCTGTATTACAGAGCTTATTGTAGTAGTAGTGCAGATCAGAAATCCTTTAAACATCTGTGTAACTAGCAGTATTTGAAATCTGATAATTATAATTTTGCATGCTCTTTAGAGAGAACAAAATTCTTTGTGGAACTTGGAAAAGTTTTGATTATTCTTGTATTAATTCTGTAGACTCTTACTGTACTTACAATTTATTCTTATGAATTTTCATAGGATAAAACTAGAAATATAAATTGCACAGTAGACCCTAAGAGCTTTATTAGGTAAAGTAGTATTTCCCTCATTAAAAAGATAACTAGTGGAGGTGTAGGCAGGAACTGATTTAAAAACTGTAGTATCCATTAGGCAGTCTCAGAAATGTCTAGGATGTTCAGGCAGCTAAAAGAAATCTCTGGTAAGTATAATGTTAACAGTTGACTTAGTTTTTTATCTTCTTACAGTGTTTTTCTATTACTGCAAATTTATAGTTTTAAACACCATTCTCATTTAAATATAACTTAGACCTGAACCCTTCATGATATAATTCATCAAAGGCATTTATACAAGAAGGAGATACCTAAAAGATTATTACTGCAACAGCAATGATTTTTTTCCAGAGTTTCCAAAGAGTTACAGGTTAAATCTCCACCCAAATTTCACAAGCCCGTTTGAGAGCCAGTAGTGAGAAGTTCAAGAAGAAGTGGGCTCTCGATAACCAGGAAAACTCCTTGGCATCATGACAAGGCAGAGATGAACCCTCCAGAATCTGAAGGTTCTTACGGATTTCATAGCAAAGATGAATGGTCAGGCCTACAGCTGATGCAAATATTGCTTCAGTAAAATGAGCCAAGTCTTTCCATCACGGGAGGCTCTGTGCCAACTTCCTCTGTTCAAAATCTCCAATTCAAAATACTACTTTTCCTGGCATAAGCACAAAAATGTAAAGAACAAGAATAAAAATTACTAAATGCTTTTCAAAAAGCGTACCAGTATCCCTCAAGTTAGATTATCAAAATTCATCTGGAAAAGAAAAAAATTACTCCAGAAATCCCCAAGGGGCTTTGTTTCTTCCTTGAATACCTCATTTCTGAGATATTCAAAATGTGACACTCAAAACTAGAAACCAGTTGCACCAATTATTTTTTTTAAATGCTCATATTCTCTTATGTGAAGTTTGCCTTCTAAGAAACAAATATTCTCAGGTTGACAACCAGAGTCACAACTAGTTAGGGATATGCATTCAGCCATTATTTCAGAGGATTTATGTAACCTTTTTATCTCTTGTTCATTGATAGACCATCTTCTTAGACATAAATAATTCTATGAACTGTTCATAGATCTAATTTTTCTGATATTTACCTATAACTGCCAACAAGGTCACCTAGCTTTCTTTACTAGTCTTGGTTAATTTGTTATCTTCAGCACGGTCTCTCTTATTAACAAAACTATTAATCTAACTGTCCTTTCCAGATAATGTAATACTTTTATACTCAGTTCCCTTATCAGCTAAATTAATTTATTGCATTGAAGTAACCACATAGAGCTTACACTGTAAAATGATATAAGATACAAAATTGCAGCCATGATGAGCTATGTGTGAACTCATTTTTGATAGCATAAAACATGATTTTGAGAAAATTTGGCTGTTAAGACTGTATTAGTGTAGTAGGCCTGCAGAGCAAAGTAGCTGGTGTGTATGTATGTTCAAGTATGCATATAAGTGGTCCTAAAAGTGCATCCGCTTGGGTTCTTTTCAACATCAAGTAATCTATCTTATAGACTCTAAAATCATTCCACAGTATGAATCAAAAATCAATAAATGTGGATGAACATGTGGATGAAGTATCCTCCCTTCTCCCTCCCCTCTGCACACTAATGTAGATGCATCTTGATTTGCAGTTACCTTGCAGGTTTCTCTCAATTCTTTACTTAGAGTTACAAAATCTCCATTTCAGTGTTACTGGAATAACACAACCTCATAGAAGAAGGGAAGGAAATCACCTTCAAATCAGTGTTTTGGAGCAATGGTTAAAGATGATTATATTGATAATGGAAGCAGAGAAATTGCAGAGGGTGAAAAACCAAGAGACCATACAAGCATAGATCTCTATGTACCCATAAGCTATCTGGCAAGAGATGACAAAGAGAGAACTTTGTTTTTGAAAATAAGGTATTCAGAAAGTGACATTGAAATTTTTTTAGCTGCAACACTAACACCCCAGCTACCTGCAAGATAATCACCACACTGGGTAATAGATCACTGCGAAGCTGAGGTGTAATACTTTTTAATGACCTCATGAAATAGTCAACCATTTGTAGTTACAGTAGACAGAACAAGACCATTTTTTAGACTAAAGGGGTTACTCAGTCTCCTTATGGACTCGTGATTGTTTGATAGACTGGTTTATTTGACACAAGTGGTTTTCAATTAAAAGAAACAAGCAAGTTGACTGGCATTAATTGTGCTTACATACTTCAGCTAAAAATCATCAAATCCCACAGCAGCATTTCTAATTATTTTGCTTGACCTTGATATCAAACTAAGTATCCTACAGCTACTCAGGTCATCCCCTTCATCTTTAGCCACTATTGCAATTTTCCCCACCTTTTTCTTAATAGGAATTTTGCCATACTACAAGGTATATTAAATGCTGACTTCAGCAGTTCAAAATGATCATCAGCAGGTTGGTTTGAGATTTTTCAGCAGTGATTTTCCCAAAGACAAGCAGGGCTGGTAGTATCCAGAATAGACTGGATATATAACATCTGGAATATGAAAGTAGAAAAGGACAAAGTGACCAGGTTAGCCCCAGAAACTTTACGTGGAGAAAAAGAAGCTAACATCTGCTTTTATACAATCTCATATCCTCTTTTCAACCGCATCAGAAAACTGAGGTCAATCAGATTTTAAAGTACGTTTGCAAATTTATTTGTGGAAGATACAATATTTTTCTGTACATTATAGAAATATTTGTGGTCCACTATTAGTATCTGAATTAAATCAAGAAGGAAAAAAACTAAATTTTCTTCAGCTATCTAAGTGGAAACTTTCTCTAATGGGCTATGCCCAATAGCAATTTAATTTCTGAAACTTTGAACATAAAATCTTTGGCTATTTTACTGACAGACTTCTTTATAGAAACAGATTTTAAAGCTTAAAACAAGCAAGCAAAGAAAGAAAGGAAAAGAACTTTGCTTTCTAGCAAAAATGAAAAATGTCAGTCAGAAAAATGTCAGTACATGTGGATTTTTTCCAGAGGAAGCAATTGTTTCTGAATGCTTTCTGGAGATATTTCAAGGTCATTTTCAAAATATGCAAAGTAGATACTCATGTCTAAATCGTTAGCAGCATTGGCCACATTGCTACAACAGCAGGGATACTTGATACTATGGAATTCACACATCACAGTTACAAGTTAGGAAGAAAGTGGAGCTTTGAAATTTTGAGGGCTAAGGCCTTCATACTGACTTGTCATTTTAAAAAACTTTGTTATCAAAAAAAGAATATTCCATGAAAACTGATAAAGAGTGAGAAAGTTTCCTTAGCCAGACACTGTGCACAGGAAATCTGAATGTTAACCGTTCTCTGAAAATGTGTATACCTTTTTGGCATGTTGTTTCTCTTTTACACTGACAACCATTCACAGTGATTCGAAGTTGCTTTAGCTCAAAGAACAGATTCTGAAAATTAATGAGGAAAACTCAACAAGGAGGTGCAATTGTTTTAGCTTTTTGAAAGTCTTCATTACTGTTTCTTATAATCCATCCACTGTATATTTTAGGATATTTTTTTGTTCTCCAAAAGAATGCACACCCTGGAGCTCCTTTTCCAAGAAACTGATTAAAACCACACACTCAACCTGGTACAGCAAAAGCACAGAAGGTGAAGGATGTTAAAAACATAGCCAGTTTGCCTATGCTTTTGTTATTGCTCTGGGGGCTAAAGAGACATAGCTGTCACAAAAGTATCCGTGCAGGACCTTTATGCAAGGATAAATTTTATTTCATCCTAAACAGACTTTACAGGCAGTGAAATGTACAACACTGATCTGCATCCTGGGAATCTCTCCAGTAAAAGCAGCCTGCCTATTTATTAGGAACTGATTATGTGTCACACAGTCACCCAACCTTGAATTATATTAAATAACCTAAATACAATGTATGCTTCATCTGAATTAACCCAGAAAATCCAGAGAAGGACCACGAGAATGATCAGGGGACCTCCCATATGAAGATAGGCTGAGAAAGAGAAGGCTGCGTGGAGACCTCATAGTAGCCTTCCAGTATCTGAAGGGGGCCTATAGGGATGCTGGGGAGGGACTCTTCCTTAGGGACTGTAGTGACAGGACAAGGGGTAACGGGTTAAAACTTAAACAGGGGAAATTTAGATTGGAAATAAGGAAGAAGTTCTTTACTGTAAAGGTGGTGAGGCACTGGAATGGGTTGCCCAGGGAGGTTGTGAATGCTCCATCCCTGGCGGTGTTCAAGGTCAGTTTGGACAGAGCCTTGGGTGACATGATTTAGTGTGAGGTGCCCTGCCCATGGCAGGGGGGTTGGAACTTGATGATTTTATGGTCCTTTCCAACCTTAGCTATTTGTCATGGTTTAAAACCAGGTAGAGGGCTCGTTCACTCACTCCCCCCCTCCTTTCCTTCCCCCTACTCCCGGAGGGACGGAGAGGAGAATCGAAAAGAATGCAACTCCCACGGGTTGAGAAAAGAACAGTTTAGTAACTAAGGTATAACACAAATCACTACTGCTACCACCAATGATAATAATGATAAAGGAAATAACAAGGGAAGAGAATACAACACCTCAGCACCAGCTGACCAATAACTCCCCCCCCCAGCCCGACCAAGCACTGACCGATACCTCCTCCAACCCCGCAGTGCACCAGCCCTTCCGGCTAACTCCCAGTTACATCCTGGGCATGATGTGCTGTGGTATGGAATACCTCTTTTGTTAGCTTGGGTCAGGTGTCCTGTCTCTGCTTCCTCCTGGCTTCCCCTCCTCCCTGGCAGAGCATGAGGCTCACAGTCCTTGGCCAAACCAAAACATCTCTATCAGCTCTGTTCCCAGGCCAAAAGTCAAAACACTGCACTGCACCAGCTACCAAGAAGGAGAAACATGACTGCTACTGCTGAACCCAGGACACTATTCTATGATTCTATAATGATATAAAATCTTGGATCAGTTATAGACACCCTTTTTAGAGGTACAGAACATATGCTGTAAGAATATATAAGTAGCATCCTCAAAGAGCTACTTTGTCTGGCAATTAAAACTTTCTAAAGAGAAAAATAGTTTTTCTGTATTCTGCTCAGATTAACTTGTTTTGTCTTATGCCTTTTATTAATACAGATTTTCACATATTTTTATGACTCATTTTTAAAGTCCCCAAACTGAGATCAAGGTGACAATAATTCTTCCCTCTTTAAAAAAACAAAGTGCACTTTCTTCCTCCTTTCACCTCTCTCTGAAGGCAGTCCTGTGTCCAACTTCACAGGGCTAAGTTCTCAAATTTACTTCTATTTGGAAATTTCCTCAATAAAATCTTTTAAGAGCTTTAAAATTATTTTTGCTTGGCAAAAAAACCCAAACAACCAACCAAAGTGCTCCCAATTTGTGTTAAGAATCAATGTTTCCAGCCCTTGCTTGAAGATGTGATTGATTCAGTAGAGTATCTTGCAATTGGCACTTCAATCAACTACTTGCAGAACTCCTAAAACCAAGACTCATTCCAGAACAGCTTGTCTAAGTTCCTACTTGGGACATGATAATTATAATTTTCAGAAGGCATTAGACATCTTTCACGATTCCTATTGCATTTCCAATGAAATCACTGCTTTTTTACCTCTTACACTGAAATGTCCTAGCATTCCGCTACCTGGTATTAGTGGCTAAATTCTGTCCACTTGCCTTTATAAAGACAAGTCTGAACACTTAGCTGTTCTCTACCATTTGAACAGCATTTTGTCGCCTTATGGTTACAGCAAAAAAACTACAATGACTCTCCAAATGTGGTAGCAGTACACATTTCCACTAACAGAATGTGTCAGAAGCCACTGTTTGTTAACATAACAATAGGTACCAGTTCCTAGTAGTGGCAAGGAGTGATATGATATGCTCAGTGTTAGGCATGCATGAGCATATCTTCTGTCAATACTAATAGATGTCATGAGGCAAACTGCCTGAACAGCGCAATTAAAGTTTTCCCATGAGAGTAGTTTAAATCATGCTTAAGAAGGCTTGATACTTCAGCCACTTGAAACCACTTCAGCTTCAGCAGCTTTCCTACTCAAGGTTATTTTGGGGTGCTCAGCACATAGCAGAGATACTTCATGCCTCTCCAGCTAGCATTCATAATAATCCATTCTTTTTCCCTTTGATAATTTTGCTTACACATGTAATCAAACAGTAGAAGCTGCATCAGAATGTTACTCCTACAAAATGTCTAGCATGGAAAGGTTAATTCAGAATGGACAGAAATTAAGGTCTAGTAAATGTTGCTTTAACTTAGTACTTTAAACAAGGGCAAACACCTTCTAGTGAGGAACTTTCATAAGACACTGCCCCAAATTGTGATTTAAATTCAAACTTCCACTGAGTAGTCTCTTGATTTTGGATCTGAGCCAGACTCACAGGCACTAAATATGTGCTGCTGTAATTTTTGTTAAATTGCAGCTGCTTCTTCAGTAATTTTGCAATCTTGGACTACCACTAATTCGTCTTAGCTGTAGATTATCTAATGTTATGTACCACAGTAATTGTTCCTCTTGACATACATTCAAACATACTTCAAGAACCTTATATTGAACTCTTTTTCCATTTTTTCATTTTTTAAAAAGGGCCTTTTGATTTTTGTCAAAGCTTTTAAAGTGATAGATGCTAGATACCACTGTAGCTTTTACAGAAGTTCTATTGCTCATACAGAGGACAGAAATCATAGAATGATAGAATCACAGAATGGTTAGGGTAGTAAAGGACCTTGAGATCATCTAGTTCCAACTCCCCTGCCACAGACAGGGACATCTCACACTAAACCATATCGCTCAAGGCTCTGTCCAACCTGGCCTTGAACATCGCCAGGGATGGAGCATTCACAACCTCCCTGGGCAACCCATTCCAGTGCCTCACCACCCTAACAGGAAAGAATTTCCTCCTTATATCCAATCTAAACTTCCCCTGTTTAAGTTTTAACCCGTTACCCCTTGTCCTATCACCACAGTGCCTAAGGAAGAGTCCCTCCCCAGCATCCCTATAGGCCCCCTTCAGATACTGGAAGGCTGCTATGAGGTCTCCATGCAGCCTTCTCTCTTCTCCAGGCAGAACAGCCCCAACTTTCTCACCCTGTCTTCATATGGGAGGTGCTCCAGTCCCCTGATCATGCTCATGGACCTCCTCTGGACTTGTTCCAACAGCTCCATGTCCTTTTTATGTTGAGGACACCAGAACTGCACACAATACTCCAAGTAGTATTTGAACTTGTACACGAGAGCAGAGTAGAGAGGCAGGATAGTAGTAGAGTGTATAAGACAGAGTAAAAGACAGAAGTAGAGGGTATAAGGAATCAGTAAGACAGATACAGAGTTTTTCACAGGAAACGGCAATAAAGGACTTTGTCTACCTTAGATTTTTCACCAAAATTCTCATGATTATTATCAACTATGCTGTTTTCACAAATGAAACCAAGGGCTAGGGTCTTATTGCTGAAAAGCATTATCAGCCATTGGTGTTTTAGCTGTTCTTTTCTCATTTCCCACTCATGGCAATTGATTAAGACTCTGCAGACATCTGATGGCAAGAATGGAAAATCTGGAGGTTTGAAATACAGTATTTATGCAGTCACATTAGTTTCTGAATTACACTGTCTTAATTATTTTTCTCTGGAAACAGCTCTTGGTTTTGTGAAATGAGCTGAAAAGAAGAGAAACATCCATAGAAATGTTTTAATTTCAGTTATGCTGCCCTTACAAGGACTCAAACAGGTCCATCAGCTGGTGTTCCCGATTCAGACTGACTTTGCTTAAATTAAAGGACAAAATGTCCAAGATTAGCTTGTAAAATAATGGTCACACAGGAATTACAGACCAGATGGGTGTATTAATTTAGTACTTTCCATAGCTTCCTATGTCTCCTGATCTTTGCACTGGGTAAAAGTATTTTCAACCAAAATGTTATAAAAGTATGTCAGTTCTTTTAATAGGGTTAGCTAATCCTTGAATGTGCCAGCAGATACATTAACGATCTTGAGCAATAAACCCATTTGATTCAGAATACCCATTTATGATACTTTACATGATTTTAAGCCAAAGGATCACAGGGACTGTCTTTAAATCAAAGCAGGCTAAGAAGAGGAAAGGAAGGAAGTACTAGAAGACATTTAGCAATTATCATCCTTTTAATAGTTGTGGTGAATTAAAACCATAAATTCTGTACACTGGAAAAATATCACACTGATATTTCTTGTACAGTTTCTTCACAAGAAAAAAAATCCCAAGTTGTATCAGGCCCAATTCTTTAAAAGGATAACTACAATTGTTAGCATACATAGCAATACACCTCTGACATTAGCATCACAGCCAGCCAGTGCTTTCCTTGTTCAGCATCTTCAGTGGAAAACATGCTGAGAAGTGTGTCCCATGTCAGGAATATTTATGCAGTGTTTAAACATTGCACAGCCCTTCTACTGCAAGCTTCTCAGGTAATGTTTCAGCGTTAATCAACAGTATTTATACTAGAAGCGAAATTAAAAAGTAAAATGCAGTACTAAATACAAAATGTCAAATGGAAAAAAAAAGAAAATCATCTAACTGGACTCAAGTAGATCTTTTAAGCCAGCACAGCATCCTTGCCCTTATTTTAACAATATGCTTTGTTAACCTTTGTTAATGACTAAACTGGAGGCCCCACCAAGGGAGGAGCATTGTATGTGCCAGGTCAAAGTGTGAATGGCTTTAAATTGTTAGATCAACCTTCAGATCTCAATGTATTTAGCCAAAGCCAACTACAGTGACAGAAAAAGTCATCACTGAAATAGTTACTGAACACACAAAATAACTCAAATAGTTTCCAATTTCAGTCAAACTGGAACAGAAATTCAGGCAGGTCTTGAAAAATCTAGTGAATGTACCAGGCCCCAAAAGTAGATTTCTTCTAGTTGGAAAAAAAGTTCTTTGCACAAGCCTACAGGTTAGTATGGGAAGAACACATGGAACTAGTCAATATTCCCAACTTATTTTAAGCCTTTAGAAATTGTGAACTTCTGCAAGCATCTACTTGTGAGCAGTTGCAAACATAGTTTCCAGAGTAGTATTACATTTGAGACACTTGGCTCGTGGTGAACCTTTTAGCTATAGGTCTTGAAACTGAGACTATTTAAAAAGAAGAAGAAAATTAATCAAAAGTTTTAAACAGGTATTTCCCTGACTCCATGTAGTGGCTGCATTTCAAGCAGAGTGATGTATGCCTTCTTCTTGCATTATCTGTATGGTAGACAAGTGTCACTAGGTGTCAGGCTCAAAAACGTGCATACTGAATTTTTAATAAAAGTTATATTTGAGGTAACTGGTTTTAGTGACTGAAGTATGCAGGGTGCCACATGGGGAAACACAGCTCCAGCAACCATCACGATGCACACAGCAATGTCAGACTGCATATGCTATTTGCTCCACAGTTTTTTCATAGGTTTTTAAGGCCAGAAAAAACAAATTATCCATCTCATTTGACATGTAGTTCATAGGTCATTGTATTTCACTGAAACCAGACTCAAGAATTTTATTTATAGTATTATTTTTCAATTTGCCAAAGATTGTAAATGACAGATGAAGTGTAAGAGAACACAGTGCTTCATGAACATAGCTTGACTCAGAAGAACAGCATGCCAGCTCAGAGCACAGCTTACCCACCACTGACAACCCACTTTTACTTTTGATAAAAGAGAGGTGAAGAACATTTGGGCAATTGTGAACCATCCTGCATGATCCAGGCAGGCAACCCACTACAGCACAGGACTTCCATGCTGGCACAGGCACCAGCAATTTGCACAAGTATCTTTTGTAAAAGCTTCTAAAGCTTTAGTGAGTTAAAGACAGTTAAAAACAAAATACAGAAAAGTTGGCTGGGGGAAAGATCCTAGAAGAAGTTCAGATTGCTTATCAAAAATATGGCATGAAAGGATATAAAATAAAGTAATACTATATTTCTTGACATGCCCTACTCTCAAGTCTATTTTGCACACTTTGCTCAATTGGAGAAGAAATAAACTCTGTATTTCTTCATATTGGTCCAATTTCACAATTGCAACCAGGTCATGCTGCTGAAAAACAAAACATGATGTTTTTCTGGCAGCTAGTGACAATTCCCTTCTGTGCTGCAGACTGGAGACGTTTGTTGCTGTGCATTGGATGGTAGCTGCGTTCCTTCAGGGCTGTACCTCAGTTAAGAGAGTAGCTGTCCCTTACTGTGGGAGAAGGCTCTTGATTTCCACAGTTCAATGCAAAAAGATAGGGAGAGAGAGAGGTGAAGATTAAGATAATCAAGAAGGGTTACCTGTGTCTGTCTTTCTACAGAAAGAATCCACAGGGTTTACTGTAATATTTATGCTGGTTTATTGCGTACTTTAATTTTATTCTTTGCTGTTTACATTATGATACAAAGAATTCACTTTCAGTGCACTTTTCTCTATTTTTCTCTGAATATATATAAATGCAGTCGGAAATGTAGTAGAAGTCTTTCAGGTCTCTTTCGGTCAGAAAGAATTTATAGCTATTTACAACTTTCACTTCTTATAATGTAGTTTTCTGAAGAAAAAAATAAAGGAGCTGATTACTATTCATGGAGTAGCACCCCATTAATAGTAATTGTTTTTAAATGACTAATGTTTTAAAGCTTATGCAATTATTAGAATGTTACTCCATTTTCTTGGACTAGAGAGGGAAGACATTTTAATCATGCACAACAAATTCAGCCCAGTAAGTTACTGCTGTATGATTCAATAATTTACGAAGCATGAAGAGTGCAAAGAACTATTGTCAGGCTGCCCAAAATTTTGGATCTGCGTTTTGTGTTATACTATACAACTTGCAGTCTATCCAACTTTTGGTTAGGATAGCTTGGTATCATTCCCCATACCCATGTACAGAGATTTTATATAGTATCTAGTTGTTCACTTATAAATACCATGCATCAGAAAGAATTTTATGAATGTTGGGATTTTCTGGAACAAGCTGAGGCAAAAATCTATTGCTTCAGATAAGCAATTTCCTTGTCCACAGCTATACAGCATGGGTCATACGCTTGTGACGACCATTCCATTACAGGCACATTGTGATGTGGCCATTACAGGGCTTTTCAGTAGCAGGGCATGAAAACATGTTTTTATTCAAGTTTCAACAGTGCTGAAAAATATATCAGTCACCCCTTGTTAGTAAGCATGAGATATAAGTGCTAAGAACTGTTGCAAACCATTGCAAGATCTTGCCTGGCTCATAGATTTTCATAAGTTATTCTATCATAAAAGGAACATTTAAGTGACTCTGACAATACAATACTTGTTTACTTGCATAAGAAAATAACTAAATAAAATCCAAGAATGCAGTTTAGCTGCCCTAATAGCTGTCAAAAATTTCACTAGAAAAACATAAGCCATTTCCTATTGCCTTTCGAAGCCCATTCTGCCTGCAGCTGTACTGTTGGTGATGCATATATAAGGTAGATCGTGTGCCTCATTAGGAGGAACTTTATATCTCAGATTCAGACACTGATCTTGCTAAATCAGCTGCAGTTTCCTTCTAAGAATGAACTATAAATCCTATTTCTCAAGCAACTCTGAATAGTGTTCTGGTGGTTGAGTAAATATCAAACAATATAATCTGTCTCTTGAAAGTTAAACAAATAAAGCAATGTTCAGGTATCTTTTGAAACAATGAGAACTTTTCTCTCTGAAGTTTTAATGTAACACTATACCTCCAAAGCAAAAGAGTGTGTATCTCATTCTAATGACCCCTATATGTTTTGGCAGTACTCATGAAAGCCTCATGTAGGAGCATGGGCAAATATGACCTTTCAGCTCACTTCAAAGATTAGACTTTCAGTTTTGATGCCTGGCAGAAGCTATGAGAGAGTTCACTAGCTCTATTGACAGTATGCTATGGATATATGCGAGCTTTCTCTGCCTAAACCACTAGCCATATAAAAACTGGAGAAATGTTTAACTTGCTTTTAAAAACACTTCTTAAGTGTTTTTAAAGCAATTTTCTTTCACTGTGTTCCTACAGTAAAAATGTTCTGTTTTATGCCCACCAGGGAAAGTTTACAATGACCTAACATCCAGTGGTACAAAATTTGTCATAGTCCTTCGGGCTAGGCCGGGTACGTATAACAGTTCTCAGAGTTCTCTAAGAACTTTCTTCAAAAAGGAATAGCCAAAGTTGTCTTCTTCAAAACACTGGATCCTAAGTACTGAAAAGACAGCTAGGAAATACTCTCATGTTGGGCATAGTGCTGTAAGTTCTCATTATTTTTCACAATGATATGTTGATTTTTTCAGTCCCCAAATTGGGTGCGTTGAGGAATCAGTTTCAGATGATTGGTGGATGCAACAATGTGGATTGTCCAGAACTAGGGGAAAATTTTAAGATTTTTAAGAACGTTTTGCACGTCATACAGCAAGAGAAGCTTTTGCTGTTTATACACCTTGGAAATGTTGCAGCCTATTAGCACACTTTAAATTCCCATCCAGGAGGCCACATGTGACAGCTGAACTGCACAGATGGAGATCTGTCATAGTGTTCTGTTTAAATCACCTCTTCTCCTTTCAACCCCATTGTGTCACATGCTTTCCCACTAAACTGTGGCTTTTTGACAGCAAAGATGTTGTGAATCACCAGCACAAGGTTGTGGGAAAAAATGGAACAAGCTAGAGCCGAGAGCTCTACTCTGTTGTAGCCTAGAGCTACAACAAAGCATAAGGAAAATAAGAGGGTTTCTCTCTTACAGAAGGGCTTGATATCTCTAGTGAGACATCAGACTGAGCAGGAAAAGCTGTTTAGGGAAGATGGGCAAAGCACCCAATCTGGCAAGGTTGACTGCATCTAGAAATTACGGCCCAAACTTTCTCTGGAGGTAAAATTTGCTCTCCCCACTCCTGTTTACTTCTATAGCCGTGCATCTGATCTGTGCTTCTGCTGTTTCTGAACAGAAGCAGAATAGAAATGATGCCATAAGACAGTCAGGCTTTAATAAGACACTTCTGCTGTCATAATAATCAAGTATGTTCCAATGATATTTCCAAGTGCATTGCAAAACCAAAGGGTTCAGAAGAAACATCGGAAAAAAAAAGAAATAATCAAACTTCACAATTGTTTCTTTTAAAATCAGGTGAGGTATAAAAGAATTAGTGCTACCTTTATTTGGAGGTTTGTTTAATTTTAGTCTTGTATTTCATGTTATATAATACCAATACCAGTAAAACTTTGAGAGAAAAAAAAGAAAAAAAAGTTTCTAGATTTTTGTGCAAGTTTGTGCTTAAAGAGTCAGACTTTGTCCTACTTATAAAGCCACTTCAGATAAGAGTAACCTACTTGCATCTTATTACTTTTCCAAAATAGCACAAAGGAAAAAAAAAATATTAGAAGAAAAAGGAGTGAGTAGGAAAAGGGAATCTCTTTCCTGGAAAATTATTTCAGATGCAGGCAGCAAAATGTCCACAAAAGAAGAATAAAAGCCTTCACTAAAATATCTAGGGAAGCTTACCTGGATTCTAGAATCTCTGCAGGTCTTCTATTTCTTCTCCCACTCCAACATTGTATCTGTGCTAGGCCTCAGAAAATCAAGAAAATTTCAGGGAAGACAATGATAAAACCAGAAACTTCAGAAATTATAAGTGCACATGAGAACTACCTGAGAGCTGACAGTCTGAAATTATTTCAAACCTCATTGAACACCTACTACAAATAGGATTTATCTGCTTATGCCAGTTTTTCTTCAAAAAGGAATAACCAAAGTTGTCTTCTTCAAAACACTGGATCCTAAGTACTGAAAAGACAGCTAGGAAATACTCTCATGTTGGGCATAGTGCTGTAAGTTCTCATTACTTTTCACAATGATATGTTGATTTTTTCAGTCCTCAAATTGGGTGCGTTGCAGGAATCAGTTTCAGATGACTGGTGGATGCAACAACAATGTGGATTGTCCAGAACTAGGGGGCTGAGATTCTTGGGGTAGTAGGTTAAGATGAGAACATCACCTTTTTCAGGGCTTCAGGTAGCTCCCAGCTCACATCCACTGACAAGTCAAGTCATTTTTCTTCTTTATTCTAGTGATGGATCAAGGCCAGACTAGATGTTTCCCTCCATCAATATTAAGATCCATTAATTGTTTTGTGTTTTCAAAACATGATTAAACTGATTCATTGACTCTCTTAATCAAGAAAACCACCTCTCTCTTAGAAGTTCAACTACATCCAATAAAAGTTTAACTTATAGTAACAAGAGAGTGGGGGTTACTTTTTTTCTATTTTGTCACTTAAGAAAATGAGATTTATCTTAAAGAAAGAGAAATGTTACTTTTGAAAAAAATAAGAAACTAAATTTAAATAACTGAATTTCTGATGTAAAATTTGTATATTTTCTGTAATAAATGGCCAAGGAAGTAGTAAATTTCCTATCACACATATTTGGCTGAAATCGATAGATAAATTTACAACTTAATTCTTTTAAATAAACTTAAGAATCCTCACTTTTGCTAAATGTTTCTATCATAGTTGAGCAAGACAAAAAAGGCAGAGCTGTTTTTTAGAGAGTAAAAAAAGAGGAAAAAATCTCATCATGGAAGTTGAAATTCTCTGGGGATCTTCAACCCTTACATACAGAAAACACAGTGGTTGATACATTAACTTCTTTCCTGTATTTTTCAGCACAGACTAAATTTTAATGCCATAATAAATGCAATACAGCAAAACTTTCATATAGGTTTCCAGAAAAAGCCGGGTTTTCCCCCCCAAGCACTTGATATCAAGCATTAGACTTTCATAAGGAGAATGCATATCTAATAGAAACATCCATGTTATTGCCAGGGGGTGCTATTAGTTCACCATGGTAAAAACAACCAGAGAAATTAAGGTCTGTATTAACACATATAAACTGTAAATCATCTCTGAAAGTCGCTAATCCAAACTCTGCAGTTCAGACATTAAAGGTGCGTGAAGTGGTTAGTGGCACTTTTAAAGGAGAATGAACTTTAGTCAGTGTAAGTCTGTAAGGACCCTGTACATTTCAGTGTTCCTCAGCTCACTTCTGCAACACCTGTGACCCTGACTAGGCACCAGCTTTCCAGTGCTGTGCCAGAAAGGATGAGGTCCCATAGAATAAGACTCCTTGTGCAGAGCAAACTGACCTTCACAGGAACTGCCTAAGCTACAGTGATAGGGAATGTGGTTTTAGTGCAGGGTGAAGACCCTGTGGTGGAAGAGCAGCCTTTCCCTCCAGCTCCTAGCTGGCTCAGGTGTCAATGCCCATACACTTGGTGACCACTGTACCTGCTGCTGCTGGAGGGTGACATGGTGACGTACACGAGCAGACATGCTGCTGGCCCCCTTCCTGGCAGAAAAGCAGGGTGCCAGCAGTTACCTGGGCACCACAATCTGCAAGAGGCTGTGCATCTCCAGAGCTAGCACACAAGAGGGGGCAGGCTGCTGGATATGGGCAATAACCAGCCACAGTTCAGAGGCTGCTGGGTGTACTGTTCACTGATGTGTTTGTGAGAGCCTGTCAAAGATGCGCAGTCCCATAGCTCCTTCCTTGTGAGCAAGAAGATACTAATGGGTTCCCTGTATATGATGCCACCTACACTCTGCCTCTTTTTCTCTCACCAGCTGTGTCTGAATTAGATGAGTCAAGCTCTCTCCTGTTACACTACTGTAAAACAAAGGAACTCCAGAGAAGGTGAGAAGTTCCTCTAGGGGGTATTTGAGGGTTAATGGAGTAAAATTTGTTTCTGTGCCTGCAGCTACTGCCACTCCTCTGCTTGAGTAATAGAGCCTTAAACATTCAAGTGATGGGTGTTATTGCATGCCAGCTGCAAACCAACAAAGCAGGCTGTAAACACATTTTACTTGTTTCCCTCTTTGTTTTTTAATGTGCTCTTTTTCTCAGCTGAGATCCTCTTGCTTCTCCAGCATTGTATCACACTGACATGAATGGGCCTAGCCAGTCAGGGTAGGGGATGTACAGCCTAATATGACTCACAACATTCAGCAAGTTTTAGTCATCAGGCTTACAGTACAGCTATGGTTAGCACCCTGATCCAGCATTTCTACCATTTAAAATTTCCTCCCCTATTCCTTCAGCTGGGACAAGCCATTCTTCTGTATCTGTGTGATTTTTTCATTAAGGCTGCTGGTGTGCAAAAATATGTATGCTGACATATCTTTTAGTAACAACTTCAAGACAAACATATTTCTAAACCCATTAGATCTGAAGCTGAAGATGTGGAAGTGATTTATTCTGGAGATGCGGGTACCTGTTTCCTGACAGGACAGGACTAGAGCTATCTTGGGGCAAAATCTATTTTTGCCCTGTGTTTGATGTGGCTGTATTCCATAAATCACACTGTTTTCTGCATAGGTAAACTGTTTCATTAGTATAAAACATATGTCTATGCTTAACCTTGGTGCACAAAGAACCTGTGCACTTAGATGATACCCCCAGCATACAGTCACTCAGACCCAGGCTTGAGTGCATGCATTGTCACTTTATCTGTTGGAAAACCCATAAAATGGATAAGGAGTATAAAGACCCAGAGGACACCAAGAGGCCTTAACCAATTTGAAGCACCTCACCTGGGACCTCCACCCAGGCACCTTCTGCCCATAGGCCCAGGGCACCATTAAAGCTCAGGCCTGAGCCTTGCCTGTTTTTTTCCCTGGGCTGTGGGGCAGGTGTGCTTGTCTCCAGCTATGCCTCCTAGCTGCACTATAGACCAGTGCTGCCAGTAGCTTGTCTCCTGGCTGGACCTTGGGCTTGTGTTATAGTTCAGTCCCTAGCCTGTCGTCTTCTGCTCCCGGCTGGACCCAAGGTTCATCTTCTCTGCTGAGGTTGTTGGTGGACCCTGTTGGAACCCCTGGCTCTGCCTGCCGTGTCCAGACCTGTAGGACAGTGCTGTGTGAGAGCCCTTAGATCATGGCTCGTTGTTCATGAGAAAGCAGAGACAAAGCTGGTGAAGGATCCCGGGGACAAAGTATGAGGTGCTGCAGGTAGGAGTGGTTTGTAATTGTTAAATTAAGGTGTGTGAAGCTTGCTGGAGACAGGACTTCTCTTCCTGGGTAGCCACATTGCTATGCAAGGGGTGGCCCAAGGTAGGTGTGTGTCCAGCTGAAATAGTGAGAACAAATTACAGATAAGAAGGCTTGATTTCATTAGAGTGGCCCAACTAAGCCTCTATTATTCTGTGTTAATAGACTCCTCTGTAGGTGCACCTTCCTGTTCTTATATGTGCTCTTAGTGGCTTATTTTTCAGCTTCTGACTTCCAAAAATCAAACCCCTATGTTAAATCTGACACCTGATTTAACTACTGTGCAGTGCTGGTGGTTTCTTGCCCTTTTACTCTTTCTATTTTCTTGAGCTCTAGTGCCTTTAGTGTGATGGGTTAGTTAAATACTGAGGTGTTTGCTGCTCGCCTATTCTTTCACTGGGATCCCACGGTACAACACAAACTAAAATGAATTCTAATTGATCTTTAGTGCCATTTATTATTTCCTGTTCTTACATCTGCTCTTGGAGCTTTTCAGCTCTCTCTGCCCTGGAAGCTTCTAACTATCTGTAAATAAGGCTTGTAGCCTAGCAACATTGAGTGAATGCACTTCCCTTGCTGAATAATGCTGGGCATAATCAAATCAGCTTGTTATGCTGTCGGCAGCATTAACACTATAAGTTGGAGACAGTTTAAAGTATTTCATGTACATTGGCATCATTTTGAACTGGAAACTTTTTTCAGCTCTTTAGAAGACAGTGTAGACCTAAAAAGTGTAGAAGGGCCCAGCTTAGTAGCAAATAAACCAGCTCAGGTAATGAGTGCAATCATCAGACTGAGTTGGCTGATTGATTAATCTGACCCTCAAGGAGACTAAAGAGAAAGGAAACACTATATCTGAGCATTTCTGTTCACCAGCACAGACAACCGTGCAGTTTGGAACTACCTTAGCTACCTGACAGGGAGAGCTGCCTTATGATGCAGTGGTTTGGATTGGGTTGGAAGGCATTTTAAAGGTCATCTAGTTTTACCCTTCCTGTAGACTGCGCTTGCTCAAAGCCTCATCTAGCCTGACCTTGAACACTTGCAGGGATAGAGCATCCACATGATAGTCTTCTAGGCAGGAAATCAGCTCATGTCACAAAAAATGAGCAAACACCTATACAGTACATAGCACCATTTATAATCCTTAGGACTGTCTCACTTTGAAGGGGAAATTTGCACTGTTGAACTGCATTTACTGCAACATATTTGAGGGGTGTAAGCAAGGCATAGCCTTCTCCCTTACCCTGTCATGCTTTACATGCATGTGAGGCATAGCACTGTTCTAAAGGATGCATCACCTGTTCTTTCTATGCCCTGCTGTATTAGGTTATTCACCCTAGCATGAAGAAGGGTGGCATAGATCTGCTTTAGTCCCATACAGTTATACAAGCTAGAGCAAGAAAAGCTGCTTAGTTTTATATTGAACTGAAGTCAGAAATGATTCTTCAATTTGTAGCATGCTGCACAGGCCTGTAAAAAACTGTATTGTGTGTGAGTAGAACTTTGCATTTTCCAGCTAGTGTATCTCTTCACTTCAGAACAAGTAAATCTTTGTTCTGCATTTTTTAATTGACCTTTTTAATTTAAACAAGTTTGACTGGGCAATGAAAGAATGGTTCCAGCATAATGTTATTGCAAGACAGTTGGTGATGCCAAGCACAAAAATATCTGTGGCCTTTTCTCTCTTCTCCCCTCCCATCACTGATTAGCATAAGCATTAGTAGTTAGACAGTAAGAAATCTGGTTGGCTTTAGATTTTATAAGCTTGAGTCCAATGTTTTTATAGGCTGGGAAGATACTTAATTCTATTAAGAAAGAAGTAACCAAGCACAAGAATCAGAGAAACTCAACCCTGTCAGCCTGAGGTTCAAATAGATATTTCATTCTGGTATTTTTGCAAGCTTTATTGATAACTTCATGCAGCTTAAAAATACAAAATTTTAATTTGCATTGATGTAAATATTACTGAAAAAAAAATATCACTTTCTTTTCATGTTCAGTTCTGCCTAACTAACTTATATTGCTGAAACCTGGCACAGAATGTGATTTACAGCCACAGCAATAACTTGGTTTGGTTTTGCTACAAGATTAAAAGGCATCTAACTCTGCTTTCTTAACTTGGTACACTTCCCAGCATGGATAGGCCTGAAGATCATAGGCTTATAAGACAAATGCATTTATTCCCTGATACCTCATTCCAGGCTCTGGGAACTGACAGTATCTGCTGCAAGTAATTGTATTTACAACCCTTTTTTCTCACAAGATGGCAAAAAGCTTTCTGATCAGTAAAAACAACTGCTTGCCACCCTGAGACAGAGACCTAAGAACTGGTGATGTGCATGCCTTGCAGTTGCTGTAACCTGGGAGGTAAAAACTGATCTTGCTACTTCGGATGAAATTGGAGTTTTGGAGCAATTTCACAGAATCCCTAGGAGATCTATTTACCTGCTTCTCCCTTTAGCTTTGAAACCTGTCTTGCACCACAGTCTTGATCCTCTCTCAATGATCACTTCTCTTGCTGTCAGCCTTCCCTTCCTTATTAACTGGTGAGACCTCAGCAGAGTTACCAGGGGATGGCTGCAGGCAGGCATCTCCTAAACAAATAGGAATAAGGTTCTGTCTGACTTTGAGAAAATCTAATAGTAAAGGGAAAATTGTCTGTGGAAGGGAAGGTGCACAAAGATGAAACCAAAAGTGTCTTGGGGATTCAGAATGGAAGGTGAGAAACAGAGTTGGAGACTGGCAAGCATAAAGGGATCAGTGAGACTTTCTCAAAATGGAAGATGAAAGGACAGGACTGTAATGAGAGAGGAATAAGATGTAACAAGATTTACAGAGCAATAACATGGAAAGTGACAGAATAACGATATATTAAAATGTCTGAGTGGAAGGTAATTGACAACTGGAGTTGAAAAGGAGTGTAAATGCTGCAAGTGGGAGGAAAAGCAAGAAGAATAAGGAGCTATATTTTTCGATACATGTTCTGACTGTAAAGGTAGAAATGCCATCACACCTACTCACCGTGTCTCTGCTTTGCTTTTGAAATTCAGAGGAAGAATTTCTATTAAAATGACCTTAAATATCCCCTTAATCATTTCTGTTCCCATTTTCAATATAGAGAAGCTTTTCTCTTTTTTTTTTTTTTTCCTTCTGTTTCTTTGCTGGTTTCTTAAGCAGGGGAGAGCCATCACTTCTAATGAGATTCTCTCCTTCCCTTTTAGCTGATAAATAGCTACAAGATGTGGCTGAGAGAAGGAAGGGAAAAGTAGCGTGGCATCTGCTGCAGGTTTTTAGGAAACCATTGTTGAGCTAAAGAACTAATGACCTAATTGAGGTTTATATTCTGGACAGACTGAATAACACACTGAGACTGCAAAACAGAGACTCCTTCCCCTGAATACCTAGCTTTGTGTTTTGGGTGAGCAGAATTGGCTGTATATTTTGTTCCCTAAAATCTCAAACATGCTGTAATACATGAAAAAATCAATTCAAGTACTCAAGGAATATGAGTGTACTTGAAAAGCACATATCTGAAGCTACAGAGCCTCACTATATAGAGGTTCACCTAGACCTTTGCAGGACTATATATAAAGCTGTAATGCTTCCAGCTGAAGCGGGACTGAGTGTGCCAGATCAGTAATGAAAGATTGGTGCTTTGCTGTCTTCTAAACCCCCCCAGCGCCTCCTCATATCTGCAAGCCTTCATTATTTTCTGGAATGTCCTTTTTGAAGCATGCTTCTTCCTCAGAGCTGCAGTGCCCTCCAGTGCTCAGAGAAAATACTTCTGCTTCCATTATCAGGAATCTAAAAAGACACCATTTTACATCTTGCTGTAAGACAGGACGCTTCATGATATTTAAGATGACTTGTATTTGGTTTCCAAAGCATAAAGGCAGTAGAGTAACTGTACCTAGCTACCTCTTCCCAGTGTCCTCTGTCACTCTCATCCAGTAAGCTGCTTACTGTTTAGAAACCTGCCCCAGAAGCTGCAGGACATTAATCAGGGGTCTCCGAATCCACCTGCACCACAGCCACAGAACAAGGCTGTGGCTTGCTGAGTAAGTCTGGTGTCTCATTGCTGCAGGGCAATAACCCCCAATTTGCAGTAAATTTTCTTCTCCAGGGCATTAACTTTGATGCTTGAAATACTTTCCACAATAAAAAGCTGCCTGAGGTGAATGATTATCACCTCAGTGAGTCATATCCCAAAAGTGGTAAAAGTGCTCCTCTAATAAAAGTACTAGAAGAAGGATATTGGCTGTAGTTCAAGGATTGTGTTTGGAGTAGTAAAATTTTTCTAAACACTTGAGATTGCAGGTTATTTTAATGGAAATTTCTGGTTAAGGCCGAGTGAGAAAGGCATAAAGTGAGTCTAAGTTTCCTTTGTGAGTTACTTTTTTACTGTTGTATATCTCTACTGCTGAGGTTTCATAAATTCCATGTAAAACATTGCAAGTGGTTTCCTAAACACAAGTGAGAATCCGTTAAGTCCAGAGCAACTCAAAAAACACACACCTGGTTAGATTCAAAAAGGTTAGGGTGGGATTTTCAGCAGACTAAAGGAATTCAATTTCAGGCTCCATCACATTATAGTTAGAACTGCTCACAGAAATATATTCTAGTAAATTGTGTTTAATGGGGAGAAGAATTTCAGCACACTCTCCTCTAGGTATTTTTTCATTCAAGAAAGCATCTTTTTCGAGAAGTTGCCAGGTGAACTGAAAGTCATATAAATAGTCGAGAGAGCAATGTCCCTCCCATATTTTTGATTCTCTTCCAGAAATGAAGTATCTGACTGGTAAACACAAAGCTGTCAAACTTCTGGTCAATCCAAACACTTGAATATCAAATATGCAGCATTCTGTTAAGCAAGATCAGTCAAATAAGGGAGGGGGGGAGAAGGTTGAAGGGTGTGTTCAGAGAAAGAAGTATACAAAAGGACATAATCAGAAGAAAGGAGGTCAGAGATTAAAATAAGTACTTGTACTCATGGGAGAGCTATAGAAAGGACAAAGGAGCACATCAAATGCCTTGCACTTGAAATTATGATCTTCCATCTCCCTCAATCTTTTGAATTCACAATAACATTTTGTAACATTATGACTAAGTCATGTAAAAGCATAGTCTTTTGGGGAGAGATTTAAAAATTGCCATAGAGACTGAAAGTGAACATGTGAACTTGAATATTGACAGCTAGTGGTGGTAGGCTTTGGAATTGACAGACTATATTTTCCTCAGAATTTAAGTGTGAATCTCATCCAGTCCTTTCAAGGCCCTTATTTCAGCAGACTTGTTAAATATACTAGCAGAGGCCCTAAAATAAGGGGGCATGTTGGTGTTCATAGCTGATTAGGAGCAGATGTTTGAGAATTGGGGTGGACTGTATTTAGTGAACAGTTATGCTAGACAGGCTTTCAAAACTTGCGCTTCACCTTTTTCTTGTTTATAAATCAAGAAAAGCTGTAAAATCTGACCTCTAACAAGTGCATTTGGATCCACTCACTTTCTCCAAAACCTTATCCTCTCCTATAAGTGTGTCCTCACCATTTGTGCTAGGCACTTGCACCAGGGCTGGGTATCATGGAGATTCCTAATTTTAACAGAACTGTTGGAAGTTTACAGAACACCCTCTGGCTACAGCTTTAAAGTTATTGTTCATGTGATTTCACCTCTGAACACAGTGAAGCAGCAAGGTTCCTGGCCAAAATAAAGCAAAGCCTGCTCTAATCCAAACCTGCAAGGACAAATTTAGATATGCCACACTCCAAGCCTTCATTGAGTTGTTGGTGAAGCACAAATAGAAGCTGCACAGATACTGCACAGGAAAGGCTGCTCCTCAGATCTAGTATTATTCCAAATATTGCAGATGAGCTTGAACAGAAGTAAAAATAAAGGGTATACTCATTCTGCTAGTAGCTCAATACAGTATATTGTATAGATCAACTCCACAAGCAGTCGGAACTGTCCCAGTCCATGGGTACTCTCTTAGGATTTGAGACTTTGAGGTTAAACTGGCAAGCTAAAGCATTTCCCAAAGCCATGGGCAGCAAAGCTTCAGAAGTGTACATGAAGCATGGGCAAGCCTTGAAGTTATCTTAGATGGAGACAATGCTACAACTATATTTGTGAATATAACTTTCAGTAGTTAACCATCAGAACCAAACCATAAAAGACAATGCTTAAATTGTTAGCTGATCACTTGAAGTAAAGAACACAGTAATTTTTTCCCTTCTTTTTTTTTTTAAAAAAAAAAACCTCAACCCTTATCATTTGGAGATGAATGCAAATTAATGTGATTTGTATTTCTGCATGTGTCATTATTCTAGAACAGCTTTGACTTACAAATATAGAAATCCATAATACGAACAATTATTCTCTGATTTTAAACCTACATTAACATGCTGTAAGTAAGAACAGATGCTAATTGCATTAATAATGCAATGTAACAGTGATCATTTCATTTAGGACAGATTACTTCTATTCATCAAGACTGCTTTTATTGCTCAGTCTGCCCTGGCTACAATGGTCTCATATGGTGGACACCACTGTTTTCATGGCTCTGACTCTATTTCTTCTATGTAAAATATTACCAGTGCACATCTTATTACATCATCTAGAAAAAGTTTTTATACTGGCATTTGTTGATGGTTGATCTCTGAAGAACTATGCTGAAGTAATAGCACACAGTAACCATAGCACTCCAGGGTCAATGTATACCGTTCAGTGTCACAGATAGGCAGTTTGGGACAGTTATGTTCCTGCTGCAAGCATCCTTTTCAAGTACCACCATCTTCAAGTACGTTATGGCCCAGACTGATTCTTGAAGGGTCACTTCTAATTTCTTATGTTTATAATAACCACATACATGGGCACCGTGCTACAAATAGATGCTTGTGCTCACTTCGTGATCAGTCTATCTAAACTGGGATTATTTTAGTGATTCTTCAAAAAGGCTTGCTTTGATTTCATATTGTCAGTCATTTTGTTAGGTACCAAAATACTTTACAGATAGTGTCTTAGCACAAGTATTTAGTTTTGCACTGTTGATGTCGATGATGTGTATAGCTATATTTATAAAGCTAGTTTTCAGATAAGATCTAATGGTTGCTATAGCAAGGGGTTTATCTTTTTAAAAAAAATCAAGACTCAAAGGATTTTGGAGTTTTAATTTTCTTTTTTAAAAATAGAATTATAACTTATGGCTATAGATTCTGGTCTTAAAGTATAGCAGGAAAACTGTTACTGAATTGTTATTGTAACAACAAAATGATATTCATCGTGTAAAGATAGTGAAATATTCCTAAATATGAAGTCAGATATTTCTTTCACCTAATATGGTGCTGCTCTTTAGGTGATGCATTACCTGTAGGCTAAATGTCAGCTGTACGAGTTTTATGATCAAAATAACAATCACAGGTGAAGTTAAATATACTTTTTAACCGAACATCATCTTTTCTGTTTAGTTGGTAAGCAGTATTTTTAGGTGTTTGCTCATTTGAGTGTCCCCAGATCTTGGGATGCTCCCAAATAGCACATGATTTAAGACATTTTTCCAACAACAATATTAGCACATATAGTTCAATTTTATTTTATAATGTGCCTTTCCAGTCTGCATGAAATTGTGTTTCTTGTTACTGTGCTGAAATAGACCAAGACTCATTAGCAGGGCTGTGCAGTTCCCATTTTCAAGGGGCCTTCTGTCCTGATTCTACACTAAGCAAGGCCCTGGGCCCTGAATTTATGTAGAGTATCATTTGGTCAGCTGTACGAGTAGAGATACCCATTACATCTCTTGAAATATTTGGAGTAATACTTGGAGAATGAAGAGGATGGTTTGGTGTGTGGTACAGTTTGCTCCCAGGGGAGCTGTAAGAACATGTCCAATGAAGAAGCTTCCAACAATATGTTGGAGAACTATCAGGGGCTGTCTACATTTTTGCTGCCCAAGGAAAGATAATCTGTGAAGTTTATTTGACCATTAAATTAATATGGATCACATATTCTATTAAAGCTGAGCACATCTACACATTCTGTATGGTGAGTCAACGTAAATTCAAAGCTTTAGCAAGTATTTGGCCCTGTTCAAACAGGACTTCATACTGGCTATTGGAAAAGATGAAAGCACCAGCAGGAAGTCCTTGTACCTTTGCCATTCCAAAATATGCACAAACAGAGTATTTTACTGGTAAGATGCTCTTGAATTTATTTCATAATTATGTTATCAATGTCCGTGCACATTTTTCCATTTTCATGGCTCTGACTCTATTTCTTCTATGTAAAATATTACCAGTGCACATCTTATTACATCATCTAGAAAAAGTTTTTATACTGGCATTTGTTGATGGTTGATCTCTGAAGAACTATGCTGAAGTAATAGCACACAGTAACCATAGCACTCCAGGGTCAATGTATACCGTTCAGTGTCACAGATAGGCAGTTTGGGACAGTTATGTTCCTGCTGCAAGCATCCTTTTCAAGTACCACCATCTTCAAGTACGTTATGGCCCAGACTGATTCTTGAAGGGTCACTTCTAATTTCTTATGTTTATAATAACCACATACATGGGCACCGTGCTACAAATAGATGCTTGTGCTCACTTCGTGATCAGTCTATCTAAACTGGGATTATTTTAGTGATTCTTCAAAAAGGCTTGCTTTGATTTCATATTGTCAGTCATTTTGTTAGGTACCAAAATACTTTACAGATAGTGTCTTAGCACAAGTATTTAGTTTTGCACTGTTGATGTCGATGATGTGTATAGCTATATTTATAAAGCTAGTTTTCAGATAAGATCTAATGGTTGCTATAGCAAGGGGTTTATCTTTTTAAAAAAAATCAAGACTCAAAGGATTTTGGAGTTTTAATTTTCTTTTTTAAAAATAGAATTATAACTTATGGCTATAGATTCTGGTCTTAAAGTATAGCAGGAAAACTGTTACTGAATTGTTATTGTAACAACAAAATGATATTCATCGTGTAAAGATAGTGAAATATTCCTAAATATGAAGTCAGATATTTCTTTCACCTAATATGGTGCTGCTCTTTAGGTGATGCATTACCTGTAGGCTAAATGTCAGCTGTACGAGTTTTATGATCAAAATAACAATCACAGGTGAAGTTAAATATACTTTTTAACCGAACATCATCTTTTCTGTTTAGTTGGTAAGCAGTATTTTTAGGTGTTTGCTCATTTGAGTGTCCCCAGATCTTGGGATGCTCCCAAATAGCACATGATTTAAGACATTTTTCCAACAACAATATTAGCACATATAGTTCAATTTTATTTTATAATGTGCCTTTCCAGTCTGCATGAAATTGTGTTTCTTGTTACTGTGCTGAAATAGACCAAGACTCATTAGCAGGGCTGTGCAGTTCCCATTTTCAAGGGGCCTTCTGTCCTGATTCTACACTAAGCAAGGCCCTGGGCCCTGAATTTATGTAGAGTATCATTTGGTTTGCCTTCCTCTGCAGTGACAACTGCAGAATAGCGTGCTGATACCCACTTTAGCTGCTGAAGTAATTTGTCACCAAAAATGGCCATTTCTTTTAAAGGTTGGTAATAGGCAAAGACACTAGATGGCAGCAAACATCTTAAAACTGAGCCTGTGTGTTGCCTGACCCAACGTAATAGACTTAGGGAGCCAGCTGTGAAATCTTTGGGGATTTCTTTCATGGTTCAGCTGTTAAAAAACTGTCTTGCCAAAAAGCTGGTGTTTTCGAAAGCTCTGAAATACGTTTTAAGGCCCAGGCTTTTCCAGCACAGCTTCCTGGACTAAAATCAGAACTTTTTATGTCAGCATCTCACCCTCCCTCCCACCTCCCCTTAATTTTGTATTAATACTTAATTTTGTATTAATGATATATAACGGAGTAGGACTGAATTCAAATGTTGTTATTGGAAGGGCTTAGCTGCAATGTATGCAGTAACTTGGGCTGCTTGCCCTGTTGAAGTTTAGCACTATTGTACTCAGTATCAGTTCACACTGCTCAGTATTTTCTCACTTACTTAACACTCTATTTTCCCTACTGCAGCCACTTTAGGTGCACTGAGCAAACATGTCCATTTTTCATGAGTGTCTTACTTGTCAGTGCAATTTCCCAGAGCAAGATGATGTCTACTGCTTTATTAAAATACCCCTATTCAAGCTAACAAATACTTCTTAAGCTGCAGTTAAGGGAGTTAACCATAGACTTCCTACACATTCTGGGAAGCCAGATGTTTCCTAAAGATTTGTTTTTCCTTTATTAGGAAAAAATGGATAATATAGGTTTTGTATGGCCCTTTGTAAAGTGTTTTTTCACTGAACTGATTCTTTAGGCTAACTTTTCAAGGGCTATTTTTGTAGATGTGCAGTTGTAAACTAAGGGTGTTCAAGGTATAGGACTGAGTGTTTGCAAATCTTGAGACGTTTGAGAACTTTCTATTTACTTGCTTCATGGGGATGTATTTTGTGCATTAGTGTGCAGACAGATATCAAAGCAGCATGCAAACTCTTCAGTTCCACAGGAAGCTTTGAAATCTGTACATGTTCCACTTGAAATGTGGAACACAGACCCCCCGCAGCCTATTAAAATCACTACTTGAGCATCCCTATAATGCTCAAGGTGTATGCAGGAAAGGGCTCAGGTCCAGCTTTCAACAATTATGACAGTAAATCCAATAAGGTATAAACTTTTGTCAGTCTTGTGTGTTTGAGTGATTCTTATTTAATTTGCATCATCTCTTGAGTGTCTTCTCTCCACGCAAAAATGGAGACCCTATAGCTTTCTCACAAAGTCTAAGGGAAGTACAGACCTACAAAGGAGGAAAGTGTACAGCAAGAGTAACACTTCAGGCAGGAGGTTAGGTGTGAGCCCAGTAGCTTGTTTTCATTACTCCACCGAAATATCATCCTTGACTGACAGCTGAGACTTCACCTTTTCATTTTTTCAGTGCAGTTCATGCACAGAGACTTTTCTCTCATTCAATTTTATTTCCCAAATTTATTTACCAGCCTTCCAGTCAGTTTTTTTCCATGGGTTTTTAGTCTGCCCCTTAGCACAGCTCCCTTTTGAATTAATCTTCCCTGCTTCCAGTTTTTTTTACCTGCTGTTTTAGAACCGTGAAGCTTTTCCCATTAGCCTTGTTTCTTTCTCTCTCACTGGAATTTTACCCATCTTCAAAATCTTCCATTTGTCATAAAGAGTAATGCATGGAAAGGTGAAGGGTTAAAAATAATTCTACCTAAATGCTAACCTCCAAAGAAACTAGGTAATGCTTCATGTTACGTTAGGGCTTTATCCCAGGCCCTGGGAATAGCTCCTGCAAGGAGCGTAATGTTGGACATTTAACAAATGCTTGAAGACTTACTTTGGATGTAAATTCAGAGACGGTATCAATCAACGCAGTATCCAACTTTTCACCTCTTTCCTACAAGGCCATTTCTGTAATTGCTGCTGTTCTGGAAGCAATACTAGTGAGCTACAGCAAGTTAAAAAACATTTTGTCAGACTGTGCAATGAAGTATGGGGTTTCTCATCCTATCTATACATTTATAGATCAGCACCCATTAGTAGACTGTATGCTTTCTCTTATTACTGCAGTTCTGTGTTAAGCTGTACCAATGCAGCTTCAGGAAGCATTTTCTTAGGAGGCATTTAAGCCATTATTAGGTTTAAATATACAATTATTTATATAAATTAAGAAATTACTTTTGACATAGCTTGTTTATTAACCACTAAGAATGGATTTTGAAGGATCTGTTAAAGGAATAATCTTTGTGTTCAGTATTACCAGCCACAGAAAGATGCTTACTTCTGCTTCCCTCATCCTCTGATCCTAAAAAACAAAACAAAACACCAAGACAACCTTGATTTTATCTGAAAATGTAGTGAAAGGTTGGAAACTGTTTGCCAAGTTAAGCTTGTTCCCTTACAAGGAAATGCAGTTTTGGGAACAAATAACATTCCAGTCTTCCAGCATTCCCCAGTGGGCATTATGCCATTGTACTTGCAGACATTGTGTCATGGAAATGTGCAAGGCCTGGAACAGCTAGGAAATGCATTGCCTATTTAGATATTTATTTTCTACTACTCAAAAGCTGGTACCTACTCTTATTCAGCAATAGAACAGGACACAAGCTGAGACTTAAGGATTACTGTTTTTTCTGCTCTATTGACTTAATGCAAAATTTCTTCTTATTGAAATATTTTAATATTGGTAAGAGCATTCTTAAGCAAGCAATTCTGTAGGCAATTCCCATCCTGGCCAGAGTTAAACTTTTCAGTGTGAACAAGGAGCACATTCAAAATTAAAAACAAAGCCTTTTTGCTATATTTTTTTAATGAAAATGTTATTCATTAGCAAGAATTTTAAAGACATTTCTCCTTTAGCACTCCCAGCTTTTAACATGCACTTGATAAAATTAATAGCAAATGCTCATCTTTTCTGACTTTTAAGGTAACTGTCTTAGTGAGGTACTTTCCTAATTAGGAGTTTATTAAGGTTCTTAAATCTTAGGAGATTACTTTTTTTTTTTATGAAAAGTATGATTTCTGCTTGGAGACCTTTGTTTTATTCCTTGATCTAGTAAAAATATGGTTTAAATCCACATGAGCATTTGACAATCTATTGTTTTCTTGGGCAACACAGTTTTTAACAAAACAAGCTCCTTTATGGCTCTCTAATTTTCAGCAAGCATCAGAAAACATCAGTTCAAGTTTAGATGTTAAAAATTTTTTTATTACCTAATACAGATGAGTTCTCAGCAATGAACTGGCTCTTGTGCTTTCTCCACCATACTGCTATTTGCTTTTTTTGGGGGGAGGTGGTACCAAATTTCCATGCAAGTTGGATATCCCTGATTATACTATCCTCTCTGCCATCTTGCTGACAATCAGATATAATTGAGATAAGGTCAAGGGATGAATGAAAACCTGTATTGGCTCACAAATAACTTCCATAACACTCAGTTGTTCATGACCTCTTCAGCATCAGGAAGAAATTTTGGTCCCAAGTGCCCTTGAAACTTCAGGTTTGTTCATTGGTACAAATGGGGTGCATATCACTCATACCACAGTCATATCTAGAGATACCCATTACATCTCTTGAAATATTTGGAGTAATACTTGGAGAATGAAGAGGATGGTTTGGTGTGTGGTACAGTTTGCTCCCAGGGGAGCTGTAAGAACATGTCCAATGAAGAAGCTTCCAACAATATGTTGGAGAACTATCAGGGGCTGTCTACATTTTTGCTGCCCAAGGAAAGATAATCTGTGAAGTTTATTTGACCATTAAATTAATATGGATCACATATTCTATTAAAGCTGAGCACATCTACACATTCTGTATGGTGAGTCAACGTAAATTCAAAGCTTTAGCAAGTATTTGGCCCTGTTCAAACAGGACTTCATACTGGCTATTGGAAAAGATGAAAGCACCAGCAGGAAGTCCTTGTACCTTTGCCATTCCAAAATATGCACAAACAGAGTATTTTACTGGTAAGATGCTCTTGAATTTATTTCATAATTATGTTATCAATGTCCGTGCACATTTTTCCTATTAACCCACATTAAATGTAGATACAAGCTAGCCAGTTCTTTAAAGTTTTGCCAAGAGCAAAACAAGAATAGATGAAAGCTCACAAAACCCCACAGTTAAAGTTTACATTTTCAGTGCCCTGCTTTATGTGGCATTCAGAACCTTTGCATGCTTAGGGGAAAAAGTGACATTGGTGGATGCTTCAATTGTTAGTACTATTTTGGGCTTAACGCTAGTATGAGCTGCAATTATATCAGAGCTTCCTTAGGAGGGATGTGGATGATGAACATGATGTTTCCTTTTCCTTTAGCTTAATATTCTCTTCAGTATCATGGTATTTTTGTATATATTAAAGACACAATATTTTTAACTATTAGACATGTTCAGCATTTTCCTCTATTCAGCCCATAAACTTCAATTCCATAACAGAAATGGCTGTGTCACCACAAGAGAAATGTCTTTGCGTTCTTGATAATTACTATTTGTTGGATAAGTGTTTTTACCCATAATTTCTATATAAATTGGTTCCCATTCCTGCTTAGTAGCTTGGCAAGTAAAAAAAAAATAATTCATTTCACACTGTGCTAATTCCATATAAGTTTCAAGATCAAGTCCTCAGTGGTATGCAAAGCAGCCATGACTTTGCACAAGTTATATAGGTGACAGCAAAGATATCTTGCAACAGTCATAAGAAAAATATTTTTGATCCTTTTCAGTAACGGTCATGTCAGCCCTGAGGCCTGGCTTTTAATATCCAATTTTAAATGATAAATATAGATATAAAATTGATCAAAGATATTAATCCATTTTTTTTAGAGAAAAAAAAAATTGAATGATTTCCAAGTTTCCTTCAGCTTCTGTTCCCAGTAAAAAGTCTGGGTAAGAAAGCTCATGGAACAGTCCTGCTTATTAAATTTTATAACAGAGATAAGTCTTTTATTCTGGGAACTTGTACACTCCCTAGCAACCACAAATTCCAAGTGCATATTTTTTGTTCAAAATGGCTTATGTTTCATTAAAAAAAAAAACAAAGAAAACAAAACAAACACTATAAACACCTGAAGTTCTTATCTGTGGTGGTGAGCAGCACATAAAAAAATGCAGCAGACTGAAAAGTGCCTTGCTCTCAGAGGAAAAGAGATTAATGTAAATTGGTGAATTATCACAGGATATACAAATTAAATTAATCTGAAAAGAATAACAATCCTATTAATCTGAATAAAATAGGAATCCTATTACAGATCCAGAACACAGCTTCTGATAACTCTTCAGTGACTATTAACAATGTCTGTACTGTCCACACACTTGTGAAGAATAAAGTGCAGAAGCATCTGTGAAGCTGCTAAACCAGTCTAAGAATTACCACAGCTTGTAAATTGCCTTCAGTGAAGGTTTGTGACACTTGTGGCCACTAGTGAGTACAATGAAGGCTTAAATTGTCACCGCCTCACCAGGATACTTTTTTTAGAAGGTCATTCTGTGTTTCCACAAGTAAAGTATTATTTCCAGATTTGTCTTTCCAGTCATAGATTGCAGTCAATGAGTAAGTTGTGGGACAACAATTTTCATTCTGTGACTAAACATAGGTCTTGGGATCTTGCAAAACTAAATCTTCTTTCCTTATGCATGCCTAAAGGGGCTACATCAGCCCACAGAGCCAAGGTCTGAAAGCTGTGCCTATATTAAGGATATGCCACACCCTGGGTAATGGCTGACAAAAAAATAGCAAGCTGCTGGCAGCCATCTAAATTTATGTCTCTATAGAAGTCAGGGTCACCAATTTGTCTCAACAAGGCGCATATGCTGAATACAAAAATAATGCTTTCTTAATCCATTCATTTTTGGCATTTCATTCTTGGTATAGTTTTCCCAAGAGCAAGACTCTATCCAAACAGGTATTTTTACTTTTTTTTTTGTAAAGTTGTTGATTTTGTGGATTCTTCGGAAAAACTTATCCTTCGAAATGCAAAACACTCCAAAATCCAGGATTCTCCAGCTTTGTGACTTGCCATAACTTCAGGAAAATAGAGCTGTCAGGAGGGCTGCAACAACTAATTGCCCTAGGCAGATGGTCATTTTGTCCCTGCCAATAGCTCAGGTAGACCCAGAGCAGTGCTTGCACAGCATCAGTTTCCCTGTTCCTCTACTCACAGGTGCCTTAGCAGGCTTTGATGGAGGCTGCTAAAGGCAACTGTAATATAATTAATAAGTGTCAGTATTCTCCTATATATACTAACAGCTTGCATGTAAGTTTGGCACGCTTAAACTCCTACAGAATTTAGTCCACTATCATTTGCTTCTAAAGCAGTGTTCTGGCAAAACAAAGCAGTATTATAAAAGCCACATAAGCACACTGATGGAACAATATATCATTTTTAAAGGCAGGTGAGCTTTTAAGATACAATTCAGAAGGAGGTGGTACTTTTGCTTATGAATTTTCATTACTTATATGTCAATTCAGTATTTAGCATGCTCTGGTCAATCCATCGGTAGTTTGCTTTTTATGCTCTGGTCAATCCATCAGTAGTTTGTTCTATTAGTTAAAAGATGAATTACATCTAACAAGGTGGTTGCTCAGCAACCTAGACTCCTGCTGAGTCTGCCAACCATACATGAAAGAAATTTCTTGAAGCTTTTATCTGCTAGCTGAAGGGAAAGAAAGCTTATCTTAAAGAGTCCTGTCATGAGTGTCTAAAAATAACAATGAGACTTCCAAACAAAAGATGACCTTTCATACTTCTTCTGAAAACTGGTAAAATATTAAGCAGCTCTGTTGTGAGGGTGGCAGTGAAGGGGACAAAGGAATGAATAAAACTAGCTCAATTTCATACTACATTTCTACCTTTTCTTTCACAGGTGTCTATAGTGTGAACTGTTTTGAGTATTTTCCTAGTGTCTATTAAATGAACTATGATCATGAAACAGTAGTAACAAAATAGAAAAACTAAAGCTTCAATTTTGTATGTGTGTGCATGTGTACTTGGCCCTGACTTTCATATGGATGTTGGTATTATCAGAGCATGCTTCCGACCTCCTGTGTCTTGCCAGCACATACAAATAGGAAATGAACAGTAGTCTGTGTACTGCAAGTGGTCCCAATTCATTTACCAGCTGATTAAGTATGCCTCAAAAAAAGTCCTTGCAAGATGCAATTAGTTACAGGATTCACAACTTTATCTTCCTGATAATTTTTCAAGCATATGTACTGGTATAGAACTGATTTAGTACTGTTCTGCAGTACTATATCAAGTCCTCACTGAGCACAGACCTGACTTTGGCCACTTGCCTAATTTCTGACGGCTTGCCTGACACATTGCTGAAGAATCTAACTTCACCAGCTTCCTATGAAGATAGGATTTTCTTATATATTTATATAAGATTTTCTTACTTATTTTTCAAACTTTGCAGAACATAGATGAAAGATTAATTGTTCCTTCACTCTAATAATGGAAACCATGACTTGTCTTTTAAGTTAATAGTTATCTGTCCATTCTTATGTTGTTTCTATCATCAAAATGGTAAAAAAAAAAAAAAATGTTGCTCTCTAAGCATTAACTGTTTTCATTGGAAAGATTCCTATTGTAAAAAGCTGTAATAGAAGTCTACAAATACTCAGTATCTGCAATTAAAATTAATATAAACACAGTCCCTGCATTCTGAGACTGTAGGAGTTAGAAAGTTTCATTTCATAACATCTATTTGCTTTGTTATTCAATACAGGCAATTCAAAATGTATTACAATATTAATATGGGCAGGTAGTAATTTTCTTTTTGCATTCATTTCTAAACAAATTGGTGTCCAAGAGCTAACATCTGAGAGTTCAATGTGATGTAGTGCTCTTCCTATATTTGTCAAATGTTCTTACTGTAGCTTCATTGATGTCTTCAGAGTAATAGATGATTCCCTTTTCTGTGCAGTCAGGAAGCTGAGAAACATTTTCATAAGTCTTTGATTAAAGACACCAGTGGCCACAGAGCAAAACATTTTTATCTGCCAATTTTTATTTCTTCAGCTGAGAGATAAGCTGGTATATTAGTATTACATAAATCTCAAGCAAGATGTATCAAGTCATTTATGGAATCTTGGGAAATAAAAACATGTGATTTATTGTTATATGAAAATAAATTACCTGTAGGTAACACTGACATGCTTTGATCACTTCTTCAGAGGCCATCTTGTCATTTTCTGTATTTTCACATTTCTACAAAGAGAATGCCTAAAAAAGTTTTGGTTTTGAAGCAGTTATAAAAATATTTCCAATATCTACATCCTTGGAATGATGCTTTGTGTTGAGTTTGTTGTCAGCAACTAGAGAACTTCCACATAAATCATAGAAATATCAGTAGCAATTATTATGTATTCGTTAGTGAAAAATGAGCTCACTCTTTTTCCGGAACACATCTGTCTCCCAGTCAAAGGTTGCAATTGGACTACTTGATGACATGTTCACAGTCCAGGCAGAGCTTATTCTGAGATACTATGATTTCTAAAAATATTTAGTTCAGGATCAATACATGATTTCTTTAAAATACCTTTAGATACCAAAACATACAGAACTTAAGAGAGAATAAAGTTCACTGAATACTTCATAGACTGAAGATATTTAAGAAGTGTTTCTGTGATGGCTGCTGACAGTTCTGAATAATGCCTGACAAAGTATAGCATTATTTGCTTTTAAAGTTCCAACATCCAAGTAAATTGCAGAGGTCAAGTACATAGGACTAATGTTGGAATGAGAAGATAGTTGAAAGAAATGAAACAGCCTGTAGTAAATAGCTCAGATTAACTCACTCAGATGCCTACCTGGAAGAGTTGGTGCTTTGCTTGGTCTTCCTGTATGCTCTGTGGCTGTATTCTTCAGCCTTTAGATACACTGCTAATGCTGCATCTGGGGGCAATCTCTACCTCTGGCTGACTGGACTGGGTTTTTTGAGTGGAAGAATGGCAAAGGGGGACACTTAAATATAGGAAGTGGAAAACAGTGGGACTGCTATCAACTTTTGGAGTCTACTCTGTAGGCTATACTTCCAGAACTGTTTAAATAGAATTTATCAATATGTCTATTAGGCCAGAATTTGTGATAATGAACTTTTCCAAAAGTTTCCCTTTTTGTCTGTCATTTCATTAACCAAGCTATATATCAAAGGAGAGTGAACAATGTGTGGTTTTAGGAGCAAGTTTCAAGAAGTCATATCCAGGATTTTTATTTCAATACTATTTCAGCAAGTCAATCTTATCTCAGGAGAGAGACTATTATGAGGGAGGGTTATTGTTTGTCAGCAGATCATGATTTAAGTAAAAAATTCCATGGCTTTATCTTTCTGCTCAAGTATGGAATAAGTAAGTGAAATACAGTTATTTTAGAAAGATACGAATGATTTCTCTAACGCTTATTGAATGGGTGGATGAAAGAAGCACGGAGAAGAAAGTTCTTATTTCTAGACAAGTTTGTTATCACAAAATGATAAGAGAACCTGAGCAGTGCCATTTCCAGACACCACTTCCAGATCCCCTGTAGTGTTGAGAGTAGTCTGACTAGACATACTGCCTGATGCCCTGCAGAAAGGCCAGGCTTTTTTCACAGGTCAGGATACATTCTCCAGAATGGCTCAAAGCAAGAGCAAGAAGGGAAAACTTTTGTGTACCCTCCATGGCCCTCATCAAAACTTGCTGAATGCCCAACTCTTCTTTCTGTCATCCTTGACAGGCTTTTGAGCAGATCGTTATGGAAACAACTTTGTTTGCCTGTAGGATTCATTGCAGAGAATCAGTTTAATTCCTTTATGCCTGACAACAGTGGTCTCAGTGCCTTAGAAACTGCTACTCAGTGTGACAGTTCACTGTTACATCAAAATTTCCTATCATTCCTATATAATTTGCATCACTGCTTATACCCTATAGTAAGACAGAATTGGACTTGGGGAAAAACTTTGGGGTAAAAATTTCAGCCTGGCTTAGGAGTTCTTGCCTATCTGCAGTATGTGCAGCTAGCTCCTGGGAATGATATCCACAAGAATTGTGATAAGATAAAAAAGGCCCATCAGTACCCTGTGAACTGGGATAAATAGGGAGGGTTTGCATAGCTACCTTGTATTTCATGTTAAGATGGTAAAAAAAACTATTCTGTAAGTAGAACTTGAGCACCACTGTAATAACCAACTTTTTAATCTGTACCATTTCTATAAACTCAAGTATGTTAACATTTGTTGGTAAATTTGTTTTCCACTTGGTAAAAATAGAAGGTAGAAGTAGGTGACAGCACATTACCAATGTCAGAATGATTCCTCTGAGACAATTCTGTAGTAGTATCTCTCATTCTTATTCCTCCCTCTTGTTTAAAATTTTTCCACCAAGTAACCAAGCTCCTTAAAAGTGCCAGGAGCTAAACGGAGATTTGAAAGCCACAAAAACCAGGCACCACTGTAGATGTTTGTATACATTAATGCAGAGGTAGTGACCCTGAATGTCGAAGACTGACGTCTTTCACTATGTGAATAGATATTATGTATTTTTTGACAGATCCGAGAGTGCTCAGTTTTTTGGTCTTCAATGATTTATGAAATGTGTTCAGCCCCATGCAGGAAAAGTTTGACTTGAGGAATGTGTTTGTATTTTGAGCTCTTCTTAATGGTCCATACTTTTGCATACTGAATATGACCACTGTATGAAGAGTTGCTCATACCTGTTTTAAATGCAGTTTTGACTGAAGCTTTCAATACCACAAACCATTATATGTTCTTGTAGAATACAAGAACAGCAAAGGAATTATTGGATTTGATGCAGACATTTCAAAGAAAAAAAAAATCTTGTTTGGAAAGGGGATTTGGGGGTAAAACTACAAGTTTTACACTGTTTTCTGTTCTGCCCTGTCAGCTCTTTGCTCTGCTGACCTAGTGGCAGCCTTCCCCCTCTGACATTTACCAAATGCTTGCTAAATGAGCCAAAAATCTTAAAGGCTTCCAACTGGGCATCTTCAGAAAACCATCACTGATATAAATGATAAAGATACACTTGGGGAACATCACTCAAAAGTTGAACTTATTTGCCAACAGGAACTTCAAAAATCTCAGATCAAGGAACTAATTAAATATTTTGATTTCTGTGTAATATTTGCTCAGATGAAGAACCTTATATTGCATATGCTTAATCCAGCTCTTTAATTAAGGAGAAAATGATACTGTCTTTTAACAAACATAAGTAAATTTCAAAGGTCGAAGTTGCAAAAGCCTTAATCTTGTGATAACCATGGCAACACACAGCTGCGACTAAATGAATCCTGCACTGCATAGAGCTGAAATCCAGGGCATTTTACACAGGCAGAAATCATTCCAGTTATCCTAGAGTTCCCGCAGTCATACATGGATCTAGAGCCCATCGGAAATCAATCTCCCATGCTCAGCAGTTTTCCTTGGTGAGGAGAACAGGAGGTCCATAGGCAGATTACAGCGTTACATTAGTGACGGTTTAGGGAATTAGTGACAGAATAGAATAGCTGACAAGTCACAGACATAACCTTCAGAAGGTCCAAGAACCTAATTATTGTTCACTGTGAGAAAAAAAACATTGATTTATTCTTTTTCAAAAGTTACAGAGCAAAACCTGTCTTCCTGATCTGGTATCTCCATTTTTTGGTGTGCCTAAAAGGAACACACAAGGTTTGCTTGCACAAATTGGGAAAACAAAAACATGTATAAGACCTCCAGGCTTTTTCCACGAGATCAATTGTCAGCTAAAGGCAGTGTTCCCCGTGCATGCCGTTTTTCAAATTTAAGAATGGCCCTAATTTTCTTCTTTAAACAAACTGTCTTGCTACGCCTTAAGCTGTTTGCTACTGAGGTACTGTTTCTGTGTAGGGTAATCACATGAACTTCCAACACAAAAGGACATCTTCAGCAATATTAGCTGTAACTGCCCATGCTAGAAATATTAACTGAATGCCATTGTGTTCTACTGCTTTTGTCCCAGGCATATTTCTAAGTCTGTGAGAGATTTTAGCAAAGGGCTATGCCTCCAATCTTCTATGAAAAGTATCTTTAAGCATCTTTTTTCCAATGTTAGGTTTCCTAATGTGCCAGAAGTCCTATTTCTAGCCCCTGGGCATCACTGGCTTTGTCAATCAAGCATTAACTGAAAATCTGCTAATGAAGTAAGACAGTTGAAATGCAGCACTGTTTTATTGCCATCCAAGTCCTGTTCACAGTTGCATCTATTGCTTCAGGACATTTCACTCAAGCCCAGGAGCACAACTGCACAGGTTTACTAGAGACCCTCAGGCATTACAGACAGACTTGCATGGTGTGCATATAAATATAATACAGCCTAGGGGGCTATTTTAGACTGGGCATTGGAGTAAGTCATAAGGAATTAACTGAAACTGAGCCAGTATGTCATGAACATGAATACAGTGCTATGTTTGACATGAGGCATGACCATTGCAGAAGTTCATACACAATCATTTACTATGTTTCTTAACGCTTAATGTGTTGCCCCATGTCACAAGAAGGGAAGAAATTGCATACCACAGCTACATCAGACTTTCAGTTAAAGATCAGTTGACTAACACAAAGAAATCAGTGATGGAGGAATGGCATTACGGAGCATGAACAAGTCACTGGTGTAGAAGGTGAATATCTATGCATCCTGCCTAGAGAACTGCTTTAGAAATAAAGATATGCTAGAAGCAACAAGGAAGGTACACATGCAAAAAAGATCCTACACAAAAAGTTTCATGGCAGTGACTGAACTAAATAGTTTTCAGAGAAAGATACACTGTGGATTATAACGGTATGGTTAAAGTAGTAGGTAAAGTTTTTTCATTACATAGCTAAGTAATTTTGTACTAATTCTAACAGAGAATGTGAATATTTGCCACCTCTTTCTGTTTGTATTATACTACCCTATGTTGTTTACTGTCTAGACACAGGGTGCCTGATACTCCGATGAAAGCAACAAAAGCAGAAACAGAGTTTCTCTCCATCTCTCTTTGCTGTAAGTTCTGTCTTGTGATTCCAATAATAGATCAGAGAATTTAGCACCTATTCAGACAAATACTAAACTAATAAAAAAATCAAAACCAATTAGAAAATCTGATGGGCACATTCACAGGAAAAAGAAGGCTGAAGTGAGAGCAGAGTGGACTAAAAATATTTGTCTTTGATCTGTATCTTCAAGATGAAGGTCTAATAGGAGTTAGGAAACTTTAATTTTCACCCAACACAAGTCTGAAAATGACATTACTATTAAATTGCACAGAATATTTCAGGTCTGTTTATTCTGATGATGCTGGAATTTTCTGTTCTAGCCTTCTTTTATGGCACATCCTTATGTGACTCAGGGAGAAGGGTCCACTCTTTTTCTTTACTTCTGTCAAAGATAGGAGGTTTTAACCTTCATAAGTGGACATATCTGCTGACAAATCCTATGCCAAATTGTCCAGCCCTAAATAGTGAACCTGTGCCATTATGAAAATTACATAACTACAGTAATTCAACTAAACTATTTCTAATTTAGATGAGCCACAGACAAGAATTCAGTGCCTTGATTTCACTGTTTCTTTCCTGACTTCAGCTCTCTCGAATTACAGAAACCCAAACACAATCAAAGCAATCCTACACCGATATGTGTCCTATATGTCCAGAAGTCTAGATCCCCTTTGTCTATGTGGAAGTGATATAAAAAATCGTTATGGTAGAGTAAATCAAGGAATGTAGCACACATAGCAAATGAACTGCACAAAAAAGGACATTAAAAAAAAAGTGCAAGTTTTATTTAACCCGTTATCTGCAGCTCAATATTGTACTTTGCAAGATTAAGAGAGAGAATTCATAGTGGTGAATTCATGCTAACTTTCAGGCTCAAATAAACAGAGTGAGCTGTTCAAAACTAAAAAATGCCTTACTGAATTCAGCATGGATTTAACAGACAGCAAATTCCTATTCCTCCCTCCATCTTTTTTTTCTCATAGTTAGAAGTGATATTCTGAAGTGTGCTTTGGGCACAGGTCATTCCTTTCACACACTGCAACCAGTGCCATGCTTATAAAAATATTATCCTTGTGATTTTAGCCTGATAAAGACTAATTAAGATTTGACACACAATCTCCCTCTGAAAGCATCATAATTTTTTACCTCAGACCCTCAATTCTGTTTAATCAAAACCCGGAAGACAGAAGGTTTTTCTCAACTTGAAATTGGCACTTCCTAGTCATTCCTCAAAAATGCCATCATTTTGCCTTTATTCCTGCAGATTACCTAGAGGTTACATCAGAATGATAACAGAAATGACTAAGCATTTTTTTATAAAACAAATAAGAAAAATAGGAAGCATGTAGAGTGGCTCTATATAAAAAAAACATTAATAAGTGCCTATAAAGTCATTGGATCCTCACTTGACCTGCTCTAAAAATATTTACTAACATTAAAAGCTATTTCCACTTTTGTAAAGGGACTGCTCAGTGTAACAAAAATAACTTGCTATTCATAGGATCAGGGCCAGGGAAGTAGCCACTTTGTTCATTTATATGCAGAACTGAAGGGGGGAGAAAAGCCTTTTCACAGAACAGGCAAGGTTTTCTACTAATCTAAATCTGCTAATGTTTTGGATAAGCCCATTAGCTCTAGTTTTCTTCATCCCTCCTGTCTTTCTTTACTGGCAGGTATTGACTTTGAGGTAACAGGTTTTTCTTATTTTCTCCTGGGACTTCTTTGTCTAGGGCTGTTCCTACCATGGCCAGGGCTGTCTGGCAGGCAGATCCCCACCTCCAGCATCTACCATCCAGTCCCTTACCAGATCCTGTGGTTCATCTCACTTTATAACTTTTTCAACCAAGTGCAAGATTTCATAGTTCAATGCAGTTTAATTTCAAACTGTCTTTCATAGCATGTGATAATATTTGGTTTACTGGAGAAGGCTATCCTTTGTCCAATATTTATAGCAACAGATTTAAAAAGAAGTATTTAGAAAATGGAATTCTTATTTGCAGTCAGCTGATGACTCCAGCAAATGCTAGTATTTTCCACAAAAGAATCCAGAATTAGAATAGAAATAAACATAATTTCCTAATAGGGTCTCATTTCTGTGTATTCCAGAAGACTTCAGCAAGCTGTTAGCTAGCAGCTTTGAAGAAAACACTGCTAAACACAAGCACTTCTATTATAATATTCCAGCTATTATAATTGTATGAACTAGCAAAGCTTTTGTGTTTTCTGTGCAACCACCCAGTTTTATAGGTTGAGCAGACAATTCAGTTCTAGAAACATTGCTTGATTTCAGGAGTTCTGAAACTGTTCTGAAGTTATGAATATGCACGAAGATCCAAAATTTATTAAGAAATCCTGTCCTCATGGTTGTAAAGGGTTAACAACATTAACACATGATCTCAAAAAATTAGAAATCTTTCTTAATATAGTTTCAAGTGCTTCTCTGTAATAATTAGTACAGTAAGTTTTCTTCTGGGTGTGGATATGAAGCTGAGCCAGCTTTCCTCTTTTGTTAGCTTTTAAGGTCCAGTTATGACTGAACTCATAACCTATATTTAGTGTTCTAATTTAAGAAGTCAGATTTCTGAAGCACTGAAAAATATAGAAACTTTTCAGTTCAAGGGAAAAAAAATGAAGAAGGATCAGTGGAACTATAGAATGCTTAGAAAAAAAGAAAGAGAAGCCATGTAGCTAGGTGTCTGAAAATAATTTAGGCCCCTCAGTTTTCTTAAGTTTATTTTAGGCCTTATTTTTAAAAAAGGCCATAATCATGACCAATGAATCCCCCAATCATGACAGATATTTCCCAAACATCCAGTCTTATAGCAAGAATATATTTCATTAACTTAACTTCAAAATTTTCTTTTATCCTTAACCTTCATTCAATATTGATGAGTAATATTCATTTGTTTTTTTAAGCTTGCTGTTGTTGCTTCAAGTGACTTCTTAGGATACAATTCTACCAGACATTGCACTCTAAAGCAATGGACTTTAAACTGCTTAAAGAACTGTTGTGGTTTAAGCCCAGCTGGTAACTCAGAACCATGCAGCCGCTCACTCACTTCCCTCCTTTTTCCTCCCCCTGCTCATGATACTATGAAAACCTACCTAACAAGAAGACTGAGGCATTTGTGCATGTAGTAAAATAAACCGTGAGCAAACAGATTCCAGCTCTATTTTACATGGTAATTTTTCTCTTAATGAGTAGGAGTTATTTCAGGTATACGTTATTTAGAACCTAGGGACTTATAAATTCAAATATCTTAAAAACTGTAGTGACAGAAAAAGCATTGAGATATCTTTCTTCTACAGAGAGTAAACAAAAACCACATTTCTAACTCTGCGGCTTCCTAATATGCCAGGAGATTTTTTTCTTCATTAGCAGTGATATTAATTTCCCAGCAGCTGTGGTAGAATAGGTAAAACATCCATTTGTCTTCAAAATCTCATCACTGTGGTTCTAGTGAGGCATTCTCTGATGGCCATTTGTTTGAACCTCTAGTACACGATTGGTCATGACAAGTAGCTTTTTAATCAGAAGCAAATTATAACAGTGACACCACTTTGCTCTTGTGTGTCACTGATGCCCCTTTCACCTCTTCCCACAGCTACTACTATTCCTGTAGTTTTCTTTGGCATTCGCAAGAGACATTTCATTACTTTCTGTTCTTTAATCCCTAGTCTGGGAAATGCTCTCATTTCCATTGCATGGGTATAGAACAAATTTCCAGCAGACAGGCAGGTATCATTAGCAACAGCCTACATCTACAGGTTGAAATTGATACTTTTATATGGATTGTGCAATGGTTTAAGGTCAGAAGAATATTATTTTGGCAATTCTTACTGCCAAGGAAAAGTTTGTATTCTAACTTCTCAGAGCACCTTTCATTGAATCACGGAAAAATTCTTAAATTAGGTAAAACTGCAGCTGCTACTATGGTATTTTTTCAATCCAAGAGATGTGTTCAACAAATAGATGAATGAGCTTATAGAAAAAAAAAAGAATTTTTCCTGTTTCTTTTAAGCTTGTTCATTTAATATATGCTAGGTAATTAACATCAGAGAAAGTGAAAAATACCCATCAGCCATAGACCACACATGCAAAATTTGAGCTGGCATGCAGAAATATAGCATGTATATATACCGAACTTGGTCTTATAATGATAATCCCTTAAAAACTTCTTTAGAAGCTAGGTACACTATTCAACCAACTATTCTAAGAAATTAAGGGGAGTTACTGTCATTTCAGAAGACCTTTAAAATGTATTCCCTATAAAAACTGCCTTACTGATCTATGATATATATCCACCTAATGTAATGCCACAACTTCACTTGCCTGTACTTGATGTTTGAGGAAAAAGCATAGAAACCCATTATATGCAAAATAATCTTGGTATACCCTTCTGTTTTCCAAATGGCAGTGATTTAAGGGCTTCTTGAGTGAGAGGCAGCATCCAGAACACTGTTTCCCAAAGAGCCCACCCTACTATGCAAACACATCTAACCCTTCAGCCACTTGTGTCTATTAGCTGGGCATAAAAGAGGAGAAGGATAGTGACAGGAAAAGTGAGGACAGTAGAGGACAGCTTCACAGTGAGATAGAGCTGAAGCTGGCAGGAGCTACTGGAGAGACACAGGAGCACTTCACTGACATGAGAATCGAGAGCTACACAAAGTCTCCTTAGCCTTTAGTCTTTGCTTCCTGCCAGCCTGACTTCACAGCTGGTCTATCTCCTGTACATGTGTGGTATGTTGCACGCAGAGAGGAGCTATCAAAGCGCATTGAGTCAAGGGTTATGCTGCTATAAACACATGAACAACAGGATTTAGGGCTCCTGCTGAGGTGCACACAGGCCAGATGGAAGCACGCAGGAAGAAAAATCCTAATGGAACAGGATGCGGGTGCTAGTTAATCACCAAATCTCCATGTTACAGTTTATCACTAGATTTTGACCCATTGCTTGTCATTTTTAGGGCTTTGGCATCTTGTTAGGCAGTTTCATTTTCAGGCCCATGTAAAATTTAGACCTTTCTACTGTCACAAGTAAGCCCAGTCAGTGAATAATAGCACTGTTGTATCTGAGTCAACTGATCTAATTATTTCTTGTGGCTTAGCAGGGATTTCAGACATTCATAGTTGCTTAGACAAGGCATCACCTTTTTAGTATGCTAAAATTTCACATGATTATTACAGCTCAGGCTGAAATGTTGCCAGTTTATATTTGTCATCACATATTTGCGATTCATCTAACACTTCTGTGTTCCTGTCCTCCTCATCCTAATTGCTACTTTTGTAATTTACGTTACTGTTCTCCCTAAGGCTCAAAACACACCCAACTCTATGGTCAGTACATCTGTGAGATGCCTGTCATGACAGTTAGAGATTAAATATATACACAGTTCATCCATTGTCTTTGACAGGTTTAGATCTGTTTCATGAGAATTTAGGGTTTATTGTGTGCCCACATAACCTGCAGCAGTTACAGAAATGGCACCCACAGGTTCAACAGCACATGTAGTTCCTTTTCTGTCCCTGACCATGTTCTTATGCAGGAAGAAAAATGGTGTTTGTTTTTCCCTCCCTTACTGTACAATGTAGAGGTAAGATCTAATACTGTAATAAATAAACACCAATTGGAATTGCTGTCCCATATCTTTCTCAACTGAAATTCTTGCTCTCAACAAAAGTTTTCTGTGATGGAACAAGGCAAGGGAGTTACTATGGCGTTCACCATGGGTACCATATGGATGCTGCCTTCCTCCACCTGGACATGCATGTCAAGGGACCCAAAAGCCAGGTCCCAGCTCCCATCTCTGGTGGGGCCTCAAAACATTGTGAATTAGCTCCAGGTCACAACCTTGGCACTTGGCAGAGGCCAGTACTGGCTCCTGCTTTAGCTCTGGTTAGGCAGTGACAGAAACTGGGACCTGGACAAGTTTCTGTCAACTACAAAGCTAACGTGGTAGGTGCGCTGCGATATGAGAAGCACTGTCTTTCACTGTCAGATACTGTTTTATTTGCTCCACACTACCACTGCTGCCATCCTGTTCTCCCTAGTTACATTCTTATGAGCATATAGGTTCACCATCTCCCAGAGTTTCTGGGTTGTGACCAGTTCTCCTGTCCTCATTATGCTTAGCTAAGGAATGTTGCTTTGGGATTTTTTTGTTTTTTCTGTTTTTCTTTCTCTTACTTCACATTCTAACCCTCCACTCAGTTTTGCTGCTTCTTCCTGAAGCCTTTCCAACTTATCAATGCCTTTCCTCTAACGTAATGCCCTGAACTCTGTGTGATTGTTTAAATTTAAATTTAGTCAAGTAGATTAACACAGAGAAACATAGACCCTTTCTTGTTTAATCAGCTGCAATTCTGATATAAGCACCTCAGGAAGGATTTGCAACTATCTTTCGCAACAGCATTAGTGTTTTGCAAAATCAGTTCAACTTTGGTATTCTGCCTCAGATTTAGGCTTTGTTTCTTCACTTCTCATTAACATAATTCTTTTCTTGAGAAATCTTAAAGTCCACGCAAAACTCCTGTTTCCTCTAGAGATTTGACTTTAAAAATTCATAACTTTCATAAATACATGGGGCTAATTCTTCTCCATATAGCAGCATTATTTTCTGTTAATACTTGTTAGTCTTAGATTTCGTGCTTTTTCCCTCTCTTCATTTCTATTTTCATTGCTTCCAATAGTAATTTACATTTTTATTAATTAGTTTTATTTTATATCTTAATTTAGATCACCCATTACCAAATCCACTACGTGTGAGAATTGACATTAAATTACAGAATAGAAACATCTGGGAAGAATATAAAGTATGCGTAAATGTTCTCTTCATTTGCCTTCCAGGTTTCAAAAAGGAAAAACTGAGGAAGGAATTCTCGAAATAAGGACTTTTAAGAACAGGCTTACACTTCACTCTAAATATATTATTTCTGGATTTGTTCTTGCGATATTTAGGATTTGTGAAAAAAAAACCAGAAGATTAAACAATACAATTATCAATCTTTTCCTATGCTCCAATAGCAACTAATCAGCTGGTTTTTGCAATAGTAACAACTCTAAAGCCATAGCAGAAAATGGAAGTGAATATTGCAGGTGAGCAGCTAGAAGGGAAATGAGATTCAGTAAAAGATATTTTCTTCCTTGACAGCAGTACTGCTGCATGTAAGTACCAGCAGTAGGAAATACAGAATTGAGTAGAATGAAAATGGTAGAGATTCACATGTATTTATTGTTTCCCTTGGCTCAAAAGCACACTCAAAGATGGGGAACCAATGCTGAGATATTCCACCAACTCAGCACCCCAGTATTTACATTACATAAAAAAGGCTGAAGTGAGCATGTTATGAACAACTGTAGGTCACTAAAGGCATTAATAAGCGTTGACATATTTATTTTATTTAGAAAATAACTAATAGCTTGGGTATCCCAGCAGAATTTTTCATGTCTTGAATCTATCCATAGAGGTGGAAAAGCTAAAATACATTTAGTCTTGCCTGTATGGGAAAATTTTTTCCGTGTAAATTCTGATATGACTTAATGTCAAAAATTAAGGCAGAAAAACCATGTGGCTGCAACTGCCATATTTTGTTCTAGCTCACCCTGTGTCATTTCAATAGGAGTTTTAGTATGCACAGCCATGCACCTTGGCTCCAGTGGTAATTATGCTTGTATAACTGACAAACTCTCTCTTGCAGGCAAAATCTTGGGTTTCCTAGATTTGACGCACGGTGAACATCCTGAATCAGTGACCCTAACAAATCTTGCCTAAACAGTGTTTTAAACTATCTACTGGGACACAATAAATGACGTGCATTAGCACATTAAATAGTGGTGCATTCTTATAATTCCAATCAAACCAAAATAATTAAGTGACTAGCCTTCCAATTTTGCAGTTGTACCCTTCATACAAGCACCAAAAGAGCCGTGCCTGCTTGGATGAGCAGTGCCAAAGAAAAAAACTCTCTTCATTTTCTCTGGCAAATGAATGCCTCTATGTACTTTTGCTATAGTTTTGATATACATCCTTCAGCTTATCCAGGATCTCCAGTGTATCATACATATTTCACTAGACCAGCCGCTGCTCTACAGCTTTTAAAATTCCAGCATAAAGAAAACGTTAATCATCAGTCTTAACTTTCCCGTAATTTTTTCTTCCTTGTGAGCAAGCCATTACATTATGTCTGATTATTAGGAACAAGGAACAAACATTTCCCCTCTGTGAAGAACAGGAAACAATGTTTGGAGAACAATCAATTCTCCATGGAAAATAAAATGTAGCAGCAGGGGAGAGGCTTGACCCTTTTCCAATTAGAAAAAAGAAATACGTTTTCATCTGAAGAAGAAGAAATCAGCTTATGTATTCACCCAATCTTACCTCTTTTCTAAAGATGTATTTCATTGTAAAGTATATTTAAATAACCATGCATAACCATGAAAACAAGCCAAAACACTAGGAGTTTTAGATTAAGTATTTGCTTTCATCTTGTGAAATTCTTGTTTGTATCTGCCTGCCATTGTAAATTATGTTTTCAGCTGAACATGAAAAAATGTGCAAGATACATGGAGCACACATGAACATGCACTGCCACCTGCTTGCAGCTGTAGTTTACATGGGGGAGTTAGCCTGGGAAATAGCATTGGCAAAGGCAAAGCAACTGCCCTGACTGCAGTACAGCTGAGGTCTTGTAAACAACAGTTCTCTTCTCTGATTGGAGTTTTTTTAATTTTGATCTGTATTTTGTCCAATATTTATTAAAACTCAGGTTAAAAAAAGAAGAAACAAATGTGCATGGTGCTGGCACATGCAGTGGTGCATTGACTTCCTTAATTTGACAACAGTTTAGGTCATACATGTATGTATGCCTCCTGTTACCTGTCTCATCCTATCGCATTGTGTACTCCAGATTTCTGCATCATTGTATACTTCTTCCCTTTGGACTAATAATTAATTCTTCAGTGTGGGGCAGTATGTAATTTTGTTGCCACAGCAGCTAAGGAGTCACAATACAGTTCCCAGTTTGGCCCAAAGGGAGGAAGTAATTGATGCCAATTTTTAACTGATGAACAATACTTGCCTGTGTGTCAGCTCAGACATGTGGTTTGTGCATCTGGGAACTAAACACAAGGTTTAAATGTTCCTACTTGCACCCCACACAGCAGAATGTGATGGAAATTTTTCTCCTTGCAGTGCTGTGCAACAGCTGCACTGACTGCCTCAATACTGCCATTAAATCCCTGAATCGGCACTCCCTCTCTGGCCCCACAAGTGCCATGAGAACACTGACATCTCAATGCAGATTTACCAGTCATATGCAGCAATGCCATTGCCAGAGCTTATGGGTTTAATATGAATTTTATCCTGTTGAGCAGTATTTCCCAACTTGCTGACCAACAACAGAACCTCAGGGAAGGAAGACCTTTTTTTCCCTTTTTTAAAGCATGTTTCTAGATGTTCTGGCTAGCAAAAGAAAAAAAAAAGAGCCTGAAAACATCAAAAATATGTAGTTGCTGGGCCACAAAAAACAGGAGGCCAGAGGAAAGAAGCTGATGTTAATTTGTCATATTTTTTAATTCAGTGTTTTTCATCTGAACTCACTTCCATAGAAGAAATTGTGGTTTTTTAGACATGTGAGTCCTGTCTCAATGAAATAGCAAATGCTCCTTGCAGTCCCTCTGTGCACTGTAAGCTTACACATTTCTATCACTGAGCTCCTAGCCTTCATGTCTAAAACCAAGACAATGAAAAAGGGCAACAAGATCAGAACAACTTATTTTAAGGGAATTAAAACACATTGCAAAGGAAAATGCAATGAGTGGTGTCTGTCAGATGCAAATTCCTACTTGGAGTTCACAGGAGACTGAGGAAACAATGTTCTTTTAAAGGCTGCACACTTAAAAGTTGCCATGAGCTTATAACCTGTGAAACTCATTGCCATTAGACATTACAGAGCTTAGAACACACCAAGAAAAAGACTAGTTCATATAGGTGAGTTCAAACACTGACACGCACAAAGACACAAAGAAGCTGGGGAGAATTTGACCTGGTGAGCAGGAGAGTATGAAGCAGTACCTGCAGTACGTAATGATTATTGGGGTTTTTTCCCACAGAAAATAACGCTCCATTGGTGCTTGCCAAAGCACTCAGCCACCATCTGACATCAGGCTGAGAGCTTGTTGATTAATATGTATAGGATAACCTTTCTGGCACATTTCTTTAAAATTACCAGTTGCATTGTAGCTGTGTTTCAGATTTTACTCCCTCTAGAACCAGAGAGCCTGTCAAATGCATTCCGCAAATAATATATTTACTGAATTTCGTGATGTTTTAGAAAGCTATGATTCAAAGGAATGTTTTCAATGGTTCATTCAACTCTGGTCAAGGCTCTGCCATATGGGCTGTTGTTGATTGAATTTGCAAATCCTCCTACACATGCAGCAAAATACCAAGGCATCACAAGAACAAGTTAACTTTATAAATCTCAATCACCTTTTCCCCTTGATTAAAACAATGCTTCCATTGTTTTCTTTGCAAAATTCCTCATGGTATATAATGATCCTTAGTCCCAGCATATCACTGTACTACCACCGAGATCCTAACTTTTGCAGTTCGCTGGCGAAATTAAGCAATCCATCTTGCAAACCCAGAACTTCCCAAAACATTTTTCATCTCAGAAATCTGGTGTCTGGGGGCTACTTTATAAAACATAAGGAGTAAATTCTGTTGGTAGTTGTGTCACACTGAGCACAGAGCAAAAGACTGATAGCCGTATCTTAGACATTTAGCTATGCATTTATTGTAAACTGTGAGAATATTCTGGCAAGTTATGAACAGTATTCATTAATCACAAAACCGGATTAATTCCCCTTTTTGCATTCCATCCAGGTTTTAATGCATATTATGGACTGAATTCCACATACTTTTTGGGTCTTTTCCATTTTAACTCATTCAGTTTGTACAGTTAGAGTTAAAAAACAAAACACAAGTTGGAAATTGTACACTCCTTCATATCTCTGTACTCATACTAAAGAAATTGTATATCATCTCAAAAGTTAACTTTTATTTCCACCAGTACAGGAAAAGCATTTCTAAATTAGCCTCACAGTAAAATAATCACTGTCACTCTGTTTTATGCTGTGAGGATTTACTGTTGGGTTTGTAACCCCTTCCAACCAGTATAAGACTTGAATACTCCTGGTAAGTGTCAAATATATTTTGCCTTTTTGTACAGTAAAAAATTAGGGCTATCCATGGACCTGTATCAGAGGCGACCCCCAGTCAAAACAATAGTAAAATGCTTGTGATACCAGTTCTAGTCTGACAATGAGCCTGGCACCACAGGCTGGTCAGAGCCTGTTGAATTTGGCACCAATTCAAGACAGAATTTGTCATAGGAGTTCTTAAAAGGAGAAACAATGTTTGCATTTGGTGAGCTAGAGAATTGAAGGCTAATTGATGTTAGTAAAATCCAAAAAGAGAGCTGCTTTGGTCACAGCCTTTGCTGATACTGTTATGAATGGTTGCATATATGGCAACATTGCAATTACCAAGCATACCCCAGAGACAAATGTGCTTCAGGACTCCAGGCATAATGTGAGAGCTTGTACAAAACTCTCAGTTGTGGTTGGAGGAGAGAAGGCTGTATTCTACAGAAGCTGCACAGAAGAACTGCAAAGCTGAATTTAACAGCAAAGTCGCAGGCCTGAGTGACAAGCTGGCTGCTGATGTTGTCCACAGTGACAGGGGAGCTGTCTGGAGCATTTGAGGAAAAAGATAAAAATCTTCATTAAACTTTAGCTGCTGGCAAGAAATCCCTGAGATGGTATCAGGCAGAGGCCAGTCAAAACAAACTGGAGGCTTGGTATTTCAAGGCAGTTTAAAAAATACAGACAATGAGGAACTGTTCGAAACAATGGTAATGTTTCAAATTCTTTTTATAGTTTGTCTCGAATTTTTCCCAGAAGAACACTAACTTGGTGTGAAAAGTGGCATGCAAAAGGGAAAACCACACATTTCTGCATTTTCAAAGAATATAAAAGGAGATTGAATTAACGTATATTTGGTACAAACTTCTAAATATATATAATATATTTATATGTTAACCATCTCTATAAGGTTTACATTAAATATATATTGATTGCTTCAGACATCTATCATTTAAATCATTATGCTGTTTACTATTTACTCATTGTCATGACTGAAAATCTTTCTATAGCAAGAGCATGACTTCACCTTAAAAGCCTTTTAGTTACAGTTTCTTCTAGGAATTTTTTGGCTTTTCCTGTCTTTCCCCAGTTTAACTTCACCTCACTTCCACATCCGAGCCCTTTGGTGCCAGAGCATGGGAGGAAAACCTCTTTATACACGGCGGTTGGAGAGGAAGTGTAGATGGAGACAGTAAGGCTCAACTAAAAGTCTATGAGGGGAAACAGAGTTTTGTCTTCTAAATTCTTTTGCCTTAAAAAAATTGCACCTTAGATTTACCTCAAAGGAATTGCACCTCCAAGTCCATAGGTAGCCATGACTGCCAAACACAAGCTGCTGTACCACCTCTTGCACCAGTGCACACATCCTTGGACCTCCCGTCTGCTTCTCTTCAATGAACCTTAGTGCCCCTCTATTGCTCTGTCATCTCTCAACAGAAACTTACACATTTTTATGTTCTCTCTCCCTAAACTACCTTCCATTGGAGAAAATTTGACTTTAAGCTATACTGTGCATATGCTATACTGTATAAATGCTGTGCGTGTCCTTGCACCTGTCTTGTGACCAAGTGGGCTTGCCTCATGATCAGCATGCTGTTGGCTGAAGTTGGTTTCACAGGACCTGTTCTATCCCTCCTGGCTAGGGATGGGGGGAATTCACTCACCCCTGGGGCCAGCCTCAGCTGCCAGCTTGCCCCCACTCCCTCAGACCCCTGAGATAAATGCCTAGGGACAATTCAGTGTCACTCCTCACTACTTTCCCCACTCTCAGGAGAACAATTATTTCTCTATGGCTAGTACTGGGGACCTGACTTTCAAGGTGATGCATTCAGCTGTCTTGTGTTGAAATACTCTTAATCTTGTTCCTATCTTTTGTTTCATTTTTGAGCTAGCTCTATGACAAGCAGCCCAGCCTGGATAAACAATCCCATACATCATCTTCATCCTGAAAAAGACAATTGTTTCCCAGTTCCTCTGTTGCTGGATGGTTACACAAATGGTGTGAACATCCTTCTGCATGAAGATTCTGGCTCTGGCATAGTTTGTCTACATGCTCACTGTCCAAAAATGTCTTCTTCATTTACGATAAATTGTTTACTGGCTTTACAAAGTCTTGCCTTCAGTGTCTCCTTCAATTCCTAGAAGAGCAAGAGGCTCAGAGGAAGTTTTTCAAGGAGACACTTTATGGTACTCATTTTCCAATGGCTGACTTGACTCACCATGCTCCATTAAGACAGCCTTGTATACTAAGAAAGCCTCAGAAATGGAAAATTGTATCTTACAGTAATTTAGAAACCAGCACCCCCAAAAAACAAGATTAATTCCTATAGGATATGTGCTGGCACAGCTCCAAGCAGCTGGGCTTGCACAAAGCAGCTCTTTTTTCTTTAATAGATTCTGGTGAAATTTTGTCCCTGTCTGTAAAAATTGCCTGTATTATCCTGAAAATAGAAGCAATTGAGCTTTCCCTGACTTAGTCTGGAGGAAACATAAAAAGACTCATTTTGCTACAAAACCTAATTAATTTATTCTCTCAAAGTTCATCAAAAAAACTTTGTTGAAAATTATTTGGGAAAGCAAATGAGCCTGCTGTTACTTACCATCCATTGCCTGGCTGTCACCCATTCTGCTTCCCAGGGAGTATTCTGGAAGTTTACTATGTGTGACAATTGCACAACGGTATCTAAACCAGGCACAGGATTTCTTAATGTTCTCCAGTTTCATGCTGGAGAACTATTAAAACCAACTATTTGTATGGCTTTCTGGGGTACAAGGCTAGGTTCACAGCACCATCGCATTGCTTTTGCAACTGCTAGAATACATGCAGGACTGTCATGTACCCTAAACAGGGATGCTCATCTTGCATGAGAGTTTTATTTTACGCCAAGCATTAAAGTGCCCTGTTTTCTTCCATCCATCATATTTCATAAATTCTGTGCTAGGTAACACAAATGTCTTGGATGTGTGAGAAATTTTACACAATTGAGTTTCTGAACTCAAAGCTCCAGGAAACAGGCCCATTTAAAAGGGGATAGTTCTGTGTATCTGTAGATAAAGCACCTGACAGAAAAAATGCCTGCAACTCTGATGTTGGGCCTTAAAACTGGAATTGCTGGCTTCTGAAACATACTTTTGTCTGTTCTCAGAGCTACAATAAAAATAATCACTACAAGAAAGCAGCTGCCTGTAGAGATACAGGAGAAGAAACCCACAGAAAAGTAGGAGACAAAGGGAAATGTGTGTTAACAAGAGCCAGTGGAAGCACACAGGGCTTCGTTAACAGCCTTCTGGTCCCCTAGGGGCACTGCTCTGCAACCAAACACCCCTGCCTGAGACAACCAGCTGGCAAGCGTCACCCGTTACAGACTTAGCTCCAAATCAGAATGGCCTAATTAAAGATTAATGCTTTTTAATTAATAACTACTTTACATATCTGAGAGAATGACCAAAAATATTTTCATATTTTTACAGCTGTCTAATTGGATTGAAGTTTCAGGGGTTGCAGGTCTGGACACCCTGTGATGATAGTTTTAAAGCTGATTTGAAGCTGGATTGTCAGACACAGGGCTATTGTCATCACCCAGCTGATCAGCTTTCAAAGCTGTTATCAGATTCTGAGTCATCTGTAACTCAAAGAAATTTAGGAAATATTTTTCAACAGTAACTTTATGCTTGTGTGAAATCTTCCAATTTGAGTTTAAAAAAATATATCACCCTCATGAGGTGAGAAGTCAAAGGCAATCCAACTGGTTTAGTATGTCATACTTTTACTTTAAAATATATGTAAAATGATAAGTAATGGATGTTCATTTCAAGAACTGTTTCATTGCAGCGTTTGGTAACTAATTCATTAATTTGATGTGGCATCTGAGACTATGTCTTCAATGGAAGAGAAATCAAGCAACTATATGAATGAGCCCAGAAAAAGCTATTATGAGAAGGCAGCATCAGGGTCGGGGCTCACTTTTGCTGCTTGCAACATTTTTCCTTTGTTGTAGCAGGCAGAAATGACTCCCATTTTATGACTAAGAGAAGTTCTGCTCTCAGGATTCATTGTGATGCTCACACACACATTGTCAGTATAGCTTTTGTAACGAACAGAAAGATAGCTTTTACTTTTCAGATCCGTTTTGACCATTCTGAAAAATGCTGAGTTCAGAGTTTCTCAACATCTCTGTGTTGTAGAAAAATTCACCCACAGAAAACTGAGCTTTCGCCAAGAAAACTGCCGAGTTTCTAAATCTGTTTTATTCATTCATCTTTTTCATTATTATATTTAGACTCAGTTTGCTGCGTTATTTTAAGCTTCTTTTTTGGCTTTGTCTCTGATTGACTGTTTGGAGCAAATTTCCTAATAATCTTACTCTACATTGGAATACAGAGATCAAACACACCATGCTGGGGAGCACAGATTAGCCTGATTCTCAAGTGAGCATTCACTATCACAAGCCTGAGCCAATGGTTACCACATTCCCCGGGACTACCGCCATTAGTCTTCAGGGAATGTTCTACCAGATTTTAAAAGAGGAATGACCTTAAGATAAAATGGCAGCATCCAAAGAGTTTAGAGATCCTGTTTTAGCTGGAAATGTATTTTGTATTTCTGACATAAATATTCTGCTATGCTTGATTCATACTACTTCGCACCTAAAAACTGCAGTATTGTGTGAAACGTAGCATGTACAGTTTAGCAGCTTTTGAACTGATTATGAAGCCTGAAAGAGACCTTTCCTTAGACAAAAAATTATATTACATATTTGTATAAACCCAAAGGTGAATGATTTCCCAGAAAGCATTAATGTCCTTCCTCATGAACCATAATAGCAATTTTTACTTTATCATATCCTTCTACACAGGCGGCTGCTAAATTGGTTTAGATGAAAAACAATTCTAAATTGTATATGCAAAATGTGTGGAATAGTATTTGTATTGTTTGTTAAATGAAAAATATCATTAATATAGCATGAATCACAAGTGAAAACTTCGTGTAAGTGAAAACTTCCTTCCTTCCAGCGTATCAAACAAAAAACACAGCTTGGTGTCATCGGCAAACTTGCTGAGGGCGCACTCAATCCCACTGTCCATGTCAGCGACGAAGATGTTAAACAAGACCGGTCCCAACACTGATCCCTGAGGGACACCACTTGTTACTGGTCTCCAGCTGGACATTGAGCCATTGACCACAACTCTTTGTGTGCGGCCGTCCAGCCAGTTCTTTATCCACTGAGTGGTCCATCCATCAAATTGGTGTCTCTCCAATTTAGAGACGAAGATGTCGTGTGGGACAGTGTCGAACGCTTTGCACAAGTCCAGGTAGATGACATCAACTGCTCTACCCCTGTCCATCAGTTCTGTAGCCCCATCACAGAAGGCCACCTAATTGGTCAGGCAGGATTTCCCCTTAGTGAAGCCATGCTGGCTGTCACCAAGCACCTTGTTGATTTTCATGTGCCTTAGCATGCCTTCCAGGAGAATCTGCTCCAAGATTTCGCCAGGCACAGAGGTGAGACTGACTGCTCTGTAATTCCCCGGGTCATCCATTTTCCCCTTCTTGAAAATGGGGGTTATATTTCCCTTTCTCCAGTCATCGGGAACTTCACCTGACTGCCATGATTTTTCCAAATATGATGGCCAGTGTCTTTGCAACTTCATTTGCCAGCTCCTTCAGGACCTGCGGAGGAATTTCATCAGGACCCATGGACTTGTGCACGTTCAGATTTTTAAGATGGTCTCGAACCAGATCCTCTCCTACAGTGGGTCCGAGGTCTTCATTTTCACAGTCCCTGCATTTGCCTTCCAAGACTTGGGTGGTTTGGTCAGAGCCTTTGCCAGTGAAGACCGAGGCAAAGAAGTCATTCAGAACCTCAGCCTTCTCCAAATCCTGTGTAGCCAGTTCTCCCGAGAGCTTCCTGAGGGGGCCTACGTTCTCCCTAGTCTGTTTTTTATTTGCTATGTACCTGTAGAATCCCTTCCTGTTATCCTTAATATCCCTAGCCAAGTTTGGGCCTTAACTTTCTAATCTAACTGGGCCTTAGCTTTCCTAACCTGGTCCCTAGCTTCCCAGACAACATCCCTGTACTCTTCCCAGACCCCCTGTCCTTGCTTCCACTTATTATAAGCCTTGTTTTTCATTTGAATTTTCCTCAGCAGCTCCTTATCCATCCAAGGAGGTCTCCTGGCCCTCCTGCTGCACTTCCTTCTAGTTGGGATGCAACACTCCTGAGCTTGTAGCAGGTGATCCTTGAATATCAACTAAGAGTTTTGAGCCCCCCTGCTCTCTAGGGCTATATCCCGTGGAACCTTCCGAAGCAGGTTCCTGAAGAGGCCAAAGTCTGCTCTCTTGAAGTCCAGGGCAGTGAGCTTGCTGCATGCTCTTCTCACTGTCCTGAGGATCTCAAATTCAACCATCTCATGATTGCTGCATCCAAGGCTGCCCTGGAGCATCACATTTCCAACGAGCCCTTTCCTGTTGGTGAGCACGAGGTCAAGCATGGCACCTCTCCTGTCGGCTCCTCTATTACTTGCAGAAGGAAGTTGTCTTCCACACAATCGAGGAACCTCCTGCATTGCTTGTGCCGGGCCGTACTGTCACTCCAACAGATGTCAGGGTGGTTGAAGTCACCCATGAGAACAAGGGCCTGCGAGCGTGAGGCTTTTCCTATCTGTCTATGGAGTGCTTCATCCACAGGTTCTCCTTGATCAAGCGGTCTGTAACAGATCCCCACAGTAATGTCTCCCATAGCTATATTCCCTTTAACCCTGACCCACAAACTCTCTGTTAACTGCTCACCTGTCCCCAGAGTTCCATACTCTCCAGCCTGTCCCCAACATAAATAGCAACTCCTCCTCCCTGTCAGGCCTGTCTTTTCTAAAGAGCCTGTAACCTTCCATTCCAACACTCCAGTCATAGGAGCCATCCCACCATGTTTCTGTGATGCCTATTATATCATACCCCCTGTAGATGTGCACACACCTCTAATTCCTCTTGTTTGTTCCCCATGCTATGGGCATTTGTATAGAGGCATCTGAGCAGAGCTCCAACTGAAGCCAACTGATTGGCTGGAGCACTGGAATATCTCTACATTGCTCTGAGCATTTATTATAGGTGCTGGCAACTGACTGGGTGTGTTGGGATGGAATGATGCCCCCCTCCCCCAACACATCTAGTTTAAAGCCTCCTTGACCAGTCTGGCAAGCCTCCTACCAAAACTGCTCTTTCCCTTCTTTATCAGACCAGCTCCACCAGCCCCCACTAGACCTGGCCTACAAGCTTGGGTCCTGTGTTCAAGACACCCAAACCCCTGACTATGGCACCACTGTTCTAACCATTTATTAACCTGGCCAATCCTCCTAGCTTTTTTTAGGCCCTCCTCTGTATCCTGGAGAATTGACGAAAAGACTATCTGAGCTCCAGAGCCCCTAACCACCTCCCCCAGGGCTCTGTAGTCCTAATCTAGCAATTCACTGTTATCTGTTGTGCTTCTGAAAAATTATTTCTTATTTTAGAAAATATAGAGTATACCTTGGGATCATTAAACATGCTGGAAAACCTTACGCTAAAGTTACTGTAAAAACTCTCTACTAAAAAGCACCAGTATAAAAGAGAATCAGAACCTCATTAGGAACACATAACTAATGTGGATCATTCAAAGTTTCCATTCTTGTGAAATTATGCCCAGGGGTGTATTTAAAAATTGTTAGTATTTAGGGAGGAACTGGGTAAACTGAGAGAGAACCTAGATACAACTTCACATTACCAAATCTTCCATTAGCTATCTTCTTTCCAAATTACATGGCTAGTCTCTTCTTTGTCCATGATTCACAATGTGAGAAATTGCCACAAAACACAGCATGCTGACTGGGCAATCTCATAATGTTGCCAGAAGGAAATGCTGAAAGCTGCATTTGTACGCGCAATGTGGACGAAATCACCTATTAACAGCTGCAAGCTTGGTCAAAGTGGTCCTTTTCCGAAGGATCCTGATGGTTAGAGCACACTTCTGAACTGAGAAGTACCTGGACTGAAATCCTTCACTATTAAATTGTATTTGAATGTAGGTAACCTTTCTACAGGACGATAAGCCATTACAGTTGAGAAGGAACCATTATAATAGTTTTTTTGAAATGGATATTTCTGAATTTCTTCCGTGGAGCCCATTCCAACTAGCACTCAGAAAATTCACTAGAGAACTTTTCAGGTCAGAGCAGATCTTTGAAATCTGAAGGAACCAAGCTCTGGTCTCAGCAATGTTCATCATCCTAGGAAAGAGATGCACTAGTTTCACTGGGCTTTAAGCACAGCTCATTATGAAGACCAACGGTTTAGGTTTACAAGAATTTCTGTAAATAGGAAAAGTTTTTTTTCTCCACTGAAGTTGCATGCTTCATTTGTGTCCAGAATGCTTGAACAGATCTTGGTGATGTCTGTATGCCAAGTGAGAAATGGGAAACAAAGCCTGGGAATATGACGTGTAATTACAGAAGTTTCCCTGGAGCTGGATCAGGTTTAGCCTTACAGGACACAACCTTTGCTTCCATTAGTGTCAATAAGGACTTTGTTATGGAGGCAAAACATACACAAGAGTGGAACAAAATCTAGCAAAGCTAACCATATACTGTGTTGCAACACAATCCTATGGTTGCTTCAAAAACTGAGGCTGCTAGAGTGGCCCCCAAGGGAGGTAGTCTGGGGGAGAGTAGATTAGAGCCAGCTATGTGAGAAAGTGTGGCCTCCCTTTATCTAGATCCCACAGTGAAAGTCATCCAAAGTGCAGGACTTTTCCAGGATTTTGTCATCAGACATTGGCAGGGAGGATGGCAACTTACAAAAACCTTTGTTCAAGGAAGTTCACTCTGTTAAACACTCATCCAGTCCTTAAAAAGTAGACTAGCCATGATATTGAGTTCCATAAGCTGTTTTTTGCAAAACTGAATGAATATCAGATCATGTTTTCAGACCTACACTTCTGGAGTATGCTTTTCTCTCATGATTTGCAGTCCCTCCTTACAAGGCATATTTACACAGTTTTGGGCAGGACTTCTTCCCCATCCAAGAGGGAAAATGGTTTATTTGTCCTTGCTAATTGCACTATTACCTATACTTAAAATCAGGGAAAGTGCATAGGCTGAAAATTTGACCCTAAACTATATGTAGGAGGCAGGGTGCCAAGAAGTACTGAAACACATGTAAATTCTGTTTTTTTAGCAGGAAAGGCAGCAACTGTGAAAGCTCGAGTAAATCGATACTGGGTGGTAAAGCTGACAGCAGAAAATCAAAGGACTCTTAGCACTAAGGCAACAGTGTAACAAAAAAAATATGCGTCAGCTCTCCATGCCCATGCAGATTACCACTCAGATAAGACTGACAGAGGTGAAGAATTCTTTCCCAGTATGCTGTTGACACTGCATAAGCTTTACTCTGTTGTTCTTTGCCTTTTGGATCTCTTGCTTCGGAACACAAACACTAACAAGTTGACAAAAGCTGTATTTGCACATTACAGCTACTTGCAAACTAGCATTTCAAGTTCAAGTTTAGACATGAGCATGTAAAGCAAAATGAAGTGGAAAGTTGTGATTTTAATGGGGATTTAATCTCTTGTATTCTTTGAGCTTTTGTGGCTCTCAGAATACATCGACACTTCTGTCGCATGAGTTGCCTTATTGGCTTAGTTCATGCTGATAACAACCAAGCAAGCATTCAAGTATGACTAGGGCTGGGGCATCTCTCCTAAGAAGACAGGCTGAGAGAGCTGGGCTTGCTCAACCTGGAGAGGAGAAGACTCCAGGGAGTCCAGGGAGCAGCCTTTCAGTACCTAAAGGGGGCCCACAAGAAATCTGGAGAGGGACTTTTACAAGGGATGGAGTAATAGGGCAGGGGTGAATGGCTTTAAACTGAAAGAGGGATGATTCAGACTAGATATAAGGAAGAACTTCTTTACTGTCAGGGTGGTGAGACACTGGAACAAGGTGCCCAGAGAAGCTGTGGATGCCCCATCCCTGGAAGTGTTCAAGGCCAGGCTGGACGGGGCTTTGAGCAAACTGGTCTTATGGAAGGTGCTCCTGCCCATGGCAGAGGATCTTTAATGTCCCTTTCAACCTCAACCATTGTATGGTTCTATGATTCTATGAGTAGAAGCATAGGTTTTGATGGTATTTTGCACTCCTTCTAGTAGCAAGTACTGTAAGCGCTATGCAATGGGGTATAAATCCTATGAATCAGCCCAGACCCCAGCTGCCATCCCAGGTGCAGTGACTTCTGCAGCTGGACAGAAAAATCCTCACAACTCACTTAGAAAGCCACTCTAGAAAGAAACTGATCAGGTAGCTGGCAGTGCACTGAGTATGGAGGAATCACCAAGTCTGCTGAGCATTTCCTCTCAAGAAGGCCAGAAAAAGGCAGAACAGCACTTGAACAGAACTATTTCTCATAATGCAACTTTTTCAAATCTGATTATTAACAAAATGACACATTGTATTTTTAGTGTATGTAATAGGAATTTTTAATTTCTCCTTCCCTTTTATGCTACAAAGCCTTCTTCCCCCTGTAATGGAAGTCTTGTAGTTAAAAGTGCAACAGGAACTGAATAACTGCAAAAGAAACCGACAGCAGAAAAGGAACCCACAGCAGGAGGAATGGGCTAGCTGAGGTCCTCTGTAGTAGTGATCAGTCAAGATGGAGCCAGCAGTAATTTGTGGATTACCCATGTGATAACAGGTTTCATATTTTCTCCCACCAGACTCACCACAATTTATCTCTCACCTGTGCCCCCCTTTCAAAAATTCAGCTAGATACACTCTAATAATGATGCACATGAAATAAATTCTCTGGGCATTTATGTAGCCAAGCTGCAACTGCAGTCCTGGATAGTAGCAGTATCTGCTATAATAGGAATATTATATGGAGGGAAAAGATATGACAAGAAAAAAAGATGTTGCTTTTGTATTTGAAATCTGAGAGATGAGTGGTACTGATGCTTCACATCACTAAAGATCATCAAGAGAAAAAAAAAATAGGTATTGGATGCAAAAGAGGCTTGCATCCTGTAGGGACCAGGTGCAAAATAAAAACTGCAGGTACAGTGTTAGTAGTTTTCATCTAAGTGGTTCAGCCCCAGAAGGAGGAAAGGTTAAGCCTATTACATCAGCAAAATTTGAGTATCCTGGGTATTCAAACTTAGCTGTCTTAAGTTCAGTAACCTTTATATTATAGGCCAGTGACAGCTGTGATTATAGGATTGTCCATGTGATCACAAAAAAAGGTAGCAGAATGAGTGAATGGGAGTTTGGGGAGAGATCTGTTACAGCCGTGTGGGCCTGAGCACCCTATCAAAGAATCTCAGATGCTTTTCTCACACAGTAAGGGTTTTTTAAAGCTAGGTCTTGTCATATTTAACAAGATGAATCTTTTCGTCTTTTTTTAGCACGATGTTTTTTATAAGCAGGTCTACCTTCTGTTTGGGTATCACCAGTTTACTGTGACTATGCCACAGCTGCCTACAGGGTATGCTTCAGTCAGTTTCATCTTTAACATTTTGACTGCATATTTCTTTCTCAGGAGATCTGAGGTAGGAAAAACCCTAGGTTACCAGAAAAGACCATGTCTTAGGTATGTGATATATCCATGTATATCTGAAAATTAAGATGTATGACCTGCAGTGGTTTCAGAATTCCCAGAGCAGAGCATCTCACTGGACTGCCAGCTTTTACCATCTGTCAGACACAGTTCTCACACTTCATAAGGCTGGGTTTCACACTGGTGCTATTTTCCTTAACAGTTAATAAATTCCATCCAAATCTCAAAGTGTTTCTCATAGCCAGCTGAAGAATACCTCTGATAAGCTGTGCTTGTACAGCTTAACAGACCTCCATGGAATGCCATGCCAGCTTTTCCATGGAAGGAAATACAGATAATGTTCCTGAACAGTGGACACTGAAACCAAATGATTAAATAAGAAGTAAATGTACTGCAGAAGGCTGAAAGGAAAATAACACAGGAAATGGCTACTGGAACTGAACTAATTTTTAGAGAAAGCCACTTATTTCAAGATCTGATTCAGTTAAATAATGGCATTGGTAAACCCAGCACCAAATACAGATACAATAATGAATCGCATTGGAGAAAAAATGTTTATGCATTTTGTCTGCATTTTGTCTTTTCCAAAAGAAAAAAGTCCAGTTAACTGCTTTTGGAAAACTGTTCTTAGGCATTAGATTGTTGCCATCTGATTTCTTTCTTTTCTTTCATTGATGACAAAGCAGACTCACCATACCAAACAACTCTATTCTTACAAGCAATTATATATATTCTCATAACTAGAGAAAAGGTCTAAACAGCTTACAACATTGTACCTGGCTGAATAGCCTTCAGATACAAGAATACATGGAATTCCCCTCTAGGTCCCACCAATGGGCTACTTAGCCCACTAGTAAGTACTGTGGCGACTTGAGGTGAGCACATGAGCTTGGGGCAACATAGGTGGCCCCTTCCCTTTATATTCTCCAGCATCTAGAATTGTTGTATTAAGAATTTTAGAGGATGAAAGCTTACCTAATTCTCACAAAATCCATATGTAAACTTTCTGTCCTTCAATCTGTCTAATTCCCTTTGAACCTCCTGGTACTATCAGTTTCCACAGTCCCTCATGGCAGCAACTTCCAGAAGCTCAATACCTGCTATGCGAAGAACTTTCTTTTTTCCGCTTAAAAGTGATACTAGTTTCACTGGGTGTTCCACACCTCTGGTACCGCAGGATTTGCTGAATAACACTTTTTGTATTCACCTCATCCATTATCTTCATGATTTTGCAAACCTAAACTAGAGGCCCCTCCAGCTTTCTCATCTTCAGACTGAAGAAATCTCTTCTCAAAAGACAGCTGTTTCAGAACACTTCAGTTGCTCTTCTCTCTCCTGACTCTAACTTCAGTTCATATGTCTTGAGATGTAGAGACCAGGCTGCACACATAATCCAAGATTTAAAACCTCTCCAAGGTTTTAAACAGCAACAAAGTAAAGCCTTTATATTAATCCATACTGAAGCTCATCTGCTGGGTTGGACCTACTCAGTTTCGTGAGGTTCTTGCATGCCAAGTTCTATACCCGTGCTATATCTCAGGCAACTCTCCTTATTTGTCCCCCTCCTAAGATCACATTTTGGTCTTAGAGTTCAGTGCTCTGATCTCTGAGAATATGGATTAACCTAACTGACTTAAACTGTATTATCTGGAAAGGGGATAATTCAGTGGAATTGTAATGAATTTACACAAATATACCTGATAGAATTTAGCCTGAAGTATTCAGTAATGTGCAAAAACAAATAATGTTTTTAAAAAAATAAACCAAATTACTTTGTGTGGGAAAGAGAATGTTTAAAAATGTTTCAACATTTCTGTGTTTCCCATTAGTCTCTCTTGGATCGTGGAAAAAATGTAAATTTAAGAGACCAAAAGTTCTTGGGCTACTTTAACTCTGTGCGAGTTTCTATTTGACATGGAATTCAGTGTCTTTCTCCTATTCCTGTACTTACTCATGGTCTATTATAACATTTACCAGTCATTGACCAATACTTCTGTTCTGGCATCGTAAATGGGCATGGCCTTTTCTGCTCAGTGTTTGTGTAAGCAGGCATTGTCAGAATGGCTAAAGAAGGCAGTAAATGCTAGTGCTGCCATAACCAGAAGCTCCACGGCTACAGTGAATCATTTTAGTAAGAAAGAATTACAAGTCTTGTGAGTAAACAGCTAGAAAATATTTCCACAGGAAGAGCTTCATAATCTGGTTTGGACTGTGTCTCTGAAGAAGCAGTTTCTAGGCCATAGTTCTTTCTAAATAGTATCTAATGACCCACATATTACATTAGTATGTATTACAGTTTTATTAAAGCAACTTACAGATCTGAACTGACAATCTGGTGAAGATAACTATTTTATTTTGTATATTCCTGGACATTATATGGCAATAGCAGCAGAGATTCAAACAATTAATTACTTGTGATAATGTCCTTACTGTTACTCATAAAAAGACAAATAAATTGACTTCAAAATTCAAAAAGAAAGTGGAAATTCAGTATCTAATATAGAAATCCATAAAAATATCTGAGTTGGTACTGGCAGTTTAACTCAGATAAAAACATATTGCTGTTTTTCTCTACAATTGTTAAGTAGAAAACTTTCAAGATTATATAAATATCTTAGCAAGGGAAGAGTTAATTCTTTCAGAACAAAAGCTTCATTCATAATAATGTTGTGTTTAAACTTCAATTTGTATACACCCAAAATTTGACTTACAAATACAATTTTACAAGTAAACAGCAAATTGTATGAACAACTTTTTATTAGGCAAACTGACCATTTTATAGAAACAAGCCAAGGTATATATACACATACATGTATGTTTGTGTTCACATACACACACTTGCATTAAAGTGTTCCCAGAATTGCTACTGGAATCTTGTCCCTTAATGTACCCTAAATCTGTATTTGCTCATTTGAAACCATGGAATTTATCTTTTCTAACATAGTGCATTACAGAATACACACCAAAAAAGAAGGAAACTGCTCTCACAGTGCTCCACAAAAGTTTTCATGTCCTCACCTTCTGAAACATTTAAGATTATTAAGTTGCTGGCAGGCTCCTGAGGAATTTTAAAGCATCTGTGTCTGGGCTACTTATTTTAAGCTCTGTCTTCCACTGTTATGAAATCAGCAAACTCTCTTGACTTTCTTAGTAATTCCATTTCACGTGGTTCTGGCTTTCAGGCAGACTCAAGAATGACATAACTGTCTTTTCCTACCCACAGGTTTTGGACTGTTGCTGTTGGTTACACCCTTCTGAGTAATGTGCAACATGAATATTTGTCTGATCCCTTATGCCCATAAATGGAAGACAGCCCAGCAAAGATGGCTAAAACACAGTTTCTTGGCTGTCAGTCACCACTATAGGTAGAGTAAGGCTTCTTTGGGTTTTTTCCTGTTGGTTAATATTAGTTAGGCTACAGTGCAGGAATGTCAGTCCAACGTCACACTGTTTTAAAAGGAAGTGGACTGAATGAACTTTACTCCTGTTACCAAAGGGAGAGCAGATATCTTTAATGTAGTAGCAGCAAATAGACAAGCTCTGCAAAGTGTTTCTGTTGTATTTTTTTCACACTGGCACATTTATACAAATGCTCTAAAAATTTACAAAATTCTTCATTTTTGTAAAAAAACACAGAACTTGGCTAGTATGAACTCATAACCACACTTTGTGTTATTAACAATACTGGATTCAAGTACCAAGCTCCACGGCAACGGGATAAACACTATGGAGAAAAGGCACTTTGTGGAGTTTGTTATCAATGCTAGAGAATTAGAAGCAATTTACAGTCCAGTTCCACTGCCCAATCTCACAAAGCCTCTCTTGACTTTCCTGAAGACTAAAAGAGTGTTTGCATGCATAAGAAATACAGCACAGAAAGCAGAGCCTCTAGCTGCACACAGGGCAACACTAAGATGCCATTGTAAGGTGAAAGAAAGATACAGAACTCTTTGCCCTAGACCCAAATTCAGACATTCAGGGAAAGTATTCCTTCACCCTTGGAAAGTGTCATGCATGCATCACAGTCTGCCTTGGCCATTCGCTCTGGACTCACTGGTGCCTGCAGCAGCTCTGAGAAGACGGTGCCTTTCTGATCCATATTGGGCAGCACAGGGAAATTCACCTATCCTTCTCCTTGTACTTTTTATGTGTCTAGATATTGTTTTGCCCTGTAAATTAGCTTTAAAGAGAACTTGATCTATATGCCTCTGACACAAAAAATGTCTAGTAAAAATTACCATTCATTCCCTAAAGACATTCATTTGCAGTATTTGTCTCCAGAATATCTTCTCTTTACAGTTACGCTTTTCATGCTTGGGCAAATTTTCAAGTACTGCACAGCATCATGGCTATTTGAACCTCTTAAACTCAGGACTACCAGGAGACATTGTTCCAGGTCAGCTTCAGGGCAATTACTTACTAGCTGGCAGTTACATTGCTGCTTTAAGAGCTGGCACTGAACTGCCAGGCAAATAAAAAAGGATGTATCATGCTCAAGGAAACAATAGTCCATGTCCAGAAGAAATGGAGTTAGAAGGCAAAGCTCTCATGGCACTTTTTTCACGATCAGGTGCATTCTTGTATACTCACTTAGCCCTCATCAAAGTTCAAAGCAGCTGAGAGTCATGCCTTTCTTTTACTCCCAGCAGCATATAATAATCCATTTGAACAGGTATCTAGCAGGAAGAAAACTGGTAAGATAAAGAATGAGATAAATTGATCATAATGATCATCAAAAAGTGAAATTTACTGCAAGAGCAATTCCATGTGAAATGGATCCAGCTGATTATTTCTTTCTCTAGGCTCTGTTCACAGTGTAAGCTATAGTAATACTTTTCTTTCTGTTATAGAAATTGTGTGGCTAATAAATTACAATATTTTAAGAAAGGGATAACATGAAAATCCTATAAAATTCTACTTTGGTGCTAATAAGAAGTCCTAGGCACTCTAAAACATGTCCTCTCAAGGCAGTAGTTAAGTTCTAGGAATTTTTTACAAATTTATCTGCCTTTGCTGACAGAATAAAATAAAAGACTATTTAGATGGCCATGCTGTTAAAATTTTACTAAATATTTTAACTCTGCTTATACTGAGATCTATTTCTTCTAGTAATGCAATTATTGTTAATAGCTCTTCTGATGCTAAGAAAGAAAATCTATTTCAGCTGCAGTGGAATTGTAGTTACTTAAAACATTAAACTCACCCATCCACATTAACATTGACACAAAGCATTTTAGTTTCTCATTAATATCATTACACAAGCACCTTAAAAAGTATTTTAAAATCTTACACACCCTATATTTTTTTACTATGTATAATGAAAAAAGTAGCTATGAAAGTATTCAATTTCTGCCATTATCTTATGACAAGAAGATAATAGATATTTCTCTAGAAAGACAGTATGAGTATTTCTAAATAGACAGGTAAAAGGTATATGTCATGATAGACTATATCAGTTTGTATTTTATTTCTGGAGTAGATGAAGGTTAAGAATCCAAAGAGCTTATCCAGCCTTCCCTAACTAGTTTACCTGCAGCAGTACTTGGGGTGAATCATCAGCTAGAATCATCCCCTTGCAGTGGTCAATCTTAATGGAAAAACAGATCCTGAACTTCTGGCTAGAGACGGGCAAGCAGCACAAATGTTTTCTGTGATGAGTTTAACAACACTCACACCCTTAGTAGGTCTGCTTTTTGATAATAGTCTATAAAAAATATTGACAAGAATGTTGTAAAATGTACACTTATTTAGCACCATATTCACACAAGGCTAAAGGTGAATTCCTTTTTTAAAACTAATGGTAATAAAGGACAATTCTGTGAGTTAACCAATAGACAGTTAATCAACAGGCAGAACCTTCACCCATACATCCAAACAACCTGTACTGGAAATAGTACACTGTAACGAGCAACTCATGACAAATTGTACTCCATACGGAACAGGTAAAAGTTTTCTCAAATTAATTATTGTTGTTAAAGCCATGTTGTTCTCACTGTTTTAAATTTCTCTCATGTCCAGTGCAAACACTCCTACATTTAAAAGAGTCAGATTCAGTCCTCAGATTTCAAAGATCAAAATAAAATAAAACAAACTAAGCCTTTGGAAAAGTTGGCATTTTAATATTTATAATCAAAAAGCCAAAACAAATTTCTGTACTAGATATGTTTCAGCAAGATGAGATGACAGTTTTCATCAATGTATTAAGTGCTTAAAAATATCTGCTCCCATTCAAATTTGCAATTAAACTTTCACTTACATGAATGAGGAAAGTAAGAGTGATCCAGCTTAATGTATTGAAAATCCCTCTGCTAATTTTCAAACAGTTTAACAGAAGAAGTGTTCATGGTACCTACATATTATTACATTACTTATTGTACCAGTTGGTTATTTTTCATTTCATTTCACTGGTGACATAGAAGAGACTGCACTGAGATGAGCTGTAGCTGACATTTAAATGTTGCTTTTAAACCATGTAAGATTTCTTACTTAAAAATAAACTTGAAAGTTTGGGGGAAGAAAAATTAAATAATCCTACAAATTAAATTAATTTTACTGTCAGGTTTTGGTTCATGCAATTTTTTTAAAGACTCTCCGACAGAAACAATACTGATTCATTCATTCATCGGCAATACTTTGGCTCCATGTGCATTTATATAAGTAAGAAGAATTTTGGACCTTCTTTCTATTACATCAATAAGCTTTTCAATCCCATTTCTGCCTCCTTGGCTCTCCCAGTATATTTTGTCAAGGAACAAAGACTGTAGCAGCTTCTCACGTAAACGCTGGCTTCTCAGCACTGAAACTGCAGATTCAGGGAATCTGGAAAAACACAAAGAAATTCATCAGCTTTGCCATTACGCTGAATTGCAATATTTATGTTATGGTTTAGCAATCAATTCTATGAATATACACTGCGACTCAGCTAAAAGTCCATATACATGTTAATTGTATCTTTTACAGCAGTGGGATTACTCATACACTTTTAGACACACTCTGTAAATGTCTTAGGCCAATGATATCAATTTCAGTAACTTGGCATGTCTCCTGCTCAAACTGGGAAGAAAATATCAATCTTTTTACAAAATTAATAAAACTTACTCATTGATTCCTTGCAGTATTTTGAAGTCAAGATTGTCCTCGTTTCTGTCAAAGAAACCCTTATTGTCTATAAAGACTAAGTGCCTCTGGTCATGGTGTCTCTGAACTATGTGTGTAAGGTGGACAGCATCTTGATCACTACATTTCAGCTTCAGTCCTTGCTGCATGCAGGAATCCTCCCTGAGAGGTTTGAATCCACAGCAGTTTCTGTCTAGTCGACTATATATCTAAAACAAAGTACAGCAGAGTGCCAAGTGAAAACAATATCAAAGTATTTGGGGCAAAGTGTCACTGTGAGACATTGCTCACTAACATAGCTGACAGGAAAACAAGCTCAGGATAAGTATAATTAAAGTCAGCAGTGAAACGGCATGAAGACCTGGTGCCCATACTTCATGTGTTGTCAGAAGAAATTTCTCAGACTATATTTCATCCATGCTATAGCCATGATTTCTGTCAGTAGAAAATCTTTGGAAATAGTGGAACAATATCACTGCATAACTGGAATAAAAAGATGATGAATACAATCCCATTTTTTTTCAGAAGGCTGCAGTTTTTTTACATTTTCTCTGCTAGAGAACAACAGAAATAGCACAGCCTGACACACACACAGAGGGTCTCCAATGTGGGACCTAACAGACTAATAGTATGCAAAATAATTGAAATATTAGTAAGGGGCACAGCAAACCACCAGAAGCTACAAAATGCAAGAAGAGTACATTTATAATCACAGAGCAGACTCCCTGAGTTACACTTGGTATATACTTTAATGGCATGACAATCCAGGCTATTTTTTCCTATATGAGCCCTTGCTTATTCATTGCACAGCACTTAATGGGAAGGAATACATCTGGTCTAACTTTAGTGGTGTAAATGTTAAGCATCTCTTCTGACTTAGTTGTTTATGTTCCCTTTCATAAACAATGACAAGAGCAAGGCACCCCCAGAGCAAAGGATGCCATTTTAGGATAACCATCTAATACAGGAAGAATAAATCACCCCTTGAAAGTGCTTCTACCCTTGTTGACAAGATGGGAGTAAATACACAACATTGCCAGGCCCTGAGCACACAGATAGGCCTTAATTGCCCTGAACAGCCTCACTTGGGACCTCCACACACACCCCCCCCTCTGCCCATGAGTCCCATTTAAGCTCAGGCCTGGAGCTACAGCCTTATTTTGAGCCCTTGAGAGAGGTGGTGTCTGCTGCTTGTTTTGCTACCTGATGCTACTCTATTGCTGCTTGGGATTCCTGTTTCTTTGCATTGGAGTTGTCTGTGCCTTACACTTACTAGGCTATCAACGGACCTGCAACTTTCTTCCCTGTTGGGTTGCCTCTCCGGCTGCTGACCCTGCCTGTCCTGCCTGCAATGGGGTTGTTCCAGGCTCCAGCTCCTGCTGGCAGGTGCTTACAAAGTGGAAGCCTAGCCAGGGCATCTAAGTCTTAATGAGTAGCTTAGCAAAGGTAAATAATTATTTTTGTCCTTATTTGTTGTATGCAAACTCATCAAACTGCTCTAAGCATAAAAGCATTAGTGTTCACATAAGACCTTTAAAATTATACTTTTAAGTTTGTCACCAGCAAAGTGTTAGGACTCTTCTGCTGATGTAGAACTGTACCGTGTGTTGAAAAGGCCTCTTGATTTTGTTCATCAAATGAATGTCTGGGAGTTGTTTTGCTTTTTCTTAAATATGTAGTGCCACTACTCCTGTTAGTAATGTTGGTTTTCAGAAGTGAAAATCCTGATGAAACAGATTTCTCTTCCTCTTTCTCCTTTCATGAGCAGTATTCAGCATCTGCAGGTACCAGAGCCCTGCTTGCTTGCAGTGTTCTAGCTCACATGACCTCATTCAACTCAAAGGCTTTGCCAAAAGTGACACAGAGTCCCTCTAGATGCTCTTTTGATGTATAGCCCTAATCCAGTTGCACCACACTTTACATGCATTAAATAGATGAGGACACCATATTATTACAGACAGCCACTTTACAGTACCTTGCATCATTCCTGTGTTAAGACAGAATGATGGGAACTCTGGAATCGATGCTGCAACCTTAATCTTTTACCATTGTTTTTTGTCCTATACTTACGTACATGAGAGGCTCAAACCCCCAAAATTAAAAGAGCCATTTTACTTTTAATGACCTTATTTTACTTGACTTATTGCAGAACACAAGTAAAAGCCAGTTATAAGCATTTCTTAGCCTGCTCCCATGTTTTATAGTATTTGAAAGCAGAGATTAGGAACACCTATCACAGGTACCAAACTTCTTCTAAGGGGAGTAGATTTAACAGAGAATACTTTTCATCATTCTTATTTCTGAATGGCTCATGAAGCACAGATTTTATTTTTTTCCTCAAACTTAGAACCCCTTCTTGGCATTTTTTGGTTTAGAGTCTCCATGTTCTATTACTGATAAACTTTAAAGTTAAATCTGAAAGAATCCAGGTAAAATTTTAATCTTTAAGAACCGTAACATGCACTTTCACTCACTTTCTGGTATGCATGTTCTTGTCTGGTATGCAGCTGGAGGTATGCATTACTCTGATACCAGCTACCATTGCAAGTGTAATTTTTTTATCAGGTAAAGCTCAATCCTGTTTTATATTATTTTACCTGAGTGTTCCTTCTGGATAATAGGAGGTTTATTATGAATAATAAAAACTTGTCTTAGAAGACCTTAAAATTAAAATCAACACAAAAATTGAGAGAATCTTTAAACTGTTCAACAAGAAGACAATGGCATGAAAACGTTGACACAATCTGTATTATTCCTATAGGGGCATGACTTTAGTTTAGTATCAGAGTAATCCACCTATGACTTTATACTTGTTTCTACGAATTATTTGCTCATAGTGGGACTAAAGATGGAGTCATTAGATGAGTGATAATCTATTTTTAGAGAAGACTCATATGTTCTGGTTAACATAACCAGTCTGCAGAAATTAAACTAGCGCTAGCTGAAGTTTTAAATAAGCCAGCAAGTGCTCCAGGAGGCTCAGTCACTCGGACCTGTCTTAGCAGGTAAGGACAATTGGAAGTATTGCCGTATCTCAGGAAGCCATAAAATTAGCTTCCAACCAGATGTTCAGTTGGATCCTTATTACAGGGAGTGTATTAATACTCTGCTAATTGCTGTAACTGTAGCCACTCATGATCCTACAGGACAGAGCCCTAGTCAGGTGTTATTTGGAAAGCTAATGATTATGTGCAATACCTAAGTAAAGAACAGCAGCCATATCATTCATCAGTTGCTGCTCTACTCTTTCCTAAGTCACTGGCTATATTTTTAAAAGGAAGGAAAATTAGCCACTATAGCTGTTATCTTGATCCAGATTTCAGCTGACCAAAAACATTTAAATGACCTCAGGGGACTGGGGAGGGGCAGGAAGCACCACTCGGTTGAAAGAGGCTTACAGTGGTGAACATAGTCACAAACTATATTTGGAGAGACTAAGGAGTCAAGAAGAAACACTATGCCTGCCTCAAGGTGAAGTAAACCAAAGCAAAGTAAAACAAAGCCAAAAGCCTTTGCTTCCTTTTTTTTTCAAGAAAGTGAGTCAGTCAAGCTCCTGATCTCATTCCCTGATTATAAATCTAATTTTGGATATTTTAATCATAAGAAACAAATGGAAAAAAAAGTTCAAACTGTACAAATACCTCTCTTCCTCACTGAAAAAAAAAAAATAGTCTCCTATGTATGCTCATATGACTTTTGAGGCCGATAGTTGCATTCAGTAAATGTTTTACCTGCAGAAGGAAATCAAAGAGTGCCATCTTGGACCATTCATGATGATGGATTTCAGTACAGCCCCACTCAGCTTTTGGAACTTTACCATTCTGCCAGCATTTCTGCTTCAATAGCTGCTGATACTGCCCCCAGGTTAATCTCACTGAAGAATGGGTACTGTTATCTGTTGGACTCAGTGATGAATCCCAGAGAATAACAGGACAGGCTTGACCATCTGAAAACAGAAAAACAGATCATCAGTATAGTACAATACTGTCAGTCTTACTCAATCATTCTTTAGACGTTGCTCAAGATCAGCAATTATACTATATTACAGATGTGGAAGGAAAAATGGCCACGGACTAATAACTTGACATCCTTTGGTTAATGTGGTCTTATTCTACATGTAAAAGCAGATACCACAGGAATGGAAGAACCATAGACATTATGAATGCCCTCAGCATTCATATGGGAGGCTTTCTCTGAAGCAGGAGATGAACGTACAAAGTCATATATTAAACCAGACTCTTAAAAAGCTTATAGATAAAGAGCTCACTGTGAGAAAATGATGTAATTTCTCTCTGTTTCTAGTGAATTGGTGATGATTTTTAAGAGTTGAAAACAAATGTCAAAGTAATTTTAATGCACAGTGCGCACAGAAACACTACAGGAACAAACCTCAGGAAAGAATTTAAAATTGAGCTTTCCCAGTGTAAGAACTGATAAATATATTTCATGCAATATTAAAAAGAAACACTGAGCACTCCTGAAAACCAGGCTTCTTCCACTGAGGTGCCTTAATAAATATTTAGGAAATTAATTTGTGAAATCTTACCTATTTCCTGACTCTGACTCCATCACTTACAATGAAGATTACTTTAGCCAAGTCAGGCGAACTATCAGCTAAGCTACTTTTCCAAGCCAGTTGGAGAAAGTCTACATAAACACTGGTAATTGCCACCAAAAAAAAGGGACAGCTTTCTACAGGATCAAGTCTGATCTATTATATCTCAAATAACAGCTTATGTAGCTATTCATGAATTCTTCCACAAACCAAATACAAAAATGGTCTCCTAACAAAATAAACATCTCCTGTCTACGCAAAAGGGACATGATAAACAATAGTAATATAAATACTTGAAAAATATGAATAATATCTTGCCAGTTTCCATTAAGATACAAAAACATTTTTAAAAGACTGAGGTTAAATACAGGAAATGTTTGCATTTCGGAGGAAATGGGAGCAGAAAAGATGAGCCAAAATAAAATCTTTCAACTCTGTAACATAAGCTGAATTACAGGAATATGAAACAGCAGCTTCAGTAAAGAGCAGTGACTCAAATTTTTGACACTTGCAGGAAAAACATAAAGGTGCTGAACTAAAGCAGAATAAGAGGTCTGATTTGTAGCTGCATGAATTGGCACGACACCACTGAAATCAGTGGAGCTTTTCTGATTGAAACCTCATGAAGTCAACTGAATGGTGAAAAGTAAGGGCTGGCTAAGAATTAGAGCTTCCAGACTGATACAGCCAAAACTGAGGAGGCTGAGTACACTTCAGATTAAGTTCATAATAAATGTCCATAATAAATGTGTTCTGCTTGTGCTTCTTTCCTAATCAGCTTTATATATAAACTCAAGGGGCTACTGCCTTTCTGTTGCTGCAGCTGCATTTCACTGAATCTTGCCCTAAGATGACTTACTTCATTTTATTTTCATCTGCCATTTTATATCTATATATCTACTTCATTGTCTAAAGATGATCTGCAAAATTGTACAGGAAAGATTCTTCAAAACTTGTGCTGGAACCAGCCTCCCAGTAATTCATATACATTTTTAAACATCAAAACATTTCTAAAAACGTCTTAGGCCCTTAGGAGCTACTTGCTCAGGATGTTCTAAGTTGACTAAGGTAACACAGATGAAGCCTCAGACTGATGAGACTAGACTGCCTCAAGGTACTCAAACTGCTTCATGTGCAGTTAAGTAATGTATCGCTGCATGGCGGCTTCAACATAAGCATCACAGTAGATATCCACACCCCACATCAGTTTCAAAATAGTCAAAATAATTTCAAACGTGCCCATGAGAACATCACTAAAAAGAGCAAATCTTTCATGAGGTACTTTAAACCCTTTATCAAACTTCTCACTGTTCACATGAAAGCAGTACAGCTTACCACTGCCACATTTGAAAGTAGCAGTTTAGTTGCCCATGTATTAGCAGGAGAGGAAAACTTAGTGTGGAAAGATGAGAGGGACTGACATACAGAGGGGGAAGGAGGGTGGTTGTCAGCTTGCAGTAATTGAGGCCCTCAGTAAGCGGCACAACAAAACTGCACAGCAATAGCTGTGTATTTTGTACCAAAAGCTGAATAAAAAGCTCAGCCTTGTTGCTATGATGCAAGCAGCCAGAGTCCTATCCCTACAGCTGCCTGGTGCAAAACAGACATAAACCAGCTCCAGCCTGTGTTACTGCAGTTGTAGCTCAAGCCCTTACACTGGCATCATCCTACCCTGCAAACGCTGTTGCTGAGCCAGGGGCAATACATGCAAACTAATTCTGTTGAGGCTGTGGCACCAAGCAAGGTCACATATGTCTCTTCTGTTCCTCAGGTTAGGGTGATAAAATAATGAAGATTCTAGGTCCCCTGGTATTAACATGACTATCCTAAAACTCAAACACACAAGGGTCAGCCTCAATTTTCTCCACATTAGACATGGTTTTAGAGAAGCATGGAATAGTTAGGGTTGGAAAGGACCTTAAGCTCATCCAGTTCCAACCTCCCTGCAATGGACAGGGACACCTCACCCTAGACCACGCTGTCCAAGGCCCTATCCAACCTGGCCTTGAACACTACCAGAGATGAAGCATTCACCATGTCTTTGGACAACCCATTCCAGGGCCTCACCACCCTCACAGTAAAGAACTTCTTCCTTAGATCTAACCTGAACTTCTCCTGTTTAAGTTTGAACCCATTACCCCTTGTCCTATATGCTTATTTCTTGTTGGTTTACAGGCTTATCTTTCTTTATATGTGTTTTGGAGCTCTTGACATTTTTCACACCTTGTAGGTAGCAACTGCAATAATGACTGCTTGGATATGCCCAGAATAGTACTCTCCTAGTCTGTAATACTCCCTAGAGATTTTATGTTTGGCCAATTCGTTTACATGAGGGAAAAATTCTTTACAAGGACGGTGGTAAAACACATGCACAGGTTGCCCAAAGAGGTGATTGATGCATCGTCTCTGGAGATATTCAAGGCCAGGCTGGATGTTGTTCTGGGCAACCTGATCTAGATCAATATTTCCCTGCTCATTGCAGGGGGGTTGGCCTAGATGGCCTTTGAAGGTCCCTTCCAACCCAAACTATCCTATGATTGCCAAAATATGAGAAAATTATACCTGATGGAAGAAAAAGATAATATACAAAAACTTGGTTAGCATTTAAGAGGGTTTACAGCCAGGGAATGGAAGGACAGCAGACAGAGGACTTGCACACAGTATTTTGCTAGACTTCAAAAAAAGAAAAAATCAGTGGGGGATTTATGAGAATAGGGGAAACAGAACCTGCGTAGGGATTTGCTAAGCAGTTCTTTGAAACTGCTTTTGACAAAATGAATGACAGTTTTGAAAAGCCCATTTTTTTAAGATTTTAATGCTACATCAAACATGTCCTGTTAGATCACATCACAACTGAGGCAAGCTAAAGGGATGTGTAGTGAAGAGAGATGTCAGCCCAGAAACTGTGTACGTTCATACACACATGCACAGTCTCTTAATCCTGCATTGCTCTCAATTCCACGTGAATAACCATGATTCACAAAACTTTACAGTGCCCACCTAATCTTAACTTAAATGCCTGTGGGTTACAAAAATGAGCTAATTGTTCATACTATTTTAAAGAATATATTTTTGCTCATTTGCTCAACACAGATGTTTTCCAGATTATGCCAAACATAAGCATGTAAATAGAAATGAGTGCAAGTAGGCATTAGGCATCTGAGCTCCAGGATATTTCCAGGCCAAAGGAATGGTGAGAGGCAAGGTACAGTAACTGTTCTGAATGCTCTGCTCACCCTTTAGCTGGAAAAAATGAAGTGAGACCAAAATAACATTACTTCTCATCACCTAGCAACACTCTTCTTGCTACAGGAACATAGCCAGTTATGAGAAAAAAACAAATTAAAGAGAGCAGAATGACGCTCTGCCCCAGACAGTCCAAAGCATATTGTAAGGTGACAGATACTGAGCAACATAATGCACAATTAGCCTAATAGCAGTTTTCAGAGGCTTGCAGTCTGTCATCTCTGCAGCCATACTCTGCAGAGTTCCTCCAACCGAACTATCTTAATGCCTTATGACAGCCCTGTAGCAATAAATCTTGTTCCTAAAAATAAACTACACATAATGTATCTTCCATTCTCTGGAAGTATGAATAATATTCAGAAGCCTCCAAACTGTTTTCCTAGAGATTCATTCACATTATTGTACAGGCTGCCAAAGGGAAGATCTACAAAGCAGGAAGAAATTGGAGATCACTGGGTCATCTTCCTGCTGTCAGACTTCAGAAAGGCATTATTACTTTTTTTTTTTTTTTAAGTAGACTGATACAAAACTATTTGGTATAAGCTAGATTCAGCAGTAAGACATGAACAGCAAACACATAGCCAGCCACTTTAGCAATGATTCATTAAAATGCAACGTATTCCTTTTGGATCGTGATCTGTGACTGCAAAAATAGCAGTTAGGCTATCTTGTTTAACAAGATAACAATTTTAGAAGTTACATTACATGTCTGAAATCTACCTTTAATTTCACTAAAGGTTAAAAATCAAATTTCCAATTGAAAACTTTATGTCAATCATGTAACAGGCATATTGAGAGTATTACTGTGTGTATTTATTTGCACAACATATAGATGTGTATAGTGAACCTCAAAACGTAACAGCAGAATTTACTGAAATGTAAGTTTGGTTTAGGGAGAGGAAAGAACTTTTTAAAACATTTTAAGCTCCCAGAGGCATTAGTATCAAGTCTCTGCAGGAAGGTTCTCTACCTCTTTGAGTAGGTTATCTCACTAAACAAACCCCCTTTCCTACCACCTGTTTGAGATGAATTCTTGTGCTCACCTTCAACAATATTTCATTAAAGCCAATTCTAAACAATGAGAAAACTTAAAACCAGAAATACCCACCGAATCACAGGTTTTTCTGGATTTTTTTCACCAGTTTCTCTCCAGGCAGCCTGTACAACATCATGCAGTCTGCAGATGACTCCCTCTCTTTTTTCTCCCATTCCAGACTCTTGTGGAAGAGAAACTGCTACTGCCCTCAGCAGCTAATGGTATTTGATCTAAACACTGAGGTTCTGCATCCTTTGGACAGAATAATTGCACTGCAGAAATTGCAAACAGACACCAGCTTTATTTCCCTGTAATGATGGGGTTAGTTCTCAGGCTCGCAGGAGTTAAAGGTCACAGCTGTGGCCCCATGGTTAATGCAAGAGGAGGAAGGAAACCTCAGCATCCCACCTGCAAGCTGAAAACCACAGGAATGTGTTACCTTGGAAGAACTCTGATCTCCTGCTTACAGAAGGTAAGCTCCTGTTTAGCCCCAAGATCCTATCCAAATGAAAGGCAAACACCTCGCTGATGTCGAGGGGTCTTTTGACGATGCCACAGTGTCCCTGATTACAAGCAGCTCCTGTCGTGCTGGTACCTCCTGCAAATACTACCCGGACTGCTTTGTGAGAAGATACTCCTTGAATGCTTCCTATCCGAGAATCTGCTAGCATGCGCATGTTTAGGATGTCATCTTTGCTCAGCCAAGGGGGAGAGCTCTCACTGTAAATCCTGATATTGCTTTCCTCAGGCTGGGGTTGTGCCTTTATAGCTTCAGAATTCCCTCCAGGTCTCCAGTGACCCCTCTCCCTGATTGCCATTCCTTTATGCCTGTGTTCATCCTTGTGCTTTCCTGCTTCCAGGGCTATTGGTGCTCCCATTGTGCCAGCAGCATGCGTGGCCTTCCTTGGGTGTTGGGCAAAGGCCTCTTCCCGGCCAGTAAAAGTGGCTTTTGGAAAGTGCTGCCCATAGGACAAAGGAGTTGCATGTTTCTTCCTGCGTTTTGGCTTCACTGTGCCTCTGATGTTGGCAGGCTTGCTGCGCTTGGACCGCAAGGTGATATAAACTACATTGGGTGGCAGCAAGGTCCCATTGCCACCAAGCTGGGGTTCCTGGAAATTGGGCGGTGACAGGGTGCCATCCAGTGGGATGCCCAGAAAAGGAGTTTGGGCTGCATCTTGGAGACTTCTGGAACTGATCTTTTGGTGTCTTCCTTTGTGCTGGGGTAAAATGTGACCCACTTGACTGACAAGGAATCCCAAGTAGATCACACATGCAGTGCCCACTAGCAGGTTCCTCCTTGTCCTTGGGCGCCTGCAAGTCCAGAGTCTCAGCAACCGTGCAGGGCACGGGCAGCAAATAAACAAGTTTTTGATTTTACTTGGCTGATCGAAGGTGGTCATTTCTCTAGTGAATCCACATGGTGAAAACAGCATAAAGTCTTCCATACATTCCAGTCAGAATGATGATGCATGATTTCCCTTCCCCAATTCCTATTTCTCCTTTTCAAAATAGCTTCCAGCATGGATGATGGACAGAAGCTACTGATATGCCTGGGAAAGAGTTTAGCACTAAGGATGCTGACACTCCACCTTCTCAAGCCGCTGAATTCTTATCAGCCACCACAGGGGAAGTGACTAGCTTCAGAGAATGAATGGAGCTGGCTGCGTAAGCAAAGTTTACTGACTTGTAGCATAAAAGATCTGAACTACCTCCTTTGCAAACTGCAAAAAGAAAACAGCAGTATTTCATTACCCACACATGGCATCTGTGGTTCTGTATTTTTAAGAGACAGAAGTTTTAAATGAGACAGCATGCATCTAGAAATATGTCAGGATACATCTTTCACTTTCTCATTACAGTATAATTAAACACCAAAATCATTAAATAGAGGCTCAATTTGTAGTCTCAGCTAGCTGTTTTCAAGCATTAGAAGAAAAGCTTGTCAAACCCAGATTATCATCTTTTTCTTATAAGACAAAGCCTTCACTAAACCTCATGCTATGGAAATGCTGTAAATTATACAGTATTAACCACCAGTAACTGTAGTAGTTAAATATGTACATAGTAATTTAAAAACTCATTAGTAGTGCCAAATTTCCCTAGCTGAACATGAATATAGTTCACAAAATTCATAAACAATTCCAAATTCATTAAAGGTGAAAGATGCTTAATTCTCTTCGCTCTTGTGAAGCATAAACAGGATCTAGCTATAGTTTTTTCAAATAAAATTACAGGAACATATGTTCTTTCAAAGAAACAAAGGTAGAATAACTGCATGTTGTATATATAGGTATAAAAATATAAAATCTCTTACCTATTCAGCTTGACACATCCTTTGTTCTGGAAAACTCCTTAAGTTAATAAAAGTAACTTAGTAAAAGCCGGCGTTCTCAAAGTATTCTAGCACATATTTCAGTTTTAAGTATAGTTCTTATCTAGGTCTTTCATTGCTGCAAGCTACATACCTTTTGGAAGCTAACTGTACTGAGAGGTGGTTTGCATATGAACTGCTATAAACATACATGAACCCCGTGTTATTAAAAAAAAAAAAAAAGCAACAAACAAAACCAAACTCCAGCAACTTCTATTTTCAATTCTGTAAAGTCCTGTGAAGTATGTGCCTTCCAGAAGTGCATTCCATCCATTTCTAACTCCTGAGGGCCCTCTAGTGCACTACACGCAAATGTACTGCAGAAATTCCCACTTCCCATGCTTGGTTGTTTTGGGTTTTTTTTTTCATTTAAAATAAATCCCCTGCCCCCTGAATTTTAGAACTGTTGGTAATCATATCTTCTTGTGACGAGAAATGAAAAATCGATAGTGGCTTTTAAAATGCTATCAAACATGCTATTAAGCGGCTCAGGAGTGCTTCCTATTTGTGCTTTCCAAAATGAGGCATAGCATACTCATTACACAGCTGGAAAAGTTGAGGCAGAGAGAAGAGCTTGTATAGAGTTAAGCAGCGAGACACTGGCAAAGCTCAGACTTCTGCCTCCTTGCCTAGTCTTAGTGCAAAATAATATAATGTATATGTTCTCTGAAATTCAAGCTGAAAGAAAATATTCTCAGTTAATACTAAAGGGAATAGACAGTTAAAGAGTCGGTTCATGTTTTAGATGGGTCCAATCTGAATTTATAAAACTTTGTGATTGGAATTTTTCACTGGATATCATTTTCCTTTTAGTCTAAATATGTACTACAGAGTTCAGACTCCAGCAACTGAGCCTGTTACCAGGAAAAGAGCCTTCATATCTTTATGCTTTTTTCAAATCTGAGGAATAGAGATTGTAAGAAATCCCTCTGGCCACTTAAGTGGTTTGTTTGTTTTTTTCTTAGTTCAAATTTGAAGGGACATATCCCAAACAAAGATTAACTGAAAATGCTCCAGACAGGTGTTATCAATAAAGTCAGTAAAGAAAGATGTGGCTATTGCTGCTTAACGTCTTTTATACTTTAAAGAACTTGCCAAAGTTGGACATTATTAGATCAGCCTTGGATGCTTGAGGGTCCCTTTGAAAGATGAAGGGTCATATTGAGAGATACCAAGTTTGCAGCCCAAACAACAGACACTGTACATGGCTCTCAGAGAGAACAGCCTTCTGCACCCTTTTTAATATCAGTGCAAAGTGAGTGCAAAATACCATCAAAATCACACGGCTAAACCCAAGGTAAAAACAGGTAACTGGGAATTGCAGCGTGAGAGCAGAATTTCATTCATTGCAAATGTTTACACATACTCATGAAGAAATTGTTTTTAAATGCCCAAGATAGGCTCCCCTCCTTTAAGGATCAATAATGATTTTGACAGTAAATAATTCAGCATGGAGTTTTTACTCCACTATATTTCTTCTAAGTGTCTTTGAATTGGCTAATTTTTTTATTTTACTTTGTATTGCTAATGGCACAGAGTTGCTCGAGTTGGAAATGTATCACGCTGCAATAGCTGTTCTCAAACATCGTCCTTGCATGTAGACTGCATCACGACCTGTCCATTAAAATCAAGCAGTTCCAAAACAGAGTCCATTCCTGTCACTAACAGCTTTCCTTTGCTATGACATTTTTCTTAAAATAAATTTTGGAACCTATATAATCTTTCTACTTCAACTCTTTAAGGATTACCTTTAAATTAGAGGAAATCACAATAGGATATGAAGAGATCTTATTCACTTCTCATTTGGTTTGTAGCCCTGAAATCAAAATGTGGTGTACCCACTGATGTACAGTGTTGAATGCCCAGCGGGGTTTTAGGCTTTCTAAGTGTGATAATGGCAATATTTCCATTATTTTTTCATGTTCAGAAGGGAGAATGCATTCCTTAAATGCTGCACCACTATATTGTCTGGAATGGATGGTGGTAGGAATTCAAAAAATAGAACTCAGTATCTTCTAATGTAGCAGATACTTGCCTCTAATTTGGGTTCTTTAAAAGATAACATATGAAGAGATGTTCCTTATTTCAGCTCTTGTGATGAACAGCTCCAGTGGTGTACAGCTCCAGTGTCCTACTAGTTTTTACAAAATAATTAAGGCTGGAATGGTTATAGACTTATTTGGAAACCAAACATTTCTTTGTTTTTCAGGAAAGACAATGTTTGTTGTTCAGGCGGGTAGTATTCTTTTTTCTGGAAACATTACTAACCCAATGCTGCAGCTGGGCACTAACGGGCATTACTAAGCTGAAAGGGTTTTTCCTCTGTGGTCAGAAATATTTAGGACCCTTTTTTTAAAGAACAGACTGAAGAACACTAGTTTTCTGACCAAATTCTGGCCTAGGTTATGGCACTTTCCCTATCTATATTTAAGCCTGTAATGTCAGTCAGATTCTATATTTATTCCTTGCTCTAAACTCCGTGTTATTGCCATCTGCATACATTAAACACAACTCATGTTATTTCTTTCTATACACATATTCTGTGCCCAGTGTTATCCTTTCCTTAGGTTAGGAACATGGGAATATCAAGTCCTGTGTTCCTAAGCATAAATCATCCTCCCCTGTGCAATCTTCCTATAGCCTTTCACCTTTGCATCCTTCTTAATCCTACCAAGTACAGCTTCTTACTTCTCGTTCTACTCCTTTTCTACAACTTTTTTCATTGGTGACCTTCCTTTAATGCAGACTAAGTACAACCTTTAGGGACAGTGAATACTACACCTGGAGAACTAAAGAAAAACAAAGAGAAAACAATTTATAACAACACAGGGATGCATTATTATCAATACAAAAAGCTACATAGTAGTATGTTGCTCTGCAAAATGCCAGAATGGTGACAGTTTTTACAAGTATCAGGTTTGTATTTTAAATACATCTCCTATTTCTTCATCTAACCCTTCCCTCTTGCTCCACTCAGTCATTTCAGTTTTAAAAGATACAGGATTTAAAGATGCTTATTGTTTTCTTTTAGTTTTCCAAGATGTCTCTGTTTGGTTATTCCCACTGCAGTTATGTCTGCAGAAATTGCTGGAATTCAGCAAAGAACAAAATATTGTTTGTGCTGGTTTGTAGAGCATTTTGCAATAAAAGACCCTCTTTAAGTGGACACTTGTTATATTCATAGAAGGCTCTGAAATATGAATGTGGCCATTTTTCATTTTAGTAAATACTGTGAATTCATGGTCCTCCTTTCCCACATAGTTTTCAACTCCAGTAACCTATGATTTCAATAAAACCAAACAGCACGAATGAGTCAGAATCTGCCCATATTTGAGGTGCTTCATTTGAAGTGTCATGTTAACTGTTGCGTTAATGACAAAAACAATGCTTCAAAACCAGCATGGTTTGAAGAAATTGCAAGGAATAGATGAACAGTGAGGAATAGATGAGCCTTAGTTCGAGTGGAGCAGAGTCAGTAACTAGAAGTCATTGCCAATGACTCCTCTGAGATTCATTCTTCCAAATGATACCAGGGCAGGATTTTTGGAAAACGTTTTATTCAATATCAGGATTCTTCAGAAGCCAAAGCTCATCGTCCCTCTTTGTCCCTGGACACCTGGAAGGATGTAGTTTCGGGTTAGGCTCCTTATTATGCATACTCTTGTTTTCTATGTGAAGCTAGTTCAATGTAAATAATTAATGTTTTACTAACATTTTCTTTTTTTTTTTCTGAATAAAATAATGTAACACAAAGACACACATTGCCTTTATAATAAAAAGTACTTCTTTCTTCCCAGCCTACATTTGTGATTATCATATGGGATTTTGTTCCTCTTGGATGCACTACAGCTAAATTGTTTCCATAGAGATATTCTGCAGTTCATCTCTCTAAATGTCACACGGGCAGGCATTTATATTAAAATGATTGATAAACGGTGCACTCTGTCTCAGCTTTACTGAATCCATGGGACTGAGAACTTACACTCTGGAGAAAAAAAACATATGTCATTATGGATAATGCGGATTTGATTTGCAAAAGATGAAGCGTTACTTTAGAAGGCTTGTGCTGTGCTCATAAGGAGATGAATTTGGGCTGCCATCTGGAAGCTGTACACCAAGAAGACAGAGAAATGTTTGCTTCCTGACTAAACATGCTGACTAATAGTCTGCGCTTTAACTGGTCTGGGCCAGATCCTTACAGGGAAATCTGCAAAAATCTCTTCTTGACATCATGCAAACCATGAAAGCAGCTCCCAGCGGGCGGGGAGGCCTCCCGGGGCGAGGGAGGAGCCGCAAGGCGGAGACCCGTCCCTCTCGGGCAGGAGTCCTGCCCTCAAAGTGTGCCCGTGGACTTCGGCCAAAGGCAGGGTGCACAGCACGGTACCAGCGACAGCGTGTGAAGTACGCAGGTGCACTTCCACTTAGCATAAAAAGCCATCTCATCGGCCGCGTTTCAGCTCGGGGAGGCGTAAAGAAGCTCTTATCACGCCCTATTTGCCCAAATTTAACATTTCTCATAGTGTTTCACCCTCCGCAAGACTGGCAGCCGGTGCCCCGGGAGAGCCCCTGCGCCCCGATGGGCTGCCGCAGGCCGGGATCGCCTCCGCGACGGCTGCCGGCGGGGTACCGGCGGACGAAACGGGCGCAGAAGCTCGCCTCGCCCTCCGCCGGCTCGCCTCCACCCGCTCCCGGCCCTGGGAGCGATGGGGAAGGGGCGGGCCGAGGCAAGGGGCGGTGCAGCGGGCGGTGAGGCCCGGGCGGGAGGCCGGTGCGCCGGGGGAGGCCTGTGGGTGACCTTGGCCGTAGCGCGGCGGGAGCTGGCACGGAGCTGGGTGGGCAGCAGCGGTGGCCGGGGTTTAGCGGCAGGCTCAGCCAAGGGAACAGGCGGTGCGGACCCATTGCTGGCCGCCTCCCCGCTGGCTGCGGGAGCGGAGCGCTGTGAGACAGGCCGCGGCGGCTAGGGAAAGGTGTCCGCATTGGGTGGGGGCTCTCGAGTTTTCTGTCGGGGCGCGCTACCGAGCAGTTGGCCTTCCGAGGACCTGGCGCTGCCTTAGCGGCGGCCTCGGCCTGTCCCGCCTGTGTGTCCCGCTTGCAGCCTGGGCCTGCCCTGCGGAGCCAGCCCCCGGCGTGTTGACGTCTGTAGAAGCAATATTCGCTCGGCTGCGTGTTCTTCCTTGTTTCCTTTACTGAAAATACTGCCCAAAGAATGTCTCGCAAATGCATTCATCTTAGGAAAGAGAAGAAATGTTTCTTGAGCAGCTAGCAAGGGGTTGTGTTGTCACTTGAGGATGGCACTCTCTGCCATCTGGGACTGATGGAAGTCTGCTAAAATAAAGATGAAAGTATCCACCCATGATGGCAAATAGATGATAGGAGAAACATACAAATAAATAATGTGACACGCAGCCTCTAAAGATACCTTTCAATTCGTGTAAACAATTTCTTTAGTATCTTAACAACAGCTTGGATATGTTTTGAGGTGACAGTTCTCAAGGGCAGGCTTCTTGATTTCATGCTCGTCTGTGGAGATGGCAGCAATGTGTTGCTGTGAGTGTTGTAATTTGTTGTGTCTCTGTGCAAAGGGAGAAAATGGTGTCATATTTCTGAGGAAAGAGGGAAAATACAGAGCACAACCTTCCAGTAAGATAAACCAGTGAAGTTAGTAGTAGAAGGGCAGCATGTGCCAACCAAATTAGATTGTATTTCCTCTGCAGCTTGAATTGCCCTTCAGTAAGGGCTACCTAGCAAAAAGAACCCTTCAATAACAGCAGTAATTCCAGTTGTCTCTGCTTGAGTTGCAGATACAACCACTATGTTGTAGTATCTTAGCAGCTTGGGGAAGTGCTGCTGGTTTGGCATTTGGTAGCTTGTAGGCTTTGGAGTCATGTATGCTGCAAGTCTACCTGGCAGTAACATAGGATTGTAGAGAAGAGGCTTTTAATGACCTCTGAAGTTTTGTGATGTGCAAAGATTAGCAAAATAAAGTCAGCTTAATGCTGTATGCCAGAGTAATGCCAATTCCAGAGTAACTCAGCTTGAATGGGACCTCCGGAGTTCATCTGCTTCAACTCCATGCTCAGAGCAGTGCTATCAACAAAGTTAGAGCTGGTTGCTTCAGGCCTTGTCTGATTGAGCTGTCTCTTGAAGGCTTTAAAATGGAGTTGAAAGCCGTGTCTGAAATTTAGACAAATTTGGAGCTAAGTGCCCCAAAGTTTGGAAAGTTATAAACAGTCTGAATGAAGCATGCTCTTCCATAGTTAGCTGGAAGTTGTGTTTCCTTTCCGGTTTTGGTGTCATGATGTTGGGTCTCCAGTTGTGCAACAGTCTTCAGTGTGCACAATATAGCGAATTTTGGAAGATAAAGGGCAAGCAGAAAAATATATTGCCCCTCAGCATCCAGATTTTCTCTTAGTAAATACAGAACTGAAATACTTTAAAAGTAACATTTCTTTGTCATTAACAAAAATCAAAAAGGCTGATAAACGACTTTAAATTTGAAAGGTTCTTAGTATCTTGCCTGAATAGTGACTTACTTATTTAAAGGCCAAAGGACTGAGTCCTGTGTTCATAGAGATGCAGGGTAATCAGATTTATTTCTGTTCTTAACAGCATGAAGTTCTTCCCATACAAAACCCACGTTTTGTGCCTTACTTGTCCTCTAAATGAATTGAGTGTATTCACTCAGCGAAGCAAGGCTGATGGAATGGAGATAGCTGATGTAAACCATTATCTTTCTTAATCCATTCATGTAGTATCACTATGTTTCTTAGCCCATGAAGTCAGTCTTTGAAGAAATCCCAGCATTATTATTTGCACTGCTTAGTGTCTACAGGTCCTAGATAAAACATACTTTATAGAGGAGTCTTAAACACAGTGAAAACTTCCTGGAGAAGCTTATCCTCTAAGTAAGCAGGAAAGATGAAGCGAGAAGGAAAAAATGATAAGATAAATGAAAATACCTGTGCTGTTGTACTTTCCAGATGTGTCTTCTAGATGTAATCTTGTGTTTTTCTTAAGTACCCAAAAATATACTGACATCCTTTAAGAGGAAAAAATTATAGAAACTAAATGGTTATATTAGTTATGGGATTGAACTTTTCACCTGATAATGCAAATAAATAATTTCAGCTGACACTGATGGCCCTGTGTAAGCTGTAGATAAAAGCACAATGTCAGCAGATGCACTTCTCAGTGTCCTAAAGACTCCAGAGAAGGTAACACTGGAGGGTAAAGCAAGATGAAAGGATGTGCAGCAGCTCGACTCTTCCTTTTGTGCAGAGAGTGTAGTCACAGCATCCTTTACAAGACTTGGCAAAATTTCTGCCATCCTATTTCAGGTTTTTTCCTCCAGACAGTAGCTAGTTCACCTACACTGGGGAATGTCAAACTACATTAAGATGCCATTTGAGTCAGTATAAATAGCATTACTTCAACAGTAGGATTGCATGTGTATCTCTATGCCCCTTTGTACTCACAGCATATTAAGTATGCTGCTGCCATTTGAAGGTAAATTTCCAAATGCTTTTCTTATATTTAGTCTTTTACGTGCATCTTAAGATTGTGTATGCAAAGATCATATTGTTACAGTTGTCCTTAGAGCCACTTTTTCTGTGAAAGTCACAATCTGTATCTGAAGTACGTGTGTAGTACTTCTGTTGAGTGTAACCTCAAGATGAGTCTCCCCTTCAAAGAAAAAGAGAGGTATAATGGGATTAAAAAAAGTCTTTGCCTTTCTTATTATAGTGATGTGAAATGAACTAAGAAACTTTAGAGGCAGTTTCTTCCTTTGTTACCCACAGAAAAAAATGAACCTTTATTCACATTTTGTATCAGCTAGAGCAATCCCTGTGGTTATCTTATGATCCTATATTAATCCTGCTGTGGCATCTATAGAATCTCTGTGCCAGTTCCTGACGCCCAGGGAGCAGGGCTGCATTTGCTCTAGCTTCTGCCAATTAAGATTTTGTCTCTAAACCCTGCTTTTTCACTCATCCCAGTGTGACCCCCCCACTTTGGCTACGGGAGTAAGGAATATTCTGGTACCGCATCTCACTAGAGTGTCAGGTCTCTCAAATTCAAGCCCTCATAACCTTTGAGTGCATCTGTACATTGGTATTGTGTGGTTTTAGACATGCTTTTCTGTGAAGCTTATTATGAAACACACAATAGTGATATATATCTGTGTGTGCATCTGTTCTTATGTTACTTCATTCATGGTTTATGGCAGCTTCCCGTGGGATTCTACAGTATACTTCCCTGTTCTGTCCAGCTTCTGAGAGATTGATAAGTAGGGTCCTTTAAGTTTCAGATTTCTGAACTAGGTTGGTATTATAGAGTAATAGAATGGTTTTGGTTGGAAGGGACCTTAAAGATCATTTAGTTCAGCCCTCCCTACCACGGGCAAGGACATCTTCTACTAGACCAGGTTGCTTAATACTCCACATGTTTAATTCCACTCTCTGATTTCAGAATCTGCCAGGTTCCTCAGCAAGACAACTTCACAAAGAGGCACCTTCAGAGCAAAGATGAACACTGGAAAAACTTACAGTACCTTTAATGTCAGCAATGGAACGGATCTAGCTATTGGCTTTACCTCGTCCACAGTAGCTGTCCTTCTATTTGGGACAAACTTTGTGCCTGTTAAGAAATTTGATACTGGTGATGGTAAGCTTACTTATATCCTTTTATTGGTTTTGGTATTTTGCCTAATAGCAATAATATTTTGCCAACAAATACAAGAGTTTCTATAGTTAGCTTTATAAACAACCTTAATGTTTTAGTTTTCTTTGCTATTATTATGGTATAAAAAAATAGTGTATTGGTTTAGGATGTGGCAAATCTTTAGGAGAGCCTTTCTATGTGTTGTTACGCACTTCAAGAGTGATGATGTGTATTTCATGACTATTTAACAATGAAAATTTAAATTTTATTTTTTCTACCCTTGTGGGGGTTCTCAAATTAATATATTATTTATATTGTAAAAGTTGTTGAACTTCAGAGTATTGCCTTTCCACTGGGGACCTAACATAAAATCCATCAAAAATTGAAATTGCAGTTTGATCTGGTGAGTCAGTGAGAGGAAACAATCACTTCTATTTCCTAATTGGAATTTTTAACATTTTACTAGGTTTGTGTCATATTTACATGTTTGTGTGATGCATAGTCAATTAACAGATCCCTAGATGAATAAGTCTGCCATTGTGTTACTGCAATAATAGTATCTGCATTACAGGCAAGGCTAGACTTCAAAGCAAAAGTCTTTGCTCAGCTGGTATAAAATCAGCTGGTCTGCCTTGCTGACCCTTAGAGAGATTGGTCCAGAGTTTTTGTCATCCTCAGTGTCCTGGATTAGTGGAAGAGCCTGAGCCCTGAGCTTTGAAGGAGTTTTGTCCTGTGCAGTCATCTGTGTTACTTGCTACTAGGGTGGTGGAAGAAGTTTGCAGTAACTGAACACCTCTTTGTCAGAAACCTGTCAAAAGTGTTTGAGAATCAGGGTTTGTTTAAACTTTATGCATCAAAATACCTTTTGCAGCTGCATATAAAGAATGCATGGTAAGGAAAAGATTGACAGAATTATAACATCCAACCCTAAAATGTATCTTTTGAATATACTGTAACATGGTTCCCTGAAATTCACAAAGGAGGTGGGCGCCTTTCACATTTTTCTGTACTATTTTATCTAAAGCATAGAATGTTAAGAGATTCACACATGTAGTATTCTACAAGTTCTCTTTTGTGTGCATTTGATTTTTTCCATAGGCATGTTCTTCCAGTGGATTCTCTGTGCCTCTATATGGGTAGTTTCTTTGATGGTCAATTTAATCCAGAATTGCCCGCGGTTTTGGCCTCTGGCTATGGTTGGGGGTTTTGTGTGGGCTACAGGTAAGGATAAAGAAGTTCTGTTTCTTGAAACCCAAAGTAATCCTAACTCTTCATAAAAAAACAGTGATAAAAATTTGTCAATATATGTTAGGTAATAGTTACTTGGTAGCTGTTTGGCTTTTTAAAGTTTTTCTGCTACTGGAGCTGTATCCTTATAGAAAATATTATTTTATTATGCTTATTTTATACAGCAAATTCACAAAAAATAGCTTTTAAAATGGTATTGAGGAAAGAAACATGTTTGATATACTTATTTTTGTAAAACACTGTTTCCTACCACCTTTGGTTGCCTAAAATTCTTTGCCTTCTGAATAGTCACAGAATCTAAAGCAAAAATATACAAGATTACAGTCTAGTTTTTCACTAATTTGAATTTTGCTTTTTCTGTTTTAGGCAATGTTACAGTTGTCCCTATTGTTAAAACTATTGGTTTAGCTCTTGGTCTTTTGATATGGGCTTCTTTTAATTTGCTGACAGGTTGGGCAAGTTCAAGGTAAGTTAGTTTAAATCTCAAGTCATACATCATTAATATTGCCAGTTCATCGTTAATGACTGCAGTGAAAACACTGTCACCAGTAAAGAGGATTTATCATACATGCAAGATCTTTTTTTCATCTCAGTGGAAAGTACGCAGATTAATTATTTTATCCTTTTGTGTTTCCTCTGTCTTATTAGGAAGATGAATGCCCAGTGATGTTCACTAACATAATTGAGGGAATAAATAATGTATTTGTTAAATGTAAAACTAGTACACTGCTTGTATTTTTTGGTCTACAGCATGGACTGATAAAATAATTTAAATCAACTTCAATTTTTAAATAGATTTTTAAAAATCAATGTAAATTAAAGTTAGTTTAAAGTTTATTTTTGTAAAGTAGATGTAGCCAACAAGCCAGCTGAAGCACTGATCTGTTATTGAAAATATAAACTCAAGCAGAATTATTTATATGAGTAAAGATTTCCAAGACTGGGTTATACTTTAAGTATTTCTATTAAGTCAAGGCAACTAAGTGAAACTGATTAAGTGTTTCAGGTTTGGTTGGTTTGGAATTGACCCAGAAGAAGTATCAAGACCAATCTTAAATTATATTGGAGCTGGGCTTTCACTATTAAGGTAAAAATCTATTCTTATAATAAATACCTGTAATGTAAAATACGTATTTAATAACCATGGGGACAATTTAACTAGAGGGTACCTGTTTTGAAGTATTTCTTGGAAACTAATTTACTGCAGAATTTATGAGCTATCCATACCTAGCTGGTCAGAATAGAAACATATATAATACCCAGCACAGTGGTGAAATGGTTGTTCATAAACACAGAAATATATTTTTATGCTGGTAGGCATGTTCAAGGCAAAGCAGTGATATGCTGATTATCTCCCTAGCAAAGTAGTTCAAATGATTCACTTTCCCCAAATTTTGCAGGAGGGAACACTGACTAGAAGGATCTTGGTGAGGAAATTCCTCCGAGATTTCTGATCTGACTTCACTCAGGGGTACAAATCCTTCCCTCTGAACTGTAGAACATGTGACAGGACCCCTTCCCAGTTCCTTTAAGGTCCATGGAAAGGCAGAGGCTTTGTATTATTTCTTTTCCTTAATAGCTCCCTGTCTTGTAACTCTTAAACCACACTTACAGCAACACCCAAACAGTGTCTTCCTTTAGGATCTTCTGAAAGGCCTTCTACTCTTCTTTCTGTTTATATTATTTATACGAGTGCACTTTGGTCCAAACACGTAGGAAAGATGGTCTTTGATATGTAGTGGTGTTCTTGCTTTCTGACTGGGTAGCCAGGAAGGTCTTTTCAGGAACATAACGGTGGTCCTAAATCCAAGGGGCAATAGGCTTGCCATAAGCATGCTAAGCAGTAGCTGAATGTAATGCCTTTAGGAAAAGAAGTGTGTTAAAAACATGGAGATGATGCAGCCATTCTTGATTGTTAGGAGAGAGCCAGTGCCTTAGATTAATGAATTTTGCTTCTGCTCTTCCTCTTTTCTAAGAGCCTGCAGCTATTTACCCATTACTGTTACATGTAGCATGTGATTTTGTGAGGTACTTAGAAAATAGTAGCAGTACTATTATTCCTGCCTGATGAGTTCATTCACCTCACCACCTGCTTCCTGCCTGTTTCTGAGATATCATGGAGAAGTGATCAACAGGGAAAAAGACGTTTTCCTGGCAAGCTACACAACACCTGTGTATGTTTCTCTGCAGAGTTCAAAAGCATGTATTTCATTTTAGCCTCCTGTGTGGAACCTGTATATGGTTTTCTAGTCTCTCTGGAGGAAGCTGACGTCTTTTTATACCTACCCTTATCCCTTTAGTAGGAGATGAATCATTCTTCAAAAGGAGACGTTCTGTTTACAGTTATGAGAAGGAATTCCTATATCATTAAAATATCTTTCATAAAAATAAAAAAAAAAACCAAACAGATCCTGTGCGTTCTGATACACATATTTACCTGCAAGCAGTAAAGTTACCCTTTCTTCTTTATTTTATTCACTTAGTGCACTGGAGCGCAGCTGAGCAATACCTCTTCTCCTTCCACATATGCATGAGGCCCTGTAGGAGCAGTATTTCCTCACTCACATAGGACAGACGACTAAAAACTAACTTTTTTCCTTGAGCACAATGCCAGTGCTGTGCAGGTTTAAGCTGTTCCATACAGAATTTTCAGGCAGATGTTCCACTGCATGTGTGGTTTAGTACAAAAAGACAGTGTTAACTAAAGCAACATTGTTAATGTGGTTGTAACTACACACTGTAGAAAGGAGACATTTCAATTCTGTTATATAGAAGAGAGATCTGAGAAGTGGTACAAAGACTAATCTATTTACTTGCTTTCACTTAAGTTGCTTGTTATGACTGTTAAAAGCAATTGCATTTTTTAAATATATTGAAGTGACTCTAAGGCAATAATGAAAATAAAGTAGTATGCTTCCAAATACAGCTTTTGTCTCTGGACACTACTTGTTATGTCCTTAGGAGCTGACCTGGTATTTACTGGCCTTTTTTTCTCTTCTAAGTGCTGTCATATTTCTTTTTATAAAAACTGAAGTCCAGAGTTCTTCAACTTCATTAGAAAGCACGCCTTTACTGAGAGAAAGTGTAAGTACTCTACAGTTGTTATTTTACATCAGTGGAAGTACATATCCATTTAAAAACAAAAGGCTTAATTTTAACCAGATTTGCTAGCATTTATGGTAGACTACATAAAACTACATAATTATGCGTTGATTCCAGCCCTAACTATTCTATGATTAATTTGAAAATCTTGTATATACAACAAAATGTGATGAACAGAAAAGGTTTTTTCAAGCGTTTTTTCTCTGTTGTGAGGTGTAAATGACATAGAAGTCCCTTTTCATTAGGACAGACAGTATGTAAAAGACAGTGTGTTACTTTCCTATCTTAAAAGAGGAAGCAAGTTTAATTAAAACTATATAAATGGGAGGGTACTTAGATGAAAGGCAACAATGTATAACTGTTATCCACCAGATCTTTGCCATGTTACTGAGCCAGGAGAATTCTCAGCATCAGTTGTGGCACAGATTGGAGATCAATGAGGGGTGCCACATTGGAAACAGAAGGTAGAGAGCGATAGGCTCCTACTACCATTGTCCCTTCCTGTTGTAGGTCAGTACGCAGTTGCTACCCAAACAGAGTCCCTCCAAGTTTTCTGGCTGTGCTCAATGCTCATTAGAGGTTCAAGTCTACCAGACAAATCATAGAAGACAAGCCAATTACAGGATTAGAATAAAGCCATGTTGCAATTTCTTTATGCTGCAGACAGGCCTTAATTTCCCTGTTTGCAAATAGGCCCAATATTCTGATAGTAACACCAGAGCTATCAACAAAAGGCAAACCCACATTATAAATAAAATCTATAGATTAAATCATTTATCAGATTTCAGAAAGTACAAGTTCTGAAGGTCAGATCTGTCCTCATACAGATTAAAACATAATGCTAGTGAGTGCTCTATTACGTAGTAAACCCAAAGTGCATATCCAAACTTGCAGACGTCAGCATAGGTAGATCTAATTATTAGTTGTTTTAATAAAAGAAAATTATTCTACTTTCTTCAGAGTACTTCTGTAAATTCCTTTTGATTCTGTTTTTATTAGAGAAAACTGTTCTGCTTAATACAATGTTTGAGATTATTTGTTTTAAACTAAATTTGTGTGAAAACTCTTGGGTTTTTGCAGTCCATTAATGTTTCTGAAGATACCTCTGATGATTCATGGGTGAACAGACTTTCTCCAGCAAAAAAGAGACTCATGTAAGTTATTAACAGTTTCTCTTACTGATACAGGCCAAGTAGCCAGAGAAAGTAACTGAACACAGCATTAAGAGCAAAATTTTCATCTTGTAGTTTTTCTAGTGCAGTCATGCACTAATAAATTACAGGTTTTAAGGTACTAGCATAGTGTGCGTACCTATATACAAATAGCTGCACAACTAATTAGGTTGTTTCCTTTGTACTGTTGAGTGTGCTTTACCTTACTAATTAAGTATTAGTTACTACTGTAAAAGAGCAAACATTTGGCAAAGTAAATATCAATAGCAACTAAGTAATAATCATAGAACTGTTTTTTATCACCTGCTTGATTAGCCCTCCAGCACAGAAGGAGCCTATGCAAATATCATGATTCTGGGTGTGGTTTCCAAGTGAATACATCTGGAGAAGGCATGGTGGTGTGGTAGGGAGATATAAGTGCTTCAGGGTAGAAGCAGCAGCTAGCAAGAGGCCAGCATGGGAAATGGAAACAGTCAAGAATGCAATAATCTGGAGATTAAAGAGGCAGTGAACCTCAGGAGAGTTAAGAATATATAGACTGCAACAGTGAAGCTGGGGGTGGGAGCATTTTAATTTGTTTGTTTTCTCCTAGGTTTGCTTTCAGGAAATCCTAGTTAGTTCGTTTATCTTGTCATTAATCTATACTGCAGACTTTTGGGGCAGGAATTGTCTGTGTTACTTGGCAACAAAGCATTGGAAAACTAAGTTACTGTGTTGAACCATTTCTACACTAGAAAATAAAGCACGCTAAAATGTATTATTTTTATGGTGTTGCTAGCAATTTTCATATCATACACAGTCTTCAAAAGCAATACTGGATTTGTCTTAAATGTGTTATGGACTTTTCTAATTAACACTTGGCTATTTTTTTTCTGAATTTTGCTCTTTTTAAAGAGGATGTAGCCTAGCTGTAGTAGCTGGAATACTCTACGGTTCCAGTTTTGTACCAGTACTTTACATCAAGGATCATGGAAGAAGAAATGAAACTGTATACGCAGGAGCAAGTCAATTTGGTAAAGGCTAATAGATTACTTCGACTTTATTTTGTCAGTCTCTTGTGTTCTCCTGCTTTTTCAAAGGCATAAAGTGAAATTCTTGAGAAGGTTGAAAATAGGCTGTACAGCATACCAGTTTTGCGCTGTTATATGTTGTCAGAATCATAGTACTAGCACTCTCTTTTTCTCAGAGGTTCATTGCACTGTTAAAAGAACAGTGAGAAACAGCCCAGAGGATACCATGCTTCACTCATAGCTATGTTCCAGAAGGTATTAAATACCAGCCATCTCAAAATGCAAAGTTTATATCCTGGAACATGAGGTAAACAAAGGCACAAGCTTTCCAGTTACCAAATTAGTACATCAGTAAAGGAAGAGAAGAGAGTTGATCATAACTCATGCGGAGAAGAGATATATAACAATATAAGTAATTAAAACCTTGTAGGTTTTGAAACAGAAACCTTTTTACATAAGCTTAATTGCCAATTTCAAACATTTCCACAAAATTTTTTTTCTTAAGATTTAGTGTATAGTCTTATCAGGTAATACCAGCTGCAGTTTAAGAGCAACATATTGCTGAGGAGTCATAATACTGCTGTTAAGAAATTGTTTGTTATGTCACATACAATTTCTCTTGAATACTGCAGCCTGTATATTCCCCAGCTAGACATAACAGATGTTAACATTACTATAGCTGCCTGTCCTGTTGAGAATTTACAGCTCCAAGGAGACAGCAATCACCTTGCTACATATAGAATAGTTTGGGTTGGAAGGGACCTTAAAGGTCATCTAGTTCCAACCCCCCTGCCATGGGCAGGAACCCCTTCCACTAGACCAGGTTGCTCAGAAACAATCTCTTTAACACATACGAAGTCCATAAAGGGTTATTGATTATAGTGATCAAAATTGTGATACATTCTTCAAGATGACAAAAGGACAAAACTGCCGTGTCTAGCTTCCACACTATGTGCAGTTGTCTTCCCTTAAATATACAGAAAAGAAGGCTGTATACAGGAGTACAAATGTAGATGGTCTGGAGAGGATGCAATTATGTAAAATCCCTCCCCCCAGTTTTCTAGCCTCACCAGAGGATTTTCATGAGGTTTTAATAAATTATTCAGTACTTTGACTAACAGAGTTCCAAAAATAACAAGTCACAGAAATATATAAAAGCCTGTAATAAATGCTAAGGTTAACACAGCAGTTAATTCGCATTTAATATATATGTAATTGACCACATCCATCCAGTCAGACTCGCAGCTATGTTGGTCACAATCACAACTGAATTTGAGTTGTTAGAAGTAGCACCATATGGGGTTTTTATCTATGTGAATGCTGTCAGTGAAATTAGTTAAAATTAATAACTGGTGGTTTAGACTAATGTAATTTCATGATTTCTCTTTTAGATTTGGATTATGTTTTTGCACACTTCAGTGGAATATTTCTTACAAGTACTGTCTACTTTTTGATTTACTGTGCAGTCAGGAAAAATAAACCTAATGTTTATCCCCAAGCCATTTTGCCAGGTATGACTGGTTTTCAAATTATAACAAGTTCAGTTACTTGTGACTGTTTTCAGTAATGAGTTTAAGCTATGTGTTGGAATTGTAGTTTGCCTTTCAAGTCTCTTCATTTGACCTTTGTCTCTTTTGAAAGATCACTCCTATTTGATTAATTAATTAAAGTTAGGAAACACTGATAAATTTTGTTCTAATCTGAAGCTGGAGCAAATGACATTGCAGATTTTCAAAAGCTGACTGCCAGAGTGTAGAGCACGTTGCCCAGAAATATGTGAACTTTAATTAATTTGATACTTCAGTTGATGTAGCTGATTTTGTCCCTTGAGCTTTGGTTTAGATTATCAGAGCCAGCTTGTTAAAGTAGTTAAAAAAAAATACATACATGCGGTTTCTGTACTATGTTATAAATATAAATGTTCCATAAATTGCTGTCTGTACCTTGCTGTGGATGTTTTTGATTGGGATTTATTTTCCTAGGGTTTGTGTCTGGTGTGCTTTGGGCAGTAGCCAATTGCTGCTGGTTCATAGCCAATCACTATCTCAGTGCTGTGGTCAGCTTTCCAATAATTACTGCAGTAAGTATATAAAAAATAAAATCTGTGACTAGAATTAAAAGTGAAAGGTTTTTTTTCATCACATTTGCTAAATTAAGTTGAAATTATGACATGTCTAGAACATTTTAATAAAGAGCATACATTGCGTGTTCTGCTTGTCTGTGCCAGCCTTTGGGTTTTTAGGAACATATATGACTGTGACAAGCACCATCTTGGTCAGTGCCAAGCATTAAAAAACCCCAGAAGAATAGAAAGTGTGAGTCTTCAGGTTACATAAAAGTCAAAGCTGTGAAACCAGAACTATATCAATTCTAAATAGTAAACTGAAGTAATTTAATTTTATGCTTTCATCCCAAGAATTAATTTTGTTCTGGATGTTTTCATTTGTGATTTTTATCCTCTAGCAATCATTTTCCTTAATTAAGTCTGCTATTTTTTCTTTTTGCAGTTCTTGAACAAACAGAACAGATTATGTATTGCTGAAAATAATGTTCTTATGCAAATGAGGGAAAAAATAGGTTGGCCTGTTTTGTCTGTTTTAATCCTATGTATGATACTCTACCTTTAAAGCACTGTTAACATCCAGAGGTTGCATAAATTCCATCACTAGGTAACAATAAACTTTGTGTTTACTTTCTTGCCAGTCTACTAGATGGTGATGCAGAGATGGATAACTTCTGGCAAATGAGAGTTCATAAATATCAAAAACAAAGTTTACTGAACAGCAGATATTTTGGAAGCAAACTAATGAAACATTAATGGGGATTAAGCTTTGCCTCAAGATGCAGTAAATCAGAATAAACTCTGCAGTATGCAATATAAAAAAGAGACTTGGGATCATTCTAATTAGAAATTGAAAGATTTATGGAAAGCAGCTTAAGTTAACTTAGTTATCAGCATGCCTAAAGGGCAAGCATATAAAATCATGAAATGAAAATTTAAGGACAGCACTGATGAGAAACTGCCTATCTGGATCACAGGTTCAGAACTGCTGCTTTCCTTCACCCTAGAGAGAATTTCAGACAGCTATTCATCACATGCCTGTAACAGTCTGTTTCATTTTAAAAATGCATTCCTCTTGCAACGTACATTATTTAGGAAATGAAATAACACCTTAGCTATTGTTCAAGTAATAGTTCGCAATTTCACTACGAAACAGCACCCACAAATACATTCAGCATGAGACGCTGTTTTCCTGCTGGCCTAAATCTGTGTCCTGTCAGCTGTACTGAAGACGGAGAGAAGATCACTTTCCAAACATCTGTCAAGTAGTTCTGAAAACAGCTCTAATGGGAAGCATTAATAGAGCCAGTTTTTGCTTCATGTTCAGATAACATTTTCTCATCAGTCATGAAAATTCCAGTCATTACTCCCACAGGGGGAAAACTATATTACCAGGAGTGCTTGGAAATTATCATTGCGTATCACTGTTCGCTGTTAGCTGGGAAATCTGTACAACAGTATCACAGATAATCAGTAGTTTTCCTGACCCATCTATCTGGCTGGCTTTGTGCTTTGTCCAGATGCCTGCTATACAGGAAACACATTTATGTTTCAGTCTCTTGATATCATAGTGTGTGATAAAATCAAACTTTGTCCAGCTAGTTACTCATGCTAATAAAAGAAATGTTAGGAATATTCATGGTACCTGCCAATAAACTTGAATGGCCCTCTGAAATGTGGTAACATTGTCAACTCTAGTTTGGACTTAAGTGTGTCATATTTGGAGCCTACTAAAAGAGTGTATAACAGCCAGTGCAGACTCTACAGCATAACTTAGAAAGAAATTGTGTCTTCTTGGAGGTGGGGGGAGGGGGAAATAAATGAAGTCTCTTGCCTCTTTAGCCCTTCTTGAAGATTTGACTCTTCATAAAGATGGCAGTGATATTTTTGCTTTTGCCATGAGCGCCATAATTATATGGAATGTAAAGGCCCGAATTTGTTATCCAGACACATTTCAACCCCCCTGAGAACAATAATGAGAAGATGGTGCTTTTCATGGTGTTTTAATGTACAAATGAATCTTATTCTTTAGGGTCCTGGTCTTGTTGCTTCAATGTGGGGAGTCCTTGTATTTAAAGAAATTAAGGTAATCTTACTATGGCTCTTACCTAGTCTTTCATGCTTGTCTTTATCTCTAGGAACAGTATGAATTGATATAGACCTGTGTCTCTTAGATTTCTTCTCCTTACAAGTATTTCAGTATGAAGCTGAAAGTCATATCATGCAATATTAAGGTTTCCAAGAAAGCTGAAAAACTGGACAATCCTTACAGGACTGAAAATTTAAACTCCATTACTATATGAGCTGCAGTGAGAGTAAATGAAGAGTGTATCAGGGCCAGGAGGCAGGATGCCAAGCACAGCCTGAAAACAGTATTTATATGAGCTGGTTCTTTCAGTGGGGCAGGAGAATGAGCAGTTGTCCCAGTAATCACATAGACAAGTAGATTAGACTTTTCAAGTCAGGTTCACCAAAGAACTGAAAAATGAGGCAGAGGTTAGCTGGGATTGCAAATTACAGTATACTGTGGAGACCCTAAACCAATACAGCAGTGACTGCCTAGAAAAAGCTAATTTACTGGTTGTTAACATACATGGCAGATACTATTTTTCTAGTGGAATATGAAGCGTTGAATACTAGCAGTGTAATTCTCAGGTTCCCTTAGCTAATCTGTTCAGGATCCACAGGTACCTAATTTGCCATTGGAGATCATCTTTCCAAGTTTTTTTGGAGACACTAAAATACGTTAGGCATCCCTTCATCAGGAACTAGGAAGTTTCTTTTACTCCCCCAGTGCAGATTAATGTTGCACCACAATAAAAGACTATCATGTTCCTTATCTAAATGCCTGTGATGCACTAAATCTTTCATCTTTTCCATACAGTCTTAGAATAGTGTCTTCATAACTGCTTACTACTTAAAAATAATCTGAAAATAGACAAAGCCCTTTAAAAATACTTTTTAAAATTGCTGAATTAGTTTTGTATTTTACTTTAGTGTATGGCATCATAGATTACTTGTATTAAACTGTTTTGAACAGCAAATATATTACAAATTTATGAAATTAAATGAGTAATAAATTTACTATTTCATGTAATAAATTTATGAATTTTGTCATAAAATGAAACCCTGGTTATTTCTTTTACTTGTTTTTTTTTGTGAAGTTGTATCTAACAGCCTGATATTTTTCTTTTTCTCTCCCTTTGCTTATCCAGGGACTGAAAAACTACGTTTTACTCTCAGTAGCATTTTGCATTATTGTGGCTGGATCATTCTCCACAGCTTTTTCTAAAGTTTGAAAGGATCTTCTGGACCAGTAGAGGGTGCTGCTGTTTAATATACATAGAAAGACGGTATATAGCAATACATAATGATTTTCAAAATGAATGTCCAACATTAACTTACTTCAGGCAAGTGAAAAAGAAAACCTTTGCTCCCATTTGGCATGAATAACTGGAAATGTTTGCTTCTGCATTTCTTGGACCAGTAGCAATTTCAAAGGATTTTAATAAATAAAGCTAAATGATTTTATAGTTATTAACTTTTTTTTCCGGTTCACCTACCATGTAATCGTAAGTTGCAGTTCATTGTTGTTTTGGTGGATAAATGGATTCTAATTCTTAGTCTGTAATTATGTATTTGCAAACTGATTTGTTTTATTATAATGTCTGTCTTACTGATTTGAATATAAAATATATCTTGAAATATTCTTTATGGAACTGATACAAAGATATGAAGCATTTTTTAATTTAGAAGCATTATTCTTTAAAGTCATCAATTTACATAAAGATGTTACTTCCAATCACTTCAGAATTTTGAAGGAAATATAGGAAAAAAAAGGTGCTGTAAAATAAATCACTTGTGTTTGCTGCTAAACTGTTTTGCTGCAAGAAATTATGTAGCAGTCAGGACCAGGGTACAAAGTTTGGGTTTATTTTGGTTGCAACTTGACATTACATTTCTGTGTTGAAATATTAATTATGCAGTCCAAATAACTTTGGGCATTTTGTGAATACTTACTTTTCTATGTAGCATATTGAAATCTTAAAAATTATGTATGGCAATATTTATTACATCAAAGCATCATGCTAAAACTAGCAAGTCTGCCCCATAAAGGAAATTCCCTATGAGGAATGTTGCATACACTGTTCCATGACAGCTACTGTTTAGTTTCTTACCCATGGCAGCTAAGATCATATATGCAAAGCATGTTGTGTGAACCTTCCCATAGTTTTTCCTTCAGTATATTAGATAACCCCAGCTCCTGCAGTCTTCCCTTGTTTGTAATGTGCTCATCATTTTTCTTGCTCTTTCCTGAACTCTTATCTGTCTAGAAATATTAGACATGGCAGTCAGACTACAGTCTTAGAAATAAAACGAGCAGCAGCAGCAAGATTTTTCTGGTTTCATCCAATTTGCAAGCTCTGTTCATTGTTACACATCGTAGTATGATGCTGACACAGCTTGGTATTGTTAACGTGTTTGGTTTGCAATCATAATTTCTCCTTTCTCCCTTGCACTCTTTGTTGTCTACTATTTATCAGATTTTATCTCAGAACTGTTACTTAGCCTGATTTTTTCTGCTCTATAGTTATTCCTACCCACATGTCAGAGGTTGGCGTCTGATAGGTTTCTTCCCCCTTAAGGCATTTCTCTAGTTTTGCTCTGTATGTTAACCCTGTCCTCCAACAAGTTGGCAGCATTTTCCAGACAGATGTCATCTAAAAATGTAGTAAACATACTCTCTAATTACTGTAAATAATTTATGAAAATGCTGCATGATACTGGCCTTCTCTTACTTTCTGATACCTAATGTAATACTTCTTTTCACTCTGTCAGGGAACAATTAACTGCTCCTTTGAGAACAATTTTCCTGTCTTGCAGTGGTTTTATTTACACTGCATTCTCCCAGCTTTTATGGAACAGTTGTTCAAGTCAAGATGCATAATATGTACTAACTTAATCCCTGATATCGGAAAGAAAACTAATTATTTTTCTTTCCAATATCCAGGTCAGACACAAGTTCTTCCTGGCAGATCCTTGACTGCTACTTGCCTAGCCCTTATTCTGTTGACTCAAATATGAGTAATTTGTTCCCATGTTTGTGAAATAACTTGAGTTAAATTGGATATTTATACTTCCCCTGGATCTGTTTCCCTTCTTCTTAAAGATTACAAGAACTTCTATATTCCTGCAATATCCTCCATGCCAGAAAATTGCTGATAAGCAAAGAATTGACAAAACCAAAATACAGTGTTCTCAGGCTCCTCTACTTTACAGGTACACTTTAATATGTCAGTTCTTATTCCTGTTTCACTGATTGCAGTTTGTTAACACTGACTGTGGTCTGTGTAAGACTGAAGGAACTGTAACTCACTGGTTTGCTAAAATAATTACAGTGCAATGCAGTATTTATAAAGATAGTGTGATTACAGCACCAGTCCACTTTGATACACCAGTCAATTGCTCAGCAAGGATCATCTGTTTAGTTTACTACGGTATGCAGGTCATCTTCCACATTTGGTTAAAGTCTGCAAGTACAGTCCACGCTATTCAATGAGGTATTCTCTCATGAGTTTATGGTAAGCAAATTACTAATGCCTTCATGTTGGAAGATGTTGAGCCAGAACTCTCAGGGAGGAGTACCATGTTCGCATGGGCTCAGACAGTGAACTAGCCTGTTCATACTACCAGGGTAGAAAGCTAACTTTTAAGGAGCACCACAGGCCCCTTAGGCCACAGAGACCTTCAGAGCACCTTCAGTGGAGAACAGGAATAAGCAGAAACTAAAAGGTCAGAGAATGAAAAGATACAAGAATGTATGGCACGAGTAATAACTGGGCTAAAGCATCAGAAAAACAAAGACGCCTTATCTAGTAGAGCAAAGCCCTGAAACTGAAGTAGGGGACCAGACAAAGCCAAGTGAAGATGTTACAAAGTTGGGTGTATCAGAGCAGAAATATATATGGCATCTTTTAGCTGTCTTCCACAGCTGGGCAAGACGCAGTACTCACTGAAGAATCAGTGCAGAGTGGCTGTCATGCAATTGCTGATTGCTCTGCAACAGCTGTGTTGGTAATCTGCATCTCCAGCTGTGTGAGGGATAAAGCAGGATCACTGAAGCCTAAATACTGTAGGATCTAGTTTATCCCTAACCTTGGTCAGCTGCTTCCCATCCTGTGATACAGGGAAGTGGGATAGGCTTTGTCTGCTATTGTAGTACCTTGAAGCTCTGGGTTTTTTGGTGCTGTTGGTATCCCAAGTGAATGCTTCTTGGGTTTTTCAGAATTTTAGTGCACAGTTTATAGTGGCAGGACAAGCAGGCTACTTGTGCTATAGTGAAAATGTTATGACAGGTTAGTAAGTAGAAAAATTTTTCCTGGAAGTACCTGGTTTTACTTCCCTCAGTTCAGATTCTGTCTTGCTTACTGCATTTGTTGTGGTTTGAGATAAATCTGAAAATGGACAATGAAACTGAATCAGCTACACCCATTCCCTATTAAAGGAGTGGCTCTGTCACACAGAATCATAGAATAGTTAGGGTTGGAAAGGACCTTAAGATCATCAAGTTCCAGCCCCCCTGCCATGGGCAGGGACACCTCACACTAAACCATATCACCCAAGGCTTCGTCCAACCTGGTCTTGAACACTGCCATGGATGGAGCATTCACAACCTCCCTGGGCAACCTATTCCAGTGCCTCACCACCCTAACAGGAAAGAATTTCCTTCTTATATCCAATCTAAACTTCCCCTGTAAATTTTCACCCATTACCCCTTGTCCTGTCACTATAGTCCCTAATGAAGAGTCCCTCCCCAGCATCCCTATAGGCCCCCTTCAGATACTGGAAGGCTGCTATGAGGTCTCCACGTAGCCTTCTCTTCTCCAGCCTGAACAGCCCCCACTTTCTCAGCCTATCTTCATATGGGAGGTGCTTCAGTCCCCTGATCATCCTCGTGGTCCTCCTCTGGACTTGTTCCAACAGTTCCATGTCCTTTTTATGTTGACACCAGAACTGCACACAATACTCCAGGTGAGGTCTCATGAGAGCAGAGTAAAGGGGCAGGATCACCTCCTTCGACCTGCTGGTCACGCTCCTCTTGATGCAGCCCGGGATATGGTTGGCTTTCTGGGCTGCGAGCGCACACTGCCTGCTCATGTTCATTTTCTCATCAACCAACACCCCAAAGTCCTTCTCCTCAGGGCTGCCCTGAATCTTCTTTGCCCAACCTGTAGCTGTGCCTGGGATTTCTCTGACCCAGGTGTAGGACCTTGCACTTGTCATGGTTAAACTTCATGAGGTTGGCATCAGACCACCTCACAAGTGTGTCAAGGTCCCTCTGGATGGCATTCCTTCCCTCCAGGGTATCAACCAAACCACACAGCTTGGTGTCATCAGCAAACTTGCTGAGGGCGCACTCAATCCCACTGTCCATGTCAGCGACGAAGATGTTGAACAAGATCGGTCCCAACACCGATCCCTGAGGGACACCACTTGTTACTGGTCTCCAGCCGGACATTGAGCCATTGACCACAACTCTGTGTGAGGCCATCCAGCCAGTTCTTTATCCACCGAGTGGTCCATCCATCAAATTGGTGTCTCTTCAATTTAGAGACAAGGATGTCGTGTGGGACAGTGTCGAACGCTTTGCACAAGTCCAGGTAGATGACATCAACTGCTCTACCCCTGTCCATCAGTTCTGTAGCCCCATCATAGAAGGCCACCTAATTGGTCAGGCAGGATTTCCCCTTAGTGAAGCCATGCTGGCTGTCACCAAGCACCTTGTTGATTTTCATGTGCCTTAGCATGCCTTCCAGGAGAATCTGCTCCAAGATTTCGCCAGGCACAGAGGTGAGACTGACTGCTCTGTAATTCCCTGGGTCATCCATTTCCCCTTCTTGAAAATGGGGGTTATATTTCCCTTTTTCCAGTCATCGGGAACTTCACCTGACTGCCATGATTTCTCAAATATAATGGCCAGTGGCTTCGCAACTTCATTTGCCAGCTCCTTCAGGAGCCATGGATGGATTTCATCAGGTCCCATGGACTTGTGCACATTCAGATTTTTAAGATGGTCTCGAACCAGATCCTCTCCTACAGTGGGCCAAAGGTCTTCATTCTCACAGTCCCTGTGTCTGCCTTCCAAGACTTGGGTGGTTTGGTCAGAGCCTTTGCCAGTGAAGACCAAGGCAAAGAAGTCATTCAGAACCTCAACCTTCTCAAAATCCAGGGTAGCCAGTTCTACTGATAGCTTCCTGAGGGGGCCTACATTCTCCCTAGTGTGTTTTTTATTTGCTATGTACCTGTAGAATCCCTTCCTGTTATCTTTAATATCCCTAGCCAAGTTTAATTCTAACTGAGCCTTAGCTTTCCTAACCTGGTCCCTAGCTTCCCAGACAACATCCCTGTACTCTTCCCAGACCCCCTGTCCTTGCTTCCACTTATTATAAGCCTCTTTTTTCATTTGAATTTTCCTCAGCAGCTCCTTATCCATCCAAGGAGGTCTCCCTGCCCTCCAGCTGCACTTCCTTCTAGTCGGGATGCAACACTCCTGAGCTTGGAGCAGGTGATCCTTGAATATCAACCAACAGTCTTGTGCCCCCCTGCCCTCTAGGGCTGTATCCCATGCAACCTTACTAAGCAGGTTCCTGAAGAGGCCAAAGTCTGCTCTCTTGAAGACCAGGGCAGTGAGCTTGCTGCACGCTCTTTTCACTGTCCTGAGGATCTCAAATTCGAGCATCTTGTGATCGTTGCATCCAAGGCTGCCCTGGAGCGTCACATTTCCAATGAGCCCTTTCCTGTTGGTGAGCACGAGGTCAAGAATGGCACCTCTCCTTGTCGGCTCCTCTATTACTTGCAGAAGGAAGTTGTCTTCCACACAATCAAGGAACCTCCTGAAAAAATGAAGTTGATCTCTTACTTGGCAGTAGAGTTACATCTATGTTTCAGGCTTAAACTGTTTCATATGCTTCAGTTTGCTTTACCTGAAGAGTCTTTTCTAATATTATCTTGAGCTTCTACTGTCTGTCTTGACGGATGCTCCTAAATTAATGGCTGTTATGGCCCTGATATGATTACATATCATATCATATATATGATTGAATCTTCCAGGGTGGGAGCACATTTACCTTTCCTGGTTTCTTTACAATGTCATTGGCTTTCTGAAATAAATCAGAACACTGAACTCCTGACCATAGCAATTGCCACGTAAATGTACGTATTTTGATGCAGTTCTCCAGTCTATATTGTAAAGACACCAGATGTGCAAACTCAATTGCTGAATGCTAATTAAAATTCTTGTTTGTGAAGGCTCAAGTATGACTTGTATTAAATGCTTTCTTAGATAGCTGCTAGGAAAAATCTCAAGACAAATCCTATCAGATTTGTCTTGAGTACAGAAAAAAAAAAACAACAAAAACAAAGCCACCTCTTGCAGCTCTTTTCTGTAAAAAAAAACATTGTGGTAATTCATCAGGATCTATGGTTTATATGTATTTCATGTTCAATATGTATTTATTCCAAAATATTTTCTCATTATGTTCATTTGGCATATATTGAATAACTATTCCACTTCTGAGATTTTCTTATTCTTGAAGTTTTGAGTCTGAAGTTACACTGGTACTTCTTTCATGTTAAAATGCTGGCTTAACAGATATCTGTTTATAGAGCTGTTTATACAAAACCGTCTGGAAGCCACTGAGTTTAGTTTGAGAAAAATCTACAGCTAATAAGTTATCATGGCTCTGTTTATATCAGTGTGTTTTTGCATCAGTGTAAGAAGTGACCAGAATAATTCTTTTTTTTCTGGGGGGGAGAAGGTGCAGGAAAGGGGGTTAATTCTTTTTGTATCTATAACTGAAGGAAAAAACAAATGCAGGACTAAGGTGAAAGAATCACATTTCTTGGAGAAAATTATACTTTCGGATATTTGATTGTGCTTGTTTAAAGACAGCTAAGAACATATTTGAGCTTGCTTAAGATTTTTTTTTTCTGACAGTACTTAGAGGCAAACTACCTTTAAAATAGAGGTAGCCTGGGAATTTCTAAGTAAGATTTTTGTGCAGTGTTGGGAACTAGGGAACTGTCACCTTTTCTAGATATCCTTTACCTGCTTATTATCAGTTAATTTTCTGAGGTTCACTCAGGGCCCTTCTCCCACATTTTTATTCCTTCATGTTCTTAATAAAAAATATTTTTATTTGGAAAAATAATTGAAATGCATTCGTTCATGTATCTTCAAATGTAAACAGTGAAAACTGGCTTCTTTTAATCCCTATAGAAAGTTTTATATTTTACCTATAATATAATGTTCTTCCTTAACTGATACTCAACGTTGATTAAATGCTTGCTCAGCAGTCTGACCTGATCCGTGAGCTTTCTTGCATCTGGCATGAAAATAAAATGACAGCCAAGATGATGCATGATAGCAATTACTGTCTTTTTTGTCTTTTATTTATTTTTATACTTACCTTGCTTTCAAATAGAAGGCCAAAGTTTAATATCTATTCCATAATTCCTGAATGCCCAATGGATTCCATTCTCCTTTAGCTGTATATAGTGCTGATAGATAGTGATGGTATATTTTAGCTGATACACTTGAGGTGATGGTTCTTACATTTTTCATGGTTATCAAAAATATTTTTTTTAAATCTATGATATATTGTTTCTTTAATATAAACATCAAACAGTTCTTGTGCCTCTTACTGTACCAAAGGACCTGCCTGACAGTCTAACCCGAGAGAGGGAGTAAGACTCAAAGGAAACAGAAAGTGCATTTGTCCTGCTAGTATCAATGATTGAGGCAGTTGGACACCACTGCGCATTTTCAGATTGTGTAAGTAGCTCCTAATGATCTTAGGTTTTGGTATTTCTACAGGAACCCATGCATTAGTGACATACATTACACATGGATATAGATTAGTTGTTTCCCATATCCTAGCATTTTCATGCAGTGGATCTTCTAAAAACATTTCCTGTAGAACTAGAAGACAAACCACACAGTCCCCAGGGCCAAAGCATGGAAGGGGTGGGGATAGAGAGGATCTTCACCTCACTAGTTAATGAAATGGAGGAACTGGTGGCAGTAATGTTCCAGTACTGTTTGGTCTGCTGCAGTGAGGGAAATAACCGTGTCCCACTACTCCAAACTGCTCTGAGGCCATAGGCAAGCTTCAAAGGACATTATTTATTGTTACCATTCGTGGACCAGAGAAAAGAATACAGCCTCTAACTTGATGAGCCATTTTTGCTTTTCCTCATTTGCAGATGGAGACTGGGGAGACGAGCATTGTTCAGAAGCTGCAGAATGATAGATGCTCCCCACCTGTATTTACACATCTGAGCTTTGATCCTAGCTGAGGAAGAGCCCCAAGAATGCAAAGCTTACAGGCTTTTCACAGATCCGTCTTAGCAGAAGGGCTGATCCAGTACTTAACTGGATGTTTCACATGAAGCAATACCTTGACTCTGCAGTTCATTTTCCAATTGATTTTGCGTACAACCGAAAGCTTGGAGCTTGTTGTATTAAACCATACCATGGCTTGTGTTCCTTGAAGCATACTGTGCTCATCAAGTTCAAAGGAAATAGTTTAGACTCTTGGCTTGTTGTTAGTGCTCCAGATGTACTTGCAGGGAGCATGCATAACCTCATCTTCAACTTCTGCTTCAGATGTTTGTGTCTAGCATTTTTAAGTGAAGTAGTTGAAATTTAGTTCATAGGAGATGCTACAAATCCATACAAAGGCTCCTATTTCTAGCTAACTAAAGCTGTATGTGATTAAAAAATGTTATTTGAATATTTTTAGAGGTTGGCAGCATTTCATATTATGCAATGTTTATAATAGGAGAAACAAGATATTTTTTAAAACTTGTGACTCTAGCAATGTGCATTGTATTTTCTTGGCTTTCAAGAAGCTAGTTACCACAAACCTTTCTTCTTGCACTCTTCTAACTTTGCAGATATTGAAGTAAAAGGCTTGCCTTTTTTAATTTTTCACTGATTACACTTACTATAGTTTAGTGCCTGATATATTCTTAACTTAGCAACAATCCATTCAATGAAGCAATAGTGAATTTCACAAAAAGGAGGATAAGCTGAACTACATACATGTATTCATGCATGTACGATCTTATGTCTTTGGTGATATCAAACCATGCTATTTTTTAGCAGATCATACCTTTTGTTTTGAATTACTTTTATTCAGCAATTGCCAGTCTTGCTGCATCGCCTGCATCTCCTTTGTTTAAGGGAAATAGTGGTACGTACCATCAAGATGGGCTGATTCAGTAAGAGACTGCTGCCACTGAATCAGGATTTCACTTGTGTTTCTCATAAAGTGTGTCACATTAATTTAAGATGCTGCCACTGTCCGACTGTTTGCTACTAACAGACACCTCAGAGCAAAAGCAGTGGATAAGATTATGAGGGGTTTTTGTGTACTTATGGGCAAAAAATCAGGTAGATTAAGTTGCTGTGAAAAGGTCACCTAACACAATTCTGGGAGCTGTGAACGGCACCTTAGTTTAACCCATTAAGAAGAGTATGCCTTTGCTACTTCTTATCTGATTGTTGTGACAGAACTGCTGTTCGCTAAAACATTTCTCTCTTTTTGTTTTCCTTTGGTGAGAAGATTTTGCTTTACTTTTTACCTGAAGATAAACTCTTTGCAAACATCTCTAAATTTACTATGCCCTGCTCAGCTTGCAAATGTACTAGCTGCTTGTCCTATTTAGCATAGTTTCCTTGCCTTTATAGATAGTATCTTGAATTTATTAGAAATTCAAAATCTTGGTTGCTGTAAACACAATTTTGCATATGACTTTTTTTCTTTATTGGCTATGCCTTAGACAATATTTAATATGCAACGGCATACTGCTGCTTAGGGCTGCTTAAGGATGTGATGTGTAAAGTTTGGTGGTCTCATTCCATCAGTGTGGTAACTGGAGCTGAAAATGCAAGAAAATATCTCTTCACTGAGCCTCCATGAAATATGCCCTGACCAGGATTTGGAGAACTCTTAACATTTCTTTCATAAGGGAGAACCAAAGCAACATGATTGGACTCCAGCAAATATATCTTTGTTCAGCTAGAATACGTAAAGAGCTGCTAAACCATGAAACTGCTTCTGAAAATTTAAAACTAAGGAAATGCCTCAGCAAAACTATCCTCTCTGTCTTACATTAACTTGTTATGTCTTTGTATGTGTTGCTCGAAGCATTACCTTTTGGATTAATGACAACTTGCTGACAGAAAATTATTGAGTATCAAACCTTAAGGCTGCCATGAAAGCATTGCAAAGAATGTCACAGATCCAAGTGACTGAGTTGTGTGTATATAAAGGTGTTATGTATCAATGTCTGTGTATAGACATACAGAGATATACTCTAAATTAGATGCTCATGATTAAGAAAGATCTGGGAATTGTTACAAGAAGCTGTCTGAAAATGTCAACACGGTCATTAGAAGCAGTTGAAAAAATGTTAGAGTGTTCAAAGTTACCAAGCAGTAAATGGAGAAATGTCACTATGCCAGCGTACAGCTTCAGTCCACTGATCTCCAAAATTCATGTATAATAGATTTTTAAAAGTCTTAAAAATACAGCATAGTCTTCCCTTGTACACAATAATTTCGTATGAGGACTCCTCAGCCTGAATTATAGAACCAAAATGTGAAACTAAATGCTAATACTTTAATAATATGAAATACATAAGTAAGGAATGATTAGTCACTATAGGTTATGATGTAAGAAAATTGAACACACTGGAAAGTTATTAGATGAGGTTTGAAATACTAAGGAAAATTACTTTTTCAGAGAAAGTATCTGCATTTTGAAACTTATTCTCTGAAGATGTAGTATACATTAGTATTATAAATAAATCTATGACTACAGCTGATCAGAGTGGACCTCTGTCTCAAGCCTTAAAGCCACTCTAATAGAAACTTTTTAGGCCCAGTCATAATCACTCAAAGACTAATATCTGCAGACTGCAGCTACTCCACTACATATACAGAACACTTCATATTGATTTCATTAAGACAGTCATATCTTTAATATAAAGGTAAGATCCTACAAGGTCCTACACCTGGGTCAGAGAAATCCCAGGCACAGCTACAGGTTGGGCAGAGAAGAGATTCAGAGCAGCCCTGTGGAGAAGGACTTTGGGGTGTTGGTTGATGAGAAAATGAACATGAGCCAGCAGTGTGCGCTCGCAGCCCAGAAAGCCAACCGTATCCTGGGCTGCATTAAAAGGAGCGTGACCAGCAGGTCGAAGGAGGTGATCCTGCCCCTCTACTCTGCTCTCGTGAGACCTCACTTGGAGTATTGTGTGCAGTTCTGGTGTCCTCAACAGAAAAAGGACATGGAACTGTTGGAACAAGTCCAGAGGAGGGCCACGAGGATGATCAGGGGACTGGAGCACCTCCCGTATGAAGATAGGCTGAGAAAGTGGGGGCTGTTCAGGCTGGAGAAGAGAAGGCTGCATAGAGACCTCATAGCAGCCTTCCAGTATCTGAAGGGAGCCTATAGGGATGCTGGGGAGGGATTCTTCATCAGGGACTGTTGTGACAGGACAAGGGGTAATGGGTGAAAACTTGAACAGGGGAAGTTTAGGTTGGATATAAGGAGGAAATTCTTTCCTGTTAGGGTGGTGAGGCACTGGAATGGGTTGCCCAGGGAGGTTGTGAATGCTCCATCCCTGGCAGTGTTCAAGACCTGGTTGGACAGAGCCTTGGTTGACATGATTTAGTGTGAGGTGTCCCTGCCCATGGCAGGGGGGCTGGAACTAGATGACCTTAATGTCCTTTCCAACCCTAACTATTCTACGATTCTATGATTCTAAGATATCTTTGTACTTTACTTACTTATAAATACTTATCTGTATAATTTAAAATCTGTTTCTGTTGACCGAGAACATTAAATTTAAAGTAATTTTTTACTAAAAACTCTTAAATATCCATTCTGACACAGAACCTCATACAACCAGAGACTGATTCTAACAGATGTGTGTAACTCAGACTGTACCGTGCCTAATAAAAGTTACACTGTTTGATGACATTGCATCTGATGTGGCTTCTGTCCTGCTTCTTTGCTGTGCAGTAAGAAGTTCCTCCATGGAATCCACATGTGATCTCGTGGCACAAGTGAAGATCACTTTTGATTGTGGTAATTGTATGTTTTCTGCAACTGCTGCCAAAATGTGTTACAATGGTTTGCGTTAATTGTGATGGTAAGCACGAGGAAGAGTATAAATCAAAAGGCAAAACTCCAGAAGGCAATAAAACAGAAAATACGAAAGAGAAATTATTAAGAAAAACAGAAGGAACAAGCTAGTAGAAATGTGATGAGAAATATAAGCAGATCATTCATGTAGGACTTCAAGTAGAAGGACAATGAGCCTTTAATTAAGATATGGGAGACAGGCAAGTAATTCATGAAGTATGGATGAGAGATCAGGCCAAGAGGAAGATGTTAATATTTTCAGTACACTTGTAGTAATAAAATTAAAAAGCAACAAAGTTACAATATCAGTTTCTGATTACCCAAGGTGAAGGAATGTTCAGCATATCAGCTTGAACCTGACACGTTGAATTGATTAGGCTTCTAATTTAGGAATTGTGTAACTTTATCATAACTGGGCTCAGATAGCAGCTCTGAATCTGTCTCTTCTAGCCTTACACAGTAAAGTACAGGATGCTGAAAAGAGAAGAACCTTTGTGCATTTTTGCTATCTGAGAACGCTTTCAGACATTGTGATGTGTCACCAGCATAATTTATTTTCCTATTTACTAAAGTAATAATTCCATTATTTATCCTTGTGTCTATTCTGGGGGAAAAAAAAAAGAAAAAAAAAAAGAAGAAAATGGACTTGGCACAAATTTCTATTGTGCTTTAGAATCTTCATTTAGAAATCTGTGGGCACTAAGGCTGGCTAATGGTGTTTGACCCTGTTAGAGAAAGGACACAGCAGAAAAGAAAAATAGTGGTTTAGTCCTCTTATGCCTACGTGAATGACTATTAGAAGCAAAATTAATTGGTTTGGAAAACATGTTCTTGTATGCAACAGAAAATAGTAATTTGAAGATTCTTTTCCTGGTACAGTTCTTAACAAATAGTACTGAACTGATCCATATACCATCAATTATTGCTAAGGCATATCTCATACAGCTCTCCTAACATTATGAGAAAAAAAGAAAAAGTAGTTATGGGGGAGAAAACACTTCTGTTCCTGGTGCTGTGATCTCAACTGCTCCTTTTATAAAGGTAGAGAAAGCTGTGCATGAGGAAAGTTAAAGAACTGTCCTGTTTGCCAACTTACTTTATCTTTTAACTCAGGCTCTACTACTTCTGTATAAATTCTGTGCTTCTGTACCTGCTGAAGCCATTCTCAGATTTTTAAATATCTAAGTCCAGGCCCGTAGTCAGTTCCTGGAAACAGCAGGAACATGCCTGTGGACCACACTGGTGCCCGTAGGAAGGGATTAGCTTTTTTTCCAGAATTTTGCCTTCCACTTTAAAATAAGATTTAAAAGCATGTCCTTCAGCTGGAGAAGTTTCACAAGAGGAGCCCTGATCTGAATAAGCTGTGTGACAGGCACACCAGTAGAGGAAATTGCAGCCTTTTGACAGTCTGTCCACAGAGACATTAATAGGGGAGACTAAGGTGTGCCAGTCTTGACAGGGGAGAGAGTCAGATGGACAAAATGTATATACCTGACCAGCTCCTGCAGGGTCAACTGGACTGTGGGAAAAGGAAAAAATATCTTCTAAGAAAGGATGCGTTCAAAGCAACTTGACTGACAAGAAGTGAGAGCTCAGTGATTTTTAATAATAACTGTGGTTTGGTCAGAAAAGATAAAAACTCTCTCTCAGTAGTAGAGCTGCTTTAAATTATTAGGTAAAATATTCTTAATTGTGTCCATGGCAGGGGGGTTGGAGCTAGATGATCTTAACGGTTCTTTCCAACCCAAACCATTCTGTGATTCTATGATTTAATTAGAGCAACAGTGTTTCTGTGGATGGGGACAGAAAGAGATGCTGGCCTGGGAATGGGCAGCTATGAACACTTCTCAGAGCATCCATTCAGAAAAGGTCAAGCCTCAGTGGGCCCTGTGTCTCCTGGTGGTCGGTTTCCGTGTTTCTCTGTGGTTACCACAACAACATAATTGTTTTGTTGTGGTTCACTAGGGAAACAGGTGACTTGCTCTCAGTAAATCCCAGTTATTCAACTTTTATTCTTTTATGTGTTAACATCCTCTCTTTCTTTTGATTATTTGAATGCTTTTGAAATTAAATTGAAGAAATAAACATTCAATGCACATTTTGGTTTAATTGTGCAGTGGAATACAGTAAGCAAGAACCCCAAAAATGCATGTCAGACAACATCTTTGGATTACTCTTCAAGAATATGAAGGAAATTCCCACCTCATAATTATTATAGGTTATTTGCAACAGTTATTTTCAGATCTTTATTATGCAAAGTAGAGGCTTATCCTTTTTATGTTGGTAATATATCCTGAAGATGAACTTTTTTTCTATTCTACCACTATGTATTTCCCTCCTCTCTTTTTTTAATAATTTCTTCAGGCCTTTGCTTTCTATGGTATTAGTTCTAATTTTTTAGCCTCTGAAGTTCAGAGCTGTCATAAACCTCTAGATATCTCTACTCTTTCTTACCTGGAAGGTCAAGTTAGTATGCTAACAGCATGCCGATTGTCCACTCAAGCAAGAGGAGCTCAAATGAACCATATGTTAAATCTCATCTACTGATCTACATGTGGCACTATACAGACACAGATATCGAACAAACCCATCTGATTTTAAATTGTAATCATCAGGAAAAAAGTGTTCCTTATACCATCTCGCTTTTTACAGTTAGTATTGCTCAGTATACAAGAGTTAAATAATTTCTGCTATGAAAAGCAATAAGAATGAAAAGACTTCTGAATAAAATCTTCATATTATTTTAGCAAAAATCTCAGAAACTAGTGATTTCTATAGCATGCTTAGACTTTGGGATCATTTTATGTCTTTTTTTCTTCTTTCCTCTCCTTGCTTTTTTACAGTGCCAGCAAATGTTGGCACAGGCATTTTTCCCAATCACTGCAACCTACTTCAGTTTAACACTTCTCCTTTATTGACAGGTTAATAGAACAGCCTTATACTGGTGTGGGGTGCAAAACATTGCGGTCCTTCTCCGATTGAATTATGCCAGCAGAAGTCCTTAAAATTGAAAAGCTGGACCAGCAAAACTGTGTTTTTCTCAGCAGAGCTTATGTAACCCATTTACCACATCGGTGCAGTGTAACAGCTTTAAAACACCTTCATGTATACCAAGAGTGTTTTGCTACTACAGTACCCAACTATGCTGGTGTGGTAAAGCACTACTAAAATTGAATACATTTGAGAACACAGATGCATACTATCTCTCAACCTTAAAAAGCCCTATACGGACAGAACAATACACTCCATCATGAGCGACTTAAGCAAGAGCCATGTTTCCCCAGGTCTTTTTTCTATTTGTTGTCCTCATTTTAGCTCACAGAATTTATATTTGTGGTAGTTCCCTACTAACATTATTGTTGTTATTTATATTCATGGTCGTATTTTGAAGGCAAATTTGTTTCTCTAGAGGAGATTTCTGTCAAAGAGATTTTGTCAACAGAAGGACTAGCTGCTTTTTCTTCATGCTTTGAAACAAAGTCAGCTTTGAAAAAGTCTTATCACCCTACTTAAGATAATGTTGCAGACTGTTAAATCGCAATCTGATTTCGCAAAGAAGGTTAATTAATCTTCCAATGCATATTTAATCCCACATCCTATGCATTTCAGCACAGCTCAAGCATTAAGTACATTAGTCATTACTTTTCAGTAAAAGGTGAAATGAACAACATATAAGATTTGAGAAATATAAATTTTAATCAAAAGTACATTAAAAATATATCATTTGGGATCTGCAAGGCTGAACCTCCAGATGACTGGCTTCATTACAGCATTGCTGAATGTTATTATTACTTGACAGCTGGTCTGTATCTGATATGAATGAGTCGCAGCTCATGTCAAGCTACTCTACCTAGTAATTGCCACCAACTGCCACAAATCTGAAATTTACTTTGGTGATTCAGTCCACAGGACAAAGATCAAATTAAAGGCAGAAAGGCAAGACAAGTAAGCAGGACAGTGCGTGCTGTCTTTCCCTGTGATGCATTTTCTCTTTCAGAGCCAGTAACTCAGATTATTTTTAATTTTTTAGTTGAAAATTCACACAGAATTTTTTTCAGGGAACTTTGAAAACTCTTCAGCAGAAGGAGGGTAGATTTAGATCAGACATTAGGAAGAAGTTCTTTACTATGAGATGGTGAGGCACTGGCACAGGTTGCCCAGAGAAGCTGTGGCTGTCCCATCCCTACAAGTGTTCAAGGCCAGGTTGGAAGGGACTTTGAGTGATCTGGTCTAGTGGGAGGTGTCCATGCCTGTGGCAGAGGAGAAGGAACTAGATGAGCTTTAAGGTGCCTTCCAACCCTAACCTATCCATTCCATTCTATCTCTATTCAATTCAGTTCAGCAAAGTACATTGTATTTGATGTCCATTACTGATATATCCATTTATTTAATCCCTTTGCTTTAAACAGAGATATTTCTACTAATGCTTGTCCTTTTGTTGCACCTTATCATCTTTATGCTATTTTAAAGAGATAATATCAGTGTGTTTTTTTTTAAAAAGAACCAATTTATAAACCCAGGGTTTGGCTAGAGCAACTGTTAAAAAGCCTATGTCTGGTTTTAAAAGTAAGTTGCAAAGTACTTTCTTTCTCTTTGCCATCTTTTTTAAAGTGTAGCAATTTTCTCTGCCACTTTAACTAATAACAGGAGTTTTTGCTTTTCAGCCTGATGACCTCCTTTATGAAAAGTCTGCTTTCAACTACTCCTTATTTTAGTGAAATAACCTCCCAACATTTTTCACAGTAGCATGCTGTGATGTAATTCCTTTTGGATTATGATTACTGCGAGAAACTATGAACAAAAAATGTCTCACAAGCAAAGCAGTAACTAAGCACGTTTTCTTTGTACAAATATAGTATATTTCAAAATGTTTGTGTGTGAAAGTTTTCCTTTAATAAGCATTGTACTACAAATGTATGACGTTGCTGGAAGATGTGCTTGTCCTGAGAACCAGGAAAATATTTAAATTCACCATTTCTTAACACAGTTAATCCTTAACATATGAGAGAAATGAGCTCTCTCCATTGCCAGCTGGAAAAGATTTAATTAGATTAGCAGCCACCTGTAGAGCCAATTAGGCTATTAGTGGTAAATAAGGCACCTGACAAACACAAGGTTTCTTTCTTCTCAAGATTTTATTTATGGTGTAGTGCTGTGTTTAGGAAGATTGTTATTCACAAGCGCCCATTAAAACAGGTTCTTTAGGTTCAGTTCTTGGAGATTCCACAAAGCTATCTGATGATTGGTAAGTATTACTTAGAAGATAATAGCAATGATCTGGGTTATATTGCACCAGTCCTTTCTTTTTAGTTGGAAGACTGAGGTATTTTAGTAGTGATACCATGTCTAAAATACTGCTGAGAACCTTCTGTGTTTTACATATATCTTGTGAAGAAGCTGACAGCTGTCTGTATACCTACAATAAACAAAAAAACTCAACGAATTCCCTTACTGACTTCTTACCGTTGCTTCAGGAAGAAATCAGATCTTTCAGGGTACACTCTGAGAATGCTTTTAGTTATTAAAGCTACTTAAGTGGGAAAAGGAGCTGCTGTTACATATTTATGACGTTCTCTTAAAAATAAAGAGAAAGATGAAAGCAAGAAAACCCCTTATCTTTTACTAGAAGAGAATTAGGTTATAAATTATGAATTATAAAGCCACTCTAAACCATGAAGCTTGTGAGTCTGCTGAATTTATAGGGACAATCCTCGGAAAGATATAATGGAAGAAAAGCTCGACACAAAGAGGATGGCCTTTGAGAAGGATGAATTAAACCGAAGTTACAGAAAACATTTCTGGTTTCAGTCCATGCTGTTTATTTAAGAGGATATATTTGTCACTCAACATGATTTTTTTTTTTGCAGAACGCTCCTTCACAGTTTTAAAAAGCAGGGACTGCTACTAGGCAGAACCAATGTGCTCCTTGTCACAACATTTCCTAATATAGAGCCTTCATTTCATTTCTTTGCTTTCTGTCTAATTATGAAATTTCAAATGGAAGTACTATAAAATCTAGATTTTAAATGCTAACAGCTTTTGTAACTACTGAGATCACAGTATCAAATAATTTGAGCAGATGCACTAGGTTGTATACATAAATCTTGGGCATTACAAACTCTTTTGGAAATGTTTGTTTATGTGCTATGGAAAGTTTTCTTGGCCCTTGTTCTAAAATACCTGGTGCTGTTCTCAGATGGGCAAGTGTGAATTTGATAAGATAGTGGTATAATTTAATTAGGTATTGATTTGCATGATCATATCTTATGGTCACTTGGCAGCATTCCTTCTTGGAAGCAATTTAACCTGCTTGATAAATTCTGTTCTCTATCATTGCTTGAAAATCTATTCTGCAAAAACATTCAGCTTTCCAAAGTTTAATTGGGGATGAGTCACAAAGCATCCAAATCTTCCTTTGCTCCTATTGGAACACTATCCACCAGGTGTAATTGAATTTTTTGCATGTGAATCTTCTTGTGGCACAAGAAACAAATCCCTAGGATCAAGAGGCAACTCAGGCAGCATTAGTGCGGAAAGAATAGTTTAAAGTTGACTCTGAGAAGGTAACCTCTAAAGTTGCATAAGAATTTTTACTGCAGCAATAAAATCCTCTGTAAGTAGAATTTGCTAAGCACAGAGGTGTTCAACATCTGGCAGAATTAGACCTTATGTTTATGATCTATTTTTATTTTTACAGGGTAAAGGGACATTTTTGTTTACAAATCAAAAGCTGGTTGCATCTAGAGGAGGTAAGTATGACTTCAAAACCCAGTGTGATCCGCTTTGGCAACTAATGGGAGTCACATAAGAATTTTTTTTCTAGGAGTTGGATGTTATGTTGGATTTTTCTTGTGCATTTCAACTGTACATTTATTAACCTTACAGTATCATCCCACAGTCCTCAGCTGGAAGCTCTTCTGGCACTCTGTGGCTGTGTTCAGGAATTGCCTGATAGTACTGAAGTTAGGCTCAACTGAATGGAATAACTAGTTGTTACTATTGTTTGATTCAGGATAAAAGGCTTAGAAAGAATTAGAAAGGCATCAACACTCTACAGTGTTTAGTCAGTTTTTATGGGTATCTTTAGTTGCTGTAGGACTGTATGGGATAATTTAAAGAACAGCTAATTGGTGTGCTTAATCTGAGAGAGCACTTAGTTTCAGCTATACAGTCCTGGCAAAATGAAAGGTGGAAAGGAAAACAGAAGTTGTGCGTAAAATTAACAGTGAATAAAGAAAACTTTGAACAAATATGAAAAATTGAATGTTATATTTGTATAGTTATAAAGCTACTTATTCTCACCTCTGTATTGTATTTATGTCTATTAAACTGCATAAAAGCAATCAAGTCTCAGCAGTTGCAGTGTAACATCACTCAAGGTTTTTAAACAGTTACAATGGAAATACTGGTGCCAACACAGCCATGATGTAAACATTGCCTGTGAGGGTAACCACAGGCTTCCTCTTCCATTGTTTAGTTCTAGCATACAGGCCTATTTTTCAACAACATCAGTGTTGCTCTGCCAGACAATCAGTCAAATATTTCCTTTGCAAAAGCATTTTCATTCTGTCCCTCCTCCTGTTATCGAGTGAATAAACAAGTTTATCTTGTTTGGAGAGAATGAAGGTGCATTCTGTTCTGCTGGTTACCAAGAAATAAGGTACGGAAGAATCCTTCAATCATCCCCTTTTTGGATGCAAGCCCAGGAATATGAGAACTGATCCTCGAGCACTGGTTAGATCTCTGCCCTCTGTAGTACTTGAAAGTCAAGGTACCATTTCAGCCAACGGCTGTTACTCTAAGACCATACTTTGAATGAATAAGAGGATAAAACACCCCTGCTTCCATCCTGTGTACTGGCTGGAATATCGGCCTGGACTAAGCTGTTGCTATGCAATAAGGAGATCGTAGGTTAATGTCAGATACAAATTCTGGTATCCATGCATCTAAGGCAATATTTTTACCTGTGTGTTTATACATGTATGAAAGAGCCAACATCAAGAAGTTATTTTTATCCTTTCTAAACTCTTGATAACACTACAGATAGAAGACTATAGTAGTACTATGCAAAGAAAAGTACCAGACTCCAAACTTTTTTTCTATATTTTATGCTTTTTGCATTTCCAAATCACAGCACACACTAATATGAATCTATGAGTTCTTAGGCAAAAGTAATCTAATAACATCTTGCTATCTTGCACAGCTATCTATATAACTTCTCTTTTTGATGCCAAATGTTTTAATACAGGCTGAGATTAGCAATTGCAAAGTGTGCAGCCTCATCCACTGCCCACCAAATCCTGACATAAGAGTTTAGTTCCATAGGCAACACAAACGATGCACACTTACTTGCTCTATGATTCTCTGTAGATAAAGTAGAAAAAGTAAATAATTTTATTAATATCTGCCTAAAAGCTGTGCATAAAGGTGTCATTATTTAAGAATTCTGTGTTGCTCAGGGCATTTAAGTGTGGGAACTTTTTTTAATCACTGATCTCAGCCTTTTTAATCAGTCTCAAGTGATTCAAATTACTCCTACTGGAATTATACATAGGAGAGAGCACTTCAGATTTTCAAGGATGCACTCCAGACCATAGGGTCTATACAAGTGCTTCTCAAAAGGCCACCTGGCTCTTTTTTTAAGTGTAATAAATATTCAGTTGCTAACAAAATGTTACTTGGAGCTTGCTCTTCCTCTGTGCTAGGTCGTCTCTAGCTGAAGGGTGTCAGCTTAACATCAACCAACAGTGTACTCTCCTTGTAGTGCAGTTAGTAAAATGGTCTCCCTGCAAGGAAAAACAAAAAGGCAAGACTCACTGAGATCTTTTCCGCTCCCAGAACTTTTTGCTCAGCTTTGCCACAGAAATAAATCAGAAGTGTGCTGTTCCCAGTGACCAGTGGGTATTCTAAAGTACCTGTAGAAACTTGGAGGTCTAGCTGGGACGTCAGTGATGTAGATAGATCTTGTATTTTGCTGTAGCCAGTAGTGAAACTCCTGTACTTTCAGTATTGGAAGATTTGGGTCATTTTGGCAGATTTTGACTTGGTCAAAATACATCTTTAACTCAATATATTTCAACATAGTGGCCAATAAAGTTACATGGCTAACTGATATAATGTGAAAAAGCTGTGTTGACCCTGACCTTGATCATAATTCTAATCCAATTCATTCTAGTTCAGGAATTGTGTAAGTCCTTGAGCTATGTGAAGTTATTCTTCACCTCTCTCAGGTGAAATTAGTACACATTTCTTTCAAACTTAAGGCTTTTTTCAGGTTTCCAGATCCTCAATTATTATTGGCAAGAATGGGAAAAATCAAAAAGGCCATGCATTAAAATAGAAGACTGGAACTCCAGTTAAATTTCTACTGATTTGCTTTATGATCCATACGGTATGAATACTGCAACAGATAATGGAGCAAATTTTGTCAGTTCTTTTTCACATCTGCTTTTGCTTACCTTTGCCTATAAGCTTTTCACTACATTATGGAGCACCTCTGAAAAGCACTTTGTAGTCCAATTACACATCCTTCAGATATGTTACTTGGAAAGTTTTGTTGGTATGCAAATTCTGGCCTTCCATAAAGGGAATAAGAAAGATGCAAATTTTAAAATAGCATATATAATGAGAAAACAAATTCTTAATCAGCAGTTTAGTACATCAGAGAAATGTTTACTAGGCTAATGATCCAAATAAAGCTCATTCAGGACATGCAGGTGCTCAACCAAAGCATAGTTTCACATTTTGTCAATATATGCTAAATTCAACCGTTATTAAAGAGCACAGTCTTTAACTGATACCTAACCATTCATGTAAAACAAGAAAATATTTTCTTGCTTTCAAGAAACATAACTGAACTTGCCAGATAGGTAAGCTAAGCAGATCCACATCTGAGCTAAGCTGCTGGATCTTGTGTCTTATCTAATGCTGGAACTGATCCAGTACTATTTGCGCAACTTTTGATTTACCAGTTATTCCATAAGGGTATAAGCATTCTACAAGATAGTTTCTACAGAGAAGATATGTTCATTGTTGCCAAAAAACCATCAATAAAGTAGGATTAAAACTTTAATACTCTAGTAGAGTATTAAATGCTTTAGCCTTCTCTTCATTCTGTATGTATGATACTAACAAAGACATCTGGTTTAGGAGATGAGCCCTTAATGCAAGTCTTATTTTTGGTGCAGAGTTAGAATATTGATTGCTTTCCTGGTTTGAGGACTAGAGAAGGATCTTTTTAGAAATAGTCTGAGAAAACAGTAAAGATGTATAAAACAAAAAGAAACACACAACCAGAGTTACCTACCGAGTATATTGATGGCTAATTAACTAACAAATGCATTATTTTAAATCTTTCCTCTGATACATCTAAGTTAGCCCCTTCTGCTTCAAGAAAATGTGGATGTCACTGTTTGATATCACAGAGGAGAGAATATTGGCACCAGTGTAGTGGAGGATAAGGCTGAAAACAAAACCTAAGTTTGTGTATGTCTTGGGGTGTATTCCAGTCTGCGCAGGTTCTTTGCTGAGTGGGTCATTTTTGCATTTTGGTGTTTCCCTGAAGTGCATTTAAGAATGTCCTTAGCGTCCATCATGTGACTATTTAAACATCTCTTCTGAGGAAAGAACAATGCATTTTAGTTTAGTGGTTTGTGCTTAGGAGTTCTGGTTTTAGGCATTTGGTTTGTTGTTGATTTGGTTTTCTTTTTTGAGGGAAGATTATTTCCTTTACCATCTTTGTCATCTTTCTATTTTATTTTTTTTTGACACGTTTAGCCATGCATCTGTTGGGCAAACACATTTTTCCTTCTTGTGAGTGGCTTTGCAACATAGAAATCAAGTGTAATCTAGTGGTTAAAGGGCAGGGGTATAGAAAGGAGGAAAAATAGAATAGCTGAAATCCTGTTAATCTCCTCCTTTTCGATTAGACCCGCTCTAATATAGCGTGAGCATGCTAGAGAAGCAGATCAAAGAAATAAGCCTTCCATCGTAACAGAAATTGATAATGGCTTGATACATCTTTCTTTCCCAGAGGGGATACTTCCTTCTTCAGAACTTCTGAAATTGGATCCCTCATTCTATCGCCATTATGATTTCTCTGGTGCTTTGCATGAAGGTTTTATTTCTTTAATTTTATGGAAGCCTTTGGAATATATTTTTTCAGGAATGTTTTTTACCTGCCATCTTTCTCTACTTGTGTATGTAACTTCCTCTGGCATTGCTGAGGTAGAAATCTGAGTGTTTGCATAAATGAAGCTGAGTTTAGTTTCAAAATATATAATCTAACAAACTTTCAAGTGATAAATATTTAAATTAATTAAAATAATTCAGCATTAAATATCCCCCTGTTTTAAATAAAGCAGCACTGATGTTGCTTTGCAAACCTCTTTCCTTTGGTTGATAGGTTTTGAGGTGTTTTGTGCATTTCTTTTGGATAATTCAGGGTTACTTTTTCCATTATATAAAGTAAATTGCTGATGTCTTTTCTCCCACTTGACAATGAAGCAACATGGTTGGTTTCCTTACTTTTTATGTTTAAACAGCAAAATCTCTACTTACAATCACAGCTCTAAATGAATCAGCAGTAACTGGAAGTATACAATTTTAACAGTGAATGTAAAATATAAGGAAACTCAAGCACATACGTTATAAAATGCACTAAGTGTGATGGAAGAAGTGTAGTCACCGAGATTCCTTATATAAATCAGCATAACTTCATTATTTGCAACAATGCTGGATAAGCCCAGCTCATCTCATAGTATGAGCTCTAAAATATTTGTTGAGAGTACACTTTGGCAGCTGTTGGATCGATGTTCTCAGAATGTATTTTCTAATGTGAGAAGAGAGAAACACTGCTTTACACAGGTGTTGATATGTACCCTTTAATGAAAGGAAAACACAATATTCTGAAGGGAGCCTATAGGGATGCTGGGGAGGAACTGTTCATTAGGGACTGTAGTGATAGGGCAAGGGGTAATGGGTTAAAACTTAAACAGGGGAAGTTTAGGTTGGATATAAGGAGGAAATTCTTTCCTGTTAGGGTGGTGAGGCACTGGAATGGGTTGCCCAGGGAGGTTGTGAATGCTCCATCCCTGGCAGTGTTCAAGACCAGGTTGGACGAGGCCTTGGGTGATATGGTTTAGTGTGAGGTGTCCCTGCCCATGGCAGGGGGGTTGGAACTTGATGATCTTAAGGTCCTTTCCAACCCTAACGATTCTATGATTCTCTTAGACTGAGATTTCTAGGAGATATTATACCTGAATAACTAAAGGGAGTGAGAGGGAGGCATCCACATTGTAAGCAAACCTGTATTCTGAAAGGCTTTGTTACTGCTAACCTGATGAGAAATGTAAATTATAATGTCCCAGAATTGATTTCTAAATTATATGAATGTCAGCATATAAATATGCAGCTTTGTTGGTCTTAAGGGTTTGGCTGTACAGGCTAAATTAATTTTTGCAAACACAACAATAAAATGTAGAAATTCTGAGGGAGGTCTTGCAATACCTAGAAGACACCTTAATGCTTGTTTGTTTGTTTTTCCTGGGACTATAAAATTTTACTGTTTGCAAGAGAATTTTCATTTTTGGTAGATAAATAACTGACCATCATCAGATTCACACAGGAGAGAAACTACAGATTTTTTCCCTTCTTTGATCTGAAGGCTGGCTTAAGTCTGCTCAGATCCCATCTCACTTCAGTTCATTTGATGACTGTTTTCAGCAAGCCCCTTCTGAAGCTGAGGGCAGGTACAAGTCAGTGATATGGTCATATCACTCTCTACAAGTCAGATTTGGAAGGTCACGGCATAACACTGACTGTGTTGGCTGCCTTCTTCCTTAGGAGTCTTCTAAACTGTGGAAAAAATAGGCAGAATAAACAATCTTATGTTTTCCACCTGCCAGTACATAGATAATTAATCTTAGAAAAAATTGTTTGTGATCTGAAATATATGTTGTGGAGAAAACTGGAGAGGGACTTTTTACAGAGACATGTAGTGATAGGGGAAAGGGGAATGGCTTTAAACTGGAAGAGGGCAGATTTAGATTAGATATTAGGAAGAAGAGTTTTACTGTGATAGTGGTGATGCACTGGCACAGGTTGCCCAGAGAAACTGTGGCTGCCCCATCCCTGGCAGTGTTCAAGGCCAGACTGGACAGAGATTTGGGCAACCTGGTATAGTGGAAGGTGTCCCTGCCCATGGCAGGGGGCTGGAACTGGATGATCCTTAAGGTCACTTTCAACACAAACCTTTCTATGATTGTATGCAATTCTTTTCAGTCCATGGACCATTTCAAAAGCATCTGTAACATAACTGCTTGATAGCAGGCTTATATTTTCTGTAAATGATTTACACCTTCTCTAGTTAGTACTCCACAAATCAAAAACAGTTGTACACTTCTATAGAGAGGTTTTGGGACGTGCGGAAGGGGAAACCTGCAGCACAAAGCTGTTGTTCACACATGACTTGGGCTGCAGATACATGAACAGATGCGCTATTCTGAACGGTTATGGCAGAACAGTTTGAAAAAATAACCTAAAGGTTTGAGAATATTGCAAATATTCATCCCATGAGAAATAAGGATAAAAAAGGAATAAACCAGATATTTTTCTTTAGGTTATTTTGTTCCCTCTAAGCAGAAGCAAATAATTTATTCTCTAGAGCACTGAAAGGTTAGTCACTTGGAAAAAAAAATGAAGATGTGAAGAATAGCTAAATAAATAGAGCTAAAAATGTTAAATGCCTGGGGATAAAGACAATAACAAAGCAAGTACTTCTGTGTTTTTCAAATTGATGGGTAGTGTGTCTTTGTGAAGACAAGTGTATTAGTCTAAATAATACATTGCCTTTTGCGTAACGGGAATTGTCACTGGATGAAAAGGAAAAAAAATCAATTCAGACGTTGTGAAAAACTGTGACCAATATTCAGCTTTTTAGCGACCCACTACAATTCAGCAGACTGAGTTCCCCTGCTGTTGGAAGGCACTCTCCCATGTGTGCCCAGCAACAGGCAGCACCAGCTAAACTCTTCCCACAATTGCCAAACTGTGAGAGTCCTGCATGAGAGGACACTCAGGAGGTTAATGGTAGAGTGTATTCAAAGGTTATTAGACAATGCCATTCCTAACCATCTCACTGGGGTAGGAAAAGTAGTTGGATCATTACACATAGAAATCTGTTTCAAAAAAATACCTTTTCTCTCCATGGCAGCCTTGTCTGGGTCTTTCCTGAAACGTTAAAGGGAATGGTTTTTGAAACTTGCTCAGAAATCCCCAGGGTAGATTTGTATTTGAACATTGCAAAAGTGTCAGCTGGAGACATTTAATGTGTAGTATTTCATCTATAACTTAAGGTCAAGGGACAAGTGAAAACTTTTTCAAGGTACATAATAAAATTCCTGTTATGTAGTCTCAAATGTCTCTCGAGTAGATTGCTGTAGTTGCCTAAGCTTTTGCTAGTGATGGACACTGAAAATCAGTATGTATTTCACACATTTTGGATATGGGACCCAAGAATGAAACAGTATTTTTAAATTCTGGCTAATCATTTCAGGAAGCTGATGTTCAAGTTTCTCCAGCAAAAAGATGCCTAGTATTAGAGCCTAGTGATTTGCGATATGCACTTGCTGTTGGTTTTGAAAAGCCTGAACATTTGTGGGGTTTTATCTAAAAACAAAAAAAAAGGTTGCTTTTTAACTACTTTCTTTGTGCTATTTTTTGTGCTTCTCTCAGTCTCCATGACTCCCATGGCCAAAACACATAAAAATTTGGAGAACTGTGTTTGCAGGAGTGCAAATTTTACCTCTGTGCTCTGCTAATTCTGTCACTTTCTAATCTACAGTTAAATGATTGGAAAAGGCTTCCTTAGTTGTAAATACGAATTTAATGAAAGATGTTCTAAATCATGTTCTGATTATACACTCAAATCTGCTTTATAAGGCTTGTTCCTGCTACACATTGTAGTCTGCTTTCATTCACTTGATTCTTACAAACCACTTAGTATTCCTACAAACCAGTTCGTGTTCCTGCAATCCAAGCTGATTCCAAGACATGCAGAAAGAGAATGGAGGTTTGGCTGCAGGCCACTACATGGCTGACAATGAAGCCATTTGAACAGAAAGATGCTTTTTCACACAGTGCACTTTGTGATGGAAACCAGAATTGTTCCTTAAATGACCTGACCCTTTTCACAATTGGGCCCAATTTGGTTGATTTTGTCAAGGACTGTACATCCTAGGACAGCGTGTCCTCCTGATTTGGTAAATGATCTGTCCTACATTTTAGAGGTTTCAGAGCAACATTTTATTAAAAAGCATACATTCTGTATAATGTAACAACAGAACTGAGGCCAATCCTGGCTCCCAAGGAAATTATCTACACTGGCTGAAAGTTATTTTCCCTCTACACTGTGTAACTGTTTCTTTTATTAAACTTATTAAAACCACTTTAAGCTTTGATGTTCCGCAGCTTTTGGCTGATGTTTTCATCAGATGTTATTCATCCTCCTACAGAATATATTCCTTCAGAGAAGATAGTAACACTGCTTAGTACTTTATTCTTGTTTAAGTGCATTTAGAATGCATCAAAGTGACAGATGATAGTCTGCTATCCACTTTTTATTATCTGGAGATGATAGTCTGCTATCCACTGCTATCCATCTGGAGATGATAGTCTGCTATCCACTTTATCCATAGGACAGAAAAGACAAAAACTAGTCCTAGTTTTTGCTAGTACCTGTGAGATGGTGCTTTGTTCCTTATATTCTTGCTTATATATATGTAAGTCCTTCTTACATCCTCCTTATCTGGAATCTTGGCTGGTGTCCTCTTAGCGTCAGTTTAATGACATATTGCTATGAATATCTTTGTATCTATTCTTGCTGTAAAAGTTTATCAGACAAATAGGTTTTGTACAGGCAGGAACCTAATCACAGAGGATGATTCCTTTCACTATTCTATGGGCAAGTACAATGGAGAGGATTCTAAGGAACTGATTTCAAAGTAGTTCCTGGTCAAGAAATACGATGTTCCGCGAGGCAAGGGTTCTACACTGAGCACCAACATATTTTTGGAAGCAGTATGAATAGAGTCTGTAGAATTATTTCAATGATAAGATAAAGGTTTAGGCTTCATAGAAAAAACATTTGTTCGAATTTTAAGACCATCTTATGAAGAACATCTAAATAGTCTTCATTTTAAAACCAACAAATGCAACTTCTTGCTTTGGAGATATGCGTAACATTTCTAGGTTTTATAGTTGTTGTGAGGATGATGTTGCAAATCTCCACATACAAATACAAAGAAATTCATTGTTTCTTCAGACCGAAGGACGCAATATTTTTGGTGGAAGACCTCAAATGTGCTGCAGAGGTTTATGGCTGGTGAAATAAATTTGATTTAGGTTGCCAAAGAGCAAGCTGCACGTTTAAGTAAACAAAATACACTGGTCTCATGGTTAGATGTCGTATTTTCCTTTTCTAAGCCAAAACTGGCTATGTGCTTGTGCATTGTCTCTTTTGCAATTACGGATAACTGATAGTTATAATGGATTTTTTTTAGAGCTTCAGATGGGATAGATTTCACAATAAACTTCATTTCTCTTTGAAGCATTGTTAGTAATACAGCAGCTTTGTAGGTTTAGACTGGCATTTTCTGCTGCCCTCTTTAAGTGAAACAATCCTGTGTTATCTCTTCCAGACATATAACAAGTACATTTTGACTACAATCAGTTTTCTCATCTCTGCCATTTCTAACAGATAGAGGGTTCCACAACCTTCTTTCCATCATGGTTAGAAACTCTCTCCTTATACCTGTCCCAAACATGCATATAACCGCCATAAGCTCATTTATTCTTAAAATAGTACTGGTTTATAGTTTTTTCTCTTCTTTGGTGTTTAATCCAGCAGACATACCTAGAAGCATTAAGTTTATGCCCTTTGGCCTTCATTTTTTCAAGACTAAATTATTTCCAGCTTCTTTTCTGTCCTATTATATGAATAGACTGTGTATCACTTCTATCTGTCCTAATAGCTGTTGCACTGCCCCAGCCTTGCACTGACATTGCTTTAAAAATTATTGCCCAGAAAGCCAAGTTATCTCAGGTTATTATTTTTAATTTTGTGTTTTCAACATAAGTGAACTTTTTGTGGGGTGTGTGAACTGAGAAGTGGACAACAAAGGATTACCAGTCCTAAACTGGACTCACTAATCTGAATAAGGGGGCAGATCTTAGGGAAGCTGAGGAACAGAACAGCATTCTAGAAGCTGAGTAAGGGAAAAGGAGGTAACACTTCAGGTGCAGTAGAGGTGCTGCTAAACTGTGATGCTGGAAAGGAGCTGCCCTGGGAGGTGGGTGGGTTTGTGTGCTTGTGTGTGAGTCAGTCAGAGAGAAGGTACCTACGTGACCCGAAGCAAAGCCAGGAAATTGAATCAAGGTTACTTTCCGGTTGGAGTTTTTTCCAGAGCTGAGCTATGACCCCAGAAAATATGAACCTCTTACAGTTTGTGGAGTGGCTTTATAAAGGTTATTGCGGAATGGGAGAGTAATGTGGTGGGACACTATGGCTATGTGAAAAGCTTTTTAATGTCAAACATACTTTTAAAAATTGGAGTACACTCAAAGCAACACATCTTAGAGGTTCCTGGTGAGGAGGAGAACTGAAACTGAGCATAAAGAGTTTTTTGGTCTTGATTTTTAAGAAGTCAAAATGTGCTCCATTTTTTCTTAAGAATAACTCTAAAAAGAATCAAAACATGTTTGAGTGAGTCTAGTCTTAGTCTGTAGTGTCACAGCCAAATTCTAACTCAGGCTATTAACATCTGGATTTTCCCTGTAACCTGCATTAGAGGACACATACTTCCCAATTTGTCTTTAAGATCTTGTGGGCCCTCTTGAACTCTGCCATAGAATGTGCCAAAAGCACACTGCTGAGGAATGGCTATGTAATTAGTCCATGTTGCTTTGAGATGGGGGAAGAGATCTTTGGAAGTACAAGCATTATGTAAAATGTTATACGGTATTTTCTTGTCCTCAGGGTAAAAAACTTCCTTAAGGATTATTTATGTCTAGATCATTGATAAATCTACCATTGAATTACCAGTATGTAATAAATTTGATCATGTTCTAGACTTAGCCTGTTCAGTGGCTGTTTGTAATTCTGTCATCTATTTTGACTTACATTCCTATTACAAAGATATAGCAGAATTTACATATAGGTGCCTACTTTTCTTAACTATGAGAGTTGCTGCTTGTAAGCAGAGTGTTTTGATGGTTGCAAGTAAGACCTAGAGGTCCTACAAACACAGACCACAGTTTTGTGTATTTGTATTTTTCGTCAGGGTAGACTTCATAGGAGTCAGCGTTCGTGTAACTCTGGAAATGAATACCAGCATCTAAGTAACAAAAGCTGGGTATGAAGTGGCTGGTTATGCTGACCTAAATTAATAATTAACAACTGTCCAAGAATTATACTGGGCTTTCATCTTGACTTAGTTCTTCTAAATTGCTCTGTGGAGCAAAAAAAGAATTGTAAGCTATAAGGAATTCATGGAGGCAAATTCTTAGTCTTCACCGGAGATAATAAATGGATATAAATTGGGGCAAATAGCAAGAAATTTAGCTAATCCTCTGCCTCTTTCTCCCCTTCAGCCACTGCCCAGCTCTTCAGACTCAGTCTTTGTCCTGGCACTGCAACTGAACGTGCACCTTGGTCTTCTGCAGATGCATTCTAGATATGGTATGAAATTAGTATGCTAGAAAAGAAACAGACTGAATGAAAGTGAAGCTCGGAAGTGTTGCCTGACTTCTGGCAGCTGTTGGACCTGCTCATAAGCCATGCAGGCATCTGTGTGATGTCAGCTCTTTCCCCCTGTCAGCAGTGGATGCAGAACACATGGGAGGTGTTTCAACGTCCCTGTGCCTGTTTCTCACAGCCCCAATTGCTGTAGAGTTCATGTTGAGTGTCTCTGCGGAGTATGCACCAGGTGTATTTTCTGAAGCTTACCTTTTAGGGTGACATTCTCTGGGGATTCTTCTCTACACACTGCTGTTTGCAATCTGAGAACACTAACAGCCCTCAAACATTTGATCTTTTCTGCTTTTCATTTCTGAAAAGCTAACAACAAATACTTCTTCTCTCATCTAAATACTTCTTTTCCAAGAATCTGTCTTCTTTTTTTCCAAAGAAAATAAACTGTCTTCTTACTTTATAAACTGCTCATAATTCTGACTGGTGTTCTTCTGAACTCTGTATTTGAACTTTTCTCTAAGAACACATTTCAAACTGGACATTGCTTTAGCCAAACAAGATCCCACCAGTATCAACTAGAGTAAAAGAATAACCCCTTTCTCATATGCTTATTAATATACCCTGGAGTGTCATGTTGGCATTTGCTTTTTCTGTGACAACTTATCTGCTTTGAATTGTTTGGCTCACTATAACACCAAAATTATTTTCTGCTTTATGGCTTCTAATAAGTTATCTCCCCCTGCTTCATCTGTGCTTCTATTTCCTTCTGAAGTGTAGTTTTTTGTCTCTGTGGCCTTCCAACAGATATCAGTACCATGTTGATCATCCTCTTTAAAGCTGTTAGAAAAACGTTGCTGTTTTCTCTCTAAATGTACACCTCTTTTGTTACTCAAAGTATTAAATAATGGTAAGCATACAAACTCTTCCTCCCATGGGACATCTAAGGGCAAATCATGTTTGTGTTCCTTTAGGATGAGGCATATACAGTAATATTGTCCAAATCTTTCCACTTGCTTACACAATTCTTCATGACATTCTTATAAAGTCTTCCCACAAACAGGCTATAGCTACACTTGCCCCTTTCCATGGCAGGAAGAAAGATTTATGAAACTTCATTAAGACATAATAATGTGTCATGAGTCATAATAATGACACATAATAATGACTCTTCATTAGGGACTGTAGTGACAGGACAAGGGGTAACGGGTTCAAACTTAAACAGGGGAAGTTTAGATTGGATATAAGGAAGAAATTCTTTCCTTGTTAGGGTGGTGAGGCACTGGAATGGGTTGCTCAGGGAGGTTGTGAATGCTCCATCCGTGGCAGTCCTAAAGGCCAGGTTGGACAAGGCCTTGGGTGACATGGTTTAGTGTGAGGTGTCCCTGCCCATGGTAGGGGGTGTTGGAACTTGATGATCTTAAGGTCCTTTCCAACCGTAACTATTCTATGATTCTATCATAATACAGAAATAGAAATAAATTCTGGTAACAGTGAACAGGGAGGGGGGAGAAGCTTAATTATAGCTTTGTCTTAGAAGCTTTTTTTTATTGTGCATTTTTGGTTTGGTGATTTCGTTTTTGTAAGAGTTAGGATATGTGATACTTAAAGTTATTGAGAATTAATGGAAGAAAAGGGGATTACTGTGGATAATCTACACTTTATGCAAACTTGTAGTTCAATTTTTAATATCTCCTGTTTTCTGCTAGGTTTGCCAATAATTTTGTGAGTAATGGTAACACATAAGGGTATACTTGCAGCAGAGAGGTTGCACCAAGCAATGATTTCTTGCTTGCTATGTAGAAATCATTTCTACATTTCCAGGAATTTCTTTTGGACAGTTCACTTATTTTCTTGTTAGAGATACAAAAACAGTTCTACAGTGTTTTACTGAGGCCCTTATCTGAACAAATTCCTACTGCCTTCGGGATATTAGTAAACTATGAGACCTTACTGATTTTATGTTGGAGTCCATCTGCTGTGTGTTGAAGGCTGGTTTGTTCTGGTTCCTCAGTATTCAACATAAACAATATTCACTGCAGCAGTGAATGGGTTTAGAGTGACCATGTTCAAGTCCATGTAAGTGAAATCGTTATTTATCTATCAGAATTTGTACCAAATTAGCTGTAATTTTTGAGATCATAGCTGAAGGGAAAAAATGTGGGTTTATGTATTCTGTCTTTCTAGAATGATTGTCACTGAAATCAAAAAGTTCAGACTTACATATGACCAAGGGGGAACAAGCTTAATTTCATTGAATTAGAAAACTGGAGTTATTTCATTAATTCAAAATACTCAGTTGTTCAAAATCCTTCAAATAAAAACATAACTATTCTTTTACCTAATCCAGTTTTCTTAAAAATGAAAAGCTCAAATACCTTAAACTTCACTGCCATTTCTGCTTTAACTGAAATTTAATGAGATCTCCTTCTCTACAGAAATTGTATTCCTCCGTCAGTGAAACTAACAAGCAAGAGTTAGCATTTCATCTTGCTTGCTAATCATCAGTCAACAAGCAGTAATTTATTCTTTAGCTGCTTAATTCTAAGTTTCACACTCAATATGCTGAACTTGATAATAAGAAAGCCCAGGTAATTTAATGTTACTTTTATCATTTTTGTGTGGTTGGCAATTTAATAACTAAAATAATCACATAAGAATTCTTGTATTTAATGTCACAGCTAAAAAAACTTTCCATTCTTTAATAGATTTAGAGGGCAGCATGTTTTCTTGCACTTTGTCAAACTTTTCAGAGCAACACTACTTCATTTTCAAGAATCTTAAACCACGAAAATGCCGTCATCTGCTTTTTTTCAAAACCTTTTTATGGGGTTTTAGCACAGAAGACAGTTTCTTGGAAAACTGAATATGCAGTTTTAGCCTGCTTTACCCTGTGAATGTTAGGGTCTAGTTTGACCTACATTATGGTTAACGGTGACTGTTATCTATTACCTTTGACGGAGATTTGATCTTCTTGCCCAATATCTACTCTTTTCTTCCCCCAGAGAGAAGGGCTATGGGTATATATATATATATATATATATATATGGCATTAATGTCCTGCTTATGTGAATTATGTTCAGAATTTTGCTGCATGTCTACATATTACATAGTTCATTTGCTTAAGACTTAAAATGTAGTTCTTGTATCCATTGCCTATCCTGTGTCATGAAATAAAACAGAATTTCCTTCCACTGGAAAATAAGTAGCTCTTTTATTGTGATTAATTGGTGGCAACAGAGCTGCTACTGAATATTGTGCATTGTTAAATAATACAATGTTGTTGTTAGAGGTTTTAGCATAGTTTCTCCAAAACCAACATGCTGCATAATTACATTTGTACAGTAGCTCCCTCACATTCTTGAAATAGAGGAAATACAATGCTATTTTTGGTTTATTTCAACAATTATGCAAGGATCTGAAAGAGTTCTCTAAAAACAGCGTTTCCAAAAGGATTTGCTATTCACAGCAAATCACACTCTCCCCAGCATATTTTGACATGCCATTGGGTAAACAACCAAATCAGTACATTATATGAAGATTAAAATCTTCTGAAGCATTTACTCAACAAATGGTATGGCTCAAGAAGACAGTTTGATCCCTGGCTGTACAGGAGAGCAGTGTTCTGTACAGTAAAACTAATAAAAATAGCGAACAGCTGGAGACTGTAATTACAGGTATGTTACAAAATCAGTCAGGGAAGTATATGTCATTGTTAAAAGTGACTGGGCAATTTCTACAGCAATGTGGAGGGTCAGCTCCTCCAAACCAGTGAAGCCATAGTGATCACCAGACACAGTGCCAAGTGACTGGAAATGCCAACTACACTCATCAGTATCTATTTTCTTTTGTCGTACAGGAAAGGTTGTCAAGAATTTTTTACATAGATCTCAGTTTAATTTGAAGATCACAAATCTGAATACAGTTGTGTTGGATTTATTTATTTAATGTTATCCCATTGTTTCCACATTGAAGATTTCTGAAGCCATTTATGCAGAGAAAAGAAAAGGTGTGTTCTTTGTGCTTATGAGGTTCCACATGTTGCTCTCCTGTCCTTTTTAGAAGAGGCCAACCTGTTTGACTGTAGTTGGTTTGCCCTGTGCTTTGGCATAAGGGAAACAGCGCCATCATCCTTCTTCATTTTTATTTTCTTTGGGACTGAAATCCATTTTTCTTTTACATGTACATCACAATGGATGTGAGAAACAGGAACTGAAACATAGGCTGCATTTTAAAATCCGTTTGCTACTTTTGATTTTGATGTGTGATTTCTGATTAGTTGGACTTTGAGTAGTGGAAGGAACCAAAGGTGTTAAACTGTAAAACTGAACTAGTGTTTAGTCTGTGATGTTTCCCAATAGGGGCGGTGTAGGGGGAGGTGCTCATCTCCTCTCTCTGGTGACCAGCAACAGGACACAAGGAAATGCTCTGAAACTGCGTCAGGGGAAGTTCAGATGATTGGATAGTGGGAAAAGGTTCTTCACTTGAGAAGGTGTTTGATCACTGAAACATGTTCCCCAGGGCAGTGGTCATAACAACAACCCTGCCAGAGTCCAAGGAGTGTTTGGAAGATGCTCTTAGCTGGATAATTTAGCTTTAGGTAGTCCTGCGATGAGCAGGGTGTTGGACTCTGTCAGCCTTATAGCTCCTTTCCAAATTGAGATATTCTGTATCTCACAAATAATTATAAGGCAAAATGAGTGTAAGAGAAACCTAGTAAATTGCTAAAAACGGCTGAGAAAGAAAATGTCCCAGGTTTCTATGCTAAAATTTTAATTCTCTGATTTTCTTTGACAACTACCATTTACCAAGGTGGTGGTCATTTAAAAAAAAATAAATTTAAAGAGTAACAACTTGGCTATAAATTCTATGCTGACCTCTCTCATCAAGTATTCTTTATTTAGACTTGTATCCTGGATATGGATTTCTTTCTATTCCTGAACATTACTCTTTCACAAAACTATGGTTTTGTAACTCTGCTGCAGTACATCCTAAGGATTGCTGCTGACAGCATCATGAGTACAGCATTTCCCACTCTTACCACCTTATTGGCACTCAGGATTTCTATATCAATTATACAGGGACATGTCAAGATTGAAGAAAATAAATGAGTCATTGATAGGCTTTGAGGATAATTTAAGAATTTTATTTCTTTATGAAAGTTATATGATTAAATTTTGAGGGATTCAAATATTAATCATTCCTTACAAGGAAAAAAATCATAAAAACATACAAAATATCTGTATATGTTCCCCACATCATTTCCCTTATCAGTTCTGATCATTTGAGACAGTTCAGTCATCAGAAGTCTCCTCTCCCATCTGTGAGTTGACAGAGACTCCCTTATCTTTCTGCAGCTGCAGTCTCTTGTCTGGTTTTACAGTTGTCTGTTGTGAAAATTATGCCTTGCTCTTTCATTCCCTCCCTAAGCATTTGAAACTAACATCTTTCCGAGTATTTAAAAGCTTGAGATTCTCAAAATAATAGGACTTGCAATCCTGAATTAGCAGGCGTCCTATTTGTCCTGTTTCCAAAGAAATACCATTGCTTTCTAAAGTCAGAGTAAACTGGACTAGGCAGTCATTCTGTTGTTCACATATATCCTTCTGACAAATGCCAGAGTGTTGGTGACCTTTCTCTTTCCCTGGTCTGAAAGAGATATGACAACAAATGGTTGACTTGATATGCATAAAGAAATAATGTATTCAAAAGGCTAACAGTTTAATGTCCTCAAACAATTGATAAACTGCACACAGGTATTCTTTTTTACTGGGAACTCCTGCATATTAACTGTTCAGTCATTTTTAAAGGGTATTCTGTTATCATGAGGAAAGAAACAGTTTTATTTTATTCCATGTGTAACTTAATTTTACAGTGAATTATCTTGGAAGAGACAATCAGCAGTTCTAAGTCCCTGCAAAAGCAAATGAGAAAATATATTAAAATCATGTCTACAGCCTTTTAATGGGTAGATATAAATGTGCTAATCACTCTAGCTCCAAAACCATCAAAGCAAAGGCACATCAAGTAGTAGAGGTCCATAGGGCCTAGATAAAAATCCTTTTCAAATATTCTGTTAATCTATGTATATAAATTTACATTCTTAAATAGGCTTAGATATGCACAAGGAAAATAGATTCAGCTCCAGGTTATTATCATGAAATATTGTGGCACATCTATTAATAGAAAGTAATTTTGATATCTATTTATCTAAAATCAGTACCCAAATACATCAACTTTAACACAGCATGGTTTAGTGAGTGTGGAGGGACTTGTTTTGTTTTTCATTGAATCTTGGGGTGCTTTTGCAACCTATAGGTGTTGAGAGTAGCCCTGAGGAGAAAGACTTGGGGTGTTGGTTGATGAGAGGCTCAACATGAGCCATCAGTATGCACTCACAGCCCAGAAAGCCAACCGTATACTGGGCTGCATCAAAAGAAGCATGACCAGCAGGTCGAAGGAGGTGATTTTCACCCTCTGCTCTGCGACCCCATCTGGAGTACTGTGCTCAGTTCTGGGGTCCCCAATATAATAAGGTCATGGACCTGTTGAAGTGAGTCCAGCCACAAAGATGACCAGGGGTCTGAAGCACCTCTCCTACGAAGACAGGCAGAGAGAGGTGAGCTTGCTCAGAGTGGGGAAGAGAGAGAAGGCAGACTCTGTAGAGACCTATAGCAGCCTTCCAGTATGTAAAAGGGGCCTTCAAGAGATCTGGGGAGAAGCTTTTTGCAAGGGCAGGTAATGATAGTACAAAGGGGAATGGCTTTAAACTGAAGGAGGGTAGGTTTAGATTAGATATTATGAATAAATTCTTTACTATGAGGGTGGTCAGACAGTGGAACAAGTTGCCCAGGGAAGTGTGGCTTCCTGGAAGTGTTCAAGGCAAGGCTGGACAGGGCTTTGAGCAACCTGGCCTACTGGGAAGTTTCCCTGACCATGGCAGGGGGGTTTGGAACTGGATGATCTTTAAGGTCTCTTCCAACCCAAACCATCCTGTGATTATATCTCAGTATTCAGGTTACCCATGACAAATATATGAAAGAGATCCCTCTGCACACTCACTTTAACTTTTTTAATTAGCTTTTTTCTGTGACTTCCCGATTTGATCAGAATTCCTTCCAACACTAGATCTGCAATGCCTTGATAATCCTACAAATGCATCTGCATTGCAGTAATATGAAGAATCTTTCTTTGCAGCCGAGTGCTACTTAAAAAATGAGGTTATACACACCTGAGGTACGCCTTACAGTAAACCTGAGGATAATGAATTCATCCACTTATCACAAGTGCCTTTGAAGAACTTTGATGTAATAAGGATCTAACAGCTTAGTTTTGTTCTCTGTCTTTTGTTCTGCTGTAAATATTCAATTTCTTTACATTTTGTAGTCAGAGGCAAAATGGTATGTCTTGTCTTCCAGTCAGAATAGTATTTTTCTACTCTGAATAGAAAAGCTTCCAAATCATCTACAGAATTATTAGCACATGGCTTTTTCAACAGTGTCTGTAACCACACAGCTGGTTTGGTTATGAGAGCAGCCTCCCCTTCGTTTTCAGGTTTTGATGAAATTTCATGAGAAGACTCTTGGGGAAATTTTTTTAATTCATATGCAGGGAATGCCAGAAGCAAATTAACTTCAGTCAGTCTTGGTGCATGATCTCAAAACCTCACAAAAGTCATCCTCAAAGATAAGAAAGAATCATGCTCTGTAGTTGAAGACCCACTTTAAAAAACTTTGCTTTTTTTTTTTACCATTTTAAATATTTTGCCTTTGTATTCCTTTTGACAATAAGAATATGTAGCCTGTAGTTGTTGCCTGTTTAATGTGCCTATTGCCAACTAGCAATTGCTTCTGCATTCTTTTTTATATAATGCTATTTGAATACACATACGATTTCCCTCTATTAACTACTCCATTACATATTGTCATGCTATAAGCATTGCAGAGGGGACACGGTTAAGTACTAATGTCCAAGTAGTCCAAGTAATGTCCAAGTAGTAAGACATTTCCATGTCCCCTTAAGCCTTAGCCACAGTGCTATGATGTTACAGATTAAAAAAAAAACCTAGAATGGAAGCCCTGAAAAAAAAACCTAAATGCTTCATTTATGATCTGCTATAGGTTTCCCACATTCAGATCCACTGGTTTAGAAGGAAACTTTTGGGTTATCTGACCAAGACTCATGATGGTGCAGATAATTATCATAAAATCTATCCCAGACTCACTGGTTTTCATCTTAAAATCACTTTGATTCCCTTATTCATACTTACTGGAAAGCTGTTCTATAAACTCATTGCAGTGATGGATTGGTAACTTCCAAATAACACTGTATTATTTCTCTTTAAACTTTTTCATACCAGTTTTAACCATGTATTTGCATGTGAGTGTGGTCTTTTAGCTTAAACAGGTTTTTCCCACTTTCTCAGTCTCTCACAAGGACTTTCATCCCTGAACCATTACCAAGTATTCTTAGAAAGTAACCCACCTACTTTCTACCTGTTGTTTATGAGGTTAATAAATAAATTCCTTTTGCCTCTTTTCTCCTAAGGCAGGTTTTCCATTCTGTTGGAAATAGCATTCCATGAAATGCTATTTGGAACTTGGAATAGCATTCAGTGCATGAGAAGAACTCTGAAGAGCACCACCTATGAGGGTGTTATTATTTTCCTGATATACTAAAAATAATACTTCTGAAGAAAAAAAAGATAATTTTTTTTTTCAAGGCTGCACATTTCAGTATTGATAGGGAAACTATATTTCTCTTTTACTTTTAAATGGTCAAAGTGTAGACAAGCTAAAATCAGCTGCAATGGTATCATTGGGTTCACCTGGTTAAACATAGTTTAAAATTCTCTAAAGCCACACAACTTTTTTCATTTACCCAAATCCAAATAATTCTGCATTTAAATCTACTGACCAAAGAACTTCATTGTGTTTTGTTTGGATGGAATGACCTTAATTTCAGCCAAATTCAACATGATTTCAGTAGCTGTAGTTTATAGCATGCCTGAAATTGGCCACAGGTCTCTTTTGTGCTTCTGCGAACCTATGGTCAAGTTAACTTGTTTATATGTTCTGAAATGCTGCAAACATTGATAGAAAAGACAGGAGTTCTGACGCTGATGGGAGCAACGTTCTACTATGACTTTTTTCCTAGAAAACCTTAGTACAAAATAAGTTAGCACTGGTATGGGGGGGGGGGGGGGAGAAGGAAATCTAGTGAGGTTATGTGATGTTGTTTTCTTCCAGAAAACCCTTTCATAAAAGCAGCATAAAACCTGGAAGTTTCATACAACAGAGGAAATGGCAACTTGTTCAATTTGCAGTTGATTTTTTTAGACTCTAAGCTGAAGCTGCTTTTAGGAACTTTTAGATATTCTTTTTATTTATTATCATCTCTATCTTAAAATCATGTTACATTCCAACATGCAGCTTTAATCCACCTATAAATCTCCTGATAACCTCACATAACTCTGGGCATACAAAGTTATTTTTGTATCTGCACCAGATGTAACAGTGTGTAACAAAACACATTGTCTCTAAAACAAAGCTTGTAAGAAGGAAATAGAGCTTAAAAGAAAGTGGAGAATTATTAAAAGCATGAAGTACTGTGAATAAGATGTGAAGTTTAGGTTCTAGGGGATAGAGGAGTTATAAGTAAAACAACCAAGAGGTAAATATGACAGATATAAGGTGCAGACAGTTGTTTAGGGAGTTCCAGGTTTGGACAAAATAGATGAAAGTGCAATCAGGGATGATTTTAGCAAGAAAGATAGGATTGATCTCACACCAACAAAGTTGTTATAATGCGGTGTCATTTTGAAAGAAAATGGGGAAGAAGAGACTAATAGAAAATTTTTCAGTCTAAGTCATAAGTACAACAAACAGCTGAAGAGTAACAGAAGTGGGGCTTTTTCACTTCACAAGGAAGGATCTGGTGATTTACCTTAGTAAGAACAGGTGGAGTGACAAAGAAGCGTTACTGGAGGAGGCAACGTATATATTATACATGAGAAGTAATAGGCACACTGGGAAAATAAAACCACAGCTCAAACATTGATTTGAAAGAGGCAAGTAGTGTAGGAGAAAACAATTTCAAGGTATAAATAACTGTGAGGCCAAAATGGAATCAACAAAGTATGGACCCTGCACACAGGAAGAAAAATACCTTCAGCCCTTGAGGGTGTGAGAGGAGTGCACCCCTCAAACTAAGCTAGGAGTGCAGGTCCCAGAAAAGGAACAAGCAGCAAGCAGGTCTTGTAGCTTTCTGGGACAGATGGTTCAGACCCTAAGAGCCTGCAGTTCATGCAGACCTGGGTGAGGGCACCGGCAGCTCTATTTTTCTGTATGTTATACAAGCCCCTTCACAGAGGGTAAAAGGAAACTAGGGACTGGGGGGAAATACAAGAAAGGCAGGGACATGAAAACAAGAGAGCATGGCAAAGGGACAGCAGAGGAGAATATGTAGGCACTGATAAAAAAAAAAGAAAGAGAAATGTTACAGGAAAGAGAAAAATGGGTTAAAAATTAAGGGAGTAGAATAAGGAAAAAAAGAGGGTTTAGGAAAAAAACAAGTTTCAATGGTAGAGCACACTATTTCTGTAAATACCCTGAGAACTATAAGGGAGGTAAAAAGAACAGTCTGTATCTGGTATTTGGGAGTGAGACAGAGCTGAATAAAAGGAAAATTAATCACTCATGAAAAACAAATGTTTTATTGAAAGCACAGAATTATAATAAATGGTTTAATTAAACATTGCTCACTAGGTATCTTGTACATGCAAGTCATGCACACATCTTCCTTATCTGTAAGCCATTTTGTTAACCAGTTATTAACTTCTGACTGCTAGTTTCTGAGAGGTAATATTAAAAAGGGAATATGAGACATACGTGCCATGTCGGCGCCAATGCTCTTTAAAGCTTAGCTGCTGACATTATAAATTGCAAGCTGGCTAAATGGCAGCTATGCCTATTCTTCTTGCTTTTTCCCTCCCTTCTCCCTATCCTTTTTAAGGTTAGCAATCACACAACAGACACAGCAGAAGCATTTGTTATGGAGGCCACGCTTCCATATCACCTCATTAGTTTCCATTCCTTCTGAGAACATTCAGTAGGTGCTGTAGAAGGTCAATATCTTCTAAGAATAGTTCAGTACTAGTCTGGACCCTCTGCTAATGGTTCTCTATCCTTAGTCATCCAACAAACAGCAAACCAGCTTGCTAGAGAGTGCTTTTTATTTTACCTTCTGAACTAGGGTGAATTTTGGAGTGAATATTGATTTTTACATGCCTAAATCCCACTTTCAAAATTCTGTACTGGGGGGGACCACAAAAGGTCTAGATTCTAAATCCATTTATTCTTACTGTGCTGGCTTTATCCTGCATTTTAAATCATTGTGCTAAAATGCAGCTGCTGAGGCATACAGTTTTTAATACTAAGCTTTCCCATCTTTTCAATAGGGTTGGGGGAAAAAGAAGAGAAAATTAAATAGTTATCTTCAAAGCACACCTTGTACAGAGCCAATATGTGACCTGAAACCTACTTTTGGGGAGTTGATGAATAAAAATTGCATCATTTGTTAATATCTATTGCGTATAATAAAAGTCATTGAATTATATAAGGAGATATATGCAAATAGAGAATAAAATGACAGCATTTGGTATGTAGACATTGTCTTAACGTTGTTTTATGACCTGAAATCATGGTATTACCACTGCCCCATATGCCTAACTAGAAACATGCGAACAGCTCTGTAATACTTGAAGAATTCAGGACTTAAGGAACCAAATAAACATTAGAATGTACATTATGCAAAAATATTTTCAAATGTTTGTTGCAGCTCCCCATCTTTGTTAGCAGAGACATACTGTTAAGTGCTGACAGGCTAGACTTAGAAGCTGAAAGGAAATGAATGCCAGGACAGAAAAATGTTGCATCTTTTTTGTCCCAACCGTAATAAAGCAATCAGTGAGGATATAATTCTTCGAAATATGATTATACCTTTTCTCTGGAGTCAGTTGAGTTCATTCAGATGAACCTTTCATTCTAAGCTTGCCTTTAATGTGCCTGAATACTTTTGGCTGAGGAGCTTGGTATTCTGTTCACTCTTGCACCAAAATAAAGCATAAATCATAACTGTCTCTTTATACTGGAAGTCTTCATGACTTATAACTTCTATATATATAGCAGATGTAAGTGCTAAATGATATTCAAGGTGCCAAACGGCATTGAAGTGTGATGTGTCTCAATCAGCACACCTGACAGAGACAGTAGTATGAATCTCACGCTGCAATTTCTTGGTCAACTTCACAGACTCATGTAGACATCTGACCACCATTGTAAAAGTTACCATAACTGAGGCTGCCATTTTAGTGTACAAGCAAACCCTTTGTTAATTACAGGTGCCTTTCTCAGTCCCAGGACCAAAAACTGCATACTTCAGAGCACTCCACATGCTTGTGCGATATACAAGAAACTAGCAAAAAATCTGTTTGTTTGCGTTTGGGTTTCTTTTTTCCCTCTGGATGTAAGAACAAAGGAGAAGGAGGAAATAAAGTTTGGAAATTTAAGGATTTTAAGTCTTAGTGTAGATAGGAAAAGGTTCTTGCTTGAAGGATACTTTCTACATGGCTAGTGCGGTAGAGAGTCCAGCGCAGGGCAACAAAGATGATTAAGGGAGTGGAGCATCTCCCTTATGAGGAAAGACTGAGGGAGCTGGGTCTCTATAGTTTGGAGGAGACCGAGGGGTGACCTTATAAGTGTCTATAAATATATAAAGGGGGAGTGTCACGAGGATGGAGCCAGGCTCTACTCAGTGGCAAACAATGATAGGACAAGGGGTAATGGGTACAAACTGGAACACAAGAGGTTCCACTTAAACTTGAGAAGAAACTTCTTCTCAGTGAGGGTGACGGAACACTGGAACAGGCTGCCCAGGGAGGTTGTGGAGTCTCCTTCCCTGGAGACATTCAAAACCTGCCTGGACACATTCCTGTGTAACGTTATCTAGGTGTTCCTGCTCCGGCAGGGGGATTGGACTAGATGATCTTTCGAGGTCCCTTCCAATCTCTAGCGTACTGTGGTACTGTGTGATCACTGAAAACAAAGATGAGTCCTATTCAGCTAGACTGACAAGATGTTAATCCATTTGTGTGCTGACAAGGAAAATAAAAAACTGAGTCCATTATCAACAAAGGAAATACTATGGAAAGAAAAAGGTGGAACAAGCTGAGAAAATAAGAGAAGGTGTCTGTGTAAGCTAATCTTATTGAGTATGCTCTTACAACTGAGAAAGGGATTTCATTGGTTTAGGGGAAGTTTGCACTAATTAAACAATGTTGCTGTTCACTGAAAATGATGCTGTGTCCCCAGAAGTCAAAAGAGAAAGCTTATGGGTAAGGCTAAGTGATGCTCACGAGTGCAAGAAACTTCCTAGCAGGTAGCTAGAGATTCAGGGGAAAATGGAAAGGGCAGGGTTTTTTTATCTTGTCTGATTTCAGTCCCTTGAGTTAGTCAGAAAAGGTTCAGAGGCATTAAACAGAATTTCTTGGATAAGCAAGTGGAAGGAGCTTTACTGTTCCTGGCCAAACTTCATGCTAGTTATAATAAAAAGTTTGGGGGCTGAAAATCTCTGACCAGTTTAGTGAGAAGGTTATGATGACCCATTAAGGAAAAGTTTTGCAAGTCTGTCTGCTCAAATCATTGAACTGTTTATTTCTGTTCTCTTTGCTTTTAATGATATATTAACATATTCTATAGCACTGTGGGATCTGTATTTTTCACGTGCTACTTCAGTGAAGTGATTTAAGGGAATGTCTGAAATTAAAATTCCTGTGTAAATCAATAACCTTCATCTCCTGTGCCTTTATATAAATTAAATTATTAAATAAACAGAATATACTTTGAGATGTGGCAAAACCAAGGATAGGACTAACTTACAGATGGGTAGTTCATAAGTTCAAACCAGAAGTCTTCCTGTTCACATGTTATTATAACAAGCTTTGAACGTATAGTGTCTATATGTAAAGTTGCCCATGGCTGAGTTGCGATACAGGAAATCAGTCTTCTTTCCTTCTTTCTCTTTGAAGCCATGTTTAGGTGTTGGATTATTAACTCTTTCTCATTACCAGTGTTTCATACACTAATAAGCTATGTTGCCTTAAAATTAATGGAACCGTCTGGTACAACAAACATACATATTATTGCTATAAAAATTACTGATTTGGGATAATTGTGACCATTCTTTCAATAGACCAAGATAGTATCTTCCAGAAAAGGTATTCATCATTGCTATTCACCAGTGAGGTATGGGGAGGAAACCAAAGCACCTCAGCTAAATAAAATAACAAATGTGGTTTTGATAGCTATCACTGGACCTATCACAAGCATATCTCTGTGACATAGTGTAGGTGTGTGAAAAAAATACTCCTTTGGAAAACATGTGCTCCTTTTATTCTAATAACTTACAAAGAATAACCTTATTAGGTATCTTCTACGATATGTAAATTTGTCTAGCAAAATGTAAATATATGAGTATCTTCTAACAGGATTCTGAAACATGGCTCGAATTTTTGTTACCTTAAGTAGATGGTAGAAAAAAAGTTGGTGTGACCATCAACCATAAGTACAAGCCTTTGAGGTTGATCTTTCTGTGTACTGATCCTAGTGGCTCTTCTGCAAAATGCATGTTACCTCCTGCGCAAGTTTTAGGGAGTAGTGTGGGAGATCAATTTTCTTAACTCTGTATGAACCAGCTGCTACTTGCCATCATGAATGCAATAAGCACAATTTTACTAAGGACCCACGTCCGTATTCCCTATTCAGCCGATGGTGGCCAAGTAATCTTACAGGAACAAAGACTTCTTGAGGATGCAGTTACATTACTATATAAAATGTTAGGTGAAAAGTGTAGGTATCTACTAGAGTCAAAATGAAATGCTTTTAAAAGCATCAGCCACCGTTCAGATATCAGACAAAGAAAATATAGCAAAGTTAATAAAAATTAATGTAATTACTTCAGATTTAACAGCATTCAAACAAAGACAAACAATGCAATTATCAGATGTTCAATATTCCTGGTTCATAATCTTTCATTTTAATTAATCTCTGTTACCATAAATTACTCTGTTTAAAGTACATTCTGCTGTAAGACATTGTGCATTAAACACTTATTATATATCTAAAACTAGGAGATAGCCACTAAAGCACATGAATGGACACTAATGACAAAGCAACCGCTGTCCAGACAATACAATACAAAAACTATTGCAAGGAATGCCAGGATCACACTGAAAAATACTGATCAGGAAATGGTTTCCTTCAGTCCTTTCCCTTGCTGACAGTTGCCAATATAATTATTCTTCCCCAATGGCTTTGTTTTACATGTAAGTAAACAAGAGGCGTGCAAAAAGCGGTCTAAAAAGGCCTTGCTTTTTAATGCCTTAACTTTGTATTGAAGTCCTACATGGATTTGGGATTTTGCATCCTTTGTTTTGTGTCTCCTGTGTGGTCTGAGATTATTTAATTACTTCTATGTCAAGGCAAGGATATGTTGCTGTTATTTAACATACGTTTTCAACTAAGCACAAGAGTACTGTATTTTAGGCCTCTGGCATACTCAACATTTGAAGACAACTCTTAGGGTAGGTGTCATCTTTCTAGACATTAACCTCACTGCCCAGATTAAAAAAATTAAGTTAGCTTAATAGCATGGACTTTTACTCAAATAATAATAAGAAGAAGTAGAGGTTTTAATTTTTTACCATAAGTATTGAAATTTTTAGGAATGGAAAAGGAATAGGATTGTGAAATTCAAGTAAAGTTAAAAAATAAATAGAAAAGTTTACATTTATTTTGAAGATAAATTGCATTAAAAGGATATTTTTCTTGCTATTTTTTAATCAGTGTGCGGTAGATATTTGTATCAAATAGTCTGTGAAAATGAATTTAACATTTTTAAAGTGATTAGTATTTAGCATGAGATGCTGATTTTCTTTTTTTTTACCAATGCTAGTTAATATTTTATTTCAGATTTAGTATAACTTTCCATAAACCGTATTGTCAGTGTTTTTTATTGTGATAACAGGCTCAAACATTGTATTCTTTATTTATGAAACCACTAAATATTCTGTGATTCCCTGTTAAACTATATGATTTCATTTTGTCGTGGTTTAAACCCAGTCAGGCAATTCGTTCACTCACTTCCCCCCCTTTCTTGTCCTCCCCCTGCTCCCGGAGGGACAGAGAGGAGAATCGAAAAGAATGCAACTCCCACAGGTTGAGATAAGAACAGTTTAGTAACTAAGGTATAACACAGATCACTACTGCTACCGCCAATGATAATAATGATAAAGGAAATAACAAGGGAAGAGAATACAACACCTCACCACCAGCCGACAGATAACTCGCCCCCCTCAGCCCGACCAAGCACCGGCCGATACCTCCTCCAACCCTGCAGTCTCCCAGCCCTTCCGGCTAACTCCCAGTTACCTCCTGGGCATGACGTGCTGTAGTATGGAATAGCTCTTTGGTCAGTTTGGGTCAGGTGTCCTGTCTCTGCTTCCTCCTGGCTTCCCCTCCCCCCTGGCAGAGCATGAGGCTCACAAAGTCCTTGGCCAAACCAAAACATCGTTGTTATCAGCTCTGTTCCCAGGCCGAAAATCAAAACACTGCACTGCACCAGCTACCTAGAAGGGGAAAAATGACTGCTACTGCCGAACCCATGACACATTTATATTTATTTATTTATTTAAATGCTAAAAGCCTGGAACAACCTTAAAGTGCTTGGAATCTTTTTCTCTCACTTTTTCTAGTGTGAGCAGAGTAGTCATGTAGCCCATGGAGCTACTACCACTATGCCCAGCAGATGAATCTAACATAGGGATTTGAATCACAGCCCTCAAAAGAGAATCATGGTGAATTGATTTTTGATCAATAAGAAAATCTATTGAATATGTGGAGGCAGAAAGAAAGTATATTAATTAAGAAGATCCTGTAATCTTGTACCAAGGAGTCTTTCATTGTTTCCTTAGGATAATTATTATTATGACATTTTAAAAGAAAATAAACCTAAAGGGAAATTCATTAACTCTTTATAATATTGGATGGTTATCATTCTAGAAAGACAGCAAAACAAAATCAAAGGTTATGTCATATCTCTGCCAGAAACAGAGTATATTTAGCTATGTAAGTCTAAGTCCATTAAGTCTGGAAAAATTATGAATGGATCAATAAACACCGATTGCTCATCCCTATCAGTGCTGTCTGTCCAGTATACCTGAAAGAGAGACAATACAGTGATTTTTCTTGATGGTTTTTCCTCAGTCTTAGAATGAATTTTCTGAGGAAAATGTTTGCCCAGGACCGTGCTGGGGTTTTTAAAGAGTCCAAAATGAATCTATTTTTTCCAGTTCTGTAATTTTGTATTATTGCAAATCTATGTGCTAGCTAGAATTTCATGCTGCCAAATCTGATTACAGGATTGAAGTCATAATTGTTTAACTTTCCTCACAGAAGTATTGCATAAGATGTAATATTATTCATTCATCTATCTCTTGCACTTAAATTGTGTATTCCACAAAAAGAGAAAAAAAAGAAAAAATTCAAATCTCCAGAATATCCAGAGAACTCACTATAGCTCTTTAAGCTAAAAATCTCCACTGCTATGTCACAGTAGTTCATGGCATTTTTCACCTGCAGACCCAAACATTATTTCAAGCAAACCCTAATACTACCGCTATGGCAGGTTATCATGTGAAGTGTTTGCCACCAGTTTGAGTCACTCCTCCTTTCCCCTGCTTTTCTTTCTCTTCATTTACACAGGGAAACCCAACAAGCAACCGAATAGCAAACTAACACAAAACACGTGCACCTGCTCAGAGTGGCTTTTGCACAGGTCCTGGAGGAGACTGCATTTGTTGTGAGAAATAGGTCATGCCAGGACATATGTTGCACTGTTGAGGACACACAAAGAGGGACATCCGCCTGGGAGACTCTGCTCCATCTCTTCCTAGGTAGCCACTAAGGCAGTTTTCCCTTTCTCTTTTCTTTTTCCTTTGTCCTTTGTTTCTTCCCCCCCCCCCAAAATAGGTTTTCACCATTACAATCTGAGTGTATAATCAGCCATGATCCCTCCAATTAGTCTTTCTGCACCTAAGCCTGTATAAGAAACAAATAAGAACACATTGTGATCACTCTTTAAAAATCCATCTTGACATCCCCTAGGACTAGTCTAACTACAACAGCATGATACTTTCACTGGCAAGTGGTATCTTGATGTTAAACTAATTTTTTATATTCAGATGTACTCTGAGGATGACGTTTTCTTTCTGTGAGTTATATTACATCTCTGCTATTTTAACCATCATTTTTTACTTGTTATGTAGGTACCATGATTAACAGCTAGAAATGCAATGCAAAAAGTGCTTACACAGCATGAAAATATGATTGCATACAATCCCATATATCATGTAAAGCAGCATATTTCAGGGTAACCAAGCATGTTTCTCTTACTCTTTATTAATAATTTCTCTCTGAGTCTAAACAAGAATCAAAGTAATATTCAAAATACAAACAATTCAGAGGAACAATATTAAATAAAAATTATGTGTTGCTTTTATCAAAGTATAGAGACTTAACTTTATAAACTTGAATATTATTTATTATGCTTTTATTTTTCTTAATGGACTTTCTCACTGTGGGAATGAAACCACACAGATGCAATTAGAGAACGATTGAGTTGGAAGCAGGTAAAGTTATATGCCCTCAGCAGCCAGTTATTCTTGAAAAGCAAATTTAAACCAAAGCATAGTTGTTCTCATGTTTTTATTATGAACTGTTAAAATAATTGTGTACACCCAAATATTTTACAACCCAAACTTGAATAAGTTATATTACTGAATGCATATTTAGAAAAGAGCTTTGAAGATAACTCAGTTGAATTTTTTCCAAGAAATATGCTTGATTTAAAGGTAGTTCTGGGCAAGAGTGTGTATGGTTTCCAACACAAGGAGACTATAATGTATCATACTTGCTAAGCAGGAATTCTTTTTTCAGGAAAACACATCTGGCATGTAAGAAAGGCTGCAATAGGTGGAGAGAAGAAAAAAAAAGAAACATGATAGGAATGCCAAGATGGTTGTTTTCACAAAATAGGTTAACTCAAGCCAAATTAAAAGCAGTCTGGCAGACTTAATGTGCGACATTAGAAAGAGCATTTGGTGAGTATGAGTAAAAATGTAAACATAGTTAAATTTTACTTTGCACTCTTCAGCAGTCTGCAGTATTTTACAATGGCTGTCTAGAGCTTCTGGGTGTGCATATATAGAAGCTAAATACCCTACCACAGCTCACTATAGTCAGTTTATCTTCTCAAAAGAAGAAACTTTGAATAATCCTTTTAAACTCCACACTATACACAGAAACACGAGGTTCCTATGGCAGATACCTAGATTAGGTGCAGATATCTAGATTAGGTGCCTAAAACTGGAGTATTTGAATTATCTTTCTCAGTTTCATTAATTTGCATTAGCTTTTTTTGAGAGAACGAGCTATTGACACAAGTCACCACAAAGAAGTAATTGTCTGTTTCTATGCATGAGTAACCAAGCATGCAAAGTCTGCTACCCACATTTTTTGGCTTGGCTGGATTTCTTGCCAGATCAAATTGTCTAGATAAAACACTTAAATAGACCTAGTATCTTTACTTTGGAAAAATCCAGATTTAGAGCCCAGTCAGGATTGTATGACTCAATTTCACCTCTAGTTTCTGTATAGTAGAGTTAGGAAGCCTTCTAGATTTTGCTGCCTAAATCTTACAGGGCAATTGAGTTTCCCCTGATAACCTTAGTCACAGAAATTATGGCAGAACCACATATAAGCTTCATAGGCGTGGTGTGTGAAGAGGTCATTTTATGTTATTTTTGTGCTGGGTCTGAGCCTGAGATCTCTTTAGAAGTGCCTTGTGAGAGCAGTCCAGCTTTTTTTGACTGTTTCTTGAAGAATTTACTATTAAAGTAGACAGTAAGGATGCAGACATGAAATATACGAAGGAATGTTGAATGTAGTGATTTCTAGTTTAACACCATGCATAAACTTGCATTTCTCTAGCAGGACAAACCTAATGGCTGTCCTGTCATCTCTCAAATCAAGAACACTTACTCACTATCTGTGTTCCAGAACTTACACTCAGTAGGAAGCTGCATGACATTTAGAATCCCAGCACTATGGCCAGACCTGTTGCACCACCTGCAATTGTTTTTAGACTCTTACTGGGAGGGGAAGACCTGGATCTGTCTAAGATAGCATACATTAACTGGCTAAATGCCTCCTCTAAGGAGACCAACAAATGTAGTGACTGTAAAAGAAGCTTCATGCAGATGCTATGGAAAATTCACTGCACTGTTATGAAAACCCCTGAACAGTCCACAACAGTAAAGGTCTGAGGAAACCTAGCATATGAGTATTGGCAAATGTTTCCTGTATGACTGTGGCATGCTGCTTCTTCCACAGTGTCTGTGTTCCCATCGTAAGTGAGCCTAGGAAACCAGTATCCAATATAATAAAACAGGTTTTATGTCTCAGGGTGGCAAAGGAAATGAGATACGCAGCACACAATCACTGTCCATGCCACATGGGGAGATTCTGAATGATCAGCCACCGTGTCACATGCCATTTTGCTGATTTTGGAATACAGCAAAACACGTTGTACTAATATGCTTCAAAGCTTTAAAATGCCTGCTGATTGTATTTTTTATGACCCTACAGAGAGGGAACTGCTAATCTGTATGGGGCATATTGTATCTGGTTAATTTGATAGACCATGTTGAAGAGAAGCTCATGTCTTTGCTGAATAAAATTGCAATTTAAATGTAACTCTCTGCTTGTTAGTCTAGAAAAGTAGAGTCCCATTTAATTGGCTTGCATTGATTGTTTGCAACTGCTTATTAGTTTAATACAGTGTTTTGACAAAACTGTAGCTTTCTCCTTCCTTTCAAATAAATGGAAAGAGAGGTTCCTACTGACACAGAATTCTGTTCAATCTCAGTTCCCCAATATATGGATGTAAGAAAGATGTGTTTATAACCTCTGAAATTTGCTGTTTTTTTTAAACTGTACACGAAAGTGGAGCCTGAAAAATGAAAACGTGGAGACTGACAGAAGAGCATTACTTTTTTCTTCTTTGTGTACTGCTTGATCTGTCTGTGTCCTAAGGAAGTACTAATGATTTTGAACGCAGATGAGAGTGGTGCACCAAAAGAATGAGTGAATGGCAGTCTGCAATATCCCTTACAGGCAATTAAGTATTTATAAAGGGTTATGTACTACACTGAAGACAAATAGGTTAGTTCTATCTGCATAGACGTTTTGCAAACCTGCTGACCATTGTTAGTGTTAGCGTTCAAGTAAAAATTGCCTTGCCAACTTACTAAGCAACTAAATAGTCTACAAATAGAACCTGCCAAAGTGGGGGAAGAGAGAAAACAAACATAAAACTGATGAAATAAGTGCCACTTGATTGCTTGGACTTCATCTGGTCTCATTTTCAAGAACCCCTGACAAAAAGAAAAGACAAAATCTGACTGGTCTGAATATTGCCACTGGTTTGTCTCAGGAAGAGCTACAATACTCAAGAGCTTTGCTGAAAAGACAAGGGTCTGTTGACTGTTTCCAAGGAAAGAATCCACTCCCTTGAAGTTACAAGCTCTGACTTTACTAGTGCTCAGTAACTCCTTCATTACGGTGTCATTGCACAACCTTTATATTTAAGTCTTTGAGGTATACACAAAGGAAAAGACACTTGCTACCACAGTAGTAGTCTGGTTAATAGGGGCTGTAAGAGCTCTTATCATGGTAATTTCTCCTTCAAAGCAAATTTTCAGTCTTGCTATTGACTTGATTAAAGTTGTTTGTTCTATTTTTACATCAGCCTTCCTGCTGGCTCCACGTAAATTGCACATTCACACCTAAAGGTGCCCCACTCTTTTCTTCATCTCTTGTTCACACTTTTAATTGACATCTCTTTTGAGTTATAGAGTAGCAGTACCCACCAAGTTATTATGTGGACTGTACTATATTTTAGCTTATTGTATATGAAACTTGCACTTTTATACACTGGGTTGGATTTTTGCTGAAAAGGATTTTGAAAGTCCACATTAAAAGATACGGAGGCTTTTGGGGTAGCATTATTATGGTTTCATTCTTTGAAATAAAGAAGCAGGGTTCTTCCAAATTCTCAGTAGCATCTACACAGCATCTTTGCATATATGGGTTTATATATTATATATATATATAGATAATATATTAAATAACTATATATTCATACTTGACATTTCAGGCTTTTATAAGTCTGTTATAATCTAAATAAAATATCCACATTGTAGGCGGAAAGTAGTCAAACTCTGATCAGGTAATAAGCAATAAATGTGTATTCTCTATTCTGAGCTGCAGTCTAGGGCTCCTGTGTGGCATCATGGTCCCAGATAAAAATCATACTGCTGCCACTGTTTGCCATGGGGGCAAATGAGACAAATTTCACACGTTCTAAATCCACAAGCAATAGCTGTAGGGAAAAGGGAATATAGCATGCATCATTCTACAGAAATTTCCCCAAAATGAGCCCAAATTATACGTGTGTTGACTAAAGCATGGTTTATGTATTTTATGTAAAAGGTTTATATATCTTCCTATGGTCATTTATTAGACTTATTAATTATCCTCATTATTAGAAAACCATGTATTATTTCTTGTTTGCACTTTCAGGCAAGGCTTTCAGCTCTTAATTGTTGCTTCATATTACCTCTTTCTTTGTTATATTAAATAGGCCATTGGTAACCAGCAAAATTAACTGTGATGGAAAGTCAGGTCAAGTTACTTTCTGATCTCTATTTTGAGAAACTAGAAAGGATGACTCACTAAGCTCTTTAATTTTTTTTTTAGCATGTTCTCAGCATATTTTCCTCATTTTTAACACCCTTTTACACAAGTATCAATTTATACAAACCATCAGGAAAGTAGGCCAAGTATTTATGCACTTGCCTGTTTCCAGAGATAATCATTAACCTCTCTGATTGACATAACCAGATGCTCAAGGCACTTTAGGGTGAAGATCACCAGGCCAGGACAGTAGGAAAATTCTACTTATTTATGTATGCCCCAAAATGTTCTTTACCTTCTTGACCCTTTTTGTTGCTTTTATATTGGCCACCTGATCACCTTGAACTTCTGAGTGAAAACATCTAGATAAAGAGCATTAAACACTCTGTAGCGCAATTATGCTAAATAGCTCTCACAATACTTTTATCAGTAAGCACAGACCCGGCCCTATCCTTTCTTTTTAAATAAAGTGTCCAACAATTTCTTGTTCTTCTTGATGTCCCTTGCTAGTTGTATCTTGTTTTGTCCTTTTGGTTATCTGATTCTGACCAGCATGCCTGAGCTATACCTTTGTACTCATCTTCAGCAATCTGATTCTATTTCCATTTCTAGTACAGTCCCTTCTTGTATTAGAGTGCAACAAAAAGTTACTCATTAAACCCAGCTGATTCATTATTACTCTGCCTTTGTTCCCCACAGAATAATATTGTTTACACTTTCATTCTAAGTACTACATCCCTAAGGGGTTGCCAGATTTCTTCAGCTTTTTCTTTTAGATCAGTATTCCAGAAGAGTTCACCTATGAAACCTCTGATTTATGAAGTCTGCTTTTTGAAGCCTGGTATTTTTATTTTCTACTGCACCAGCTTTTGAAGCCAAAGTTTTCCTGCAGCTGTATTTTCTCCAAACATGTCAAAAGTTTCAGCCCATTTTTGGTTTTGTTAAATTACATGTGAATGCTATAAAGAAGCAATAACAACTGAGTGCATGTAATAAGCATACAGGGAAAAATGACTGGCAAAAGAAAGCAGCTTGTCAAAGTATTTTGTGGTATTTTTTATTCCACCTCTTCAGGAAATAAACAGGAGAGGGAAACTTGTCCCAAAGGAAAAACTGCGTGTCATTGCAGCGGAGTTGCCACATTTAAAAAAGCGCATGCAATAGTACACATGGCTAACGCTACATGGACCAAACTAAACTGGAATCTTACTCCAAAAGAAAAACAAAATTAATTTAAAGCAAAATAACATCCCACCTAATGACTTTTCATGAGCCATGCATGAAGAAAATCTCTCAGAAAAATAGTCTTGAGTTCTTTTTGTAAAAATTACTCAGACATATCTTGCTTCATGATGAACAGACTTGACAGTTAAATGTATTCGACAGAAAGAGAAAGCGCAGATACCTCATGTAATATCTTGAACCTTCATTTATATGAGCAGGTTTTGAAAACTTGAGAATAAGTGCTAAAATTCTGAATTTCTCTTCCCTGGTTACTGTCTTGTACATACACACAAAGTCCAGGCACAAGTCCCTAGAATTTGCAACAATTACCAAGAAGAGCCTTCAAAACTGTATTTAATGTTTGACAATCTCGCCCCTCATTCATGTGTAAGAATTTTGATGATATAATACTTTATTTCCTTTATCTAAGGTTGATATTAATAAAAATACTTGAATTTCCCAATCCAAGTCTTATTGCATTTGAGATGTTTCAGAAACTGAATGCATTTGTAAAGTTATATACTTAGAGGATAGGGAACTATTTCCAAAATTAAAAATGAAAAGAAATGATAAGTGTGAGCCAGACAATAAGATGGGACTGACTGGCATCCTATAGCAGTGCATTTCTAGAGCAGTAGCACGGTGTCTTGGGCTGTTTCCTTTCAAAGTAATAAGCTTCATGAGGCTGCAGGATGATTGAACTTAAGTCAACTCGCATCCCCAGCTTCAACACAGAGGTATTATTGTTAGCAGCAAAGAAAATGCTATAACAATTTGTGGTTTATAGAGGGCCATTTCCAAGTGCTGCCTGCATTCCTAGAATCAGATAATAGATAAGATTATCAGTGTAACACTTGCAGATGTCTCGGAAAAGGATTTCTCTATCTGTGCTGAAAAATAGAATCATTAATTCCTACTGGTCAGCTGCTCACAATGAGGAGAAGCAGCTCATTAAAGTGTCATCCTAATTCTTACTACTTTCAAATTTTTTTGTGTTGTCCATTCCATGCAAGATTTTTTTTTTTTAATCAGTTATGATGACCACTGGAAAAAGAGACCAAGGCATTAAACTAAATGCAGGCCAGAATATAGGGGAAAATAATGAACTTTCAATCAGACCTTGAAAAAATATGGTATATTGCATATTATTCTGAAAATTAACTTCCATATTTAATATTTTTTACTTCTTTTTTAACCTATTCTGTTCTATAAAGAAGTAGAATAAAGGAACAATTTTATAGCAAAGGTCATATAGAAATAAATTAATCATCACACAAGAACTCCTTAAAACCTTTCCCTCAGAAACCTTTCTTTTGACAAGTGAAAAGGTGTTATTCTCTCCTCTTTGTTGTTCTTATGTTGTTCTGAAATATAATTGTTCTTGGCTTATATGCTTTTGTAAGTAAAGAACAGTATGAAGCATGTTCTGCAACGTTCTCAGCCATGAAAGAAGAAACTGTTGATTTTCAGGAGCTGTGCTCATGCTTCTTAAACATGCTTTAATAACCATATTTAAAGAGAAACCTTCATCTGGATCAGCAGTTACTAATAAGAAATTAATTGGCAGCTTGCTGATGCAGGTAAAAGAAAAATTAGCAGAGTCAATGCAAGCATATTGTGCTGCTTATCTCAAGAAATTAACCACTGACTTGGTACCTAGGCATGGGGTGTACTGCACACAGAAAACAGAGAGATGGTATTTGGCCAGTACACAGGAGTGCAATGTATTGCCCTTGTATTTCCCAGCATCCAGAACTGCTGGACAAGGGGTGTGGAGGCATGCAACCCTGCCTAGACCTTCTGGAGACCACTGATGGCCGCGTTGCCTTTGACTTTACTAATCAACTGCTGACGTTATCAGGCTCCACAGCAAGTTGAGTGCCTGCTGGGTAAAGGATTTGTGCTGAAAGCAAATGCCCAGGCCCTGACCAGGCCATGCTAACTGACCAGGACACACAAAACTGCTGGATATAAGATGAGAAACTGTTGACTGCTCTCTCCAGTCCCAGGGCAGGATGGTCTACAAGGCACTTCATTCTCCTCAGCATTTCCTAATGGCCACATCAGGAGGGTCCCTGCCTCAAAGGATGCCATTTTTACCTGCTTTTTTTTCCCCAAGTCTTTCACATGGCTGTGAAGTCCAAAAGGTTGCAGTGGCAAAAAGGTGGTCACTAATTCTACAGTGGTTATAAGGATACAGCATCAGCTATGACAAAATGTATTAATGGAGTTGATAAAATGCAGACAGTAGCTCACATGACATCCAAAGACGCTGCTTTAAGTTGTGTAAACTCACTTAAACTAGCTTTGTGTTAACCAGGGTAAGTATTACTGCACTGTGGCCTTGGGAAGACATCCCAAAACCCTGACTAGTTTTGCGCTTCAAAGTATAACTGTTGTCAGTCGCAGCATTACGAAAATCTAGCTGAATTTTAAACAGGTACAATTTTGTGTGGATTCCCACCACATTTTTAAATCACAGATTACAAATACTTATTTAAAAGATGCTAATTTCCAACCTTGTCCTGGAAGGACACCAATGTACCTCTAGCTCTGCTGAATGTTGATGGTCCTTACACTGAATGTCTTCTGCCTAGGTTTTTAGATTTATACCCTATATTACTGGAATTCATTTTTTTATTCTCAGACTATTTCAGCACACAGTTATTATCTTTTAGAATTAAAAAATTGTTTTCTATATTGATAAATACAGCTCTGTAGCAAGCCAACATTACAACCAAGGCATCTAAATGATGCCTGAATAAAGCATGCATAGATCAGAAATACAATAATTGTTGCTGCTTAGAATTCTACCCATCAGATCCTACTGAATTTTTTTAGCATTTAGGGCAATTTTTGTAATTGTCAAAACCAGTATAATGTCTGTTAATCTGTATTTCCTCAGAGGCTTGAAGATCAAAGCAAATGGGTAGAAATGTAGATAATGAAAAAATCTACATTAAATTGTGTGAGATCGAAACCTGGAAAAATTTACCATATCTCTTATTTTTAAGCAAGCAATGAGGGCTGAAGGTAAAAAGGACATCCGATTGTCAAAATAACATAGCATCTATACGAGTAAAATTCCTGCTAAATTGTATCTTCCAGACCACAGGATTCAGTTTATTATCTTCAGGTTAAAGCACCTCTAAGTTTCATTTCACTTCAACAGGCTCTAAAAACTAGATTCATCTGCCTGAGCCCTCTGAAGACTTGATTTCAGAGCACACCCGTATACCAATATAGGGTCAGTCTCCAGACAAAGCATAATGATTGCCCTGCTGTTTCTTTAGCATAAGTGTGTGTCAGCGCCAAGCAGTACTGATTGTATTGCCTCCTTTCATGTCATAGCCTAGTGTTTAAAGCTTTTGAGCAGAATGTGGAAGATTTCATTCAATTTTGTCGTACCTTACAGGGGCACACAAGGGATCAAGGGGAAAAGAATTAACAGTTTCTTTTACTGAAGCTACATTCCTGACAAAAAATAATCCGAGATTGAGCCAGAAAGAAAGCGCAAGATACAGCATGCCACTGCAATGCTAGTGACTTGAGCACTTGTCTAGGAATTTTGTCTTATTATTCCTACCACAATGATATTTGCTAGAATTAACATGGAGATCATCCTGTGATAAAATACGGAAACAGCCCAAATGCTTTTTTAAAGTTACCTCACTATCTGTTAAGATTATACTGAATATTCTTAATGATATTAGTACATTCAAGATCATGAGGAAAAAATATGAAATGGAGAAGAACATTTTTATAATGTTAGTTAGCCAAACACTGGGGAAAAAAGCCCAAATATTTTTACTTGAAGTGTTGATTTTTTTTTTAACTTATAAAGCCTTTAAAGCCTTGTAGACTTGGCAATTTCAGCTGTATTTTAAAATCAGAAAAAAGAATAAACCTGGAGATTCTAAATTCCTATGGCTTCACCATGCAGTCTGCACAGTCACTTTGAAAATGTTTTCTCATATCACTCCCAGTGCTATAGAACTGCATGATTAATATTGAAATCAATTCCTCGTTTTAGCTCAAGCTGCTCATAGAAAGGCTGATTTATTTCATGTACAATTTAGTTGGAGGAAAGGAAGAAAAGCTTACCTAAATAAAAAAAAAACAACACTGCTAATATAAGCTCCTTCATCACAGGCTATCAGCTGTTCCCAAAACCAAAATCTTTCCTAGCTCTGTCAAGCAATTTTCATTTTATGCTTCTCAAAAGCTGCAGTATTAGATGCAGATAAATGCTACATTTTCTTCGCTGATTGCATTAAATGTGTATCTGCACAAGAGAAGAAATCTAAATAGCACCCTCAACAATGAACTCAAACCCTCAGTCAGTTTGGGTCCTGGATATTTACTAACATTAGGAAAATTTTATTTCACTGGTCACTTGTAATTATCTAGAGATAACCTTGGGATATCTGAATTTCAAAGTTCCCTTCCATGCTTCCTGTTCTGTTTCATGTAGGCTATTGCAAAAATACAAAATTAGAATTGTAAATTAAGGTATTACAAAAAGGCACTGGATTGAAAATCATACCTGCTTCACAAAAGACAAGTTCATTTTGCAGTTTATTTTCTTCACAACAATGAAGTGGTAAACTGCAGCTACAGATAGTCTACGAATAATATTTCAAATACATTCTTCATTTCAGTGGTTCCTACTTCTGGTAGTGTCTTCTCATATTATGTATCTGCCCTTTAATACGCCCTGCTTCCTCATATTGCAACTCTCCTCTTCTTCCTTCTTGAGCTTGAGGGGGAATGTTTGGGATTTGGGGTTTTTGTTTTTCACTGTAGAATGTGTTTGTCCAACATGTTCTACTGGCTGTTCCTTTTCTTGAATCTCAGTTAAACATTTCCTCAGTGCAGTTTATATCTTGCAGGGAATGTTGTGGGTTCACATGTAAAGGCGTGGATGAGTAAGCAAGCTGTAAGGAATCCAGGAGTCTCTTGGAGTATGTTGAGGATAATTTCTTACGACAGCCCAACTGTATGACCATGCTGGTACCACACATCTATTTTTCTCTGACTTTGAAGTTGGCTTTGGTTGTTCTCTAACACAAAAGTTCTCATAGCTGAGTCATCAAAACACCTTGCATCCTCAAAACTTTACAAACTGCATATTTTTAGAGTTGATTTTGTCAAAGTATGACTTAATTGTCAATGATCATATGTTTGGTACCATCTCACATTAAAATGTATTACTAGTGAGCATTTTAGGAACTTCACATCTTCCAGTATTATATATTGAGCTATTCATATTTGGGAAGTTGGTCTTTTCTTCTAGAAGCTTAGGTGCTGTAAACAAAAATTGCATTCCCGAAGACAGGAAAAAGATAACATGGAAAAAGAGAATGCTGAAAAAAGAAGGATGTCATATACAATTCCTATGACATTCTCAAATGGTAAAGTAACTTACAAAAGCTATTAACATCAAGTCTATAATCATACACAATCACAGAAATACCGCTACAATCTTAATCAGTCAAAAGGCTGAAAATGGATGATTAAGAGAATATATGATTGGCAAATCTTATATGTTTGGTTATTTCAAAAGAAATGCACCGTCTACATTCCAGCAGCAGCTTTGGGTCAGGCACACCAGTGAGCTTTGCTCTGATTTAGTCAAAACACACAGCTGGAACAGACATCTGGAGAAAATCAGGGAAAATGAGGGATACAGTGAGTTTGCCCTGACTGAGGGCCTGCCTCCACACCAGCTATAGAAGGAGAGCTGGACAGGGTCACCAAAGCACAGCAGCAGAGAATATCTTTTGCATAAGCTCTTCAATGAGCTCAGAGCTTTCTAGCTACTGCTGCTTATTCACTATTGTCTGCAGTCAATCTAGTGTCTCATTTACAAACAACAGAAGTCATGTAAGGGACAGTCTGTCATCCCTGAATCCTTCCTCTGCCTGCTTTTTTCCTGTGGAAAAGTGAACCTCATTGTGTTCCTCTCTATAGCTACAGCCACAGACCTAGCAAGGCAGTTAGTACCTCTCTGCAGTTGAGAGCTGGCACTACAGCCAAACTTTGTGCAATTGCTTTAGATTAAAACAAGGTTGGCAGAACTGGTTTCTGTTTTGAGATGCTTGGTGGATATATGTATGTACTGAGAAGAAAAATATCCTGTTCTGTCCCTGTAATAAAGCTCTCCAGGGGAGAACATTTAGCTCAGGTAATTTTTCCCAGCAGAGGAAAGTCTCCGCGCTCTCCAGGTGCAAATGCCAGTAATCCCAGCTCAGGTGCATCTGTGCTGATAAAGAGGGTCTGGAGAGGGAAGTCAGGAGGCTCTGCAGCAAAGGTGCTTGTGCAGTTAGCCTGGCCTGTTGGGCTAGGTGTCTCAGGCTTTTCAAGTTTGGGGAGGTAAATCCTATTAAATCTGTGCAATGGAGGGGAGTAATCTTTATGAAAAGATAATATCTTCTTACAGTGCTGGTTGAGTGGCAAGTGTATGAGATAGAGAAATGAACTGCAGTACAGTCTACTGTTTGGAAAGAGCTGCTGTAGGTGAAGTTTTGTTTTATCTTTCTGTGCTTAAGCTGCTTAGATGTTCTTCCATTTTTATGAAGAGGTCCTTTAGTTTGCTCCAGACTCAGGAAACCTAGATGTAGGTGTTAAATAAGAAATGTAATCTCCAAATGCAACAGTAAAATATAGGGCTCTTATTCTTAGTTGTACTGTCTGCAAAGGATAGTGACGGAGCTTTGAAAGCCGTGTAAATTAAATACAATTAAGCCAATTATGTTCTTTTGCACAGTTAAATCTTTTGGATTGTAGGACTGACATACATAATAGAGGATTTACATTTTAAATGCTATGTTCTGAAGCCTTATCTGCAGATTAATTATTCACATTGCTATAATACAAAACCTAAAGTTTGGTCATCAAATGGGTAAAAAAGTAACAGATTCACTTCTTGGAGTGCCATTTCTAAATATGAACTATATAGTCCTCATGACTGGATGGCAACATGGGCCTAGTTTTACTTTCAGCGCCTCATTCTGCCCTTCTTGTGTTTCACTAGGGCAGGAAAACTGCTGACAGTCTAGTCAGCATTTTCAGGTGAAAATCTGTTTTGCTTAATGTGCAGCTCTTGGTTATAAAATCACCACTTTCATACCTACTGTCTTGTGGGTCTTTGATCTGATACATGAAATAAAGATTCCTTGAAATATTTTTAATTAAACCAAGGGAAAATCCCACATTAGGAAAGAACAGAAATGTCTCTGAGCACTCAGTACATGGAGCAGCATGGTAACAAGTAGAGATTGTATGTGTCTGTCTGCACCACATAGACTAAAATTTAGAGATACCTTTGCTCATACTGGTGCTGAATCTGCTTGAAGCTTATCAGCTGTAACATTAAGTATGCTAGAATCAGAGTTTAAGGTAAAATATTTGTTAACCTCCAAGGGAGTAGCTGTATTTTGTAGGTAAGTAAACTTTTTTCTTGAAGTTGAAAAGGAATTCCAACATTTCTACAGTAGCAGTGATTTACAACTTAGTTCATGCTTATTCTTAATGGTGATGCATACTACTATGGTTTGGTTACTTCTATGTATTTCCTTTTATTTAGTACCTAATGTAAAATATAGGAAGAAAACCCCACAAGATGCTAAAACTTCACTAATAACACTTACGTGAAAGTGCATCATGATTGCCATTATTCAACTCTAAGCCCTGTGTAATCAATTTAGTTTCTAACCCTTTGTAATAGAAACATGAGGTGACTCTTCTCAACAACATAATAGCCATAATTATTGGGATTTAGAAAACACTTCATTAATGTCATCTATTAGTTTGCAGTGTGGGTGGCACAATGTTGGTTCAATATTTGGGAGAGGGAGGTATCCTCCACAGATCTGACAAGTAGGTACTCTGTAGGTACTCTTTAGTCCAGCACCAGATAGCTGTGACAACAAGAAATGAAATTGCGACTGTTTGGCAGTGACCACTAAAGTCAAATAGCACGTTTTTGATTGCGGTAAAGTCAGTTTAACTTGCTTATTTCTTGAAACTCAGAGGTAAACATTTGCATCATAACCCATACTACAGATTTCTGCAATGTTTTGGTGACTTCAGCTGTAGAATTGCTGTAAGTAGAAATACAAGCAAGTGCTGCATATTCTAATGCAGTCAAGCGTCTTCTCAAAGTTATTTAAAACAAAAATGTAACTCTGGTGTGTTATTTCCTCGCTGTGTAAGGAATTCCATATAAAGGCTATTCTTTTCTTGAAAAGGGAGTTCTAAATCACCAAAATATCATAGCTTTTTATGTTTTAGGCGGGAAGAAAGTACATATTCCTTTCTAATGCACAGAAGTGTTTCTTCCCAGAAGTAAAAATGCTTTCAAGTAAAGTAAGCCAAAACTATTTTTCAAAAGCTAGTAAAGTCCTGTTTAATGTTTTGTTCTAATAATGAACTTGCCTTTCCTCCTTTTCCAGCTCTGCATTCCAGAGTTCAGCAATGTGTGTTTGTAACTCTAGCTTCTTGGTTTAAGCATAATTACGCTGAGAGGATGGGCATGAAAGTGCTGCTGCTTCTTTATGTATTATTATGAATATATAAGAAATTTAGAAGATCTCAGTGGATTTTCCATAGAGCAAGTGTTCGCAGCAAAATTAATGAGTATCCTTGCTAAAGGTCCTTGAAAAAAGAGGAAGGCTGAAAATGATAACTCTCATTGGGCCAGAGCTTCAGAAAATGTATGTGGGTGGTATGTACTACATTTGGGGGTTTTTCTTGTTTACCCTGAGGTAGAAAACCTTTAGCTTTCATAGTGGGTCAGACTTCTTCTTGAAGAAATAGGTTGTTTGGTTTATTATTATCAGGTAAATATAGCCTATTCCAACCACATATCATAAATAGAGGTGGCTAAATCAGAAGAAGAAAGCCACAGAGACAACTATGCTAAAAAAACCCACAAACCTTCTCTAACACATCAGTTCTACCTCATCCTGCAGTAAAGAGGTAGAGCTTTTATTTTATTTTCCCTGAAAGTATATTTCTCTTATTCTTTACATTCTTGGTGCAGTTTCTTTTCCTACCTTGGAAGCTCTTTTCAGCTCAGGCATTAGCCCTTAGGTGTTAGCTTCATTGTTGAATAGTTGTTTGAGGCAAGTGTGGTTTTACTTGATATGCTCCTCACCTTATAAAAAAAAAAAACTTCTATAGGTCCCTAATCCATTCTGCCTGTAGACTGTCTAGTTTTGGTGTTAGCACAATAGATGCCAATATACTTCTTGGGCTTCCATAGTTAAGAATCTTGGTTTAAGCCCTTCTATATCTTTTATTCTTTTTACATTAGAAATCATGAGACTGACAGTTCATCATATCTATTTTATAGACAACTTTTCCATAGCAACAATGTGGACTTTACTTTTGACTATGATATAGATTTTTCCCATTCTCTGAATTCATCATTTCATGTATGAGTCCGTGCATGCACATATTTCCTTAGTCTGAGAAGCTTTTCTTCCTTAGATACCTGATGTAGCTGCTGACATGTTACCAATGCTTCCTGACCCTTGTCATGCTGGCAAGCTGTTGAACCTATCAAGCTTGTGTTTGATTGGCTTTTTGTTTAAAGAAAAAATTTATCAAAATATCTGAAACTCTTTGAGGGGAGGTAAAATTAAGCTTCTTGTCTTGAGTTCATCTTAATTGGCGGACTCATTTTGAAATATATCTTGCTGTGTGGATCAGTGTTAGACTTCACAACATAAAAAAAGATTTTTAACCATATGACTATATATGTGGTGGAATATACTATGATCTACTGGTCGAAGACCAGATAAGATTCTCTCAAAGTATTTAAATAAGGAGAAAAACTGTGAAAAATCTTATTCTCGTACTGTATATGTTTTGGAACATATGTTTTTTGCCCTTTCAGAATGATTTCTTTAGCATTAGTATTGAAGAGTGATTAATATCTAAAAATAGTGATATATTGTTATTGAAAATAGGTTAAATTGTGCATTTTTCTGTATTTCAGTAAGTGATCAGAATGCTACAGAGAGACTGTGATTATAAATTTCACTCCCCCTTATTTGAGAAACCACCCTTTTTTTATCTAAACTCTAACAAATATTTAGTTTCAAACACATTTGCTTAAATAAAACTATACTTTTCAGGCCTCTCACAGTATTGAGACAAGGAAAAAGAAAGGGGGAGAAGTGGGAGCAGAATGGACAGTGGAGCATTGATGTCAATTCTCTAGACCTGGCTGTGTTTTGTGCAGCAGCAGCTTTCCTTGGGGCAGATCTGTGTCCACACACACAGACCAGCCTTTGCCTACCGCAGAGTAGACCCCATTCTGTAAGGGAGAGCCTGAGGAGCCAGTGTGATCCAGGAAACTTCCGTATGTGTGTGCCAGAGAGGGGGAGAGAGGGAGACCTAGTGCAGAGGACAGTAAGGGAGGAAGGCAGGGGAGAGAAGGGAGTTTGCTTCATGCACTGCTGAAGGCTGTCAGAAGCAGACTATTCGAGCAGCGCGCTGGCTAGTGTGTGATTTAAGGGACAGCGTTCGCTGACTGCATTCATTGAATTGCTGAAGGACAGATATGACATCCGAATGCTACTTCTATATGTTCTTGCTTATTGGTACCAAGGGTAAGTGTACCTGGCTCTTTTTCTTGTTTTGAACATTGCAAAGCAGATAGCTGATAAACTTCAGTTGTGGATCTTTTAAAAACTGTTATCTCAGTGTTATTTTACAGTTCTTCATGGTAATCATTCTTTGATCGAATCAAAGTGTAATGCAGTCTCTCAAGGTTACTAGTTATGTTTAGGGATTAGATTTATTTTTCCTTAATGGTTTGAGAGTTACTATGAACAGTTATGAGCTGAAATTAAAAAATAAGAAACATTTTAAACATTGCATAAATACTTGCTGTAAATATTTAATGAAGGCACATATAGAACTGTCTCATTTCAGATGCCGTGAAATCCACATTTCAGACTCACTAGTTTGCAGTGGTACTGTAGCTCTCAAAAAGTAGACTGTGGTCAGGTAGCAGGAATTTTTACCCTCTGATTCAGCATGATACAGCTTGCAAGATGGAGACTGAACCGAATCTAAGTTTTCTTTCGGGTGCAAATCACTTCTGTTTGGTGAGAGCCACACCTGACCTTCTGCTTACTTTAGTAATGTTTTCTTCATTTCATCTGAGTACCCTTGTCTGTAAGTGCTGCTTTGGACCTGGGTAAAGCTGTCGCTGTGAAGCTGCTAATACTGATCTGTAGGCTGGGTTTTCCTAATGGCAATAATTTTCTCTAGTTGTGATTTTATGTTAAAATTTGCCTCTTTTTGTGCAATATTAATACAATAGTGAAATAGTTACCGTTTGCAATAGCGAGTGTTTTGTTAAACTAATAGGAGCATAAGGTTGAATTCTGCTACAACCTTCTGTATTGAGCAGCAGCTTGTTCTCTCTCCTGCTTTTAAATTAAACCTTTTTGTGTTTATGTGTGCTTACTCTGCTGCTTAACATAAGTTTTGTAAGGGATATTGCCCTCCTGAGGAGTTTGGGAAAGAGAGCTCCACTTACAGTTATTTTTACAGTTTCAAATCTTAGTTAAATCTGGGGAAAAACTCTAAGCAGTTCTATGATGTTAGGAGGAATATGTAATATGTGAGCTGCAAGCATAAAAGAACAGTGTTATTAATTAATTTGGAATGAAGAAGGCTATGATAATGGCATCTTATCAAGCCTGTGAGCAAAGTCTGGCTTCATACACAACCATGTTATCCATGAGCAATAATCCAATATTTAAAGGTAGTACTTCAAGGTATGCAAAATAAAATCTGAAAGATTTCAACAGATTAAGCCTTTTCTATTACTGCTTTTAAACCAAAACAGTAAAATCTTGAAACATTCATAAAGATGTGCAAATCATTGTTGGTATAATTTCTACCAGGTTAAATTCATCTCAGCTGCGGAATTTATGAAACGTATCAAAATACATTAAAGCATATTACAAAACAGGATGGCAGATGAGGACTGTGAATGACTAAAGGCCTTCTAGTATTACAGTTATAATGGCCATTGGCTTTTTAGGTGTTCATTGGTTCAACATATATAGTATGTTGTAACATTTACAAGAAAATCATATGGCTCATCTATGTTGGTTAAAGAGAGAAGCAGTGCACTCACAGATTAAAGCACTGGCATGCCTGGAGTCTCTGCTGCCTACTAGTACTGTTTTCCCCGAGAAACAGTTCCTGTTTAGTGCCATTTCTCCTAACCTCAGTCAGTGCACAGTGCATAGCATCACTGCCTTTCAGAGTTTTAGCCACCCATCTGAAGCATAACCACATCTCCAAGTTGGATTTCATCTGCACAATTGATTAAACCTTTGTTCAAGATTTTATGCGAGCTGATATTAAAACAAACACTCCTGGAGTAAGTATAGCTGTACCTAGAAATTGGGTTTGTTGTTTATGGACTGCTAGAAGTTCAGCTGCAGAGTTTTGTTGAGGGAGGTTGGGTGTTTTTGTTGTGGATTTTATTTCTACAACTCTCAGATGCTCCTAATTCTTTAAAAGTTAAAATGAGAAATACCTAGCATAAAAAAACTACTCTTGCCTTACCCATCCATATCCATCCAATCTACATCTGTCTGGTTTTCCACTCACCAACTAAAGCTGCACAAAAATAACCCCAGTAGCTCTTTTATTTCACTGTGTTCCTTCAAATTCTTGATTAAATCTTTTTATATGAAAACCTTTCCTTCCAAAATCCAAATAATCAAGCTAATCCAAATAATCATGCCTTTTATGCAGCAGCAACTCTCAGCAACGACCTTACTACTTCTTGTGTGGGTTATATTATTCCAGGTAAAGGGTGTTTTTTTGAAACAAAGCAGCATATGTACCATAGTTTTCACCAGTGCAGCAGCATCAGTTGTAACATGGACAAATGTAAATTTCTCACTCTGGTTGTTTAACTGGCAGCACTGAATGGGTAGTCAGGATAAACATCTGCCTGGGTGGCTCATGCCATTGTGAATCTAGTAAGACACACAGGCATGTGGCTGGCATTGCACTGGCTGCTGCCACATCTTGTCTCTTAGTGAAATAATCAGCTGCAACAACCATAGTATGTATTTGTGTCTTTACGGTCACTTTGATTAGCTCTCTGTGGACAAAAAACGATTTTGTCCTTCTGGACTTTGGCTAAGTGCCAGACCCTCAAACAATTCATTAATCAATCATTAGGAAAAACAGAACATTTGTATATAAAACTATTCAAACTGAATTCCAACAGAGATTTGGCAGGCTTCTCATGGAAAACAATTGTGGCTGCTGTTTTAACCCTGTATGCTCTGTGCCCCTACCTGAAGTTTTACGGTCCTATTTCTTCTTGTACCTACAGTTCCCCTTCCCTCCTCTTTCTTTTCTTCCCCTCATATATGTTTTTTCCTTCCCTTAAGCTCACTTCAAAATGCCAAGGAAAACTGTCTTAAAACCATTAGATACTTGCTAGCCCTTCTAGTGTTGCATGCATGTGGCAGCCGTTTCCAAGGCCAAGATATCTTATACTGAATGCTTTCTGCCAAAGGTAAAGGGAAAGAGACCTTCCCAAATTTTCTGAAGTGTAACTTCATGATTTTGCAGGAAACTGCTCTTGTTTTCATAGCTTATAACAACTTTTAAGATCCCTTGCAGATTTGCAAATGGGAAAGTTTAATTAAGCCAGCCTTTGCCCAGGCTTAAATTACCACTGTATAACAATAATTTTTTGGTTATTTCTTTTCTTCCATTTAATTTGGGCATTAATCTGACTGGCTTCCCTGTGGCTAGAAGAATAATGTGCATCTTGTAAATCTATGTGTACAACAACAAAAAGATCTTTACAGAAAATCAGGGATGAAGACTAGGTTTACTGAGGAAGATTTCCTTTAATGTCAGTTAGGAAGTAGTGAAAAATCACTGCAAAAATAAACTAAAGCTCTGAGAGGTAGATCATTGCCACTTGTTCAGGCTGGGTTTCTTGCAATTGCTGCATGGGCAAAGGTGCTTTCACCCCTCCGTTGGGTGACACTAGGGGCGGTCCAACTTGCAAACCTGTCTTGTCTGTTTATAGCAACTCTACCAGACTTGAACCATTTGCTCTGAAATTTTATATGCAGTATGGACTTTTATTCACTTGGAGCAAGAAGACAAAATATACCAAAATAACTTCAGTTTTTCCTAAACTGAGGAATTGGTACTTTGATGATGTTGAAGGATTCTGGGAATCTTGTATTAAGCAATGCCTTTTCTTAAAGGCATAAGTACTTCTGTACTTTCCTCCATAAAAATCACTGTGTCTGAGAGAAAGTCCTCTGACAGACCATCCCACTAGAACTAATGAGCATGTTCAAGCCTAGTTGCTGTGGCATAAAAATTAATAACCTTCTCTGATGGATGTTACTGGATGCTAGAAGCCAGCAGGAATCTCATCAGAGGAACTGTCGCCACTGATAACTTCACCTGTGATCTCTGTGAAGGTTTGCTGGTGATGCCATGTGTCCCATAGTCTGAAGCCGTCAAATCAGACTTCGAAGCAAATGAGTCAAGGCATTGAAAGGGACAATGGAGATCAGAAAGTCTGTTAGTCTAGGAGGGTAGAGACTGAGGAAAGGAATGTGTGAGAGGGAGCCAGCAGGCAACTAAAGGAGGACAAGGAGCTCTGAGAGTGGGGAGTGTCTAAAGTCAGAGGATGACAAGACCAGAACTAGGACCCTACGTGGACAAAAGGTGGTGAGAGGGTGGGAAGCAGCTAGTGATTAGGCAAGAAAGGATGGACATGAGGTAAGCAGCCAGGGCAAGGAAAAGATGAAACTGACCAGAAAAAGGAGCTGTGCTTGGTGTAGGTGAGCACTATGCTACAAAGCTAGAAGGAAGCTCAAGATTGTTCTGTTGCTTATTGTGTCCTTGCAAAATACCCCCTTCTCCTTAACACCTCTGCCCAATGGATGGTAATTAATGTTATTGGACCACTCTACCCTCTTAGACACTAAAGGTCTAAAGAGCTAAATGTTCTGAACTAATGATGCAACATGGTGTCATGAAATGTTGGTAGAAAACTGACTTCCTCTTTTCATCATCTGGGATGTTACTTATATCAAAGAACTTTATTAATTTTTGAAACTCAGTGCTTAGGAATCGAAATGAAGGATGCAATCTTCATTTGACCTATGTGCACATACTACGCTTTCTTCAGGCTATATCTCCACAAAGACTTGTGCTTTGTATACTGCATTTGAAGAACAAATCTGAAACAGTGAATTATGCTGACTGTGTGACCCTTTATTCATTTGCTGTGGAAGATAAATTGTGAGTGAAGCTGGGAATTACAAAATGACGGCTGTGTGATGAAAGGAACTGAACTCTGCTGTGGAAAACTGATTTCTGTTCCTGTTTCTTGCCCTAGACAGTGATGCTCTAAATACTTTGTAATAAATTGATAATAATTATATGGCAGGTTTTCTTGATTTTTTGGTTTGATCATCCTGATGTGGCAGCGTTCATTTCACAGCTGACACTTGAAATCTGTAAAAGCTGTGCTTTAACTAATCTGTGAAGCTGATTCTGAAAGTAGAAACCTAAAATTGCCAGAAACACTCCCCATACATATGTTAATGTCTCGGCTCCCCATCTGAGCAATAATACCATGTTCTAAACTGTAATCTAAGCAATCTGTGAGGATTTAAAAATGGGAAGTCTAATTATTGTAGGTTTATGGCTGAACGAATGGGGACTATAATACTGTAGCTTTTAAGTGGTTAGACCATAGACTAAGCAGCAGGATGTCAGTAATCCATTAGAAGACTAATCAAAGTGTAGATAAAATGCCTGTAGTATTGTATGGGGGTGTGATTGCAGAAATATACGCAATTTAAAGATCTGTGACAGAATTTGAATGTATGATACTAATAACTGGTGTCACACATAAAGTGACTTTGCATATGCAAAGAGGTAATGCATAATATTATGCTCACTACCTGCTGTGTTGCCCTCGGTGCTCATGGGGGATCCAGCGTGCAGTTGACCTGTGCGACATACAGATACCAGGAAAAATGACTGATGGGAAAACATGGGTTTGAATGAGTCTCTGGAGGCCCCAGCTTTGGCCCTGGGCAAGCAAGTTGTCCCTGTACACATAATGGTAGGGGAAGAAGGTGGGCAGGCTGTGGAGAGGAAGAGCCCACCAGCAGCTGATCCTGAAAGACTTGTGAATGTGAGATCGCTTAGCAGAGTTTATCCAGAGAGCATGTTAAATCACACAGCTCTTTATACCACAGGTCATTGTGTTCCACCAGTGCACTCTCTACTCCCGAGGCTTTATTTGGTCAAATTTGGGCAAAATGTTCACTCTCAGTCAAGTAACTATGTCCTCCAGAGCAGAGCAAGGACCACTGCGGCACTATAAATGGCAGGGGCTGTACAGTGACTGAGACTCTAAGATGTGAATAGGTTTGTCAAAGCAGGTGAACATTGCCTCTTTCTCCTCTGTTCTGCAAAGAAAATAAAAGCGCTGACTTGATCAGGGAAATAAGTCTTTTTCCCATCATAGACCTGATTGTCAGTGCTGTGCTGAACCTGAGGGGGAAAGACACAGTGCTTGGAAAGCTTCTGGCCGTGTTCTTTTAATTAGAATTACTTTTTTCTGTTTTACTTTGATTTTCAGTTACTATTAAAAAACTGATATATGTATATGAGAAATTCAAAAATAGGTGAGGTAGCAACAGACCACACCTTCTTTGGAATCAGCTACTAAGAACACCATCCATTAATCAAACATTAAGTTCTGGCCACAACTTAGTTAAAGCCAAAGTTTGCACTGCATGGGAAAAATGAATTTTAAAAACATGTGATTGTAGGTCAAATGCCTTGATTAGTCTAGAGAAGTTAATGGTAATACAGTTGACAAAGATGAAAATACACTTCCAGATGTCATTTTCTGGTCTTCAATTCCATGTTAAAACACGTGAACAAAACTGTCTTACCTAGGAATCTCAGGCGCTGGTTTTCAGACACTTTCATTCTGTTCTGGTATTGAAATAACACTACGAGCTTCTAGTTCTGTTGGTATTTTCTTCATATTTCACAGCCTGTTGTATCATAACATTAGTTTCAGTAGTTCTCAACTCATTCCTTACAGATTCCTCCTGTGGCTGGTTTGAAAATAATTTAATTTAGAAATGCTGCTAAATCTTCGGTACAGATTTTTCAGCATCATGTAGGAAGGACACAACCTCTCTCTTCTTTTCAAATGCATATCAGAAATGGGTGTTAAATAGTTGGGCTTTTTTACACTCCTAACTGTTGTATGTCACATGAGGGTCTTATTTTTCTTAATATGTTTTTAAAAATAACTATTTTTTCTAATAAGTACTGATTATTTCTCTAGCCTGCTCACTTACACATTTTTAGGTTTTATCATTATTTGTTTTTATTTTAATTTTTTCTTTTTTAAATCATTTACATATTCACTGCTTTCACTTCATCTTTTAACCAGATTGGTTTCTTGCCCACAGAAATAGTTCTCGTGTTTATGAATGTGCACCTTTGGAGAATATTACCAATATTTTTAAATTACCAGTTTTAAGTGCTGGGGTATGATCTTTTAAGTTAAAAAAAAAAATGTTATTTTGATATAATTGCCTTTTTAGGAATTACCTCTTTATTGAAATAAAGTATCACAACAAAATTTGTAAAGTTAGATGTAAAATTTTAAGATTTGCTCTCTGGACATGTCCAGCAACATCCTGTACATTTTATGTAGGGAAGCATTAGGAGCTAAGAATATTTAATGCATCTTCACAGGGTTGGTTACAGGTATTTGCTTATACAGAGCATGGTTTCACCTGTTAACAATAAGAACACACTCAATGGCAGGCATGCGCATCGTCATGTGTTGATTTAGCTGGAGTGGGGTCAAAAGGAAGAAAAGGAGGAGCTATAGACCATGTGGAGGCAAAATCCTTCAGTAATCCATGCAAATGTACTGTTTAGCTGCATCTAAATACAGAGAAAAACTTCTGAATATAGTTTCTCACTATCTTTTCTAACTTAGTTGGGAAAATAAATATCCAGGTAACTTACACCTATGTTCTGCTGTGCAACATTTCTTTATATACACCAATAATTGCATAAAATCTGAAAGTTATCATCTTAAAATCTTTAACTCTCTATCTGCATGCACATGTTTATATAACCTGCAAAAGAAGCAATAAGCCAGATGTCTCCAATAGTGGTTCAACCAGCAAACATTATTCAGTCTAGGAAAGTCAAAAATCCTGTTAGCTTGAGATAATTTCTGGTTTACGGGACTTTAACTGGCGTGTCACAATTTATAGCTGTGAGTTATGTTTACTCATAGTAAAATACAGTAGGTATTGGAAAACTTGTGGGTTTTAAATTGAACCAAATATTCAGATGTATTTATTTAAGCACAGTGCCTTCAAACTGGTTTTTCACATGATAGTCCCATAAGCTCTCAGGGAAAAAAAAAAGACCTCTAAAATACTTTCAGATTATATTACTTCAAAACAGAACAACAGAGGGTTCCATTTTTGTAGTACTTGAGGACAGTTGAATCTCACAGATTTGTAGAGCAAATCAACCTCCCAGATTTGAACTTGTAGTTCTATGTAAAATTTAAATTCTTGATAGTTATAAATGGTTCTTGGTAACAAAAGTAAGTGAATAAATAAAATGTATCAAGTAATCTTGTCTTGGGCTCAACAAGAAATACTATATTATATTACAAAATTAATCTTTAGGATGCTTCAAGCTTCATTGTATATTATGCTGGCTTAGTTACATTATAAGAATGATCATTAAAATACTTTCAGTCTTTATTAAAGGCACAGTGTATGAAAAAAAATGGATTATGTTTCATATTTCAAATATTAGGGCTCCCAAAACAGTTTTTTCCATTTCTTTCCCTGAAGTCTTACGTAGAAAAAGCTTACCTGAGAGTATTTTACAAAGATTTATTTAAGATTGTGTTACTAGGGTAAAGAGGACAAATATTGCAGCTTGCTTAGTTCAAGCAGTTCAGTAGCAAAATAAGAGACTAAAGAACAAAAGAAGATGAAGAAAGAGAAAATAAAATCTCCCACTGCCCCTCTTCAGGTTCTCTTCCTCAGCCTTGGGTTGGGCTGACTATTCTCAAATCTGTTTTTCTATCAGTCATCAGTGTTTTGTTCTCTTTTTTTCCCCGTCACAAGAGCATTCTGAAGTCACTGTGAAAGAAGTTACAGCTAAGTCATGGAACTTGGGGGGAGACAGGAAGAGAGTTTTGCCCTCTTTTAGCTAAGAAAAGATAGGCAAAGTGTTACTTTGCTTAATCTTATAGATTGTTTTCTCTTATGAGAAGTTAATGACAGTCAAGTAATTCTTTCCTGTTCTGCTCATTTACAAATAACATATTCTCAGAACATCATACAAGTAGAATATCAGCAACCAATTTCGCTGTTGCTGCCTGTCTAATTTTACTCCCTTTTTCATTGCAGCTTTTTTCTTAGTGCTTTGCTACAACTATTTTCTGTCTCATCTCCTGGATTTCTTTTTACTTCCATACATGAACACAAACTCCTCTATATGGTATTGTCTCATGAAAGTGACTTAAATCTGCCTTTTCTTTATGGAAACTTAAGACACATATTACAAATGTCTGTTGTTTGTCAATGTAAGTAATTTAGTTCTCACTAATCAGTATTTCACTTTTGCTTACTTTACATATGGCTGACTGGGTTAAGTTGTGCAAAGCATCAAGTCTGAAGTGAACTTCTTTACTGTAAACTCTATTGTCATTTTGCATTTAAACTCAGAATGCTGGTTATTCAGATGAGATGAATGATTGTTGCTTGAGGGACACTAATTTATTGATAGTCAGTTGTCCTTGATCCTCTTGGCTTAAAGTGCATTTTAAATTATTTGATTGCTCAGAATTAAAAAAAAACAAGCATCTTCATTAGACAGAAAAATAAATGTAAGATACATGGCAAGTACTACTATATATGAAACTTTTCTCCTCTAGGATTATGAAACATAAAAAAATGCCACTCCTGGTGTGAAGTTAGAGATTTCTTTATTTTTTATTTTTTTTTATTCATATCTTCAAATCATTAATTTACAAATGTGCTGTTTCAAAGGAAGAAATTAGATTATTATTTTAAACAGAGTTCTTTTATCTTTGGGGCTCAAAGAACCAGCCCAAGTGGAGGCCTCGGTGAAGAATCCGCTCCTGTGAGAGGAGTTTTCCTTGGTTTTAATGGCTAATCACTGCCTTTCTGGGCCTTTCAGGTGGGATGGTACTACCTAGTACTGTGTATTTAACACCTTTACCTTGGTGCCTTCATTTTTGTTCTATATCTAATGCCACCAAAACAAAACTCTAGCTTTTTATGTGTCCAGCTTTAGACTTGATATTGCATTGCTTTGAAAAAGAAATTAATGAAATCAAATAAGTTACACCAATGCAAAACAACACTAGGGCAAAGGAAAGCCTAAGTGATTTCATTTTCTATTGGAAATCATGTAAGAATATAGAGGTAGAACTTATAATACTTCAGTATTATTTACATTCTGTGTATGTGGGGAGAGGAAGAAAAGGGGAAGAAGGATGTCAAAAAGATTTGGCTCTGCGCATTAATTTGTGTCTTAGACATTTTGCTGACCTATTTTGTAGCAGATCCTCTGGCAATGCGCTATAAAAACCGAGTTTCCAGACAAAATTCATTATAGTACATATAGGGGCTTTTTCAAATAATATTATCTCTTTCAGCTTTTTCTGTTCATCAAAATCTCTTTATTCTAAGTTCTGTTTAAGCAGAATAAAAAGACAAATTAGTAAAAGGTATAAGAGCCAAATCCTCTGGCAGGGTGCCACATGACCAGTCTGAATTGCTCTACTGGTAGTTTCTGGCCCTGAAGTAGATTTATCTGGCAGTTATACAAAGAAGATCTTCCAGCACTATAGCTGGATTAATTAGACTAAATTATCTGTGACATAACTGATAACTAACTTCAGTAATGTTGTTATGAGATTGGAGTCTATATTTTCAAAAAGATAGTTTTTCTGCTTTGGAAAACACTTCTGAAATGCAAGCATTGTGAAATCCACAGCAAGACATAAAGGTACAAGGTGAGATTTAAGATCCAAGATAATGATGAGATTAGCAAGTCATATACATCTTTTGTAGTATATTGTGTTTAATGAAAGCAAGCATTTTATATAGTCACTCATAAACTTAGGTGTTTACTACATATTCTTAAAACATATAATATGGTCTACTAAAGAGAAATGTAATGCAAACAAAACTGAAAATATAATTCTGGTTTCAAGAGCAACATCCAAAATTTTAAAAATTGCCTGTATTTTAAGAAAGGAAGCTGTTGTAAGCATTTGGAATTCTGAATAAATGACACTGTCATTTTCACCCAATAAAATATAGAACAATATAAATATGTATGTGCTACACAGATATTTAGAAAATGTTACAGACATCAGGGCTGAACAATTAGCAAAGGAGGAAAGGAGCAAACTACTGTAAAGGCAATGTAGTGATAACAGTATAATTATACTCCCATGGGGATCTTGTACAAATGCTTGAATCTTTTAAGCCACTAATGCTTTGCCTCCAGGATAAATTTTAAAAAATCTCTCACCCCTAAAGCAAGGTCTATTTTGGGCTAAAAGTTTTGTCAAGAATTGCTCCAAATTTCCCTTGTTTAGTGGGGAGAAGCTGAATAATTCAGAAAAAAAAAACAGAAAAATGAACAAGACTGAATTAAATATTATTAATTTCTAGATATTATTGTAATGGACAAATTCAGCCAACAAATTATTTCAAAATAAGTAAGATCTTTTCAAAGTGTTATATCTTTTGGGTTTTTTTTTCTTTATGTGTTGATTAAAATGCTTCTGATCACAGTTAGTCAACCATTTGTCACTATTATTCTGTGTAAATCATCAAGTATCTATCTTTTAAGTTAAAGGAATTCATAGGTATAAACTTGGTTTTTAGCCTTGTTCTGATGATTTGTGTGTGAAAATAAAGGTTACAGGCCTGTGAGATCTCCTCCTCTATATTATGGTAAAAATTTTTCAAAGCCAGTTCACGTGCCCTTCAAATGCCTTTCAACAGAAGAGAATTCTTTTTTAATCAACTGTCATCTTAAAGTATTCAGATTAGCACAAAAGTGATGGGCAAAATCGATCTTTACTTTCACATTTTCTTTGTTGACTCATTTTGTTTTATTTGAAGAAAACATTCTGTTTCCAAATAAGCGTTTCAAATGAATATTTTCATTCTTGTCTTCCTCTAGCCCATTTCCCACTGTGTCAAGAAGTATGGCAAATAAAACAAGTTATGAGAGGGCAGGAAAACTCCCACCACTTCATGCATTTGCATTGGTCTCTCTGAAAAACTAGGGCTTTTGTTGGTAAAATAGTTTTCCAACATGGTAAGTACAGGGTGGATTCTTCGGTGTCATGGTCAATTCTCGGTCCTTGTCATCTAAGGACTCTTTTTAAAACCAGCTGGATTTCCTCAGCCTCAGTAGTTTTAAGCTGATAACTTTCTCAAAGTAAAGAAAAACATGTTAGCTTATTTGGCTGATGGAATTTGAGAGTCATTTTGGACTCATGACAATGGGTCTTCATGAGATCCAAATATTTGAAAATAAAAAAATATTTTCCTGATATACCCTTATTTGAACCTATGTGCAATACAGCTGAGGCTGTTGTGACTAGCAAGTACCAAGCAATAAATAATGGTGCTTTGATTAGTTTAATTGCTTATGACTCCATCTAATCAGCCCAGTATTGTTCCCATTACAGAGTCATATTCATTTAGTTTATGGAAGCTATGAGTAACAGTTAAATTCATGTTCTTCTAGTGCACATGTCCCTTATTTGGTTTCTCAAACAGCATTTGTGACCCATCTCTGCTTCCCAAACTTTGTGCCATTTTTCAAAGAATGCACAAAAACACTGAGCTTGATGAGTCAATTTAGTTGGAAGGAAAACCATGTTCTCCTGGGAATATCTTGTTCTTGGCTTTCCCAAATGTGTTCCCTCTTTTGATTTCAGTTTGTGAGAGCTTACAAAGGGGCTGTCATGTTCTTTCCCCAGTGATTCCGCATTCATGCAAGAAGAAAAAGCCTTACCATCTTAGACTAGATGACAACCCAGCTCTTGCTTATTCAAAAAATGAAAGGAGTGGTAAATTAATCTTGCATTTTAAAGACTAACAGGAAAGAATTTATCCATTTTCCTCAAGTTAGAGGAAAGGTCACAGATGTCTGACTTAGCAATAAATGGCTTGAAGCAGCAGGTCTGGACAATCTTAAAAGGTGTATGACGTGAATTCTTGTTTTCTTTTTGAGAATTGAGGGATGAAGGTGCATTTGCATCTTGATATGCATACGGTACGAAGACAAAACCTATGGATTAAAAAAGGGGTACTAATTACCGTTTTTCATCTTCTTGATTTAACACTGATGTGGAACATCCAGTGACATTACTTGATAAAATAACCATTAACATTTTTTAAAGGTATTCTATCAGGACATTTAGCTGCTAAAAAATAATGGACAATGAAACAAGATACTAGAAGACTGGTTCAATTTTTCATACTGCAAAATCAATAGCAGGTAGAAGAGTTGACACCTTTAATACTGCATCACAAATATAGTGCGGTAGATCATTATCTTAGCATGGTAGACTTCAGTGTCAATAAAGTTTGTATTTGCAAAATAAAAAGCGTAGTTATTTGCTGCTCTTGTTGCAGTATTATCTTTATCCATTTTCCTCACATAAAAGACACAGTTTTAATTTCCTTAATCCAAAAAAAAGAGTTGTTTGAATATTATCTAAGATTTTACAATGGATTTTATTGTCTTATCTCCTTCTACCTTTGTCAGCTTTGCCAAATATTTCTTCAGAGGGTTGTGGGTTTTCCATTCATAAATCTCCTGTGATCTGCAGGGTCCAAACTTCTGTCTTTTTCTGCATAAACAAAGTGATGTTAACAAGTCAATGGACAAAGACCAGTGCTTTCAACTAGAGTGAAGCTGTTAAGTGTTGATGCATTGTTATCTTCTTTCCCAGGCAGATATTTACATGTCAGGGTAATCCAACATTGCACAAAATGAGTAATGCAGAGATTCAGAATACATATCGTCAAGGCTATAAATTTATAGAGAATTCAAAACATTAAACACAGTAAAGGATTATGTACTCTTTTACAAAGAATTTCTAAACTGTGACTTTAAATCAGTTAATTAGTTGAAGGATTAATATTATTTGACTAAGTAATAATGATTTCTGGAAAATGCTATGGAAATCCATTGAATGTGAGAAGAGAAAGGCCATCATTTTAAATTTAAGCTGTAAAAGATCAGGCCCTGTAAGCCCAAAGTGCAGCTCAGTCTGAATACATCTCTAATGCTTAGGGTAAAAAGCTTGACAAAATGTAAGGGTTTGTTTGATGGTTGGTTTTTTTCCATTTATGTTTAGTTTTTCCAGATTTTTGTCTTTTACCAAGCATTTCAGTAGCTGCTCAGGTCATGACAGATAACTGCACCGAAGGGAGCCTCAGTGGTCTGTGACATCTGTCTTCCTGCAGCAAGAGACTTTAGACACTAAGTACTGCACATATTCTGTTTGCTTAACTAAGTCTGCATAAGATTTTTTTGGAACTTGTTTTTGAGTGGAACAGGTTAAGCATAAATGTTTTGAATACAAGAACAGAGCAGCAGAGAGGTTTATGCGGGATATGCAAGTGTGAATTCACCCTGGGATTACAATGTAGTCTTAATTTTGGTTACATACATAAAAGGGGTAGGGAACTAAGGCAGAAGTCTCTGAGCAATTGCATAGGTTATACAGTTGTGAATAAAAGCAAATTAACTTTTCAAAATCATCTGTAGAGTATTTCACAAGCTCTACAACAGCAATGAAACAAAATATAATACATATTGCAATTTTTATCTTTTTCTTTTGTGACAGCATCCATTAAGTCAAATGATAGCTATAAAAATGAGGAAGTGATATTCCTTTTTGGAAGTACGTCAAAATCTGAATTAGCAGGCCCTTGCGGAATGATAATTCACTAGGTAGTCTTACTGAAGCTTTGGGAACATGAAGAACACTAGGTAACATTCTGTGCTGATGATGCTTTTCTCCATTTCCAATATACTGGAGACTGAACAAATTCAGTTGTAGAGTAATTTAAAACCCTCTCCATATTATGCTCCTGGGAAGAAGCTGATCTCATATGACAAGAAATCTGAGTTGGCACCCTGCAGCCAAAGCAGTAGATCAGTTGCACTTACCCTGGAAAAAGTGGTGATGGCAGAATTTGTCCCTCAGGTGCACTGAAGGGGTGGCTAAGGCATCATGTGTCTGCAAACCTGGGTATTTGGATCTGCTGTAGTACAGAGAATTGAGTCTTCCTGCTACCCTGGCTGCCATTCATCAGCACTCCTATACCTTTCCACTCAGCACTGCTTGAATGAAGTCCCTGTATTCTGTGGAATTACTTCCTATAAAGCATGGTTTAACAGAACAGCATCTATGCACATAAACTTTAGACTGATAGAGTCTGAACGATATCTCCAAAGTTTTTGGACCAAGCTGACAACCATTCCAAGAAGATTCATAATGGAAACTTCATGTCGTCTTATTTCAACAAAACAGTGTCACAGATTTGATCCTACTTTTCTTGTTCTTTGATCCTTGATCAGTTTGCATCTAGTAATTGCTTTAAAATTGGAATGCATGTAAAAGCACAGAATTTTGAGTTTGTATAAAAGGGCTTATCCATCTGGGTCTAAAATTGCAGCACAAATTAATATATTCCATATCTGCACACTTTATCTGGTATGTTGCTACAATAAATTAATTTCTAGTGCAAAGTGAAATAATCCTTTTAAATAGTGGCCTTAGGTCAGCTGTCTCCTATCATTAGCATATCCATCTTATTGCTAGGACACATGGGGAGGTATTACCTGGTTGCTTTATATCAAAGCCAATTTTAATCAGTTGATGATATGAATGGTTTTTGCCAAGAAGTTAACAAGTACTTAATATATTATTGTAATTGCATGCCCAATGAACTAATATGTATTTATCACTTGATATTTACATTCAAATGCAAATGAGTGTTTATAAAAGCATAATCTCAAAGATCTTTCAACATTAAGAGCACATTTGAAAGTAAGCTTGTTCTTTCTGCTTCTATTTAGTCATCTGTGACTCTTTGGAAGATCATGTTTCTGGAGGTGGGATCACGTGCCCCCTGGGCTACTTTCCATGTGGCAATATCACAAAGTGCTTGCCCCAACAACTTCACTGTAATGGTGAGGATGACTGTGGGAATCGGGCCGACGAAGAAAACTGTGGTACGTGGTTGAGACTTTTCTTTGTGTCTAGCACCTGCAGTCACTGAAACCCATGTAGTGCTCACACTAAAATAGAGTTGTGGTGTTAGGAATAGGAAGTTAAATGTTTTGCAGAGTATACAACAGGTCTTTGGCATAGCTAATAAAGCCACACAACAAACCATTTGCTAGGAAAGAAGGATGAACCACATTTTTGTTTGTGTATGGTATCCGTTTATCCAATTTCATCCCTGCCTTGAACTTGTTTGCATGTGTTATATTGATGTGTACAAATGGATGTATGTAACCTAGCAAACACCTCCGTTGAGGAGCGGTAGATATATGTGCTAACAGAGTTTGTATGAAGCTTAATGAACTTCACGTGGGAAGCATAACTTAGAATTTTCAAGGATTTTCAGGAAACATCCATGTCCTAATTTGGGAGAAAACAGCGACGGTGTGAGTGTACTGTGCATGCTGTGCCGCTACCAGGCTTTGGCGTTTGGAAGTGTCAAAATCTCAGGGAATACACATGGACAGGTCACTGCTCCCTGCTGTTTCAATCTTTGTCACCCCTGGCCCTGCCAGATGGTAGCCATGAAATTGGCTTCATTTGTAACCTTTACCCCTGCTACTGAGCAGGGCCAGAGCACAGGCTTTGCACTGGCACTTGCCTTTCCACCCTGCTGATCTGTGAGAATGACCTCAGCGCAGCTGTACTCTGCGCTGAACAGTATGTCTCGCACAGTGCCTGAACACAGCTCAGAGGGTGGCATAGACCTGCGACAGTCTGGGAAAGACCTCCCTATATTTTGTGAGAAGACAGCTTAGCCATTTGGTTGTGAGCTTTGAACGCAGGGAGAGAAAATTAGTCCTAGCCCATTTTATTTAGTGGTATTGTCAGCTTACTATCAGCCTGGTTAGTTTCAAAGATACTCTCCAGAGCTACTGATCCATGGCAGATGGGGAAACTAGACTTCCTATTCCTTGGTAGCTTTCCTGTAGACATGGAGCGCAGCCAGATTCATGGTGCCCTTCCTCACACACTGCTTCCAGCTCCCTGGAGCCAAGCAGGTGAACTGTTTTCCTGTCCCAGCTGGGCACACTGCCATCAGAGCTGGGGGTCAGGAGAGGAGAATTCAGATATTAAGTGAAACTTCCAAGTATGTTATGTATAACAAAAGGAATTTTCTGAAAGAAGTTTCAAACAAAGTATCATAAAGGCATTTTTTCACAAGCATTCTTCACAAAGTCAATGAAGTTTTGGTTGCTCTCATTGTATGTCTGTGAAGTTCATTATGTACCTGCGTAGTATCTTATTCTTATACCTATCAAATTTCAGCATCTTAATCCATATGAAAGCCACTTTTAATTCTAATCACATCATATGGACCTGCAGCTTTTTCTAGTTTTACGTCTTTGCTGATGCCACAAACATACTTTCCATTGCCAGTAATTAGAATTCTGAACCACAGTGGTTCTTGTATTCTTCTCCTGTAATTATCTTGCCCTACAGTGGCAGAAACTGCTAACAGTGGTGCCCTCTTCTGTTTAAAAGTCCAGTCACTGTAAATGTTTTTTTTATCCATGTTTCATTTCTGTATAGTATCAGAAAGTCTATTGTACAAGGACTTGCTGAAAGTGTACAGCTTGATCAGATGGCAATTAGGGTATACAGAGTTTTGTGATGGGATGTACGAGACAGTATAGCCTGCGAGACAATTCATCTGCGATATTGAATCCACTTCTGGGTATAGTAATCCAAGAATGAATTAGCCTCCATTTCTGAAAGCCTGAATTACACAAGATGAAGAATCACTGTATTAACTTACTGGGAATACCATGCCATCAGTGTTTTTCTCCTGTCTTGATGACATATTCTCATTTAGAAATGCATGCCGTGTATAACATATTAAGGTCATATTCAGCAGTAATGGTTTCTCAAAAACTTGTGTTGCAGTTTGAATAAAGGAAGAGTTGCTTCCTTTCCTCAGAATATGGAATGTCCTGATGTGATTTATTCCAATGCCCCTGAACTGTAGTAAGTGTGGGGATCTTTGTGGGATACGCTGTTTCGCTCCCAAGACAAAGAAACTATCTGGCTATTTTTGTTTGCTGCAGTTTCTCAGGACCACGTTAGTATCCTTGCCTTATTGCAACACTTATATCCGGTTCCCTCCACTCTTTATTTTTTTTTAAATTTACAACTATTTTTCAGTGTAAATCATTGCTCCTGGTTACAGGAAAGCAATTAAAAATTAAAATATTCCACTGTAGTAATTGTTGCGTGCAGTGCCATTGGAAATTTTAATCTTATCCACAAGGTACTCACTTAAGTAGCTCAACTGTTAAATTCTTGCACACTCTCATCTTGCGTAATTTGAATAAGAGCTCAAAGGTTGACAGTCTAAAACATTCAACCCAACATGTGTGGCAGGGAAAAAATCAGCACAGACCCTGACAGGAATTGGGAAATTTTTAGTTTTTTTTTAATACATGTATCTCAAACAGAGCTTTACAATCTGCTTAACTCATGATTTCTTAAATAATGATAAAGCACTACCTTAAGCCTACAGAAAAATGTTACAGTGAAGACTTGTACATACCTTATGTACAAACTAATAGCGTAACAGAAGGAAACAAAGCAAAACTCTGCCATGGACACTAGCTCTTTCTGTGATGGAAAGGACTGTGCTGATGAAGAAGAAAAGGAAAAAAAACAAACACTTCTTTTGAAAAACAATGCTGATGTTGTGGGTAGGGGGAAAAGAACAACAAGAAAAAAAGCACCAGGTACTCTAAACACAAGAAAGTCCAAAGTCCAGTTGCTCAACACAAGCCCTTAAGCACGCTGAACATTAACAGCAACTGCAATTACTGAAATAACCCTTTTAAGAAACATCAGTGAATGAAACAAGCAGAGAAGCAATCAGCATAAAAAGCACAGGTAGTTCTTCTAAGAAAGTTACTTTATAAAAGTCTTTAAATGCCCTTGAAACAAAAAGTAAATGGCATCAGTACAAAAGAGACCAACATGATAGGAGCCTCTGAATGTACTTGTAGCCAGTCACTCCATCCTGTAGCAATTCTAGCTCTTTCCTTTTTTAATGAGTAAAGCTCTCTCGTTTCCCACTTCACTGCTATAGAGATATTTATTGTGGTAATCTTTGAGAGGATTTGAAGTATTAGTCCTGTTTAATGCACTGCATGCCCTGTAACAGCAAAACATGATTAGAAGTATTTCAAACTAAACTAAATCCTCACTGAGAGATGTGTTTTCAAATGTGCTGTAGTCACTGTTCATATCCAACCTAGGCACGTAAAGATTGGCTTCATGGTGCGTTCTTCAAATCTGATTCCTCTTTCACTTCCACCATGCTGGGTTTCCAAAACTAGTAAAATACTGTGTGTGATATCCTGATGAGGAAGAACTTGAGGCCAGGTAGTAAAACTGCAGTAAGAGGAGAAGTCTAACAATTTATCATGCCCAAAGTGACGGGAAGCTTTTTTGAACTATCACTAGATAACCTTAAATGTGCATGGAAAATGCAGTCTTACTTTTTGAACTTGAAAGCATAGTCCATCAAGAGTAGTGGGTGTCTCTGCAAATTTGTCATGAATATGATGTTTTTAAATAAAAATTATTTATTTAAAATTCTATACTTTGTAATGAAGGCTTATGGGTTTGAGGATTTTCCTTTTTAGGCTTGAGTGTGGCATTGAATTTTTCCCTGCTGTTCTGCCCCACTCTCACCCTTTCTGAAGCAGCAAATTCTCAAAAACACTGAGTGCATTGTTGAACAGTTCAGCTTATATCACATATTTCACTTGAAGGGTTTTTTTTTTAATCTGTTACCAAACTCAAAATGTATATGGGAAAAACCCATATATATACATATAGATATAGGTATAATTTTTATATATATCTCGATTCCAGCATCCTTCTGTACTCAAGCTCAGTCCTACTGAAGACTGATTTCAAACATAATGGTTTCAGGCTAATTTTCAAAGGAAGAGCTTTTCCTCTTTCTTTACAGCTGTAACACTTGATTCTGTAGCTACTTGATGTTTATAGATAGGAGGTTAGAACATTTGTTTACTTCATTGCTTTTTAAACATGAGCAAGAAGGATAAATACCAGGCATAATCATGAATTCTGCTCAGCTAATGCTATGGCAGTGTTGACTTGGGAATAGTTCCTAAAATGAGTATTTCTTGCACGGAAGACATTGCTGCTACAATGTTAATGTATTCTAACAACTCTCTAGCAAAGCCCTTCAATGCCCAGGGGCATAGTAAAAGTGCCAAGTGCATATTTCCAAGTACATATTCATGGAAGGAAGCGTTTTGGAATCTCTGCTTTGACAATGATGCTTAATGATAAGCAAAGCTAAAACTAACAGTAAATAAAAACATCATTTGATTAATGCAAAACAAAACCAACAAAACAGTAGCATTTATGATGCAGATTTGCATGGGGTCCGCATGTGGTTTGTTATCTTAAACTGCGTGTTTGTTCAGGTGAGCAAATTCTGACACATGAAAAATTGCAAAAACATACAAAAGTTAAATCATAACAAAATGTACTCCACACATTTGAACAGAAGACAAGCAACATTGCCAGTAATCATCTATTTTTCAAAATACCAACTCTCTGAGTAGCTTTAGACAAAAATATTCCTTAATCTGCTGCCTAATTAAGTATTTAAATTTTAAATCTTACACAGAAGCACTTTATTTATTTTTAATTCTCTAATGTACCAACACAACTCAGGGCTGAACTTTTATTCTAGGTAAGGGTCAACTTTCTCTGAATATTATTATCCTAGTATTACATGCAATGATAAAAGTGTAATGTTACCAGCAACAACATTTGTGTAATTACCTCTTCTAGATACATCACTGAGTCAGTTATTTTTGTAGTCCTATTATGCTAATTACAAAGTTCTGTAAAAATTCAAATACATTTAAATTTTAAATCTCTGAGAGATTAAAAATTTGTTTTTCTTGTGTGATATTCCAAGCTCTTTGTTGAACTGTCCCTAATATTCCAGCCATTCTGTTTGATAATCAACGTAATTTGTTCCTTGTAACTGTAAATTAGCTGTGACGTTAATATGATGACAGTTCTTGGGGAAAAGCCTTCCAGTAAATTGCAGTGTAGCTTACCTCAAGTTTTATGTTCCAAAGCCACCCATCAGCTCTTGAATTTAGTTTGGTACAAAGTTGTAAGTGGAGAAATATAGAAACAATCAGATCTCAAAAGCCACTCAGCTTTTCTCCTTTCAAGGGGAAGTCTGGACTTTACATCCTACCTGGACACTTTGAAAGCATATTTTATTATATGTCTTGAAGTCTAAGATTAAGCCCTACTGCTTTGTCTCTAATAGATTTAGCACTATGCATCAGCATCCTGTAGTTACAGGTTCTGAAAATCCCTTGGTTGTAAAGTACAGGTGTACTGATTTCTTTGTAAATATGCCTGCTTTCAGATTTGAAAGTTTTTTCCTAACTTCCATTAGTGTTTGATAGCACCCAAACGTGCAGTCAAAAATCTATGTGGTTGGTTGATTTATGATGTTCTGTTCTAATATAAGATGCAAACAATAAGACCAATATAAAATCTTCAGTCACACCACCCGGGCTTTTGACCACAACATGTCTTGTGAAACAAGGCTGAGGCTGATGAGAATTGACCTGGACTGACTTCACTAAAATAAATGGAAAGGCTTCCGCTGTCTTTAGTGAGCAAAAATCATAACTTACCTAAATTAGAAAACTAATGAAAAGCTCAGATGTTTCAAAAAAAAAAAAAATCCCCAAAACCACAATGGTTTTTACGCATGCGTTAGCCTTCCAAAATAGTACTGGATATGACTGTTTGGAAGTACTGCTCTAGCAGTGATTTTCTTTCTTTCTCTAGATAAGCTGAAGAAATCTAGGTTGTGATCTCCTGCAACTTGTCACAGAAACAGGAGATACAAAATACAGTATCCTCCCATGAAGTCTGTGATACCTAAATCTCAAAAATAAATATTTTAATTCTTCTTTTTTTAAAAACTGAATTGGGAATTGAGCAGATATGGTTTATTCTTTGTTTAAATTTATGGTTACTGTCATTTCACACTCCTGAACAGCTCTGGTGCTCCATCTCAGAACTGATTCTTGAAGTAGGGTCTTCATTTATTGCTAGCAAATCTCTAGAAGAAATGGTTATGTGCAAGTAACACAGGTATAACTTCATATTCAGAATTGGAAACGTTTTAACATAAGAATTGTTTAAAATGCAAACGCCAGAATTCTTATGTATTTCAAAACCAAAGTCAGGTGCATTGAGTCTAATCCCTTGAACTTCTGTAGACCAGATTCTTTCACCATGAATGGGGCATTAAAAATCCAGTGACTACTGTTACATATTTGACTACCACTCTACTTACTAGCAATAATAAACGGGCAATGGAAGGAGCACCATGCTAGGGTGTTTCATTTTATCTTTTTTTTTTCACAAGCAGGGTCTTTAATTATGTAATGGAACAAAATAGCATGAGCTATTTTGAGAGCATAAGTTTCCTTAGTGTTTAGAAATTTGGCTTCTGGACAATTTTGCAGATAGTTCTGCAAAGCTGATTTTTTGGCAGTTAGGCAATGGTTGTAATGTGTCTGCATTTGTTTTTTAATCACAGTGTCATAGCCACATTTTTCCAGTCCAGTGAAGCGAGAACAGGCATGCAGATTTAATTTAAGATGTTTCTGACTCTCCAGAGGAGTTCTTCACTGGCTAAACGTATTTACCATTGTGTTGCGCCCAGGCCTAAAAGCTCTCGAAACAAAAGGCAGCCTTCAGCTCCTCAGCGGTTAAGCTCAGTTATAGATGTTCGTTAAGCTCTGTCTAGCTCACAGGCTGGAAATCACAGAGGTTTCTGAAAGAACTGGGGCAGGGAGCGGCTGTTTGAAGTCTTGCACCTATTTCCCTTTAAAAGCACAGGCCTCATCCGTTACTGTGCACCACACAGTCATCGGCTGACTGGCTTGCCTCATTAAATATGTTATAATACACTACTTCTTTTTTTAAAAAGGCCTATGATAAAATTCAACAGGATGAAAGTAATAACAATCTTTATAGATGTCATGCTGTTTTCTTATGTGTTTATTTGAAGTTCTATAAGCTTACAGAGATTGCAGTTCCGTAGGTTCATCAAATCGTATTCTAGATTCCCATAACAGAAATCTGCATTTCTATGGGATGTTTCAAAACACTTATACAAAAGTTATACGTTTTAGTATTACAAGGTTGCTCTTAAAGGGTGAGAAATTTCAGAGGGTGAGTTTCCCATTTTTGCCTCAGCACATTGCAGAAGGTCTTGGTGACTTTTTATTTCAAATTAATACAAATAATGAATAATTCTGTAGCTAGTCTCAACTTTTCCTGACATGACTTTTTTTTCCATCATACTTAGAATGTGACATTTAAATGTATGAAACGCCATTCAGTTTTGAGCCCTACATTGTAAATTCTGTTTATGAATGTTGTGGTTTAAACCCAGTCAGGTAACTCGTTCACTCACTCTCCCCCTTCTTGCCCTCCCCCTACTCCCGGAGGGACAGAGAGGAGAATCGAAAAGAATGCAACTCCCACAGGTTGAGATAAGAACAGTTTAGTAACTAAGGTATAACACAAATCACTACTGCTACCACCAATAATAACAATGATAAAGAAAATAACAAGGGAAGAGAATACAACATCTCACCACCAGCCAACTGATAACTCGCCCCCCCCAGCCCCACCGATTCCTACTCCCACCCCACAGTCTCCCTTCTGGCTAGCTCCCAGTTACATCCTGGGCATGACGTGCTGTGGTATGGAATACCTCTTTGGTCAGTTTGGGTCAGCTGTCCTGTCTCAGCTTCCTCTCAGCTTCCCCTCCTCCCCGGCAGAGCATGAGGCTCACAAAGTCCTTGGCCAAACCAAAACATCATTGTTATCAGCTCTGTTCCCAAGCCAAAAGTCAAAACAGAGCACCAGCTACCAAGGAGGAGAAAAATGACTGCTACTGCTGAACCCAGGACAATGAAGCAAAAAGAAAGTGCTTGGAAGTCTGCAGCATGCTCAAAATGTAGTAAATACCTGGAAAAAGATCAGATTTTCAAGCTTCATGGTGAAATTTTTCATATATGGTCAAATTTTATTGTCTGTCATTGCCATTCATCCACAGTATGTGGGTACTGTAATAATCAGGTTTACACTGATGTGCAAATGTCAGCAAACGGAATAGCTTTGCTGAGGTTTGACAGGGGGGGGAATTTAATTACTGAGATCTTTGAATATTGTTAACAACTAAGAGGAACTTCTACATTTCACTGGACTTATGTCTCTTCTGTCCCTGATAAAGGGACTTTCAAGCAATTCAAATTTTTATAGATGTATTCATTTCTCTGCATAATAATCCATGAAGACATGGCCAAGAGAAGGTGAAAGTCATATAGATAACTTCCTGTTCATAAATTTATTAAATAGGAGATGCATCTTTAATTTAGCAAAGCTGATATTTCCTTGAATCTGTCACTGGAAAGATTATTCAAATCTGTAGTTTGTGAGTATTAACATACTCTTTCTCATTTCTTTCCTATCAGAAATAGTAATTGACAACTTTTAGCCAGGAACAGTGTATTAATCCGTAGTCAGATAAATCCAGTTTACAATTACTTATTTCACTTATCCTGTGGGGGGGAAGATTTCCTGATGCCTTCTTTTCTCAGATCTCATTTTTTACAGAAGTGCAGCCAACAATCTATTTTAGAACCGGCTTGGGAAAAAGCTATTTCTCATCTGAGCTGTACTCCCCCAAATGATAGATTTGGGATTTCAAGACCAGTACTATTACCAGTCATTCCTTAAAGTGTTTGGAGAACCTCGTCTCGACAGAGGTAAACAGGTCACAAACCTATCATATAAATTCTAAACGATCACAAAGTGATTTACAGTTCTGGCATTAGTGCTTCACCAAATGGTCGTACTAAATATAGTAATTTGCACAATACGTTCTTCTGGGATTCGACAAAAGAGTTTGTATAAAATAAAGACTGTCCCAGGCTTGGGCACAAACCTTGGTCCAAAACAAACATTTTTGAGGGTCAGAAAACTTCCAATAACTTGTTTTATTGTGTTTCAAATATGCCTTTGAATTTCTAATAGAAAGCGGGAAAATCAATGCCATGAGAAAAAAAGCTTTCTTCAAAATGAACTCACCAGAAACTGAAGACAACTGGAAAGCTTCCAGTACAAAATAATCCATCTTTTCTCTTCTCTGTGCTTTTTTTCCCTTTCTCTTTTATGGCCACCCAGAAGTACACAGCTGCCTCTTGATTTCCTTGGAAATGCTGGTGAACTTCCCCTTCATAGTGAACTGCTCCCTCGTTCTTATTAATGTAGAAGGCACTGCTCATCCTTTTTCTATGCAGATGTGAACTGCAGTGATGGTCACCTCTTGTACATCCTTTGTCTGTCACTTGGCAAAGCATTTTAAAGATACTAAAAGGTGGAATAAAATCTCATCTATCCATTCTTTAGTGTCAGAAGCAGGGAAATGCAGAAAAATGATACTTTTTATATTTGTTGGCTTACAGGAAGATTAGAATTTGTGGCTTTTAACTATATATTCAGAATCTTCAGATAAGTAGTTAGTTGTCCAAAACAATATGAATGTAATTATGAATGAGAAAGTCAAAAATATTTTGAGATTGTATTCCTGACTGCAAAATACTTATTTGGTATGATTATGCTCCAAGAATAATCTCATTTTCAATACATCTTGATATATTTCTGTTCAAAAATTCTCAATAAAAGATTCCTTTCTTCCATCTTGCCTCCTCTGCGTACATTGTATTTCATGCTGGTTTCTTCATGCTTCAGTTGGTGGGTCCAGTCTTGCAGATGAAAGTCTATGGATGTGCTCCAGTTAAATATTCAGAAACAGTGATTGGGGAAACCTTGTTACAGCACTAACTACAGGGCAGATCTGCTTGGCAAAGGATCTATTTCCATCACTTCATCAATTACAGATTTTGTTTTACAAGTAGTCCTGAAAAGAAACTTCCAAGCACTCAAAATAGGCAGGAGCAATATTATTGCAGCTTTGTCAGCACCTTTTGTTTTGTCCAAAATGCATTAGGCTGCTTCTGAATATCAGTGTAATGATCTGAATTGGCAAAACTGTTATTGGATCAGAGCATACCAGGTGCTCTTGAGGAATTTAGTGAAATGCACTTAAATGCCTTCTCTAAGTGAGAAACTCTCATTCTTGCAAGACATAAACTAATTCACATTAATTTCTGAGTGAAAAAGGTGCTTTTCAAGTCTGTCTTTTCCCTTAATGGAGCAATTCCTGAAGACAGATTTTTGTTTCCTTTGAATCTTTTATCTTTTAAGTTTATGCATAAAAACCTAACAACTAGATAAAAGATAGTTTGGCTGAACTTACTTAATCTTTCATAATATCTATTAATCAGCTTTTCAGCTTAGGCAGCGAAGAGGCAGGCATTTCTCATAACAGCTCCATCTGCTGACACTCTGTAGGCAGGCTTCAGGGGATGCTTTCAAGGTAATTTTCCTACCTAGCTAAGAAAATAACTGCAATGAGACAAAAAAAATGAAATGTCATTTCAGAGTGGGAAAAGTTGCAAAGAAGTAAATGTATTTTATCTCCCCCTGGCTATTTTGAAGCCAACATATATAGTAGTAATATTTATTTGAATATAAAGATCTATAGAGAATTATCAGTGAGGAATTGTATTTAAGTTTAAACAATTACCATGTGAAATTGGTAAAGGAGGAGGAGTGTTACTAGAATATAATAAAAGTGAAACAGACTGTAATTAATAGCAAAACAGAGCCATCCTCAGAGTTCTCATATAAATGTTGTTTGACAGTAGGTATCTTTATAAAGTAATGGTTTCAATTATCACTGGTGCTTTGACTCACAGCTAGTGGGTGCCATCCAAAGGTGCATTTCTGCTACTGGTGCATATTCATTAAATGAGATGCTTTAAACTAAAATGGTATGGGCAAAGCTGAAGAGAGCTCAGATTCTACTCAATAAAGCTAAAATTGGATCACAGCTTCTGAAGGAAAGTTTGGGGGTAATCTCTCAATATCTTCTTTTCTTTCTTGTGTTTATTCCTGCCCTCTTTTGGAAGTGGTTACCTGATCAGTAGATTTACTGATATATGACACTATATGACAGACTTCCAAGTAACAGATCTGTAGTTATTTCCAGTACCCCTGTATCTGGAAATACCTATTTGTGGAAAGAAACTGAAAGATCTACTCTTCACCTTTTGCCTATATGGCTATAAACCATTCTGTGCCAGTACATCTATACATAGTGACCAGACTGGTAATATGGAATACTTTTTTTAAGAAGGTGAATATTAAGCTTAAACATACTGACTTGAATATGTTTCACCACATCACCCATTCTCTTGAAAAGCAATGATCACTTGGCCTTCATCTAGATTTTCAGGAAAGTAATTATAGGCTGTGATAGTGTGAGACAGCCCTCTGAAAGAAGTAGTCAGAGTCATTGCAATCATTTGAGCTTTCCTAGACTGTGAGAAACCCACATGTTTAAGGAGGTAGGAAAATATGGTCGCTTCTCATTTTTAGACTCCTACATAAACAGAAAGCTCTGAAATGAAAGATTGTATTATTTTGGTACAACTGTCACAGAAAATGTTGAAGGTATAACAAGCTGTTACGACCATGCAGTTCATAATCTCTATACATACATGTGATTAATAGTATAAAGAGGTATATAAGAGGTATAAAAATAAAGTAATTTAATGGTTTATGAAATGTTCTGAAAAAAAAAAAAACATTTTATTTAGATGAAACTTAATGCACCTAAATTTAGTGAAGGTAATTCTACCTTCTATTTCTATTCTAATGTGGCTTCTATTTGTGGTTTGCTTATTTTTTTTTATTAGAGGACTACAATGGATGGTCTCTGCAATTTGATAAACATTATACAAAGGACAGATACAATAAAATGAAATCTCTGTATGCATCTCAGACAAAGACACCCGAGTGCTGTAAGTAATTAGGGATATTACTTGTGTGACTATTACTGATGATTCCTAGAAAGAAATACGCTACAAATACGCTTATCAACGTATCAGAAATAAATGGTTCAATTTCATTTATAGTAAACCAGAATTTACCTCAGATGAACAAATGTATCAAAGGTAATATCAGTTCCATTTAGAATGATTAATTTTCTGTAGGAGAAGCATAAAATATATGCGAACTAGGAGGGCAATATAAATGTTATCTGAATATATCAATGCTTCTGGAAAGTCCATGAAACACCCATCTTTCAGAGTGAAATGAAGGCAACATTCGTCTAAATTCACTTCTTCATACATCAAATGGCTCTTGCAAATCCCTTCCACTTTTGTGGCATTCATCCCTTTTGGACGGATTTTCTGATTCTCCTGTCTGCCATGAGCACTAACTTAAAGTGTAGAAATAGGGTGAAATAATGTGAAAAAGAGCAAAGATTTCCTGACACATTTTCATCCCGTTTTCACTTGGACAGAGCTGGGCTAATTCTAGTAAATATGAGGACTGTATAACTTAAAAAAGAGACACAAAAAAAACTCCATGCCAGAGTCCTGTGTACCCAGCCTAAAACTCAAGAGCTTCTAACAAGCTTTTTCACAGAAATCAGGATGTAATCTTTTTTGTGTGCCTTTATATTTATTGTTAGGGTTTCCCAGGTCTAAATCAATTATGTGAGAACAGGTGCCTTAATTTCTGTTCAACACAGCCTTGTATGTCTGTCTTTTGTTCTATTACACAGTATTTCTTTTCTCCACATCCCATGACACCACTCATCCCACCTTTTGCCATGACCATGTTCTTGTTCTCACACAGTGGCTGGTGCTGTGCCAGCAGAGTGTACCTGTCAAAGGCTGGAGATCTTCTGTGATGCTGCCAAGTTGCGTGCTGTCCCATCAGTCTCTTCAAATATAACCATAATGTAAGTAGAACGGAAAAGTAGCCTCTTGCTCTGTTCAGGATTGGCTACCAATCCTACAACATTTTCACAACTACAGCCTTATAATTATGACAGGTTGGCTCAGCTGGTGCTTGTGAAAGCATAATGTGTGTCTGTTGATAAATCGTTTCATATTTTAAGTACAGATTCTCCCTGCACAAAAGAAAAGGAACTATAAAAACACTGTGTGAATTGATCATTTCATGTTTGTAACAGTGACTTGAACTAGCAACAGTTTCAAGAAATCAAAAGAAATGTTTCCTTTTAAGACACAATGCTTAAGACCTTTTTCTATGATCTTGGCAATATTCCTAATCTATTGTCGTGGTTTAAACCCAGTCAGGTAACTTGTTCACTCACTCCCAGTGAGTGGTGCCAAGCTGACAACAATCAAGGTCCGTGTTCGTCTCCCCCCCCTCCCTGCACCGGGGCTCTCCCCTTCCCCGCTCCCGGAGGAACGGGGAGGAGGATCGAGAGAGTGCAACTCCTACGGGTTGAGACAAGAACAGTCCAGCAACAAATCACCACCGCTACTATCAGCTAAAACAATGATAAGGGAAAATAACAAGGGAAGAGAATACGATACCACCGGCCAAGAAAACGAGTTCCACCCGGAAGCCCCTGTCCTTCCGGGCAACTCCCAGTTACCCCCCACCCCGGGCATGACGTGCTGTGGTATGGAATACCTCCCCGGCTAGCCCGGGTCAGGCGCCCCGTCTCTGCTTCCTCACAGCTTCCCCTCCTCCCTGGCAGAGCATGAGCCTCACAAAGTCCTTGGTCAGGGTAAACATCACTTAGCAACAACCGAAAACATCGGCTTCACCAACGCTGTTCTCAAAACTAGAAGTCAAAACACAGCACTGCACCAGTTAACACAAAGGAAAAAACATGACTGCTACTGCTGAACCCAGGACATTATCCACCCCTTATTCCATACCATTCACGTCGTGCTCAGATCCCACATTTTCAATACACCATCGCTCTCCCACATATATACATCCATATACATACAGACCAAGAGGAAAAAAATCATTTTCTTAGTGCATGGACCAATCCCTATAATGCTGCCGAGTCCATTCGGTCCATGATGTTCCAAGTTCATTCTCTGTTGGGATGATGGCTGGAGGGAAGTCAGGGCCAGTCGCTGGTGACCTGGAGACATCTAGTTGATGGGCTATAAAAGCATTACACAGCAGGCAACAGCATACAATTGAGTTCACTGGCTGTTTTCCCCTAATATCAAATCCCCTTGAGGTATACATCGGACTTCCCCATCTTCCCGCATTACCCACCAAGTATATCCAGGTCCCTGAGCAAAAGCAATCCCACGAGTGGGTTTGCCTTTACCTGAAGCAGGAATAACCCAGACTGTCTTCCCCAGCAAATTCTTCATATGCACCACGGGAACTCTGTCCCCCTCTACAATATGTAAAAGTTCTGACTGGGCTGGGCCAGCCCTGTTGGCAGATCCTCTGGTGTTGACCAACCAGGTGGCCTTTGGTAAATGTGTATCCCAATGCTTGAAAGTTCCCCCACCCATCGCTCTCAGTGTAGTTTTTAACAGCCCATTGTACCGTTCGATTTTCCCAGAGGCTGGTGCATGGTAGGGGATGTGATATACCCACTCAATGCCATGCTCTTTGGCCCAAATATCTATAAGGTTATTCCGGAAATGAGTCCCATTGTCTGACTCAATTCTCTCTGGGGTGCCGTGTCGCCACAAAATCTGTTTCTCAAGGCCCAGAATGGTGTTCCGGGCAGTGGCATGGGGCACAGCGTATGTTTCCAGCCACCCGGTGGTTGCTTCCACCATGGTAAGCACATGGCGCTTGCCTTGGCGGGTTGGTGGCAGTGTGATATAGTCAATCTGCCAGGCCTCCCCATATTTATACTTCAACCATCGTCCTCCATACCAAAGAGGCTTTAACCGCTTGGCTTGTTTAATTGCAGCACATGTTTCACACTCATGAATAACCTGGGCAATAGTGTCCATTGTTAAGTCCACCCCTCGGTCACGGGCCCATCTATATGTTGCATCTCTGCCCTGATGGCCTGAAGTGTCATGGGCCCACCGGGCCAAAAATAATTCACCTTTATGTTGCCAATCTAAGTCCATCTGAGCCACTTCAATCTTAGCCGCTTTATCCACTTGTTGGTTGTTCTGGTGTTCCTCAGTGGCCCGACTCTTGGGTACATGGGCATCTACATGACGTACCTTCACCACCAGATTCTGCACCCGGGCAGCAATATCTTTCCACAGTGCAGCAGCCCAGATGGGTTTACCTCTGCGTTGCCAGTTGCTCTGCTTCCATTGCTTCAACCACCCCCACAGGGCATTTGCCACCATCCATGAGTCAGTATAGAGATAAAGTACTGGCCACTTTTCTCGTTCAGCAATGTCCAGGGCCAGCTGGATGGCTTTCACCTCGGCAAATTGACTCGATTCACCCTCTCCTTCAGCAGTTTCTGCAACTTGTCGTCCAGGACTCCATACAGCTGCCTTCCATCTCCGATGCTTTCCCACAATACGGCAAGAGCCATCAGTAAACAAGGCATACTGCTTTTCACTTTCTGACAGTTTATTATATGGTGGGGCCTCTTCAGCACGCACCACCTCCTCCTCTGGTGACATTCCGAAATCTTTGCCCTCTGGCCAGTCCATGATGACTTCTAGAATGCCTGGACGACTGGGATTTCCTATTCGAGTTCGTTGTGTAATTAGTGCAGCCCATTTACTCCATGTAGCATCAGTTGCATGATGTGTAGAGGAGACCCTGCCTTTGAACATCCAGCCCAGCACGGGCAGCCGGGGTGCCAGGAGGAGCTGTGCTTCAGTGCCAATCACTTCCGAAGCAGCTCGAACCCCTTCATAGGCTGCCAGTATCTCTTTCTCAGTTGGGGTATAGCTGGCCTCAGATCCTTTGTATCCCCGACTCCAAAAGCCGAGGGGTCGACCTCGAGTCTCCCCTGGAGCTTTCTGCCAGAGGCTCCAGGTAGGACCGTTCTCCCCAGCTGCAGTGTACAGCACATTTTTTACATCTGGTCCGGTTCGGACTGGTCCAAGGGCTACTGCATGAACTATCTCGCGTTTAATTTGCTCAAAGGCTTGTTGCTGCTCAGGGCCCCATTTAAAATCATTCTTCTTCCGGGTCACATGATAGAGAGGGCTTACAATCGAACTGTAATTTGGGATGTGCATTCTCCAGAACCCCACTGCACCCAAGAAAGCTTGCGTTTCTTTCTTATTAGTTGGTGGAGACATTGCTGTTATCTTGTTGATCACATCTGTGGGGATCTGTCTACGTCCATCTTGCCATTTTATTCCCAAAAATTGAATCTCCTGTGCAGGTCCCTTGACCTTACTCCGTTTTATGGCAAAACCGGCTTTCAGCAGGATTTGGATTATTTTCCTCCCTTTCTCAAAGACTTCTTCCGCTGTATCGCCCCACACAATAATGTCATCAATGTATTGCAGGTGTTCTGGAGCTTGCCCCTGTTCCAGTGCAGTCTGGATCAGTCCATGGCAAATGGTAGGGCTGTGTTTCCACCCCTGGGGCAGTCGGTTCCAAGTGAACTGGACACCCCTCCAAGTAAAAGCAAACTGGGGCCTGCACTCTGCTGCCAAAGGAATGGAGAAAAATGCATTGGCAATATCAATCGTGGCATACCACTTGGCTGCTTTTGACTCTAGTTCATACTGAAGTTCTAGCATGTCCGGTACGGCAGCACTCAATGGTGGTGTGACTTCATTCAGGCCACGATAGTCTACTGTTAGTCTCCATTCTCCATTAGACTTTCGCACTGGCCATATGGGGCTATTGAAGGGTGAGCGGGTCCTGCTGATCACCCCCTGACTCTCCAGTCTACGGATCAGCTGATGGATGGGAATCAGGGAGTCTCGGTTGGTGCGATATTGCCGCCGGTGCACTGTTGTGGTCGCAATTGGCACTTGTTGTTCTTCAACTTTCAGCAACCCCACAGCAGAGGGATCTTCTGAGAGACCAGGCAAGGTGGACAGCTGCTCAATTTCCTCAGTCTCCAAAGCAGCAATACCAAAAGCCCACCGGTACCCTTTTGGGTCTTTGAAGTACCCTCTCTTGAGGTAGTCTATGCCGAGGATGCATGGAGCCTCTGGACCAGTCACAATAGGGTGCTTTTGCCACTCCCTCCCAGTCAGGCTGATTTCAGCCTCCAGCACAGTCAACTCTTGGGATCCTCCTGTTACTCCAGAAATATAGATGGGTTCCACCCCTTGACAGCTTGATGGCATCAGGGTACACTGTGCACCGGTATCTACTAGAGCCTTATACTTCTGTGGGACTGATGTGCCAGGCCATCTGATCCACACAGTCCAGTAAATCCGATTGTCCCCTACCTCCACCTGGCTGGAGGCAGGGCCCCTCTAATGGTCGTCACAGCATTGGACACTTAAGTCGTGTTGAAAGGGATTATTCTTCGTTATCACAGGAGCTGGAGTAAAATCAGCTCTTCCACTCCATCTGGGAAACTGCTCACCAGAGACTGAAGCTGTAGCTCTCATGGGACGATCAGTCTTGGCCCTTGCTCCCCTCTTCAGTTCACTCACCCGTTCCTCCAAAGCTGAAGTAGGTTTTCCATCCCACTTTGTCATGTCTTCTCCGTGATCCAGCAGGTAAAACCATAGGGTACCCCGTGGCGTATACCTTCTGTATCTCCTCTCTTGAACAATAGGACGTCTTTTGTTAATAGCTGAGACGCGTGTTGGTACACGTGAGGAGCTGGATAAATCAGATACATCGTCCCTCAATTTGTCGAGGTCCTGGGACAGTTTTTTCACAGCTGAGATGATGGAAGGAGTGAGATTGTCTTCGAACTCTCGGAGTTTATGAACCATTTCATCCACTGTTAGTGGTACTATGTCATTCCAGGTCACTGTTGCCAATGAATGGGCATATGATGACGGTGCATTCCGTGTAAGTTTTCGCCACATGGGTCGTGTACATTCAACTTCATCTGGATCTATAGGTGTATCCCCGTTATTCGGCTTGATGTGATAGATCATCTCTACGATGGCCGATTCCCTCAGAGACTGGATGCCTTTGTCTATAGTAGTCCACTTGGCCGAACGACTCGTAACATCGTCCTTGTACGGAAACCTTTCTTTCACAGCTGCCAAGAGCCTCCTCCAAAGGCTGAGGGACTTTTTCTCTCTTGCAATTGCTTTGTCAATTCCCCCTTCTCTAGCAAGTGATCCCAGCTGCTTGGCTTCTGTACCTTCTAGTTCGTGACCATCGGCCCCATTGTCCCAGCATCGGAGTAACCAGGTGATGATGTGCTCCCCTGGTTGACGGGTAAAATCTTTTCGCATATTCCGCAGCTCGGTTGAGGTCCGAGGTCGAGAAGTTACCTCTTCTTCTTCTTCTTCGTCATGTGAGGATGACTCCTGATCAGATTCTGGACCGGGTGGTGAATTCATTGGTTCTTCATCTCGCTTCACCCTTTTTGCCTCCTTTTTGCTTGTTCTCTTGCGTACAGGGGCAACTGATATTGGTACGAATTGGTCCTCTGGTTTGGCTGCAGTGATTATCACTGTGGTTTGAGTAGCGACTGTACTTGTTGCTGGGGGTGGTGTAGCTACCGTGCTTGGAGCTGGGGTAACCGCGCTGTCTGTTGCAGTTGAAGTTTGAGCAGCTGCTGTACTTGCCACTGGGGTAGCTGCGCAGTTCATTGCAGCCAAAGTTTGAGTAGCGACTGTCACTTTGCCCTCAAATCCGCCGACATTCTTTTCCTTTTGAAGGTGCTGAATAGTGTTGAACAAGGCCCTGTAAGCATAGGCCAAGCCCCAGCACGTTGCCGTGATTTGTCCATCTCTGGTATGGCCAGAATGACCACACACCTCATTTAAGTGTTTTACTAATTCTTCTGGATTTTGCAGTTGTTCGGTAGTGAAATTCCAAAATACTGGAGGGGCCCACTGACCTAGATACTTGCCCATACTATCCCACACACCCTGCCACTCATGGCTGTCCAGCCTCTGGGAAAATCTCTCGGTCCTCCTACATCGTCGTTTGACCCCAGACAAGACCCAAACCTGAATCTGCTTAACTCTTGAAATCAGTAGTGGGCAAAACACACTCTGTATGCGTGTTAGCATGGTGATTCCCATCACCATCAGCAAACAAGTCTCAAGAGCATTAAAAGGCCATTTAAAAAATTCAAAACTCTCAAATGTAAATGGTCTGGGGGGACGACTAGGAGGGTAAAAGGATGTCTCCTTCACAGGTTGAGCACCTGAGAAGGAGAAAAAAGATGTGTAATTGCTAAGCACCTCCATCATATACCTCCCAAAGTATAAAGGTGGTGACCACACTGGGAACATAAACCAGATCAGTTTCATGATCAATGATTCTATTGTATTACAAGTCATTACCATAAAGTACAATGGGATAAAAACCTTAGCCCAAGCCCCACACTTGAAAAACACTAATACAGCCAATACCGGATGGACGTAAGATATGGTATACTGAAACTGTGAGATCAAGAGGAAAAACCTTGAGAGCCAATAAATCAGCATTGTGACGAGTGACTATCAATCCAGTCAGATCTGTTCTTATCTCAACCCCTCGAGCCCCACGTTGGGCGCCAAAAAGAACTGTCGTGGTTTAAACCCAGTCAGGTAACTTGTTCACTCACTCCCAGTGAGTGGTGCCAAGCTGACAACAATCAAGGTCCGTGTTCGTCTCCCCCCCCTCCCTGCACCGGGGCTCTCCCCTTCCCCGCTCCCGGAGGAACGGGGAGGAGGATCGAGAGAGTGCAACTCCTACGGGTTGAGACAAGAACAGTCCAGCAACAAATCACCACCGCTACTATCAGCTAAAACAATGATAAGGGAAAATAACAAGGGAAGAGAATACGATACCACCGGCCAAGAAAACGAGTTCCACCCGGAAGCCCCTGTCCTTCCGGGCAACTCCCAGTTACCCCCCACCCCGGGCATGACGTGCTGTGGTATGGAATACCTCCCCGGCTAGCCCGGGTCAGGCGCCCCGTCTCTGCTTCCTCACAGCTTCCCCTCCTCCCTGGCAGAGCATGAGCCTCACAAAGTCCTTGGTCAGGGTAAACATCACTTAGCAACAACCGAAAACATCGGCTTCACCAACGCTGTTCTCAAAACTAGAAGTCAAAACACAGCACTGCACCAGTTAACACAAAGGAAAAAACATGACTGCTACTGCTGAACCCAGGACATCTATATTGCTGCCAATAATCAATATCCTACTTGAGCAAATCTTTTTAGCTCTCATTTCATATTTCTGAATACACCATTATTTAAAAGGATTTAAACTGGGTTGGGTCATCATACAGACCTGCATATGTAAGTTAAACTTTTTGAAGAAATCAGGGAATGGTTGACATTGCTCTTAATTTGCACATTACTCTTTGAGAAGCTGTTTTCTGTGTGACAAGCAGAAGGCAGCATCATGTGTCCTTACCTGAGGATCTTCCCTGTACAGTAGGGGTATGAATCTTTCTGTTTGGTACCAGTTTGTGTTCATTTGTGGCTGACATTCTCCTTGTTGTGTCCATGTTCAAATACCACAGTACTTCATAACGAAGGCTGATGTGGAATGTCAAATATATATTTAAACTGGCTGTTGGTTCAGGGTCAACAAAGACTTCAAACATAATGGCTAAGTTCTAGCTATAGAAAAATCAGTAAATTGGTTCAGCTGAATTCAGGCTAGACTCTCTTCTAATCAAAACATGGCCTCAACAGGACACTTGAGTCGGCGCCAAGTGGAGATGGGGGCATAGGGCACATGCACATGCAGTGGGAAATAAGCTATGTATTTGAGATTTGAAATAAATCTGTGGTTTAATATGTACTCAAATCTTTCTAACTCTTAGATTTAATTATACGTTTGTCAGTTGCTCTGGGGATATGGAAGAGTATTTTTCATGATACAGCGTTTGTCTTACTGCTTAAATAAATACAAATATTCAGCAGAGGTAGCATATTCAGATGCTTTTACTAGTTAGCAGTATAAAAGCTGCTCTTAATGAGTAATAGATGTGGCAGCACTGTAGGAAGCTGGGAGAGTAGTTTTACTCTGTGCATTCATTCCTACAGGTCTCTTCAGAGGAATCTGCTAAGGAAACTTTCTGCTGACACTTTCAAGAAATACCAAGACCTTAAATATCTGTAAGGAGTGCTTCTCTTTAATACATCTATTTAGTGTCTTAAATATTCATCCTTTTCCATACACATACACAGAGCTTAACATCTAAGTGACAACTGTCAGTTTCCACTCCAAATTCTGTTTTGTCTTACCCCTCATCTGATTGGGTAACTCATTTGGCTATGTACTAGTTTGGCTATTTGGCTATAATAGTTTGATTTGACATCTCTCATTTGCAAAACCATAATTTCTGCATATTCTGCTTTGTACCAGAAAAATGCTAAACTTTGATCATGTCTGAAGGAAGTTACTTTTATAATGAATAGTAATATGCCAAAAGTAATTAAAGTAACTTAATCCATATATTCTGCAAAACAAAAATCTGGAAACTTTAACTTCCCATTGGCATGGGATGTGCATTCACATGCCGCTTTGTTTTACTCCGAATTATGTCTGGTAACAATTTGATAACACCACAACTAGCCAAATTGTTATGGCAACACAATACTGTGCTATGTTTTATGAAGTCTAACATATATATTATTCAAAAATCATAGCCTTTAACAAGTTGTTTTTTTTTTTTTTTGTATAGAGCTACTGAAAATCAGAATTAAATGCAAAATTTAGTAGGAGCAGGGCTCATATATCACCAATTCAAGACACTTAAATAGTCCTGGGAAATTTAGCGGAGTGTAACTGTTATGGAAAGTGTGCTGTACTGCAGCACCATCTCGTGTTCACAAAGTTAAGTGCTATTATGACCTTACAGTCTCGACAGGTCCGTTTTAGTTAGAAGAAATACATGCATATCTATCTGTACAAAACATTTGCTTCTAACACTTCACACCTTTCTGATCGATAGCTGTAAATTTTCAGAAAGCTCTTGAGCAGTGTTTGCCACAAACCCATTTTGTAAAAACCAGTGTCAGATTTGTTATTGCTTTCGAACAGGAATGCTTCTGAATGCTTTATTAATTGTAACTCAACTAAAACGGTTTATATTTAAACATTAACCAGAGACTGTCTATAATACTTAAACTTTATTTGAAAAGGATTTAATGTTTGCAGTTGATAAATTTTTTTTACTCATTATTTCATCAAAAGTTTTAGAAGGGAAAACTGAGTATTCTTTAGTTTACAGATTAGTGAGATTTGTTTTGCATTTTTATTATGCTATCATTAAAATGTAGCATTTTGAAAATTCTCTTATCATATAAATAAAAAATTAAAAATACATTATTGTTTGACATTTGCCACGCAAAACATTGCTTGTAGTAGTGTTCTGGCTAAACATAAAGATCAGGAGACACAGGTGAGAACTTCAAGGTTATGGCCTAAACCAGGAGGTCACAACCACACACTTTATTGATCATCTGAGGCAAACCAAGTGTTCCTTTGAATGAGGTTTGTAATTCTGCTGCGGGGGCAGGGAGGGTATTCCTTTTAAAACATCTTTGCACTCTTTGCAGCTGTAGCTGTGAATTGTTTATTATCAAGTTTAAGGTATAACAACTTTGACAGCTTCTTTTCAAGTATAACATACATTCAGTTTAGTTGATAGATTTCTATAGGCTATTTATGCTTGCTCTGACTTTGCATGCTTGGAGAATTAACTGTTGTTGGTTTTATATCTTCTTAGGTATCTTCAAAATAATAAAATCAGAGCTGTATCTGAACGTGCTTTTAAAGGTTTATTCAACTTAACAAAATTGTAAGTATTGCTTTTTGAATACTGAAGTAAAAAGCAGCTGGAAAAGCTCCAAGGGTTGTTATGGAGGTCTCTCTCTTATCTGAGACAACGTTAGGAAGTTGCAAAGTGGTCCAAACCTTTAACTCGATGATTGGATTGAGAAAGCAGAGATAGATTAGGACTAAACATGGACTAAAACAAAAGCGAGAGCATGTGATGTTTAAAAACTCTTTAACATTACATTTTGGTTTACAGAAGCAACCCAAAGTAACCAGTATCAGTAACCAAAAGAATGCTTTTAATTTTGCAGCAGCTTTTTGAAAAGCTTTTCTAGCTTTTAAGGAAAATGCTTAGTGAAAGAGACAACAAATAAATTGCATTGTTTGGTCCAGGTTTTTGTTCCTTCAATGATTTTAAAAGGAAAAATTTAATGTGTTCACCTCTTATATTTCCATCACACAAATGTAGTTTATTATCTGTTATTTCGGCTGCTATTATTACCTACCCAGACTATTTATACCTTCCCTCCCCCTTCTTTTCTCAGCCTTTCTTTTTCTATGATTCTGGTATCTACATTTATGATTAACGTCCTTGGCAAAGTCTGAATATGATCCTGGGAACATTCATGGAACGAATCTGTCCAGGTTTAAACCATGACAGAATCGCTCTGCAGAAGAAAACTGGGAAGGGCCAAAAATATGACATAGTGAAAATGTTTAGCTTTCTGTGTTTTCCTATAGATAAAACAAAACATTCTACATAACTGCTCTGAAAGTCCTCACCAGAGAGAGTTTCACCTTGCTCTCAAAAAAGGGCATGAGAATTATTATAATCAAAACAATATTTATAAATCATTTTAATTGTATTCTCATAAATTATCAATGGGAAAAAAAAATCTTAAAACCAGTTCTTATGCACCTGATACTAATTAATCTCTCCATTTATCTTTGGTCTTGTTTTAGATACCTGAGTAACAACAAAATAACTATTTTGAAGCCTGGTGTCTTTGCAGATCTCCACAGACTTGAATGGCTGTATGTTGTTTTCTGATTTTTATGTTTATTTTCCCAAGGAATAATTGAAGCAAGACAAATATTCGGATTGCTTTCACTGATGTGCATAGCAATATTTTATACTAGATAATAACTAAGGAACTCCTGTTACATTGTACAGGGTAAAAATTCAGTTGACTGGTGAGAACAGGAACCAGTTCTTGGGCATTAATGGCTCCAATGACTGATGACTTTTAGAATACTAAATAATGTTTATTAGTAATTGCTTGTTACAAATCAATACATAACTCCACTATTGTAAAACACTAAAAAGAGATATTTTGGGGGACAGTTCTTTTACTGTAAATACTGCTTAAAATATGCTTTATTACTGTTTTTTCAGACAGATGAAAATGAAAAACTAGTTCAATTCAGTAAAGTTATTCAAAATAAACAAATAATAAGATGCTTTTTGAACTGATGCATTAGCATAGAACACTGTTACGTGGTGCTGCTTTGTTTTCACAGATAATACGTTCAAAATACCTTGATCTAAGAATTTAAATAACTCACAGAAAAAGTTTTTTCAAAATTGAAAGCAATTATTTTAATTTTTTTATTATTATTAAATTATTCTGAAAATAAATTAATTCGATGAATAACCTGACCTACTAAAGAGTCGTGTGTTATTTTTTTAAGTACTTTGACTGGACATTTTAAGAAATCCACTTCAAAGTATGTTAGTTTTTATCATCTATTCAGTTTAAGACTGCAGTCAGTTATCAATCTGATACATGCTTTGCTGTAATTTATAGGATAATTGAAAATAATAGGATAAATCGGATCTCTCCATTAACATTTTATGGACTCAAATCACTTATTCTCCTGTAAGTATGGAATAAGACCCAAAAGTTTTATTTTAAAAGAATAGAACAGGATGGACAGTTCTATGCAAAACCTTTTTATAATGACTGTGCTTGCTCACCTCAGAATGCTGCCAGTACACATGCAGCTTCTTCTTGCCACAAGACAAAATGTGCTGGAGTAGGAGGATTTTGGCAGCAGTGATCATGCAGTGTCTGGAAAAGTATACGGAGAAGGGTGGGAATCACTGAGAGGGCAAGGAGGTAGCAGCTGCAGCCATGGGTGCTGGCTGTCTTCCAGTGCAGGAGGCAGGGGTCCACAGCCCTGTCCACAACCCACTGCTGCCTGGTCCAGGCCCAAAGACAAGAAACCATCCTCCCCTGTGGCCAAGAGGGAAACCTCCTTCCATGTTCTCCTTCCTCTGTCACTCATAGGAGTTACATGTTATGACTGAACAGTCAAAATATTAGTATTGACTTGTTATGTTTTATTTAAATGGCTCTGAAGAGAACATCTTTACCTGGTAATTAATAAGCCAAGGATAAAATACCACGCCACAGAATGCAAAAGTACATACATAAGAGACCTGAATATTTTCTATAATATAATTTTTGGCAAATATAGCCAGCTATACTATTTCTCTTTTTTTTTTTTTTTTTTTCAGAGAGATGATGAATAATTCTGTTGCTCATTTGCCTGATAAACCTCTGTGCCGATATATGCCAAGGCTAAACTGGCTGTAAGTCTACCTTATTTCACTAGCAAAATATTACTTTGTTGTCTTTGTATGGCACTTCCATGCCACATTCTCTAATGGGGCACTGGATCATACAGTGTGCCTGCTGGGTCACTGCAGGGTTGATGACCTGAAGTCATCAATTAAGTGTGCAGAAATATTCCCACCCTCTTCTGTGCAGTCATGTAGTTCTGGTAGTGTTTTTCTTCAATTACCTTAGAATAACTGCATGATTTTTTTTTCAGTGATTGATGTTTTGTTTTTATATCCCAGAGACCTTGAAGGCAACCATATCCATCATGTAAGAAATGTCACTTTCATCTCCTGCAACACACTAACTGTACTGTAAGTAATAGGATAAGGTAGCTAGCCAGAGTGAGATATGCTTGTGCTGAGCAGTCAAGTGATTCATTACAGATACTATAAAAGTTTCCTGAGTATCATGGCTATTTAGACCTCAAGGACATTAAATGAAAATGCTTGGTTTTAAATTAGTGCCATATAGAACAACCATTCTTTACATTTATAGCAAAGGTCAGCACTTATATATGCAAATAAAGTTCACTGAAGCAATTTTGACTGATAGTAAGATTTAGAAATTTTCATTCAAAATTTTGTTTGGAAAAGGAGGCAAAAATCTCATAATAAAAATCAGCAAACATACAAAATACATAGCTTGTTTCTTCATTTTTAAGAGTTTGATTGGCTGGTGTGTTGGCTAGCTCATCACTTTCAGAATACTCCCCAAAGCTTCTTCTGAAAACCCCTTCCAATTTTTGAGAAATCAGTAGGCTCCGCAGTAGCTGTCGCTTTCAATTTTTAACTCATGCTGTGCCCATAGTCTTGGCTTTCCCTTTGCTTTTGCAATAGAGATTGTTCATTTAAGGAGCAAGCTCAGTGGCAGATGAAATAAGGGTGAAGGAGAAGTTGCACAGCCATGGGCCTGTGTCTGTGATGTGGTTAGGTTACATAATCTCCCATCCCTCTTAATGTTCCTCCTGCTATCAGTCAATTTATACCAGCTTCATATGGGTATATATATGTGTGTGTGCATATATCTGCACAAACACCTGTGTGTATAAGCACCAAATGTTATTTATCAAACGGTAAAATGGTAGGCTTTGTGATCAGATTAGCTTGTTAACTGAATTAGGCAAATTTTTGAAGATGCAGAGAAGAGAGAATTTTTCAAGTCCACAAAAGTTTTCTCCAAAACCAAACTGATGTACAGAAGTAGCAACATGAGTTTGTTTTATTCTTTCAGGGTGTTGAGAGAAAATAAAATCAGCTCTTTAAGTGAAAACAGCTTTTCTTTTCTCCAGATGTTGGATGAATTGTGAGTAGATTTCTTCTTTCACTTGTCCAAGTCACAAAGTTTTGTCATTTATGTTGGAATATCACTTACCATAAATTCTGTTTCATATAACATGCTCTGGAAATAGCACCCGTCCTCAGGTTTTCTTTCTATATATTTAACACAAAGAAATAGTCAATAAAATACATACTCTCTATCAATAACATCAGGAGTTTTACTCACAAGAGTGTTATTTTCTCTGAACAGAATAATCTTACACTACCACAGTCTAGCGGGATGTGTGTGCTTTCCTTATTTTAGACCAATTTGCCATTTTCAGGCAAACTGAGGCCTTTCCTCCTCTGTTCACAGTTATTTGGATGTATGTTTAGTGAAAATAAGGAGCAAAGTAGAGAACTAAGAGAGAGATGTGCTGGTTAGCCTATGTAAAATAATTCCCATCATGAAACCATATGTTTAATTTATTTTGAAGTTCCTACAATCCAAGGGTATTTTCTTTTTTTTTTGATGTAAATAAAATACTAACAAATTGTGGATATAATGGCATATCTGAACTAGACAAAAAGAGATTTGGTGGATCTAGCTTCACACTTTGTTATAACAGCATTCATTTATAGTCCAAGTTTCTGATAACCTATATGATAAATAATATCCTATTTGGCAAATAGAATAGAGCTTGTGTCTTCAAATTGCAAAACTGTTGAGTAAAATTACTGAGCCTGATAAGAACTTACTGTATCCTACCTGTGGCTGTCTCTGCAGAGATTTGGCTAGCAACAAGATTGAATCACTTCCTCCATATATATTTAAGGACTTAAAGGAGCTTTCACAACTGTAAGGATTCTCGATTGTTTTTATTACATTGAACTGTATATTACTCATTTGATATAATGCTTTCAGTCATGAATTCTGGAAAAGAGAAGAGCACCTTGTTTGTATGCCTCATTTAAACCTTGCCTTAAAAATACTAATCCCAAAAGTAATCCTATGTAACTTTTTCTCTGAATAGTTTTTTAAAGGATGTGTATTTTCACGTCCCAGATGATAAATTCAAATTGTACCTTTTTCTAGATTTTTTTAGTATATATAAGTTTGCCCATGCTAGTCACGAGAAATTAGTAATTTTATGGGAATGTTTAATGTGATATCAGGATTTGGCTCTAAAAATAGGTTATAAACATGTAAGAGCATCATACAGGTGCCTTCTTTGCAACTGTTTTCTTCTGGTGGAAGAGTTCCAAAAACCATAAGGTTTTTATAAAATGGGAAAGTCAGCCTCTGTTTTTCCAACATATAGGCAAATGCTGCTGGAAAGTCCCAGTCTTTCTCACATAATCTGAAAGATGTCACAAAATTGTCCAGAAGAGAAGAGGTAGCGTGTGGAATAACTTCTTTTTGTGCTTTCTCAGCATTGTTGGGATCTATCACAATACACTAGGGCAATCGTGTACAGCTGCATTTACTGAATTTGCTCATTTTAGTTACAATATCAAAATGAAAACATAAAGAACAGTCATAGGGAGAAAAAAAAGGGGATGTACATATAAACTCTTGCAGAGTGACAGCATCTAATGCTAATTACTTTTTTTAACGCCCCACTGCCTCTGTCTCTTGAACTCACATGAATGATTACAAAAAAATCCAGATTTTAGCAAGTAGCAGAATCAATTGTAATTTATTTCTAACTATATGTGGTTCAGTTAGGTTCTTTTACTTGAAAGGCAAGTCCAGGAAGTTTAATAACTACATATTGCTATAGTCAAAAACTTTAAGCATCAGGTTGGGGGAGGCAGTTTTGCGTGTGTGTGTGTGTGTGCATGTGGCAATAGCATGCCTGTGAAGTATCCGACTACTCTTTCCACTGGCTTAGCATGTTGAATAGCACTAAATGAATGCTACTATTTGCAGTTGTAACTGCCAATTGTACAAGTCCTTCATTCAGGACTGGAAAATCAAACGGGTTACGTAGTTTGACTTTATTTTTAGAACAAGCTGTAAGGAAGGCATACAAAGTTACTTATGTCTATGTTGTGTTTACAGGAACCTTTCTTACAACCCCATCAAGAAAATACAAATAGACCAGTTTGATTTTCTAATTAAACTCAAATCCCTGTAAGTATCAAGTTTTTATATTTTGGCTGCATTTTCTTTCTGGTTATGTACATTTCCGTCAGAAGGATATGATCCAGAATATGTTTTAGAAGGTATTGCCCTTGAAATAGTTTATAGTTATGTTGATGATACCTAGCAATTTGAGCCTACAAAATAATTTCTAGCAATATTCAAATTCTCCTTCCTGAAAATACAAGTTTCATAGTTGAAAATTTTCCTACAAAAAGAGATGATAAATATACTAGAGAGGGTCATTATCTTTTCTGCTATTACAGAACAAGAGTAACGCAATCCTTTTTTGACCTTGCATAATTTGTTCACAGGGCTTAAGGGTCATATTGGAACTACAAACACCATGGCACGTACCATTAGGATAGACAGGAATTATAAAGAAATTTGGTACAAGCACAAGTTTGTGGGCACACTTCCATTCTTACAGACTCTACTGCTAACACCATGAAAAGAACAATATAAACCAAGTATGATTCAGCTGCCCTGTCAGAGGGAAACTTTAACAAATCTTTTAAAAGAGTTTAGGGGAAGTTTTTGTGGTTACACTAACACGGCAGCTCTAACAGGAATTCTGCCAGCAGAGCTCTTCCTAAAACTGTGTGATAGTTCAGTGACAATCTTGCAAATCCGAAATTAGCCAGTGGTAGATTTTAGTACATATTCACAGGCCACTGCATGCCTGCAAAAACCAGCTTGGTAGGCCAAAGCACTGGTTCTTGTCAGATCATAGAATCATGGAATAGTTTGGGTTGGAAGGGACACTTAAAGGTCATCTAGTCCAAAGCCCCTGCAGTGAGCAGGAACATCTTCAATTAAGATGAGTTTGCTCATAGCCCTGTGAAACCTGACCTTGAATGTTTCCAGGGATGGGGCCTCTATCACCCTTCTGAGCAACTTCTGCCTGTGTTTCACCACTCTCATTAAAAAAAAAAAAAGATCCTTATATCCAGCCTGAATCTTCCCTCTTTTAGTTTAAAACCATTACCCAGTGTCCTATCCCAACAGGCCCTTAGAAAGACTTGTGGAGGTCCAAAAAAAGATGTTTCCTTGGATGTGAGCTTAATAGGAGATTATGATCTGACCCCTGAGCTGTAGCCAGCAGTGAACGTGCCTTTGTAGATCTGTCCAGCTTCTTCATAGTGATTTTGAATACAGTGGCCAAATTCAACTAGATTTGATAAATAGCTAATGACCTGAAAATACTGCATCTGTACAAGTTTCATGAGAATAAGCAGCTGAGCACAAAAAAAGAATAATTAACTACCTCCCTAACACTCAGGCTACAGCATTTACTTTATCCATTATTTAACACCAAAGAACTTGTACAACACAATGACCACAACCTTCCATGGTTTTAAGTTAGGAAAGTATTTAAATTTTGAGATAGATCTATAGGAAACTATATATTTCAGCAGCTTGTAGAGCACCAGTTGCCTCTTTGCTAGTTTGAAATAGTACGAATATCTGGGGAAATCACACCCTAAGATTCATTGCAGTTTAAATAAAACTAACACACTCCCATATTGGGAATTTTTTCTTATCTCCTAACTAAACTGCCTACCAGCCCACAGCAACTAACCAGTAAGACTGGTACTTTTCTCCACTTTTGCCTAAATGTGCTCAGAACTCACAGGAATATTGCATTCAAAGCATTGAATAGTGAATTCAAATAAGGCTCTCCACAAGGAGAACCAAAGACCTCTGACCAGTTGCACATTCAGTTAATGGATGGGATGGACTGGTTGAACAAGGCCAGGCTGGACAGAGACTTGGGCAACATGGTCTAGAGCGAGGCATTCCTGCCCATGGCCAAGGGGTTGGAATTAGATGATCTTAAGGTCCTTTACAAACCTAACTATTATATGATTTTATGACTGGAAGAATACAGAAACTGAAGTTCTAAAAGAAGAATTTGCACAGTTACTGATCTAGCACTTCAGGGGAAATAATGGTGCTATTTTCAATATATTAAAAAATAATAATAATAAAATAAGATATCACATTTATGCATCACAAAAAAAGCCAGCGTTTTTCCTTACATGCCCTGTTCCATGTCCCAGCTTCCTGCTGCTCTTGACACAATGAAGGCTAAACCCCTGCAGTGGTTTGTTTGTCTAGTAGGGCACCCCCTGGGACAAAAGACAGAAGAGGCAAGCAAAATATTACTATTGGAAGAAGTTGTTAGCTTCCCAGAGATGATGAAAGAACATCAGTAGAACAATACTTCGGAAGGGCAACATAATAACTGGAGATTGCACTGCTGAGAGCAGCTTTCTTAATGACTTTAGGAAGAACAGCAGGTTTATTAGAATTAACTGCAATTTATTTTATTCCATTTGAGCTTTTATACAGACCTCCTCTTTGAGTTTCAAGGCGACGACAGATTAGAGGCATTTTAAATTCCTCTCCAGTTTCCTGTAACTACAGAAGCACCATTAAATGTTCATACAGTTTGTTCTTTTACTACTGAGTTTCTATGGCCTTTTACTGAGAATTTATTGCTTACAGTGGTTTGGAAGGCATTGAAATTACAAACATCCAGAGAAGAATGTTTAGACCCCTGAGAAACCTTTCCCACATGTGAGTAGATTATTCCAGTTTGCTTTCTTTGGTCTGAATTTTACAATTTACAGGGTACTGGACAACTGAAAACAAAAGTGTCTGAAAAGCAGCAGTTGTCAAATTTGAAAAGTTTTAAATCAATTTTTATTCTTTCAGAATATGTTTTCTGAGTAGTTACTAGAGTTTTGATATTCTGGTAACCAAACTAGAACCATTTCTTGTCTGTTTTTCTTTCTCACAACCAGATATTTTAAGAAATTCCAGTACTGTGGTTATGCCCCTCATGTGCGCAGCTGTAAACCCAATACTGATGGGATTTCGTCCCTTGAGAATCTTTTAGCCAGCATAATACAGAGAGTGTTCGTCTGGGTTGTTTCTGCTGTCACCTGCTTTGGAAATATTTTCGTTATCTGCATGAGGCCTTATATCAGATCAGAGAATAAACTCCATGCCATCTCAATAATGTCTCTCTGCTGTGAGTACTCCATGCATAAAAGAATATTGCTTTAGTCCACTCATAGCATGTATGACACTTGTTATTGTAATATAGTGACATATCTCTAGCACTGGATTAACAGGACTTTCATACTGGTGCAAATTACAATACAAAGTGCTGTACCTTATGCCCCAGGAGGTCTAGTTAAATGCTGCATTTGGCAGCTGATAAACTCCAAAGTTTTCATGTTTGATTTTTAATGCTGTGGGTATTGTGTCTAATTCCCACTTTCTTCAGCAATTAGACAATTGCAAATTTTTCTAAGGCCTATAAACCTAAATTATACTATGCATTTTTGAATAAATAGCAATTCGCACATGAAATCTTGTGCTCAAGATACTCTATTTTTTGCATGGTAGAAGTTTACTTATGCAAATATAGAAAATCAATCCCCAGTATTAAGAATGGGGTGGGAGTATTTTAGTCCTAAAACCAAGGCAAGTTTATGGATTAACTGTTTGGCAACATAGTCACTATAATCTTGAATACCCTGTCGCAATACAGGAGAGTCTGTAAGTATTAACAAACAGTTAGACTTGATGATCTTAAAGGTCTTTTTCAACCTAGTTGGTTCTATGATTCTATTTCACAAATGCACTTAGTTGCATTTTGAAAGGTAATTATCAACAGTGTATAAAAAGGTTGCAAAGTTTTTAAATACATCATGTCAGTGTCAGTGATTTTGAAACTTTGTTGTTTCCATGGGAACAATCTGAATAGTAGGCAAAACTAGCCAAAACGCGAGAAGCCTTCAGCTCTGTGTTGGCAGCTCCTCTTCCCTTACTAGACTTAGAAGACTATGTGCATCAGTTTTGAACTACTATAAGGTGGACAAACCAAAACTAAACTTTGAATCCAGCAGAGATGCCCTACTCAAAGCAAATTATCTAAAGCCAAATGTCAATATCAAAAGGAATAGGACCTAATTAAAAAAAAAGTTGCTTTAATTGTACTTCACAATAGCATTCCAGCTATAATAGTGATTTATTTTATATCTATATATTAGCTGACTTATAAATATGTACTCATATATATGTGTTTATGTCTGTTTTCCAATATACATATACACAGAGAATGGGAAATTCAGATGTGTAAATAATGATGTTAAGCACTGTGCCCACAGGTGCTGACTGTCTGATGGGAATATATTTATTTGTGATTGGAGCTTTTGATCTTAAATATCGTGGAGAATACAACAAACATGCTCAGTTGTGGATGGACAGTATTCATTGCCAATTGCTTGGATCGCTGGCTATTCTGTCTACAGAGGTGTCAGTCTTACTGTTGACTTACCTGACTTTGGAAAAATGCATCTGCATAGTTTATCCCTTTAGGTGTTTGAAGCCCAGAAAATGCAGGACAATTTCCATTTTGATTCTTATCTGGATAATTGGGTTTGCTGTTGCTTTTATCCCACTAAGCAATAAGGAATTTTTCAGGAACTACTATGGCACCAATGGTGTCTGTTTTCCTCTTCACTCAGAACAAGCAGAAAGTGCAGGAAGTCAGATTTATTCTGTTGTCATTTTCTTAGGTAAGTTGCATTTCTTCTTTATATATGATTAGAGCTGTAATTGAGCTTAATTTTCAGACAAATAAGATGACTTTGCTGTGATGTTCACACCTCGTATTTAGATGTTCCATTAAGCACTTAAAATGCACGAAGGATTGAAAAGGTAGAAAGAAATTAATGACTATTAAAGTTCCTGAATGAATAGACTTTGTCAGGAAAGCAGAGACCAGAGGAGAACTATGTAGTTTTGATCAGATGGCAGCTATTTGTCAGGTGTCAATAAATGATATAAATACCTGAATAAAGGCAAAAATTCCGTGCTCTGGTGAAAACAGACTCTGTTCACTTAATTTGATGGGGCTAGTTTAGATGAAACATTCTTCTTTACTACTCACCCTGTAAATAGGTGATGTGGAATTGCCATTATGCTGTTAAATTATAAACAATTTTAACTTCTTAAACAGGTGTAAACTTGGCGGCTTTCATCATCATTGTGTTTTCCTATGGGACTATGTTCTACAGTGTTCACCAAACAGCTATTACAGCTACTGAAGTTAAGAATCATGTTAAAAAGGAGATGATCCTTGCTAAACGTTTTTTCTTCATTGTATTTACTGATGCACTATGTTGGATACCCATTTTTGTTTTGAAACTCCTTTCTTTACTTCGGGTAGAAATACCAGGTAAATCCTCTCTTTTGTGAGGCTGTTTTAACTATATGAAGAGTGTTGTTTCTAATTCAGAAGAAAAAGAATTTAGTATATTCAACTATATTACTATAATGAACTATGTATCTCTATATATGTACATAGAATATAATGAACTATATAGTTTTACTACTGAATTATATTGCTATATCTACATATATTATATATAGTCACCTTTGAGTCAGAATTACATTGGCTTTCCTCTTTTTATGGCTTTTGCCTGTTCTGTTGCCTAAATAAGGCTCAGGACAATTCAGTGTTTCCTATCTAGAATTAACAATAGAATTGTTATCCTGAAATAACTTTCTTCTACAATTTGGTACTTATAGTTCAAAACAGCGTTGTATAAATCTCTCTTACCTTCTTCATTCTATGAATATATTCCCAGGTAAAAATAACATAACCTAAAAGATTAAAAATTGCACCTTATTTGTTTTATTCTCTTCGCAATACCAGTACATGCCAGAAAAAAAACCAGCCCCATTATGTAGGGCTTGTAAACCCTGTTTACATGTGAACATGAACATCATTACCAGCAGCAAGAGCAGATCCAGACTCAATGTACAGATATGTGTCATACTACTACATTGGTGAGAAAACATTTTGTCTCAGAGGATGGTCTAGTGTGTGGTATCCCTGCCCATGGCAGAGGGGTTGGAACTATATGATCTTAAGGTCCTTGCCCACCCTAACAATTCTACAGTTCTATGATTTTGTCTTCTGTGCTGACCAGGAGTGTTGGGAGTCAGTCACCTTTTCAAAGTTTTGACTGACATTTCAAATGTCTGAAAGTTACATTGATTATGTCAAATATTTTTAATTATTTTAAATCTTCATGAAGTCATCAACCCACCTATGAAACTTTAAAGAAAACATTGTGAGAAGTAGAAGCAGATGTATTCTGAATCAAGACACCTTGAAGAAATCTTCAAGGTTCAGCAAAGGGTGATCTTGGGTTTAATAAATTAATGTTCTGTGTTAGATAAACCAGATTAGACAGTAATTACTCATTTCATAAAATTAAAGACATCACAGACGGTTGCCTAAATTAACAGAAGTTTTAAAGCCCATTTGATAGCGTTCTTTTTCCTTGTGGATACACTGCGACAGCTTTTGAATTAAGCATCTTTTTGTTTCCAAAACTGTAACCATGTGATAGGCATCAACAGGAATGTGTTGATATTGCAACAAAGTTGTGAAGCTGGGAGGCAGGGAGGGAGTTACTTAAGCTTGGGGAGTTCTGTAACTGTTTTATAAACCAAACAATGCAATGGAGGGCACCCACTAACATCTTTCAGCAGTTTAATCCTGCCCCTTCTCTGCCTGCCCCTCAGGTAACGTAGCTCTCAAACAGTGAGGATGAGAAAAGGATGCTGTAGAAATGCACACAGACTCTGATATAGGCAGGAGAACAGGAAACCTTCAGAAAGGAAGAGAGTGGCAACACAGAAATTCTTACTGAAAGGGCAAGAAGGAAATAAGGAGGATGTGTACAGCGCCCTCTGTGGGGGGAAGACAGGAGAAGCCCTGATGAAGAGGAGAAAATCAGCGTCTGAGGGGATACAGCAACTGGAGGATGCTGCTTTGCAGGATGGAACATCAGGAACATCGTTAGGACTGCACATCACTAGACATGAAAAGAGGATGGGGAACAGAGATCAGGAAGAGACAGGAAACAAAGCAGAGACAAAAAGTTTTGGGGCAAGAAAGTCGGGTTTGGCAAGAGCAAAAAGTGTGCCAGGGCAAATGGGAAGTTATAGCACAGAAAAGTGAAGATAAATGGAACCACTGGGAGAGTAAATAATGTTAGGTTTTGCAGAGTCCTGGAAACAGGGAGGTAAGAGTGCAGTGCAAGCATAACAGTGAGAAGAGAACCTGTTGTGACATGAACTCAGCCTAGAAGTGCAAAGCCACCCCTCTCACCAGGCAGCTGTGTACATAAGCATTAACCATTTGCATGAATTAACAGTAGAAATACTGGAATGCATATTACAGCTTCCTTTCTTTTTCCCTCCCTCAGGTACCATAACTTCTTGGGTGGTAATTTTTATACTGCCAATAAATAGTGCTTTGAATCCTCTTCTCTACACTTTGACTACACGACCTTTCAAAGAAATGATTCATCAGGTTTGGTATAATTACAGACAACGAAGATCTAAAAAAGGTAAATCTGGTCAGAAAACATATGGTCCATCATTCATTTGGGTAGAAATGTGGCCAATGCATGAAATGACTCCAAAGGTAATGAAGCCCATGCTTTGTACAGACTCATCTGATGCTTCGGTGACCTCGCAGTCAACAAGAATAAATTAATACATGTAAATACATTTTGAATTTTCACGGTGACATCTGCACTGTTAGCTTCACATCTGTGGGCTTACAGCTTTACAGCAAAAAGGAAAAAGGAGGGAGGTATGGCACCTGGGCCCATGTGAACTAACACAGGGAGAAGGAGCAATGTATCAGCAGGTAGAACTAATACAATAATAATTTCACCATCTCACAATGGTACCTGATACTTTGACAACTCATCTTAGACCACAAGGAGAAGTTACATTGTTTTTTTTCATCTCAGAAGCCTGGAGCATGGAAAAAAAAAACCTGAATTGTCATTTAAAACATCTTACCCTGAAAGCAGAATGTTTCAAAATTATCTGTCTTGGGGGGGGGGAGGGGGGGGGGAGATATCATTTGCATTAAACTTTTTAAGTTATTTGATTTCTCATTAAGAATTTTTTCTCTCTGCAAAGTTTCTGACTAGGTCTATTCAAGTGATTAGGGAGCAATAGCCCTATGAAAAATATGTACATTTAATAACTAGACCAGTTTATTTGTCAAAGAAAATAAAGTGAAAATTTTAATACTTTTAAAAATTTACAAACTTTTAACAATTTATCAACCATTTCACTCATGTAAAAACAGCCCTGAAATTGCAATGATCATTCAAATTCAGGCAGAACCAGAAATGTAGGAAGGAAAAATAAAAGGGATTTCCTCATCTGAGTGTCCCCCAGCAGTAGCTGCTGGGTTTCCCCCTTCAGGAGAGGATCTTTCCCTGAAAGACTGGACTTGAGTATCCCAACATCTCAATGCTTCCTCACTGGTTCTTCATGGGCTACCACAAGTAGCCTCCCACAGCTTGCAGACTTCAACAAATTTCAGTCTTAAGATGTCTATCTCAATGTATGGAATAATGGACGATGGCCATTTAGAAGACTATCAATCTTAATTTCAGTCACCTTGTACAGCTGACATGATGTGTTACAGTTAAAATGATTCAAGGACCACAGCTATTTAGCACTTTTTGGAGCATTATTCTACTTCCCAGTGTTATAAGGGTGAAAAAAAGTTATCACATCTGAAACAATCCTCTAGTGGCAGTTCCTTCGCATATACTTCCTGAAGAGAATCTTTTCCATTATGAATTGCTACAACTTCCTGTCTATTTTCAGTACCATACTAACAGTCCGATGGCCTAGAGGCCCACAAAGGTAAAAAGAATGCTGTGTTTGTGCATCGATTATTAGAGGTGTTTTAAAATGAAGTTAAAAGATACTTCCAGTGTTTGCACTTGACTTCTTAACAGTGTAAGAAGTAGAATTTTAAGAAGTGTGGCACTTCACACTTTAACTGTTTACAGAATTTTGGATTATCTTGAACTCGAAGATTGTTAGGCATCTTGTTTCCACTACTGTATGTTTTATTGAAATAAAAGATTATCTGCTGAACAAAATGATTTATTTTCCAACATTTGGGGTTGTGTGGTTAAAAACAGCCAAGTGAAATCCTGCCACGTGGATTGCCTTTCACTGGGGCAATTAGAACTCTTCTTAACAAAACTTGCACACTCTGAAGGACCAAGCCTTATCACAGTATCACAGTATGCTAGAGATTGGAAGAGACCTCGAAAGATCATCTAGTCCAATCCCCCTGCCGGAGCAGGAACACCTAGATAGTGTTACACAGGAATGTGTCCAGGCAGGTTTTGAATGTTTCCAGGGAAGGAGACTCCACAACCTCCCTGGGCAGCCTGTTCCAGTGTTCCGTCACCCTCACTGAGAAGTTTCTTCTCAAGTTTAAGTGGAACCTCTTGTGTTCCAGTTTGTACCCATTACCCCTTGTCCTATCATTGTTTGCCACTGAGTAGAGCCTGGCTCCATCCTTGTGACACTCCCCCTTTATATATTTATAGACACTTATAAGGTCACCCCTCAGTCTCCTTCAAACTATAGAGACCCAGCTCCCTCAGTCTTTCCTCATAAGGGAGATGCTCCTCTCCCTTAATCGTCTTCGTTGCCCTGCGCTGGACTCTCTCCAGCAGCTCCCTGTCCTTCTTGAACTGAGGGGCCCAGAACTGGACACAATACTCCAGATGCGGTCTCACCAGGGCAGAGTAGAGGGGAAGGAGGACCTCTCTCGACCTACTAACCACCGACCTTCTAATACACCCCAGGATGCCATTGGCCTTCTTAGCCACAAGGGCACAGTGTTGGCTCATGGTCATCCTGTCGTCCACTAGGACCCCCAGGTCCCTCTCCCCTACACTGCTCTCTAACAGGTCATTTCCCAACCTATACTGGAACCTGGGGTTGTTCCTGCCCAGATGCAGGACTCTACACTTTCCCTTGTTATATTTCATCAATGTCTGTAACTGCTTCTGGTGAGATCTGGAAGGATATGTGTCCCCACCATCGCCTCTTTTTTTTCACTCAACTTGATTATGGATATATTCAATGTCATATTTGTTTGTATAAGTAACATAACAATATTCATTTTTGATTTTTAGGAACATCTTTATTGCTTTGCTAAGAAAAATACAGTTTGTCTTTTAAAAAGTCATTCTACCAGTAAAAATAAAGCTGACTAGTAAGTCACAGTAGAGCCATGTTCTCCTGCAGCCTGCCATTGCATTTCAGCATTACTCTTTTCACAATGCTTTGGTAAAGGCACAGGAGTTTCAGTACAGGTATTCATTACAGATTAGCAATCTTGCAGACCAAAAGGTTCTGTTAACAGTAAGCTCTAGACTAACTAGTAACTGCTTAAGGCAAAGATAAAAAAAAATAGGACCAAACACTGAAAAACCTTTAACATGTTTCCCAGGCAATACATTTCACAAGCTCTTTTCCAACTGATGGAAGCTTTTACTTGCAGTTCAAAATAACCCATCCTATCAGCAAACAATGCTGTTAAACTTCTACCAGGCAGAGATACACGGTCCACCATAAGGCACTTTATTACAACAAAAGATATTGTAAAATTGTTTACAGCAATGAAACATCTTGAAAATAGCTGTAGCTTTATAGAAACATACTGCAATACTGCTAAAAAATAGTAAGGTTCGGGATACAGGGCTTATCTAAAGCTTGTAAATGAGACACAGCTTGCCACATTATCCCATCCTCAACACGAACAAAAAGTGTGCTTTTTCACTTCAGGGAGTGAAGTGAAAGTGAACTTCAGCGAGTTTCTCTGGAGTTGGCAGGGTTTATGCTGGTGACAACTCTTAAAAAGGAGGGCTCACAACAGCTCCTCGCAGGACACCACTTCCCCACCAGTAACGAGGTTTGAATGTACCACACATTAACTTCTTATCCAGCACATAAACGAGAGGAATTAAAAATGGGAAGTTAAAGTATTTCATGTGTGAGAATGCTTGAACAGCAACGGAAGAGTCCAGAAGTCAAAAGTGATTCCCTAAATAAAGTTATTCTACTCGGTGACTTACACACAGTACCCATACGAGCCATCAAATATTTCTGAGAGACCTCCGGGCTCACGGGGCGCTGAGGGAAAACGGAAATTCACGAGAACTCCCTTAAAGGCGCCGTTCAAAAGAAGGCGCGTCGCAGCCCGGGGAGCCGCGGCGGGGCAGGGTCAGCCGCTGGGCTTCAGGGACTCGTACCCCTCCCTCAGCAGGTCCCGCCACGTTCTGAGGAACCGGGCGTTCTCCGAGCACTTGGTGGCGAGCTCCTCCACCTGGGCCGACACGGCCGACGTCGCCTCCAGGACCTTCGCCAGCGAAAAGGCGGCCTGGAGGAACGGCACAGAGGTTGGCGCGGGCCGACACATGAAGGGACTCCGCCGCTCCCTCCCTCCCTCCCTCCCTCCCTCCCGCCGCGCCAGCACTCACGTCGCTGATCTGCATCTCCACCTCCGCCAGTAGCTCCCGTGTGTCACCTGCCAGCCGCTCCGGCGGCCGCAGCGCCTCACTCCCGCCACACATCTCCCCAGGCCCCGCCTCGGCCATGTCCCGCTCTGCTCCTGGACACCGCCCACCGCCCAGCCCATCCCGCGCCGCGCTCCGCCCCGCCTCCCTCCCGGGCTCCGCCGCTAGCTCCGCGGCGTCCGCTGGGGAGGAGCGCTGCGGATCCGCCGGGAGCGGTAGTCTTTCCTGCGGAGCGCCCCCAGCAGTTGATCCCACCACCCCCTTCCTCCGAGCGCCTCCCTTTCAAACATGAGACGAGAATCAGTTCGTAGAGCCATTGCCCTGTGAGAGGCACTCTGGGAGCTGTAGTCCTGCCAGTGAGGGAGGTGGGACGGGACGGGGGCCCTCTTGCTAGTGGCCGAGTGCGCAGGCGCAGCCTCGCCGAGGGCGGTCGCGGGGTTCTGAGGACGCTGAGGGGTGCGGGTGTTGGCGCCATGGTGCTCTTCTGCTGCCCGTCCTCCAGCCGAGGTAACATGCCGGCTCGTCCCGGGGCGGCTCACTGTCCCGAGGGGACAGGGCTGGGGCTGCCGCCGCCCGGCGGGGAGGAGCGGGCCTGGCGAATGGCGCGGCGGGGAATGAGAGCAAAGGTCGTGGCTGGGGCGCGCCCGGGTGTCCGGGCGGCGGGGGCCGCGGGGCCGGGAGTGGCGGGGCTGGCGGGTGGCAGTCGGTGTCAGCGGAGGCACGGCCGTGTGCCCTCTGCCCCGGCGGTCTCTGACCGGTTGAAGGTACCGCTGAGCCAGAAGGCAGCGCTTACGGGAGCACCGGGTGGGCCAGGCAGGGGGCTGCTGTGCCTCTGCGGCGGGCGCATGAGGGTGGAATTATCTTTGTAGCCATACTAGAGGTTACCCTTTTTAAGCGAGAAAATAAAGCAGTTAAAGGCAGTCTTGCTGACTAAATAGACATTGTACTGACGGCAGTTAGTGAGAGCTGCGAGAGCGTAGAGTGCCTTCTTAGAGATTGTTTGCCTCGGCCAAAGGTTTCACCTCGCGTTTACCGAGTCCTTAAGCTCTCAGTACACTGGTAGCAACAGCTGAGTTCATTCACTGGAGAGAGCTGGCCCGTTCACGGTTTGGACCTGCCTTTGTAATTATCAGTTTTATTCCGGGTCGAATTTCACTTCTTTGACATGTGTGTGAAACAACTGACATTTTTAAACTATGCTATGTAATTCTTAGTACTGTCAGTTCTGTTCAGATACCTCAAAAATTAAGGTGTCATGTTCTATTATATCTGCATAGGTGCAGTTTATCGTGCTTACAAAAAACATTGCTTATTCTCAGATCCTGATTGCAAGTAAAGAATGATTCAGAGTCATGAGGTAGTATGATAACAATTTTTATGTTATTGCTGGTTAAGTACAAAATTGCTGTTCTAAAACTGGCATAGATAATACTTAGTGCCTTTGCATACACAGACCAGCATCCTTACAGTTGCTGTGCAGAGTTACAGTGGAAGATGTTTGTGCTCGCCTTGCCAGATGCCATTCTCAACAAGACCTTTCAGTCTTTGTGGCTTTGCAGAAATACTCTGTATCCTCCTTCACTGGTGAAACTAGAGAAAAGGAATCCTTAAAGGAAGGAAAAATACTTGTCAGAGTGCATTAGTTCACAGACCTTTTAACTATAACTAGTTTTTGTACTGACCGTACTAGTTTTTGTGGAAAAAGAAAATGAGACAAGAATGTAACATGTAATAGCCCTGTGAACAGAGCCTTATTTTGATCATTTTAAACTTTAATTTGGTCCGTTTGCTTGAAAAGAAATTCTGACTTGTTCTCACAGCAATTACCATCTTTCAGCTGAGATCAAGGTTAACTATATCCCTTGTTCTGGCTTTAGCTAAAGCATACTTGGGCTTCAGCCTGAGATTTTCCTGTAGACCATGACACTCATAGACCACGTTCATTTTAGGTGAACTCTCTAGTGTCACTAGCCCAAACTCTGTGTCTCAACCTGTGTTGATATGTCAGAAGAGATGAACCTGGGGAGGGGCTGTCATGTTTGTTGTGTCTGAAAACTCAAGAAATGTGGAAAATTGCTGATTTTGTAAATTTGTTTCTTGTTTTAGCAGCATATCAGTGCTTTCGTGCTCTCAAGTTGATAAACAGAGATAGCCTTCCATCACTGCATATCTCAAGATGTGCATCTACTGCCTCTGTGCCTCGCATAACTACACATTATACAATTCATCCTCGGGACAAAGACAAACGATGGGAAGGTGAGCAAAAAAAGCTGCATTATTTAAAAGTTCCTTTGTTATTGCTGTTTTAAAGACACTGAAATATGTTGCTGTCCTTATCTTCTTACAGAAATTCTGTACTCTTAAATATAGTACTAATATTCCAAATTAATTTTATGGTGTGTGTCTTTAGTGCTATCAGAATAAACTTTCTCCTAGTTATGTAAGTAAAATATATAAGCAGCTTTTGCTTTAGTGACTTATCTCAAGATTTAATTCTATCAGGTATGTGCCTGCAGGATTTTCTCAGTTGTTCTTACAATGAGCATTTGTGAGAAAATAATATTAATACATGTCTCTGGGCATTCCAGTCTCTACATTCAGCAATTTTAATGGCTTCAATTCCAGAAAAGAATGATTGATTAGCGTAAAATTAAGTTGCATGTTCTGGCAAAAGGTATTTTTTCTTTTATTTCTCCCTTACCAAGAGTTTCAGTTAGCATCTTTGATACAGCTGCCCAACTGGAATCTGAATTTAAACATACTAAGATGACACTTGTGGTGGATAGAGATTGAATACATGTTTTTATGGTATATAAAAAAAAGGAGCTAATTTTACATTGAGTGCTGATGACCTTCTGTGCCTCTTCCAAGTACTGAATTGGGGATTCTGTTCAATATTTAGCTTCCTTTTATGCAAAGTAATACTTCTTGGATACCCAGCAACAAGTGTAACAGCAGAGATTGAGAGAGAGGCTGGGGGAAATTGGATATTTGTTTATGTTATTATCTTTTTTTTTTTTTTTCTATTATAGGGGTAAACATGGAAAGATTTGCAGAGGAAGCTGATGTTGTCATTGTTGGAGGAGGCCCTGCGGGTCTCTCTGCAGCTATTCGACTCAAACAGTTAGCTGTGGAGCACAACAAAGAAATACGTGTTTGCCTGGTGGAAAAAGCTTCTCAGATTGGTGCACATACACTGTCCGGTGCCTGTGTTGAGCCAAGGGCCTTAGAAGAACTCTTTCCAGACTGGAAAGAGCGGGGGGTATGTATGAGCGTATCAGCCTTAAATTATTTTCTGTCTTCTGATGAACTGCACTGGTACTTTGGTATCATTGGTACTTCTTGCCATTAAAAAATACACTGATGTAACAAAACAAAAAAAAAAGCACCCTATCTTCTTTTTTAGTCTGTTACCTCTAGTTTGGCAATGCTAAAGTTTTATGTCTACACAGATATGCTGTGTCCTTTGCTCTTTCATGTAGCAGTTTTACTGCATATAGGCAGTATGTCTGGTGCATCCTGGGATGCACTACACTGCACTTGTGCAGAATCCAGCTCCTGAGCATAAGCAGCAAGATGTGCAATTCTTAGCTACGTCAGACTTCTTTCTGTGCAATAGTTCTTCATAGTCTTGGGAAATGGCACATAGTATACTTACTTTTGTACGGAGTTAGTGGTGTAACAGAGACCTAAGGTGCTTTTAGGAGGACGGATAGCAAGAAGGGAGCTGCCGTCTCTGCCAGAACAGCCATCTGACTTGCAGCCAGCTGCCTACTGTCACCTGAGAGCTGCAATACCAGGTGTCAGCTGGTTGTTTTGTCTCACTGGAATAATTACACAAGTTGTAACTGCTTTCTTTAGAAAGGTCTAGAATGTTGATGAAGTACAAGCCTGTGTACAAACTGTAGAAGTTATTTGCAAGGCCCTGGTCCATTTTTTTTTTGTGTGTGTGTCAATAGTTGTGTTGTTTCTTGTGTGATGACTGCCTCATAAAGCACTTCTTTCTTGTGATACCTTCCTACAGAACTGCTTTATTAAACCTTTATTAGACTGCCATTTGGATTGTTTTGTTTGTTATTGTTGGATTGGATAGAAAAACATAACTTTTCTATTTTTTAGAAACACACTGTTTCTATTTTCTTTCTTAATGTAGGCTCCACTTAATACTCCTGTAACTGAAGACAAGTTTGGAATTTTAACAGAGAAATCTAGAATTCCGGTGCCAATTATTCCAGGTAAAGTTTAGTGAGGTGATAGAGAGTCATCTTTCTCTGTGTCTTTTTCAGCTCTTTCATTTACTCAAACAATTTTGATTCAGTGTAGTACAGCAAGTGTATGTAGAAGTAATAACTTAGTGATAGGGTTTATGTAGATGATGGTTATGATAACACATAAGATTACTGTAAAGATAATAGTTGTAGAAGATATGACATTTGATGTATACAACTTGTGTCGTTTTGCTTATTGTTCTGTGGTTTATGTATGTATGTCTTTCTGCTTAGGACTTCCAATGGTTAATCATGGAAATTACATAGTACGCCTGGGCCACTTCGTGAGCTGGCTAGGTGAACAAGCAGAAGCATTGGGTGTTGAGATATATCCAGGCTATGCAGCAGCTGAGGTAATAATGACATCACTGCATATATGAAAAGTGGTTTTGGAACCCTCTTCACTCTCAATTATTTGTACAGTCACAACATTCCTTTTAAAAGACATATATTATGAAAATTGTGTTTCAGTGTCTAAATTCTGGCCCAGATCCAGCAAAGTGCAAGTGGATCACACAGTATGTTACATAGTCTTCAAGTTTGACCGTTAAAGACATAGAGCTTAGAAGTTCTGTATTATAACTTTCTAGGAGTTGATTAAAATGAGAGATCATTAAATATTTTTGTTTGTTTGTTTAAATATTTCCAAAGGTTCTTTTTCATGAAGATGGTAGCGTGAAAGGGATAGCAACTAATGACGTAGGCATTCAGAAGGATGGAGCACCTAAAGTAAGTAGCTATCTTCTCCATAACTAGCAGTCTGATTATAGAAATTGTGATATATCTGCTTCTACTGCCGTCAGTTGGCTTGCTGCTGGCTAAGAAAAAGTGTAAAATTCAGTACCTGTCTTCCCTCTCTGTAGATAAAATTGAGCAAGTTGTGGCCTCAGAAACTTGTAAACTTCTGAGATTAGTAGAAAAAGCCTTCGCAGAAAGGAGGTTTGTTTGGGAGTGACTTGAAGGTGTGTTGGCATATGTTAAATCAGGAAACAATTCCAGGGACTCATAGAAGAAAGGCATGAAGATGAAATAGAAAGCTGTTGTCTAGCTGGTAACTAGCAATGTGTAAGAGAGTGTACTTCTGGCTGATTATCTTTAATATTCACAACTGCAGTCCCATTTGTTGACAGGCTGTCTGCCTCACTGGGGCAAAGTACACACTGAGTCTACACCTTTTTGCTGGTCGTTCCTGTTTCTGTGTCTAGAAGGTGACACCCTGCCCTAAGTGACAGACTTTGATTTTTAGTGGAATCTAGAACCTGCAGTGTGTCTCTTCCTTATGCAATGTATAGGAGAATTTGGCACCACAGCTACCCATAACAGCTTTCTCACAGAACTGTTCGGCTACAGAAATTATGGGTACAAGCTTTTTCTTAAGAATTACTTTCTTTTATGAGCTTTCTTATTAGTTATGTAGTTTCAGAGAGGTATTTACTTTCATATGAAAGCATGGGCTATTTTCCCTCTTTAAGACACGAAATGAGAATAAAAGACTTGTTTTGAGAGCATATAGACAGTGGAGGAGGGAGGAGGAAGTAATGGCAGGGGAAAATAGTACTTTTTCCAGTGTGATGCTGGCTGTCTCCTGTAGAGGCCAGACGTGCTCTTACTTTCAGGTGTACATTTTCTCCAGTAGGAGGCGCGGGTAATGTGTTTAGCTTGCTGCTGTGATGCGGATTTAATGGGAATTTGGTTTAGGAAGGAATTATTATTTTAGTATTTATTTTAAAGCATTCTCAAAACCTAGAATTTTTTCTGTTTATTCTGGAAGTTTGTGTGTCGGGGTTTAAGCCCAGCCCTCAACTCAGAACCACATATCCACTTGCTCAGCAGGGATGGGGAGAATTGAAAGAATGTAAACCCCACAGGTTGAGATAAGAACAGTGCAATAACTAAAGTATAATACAGAACTACTACTAATAATAATGATGAGGGAAATAACAAGGGGAGAGAATATAAAACTAAAAAGGAAAAAAAACCCAAACAATAAACAGCAGTGATGCACAATACAATTGCTCCCCACCCACTGACTGATACCCACCCCGACCCGAGCAGCGATCTGGGCCTTCCATGTAACTCCCCCCCCAGTTTATATAGTGGGCATGATGTGCTGTGGTATGGAATATCCCTTTGGCTAGTTTGGGTCAGGTGTCCTGTCTGTGCTTCCTTCTGGCCTCTTGTGCCCCGCCTCACTGGCAGAGCATGTGAGACTGAAAAGTCCGTGATCAGGGTAAGCATTACTTGGCAGCAGCTAAAACATCTGTATGTTATCAGCATTGTTCCCAGACTAAAGCAGAAATACAGCACTGCACCAGCTACTAGGAAGGAGGAAAAAATGGCTATTACAGCTGAAACTGGGACAATGTGTTTCTTAACTTCTTTAAGGTACATAATTACTGTGCCACCACTGCAGTTTTTTGAGTATTCAAGTATTTCAGCTGTCAGTTAGGTCAGCTGGTACTAACTCCAGTGTATAAAGGTTCAGGTAAATAGACAGAGTTTGTATAACCTTCAAGGCAAGAATATCTTTACTGTGTTTATGCAGTGCCTAATCAGATAGACTAGGGTTAATGAACAGAATTTCACCTTGCAGTCAGCACCAATCAAACAAAAATGCCAGTGGTAAGACTGTGTAGTAAAAAGTCGCACAGTGATTCTTGTCTAGATTCTGGAGAAGGATGTTATCGTTAGTCACATTGATGAAACATTTCAAATTAATGAATTTCTGATATTTACAGTGTGGAATTGTAGTTAATTCATTTATATAGATTTACTTCAGATTGGACATTATATGTTTTTAATATTTAAGATCAGGTAGTAAGTCCCTGTAGTTCTCTTAATATTTTGTAAGATAATTCATGTAAAGGTTGACAATCAGAAATTCAAACAATATACCAAAAAATTTGGCAAAATATTGTAACTCCTGTTTAAAGGTAATTCCTGCATAGAGGGAGCCTTTTCATTTGCTAGCCTTTTTCAGAGGTTTCCAACCAGTAAGTCACAAGCAGATTGCACCTGAGAAACAATTCAAAATAACAGCAGTAAGTTTCTCCTGGGCCAATTGCTTACGTTGAGATGGTTTTATTAGGTGCTGCTGGATATCTTAATCCAAACCTGTTTTCATTATCTTTTTCAACATTAAACTTTCTGACTGAAATCAAGCTTTTTTTTCTTTTAAAAAAAATTTGTTTCCCCCCCCCGTCCCCCGTCCCGCAGGTTTATATATATTTAAAATCTTGTCTTTTTACATTGCAAATATAATCTATTAATATTCTCATCCAGTGCTCACATATGCATGTGACATGCTCATACACAAGTATGGTGGTTCCCCTTACCTTACTCTCAATCTCAGTGTTGGAACTTTTAATGAGATGATTTTTTTTATAGTGATACTTCATGTTAGTTTAATGATACTGTAAGTTTTAACATGTAAGATTGATGTAATATTATTGTAACATTATTCTAAGGTAGTGAGTTCTTTTGAGGGCAGAGGCGATGCAGGTTTTTCAGATCTGGTGTTTAACCGCTGTGGGGGGACACAATGTTTTACTGTAATAAGCAAATGAGCAAAAATTTAAAGTGTGAAGTTCGGGGTTAAGAGTCTATGTTCTGTCAGGGTTTTTTTGCATCATATAAATTATCAGGTTTGGTATAAATATCCTCTGATCTAGAAGAGATTGTCTCAGTAACAAATAGTGATCCACTGTAGTGCTTGTTTTATTGGAATTACACAGCAAGATTTGCCTGGGAAGCATCACAGTTATTAGGTGAAAACATCTGGACTAGAGCCATAACTTGCAATGGCTGTAAGTTCTGGACAGTGCCACAAAGTAGTGTAAAATCACTTTATTGCCTTCTAGTTTCTCGCTGTGAATTTGGTGTGGCACAGATCTAACTGCTGATGAAACGTTCTCCTTTTGCAGGCTACCTTTGAAAGAGGCTTGGAACTCCATGGTAGAGTCACAGTCTTCGCTGAAGGTTGTCATGGACATCTAGCCAAACAGATGTACAAAAAGTACAATCTAAGGGAGAATTGTCAACCCCAGAGCTATGGTATTGGACTGAAAGAGGTATTGCCTGCATAATTGTAACAATTAAGGAAAATACTGTGAAACTATAAAGTAGTTTCTGTTTGCTTTCAAGTTGATGTCTGTAAGAAATGAGAACGATAGATTTTGAGTTACGCTTTCAGACTTCAGAATCTTTGCTATTCTGAAGGTCATCTGAGAAGATATTCCCTGAATATTGTGACTGTTTTGTTTTAGTTGCTTTTTATCTTATATCTGTGTTATACCTAAAGGTACCTGTGAATCCACTCTGCTAATGTCTTAATTTGATTTCAGATTATGTTAATTTGTGAAATCCGTTTTCAGTACTAAATGAGAGGGATTCATGCTGCCCAATTCATGGGGCTTTAGTGCCTGAGAAGGGGAGGAAAGGCTTTCTGTGGATTTTCATTAGAGAGTGGAGCTATTCCAGATGATGAGTCATGGTCTCTGAAACACCTTCTAGATGAGCTTTTTTTTTTTTTACCCTCTAAATGCCCTTCAGTGGGCTTATAAAATTTGGGTTAGGGATCCCGTTTCCTTGTTAAAATACTTTATTCTCAGGAAATATCAGTCATGAAAAAGAGCTATGTTATTTAGAATATGGTCAGTTTGACTATAATATATTCTTAATTACTCTAAGACTGTGCTTCTAGTAGCAGACTATTTGTTAAATAATTAGTTTACACTTCTGTAGAGAATAACACATAGTTACTATTTCTAACACCTAAGTTGTCATTAAAGCATGGGGTTTGCTGTAGAGTTCCTTTGCTTCCAGATGAGACTGCTTTAGCAAATAGTACAGTCCAATAGGAATGGTTCTGTAAATGAAATAGCTGGTGCTGATGAGCTGTGCATATATCAGGTTTATTTTTACTTAAGACTAGCTCTGATATAGTCCCATGGACTGAGTCCCTTTTGTGACTGGAATGCTTTAGATGGGCTTTTGGAGCCTGTCTTACAGTTTAGTTTCATGTGAAAGGAATCCAGTTCATGCCTTCCTGTACAGTGGCTGCTTTATGGTGTGAACCAAAGCACAGTAAGTAGGAGGAATCAAGAGTCCTGCTCAAAAGTACACTTCTTGATCTAACCGGAAACATTAATTTAGATGTACCTTTCATGCCCTTCTGTCATTAGACTACAGCTGGCTTTGTGGTGAAGAGATATTTTGTGAAATGAGCAGAAAATTGACTCACTAGTGGAAACATGAAGGTGCTTCTGTGAGTTCACCAAGGGTCAGATCACCACTGGAGATGTGTAGGAGAGAGCAGAGAGAGGACAACCTGTTTGACTGCAGATATTTAGGTCAACTCGAGCATATTGTTAAGCCTTGACCTTGTGAGGAAATTGCAGTGATTCATATGAAAAAATAATGTATTTAAAGAAAAAAAAAATCCATATTAAGTGTTGCCTTCCTTAGCAGAAGTATCTATTGAAGTCGCTAATATAAAGCATAAAATGACAATTTTGGGTATAGTACTGGAGCCTCAGTCACATTTTCTGATGTGCAACATTTCTAGAAAGAGAAGCATTGTATTAGGAAATTCTTCAATGGTAACCCAAAAAAAGTGTACTTATTACCTGGTATTTTGCTGCATGAATTTATGCATTGGTCATAGCAGTAAATTAATTTTCTTCTATATGTAATTGTATATCTTTTATATATATAATATTACATTATTGAAAGGCCATTACTTTGCAATGTAAAGTAATTTTTTATCCTCTTTCTTTCAGTTGTGGACTATTGATGAAAGGAAATGGAAACCTGGAAGAGTGGAACATACTGTAGGCTGGCCTTTAGACAGACATACATATGGAGGATCCTTTCTTTATCACTTAAAGGAGAGTGAACCTTTAGTTGCTCTTGGATTTGTGGTAAGTGAAACTGGTTTTTGCATGCTTGCTTGTTGTTGTTTGGTTTCTCTGTTTTTAATATGAAGATGAAAACACACGAATAGCAACAGACTAAATTTAGCACTTTCTCAATTTTACATGCACTTATGTCCATATTAGGGAAGGTTAATTTGTCATATGAATGTATCTTAAATCAAGAGTCTTTCATTAAGAACAAAATGGAAAACTTGGAAATAATTTTTTTTGTAAACAAAGTTTTGGTAAACCCAAACCCAAATCATCAATCAAAACTGCTCACAAGAGTTTTGCAAGTTAGATGTCTAAATCATGCACACTTTGTACAATTCCATTTTGTCATGTGTCAGTCTTGGGTGTAGCTGTGCTTTGAGAGAAGCATGTAAAGTGAAACTACTCTGCAGTTCTGCAAGCAGCATTCCTTCTATTCCCAAGTTCTTCAGTATGTTCTTGCCATTCATATCACCCCTGTTTGCCTCCCCCTGTTTAGCAGTTGTCTCTGAGTTGAACAGGCAGCTGCTTCTTACTCTTCTTTATCAGAATTGAGATCACTGTAGACAGTCTTGTGTCATTCTGCCAGCCAGTGATGCAAAGAGCAATGGTAGGAAATATTTTTCTAGCACCTACAGTCCTAAATGAAGCACGCACTTATTATTATGTGCATGTGCTTCGCATGCAGATGTTACATTAGTCAGGCACACGATCTGGGTTTTTACCAGCATAAGATTTAGGTCATGTTTTGACCTTCTAGATTTCAGAAGGGTCCCAGAATGTGTGTGAAAACTGTATTTTTGTCTAATGGTTTTGTAAGAAATATTGAAACAAACTTGTTAGCTTTTCTCAGACATGCATACTTGTTCTGTTCAGATTTCTAGTCTTGGAATTAATGAGTAGAGACAGTAGGCATTTAAATTCTGTTTGCTTTTAGAAGGATAGAGAGCTTTGGTTCTTAGAGAATGGTAATCATTAATGTTCATATTATCTCCAGTTCACATAGGAGAAAATCAACTTCTGTGTGAACATACAAGCACAGTTTATCTTTGAATTTTACACCTATGTCAGTCTGAACTGATTCTTCTAGCAGAATTATTTTGCAAATCGTTCATTAACTTTTATCTAGCAAGGAAATAAATGCAAGCAGTGCTCTAAAAGCAGTCAGCTGCCAGAGAAATCAACTGTTTCTTGCTGACTCATGATATGTTTTGTTACTTGCCTCAAATAAAGGTTACAGGAACCAAAAAGCTCAAAAGAGAAAACTTGGCAGCATAAGAGCCCTTTTAAGAGTATATTAAAGATCGGAAATGCAGAGTATATCTTGGGGCAAATTCTCACATACGTAAGATAGGAATCTGGGCATCCAGCCAGTTGGGAAAAGACGTTTTCCTTCATTTTCTGCTTCCATCACTGATCCCCTGTGCTTTATTAAAATGGCTTACCTAATTGGAAGTGATAATTGACTCTGCTAAATGATGTGAAGAACTGGTTAAATATGTGAGCACAAGGACATAACTATATAGAAAGCATTGTTCACCTCTCCTTCCAGCTTTTCTAAGGCAAAGAGATTTTCAAAGACAAATTTAAAGCTAGTTTTCTCCCTTATCCTGCCCATTAAACCATGCTTAATATAATTTCACTGTTTTATTTCAGTGACAGATGGAAGATGTTTACAATGCAATTAAATATTTTCCATGCTTCAAATTTCAGTAGGGCAAAGAACAGGCTTGTAGCAGCAAATTGTCAGATATACTTCTGCTGCCCTATTAACAGAATGTATTTTTGGCAGTAGTTTCTCTAAGTAGAAGGATCCTGAGGTTGGTTTAGTATGAAATAGATTTAAAGAGTTGATGTAATATGCAATTGTTTTCTTTTCAAACTTCTGTTGAAATTTTGTACTTTGTTTTCATTAACGTTGCACACTTTTCTTTTTTTAAGGTTGGTTTAGATTATCAAAATCCCTATTTGAATCCATTTAGGGAGTTTCAGAGGTGGAAGCACCATCCTACTGTACAGCCTACCTTGGAGGGTGGAACAAGGATTGCCTATGGTGCCAGAGCGTTAAATGAAGGTGGTCTGCAGGTAACATTTTCATGACTTTTTTTTTTTTTTTTCCTTTTACTTTGAATTCCCTATAGCTGTGATTTTAGTGCAGTAGATTTGGGCTGTATGGGAAACACCTGAGCTATAGTAAAGTTGAATAAAGCCAAGAGTTTTTCCAGACAGAAAAGCCTTGTTATCTTGCTGGATACCGGCTGCTGAGATTTGCTAGGTTTAGGCTCTGTCATACTAAAAACCTTCTGACATAATCACTCTGTTTCTAAATTAAATACAGATTCATAGAATTGTTTAGGCTGGAAAAGACCCTTAAAATTATCCAGTCCAACTGTTAACCCACCACTGGCAAGTCCACCAGTGAACCATCTCATTAAGTGCCACATCTACATGTCCTAAATGCCTCCAGGGATGGTGATTCCACTCCCTGGGAAGCCTGTTCCAATGCTTGACAGGCCTTGCAGTGAATAAATGTTTCCTAAAATCCAGTCTAAACCTCCCCTGGTGCAACTTGAGGCCATTTCCTCTTGTCATATTATTTGTTACTTGGGAGAAGAGACCACCCACCCCCTGTCTCCATCCTCCTTTCAGGTGGGTGAAGAGAGCAATAATGTTCCCCCTCTGAGCCTCCTTTTCTCCAGACTAAACAAGCCCAGTTCTGTGTACTCACCAAGCCTTAAGTTCAGTTGAAAGGGCTGGAACAATTTGCAGAAGAAATAGTTTTGCTTTTATATTTAATAGCTAAAGTCCTTCCAACCTTCTCATGTGGGCATCATGGAACACAGGACATGGCTGCATGTCCTGGACTCCTAGATTTATTTGTAGACATGCCTTTTGGTTTGGAATTTAAAACTAGCCTGAGTATTTGTAATTCGCAGCCTGTGTCTGGGGCCATTCCACTCTACTCTCTGATTACATTGTTCTTCCTTTTTGAATGTCTTCTTTGGTATAAATGTGACTTCATGCAGTTCTTGCAATATAAGTGGAATTTCAGCAGCAGTGTAACACTTGTCTCAGTCTTTTGGGGTTCAGCTTTGTTACTAGTGTGCATGCCTGGAACTGAGTCATATGGGTTTGTGAAGCAACTTCCTGATTAAGTGGGATCATTTAATCAACCTGCAGGTTGGTTACTTGGTCCATTGTGAAGTGGAAATATGTCACATTACGTTGTAACACGGCTGTGTTACTAGCTTATTTCATAGACCACTGTCTGACCATTATTAACACAGATAAGAAACAAAATACCAATAATTTAGAGTTATGTGTAAGATGAGCTTCTCCTTCCACCCTGTGCACTGATTTCTGTATCACAGATAATCATTATTGAATTTCTTCCTTTCATGAAGTAGTAGTCAGATTGTGACTTCAGTTGCATACTTCTTATACTACTCAAAACACACAGCTGAAAGAACATGGTAGTTTTTAAGTCACTTACAGACATTGTGATGTCACTTACACACATTAGGATGACACCTTGTGTCATGTCTTGTGCACCTCTGCCTAATCTTTGGACTTATTTGCTGGACTTAAAACAGCATGTACCTTACTTTAACTGTTCCTACTATAAAAGCATGGGGGGGTTGTTCAGCTTTTGTTTTTAGTTTTACTTATTTATTTGCTGTAGATAAAATTGTCTAGTTAATGATGAAGTCATACTTTTAATGGCCTTTTTTTAATACAAGCTTTCAGTAAAGAATAAAAAAAGCTTTATTGGTGAATCACTTAAGAAGATTTTAAATTAGCTCTTCTTTTGCATGTGTTGCTTTGACTGTAGCTGTCTGACTCATTTGCATCACTAGAGTCCAGGAATATTTTCTTACGTAAGTTGTTGAGTAGCTCCAGTTTTCATTTTGGTGGCAGTGTTGCATCAAATAGAATCACAGAATGGTTTGGGTTGGAAAGGACCTTAAGAACATCTTGTTCCAACCCCTGCCATGGGCAGGAACACCTTCCAATAGACCAGGTTGTTCAAAACCCTGTCCAACATGGCTTTGAACACTGCCAGGGATGGAGCATTTACAGCTTCTTTGGGCAACCTGTTCCACTGCCTCATCACCCTCACAGTAAAGGACTTCTTTATATCTAACCTGAACTTCCCCTGTTTAAGTCAGTTACCCCTTGTCCTATTGCTACAGTCCCTGATGAAGAGTCCTTCTCCAGCATCCTTGTAGGCCCCCTTTCAGATACTGGAAGGCTGCTGTGAGGTCTCCACGCAGCCTTCTCCAGGCTGAACAGCACCAACTTTCTCAGCCTGTCTTCATATGGGAGGTGCTCCAGCCCCCTGATCATCCTTGTGGCCCTCCTCTGGACTTGCTCCAACAGCTCCATATCCTTCTTATGTTCAGGACACCAGAACTGCACACAATACTCCAAGTGAGGTCTCACGAGAGCAGAGGGGCACGATCACCTCCTTCGACCTGCTGGTCACGCTGCTTTTGATGCAGGCCAGGATACGGTTGGTTTCTGGGCTGCGAGTGCACACTGAAGCTGGCTCATGTTCATTTTCTCATCGACCAACACCCCCAAGTCCTTCTCTGCAGGGCTGCTCTGAATCCCTTCTTTGCCCAACCTGTAACTGCCTGGTACTGCTCCGACGCAAGTGTAGGACCTTGCACTTGTTACGGTTAAACTTCATAAGGTTGGCATCAGCCCACCTCACAAGCGTGTCAGGGTCCCTCTGGATGACATTCCTTCCCTGCAGTGTATCAACCGAACCACACAGCTTGGTGTCATCGGCAAACTTGAAGGCGCATTCAAACCCACTGTCCATGTCACTGACAAAGATGTTGAACAGGTGTATAGGTGTATATAGGTGTATGAAATTACCATCAATCTCAGCTGGTTTTGTCTGCCACAGGTAACCTTATGACCATGTTTAGTCTTTAACATACAGCGAAGCTAAGTTGGTGGGAGAGAGGGAGAGTGCAAGCTCTGGGATAGTTAACTGATTTTGTGGCTGATTTTTTGGGATATGGGGAAGGAGGAAGAGGGTTTAATAGGCTACATCTACATAGCTTTTATTTCTTCCGTTTATTAAAATTGCAAAATCAAGCACTTAAGAAATTCCCATGCAACCTCTGTTTTGTCTCCATTATATCAAAAAACTTTGAAAAGATTTCAGAGTTTTGTAGAAAACAATGAAGTGTTGCTGTTATTGAGCAATGTGTATTAACAGTATCAGAGGGGAAAAAAAAAAACCTTCTTATTGGTGACCTATGCAAGTGTCAAACATTAGACTCGCTTAAAAGATTTTCAACCCTGAGCTGAGCTGAGGGGAGCAAAATAGGGGGTTCCTGGTCCACTGGCAGAGGGGATGTTGCTGCACAGAGCAGGCATCTTCCCTTCCTCTGTCCTCCAAACCAGCATTGTTTTATCTCTTTGCTGCCAAGAGGGTGGTGACTTCTCATGGTTGAAAGGATTAAGTTGTATTTTCAGCCTTAATTACCTTTGCTACAAACCAAACCACTAAGTCTCTGATTAAACAAATTGCCAAAAATACATAGGAAACGCTGTGTACAACTTTATTTAGTGACTACTATACGAATATTCGAAAGTAACCAGGCCTGGATGAATAGTAAACAGATGACAATTGAACAAGCAGAAGAAACAAAATGTTTGTTTCAGACTGTCTTGAATTCCAAGGGGTACTTTATTATTTGGACATTTTTCATTGATTACTTGTTTGGGGTCAAACTATTTAGGCTATTAAAAACGGATTATTTCAGCACCTTTAATAAAAGCAGGATGCTAGATTCACAAGTGCTGCTGAGTACTGAAGACTTTCAGAGGAAGGCCATGTTCACAACTTCAGCAATTTGAGACCTGGGATATGATCAAAGCTTTCTGCTCTAAGTTCTACAATCGGTGTGTGTCTTGAAGCTGTTCCCTGTCTAAAATCTTAATCTCATTGGATGAGGGTGAGGATAACTGTCTTGATAGTCGAGGTATTCCTTAGCTAATACAGGTATATATCATAGTATATTAATACTATAGACCTGATGTTTGCAAATCATCTGTCTTAGATTTGTGAGTTGACTGTAGTCAATGACATTGTTTCTTACAGAACAGGGGGTAAGGCAGTGATTTTGTACTAAATACCTATTTGTTGGCTGCTGAGCAACTTCTAAAATAAGTGGGGAGGAGGGGAACAACAAGGAGACCACACTGCAGTTACATGGGAAAGATGTATGGTAAAAAGCACTGGGTGGTAAGCTGTGAGAGGAGAGGCATGCAACTTACTCTGTTGGAAATGGGAACACAATTATCTCTTTAAAAAAGAACTTATTTAAACTTGAAGGAGGAAAATGGTATTGGTGGGTGAAATTACCACAGTCTTGTTGCAGATAAAGCAACTAGAGAGAAGATATGAAGAAAATGTTGTCATTTTTTTATACTCAGCCCCAGTGCAATGTCTGTGTTCTTACTTGCTTACCATGCCAAAATTTCTTGGTAAGTGAAGTAACTGGTGTATTTTTAGAAAGCACACATGCAACTTTAAAAATGTGAAGGACACTCAAGCCTCATGCCAGTTTCATTTCCAGAAGGTTATTTTCACTGTAAAAACCAAGAACAAATGAAGAAAACACTTTATTTTTTTTTTACTTCCTCTTCAGTCAATACCCAAACTCACCTTCCCAGGTGGAGTATTAGTTGGTTGCAGTCCTGGACTCATGAATGTTCCTAAGATCAAAGGGACACATACCGCAATGAAGAGCGGCATGTTGGCTTCTGAAGCCATCTTTAGCCAATTAATCAATGAAAATCTCCAGTCAAAGACAAAAGGTAAGATTGTTGTACCTCAATTTGCAATTACCCTGTGTTCAATTACAGTCACCACCAACTTCGCAGTAACTAAATGTGTCTGAATAAAATAGTTGGGAATGCAAATAAATCATAAAACAAGCATGCTGGTTTGAAAAGACATCTATTGTTTATTTACTATATATACTGTTGAATGATTTAAGAAGGAAATTAAGTTATGTTTAGTTATTCTTAAGTATTGATGAAGTTTGCTCTTCACTCTTAGTTGCAAGGATACTTTTTTCCTTCAATCCTCTTTTTGTCTTTAATTTTGTAGTATTCCAAGTGTGAGACTGTATTTCTTTTTATGTGTAATACAGGCACATTGAAGTAATGACCTGATCCTGACCACATTGTAGCCATTTATTTAAGCCTTGGTTGTTCCCTTAAATCTGCTAACAAAGGCTGTACAGCAAGAGAACCCAGTTAGAATTTCAGTCGTTCTGGACATGGATGCTGTAGCCTGGTGCCTCATGATTATTATTTGTAATGGTGAATTCAATCCTAGTCAGCTGTTGTTCATCTAGAACGTGCAATACAGTATAACAGGTTAAAGTGCTTAGAATCCCTCTGAAGTGATAAATGCTCTTACTGGGTAGTGTGCTGCTCGTGTTTGGTTATGGACAGGTTTTATATGCTGTCTCCAGTTTGGTCATGCAGTAGAATATTAGAGCCCACCTTCTCTGTGCACGGATAATGAACTTTCTTCAGAGCCTTACATGCAACAAAAAATGTGGACTGAAGCATGTTTTCATGTACAGGCAAGGCTATAAATTTACTGCTTAGAACAACGGTAATGAAGAATGGTGAAGAGGAAGCTCTCAGAATATTTTCATTTGAAAAAAACATGTTTTTTTTTCTAAGATAATTACTTGGCTTTAACTACACTGCAGTAGGTGTGTCATGTGTCACGTGCAGTGTCTAGTATGTGTAAAGAATACAGTCAAGGAGTTTAAATCAAGTGTGTGGTCAAATATATCTCATTAACTTGCTGGCTACAAAGGGAGAAAAAAATGTTTACTAGCACTGGCATCATCTATTGGGCTGTAGTCATAGTTACCGAAATCAGAATGTTCGTGGTTGTATAAGTTGTAAAGAAAAAGCTTTTGAACTTGACAATTTTAAAACTACCAACCTGTCTCATCCTAGGTAAACTCTCCTGGTCAGTTCTTGGATTCTATGAGAGAACAGCTGTTCTCCCGTAAAGGTGTTAATGTAGCCACCTGGCCAGTTATATTTTACTGAGGTCTGAGGCAATTTAATGCTGCTCATGGGTCATTTCATAGAGGCCACAAAGGAGCAGTATACACCTGCTGATAACTGCCAGCGAAACAGATCTCTACAAGAGGCTGAAATACGTTGTCTAGTATATACCTAGCTTCCTATTCTGAAATTCTCATTTTGCTGCCTTCGTTGCTAACAGTTTTTATATAGCCATTTTTTTTTTTTACTTCAAGGATAGTCTTTATGTGCTGTAGGTACCTAACCAGTAATGTACTGCCTTAGGACTTCATGTGCAAGAATATGAAGAGAACCTGAAAAAGTCCTGGGTCTGGAAAGAACTGCATGCAGTTAGAAACATCCGACCATCCTGCCATAGCGTACTTGGTGTGTATGGAGGAATGATTTACACCGGTATATTTTACTGGCTGCTGCGAGGAATGGAACCATGGACATTAAAACATCCAGGTAATTTCATTCTCTCCTGAAAGAAGGTACTAAATTTTTATGTCAGTCTTTTGTGGTCTCAGTTGAAGCTGGAGTACATCTGGTCAAGTGGTGAATGTAGAAAAGAAATGGGACGTAAGTCGTTGAAGCAGACTTTGTCATAATGTAAATGAAGATATCAGAACGCTGTTCTACTTAGCAGAGTTTGTCTCAGAGGTTACCTTGTATGAAATACTTCATTGTGATGACAAGGGAAGTTAAAATAGCTTAATTACATTAAGTTACTTTAGTTAAAATAGTTTAATTGAATTAATGTTCTTGAGTAACTGCAAATTACAGTTATTCTATATAGAAACTTATTTATTTAAAATATATTTAGGACCAGATTTTGCTCAGCTCAAGCCAGCCAAAGAGTGCACGCCTATTGAATATCCAAAGCCTGATGGAAAAATCAGTTTTGATCTCCTGTCGTCTGTGGCTTTAAGTGGTACAAACCATGAACACGACCAGCCTGCTCATTTAACCCTCAAAGATGACAGCATCCCTGTGAGTAGGAATCTGGCTGTATTTGATGGACCAGAACAAAGATTTTGTCCAGCAGGTGGGTAACAGAAATGTGTCTGAGCTGGTTTTGGAAGGTGAAAGACTGAGCACTTCAGTGTGCACCTGGCCTACTACTTACTTCATGCATTCCATCCAAATCCTCCTCCTAGAAAAGGGTTCAAGTGCAGGTCTTAATACGTTATGTGAACAGTACTTTCATAGAATCATAGAATCATAGAATCGTTAGGGTTGGAAAGGACCTTAAGATCATCTAGTTCCAACCGCCTGCCATGGGCAGGAACACCTTATGCTAAATCATATCACCCAAGGCCTCGTCCAACCTGGCCTTGAACACTGCCAGGGATGGAGCATTCACAACCTCCCTGGGCAACCTATTCCAGTGCCTCACCACCCTAACAGGAAAGAAATTCCTTCTTATATCCAATCTAAACTTCCCCTGTTTAAGTTTTAACCTGTTACCCCTTGTCCTGTTACTACAGTCTCTAATGAAGAGTCCCTCTCCAGCATCCCTATAGGCCCCCTTCAGATACTGGAAGGCTGCTATGAAGTCTCCATGCAGCCTTCTCTTCTCCAGGCTGAACAGCTCCAACTTTCTCAGCCTATCTTCATACAGGAGGTGCTCCAGTCCCCTGATCATCCTCGTGGCCCTCCTCTGGACTTGTTCCAACAGTTCCATGTCCTTTTTATGTTGAGGACACCAGAACTGCACACAATACTCCAGGTGAGGTCTCACAAGAGCAGAGTAGAGGGGCAGGATCACCTCCTCCGACCTGCTGGTCATGCTCCTTTTAATGCAGCCCAGGATACGGTTGGCTTTCTGGGCTGCGAGTGCACACTCCCTGCTCATGTTCATTTTCCCATCGACCAACACCCCCAAGTCCTTCTCTGCAGGGCTGCTCTGAATCTCTTCTCTGCCCAACCTGTAGCTGTGCCTGGGATTGCTCTGACCCAGGTGTAGGACCTTGCACTTGTCATGGTTAAACCTCATGATGTTGGCATCAGCCCACCTCACAAGCATGTCAAGGTCCCTCTGGATGGCATTCCTTCCCTGCAGAGTATCAACCGAACCACACAGCTTGGTGTCATCGGCAAACTTGCTGAGGGCGCACTCAATCCCACTGTCCATGTCAGCGATGAAGATGTTAAACAAGACTGGTCCCAACACCGATCCCTGAGGGACACCACTCGTTACATCATTTTCATTACGAAATAATTAGCAAAGATGGAAGAAGGCAGTTGAATCACGCTAGTAATACACTTCCCTCTTTGCACTTACTGGTTAGTAGAGCATACGTGCAGGGGGAAAACTGTTCAGTGAAGTGACAGCTCTCTCTTGCTCTTCCCAGGAGTTTATGAATATGTTCCCCTGGAAACAGGAGAAGGATCAAGACTGCAGATAAATGCTCAGAACTGTGTCCACTGCAAAACCTGTGATATTAAGGACCCAAGTCAGAACATTAACTGGGTAGTGCCTGAAGGTGGAGGAGGACCAGCTTATAATGGAATGTAAACTGACAGGAAGTCTATTCAATGACTTCTGATCACCAACAGATAAGTTTGGGAGTATTTTACGCTGCAGTGTAATTAAAAGTACAGCACTGACTTGAATGTGTAACAGTTTGAGACTAATGCGCTGTTCTGAATTCTAGATATGACCGTTGCATTAAATGGAAAGTTGGTGCCTTCTGGTCAAACCCTTAGCCTTATTTAAATAGGACTTCTTTACAGGAGTTGTGTGGCAGGCAGAAGAAAGTTCTTCTCAGGACTGATGCAGGAACTTTGGATCTTGGATTTATTGCTGAAGTTCAGTGATTAACAGGAGCTATATCCAGAACGATGGGTATGGTGGAAGAATTTAGTACCTACCATTGAAAAAAAGTATTCTCTATCTGAAGTGATTTACTATATGTAATCCTACCTTGCAGTACGGGGTAGGGGGGGGAGGAAAAAACAGTGACAGCTTTCTACACTGATGTAAAGTGTTACACATTTTACATCAAATTTACAGTTGCGATTTTGTTTTCCCCTGATGGTAATATGGAGCCCATCTGCAATACAACCTGTAAAAAACAAGTGTAATACTTGCACCTTCGTTGTATGTAGCATTTTTATTCCTTAAAATACATCAGGCCCACTCTAATAAAAATTCTAACAGAAATCGCCTAAATTGTCTTGGTGTGAAACTATGCTTCTTAGGAAGCACTGCTAAGCTGCAAAAACACACCTGAGTGGCAAAACACAAGTTATTACAGCTTAAAAATAAAACCCACTTCACCTTTGAACAGTTTGTCTTTATTATTAGACTTCTGAGTTGTAAACACTGAAAACTGCAGCACAGGGCAAATGAACGAAGCGGCTCCATTTATCCTTTTGCATGAGTTAGTGCATAGATTTAGAAGTTTAGGGAAAAAAATCAAGCAAACATTTTAGCATAAGCTGCCTTCTCTTTCTCCTTCTGGGCTTTTATCTTCTGCTTGATTTTGAGTGTTTCCGTCTGGATAGCTGCTTAGAAAGAAAATCCACAATAGAGTTACGGTAATCTCTTTACATTATGTCTCTTAATATGTCAAGACCAGCTCATACTGCTGCACCTTACCCATGTTATTTCATTTAACAGAACTGCATTAATCTTCAATTAGGTCAGATACATAGGCAGCAAAAAACCTTGTCCCTACAGTAAAGTAACCAGGTAGAGGAGGATGTGGCAAGCACAGTACTGGTGCCAGCACAGAATTCATATGCCAAAAATCCTGTCCAATTAGACCAGGAAATTAAGTTAGTAAGACCTCTGTGACACAGAGAGATGGTTCAAGAGGCATGCTGTTGACCTACATCAGCAGGTTACCCAGAGCAACAGAAGCATCACTGCTGTGTAAAACCAGGTGAGAATGCTTCAGAGGGCTCTGTCAGCACTGAAGTTGTTAGAGGCTAGCATTTTGGGCATAGCACTGGTATCAGTTCCTACAAAACACTACCCTGGTTAATTTGTTACATTCTTAGAAGTAAAGAATTTGTAAAGAAACAGCTTTATTTTACCTTTGTCTTCAGGGGCAATTTCATGAGCCTTTTTAAGATCAGCCTTAAATAAAAGAGAAACATAAATTAATGTTCTGATGAAGTGTTTAGCTAAGATAAAAATTCTATTAAATATTGTGATCATTACCAATGCCTGATCGAGATCTTTTACTCCCTGCCATCCTTGAGCCCGTCTGTAGAGAGCTTTAGTATTTGCTGGATCTACTTTAAGAGCCTGTAAATTTAATAAAATTGTCACATTAACATTTCATATACTTCACAGCCTCCCATCTCCACAAATGGCACAGTTCACACCAGCAGACAGTATCTCCAGTTGGTTTGAGGGTAAGCTGTCAAAACATTAACTGTGTAAAAAGGAATGCTCTAATGTAGCACACTGAATAGCCAGCTAATCAGTTTTAATACCATTGGACCAGGAGAGGCCTTTTGTGAAGGGCAAGCATACATTGAGGATAAAATGGAACATCTGTGTATGTATGTGCACATATAAATGTATGTATATATATATATATATGTATGTATCTGTTAAGGCAAAGTTGTTACTGCAGTTCAAATTATCCTAACCTTGAGTCTCACAGTATAAGTCTGTATTGCAGCTCCTTCCTTCACACCAAAAAAAAACCCTCAAATGGTGTCATAAATAAAAGACACAGATTTCCTGTAAAGCTTTTCTCACTGTAGGCTAGAAAGATGCATCCAAGCAGTCCATCTAATGCTTCAGGAACCTTGCCAAGTTCCAGTCATTATGTCTCTTTTGAGCTGAAGAGTTTCACTAATGTGCATATATGCCAGTATGGCATATCAAAATAGGAAATGGTGGCTGGGCAAAGAAATTGTTCTACTATTTATGATTACTTATTTTTTTGATGTACCTTAGGGAATTTGGCTAGCTAGCTGTTTCCTTTTCTTGCCTGTGAAGATCACGTTCTTTTTTCTTACTGCAGATAGCTCTACGGTGTGTCTTTTTATTATTTTAAAGAATATATTGGAAATCTGTTTGCATTAATGTATGGCTTCATTGATTCCACTTACTAACTTTAAATCAGTAATTAAGAATTACAGACACTGGACAGTTAACCTAGTTAACCTTAGGAAACTGCTGTTCTTACTAAAATTCTAATATGCTGTTTAACATTTGTTATGAGATGTAAGCTGACTACCTTGCAGAAATCTGTTGCAGCTATGGAGCTGGCTTTATCTAAAAATTCTGTAATCTTAAAGTGTGGGGATTTTTTTCCACAGTGGCACATATTGTGGTTAATAATTTCCATCTGTAACACTTAAATGCCATTTCAATTTTTACTATTCTCTAGATGACAGATATCACACTACACCGTTGTTTTATTTTCCTCATTCCCCATTTGTCCATTCTAAATATAGGTTTATGAAAGTTTTCCATGTGCTAACGCCATCAGCAGGCTAGAAAGCAAGCCGGCTCTCTGAAGACCCTCACACACAGATGGGCCGAGACTCCTGCTTTCAGCATGAAGCCCTGGGAGGTTCTGCTCAGGATCCTCTACTAACAGATAAGAACATTCTTCAATCAGTTCCTTCAAAATTTCAGAGTTTTACTGAACTATTTAAAGTTTCCTCAAATGTACTAAATTCTGACAGTATGTTTATGTCACCATTCCTTCCTCTCCACCCTTTCATTTTATTATTTTTCAGTGTTTCCATATTTATTATTTCCTTCTTTCCTCCTATTCACTGATTTCATCTCACTACTAAGCCTACCTGAAAGGGCTTTAGTTAGAACAAGGTACAAGACCATCAGTCTAAAAGCAAATAGAATGTTTTGCTCATGCTAGTCTTCCAGAGAAAAGTATTCCTCTTTCACTGAAGACAGTTTAACTTTGTAATATAAAAATCAGCTCTGCAAACCAAACTGACAGTGACAGTGTGCATTTTATCTGGCAGTAAGCAACACCCCTCTTTTGTTTGATTCTAATGAGTCATTTTCCATTTCAAAATCTTTTTTAAAAGCCACGTACTGGAAAAGTTAGCAATAACTTCACAGTCAGCCTTCCACTTTGTTTACTTTGAAATCATAAAGCTTGTGAGAAGACTCTGTAAAAAAGCTTCACAGTTTCAGTCTCCATTTTCTATCTAGGACAACTGTTCATCAAAATACTAGACATTAACTTTACCTCTGAACAACTTTCAATGGCTCCCTGCCAATCCGACAGTTTTAGTTTACAAGCGCCAATGTTTAGAATGCAGGTCAGAGCAACAGTTTTTAGCTTTGGTTTGTCTGCCTCCTCTGCCAGTGCTTCAGAAGCTTCTACATACCTGCAGAAAAACAGATTTACAAAGCACATGTATTAATGTTGCAACTCCCATTTTGTTTGGCCCTTAGCCATCTTTCTACAGGTATGTGCAAACTGGCCTATCCAAAGTGGTTATTTTTTAAGCAGTTTTAATTCCACTATTACAAATATCTATTAAACTAAATATACAAGACCTATCCTGACAAGAAAGATTAACTCCCTGGTGGTGAACGTTTTCCTGTAACTCCTAGTCCTCCACTGTACTAACAGCATTCTTTTTCTTAGACAAATGCACTGTTTAGATGGCATGAAACCATTAGGATTTCTCTCAGTGATTGTTTATTCCCAAAAACATGTTCTCATTAGTGGCAAAAAGTCAGCACTACCACTGCACCTTCCATGTTCATGGGAAGCTTCACCTCTTCTTCAGCTCCCTCAGCAATATTTTAATTGGTGTAGGAATCTATGGCTAAAATCAGAATCTAACTTTATCTTGTAAAGGAGGGTGGTTTACGAGCATTAATAACTCCACCTTCTTTCCACTGTCTTCACAACTTTTTTCTTGAACTTCAAAACTGACACTAGTTCAGGACTAAGCCACATCATTTAGAGCATCTGTTTCATAGGAAAACTGGTAGGCAAACTGTAACTCATTCTTCTTGAATTATGGTGTGCTAATGCTGTCAGTTTTTATGTCAAGTTGCATACATTCACATTTTGAGCATGCCATGTTTAATGCTGTCTTTGCAGATCAGTGCCTATGTAAGTTCTATTTTTGCATGCCCTATGACTGTTGCCTGGTATGTATCAAACTTTGGATCACAGAATAAGCAATACTTAAAAAAGATGAGAACCAGCAGAGAGATAAAAGGGCAAAAAGCTAAGGAGAGTTATGTTTGAAATGAACATCTCTACTATTTATAAATCATACCAAAACATGAAAGACAACAAGAAGTAATATGGTGGGTTTTTTTAAAAAGTGTCAATTCTTACATATAAAATAAATAAATAAAATGTTTAAGCACCAGTAGGAGAGGAAAAAGAACATAAAGTTATAATGGTTACTGTTGGTAAAAAGAAAAAAAACAACTGTCAGGATGGTTTGCCGGTGAGTTGTAGTTAAGACATGGGAGATACCGTGCCAAGAGCTATTCTATGCCTTTCAGTTCTGATGCAATGCCAGCTAACATACACCATTGTACATAAAGGTGTAAACATAAAATACAGACAGTATTAGATTTTAGTACAAAACAACAGGGCGTGTCCACAAAAGTCTGATCAGCTGGAAAGATCGAATTTGTTTACCCCACAAAAGTTAGTATCCTTCCAATCCACAGGGACAAACAAATAGGGACCAAATAGAAACCGTCTGCTCAGATTTGAAGAGCCTTCATTCCGTGTGTTTAAGAGTAAGCAAGGCAACTAATTGTAAGGGATGATACTGACCTAAGAATGGAGAGAAGAAATGGACAGCTACAACACACAAAGCCCTAAAGATCCATTTCATCCTCTTTTCTGGGTGATTTCTGAAAGGCTTACATAGAAATCCTATTTACTTTAGGTTTTCTGTTGGTCTATGAGGGGCTTTTTGAGGGCAGGGGGAAACGCTGCATCTTGGGTTAGTATCTGTAATTAACAGATACACTTTTATGGCTCAGAAAGACATTATTTGTTTGAATCCCAATCAGTTAAAAACTCAGCTGAAACATTAAATATGCCCAAATTCTTTTTCTTTCATTGTTGTTACTGCTAGTTAGCCAGTTATTATTGAGAAGGTAGGGATAAAGGTCAGTATATATATATATGTATATATATATATGTATATATATGTATATATATATATGTATATATATATATGTGTGTATATATATATATATATATATATAGGAGAAGCTCATAAAGCAAAAAGCATGAAAAAAAGAAAGGAGCAGTATGGAAACAAAAGCAAGACCACCATGATTTTGAAGACATGATTCTGAAGTATACGTGGAGTCAGGATGGTGGTATGAAGCCTCAGAAAAAATAATGGCAAATTAATAAGGGTCACATTTGGGGTACTCAAACTGACCTGTTTGTGAAACCTACTGGTTTTTAGAAATCTGAGAAAAAAGTATCTCCCTCCTTTCCTGTCCATTGACTACTCTGTCTACTATTGTGCTTTCTTCCCAGTTATGCACCAGCACACCAAGAGTATTAAAAAAAGAGCATTTAGTCAGTTCTAAACTATACTTCATGCCTATAGCTCTTACCTATAGCAGTGAGTAGAAGACCTGCTTGAGTAAGTAGCTAAAAAACAACCACATCTTTTCCAGATTTAGAAGGCTCTTTGTTTAAAAAAGAAGAAAGCACAGCAACAGGCACTTTTTAAATGCACATATCATTGCTTGTTATCAGTATTAATTTGGGTTACAAGAACTACCTGATTGAATGATGATAGCCTTACCGTAAACTTTTACTATACTTTTTAGCTGCCAATGCCCAATTTTGCGATTTGAAGAAAGTATTTCCTATATTCTTTATGTCTTCTGCTATAGCCACAATCTTGTCAACCTAATAAAATAGATGGAAAATATAAAGGATGAAGGTACTTATGAAAGAAGTCTTGAATAACTTAATGTTTAACCCAGGTCCATCCTCTTTCAAAGATTATAAAATCTCAGAATAAAAACATTCCAATTGTAGACAAAGACTAGCTTCAAGCCACTCCCGTAAAATTTTCTACTTTATGTAACACAACAGTCTGAAAGATTAAATTCCTAATGGGTTTTCTACAGTATAAAGTGTGAGAAAATACCAGAAACAACATAGCAGTTCAACTCCTTCCCCTAGATGCTGCTACCCACAGAAAGCTATATATAAAGGTGTTGACCGTTACTCATGTAAAAGAAGACATGTTAACAACCAAAGTATTCAACCAAGACTGACTTATTCCCCAGAAAAAAACTTGTCTTCTGCTTCTCAGAATGGTAAGAGTCCCCTGAACTCTGCACACACTCGAACTAGAGGTTTTTTCAACACAGTTCTTCTATCAAAACACTTAAAACACCTGTAGAAGGAGAAAAAGAACAACTGCCTGTCTTTATTGAATCCATTGTTTCCATTTCCAGTGTTGTTACTTTTCCAGTGGCAATTAAAGTTTATAATTACTGCTCTCTATAGCACAGCTGGCTTAAGCTCCATCAAATGTATATATTGCTCTTTGTAATGCTATCAGTTTACCCTTCTACTCTATTAGAATCAGTGACCTTGGAAAAAAACTAATTACAGCATGAGACCAATGTCATCATGGTTTCTGTAATTAGTTTATATGAACTAGTTTAAAAATGAAAGGCAGGCACCTGCCAGCTTCAGTTCTGAACCACAGCAAATGCTATCTATCCTAAAATAATTTCACAGGCTGAAGTCGTTCTCAGTGGCCTTACACAAGGAGTGTCTTGGTTTCTAGCTGTAATGTTTCTTTGCTCTTCTATTTCCAATACTCTATTTGGAACCTACACGTGCAGCCTCCTTTATCTGCCCCTCTATAAATTCACTGATTTACAGTTTGTCTATTTCACTTCATGATGAAGTAAAAACCTGCAGAAGAGCTGCTTCTACCAGTCTGCTCCCTAACTCTCACCATCAGGTCTCACTTCAGTTTGAACAACCTGAGCAGCAAACAACTACTGGGAATTGAAAACAACTAGCTCTGATGTAGTGAAAAATCTTTTTTAAAGGCTGAACTTTTACTATTTCTAGTACGTGAAGCAAAATATTTTTAAGGGTGGATATTTTAAAAGTTGCACAGAAAAAGTGTGTAAGTACAACATTTAGTCATCTGCAGGATGGAGTTCCAGTAATTGCAATTTGTCACTACAGCACAAACAAGAGTAGAAAGAAATGAAGGACAGGAAAAAAAGTGCAGCAACTGTTAAATAATTGTTGTTTAAGTTAATGGGGGGAAAATCAGCTGCAATTAGTACTGGAAAAAAAAGAGAGAGCAATCCACTCCCACAGCATTCTCTTTCCTAAAACTGTCACCATTTAATCAGGACCTTGACTGATTCCTAAGAACAAAAGACTTAGGGAACATCATCACAGATACCATGTAACTCAGATTACCTACCAGGTTTACATTCTGTAAGATACCTTAAAAGAAAAATACTTACATCTTTCAAGTCCATATCTGAATCTTCAGGAAAATCTGGATGAGCATCTCCAGATCCATCCTGAGGCACAATTCCCCAGTCATCTCCTTCCTTTAGCTCTCCACATTCTGCAATGACGCACAACTGAAAAAATAAACAGAAGTGTTAGTTGTTAAGACAGCTTCCCCCCAAAACAAAGCTACAGCTGATGACTGCTCTTTCAAATTCAGTACAAATGCTTTTTCATCAGTTGTTTGGGTGCACTGATTTCAGAAACCCACCACTTCATTAGCCTACCCTCATCACAGAATGTTTGGGCTGGAAGTGACCTTAAAGATTATCAAGTTCCAACCCCCTGCCACAGGAAGAGACACATTCCACTAAACCAGGTTGCTCAAAGCCTGTCCAACCTGGCCTTGAACACTGCCAGGGATGGGGCAGCCACAACTTCTCTGGGCAACCTGTGCCAGTGCCTCACCAACCTCACAGGGAAGAACTTCTTCCTAATACCTAGTCCGAATCTTCCCCACTTTCAGTTTAAAGCCATTCCTCCTTGTTCTATCCCTGCATGCCCTGGTAAAAAGTCCCTCTTCAGATTTCAAAAGGCTTTTGTCACACCAAGCATTAAGTTCAGAGGAGCAGCATTCCATGAACACCATACCCACGCTCCATGGAGAGGCTGGAAGAGGAACTGGCAGCAGGCTGAGCTGCAGCAGAACACAAGATACGGAAGTTCTACTGCGTTAGAGAAGACAGTTCTTTCGTAATCTACTAAGTCTTTTAAAGTTACAGAGGTACTAATGTTTCAAACCACAGACTGAGTTGACCTACACACCAACTGCTTTTCCAGAAATACAACAAGAATTACATATCCCCTAGGTAGGATTGTGAATTCCACCTTTTAATTCCACCACCCATCCTACACTTCTAGCTGTGCATTTCCACCTTCACCCTGGTAGAGGCTTCCACCCTCACAGCTGTGTTGAACAATAAATATTTCTTTTGTGCAGGGGAAATTTACAGCAAAAGAACAAAAGCCTCTTGACAAGGACAGCAAAATGGAAATTAACACTGTTCATAAAAATAACTGGCTAACATTTAACAGTTGTAAGAATTACACCAAGTATTTAGAAGATATGAATATATGTCATATAATGGAAGAATAAACATCATCTGTAGGTGCTCTGGATTTTGCTTACCCTAGCAGGAGTTTCTCCTTTCACTTCAACATTTTCCAGTATTTTAACTACTCCCATTCCTTTGATCACTTGGCCAAACACCACATGTTTCTTATCCAGGTGAGAAGTAGGCACCGTTGTAATGAAGAATTGAGAGCCATTAGTACCAGGTCCTGCATTTGCCATGCTCAGCAGCCCTGGTTTATCATGCTGTGTTGGGGAAAAGAAAATCACAACATATAAAAGATCTATTATAAAACCATACAGAAGATCCTGTAAGGCAGTTAATATATACAGCAAGGACAGCCATAATGGCAAGTTGGTAAACCAGTTACATATAGTTAGCAATTAATTTTACCCATCATGACTGAAGAGGGCAAATACCTAGCTCTGCACCTTTACTCGCCACACAGCAGTCCAGAAAGCAGAGCCGCCTGTGTGACTGGATGCTGTAACATCTGTCTGCTTCTGGTACACTCAATCCCTGCAGTGCTGCCAAGTTTGGACAGATCGCCTGAGAGACATGTGAAATTCTTCCCTGGGTTACTCAAGACCACTGGCCTTGAGAAACAAAGCTAAACACCACTTAAAGCAACTTCAAAGTTACACTCTCAGGATGGGTATGTACTGTTAATTTTATAAAGGCTGCTCACCCAAAGTATGTTGCAGAACTGTGGGGTTTATGGGTCTGTGGTCTTTATTATTTAAAGGTTGGGGGAGGAAGGGGGGAAGGTTAACTCCTTCACTTTCACAGACAGCCAGTTTTTATTCTCTTGCGATTTTTAACCATCTAATTATTTTGGCTTATGCTACCAGGCCACAATCTAACAAAAATTTATTAAACAGCCCAACATGAGAAAATATTGTTTATCTTGTTTGCTGCAAGTACTTTTTCCTTCTTTGAAATAAGAATTATCTTGCACCACCACACAGATTACTTCATTTACACTTGTACTGCAAAAATCTACTTTTCATATGTCTTGTGATTCTCTTGTTAAACTGACATGACGCAGCCATTAAGATGTTATTCTCCCCAAGCTGATCTGTTATTAATTGTAAGGAACCCTGTTTAACTTAAATCAGCATGTTATACCACGCATATATACTGAAGCATGCAAACTGTGGGATTCCTATGAAACTTGATATTGTGGGGAGAAGGGGAGGGAGACCACCATAGCAACTGTCAGACTTCAGAGAACATCTCTCCTAACTGTAATTAAATCTATGATGAATGTTTGGCTACATTTCTAGATATTGCTCCAAACCTGGTTATGGACTTTGACGCCTGACTAGTAGAGTATTACCATATTTTGTTTTCCTACAATATTGTTAGGAGGTAAACACAATTGCAGTCAGGGCTTTGTTTTAGACATGGGTCAACAATGCCTGTAATTCTTTTAGTCAGTATTATTGAGGAGTCATTCATATGCTATCACATAATTAGACATAATGAACTCAGTTAATGTCAGTGCTGAGACTGTTACACCTACAGCTCTGGGTGTCTTGACTGTTGTAAGGGGTGCTTGAAAAACATGTTATTTTTGTTGTTTCCAAGTTGTACTCCTATCCAGGTTCAAGATGTGATTACTCACAGTTCAAGCACAAGGGATTTTTTCATGCCACACTGCCCTTTCAGTACAGCTGAGAACACAGATGAGCACTCAGAAACAATTATTATGGTTGCAGTTTTTCTCCAGAACAGCTAAGTCTGCTATCCAAAACATCTAAGTCACAGTGTACAGGTAGTACTTAGATTTGAAGATCTTAAATACTGTTTAAATTGTAGGCTTAAAGTGTGCATACCTGCTGCACAGCATGATAAAAAGCAGTCCTCTTCCTGGAATAGCCATTTTCAAAGCAAGGTAAAATGCTTAAAATGCTAAAATGCTTTAAAAAGATTTTTTTCAAAAGTCAATTTATGTCAAAAGACAGACTGTGGAGGCATCAACTGCATTCGATTTTTATGATGAGAAGTCCGAAGAATGGTAATGGACATTTTGAAAGCTATGCCTTTGCAAAAGAAACAAGAAAAAATATACAGGATACACCCTGAGAAAACTGCTTATCTAAAATTGTACATGTGGTGTAAAGCACATGCACTTGCAGTCTCGCTAGATGATGATTTTGAGGACAAAGATTGTTTCAGAATTTCCTACTCTTGCAGCGCAGCTCCTGCCTCTCTTCACACTGCTGGGCTGACAAAACTGCTTGTGGGACTACACTTATGGTTGCTAGTAATGAAATAGTGAGCTCTGACACAAGAGTGGGAATAAGTAATGGAAGGAGTAGGAATTTCTGCCATCAAAGAGAGCATCTCTTAAAATGACATCCTCACATTGAGGCCTTTGCATATTCAAAAACTTGCTTTGTTCACAGCACGTTTTTCCAACATTTTGGGTGAAAAAAGCCACTTGTAAACAACCATTTACTTCTTGTACCATTGAAAATAAATGCAGTGGGGAAAATGCTTTATCTTTTGGATTAATTCTGCAACCTACCATGGATTCCCTACTTCTTAAGACACGTATTTCTCACATCTGATCTGAATGTTACTAATAAATGAAAAAAAAAGGTATAAAATCCAGTTAATGCTAACATACTGTATATGTCTGAGTAACAAAATTTGCCACTCTAATATCACCCTTAATTTGATGAGAACTAAAATATTGTTTCAAATGAATTTCTGATGGTGCAATTAAAAAGAAAAATTGAGCTATGGTTGACTTTGTTCAGTGAGGTTGACCTCATTTTGTGTATTCATACATGTATTCTGTACTCAACAAAGACTATAAGGACAAACTAGTTGGGGCTTTTTTGCTGCATTCGTTTGACTGCTTAAAAATACATGAACCTTGGACTAAACAGTGCTAATTCTGAACATCAAGAAAAACAAAAATCATTGAAACTTCAAAAACTGAACACAACTAGTATTTTCAATGGAGTACCTTATAATGAAAGTTTTCATCTTCAAATTTTTCACCATAGATACTTTCTCCACCTGTGCCATTTTGGTTTGAGAAATCTCCACCCTGGACCATAAACTGCTTTATAACTGTAAAAGAAAATAATTATAAAATATAGCAGCAAGGCAGGAAAGGCATGAAATAATAATTTGGAGATGATGAGTGATCCCTGTCAGCAGCACCCATACTTAAATAAAATCAAAACCCACCCTTTATTAAGTGTCCCCTAAGTACTCCTTTTCAGTTGATATTTAATCCTTTACCTGAAATTCATTTCAACGTACTCACAGCGCACACTAGACTAGTTTTACTAACTTACTAATGCATTTATATTTTACTACTGTCAATGCATGGTAAGACCATCTTGTCATTAGGAGGATCAGAAAGTCAAAAACTTTACTTTCAGTCAAGCTATTTCTTAAACAAGTACTCCAAAATATTACTTAACATTATTTCAAATATGATAATATAGGACTTCAGTTACCAACAGGAAAAGAGAGGATTTCATGGAACTTACTTCTATGGAAAGGACATCCTTTGTAATGGAGAGGTTTTCCAGTGGTAGGCCCCATTCCTTTCTCTCCCGTACATAACGCACGGAAATTTTCAGCAGTTTTAGGTACAACATCAGCAAATAATTCAAAGACAATGCGTCCAACTGAAATGACAGATGAATGAAGCATATTTTTAAGTCACATCCTTGGCATGGTGATGCGTTACTGGGCAAATGTTATTCAGTTTGCATTTTGGGCTTGTTCAGTGGCAACTGCTGGCACAGATAGAGTAGATTTTTAGCAAGATTATCAGCAACAATGAATTCCACTATCAAGAACACTTTAAGGGGAATAAAGACAGATTCTGCCAAAAATTTCAAATGCGTCTTTTGCCAGGAAAATGTGCATAGGAAATTACACGTGTATTAAAACCAAATTGCGTACTTTAACGTGTATACTGATGTCTATTTTAACATATATATGTAGTCTGTTCAATCAAAAATAGACAAAATTTAAAGACTGGTTTGCCTTTTATTTGATCAAAAAGCTTATGCCAAACATGTATACTAACCTTACTCCTCATTCTCTTAAACCCCAATTTTACTAGGACACAGTAATACCTGAGGAGGAATAATAGCTATTTACAGTTACAGATGCTGCAAGCAATTGTTAAATCAAAAAATGTACTTTTTTTAACTGAAGTGAAACCTGTGTAGCTAACAGATCCTGTAATAGTTGATAAATGGATTCTGTGTCAGACTCTCATCTTTTCATAAAGTGGTTTCTTAGGGAGCTGTTTCTCACTCCTCGCAGCTGCCATCAGTTGATGATCCTGTTTTCTCATCAGCCTCACAGTCAATTAGTTAACATAACTTCACTCTACCGGAAGCTAAATGTAAATATATTAATTCTAATTAATACAGGAATGAAAACAAATTAGAGAACTGAAAGTCAATAACCACAGATCCTCTTGCAGACTTGCTTCTTTTATTCTTTCGAGCAGCAGAACAAATACATGAGAGGTGCTGCCTTGACAAAACGGCAGCATCTATCTTCACCCATGCGAATGCTGGGAACCTGCACTTTCAAGTACCACCCCAGCTACCATGTTGTTGTTTTCGGATTTCCATTTTGACCGTTCACACAGATTTTCCAGTGACCTCCTGCAACCCTGACGACAGACGCCAAGGGAACAACCAGGCCCGCCTCAGCTTTCACCTCCTTACACCACAGCTGCCCGGCTCAGCGGGTCTCCAGTCGGTCACCGCCGGAAGGCAGAACCCCTTCCTGACCAAGGCCGAACCCTGCGGTGGGGTGAGCGGGAGCAGGGGAGTGGGCCGCGGCCTGCACCCACATGGCGCCTGCTGGTGCGCGTCTCTGAGGGGAGCCTGTGACAGCGGTACCCGCTCCCGCACGGACACTCCCCCAGCTGGGAAGCCCGGGGACGGGGTACCTGTGCAGCCATGTGGCCCGTTTCCCTCGGGCCTGTGGGCTCTGGTGGGGAAACCTCGGGGGAAGAGCGCAAAGCCCCCGGATAAGCCCCTCCCCGTCCCAGGGACGCCCGTTCACGGCGAGCCGCGTTTCTCCTCTCCCGAGCCGGCTGTCTGTACTCGCAGCTCGGGTGACTGCAGCCAGCGTGGTGCGGCGCCATCGGGGCCCAACCCTGCTTGTTCCTCCCCGTCGAAAACGTTCCTCTCCGCGGCCTGGCCCGGGCATGAGCCACGCAGCTCCCCCCCGCTTGGCCCGGCCCCCGAGCGTTCAGCACAGGGGTATCCCAGCCCCCCCCGACCCGGCCCGGACCCCGCCGCTTCCGCCCCCTCCCCACCTCGCTCGCCCCCGATGTCCACATCGAAGAAGGTGCGGGGATTGGAGGGTTGGCTGGGCCGGGAGACAGGCGACGGGTGCGACATATCGTAGCTGCCCGCCGGCTCGCTGGCTCCGCCTGCTCGGCCGCCCGCGATTCCGGCCGCCGCGGGGTCGGGGCCGCTCGCCGCTCCTCCCACGGGCGGGGCATGGACCGCAGGGAAGGAAGCCTGGCCCCGCGCTAACCCCGGCCCGGTGGAAGGGGCCGTTGCTGTCAGGTGAGGACGGGAGAGCCGGGGTTGTGGTGGTCTCCCCCGGTGCCCCGGCACGGCCCAGCACCGCCGTCCCAAGCCGCTGGTGGTCTGGCTGAGGGCCGCCAGTTTTGGCTGCAGGCGGAGCGCTGCGCGGGGTGCCGCACCGCGGAGCAAGGGCCCCGCAGATGGCCGCAGGAAAGGTCTGCCCCTGCGGCCTGCCTCTGAGCAGCCTGAAATGACTGAGGGTAGCGTGCAAAGGAAAGAATGCCCGCTTCTTTCTTGAGTTTTTACACACAGAGAGAAGGCCTGGAAAAGCGGGTGAGGAGAGGGATTTCTAATTTTGCTTGGGTTCATGTTTCAGGAGAGAAATACAGACCTCGTGAAAAGCTGCAACTCCTGGAAAAAATGGCACATTGTCAAAAGTGACTATCACCATATGACTGTTCAGAAACCCCGAATAACTCCTGTCTTCTTAAGGTCTGAAAACAAAATGTGTTTCTTCCCGAAGTGTGAGTATCACAATAACTGTTACAAGGCAGTCGCTTTCAGCCACTTGCATTGACCAAGGGATGTGAATACCATCAGAGAACTTTGTTGTGGCTCCTCAAGGTGCAGAATTCCCAAGTGGATGAATGGTCAACATGGCCACATCCTGTGCTCATTGGCATCAGGAAAGCAAGGTATGAGTTGGGGGAAAAGCAGAAGGGTGCTGGGCTTTTACTCTTGCAAACTTACAGCCTTTTGGGGAATGCAGCTGATCAAAAGAAGTCTCTACTCCTTGGACTTCTCTAATCCATCCCAGAAAACTATATACATCTTTTGATTCATTGTATCATCCAAAGGCTTTCTCCTTTAATTCATGTCATCTTTATATGTTTAGACTTGAGTTTCACCAAGCTGTTTTTCATCTCTCTCTCAGTATGTTCTTAATATTAGATGTGTCAGAGGGCAGTTGTAATTCCCAGACTGAAAGAAAAGTAGCATTGATATTACTAACACTGTAGTCCGTATACTTCATCACGATCATTCCCACAGCCTCTGTGCAGATGTTGGATAGAAGATGTGATTGGCACCAAGTACTGTTGCGTATTGCATCTGAGAGCTCTTAACAGAAGGAAAAGCCGTCTGCTACCATCTGAGAATGCTTAGTGAGGAATCAGTGGAACCGTGCTAAGGCATTTTTCTCTCTGAGCCAGGTCATGCAGCTGTGTTAGAGGTTTCACATGCTCCACAATGTCAAAGGCACCAGAGCTCTGAGTCACCTGTAAGTCACCAGGCATCTGGCCGTGGTCACTGGCTGAGATATTTTTATCATTACGCTCAGCCTAGGTGAGGTGCAGTGGTGTGGGAGAAGTGATCTCAGTGAGGCAGTTGCTAGCCAAGTGAGTATGGTCTAGAAGAGATTTCTTTAGCAGACATCAGAGTAAATTGTGTTTTGTTGAGCGTGTCCCCCGCAAGAGCTGTTGGCAGCTTCCTCTCAGGAAGAAGCAGTGATTCATGCTTCCAGGAGCAGGCTTACGCAGTCCCTACAGGTTTTTTTCCAGCCAAGTTGGAATAGTCTAGATTCTAGATTAGTAATTCATATTACAGTAGTTGCTCGGGAGTCCCTATGTGCAAAGTACTTTACAGGTACAAAGAAAGAGGCAGTCCCTGTGGTAACTTGGAGATGTGAGCTAAATGACAGAAGTCAAGCAACTTTCTCAGTGTTAGTAGGAGATTCTGGAAAATATGTAAGCTGAATGAATATCTCCAAAGCACAGCAGTAGCATAATTACATATTAATTTATAGTCATTGACAGATTGTAAAAACAAGTATAGTGTCACTTCTGTCAAGAATTTACTGAGTGATTTAATGTTCAAATTATTACATTAAGTTGTACACAAAATTGCTAGCCTAATGCTGCAGCCTGATGGAATGCAAAGATCAGAGAAAGGGATCAGCCAGTTGTAAAAATCTTTGTTTTCACTTCTTCTTCTCTTCCTGACTAAAGAAGCTATCATTTATAAATGCTTAGAAATGCATTTATATTCTAAAACTTGCACTCTGTTGAAGACACAATAAGCAAATTTATTTCAGTCATTCTAGCCTGTCAAACAGCATTCATGAAAGAAAAAATTGTAAAATAAGGATAATTGTTGATTGTGTAAGCTAGGAAAATTGTTGCTGATTGTGTAAGCTAGGAAAATATTTAAACATTCAGATTAGGATTTTTTGCTTTTTGTTTCATTTTCTTGCGTTTTCTCACCTCTAAATCTGTATTTGACACTGTGAAGAAAGTAGAAGCTTAAACATATTCATTCCACCAGAAGGTGAGTGCTTTGGCTCAGTGCAGAACTGCCTTGTCTAGGGATATTAAAAGCCATTTTGGTCTGTATAAGAGTAGTTGTCTGTGCAGTTTTCACTGGACTGAACTGTAGCTTCAGAATATGGTCCAGTGGAGTCTGATGGGATCCACCTGAGGAGTGACTGAAGCACACACCTTACTGGCTTTTCAGAACAGGTATTAAGAAACTTTCAATAAGCAGGTTTTTGGTAACAGTCTTGGTAAGGACACTTTCACTGCCTTCTGTGAAATAGAGCAGCCACTCAGCCAGTGCCGTGTGACACACGGGGTGCATCCTGTGCTGTTCCCATGTGACCTGGCACATCAAGCATGTAACCTTCATGAGAGAGACATGAGATAGGAGAGAAGAAACCTGTTTTTTCATCATTAGGCTTATTGTTTTCCAGCTGAACCAAGTCTCTTTCTCCATAAAGCTGAATAAAGAGGTCCTAGATGAAACCCATAATGAGCAGTTACTGACTCTGAGATGATTCCTCTAAGCTGAATTAAGATGCAATGTCAGACAATGGTAGAACTGTATGTACTTATCGCGGGATGTTTTAAAAAGAAAAGTGTCTACACAGAGCTGACATAATATGACAGAAATTGAAAGAAGTCATGCATTTACTCATCACTAACTTTCAGATACACTGATTCTAAAGAAATAGTTTAGCTAAAAACCAAGCAAAAATAAGCAGACTTTTTAGCTGTATATTTTAGCTCTGCTTAGAACATGTTTCAGAGGCAAATAACAAAGAGTAACATTTAGGACCTGAGGAGGTATGGTAGAGGGTGCCTATGACTTTTGCTAACAGTACAGCCATGGCTTACAAGGAGAGGCCCAAAGCATTAGAGAGCTGCTGGCCACAGTTGCCACAGTGATGATGTGGGATGACAGTTTTGTTGCTGAATTCCTGCCCTCACTTTTGATACAAATGTATGTCCTGTATATTACTGCACTTTCATGTAAATGCATGCTACCGTTTATCATAGTTATCGCCAAAAGGTATTAAAGGGCTTGTTCAACCTGGAGAAGAGAAGTCTCCAAGGAGATCTTAAACCAGCTTTCCAGCACCTAAAGGGGACCAACCAAAAGCTAGAGAGGGACTTTTTACAAGGGTGTGTAGTGACAGGACAAGGGGAATGGCTTTAAACTGAAAGAGAGGAGACTTAAATTAGACATTAGGGAAAACAGTCTTCACCTTGAGGGTGGTGAGACACTGGCACAGGTTACCCAGAGAAGCTGTAGATGCCCCATCCCTTTCAGTGTTCAAGGCCAGACTGGACAGGGCTTGGAGCAACCTGGTCTAGTGGAAGGTGTCCCTTCCCATAGCAAGGGGGTTGGAATTAGAGGATCTCTGTGTTCCCCTGGAATCCAAACCATTTTATGATTCTGTGAAAATATAAATTATGATGACTTTTGTGTGTGTGTGTGTATGTGCAGAAAGCCTTTTTGGATTCATCTAATGTAGAATGGAGTTCAAGGTGAACTACATCAGCATGGATTTAAAGACCAGAGTGCAACCAGAAATATGACGTCCCACGACAGAATTTGCCACTGAAAATCTGGGACCTGAGGCTTTCCAGCTAGGCTTTGCATGGAGTCCTGGGCCAGGAGGCTTAGACATTCAATTTAACAATGTCAACAACTCTGCTGCAGAGAGGAACAAAACCAGGTTTTAAACAAGTGTATGAACATTCACAGGCATGTGCACATGTAAGTATGTAAGGTATGAACATCTTATGTATGTAAGTACAGTAGTGATTTCAGAGGACTGTAAATACCAATTGCCTTCACACAATCCATTTATCACTGTATTACTCAATATTTATATTGTGATGATTAAAAGGAGTCATCTCTTACCTGGCCTTTCTCTCTGTTTTTAACACCGAACACTGCTGAAAATTAATGTTTCATTACATACATCAGTATTTCCCAGTAATTTTGAAACAATTATCTTGCATATTTCTCTTTAAACTGTCCTTCATTTTCAGCTAACTGTATGTGCTGTGTAAAGAGACAGTGAAGCTGCTTATCTATATTAAGGCAGCACCTCTGTGGCACTGTTCCGGGGCTGGGAAAAGTTGCTGCAGCAACAGCTCAAGTTATGTAATACTCAGTTCCACGATGGATGAGTAAGCCTGTTTGCAGGGGGCTGCAATCCCAAGCTCTCCACTCCTGTCAGTTTCTGCCCCTGCTTGCAAAGTGGAATGCATTTTATAATAGGTTTTATAATTCTCTGTTGAGAGTAATTTAGACTTGCTCTGCTAACTAGTAATAATGGCAATATGGAGAGAGAATAATTCTAGACATACTTGGTATCACTTTGTACTTGGCATGTTTGAAGTGGCAATAAAAATTGGATTTTGTTTATTTTACAGAATCCAAAATGTTGCTGAAGCATTGCAAAGTGTAGCAAGACTTGTGTTCATGTAACTTGGCATGCGTCACCACGCTAAGCATCAAGTCATTAGTGAGCACCATGGATTAACGAACTTTTTGTTAAATCTTCAGAGTTTAGTTACCTGTCCTGGCCTCTAGCTTCTTTCTGTGGTTTCTCCAAAGCCTAGTTCTGACAAACTCCAAAGCTTTTGGAATATTTTGGACTTATGCATTCAGGTCCAAGCAGGGGGGAAGGGAAGCAGCTGTAACGGAATTCAGATTTCATCCAGGTCCTAGTGATGGGGAGGCAAAGTGTGACCTGGAAGACTTGACTTTCAACCCAGCCTATCCTGGCTATAAGACCTAATCCCTGCTTTCTCAGGAGAGAGTCTTCTGAGAAATTTACATGCTATGAAACACAGAAATACTTACCTGAGCATTCAGCTATTCCAGGTTTTGAATGACTTTTTTATGGTTTAGTGGTGGACTTGGCAGTGCTAGGTTAACAGCTGGACTTGATGATCTTAAAATTCTCTTCCAACGTAAATGATTCCATGATTTTTGTATGCCACATTTTTATTTCCTGTATTTCCTAGAAGAGGTGAGGGCTGTAAACACACCATCTTGCTGCAAATGGTCTTTTCTTGACAGATAGTATGGCTTTTTTCTTTACATCTGCTCAAACTTTGCACACCACTTTTGCTGTTCTTTAAGAAATACAATCCAGTGCTTATTTCTGGAGCTGAATGCCTAGATTCTCATTTGCATTGATTACTATGTCAACCAGGATGTCTTTCATCTTGTTCAGCCACACCCTGCTATTCACTTCCCTTTCACTGTACTGTCATCTCCATGCCCTCACTCTTTGGTCCTTCAGCTTTGCTTGCATGGGTTGATCTTAATGACTGGGGGCATTTGGTGATGATGGTGGAAGTAAAGAATCAAAAGCTGCAAGAAAACCCAAGCTGAAAGGTTTACACTGGGTATTCCATCTCACAGATGAAGTGGCTGAGAACCTTCAAAATGGCAATGCCTTCTGAGAATAAACCTTGAGACAGGGTCAGCTGAGCAGTACAGGATTCAAGCTGGGGTCACAGAGGGAGCAGCTGATCAGATTATCAGGCCAGTAGAAACTCATCTTTTGATTTTTTAGAGATAAATCGGCTTATCCAACCACGGAAAGGCTGGCTCCAAAGCACCAGCATGTTCTCCACCTCTTCTGCTGCTACTGGATGTTGAGTCTGCAGTCAGCTATTGTAATAGTCTGTTACAACTATTGCCATAATCGCCATTCTCCATGTCATGTCTCCAAGTTTTCTGAACAGGAAGCTCTCATAATTCTGCTACGTACCTGATTAAAACAGAGCATTTAAGAGTTGGATTCTCTTGGTGGTTGCATGGTGGTGTTGCCCTGCTGCTGGGAAAAAGCACAGAAACAGCCCTTCCCCCCAGATTAAACAAAGCTCCAAATGACACACACACACACCCTAGTACTGTAGCATTATTTAATTATTTTGTGAATGAAATAGATCATTATAGAGAAATGAGTAAAAATAGGCACCTTCCAAGCAGTGCCACCTTAATAAAGGAATCATAATGGTTTGAATCGGAAAGGACCTTAAAGCTCATCTAGTTGCAACCCCTTTGCCATGGGCAGGGACACCTTCCACTAGACCAGGTTGCCCCCTCCAGCCTGGCCTTGGAACACTGACAGGGGTGGAGCATTCAACACTTTTTGGGGCAACCTGCTCCAGTGCCTCACCACCCTCACAGTAAAGAACTCCTTGAATTTTCCCTGTTTAAGTTTTAACCCATTACCCCTTGTCCTATCACTACAGTCCCTGATGAAGAGTCCCTCCCCAGCATCCTTATAGCCCCCCTTCCGATACTGGAAGGCTGCTATGAGGTCTCCATGCAGCCTTCTCTTCTCCAGGCTGAACAGCCCAAACTTTCTCAGCCTGTCTTCATACGGGAGGTGCTCCAGTCCCCTGATCATCCTCGTGGCCCTCCTCTGGACTTGTTCCAACAGTTCCATGTCCTTTTTATGTTGAGGACACCAGAACTGCACACAGAATTACCCCCTTCGACCTCCTGCTCACACTCCTTACGTGTGCGTATACGGGTGCTTACTACTGTGGATAGACGAATCGGCGCCCGCTGTACTGGCATGGGGACTGCACGTGCTCTCTCAGCACCTTCCCCCCAACGTCTCAAACCGCCGCACCCCAGCGCGAGACAGGCGCTGTCCCTTTAAGCGGGCCCCCGTGCGCCTTACCACGTGCTGGGGGCGGGGCAGGCAGCGCCGCGCAGCCAATGGGGGATGCTGGAGGGGCGCGGCGCGTTCGCGCAGCCTGTCTCCGTTGCTGTCGCGCGGCTGCTGGCGGCGCGTCTGTGCCGAGCAGTGCCGTGCCCCGGCCGGCGGGTGGGCAGCTGTCAGCGCCGCGGGCCGGTTCGGCCCCTCGGTCAGGTGACGGGCGGCCCCCCGGAGCGGTGCGGCTGGGCAGCGCGGCGCTTCAGTCACCTCACCTCGCTTCCCCTCCCCTCGCCTCCGCGCAATGCTGGGCGGCTCCGCGGCGGCGGGGATGCGGCCGCCGCCGCTCGCCGCCCGCTGAACAGCTGTGAGACGCGCGGTGGGGCCCCCGCCGGGCAGGACGGCGGCAGCAGCATGGCCCCTACCCTGCTCCAGAAGCTGTTCAACAAAAGGGGCGGCGGCGCGGCGGCCCCCCATGGCCGCGCTCCGGGGGAGGGGCCCGCCTTCAGGTGAGCGGCGGGGGCAGGGCGGGTCCAGGCTCGCCGGAGCGCCTGCACACGGGCCTTGCACACAGCCGCTTCGAAGGGGCGGCTGAGGATATTACTGTCCGCTGCCCCAGGTTGAGGGGCCGCTGCCCCCCGGGACTCCCGCTGCGAAGTTTCCGCAGGGGCTGGGGCAGAGACCAGCGAGGAGGGAGCACCCCGGGTGGTGATGGTGCGGCTCCTTCTGCCTTTCCCCTCTTTGGTTCTCTCAGCCATTTTATATCCGAGCTGGTAGTGTCACGCTCGGGGTCGGGGGGCGCTCAGTGGGGGACACCGGGCGGAGGCGCCAGGCCTTCTCTTACCTTGCGTTTGTACAGGATTGCTGTGATAACTCGTGCTCAAGTCTCGCTCATCAGCGAGATGGAAAAAAACAAAAATGGCTTAATTGTTGTGACCTAAATACACGTGCCTAGTCTGATGACCCACTGAGCACTGGGCACCTTCCACTGTTCTCCCTGCTCGCGATAGGGCAAATGCTTAAAGGTGAGATCTAGTCACTATTGCTACTTTAGGGCTTGAATATGTAATCTTTATATAATACTGAATTATTACTGTTTTTTCCGCCCTCGGGAACAGCATTTTGGTTTGGGGCTTTGTTACTTTTAGCATCTGTTCTGCTCACAAGACCAAACTGGTCCTGGTGAGCACACTTGACCATGCCATGCATGTCCAGTAACCTCTGTGTCTGTTTTTCTGTTCGGCATGAGTTGATGGATCTTGTGATCAGATAGTATATGGGATTGAATTGGAATGTAGGCTTTCTATACTGAAACTATAAGAATAGTAAGGGAGGGAGAAAAGTGGAAATTATCTTGATCCACATGATGCCAAGTACAAAAGATGACAATCATGGAGCCCTTATGATTTCAGAGATGGTCTGTGTGGGCCATGGCCATATGCTTGGCCAAAGCTGGAAGATCTTGGTGAAAAATGGAGTAACGGCAAAATGGCATTAAGATATTTGGGTTATGAGGCAATTCCTTTGAAAGTGGTAGTCACAGTACTAGTGTTGCATTCATATCAGAAAGCAGGGCTGGTGAATTTCAGGAGGCTATAGTCTATGGGCTGTGCTTGCTAGTTACTTTTTGTAGCACTTACCTTGTGACTTAAATAGTCTCTTTAATTGAGAGAAAATATTTTCCACATTTAAACTGAGTAACAATTCCTGACTAACATTTTGCCTTATACTTAAAATCTTACCAAGTACTCTGTGTCAGAGAGCGGTGCTGCAAGTTCTAGTTTTAGGATTTTCAGATTTGTCAAGGATTTCCATGAAGGCAGATTCCTTGTACCCCCCCCCCCCCTTAAAATCAGTAGGATTGTTCCATCTGGAATATTTTGTGATTGTATTAATTTTCTTCTTCCTGTTCTTTAGGTAAGATGTCCAACACTTAGTTTTTAGTTTGAATAACATCTAATGATGTGGCACTTCAAAAAAACCCTGTTATATTTAAAATACTATTGTAGGAACTGATCGCTCTTTTTATCCCACTATTTTCCTCCCATTCCCTTGCTATCTGGTTTGTTTGTTGGTTTGTTTTTTGGGTTTGGTTTTTTTTTTTTTGCAAATTTAATGTAGTTATTTGAAGCATTTTGCATATGTTTGTTTTTTTTAACCTGTTAATACTGCATTAAGCTGCTTCCTTATGACCTCTGAATATGTTGCAATTCTTTTCTTTCTTGTGATCTGTTGATGACCTGCAGGAGCATACTTACTGGGTCTTGGAAGCTCTTCTGTAGTGTTTGTAATAGACTTTCTGTTAAACAGTAATCTCTGAATGGAGAGATGTGATTGGATTTAAGTAAAATCGAAGACTTGATCCTTTGGTAGCTTCCGTTTTAAGCATATGCTGCTGGTCACTTTCAGAGGCTAAGTGGCAGGATCATTTTCTGATCTAATGGCAGGCTTACATTTTTAGGGATTTTAGTTAGTTTTATTCTGTCTCTTTGGGTTAGTAAGGTCCTCCTCTACATTCAGTATGTCTTGCTGTGTGTAGGTCTCTTGAGTGGCCCTGTAAGACCCGTAACAGTCTGTATCCTTGGACTTTGAATTGTTATGGAAGTCTTGAAAGGTTAAGTATACTCAAGCACCATCCTTACAACAGCAAAATTGCCAACAACCCTAATAAATAAATTTGACAGCTTTTTTTGAGTATACTGGTAGGAAGCTTTAGATTTTCCAGTCTTCCCAGGATCACCAGAAGAAATTCTGTTGCAAAGGGCTATCAACCACGCTTGAGGCTTGCCTGTAACAAGTACTGCAGGTGGTTGTTCCGTTGCCTTCTCTGCTTTAACATCTTGACCAAATGTTGGTGCTGCTTCCTCTCTTTGGTTCTGAAGAAAACAGCAAGCTCTAAGGTTCATATTGTTTATTGGGATGAGCTGGCACAGCCTCAAAGAGAGACATGGTGCCTATAGCTGAATGTGAAGCCACAGGAAATTGTTTCTTGGGTACATGAGCATTAACATCTTAATTTGGGTTAGGAGTGCTCTTTTAAAGAAAACCTCTCAATTGTCTCTATTTACTGTACTTTGGCTTATGTAGCCAAGTGGCTTAAGTATATAAACTTGATTCCTGTTGAAATGAATTAAATAATCAGGTGTGCTCCAACTACTAATGGGCATTCAGTTCCTGGGACCAGACTATGGCTGGTCAAAAGTAATACTCCAGTGTGGTGGGTCAGGTCCTTAGCGCCAAAGTAAAACCCACAGTGTGGGTGTCAGGTCCTTAGCGCCAGTTAATAGGTCCTTAGCACTGTGATTCTTGTCTTGTTGAGCTGTGTTCATGTAAACATAAGCCTTACTTGCTGGGTGAGGAGAAAATAAATATGATGTGTAGATGTTAATATAGGGCTATTTAGATACTAGGACTTTTTACTGGCCTGCACCTCCCTTCAAAATAATGAAAGTATGAAGTGGTTGTAGTCAGACTTGCAGAATATCTTAATTTTTTTTTTTTTTTAAGAGAAATTGTAAAGCAGCTGGAGAACAGATGGGTATTAGTGACATGATATTGTATTTGTTCTAAGCAGTTTTATACACAGATCTTCAGTTTCTGGTTTCTGTTACTACTGCTTTTTGCTTCCCTTAACTGAAAATATCTATATATGTGTTTGTGTATGTAAGTGTATAATGCACACATACGAATATATATGTATACACACACCTTTCAACAGAGGCATGTAAGTGACTGTAGTTCAATGTATTTCTTTGTAGCCTCTAACACTAAATCCAAAATACTTGGTCAGAAATGTGTATTTATGTGGCTAAATTCCCCTACTATTTCTTATTTCCTTATCAGATGTTACTTCCCCTACAAGATTGATTTAGAGTAGTTTCTACAGGTTTTTGGAATGCTATCAGGATTATGTGCTCAGCAGAATGGTATCTATTAATACAAAAATAAAGCATCCTAGTCCCCATGAATGTTTAATTTTAGGGATTGAGTATTTTATAAGCATGCAGTATCTCAAGACTAGAATGTTTCAAGCGCTAAGCATGTATTTTACTAAGGTGCTGGATGGTGGTTTTAAGGAAATGGACATAGGTTGCAGGTAGTTTGATTGTACTTAAATTTGTAGCAGTTCTTCTGTGTCCTGATTTCAGCTGTAACAGTTATTTTTTATTCCTAGCAGCTGGTGCAGTGCTGTGGTTTTGCTTTAGTTTGGGAACAGTGCTGAATAGCACACAGATGTTTTAGTTGTTGCTAAGTAATGCTTACCTGGATCAAGGACTTTTCAGTTCCATGCTCTGCCAGTAAAGAGGAGCACAAGAAGCGGGGAAGGAACAGAGACAGGACCCCAGATCCAAACTAGCCAAAGAGGTATTCCATACCACAGCACATCATGCCCAGTATATAGACTGGTGGAAGTTACCTGGAAGGCCCAGATCACTGCTTGGGTCGGGCTGGGTATTGGTCAGCAGGTGGTGAGCACTTGCATTGTGCATCACTTGTGTTTTCTGTGTTTTCTATGTTTTCATTTTTAAACTTTTTTCTTCCTATTGTTATTATTACCCGTATTGTTTATTGTTATTATTTCTATTATTATATTTTTACTAATTTCTATTATTAAGCTGTTCTTATCTAAACCCATGGATTTTATATTGTTCTGATTCTTTTCCCCATCCCACAGCATAGAAAGGAGGGGAGTGAGTGAGTGGCTGTGTGGCACTTACTTGGTGGCTGGGTTTAAACTATGACACTGTAATTGTGCTTACCTGACTATAGAATGAGACTTCATGTCGGTGAGTTTCTGAGCCTTTCAACATGAAAGATTGACATTACCCTTAAACTGAGGGTTCAGGCTTCACACGAATTTTGGTCTTTGATTTTTTTACTTTTTTTTTAATGACATGCCTATATCCTGGGATGTAAGAGTGGAAAGAAGTACCTTGGAGTTTCTGGAAGACTGTTTTCACTGCTGAATGTGTAATTTCTGCTTTGCAACCTCTGATGAATTTTCTTTGGAATTGGTATGTTTAGTGAAGGAGTGTTGTAAAACAGGGAATAACTTCATTTTATGTGGATTCTATAAAAAAAAAAAAAAGGTTGTGTTATTTCAGCTGTGTTTGAAACTCGCAAATGGGCTGTTTCTTCAGCTTTGAGTATCAGCTGCTCCTTCTGGTGTGTATAATGGAGCGGATGTCATGTTGTAAATGCAGGATATCTATCTGGTAACAGTTTGTTAGCTTTGGTATATGAGATCATTTGTTTGGCAGCTGATACTAGTAATTCCTTTGGTCATAGCGCTGAAATGCTTGGTGAGATCCTATTTGCTAAGCATTATTTCACAGCATTTATTACCAGCCTGGCAATGTTCCACCTTCTGAAAAAGGAAAGAAAGCAGTAGTGAGCTTTGAGTCTGCTTGCTTGTCAGTTATATCTTTGTTAGAATGAAACACTCCTCAGCAAATTCTTGTAGCCTAATTGGGCTTCTCTTGAGCTTCTTGCGGCTTTGTAAGCATCCACACAGCAGTAACACTACTGAGCACTCATGCATTTTCATGCATGGAAATATCATTAAACATCTGGCTGTAAACCCTTCAAAAAGCATTTGGAAGAAAAAGCATTACTTTATATGCTGTACAAAGGGCAATGCAGCCCAGGGCCAGATCTGACCATGGGGGCAGGGAAGTTTAAACAGCAAGTCTAAGCCACATGTCTCTTCACTGACAGCTTAAGGTGAGCCTTAAGGTGCAGTGTAATACCTCTGCTCTTGCATTAGCCTTTCCTCAGTCAGTAGAAAGAGAGTAAGTTCTGCAGAGATTTATTGCAGTGTCAAGAAAACAGCTTAGAGAGGAAGTGATTGAAAGTATGGTAGAAACCACATTTCCAGCCTGGAGCTGTTTTTAAGGAAAACAAGCAAATTCCAAGTCCTTCAGCTTTTGAGCTTTACAGGAACTAGCGCCATTCTCCTCTTTAAGTTATTTGGATTTTCCCTCCCCTACACACTTCTACACTTCTGTCACTGAACAGCCTGTTAGTTTCCTCTAGCTTTGCTTTGAGACTAACTCATTCTCTCTCAAAACTGCAAGAGACACCCCTTTGCCTTCCCATATGGCTTAAAAAAAAACTGTGTGGAAATGCATAAGTATTGATGTGCTGAGAAGGATGGATGTACTTTGGTTATTTCTTTTAATTCCATTAAAAGATACATTCTTGTTTGATCAGATTGGTTTTGGCAGGGGGTTATCTTATTTCTGTTTTACAAGTAACTTATCCATGCGGCATAACCAGCTAGAAGTGTTATTTCCTACACATCTAACATTTAAATTGTTGCGCAGTTGGATAGCAGGTGCTTGGTTCCTTATTCTTGGGGTAGTTTTGCTGTTTACATGTCCAGAACTGGGTGAGTGCTCTACAATGTACTACGCTCAGTAGAAAGTGATTTGGGAATACTAGTGACAGAAAGCCTTGGAGCTGCTTTCCCTTATCAGAAGCACAGCTTGAATCAGAATACACTACAATCTAAAGCAGTGATGCTAATGCTATAAGGAAATACTTGTCTGTTGACACAAATGGATTGATGTAAGAAAATAAAGCTGCTTGGGGCTGAAAAGTGTGGACATTCATTCATAAAAGCAGAATTCATAGACAACTTTTTTAAAAGCTGATGCAGAGCTGTATTGTCAGTAGAGGCTGGCTTCATACAAACTTACGTAAATTTTGTAACTTTTCTTATGTGGTTTTAGCTGAAGTAGCAGAACAGCTTTATTAGAACTTGAGAGGAAAGAAGGATGGAAGAGGTTTGACAAAAATGTAATCATTGTCAAAATAGGATGACATGATGACTGTTGTGGGATGTAGGTGTTTCTGTACACGGTAGTGCCCTTTACCTGTAGCTTTGGTCTGAACAGTGAGTAACAACAAGCTAAAAGCCCAGAGAATGTAGATGTGACAACATAGTGGGGTCAAAGGGGCTAGAAAATGCAGTAATTGTTTTCATAAAGGCAGTTTATTACTGGTCCTGGCATTTCAGTAATATTGAAGCTGCTGAGGACTTCTTTTGTGAAAACAATTCTTTGGATTAATACTGACTACTTGTGCTGCAAAGCTTGGTGGCGTACCCTTTCCTTTAGGTATTCCTGCTGACACTGACAACTGTGTGCTTTGCATCTTAGTGGTGTTCAGGCATGGCTTCTGAAGAGTCAATTTTGGAGCCATGTGTTTTAAATTTGTCAGCAGTTGTTTCTACCAAGTGCACTCTTGATGTAAGAGCACGCTGTTGTCTTGCATGCTGCTAGACAGTGTTGCAAGAAGAATGTTCTTATGCTACCCTAATTATCAGTATTTGCTATGTGAAGGTTTCCATGGGTACACTTGTTAGGCAGAAGATGAGCAGTGAAGTCCTGTAGGATGGTGGTTAACAGGCTTGGTAGAGAGAGTAAGTGAGAAAAGGAGGACTTTGAATTGGGTACCTCTTTTATGAGGGCTGCAGATGTCTGCACCTTTGCATGCACTTTGCACAGTGTCAGATTACTACTGATCTGACTAACAGGCATGGACATGCTTGTTCACCTTTGGCTGTCATGAATCAGCTCCTCTGTGTGCTCTGCCTCTACTTCTTAATCTGCAGGCTGGCTCAGGTGGTTCTCTGTCCTGCTTTCTCCTCACCTTAACAGTGCTTGCTGCCTTTCTTGCCTCACTCTGCTCTATTTGTATGCATTTGTTGCTCAAATACTGTAGTAGTGTCATTTTTCTCTATTCAAGATTGAGGTCACAAGAAAAGCTCCTGTGCAGGCTGCAAGACAAAACATTCTTCTGAGGCACCGAGAGGACTGGCTTAGCAGTTTCATTAATGGTGCCCATGCCTTCCCCACTACAATTAGGGCAAATATGGGTGCTTTATTTTATTTTTTTATTTTTTTTACATGACCAGCAGCCAAAATGTGTCTTGTCAGTCAGCATGCTTCCTGGATATTGGTGAGATTCTTTGAACTGCACAGATAAATGAGCATGAGGGCTTTGCATCACACTTGCTGCTGCTAAAACTGACTCATGATTTTCCTTCCGTAGACTGTGCTGAAGTGAAACTTGAGCCATGTGTGATGTAATTGCTGAATCAGTATGGAGCTTTCTCTGCAGCATGCGCTCAGCACCCTGCAATGCACTTCAACTTTTCTCCTTCAAGGTGCTCGCTGGAGTTACACACGTGCTAATGAAATCAGCTGTTTAAAGTAAACAATCTGAGAATATTTACTTTTCTAACGGAGGTGCTAACAGGCTGAATTTGGTATTAGGGCTTTCAGATTTCTAATTTGATCACTCTAGTATTTTATAATTAAGTCAAGAAGATTCTGACAATAACTCTTAGATTTTATTGTCAGTAAATTTACTGACTTCTATGAAAGAAAACTGTGGCTTGAATTAACTTAGTGCTCTAGATTTTGAGTCTTTGCACTGAATTCTGAGTCTGGATATTATCCAACACCTGAAATTGCTCAACTTTTGGGGCTGGGTGTCTGAATGCACAGAAAATCTGAGCAGAGTGTATTAGAAGATGTTTTTGAAGGGAACCCCAGAGAGCATGATCTACAAACTGGTGAATACATAGTTATAAGCAGGTTATTCTTAAATTGATATTCTTTCTCCTAATGTGGATCACCTTACAGATCTTAGTATAATGTTGTAATGTTAAAGCCCTCTGTGATCTGGGAAAGACAGTTACTGAAGTTTTTAAAAATATGCAGCTCAAAGGAATTAGTTTCTCTTCAAATTTTTATGTCTTCTGTTCTTCTGTGTGGACATGAGAGCTCGTTCAGCTGTTGCTGATCAGTTGAGTGCTCACATCTGTCATCTTTTCTTGCTTTTGCTTTCATGTTCCCACAAAATGACCTTCTAAAATCTTCACATTGAGCACTCAGTTCCTTAACTTGCAGTCTAAAATGTGTTGCGATTCTTGTGACAAATCCTACTACAAGAAAGATCATGGGTCTTTTGCTTCTGAAATCCTGGCTTGTTTAACATGACTGGGTTAAACAAGCTGAGCAGAGACCTGTTAACCTGCTGGAAAGGAAGGTTGGTGACTTCTAGTGCAGGCAACAAGGAAGAAGCATGTTAAGTGCAGAAACCACTCTCCTCAACTGTACAGCAGTGGCATTTGTGTGTATTAAGGCTCTTGGCAAATGGCAGCAATGGTGCAAAATGCTACTGCATTCTCCTATGCTTTGCTGAAATTGGTTATTGGCTGGGTATTTGTCACTTCCGCGATAGTGCTGATAGAATAGTGTTGGAGCCTTCCTTGTTCATGTGTTTGTAAAAGTGTAGAACCAGCTCTTGCAGTAATTTGTGTGAAGCTGTCAGATCGCATGCAGAAATGGTTACAGAGGGCTCATGTGTTCTCATCCTCATCTGTGTTGAGAAAGTTGGAATAAAGAGCTGTGAATTGATAACCACTTTAGTTCACTTGGCAGACAACTGTGGTGACATGCATCTGAGTTCTTACTTGATCTTGGCTTTTAGCCTGGAGGAAGGTTGCTCTCACATATTAGCCAGTTGAAGCAGCTTCAGGAGTGCCAACCTCTGCCTTACCAACTGTTAGATGAGTTTCTAAATCACTTCAAGATAGAATTGGATAAATTAACCATCTCTGATTAGAAAAATATTTTACATCTGGCTATAGATATAAAGCATGTTTACTGAGTGCTAGATGATCTCCCATATGCTTCCAAGTTCTAGAGTGGATAAGTAACACCTGATATGTTGGTCATCCGTTGTGGATTAGATCAGACTAAAGCTTCATTTGGGTACTAAACTTCCTGTGTTCAGAAGTTCCTGTGTGCGAGTTTACAGACAGGAATGTTAGGGTGTGCTTTAGAACGGAACTAGGAAAACAATGTGTATTTAAAAGCTAGCTTTTTGTTTGTCACTTGGTGACACATGGTAGCTATGAAATGCCTGTGTATAGCTGAACTGGGTAACGGGTCCAGGAGTAGGTATGCAATGGGGAGGAAAATGAGAACAGAACATTGTATTTTGTAGAAGACGTGTTTTTTCAGAATAATCAGTTAACTCATTGAACCTCTGTACAGATTGATATTACATCTGCCTGATTTCTTTGTTTTTAAGCAAAAACAACCTGGGTGGAATGTCAAATATAACTTTAATCTCTGAATTAAACTTTATTTAGTGCTTAAAGAAGTAAGTGCATTGTATTGAAATCTGATGTTGGAACATGAACTAGAAATCTAATTGAAGCGATGGCTTTACACTTGCATTATGGAAGCATTAAAAGTTGGATATAGACTTCATTTGAGTTGTATCCTTGGGCCCTGTTTTGACTAGAAAGGAAAGTGAGAGTTTTGTTTGTTTTTTAATGAAGTTGACCTGAATCTGTAATTAAGAAGACTCCCAGTGAGTCTGCTCTGGTAGATTTCATTGCGGGAGACAGTCAGGTCCATCATAAACAACTTTCTTATGCAGTGTTTTACTGGGGAACCTGGAAAGAACTTCACCAATTCTTACCCTCTCATGAGGAGGAAGGTTCCTAATTTGTCTAAATAGATAATTGCTACATAAACTTGCTGACTGACATTTTAGTTTGTTTCTATGACTGAATCTTCAGTGTGTGAAGCATTTTCCTATTGCGTGACAAGGTTGCAACTGGCTCTTTTTCTGTGACTTTTATAGTCCAGGTATTTCATGAGTGCTGGAGTGCTGCTTGGCAGCCAAATCTTGGCATGTTACTGGGTGTGGTCAACTGTAATTATGTATAAACCTGGCTGTATAAACTTTTAGGTCTAATAAAATACCAGTATATGTTAGAAAATGTTTAGAATCTTATGTGAGCAGTTAGAGCGGTTGGCCTGCTTTAAGGAGGAGGCTATTTCATAACTTAATGACTATTTAGACATTCAAAGTCCTATGTAATTGCTGGTAAACAGAACGTAATTCTCTTACACAGTGTCTTGCAGCAAGATTAGGTTTGCCCATGCCAGTCAGCTGCAGGACTGTGGTTTGGTTGGTTGGTTTTGTTTGTAGTCTTTCTCATTGAGAAGGTATTATGGTATGAGTGATCTAATTATGCTGGTTTTCTGTATGGGGTCCTGAGACGTGACCCTTCCTTCCCCTTCCAGTGAAACTTGAAAATAATGTATGTAAACCTTCGAGGTTCAGTGCAGCTTACTGGAAGGCTACCTTCCATGCTGTATACCAGAGAGGGTTAAGGAAAGTGTTTTGAATGGAATAGACAAATTATCGTAACAACAAGAGGAGCAAAACATGTTTTTGGCTATAACTGGTGAAAAATGCCGGAGCTGATGTTATGTCCGTCTGTTATCGCGTCATTCAATCTAAGTCAGGATTTCCTGGCATTCATCTAGACAGAGGCAATGGACTTTGCTGTTCATGCTATAGCAGCATTTGGGTGATCAAGCATGGCTTCTTGTGTATGTGTTCTTTCCCATATCCTTGCCAGTTGGATAAATCAGTAAATTTTCACAAATATTCAGTGCACATAGTTTTCCTTCATTCGCTTCCTGAATATTGCAGACTACCTTTTCAGTAACAATCACTATTTTGAGTGAATCAGAAAATGTCTTGTTTTTACAGCAGCTTAACATAACCAGTTACAGAGGACCCAATGTTATGTTAGGTGATCAAAAAATCCTGGGCCACTTCAGCTCTGAGCACTGCTAGAGAGCCACATATGATGTGTTTGATTTCACATATTATGAATATGGAAGGATGCACATAGAACCGGGTAATTTTCAATCTCTTTTAGTGAAGTCATGCTGCTGAATATGCACTTTAAGGTTAGTTGCAACTGGCCCTGTCTGAAGCAATTTCCTTTAAAAGACAGGCATGGTGTCCCTGGGTAGCGCTTGCCTCTAACCCTGCTTGAGAGCATTCTCTTGTGTGGAGGGAGTGCGTGTTCAGAACAAGGGTGAGGAGGGGATTTTGCAGTGCTTTCTACATCCTGGGAGAGAGTACCCTAAGCTTACTTGACTGTAAAGGTTGAGAGAGAATGCCATATCCTCTGAAGTTTACAAAGCCCTCCTGTGAACATAGCCTTTTCACAGCAGGAGTGGAGGAAATATGTCAAGAAATAGTTTATGTTAACATATGGGTGGTTTTAGTTACTTTGTGAGAAGGTGTTTGTGTGCTTTTCAGCAAAAGCTTATTTTCCAGTTAACTATAAAAAAAAATGGTAGGGGAGATGTTGAACACCAAACATTGTTCTTATCTCTGTAAATGTATGTAAATGCCAACTGACACGATATCTAATCAATAATATTGGGGTTTTGTAATTTTTAATTTTCATGTTTGAAACTGCTCCTTTGAACAGAGGCTTGAAAGCTGCATATGGACTTTTTCTTATATAATAAAAAAAAAAATGGGGCTTTAGAGAAGAGGGAGAAGGAACAGGAAAGAGCAGGCAACCAAACCCATGCCTCAGGATATCGCCCCTAAGGTGTGGTGGTGATGTCTGTGCTGGCCTGCTCATTTACGCAGGAGCTGAGATCTATCAGTACTTTCATACAGCTTTGAAATGCAGTAGTGTTATAGATACTACATTTTGCTTTGTGTTATTGCTCAGAATTCTTCAGATGTGCAACATGTAGTTCTTCCTTCTGTTCAAGGGAAGGTGGGGAAAAGCAGAGGCAGTAAAGCTGGTAGGATAAAAGATTTCTATTCATCTCACTTTCTGGCAGAGGCAGTTCTCAGACGTGCCTTGGCAGTGTCTGTATTTAGTAGCTGTGCTCCTGGATGCTGGCCCAGTCACATGGCGCCGCTGGAACAAGTGACATGGGAATGATGCATTAGAGCTGAGGCCCGGCGTTGCTGCCAAAGGAGGTGGGGTGGCCCTGCTGGCCAGGGGGCCTGCGCCCCGGTGCTTAGCAGAGATGCTGGACCGAGCACCGAGGCTGCTGCCATTTGGCTCAGTGTGGTCGGCTCCCGTGGAAGCTGGAAGTTGGTTACAGGAGATGCCTTTAAAAAGATAAACGGCGAAAAAAAAAAAAACAGCCGCAAACACCAAAGCCTGAAGAGAGTTAATAAGTAAACCTTCAGTTCTTTGAAATTATAAAGATTAGTACTATGAGAAAATTTCTGCAAAATATTTGACTTAATTTAGATGAATTGAGCTCTCCTAGCTGTTAGAAGCTGTGGGGGTTCAGGGGGAAAGTGGGATGGAAGGGGAAAAGTTGATTGAGACTAAACAAGACTTTCTGTACTAAGGGAAGGATGAGGTTGTAGATCTAGGTTACTAACACTATTGCATACTTCACCTTTCTTTTTTCAAAGTCCTAGTTTAACAAAAATAAACACACTTTTCTTAATGGTAAAACACAAATATATGCAATTTTTTGTGCAGTTACTAGTCTTGAGCTATTCTCATTGCTAATGAGGAATTCAATTTCTGGGGCTAGCAACTGTCTTTGTGCTGTTTATGGTACTACTTCAAACACTTTTTTTTTTTAAACACTGTTTTACATTATCACTGAGACACTGTATGAAACCAGCTCCCAAACTTCTGACTTGTAGATAAGCCAATGAACAATGAATCCAACTTTATGAAAGTTGACTGAGTTGTGAAACACTTGTTTAATAGGTTGTTCTTGATGTTTGAGGAAAGCTGATGTGTGCAATTTAAGGTGACTTTAACTTATATAGATCTGTTCATTTGCCTCTCTCAGGTGCATGTGGTTTTTGTGGTCTTTTTTTGTGCATGTGTGTGGTGGTATTGCTTTCTAGCAACAAAGAGGATGAAAAAACGCTTCCAGCCTTGCAAAAATCCAGTGTATTTTCCTTCCCTAAGCAGGGAGCTTGTGGAATTCTAACTTTTCAGTGGACAAAAGTATCCAAGATTGTTTTGCTTGTCATACAGTAACATACAGAATTATCTTAAAAAAAAAATTTTTTTTCGGTGATCTGATATAAGTAACTTTATTTTGCCAGAACTCTTTCAGAAAAACTGGATTGAGAGAAGTGCTGCAAATAACATGTTCCTTCACTTGTTGCATGACTAATCTGCAATGTATCCCGCCTAACTTGTGTGAAACTAGTAACTATGTATCATGCTTGAACAAGGTGGTTCATCTGAGGTTAATAGTCCTTCACCATATTAGGACTACTTTAAACAATTGTGGAAAAAGAATGTGGTGTGGCATCAGCACAGCTCTTCCATATCCAAGATTTTAAGAAGAGGAGGAGCAATGCAGGTTAAGCGCTTCAAACTGGGCTGGAGGAAGGGAACCCACATCTACTGTATAAGATATTCAACAGACTAAAGAGGGAAATCTGTCATTAAGCTATCTAAAATAGATTGCACTTCACCTTTAAACATGTGCTTTGGCACTCATTCTGAATGTCTGGGTTGAAGGTATTTTTTGTGTATCAGTTTTGCTGTGTTTTGCAAAAACAAATGCTCATTGAAACAGCAGGTATGATTCAAACTTTCTGTCTTCCTGTGCTTCTCTAGCCTGCTTCTAAAAGCTGTTTGGAAAATAAAACCATACAGGGGGCTCTGCAAGTATTCTGTTAGACGTGAAAACAGTGCTTTATTGGACAGCTGTAACTTATACAGAAAATTAGTCTTAATTAGGTAACTCCATCATATATATTTCCTCTTTCTCCCACCCCACATTTTCTTCCTGAAGTATTACCTTGAGCTGAAATAATTCCAGCAATTGTCTTGCAGTGGAGATGGACAGGAAATGACCTACGAACAAGAGCAGGTGACATGCTGTCACATAGTCTAGAAAAAGTGATTGAACTCTGATTCCCAGAGGATTGTATCAGGAGAGCAGGACACTTTCTTCCATTTTCTGTATTACCTACTTCTTGGACTCAGGGTGTTTGGGGTGTTTTCTATGTGTGGGTGCACACTTGCTTTTTATTGTTGTCTTCTTGTTTGTTTGTTTTCCAGAATCTGTTTTGTGGATTTTCAGTGGTAATTCCCCAGGTATTTTGGGATTTATAGTATGCCACAGATGACTTCATCTACAGATGCGGCAGTGTTGTGAAACACGTCTATTTAGTGAGTTTACAGGAGTTCCCAGTACTAGTGTATAATGTGAATCCGATACTGTGGTCATTTAACTGAATGCTTCAGGATTTTGTTTTGGTGGTTTCTGTTCTTTTTCTGTTTGGGGAAAAGACAGGACTAAGTAGAGGCTATCAATTGCTGATCTTAGTCGTAAGTGTAGCAACCTGGCCATCAGCTATATGTTTCATTTGCACTTCAAAGGTGACCGGGAACACTGATGTTTAAAGTAGTTCTCCTCAATGAGGTGAAGGGTAGGAGTCACCCTCTCCTAGATCGTTTGGATAACTTGAGAACTGGCCAAAGCTTTTCACTTGTTTCCCTTGCTCGTGGGGAGGAGTGATTGTGATCTAGTACTTGTCATTGCTCTCGGAATTGAAACTGAACTTTTTTTATTGTTATTATTCCTGTTGGCTTCCCTTTGCAACCGAACAAGTTGTTCAACCTAACCTTGCTCTAGTTTTCTGCTTGACTTTTGTCCAGTGTTTAGAGTTTGGGGTTTACTGAGATTACAAAATCCTTTGAAGAAGGGTGCTGTGCCATTTAGCAGGTAGCACGTAGCACTGGGTTTTGAAATCTTACTGTGTTTTTTAACTCTACTGCTCTATTTCTGGGTGACCATTAGCGAAGTTATTTTCCCTTTTTAATCTGGAAGGGAAGTAGCGCTATGGCTGTCATATTAAAATGTCTAGAATTTTACTGGTGAGGGGGAAGCTGTGTAAAACATGAATTATGAGCAGACATGTATGCATAACTTTTTTTTTAAAGCAGGGATGGGAAGAGGACTTTGTTCTGCAATGGAATTGCCCAAGCCTGAACAAAAAGTCAGCTTATTTCATTCTCTTTAAAAACGTAGATTTTCTTCGTCAGGAATATTTGATTAGATGTTTTTGTCATCGGTACTGCCATTGAATTGTTTTAATAAGCACATGACTATAAATTCTCATCAACCAACTTGAAGGCTGTGACAGACTTCTTTTGGTTGTTGTTTTCTCTTCTACTTTAAAAAAAAAATACTTTTCCAAGTAGTAGCTTCAGGTTCTCGGCCAAGTGTAAATGCTGTTTGGCCTTAAAAGTAAAAGCATTACAGCACAGGGTACCTAGTGTGCTTCCTGGTGTTCGTCATTTCTTTAAACTGATAACCATATGGCGATGATGGCAGATGCTTATTTGCTCCTAAGCTATATGAGGTTGCTAGGGGTTGTCAGATGACGCTTGCTCACATGAGGGCCATTAACAGGGTGTTGTAGCCAGTGTTAGAACAACCTTGCAACTAAGGGCGAGTCACTGCAAAAGCAACTAGGCTTTTTTTTTTCCGGGAGGCCATATGGTTCAGTCTTGTGACTACATAATTGCCAGCTACCTAAATCACATACCAGGAAACAAACATAGTTAAAGTCAATATTAGCTGTTGTATCTGCTACAGTTTTGAGCCAGGCTTGGTAGGAAAAACCCTAACAGCAGCAAGAGCAAGTCTACGGTGGCTTCTGAAACTTGAAAGTCATGTCTACTCCTCTGTCTGGAATAATCACAGCAGTACGTTAGCTACAGCTGTCTTCTGCATTAATGGCTTATAGAATATCTGAAGATCTCTTTGCCTTTTTTTTCTCCTATTGCAGCAGACTGTGCTCCTGTATAGGGAAGAAAGCCGATGGTAAATTACCATTGTTAATGGTTGATCTATAGTAAAGAAATTTGCTTTGAGCGTGTGTCTCTTCAGTGGGTATTTAGTTTCATTGAGGAACATTTACAAGAAGATTTGTAGCAAAAGAAAATGTGTGGGGGTACACCAAAAGCTACAAATGGCACAGGGGGACAAATAGAAAATGCAAGAAACAACAGCAGTGTACCACTTGGAAATAATCTCTCTTGTACCAATTTGGATGAAAGGATTAGAAAATCTTTGAAAGACCGAAGTGTCAGCTGTGTGAGCAAAGTGACTAGATTGCTGCAAAACAGGTATGCATGTGACTTTTTCAATATATATATAATTTTTGACAGAGAATGGATGTTTTTAGTTGATGTTAGATTTATGATCATGTGCCCGAAAGACTATTTTGTAAATAATTGGTAAAGTTCTGTTGGAAGCTAATTCTTGATTGTGATGGTGACTGAAACTCGAAAAAGTTTCCACTGTTTTTTGAAACTCAGTCTGTGTTTCTGACTCTGATATATAAGATTTATGTATACGCAAACTGAGGCTTGAAGGATAATTGCCTTTCTTTTCAGTTAAGGATAAATAATCTTGCCTTCTCTTTCTAGCTTTCTAATTGGTTTCTCTTATTTTTTTGTCACCTCCTGTGTTAGTGGGTCAAGTAATAACAGTGCACAGAGCAGACAGGAGAGTGCTATGAAGAGGGGGGCAAAATATAGAGGGGAACCCTCTGCTTTACTTGTAAATGACTTCTAGATCAAACATTACATTCAAGTAATCTGGAGTATGAGTAGTGATTGTTTGACTTCTGTGACATCTTTTTCATATGTGTAGCAGCATATCTCCAATGTCCAAGTGTCTACTGCTACATAACTGTTGAAAATGTGGTTCAGGGCAGCTTTTTCCAAATTCAAACACCCGGGAGTGTTAGAATTAATATTCTACATTCAGGATTCCTGATCTAAGAAGTAGAAGAATATAGACAGATATCTAAGGATATAGATACGTTTAAATTTTTTCTTTATTTATTTCTCTAGCCTATAGATGTTGCACTGAAGTAGTGAGTGGTTAGTAATTTTCAAACATGTTTTAAGGTCAGCTGAAGTAGGTTTTGCATGTAAATTAATAGGTCACCCTTCAGTTATTGCATGCCTGCTGATTGCTATAAAGGTAAACCAGAAGCTTCTTTTGTAAAGATCAGGATTTGGAGATCTATATTAACTGAAAATACTGATACAGGGCAGAATAGGGCAAATGTTTTATGACTTTTTACCACAAATAAATGACTTTGTTTCTCCCTAAGTAAGAGAGATCTTGCCTCTGTCTTGTAACTGTAATGGAAAAAAAGCTGAACAAGCAAAAGGAAAGTAGCTTATGTGCCATTTAAAAGAAAATAAAGCATACCTAAGCTTAATATGAAATTCGGGGAGAAAACTTGGGGTATCTGTAAGCTGTTCTGGACTTGTGGCTTTCTTTAAATAAATAAATATGTAATAATAAAAAAATTATCTGTACTGGTTTAGTATCCTTAGACCTGGTTTTCCTGTTGTATGAACACAGACGGCTTGATTTTACTTACTTCTTTTGATTTGATGTTTGTTCAGTTCTAGCATCTTCCATGCCCATGGCAGGGGAGTTGGAACGTCCTTTCCAACCCGAACTGTTCTATGATTCTATGTGCAGGAAAGATTCACTCTGAAGGTGAGGTTAGATAAGCTGAGCTGGGCAAACAGACTGCTGATGCAGAAGGGAGTAATTGCATTGCCACCTCTTTCTTTTCTTTCTGGCATCATGCTGTTGCCCTTTTTCCCCTTCTGCTCGCCTTGGCCTTTCCAATCCTTGAACTGGCTGAAGTCAGTTCAGCGTACTGAGCAGGCAGAAAATTGACTTGGGGACAAGAGAACTCAGTTAACATTCTAACTAGCCTCAATACTTCTTTGAAATGCATAGGGAATGTTTTCTTTGTGCCCTTTTCTAAACGTATATAGCTCCACGGATGAAGTGAGTTAGCATAACTCATGCTGCCACCAAGAGGTGGAGGTTCCATTGCCTTCTGCTTCCTTCCTTTGTCCAGCTATATTTCTGATCTATGTCAGTGTGCTGGGACAAATTGCTGCTGCAGCAGAGAGTTTGGTTCACAGGAGAGTCCAGCAATTACCAGAGCAGATGTGTAACAGGAAGGGTCACATAGTTACAAGAAGGAGGGAAAGCATATGTGGGGCTCTTGTTTTTGTGGTCAAATAAGAAAACATTATGTTTGGTCAAAATAGCCACATTTAATCTGAAATACGAACATCTGCACGAGTTCATATTAATTTGAGCTAATTTTTAAGAATATGAAGGAATAAATAAGCAAGAATCTGATACGGAGATAAGTAATGGTTTAGGGTTTTGTTTTTTACGAATGTGAAAATAGAGCTGACCAATGAAGTCAGTGTCCTGTCCGTATTCTCCAACACTGCTTCTAGGAGATGATCCCACTCTCTCTATATTGGGGTCTGTATGTTGTGTAAGCTGGCTTAAACATTAAAGGGTGTAAGTACCCTTTAATGAGTAGTAGTGAGTAGTGCTCATCAACTTTTGTGGCAGGGAAAAACATTCCAGTCATCTGACTAGTCTTGGGCCTTGTGCTAGATTCCACGTGGAAGTAATGGGACTATAGGCTTATATGGCGATATGAATTGCCTATAGGTATACCTGATCTTACCAAATGAGGTTTTAGTAGGATGGGTCTCTTCTGTAAGGACTGCTGCAAGAGCTGCATATGTGTTCTGGGTAATTCAAAGCCTGAGAGGAAAGACTTAATTAAAGCATGTTTGATATTTTGTTAGCACTGTAAGAAGCATTATCTGAAGTTACTTCCCTAGATTTGGTCTATTAGTCACACAAAGCTTTTTATGATAGATTTATGTAACTTCTCTAGCTTGTTGCCGTCTGGTACTAGAATCTGTTTGAAGTTCTGAAAGATTACAGGAGTCTTTAATTCTAGCATGCTGTGTGGGAAAGGCATCTCTGCAGGTTACACTGAATTCTACTTTAGTGTTTGTTATAACAGGTGAACTGGATTTTATACAGAGATTGGCACCACACAAGCAACACGCAGTTTGCTTTAGTGCAGAATGTGGCAGTTCACCTGTTCGTAACAAAACCTAAATTTATGCAGCACAGATACTGAGCATACTTATAGCATTGTGAGCAGATGCAGGGCTGAATTGTCTCAATATGTGCCTACAATGAATCTTTCTCAGTTTAGGCTTGCAGTCCTGTGGTTTGAAATACAGATCTTACTGTGCTAGTCCTGGAGGTAAATAAGGCTTAGTTCTTGCATGCAATTTAAGTTGAAGCTATAGAGACTTACCTTCTCTTTGTTGTTAAAAGAAATGAAGACCTGTGACCTTTTTAAGAAAGCAGCATAGTTACTTCAGGTATTGTCTATTGTAGAAAGTGTGTAATTAAATAGATAGCTGTATAACTGAAGAGGGGTCAGTATCTGGTACTGAAGAGCGTCAGGTTTTTGCGTCAGACTAGAACAAAATCTGTTGATGGCTCTGACTTCTCTTGCATTCTGTATAACTGGATTCTGTAAGAGCTTTGCACAGGCAGTGGGCTGAGAAGCTAGTAACAGACTCTTTAAAACAGATGGTGTAGTTGCAGCTCTGTATATGTGAGGTGTGTAGGATCTTTGTTGGGCAACTATCAACAATGGTATCAGGTCTGATCTCATGCAGGTTAACTTAAGACTGTGACTCCCTTTGAAAGGGAAGACTTGAAGAGAAATCTGCCTGGCACTCCTAGAATTTTGGCAGTAATGTGCTACACATCAACAAGCTTCCTCACTGTTGATGGCAAAACAGCCTTTAGCATCTTGCCATGGTATGGCTTTGATGTGTACTGAACCCTTGTATATTATGCACAAAGAGTATACTTGTATCAGAGTACCTTACAATAGAGATTGTTATCTAGCTTATTCTGTCCCAAGGTATTTAAAAATAGAATAGTGCGTTCTGGCTTGATGAGGTCTTACAGCTTTGGAAAAAGAGGTGCCAAATTTAGGCTTATTTTTCTTTATGGCTATGTAGAAGGGAGAGTTGATGTCTGAAATGCATGATGAAGCACAAAGAAGAAAGAAAGCTGGCTTTACTTATAATTATGTTAAATTTGTAAGTCTCTAAGTGTGCTCCTAAAGCAGTTGCCCATGGTTACCTTACTGACTTTAGCAGGAGTTTATGGTGTTTACCTTCCTATTGATTTATGGCTATTAACAGAGCATGGAATAAGAGAAATAGCTTCAGAAATTCTTGTCTTTCAGCTGTATAGACTTTTCATGCTCTTCCCTCAATTCTCTGCCTGGCTTCTCTGTAGGGCAGTTTGGGAAAATTCCAAAATGAAACATCCTTTTGGTTGGGACATCAGTGTGGCCTTGACTGAAGTCTCTTAGGCAATTTGTTCAGCCAAGAACTATTAATAACAGTTGTACTCTTACCCCCTAGATGTGGTCCATTCAGGTCAGGGATAAGACAATATGACTGAGCACCAGTGCTGTGTGGCACTGCTTTGTGCAGTAGTAGGTTTCTTACATTCATTCCAACTTTTCAGCTACATATCATGAAAACCATATTCTGTAGCTGAACCTGAGGGCCAGGCAAGCCTCCATACTCTAATGTGCAGTCTGACTCACTGTGGAATTGGGAAATAGTCTCTTGCCATTACAGCAGTGATCAGGTCTGCCTCTCAGCCTCCTGCAATAAAGCAGGGAAGCAAGTTTTGTACCATGTTGTATGTCTGAGGAATGAGGAGGTTCTGGCTTGAGAGAGTTGGCTTGCTTCAGGTTGAATCTCAGTGATATCTTGGCTTCACTTATTAATGTGTTTAGTCATAATTGCAGATCAAGCCTCGGTAATCTATGATTGCGCTGTGAACCCTAAAACATCCCTAAAGGGGGAAAAATAATGGAACAACAGAAACCTTGTCTTTCAGTTACAATAATTAAACTTTGGAAGATTGTAACTTAAACTGACAAGAATAGATCAAAAGGAGTTTGTCTTATGTTGTTTAGATGACAGAAGGATGAGGGAGGGTGTAAACCTTGAGCTTGTGAAAGGCTGTAGTAAAGAGGACGGTAATCCGTTGTTTTTCATTGCCACTGAGTGAATTGCACAAAATGGTACACTTGCCTTGCAATGACGATGCTCCAGATCTTGAAGAAAGGTTGAATAAAAACTGGTCTGGCTGTGCCTGTCTATGTATCAGTGACACTGGGCTCTGAGATGCTCCTTTGAGTTCCTTTTTGGTTGGAGTTCTGTGATTACATTCTGATTCTTGCAAAGGCTGAATAAAAGACGTATTTGTTGAATACCTGTTTGTTCACTTAAAATAGTGTGCTTACTTTGCAGGCTTATTTAATATCTTGTGTTTGTAACCTGCAGCTGGTCCACTTCAGAGTTTGACTTGAATGAAATCCGCCTGATAGTTTACCAAGACTGTGAGAGGAGAGGCAGACAGGTTTTATTTGATTCCAAAGCAGTCCGCAAAATTGATGAGGCTGTCGTTCAGGTATGAAATGCTAATTTTTCATTTGTTCTACTGCTCTTTTCTTTCCTTTCCCAGAAGCAGGAATTTTAATATAACAATGTGAACTTCTTAATCTTACTTGTGATCTTTCACTTGATGTCAATTCTGCGATGGCTGCAACCAGAGTGTGTTAGATTCCAAAAAGCCTTTGAATACATATTTGGTATTTATAATACAAATATGGCATTAAAACTTAGATCTGATTTGCTTTCAATCTATGCCTCTCTAAACTGAGTATTTCCTTAGCTTTTTTAATGTCAACTAGGATTGCTTTTTTTGTTGTTAGCCCTGGTTGTGCAGTCTCGTTGTTCAAGTGAAGTTCATCATGTCTCTAAGTGTGCTTGTCTTCCTTTGGTGTTCTGATTATTAAAGTTGTTAGCTTTTTGTGAATACAGATAATTTCACTTTGGCTAACCATGCTGTAATGTGTAAGACTGATGCATGGCAATATATGGCCATGGGAGTTTTGGTGGCGCATGTAGAAGCAAGAGTAGATTCTGTCAAGATGCAGATTCTTTGTGCTGTACTTAGTTGATTTTAAGACAAGTAAAACATAGGTACTTTCTGTTTTGTGGTTGCTTTGTTGGTTTCTGTTTTCTACTAGCTCTTTGTTTATCTTTTACATTGAATTATTTTGATTTGGTTGGTTGGTTGTTTTGAAACCTTTGTACAAGCAGCAACTTCAGCCTGTCAGACTAGCATGGTTTATTGTAGAATCACTAGCTACGTATAAATAACTGTGACTTGTAGAAATTCTTTATGAAGGTGCTTAAAACCCAGCAATCTCTATTTCAGTCACAGTGCAAATATGCCATTGTGCTAAATCTGTAAGATGGAGCATCATCAGATGATGACTGATCATCTGCTTAAGAGGGTAAATGGGTCAGAGTGGTCTGTTAATCTTGCTCCCACGCTCCTCCCCCTCCACCCTAAATCTGGGGTGTTTTGTATCTTAAAGTTGGTTTAAAACGTGACATGTGAGGAAGAAATATATTTCTGGATTCATTTAAATATTCAAATTATTTCTCTTGCTTGAATACGTTGCAAGTTAATGACAAAATGTTCTATCAGAAACTCTGTGCAACACTAACATAGAACCTTTCTCATAACACATAAGGGCTACAATATCTTTTCTAGCCAGACAGTAATCTAGGTGCTCATTTAAAACACCCAAAGCACTTTGAAAAGCATGCAAACACACAGATGTTACAAGTGATCTTGAATATTGGCTGTTCGTCTGGTATGTTATCAAACAGCAAGCCTATGACTAGATTCATTTAAATTTAAGTCAAGATTGGTCATAAGCTCAGTCCTGTTAAAAAAATGTGTGTATGTATGTATATATTGTGCATTTATCCATTTTAGTGGTGGCCTTGGCAGCCCTGGGGTAATGGTTGGATTTTATGATCTTGGAGGTCTTTTCCAACCTAGTTGATTCTATGATTTTCCTGGAATACAGTAAAGCTTAGTCACATTGAGTATTCAAAGAGATCGTTTGCCTTTAAAGTATACAGTAAACTTACCTTGGGGAGCTGACAGGTCTGTATTCCATTTAACCATATGTGTTTTAATATACTGAATTTCTTTTCAGTGTTTTTGATCTAATATCCAATTCTTTCTGTAGATGATGTATGTCAGACCACTTTTTTTAGGCATACTTTGTCAATAGCTCATTAAACATGTGACTACTGACACTGGTGCATTTCTAAACCCATAATGACAGTCACATTGGGATTAGATAAGCAATAGCACATGAATACTATTCCAGGAAAAAAATACACAAAAGGAGTGCAAATATAAGATAAAATATAGACATCAGGATTTTACTTTTTTAATATGCTAGTAGGCTTATTTTTAAACGGGTAAAGGAGCTTGACTTGTTTATATATCATTTTTTAAAAATGACTGATCATCTAGTCTACTTTTCTTGGCTTGGTCTTCCTCTTTTTCTTCATCTTTTTTCTTTGCTCATGTCATCATCTTGTCATCATGACTTAGTATTCTAAAACTATGTTTATTATGCTGTAGTGTTCATCTTAAAAATCAGTCTTGTGGAATATTGGATTTTACTTTTATTTCCATTTAATTTCCTGTTATTCCTTTATTATCTTGCTGAGCCAAAATACATGATGTAAATTTACATATTGAGCTTTTTACTAGCAGCTAGTTTATTACTATTTCTTTATTTCTAGCTTGCTTTCTTTTCTGTAAGCTGTCTACATGTACCTTGCTAACATTTGAAAAAAATGTTATTGATCTGTGCTGATGCATGTTCCTGTTGAATTAAAGCTATGCTGGTACAAAATGAGACTTAGAAAAATACGTTTCATTTTGATGTGCAGCAAGTGAATGAATGTTTACATTAATACATGTTAAATATATGTAAACTCGGGGATTTTGAATTTCTTAAGCTTAAGTGTGAGAGGGAAGCTTTCTAAGACTTTCTAAGCAATTTTCATTGCTGTAAGGTTATAGTTTTGTTCCCTTCATATAAATCATTTCAAGTGCTTGTGAGAAGTGTGTTCAAATGATGTGGTGCTTTTGAGAGACATCTAATGGACATTCAAATTGAAAAGAAAAACAGCTGTCAAAGGAAGCAAACTCTCATTGGGTTTTGTTAAACAGAACTGTTAAGCAAACTCCAGTGTCTTATGAAACATGTACAAATAGCATTAATGTAATTGGTATCTTTCTGAGACTTCCTTTACATCTTTGTGTTGTTAAAGCAACATCTGAAGACTGACTTAGGAGTAAGTTTGAGTTAAACAGTCAGCTGGATTTTTAAGCATTTGCTTGCCTATTTTCTTCTTTAAACAAAGGTTTAACAAATAGACTTTATAACCAGGTACTTTTACCAAATGATGCTTTATTCACCCCTTGTTTGTGCTGGCTGTTCTTCTGTTTAAGAAATTTGTTAATCACTTGAGCAGCAAAAGTTATATGTAATTTCATTGATTAATTGTGCAGATGATTACAGAAATCAGTTTGTAAGCAATGCACAAGCTCAGATTTTGTTCGCATAAACTTTGGCAAATGTTAACACAGAGGGATTCATAATAATTGGGGATGGTCTTCCAGTGGAACTTTGACCAATAACTCTGTGTGTGACACTATGAAAACTTGTCTGACAATACAAATATGAGAGTAGTTCTGCACTTTCTCTGATGCTGGCCTTTAAAAAACATCTTATAAATCTGATACCTATTTTTGGAACCCATTAAGAGTATCTCTTATTTCTGTTGCTTACCTGTAGTTGAAGAAAAATCTTGCTATGCTATGTTTAGAGGTGGGAGTTCTCATGTTTGCTTTGTCTTCACCATATTGCTCTGTTTTGATACAGAAAATGATAGAGGATGCTTCTGTAAAGACTTCTGCCAAGAACTGCCAAGCAAGCAATGGGAACAACAATATTTCTTCCCATAGTCCCTCTGTAAACTGTATGCACAGTATCAAAGAACAGATACCGAAGTATCAGGTAATGTTCATTTCTTTTCTTGCTTGTATTTATCCATTTTTACTGAAGAAGGTTGTATTTAAAAACCTTAACTTCCATGCATTGGATGACTAGTTTTATTTCTGGTGCATTACAATTTAATCTGAACCTTATGATATCTGCTCTGTCTTTAAATTGTTGTAGGCTAAGAGCATGTGGATATATCTTAACCTTTTGGTCTATCTTGGTCTTATCTTTGAAAGAGTTACAGAAGATATTTAATAGCATTATTATTTGTGAAAGTCATAACAAGTACTATAGTGTTCTCTGTTCTTGGTTTGAAAGATTTCTATCTATGCTTCAGGTCAGTTCTAAAGAACATGTTGAATGTGGTATATTAAGAGACCCTTAGATTGTCTTACTAGAACATGAAATCAAGAGAACTGTTTTTCAGGTACTCGGGCTGTTTCTCAGTAAAAGTACAAACATTTCATCTAGAAAAATATTTGCTATTGCTGATCAGTCTTTGAAACAAAATAAAAGTCTGATTATTCTTAGAAACACAGTCTTCACTAATTTCTAATCAAAAATGTTTCTTGGAAACTTTCTGCAAGGGCAGGGTGGGAGAGCTTACTCACTTGAATAAAGTCAGTTTAATGCTTGGGCATCCACATTACAGGACGCAAGTCCTATGGACACCTCCAGGTTTCATCAAACACTGTATATGGGAACATTGCTATTTCTTTGGAAATGCAGTAGATCTTTATTCCTTTTTTTTTTTTTTTTTTGCCTTTGAAGGTCCCCCTGCAGACAAGAGTAATAATGCCCATCTAGTGAGCAGAACAGAGTACATCTTCCAGCTGTACTTGCTTGTACTTGCGCTGTGTTAAAACCATGTGGGATCTTAGTCTGCATGGAGAAGCAGAGCTTACTTGTATTCTGTATTCAAAATGAGCACTAAGGCATTATATTAAATAGTATGCCAACTTATTATTGACTTTGCTCTTCCCATCTTCTTATCTGTGTAGTACACCAGACCAGCTTCTGATGTCAACATGCTGGGAGAAATGATGTTTGGCTCAGTGGCAATGAGTTACAAAGGCTCCACCTTGAAAATTCACTACATACGGTGAGTGTCCTTTTCTGTGATGCACTCTCTTGTCAGGCACTTGGAATTGATGACTCACTGAAATGACTGTTTATCCTTTCAGCTCTCCCCCACAGCTGATGATAAGTAAAGTCTTCTCAGCCAGGGTAGGAAGCTTCAGTGGAAGCAACAATAAGTAAGAACTTTATTTATATCTTTTTTTTTTTTTAATTCCCTATCCAATGCAGTTGGCTTTTATTTTTTACCCATTTGTAGCCCTTCTGTCACTGCTTCTAAAGATGACTTAAATGAAGTGGAAAAGCTAGTAAAAAATATGAAATGGAGGTTGTGGAGAAGGATTCTCTTGGTAGATCCCAGCCAGACCACCCAGGTTTAAAAAAATAAAATCTGAGTTTCTGCTTCTTTATTTGCCCAGGACATGCAATAAACTTCAGAGGTTAGGAGCCATGTACAGTCAAAGCCTCTTATCTCTTCCTGCTTCCCCAAAGGTGAAAAAGGGGAATATGATGAGAAACCTTTATGTCCCTGTACCCCACTTCTGTTTCCTTCAGCAGTGAAGATACATTGTTTCTTATCTGTTCTATTTTTCCTTGTCCCAAAACTGAGCAAATGTGAATAAACTGAATCCCAAGGTGTGAGGTAGAGTAAAAACTTCCAGTAAACCAAAGGGGAGCAGATGTAGAAAATAAATGTCTGTTTCCTTACAGTTTCAAAAAAACTTACTTGAGTTTGTTTGTAATCTTCAGCCCTCTTTTTTTTTTTTTTCCATAAAATGAGCCTAATTCTCAAGTTATAGTAATGCCTGTTCATCACATTCTTAAGGAATACTGACTTTATTCACACTTTTTAGCTTACAAGATAGCTTTGAATACATCAACCAAGATCCTGGCCTGGGAAAGCTGAGTTCGAATCAGAATGGTTTGGGAACCTGTCGCAGTGGAAGTAACTTAGGTAAATATTTCCAGGTTCTGTGTCTTTCTGAAAACATGAGGCCATCTGTTCATTCAGTTTGTTTTTTTCCTGTGCATCACCTTCTTGTCTGTGTGTCTTTATTTTAAACTTTTTTTGCATTGCATTTTCTCTACGTTGCTTTTGTTTCCTAGGTGTGTTACAGCTGTGTAGCAGCAAACTGCTGCAGGGTGTGTCTGAAGGAGGTCCCCTCCGGCTCATCCGCAGTGCTTCTTTCTTTGCAGGTTTGTGTGGAATGCCAGCCACAGTGTGACCCATCCATATGCGCACACAAATCCAGCTCCTTTTGAATCTTTGCAGGGCATACATAACCACTCTGTAGAAACAGAAGGGGCTAAAATACTGACAACAGATATATCTGGCTTGTACTTAAAAATCCTTCATGTCGAAAAAAGCTAAATTAATTACTTTTTGTTTGTATTTATTTTCTAATTCATGTGTTTCATTTTAAAGGTATTATAGTGCAGTGTTTTTAATGATAAATGAGCCCTTGTGTTTCTTAGAGATCTTATGTTTCCTGGCTTATAGCTGGTTTCTTGCTAGTGTGCAGGTGTCTTGGTGGTGTACAGCTTTTTCTTCTCTTACCTCTTGCTGCTATTTTTTAATTTGATGGCAGACATTCAGAATTAATTCATGAGTTTTTGGGAGGCTTTAAGATTTGGTTTTGGTTTTTTTTTTCTTTTAATAATATCTATTTCTCTAATTATCAAAACTTTGATGTAGTTTAAAGTCTTCTTTTACAGGCATACTGATGACCCATGCAGATCTTAGGCCTTATTAGTTCTGGTAATCGCAAAAATGTGAAATGGAATACCAGTGCAGTTTCTTTGTGAATCTTGCATGCTCCTCAATTTGAGTGGCTCTGCACTACTAACACTTCAATGTAATACAGCATAGTACAGCATAGGCTAAATGTTTCTCACTGTGAGGCTTTGAATAATAAATCTCTGCTTGTGGAGTGAATCAGAAGCTTAATGGACCTCGTGTTTGACTTCCATTATGATATTAACCTGTATAAAATTAGTCTTGCGCACGTGAAGAATGACAACAGTGACAGAGTTGGGGGGGGGGGGGGGGGGGGCGTAGAGGGGGAGGTACCACCAGCCCTTATTTTCAAAGCATATGTGATTTCTGCTGATGTAGACTGTGTTCACATTCTTATTAGAGATGTTTTACAGATTGGGGCAGATAGCCAGCTTCCTCCAGTAACATAGTACTCAATATGGGAATACTATTTGCTGCCATCTCTGCTCACACCATATTGCTTATTTAGGGTGACAGTACAGGATGTAACTTTGCTGCTTTATGACCTTTAAACGTAAACATTATTTTAAAATGCTGACAAACAGTATGATGAGTTTTGTAATATTTTCTATTGATCTGATCTGTTTTAGCACACAGCACGCCTGTTGATATGCCTAGCAGAGGACAAAATGAGGACAGAGACAGTGGCATTGCTCGGTCAGGTATCTGTTGTCTGACTTGTTTGCCTGCTTTTGCAATTATGTTAAAATTCTTTGGTGTAGTGATTCACCTGAAATGTAGGCACCTTATGACCCACAAATCCAAAATATTTTGGATCTGCGAAGTGGTTTTCCTTCTGCTTTTCCCCAAGCCTTGAGGTGAGAATATTTGTAGTGAAGTTCTTTGTTTACAGCAGTTATTTTCTTGGTTTCCAACCGATTTATATTATGGAGAAAAAACTGACTCAAGCCTTTACTAAAGCAGGGAAAGAGATGATTTTTTTTTTTTTGCACTGAATAGGAAAAAGAGGCCAGGCGATCTGTCTACTGTCATTGGAGGTCAACACATCTTATGACAGAATGCTTTTAATGAGAATAAGATGACTTTTAATATATGCTAGTAGGGAATATCTGACTAAGGAAAGAATATCTTCAGGCAGCAAGATTTACTTAAAATATTTGTCTTTCCTGTTGCAAATGAGTTACATGAGGAAGATCAGCAAGCAAGAGCATTATTTTGGGGAAATAGTTCCCAGTTAGAGTAGAAGAAAAATATTTAACACTCTTTGTAATTCAATATATGTGGGGTTTCTTTCTTTCTTGATAGCATCTCTGAGCAGTCTTCTGGTCACTCCTTTTCCATCTCCAAGTTCTTCATCATCATCTTCTAGCAGCTACCAACGTCGCTGGCTCCGCAGTCAGACAACCAGTTTAGAGAATGGAATTATTCCAAGGTGGTGAGTGCAGCACCTTTCTTCTTACATCAGCTGTTTGGCAGTATTTTAAGCTAAATAGAGCTTAAGCCTCTTTTTCTTTAGAAGTACAAATCCTGTTATTAAATGCTCTCAATTCAGTCTAAGTTCCATGTATGTTACATAAGATTGCCAATATAAAGGTAGATCAAGTTCTGGCTGCATAAGAATTACAAGGCCTGATTTGAAATATACTTATTTTTATTGAGCATACAGGCTGTGTCTGAAGCCACATTCTGAAAAGTAAAACAGAAGTAAATAACTTCTGAAGAAGAGCATTCTGTTGAAATGAAAGGTACTGTAACAGTACTGCTGCAGTAATTACATTATACTATGATGAAGTCTGACTAGTGAGCAGTTACTGAAATTTTGGAGTAATAGCCCATGACAACTCTCTTGGCTGGTACAGGATGTTTCTCATGTGACTTCTGCCAAAACAGGAAGGGGAAAAAAAAGCAGTGATCAAAAAGCTTGGCTACTGTTTTGGAATTTTATTAGCTTTTATAGCTCAGTGGCATAACAAAGCATGGAATGTAGCAGACCTTTCATAGCTAATAAGCAAATTCTTCCCTTGACAGTTACGAAATACAAATGGTTCTTGATTTTCTGCTCATATTTTCTCATCCACCTGCACACAAAGACAGCATGGAATCAAAGCAGAGCTACAAGAAATTCCTGCTGTTTGGCCTCTTTCCCTCATCACTGTTTTCAGTTAAGTGAAGCTTAAAAGCTGCCAGTTAAAATATGTGGTCAGTAAAAAGGAAACCAAAACCTTTCTAAAAATACTTCTTTCCCTAGTGTCCATACTCAAAGGTTTTTCCTGGATATTTTTACAGAATCATTTTCAACATTAAGAATAATGCAGTGATGTCAATGTAGCAGTCATGCTTCGTAAGTCATGTTTGCAGTTGAGAATAGGCTAGTAAGCATTTTGCTTTCAGTAAATTGAAGTAATTTTTAATCTAGTTTCCTAAATAAATAAGGCTAAGAGCAATGCGAAAGTTAAAACATTTAGGGGAAATAAGATAATTTCAGCTCGGTTCAAGAAGTATCCAAAGTTTCACAAACAGAAATTTCCTCAGAGTGCTACTAAAGTAACAAATACTTTAGGGGAAAGTAGCCTTTTTGGGCTGCTGCTTCACTGTAAGGAGTAGGTTGTTTTTCTTCCACATTGGAGAATGTATGCTGGGGAAAGATACTGGAAATGGGGCATTATTATTTCCACTATCTAGAACTACTCTTGAATTGTAATTCTTTCTAAGCCAAAGTAGATACTTGTTTTCTGATTACTTGCTAAAAAAACAGTAGGCTTTTGGCTGAATACTTCAGTGACAGCAGAGTTTGTACTTCAGTTTGTACAGCCAAAATTCTACAGTCTCTGTGACTTATATTTTAGGCCAATAGCGCAAAGAAAATGAGCTGTCTAGCTGGAACTCCATGTAGTCAATTGGCAGGCAAGATAGATTAGCAGCTTTGTTGAAAAGGCTTTTCTCACAGACCTAAATTCTTCAATTTCTGTTCCTGGGAAGCAGTACAAAAGCTTGTGATGTTTCTTAGATGCTGACTGACCATCCTTTCCCAACTTCCTTGGGAATTTGTGTCTCTGCATGCAAGTTCCTGAAGTTCAAATGAGGTTATGTTTTTGTCTTGAACTCTGGTTTCCCACAAACTTTTTTTTACTGGGTTTTATTGTGTGTGTGTTTTCCTGTATTCCTGAACTCATACCTCTATGATGAGAAACTTCGGAATGTTTAACTTTGTCAAACCAATTATACTGTAAACCACTTATTTTTAGAATGAACTTAGAATGAATGCTTAGCATTCTGGCTTTCCTCTTGTTAATTGCTTCATAGTGGTCTATAAATGCCACAGGCTCCATTTCAAGATAATTCTAATATGAAAAGCCTTCAAGCTTTTAATTACCACTCACTGATACTGCAGTCTTAACTTACAAAGAAACTCCAAACCCAAGCTATTTCCATATAAGCTGCTGCTCTGAATGTCTCCATTTATGTTCTAATGGTTTCCTTGTCTGTTCTTACCCTTCTTCCCCTATAATTTCCCAGTGGATTAAAAGCCATTATTCTGTTCAGGTTCCTTCCAAAAGACATTTTGATCATACTGTTTTACTTATTGAAGTAATACTTTTTTAGAGACCTTTTTTTTCAGTGGAATTGATCAAGGAACTTTAAGCAAGAAAAAGTAATAGCTCTGTAAATCCAGCAACATCAATATTGAGCACTGCAGTGGAAGTATTTATGGAGGAGCAGGATGAGGGGATTGCCACCTTTTTGTGTAATAGCAGAAAAACTTATGCTGGGCTAAGACTTGTGGATATAATTCAAATCAGTTGCCTGTGTAAAGGACTAGCTTAGAATTTTGATCAGATTGCTGCGGAACTTGTCTAATTGAGTCTTGAAAATCTGAAAGGATGGGGATTACGCAGCCTCCTTGGTCCATTGACCATTTTTTTTTTTACCCCTTTGGTGTCATCTGCAAACTCACTGAAGGTCTGTTCTGATCCACATGCCAGGCTGATAACTAAGAAGTTGAGCAGTATTGATACCTGTATTAACCCATGTGTGATATTGAAAAGCGTAAATGTTGAAAGAGATGTGGCAGAACCATCAAGTGGATAAACAGAACCTGGAAAAATAATAATGGTTGTAAAATAGCCACTGTTTGTTTTTTGGGGTGGGTTTGGGGTGTTTTTTTAGCTGAAAACGTTTCATTTTAAACTGAAGTATATGTAACTTTCAGCTAGTCACACATGTATTTGTAGGCGTTAAGTTTGTGTTTTCACAGTAATTACTAAGTGGTGACATTTAGTCTTCTGCTAAAATAGAAAGTTTTATTTTGCATGGTTAAGTGTCTTAAAACATCCATTTTAAGATGCTGCATAGGTAGCATGTTTCCCAACTTTGCTAATTAAGAGCAGTATAGATTGAAGAGCATCATAGGCAGGAGCTTGAGTGCTGGGTGCAGTTTAGAACTCTGAAACTTTGTTGCTAATGATTTTGTGCATTGTGTCTCCATTCTCTAATCCCCTTTAAAGTTAAATCCAGAAGGAGGGATTTTGTAGAAGCTGTGTTTCAGACAAAGCTATTCACACTACTTTGGGAGCTGGCCTCTTTGGGGGTTGCCTTCCTCCTATCTGAGCAAGCATTGGTCTTATCCATCAAAATGTTGGGTATCCTCTGCTCAGAGACGGGTGATAGCCAAGTCTTTTGTAGTGAGTCAAGGGAGACTCAAGAATGAATTACATTCTACTGCATAGAGAAATAGGGGTAGAAGACAAATTACCTCTCAGTACATAGATAAGTGTCTGAACAAATCTGTCTTACAGGTCCACTGAAGAAATGTTTAGTATGGCTGATGAAAGCTGCAGCTCCAATCCTGCAATAGTTCGGAGGAAAAAAATTGCTATCAGTATAATCTTTTCTCTGCCTGAAAAAGAAGAAGCACAGAGAAATTTCCAGGATTTCTTTTTCTCTCACTTCCCTCTTTTTGAATCTCACATGAACAAGCTGAAATATGCAATAGAAAAGGTACAGAATACTAGTTTTGTCTTAATGTGGAAAAGTGTCAAACAACATAAAGTATTCTAGAATCTGATAGATTAAGAGTGGGAGAAGGTGCGTGGTTTTGAGCTTCCCTCCCTCCTTACACATGTAGCCTTGAGCCTGAGCCCAGTGTAGGAATTCAGTGTTTGCTGAAAGAGGCGCAGTTTCTTTTCTAGTCAGAATAAGAATTGAGAGTTTTGTGCTATGGGTGGTTTTTCTTTTTCTTTGCTTCTTACCATATTTCACTGTGAGGGTTTCTTGACTTGGCAGAGACTGTGAAAATGGTGCTATTCTATTCTTTCATGCAGTCAACTTAAAAAGAGGCACAAAATGTTTGTTGCTGTCTTCTCAATACTCCCAAAAATACTTCTGTTCCCATGCCCAGTCTCGGGATTGGCCTCTCATGAGGTGGAGGGAGGTTGGCAGCTATTGGTGTCCTGAGTGGCTATATAGCACTGGGGCTTGACCTTAATTATTTTGACATGTTAATGAAGCTTAAAAAGATGAAGAATGTGAATCCGTTAAGAAGCTGTTTTGTGTCTTTAACTCTTAATCAAGGCCATGATCTCATGTAGAAAAATAGCAGAATCCAGCCAAAGGGTGCAGGTTTATATCAGCCGTGTCATGGATGCCCTGGGAGAATTCAGGTGAGTTAACCGAATTCTGAATTACAAGGAGAGCTCTTCTCATGCCCATCTTAAGATATTTGTCACTTCAGTTACAAGCAATTGAATGCAGGGTCTTGTAATTTAGCCAGTCTTGATGTTAGAGTGAATGAATTTTCTGTGTTGGATATTGGATAAATGTTTTTAAAGAACTTTATTAAAACCAGCTCAGCCATTTTCAGAACGAAAGCAAAAATGCTTCTGTTATGCTCACCTGTAGCTGTGATTGTCAGTCTTTAAGATCTCATCAGGAGTTGGCTTCTGCTCATGCCTGTGCAGATGAGTGGATTGATTGTTACATTTATGCAGATGAGTTGCCTACTCCCAGCCATAGATGCTGAACAGTAACTTAAGTTGCTGACAAGCCAGTTGCTGTCAAAGGCACAAAGGTTTTGGTACCTAAGAGAGGAAGTATGGCTAGAGGCCAAGAAAGGCAGGCTAGGAGAGAGAAACAAGGCTTTGGTGGGATGGAGTTTCTGTAATGTCTGGAATGTGGAAATGAATCATTGCAATGAATAGAATAGGTTCTATTCCCCCTCAAAATGATTTCTGAATAATTTTTCTGAAAACAAATACATGAGGAAATATAAGAAAGGGAAGACGTGCTTCACATATAGACACTAAGTTTCTGGTATACCAAATTAGACTTGTGTTCTGGGGCACAAGTAATTACCCAAATAAAACTCTTCCAGTTTGTTCAGTCTCCTAGATCTTACAAAAAAAAAAGAAGTAAAAATCAGTGGACAATAAAAGAGGAAAAGGGCTACTTTTGTTTGCAAGATTGAAATGTGCATGTTAACGCTTACTTTTGTGGATTTTTCTTTGAGCAGAGTTACCATCTGGAACCTATATTCTGTTCCAAGGATTGCAGAACCTGTGTGGCTCAATATGATGTCCAGCACCCTGGAAAAGAGTCAGCTATGCCAGCGTTTTCTTAAAGAATTTACATTTCTGATAGAACAGATCAACAAAAATCAGTAAGCTTCCTCCATCCTCTTTTTCTTAAATAAAAGCTTTTGTGCATCCCAGTGCATATGTTAAAGCACTTAATGGGACATTCTTTTGCTGGTGTTACATTGGTCATATTCTTTTTTTCTAGGTTCTTTGCTGCTTTGTTAACTGCTGTGCTGACATACCATCTGGCTTGGGTCCCAACAGTAATGCCAGTTGACCATCCTCCCATAAAGGCCTTCTCCGAGAAGCGCACATCACAGTCTGTGAACATGCTGGCAAAATCCCATCCATATAACCCTCTCTGGGCACAGCTTGGTCAGTAGGAAATGGAAAGCTTCAGACTTCTCTATAACTAGCACATTCCTGTGTTCTCTTATCTAACAGCTATTTGTGATCCAGATCACACTTACAGATGTACCTGGCTGTAAGCTGGGCAGAGCTACCAGCGGATGTCTTGCACATGGTTAAACAGAGAATTTGGAGGCCAGTTTAAATAGCCTGAGTGCTCTGCTTTTTTACCTGGTCCCTCATTGTCAGCTTCTGTTATGTTGCCTGGCTAAGTAACTTAGTATAGAAGTATTAAGATGATGCAAGTACTGTGAGTAGTCTGAGCAGTTTTCTGCGCCCTGAGGGCCATTTGTAGTTGAAACTGCCCTGGCTATCTCCTTTCATCTCTTTCTCACAGAGCTAGGATGGACACCGAGATAAGAGTAGAAGTCTGGCAACTGGCACTACCTCCATTCACTCACAGTTACGTGTGTGGGCTTGGGCCAAGACATTCTCTCTGTGCCAAGGTCCTCAGGCTGTTCTTGGACAAATATTTTATAGCTTTTAAGTTATCTTGATACAGGGGATTAAATAACTCCTGTCAAAAGAGTAGGTAAGAGCTGAGAGAATAATGCTGCCAGTGGTAGATCCCTGGAAATTCCTCTTCCTGGAACCAGCTGCAAGTCTGATGTCAGATTGGCCTTAACTTTAACTGCTATTTATATGTATATTAACTGATATATATGAGTGTAAAGCAACACACATGCACAGTAAAACAATAATGTAACATTTACACTGTGCTGCTGGTTGTTTCTTTCTCATCGTCTCAGCTACGTTTGTTTTTCTCAGCTATCTTTATGAAAGTAAGAATTGCTACCTTGGCAGATGTATTTCCTGGTTTAGGATGTCTTTAAAGTGTTATGCAGAGGACTAATGGATTAGACTTGGAGGGTAAAATAATAGCTTTTTCAGGTTTTTGAGGACGGAGCCAGGCCTGGGGTTAAAAAAACCCTGGCTAAACTGGATGCAATAGCTCTTGTGATCGTTCCCAGAAGCTACCAAGAATCTGTTTCTGTTCTCACCTCCCCAGCTTGTATGTTGCTACCAGCATTGACCTACCCAATTTCTCAATGCCTGACCTCAACGATTTCACTTCTTGTGAAGTCCAAAAGCCGCTATCTGGCAGTTGCAGTAATTGATAATGAAAGTAAGATATTGCCCTCTGCTGGTGGTCTTTAGAAAGAGGTGGAGAGGAAATAAAAAAATCATTGAACTTAATGCTTTAAAATGGAAATTACTTTTTATTAAGGAAAAGATTATTCCGTACCTGTGTATTTCTACCTTCAGACCCATGTTTTTGTTATGTATTACATATCAATTACAGTTACATAAAACTGTAAGTACCATTGTCAGGAAGACATAATGCTGTCTCAAATGTCAGCTTTAACGGTTTTAACAGTTGGCATTAGTATGTTTTGAAGACCACAATTTTGAATTTTTGTACTGACTTATTGGTAATGGTTTTATATAAAAGTCAATTGTGCAAATGAACATAAAGCCTGAATCTGATTTCCATAGCAACTGTGCTCAACTTAAAAGTAAAAATACATCTTCCCATTTCCTTTCCTAGTGCTAGTCCTTGTAACCCACCTGGCATTGAGGAAAATTCCAGCAGAGTAGTCTGAAGCCCACTTTCCATTAGTGAGGAGTGAGTTTGCTGGTGTGTTAGGCTATGGGGCTAGTTGCAAAGGTGTTCTTTATGAGGGGAAGACAATGAATCCACCACACAGCAGCTTCCCCAGTGCACTGCTAACATTATGGGAAATGGCAGATCTTGGCAGGGGTGACGGTAACTGAAAGAAGTGGAATTACTGTCTCATTGATCCTTGGATGGAGTCAGGAGCCTTGTTCCTTTTATGTTATGTATGGTGAAGAGGGGTCTGAGTATAAATATGTTTGTATTTTTGTTGTGTGTGTGGGTTTTATGTTTTAGTCTCCTCATGTTGAAACCAGAGGTCCTCTTGCTCCTGGCAGAAACTTTCCTGAAGCTCTGATTTTTAGCTTTCATTTAGTGTAGCTTCTTGAGGTCTAGCACAAAATCCTGGTTGCAGACTTGGTCCAAAACATTTGAGCAGCCCTGAGCAAGGTCTTGCCACCTAAACAGATTGGGTAGATTAGCAGGTAGCTGATAAAGTCATTCTTCAGAGAAGCCTGATTTCAAGGTGAACACTTATGATGGATACAGAAAATTGAGCTGGTGGTTGTCTCCTGTCTGCTGGTGATATCAGCCATAGTTTGGTTAGGCAAGACAATTAGGTGAGTGTTCACTAATAATTGTCATATGAAGACAACTGGGTTAACTGAACCTGGTAATAGACATTTCTTGAGTTAACCCATCTTTTTCTGATAAGAGATCTTACCTTATTTACTGTCTATGCTTACCTCTCCCAGAACTTCAGGGCAGAAACCCTTCAACTGATAGAGGATTATAGGCAGCTAAAGACAGTTACCACTCTCCCAAACAAATATGTTGAAAGCAGGATATGTATGACCTTGGTTCTGTTTAAAAAAACAAAATCCCAACAGTTCTCCAGGATAAATGAACTAGCAAATAGGCAGTTCCTGGGGGGAACTGAGATGGGGAACACACTTCTGTTGTAGTTTCTACCTCTCATTTTACAGTTGTATTTTTAGTGAATACATTTTCTAGTTCTCTGCCATCCCATGCCAAAGATAGATGTTCATGTTAGTGAGGTTGACTCCGAGTACATAGAAGTGCATGTGCCTAGCTCAATAGGGTAGTTACATGCCTCTTTTTTCAGAACATTGTTTACTAAGCTAATATTGAATCCTTTATTGCTTTTCTTATATTGGTCCTGAAAGAAATAATTTTGATTTTACCTGTATGAAAATTCTTGTGTTTAACAGAAAAAGTTACTGAAATAAAACAACTTTAATGTGAAAGAAAACATGTCATAAAATAGAAAACAGTATAGCTGGATCTATATTCCTTTTCACCCCCTGTTGTGTCAGTTTCCAAGTGATTATATCTTGTAAGCATCATGTAAATAAAATCCTTAGTGGCTTTGAACAGAAAGAAATTGAGTAATAGCAGCTACTCACAAAACCACCAAAACCCTTCTGGACAAAAAAATACTAGAAGTGCTTTTGTTAGTCTTTGTTTTAAACTTTTATGAACTTGCTGTGAAAGAAACAAACTATCTGATTTGTGTCCTTAGTAAATGCTGTTTCAAAATATGTTGAATTTAGGCTTATATCGCAACCAGACATAAACATGTGATTTGCTTTCCTGTATAGGTGATCTCTATGGTGCCATAGGCTCTCCAGTGAGATTGACTCGAACTGTTATTGTTGGAAAACGCAAGGAGTTGGTGCAGCGCTTGCTCTATGTTCTGACTTACTTCATTCGGTGCTCTGAGCTGCAGGAAAATCAGCTGACATGGAGTGAGAAGGCTGGGATAGAAGAGCAAGTGCTAAATGGAAGCAAGATCACAACTGCCCTAGAAAGGGGAGAGGTAGAGGAGTCTGATTATGTTGTTGTCACTGTTAAAAATGAACCTGCTCTTGTGCCTCCAATCCTACCTCCAAAGAATGATGAAAGTAAGAACAATAGTGTCACAGAGTGGGCACATGACCCAGAAAGCGCTCATGCTGTCCCAGCCTCTTCAAAAGAGAAGAAAGAAGTGATAGGAAAGGCCAGTCAGAACTCCGAAGCATCTGTTGACTGTCTAACTAGCGGTTTTCGTAAGGGAACAGCTGATGGTAGGAAAAGAACTGTCACCGATACAGGAGTTGTATCCTACCACTTTGAAGAGCCATCTAAATTGGAGGATTTAACAGAGATAAAGAAGAACAAGAATCAGAATGAGAGAAAAGTGGAAAACCAGTTGTCTGGTAGGTCATCTGCCTTACCTTGTCCTGAAAGGTCTGGCCACAGGAGTTCACACTTGGAAAAGGTCACTTTTCAGATTGGAAGTTCAGCATCACCAGAGTCAGACTTAGAAACTCATAGAAGAGAAATGGAAGAAAATCTGAAAGTGTTGAGAAAAAATCCAGAGGTGATACATTGTGCCTCAGGTTCCACAAATCTGCCTGTGAATGCTTCCCAGAATCAAAAAGAAAGTTGCGAAGCTGCATTTATACCCTTCAGTAATCGTGATGTTTGTTACGCACAAATCTCACCTTGTGTGGGAAAGGAGAATATACTTCACCAATATACAGAAAGTAAAGAAGCTGAGATGAATTTAGTGAACATGATATCTAGTGAACCCCTTATGCCCACGGATAATTTAGAAACTGTAAAATTGCCAAGCCTGAAAGAAACTAGAACTTTATGCTCTGGCAATCTGGAGAACTATTCCCCTAGCTGTGTAGAAGTCGGTTCTGCTGTCAGACAGGATTCCCCTAAAGTAGGTGCTAAAGATGTCCCCTATGGGGATGCTGGAAGGAAAAGCTCCTTCAGAGCTGAAGGGGACATTCCAAGGAATGAGAGTTCAGACAGTGCTCTTGGAGCCAGTGATGAAGAAGGTGATTGTTGTATCTCTGAAGTACATCATGATAATGTAAGCAAAAGACTTGAAGAGTTTGCAGAAGTGGAACTTCCTTTACCAAGGTAAAGTGGTTTAATTTAGAACTAAATGGAGTCAAAAGTTTGCTACTTCAGAAGTGTTCAGGATTTAAAGTCTGAAATCCTCTGGGATCTTGAGTAAGTTCCTTGCAAACAAATCTCTAACAGACACTGATGTGGTCAGAATTCTTGTAACCAGACTTGGTAAAAAGAAAACTAAGATGGAGCAGGGTTAAGTAATGAAATTTGTGACAAAGATGCCCTTCATTTGTCTAATAAAAAGGGTTGATTACTTTTTCATGTAAGCTGCCTGAAACATTTAATGTAGACAGAACATCTAAGGACAAGCAAATTTGACAAATCAGAGACAGATTTGAAATAAATAAGGGCATCTTGTTTGAAAACTTTTGAGCTTTACAGGTGCAAATGGAGCTTGCTGATACTTAAGGTAGGTCACTAGAAAGTTTGCTGCTTGGGCTGAGTTGGAGAAAACTCAAATTTAGTAATCTGTTAGCTGCAGAACATGGAGCTCATACATATCACAAGCTCTAATACATTTAAGATTTGCCTTTTTATAAATTCAGAGGAATTGATAACCTTGTTCAAGTTCAGCTTTTAAAAATCTTTCTTTCAAAGAGCACCAGTAATTGGTTTTGTGTATTTTGAGTACAGTGTTGATTGATACTTACAGTAGAAGCAGGGGTGATAAACCAAACTTCTCATTCATTTAAAATCTGAATCAGTTTGTCAAGCAAGAATCTTACATGCTTTGTATTTCTGTATTTTAGGTCAAATACAATCAGCAGTCAATGTGTGAAAAATTTTGGAAGATCACTTCTAGGTGGTTACTGTCATACGTATATGCCTGATCTTGTGCTGCATGGAATAAATAATGATGAAAAACTCAAGCAGTGTCTATTAGCAGACCTACTTCATGCAATGCATGTGAGTTAATATACTGTTCTGAGTTATAGCAGTAGTTGTGATATTAACTAAGATCTACAGAAGCAGGTCCTTTGAATAGGCTTCTTTCTACTTATTGTTTGTAACAGCCACACCTGTCTTCCTTCTTGGAAGATGTAAGCCCTTAATGCATTGTGTGCAAAGCCTGTTCACCCAAGAATCACATGTGCTTTCCTTTATATGTCTTAAGGATTCTCTTCAGAGATAAGCACAAGGAAGATTGTTTGCAACTTCAAGTTACAAACAAGGAAAAAACCTTAAACTGCTTCTCAGTCACAATCGCTGACAATTATCTATATATCATAAAATTATGTGCAAGTTGAAACAGCTTATTTTGCCATTAGTGGCATGTGTTGCAAGGGAGATGAAGTCTTGTGGAGGCCTATATTATACTAAACTGTAGCAGAAATGATGACGACGGACAAGTAATTGTCTGTAGGTAGTAACTTTGCCATGTTCTTACTCCACTTCAGGTACTCCTAAATTATGTAATTAATAACTAACCTTTCACTAAAGTAACGGTGTGACCTTGATGTGCAATTTTAAATGTTTATCTAGTAATCGTCAACAGCTGCTCTGCAGCAATTAATCATCCTGCTGGAATAAGTTCATGTACTACCTGTAACAGTGATGCATGTGTATGTAACTTCTTTAAGCAATACCAGATTGGTCTGATTGTGCACAGTGAAATCCTTCATATAGCTCTGAAACATTAAATATGCTTTCACCATCACTGGATCAGTAAAATTATTATTCTTTCCATTTTGGAAAGAACTTGTCTTCTCAGGGAGGGTGGAATATTTGAAAAAAGTTTTGGAGTAGTGATTTTGAAGCACTACTTAAATGCCTTGATCAAATTGTCAGTTAAGACTTAACTGACCCAGTGTTGAGAGATGTAAACTCTGTCACTGAAGTTGGTATTCCTTGTCATTTTTGAGATGCCTTTGGTTTCCTGTTGGTTTGCTTTCTTATTCCCTGCCTCAGTGTACTAAAAGTGGAACCTCAAAACTGAGTTGAGGAAATGTATGTGAAAGTGTCACATAATATTTGTATTATCTGTTGCAGCATCCAGTGCTAGATGAGCCCATAGCAGAAGCTGTCTGCATTATTGCAGACACAGATAAATGGAACGTACAAGTAGCTACAAGCCAGAGAAAGATGACGGACAATATGAAATTAGGCAAGGATGTTTTGGTTTCAAGTCAAGTATCCAGTTTATTGCAGTCTATTTTACAGCTTTACAAACTCAACGTCCCAGCTGACTTTGTAAGTATTTCTTTACTGGAGACTGTAGGTAATGCAGATTGCTTAGCTTAAGTAGGAAGAGCAGAGTTTTGTGAACTGTGTTGCTGTACCAGTGAACTAATGCCTGAAGTGATACAGAGTTGACCCAATATATTTGAGAGAATGAATGGTACAGTCCAGTAACAGATACTGTTTTATCTGTAATTTACATGTAATAGGTCAGATTAAAGTTAACTACTCAAATGCATATGATAAAACTAAAGTTGTTCAGGCAATTCTAGCATGGTTCTCATGTGTTTATGATTAGGGCTCTTAAATTTGGCTTTTTTTTTTTTTGTATTATTTTCACACTTCTATTTATATTGTTGAAGCTTCTATCTACCCAAGCCTGTTTCTAGCATACAACTTTCTGTTCTTGGGCTTTTGATCTAACCCCATGCAGGGGATGCCTTTTATCTCTCCTTCCCAAATAATTGTGCCTCTATGTTTACTTGATCCTTCTGTTTTATGCATGTTTTAGCCAATTCTGTCAGCAAGTGCTGTCTCAGATAACCTTGCCAGTGTCTCCATAGAATTGCTGGGAGGAGACTGAAACCTGAAAACACCTGGAGGCAGATGGATTGCAGCAGGGGATTGTCATATTGCATTATCCCTGTCCCACAACATCCTTTCCTGTCCTCAGTAGTAGTGGAGTTCATCAGAGCAAATCAGTAATGCTGGCTTTGCTGATTACAACAAAATTACCCACAAGTCTCACAGTGGTAATTACAATGCAGTTTTATCGCATAATTGTAGATGAGGGGAGATAGGGTGGATTTTTCAGTAGTCACCCCTTTTTCAATTAACTGAATTGGTTTGTCCTTCAGCAGATAGTCTTGAGAAACTTTGTAGGAGCCTGTGTAATGGCTGCACTAGCAGATGGAAGAGGAAGATAGAGCTAAACACTAGCAGCTGTAAATAGTATTAGTCTCACTGTTTTGAATAAAATTAGTGGTGTTGATTACGCTAAGTTCTTGAAGTCAAATGCTAGGCATGTTGTCATTGTTGTCTCTGGATTCTTCTGGGCATTGAAAAATATGCAACTTCAGTTAAAATTGTATCTTGACACTTGCACAGTAGCACCTTAAATGCTGGCATTTCTAATCTGAATAGTTGATTCTGCAGCTGAATTGTTCTTTCCTATGTTGCCCTTGCATTTGTGTATGCAACTTCTGTATGCATTGTATGATGTGAGAGGGGTTTGGAGATAGAATATTTTTCAGGGATTTTTTTTTTTCCTTTTTTCTTGGAAAAAGGCACATTGAAGTGACAGTGCTAGAAGTTTGGAAATTGGCTATAATCCACATTAGAGACACTTTGATCCTTCTGGTAGTGGATTTTGCAGCTCTTTACTAAAACAAAATGATCAGTGCATGGAAGCTGTGTTCCACTAAACTCTAGGGGGAGAATTGTGACTCTTTCGTAGTGATTCTATTGCTTTAAGTTTTGACAAAAGCATATTGATCAGAGATTAACATAATGCAGTATGTTTGAAGTTTCCTTTAGGAGTGCACTTTTTTTACATGCATTTACTGCTCAGATGAGTAAGTTTTTGAGGTTTTGTGATATCACAAAACTCAAAGCCCAACTTTTGAAACTGGATGAAAGGCAAGTAATGATACGTTTGTTGTGGCACTTCAGACTGGTAACCGTACTGCAGAGCTTTGCAGCATGGAAAGGAAGTGATAATCGTAGCTGCTGCATGTCAGCAATATGTCAAGTTTTATCTGCACCTTTGAACTCATTTTAGCTACTTTCCTAGAAGTGACTTGACATTTTGTTCTATTTTGGTTTTTTCCATGTAGTCAATGAGGAAAGCTGCAGAGGAAGCTAACTAACAGTACCAAAAACAAAAATCAAACTTTTGGACATTTTGAACAAAATGGATTCATGTACCAAGCTTATGGGGAGGAATGTCTTTTGATTCTTTGCAACAGGAGGAGCAGATAATCTTGCATATAAAGAATCTCTCTTAGAATAATGTGGGATTCTTCCTTGTTTACTCCCTCACACCTTAAAGAAAAATGAAAATCCATAATCCTTTGCCATAAGTACTGACATTGAAATATGTTGAACTGCCACTTTGTGAATCAGCTGCATGCTCCCCTCAACCCCTGAGGAAGTGCTTGTGGGCTTTTTGCATTAAGGTTGCCTGTAATGGAAAAGAATATTTCCCTTTCAGCTAGAATCGGAAGTGTTACAAGTATACCGAATTGACTGAAAACTCACTTGGAGCAAACAGATAAACTACTGTCAAAAAGCTTTTCTCCACTGGTGTCAGTGATCTTGTTCTACTACTACGTAGCATGTTTTTAAAATGCCTTTTTATCTTCCACGGTTAAGACCTAATATAAAATCAGAGAATCATTAAAAATCTTCATCTTACTCCAGACCAGAAAATACATGGTAGACTACCTACAAGTATGAGTCTTTGCTTATTATTTTTTAATTACCAAAACTGGTTTCACAGGATCTCACTTCTAATACTTACGGCTTTCATTCAACTTGAAAATTACATTGAATGATGGTCTGAAGCTATTAGCTGCTACTGTTTTTAATTGCTGTCTGTGCCTGCCAGATGATTATATATTTGATAATACAAGATTCTGCATGCACTTCCTGCTTTCATCTCCTGGAGTTTGCAGAGCTGATCTAATTTAACTTTTTTTGAAGTGGTCATCATGGTGGAAATAAGGAATATATCAATTTGAATATACCTTTGTCCTAGAACAAAATACCTGATAAGGCATCCTACTACTCATCTTGTGAAGACATCATACCTACTGTCCTTGTCTTATGAAAATAAACCTTCTCTCTCTTTGAAGCTAAGGTTCATCTGCTGTCCTGCAGTTGGTGTATGAGAAATTACCGTGCATCACATGACTGTATTTAAAGATAATACATGTTTCTAGCATGCTACTGCTGAAAGAAAAGGGGAGTGATTAAATTGTTTTTTCAGTTTGAACTATTACCTTTTGGCAAGCAGTGTCAAATGTTTAAGCAATTTTAAACTAGAAGTACCTAGAACTAATTAAAACAAATGGCTAAAGAGGATTTGTAACCTAGCTTCTATTGTAAAGTAGTGAGCAAAAGAGTTATGAAATTATGACAGATAAGATAATAGTGTTTTCTAGTTCTTGAGTCTTAATTTCTTGAATGCAGATCCCTAGAGGTAGAGTGGCAATTTTAGGAACTGTTGTCTAAGCTGAGTCTTTCACAAAATATTATACTGACAACAAACATCAAGTATGAACCAAGTATTCTGGTTTGATTCTTAGTAAGATGTCTTGAGTGTCTTTGAACCTGGTTAAAACTGTAAGTCAGCAGAAACACTGTGGCTGACTTGAGGGAAAAATGGATGTGCTGTTTATGGTGCCTGAGAAAGCTGGAATGCCCCAGTTTTATGAGGGCATTCCCCTTTGAGGAGTAGTGATAACTTTTTACTGGTGCCAGCACACCTGTAACAAAATCAATTGCCTCTTCTAGATTTTTACGTGGAGATTTAGTTTGAAAGATGTTATAGCTAAGGTAGAAGATGAAATTATATGCTTACATTCCTGTAAAGTTTGCATGTGATTCTTAAAGCCATTCTGAGGGTTGTGGTCTGTGTTTACAGTGCATAATGCATCTTGAGGATAGACTACAAGAGATGTATCTCAAAAGCAAAATGCTTTCAGAATATCTGCGAGGACATACAAGAGTGCATGTAAAAGAACTAGGAATGGTATTGGGGTGAGTATTATAGGTATTGGTTAATGGCAAACCTTGGGGCTGTTATTTTCTTTTCCAGTTTCTGAATGTTAGTATCTTGTTCCCATGAGGACTTGCTTCTTCATCTCTAGCACTTTATTGTGTATCTAATAAAACCATCTGGAAATCAGCAGGAAATATTTCTACAGCAAGAACCAGTTACTTGTCATTCTTAAATCTTCAGAATGAAGAAAGTTTGGATTTGGGTCATTAGGATGTTATCCATGCATTCATATGTACTCTTTCTGTCTGTCTCCTTAGTGAAAGCTTCGTCCCAACAAATACTTGAAAATGTTTGTTTAGGTGGTACAGTTGTATCTTGAGCAAAGAAGGCTTCTCAAAAAGCAAGTGTAAGAAAAACAGATGTCCTCTTTGGTAGCTGTCTTCTAGCAATAGTACTTGATTGGCATGCAATCTTTAGGGATGCACCTGCTGACAGCAGAAGAGGGGGAAGGTGAAGAAGTGAATACACATTCCCAAAAAGATGAGTTTTAGCACTGTAGGTAAAACTTAATTTATCTTTATCCATACTATTCAAGGTTTCATATTGGGAAATGCAAGTTGTGAAACCCAGAAACAAGCAACTTTTTTCAGTGTGTGTATGTATGTACAAATATGTATAAATATATAGATAATGTCCTGGCCCTTGAGCAGCTTTACATTTGGAAATGGTTGGAAACTGAGCATTGTGTTTGAGAGGCATTCCTGGTGCTGTTATTGCATAATAATGAATTAATTCCAGCTTTTGGTCATCTTTCGATAAGTGTGCTACTGTATGGTGAACTGAGTTATACTCAAAACATGAAATGCAACATCTTTCATAAGCTAATGTTTAGTACTTTCTTAAACTGGGCTTATTGGTGCCTACTGACTGGTAAGACTAAAGCTGAGGCTTATGGTTTGGCAAATAAATAAAAATATTTAAACCCCAAAAGATTATATGCTACTAAATGCAGTACTGCTATCTTTTGACTTAAAGGGCAGCATACTTCTTGGTTTTAAACATTATTACCTACCTTTACTGATATGTAAGTAATAGGAATAAATAATAATGTAAGAGTTAACTCAGTGTAACAAGACACTTCCGGTTTCTTCAAAGTGGATTAAAAAAATCTTCTTGTGTTTCTCTTATGAAGGTGATTGTATATTTTAAAGTCTGTCTCTCTTTTTCATTTCTAGGATTGAATCCAATGACTTGCCTTTGTTGGCTGCTATAGCAAGTACTCATTCCCCGTATGTTGCCCAAATACTCTTATAAATTAAAATCTCAGGATAGTCATTCCTTAAAGTGAAACAAATAACATGGGAATGTTGAATGAAGAACAGAGGTGCCGAACACTGGTAAAGGGGAACACTGAGGAAAGCAGGTGATGCCTGTACCTTCTACACCTTCTGATTCTGGTTTCAGCCGGATGTTTTACTGGAGGACTTCAGTTTACGTGACGTAAAAGGCATTCAGGTTTTTCTTACAATCTCACTTCTGACTTAAAGCAAGAAAGTGACTGCATCCTTGCATTTTATTTTTATTCGGAGGACAAAAGTTAACACTATGTGGCAGACCAGGAGCTGCCATCCAAAACGCTGCTCAAAACCATGAAGTAACAGTTAAAAGAACAAGTGGGTTAGAATGAATTTTGTAATACTATGCTTGTGAATGTGGTGTGGTATATGTTTCTTTGCTGGGGAGGAGGAGCTGTAAAATATGTAAATAACATTCCTATACACAAGTGTATTAGATGGGACTTTTTTTTCTAGCAGAACATACACATGATTTTGTATAGTAGACATGATGGGCTCAGAACAAGGAACCTGGATTCAGCAGCCAAATGCAGTGTGGGAATGGAGTTGTTCATGAGATCATGTGGCTTTTCCCTTGAAGGAGAAGAGGTTAAGAAAGCTGTGGCTGCTTCTGTTTTAATGAGGAGACATTCAGATGAGCCCATGGCTAAAAGTGGAATGGAATGGACTTCTGAGATAGGGATTTTGTTGGAAAGCCTTATGGAATTTCTGCTACAAGTTTACATTTGTTGCTGATGCAACTTCAATAACTCTCTGAGTTTCTCTATGACTGTAGTCCTGGGAACTAAACCTGTGTCTTAGTGTCATCGAGTAATACTATTTCCAAGGAGTATGAATTTGACAAACATGTTTGTCAAATACCAGTGCTGTTAGTGCATGTCTGTACGCATGCACTACACCAAGCAATGGGCACAAATCGAAGACAATCTTACTGGGGAAATAGAAGACAACAGTCATCCCCTCACCAAACCTTTAGTCACAAGTATTACTTTTTTCCAGCTATTAGTTGTCTCTAAGTAGAAATAAAAGGAGCATTGTTTGAAGTAAAATGAAATGTAGGGGGCAAACCCCAGTATTTGATATTACTATGAATGTTTGCAATTACCCTCTTTGATTCTGCAAAAATGTTGAACTATCATCCGGGTGCCTTTCCTTAATAGGGTAACTACTCTGAGACCAGAAACTACTTCTCCACTAGTTGATACTGGCCTTCTATGTTTCTAGAAAGCAAAATAAACTTTTCTATTTCACTGTTTTCATCTGGTTAATAACATGAATGTAAAAAATTGACTTTTTTGTGTAAAGTACTGTTAAGCTGGATATGAAACTATGGACCAGACTGAGGAGAGAGAACAAAGGATCAGAACAAACATTCTTGAAGAAATGGAAAACTCAATGTTGGACTGTTCTGTTGTGAGCCAGCATGAATAAGGTGTCTGAAATGGTGAGCTTGCAATCAAATTGCTAGCAACACAATTGCTTGGGATTAGTGAATTCTAATAAGAAACTCCTGGTCACTCTTTGTGAATTCTCCTCATTGGTGATTACAGATTTTTAACACTGAAGGGACACACTTTTATTAAAAGTGTTTTTATTTATCTGGATGTTTGGACTTTTCTACAGTAAACTTTCAGTGATTTGGAATAACGAAATGTGCATATTGTGAGCTGTTTAAATGTGATAGGGGTCTTGATTAACCTTGTGTTGCTTTTTGAGGGAAATAGGTAGACTGACCTACTGTGAAAAGAGGTTGTTTCCAAGTGGAGGATTACTTAATATTCTGATACAATGCTTCTAAAGCTGTTCCTTGTATGCTGGGTTTCTGATCTGACATTCCAGATGTTTCTTTTATCACATTTTCATATTTGTCCCTAGTATTCTGCCTAAAAAGGCTAAAATCTCTCTATGGTTCATGTTTTCTCGCACTACTTACAGTTAAGAGAGCTCTTCCTATCTTTTGTTTGTGACTCCTGTCTGCTGGAAAGTAAACTTACCTCTGCATATAGCTGTCAGCAGATACCACTCTGTTCCTTAAAGTTAAGACAAAGTAAGAGCCATAGAGCAAGTCACATATTCCTAAACTACCCCTGTGATGGAAAATGTGTGTGCACGCATGTGTAAGGCTACAAAACTGCTTCCCTGAATGTGTATAGAAATCCTCATGTACTTTCCCTATTCCATGGCACTCTTAAATAGTAGCAGAGTTCATTAAAAGTCAGTTCCTATTCTTTTAAGTATTGGGTTTTTATCTGAACAGATTCTGTTCAAAGAAATACATGCTAATATGGAAATATGTGCTTTTGTTATCACAGTGACCTAAGGAAGTCAAAGATAAGCCAACATTCAATGATTGCAAGACTAATGCCATGATCAGTAACACCTGATTTTACTCTTATCAGCTATTAAAAAAAAATTAAATCTGACTTTGGGCAAGACTTCAAGTTAGCTGTGGGGTGGCATGGAGCTGATGGTCAGAAGCACTTGGATTGTCTTCAGCCCAAGCTAAAACTTTATAGTTCTTGCTGCTTTCTCTAACATTTTGCTGCTCTTCAGAATTTACATGATGAACTATCTTTTTTCTCATAGTTTTAGTCTGGGAGGAAGAAAATCCAAGAAAAAACTGTTTATTACCTTTAAAAGGCTCTGGACTACAGAAAATTAAATACATATTTTCCCCTCCACCAAATGTACTACCTCAGTTGACAGGATTCCATCTTCTAGGGCTTCTTTTGACTCTAAGTCTTTAACTTGGTTTTGGTAGCATCTTGCTGTTTATGTAAATTAGTGTGGCATGACAGGGCAGTAAGTATTTACAGATGTGTTGTTAGACATCTTTAGGGCATGTTTCTGTTTTTATTTTAATAGGATGAAAAATTATGTGAATGTACAGGTGTGTTTAAAATTGATAATGTAGCTTAATTTTCAAATATTCCAAAGTTGGTTTTATCAGTATTATGTAGTTTTTTGTAAACTTAAATACATACTTTCTTGGTTAAGTGGGAATGCACAGTCTTTCCGAAATCCCACGTAAGTGCAGTTTACACAGTGCAATTTAAAGAATGTATGCTTGTTTTCCAGGCAAGACTAAACCTTCATACACAGAGGCAAGGAAAAACTGCTAAACCATAGTATTTAATCTAAATGAATTTTTTTACCCCAAATGATACCAAGATCTAAACATCTTAATTATCTAGGTACTCTCAGAACTAATTCATACAACTTTTCATCTGCCCAGAAGAAACACGTAGACACTGGTTCTGTAATTCACATTCATTATGGCATCCTCCAGAGTTCTAGATGACCTTCCCCATTTCCTACTTTTACTCTTAAAGTCAAAAACCCTTTTCAGACACACCAAATCCTTGTATATAAAGTTTACATAAAATGATCATTTATCCCTCAAACACGCAAATCAAAACTGAGTCTGAACTGCTGAATGCACCCTAGGCTGGGGGTGTTTTTCAGGTCAAGTGGGCTAATTTGACTTACATAGCAGGTTTTCCATAGTAGAAAAAGAAAAAAAAAAAGTGTGTTGTTATTGCATGTTTGGAGCGCATAGGCTTTTTTAGGAATGACTGAGTACCAATGTCGAGCTACATGGATTTTTTTCTTATAGTTATGTATGCTATCATTTTGGTCTATTTCTTTGCGGCATTTGGTGCAATAAACTTTCTGAAATGAGCATAAATGGTATTTGGTATGTTCCTTTTTAAAACTTCTCAAATAACTGTTCTAGTTATTGTAGGTGAGATCTAATAGTGCATGGACGTCTGGTAACCCTGTAGTGGAGTAAGTAAATGTTGCAAGAAATCTCTTAACAGGAAGTCTTTGCAAAATGTGGAACCTAATTGAGCACTATCCCCATCTTTGGAAGTTTTACCCCACTTAGCTGTGAAAACAAGAACACTTATAGTGTGAAAACTAACTGCAAAAAATAATGGAAAGGGAAGACACTCACTGCTGGAATAGGTCCTGCAGAGGTTCTGCGCACCTATGTGGCTGACATTTAACTCAAATGCCTATGAAAAGAGCTCTCTGAAAAATGTGTATATCCCATTTTGAAAATTACTCAGCCTAACAGGAATGAGTAACACTTTTTGCCTACTAGGTTATTAATTGGTTGATGGACTTGACATGAATGAGCTTAAAATAACAAGGTGTTCAATTTATGTCCAACTCCATGACCTCAACTTAGTATTTTGCAGCTTACTGGAAAGTCCTTAATTATGGAACAAAAACTGTAATTATGCTGAACATCTTTGAATGCATTTGAGGTGTAACCCTACTTGTAGGGTGTAAGCGCTTCTTACCTATAGACTGAAGTGTTTAAGGTTTGCTTGTTTGTCAGGCAAAGAAAGACTGGAAAGAAAAACAAAATGGGAACTTATGCTCAAAGGTGCTAAATGCTTGCAGTCACACACTTGAAATAAAGGGAAGTGCCTGTTGTGTTGTCTACTATGACTCCTGTGTAATTTGTGTTCCTGTTACTGGTCCTGCAGAAACAGTGGTATGTTACAGAGGTTAACCAGATTTGGTGTTCATGAGAATAAGGTTTTTTCAGTGTGAAAAGTTCATCAAATGATGGTGCTGGTGAGTTGAAAACTCACCCCAGCTCTCTTCTTGCAGAATTGTGTAGCTGCCTCCTTCTTTCTAATTCTGTGATTTCATAAGAGGGCTCGAAACAATTTAATGGCAAATCCCTGTAACAAGGGGAAGACCCCATTGCCCTGTCCAGTCGCTCCCTCTTGTCATGCTAGCTGTATCTGCAAGTCGCTTGTGCTGTGGCTTGTTCTGTTGCTCATTGAATCAAGAGTGATGCAGCCTAAGTCTGGGGGCAAAAAAGCTGCTGATAGTTGCCTGCTGGGTTAACAAGTTTAATTTGGCTCCTGTCATTGCTAGTGTAAGGGCAAGGGAAGAGAAGGGCTCCCACAGCTAGGAACAAGAGAGAAAAGGAGTGAGATTGTTCCAGTTCCTGCTGTCTTCCATACTTGTAGGCTGTTGGGCTGTCTCAGTAGTCTGTACAACTTGGGCTTTCACCCAGGCTTTGTAAGACTCCATGCAGCTCCTCTGCTCTGACTTCACTACTTCTAAGAAACTGTAGTGAAGCAGTGCAGTTCAGTTGGTCATATCAACTGGGTTAGTCTTTTTCTAAAGGACACTTGCTCAGTCTCTGCCAGAATTCTTATGACTGGGACTGCGCAGATAAGCAAGAGGCAGATGCGCAGGCTGACTGGTATGAAATGGCCGAGCCCTGGGAAAGAGCGGAGACCTGTATTAATAAATCCTTATGTGGTATGGCTGAGAGGGCTGCCAGGGAGTTTTTGGAACTGACAGCTGCAAAAAAAGAAAATAATACCTAGGTTTGAAAATATGAAACTCTGCAGTCAAATTTTGTGATTTGATTAAAAGATGTGACATGAAATAATACAGATATTAACGGTGGGCAACTGATTTAACCATTTTCATTCTCACATAAATGGCAACAAGGATCACAGAATTGAGGAAGAGATTTGCCCTGTATGTAATGAGGAGTTCAAGGCTACAGCGGATGTAAGTAATCATTATATCACCAACTAAGTCTTGCACCAAAATTCTGCTAGTCTTCCTCACTCCTTTTCTATATCAAAGCCTTCTGATAATCATCCATGCACCATATTCCTTGGTTTTCTGTACACATACAGTTGGAGAGAGCCTGACTGAATATAGGATGCAGGATTTTGGGCGTACAGGACATGCAGCTGAGTGACAAACCATGAGACTGTAAGGCTTCTGATCCCATATAAAATTAGCTTAAGTGGCCACATGCTAGTAATCCACATACTGGAAAATGACTCTTATAATAGTTCCAGTCACTTGTCTGTCTGGCACAATCCCAAAGCTAAAACTGTTTAAGCAGTACAAGTAGAATAGCATTTTGTCTTGAAATCCTAAAGGTCAATACGAGGCCAAAGGGCTTAGGAGTGACAGTCAAGCACTTAAAAATAAATATAATCTCATAAACTGGATTTCTTCCATTGGGAGCTACAAGAGATTCCACTGCGATTGGACAAAATGCTGTTTGAGATAGAGTAAAATGCCCTGAGGAACAAGTTTCCCACCAAGGAAGAAAGCTCCCACTCCTACAGGCAGAGAAATATTGGTGGAAGTGGAAATAGGAAGTGGTGCTTAGGTCTGCTTGAGAACTTCCCAGGGAGTGCTTGTGCTGTCTGATAAGATTGCCGTGGGACCAAGGGCTGGGATATTTGGCCCACAAAAAATGTTTTACCTCCAATTGAGTTGAATTCCTGCCTTGTATATAACCCAAACAGGTCCTTAACTATCATTTTAGTTTTTACTACCTCATCTCTTTCTCTAGGCAAAATTAGCTTTGGGGAGATTTAAACTACCATTTTAGCTTTATTCTACTACTTCGTCTCTTTTTCCCTAGGCAAAATGAGCCTGGGGAGTTTTTTCCTCTTTTCTGTGTGCTATTGTCGCATAAATGTTTCCATTTTTCATTTCCTATAGTATTGTATGACTTTTTTCTTTTTATAATCTGCACAGGCTCTGTTAGCCTTAAGATGAACAAGTCTTCCAAAGTTGTTCATTTCAGCTTTGAAAATACAGGGGTTTTGAACTGAGCATTTTTTGTTGAACTAGTTATGATTACCTAGAACATGCAACTTTTTGGACCTAGAAACGGGTGCATCATTAAAAATCACATTTCTAGACCATCAGCTCCTGCCCTCTGGAAGGGACTGGTTTGTGTAAGGGCACTACAGTTGTGGTACAAGCACTTTAATTCTTAATGTTTATTTCTAGTAGGGAAAATCATAGATCACAGAATGGTTAGGGTTGGAAAGGGTCTTGAGATCATCTAATTCCAACCCCCCTGTCTTGGGCAGGGACACCTCACACTAGACCATGTCACCCAAGGCTCTGTCCAGCCTGGCCTTGAATGTACCTTTTTGATTTGGGCAGCAGAGGTGCCTGGGATGCCTGAATCATTGCAGCCTATTTTCAGTGTGGGTGAAGACAGCCCTCCTGGCTGCCTGAGTCGCAAGCCTGCCTGGCCCTCATATTGTGGCCTTGCTGTTCAAGAACACAGGGAGCAGGGGGATAAAACACAAATGGAGGTAGTGCTGAGGGTAAACAAGAGATTTTATCCTTTGCCCTACTGTTTACCATAATTGCACTTCTGTATTCTCCTGTAAGGGTTTTATGTTCCTAACATGAAAAGATGACTGAATCTGAAGGCTCATTGAGCTGGGCCTTTTCATGCCTTCCTGATGTCATTTCCAGAGTGGGCAATGGTCTGACCTGTTTCAGTGCAATACAGCTGGGGACACAACTCAGACACCAATGTTCCAAGAGAGTTTGTCAGGCCTCTGCTATTTAAAGCATTTGTGTTAGACCTAACTATGGCTATACCCCAAGGTAGACAGCTGCCTTTCGTTTTCCATGTGCCATTTTCTTCCCGCAGGAATGCAGAAGTCTCCCCTATTGCTCAGCAGGGAATAAACACCAAAAGCAAAAGACGCAAAGCCCAGTTGTAATGTTGCTAAATAAATTCTGAGTGTTGTAGGTAACTCACTGGTTAGAAGGGAGTGGTTGTGCATTATTATATGTTCGAATTAAATAAGCTGTGAAGAATACCTGGTGGCTTCCCAGGTGTGAGTAGCTATGCTCTTGATAGACAAGGAAGCTGGTAATTCAGGGACACTGTCCTCACCTTCAGAAGGCTTCTTGTCCCAAGCCTCGTGATGTTTAAACTACACGCTGGTAAGGACCTAATCTAACTAATTCATCTCTGGGATCATACTAAACCTTACAGGGAAGCTGGCTTGCCTCTTGCCCCACCCCCTTGCTTGTTTTCAAATTAGTATTGTCTTTTCTTTTGAACACAGGAAGCTTTTTCTGCATGTCTGTTTTTGTGGCCGGCAAATGCCCTGCCAGTCTGGAGAAAACTGGTATGGACTTTGTGATCTGTGCTGAGGAGATTTCAAACCTCAGTCTGGTCGGAGAGCGAAGAGATGAGTGGCCTTATCCTGGGAGGCAAGACAGTCAAAGCAGGGGTCCCTAGAAATCTCTGTCCCGATGAAGCCAAGTGGCAAACTGCACCTGCAGGTTGCCTTGCTGCTGGTTGCCGGGTATCACGAAGCGTCACTCTTCCAGGGACTATGCTAAAAACCACATAACTACCATTTTGTACATAAATGAGGTTGCTAGTGGTCTGGGGCAGAGACTCCAGCATCATCAGACTGCCCTTTGCATTGTAACACTTCTAATACTCTGATGATGGTTGGCTGTCAATGTGCCAGAGCTGTGATGCTGGACTGGGTTGTGTTGTAGTTGAGATTGAAACATGACTGTGGAGGACTTCCTTAAGTTAAATGCGTTTTTATGTGCTCTGGGATGATATATAGCATGGAGCTTCTTAATAGCACAGCTTGTCAGCATCATGCAGTACTGTGCAACAATACTGAGATCATCTCTGGATTCACTAAACCTGTCTCTAGTCACTCTGTAACACATCTTAATCTCAGCACCATGGTGAATTAAACACACTGATTAACCATTCCTTAATGGTTAGAAATCCTTGACTAAGCTTCTTGACTAAGTTTGGCTGGTGGCAGGTCAGGAATTTTCACCTTGTGTCTTGTGGCTCAGCGTAAAATCAGCTTCTGTTTGTTTTCTCAGCATTCTGGTAATTACCACTGTTCATTACAGAGGGATGAGGAGGCTGGCCAAAGGTATGTGAGGAGGCTGCGGCAAAGGCTACTATCTGATCTTCTGCCTCCCAAAATAATCCCTTCGTCATTGAACAATCCTACTGGCCAAGCTGGGGTGGAGGTGTACATACACCTCCCTTTTCCCTTCCTGGCAATTGCTTTAAAGAGTCGGAGACAAGTGTCTGCATCCAGACCTGTGTTTTGGGAAAGAAAAAAGAAAAGAGAGTTCTCTCATTCTTATATACTGCCCCAAGGGTTTATTGTGTATAATTACAGTTGGGCCTATAGTTTAGCTGAAAGTATTTGCTGTGCAGATGCTGCCAAAGAAATGTATTTTGGCTTTCTAAACACCTGCTTCTTTGCTCTTATGCATCTTTATTTTTTGCTTGGGATGCATGAATGATGTGGGGAAAAGTAACTCATGACAAGCTGCCAAGCAACACAGTGAGAAAAAGCAGGAGTCAGTAATCAAGAGAAGCGCTAGTTTTCAGAAAAATGAAGGCAGAAGTGAAAGATCAAACTTGTCTCAGTGAGTTTCTTGTTTGAGGCAGTGGGAAGGTGTTACAGGCAAGCATGTGGAGCGTAGAAGATGTTAACTTACTGCTTCACAGAAACAGCTTATGCATGAGGTTTTGCACATTGGCCTGCAGGTATCTGTAATGAATGTTCTGCCATGGTGATGCAGTATCTTTATATCTGCCTATTTTGATTGCAGAAAATAATGCTGTGAAGTACAAGCTGAAATTCTGTAACTAGTGGAATGGCTTTAATCTATGTGAAAGGACAGGGACAGGAGGAAAGTTAAGAATGAGCAAAACATTATAATTATGGGTGATAAATGCCATTTGACTCTGTACCAGTGCCTGTTACGAGTTTCTGATTCACTCTTGGTGCTGCTTATTTTAATCCATGTGGTGGGAATCAGATGATGAGAATCAACCATGACCAGGCAAGATGTGACTGTCATTCTCTAAGAGGATAAATTGCTATGGTAATCCTGCCCGTTGTTGGTGGGGAGCTGGCTGATTTTGGCCAGCTGTTGGGTAGCTGGAGATGGTGGGTCCCCTTTGGGATAAGGTGCCTTTTGGGTAATTAGATAAATGTATAAACTGTGTCTCAAAATATATTAAATGAAACTGCTGCTTGAGATTTAGAAGAGGCTCTTAGTGTAAAAATGAGTGATTGAGAGGCAAATGCAAAATCCAGCTGGAGCCTGAGTTTTTGCTGCATGCCAGGGGGAAGAAATGCAAGATTTGACAGCAAGAGAAGGCTGGGCACCTGCTATGGGAAGGGATACTGTTTATAGAATCACAAAATATTTAGGGTTGGAAGTGACCTCTAAAAGCCAACCAGTCCAACCCCCTGCAGTGAGCAGGGACATCTTCATCTAGATCAGGTTGCTCAGAGCCCTGTCCAACCAAATAAGCACATTTATTTTGATTGTTGTGCTCATCGGATAAGGTTGGGTCACACAAGTGTGCGGGTGCTGCTGCCAGTGCAAGGGAAGTGGCTGTGACAGGTGAAGCGAGAGGACAAGAGGTCTGTCCCTTTCAGGATAGTTTGCTTTAAAGCAAAGATGAAATGGGCATTCGGGGCAGTGGGTTTCACATTATTTAAGCCAATCTGATCACTTGTGCTTGCTGGTGGAAAGCTACCCTTACCTACCTGCTTTCAGTAGGGGTCAGATGAGAGCTGCTACTGATACCTTGAGAATCCATAGCCACGTGTGGAGGATAAGAAGCACAACTCCCCTTTCCGGCGTTGCCTACCCATTACTTCAGCTGAGCTGTAACATAAAAACTGCACCCTGAAGGACTGGTGGAGCTAACAAAGCTACAGCTGGCTATAATGCCAAAACACGTGTTCCGTGGGACCGATGCCAGTTCAGTTCTCCTTTTCCCCAGCTGCAGCTAGTGTAAAAGCTGTTTTCAGATGGCTTGCCTGGCTCTAGATTGACATCAAATAGCTCAGCTCTGCAGACCCTATTACCCTTCACATTACGTCCTATTGGACCCGATTGCTGTTCCGCCAGACACTAAGGTAACCTATTGAAATATATCCTAATTGTTTCCTTCCTCACTGCTAAAGCCCAGTGTGAGGGTAGCTGATATTATTTCTGACCTTAGTACTGCTCTAAGAAGAGAAGTAACTCCTGGGGAAATGCAGAATATATTCAGTCTGTTTCCTGTTTGTGACTCTGCCCCCTGACCATTACAGAGCATTGGCACAGACATGGGGCTGGTGGTGGGCATCAGTGGGTAATCCAGCTGAGCATGTCCCACAGCTGTGAAAGCTGTAGAAGGGCATTGTGTAGTTCCTGTTCCCTTCAAGAGTGGAGTCCTGGTTTTGTGTGAATTACGACCACGATTGTCACTGCTCTGAGCACCAGCAAAGGCAGCTGCAGATAAATTAGGTGCAGAAGCAGCAGCTGCAAAATCACTGTCCTGCCTGCTGGGGAAAGGCAAAGTTATCAGAGAATTATGATGAACTGCTAAGCATATTTTGCACTCAAAAGGCATTTTTGAAGGCATTATAAGGAACACAACACCGTATAAAAGGTTTTCTAGCTTCTGCTGGAGCTATCCCTGTTGTTCTTCAAGCCTAATATTGCTGCACAGAATGAACCACCCCCAGTCAGCTTCTCCAAATAAGATCAAAAGGGTCAGCTGGAAAAATCCATGACGAGGTGGAACAACTCAAAGAAAAATGGAAAGGCTTTGAGCAGTGGTTGCTCGGAAATCAAGGTCAAATCATGCCTTAATCTCTAAGAGTACAGACAGGAGTTCAGACATCTTAAATCAGACCTAACAATCGTGACTGGGTAGAACACAAGAGTTCGTATCTCTTTCTAAAGTCGCATCTTGTGCAAGGAAAAATGGCTGTATGCTGCCAACAGCGAATAAGAAAACATTGGTTTCCTCTTTCAAAGCTTTGTGCTCACACGAGGATGGGACTTCACACTAGGCATCCTATTAAAAAAGTCACTAGGGAACCCCAGTGTATTAGTAACCACAAGCTGTATTGTGTTCGGAGTCCCACTGGAACTGGCATATTAACAATATCAACTGTTAAATGGCTTTTCAAACTCGTACTTCTGTGTGGCTTGTCCTCAGTTACTTTGTGTGCCTCCAGCTCAGTACCTGTGACCGCTATAGTGCTATTTGTACCTTTTGCAGTGCATTATTTCAGTTATACATTAAGTGTAGCAAACCTGAAGTTTCTGTAATTTACTTTACAGCTAGCTTCCTTTGCCCAAGCTAACTGGAAGCTATTGAAAACTTGCTCTAAAACCAGCAGCAGAAATAAAGTTGCCTTCTGTTTTTCACTCTTGCTGGGACCCAATGCTTCCTGGTGCAGTAAAAATTCAACTTAAAATTACCTGTAAATGTGACCAACTGAACTTTGAAACAGTAAAACTTTGAATTAAAAACATTTTGTTAACATGGCTCTGATACTGTGCAGTCTTCAGAAATAGCCCACAGAACCTGGCAAAAGTGTTTTGCTGAGCAGCTGACTTTTACCTGGCCAACATGAAGTAGACTTAAGTAGACCTTTAAGACTAGGTCTTTAAGACCTAGCAGAACTTAAAGATTAATTCATTTCTCACTCTAGAGGTCATGAGTGAGACTGGAACTCACAGGCTCTGAAATCAAAAGACAGGACTCTTCTATATCAGCTCCTTTTGAGGAGCAAATGCCCAACCACAGCCTCTGCATCCGGTAGGACACAGTTTTCTCCTCCATGCTGTGTTTGTGTCTGCAGGGTTTCAACAGAGCTCTGGGATTAGGCTGAGTCTTTCCCCCTCAGGTCTAAAACCAGACTGTGGCTACCAGCGCATGGCCTGTTGTAAGGGTGTGTGTGTTTCCCCTCTCTGAGGCCCTAGATGAATCCTGCTCTCTCATTTGCAACACTGCTCTCATAGCATAGAAAAAGGCAACCCAACTGCAGGCAAGCAGGTGGTGGCTGCCAGAAGCGGCTGCCAGAGGCACGTGACCAGAGCAGTGATTTACTCTGTTAACTTGACAGATCCAGGCTCTTTCACCATCTCTGGCTGCCCTGGGATTGTGAAACCTCTTAGCACACTGCAAAATTCCTCACAATAGTAATTCCTCTTTCCCAAAGGTATAATAAGGTGAAAAGCTGATCTGTGGTTCAACATAGCTTCTGTGAGGCTACAGGGCAGAGTACGTGGTGGATTAATTTCTCTTTCACTAGACTGCCTGTGCCAAAATAAGAAACTGTGTTATTCCCAGGGGCTGGGCTTGCTGAAGTTAAAGACATGCCTCCTTTATCAAACTGCTTTCTGTGATTCCTGCACGTTTCACAAGACAGTTGAGTTACTGGTGAGTAAAATTTACAATCAGAAACGTTGTTCCCTTTAGAAAACCCAAGAGGAGTTGCGAGGCATTGTATGCATTTCAAAAATCATTTTTCAGGTGTTCTGACACGCAAGTGTAACTGATGCTAATGTCAATGGCCCTTTTTAATAAACTCCCTGCAGATGAAAAATGTGAACCTCTAACAAAGCGAGAAGCTTAACCTGCAGAAATGAAGTGTCTGCAGCCGGCAGTTTGGCTCTTTAATAAACTCCCGTGCTGTCTTAGTATGTGAAAAATGTGCTTGGTGCCACAGTGATGTCATGAGCCCCGGGCTGATAGCTGCTTATGGCTTCCAGCTGGGCTGCTGAGTGCTGGGAGGCACCACGAGCCAAGCTGATCCCTGTTTCGGGTGGAAGCAGCATCCAAAACCTTCCTCATTTCCAGCGTCTCCTGACCCAGATTCCTGATTAGACAGGAAAACATTGACCTTTTCTCCTATAGCTCAAAAGCAGCAGCTTTCTGTTCATTTTTCTGAGCACACACACCCCCACCCCCCTCCCTTGCTGACTGCTGCAGTTGGCTCGGCTCAGGCAACCTTTCTGTGGTGACTCAGAGTTGGTGGCCGCTGCTGCAACTGCAATCTATATTGTTGGAAAAGGTCTAATGTGAGGCTGGCTAAGAAAGAAGGGCCAAATTTAGGAAGAATTCCTGTTCTGATGAGAGGACAAACCCCAAGGAGATGTTGAATCACTGCAGATCAAGTGATATTAGTAGTAAAGTTCTTCATCTTTTGGGTTTGTATCCAAATGTCATGCTGCTTGGATGTGTGCTGATTTGAGTTACTCAGTTCTCTTACTGGCCAGAATTCTTTCTTTGCTAATCCTCCTTTCTCTATAACTTTTTTTTTCTGCCCTCCTGTTCATCTTGGCATATCTAAAATTAGATGACCAGCTTTCCCAGGCAGACACCTGTCCATGCTCATGAAGTTTCTGGTGTAGTTTTTGAAGGCCACAAATAGATTAGTTAGCTCTTTCCCTTACTGTACAGTCTCAAAAGGGAAACTGCTGAGACAAGATCTCACAGGAATGTAAATGGCTCCCTTTGTCTATGCTACAAATGAAAAACAAAGATAAATGTTACCCGCGGCTGACCCTGTTGGAGACTACTCAAGTTCAGCCAGATTGCTTTGGTTCAGGCATTCCAAACCAACACTGCTTTCATGCCTGAATTAGGAAACCGGGAACTTAACTGCTGAATGCGATGCAGGTATTTTCAACAAATCACGTATGCATTTGGGGTTAATCTACAGTACAAGGTTCAGGGATTACTGGAGTGCTTCTCCCTGGTCAGGAGGCTGGGCTGGAAGACAGAAGAGCACTGACAGTAAAATCTAGTTTTGCAGGCTGGATGATGTGGAAAGGGCAGTGTGCTCTGTGACCTGCCTGTGAGCAGGGCATGCAGATAAGCTTAGCATACGTGTGTGCACGCTAAAGCTGTCACGGATTCTGACTCTTCTCCTGTGGTGGATGCTCTTCATTCACCTTTATCACTTCAGACAGAAAGATCCCCGATGTTTGTGGGTTTTCTTCCTCTGAGATAGGCAATGCACATGCTGCGGTGGCGCATCCAGGCTGCAGCCTCACAAAAATTGCTTGAGTTTGATGTAGATGAAAATCTGATGTTCCAACTTTGAGTCAACACGTCATGTGTCAGGATTTCAGCAGCATTAACTTGCCAATACCTATAATAAAATCCTTATCCATCTGGCTATCCTTAGCCATAAAACCAAAAAAAAAAAAAATAAAAAAATCTCAGCTACTATCCAACCCTGAACCTGTTTTCTTACTGAACCAATCTGGATGTGTCATATGCCATCTAAAAGCTCATCTCAATAACAGAGTTATAATCGGTGCTTGTATTTGAACATTTTGCCAATTTGAGCACTAATTTTCTCTGAGAACTTGCCTTGACTAAGAGAGCACCAATTATGATAGGTTTAAGTTTCATGGATAATTGGTGTTTAAGATTTATATAGGCAAAAAAGTCTGTATGTAACTGATAGGAGGAAGATTTTATATCCACACTGCGGTTATTCTGTAAGGGGACCAGAATTTCTAGGTTGTCGACTTTTTGTTGGTTATTTGCGTTCCTCCTGTGCTTTGGCCAACAGTCAAATCTGATTCTCTTTTAATGCTGCTAATGTTAGGATTTTTTATTACATTGAAAAAAAAAAGAAATTCAGTGTTGCAGATGGCAACATTGAAAGGTAGGACGTGAGGGGAATGAGCAAGCATGGTTTTCTCCACTGGGTTTTGTAGCTGTTTGCTAGACAGCAGAGGTATGTTGAGGCCTAAGAGTTACCTGTTCATTGTCAAATTCTGAAACAAAGTGTGAAAGGACTGACTAAAGACTTCTTCAGCTCCCATCTCTGCCTTTGTCTCCTTGTGGCTTGCTGACTTCTCCCCATCTTCTGCTCTTCTTGTTGGTTTTGGGATCCTCTGCTCTTACCTTTTCCCATCTTCATAGCCAACTTCTCTTACTTCATGTTATTTTCATACCTTCTTATCTTTTCTGTCTTTTCTCCGTTCAAAAGGCATGTAGCACATGCAGTGCTGGGGATATTCACTGAAAGTAGGTGACAAATTCTTGTAGATTGCTTCTGAGCATGATGAACTGCTCGCCCCAACCTGTAAGGCTTGGTCAGGTGGAAACTGCAGAACTCGTCAGTTGGCAAACTTGAGGAATTTCAAATGTCCTTTCTGGAATTACTAGGTGTAAGAACTAACAAAACCCATTCCTCTTATTTGTTTTTTTATAATAAGAGGAAAGCAATGTACTTTTTCATTCCCATTATAGCTGAATCTTTTAAAAAAAGAGACAGCCTGTTCCCCATCAGCCATTTTAATTGATTGGTTTCTATGGAAAATACATAAACCACCAAAAAAAAACAGTTCCTTAAAAAGGAATAATAATTACAGGTGCTTCTGCCTGTGACACTTGACATACCGAAACCTGACTTACTTTAGAATATCATTTCAGACAAAGAAAGAATGGGTAAAATAGGCAGTACTATATTTCTCCCCATCTGTCTGGGCTGATGAGTATTCATCTTTTTAATTGGACAACATTTTAAAAAGACAAAATTTAGCCAATACAATCAGCAAAATTTTCCTCTTCCATTAACTAAGTGTCCAAGAGACAAATGGACAAAGACTGAGGCTTTGCTATTCAAAAGGAGGTTGCAGATTAAATAATGCAATAAATTTAGCCCTGAGTTAAAAGTGAATTTTCCTCTAACATAAAAATCACCTTTCAAAGATGCTGGAAACTTTACAGGATGCAGACTAAAATGATAGGAAATAGCACTTCAGAGCTATGGATGAGATAATGCCAAAGTGGTGTGTATCTATGGCAGTATCCTTTACAGCATCGCTGGATTGACTGCTATGACTGCAGTCATTTAGGTGGAGAGGAGAAACTCCCTGAAATGGCAGTTTGTCTTTAAGTATTTAAAATTTAGTATCAAGTAGCTGTCTTCTAAATAAATGCTGTGGAACACTTGCACAATTATGTAAACTGCTAAACCCCATAGTTCCTGGTTTTTCCAAGATTACTGTTTTTCACAGCAAGACTCTTAACAGTGCATTTCCCATATGTTATCCACTTTATGGAACTGTATGTCTTATTTCACATGTGCCTCGTTATAAATATTCAGTAGTATGTATTTTTAGTTTATGACCAAATATTTCATCACCTGAGAAGGTAGGTAAATACTATTTTTCTCATTTTTATAGCAAAGGCAACTAGGGAACAGACAAGTCAATGCTTTGTGATATGATATATTGGCATTTTGCTTGTGACTAGCAGTCTCCTCAAAACTGAAAGCATGACCTTTTGTGAAATGGCATTCTTCTATTGAACAAATGTGGTTTTAATGTATTTTGTTATAGCTGCTTGCTGTTGTGATTATGTGAAATTGAACTGCCTTTTGCAACAGTGAAAACAGCAGTGGGAACAAAGGGACTGAGCTGATTTTGACTTTATTCTCCTCTGCAAACCTGTGAAAGGATTTTTTTTGTAGCCTGAGCAAATCAGTTGCTGCAAATATTAGATGGCAACTTCCAGTTTTGCTGCAGGGTAGCCTGAAGCCATGAGTTAGTGACAGGAGAAATGAGAGAAACTCGAACTGCAGTGTTTCCATTTTTTTCCTTTAAAGTAGAAACATCTAGTCAAGCCAAGCAAATCCTTACTCATTTGCTTGTGATTTTAACTCTAACTACAGACCAGCAGCGGCTGAACAGGTTATGTGAGTTCTTTGTGAAGCCCCTTTATGCAAGGGACAACATCCTCTTTCCCTCAGCTGAGAAAACGGCAGGTCAAATTTCTGCCTATACCAAAGCCCCACTTCCCAGTACTCCTGCAGCAAGCACAGTGTCAGCAATTGTAATTCCTGACATTTCTAACTTGGAGGAGGGGAGTGAGAAGGGTAGAGAAAATCTATGTATTTTGGAAAGAAATAGCAGATATGTTCATCACTGAGAAGGTATCAGCAAGGGGGCACAGACAAGGAAATAATTGTAGTTTATCTCTTAAAACAATAATATATTCAAGGTCTGGTACATAAAGAAAACCTTCCAGATTTAATCAGTGTGCAGCTGACAGTGTGAAGGTAGGAAAACTAACTTCTCCATTGGGAACAGCACTATGTACAGTGAGACATGACAGTTACGAGCTGGAACTACCACCTTCATCTCTGAACATGTCTGTGTTTTAGACTATTTTGCTGCTGCTCACTTTGATAGATATAGCTAAATACATAGGGAGATCTCAGAAGAGTATCACCATAGCCTTATCACTAGCCTTGCTTGAATCCATGGAGGGAGAAGCTGCTGAGAATGTACATGACCTCTTCATTACAAAGAACTGTGAGATGTTAATAATTGAGATGTTTGTTATTCCTTCTTACGTAAAAGGACTATACCAGGAAAAATATATTAACAAACACTGGGAGGATAAGGACTGTCATTAGTAACTTCTGGATTAAAAAACTGAGGTAATCATTCTCTTAGTATATGCGGAGGAAAACTGAAAGCGAGACGGACCCAGCAGGGGCTCCCCAAGGTGTTTATGACTTCAGATCCACTGAGGAGATAGCTTGGGTTGGTGGTTCCTGGGCCTGCTTATGAGGATGTGTCTCCAGAATGTGCCTGGCTTTGACAGACCCTTTCTCTTCCTTTTCCAGAATAACTCACAGCCCATCCGGGGAGCATGCAGTCATAACTGACCTCTGCATAGCGAGGCAACTGCCAGCATTTCCTACAACAAGCAACCGTGTGATGGTTGGATACAGTTTGGCAGCTTTGTGTGGCTGACTCACGGTGGATCTGGGCCTGAGGTTTTCTTTTGATTTGTTGCCTTCTTATGTCTGCATCTAAATTGAACATTGAGGAAGGAATAAGGAAGGAGGATGGTGTTGTGGTTAAACATATTCAAGCGGAACCAGGAACTATCTCTAGCTTCACCACATTTATAACAAAGGACAAATAATTTAAGGTTTCTGGGTGTCAGGGTTTTCCCATTGATGAGGATGAAGATGAAAGCCCTCTGTGGGTGACTGAAAGACTTGAATGCTTTGATTCCCAGCAGAAAAAGCTAGAGAAAATTAAAAAAAGAGGATTTCCAAAATGATAGTAGCAATAACTAGCAGATAATTATTCTGTTACAGGCCCCTCTCCTCTCTGTCAGAACATTTGTGGTCCCCAGTGAGGAAGAGGATGCCCTGCACTGTCCATCTCACAGCCAGTTTGCCACAGCTGGTCTACTGCATGGAGAAGCAAGCAGGCGCTGATTTATGCGCCAGCGAGATCTGAGTCAGAAAGCAGTATACGCATAAAAGTTCTTACCTTGCTCTTTAGGTGTATCTGAACAGTTTATCCTGTCATAACCTTGAGAACAGTGCCAAACAAGAGCAAAGCAAGAGTCCATCTCCCGTTTCCTCTGACTACTTCAGCAGGCTTTATAGCACTAACGGTGAATAGCAGAGAAATGGCATACTTATTCATTCTGATTTCACCTGCTCTAATGGGAAGTAATTCCCCTGAAGGCAATGGTACTGCAGTGGTGTAAGAGCTGTATCAATTTCTGTGCCCTCAGGCTGATGAGAAAAATAATGTATGACCATACCACAGCCTCAGGGCAGGGAAACATTCTGTAAATGATCTAAAAGCAACCTATTTAGCAGAGGAGCATTTAAAAAGTAGGAGCCTATGGAAGGTTTGCTGCTTGGCCAGTGTACAGAGCTCTCCCCAGTATTTTACCTTCCCACCTCAGCAAGAAGAGCTTTAGCTCTTCTAAAAGCAAGCCTGCTTCACCAGCCATCACTGAGGGCCCAAAATACCCCACAACAAGGCAAAAATGTTCAATCCCCATAAAAGATGGATGTGCGGGAGAGGTAGCTGGGAAATGTGAGCAGCTGTCTTTCTGGCTACTCCAGTTTCATGCCAGTGTGGGAAGGCAGACCAAAAGTGGGAGGAAAAAGAGGAAGAAGGTTGAGGAACTGAGGAACAAAACCAATTGCTGTGACAGAGGGTGATTCCCTCATACAGTAAACTCACGAGGTCCAGCTGTGGCCCATGAACTTCCCCTCCCTGCAGCCACAGCCCCACATGGTGACCTTCCACCATGACACTCCTGCTCTGCAGCACCAGCTCTGGTGGCCCAGCAGCTGGAGGTGATTGAGCAATGGGTAGGGAACCAAAATGAGGGTAGATGGAAGCTGAGAAACCAAAGAATCGTTCAATAACTTGGGGCTATGTGATAAGGATGAAATGGGGAAGATAATTTTTTGCTTTCTTGGCTTCAAGAATGTGGTGTGTGTCATTATTCCTTACAAAAAAAGGGATTTGATCCAGCTTCCCCAGGGAGACATGGCTGTGGCTATTCAGAGGAACTGAAGAAGCCACAGTTCACTAGGAGCAACCAGGATGATGCTTGTGTCAGGCAAGTGATGAAGCACAGGGTGGGCAGTGGGGGAAAGCAGTAAGGAGACCATGAAGAAAGGTTTGCAGCACATACAGAACAGCCAGGTGATCAGACTCAGTCAGCATGGGCTTATGAAAGACACGAACTGCTTGACTAACCTTATGTCCTTGACAAGGTGACCTGCTTAGTGGGTGAGGGAAAGGCTGTGGGTGTTCTCTTACCTAGAGCACAAGTCTGATGAGGAATGGCTGAGGGAACTGGGGTTGTTTAGTCTGGAGAAAATAGGCTGAGGGGAGAACTTACCACTCTCGGCAGCTACCTGGAAGGAGGTTATAGTGAGGTGACGGTTAGTCTCTTCTCTCAGATAGGAAGCGATAGGACAAGAGGAAATGACCTCAAGTTGTGCCAGGGGAGGTTTAGTTTGGATGTTAGGAAAATTTATTCATGTAAAGATTTGTCAAGCACCGGAACAGGCTGGCCGGTGAAGTGTTTGAGTCACCAACCTTGGGGGTATTTAAAAGACATGTAGATATGGCACTTAGGGACATGGTTTAGTGGTGGACTTGGCAGTGGTAGGTTAGCGGTTGGACTGGAGGATTTTAAGGGTCTTTTCCAGCCTAAAGTATTCTTGGATTCTTCTATGCTGGCTGTGCTTTAGTGCAGTAGGGTCTGTTTTGGTTCTGAAGGGGTGGGAGGTTTGAGAGAGTAAAAAAAAAAGAAGGCAGAGTTCACATATCCCTTTGTTTGCAGCTGGTCACTATTTTTATTTCTATTGAAGAGGATTTGAGTACATTCCACAGCCAACTGACAGCTGATTAGTTAAAGGTCATTATATTAATGCAACTTTGACTGTAGGAAGTCTTAAATCAGCTTTAACTTTACAGGGGCATATTAACCGCAGTGATTTTTAGTTTTATTTTATATATGTATCACTACAAGCATGCCCTCAGAGAAGGTTCCAGCAGTTTTACTGCAGTGGCTGAAACCTTTATGAAGGAAAACTCTGTGTTGGTCGGTTCCACACCCCACTCAGGAAAGTCCCTTTTAACTTCTTAAGCCCAGTGAGACTCACCCAGTAAATGACAGCAAGAAACAAGTTATTCTGAGTGGTGGCTGTGGGAGGAAGGGACAGCTTGCTCCAAGGAGCTGCGTATGGAAGTTCTTCATTGGAAAATCACTGGGAAAAATACCAGTGCTGGGCTGAGAAAGCATGACTGGGAGTTGGGGGAAGCATTTTTACGGTGTTGAGGAAATAAGGGGAGCAAGCCCGGAGAAGGGGTTTGTCTGTGGGATGGTGGTGATGGTGGATATTTAAGCACCAACATCACCAGTCCAAAATATCTCAGTTACTAAAAGCTGACTACAACTTAATTATTTGCTTTTTCCAGCAAGGGAAATATTATGTCTTGTGGGAAGTCATGAGGATGACATATCCAAGAACATTGCATATTTGATCACTAATACTATAAAGTAAACATCTTTTAAATATTTCCAGCAACATCTGTCCTAGTTTAGCTACTGGTTCATGTTGCATTCCTTTATGGGGTAATATGGCAGAGAGCAGAGCGTGTGTCACTGCCACACAGAAGAATTAAACGTGTGGGATTTTTCCAGTTGGTTGAAGCTGAATTCCCTTCCACCTTTAAAAGACGCTTTCTTCTCCTCATTTTCCACTATTACACAATCCTCAATCTCCAAAAGTTTCAGTGCTTGACTATGATCTTATATATTTAACATTTGGATTGCATAAAAAGGGAGCACAGCAAGATAGTGATTTCACTCATTGCGGGAAACATCCAGAAAAAGGAGCTGCACCAGTTTAATAGGAATACAAGCTTAATTTTCTGGGAAAAAAAAAATAGGTGTTAGCATTTTGAAGGAAAATGTTTCCTTTTTACTGGCAGGCACTGCCTTCCTGGTAGATTTACCGTTTGTGCCAAAAGACTATATTTTTGCAGCAGAATTTACAATACATCCTGTACAGTACTACATTTTCTGAGCAAAAGTGTAGGTACATATTACAACTTAAATAATTCTTTTTTTTTGGGGGGGGGGGTAAACAGCCTTTCTGTCAGTGAAAAGACAACTTTTTGTTAGGATAAGAAAAACAGAAAAACTTCTTCTGTTACTAAAGCAGTAAAATTCCAGTAATTTAAAGAAATTCTGGATGTGAAGTCTCTGTGACTTTAATTACGCACTAAAGTCTTTGGAGGCCAGGAATTACAGACAGCTATTGGTCCTTGAACTGCCTCTGAAAAAGTTAAAGTTTTTTCTTCCAATATACAAAGTGACTGAGAAAAAGCATACCAAAGAAATGCAGTTACCTCATAGGTCTATCAGTGCTATGAAGAAACCGAGGTGTGTCAACCAGTTTCCTTACAGGGATGTCTGCCTCTCTCGTATTATCCTGGGAATGTCACTGATCCACTGAAGATGTGGAGAAGGAGAAAAGTTGGGAGGGAGAGGAAAAACCCCAAATTTTGCAATAAGGCAGATGTCCTGACATAAGATGAGGCCAGTCTGTTTTACTGAGATGGTACCAGATCCGTCACTCCTGTGGCAGCAGTGCTCCTTGTCCGTGCAGTGGTAAATCCTTCCACTTGTCAATCCATGGGTCAGAAAAGAGTTGTTCACATTTAGAGCATTGGTGAGCATTTTGGCTCACTCACCCAATCAAGAGAGAAACGAGAGGACAGCTGTATGAGGCCGACTTTCCCTGTGGGGTGGTCTACCCCCGGATGAGGCTGGCTTGCCTGCTGATGCTCCTGTGTTGATTGTCAGTACTATCTGTGTAAATCCCCTCACTTCTCATTGCCTCATTTTAACCAGTAACCTGGCTTTGGACTGCTGCTATTGCAACATGTGTTGGACTCTGCTTTTGGCTGCAGAAGTGAGACAAAGCATAGTTGGCAGTGGGACTGAAAGAGCAAATACACCTTTCTTTCCTTCTTTCTTTCCTTTTTTTTTCTTTTTCTTTGTTTTTTTTTTCTTAATTTTTATTTTTGTAAGGTTAGATGTGAACTCTGCAAATCAGAAATAACAAGACTGACCTAAAGATACAGAGTTAGTTTCCATAGCAATGAGACCTATGAGTTCTCAAAATATTCAAGTCTCTATTAGGCTAGAAGCAGATAAAAATAATTTGCTTACATAAGGGCATGTCAGATCTCATCCAGCAAAGCGCTCAGTTTTAAGCACATGACTATCAATATAATGGATCTCCATATGTACCTGACTCTTTTGCTTGCCTGGAAAAGAAATACTTTTGTTGAAAAGTGCCTTTATGTCTGTAGCTGATTCTCTTTCAAACCTGACCCTCCTGCCCAGGATCTTTGTGCTTTCTACTGTTAAGCTATCTTTAACGCATACTCTGGGTTTTTCCATGGGACAGATTGGTTCCTCTCCACTGAGAACAGGCAGAACGGGGCACTGATCTTTCCTCCAGCCTCAGCTTTAGCTCAGCTGGGGGGCACCTTGAACCCTCCACCTCGTGATTTGGGTGAGATCAGATACACTTGTAAAGAGGAAGGAGGACACTCTGAAAGTATGTGTACTAATAGGTACGTACTCACAGGAAAAGTCCTTGTCCCTGCCCCTGCTGTCTCTTCAGCAAGGTCTAGGTGGGGTTATGAAGTCATGACTGATCTTGTTCTGCATTTCCTAACCACAGACCCTGCAGCGCCTGAACCAGGACAGCATGAAGGGAATGGAAAGTCTCTGCCACCACACCACACGGAGTACACCGCTGTGGTAGTGCACCAAGGAGGTACGTCTGGCCACTGTGTAGCTGCCCCCATACTGCTGTTAAATAATCGAATGTAAGCTGGATGGGGCTCATCCAGAATAACATTGCAAGGGCAGAACCACAAATTCAAAATACTTACATTTTCCGTTGTTTTGCTGTAAAAAGTCTTAAGAAGCCACCAGTGAACATGCTTGAGTCTAGTCTTTTGTAACCAGCGGTACTAAATCATATAATAGCCTGTGAAACTGACCTCTGAGAACACCGTGTTCTATTAGAAAAAATCTGAAATATGTTCTTTGTACTCATGAGCTGCACCAGAGTTATTTAGCTTAGAAAGGCTTTTCACAAATTAGCACTGATTATAGGACTGAAGAGAATCGGGACTGAAAGGTATGGTAGAGAAAGCAAAAAGCCTTGAGTGAAAACTAATCCCCTGAATATTTCAGTTTCTAAAAAAAAAAAAGTGTTAATGGCTTAAAGAATCTCAGCATATTAGGAAGAACTAATTTAATTTTCTAATAGTGCAAGCTTTTGTGAGACACTCCATTAGCTAATTGAATGCATTTCATTTACTTGGTTACAACTTGGGTGAATGTTTTCCTACCCCCATCTTCCTATGGTGAAAAGAAAATAAAACAGTCCCCAACAGCAAATTGCTGCTTCTTTGTTCAACAATCAATTTAAATTTAAACTAGGATTAGTTTCCAAGCACTTAATAAGGTGCATGTTTTATGGATGCTTTACAGAAATGACAAAGCTGTAGCGCTGCCTGATGGTGCTGGCTGCCTTCCAGCGATGGACTGAGGACACCACGGGATCACAGGTTTTGTGAAAGGAATTCTTTATGTTGTAACTTGTCACCAGGCTACAGAAGTCTCAACAACACACTGCTGCAATAACCAAAATAAGCACTAAGCTGATAATGACTTCTGACTCCCGGCACACTAGGAAGCATACCCGTGCCGTAGTTTAGAGTGCGACTGTAGTTTTTGAAGACCAGCTGGCCCATCTGTTCCCTGTACTGTTGCTACTACCAACACTGTAGAGTTCAGCCTGGAGGAGCTCCTCAGGCTTTTCATGGGTCTATTGCACTCAGTTGAGCCCTCAGCAGCTGCAACAGCACTTCTGCTGCTCCAGGCTGTACAAACAGGCAAAGGGAAAGAAAGAAGCTACCAAATAAGCTGTGAGAGCTCCTTGAACTACGGGGTGCTGTGCAGGGAAGCAGTGTCTAAAGAGCAGCAGCTCCTGTTTGCAGCGCATGGAGGCGAGAGCAAAAGGAAGGGAGGAAGCAGCTGAGCAGAGCTGTGTCCTTGTCTGCATGGCCTTGCCCTCCTGCAGCACATCTGAGGCAATGCAGGGATGTGGTTACATCTGCTAAGCATGGGCCGGAGACAGACCTGGGAGCAGGTGGGCATGTTTGGATACCCACTGTGACTGTGAATGCAATTCAGTCATCACCTGCTGCTTCCCAGGCGAGTTCTAGGGAATTTAGGCATTTCCATTTTCCAGGGGAGGTCATTATATATACTCATTAATATACTTTATTTCCTAGTGGCTGTTCCTGGGAGAAGGGGAGGAGGTACAACAAAACTCCTTGGATGGTCTTTCTCCATAAATGCCCTTAACCCTTTCCACTGCTTTCTCTTTTACCTGTGTTTCCATAATGAATGCCTATGTAGTCAGAGCTCCTGGTTGTCGTGAACCTCTTCATGTCTCATATTGCTGGTATGGTCCTTTTCACATATACAGTTTTGCTGGAAGAGCTCTATCAGTCTCATAAGGGCTTTTTCTACTGTCACTCTCCAACTTCTGTAACACATTCCAAGCTGAAGATGATTATTGGTAATTGTTGCTTTATAAACCAAAAATTTCTTTCAAGATACATTAATCAAAATAACTGAGAAAATTCTCACTGAAAACTAAATGGGGTTCTGTGAAACAGGGCTCTCTTCAAAGGGGATTAAATATTCCCTAGAGAAGTCTTTTAGCTGCTTGAAAAGCATTGAAGTTTAACTCTGGAGTACTTCTACTGATTTATGACAAAATAACAGCTAAATATTCTATTCTCAATGGTTTTCTGCAGCAGTGAGTGCCAGCAGTGGGTGCCATTCATTAGGTCTTTAACAGGCTTTTATTAGATCTGTTGTGCCAATAATTTCCCTATTCCAGGAATCCTCAGAGAACATCCTCATAGGGCACTGATTAAAACAAGTTAGAAGAATTAGTAAGTAAGTGTTTAGCATGGACTTAGATACCAATGTGTTGCTTCATCTTAAGCAGCCTATTGAATTGGTCCTCTCTGTTAAAGAGAAACAGAAACAAACCATGGTACAAGGTTAACCTTAAGGCATATGTGCGACTCTCAAATAGTACTGGGAAGGAAGAGTAGGTTTCTTTCCACCCGGAAGATTTAGGTGGAGATACAACACTGAATCCAGAAAATGTGAAAAATAACAATCTCTACTTGCATCCACATCATGCAAGGGTTGCAGAGACAGTAGGCTCGGCAGCTCTTTTACTCCTTTAAAATTATCTAAGGAGGTAATAAAATGCCACTTACAGAAACACTGTCTTGCAGATGTTTCAAGCAGAGGAAGAGTTGTTGGAAGGTAAGAGTTTATTTACAACGCATCTAAAGGTCACAGATGGAAAAGAGAAAAAGGATAAACCCGAAGTCCGTGACAGACTGCAATTCTGAGATCATGTGACACGAATGCAGCCAGGATAGCAAATATCACTGTAAATAAATCAAGATTCAGCCTTCAGTAGTAGGCTGGTTTTCAATCTTAACTTGCCTCAGTGAGATAACCACGTATATTACATTTGTCTTGGGGAGAGAAGCAACGGCGTGGCGTATGTTTGTCAGCAACACCTACACCCTGAGTAGTCTTTAGTTGAAATCCTGTCATGCTGCTCTGCAGGCAAGACTTGGACCATATGTTGGGAAAGATATTGATACAAATAGCTGAACCAGAGCTCCTCCGAGGATCAGCAAAATAGAGCAGCTTAATTGGCCTCCCCAGTTTCTTTGTTGCTTCATCCTATTTGCTCAATGCAATTGTCCAGGTCCTGTGCAATCGAAAAGCAAAAATATCAGACAGATTAAGTGGTGAGTGTTGCTTAGGCAATGTCTTTGTCCTTAGCCTATAGAATATCCAAGTAGTGCTGCAGTAGCTCATGATTTGTCTGAGCTATACTTGGATTGGTTCAAAGCCGGACAAAGGCTTTGAACTGGCCCCTGTCCTCCAGTTTGCCTCCTCACTCACAGCTGTCCTTCTCTTCAACATCGCTGTTCTGTTCCCCATTCTCTTTGTCTTCCTTAGGACTGTACTAAACCAACTGTGTCTGTCTTGTGGCCTCCTTCAACTGCTGAAGAATTTAAGACATGAACTTGAAAAAATAAGCATCCTCATTCCCAGCCAAGGGCTGAAAAGGGCATTTTACATCCTAACCTGTGCTTCAGTTGCAGTATTAGTAAGTCTGAGCATTGGCGAACAACTGCTCCAAGGGAAAAATGGATTTCTCTCATGTGGGTGTCACAGCCCAGTTAGTCAGAGGCATTATGAGGAGGCCCCTAGGTAGAGATCAGTGCTTGGATTCAGGCACATGGGTTTACCCTTTTTTCTTAGATAGAGAAGGTCTTGCTAGCATTCTTGTGGCTGTCACAGCACAGAAGGGGACACAGACACTCCTTCTTGCCCTGGGCACTGCAGGCTGGGCTGGGGCAGGCTGCAGGTGGCTCCCCCCCAGCAGCCCCCTGAGCTGTCTCTGCCGACATCCTTGGGGACAGCCCGCATGGGGACATCCATCACAGCAGTCACCAAGAGTTATGTTTTGTGTTTGGTTTTTGTCCTGATAAGGCATGTTGAGAGATCAGGGAGCACATAGCAGCTCTGTTTCTCAGAGATGTCAGAGGAGATAAACTGAAGTTCTGTGGTTTTTCTGTGGTTTTCTCTGGCAGACATGAGCAATTCAGTGTATGAGCTCTAGCAAAAGCAGCAGTAGCAAATTGCTCCTAAAAACGTTAATTGGGTTTGACTCCACTGTACCGTTTGCACAGAAGGGAGATGATTCCTGCTTTGGAGAGTTTTAAGCTCCCAGGTCACTTTTGCAGTGTATTGTCGCTAGTACAGCTCGAGAAACAGAACTCCCCCTCTGCAGCAGCTGTATGTATTCAGGCTCCATTTTACAGACTCAAGTGAATCCATATTGCCTTCAGGGTCAAAAGCACAAGTCCCTGACACCACTTACACTGTGCTTGCTCTTCCTTGTGTGGACAGGCAGCCTGGCTATTTCTAGAGAGTGCAAGCAACATCAAGGTCTGAGTGATTTAGGGCAAGCACGAGGTCAAAGCCAACATGACTGAGCAATTAGATAATCAGTTTCTCAAATCAGTGGCTATTAAGCATATGCAGCCCAGACATCATGGTGATTGGCACGTAGCAGTGTTGATGTTGAGGTTCTATTAGCTGAGCCAGCAGCAACTTGCTCCAAATACAGGCAGTCTTTGGGAAGAGCAGATGATCCGTCTTCAGTCCCTCTGCTGCTGCATGGTCATTAGGGGTGGCAGGGTGGTGGATTTTCCTCTGGGTTGGATTTGGACCACAGGTTACAGGGCAAAGGTTTCTGTGTTAGGAGAGGGCTTATCACTGCAGAAGCACTCAGATTGCTATCATTTGATAATAAGTTAATCAAATTGGTATTTTAAGGGGTTTTGTTTTTATGGCCTAGCTGTCATTGAAACAAGTGCAATTAAGAAAGAATAGCCTAGAGTAAAAGCCAGAAAAAAGAGGCAAAACTGTTTTGATGACTAACTCAGGAAATGCTGCTCCTTGGGTCTAGTGTGGGGTTTGTCAGGAGTAAGGCTGGGGAAGCCAACTGCGCTTACACACAGCAAGCCAAACTCCACTCACATGTTGCTGACAAGCAGAGGTGTCCCACAGTGAACAACCTGCTCAGGCTCAAATGCGTTCAGTCCAGAGAAATGAACTTTGTGTTGAAGTCCCTTTTTGTACTAAAATAAAGTATGGCCTTTGCTGTCATATATGATTTTCCTTGCTCTTAGTAAGCACTTATGCAGATCTATGAATGTGCATGGCACTTCACTAATCAGGGAAATTGCTTCCCTGCAGTGATTGCTCAACAGGGAGTGGGGGCAAGGTCTTCTTGTGGTAAGATTGCATAGCACGAAAGGCAGCTAGCTTCAGAGTTTCAGCCCTTCTGCATTGCATTGATTTTCACTCTTTAGCTATTGCAAAATAGGGTTGGGTAGTTATTTTTGTAATTAGTTTATTTACTGGAAAGCAGCTAACTGTATTTATGAATTTGAGCTCAATTTTGCAAAACTTTCTATTGGAGAAAAATAGAAAAATGTTATAAAACCAGTTTGTTTGTTTGTTTGTTTGTTTTTTATTATTTTGAAGGAAAAATAAATGGTTTGGGTTTTCCAATCCTAGAAAAATATTTTTGTTTTGGTTTACCCAAAATATTTTTCTTTCCTGCGTTTTCAAGTTCATTGGCCAAATGCAAAGAACAGATTCTTTCATCCTTTTCTGTGGAGACAAAGAGTGTCTGTTCTGTCTGTCTGTCATTTTAACTAAGGAATCTTCAAACTGATTGTTGTCTTTCTTCTATCTGAAGGGTTACTGTATTCTTTTCCAAGAAAAATTCATCATACTACAAAATAGTATTTATGTCTCCACCAAGGCATTATTTAAAACCTCATCTAGAGAAATCATCCTCAAGAAATCAAAAGCATTTGTCTCTAGAGAGAGTGCGTTTTTTTGGTGCAATCAAGGAGACATAAATAAGGGTTGCGAAGTGTCATCTCTATGGTGACAGCATTAAGGCCCTTTTTCAGCGTGCAATGTGCTTTCACTTTCAGAAATTTGGGGGTGTTAACGGTGGCAGAAACACTGTGAGTTAAGGATCACCACTTTGTACAATGTGTTTGAAAGCATTATTCTAATAAATCTGGATGTCTTAAACACGCTTGGTTAGACTATCTCAACAGTGTATTTATGGTGTAAAAGAGAGTAAATAAAAGCACTGTGTTTTATTTAGCCTATAACTTGTTAAAATCGTATGATAAATTATGAGTGAAAAGCTTTATTTTTCTAATAAATTGTTCTAAAAGCTATTCAGTTTAATTTCATGAAGCAGCTTAAATTGCTTTTATTTTAATCTGTGTTGAGAGCAATACCTGCAGATCAGAAATGGGAACAGTGGAATTATTTGTTGATGCTTAGATGTTTAAGAGAGAGACTTGGAATCCATGTCTGCTATTGATTTCACATGAAGAAAATGGTTCAGATCCATTTTAGTACCAGAAATAGCTTACTTAGAAATACAAAGTAGACCATTAAATCTGTAGACTGTAAAAAAGAAACCCCATTGGATACTGAACGTTCATTCTATATCAGAGAGTTCATTTATGACTAGATAGCTCATCATGGAAAGAAACCTGTTGTATTATGCTAAATTTAACTGCCCTTTGCCACACAGGGGACCAGGGGCAAGGCAGGAGAACCTCTGGTCACCTACAAAGCGCTCAGCTTTTGCTGGCAGGAGCTGCAGAACATGCCAGGTGGTGATAGCACATTTTACACAGCAGCTGCTTCTGCAATTGACAGAGACCTAACATCTCGTTAGGTTTGGAGTATGCGTTGGCACATTTCAGTGCCCCTGGGATTTTTGTATCTGCTCACATTGGACAAGTCTTTCCCAAATGACTGCTGCTTCCTATGAACACACAGCTCTGCGCAAATGTACTGAAGTGCCCCTTAGTACTGAACATTGGTGCTTTTTTGTTAAGAGGGAAACGAATTCAGGTGCACGTCGTGAAATTCAAAGAAGCAGTATTGCAAATCTAGTGTATAGGTATAACACGCACCCCCTTATACATGGAGGTTATCTATATGTGTAATATGTATGCACAACCTTATTTGTGTTTTCACAAGTTTGGACTTATACCAGATTTGTTTCTGCAGAAGAGGGTTTTTTTGAGTAATGGCAGGAGATGTTGGTCAATACAATTCTTTCCAGGACCACATTCTATTCAGATTTTGCAGAGAAATGATCTATGAAGATTCAGAGTTTGACCTAGAAAGGTGGTGTATATTGGGAAAGAGAAAGCATGTCCTCAGGGGTCAAATGAGGCTTGCAGAGTGTCTGAATGTTACTGACTTTTATCTTCCTGCATCACATTGTCACAAAGGATCAGCTGCCAGAAACTAAAGATTTATAAGTTTTGTACCAGATATCAGTTCCTTTCAGATAGATCTGATACAGTTAGGATTCTTATTTTCCAAGGGCTAGTTAACTCAGACAAGGAGCTCCATCCACTAATTACACTTCCACCTGCAACTACTTTCTTACTGTGAAACTGAATATATTCCTTTGCTTGTGAATAGTGATCAGTAGGGGAAAACAAACAGTTCTTTCTTTTCCTCTTCTCCGCATCCAGGAGGGAGGATCAAATAGGAAGGTTTATCCCTCTGTCTTGCTTTTCTCACCCCTGGAGAAGAGGGAAATAGCATATTGTGTATTTGGGAAGAGAACACCAGATCCCCAGGACCAAAAAGGGCAACTGCTCGGAGCTGATAACCCAGGGGCTGGTCTTTTCTTCTTGAGGGGACTCCCAGTTAGCTGCAGATTAGAGGTAGCCCTACAACTTTTCCTCAAAAAGCACAAAAGGCCCCTTAAGCTCAAAAGCTGGCTTCACATGAGCAGATATTAAGTCAAATTTTATAACTGCAGAAAATTGGGCCTGAATCCAGACCCTCGAAGGTCTGCACACACACACCTAACCCTGCTCACTTGGGCCATGAGGCATGGCTCCTCTCTTCTAAGTTCACTCCCGCTCCAATAACCTTTCACCAGCTTCCTAGGTTACAGCAAATGTTGTGCACTGTCTTTTAGCTCCCTCAAGTTAATTTTCTTCCCTTCAGGAGCCTGTGCATCTGCTATTCCCAGCATTTTTCTAATCCCAATTATGCCACAGCTTTCCAGTTCCCAAGAGTTCTCGTTTTTTCTAGCTGTCTTGCTCTGTCCTTGGGAAGCTTCCTCCCAGCCAAACAGGCTCATTTGCTCCCAGGAGGGACCAATCTCCCTTCCCCTTAGTGTGTCCACTTGATGAGTTACATCTATTTTCAACATGGTGTATAACAGACAAAACCCAGGAGTAATTTACATACTTTCTCTATTTTTGGTGGTTCAAGAAGGGTGTACTTGGACAGATATACAGCATTCAATGTAGACACACTGCAGCACACCACAAGAGCACCTTCACTATTGAAAAATCTTATTTTAGGAAAAAAACAGATTGTAGTATTTTTTCATAGAACCCTAAAAAAATCAACACCCTTGTCTATTTGGGGCTTCCTAAAACTACTATGCAATAAACATAGCAATGTTAAATATACCTATATCATCACATGTGAATTTGCATTTGTATGTATAAGAAAAATGTGACGTATATCAAATCTACATATATAAATATAAACTGTATCATGAATCCAGCCCTATGACTTTTTATTATAATGTAATGCAAATACAAATTCAGCAGTAAGTGATGTGTAAGTAAGAGGTTCAAAATGAGGCCTTAGAACAAGTGGAAAGAGGGGCAAATTCAAATGTCTGAAGCTTGTTACCTACTTCTGCACCCATGCATTGCATGAGACTAAGAAACATGAAGGTTTACAGAATTTCAGTGAGTCTTAAAGCATTTGTGAGTGCATAAACCTTGCTGGGTTCTGGTCACACAGAGGCTGCCAACCTGATGCTTTGGGTCTTTCTGCAGCATGTGGGAATTGGGCAGGAGGCTTGATGGCTTTGATCGCTTGATGGCTTTGATCACTTGATGGCTTATGTCACGTTAGGCCTCACTCCCTCAAACAGCTCCTCCAGCATCTCTGTCTACTCCTAATCATGTGGGAAAATCCAGCCCACAGCCACTCAGTTCTTAAAAGGCAGCTGTTGTATTATGTATCATGGTCAGGTTTCCCTGCCCATGTCAGGGGGGTTGGAACTAGATGATCTTAAGGTCCTTTCCACCCCTAACTATTCCATGATTCTATGTTAAGGTAAGCTCCTTTAGTCACGTTATTTTTCAGGCAGCTTCATCCACCTGAGAGCCTGACTTCTGGCAAAATACTAAACAAATATTTCTTGAAACTTCTCTAACCTGGGCTGATGTTTTTTATCATAGTCTTTAATCTAACATCTGTATTCTCTTGTTCCTTCCTTAGTCCATGATTAATCTGGAGCCTAATGATAACTGAGAATGAAAGTGCAAAGCAGAGCACAACTGTCTTCTGCCTTCTGCAACTCAGGTAATTTCATATATGAAATCTTCCTCACCTTAATCTGCACTCCACTCGGGAGATGTTTCCTGGTGAAATGGCTGAGCTCTCTCACACTCCACCTTATTTCACCAGGGAAGTGAGGTCTGCGAGGTGATACGTATGAAGGACGGGGGTCTGGGTGCCACAAGTAGTGATCATCATAGGTAACCCCTACCTCTGCCGCTCCTGTGTAGGGAGTACGTTCAGGCTTCCTTGTTCTATAACCATGTATAGCATCTGGGCCTTATAGACAGAAAAGACAGAAACTCATTATTTAAATTATTTTTGCTACTGACCTATTTTAGTGCTCTTTATTTCCTTTTACCTTACTTATAATGCAACAATTTTATATAGCTGTTCCACTTTGCAAGAACATTGTACTTGTTCTGCCTTTTGTTGGAGTGTGTCTCCCGGAGTTGGATTTTTTCATGGAAATGTTCCTTTTTCCTGCTCTGAAAATCTGGCTATTGAATAAGCAGCATGACATGAATCAAAATTAGCCACCTTCTTCTGGTAGAAAGCAATCTCTTTATTTTTGATTGGGTGCCTACCTGTTAAAATGGTGCTTTCAGTTTTGTTTATATAAACGTGTTCAAGAAATGAACACATATTAACCAAAGACATGAATTTAAAGTGGCTTTGATTTACTAATTTAAGTCAATATAGGTATTCTAATCCAGAATTAAAATTTCTCTCATACATTTTACTTGATTTCAATGTCAAATTAAAATATTGTTGAATGCAGAGTCACTTGAAATAACAGTCTAGTGATTTTGAGAGACTTTTCAGGTCATTCAGACCTGAATGTGTCTAGAAGAAATTTTAGTACAGAATTACACAAGGGTCTGGGTTTACGGGATAAGACACTGTTCCAGCTGATCAGGTACACACCCCGAAGGCACAGTGCAAGAACAGCAGAGTGAAGCCATACTCCCTATTGCTGGTCTACTGAGCCTTCAGGTAGGACATCTGGCTGGAAAGCCTTGCAGCTCCCATCCAGCCTAGGCACCTGAGTTTTCGTTGGTTGAAGTGCAAGATGGTGGAAGGTGGAAGCTAAGGCACAGAGCTAATCTCAGTTTCACTCACGCTGAGGTTCACCAGTAGGCTCCACACTGCTGTTTCACAGTCAGTAAACCACAGGCAATGGTGTTCTCTGCAAGGAGCCCTGTGCTGCTGTGGTCTGTATGGACCATATGTAAATAAGTAAATCAAGTCTTCAGAAAACTGCCTTAGCAACACAGACAGCTGGAAGCTTAAACCTGAGGGCTCGTAATTGCAAGCTGTGTCTCTCATCTGTGCAGACAGGGCAAGAGTGTTATGAGAACTCATGAATCACCAAAGTCTCTGTAGCATCAATTTACAGCTTGAGATTAATATTGATATTTTTACTGCCAAAACTGAGAGTTGTTAGAGCTTGACAGCATATGAAGTCAGATTTTGCCTTAATGGTTATTCCAAGGCACTTGGATAATAGCTTCAAAAATGATATCCCAAATTTAGTATGACTAAATTGTTAAGATCACAGTTGCCTGAGATGGACAGTCTTGTTACCATTTCTGTCATCACCCCTGTAACTGGGAGTTAAGTTGTATGTATTCAGCCATTGAATATTATTTAGCCCAACAAACCCCACACAGGTTTCCAGTGGACCAGGTAATATCTGTGGTCCACATTTGTGGGAAGGAAATTAAAAAAGTAAAACTCCAGAAATATTTCATCATTATAGTGGAAGACAAGTCTTTGGGCATCAACCAGAGTTCCTTCTGCACCAGGCTCAGCCCTAGAGCTTTGTCATGCAGGAACATTATAAAGCATAGGGTGTGTTCAGGCCTCTGGAAAATCCACAAGCCGTATTTTTAGTTAAAAGGACAAACCATTAGAAGTGTGCTGACAAAGTCTCCTACTGGAGCAGCAGCTGATGATGCCAGACAACTTCATTGCTGGTATGGATTTAAATCAATTCTCTGCTGGTCTACTAATATTTATGCTATTACTTTAGCCAGTACAGCTATATTGATCCAGACTGAGGAAAAATAAATCATCCTTCAAAATTATCATAGTTATCAGAAAATAAAAACTAAAGTTCCAAACAGGAGGGTGTTTTCACGTACAGCAGCTCTTGGAAAATGGTTAAGCAAAACAGGAACAGAAAGGAACTCTGTGAAACACTTGGATTAAATGTTAATCTAACTGAACTTTTAAGTGTAGATGATACTTGACTATTCCTGTTCCTAGGCAAAGGTTTTATTTCCAATCCATTTGTCTTCTCATTATCTATATTAACAGAAAATGGATCATTATGTAAAAATACAATTAAAACAAAGTTGATTCCAGTTCAGTTCAAAGTGAGGTTAACCTCTCAGTAAAGGCTAGTGATTATTTTTTTACTGGATTCCATTAACCCTTTAAAACTGGGTTCAGTCCTATTCAGCATGGGGCTACATTTTAAATGTGGGTAGCCCATGCAGTGCTTTCTTTAACATCATATCTGTATTTCCAGTATCCTGTAATCAGCATCTGAGCTCTGAGGAGCAGGTAGTAACTGAGCCTGCTTCTCTGAGTTAATACCTCTTGCACAGTATGGCTCAAAGACCTCTGCATGATGGGGTCCTACTAGTTTATAACATTTTTGATTGTTAATTACAAGTGAAGAGGGAAATTTTCCTAAGATTATTTCACTAATCCAGTTTACCACACAGACTCAAGAAAGTCTCATCAGCACAGCTGCAGAAGCAGGGGACTGCACCATAGGTGCAAAAATGTAAAAAGACTCTTAAATCAACTTTGCTGCCAGAGAAAATATGGCTTGGAACTATGTCCTGATTTTTCCGTCGGGTTTATTATTTTTCAGCTCCATATTACGGACTTTCATGTCACTGTTCATTCCCTTTTCCAGAAAAGAATCTTCACTAATTACATGCATTATTGTTCTGTCTGGGCTCCAGAAGAAACAATGTATTTGAATAATCAGTAAAAATTGAATTGTAATTTAACAGAAAGTCAAGCGGTCTCTCAGTGCTTCCCACTGTGTGATTGATATTCTGTAAGGAATGCCTTCAGGTATGTCATACAGAAAGCAAAGTTTAGACTTTCTTTATTCCTTGAAGAATAAAGGAAAGGGTAAACAAAGAAAATCAATTATAAATGTTCCATTAATACGGATGAAGATGGAATATATCTGTCACTGGGAAAAACCCTGGCTTGGTTCCCAAAGGGCTGCCTCTCAACAGTTTTGGCTTAGCAAAGGCGTTTGAGCAGGCTATTCTTGGTCAGATAAAGAGAGGCACTGCTGGCAGTGCACACTCTGTGGAGACTTGAAATCTCTGCAGTATGCTTCCTGGTTTGGTTCAGATGCACTGATTCTCTAGCACAGTAAAAGACATATTTATTTGATCAAGGTTTTGGAGAAAGCTGTGGGTATATTCCCAGAATGATGAATTGGGGAAGAGATTACGGTAAGAATGACAATTATTTAAATAACACTGAGACTGGTTTTCCTTTTGTTTCACTGTTACTGCTAAAATATTAATTATAAGCCAGAGCATTAAATTTTATTTATACTAGTGTAAATAAATAATTACATAAATCCTATCAGTCTTATTCCCCAGAAAGCACATGAGCTAGTAAGGTATATTTAAAAGCACAGAACCAAATCACTGCTAAATACAGAAACATTGCTCGAATTTACAGCACCATTTAGGGAATCAGTGTCCTCCCACTCCCTCAACAACAGCAGAAATAGCTCATCCTACTGGCCAAACAGTAACTTCCAGATGACAATAATTTGACCAGCTGAGGCTGTTGGTTGCGATCACTACTCGTGGTGGGTATGGTAATGTATATTTTATGTAAGGTTTCAGAGAATCAAGACCAAAATTGGCCTTGTTGTCTGTGTGATGAACATCTTTAACTTAAACTGTATAAACTGTATAAACCCATAGCAAATGCTATGAGTTGTGCTTGGTGTTGCTCAGATTAATTCTTTTCAAATGAATTCCATGTGTGGACTTCGGTGTTTTTTGGGGTTTTTTTTTTTGTTTGTTTGTTTGTTTGTTTTTTTTCCTGGAGTTCCTGGTTCCAGTTTAACTGGAACATCCCAATTGCTTTCCGGTATAAAATGGCCACAGCTGGCGTTATCTAGGAATAGCTATTTCATGATGGCTTAATGAAAAGCATAAGCAGAAGCAAGATGTGTATTTACCACAGAACCTATTAATTTTCACATGAGCTTGAGGTATTTTGTGATTTGCAGGAGTGAGCTGCTCAGAAAACAGAGCCCCAGGCCACATGATTCTAAATCAGCCATAAGAAGGTTTTCTATTCTGTTTTATAACTGATAAATCAAGCCAGACCAAGCGCTAAATATTAATTCGGGAATGAGAAATGGAGAAATAATGATAGGCTTAAGCTCTGCTACAGTCTATGATTTCAAACATCACTCCAAATGCAAGTATTTCTCTCTGGCTTATTTTACTTCTGCTATTTCCTTCGAAAGATGGAGGCAGAGTTTCAGCACCAGAAACTGCTTTCCACTTTTCATCCATTAACTATATCTGCTCTTGAAAAACACCAAATGGCAGTCAGTAAACAAAGGGAACCACTTGTCAGCAGTTCCTGCATCTCACTGCTAGTTTTTTGCTCTCTTTTCCTGCCTACTTTTAGAGAAAAGGTGGTCTTGGATATCTCAACCTCCTGTGTATACCCACGCAAATGGCAATCGTGACCTTTACCTGCTTGGTGCAGGAATCCACCTTCTGAGAATCACCCTGAGATCACCATCTAATAGGAGCCACCAGCACTGGGTGGGATGCCTCACGCCATTTCCTTTCAGCCCCGTGAGCTCCAGCACCTGTGCCTACCTGCCCAGGGCTGCCCATGGCACTAAAATAGCTGCTTCTTAACCCCATGGTAAAAAGTTTTAGTTTTGTTCCTGGTTATTTTTGACCTGGATCAGTTCACTGATCTCGTTTGCCAAGCCACCCTTGATGAGAAATAGTCATGCTAAAACAAGCAGTGTTAGATGGAAACAAGGGGCTGAAGGTCAGAACCGCTGAACTGGCATCATCCTGAGAACTACCCCTGGAGTGGTGTTTCCACACTGGCACACATACCAATGTAAATGCCTTTGGGTACCTAAGGGGATTGCATGCAAACTAGGGGTGCAGCAACCAGCAGATGAAGGCTGGTGCAGAAAGATGGTCTAAGTCTTTCAATCAGAGCCTCCTAGAGGCTCTGAAATCACAAAAAGCCCATGAGTTGAGGAACTTGCATAAGCCATGGAAGTTCAGACTCTTGTATAGTCATGGTTCTCCTTTGTCATTTTCCTTCTTTACGTATATGTTATGAAGACGGAGATAACAGGGTCCATAGACACAAGAAGTTTCATTTGAGTACCTTAGCTATCTTCAAAAGGTAACACGTATCACCTACACAATAGTATTTAACTCTGTTTTTATTTGCTTAGCTTTTTCTCCTACGTTTGATGAAGAGCCTGAGGCTGGAAGAAAGCAGAAGAAATAAAAGCAAGCTCTACCTTGCTGTCATCTGCTAACAGTCATTCAAGCAGCTAATCAGGATCGTCTGTGAGAATAACTGAAATGGTATAGTAAAGAAGTCCTGCTAGGTCAGGTTTATAATTCAGTTTATCATCTTTGCTTCCTTGAGAAGGTGGTTTCTGAGTCTACATAAGAAGGTCAACCCCCCTTTTGACCTTTTGCCAGTTGGATCAGGAGATAGGCAGAAATTCTAGGATGCAGCTGTAGAAGTATGTGAGTGCACTATCTTTAAGAAAATTGGATCATGAAAATAGAGTAATATATATTCTTGAAATCGGAACCAAGAAGCTTACAGATACTATTACATAAATAAATAAATCCTATTTTATTTTTAAGGAACCTAAGAGATTTAAAAGAAGAATAATCTAATCTTTAAACCACTGGAAATGGAGCTGTAATCATAGGCCTATCTAAGATATTATGAAATTGAAACAAAAATGCTTAGCTCTTTATCTTAAGAATCCTGGAATGCATATGAATAATATGCTAATTGTGAACCAATCTGCTAACTTGTAAATCTGCAATAGCACACTTGCTCCATTACATGCAACAGAACTCTATAAATAATCAGGTGAATTTTACTTTTCCCTTTACAAGATATCAGTGTCACTAATAGCAAGCTGTTCATTCTTGATTAGCGATTATGTTGCTGCGATTAAGTTACTTCTGGTGCTTTAAAAATAACCTTGGCTATTCCTCTTGTCTCAGAATTGTCATGCAGATATCATTCACAGGAGCAATGCCTGTGTCACACAATACCATTACAACGTTGCTGGATTAAGGACAGTCAGGAGGAAGAATCCAAAGCACTTTCCAAGATTAGTTTCTCAGGAAAAGTGCTTTCACCAGAAAACCTACTCTCCTAAGAGAATGTAATACACCATCTACTGAGAGTAACAGCAATCTTACTGTGATATTAGTTAAAAGACAGGGTTGAAAAGCTTTTTGGTAGAAAAACCTCTTAGGACAGCATGCAGCACAGTAGTTGGATCAAAATGGGTTTATCCAACTTGACATTTTTCTGAGACTTGCTCTATTTTTTAATGGTATTAACAGCGCTGCAGAAGAGTTGAGTAGGTAAACTGACAGGCTGGTATTCCCACTGACTGCTACTTATACAACTTACACCATGCAGTTTTACCATTGTGTGCTCCTCCTGACAAGGACTGGGGATGGTAACATGCTGGCTCATAGAGAACAGGCAACTAAACAGGCCTCCAGATATTATGCCACTGAATACGTTGGTGCTGCACCTGTATCTTGAATACTGTGTGCTCTTCTGTTATTCTTACCAATTTCATAAAATGATCTGTTAAAATGAGAAAAGATACTGAAAGTCGTTCATGTGAATGTACTTATCTACCTATGCCATTCTGTTAATCTTAGCAGCTGAAAGCTAGCAGTAATCTGGAATTAAAGTCAATATATTTGACTTATTTTTTTTAGGAATTCTAAATAATTTTGTGTACTGTCTTTCTGAAATTACTGAAGAGGCTATAGGAGAGAGCTGTGAAACAATTACTTTTCTGAAGAAGATGAATAAGGAGCAGTCGCAACACTTTGTAAGTCAAAACCTGGAATTAAATTGCTAGAAGAAGATATAAAACATCAAAGGAAATTCTTTTTCATGCAATTCATAGATAAATTTAATCACTTTTTTGCTGCAAAGAAGTTGCATGGCAAAACTGTGAATGAGATTTAAGAGCAATTCTGGCAAGGATATTAGAAGACATGAATCCTCAATCTGATCCCAAAAGGCAATTTTCATGTTCCTGTGACTTGTACCCCAACAGCAGAAAGTACTGCTGCATGTAACTTGCAGAGCACATCCTCATATATTCAGTGCTACTGGAGTGCATATATTGTACTGTAACATGATTTATAACATCCAGATATTGTTACTGGTATCTTGGCATTTAAGTAAAAAATAGAATATTGAAATGCATTTTGTACAAATCTTGTTTAATTATTGCAAGATACAAGTGCACTGAAATATATCCGCCTCTAAATCAGTACTATTAAAAAAAATCATTATTAGTGTAAATCTATATACAGACCATCACTATAATTTAAAAGCAGGCTTCAAGACAAATTCCGATTCATTTAATGCAGGTACATAGATTTTAGTCCATCAATTTTATTTTTGAGTCTGCTTTTTTATACTGGTGCATTTGAAATTCAAATGGAGCTGTAGTAGAATTACATCTCTGTAACTGCTGTTAACTAGAAACACCGAGAAATCCTTGCTGTCACTCAGCAGGAGGTTTTCATTCATCCCCTGGACCAGAACCTTATTCTCCCCTTGAATAGTGCCAGGGTTTTTTCTTCAATATGCAGGTGTAGGACACACTTCTTAAGGAATGAATGAGAATTGCTGAGCAGGGCACAAAAGCTTCCAAATTGAAAAGTACCTAGCTCATGTTACTGTCTCTGGGAGTATTTATTGGGCACCTAGCACACAATAAATAATCCTTTGTGATTGAAAAATACCTAGATACTTGGTATGAAACATGTAAACAATGGAAGTAGTTGTTTTTTTTCCTATACAGGCATCAAACTGTGCAATGAAACAAAAACTGTGGTACCATTTGGCGTGCTTTTTTCTTCTTTGCTGCTACTTAATCTTTCTTATCCAAGCTGCTTGTACTCCAGTCACCAATCTATCATGTTAAACAAGGGTTCACTGGACAGACACCAGCAGTGCAGATACACAATGGCTGCCCTTTCCCTGTCCCTTTAGGAACTGCAGTCCTGCTCCAGGCTGAAGCATCATCCTTGTTGTGCAAGGGACCCTGAGACTCCAGCGCCATCACCTACTCAAGAGTATTACCCTTGCCTTCATGAGTGCATCTGTGGTGTGAGGAGGGCATGGTGCAGGCTCTCCTTGCCTGGGGAAGGGTCCAGCCCCTGCTGTACCTGGGCTCCTGTGCCCGTCACCATGGTGGCTGCGGGCTGTTCTGCCCTCCCCAGGTGCTGAGGATTGATGCACTGTGACCTGTTGTCCCCCTGGCTCTGGCCTGATCCCTCACCAGCAGGGAGGTAGCCCTAGGAAGCAGTCCCTGGAGACCTGACTCCAAGTGAGGCCCACATCTGTTTCCATGGGTGCAGTAAGTCTGCGGGAGACTGCCCATTGACAAGTAGATGATTTGTCTTTAGGAAACTAGAGTTGTAGACCCCCTCACTTTTTGGGTTTCAGATGCTGTTTGCTGCTTCAAGGGGTCTTTATCCAAAAAGGCAGCTTCTGGCAAACACTTGTAGGCCTTCAGGGTCTTTCAGTCCATGGAAGTCATCTGAGGACATGCAGGTCTTTTTGGAGAGTTACTTTTTCTGCTGTTCACCCAGTAATTTTGTTGAGATTTTGTGGGTATTTTTGGTGCTGGCAAAAGATACAGAATAAGGGAGCCCCAGACAAAAGTCTGACTGGTGGGCCTGTTGGAGCTGTCTTGATTTCTGCGGATCCTCCAGCTGCTGGTTCCATCTGCTGTCTCCTGCTTTTTCTGTCACTTGTAAACACCTTAGGGCACAAGCCATTTCTACGTGTGCGAATCCTGGGGGACCAGTATGGCGCAATGCAAATCCTCAGTGCTTCAGCAAAACATACAATATTAAAAATGCTCAGCAAGAGGTTTCTGTACATTTCCAACCACATCTGAAAGAAACTTCTAATTAATGAAGAATCAAGGGGGGCGCAGTGTTCATTAACACTCTGGTTAAACACATGTGGCAGCTCTGATTTGTGTACTGAGGCTCTTTCTATTGTCACTTTAATAGTATTCTTTTTCCCAACCATCCCCTAAAGCGAGTATCTGAGTGTCTGATTGAAGATGCTTGCCTGTGCATGCTCGCTGGTGCATGCTGATCTTCTGAGTAAGAACTGAGCCGGTGGACACTGGCTCTGAATCACCAAGGGTTACTTGTTCAACAACATTTTGCTCCTGGCTCCTCCTCTTGACCTGCCAGCTGCTCCTCCCAGTGTGACTTGTCACCATCTCTCTTCCCTTTCCCAGTCTGGAATCCCGTTTCTCACTCCTCCTCCCTTGTCTTTCCCAACAGACTTTCAGCTAGATTGTTTTGTGCCCTGTCATGCCGGTGTGGGAGCACACCCAGCCTCTGCCAGGCATCTCCATGGCCTGGGCACAGTCTCTTGCTGTTGTCATCTGCAATGGTGTGACATGCTACCTTGCAACTAGGAGGCAGCTCACACAGGCAGGCTCAGAGACTGGCTTCATCCTTACGCATTGACTTCATGGAAAAGTGTGGCTGTTTGGAATTGCCAGTGTATCTGAAAAGGTGTTACGTAGGTAGTGCTTGTTAGATGTGCTTATGTATTGATTTTCATACAGGAAAGAGAATGAGCTTTATTTTTCTTGCCTATTCTTACATTACACAAAGTTCTTCCACAATTAATGGTACATTGTCTAATTATGAAACACTCTTTTAACTGGCATGGTTATGTTTTGTGCAGAAAAAGCCTAGTAAGTTACAGAAAGATTAAAGATGGGAAGATATGACTGCAGTGTCATTGGGTTACAGATCAAATGGTGTGGTTTTGACATTTTCAGCAGCGACAAGAACAGTAATGTTGTTAAAAAAGTTCGCAAAAGCACATCCAGTTTTGAAGCAGCCACATGGTGGACATCAGGAGCTCCTCGGGCCTTGCAAACAAGCTGTCTTGCCAGGGGAGGCTCTTTTTGAGATGGATGGAGATAAGAAGCAACACTGCAGCTGCAATACATGCTCTGTTTTTTATCTACCTGCTTAGGCCTGGTAGCTTATTTTATTTTAAAACACGGTTTCTAAATGAACAGCTTCGATAGCTCGGTGCACCAAATTATGAATGCAAGAACATAGGAACATACTGCCAAGTTTTTCTGAAAGGCTGAGGAAAAAAAACAACCAAAAACTTATGTTTTGCTTGGCATTTATTTGTAGCAGTATTAATTATGTTATTTATTTGGTAGCAATGGCATTGTAGGTGGTGTGAAGATATAAGATGTGGTAAAGACTTCACTCTTAGCACGTGATTTTCATGCTTCCCAAGGTTTGAGTCTAAGGCTTGTGCTTTGTCCGTCACTCTGTTTTTGTTTTGTTTTGTTGGTTTTGGATTTTTTGCTACAACAAAGAATATGTTTGTTGGTGCTTATGGCAGGTCTGAATTTGGTTAAAAAATGCCCTGGAGATCTCAGCCAAGTTATTGTTTCACTGGAGCATTTATTAGCTTTGTCTACATTTGAATCACTTCTCTCTAGGTCAAATTAGGGCAACTACACTACAAAACACATCCAAAATAACAGCCATTTGAACGTTAGTACTAAGTTCTCTTTTGCATTATACAGACCTCCAAAACCACTGTTTCCAGTTGCCGGCCTCTCTGCTGCAGGTTGCCATCCCTATAGTGACTGGATGCCACATATCCCCACTTAGGTGAATAGCGTTTGCTTCAGTCCACAGTGTGGCATCTCAGTTTCAGCTGCAAAGGCTTTGGCTTAGGATGCCAGGCTGTGGACTGGAACAACTGAGGCACAGACAAATGCTCTTCTGCCATCCCTGCTGTGGAGTGGGAGAGGTAAGAAAATCAAATGCTGGGATTAGTAACATGATACACCATGGTAGGAAAATTCACCAGGGCTCATCTACTGGATCCTGAACACTCCTGAGAGCATATTCAAAGTCTTTTGCTTTGGTGTGGGGTTTTGAGTCCTCGAGATTGTTTGTGTTTTGCTTTGCTTTTACTTCTATTATTAGTATTAGTAGTACTAGTATTATTTCAGTTGACTGAGCTCCTTTGTGAGTTTTCCTCCACTGAGCCAGGGCAGAGCTTGCGTGCTCTCCCTTGGGCTTGTGAAATGAACTGCAGAAAGATGTTAAGAGGACTAACGGAACTCTGGAGTAGATAACCTGAAGCCATATTAATTATTGATCATGTTAGCAGTTGATGAGCTGTGCTAAATTGATCTGCAGTAAGGTATCGTGAATTAAAAGCTGCTTAAATATTTAATTCCAGGCTCTTTCTATATGGCAGGAATTTGAATGAAAGGCTACACATGAGTCATGACTGGAATCAACTTTTCAGTAAAGACAAGCTCCCAGAATAAAATGTACTATCTAAATGTAAATCATGATTTATTACAGGAGAATTTTCTTGCATGTAAACATTGTAATGGAGGACTGGAAAGTTTTCCAGATGAAATTCTCTAAATATAAGATGATAGATGAGGATTTTCTTGTTATTGGTTCAATTCCTGCATACTTCACTGTAATTAAACCTTCTGTATCCGAGGTAGTGCATGAGACACTGTAGGGAGAGAGAGAGAGACTGAAAGCCTGTAGGAAGCGAAGGAGGACTATTGGCTGAAACTCTGTAAGTATGCTGCAGCATTGCAATGCTGTACAGCTGGAGCACAGCTTGACTGAAATGAATCTGTAGATGACTGGTGAGAGGAAGTAAGGGGGCTAGTTCTGACACTGGAGATATATATATGTGTATATATATCAGGCAAAGACTTTGCTGATGATTCTGCACAGGGGCTTGTAGTAGTAGGAGAGGACTCAAGGAGCCCATGATGTGCGTGTCAGCAGTACTAGTTGAAGTGCCTTTGACAGCAAGATAAGTCCCATTGAATAAAAAGGTCAGCATCACTCCATCTGAAGAAGAGCCACTCAGATCTGCTCAGCATGCTCGGGTTATACTGCATTGCCCCACAAAGTTTTTTGAAGGATTTTGTGGTCTCATTAATACGGTTTTGAAGGTTGGCACGCATTCTTGAATGGCTTAGGTGCCACAGTTCCACATAAATCCTCCCATCCTCTCCACAGAGGAACATCCTTAATGTAAAGCAGGCCTGGTCCTGAAGTAGAAACATGTTTTGTTTCAGCACTATAGAGCATACAGGCTAAAGTTATCTTTAATGAAGAGACTCCTGGCTACTGCAGTTTCTTCCTTCCCTTTCGTCTCACTTCATTCCTCCGTGTACCAGAGAGCACTTTGGCAGTTGAGGGTATTTGTCTTGTTTTTTCTCACCCTTCACAAAGGCTGTCCTCTGCTTAACATGCACATTTTTTCCTTCAGAGCCATTTTCCTCTGTAGGCTTTCTGAACTGGCCAGCTGCCAAACAGTAGGGTGAGCTGCATGAAAAAGCCTTGATCATTGACAGGCTGTCTTACAATTTCTTTCTTGTATTCAAGATGCAGATGGATGTTATTAGAAAGGTTTTTATTTCAAATGTGCACGGCTTGTCCACATGCCCGAGATTAGTGCTCAATACTCATATAATGCTTTTCATCCTCAAAGAGGGTTTAAAAGCACCAGTCCCTGAGAGGTAGGTATGTGCGCTTTGTTATGTGCTTTGCAACAAGAAGGGACACATGTTAGTGACTTGTTCAAAGATGTGTCACACAGCAAGCATTATAAGGGAAGGAAATCTTTACACTTTCCTAATGTTCTTTTGTGATGTTTTCCTGTCTACAAAAAAAAAAAAAAGAAAGAAATAAAAATCGTAAGATTTCACCATGGCAACACGTTTTTCCATACAAAAGAAGTGATTAGTGACTTCAAAAATTAAAATGCATCTCAGGTTAAAGTGCTACTAGATGAATATGCAGCATTTCTAAAATTTATTTGAGGTCAAACTTCCTCCTGCACTAAGCTAAAATTAATACAGTGGAACAGGAGCCTATGGGGATTATCAAAAGAGACCTAAGTTTGATGGAAGGTTTGGAGAGCTTGCCTCAAACCATACTTAAAACATGGTGAAATTATTTCAGGTGGAGTGATGAAAAATGCCCATCTTATTTGAAAGGACAGTGCAAGATTTTTAACCCTCTGCCTTAACTGCACGGTTATGATTAAAACAGCTACAGTAACAGCAAGAGTCCCAGGATGAAATCTCTTCTATTGAAAGTTCTTGTAATATTGTATCATCTCATCTTAGTGAGGAGGGCTGAAATAAGCTGTAGCTGTGAAAGGCATCTTTATAATTGCGTGTTCTCACTGAGCATTTACTGGCATGACTATTCTGGCATGTTTTGCCTCGCAGAGATGAGCCAACGAAAAGTTTCAAGTGTTGACCAGCATGCATAATCTGGTTAGGGCCAAGATCACTCTGTGAGATGTGGTTTCTCTACCAGGTTGGCAAACCCTTGAAGGGTGTCTAATAATCGGCATTAAGGGTCTTTGTAGCCTTGGTGAACCTCAGGGCCTGTGTAGGTAGCTGGAGGAAATTGGTTTGGAAGACAATATTCAATTTAGCCCCATAAGGGATAGTTACTAAGGATGCAAGACAGTGAGACACTTGTCCTGAATAAACGAGCAGGGGCTGGCTGGAAGGAGACTATAAGCACAAGGATTTGCTTGACAGACATACACCTTCTTTATGCTTTCTGTGTAAATAAGTTGAGAATAGCCTGTCTTGCTCAAGTCACAAGGAGGGTAAAAGCTAGATAGGCTAAAGCAAGTGTTTATTTTAGTTCTGCTCCATCTTCCCTATTTTCTTTCTTTTTTTTTTTTTCCTCCTCCAGGGAGTAAATAATCACATAGTTATGTCCAGGCAAAAAAAGGACTCTGCAGCTTCTCAGGAAAAATGTTGACAATTAGTTACTGAACTTCCAGGTGTGGCAGAGAGGACTGCATGCTCATGCTGCACAGAGGAGGGTGAACCAGTGGACTGGTATAAACTAATCATGCTTCTTTAACCCCCAGAAACCGATCCTATCTTTTTTCCGTATTAATTCTACATTAATAAATCTAAGCTACCTCTTCCTGCTCTAGAAAAGGTATCTGGCACCACAAATTACTCCTGAGAAAAGGGAAATGTGTTCTTTTCTGGTTTAAGAATTTAGAAACCAAAGATTTTCAAGCACTGTAGAATGGGTTCATGCCACCTGTTTACCAGATTTTTTCAAATGCCATCACATCTCCATCCACCTACAAATCCTGTTTTTATTTCCCACAAAACTACCCTTGGAACTGTTGGGTTTGAAGCTCCTGTCGAGTACAACTTGACTCCCACATGTACAGATCTTTTAAGACCTAGCCACAGTAGGAAAATACTTTCCCTCACTTCAGTGCTCATCTCCAAGTTCAAATCAACTGAATATCTGCACTGGTATTGCTGGCTTCAAAGAAAAAAAGTGATGTTTTTTACCTGAAAGGCCCGTCTTTGCACTTTGAAGATGTGTTGATGTGTGGTTTTAAATGATCGTATTTACATTGCCCAGGATTATCAACTCACTATCTGGCTCAGAGATTTACATATATGGTGAGCGGGACCCTTACTGAAAGAGTGTTAGTGATGAGTGTGGTATAAGAATTACAGATACTTCAAATATAACTTCAGAAAGTCTACTTGAATATATCAAAACATCCATGCAAAAACTTAACTTCTGGAGCATTGGCATTATTTTTGGAACACAAGGGACCAAGATAAATTAATTAAAGATGAAATTTTCTCTTCTACTTCCAACTACTCCCTTCCACAGAAGAGGAATCTAACTTCATACCTGAACGCAATGGTAATGGGAAGGCTCGAGGCAAAATTGTTAGCTGTTCACATCAATGGAATGAAGTTATACAGCTCACTTCCACCTGAGAGGAGATCCATTTTAAAAGTTGGTGTGTTCCTAACAAGACACAGATGTTGCCATTGGGCAAACAGGGACAAGATAATTTTGCTAATTGTCATGCACCTCTTTCCCAGGGTCACAGCTGAGCGCATGTTAGAGAGGTCTCTTTTTCTGGGGGTTTAGAACAGCGCATCAGGTTTTCAGCTAGAGACCAAAAGGGGCATATCCATCCTCTGCCTCAGCACTGCAAGAGCTCCCTGCAACCCTGACAGGGATCAGAGACAGAAGCAGGTCCTTAGCTGTTTTAAACTGGAAGAATTTTGTTGATCTCAATGAAATACATGGTTTTTAATCAGCTGAGGACCTGGGCTGTAGCATGAGGATATACTGAAGCAGGAGAAATGATCCAACTTAGCTCTTCTCCTGCTGAAGAATCTGCTTCCTCACGTGGATCCTATTTGCACATGAACAAGTGTATGTGGGTGCCAATCCCCACCCTCCAGTTTATTTGCAGGAGGGTGCTTCTGAAGTATTTCAAGACTTCCTTATTCCAAGGACTAAATACACTGAGCTGTCTCCATTCCAGCTAGCTTGAGCCGAAAGAAGAGAAATGAAAATTAAATATGGATAACAAGAGTGTGCTTATTGTGGCGGTATTCAGGGATCTCATCATGCCAGTCAGATGCCAGCATATGTTTGCAGTCTTTTAAGTTGCTAATAGTACAAAAAAGGGAAAATTTCTACCAAGAGCTTCCCCCTGACAAAATGCTTAAGAGTTCCTATGTTTCAAAAATGTAAATTTTCCAAAGAGTCACTTGTTTTCCCACAAAACACTAATCTCATTCTGTACAATTCTGTACAATCTGTATAATTGCTTCTTACCTTTCAGTTTCTCTTCCTGACTTAGAAAACACATTTGCAAATACACTTGGCTGGCTACAGATCTTCACTGGCAACTTCCCTGTGGTAGTTGCTCTGCTAAGCACAGCAACAATAAGAGAGTTCATTTTTAATATTCTTTTGCTTAATTTGTTCTGGAAAAGTGAGCCAGACAGCAGGTTTCCATGCTTTTCCAGCAGTGGTACAACAAGGCAATGGTTGATGCTCTCAGCAGAAATCAGTTGTTACAAGCTAGGAAAATAGTGTTTATCACAGCTAGCTGCTGAATTTTTTAAAAGTACTGTAAGTATCTGCTTCATAAATGAAATGAATAGCAAAATTAACACAAAAATAATGAGGGAAAAGGATAATTTATTACTGTCTGTCTTAAATGGAGGTAACACAAGGAATACTTTGTGGAAATTTCTACCACACAGTTAGTGACTTCCTAGCTATGCAGTACTGCTTATTTTTGTCTGTTCCTTCATGCATCTGTTTTTGTATTAGTCAAGGATTTCTTGCTTCAACTTAATTTAATGCTTGAATTTATCATCGTGTATTTGTACAGAAGCTGAAGGTCCTAGTGAAAATAGAGATCTCTTTGTAGTTTGTTCTTTGCAAATAAAAAGGAATAGAAGTCTTAATTTTCACTGCTGACATTAATGGTGATTGTAGGGTGTCATGATGTCTGTGTGAAACAAGCTTGGTCATAATAATGTTTTGAACACAAACTATATATATGTTTTCTGTGATCTTTCTAATAGGAGTATTCTTGGACTAGGGATGCAGTGACCAGTTCTGCATACACAACTTTAGGAATATTGTCGTTAAATTGTCCAGAACAAACATGGCCGAATCTATGATAAACTGACTGGTAGCTTACCTCAGTGTTGATCTGTCTGGAATATGCTTTCTTGGGATAAGGTAAAATTAGATTTTAATGCTGGATGTTTTTTACTTGGAAAATGAATGGAACATAAACTGATGGAGTGTGGTATCACTGATTTGTAAGTAATAAAAATACTAACTTTTCTAGCATTTTCTGAGCTTAAGGTTGATTCTAGCCATTTAAATTGGTACCTAGTAGTTGTCACATTATGATATAGGTGTGAATATGCTTTGCCAGGATATGTATGCACAGCACAGAAACATTCACTTCAGTTCACACCCACACATCCCCATATGCTTTGAACAGATCTAAACGGTGACTGAAGGATAAAGAAGACTGAACCGCATAAACATTATACACAATGACTATTAATTTCAAAGCAAGGGAATAATTTATAAAGGTTGTTAGGAAGCAATGTAAATGCAAATGCTCTTCTAATAAGCACCAGTAGTATCATGTTGGAACATATTTGTGATGCAGTATATAGCGTGTTAAAGCAAGTGGGAAAGAGCATGGGTGATTTCTGCAGAAGATGGTGACAAGACTAAAGAGGTGGAAGCTGACGGGAATGTGGCATTCGGGAACTCAGTCCAAGGAATAGTTCTAGCATGAGCTGACTTAGCAGTGCAGCAAGCAGTGCGTGGTGGCTGAGCCAGAACAGGCAATATCTGGAATAATTAATCAATAATTCATTACAGAAAAATGCTACCAGCTGTAAACTTAATTTGTAGAATAATGTCCTGCGGTAATGCCGAAAGTTATAAATATAGTCATATTTTTTGAAAGAGTTAGGACAGACTGAAGCCAAACACTTCAATCATATATAATAAAGCTCACTTTAAAAAAAAAAAAAAGCGTTTCTGATAGTAGGCAGTGAAAATTAGTCAATCAGTATAGAATCCTAATACTGAAAATAGCACATTTGGAATGAAAAGTCTTAATACCAATGTTAACAACAATCTTTTCTCTTATAAATATTTCATATCTTTGTGCTTGAATAAAATTCCTACCTTCTATGTGTTTTATTTTCCTTGCAGAGCTTTACATGTTTTATTTATCATTCTGCATGGTCTATTAGATAACTTCATCATCTTCTAGTGTTTTATGAAAAGCCCTGTTGCTGGATGTTAATAATTATCTGGCTATTTATCATTAATACATATGAGTTAAATTCTTTTAAAGATTTGGTCAGCTTTGAATAAATAATAATCCTGTCTGGACTGACTTTTTGGCAATTTCCCTTTTTCATACTTCGGCAAAATCACTTTATGTTAAAATAATCAAAAGATTATTTTAAACAAGTCAATTATAGTTATTTTAGTAGAGGTTTGCATTTTCTTTTAGGAAATATATTGGTTTAAAAGCAAACCATCAAAATATAAATTTGGGCTTTAATCTGTTCCATAATGAAAACTTCAAAGGCAGATAATAAGGATGAAATATTTTTTCCTTATTTAGGATGATATTTTCTGAAATAGAATATTAGAAATATATGTGACAGTGCATATATAGTTCACAAAACTGTGTCATGATATACTTTGGGCAGTTGAACTCTTTCCTATGTATATTTTACCTGTATTACATTATGCATGATTATTTGGAAAGGAGTGGCGTGCATGTTTTAACCTATTTATCATTCAGAAAGTGTTGTCTATCTACAAAGACCTTGTTTTTAGTCTGTCTGATACTTTGCACTGTGTAGTGGGCACCTCTCCTTGTTGGCAGCCTGTCTCAGAGTGCACCAGCATGGAAGCACAGACTTATTGCTGTGAGCTTTGCACCATTTCACGGTAACAACCTCTTTCACTAAACCTCCTGATAATGACAGAAGATGCTATTTGACTGTTTCTATGTCTGTGATTAATTTTCTTTTTAAAAAACTCAAAATGCTGTTAGTGTTATATGTAAGTGCACTTTACATTGCTTTTCTTATATCTCAGAATACCTAAGAAGTTCCGTCGATATCTTTGTGCCTCTTTCCACAGAAGTAGAATCTGGAGCAGATGATTGCTGAAGCAATACAAATTTTGGCCACCTTTCCTTTTGTCTGGGCACCTTTATCAGTGTAGCTGAAGGCAATACTGTGTGGGCTGTGACTTTCTCTTCAAAGACCATGTAAATACTTGGACAGTTAGCTTATTCTGCTCCCTAGGCTGCCACTGTTAGTATTAAACCAACTAGCTAAAGCCGGTTTGCATACATTTGCAACTACAGCAGGAGTCGAATGATAAATATTCCCAAACGTGGCTATGCAAATAGTAGCAAATTCTGAACAAATGTATGAAATGCATTATATAGTCACAAATTCTTCCTGGTTTTCTGTAAGAAAAAAAAAAAAAGGACAAAAAAAGACAAAAAGCCCCACAAATTTGCTTTATGGCACAGGCCAAGTTCTCTTTTATAACCTTCAGAATGTTGTATTGCCTTACAAGTACAAAAGGACCATAAACCATAAACGTAAAGGTTCCTATATTCAAGGACTATTTTAGCATGGACTTTGTTAAGGCACTGACATCTTCCTATCCTACCCTCTGGTTCAGGGACACAGAATGATGGTTATATGCTGTGTCTGTACATTAGTGATAGCTAATTGACAATTGCCACATAACTAGAGGATATTGTGTAAAAAAATCTAACAAAGCAAACAAACAACCCCACATGCCCTTCATCGTGTTGTAAAAGGTGATAAAAGCTGGAGCTACAAATGGTAATAATCCCATCCGTGTATAAATCCCAGAAGGTGAGACGCAGCATTCTTGGAAACGTTGCCATTGCAAAAGACGAGCATAGAGGCTAAGCTTGTTTGAAGGAGATAGTCTCCACTTGGTAGTGGCCTTACTTGTACCTGAAATCATTCATCTTTGACTTAAAATCCAACAAGATTGGCTTTTGCCCAGCCCAGTGGGAATAGCTACTGCTCTCAAGGTCAGCTCTGGAGTGGTTTGCCAGGCCAGAATCTCTGCTCCCTTTTACTGTCCACCACCACAAGTGGTTATGTAAGTAACTTTCTTGCTGAGAAGGAGCTGGGAAGCAGATCGGCAGTTTTGAGGGCTGGAGCTCAGCCGCTTGGATCTGCTTCATCTGCCATGCTGTCTCCAGAAGATAGATGAGAAAAAGTATTTATCCAAAGAAGGGATAAAAGGACATCCATGGGTTTATATCCATACTGACTTTATCTCATTTACTAAACTCCCCAAAGAGGCAATGTCCTGTTTCCCCACCATGGCAGACTGGCCTCGCCTGAGCAAACCAAGTGTTTAATTGTGGGTGACTGATAGCTGTTGTCATGAACTAAAAGCCATGTGGCTAAGTCAAGTGCAAGACTTTCAAAGTGTGAGTATCCTTCTAAAAATGAGGGTTAGCAATTGAACAAACTGCTTCCAGAAATGCTGAATTTGTTTCCTTGGCATTTTAGCAGCTGTTTGACCTGACCACTTCAATTTATCTCTTAAAAGAAGTGGAGATATTCAGGAAGCCAGAAACTGCATTTCTAAGGCAAAATACTTTTCTAAAATACTTTAACATGGTGTTTAGTTACAGCTATCTGAAAAGATATTATGCTGAGCTGTCATATTTGGAGTTGCAGCCTTTTCATATTGCCGAAATATCAATATTCTATGTACTTCATGTAATGTATACGCGTAACTCTTTGTTTCCTAGTGTAATGTGGGGTAGGAAACCCATTAATGTAACAATATGATGACCAGTGCAAATAACCCCCTCCAAAACTGCGTTGTAAATCAGTCTGGATAATGTAGACTGAGGAATAACTGAAAAGCAAATGTAAAATGAATGGCAGGTCCTGGTGTGTGTGTGTATTCTAAACCATACTGATTTACTATTGAAGCTGGGAAATGGGAAACTCAGCTAGACTGAGAGAATGTGAAAGTTTCAAAAATGTAAATTTTATTTTGTTGAATATTTTCATGAAAAATAGAGGTTTCCAGAGCTAATTTCATGTGTTCTGTAATAATTATTGTCCTTACTCAGTATGTTGATGATTATTTGCTGTTTTTTTTTTGTTTCTATTCAGATGTAAGAACTATTGTAATTTCAGCTAGAAAAAAATTGCATAAAGGACAGACTTGTATCCACCATGGAGAATATAAACAATCAGAAGCATCTACATTATACAGTTATGACACTAAAAAGGTTTTGATGTGACATATCCTTAAATATTACTAAGAAATTGATGAGTGTATTTGTACAGAGTTCTCTAGCTTTCATTCACTCCCATTTCTAACAATTAACATAGCGTGTGGTAGGCCTTTGACATATGTCTATAACCATCAAGATTTGTTACAGTGCTCAGCATACAACTGGAGCCCCCTGAAATTCCATTGGCTGAAGTGAAACATAGCTGTGAATCACAGGTATTGTGTTACCAGCTAGCACAATAAAAAATTAATTGGAAAGAAACACTTCACTTGATGCTGTTATAGCTAATAGCTCTGAAATGAAAGATAATTGCATATTAAAATAGAGTGGGTAGCTCTGTTTTGATGTAGAGATATAAAGATGTCAGGCAAGCTAGTCTGCAGCAGGAGGGAATGGGTGCCCTGAAGTGATCGAGGAGTGGAGCCCAGGAAAGCATTCCTTGCATTCCTGCGGCACTGCCCTATACATATGCCCCACAAAAATCAGGGAATTTTAGCACTCTGTGTTGGTAAACTGAGCTTTAGAAAAGCTGGCACTTCCCTATAGCTGCAGGCCTGATTAATTTGAAGAAATTATACTCTCTGAATGATGAATGTGAGGTGTATTTAAAACTGTTATTTTTTAGGGCAAAGGAGGGTACATTTTCAATCTGTTAGTTAAAAAAAAAAACCTCCCTCATAAGGACTACTAATAAGCACCAACAAGCAAGATGTAGCCAGGATGCAGAGCCCTCCCTAGTCTTTTCCCATGGTCTGCCCAGAATTATAGGTATTAGCTACAAAAATATTTTGCTGACACATATGAGTGGGATTAGCCCAATGAGTTATCTTTGTTAATGAGCCATATCTAGAAATTCAGTAGGTTTAGTAGATTACTGTCTGACAGCACAGCCTGAGAGCCATGTGCCTCTAAAAGCATGAGATTTTGTCTCCTGAGACCAGCAGCATGTGCTTTGTGAGGGAAAAAATGGTTATCCCCGTGACTTTTCACAAATAAAAAATACAAATCAAAAATTCCACTACCTTAATTGTGATTAAAACGCGTAACCCCCTGCTAGTGACTGGAAATCAAACAGATTTCTTACTGTTGACATTATTTACATTGTGTGATCTGTATCAGCAAAGGGTACACATCGCTTGCAAAAGCAAATACATTAGTAGTGTTACATGGCTGTTAATGACATATTTAAAAATACTTCCATAATGCGTATTTGTCAAGCTGCTGTTGAGACATGCTCATTGTGGTCGTAAACAAAGAAAATCAGCCATGTTGCAAGACCTTTATCCTTTACAAACTTCAGTTCATGTGAGAAGAATGCTTAGAGGGGACCTTATTGCTCTCTACAGCTACCTGAAAGGAGGTATAGTGAGGTGAGTGTCAGTCTCTTCTCCCAGGTGACAAGAGATGGGACAAGAGGAAATGGCCTCAAGCTGCGCCAGGGGAGGTTTAGATTGGATATTAGGAAACATTTCTTCACCAAAAGGGTGATCAGGCATTGGAACAGGCTGCCCAGGGAAGTGGTGGAATCACTGTCCCTGGAAGCGTTCACAAACCATGTAGACGCTGCCCTTACTGACGTGGTTTAGTGGTGGACTTGGCAGTGCTGTGGTAATGGCTGGATTTGATGATCTTAAAGGTTTTTTCCAACCTAGTTTACTAGATTCTGTTCTATTCTAGTCTAGTTTAGTCCATTCTACACTCCCAGAATAGTGTTGAATTAAGGATTTCACACTCTTCCTTTCCTCATTTTCATCCCATATAGCAACGAGCGAGGGGACAGCCGGCTGCTGGCGATCACTTTTGAGGACAACAGGTGGCCTCCCCAAAGCACTAGATCCAGCCGATCAAGTCTTTATTGTTTGGGTTTGTTTTTTTTTCCACGTCCTCACCAATACCCACAGGGTGCATCACCGGAGCCGTGCTGATGCGCGACCCTCGGGGCGATGGCCACAGCCGGTCAGTCTGCTTTATTTTGGGCTTAACAACGACAGGGATGGCTTCGGTTTGTGGGGAAGGATGCTGAGGCATCGCTGTCTGGGGGGGGGGCGGGTCGCTGGGGGACGCGGCCGGCGGGGGTCGCCCCGCCGGCCGCGTCCCCCAGCGACCCGCCCCCCCCGTCCCGCCCCGCCCCGTCGCCGCTCCTCCTCCCCGAGCCAGCAACTTCCCCGTTGCCGAGGTGGGCGCGGAGCCCCCCATCAGCCCGGATGGGAGGAGGAAGCGGCGAGAGGCGGCGACGGTGCCCGGGGGGATGCGTCGGAGTGGGCCGGCGGGGCGCGTAGAGCCGGTTACAGAGGGAGCGCCGAGCTGTTGTCGCCTCCGCCGCTGCTACCGGCGGGGCTCGGCCGCCGCCTCTTAGTCCAGGCGGCGGCGCTGCTGAGCCCGCGGAGCCTCCTCGCCGCCCCTTCGCCCAGCGCTCCGGCCGCGCAGCCCGCAGCGCCAGGCCGCGGCCGGCCCTCCCCCATCACCTCCCCGGGCGGCGACTGCGAAGCCCGGGCAGGCGGCGGCGGGAGGCAGGAGGAGCGCGATGGCGTCCTACGTGGATAACAGCTTCCGCCAGGCGGTGATGAAGAACCCGGCGGAGAGGAGCCCCCAGGTAGGCGGACCCTTCCCCCGGACCCCGCGGCGCCCTCCGGACAGGGGGGTGCGTGTGCGTTTAAACCCAGGAGCCCCGTGGCCCTGGGGGGCAGAACGGCCCCGTCGCGGGTTTCACCGCAGAGCCCCCAGCGCTGAATTCCCGGGTGGCAAGCTCCCGCTTAGGGGAGGAAGACAGTAACGCCAACAACTTTCCTTTAGCTCCCAATTTTTTTTGGGGGGGAAGGGAGAGAGGGAAACGCCAGCTGAGTTGATTTTTAAGGTTGCTTCCGGTAAAAGGGAAAATGTGCCCAGAGTATGATTTTTGGGGTGGTTTTTTAGTTGTTGTTTTGTTATTACCCCGCAGAACGCTGCGGCTCTGGGTTTGAATTCACTCCTTACTTTTACATAGCTGGCTGGAGCTGGCAGCGCCGTTTCATAATGTTGGGGCTGAGGTCAGTGGTATTCTTGGCAAGTCCTTGCTCTTCAAAGTAGGGTGAAATCCTTACACAATGGCACCAGGCAGGGATTTTTTAGATACCTGCATTGGGCTCCTGGAGCCCTCTTTGTCGGAGGAGTGCATGAGTCGAAGCAGTTTGTAAGTGTAATCGCGCTTTGAGGGACTAAGAAAGGTTAAATTGGGGACTGGAGTGTGTACAGAAACGTTTTGACTTAACATGACCTGAAAAACAACTAAACTGAATGAGTTCCTTCTGCTACCGGATGGTTGCTGCAGTGGCTGCTGCTGCCAACTGTCTAAAGACTAATAAGCTTTACACTGATCCCCGCATCAAGCCGCGGTTCAATAGCTAATGATACAAGGAGTTACTTTGCTTGGAGTTGTAATGCCATCTGTCCTATTTTCTAAAGGCTTGTCCTGCTCTCTGAGCAGTGGCTCTGTTCTGGTTTTGGGGAAGAGATGGCATTACTGATTATTTTGGCAGGCGGCTGATTGGCTGGTGGCGTTTTCAAATTGGGGGCAAAGAGGAAACCTTGACTTTCGGTCGGCACCCATAAGTCATTCTTTCTACTATGGATATGTCATTGTGGTAATGTTATTTTTATCCTCATGCTCATGGAATATATGTGAGACAATAAAAACTCCCATGGAAAAATATACTGACTGCATAGGCATTGTCTTTAGTGTGTCTTTTGCATTTCTTGCCTTTTTTCTATTTTTATTTTTTAAATGTAAAAAAAAAAAAACAAAAAGAAAAGCTGCTTTCTGGAATGTGTTTTCGTGGTGCTAAAGTTGTTTCTCTGTCCTTGTTTGACCCTTTCCAAGTGTCTGTTTGCCTTCAGTGCTGGACCCAGCCCTTTTGTGTGTTGTGAAAGCTGAAGGAGGCCAAGTGTTCTCCCCTGGGAAGCACAGTCTCTGCAAACTTGTAGCTAGGTGCCTTGCTTTGGTAGAGCAGTAAATTCCAACCAGGGGAGCCTGCCAGCAGTGTCCGGCCTCCGGAGATGGTTATCAAAGAATGGCTGGGGGTTTGGGAGGAGTGACACTGGCAGATGCTCAGGAACCAGTTGGTCAGGTAGTGGGGCCACCGGACTGGGCTTAGGGGGATGACGATTTCCCCCTGACGTGAACTGTGCCATGTGAACTGTTAAAGTTTCTCCTGTCTTTGCCTGTCGGCCCTGCTCTTTAGCAGGGATAACAAAATGAGAAAGGGGGCAGAAAGTAAGAAATGACGCAGTGAAGAAACTGGCCCGAATGCAGGGATAAAGCCGGTGTGAAGGGCATGGAGCAGAGAGCTAAATCAGGAACACTGGGAGCTGAGTTTAATGCTGTTAAAACTTCCAGAATCAGCAGACTGGAAGCCTGCTGTGGCAGTCGCCACAGGAAAAGAAACCCACCCTTAAATCCACGAAACAGAGAGTGGCCAAAATAATTTGCAAATAAGACCAGATCTGTGGGAAACATAGCATGTTGTTAGCACTGGAAATACTTGAAACCAGTGGTCAGGCTTGCCTTCCTGTTGCTGCTAGGAGAGCAGAGCTTGCAGCAGAGAACTTGGTTGGCGTTTTTGTGGACTGCTCATGGTGGATTGTGTGCATTCAGGAGTTTTCTGACATGCTGGTTCTCTGTTCTGGAAATTCAGTTTCATTTTACAACAGTAATGGAATTTGAAAGAAATATGCTTGTGCATATCTGCTTTCAGTCATTAAGTAAAATTAAAAATGATGTTTATGTGGAAAGACGCAAAGGCTTTGTTTATCCTTCCTCCCTTAAAGTAACTTTTTATTGTCTTTTTACTTGTATTTTCCTTTCTTTGCTATGCTATCTCATAAAAATAGTTCTTAATTCTGGCTTTTGTGAAGTCATGAGGTATCTTTAAAGTTGAGAGAGTCAACTTAAAGTTGGGAAGAGAAAATATATTTATCATATTCATGTCAGTACAAGAGATAACAAGACAAGTGTGTTAGTAGTGTATTTGCTGGTTTACTTGTGTTAACAGAGTCATTGTGGCTCAGCTTCTCCCAAATCACAAGCAGGCGAATATGCATTTAACATTACTATTCACCCTGGATTGTCATGGTGCAAATTTGGCAAAATGACTTCACTGCAGGCTCTAGAAGAGGAGTGACAGTAGGACAGCAAGCCCATATTTGTATGTACAGCTTTGAGGAGTGCCAGATCTGATGCTTATTGTCAAAGAAAGCAAACTTAGCTTTGCATGAATTTCTGCAGTGCAAGAGTCTCTCAGTGATTTTGGGCTGGACTGATTTTTATGTCTTGGGGGGGTGGTGGTAGGTAAACAGCGTGTTCTGCAGTTGCCTTGGAAAATCTTCAGCTCCATATCTCTTTCGTGTGTGCTGGCTTACAGAGTTTTTCTGAGTTCTGTGAATTACAGCTCAACATTCCACCGACTAAAGAAGCTCAAAAATAAAAAAGAATATGGCCTGTACTTTAACATGCCTGTTGTGTAAGAGAGCTCTGCTCTTTAATTGCTTTATTAAACTATTCATTTTCTCTTTGAAGACATGAACTAGGAAGTTAATTTAACTACTTTGGGGAATCTAACTTCTGTATGTTCATAAATTACAAATGGTTTTATGCCCTTAAGCTGTGACTAATAGCATTGTATTTTTTTTTTTCCTCCAAACATCATTTTATATGAACTGTTACAGTTTAAGTCTTTTCAAAACAAGTTCTTATTGGTGTCATAGGCCATTTTAGAAAGCGTGCAGTTTTATACTGGTGTAGCTTAATCTGGGAGGAAAAAGAAAGTAGGGCTGTTTTTGTTTTCAAACAAGAGAAACTGAGCCTTAATCTCTTTCTTTATCCTAACAACTCATTTGCATGGCATGGTATGTGAATAACTAGTTACCTCAGAAACTCCGCATACTGGCTCACTGTTTTCCTGCCATGTAGTGACGTCTGCAGGAAGAAATTTTTTTAATGTATGCTTTATATGTGTTATGTGCCTAAGGTTTTCTTCTGGAAACTGCTGGTGTGGTGCGTCAAGGCAGTTCAGTTCGGTAGTAATGAGTAGCGGAGAGGCAGCAGCGTTGGACCACATCTTAAGGGGAGAAATGTACAGTAGCCCTTAGTTTGATACTAATGCGTCATTTAATGTCAGAACACATCTAAACAGGATGCTGCTGTTGAGCAGATATTCCCTTCTCAAGCACTTGAGAGGAACAATGGTTTAATTATAGGATGTACCTATGCTTTTTCCAAATAAACTTTCAGCTTGTTCCCCAGTTGTGTTATTTTTATACTTGTAATGATGGCATGATTGTGTGCAGTCTTCAGATAAGCCAGAAATTAACATTTCCTTCTTGCTATAGTGATCTCTTAGCAAATAAATACCAGGCTGTCTATTTTCATGGGATCATAGAAAATCAGCATTTTCGTGTGTAAAGATTTATACTTAGTCTTTAAATTCAGGCTTACTGTGTGTTTGTGTATCAAATAAACCAGAAGACTACAATTATCTTTCAAAAGAGCTTATTTGCGATTTCTTTCATTTAGAAAACAAATACATATTGGAGCTTGGGTTTTGCTTTCAGATTTTCTTCACTGTTGGCATGCTACCATGTTACCATCTTTTTGATACTAGTATTTAAAGGGGAAGCTAGCACCTGCTATGGTGCTTCTAACAGCAGTATAATGCTGAGAAGTGTTTCTGTTGCTAAATTCTCCTGCTGGTTCTCCATGGCCCTGAAAAGTGAAGGACTGTGACAGCTGATGCCTGGTATTTGGCTGTGTTACATGGTTATAATGGTCTTTCCATCCTGCATCTCAGGGCTTTGTAATGTGGTTATTCAGGAGTAGCTTTAGTTTGCGAGGTTTGATTTTTCTCTTTGTTGGGGGAAAGCCTATTTGGCCAATGAAATGAGATTGCAAACTGCACTTCCCATGGTGGTGTTCAGGCTTTCTGCTGTAAGTAATTCTGAGTGGGTGCATGAGCCTGTTAAGGTTTTGTGTTAGCATTGTGAGCATGGTTAGTAACACAGCTTAATGAAGAAAGGCTGTTGCAAGTTCTTGGTTCAGACAGTTTTCTCTTGCTTGGCAGTTGGCTTGAAGTAAAGTGCTGCCATTAAGTTAGCTGTAAGGATAGTTGGTCTGAGCAAAAGTAGCCATCCTGATGCTTTGGGGCTTTGGAAACTTGCTCAGAATAGTTAACATCCCCAGGATGTGTCTGATGAACTGTGGTGTCTTTTGAGGTCTCTTGGGCTGTAAATGGGGAGATGCAACAGAACTAGTTCTAATAGACATGTATATGTAAACGTTAGTCCGTTTGTCCTTAACTGGGAGCATAAAAAATGAGAGTAACTCTTTGGAAAAGGTGAGACCTTTATCTGACAAAGCAAGTAACGTATTTGTTTAGAACAAAAATATTAGAGAATATATTTTTGAAGTAAGTATGCTTTTTTTTTTTGCTCTTATTGTTTTTCCTCAAGCTGGTATTACTATGCAGCATAATTCCATGCCCAGCAAACTTAATTGCATGAATATATCTTTTTGTGGCTGATAAGTAAAACCAAAACCCCTTGAGTAGGTCAGATTTTCTTGCAACGTCTCTAATCTTACTCTGTCGAAATAGCCCTGGAATGTCAGATTCTGAACTTCCACCATCAATTTTCATTGTCTTCCCGAAACTAAGGGCATTTACTACAATGGGCTGCTCAGGATTCTGTTTCTCTTGAAAGAAACTACGTTTATTTCCCAGTCTTTCTGTTGGAGGGTGCATTTTCCCATAGCTGTTCATATCTTTGTCAGCAAGAGCTATGAGAATGGAAAGAACGTTGAATTTTTTTTCTGCAGTAGCTCTCCCCTGTGATAGAGCTAGTACTTTCTCCACTGTTAGTAATATGAGTTTCACCAACACTTGCAAAGACCTTGGTGTGATCAGAAAGCCTTCACCTATAGAGTAGAAATAGCTGATTTGAAACCTTGCCTTTAACACTTGCCTGCTTTCTCATGATGTCAGAACATTGCAACTTGGTTAGCTGTACGTATCTGAGACAATTTGAAACTAGGTAACTTGGAAAGTGAGGGTTTAGCACTGATAAGCTCTGTGTAATTTCCTACTTGATTAATTATCTGTTTGGTAGAGTTTGCTTTTGATTTCTGCTCTGCTGTGGCTGCAGAAGTGTTTGCACTAGGTTCAGGGTGGGTAAGTTCCTGTGAGCTGTGAGCGTGCTTTTGACAGCCTTGTAGACATATGCTCTTGCACCTAAAAGTTGGGAGCATAATGAACCTTGCTTTGCCATGGCAGTCTTGCCTAGGAAAGTTGCTGAAGGGAGCAATGCTGAGCCTGAAGTCCAGGGATCTTCTGCTCAGCCCAAGCTTTTGTTTTTTATCTACTTGCCTCTTAATGTGCTGTTCTGATGTGTGTGCCTGTTACCCTCAGTGGTGCAGAGGGGACATTACCATCCCACCTGTCCTCATGCACTCCTCTGAGCCAGGGGGTACCCAGTGATGCTGCTGAGGAGTCAAAAGTAGAGGAGGGTTATTGCAAGGCAAAACTGATTGCCATGGCTAGGCTTTTGCTTACACTAATATCAGTAATAAGCAAAATAATTTGTTTAACTTCTGATACAAAAAAGATGGATAGTTTGTTCTTGTCTTGTATATGAAAGTGTAGACCAGCAAATGTAAATGACACACAAGCATTTTCCCAAAGTCATGTTTTTCTTTAGTAGGAGGATGCAGTGTTCCATATGTTTTCAGGTTATTCACGGAAAACATTTTGTATCTAAAAAAAAATAAATAAATATTTAAATATAATATCTGAAGATGTTTCATTTATGTCATGCTTGTTACCATACAGGTTAGCAAAGGTTTTGTGAAAACAGTTATTGTTTCTTAAATTCTATTGTTTTTTATGTATGCTTAAAAGTCTTTAAAAGCCTTCATGCTTATGCATTTTATTGAGTTGTAGCTACCAATTCACTCTGATGAATTGCTGATCTGAGTTTGGTAACTTTTTTTTCCCCTAAATCAGAATGTGCTACTTAATCTGTTGGCATGTTTCAAGAATAACCATATGTATACTGAACAGTCATTGTAAGAACTTTGACTTCCTCATTGAGGGTTTTTTTGTATCCTCATGAGAAAATATATTTTGGCTTGTGTTTTGGGAACTTTCCCACAGTAGGAGATCTAATTTTTGCGAGGTATTGTTTGGGAATTGAAAAGGAGCGCTGGCAGAAAGATAGCTCTACAAAGATTCTTTGTGAAGGGCAGCTGAGCCTGTGCGCCTTGTTCACTGCAGCCAGTGTTGCAGATTTAATTTGCTGGATATATTTTTCTTGAAGGGGTACATTTGAATAAGTCTGGAAATGGAAGTGGTCTCTGCTTCCCTTTTTCCGAAGTTGGTGAAGTTGACCACTTTTCTTGAAAAGGGAGAGAGAGGAGCCCTACTGCAGTGCTTTTCTTGCAGCTTTGGTTTGGAGTTAAAATTAGCTATTTGTTCTCTCTGCGTATCTCTGGTATGCCCATATATCTGTAGATGTATTTCTTTGTGTACCTCTGTCTTGTCTGACCTGAGTAAAAGTGAATTGATATTTGATTTTGAGCAGTTCTAAGGAATTCTGGCCAGCAATAATGAGCAGCATATATATTGTTACCTGATCAAAACACTGAAGGAATAAGATAAGGTTAAAACATGTAGAAGTTCTTAGGGAAACAAAAAAAAAGGCATGGGCTTACTTTTCAGCACTGATAAAAATTGAAGGAATTTTCCTGTATTACTATTTCTACGGATAGCAAGGTTTCTCCGTTTTTCTCTTATTTGTATGTACTCTGATAAGCACAAGCCACACTATGAAATTGTATCTGATATCAGTGTAAATTGCCTGGGAAAGGGTGTTAAGTTTCATGGAAGACACATTGGTCAAGCATGCCTGTTTTGGCTGTCTTTATCAGGCTGTTTGTTTCTGTTTGCTAGCTTTTTGTATGTCTTAAAATGAAAATAAACTTGGCTTAATAAATAAAAACATTTATTTCAGTTATTCAAGGTTTCCAAAGGGAAAGATGGATCATGTTCCCTGCGGGATGGTGCTTTAAAATTTTCCGATCTGTTAGTTTTGGTTTTGGGTTTGTTGTTTTGTGTTTTTTAGTTTGTATTTGCAGTTCTGTATTTTGAAGGGTACTCTTGTCCCCCATCTTTATTTTACTTTTTCTGTAACTGGGGGGGGAAATATTGGTAAAGTCTTTTCCATTTGAAGTTAGTCATTCGGACTGCTTGTCCTGTTAACCAAAACAGGCGTGAGATAGGATGTTATGCAAATGTGATTTGTAAGCTGGGATGGGAAAACAAAGCTGTACCACCGATATAGTTGGTTGAAGCTTCTCTTGAGATTTGACCTGCTGCAACTGAAGGCTAAATCTTTCGTGGTACATTGTATTTTTCCAGCAGCAAAGCTCGTTTGACAGCTTTGTTTCCTATGCTGATGTTCTCTGCTGCCTCATCGGGCTTATCTGTTTGTGAGGCTACAATGTAAACAGGATAAGTGATACAATCTTGTTAGCTGAACAAAAGTAAAGTGATTTATTTTCAAGAGGTGGTGTGTGAGAGTTTTTTCTTTCTAAAAATCAAAGTGAGTCAATCTGGTTTAGATTATGACTCCAAATGTCAGCCTCGGTACAGCTGAAGGTGTGAAGACTTGTGCTACAAGACTGTAGAGAATAAATGCTTATGATTGTGTGTAGGAACTTTTGAAACAGCTTAACCTCCCCCAGAGAGTATATGGTGCTCCATTTTCAAACACTATCTTGAAGTATAAAAAAAACCCAAAACTCTAGATGGTTTTTTTTTCCCCAATGCACTTCCTAAAATGAGGATTCTTGAGAGAGGAGTCTTCCATTTTTGTTTGTTTTGAGGATTAGCATCAGAGGAAAACCTTGTAATAAGTATCTAGCTCTAAACTTTTTTTCTCCATTATAATATAGTAATGGTAAGAAACCTGGGTAGTAACACTACCTTTGCATGCACTGAAGTGGGTGGATCAGAGATGATAAGGCCTGATGTATTTTTGTGTTGCTAATACAAAATCTTGACTGTATTTATGTTGCTTTGTTGTACGGTAGCTGAAAAATGGATGCTGGTGGCTGTCTTCCTTGGGGTTGGGGGAAGCAAGGATGGGAAGTGAAATTTAATGTTGCTGAGGTATGCAAATCTTGTTGAGGTATCTGAAATCTATTGGGACATACCTAAAATATGTACCCTAAAATGTTTTTGTTTTGACTGAGATAAGTGCTTAATATTGTCAGGAAACCATTCCCTCACCCGCACAGAACATTTTCTCAAAACACGTAATCTTGCTGAAATCAGTAGCATGCTGCAGTTGTGTGAGTAGGCAGCACTCACTTCAATGGCTGTGTGGCTTTCCACTGTTTGTCAAAAGATATATCAGAATACACAACACACGCAGTAGTAAATATTTAGATACGTTTTGAAGGGAGAGTTCAATGTTACAGATTCCTTTGTGTCTTATTGTCAGTGTTACTATGGGTGTTTAAACTGTCCTCCCTCAACTGTGCAGTGGGCAGAACAGTGATGCTGAGGCAGATACAGTACCCAATCACTTACCCATTTGTGTGCTGTAGCTCCTTCAGTTTTTGAAGGTGGCATAGCTATAATAATAAAAAAAGTGCACTTTTATTTTGATAGCTGCATCAATATGTTGAAGTCATGATATTTTACTACCTTTATGTAGGATGGTACATGTGATAGTGTTGAAATAGCTTTGAACTTTCTAAGTTAACATCTGCAAAATCAGAGTGTTGTTAAAATGTATTAAGTTGTATTGAGGACGAGCAGGCCCCGCAGCAGAGGAGATGATGCTATTAAAATATCTTTGGATTCTGTGACAGCAGATTACAAACTCTTGCTATTAAAAAATAAGAGGAAAGGGGCTGACTGTGCCCCTACTGACAGTCCTGATGGAGAGCTCTGCCTGTGGAATCGTTCCTTGACTCAGGAGGAGCCAGGGTCCAAAAAGATTAAAAAACTAGAAGAAAAATGCAGATGCAGGTGCTGCTGAAGCAGAACATGTGACAAAGATGTTCTGTGTCTTTGGGCTTTTTATCCCACTTGCTAAACTCATAAGATGCTGAAAGCTGAAATGGTATAGTCATTCTTGATGCATGCTGTGATGTGCTGTTGAGGGTGGTTAAGGACTGGAAGCTTCTCTAGTGAAGGTAGTAAGTGGCCCATCAATTTAAATTACATTAGTACTGTTGCTTGTAAAGCACTAATTTAGCTTGTGGATGAAATACGGTTTGATTGTATAGGTTCCTTTTTTGCTGTAGCCTCAAAGGAACAAGTGGTATCTTGGGAAAACAAATGGTATAGTTCATGGAGGATTCTCTGTCTGAGTATGAAGCAAGAAGTGAGATTTTTGCACTGGTTAATGATGAATCCTGGTCAGGTGGACTCTCTCTAAACCCTTCTTAGTGCAGTAGCTAAGTAGTTTGAATATATTCCCTGCTAAGGAGGTATTAATGAGCAGAAAGTAAACACAGTGAGGCAGTTTTCACTCTGAATTATGGAAAGGTACTTGTGAAGGTCTCAGTCTGAGTTGCATTTCATGTTCTCTGTCAATCTGTGGTACGCATTACTAGATAGTACATCAAATTAATTGGGGGTCTACAATGTATTTATTGCATAAAGCACAAAAAACTGGACCTCTGGGTGAATAGCACACAGTGGTCTGATCTGAAGACTGAAGTATTTCACATGCACCATAGGTATGGAAATACAAGTGGCTTTGCAAGCTACATACATGCTGACCAGGAACAAGGGTAATTGAGTTTCCATCTTTGTCACGGCTTCCCTGTTACTGTTGAAAGCTGCTAATTGGTGCTGATGCCTTGTTTTAATTCACGATGATTTAGTTAAAAAATGCCAACTCCTTAGTCATAGGCCACTGAACAACTGTCAGATGGCAACACAACTCCAGCTCAGCTATTAAAAATGATCTGAGGTAACAACATCAAGGGAAAGATAATAGTTGTTATTGTTGTTGCAGATATTTGCCAAGGTGGAGGAGAGGAGTGTAATCCATTTCAGCCATATTTCAGGTAGCTGTCTTTTTTAGTGCTATTAGATTGTATTAACTGAGTATTGATGGATAGCTGGTCTCCACTGTTCCTAAATACTCTTTTAAGAAGCTTATAAGGCTCTCTTATTTAAGATGACTTTCTGAATATTGCTTTAGTAGTCAGAAAACTTCTAGACTATTGGATATTGCTAGAAAATATGATTGTGTATGTGACATGGTGGTGTGTAAATGCTTTGTTAGCTTTGTAAAGCAGTTCCAAGTACCTGGAGTAAGGAAATCTGAGGTTTGAGGTAGGATGCTTCTTTTTGATCCATGTGGGAAGATGGTGCTTTTCTGAATGCCCAGGTGAATTATTAATCCTCTTAGCATTCCTCCTTTCTTGTTTATTTTTGTACCTAGCCTTGTGTTGTTGTTTAACCTTTGTTTTACTAATTTGATGTCTTGTAATTTCTCCTTTCTAAACTTCCATTGGTAGTGCTTTTTGAATTTTGTGCCTTAAAGTAATATCTTCAGGTATTTTTCTTACTAGGAAAGCACTTGGAAAAAAATAGCAGGGTGGTTTTGGCTAATACTTTCATTCACATATATTGATTTCTTCATACAAATGAAGAAGTAAACTCTTAATTTATAAATTGCAGTGCGGTTTATGTTATACAAGTTATTGTCCACTTACAAAACAAAAAGTACAAATACTCTCAGTATATCCTCACTGGAGTTGATGCACGTCAAATTTCTAACTTTTAGGTCAATGAATTAGCATTGCTGTTTAAGGTCTAATGTTCTTATGTGGATGAATATGCTATGTGAATTCAAATGTAAAAAGAAAATAATGGCGCTTTCTTACAGTCCATTTTGGCTTGATAGTTAACGAACATTTAGCCATGACGAGAGTAATGTGGCTTATAGTGACACAACCTACATAAACCCAGTTGGATTTGCTGTTGACATTGGCCCACATTCCAGCGTACTAGTTACCTTACATTTCTTTTGAACAAAGGAGGTTTGTTTGAAGCAGGTGCTCTAATGGTTACTCCAGCCTTCATGCATAGCTTTTAGGTGAAGTATTACTTGTGTTAGCATCTTAGTTTATTATGTGAGGTTTCTGTTAAAAAAAGTGCCGTCTTGGCTATAGCTTCATGATGTTTACTGCCTCTTATGTTGCTGTTTATTTTTAGAGTGTGGTTGTCACAATTTGTCAGCCAAAAACTGGCCTGTCATCTCTGCTGTTAGCTGATGAAGTGCTGTTCCCTAGATGACTCTTTTAAACTACATGTAATGGATTAGTACATATCCTCTTTGTTCCAGGGTAGTCTTAGTTTCAGTAGTAAATAAGGCATCTAGAACTTGCCAACTTTGCAAAACTCATAAGGAAAGTGTTGGAAAAAAATTAGACTCTCTTATTAAGCATTGCAATCATAGCATAATATTTTAAACTCAATGAATGTGCTAAAATGGTTTTGAGACTCTGTGGTAAGTTGCCCGAGTGTATCAAAAGGTTTGAGTGCTATTTATGAATATTAGTGAAGAATATTTCTAAATAAGTTGTAAAATGAGCCAGGACATAACGAAGAAATAGCAGGACCACCATCTGGGCTGGTAAGACATGGCTACTTACACACTCCGCGTTGCTTTGGGAAAACAATATCAGGATTTCTTTTAAAGAAGAAGGAAAGTTCTGCTTTAGACAAGTGACATCTGATACCTTACTTGATTTCTTTTCCTGTTTCTTCTATTTATAGATGCCTTGAGTTTGGGATTTATCTGAAAGCTAAGGTCAGGAAGTGCTGTCCTCCAAAAATGCTACTTGTTGTGGTTTTCTGGCATGTTGTCTCCCCTCTCCTTCCCAAAAGGCACTGTACAGAAAGTATTTTTCCACAATGAAACACAGATCCTCAGCTCTGCAGATTTCATACTCTGGCTGCTTCACCTCTACAAAATGGAACCTTTAAATCATCTCTCGATGTTTATATCAGGTATACAACTGTTTAATATGCAAAAGCCAGTAACCACTTTAGTTTGAATTATTACTACTTTGAATAGAGTCTGTGTGGGTTGGAATATGGAGGCAGAGGAACGTAGGCTGCATCCGATTTGGTTTGACTTACTTCCCATGTGGATTTTTAGATGACCTTAGTGACTGTTTCAGACAGGAGTACTAACGCATGTTGAGGAGATATTCATCCATTCCCTGTGCTTCCACCAACCGTTTAAGGTCATGGAGGACCTTAAATGTGAAAGGTCTCTCAGACCTTGGAGGTGCTAAGAATAACATGCACATGGTCATGAAATGCATCATATTTTTTGAGAGTTCTGGTGTGTGGAAGAGGTTCTCCCCAGCTGGCAAACAAAAGGCAATTACTTAAATCAGTCCTCTGAGAAAGCATGGCAATTTTGAGGGCAGCAAAAATGTGGGAGTCAGTGGGTGCTTTTGGCTAAATAAGTGGTTTTCTAGTAGTCGGGGTTCAGTGCAAGGTTTTAAATTCAGGATTGATCTCTCATAAATAGCCTTGTTTAGTTATTAAAGTTCACAGTATTGTTTATACAGCAGAGCAACTGAACTTGTATGCTTGTGCTATGACCACTTAGAGCAAGTACTTTTGAGGAATAGCTATATGCAGTAAACTAAATTGCATTTAGAATTAGGACTATCAACAGTAGTTGAACATTTTGTTTAACTTCAGATTCGTGTATCTGGCTGTTGTATAACTTTTTATAATGGGTCTGATTTGTGTTTAGTACTTCGCATTTAGTTTGAGAGACTTTGCAATCTGTTGTCTTGAACGTGTTTCAAGAAAACAGATTGTGAGTTTAATTGTCACTGTTTAACGATCTCATCCTCAGTGTGCAGTGTCAGTTGAAAGAGGCTTATGAAACCAGCTCTGTATGTCTGATATTTTCTTAGCTGTTGAAATTCAAAGTACTGACCAGACTGTTTTAAATTTCTTCCAAAAAGTAGCGTGGCATTTGTTAAGAAACAATTACAAACAAAATCTTTTTCTATGTTCACCTTCTTTCTAACCTTCTTGGTGCCCTGATAATTGGTTATCAACTTTTAATTCTGTATTTAACTGAGAGATGGGACAAAAACCCAAGTGTCATTTTGAGGTGAGTCCCAGTGCTTAGAAGGCTTGTGAAGTGTTGGGGCCTTGCTCATTTTTCCTTGGCCAAAATCTTCCATAAACTCTGCAGATGGAGAGTAGCTTGTATGTTTGCAGAACTTTTCATTTGCTTTCAAACAGTCACCATAATAATTAGTTTTCTTTTATGTTTTGCTTTTCTTCCTGACTGCTTACTCTGTAAAGTAACAGGGACCTACAGTTAAGACAGAAAAAGCCTTTAACATCTACTGACTTCTGTGTCTTCCAGTGGTGAAATGTAAAGGGGTGCTAAGCATCTTTTTGGGTGCTTTGCTGTCTGCTGAAAGCTAGCTGTGAAACCTTTGGAATTGTGTTGCATGTTAAAATGAGTAGTTTTGTGCTTAGCTGAATGAGTGGAATTGGTAGCTGTAAGGTAAGGAAAGAGGACATGTGTTGAGTGCGAAGATGATCCTTTTTTGCATCCACTAACTCAGTTTCTTAGTTTAGTATATGAATGCCCTCTAAATGTCACAACGGACATGTACCTTTCAAGATGGATGTGGTTTTTTGTTTTGTCTTGGATTTTTTTTAATATTTTTTTTTTCTTCAGGAGAAAATGACAAAGTAGAGGCTGTAAGAAGTTATAAAAGCAAGATCTAGTTGTTGTGTAGGTGAGCCGTGACTGCTTTCAGTGACAGGCCATCAAACATGGTGTTCTGCAGGCAGCATAATGGTGTGCAGCAGCTGCTTCTTGATGTTGAGGCATTTCAGCCAATTCCAACTTTAGGGATAGCATGGCCCTTGTGCTACCTGCATTGCAGCTGCTCTGGAAGGATAACCTGCTCAGAGTATGCTTGCAAAACTTGCAGATGCTGCAGTCATGAGTCATTTAGAAAATTTTAGTTCAGGAGCATACATTCACATACAGTAGCTTTTCAAACAGATTCCAACTTAATTCACTTATGATTGTTTAATTTGAGAATATTTAAAGGAAATTATTCCCGGAGATTTAATTCACCATTTTAGTTAATCTCCTGAGATCTGTGAAGAACTTGTTAAAGGCTTTTCCTGTAATACAGGGGAGGAAAAGAAAGGAGAAGGTGAGGGTGAGTAAATAAGTCAAGTGTGAGAGCACCTGCTAACCAGAATATTGTCTTTTGATCTGAGATAAATACAGAAGATTAAGTGAGATGCTTCTAGGTAGGGGCAAGATAGTGACCTGATAAAAAGCCAAATACAGAAAATACATTGGACTTCCATATTATACTGCCGTCATCTAATTCTGTTTCCTGGATGAGCAGGAGGCTTTTTCCCTTTCTCCATTTGAGAATATCCTGATTAGTGTCAACTGTGATTTTATTTGTGTTTCTCCCTCCGCCCCTTTTTATTTTTTTTTTGGGGGGGGGGGGGGGGGGGCGGTATGTGTGTTTTTTTTTTGTTTTGGCTGCTCTTCTTATTCTGCTGTTTATTCTCCTTGTTCTTCTCATTCTCTTTGCAATTTAGGGCTTTTCTGTGTGTGGATCTTTATTTTGATTGGTTTGTGCTGCTAGGATTCAGCTTTCTGAAATTCCAAAACTATTCACTTTGGTAATGCATAATAGGAGAAAAATGCTTTAGGGGTAAAAGGGAATTCACTTTGTCATAAGCACTAAAGTGTCCTTGCTGTTTATGGACAGATTCCTTCCGCAACCTCAAAAAAAAGCCCTGTTATAAATCCCATATAGTGTCAAAATCCGAAGGATTTTGTTCATCAGTTGCCCTGACATCTCTTAGTATGCTGAAATTTAAAAAAAAACGCAAAGCACTAGGATTATTTTTTTTCCTTTTTAGTTACAAAATTTCTATTTTAATCAATAGTCTATGATTTACATTTGCTTTTTATTAAAAAATTGAGTTCCCAATAACAACAACCTGATACCAAAATGGCATGCATTAGAAATGGTTTCTGACTGTGTTTATGTTGAAAAAATTCTATTCAAACATCTGTTTACAGTTGGATAAAATCAAGAAAATGTCCTTGCTCTCCTGTGGGGTGTATGCGGTTTCTTTGGTTTTGTTTTACTTTACGTTAAGGATAAATGATTTATGGCAACTGAAACCAGCCTAGCTACACAGAAATTGTATTGATTGGTAGCATGAAATGTTTGAAACAAAAGGAATATGCTCCAAATGTTCAGTTGTGGAGTGGTTTTTTTTGTTATTTTGTTCTCATTTTGATGTCGTTCTCCAGTTAACGTGAGTTGCAGTGATTTAATTTAGATTAACATTTCATAGTTATCCTCAGTTTCAACAAATAAGGAAAAAGGAGACAAAACTTCTCAACTTTGTGTGTAGGAGGACTGTAAAATACTGTAAATGAGTGTACGAATGGAGATGTACTTTCCAAATCAGTATATTTCATATTTAGGGTTGTGGGTAGCCAGTTGTCAGTTTTTCCTCTGGTCTGTTAAAATGTAATCTGGAAAATCAGCTGGCAAGTACATTATTCAAATGTTAAGCCACCTTTAAAAATACTGATGTCATCCAGAATTAAGTACTAATTAATAACTTTTAGTGGAACCCTGAAGGTGTTTGGTTGAATTTTTAAATAGTTTTGAGAAATAAACTTTCTCATGCATTTTTCATTAGCTGCTGCTTGTTTAGCACTTGACAAAGTAGTGGTGGGAAAAATTGTGGGTCTGGATACAAAGAATACTTTTACAGTCAATATAAACTTAGAGTAAGAGTCAGAGGTATATTTTCACATGTGTAAGTGACTATTTTAATGCAAGACTATTTGCTCTCTATTGTCATTAGAGCTGGGACAACAAGCAGAAGACACGAGTGCCTTTTTTCCCAGCCAATTTAACTTCTTATAAATAAACTTTCTGGCATGGATTTTTGTGTCCAGTTTCTTTGAGCAGCACTGGAGGTTACAGTCCTTCCAATGATAGTAATGTAGAGCAAAAACCTTTACGGTGTTTTATGACTGTACTGCACATCTGTAATTGCTACCCTGTGGACAGCTGAAAGACATTGCCTTTTTCACACGGCAGGTTTTTAAGGCCTTTCTGTTGATAGGATTGGTGGTAGGCTGCTGTTTGGAGGGACCTGAGAAGCATTTAAATTAGCTGGGTCATTAAAAAGTTAATTTTACCACAATAGCTTTATCTCTCAGGAAAGAATGTTTTTTGTGTATCTTCCAGTTATTTATGGATGACAAAAGCTGTTTCTGATACCCTGCAGTTGACTTGGTACATGAATGTGTAAGCATCATGCAATCTTCAGTAGCTAATTCAGTTAGAATGCATCCTTATGTTGGTTCTTAGGTCTCCATAATTAGCTTATGAAAATATTCAAAATTACAAAGATGTGATAAAAGCTTTCACCAGTCAAACTGAATAGTGACAAAAATGGTTATTACTGAAACTGTCTTTGCAATCTGGAAGACTTAAGCAGACTTTTGTTAGGGATCCTGCTACAGTTTCTAGTCATTTAACTTTCTCCTCCTGTGGTTAGGAGAGTCGTTGTCATGGTTAGGCTGGTTGAGTCAAGGTGTGCTTGTAGACTTGGATATTGCTAATAGAAGTGGATGTTTTTTGTCTTTCCCAGATGAGATGCTTTGTGCCAAGTGAACACTGCTGCTGTGTAAGGCTTTTATTGAAAGAAACATCTGTGTTTTATTTGTTTTCCTTCAAAATGAAGACAGCATCCCCAAACTCTGTAGAATACATTTTGTGTACAATTAATGTTTTTCCTTGTTAATATAACTTTTTCTTTCTAATGGAATATCCTCCAATATCCAAACCCAAGAAGGACAATTTGGTATCAGTATTTTGTCCTGTTTCTCTTAAAAGAAACTTAATGTTGCTTTACTGGGGGGCAAGAAGTGTTCATATGCAAACGAAATGTAATGGCCTGCTTGAAAGTGTACTTTAGATCATATCTTATGAACAGGTGCTAATAGTTAAGAATAATATGGGCAATAATTACTGTCTTGGACAACTTGGAAGTATTAGCTGCAGGCATTTTGAAATGTTAATAACCTTCAGCCCACTAGTCCAGACGGTTCCTGAAGGCTGAGGGAGCTGTTAAATAATGAAGTGCAGTGATGTTCACCAGAAGCAGCCTAATAGCCAACAGAGTAGGTACTACTTTGTGTGACATTTTAACATGTAGTAGATGAGCATTAACCACTTTACCAGAATAATGCCTTTCTAAGAGCTTGGTAGTTTTTTTTAAAAGGCTAAGCCCCAGATGGGTAATACAGGAAAAGGAATGAAATAGAAGAGGATAGGAGGTCAGAGTATGTGGTGCATGTTTCCAGGTAGCTACTTTTTTCCCCACTGTTAACTGTCCCCTCCAGCCACTTGGCACTTGATTTGTGGTTCTTTAGAAAACATATTGTTTCATTTACCATAGTGGCTGGAGAAAGTAACTTTCAGAGGAAGGTTATATAAGGAGAAACTGGTGGACTTGAGCTTTTAGAAACTCAAACCATTGTTGTTTTTTTTTTGGCTTGAATACAACTGAGATAAGTTTTAAGGTAAGCTCATTAATTATAATTTACAGAAGCAAGTATGTGACTGTCTTTTATTGCTAAATAGCATGAAGTGCTTTTTCAGTGTGACCAGGTTTTTAACTTCCACTTTTTTGTTGTTTTTTTTAAAAATCTTCCCCTCCACTATTTGTTGCTTTCATTCAGATTTGGGTAAAAATATGCTTTAACTGGAATCAGATTTTAGCACCTTCTTGATTTAAATGAACTGCTTTGGCCAAGCTGTTCATCCACTGACTTATGACTCTAATGTCATACATAAATTCCATGCAGTTCTGTGTGTGCAGGAGTTTCCCATGTCTGGACTGGGATACTCAGAAGGAAGTTTAATGTCAGCGATGCTTTCCTTTACAGCGCTACCAGCCTAACCTATGATCAGTTTTTGCACCACAAAAATGCTTTTGATCCTGTCAAATACTCATTTTGTTCTGAGCAGTGGCATAAACTGTACTAGCAAAGCAGCTTTTGCAGTTGTCTCTGCTCGTGTCAGCTACGATTGACTGCCTTTGCCGGCTGTTCTTTTTATAGACCTGTCTGGGGAGAGAGGGAGTGTAGGAGTGATAATAACAGCTTTCATTTTCATGAAATTTAGTGAAGTGTTTGCAGTCTCCCTGATACCTTCCTGTGCAAGAATTACTTCACCAATGAATTAAATGACAGCTGAGCTAACTGATCTGCAGGTGTTCCTAAATTTTTGGATGTCTGATGTAGATAGGTGTGTGTCGTTTCACTGTGCTGCTATTCATAACAAATTGAGACAGACCTTTTTCCAATAGATTGAAAAAATAGGGTGCAACTCATTACTAACCTATTTGCAGAGCAAAAATGGTGAGAGAAAAATGCTAAGATAATAAACACTGCTGTATGAAGCCATTGGGCAGATTGACTTAAAACTAAAGGTTGGACTACTGACTATTTCCTATTTCAGGACGGTGAGCAGGGGCATGGGATGGCTGAGTCTTTTGTAGCATTTCTGATTTCACTAGTCTAGCATATCTTTCAAAAATAAAGTGCTATTATTGTAAAGGTGGGGAGGAACCCATATGTTTGTGGTTGTGTGGTTTGAGGGGGAAGATAAAATTTTCCTGTGGGGAGACCAGATATACTTTTACTAAATGAATGAGATGAGCAAACTTTCTGTACTTTTATGCTTGGCTACAAAGCAGTGCTTACATGGGAAAAATCAGGAACTAGTTAACCTTTTTGTCACTTTTCATTGGTGATACAGTCTCTGTAAATACAAGTCTGATACTTCAGTTTTTTGTTGCTTAAAAAATTGGCTGGGACAATTTGGAATTGAAAGCAACACTGCTAATGTCAATTAAAACAAGCAACAGCTTAAAATTTTAATGCAGCATCCTTATATGAAGACCTATGTTTGTTCTTTCTTTGCTTAAAAACAAGCAAAGAAAAAGGATGGAAGTTATCCACGCTGGCATTGGTGGATACACTGCTAGCACTGCTTCAAAACAGAAGCAACATCCAAAATTAATACATGAAAGAAAACTTGAAAGTGTGAAGACAGTAAATAACACTTCAAGATCTCAACTCCCAATTTATTCTTTTACAGTAACGCTTATAGTTTCTTATTTCTGTATAGAAACATAGTCTAAAACCGGACAAAGACTCGACCTCTTGTTACCATTAGAAATGAAACAACTTCATACATTTGGGACAGCCAAGGATTTCTCTGCCTTTATATGATCTTGAAATGTTAAGAGTAGGATCTGTATTTGTGTTTGGGGTGCTCTTGTTTTCTCAAAGACTGTATTGTATACAAGGGGTTGAATAAAAGTCATGGCACGAAGTTCATAAATACCTTAAATGAAGTTTTCTTAATTCTTGGTTCCAAACTGTACTGGAGAGAGAGGTTGTATTTTGGTAATCTGAAAACAGATCTGTTTCCATCATAGCTAAACAGTAATTTTAGAGACAATGCTGCTTGTGTAAACTATAGTGGTAAAAAATAGACTTCCAGTAGTTGTAAGACTTGATTGTTTTTCATAGATGCATTGTTGCTCGTAGGAAGGTTTTCAATTTGTTTGTTTAAAGCTTCCTCTGCAAACAGTGGAAAAAGGTATCACTTTTTTTTTCCCTGATGATTCTTTTTATGTCCTTTGAAAACTGGCGCTCCAAATCTGACAGGAAAATTGACAGTGTGCTTTGTATGTTTGCTTGTTTTCCATGTCTGAAGTTAAGAAAGAACTTCTTTAAGTAGTCATAATCTAGATTTACCAAACTCAAAAGTGAATCATTTTAGCATTTTTGACAGAGTACATTTAACAGCACATGTTGTGGGTAGCAAAGAGGGAGCAGCAAGTAGATGGAGTGGTCCTTCAGCAGCTGCCAAAACTGTACACTGGATTTAAGCCATAACTATTAATCAGTTCTGCTATGAACAGGAAAAAAACTGCATCAAAAGCCTTCAGGGCATTGGGAGGGGAAATTCCTTCACTCTGCTAAACAGAGAATTATACTTTATTTAGTCATACAGCAGCTTCTTAAGTTGTCTGAACTAGCAGAGTTGCCTTTAAACCATGTTTCACTTTTGTGAGTTCTTTTGTTGCAAATGTGCTAATAAAAGGTTTTTCTGAAAATTCAGCTGACACAGTCAGGATTAATTGATTATCTTTCAAACAAAGCTGCAAAGATTTCATCTGTTAAAGTCTCTTTCTGTGTTGAGCAGAACAGAGAAGGGCTGACATGAACCTAAACTGCTTCTGCTGCTGCTTTCAGGCAAAGCAGGCATCTAACAACCTCTTAAGTCAACCTCTTCCAGTGTTTCACTACCCTCATCATAAAAAAAGTTTCTTCCTTATATCTAGAGGATAATGCTGTAGTATTTCTAAATTGTGCAACATGGAAAATTACTGAGACAACATCCTCTACTTGTGTGCTGTCACTAACAGAGCATGAGTTGTGCTGGATTGAAAGTAGAGCTCTCGAAACAGGTACGTTGGTGGAACCCGAAGCAAATGTTTTCTTTCAGATTTATATAAGCTACCCATACCGCCTGACTTGCTGAGATTTAAAGGGATGTATCTGGCAAAACCCCCACAGTGAGTCACAAACTTTTTTTCTCTCAGGAAACTGAATTTCCATTTCAGGAAGTGGAATATAAATATCTGTTTGTAAGAAGATCAAAAAGTCTTTAGTTAATATAAAATTGAAATAGTAGATGTTAGATCACTGATATTTTCAAGGTCCAGAATTAATCAAATGAAAGTCACTAGTATTTGTGTAGCTTTCAAAATAACTTTTCTACTGTCTAATGTTTTTCTAGTTCCCTAATGCAAAAATAGTTGCTGAGATTGGAGATGGATGTAACTATACCAAGTCTCTGTTTTGGTTTCCTTTTTTAAAATCCTGAATTGGGGATTTGGAGCAGGGAATAAAGCTATTAAAAAAAAAACATGGCAAATGGCCTAATAGGCACAGTATTTCTTAGTCATATTTTTGTTGGTAAAGCTTGATTTTATTTTTTTTTTTCTCATAAAACCATTCGGTGTAGATAGAAGATTAAAGCTACTCTTGGGTGCTGTAAGGAATGGCTGGCTGCCGCTCAGTAGTCAAAATGTCACTTCTGTTGCATCATGATTTAAAGAATTCTCTGGATCTGCGATACAGATCACAGCTTCAGAAAAATACCTATTATGCTGTGGTGTGCAGCTGTTGAATCACTTACATGTGCTTACATATTTGCTTGAGTGCTACAACGGGTGGTATTATTTCAAATGAGACATACACCTTAAAATTTCTCAAATTTTGTAGCTAGAATACTGATGCTTCTGGTTTTCTACCTAAACTTTTTCTAAAGTGTGCCCTCAATGTGAAAATAAACCTGATTACAGGTATTGCATACTGCTGCTAATTTGGAAGAAGTCTTGGGCAGCATGGTCTAGCGTGAGGCATCCCTGCTTATGGCACGGGGTTTGGAATGAGATGGTCTTAAGGTCCTTTCCAACCCTAACTATTCTATGATTCTGTGATTCTAAGTCAGAGTTTTCCAGTTATTACTACGGTATCTTAAAAGTGGTCTACAAAAAGGAAATTTCAGGCTTGTGTTTTTGAAGGTAACTAGTAATGCTTGACAAGATAAGGGGTTTTTATTATTATTCTGTGTTGTCACAGCCTCAGCATTTCTGCTGCTGCATAAACTCTCACAGCATAAGAGAAAAATGACTTGGCAGCAGCAAAATGAGAAGATAACATTCCTTCGGTGAGATGTAGTTTTGTTAAGCATCCACAGAGGAAAACCTGCACATGTGTTTAGGTTGAGGGAGGGGAGTGTGGATCAGATAAGAAGTTAGAAAATGGATCTTGGAGCTAGTGGAAAAGATAAACCTGTTCTTGAAAGAAGAGGACCCTATTAGTGAATGATGCTACTGCTTGTTTTTTAAATGAGTAGGAATGGTACAAAACTAACTTATATGACAGCACTGGCTTTCAAGGCCTCCTCAACATTCTACAGTTTGCTTGTTTTGCTGCAACAGTGGCTGGAGGGGAATCTTAATCAAGGAGAATCCTAAATTAGTACTAAGATGAGCAAGGAGCAGTGTGGCTGGTATATCTTTAGTCCTGACTCTCCTCACGTTTTTCATGTTCTGTTCAGCAATTATACTGTCAGGGATGCTAACTGATTGACAGCTATGCTTTGCATTTTGGACAGTGAGTGAAAGGAAAAAAATGGTCTTTGTGGCTTTGAAAGGGGCCTGATTTGTGTTGAGAGGAATATATGCAATATTATGTCGTTATTTAAAATGCGGGATTTAATTGAAAGAACTAATGCCAGCTCACTTGTGAGACAAATAGGAGGGAAGTAAACACTGTAAAATAAATATGCAGATATATTCTTGTGTTCTAGGCTTATTAACTTTCTATGATGTCTTTATGGTACTGCCTAGTAATAACAAAGTTATCAATCCTAGTGATTTCATTGAGACAGAGTTTTTTGGCAATTCTTCCATTGTCTCAACTCATAAAGAATCTAGAGGGTAATGATATTGTGGGAGAAAAATTAGTAAAAGTTTAATATCATACTGTAATTAAATATCAAGTTAACACATGTCTCAGTGGAAGACAAAGTACTACTTGCCTGCAAAGTTTAAAGATTTGGCGCTGTCCTTGCTGACACTGACCTGATGAGAAAAGCCCTTCTTATGGCAACTTCCTTATTTTATAGTTTTAGGAGGCTTAGTTGAAATTTCTGTAGTACTGAAATATTTTGTTGTATGTATATGTTGTATGTGTAGTGGTTGGCATTTACCATCAATCACCTTAACCTCTGAGCTGCTCTTTTCCCAAAACCTTTTTGTGTGGAGTATGTTTTCCCTCTGCTTTAGTAGTCCGTTGTGGATACTGTGGGCCATGAGAAGTTATAACGAGTTGGTTAAAGCCTGTAGCTTGATTTCATGGCCTTGCTTTATACTAGATGTTATAAAAACATAGATTTGATTTGCACTGAAAGAGAAAGTGAGGTATTTTACCCCAAAGAAAATATGTAAGTAATTTGCGCTGTCCAAGGGAACTTAGAGTTCATTAAAGGTCATTAGTCAAATGTCTAACTCCTTGGCTTTTGCTGTCATGAAAATATTTCCATGTTGCTGTGATGTGTCTAAAAATAGTGACCATATCCCCATATTTTTGTGCAGTTTCAAACAAAAATACATCCTGTTGGTCATGTAAAAAATATCCAGTGGATATCTACTTTAAAAGAAGAGCTGTGTTTTTTCTTGAAGACTAAGGGTGGGGTCACTGAGCAGGAAGAGATGTTTGCAAATGGAAACTCAAGTTTTTTGGGAACAAAGACCTATCTTTCAAGAAGGGTGAATTCTTTTATTCTGTTCTTAAAGTTTATATGAGCCTTAGGATGCTACACAATCCAAATGGAGAATAATATGATGGAAGACATTTTCTCATGGTGCTTTCTATCTCAAAACAAACAGAAATGTTGCACGCTTGCCCTTTCTCAGGAGAAACCCAACAGTCCAGGAATCTAATGTGCTTAGACAAATTGCAGCTTATTACAGAAATGTGGCTATTCAAGACGCTGTAACTTGCTTTAGGGTACGTTTATGCTCAATCTTATACTTAGGGCTTCATCTTTGCTGAAATCATATTATTTTTGATCCAAAACTAAACCCAAAGCTACAAGTTTATTATACCAGGGATACTTGGTTTTTTTTTGGGGGGGGGTGGTGTTAATTTTATTTTATAAAGGCTGATTTCTTGTATGACTTGACTTTTTTAGGAATAAAAGGGGTTAACTTGTACTTGACAACAATGAGTCTTACAGAAAATATAGACGGATGGATTGATTTTTTCCCAAGGAATAAATAATCCAAATAATGGTACTGTCAAGAATTGACTATCAAATATACATTAAGATTGAGGCATGAGCGTTGGCAAAAGATGTAAGCCTGAAATTTTATGGAAAACTCGACTGTAGCATCAGGATGGGCACAGGGTTGTAATGAGATGTTAGATTTGCACTGAAATATCCAAGTATTAGAAAACCATCAGTATGTGTGGTAGAGTAGTAAAGAATGTGAAATGAGCACTTCCAACAGTATATTTTGGTATATCAAACCATATCTCTTACAGTATGTGGGATCAGCATGGGTGGAAAGAAATGAATTTCTATGGAGTAAACCAAAAATGACCACTCGTTTTTGTCTCACTTGAATAAGTTGCTATCGAAGATAGTTCTGCTGATGTGTAACCCTTCTTGGAGTTATCCTTCAGGGATTTGTCTAGCTCTTTTTCACCTAGCTTCTCTAACAGTTTTTCTGCTTCTCACCTTCTTATGATGATCCCTCACTTGCTTTGACTCCATAACTTAACATGTGCTATAATCTAGCTGATAGTTCTTATAACACGTCCATAAACCCCTCCTATTGAGGTTGAAATTAAAGGAGGGTGCTTAAACTGTTACATTTGCATAAGTTAGTGCTGGGAGGGAAAGAAAAAATGGTTGTGATGACTTGCAAGTGTTTTGGCCTGGAATTCAGAAAGCCCTAGACAGGGCAGTGGTGGGGAGAAAGGTGTTTATAGAAGTAATAAAAAAAGGGGGGAGACAAAATGGAATCAGAATATTCAGAAAGCATGTTTCCAGCGAGATACTGCACAGAGAAAATTTCCTCCAGAAGGACATCAGAAACCACACTGAGTCAGGTGCTGCTTGGTTGCACAAAGTAGCCAAGGATGTGCTATTAGAGGAAACTGCTGTCCATGTGCTGGCAGAGGATGTGCCAGTTGATAGGGTGGTAATCTTTTTGGCTCTTAATTTCTCTGATTCAGTTTTGCAGCACAGCTGCTGTGTGGTACCAGCTCCTACATGTGACTGTTGCAGTATTTATGAAGTGCAAATGAATAGGATTTGTCTTTGTTTGTGGCAAGGCAGGTTAGAGATAATAAATGGTAATTGTTTGGTAATGAGAGAGGTGTCACTTCTCAAATGAGCTCAAGCTATGCTTTTCTTTTAAGCAGTTGTAGTCTTTTGTTTCCTATAGCAAATGAGAACTTTTATGTACAAGAAAAAAAGAATGCACAGAAATTATCCTAACATTGAATAAATCTGTTCAAGTATGATCTCATTCAGTTCTCTAAATGGATTTTGTCCTTACCTAAAGCTGGAGCTGGGAAGGTGGGAAGTGTGATAGCAGAGAATACTGGCCTCCCAGCTAGTGAGGCTAGTGAAGTTTGTGCTTCTAGTAGGTCTTGTTATTTTTAAATGAATCAAACAAAAACACGGGATTTTTTCAGATTTTAGTGAAGCTTGGGAAAAAATTGGATAATACATTTCTTTTAGAAGCACTAATTCTGGGTAGTGCTGTATTTGCCACTCAATAGCTATGCGAAGGATAAACACTATTGCTCTTTATGTCAGTATTTTTAAAGCTGGTTTCACTGTGCAGACTTCTCGACTGCTGAAAAATGAGTTTAATACAGGAAATCCTGTTTGGGTGCCACTGGGAGGATGACAAAGGAATGTATTTCAGAAACAAACTTATTTGTCAGAACCAAGAGCTGGTTTTGAGCCCTATTGGCAGACATTGATAGCTTTGGCTGTCTGGGTTGTTTGTTTGTTTTTTTTTTTCTTAATGTTGTGGCTGCTGTTTTCCTGTTACCTGTCTTGTATTGGCTTTCTTCTTTTTGAATACCGTCTTTAATTGGAGCGTCACAGCACATTTATGGAATTGCCCCTTTACATTCCAGATCGTAGACTCTTATGAAATTAGAGTAATGTCATTGGACAATTTTGAGCTGGCATTTTCCTCTCTGTACTCAGGCCAGGGAGTGATTTCGTACATTAATTGGGGCATATGAAGAAAACATATGGAGGAAGCTGAAGTTCTGTTGAAATTATGCTGGAGTATACTGCATGTCTGACATACAGGCCTGAAAAAGACTACCCAAAAGGCATTCAAGGGAGCCACCTGAATGATTTGAACTCCGTTAAGAGACTGGGATTTTGTTTTTTCCCCTAAACATTTACTTTCAGGTGAGATCCCTGATTAACAGAAGCCTGTGTTCTAGTACATTGAGTACAAGGAGACCACAAGTGAAATGGAAGAAATTCATAATCTGAATAACCATGAAAATGTTAATTGTCGTGAGTGCTCGAGGCAGGGACTCTTGAGGTCCAAGTAGATTCTCTGGCTTGAAATCCTAGGTTGAGTACTCTTCTGGATTAGTAGGCGTAGAAGTAAGTATGCTGCATGTGGTGGTATGTGATCTGCTGCCTATGGGAGATTGGACTGGTGGTTCTGATGAACGGCAAGTACACTGCAAATTCCAGCTATTACTCTTTTCTGGAATGCTTTGAGGTAGTTGGCATGATTTAATTGCAGTCCAGCTTTTTGTCATTAAAATGTGTAATGAAGATGGGCAATTTGTACTTGGTGTAGAATATTTTGATGTTCTCTAGTTTAAAGAATTTCATAAATTAGTAGGATCTCTAAACTTGTCTGCATCAGCTGGCATCTGGATGTAGTGGCTGACTTATATGGCTGAATTATATTGCTTCTAAATTATTAACTTTGGATCAATAGACTGAGTGCTTATAACAAATCAGAGCTTTTATTAGCAGCTTAGTATTTAAATATAACTTTACGTTAGCTTTCCTAAGTTTATCATTGTGTGCCTATACTCATTTCTAGGCACAGAGCTATGAGTTTGTAGCTCCATCTCCCCATCTCTATTCTTTCAACAAAGCAAACAACTTGCCATGTTGATTTCTTTTGAATTGAATGCTGCTGTGAAGCATGAGAACTTAACATGAGTTGGCAGTGTGCACTCGCAGCTCAGAAAGCCAACCATACCTTGGGCTGCATCATAAGGAGCGTGACCAGCAGGTTGAAGGAGGTGATCCTGCCCCTCTACTCTGCTCTCATGAGACCTCACCTGCAGTATTGTGTGCAGTTCTGGTGTCCTCAACATAAAAAGGACATGGAACTGTTGGAACAAGTGCAGAGGAGGGCCACGAGGATGATCAGGGGACTGGAGCACCTCCTGTATGAAGACAGGCTGAGAAAGCTGGAGCTGTTCAGGCTGGAGAAGAGAAGGCTACGTGGAGACCTCATAGCAGCCTTTCAGTATCTGAAGGGGGCTTATAAGGATGCTGGGGAGGGACTCATCATTAGGGACTGTAGCAATAGGACAAGGGGTAACGGGTTAAAACTTAAGTTTAGATTGGATATAAGGAGGAAGTTCTTTACTGTAAGGGTGGTGAGGCACTAGAATGGGTTGCCCAAAGAAGTTGTGAATGCTCCATCCCTGGCAGTGTTCAAGGCCAGGTTGGACAGAGCCTTGGGTGACTATTCTATGATTCTGAGGAGCTGAAAAAAATGCTTAAAGTGGCTATTCTCATAAGTTTAATTGTTTTTTCCCTTCTCATTCACCTCTTATGAATGAGAGGACTAAATTGAAAGCTTAATTTACAGTAAGTATATTCAATAGCAAAAAAATTAAAGGATAAACTGGGGATGTAAGTTTTCATCTTTAAAAGAAGAATTGAGGCTTTTCCTGTCTTGTTGATTGTGGGTGGTTCATTGAATGTTAAACTGTGCTGTAGTTGTGTGAGACAACCGTGCTTCCCCGTTACCTTGGGTGCTGATCAAAAAGGATGCAACTAAGGATATAAGTTGGGTTTGATTTAGTTTTGAACTAATGTTGCTAAGTAATGTTTATGAACAGGTTGATACCAAGTGTTATTCTTCTGTGTCTGAGAAAGGTAATTGCTACTGGGGCAGCTTAATTTTTTTCTCAGGATTGGAGGCCTGCCCAGATACTTAGTTTTTTCCTGTTCCAGTCCTCTAACTTTCAGTTTTCTTGACGAAGCTGTTTTCAGTGTGCATTAAGCTAGCAAACATGAGTTAAGTACAACTGTCACTTTTCTAAACTCTTCTGAGTCACCTTAAAGAAGCCCAGTGCTGGTGAGAGGGAGAGAAACCAGGAGAAACAATAGTTTGTACCACCCAAATTGAGCAATAAGTTATCGCTGCGTGTGGTTTCTGAGAAATAAAAATTGTGTTGGTCTCCAGAACATAGAGCTTTAATTATACCCTCAGATAATGCTTGGCCTTACTTATTTTTTAAAAATTCTGGTCAGGGTTTTCTGTCCGGCATTATTCCAATTTGAACCAAAAGAGCATGCTCTTCTTTCACTAATGTGAGTGAATTTTTATATTAAATATCTTGTAGAATCGGTGGTAGTTCAGAGTTGTAGGAAAAGGAGAATAATGCTTGCCACCCAGACAGAGTGAATCTTGACGCTGGCAGTTGATGAGTACTGGGAGGGGGAGTGGGGAAGGGCATTTTAAGCTTGAAATTACACTCATTAGAAGAATCTTCTAATCAGCGTTGTAAAGTGGAAAAAAAAAAAAACCACCCCACTTATCAGCTTTAGTGTTGACAGCTCTGCTTCATGCAGTCAAGTTTTTGCTTCTTTCAACTGTTTTAATTCAGTGTAGTCTTTGTAACTCTGTTTATGTTGACAGCATTGGGTAGGCACAATTTATTTAAAATGGGGCATTTTAATTAATGGCAAGAAGAGATCATTCACCTATTTGTAATTTGTGGGTATCAGGGTATAAAGAAGGCTGAAAAAAGACTCAGAGGTATGCAAGACCTACAATTTCCCTGACTCAACTTGTGGAAGGAAATGATTTACGGTTAATCTTGTCACCTTCATTCTCCTAATTTAGGTGCCAAAAGGTGGGAAAGATAATAGGGAAGGATGTGTGCCAGAGCCGAGATGAATATCAAAGGCAGATTCAAGGTAACTCAACTTACTGGTTTGAGAGTCCTGAAACCAATTACCGTGTCTGGGCTGGTACTAAAGAATGAGGAACTGGGAATACCACCCTTAATAATATTGACTTCATACGTGTCAAACTGACACACTTGAATGTAATCCTAAGTGTCTGTCACTCATTCATCTGCCTGTCCTATTTCTTAAGCTGATACAAATAGCTTAGCTTGGGACAGACGGTGGGCAGGGACTTGTGAAGAGTGAGTGGTATCACTCACTGGTAGGTGGTATTACCCTGGGTGAGTTATACAGACTTCCTGTCTGTAAAATTCTGATTACGGTTCCAAACAGTAAAGTATGCAACCATAAACCTCACCTGTTAAACTGCCCCATGTAAAGCAGGGCACTAATCTGCCTGCTAATAGGAACTGACTAGATTCCTCCTCCCTCCCCCCCCCCCCCCTAAATTGCATTTCTAAAGTGGGCTGGAACATTAAACTTGAAGGAAAAAAGCCTTGCTAGTATTTCAGTTGTGGCTTTTTTATGTGTTTTGTAAGATTGAAGTAATGCTCCTCAGTACTACAGAGAGTTGAATAACATTTCTTGGTGACCATAGGAGTTGAATTCACTGTGCTTGCTACTCTTTGACTTGGTAAAATGCACACATGCTACCTACCTTCCTTTTTATTTCACGGTGAGAATAATCATCATCTTAAAAGCTAAGCATCCTAATTATTGAGGTAATAAATGGTTGAAGGAGCCATAACTCAGTGATGCAGAGTCTTTGTACTGTCTCCTACAGGTGTTTTCTTATAAAGGGCAGATGGCTCATATGTTACTGACTCCTTAGGGACAGCAAATTAGGGGAAGGCAGATATTGCTTACTGCTTCTAGAAAATAGGTTGGATGTATGTAATTTTATTCTTTTAAAGGTTTTTCCATCTTTCTGTCCTTGCTAGAAACTTTTAATAGTTTATGTAGTTTTTATTAAAAGGAAAATTAAGAAAAATACAGAATTTTGATCTTGCTGTTTAAGTTACAGGTCTTTAGGAATTGTTTATGTGGGTAAGCATGTGTAAATTATTATAGTTTATATACATAATTTTTAGTGTAAGTATTACTAAATCTAAGCAATCAGAAATTACATAGTGGGCCTCAACTATGAAACTGGCTTATTAATGAAATGAGAAGAGAGTTTGCTTTGTTTTTCTAACTTGATACACTTCAGCCTTGTTTTAGGACTGAAACTGAAGAATCTCCTGGGTGACTGAATCTCTCATTTGCAGTTACAGGCTGTAATATATCAGAGTATTGCATAAACTGTTTGTATTCCTTCCCAAATTCCCATTGTGGTGGTGCTTATGTTACTAGGTTGGGTTTGTCTTTTAATCATCTTCTGTATGTTCTAGTTAACTTTATTTCTAGAGCTGCAGTTGCATGTGACCCATTCTGTGTCTTAATGGCCAGATTTTTGGGAGTACTGTCTTGTAGAACAGTCTCTTTTCTGCAGCTCTCCTGGTTTTGAATGAATTTGAAGGAAATGGCTACATGGGGTCTTGAGAGCACTTTGCAGAAAGCCTTAAATAGTTCTGCTATCATATAACTTACCTCTCTTATGGTTACATTATGGCATCTTAAAATTGTCATGTTATTAAGTAGCATGCAAATGTTTTCTATTAGTTCATAAGTGGTTTTGCATCATATATGACTAATTTTTTTTTTTTAAGTGATAAAGAGCTGTTTATGTATGCTTTGTTTGTCCCCTGACTGTATCCTCCCAGTTTTGTACCTTTCTATATGTTTTTTGTCATAGGCATAAATTTGGAAAAGAACATTAATAGTTAAAAGATTGGCTTTAAAATCAGCTCACAAAGGTATTGTAGTAATACCTTTCTACATTACTTTGCCATATTCCATTTTAACTAAATCCTTTGGTTTTGTGGTCCTCTATAAATACCAGGTTCTTCAGCTTTAAAAGTTTTCTCTATGGCACTGTATTCAATGTGGTGTTCATTAAAACTATCTAATCTTTTTGGATCCTGTCTAAGAAAAAATAAAAATATATCTAACCAAATGTAACCAAAAAGTAACAAAAATGGTTTTGGTTATATTGTTGCCAGAGTGTTGTAATGGCTTATATTTTTCTGTCTGTGACATCTAAATTTGGTCAAAATCCGTGTATGCTTGGATATGATAATAACAATTGAGAGAATTACATGTCCTGTTTAAATGAAGTTACTGCGTGTACTCTGTTGCCTTGTGTGTACGTGCCCATCACCTGACAGATACACAGGGAAGCGTAGCATGGGCAAGCTCATGTTACAGGCTGAAAGTGATCCAGCCCTTAGATTTAGTGGATTAACCTTTTTGCCTTCTCCTTGCATTTTGTGTATGGTAGTTTACACTTCCATATTCCTCCCTCCCCCGCCTCCCTGTAATGACTCTTGTTTTGCCCCTTGTGCTGTTGTTTTTTTCCTCAGATATTTGTAAAAAATACAGTTGATTCTGAAGAATCTCCCATTGCACATTGGAGAATAGCTCAGTTTCTTTGTTCGCTCTCATCTAAGGTGCTTGAAGAAGCTTTGGATGTTTAATTTGCCTTGTGAGCTTCAGCTCTGTTTGATTTGTGATGATTCTACTTTCTGTTGCAGCACATATAACAGACTGCTGTTACGGAGCAAGTAACGCAGTATGGAGAATACATGCAGGCTGCTGCTCAGCAAAGAGAGAGGAGATAAATATGGTGGGGTAGTAAAGATACACAGTTTTCAAAAATATCTGTGAAGGTTTGTTGTTGCTGTTTTTAAGACATTGCTATAGCAGAATGAGTTCTTAAACTGTATTGGTAACATCTGAGCAGCAAAACATCTGTAAATGGATATAAACACATGCAGTCTGTAAGTAAAGTCTAAAAAAATTCTGCCAAAAGACGGGAGCAAAAGTGTGGTGTCTCATTTTATTCTTGGTATCCAGCAAACTCTCTCCTTTTGCCTGAGGGATAAATAAATGATCAGTCTGCATCTGTATGCTCTTTGGGTGATTGCAGACCAAATTTTTCAATGGGCTCCACTGATTATATCAGAATTCTTTTTCCCCAAACTATTGTTATCTAGAACATATAGGCAAAGTGATGCCAGCGTCACATAACAAATGCTGTAGGCTAAGCATAGGTGGTGCCAGATAAGGAGAAAAGTGTAGACTTGTTCACACAAGTACTGGGTTTAGTGTAAAATGATTTCTGATTAATTAATCTGTTAAATGTCCAGTTTCTGGCTGGGTAGGTAAAAACAACAGTATGAGAATTGTTAAAATTGTGATTATTCTTGGAGAAATTGAAAAACATTTAAACCTTTCATGCTGAAAAATTATGATTAACCACATTTCATGTGAATGTAATGCATCTGTAATTTTTAGGGTTCCAGGCTCATTGCAAAACCTTGAATTAGTTGAGCAGGCTGATTTCCTTTATATTGATCATATTGATCACCTTTGAGCACTGAGTTGATCACCATTGAGCACGTCGATCACTTTTGTCCAACCCCCTTTCCTCAGAGTGCGGTCCTGCAAAATAATAGCAAATATTAAATCCTAATAGTCTGTACTTGCAAATCTGTATTGCAGTTGAGTTGAAGGAGCAAAATATGAAGATGTGCAAGTCTGCTCAGGAGATAATCTTTTCTGCTCAAAAATAAATAAAGAAAATGAATTAGTTTTATAGACAAGGAATGCAAGTAGTGGGTTTTATTCTCATTCTGGAATAACAGGTTTTCTTTTTCATCTTAGGAGGCTGTGGCTATTCACTGTGCAGCTGCTGTTAAATGTTAAGTGTACAAAAAAATATAGAAATTACAAATGCTTATTTATTCACCACAAATACAGTGAAAGGTTGTGGGACTAGTAACCATCTGTATGTTCTGTGCATTGTTTTGGCATCCAAATCTCAGATGCATGTACAAAGTAAACTTCATCTTAAATGCTGGTGCTATCTGAAAGTCTATGAAGTGGTGACTTCTTAAAACAAAACAAAAACAACAACAACAAAAAAGTTGAAGCAGTAACAATATATACATGCAGAAGGCTGATTGCACGTAAACATTTGGATAGCAAGTGCCTGGGGGCTGGAAGCCATGCAGAAGAGAGAAGGAAGGAAAGCTGTGGCTCCCATAATTTGCTGGCACTGTTATACCTTTGGGAAATAAAAAGCAGAGAGAACAGTATAGGTCATGACCTTTCCTGATCAGATCTTTGCCGTGCCGGAAATGCTCAGACGGGTTGTACTGCTATAGGTGTTCTTACAGAGAGTTTGTTTTGCTAGGAAGAAGGGGATATTTCCTTATGCAGAAAGGAAGGTGCTTCCTTTTACTCCTGTGTCTTTGTGCTGCAGCTGATTTGCTTAAATTCCTCTCCTATTTTCAGTAGCTCTTTTTTTTACTAATATGGCAATGCTTTCTGTTGTCAGTAGCTCATACTTAACAATGCTTCTTCAATGCATGTGATGTATAGTTTTGCCTATTTTACTCAAATATTGGTTGTATTAGAAAAAAATCAAAACTGGAGAAGGAGCTGCTTTGTGCTGGGGCATGCGAAATACCTACATTAAATCTTTTCAGGAGTCACCTGGCAGCTTTAGTTTTGGACAGCAGATAATATTTCTTTCTAATGAGAATGTGGTGCATTGCCTCATTGCAGGGAACAGTCATACAAAAAGACATCTAGATATTCGGCTCAGTCATATATGGTACCTAATACAGATAATAAATTGTGTGCTGCTATGGCTTATCTGGTATTCAGTTTAAGTAGACCTAGTATACTGTTACTGTGCTTTAAGCATATGCTAAAGAAATAATGTTGTTGGGTTTTTTTTTCCTTTGTTCTAATACAACTTCTGTCAACTCGATCATAAACTAGAAAAATACCTCTTTTTTTGTTGTATGGTGTATGATGCTTCATAAACTTCATAGCATTGTTTTTTTAGTTGGTGAAATGTGTGCAAACGGCAGCTAGAGAAAAACCAATGTTATTAGACTAAAAGAATGCCATTTTGAAACTTTTTGTCCAAGGTTTTTTTTCTACAAATAAGATTTTTTTTTTTTTCTCCAGGAAAAAAAAAGTGGGAGATAAGTATCACATTAAGGTAACTTTTTAATGTCAAGACTCTTGACACATTGCTGTAAAAGTTAATATGTTTGACTATACAGTTGTCTCTCTAACGAGCTTGTACAGCTACTGTATGCTAGTTTTTAATATGTCTGGAACCTATTCCAGGTAATTGAAATCCTTTGATTGATTGGTGCTCTGTATTTTTATTTTTTTTTTAAGAAGAATTGGAGAAAAATAGTTATTTCTGTAACGTGGTTTGAGAACTTAATTCCTTGTTGCATCATATAAATGTATATAGCATGTCCTTTTACAAGCTAGTAAGTGACTTAGCCAGTTTTCAAATGGGATTTTTTTATTATAGTTCCAGATGTTTGTAGACTTATGTGTTTTGACACAGAAATGAGTTTCAAGTGATTCTGGCTGTGAGAAAAAGGGAACTAGATTATCAGTAGTCTGGGGCCATGTGAATTGGTGCAGAGTTTATTTAACTTTGAATCTAGGCTTGTTTCTTAATTTGAGCATCTGTCAGAGGGATGAATGTGCATTGAGGCAGCACAGGTTGCTGTAAATGGTCTCTAATGGTTTTCTTTAATAAAAACATGCAAGTTAGTTATCTGAAGAACAGTGAGAGGCACTTGGTGAATACTGAGTTTCACTTTGTTACCCTTGATGGAAGTCACATTCTTCTGCTAGACACAAAGAAAGAGACACTAATTGATGCTGGAAGCTTGTGGCAGTATTGAGTATAAAAATAGGGGTTTCCAGCTAGGGAGAAAGTTTCCTCCAACGTAACGCATGTAAACTTCTGAGATTAAAAAGTGAAACAGAGTTGTGTACTTAACTGTTCTTCATTTATTTATAACAACTCCACTAAATTTTAAGCACATTCTAGTTTCTGTTGGGTTGTGCTTTTACTGTGCTTTTGTCAGAAATGTTTGTGGTTTCCATTCTGACTGCAACTTGTTTCCTTTTGAAGTGCTTCTGGCAATTCTTCTCCCTAACCCCCCCTCCCATTTTTTTTTGTCTTTTTTTGTCATAGTGGTATGAAGCTCAGTACAGACAAACCACCAAAGATTGTCAGTAGTATCTGTGTATGTATCTTCCTTATATACATATATAAAAATACATATAATATATATCTTTTAGGCTGTGTAGGACACAGGTTTTTTTTCAGCTTGGGTATCTCTGAATTTGGAGCCTGTTGGAATGACTTTGCCAGTCTGGCAGACCGTGTGTTGTCTAGATGTGCAACCTTGAGAGACAGAAATGCTTCTTCTGCAGGGTGCAGTTTCTCCATAGGCTCGGGGTACACCCCTTCTTGTAGCAGCCTGGCTGATAGGAGCTGCTGGGGAAAAAGGACTACAAGACACCTTGGTGCACAGAGTCTGAGAGTCTTTGGAGAAGGAAAACATGCTCTTCTCCAACAGCAGAACAGTCCTCTGCCACCAGGAGCTGTTGAGTATCTGGGTCCCAGTAGTGGACTTACTATATAGCCATTGCAATAGTGTTGTCTTAATACACTTTCTCAAGGAAAACTTAAATTTAACTTCAATGAACTAAAGGTCCTGATGAAGTATCTAAGTATTTTTAATGTAATTTAACTGATAATAGTGCTAATTTGGATTAGTAAATGGTATAACTTAATGTAATTGGTGTCATCAGGAGAAAAAGTACATCAGAGAGGAAATTTTAATGTGGTTCAGTGAAGTTTTAGTATCTGATGAAGGTTAGTGTAGTGGCTTTCCTTTTTTGTGGATGCCCTACTGCTCATGATACTGGGATCCGTCTTTGCCTCCTTGAGGTGCAGGTTCACAAACCAGTGCTGAAGGCACTTGGATTTCCTCATCTTTTCTTACTCAAGTCTCCTGTGTTCTTTTGGTCACTGAGGGGTGAGTTCAAAGTACTGGGTACCTACGGATTCCTTTGGAGTGTTATATATGTTAAATGCTTCCTAAACTCATGTTCCTAATAAAGTGTACTCGTATCTTCTGTCGGCTGGTAATACAGGCTTTTGTACTATTTTGTTTGTATGTCCTCCTTGAAAATCAGAGGTATGTTTAAAACACAAGTAAATATGTACTGATAGACCTTCTGGATATAAAATCTTAATGAAAGCTCAGATTTACTTTTTTTTTTTTCCCCAGAGGTGTTTTAAAGTACTGTTGGTTGTGCAGAGTATGACAGCTCCATAATCTGATAAATGAATATTAAAATACAGAACCAGTTCCACTATTTAGTGGTTTCTGTCATTACTGTTTGGGTTTGTCATGTGTCAAGAAGCTCGAGTGCATGTAGGTGACTCACACTATTGTATTTCTCTTCACCTTTTTGGTACTTTTTTAAGATAGTGGTCCTCTCAATTCAGAGAGAGGAGGGGAAGAAAAATTACACCTTGACCCTTACTTCTAATCTTCTCATGTAACCAACGGACTGCTGAAACAATAGCAGTCACATCTGATACAACAACATCTTATTTATAGATGGAAGCAGCTGCATCCTCTGTCTTCCCATGCAAGAAGTTCTATTGTTTTCAAATCACCAGGTTAATGAGACTGTGGGAAAACAAAGGCCAACTACAAAAGCATTATTAAAGATAATTATTTAACACTAAAAGGAAGGGAGTATGTGGCTGGTACAACCTGCTCTTAAACTTGTGTTAGATGTGGTGTACATGTAGAAGTTACCAGTGCTGACAATTTAAGCTATAGTATAGCCTTGAGTTTACTCGTGGATTCTTGTATTGCGTTTAGTGTTTTGCTTCATTACAAAGATCTGTTTCCACATGCCTCTAATTTCTGACGACTGAGGACTGAACATTAGTTCGGTATGTAGGGAAATGTCCCTGCCCTGTTATACTCCTCTTCCACCACTGAAACCTTTATACTTGCACACTCCCCTCAGGCGCATTATCTGCCTGGGGGTGCCCTGATGTGCAGTGTGGTCTATCAGCAGGTACTTTGCACTGTCTTCACCGGGTCACTGGGGCAGGGGATTGCTGAGGACGCAGCAGGGAGTGGGCGGCACTGTCTGGTGGTACAGTTCTCTTTAGGAAATGCTCCTCTGGGATCTGTGACCAGCTGGCTGGCCTCTGAAACTGGAGCATGGAATTTGGGACTGTAATAGGTTGCTAATCCCTCTGTTGTCATCCTCATTTTTCCTCTCTGTTGGATGCCCTAGAAGGAAGGAAGATTTCTGCCTTCATGGGAGTGCTCTCCCAGGCTTAGGAGAGCATCTTGAGCTTCGTTACAGGTCCCTGAAAGTCTGTGGATGAGCATCCAGGATCTCTTTCCCCATCCTGTTTCAGTCAGGCGTTCAGTGGTGTCAGTTTAAAGACCACAGCCTGTGAAGCACAGAATACAGCTCAGTGCAGCGTACGCCCCCCTTGTGCCTTGTGTAGCGTGTGCTCTTAGGAGCTGTGTGGTGTTTCTCATCTAGCTCATGCTGTGTAAATAAAAAAGAAATAATAATTGCTAAATGGAAAATATGAGAGGACAGGAGTATTAAGAGTGAGCATTTGTTTTTCAGTGCAACCTCAAGTGATAACAGCACTAGGTTGGTTTAAAGTCTTTCATGTGAAGTACTCTTTTTCTTAAGACCATACATTTAAAATTTGTGCAAGTAGAAGCCTTTGACTAAATAATGAAGTGCGTGTTAAGATCAGTCAACATACAGGAGCTCCTCTGGGTGTCTTCTGTATCATACCTGTGACTTACAATGAAATGCATCTTTTGAAAGCTATCTGGTCTTGGTGTCAGTGATCCAATTTCCTGAATCCTATGGGTAAGCTGGCTGAATGTTTGTTTTTTACTGATCGACAAGAAAAAGAAGGAAGGCTCCAATAGCCCTTGAAATTTCTATGGTCTTGTTCCAGGTTCTGGGTTATGAAATTTCACTGTACCGCCTTCTGTTGAACTGGGATTTGGAAGTCTGACATGTGATGTTTACTTGCAGGTGGTTATCAAGTCAGGGTACCTCAGAGCCGCCTTTTCTTCAGCTAGCTTGAGCTGATCAGTTTTTTTTTTCCTTGAGCTTAGTAAAAAGTTTATGTTCTAACACTGGTAGTTTTTCTTTCCTTATGAAGTGGTTATAATAGTTTTTGGAGAGAATTCCATATCTGAATAGTAGAATATACTAAATAGATAATGTTTTTACAATTAGAGGTTTGGTTTTTTTTTCTCCCTCCCGTCCCTCCGCTTTCATTTACTGATTTGAAACAATGCTGCTCCAAAATAGGGGATCTGGAGGGGAGTGGAGTGGTGGGGAAGTTGGGTATGGCATTTTTTTTTTTTTTTTTTAATCCATTCTTGAACTTTAAAGGTAATGGAAAACAAAGAACTTATTTTTCTGGTTGGCTTGTTACTTGCCTCATGTTGTAATGTGTTTATAGTAAGTTTGGCTCTTGATTTAGCCCATTGAGAGAGTTTGGGATTTTTTTTAAATGAGAATTTTTTTTTAATTATTGTTATTAAAAGTGAGCAAGGTAATATCTTTTTCCTCTGCAACATATTTTTATTTTTAGAATAAGCCATTATTAGGAGGTGTTTTGCATTGTTTAGGTCTCTTGACCCTTCTTATCTTGTTGAAAATCTAGCTTCAGTAGTCTTTTAGTATTAGACTGCTTTGTTGCATGGGGTCTTTGGTAAATAGATTAATCTCTGGGTCTTGTGACCGTATTAATCTTGCTCTGGTGTTTAGGTTTGTTGAGGGATTTCTGATAATTAGGACATCTTTGTGCTTAGTCTCAAAACAGTTATTGTTTTCCCAAGGTTTCTAATGGTGAAATAGGAAACAGTGGAGATAACCACTGTATTAGCAGTAAGAAGTTATTTGGTTACTTTTGCTTTTCATGTTGCATAAAAAGCTTATACATATTTATAAGTAGTTTTAGCAAGATACTGTCCTGAAACAGTACCTTCTAAAGCCATATAAACTGTGGGATTTGGTGTTGATGTGTTCATGTAGAAGATGTTAAAAGAAAAAGGCAGACTTTTAAACAGTGCAGGTACTTTATTGCATCTTCTGATACTTCTCTATGTGTGCTTGTAAGCTGTGAACTATTGCCAGGCTAAATCAAGAGCAAAATGTATTCTACAGTAGTGTGGTTCTTCTTGAATGGCACATAGGTCTTTGGACAAGCACATGATATCACTTCTTGCTGAAAAATTTGTACTTATCAAAAGATCTTGTTTGATTTGCCTCCTCGTGCCTTTTATTGATAGAACATTCTGGAGAAAAATGCCAGGTACTAACAGGCAGTGGAATATCTCTGGTGAGGAAATCTTTGCATGTTTTGTGCAAGTCTGTTTCAGTATATTGCTTCCAATTATTTAATTTTCAGCATTTTTCTGTTGCTTCCAACTGTTTTAGGTTGCTTTTTAGTATCAAGTGAATAGTGAATACAGGGTTCTTTTGTTTCACATCATGCTGCTTGGTCAGGATTTCTGCATTCTTTGGGTAAACAGTCTACCCATAACTTTTTTTTCTGTATGCAGTGTATGTTGTTGTTTTTAGTAAAGCTTGAACTTGCCAACAAAGCACACTCCAGGAGTCAACCTGGACATATGTGAGGTATCTCAGCATTGTGAGTGCATTCTTAAACTTTCCTCTGCTGGCTTGAAGTCAGAAATAAAACTTATTCTTGGTAATAGTCATATTAAGTACTCAAACAGCAGGCTCTTCAAGTGAATGAAATGCCTTTAGCCAGAAGGGCAATAAGAGCTTTTTTTTTTCCTTTGTTTTAATTTGCTTAAGAGAATGAGATTACAGCCAGAAAATTGTCTTGTCACACAGCCAGATATTGACTTCTTGGTCTTCCATTTCCAAATGCTTGAGCTTCTCCAGCTCACCCCCTGAGCCCTCTGCCAGCTCTTGCCATGAGAGCCAAGAGTAAAAGCCTGGGCTACTTCTTTCCTTGTCTTTTAGGCAAAATGTTACCTATCAGAGATCTAAGTGTCGCTTTTTTACAAGATCTGAAAATCTGGATAAGCTGTGTTTACTTAAAAATTAATAAAGCTCCTTTTTTCTTGATGTCACCTTTTATTTGTAACTGATTATAAAAGCATATTTTATAACTTGAAAGTGAGTAGAGTGCTCTGATTTGCTAGCATAGAGCTCACTTTTAAGAACAGAACTAAGGAAAACTCGGTATTAAATATTAACTTTAATGTAGAAAGCCTGGAAAAGCTGAACTTTTGTTTCAGGTCACTTGTGTTGGTATGAAGTACTTGACAGGTTTTTTAATTTTTAAAAAGAAGATATTCTGTGAGCATAAGAATGTGTGTAAATATTTGTGTTTTCAAGTGGTTGATGTTCCCTAGTTGTGCCTTCTGTGTGCTTCCAAGTACTTTAGCTCGTTGCTTCCAATTTCTTTGCGTTTCTTGATTTCTTCCCTTCCTGTTACAAATCTTTCGTATCATAGAATATGTTTAAAACTAGCTAGCAGGCTCAAAAGTGGCAAAAATTAAGGCACATACAGGTTGTGTGCAAAAGCCTCTTCAAATAAAAGAATAAATGTATTGAAATAAAAGATGGTGCCCTTGACTCACTTGTTTGGTGTGTACCTTTGAAAAACAAGGCCTTTGTGTCCATCTTAGCTGTTGCTATCTCTTTTCTTTTAATTATCTTTCATGTTTTTTTGATCATGCTTGCAAGTTTAATCAGTTTCTGTAAAGCTGTTAGCATACTGCTGATTTTTTTCTGCCACGACATAGAATCAAGCTTAAAACCAGGTTTTGTTCTGATAAATGTTTATAATTCCATAAAATTACTTCTCTAAAATGATTTTTTTAAGACTTCTTAGGTTTAATTGAATGAGAAAGAAAATGTTAAGTAACTTTTGAAAACTTGTCTGTGAAATCAGGCCTGCTGCAATTCGATTAGTTTATTGCTGGAACTTGAGCTTTCTTTTTCAGGTATGTCCCTGGAATCAGTGCTGAATATGGTATTTGTTCCCCTTCCCCTGTCGCTTGGAAATTCTAGTTCGTTTGCAGCACAAGTAAGACTGGTTGGCCTTTCATAAAATCCAGTAGTTACCAAGTGAGACCATACCAATGCCACAAGATGCTCAGCTAGAGCCAAAGCCTAAAAAGAAGAAATGTTTAAGGATACAACATTGCTGCTGAAAAAAAAAACCTTTAGTCCACTGTTTAAAATATGAAAATGGTATCATTAATTCTCAAAGCACTTACTATTTTTTAAAGTAATTCCAGAAAGCTCTATTACATAGCACAGTAGAAAGTTAACTGTAGAGTTCCTTGCAGTAGCCTGAGCATAGTGTTGTGTCCTTGCACCCTCACTGTTGTGACCATTCCTGCAAATGCCCGACACCTCCACCATCCCCGTGGTAGAGTTAAGGACATGTTGTTGACCCTAAACTACCTGGAGTTATCAGCTAGTTCACTGAAGGGCAAATAGTCTTTGCATATACTCTTGTGGCCAGCTGTGGCCCATATGTGCACTGTGTGTGACTGTAACCTTAATCTAGTAAATAGCTAACCTCTAATAGCCAACCCCTTACTTCTTACTCAGCTTGTACCTTCTGTAAGTTCACAGTGCAAGTTAATAATTTCAGAGAGTATGTGTTCTTGCATTCAATCCTGAGCTTAGACTTTTTCATGTGCCATTGGAAAGAAAATAAAGATATCTGCTCTGTCATTTCAAGTAATTTGGGTAGAAATCCATGATTTCTTGATACTGTAAAGTGAAAATGTAGTATTTCAATGCTTAACAAACAACCAAACAACAGCAACAAAGAAAGACAAACAAAAGACCACTCAAAACAATAAAACACCAAGAAACCCTCTGACAAAACAGAGCATTTGCTGTTCTTGACTTTTAAATTCATTCATAAGCGTTCCAAAAAAAAAACCAAACACCAAACTAAGAGGGAGTGCAAGTGCAGAACTGACCCCTGGGTGAGACAACTGCAGAGCCAGCTAAATCATGACTGTAACGTTGGAGAATCTCCTCTGGCAAGACTTGCTGTGGAAACTTGAGGAGCAACTGTCTCTGTCTGTCAGTGTGGTCTTTCATCTCTGCAGTACCCACGCGAGCAGAGCTGGCAGGAGGGAGCACATAGTACATGTGCTGTATCAGTACATAGCTTGTGATCGTAAAGCAGTCTCTGGGAAGTTGCAAAAAGGCATTCCCAGTCCTCCAGGGCAGAATTCCATTTTAGCAGGGCACTAGAATGCAGGTTCCCCCAAAGGGTATGCTTTTTCAAGGCAAGTTTTGGGCCACTCTGTGTACTAAATGGAAGTGAGCAATTAGGATTTGGCCAAAGTGGAGTCAAGGTGTTACATGAACTGCGGATTGCTGGAATCTGTTGCTTGTGACAGTGATCCACAGCCAAATCTGGCTTTAATTCTAGTCTGTTCAGTTGTGAGAGAATAAATAACAAGGGTATGCAGTGAAGTCTTGGTGTGCTGCACTCAGAGTGAGGAAGGGAAGGAGGCTGTGGTATCCCCTATTTGAGAACAGCCATAAATCATATACAAAACTTTGAAGAAAATGCTTGCATTTCTGATTATTTTCATAGATATATTCAGCTGATGTGCTTGTTCTAGAGCTTCTGGCTGCTTCCCATACATTCATGATTGCCAAAAAGCTTTAGTTGAAAGTACAGTTGGAACCTGCATAGAACTTTTACCAGATTTTGCAGGATTTGGCTGGCCATAAAATGTGTGGGGTCTTGGAGCTGCTGCTGCATTCATTCAGTCTTTTTCTAGCATCTGAGACTGCCAAGAGAGGTGACAAGTTCTTTCTTCCCCTGGTAGTTTTTTAGGGCTGTTGGCCCTGTAGCAGCTGCTTTGATACCTCTAATTCATTTTTGTGCCGGCCATCAAGCATGTATCTTCCCATGGTGGCTAAATGTTAGTATTAATGAAACTACAGAAGGGAATGTAATAGAAATTTAATCAATTTCTTTGAATTACAGATGAGGAAAAAGCCAAATGGTAGATGCATTTGCCAGTCCACAGCAATTGCTAGGCTCGTGAAGGAGCAAAAAGCCTCAGATCTTTCTGAAAAAGTAGAACTGGTGAAATGGGTTAAAAATGCTGGTGAAGGAAGGAAGGTGAAGGAGCTAATGTGATAAGGTAGAAGCCTTTTTTTTTTTGCTTGCTTTTTTTGTCAGAAGCCCTTGGTTGTAATGCATGAGTCCTGCATGTAGAAGCAATGACTTCGTAACCTGAAAGCACTGTAGTTGTATCTCTCATTGTGGATGAAAAGTTTACAGTCTGAGTACTTTTTTCTTGAACTGGACAATTTACCTGAGACTACTGACCACCTGCAGATTAAATAGATAAAATCTGACAGACAAAACCATCCTTTGATATGCTGGACACTAGAAATAATAATCATAATCTGTGTCAAATGTAACTCAGGATGTTGTTTGGTTGAGAAGGTCTCAAAGTTTACAGGCTTCTCTGGATTGTTGTTATCTGGATTACGCATGCTGTGATGGTCTTTCAAAGAGAAGCCAGGTCCCACTAGATGCTTTAGTCGAGACGCAGCACTGTCTGGAGGCAGCAGGCGTGCTTTGGGGAAAGTTTGTCATGATGCAGGAACCATGTGAGTAACTCCTGAACTATGTTTCTAGACCTGGGGGCAGTGAACAGGATGCAGAGACACCTTGGGCTTCCACAGTGCTAGTTTCCATCCAGCCGTATTTTTTCTGAGCTGATTCCCTGTGTATCTGCCTTCTGCACCTCACTCTCCAGGGTTTCTGTTGCTTATTTCGGCAGCAGAGAATGTCTGTATGTACTGTGACTGTGGTGGCTATTGTCAAGCTCCCTGACTTAATGAGCCCTTCCCATCGGGGTTGGAGAGCAGAGAGCAGAAACAGTAATTAGCTCTACCGGTACCAGCAGAAGGCCAGTGGAGGCCAAAGCTAATAACAAGGTTGTCTGGATCTAGGTTCCTTGTGCCACGGGCGTGGTGTCCTTGTGCCTTTCCTTCCTAGCCCTTTGCAGCCTGGGAGCCGATTTATCTCAGTCACCATGCCCAGTCTTTGTCGGAGTCCTCTGTTTTTAGTCACACTGTCACTAATAATCCGTCTTCCTCTGTGCCCAGAGCTCATGGTGAGCATGCTACAGCCACAAGTCTGTGCAGCCGCTTCTGGAATAAGGCCCCAGGCTACCACTTCGCTCCTGGAGACCTTCCAGGAGTGCATCTACAGTGCTTCTGCACAGGTCTCTCATTTCTTGTCATCCAGTATCATCCAAGGCCATTGTATCTTTAGGAAATGTTTGCTGCTGTTTGAAATCATGTTTGTCATTCCTATGTTCTCGTGCCAGGCTCAGGAAAAGGAGTGGAAACGTGCTTGTGCCTTTTCCATGTTTTAGGATGTTTTAGGTCTGTGCAAGCAGGTAATTAATGTTGGTCATATTTCTTAGTATGATATTAGGAATGCTTAGATACTGATGTGGTGCTCAATCCTGTTTACAGTTGGGTTTCTAATAGCATTGCAAGGGCTTTTGTGGGACACTGATGGGACAGATCACACCTATTGTCAGTCAGAGTGCTTTGGGGAAGGGTGTGATGTTTCACTGCTGTGCTTTTACTGAGCTCTGGAGTTGCTTTTAGTGTTAAAAGTGAATCACCAGACTCAGCAGTAAATTACTAATTCAGGAGATAAGCAGTAATTTCTAAGGAGGAATGTGCATGCTTTTAATGTCCAAGTTTAGAGTTCAAACACATGATTTTAAATTGCTGTGAAGGTATGCATTCAGTGTTTAAGAGCAAGTGTTGATTGCTCATCAGCTGATAAGCGGTATCTTGTTAAGATTTGGTAGATTGGTGGCTCTCATATGCTCAGTCTAAATTAGTTTGCAAAACAACCTGTAAACTTTTCCATATTAAGATTGAGTTTAAAAGTTTGTAAATAATGATTCTTAACATCTGGGCCAAAATACTCTTGTTAGGAAACCAAAGGTATGTACTTTATTATGCACACAGAATTCAGTGTTACATCTCTTAAGTTACACTGAGCAACGCATGTGACATGGTACCACTCTGGAAAGCCTGTGGAGGTTGAAAAACCCGTTTCCCTTTAATATGGGTTGGATTAAGATTCTGAGACTGCCTGCTGTTGTCCTTCGGACAGGCTTTTCATGTGTCCCTGTGTTTGGTTTCTCCATACCACAACACTTGCTGTTGGTCATTTGGCAGCTGCACCACAAACCGACTTGTAAATATCTTTGTTGGGGCCAGTGAGGGGGAGAAACTAGTCTGACAAATGGAAGGACATTCTTGAACGTCAGTAAGTAAATAAATAAATAAATAATCAGCTGTGATGTGACAGATACCTTGTTAGCAGTTAATGGAAATTAAACTGTAGTTCAGCAGGCAGTTTGTGGACCAGCTGCAAGCAGTCACTGCTATTTGGGTTGCCTAGTGTTCTTAACTATGAAGCCCCTGGTTGAAAAGAAATAGTTGGCAGTATCTGTCTCTTCACAGTTGTTGGTGGGGTAATTGAACAAAAAATACAGAGCCAGCCAAGTGAGAGAACAGAGCAAGCAATAGATGCTTTAAATTCACAATTTCTAGCCTTTTCAGGGTCTTGTATAACTGCGATAGAGTGGAAATCATGTTCCTATGACCACTTCTGTAACCCGTGGTACAAATTCAGTGTTTTAAGCCACTGAGGTGGAGATTTCACGAACAATATAGGTGTTAGGTCTTTGTGTTGAGCTGTCTGATATCTGGAAGTGGATTTAAGTCTAATAGATCCCTTCAACAGGTGTGATGAGATGAAAGGGATTTCAAAGTGCTGAGAGAGAGCTATCTAGAGCTGCTAATGGAGGATGTTAAAGAGAAGGGTGTTTCTAGATTGCCTCAAGTACTGTTTAACAGTTCAGCCAACCCAGTTTCAATGGCTTGTTTGCTCCAGAAGGGTTTTAGGGGCTGGCAGAGTGTTCCAGTCAAGTTTCACCATGTGACTTCTGTCTTACTTTAAGCTTTCTGTGCTGTGTCTGATGGTTTTTCCTTGCGGGTGCAGTGCTGGGTAAGGACTGAATCAAGAGAGTCAAGTCCTTCCCTGTAAGGGCAGTGATCCGTTACATCAGCTGAAGCTGCTGTGTCACTTCATCTTAAAGGCGGAACAGATGGGCTTAACCCAGCTCATCTGCCTGCTCTGCCACCAAGCCAGGGTGGTCCCACGTGCCCTTCGTGCCAGGGCAGCCTCACATGGGCTGGCTGCGGGGGCATGCATAGCCTCTGCTTGTTGGATTTGGACCATTAAAGGGTTGGTGCATTAGCCCGAGTCAGAGAGAAAGGTGGCTTTGGCAAGTGGGGCTGGCTCACTGAGGCATCAGATGCTCTCCCAGGGCCTGAGATAAGGTCCATCCCATTTGGCAATGGAAATCTGTTAGCTTGTTTTTTCTGTCTTGTTTTATGATACTCAGAGCTGCATTTAGGTTGCAGAGGGGGTCACCTGAGAGAGGCCATACTTCACAATCACCATAACACTACAGATGCTTGACATGTATGGGTGTTTTACCCATTTGATATGAAAACTTCTTAGCTGATTCTGCTCCTAAGAGTGCAAAAATTTGCTCAAATTGGATCAGAGCAGGGTTCCCTGGTAGGCCCATCTGAGAGGTGGAAGTTGATTCATCCCCAGGTGTTTGAAAAACCCCACAAAACAACACTGCTCATAGGAAGAGGAGGAAAAACCCCACCAAACCAAACCCAGAATATAAACATTTGGAGATACTTAAATGCAACCTCTATTTTGGGAGATACCTAGGCTAAGAAATAAATTCAGGCTTGGAGATTATTCTGTGGAAAGTATTTTAGCTTTTTTCTAATGTTTGCCTCCTTTGCACAGAAGAGGCATCCCAGCTCTGGGAGGATGTGACCACCAGCAGCTTTTGAGATGAATTTTTTGGGTGAGGATTGATTTGCCATGCAAATACATACTTCAGTGTGATCAGTTGCCTGATAGCCTGGGAATAATTTTCACGTGACCTACTGCTGATACTTCAATTAAGATTAGTGTCTGTTGCAAGAAATGCTCTGAGTTATGCTGCTGTAAGTTCAGCTGCTCCAAAAAAATAAATTAATGTGATATTTTGCTAATAACTTTTAAAACATGAAACCAAATGACAAAGCTTTTGTTTAAAGTGTGAGCTGAACTAAGAAGAGTCGCATGTTTGAATGTTAGGAAAGTTGGGTCTGTCTAAGTGAATCTTAATGCTTTATTCAAACACATGAATATAAAAGATGTATGTCAGGGTATAAACCTTTGTAATTAGTTGTAGTATAATATCCCCCCCCCATGCTTTTATTGTATCAGTTGTTTTTTTTTTTTTTAATTGATAAAGAAGTTGAGCAACATGGTTTTTCTTAATCAAAACCAAAACTGTCCAAAGCAAAAAGGAGCAGTGCAGTTTTACTTCAGCAAATACCGCTGTTGCCTCAGTGGTTGGAAAGGCAAACTTATTTTTGTTTTGTTTTGTGTTTTTGCTTTGGTTGGCTGTAAGCCAGCAATAGAAAATGGTTGTAGGCCAGCCACAGAAAATAACTCACTGTATTTTCTGTTGATTATAGTACTACCGAGATATTTCTGTTTCAAATCCTGGCAGGCGCGTGCTGGTTCCTTTTGTTTCTGGTTACAAGCTGTCATGGTAATAAGCCAGTGAGCTGCAGGAGCTCCTGACCCGCTCAACCCTGGGTTGGTGGTGGTCATTTGCAACAAGTAATCCCTCGGGAGGGGTGGTCAGGGTCTCCCCTGCACTGGGGGCTTCTGGAAGACTTCAGTTTGCAAACTGGAGGTACCTGTAATGCTCTGGGTGATTCTGGAAATGAGCATGTGGCTGGCTGGGTTTTTTCTCAAACAGAGCGTGAGGTTTGTGCGTCTGGGTCTGTTTGGTTTTTTTTTTGTTGTTTTGTGTGTTCTTTTTCTTGTTTTTTTTTTTTTTTTTCTTGACAAGGGAAAAATGCAATGAGCAGAGGGTGGAGTGTGATGATATTCAGCACTTGGGACAGTGCTGAAACCCCCTGTTCATTGCTCAGCTACTTGGTCCCAGTGGCACAAGGAGGTCCATTCCAAGGTCTTGTTTTAACAGCAAGGTAAAATGCCAGTATGCCTGAAAAGTCAGATGAAATGTGAGCAGTGGGGCCTGTTACAAGTTCAGGTGCAGACAGATGGACGCAGGTGATTGTGCAGTGGTGGCTTACTGGGATACCCCTCCATCAACTGAACAACACTGCTGGCTTAGCCCATTGTGAAATTCACAAAGTTTCTTTGCAGTGGAAACTTAAATTGTTCATATGAGCAGTTACTGCAGATTAGTTGACAAAAGACAGCGCTTTAATCTCACTGTGACTTATTTGCTTGTGATTTGGAATACCTGCCACATTTAACAAATCTGGTATGCTGTGAATACCAGTCAGTATACTGCAAAACATATATCATTGGGAGTATTTTAATGATCACAGAATCACAGAATTGTTAGGGTTGGAAGGGACCTCTCAGGTCTAATCCAACCCTGTAGTCCAAATAGCCCATTTCCAGTCCAATAGCCCTTGACCAGTCTGGTCCAAATCATGCATTTGAAGAAGGAATACTTGAAGCTGTGGTTACTACTTGGCTATGATTTTGAAGTACCAGGACCCAGGCTTTCCAGAAATGAATGTTTTTTTTTTTTCAGACAATAGATTGCTCTTGCCCACTATAAGGAAAATTGTATGAAGATTTCATTTAGGCCAAGTCTGGAGTGATGTACTTCCTTCATGGCAGTTTGGCTGGCTCAGTTATGCTTAGATTGTCTAGGCTACAGTCCTTGTGCTTAGACTGGTATTATGGGTATTAACCCTGGCTGCTTTAAAACCTGTAGACTAATAAGCACTTTAAAAACCTCACCCCCAGCAAAAGTATCTGAGAGTTGTCATATCTTAATCTTGCTCTGACAGCTCTTGGGGAATCCCCCAAGCACAGCTAACTGCTAACCCTATTTTTAGTAGGCAGCCCTACCTGATATACTGTGGTCTCCTTCTCCTTGCCAACCTGATTGCTCTTGCTGATGTTCTCCTGAGGTCCTTTAAAGTGCTTTGTGTGTCACTTTATTTTTTCCAATTTATTTATTTATTTTAAACGAATTTTGTTATTTAAAAGCTGCCAATCGTTATGGTCCTCTGTATTTGGATAAATTTACATAAAACTCATCTCTGCTACATGTAGTTGTTTAAAAATAAGTCCCACTGTATTCAGTAACTGATATATTTGTTAGCACAAGATTGATTTTCATATAGTGGGATATTGAGTCTTATTTTATATAGCTAGTGGACAACATGGGAAAAATAACATGCTGCCTCAGAACAATTCGAGATTCTCCTCAGCATTACCAATAAAAAGACAAGGAAAAGCCCTAGGAACTGGCATGCTCTGCAACAAAAGATGTGAATGTTTGCGAAATGAATGTGAAAATGGGTAGAACAGATTTAATACAAGCTTCCAACTGTTGGCTATAAATATTGAAAAGGCAATTACATATTTTTAATGGTGGGTAACTTAAGTGCCTTTCATAATTATGGACTCTGCAGTCAGTAGGAGAGATCTTTTGTAGTGAAACCATTTTGTTTGCATTTGGATATGCGACCATCTTTTGGATTTTTGACTACAGAACTTGGGCTTTTGTGTTAAGCATTTAATTGTCTGACTTCTGAGAGTCTGGAAAGCAGAAAAGAAATGCATGGCACTACCCTGTAATTTCCTATGCTCATTAGTTTGTTCACTGACTCCTACAAGATGGCAGGCTTTAATTTCCCATCTACCGTTTCCACGTTTATCCCCATCTTATGGGATGATTCATGAATGTCTTAATTTCTTTATTCGGCTAAAAGCTTTATGACTAGCAGGATATGTTGGATCAGTTGTACTAATCTTGAGCCAGTGTTAAAAGTCTGTTAGTGTGGGTGGGTCATTGAACCTTCCCACTCATTTTTATACCTTTGAGCAGGTTCTCCTGGCAAGATTGAAAACCAAAGCCTGGTTTATTATTACAGGTGAATCTGTGAGGCATTACAGGGAAGTAGAGGTTTTAAACCCTCTTCCAATTAGAAAAAGAATCTAAAATGCAAAAATAAACATGTAATGTGAGTGTAAAATATAATTTTCTTTTGAGGGAGTTTTTTTTTTTTCTTTTAAATTCACAAAACAAAGTCTGTTTGAAAGACAGGAAGGCTGATTTAAGGATCACATTGAAACATCTTGTTTCTCTACAGCTATTTTACTGTGATCCTGTGTTGTTTCTCCAGGCTCTGACTTTAAGGCAGTAATGCAGTTGAAGTCTTTGGAGAAGCAGATTTTTGTCTGTACTGAGACAAACCAGGAAAATGGGTTTTCTCCTTTTTCTTTACAAGGTTTTGGAGTTGATCCTGATTAGCTTCATGTGCAGATACTTCAGTTCCAGACTAAAATTGCTTGTTCCTCCTGTTTCTAATGAAGTTTTAAAATTCCACCCATAACCCAGCACAAATGTCCCTATCCCCTTCCCACAGTGGAGCTAAAAATAATGATTTGTGTGTGTCAGCAAGTCTTAACAAGATCGATACAAGCTGAAGCAGAGGATGGAAGACTTGGATTGGTTTGGTAACCTGTAAATTCCCCTTCTGATGAAGGCTGATTCCGAAGCAACTAAATGCTTGGTTACTGTGGAGTAATGTTTTGTCATGAATTTCCTGAAATATAATGCATGTTAGTCAAGACGAATTCATATAGGTTTAAGATGGTATTTTTTTTCAGAACCTTAGTGGCCACTAATACATTTGGCTGAAGTTCAGGTAACCAGTTTGGCGTTTGAGGACTTGAACAGGCCTTCAGGTTCAAAAATTGCCTTTAAATCCTAGTTATCTATTTGGAGTATGAGTAAGAAGGTATTTGTTTTTAGAAACTCCTCAGTTCCAAATTGTCTCAACATTTTCATGGAAAGCTGCGGTTTTGAGGTAAGCCAAGCCTGGAACAGGAAGTTGATGGAAAGGTAGACTAGGCTAGTGGATGGCAAACTGGCGATAGCAAAGCTACTCTACTACAATAGTTGTCTTCCTACCCATGTACCTGGCCTTGCTCCCCACCTGTCTTGAACATTACTCGTTATTGCTTCCCACCCTTTCACTTCTTACATTTTTCATGTGCCAGGCAAAAGGAAGCAATGATAATGGCAACGTGGTGTGATAGATGGTGCCTATCAGAACAACTCTGCTGAGCTGAGTCCTCTTGAATCTGTGTCATGAATTTTGAGTTTCCAGGCTTGCAGCTTGTCTAGGAGCTGATGGTTTTTCTCCTTGGGAAAGGGAGGGCTGTGTTGGGATGGGTGGTGACTGGATAGGTCTGGCTTGCCCTTGGCAGGAAAACAGGAGTTCCACAGCAGTAGAGAAGAGCAAATCACATCTGAAATTGCTAAGTGTTGTTGATGAACAGGATAGGAACTTCTTCAACCCTTCCATGAGATCATTAGAAAGGGTTGATTCTGAAAGTTTTCTGTCATTTCTAAAAAATGCCAAGCTTGGCTAAAGGAAATACCAGTTGATAGTATGCAAAACTGACAGACCTAGCTTTACACCTTAGACTATGCTTAGAAACTGAATGTATTAAGATTTGGGAGTTTTTTCTGTGTTCTGGAATGAGCTTCTAGTCTTTGATAGCTTACAGTTTTTTATGTGCTACAAAATAGGCTGATTTAAAGGAAATAGTTGTTTCAGGTAAATTTACAAAAGTGTATTACATAATCTGTATTCATCCTTAAAATATGGCCCATGGGATTTCATTCATAGAAGTACCAATTTGGGTCATTTGACATGTAATTTCACATGCTTAAATATTTCATATATATCTGTGTAGCTGCCAGTTCAGCATTGAGTCAATAAATAGTTTCCTATATACTTTGCCTTAGTGTTGTTAAGCCACAGATCTGTATGTAAACTGGTAAGAATGGCTTGCAGGAAAATGTTGTGGTAGCTTACAGTGAAGTTAGAAAGAATAATTTATCTTAAATTATAATGTTAATAGGTTGGATTCTGGCAGGATTCCTGTGTGGCAGCACCCTCCACCCGAACATGAAGGTGCTGATGTGAGAAAAAGAATGTCAAAAATTTGTAGTACATGACAAATACTTCATTTTAATCTCTTCAACAAATTAGCCTTAGTATGGCTCACTGATAAGTCTGCACATACCTGGGCATGCTCCTGCACAGCAGTTGAGAGTTTGCTTTGTTGTTGTTTTCTCAGTGCTGGGAAACTGGAGGTGAAGATGAATACTTCATGTGTGCGTGGCAGGGATTTTGGTATCTGCAATACTGGATTTATTTGTCATAGTCTAAGTCAGTTTTTGTGGTTTTGCTGCTGTCCTTTCGCAGGTTAATATTTGCAAGTTGAGAGCGCACCCCTGGGGCAAAGTATTGCCTTGGGAGATAGGTCTGACTGGTATAACTGACATAGCTTCCCTCCCGTCCCCCCCCTTGCTGCCCTGCCTTTCCTTTGGAGGTTGCTGTCTCTGAAAGCAGTAACTTGCATGTCTCCCGAGTTGCTGTTGATGACAGCCTGGCATATTAGTGTGAATCAGATGTGAACAAACCCACACGGGAGCAGGCACAGCTCTTCTGAGGACACACAAATTTCTGTTTAAGCCAGATGAGATTGATGTTGCTGTAGTCCAGTCTCTTTCTTTTGGCGATGCGGGCATTGCTTTGGCCTTAGTGCAGGCAGCCAGATGGACAGGTGCTAAATCAATGCTAGAGGATAAAAAAAGAAAATATAAATGCTTGGTACAGCTTCCTAAGTGGCTGAGAGTCAAATTATTTCAGTTGCTGTATATGAGAAGAAAAGGATTTAAAAAGGATACTGTGGCCACAAGGAAAGAGAGGCAGGACTTCAGCAGCCTGGGTTTGGATTGTGGCTTCATTGCTCACTAGGAAGAAAAAAATGCCATTGTTGTTCTTAGTATATTATGATTTGGGGCAAAAAACATTAAAATACTTGATGAGAAAAGGGAGGTTTCACTTGGAGCTAACTGTTTAGTCAGCCATATAGAAATGACAAATGCCTCCCTTTCTGCCAGCGGTTTCACGGTCTGTTTAAACCCATCAAGGACTTTAAGGTCCCACCTTCTCCCCATTGCATGAGCTGTTACCTCCATGACCCTGATGCTGGACCTCATGGGTCAGATGCTGCCAACAGAGAGGCTTGAAGTTTGGTCCCTGTGAGCAGGTATTTGTCCTGGGGCCAGGGAAGGTGGCAGGGGCGCAGCGGGGAGGGACAGGGTGGGACCTCCTGTTTTCACAGCAGTGAAACCTGGGCTTGGGCTGGTGTCTGGAGCTGCCAGGCGTGGTGAGGAGTGGCTGTGGACCACCTCTTCACCCAGCCTTGTGCCACTGATGGGTGGCTGCAGGGGACGTAAAGAATGAGTTAGTTACCAAAGATCAGCCTTTCAAAACCTGCTTTAGACTCAGCAGGCAGATCTTTTTGAGCCTAAGGTGAATATTAGCTGCTTTGAAAAGGTCCTTTTTTTCATCCTCCAAGGCAGTGAATTAAAGAATTAGCTTGTATTTTATTTTTACCCTTTGATTTATAATACACCAAACTATTGTAAGATGAAAGCTTCTCTTCACTTGTTTGCTGCTTCACAGAAATGAGTGAATTTCTGAGAGAGCAGTGAATTTCTCAGCTCAGCATTTTGCTTTTTAACTGTGGCAAGGATGAATAGTTGAATTAGGCCTGTAGTTTCACACCTTAATGCAAACCAGGACTGAAACCAGTGTAAGTCTGCGATTTTTAGAGGCTTAACTTTTTCAGTCCAAAGAAGTAAATTTTCACATTTCTATCACTTTATTAAAGTAAAAAAATTCTTCATTAAGCTAGTATGAATTTGAGGCCAACATTCTGGTTTGTGTTTGTCTGGTTTGTGCAACTGGCATTGCCAAATACGTTTGAAGCACAAATGAAATGGATAGCAATGTCTGGGCATAAATACTCAGACTTTTATTAGACTGGAGAGCAGAGGTAAGGTTGCAGACCTATGTGTTTCTGCAGCTCTAATTGAAGTTGAGCTGTGTTAAAACTTGAGTCTCTCCATCTTGTTTCAAAGTACAGTTGAAACTTTAAACTGGGGCAGCTGACACCACAGAAACAAACAAATTAAGAAATAACAGTGAATTAAACAAATTTCAGGCTGCTTCATACACAGCAACCCAAGCATACGACTCTGGCTGCAGGACAAATTTAAGCGTAGATTAGATTTCAGTCTTCTAGCCTTAATTTAAATGAAAACATGCTTTGAAACCTGCACTAATTATTTGTGCTTTGCATTTAATTTTTGGTTCTGGAGTTTCCATTGAGATGTTTTTTCAATCTGTTGCCACAGCCTATGGGTAGAACTTGATTCTTGTAGCAAGACCAGCTACTTTGCATTGCTTTTGGTAAATTTATTGGGTTTTTAAGTTCTGCTAGTTGGATAGAACAAGAAAGCAAGAAGCTGGTGGTTCCTCTGTGCTTTTGTATAAATAGTCCTTCCCGGAGCAGAACATTTAACCAGCTGTAGCATGAGGTTTAGCTTTGTTCCTCTTGACATTCATAAACTGTTATAAAGTTGTATTTTAAAGGATAAAGGGAAAAACTAAAGAATAGCTCTCTGAAGTTCTGATGTCTCAGTCTGCCACCTTGTGGCAATTTGAGTCCACGTGTTGAGTACAAAACCCCATCAAACTGCTGCTATCACTTGCATGCTTTTATGTACTCCTTGGATTAGTTAGAGGCAGCTTTCAGGAACACTGCGTGCTAGCAGAAATGTTTGTGTAAGTCATAATGCGGTTGAATTTGCTCAGCTAGCTGGCATAAATCCCACAGACAGGCCATATCCTTCTCAAAAGGCAAACTTCTTTTCCTGAGAATTTCAAAAGTGTAGCTTTTTGTCAAGTGGATAGAATATCAAAATTAACAAACTGTCATAGCTTACATGCCTTAGTTTTATGTGTGTGTGTTATTTTTGCGAAATAGCTTTCATTAAACCATCATTTCAAGCATTTGGAATCTTCAGGATTTTACAACATTTGGGGCAAATATTTCGGAAGGACTCTCACATTCCATTAATTCACTTGTAATTAAGAAATTGAAAAAGCTACTTATGTTTGATATTGAGTGCTTGTTAAGTAAGCAAAGCATAGGTTTTCCTGAGATAAACGGAACACAGTGGTGACCTAATGACGATGACTTGATACTATGATTACTTTTCATCAAATCGCTTTCCTGCTCTTCAGTGCTACAGACTGACAAGAAGCATGCATTGTCTACTGACAATGTATGAAAACATATTCAGCTCTTTTGACTGTCACTCTAGTTTTCTGTACATTGCAGTGTTACAGAGAATTTAACTGAAAGGAATAATGCTGGTTGTTACTTACATTTCAGTGCCATACTTTTGATGCTAGGGGGTGCTGTTCCCTGCTAGACACCTTCTCGAAAGATACGGCTTAAAGAACGGCCTGCAGCACTTTTCAGGAACAGCCAGTGCACATCAGCTGCAATGATTTTGTTTTGGTAGGACCCCATTGTCTGGGCTCTTGTTTTCTTGCTGCTTTTTTTTTGCAAACCAAAGTCCCCACTTTAATTTTCTCTGTGATAAGATGTCTTCAAATTTATCATCCCAGTGTGGGTGCAGCCAGTAACCCTGATGGAAGCAGTGGCAGAGCTGTACTTTGGTTTGGGTTTTTAAAATTTTTTTTTTCTCTTACCTTCTGTTTTTTTCAGATCTCTCTGGATTTCTTTCTTTAAAAGATTTTTTGCTTTTTTTTTTAACTCAAGTATCTCCACTACCTGCAGTTCCTGTTGTGGACACCTGTGGAATGTTGTGTTTGCCAGTATTTGATAAGTATGCTTGTATTCTGAATAAAGATTATTTTTTAAGAAGTGGTCACTAATGTTACCTTGCCAATTGCTTGTGAAACTGGTCAGAATGACTCCCTTCAGTGATTTCATGCGTCCTGCCTGTTCTGTGTCAGTTCAGCTGCATTTCTCTAGAGCACTCATAACCTGTGTTCTTGATGGCTTTGTACATCTGCAAGGTTGGTCACTAGGTTTTGGAAACCAGATGTTCATGGGCGCCTTTTACGACGCACTTCCACTTTTAGGTCTGTGAATCCCTGTAACCCAGCATCCTTAATGGTTCTTCATCCGTCTGTGAAACCTTCACTGCAGCTAAAGCTGCCGTGCAAGCTAGTGGCAGAAGGTTACTCTCCTAGTCTTCTGTCTGCTTGTTGGAAATGAATTACAGTAGTACCTTGTGGCCAGACCTTTTCCACGTAATCCACTGCTATAGGGATCTGATCCTCAGTGATCCACACCCAGCTTCCCATGGCAGCTGATGGCTTGTGCCTCACAGTCTGGCACGTCTGGTGAGCAGCAGCGGTGCATGGGGTCTGTTGGGGTGCATCTTCCCTGATGCTGCTCCTGGGAGCCTCTGCTCACCCCCAGCCTGTGTGACAAATGAGCAGGTCACGGACTGTGGCAGATGAGTCCTTTCGCATGCTTTCATTAGTATTTAACAAAAAAGGGGATGTGTGCATGTAGAGTGCATGGGCAGAAGGCAAGCAACTACTGTATTTTCTCTTCTAAGCCTTCTGTGTGCAAGTTCCCTCCATCCCAAACCATGCATAGTTACTTTTATCCTCGATGTGTCCTCTGCTCCTCACAGGAGGACCAAAGCCTCCAGAGAGCAAGGGCACAGAAGGACCAGAATAGAAGTGCAATCAGTGTTTTGGCTTGTGCTTTTCTTCTACTTTTCAAACTGAGTATTTGTGTTTTTTTTCAGTGCAAGTGAAAGATGTTCTTTTCAATACTGAATGAAAGACACCTATTTAGTCTTAACCATTGAGTGTAACTCCTGGTATCTTTTCTGAGCTGTATCATGATTTAAACAAGCACAGTATTTAACTAGATTTTATTTTTATTTTTCTTACTTAAATTCAAGTTCTCTGTGCAACTCCATTCCTAACATTTTTGCCCAAATACCACATCTAGCATCGTTTCATTGTGTCTGAAAACAGTATTTCTGTACTTCATGATCAATTTTATATATGCAAATATTTCCCAATGACCAAATCTTTTTAAATTTATAGCTTTGATATATTCCATTACTTGAAAACATGAATTACCGGTATTATTTAATATATTCATCAATGATTTAGATGAGGGAATTGAGTGTACTATCAGCAAGTTTGCTGATGACACTAAGCTGGGAGGAGTGGCTGATACGCCAGAAGGCTGTGCTGCCATCCAGCGAGACCTGGATAGGCTGGAGAGTTGGGCAGGGAGTAACTTGATGAAATATAACAAGGGAAAGTGTAGAGTCCTGCATCTGGGCAGGAACAACCCCAGGTTCCAGTATAGGTTGGGGAACGACCTGCTAGAGAGCAGTGTAGGGGAGAGGGACCTGGGGGTCCTAGTGGACGACAGGATGACCATGAGCCAACACTGTGCCCTTGTGGCTAAGAAGGCCAATGGCATCCTGGGGTGTATTAGAAGGGCGGTGGTTAGTAGGTCGAGAGAGGTCCTCCTTCCCCTCTACTCTGCCCTGGTGAGACCGCATCTGGAGTATTGTGTCCAGTTCTGGGCCCCTCAGTTCAAGAAGGACAGGGAGCTGCTGGAGAGAGTCCAGCGCAGGGCAACGAAGATGATTAAGGGAGTGGAACATCTCCCTTATGAGGAAAGACTGAGGGAGCTGGGTCTCTATAGCTTGGAGAAGAGGAGACTGAGGGGTGACCTTATAAGTGTCTATAAATATATAAAGGGGGAGTGTCACGAGGATGGAGCCAGGCTCTACTCAGTGGCAAACAATGATAGGACAAGGGGTAATGGGTACAAACTGGAACACAAGAGGTTCCACTTAAACTTGAGAAGAAACTTCTTCTCAGTGAGGGTGACGGAACACTGGAACAGGCTGCCCAGGGAGGTTGTGGAGTCTCCTTCCCTGGAGACATTCAAAACCCGCCTGGACGCATTCCTGTGTAACATTATCTAGGTGTTCCTGCTCCGGCAGGGGGATTGGACTAGATGATCTTTCGAGGTCCCTTCCAATCTCTAACATACTGTGATACTGTGAAAACATCATCTTACTGTAGGTTATGAGAGTGGTATTGTTACTGAGAGTGCTGTTAGCTTATTCTCAACTTTGTCAGCATCGACTACTGGTTGCAAGCTACTGCTCTGATTTTCAGTGAATTAGGGATAATACATTGTCTCTTAACTAGCAAGTTTTAAAAAACTGATGATGAAACAGCATGAAATCCATAAGCAAAAGTGGAATCACTCTAGAAGTTGTGGGCTCTACTGAAGTTTTCTCTTAAGTGCTGTATAACATTAGCAAAGCCTCTAGACTGACATTAGTGTTTCCATAGCCGCATCTTAGGAAGTTTTAGTCTTGGGTGTTGTTTTCATGTCTTTATTAATGTTGTTTTGTGAGGTGGATATTGGAAGCTTGCAATGGTTGAATGTAACACTTCATGGAACCATGATTGTCTTTATGATTTTCTTATTATCTCATGCCAAGAATTTTCTGTTCATGCCAACTTTTCTTCTTGGTGAAGCTTGTGGTTTACCTTCTATTTGAAGAGGATACAATTTTATAAATGTTTATGTAAATGTGGTATTTTGTTAGACTATTTTGTACTTCTTTTCTTCTGAACATGAAAAGACAAGTTTCTATGAGTTTGCTTTATAAAATAAGGTTTTTGGGTATGTTGGCATTGAGAAGCAGGACAGTGGTAGTTGCAAAGTAGCTCACTGGAATTATGGACCAGGCTTGTTTCCTGGATGTAATGACAGCAAAAGCAGAAAGGTTTCTATGTTTGTATTTTCTGATGTGGACATACCATCATTCTTCTCAATGTCAGGTTCCAAAGTAGAATCAGAGGTATTCCTGCAACTTGTCTTTAATCTCTTGTAAATGTGTTATTTCAAATATTTCTGCTGCCCCTATTAGGAGAGCTCTGAATGCTCTGCAGAAACTATTTTAACAGCCTGTACCAAATTGAGAATCCTAATAATGTTTTCTTTATGTTTGTAGGATTTGGAGATCGTATATTCCTATTTACATGGAATGGAAGCTTTGTCTAATCTGAGGGAGCATCAGCTAAGGTATGGTACTTTATCACTGAATGCACGCGCACATATATGTATATTAATGCACTAACAAATCAAAGGAACAGTAGCTTTGGTAACTATGCACTACTCTTGTGTATGCTACCTCAAACTGAAAAGCTGGCTATCACTGCATCAAATTCTTCCGTTCTTTATTGTCCTAAGACTTTGTCCTTGTATGTGTGCATATGTGTATGCTTATTTGTTTCTTTTGATTTCTATTGTGGATGTGTTTTTTTTTTCCAAACTTCTGGGCTAGAAGTAAATGCTTTACATAAAGGGTACAAGTTCCAATCCTGAATGAAAGTCCATACATAGTCCAAATTGTTTATGTAACATAATAATCGCAAGAACAGGGTCTGTTATTCAGCTTCTGTGCAGTTTATATTTGCTTTCATGTGGATGTTTTGACAAATTATGTATACAAATGATACTTAGTAAAAGATTACTAATAAATGTCACCACTTTGTTTAATTGAAATGCTTCATAAATTGAAGTAAGAACTTCCAGATGGACTTCCTGGTTTTTTGTAAAGACTTGTGTTTGCTTGATTTTTAAGTTACTGTTTCAGTTGTTGTCACGTAGACATCTACAGCAGAGGTTTCTAAGGGTACTGGGAGATTGGTGTGAGGCTGGCAGGTAGAGGAGAAGGCCAGTGCATCTCCTGTATGCTCTACAGGGAAAGAGGATGAATTACTGTTATTTTGCATCCTAGAATTTGCCAACATTTGCCACATCTGAAGATGCTGAAGGAACTTTGACTAATGCTGGTTTAGGTTCCAATTTCTGATCTCTTGCTTCGTCATTCTGTCAGAGTGCACATTCCCCAGCCAGTATTCTGTAATTTGGAGAAAATATAAGGCGAGGTTTTATTTTTCCTCAAAGTGCTCAAGACATTGCAACGTGAAATGTGAATTGTTGACTTCAAAGGAGTTTCTGTAATTACTTTTGCTTTGGAAGGAGGCCACAATCCCATTCAGTTAAAGTATTTTGTGCCATGCAATTGTATGCAAGTCTTTTAGCACATCAAGTTTTGCGTAGCTGGAGTTGAACTGATGTTAGCTTGTTTACAAAGATCAAAGTGCGCACATATGGTTGCATGGTATTTGCTTCTTGGCTTCCTGTGCAGAATGAGGTTCTTGCTGAGGAATGTGTGGAACTCATTCTCGCAGCACAGTGAATTCCTAGAAGAGAGCTTCTGTTTACAGTACCATACATGGAAAAGGCTGGGCTCTCAGCAGATGTGGGACAGACAGCTTTTATAGTACCCTTTAGGATACAACATTTCCTTTGGGGGTGGGATGCCACAAAACCCTCTGAGATGCACTAAAAACTAATGTATTAAATATAGCCTCTAGTAGTGAATAACTTAAAGCTTGCTGATGATCTCATCTTGAATTTATTAGGTTTGTTTAGGAAGCAGACAAAGATCATGTTTGAGCAAAAATCAGACACCAGTATTAACCAGAACTAATTAAATTTTTCAAGTATTTGAGGAAGCAATTTAGTTTGTACTACTTGGTCACTGTTATATGTAACTTTTAACACAAGAATTGAAACACTTGGCTACATTCTGTAAGAGGAATTTTCTCCCCTATTACTGCCCTCATAATGGGACCAAACTGGGGCAGTGTCAGTGGTCAACTTGCATGACTTTATCAAGAATGTACTTCCTTCATTCTGGATTCGAGGGGGACAAAACTTGCTTGTTAAAGTGACTCTGTTTCCTGTAACTCCTACTCTTACATGGCCTATTGCCCAGTATCGTTTCAGACCAGCAGAGCACAAACTGGCCTTCAGCAGCATTTTGATTTTTAAATCTTACTTCTAGCAGTGACTTTTCTTCTGCTATTGTCTCACCAGTAACGTCATGACCATCCCCCGTTCTGTCTCAAAATGCAGGATCAGAGAGAGATGATGAGAATCCAGGAGGTGGAAGTAGGCAGTAGCTTTTGGTGTCTGTAAAGAATTTTGTCAAGACCTGATTTTATGGCGGGGACCAGTGTCTGAATAAGAAAAGATTCTGTGGTTCAGAAAGTTTTTTTTGCTGTGCCAGGATGCAAGATGTTTCATTAAGTGAAATTGATCTACAAATCATAATACATAATTACATACAGTATAGACATTGCCTATAAGAAAGGATCTCACAGATAGTCTAAAGAGTAGATCTAAAATACGGAGACAGGGGAAAGGCCATGGTAGGTTTTTTTAAATCAAATAAGCCTGCCACTTCTAGACAGAAAAAACATTATTACTTGGGCTGAATTAATAAGCAAAATCATGAAACAAATGAGTGCTAAGGTAACTTTTATTGGAGCCTCTTGGCTATTGAAATGCATGATCTAGGAAATGATGAGAGATAGCAGTAAGAAGCCTTTTAAAAGTCGCATCAAACCCAGACCAACTCTTCCAGGCCTCAGATAAACGTTTTTGGGATTTTTGCCTGAGCAGGAATTCTTGAGCACATTTGTCTGCTTAGAATATCATTGCAGGCAACTATTCATTGGTGTGCTGAGGTTCTGATGATTGATCCTGTGAGGAATGAGAACTTCTTTCCCAAATTTAAATACAATTCCTCATTTGAATGTTCACATGAGCCTCTGAGGCAAATCTCTGTCTGACTGTCAAATAGCCTTGATGTTTGCAGCCTGTTTTAGAGCCAGAGAAAGTCCAAGGGAAGCGGGGGGGGGGTGGGGGGTGGGGGGGTGTTGTTTCCTTCCCACCCGTCTTCCCCAGCAATTTACAGGCTCCATTTCCTTAGTAGACAGAAATGGCATGTTGATTTTTTTTTTTTTTTTTTTGTCCCAAAGTAACATGTATTTCCTAATATTGGTAAGTTCTGTTATAGTTGCTGTCTGTTATGGCACATTTTTCAGGCAGACCATGAATGCAAAAGTTCTTTAATCCTCCCCTGTAGACAGAGGATTTTCCTGCAGGAAATTCTCTCCGCTTTGAACCCTCTGGGGTTTCAGCATTAAAATCTCATGGAAACTTTTTAAGTTGCTGAATTTTTGCAAAATGAGAAGCATCAGTTTACCTTGCAACATAATACCTTGTTTCATCTTATTGATAAATAGTCAGATTTATCTGACTTGAAAAAGGGAGCAGTTTTTATATCCTATTATATCTGATTAGTGTCACATATCATAGATTTCCATCCATTTTCTAAAATTCTGAATAGTTTCCTTATACAGCAACTGAATTTTGTCAGATCACTTTATAAAATGAGACCATTATCACTTTACCTATTTTCCAGACTTTTTTTTTTTTTATGGGAGCAATTACATCTAGAGTCTTAAAACAAATCTGATCTTGGATGACCTAATAAATTAAATGCTTAGATTTAATGATTTGTTCTCTTAAGTTAAAAGTCAGCTTAGCTTTAAATTGGTGGTTAGTTCCTTCAAGAGCTGGAGGCATGATGGAAATGCTGACCAACTTCAGAAAGTGAAGTCTTTGTGACACTTACAGGAATCATAATTAAAAATGACTTCTTTTCTTCTCTTTCAGACTGATGTGTGAAACTGTTAGATATGAAAGGCATGAAGCAAATGAAGTTCTATACTAGTAAGTATTTTTGCTTCCTTTTGTATAATGTTCAAAGGATTAATTCATTTCAGCTGTGCTAAGGACAGTGTTTAATGCCAACTCTCTCACCCAGCTCACAGTTGTAAACATAAACGAACCACTTTGTTTTCACTGTCAGTGCAGAAATTTGCTGGTGCCAGAGAAGGGAGCTAGGAGTGACTCTTTCTTGGTGATGTGTGTTGTGTTAATTTTTTTAACCAGTGAGCCTATATAGAATTATAGTACATGGGATGTCTTCTCATTAGAATATGTTGTCATTTAGTCTCGCTTCAATTTTGTCAAACTAGTAGCGACCAGCTTTTCGTGCCAGAAGTGCCAAATTGACATATCTAACATGGCTTATAATTAACAGGGATGGGATCTAATGTCAGCCCAGATTTACAGTAGAGATCTGAGGACTGCAATTGCTGCATTTATGAAAGCCACTTACTGAAACAAAAGGTTAATCAGACTTTCACTTACTGCCCCTAGTCATGCAGGTTTGTCTGTGTTATCTGGCATTATTTGAACATTTAATTGTACAAAGAATGCACCTGTGTGCCTTCTTTTATACATGTGTATTTTTTCCTACACTGACATCAGAAGGAAGGTGTGATTGAACAAATTTTAATGCTAAACCTTGACCATTCAGCAAAGTGAAACTAATCTCTAATGAAACCCAGTAATCATTCATGTATGGAAATTGTACAGGGTCAAAATCTATAGATAAATTCATTTAGACCAATGTAATATTCGCTCATTTTGCAGACTAATTTGCTAGTGACAATTGTGCTGGTTTGTCCTTTTCTAAGCAGGTGATTTGTGTCCATTATGTGTACTAGAATTTTTGTTTAAACCTGGTATCTTGGCTTATTCTAACTCTTGACTTAATTTAAATTACATGCTGAAAGGATCAAGGCTGCTAGTTGTGCATATACTCAAGGCAGGCAAAAGTTGCCAGGAAATAAAATGCACTAATAGAAAATTGTGAAATCTGGGTTAACTTGAAGTGCTTTTTGCAATTCTTTTGCACTGATTTCCTTTGTCACTCCTTTCATGTGACTTCATCTTCACTTTGGTTGTTTGCCTGTCATTCCTATTTACTCACTTCTTGACATTTTTTTCCCCATGATTTATTCAGTATATTTAATGGGCAGTTTAGCAGTTTCTGGATATTGATGCTAATGCAAAATGTGCTTGTTCTAGCATTTCACATTTCTGATTTAATGTTTAATGGACTAAACCTGAAAGTTGACATTGAGTTAAAAAAAAAAACCAGTATGTTGAAGCCAGAAATATATGTTCTGTTACTCTTGAGTTACAGCTTTACATTTTATTCTAATAAAAAATTTGAGATCTACTTGGTAAGAAAATCCCATGGAACCTGGAGCCTAATTTCATTGTTCTATTTTCTTAGGATAATGAACTTGGAGGAATCCTTTGTTTTGTCTCACAAATTCAACATGTGTGAAGATGTATTTCCCTAAAAAAACCCTAGAATTCCAGTTTTATAGTACACACACTGGAAAAATTCTTTGAGCGCTACAGGAGATAAGCAGTATGATAGTTTAGAATCAATCCACTCTGTTATGAGCTATAGGAAATAAACTTATAGCATACAACTTAGTGGTTTTTTTTATTGAACATGCAGCATTTATCACTTGAATCTCTTATTTTAATCATGAACGCTAAGGTGTTAAAAAGCATTACATTTGGTCTCTAAGTTACAACTTTTCCTTTTCTCCCCCCCCCATGACTTTCCTTGAAATCTGAAATTGGGTGCTAATCTTGTGTTCAATAGAAAAATCTATTAAAATAGCTGCAACTGTTGAAGCTGTTAATTGACCTGTCCTGTCATCCCTGTGGCAGAACTTAATGTCTCAATGTGGATAAGCTAAAACTTCATCCCTATGTACTAACATAAAAACTAACATAGATGCTGTTTATTTGATCAAAACTTTTTCATTGTGAAAATTTTGTGCATATCTGCCCTGTCAGCTGTACTTATAAAAAGCTGATTTTCTAATGCATGTATGAAATGCTGAAAAGAATTATCTGTGCTCTGTACAGACACAGTGTTTTTTTTTCTTCTATTTTTTAAAAGGAGTTTTTAATTTTCATAATATCTCTATGGATTTTTTTTTATGACCAAAGGGATAAAATAAATAGAGCACGTTGTTTAAAATGAGCTCATCTCATCTGCCTTTACTTTACTATCAGCGGGTGTACATGGTAGTGACAAATTCTCAAACCCTACGGCCATCTCACTGTTTAAATGGAAACTGGGTTATTAAAAGTGGCAGTTCAGCTTGAGTTATTCTTCATTTGCCAGTCGTCATACTACTTTAATTTGATGTGAAGTTAATGATAACAGGTATTAAAATCTGCCTGGAAAAATTTCTGAATTGAGTTTTACTTGACACACATACCTGATATTTTATTTGATTTTATTTTTTTTTTACCTGCTACCTTTTATTCAAATCTATTTAAAGATACCATTTAAAAAAATACTTAGTTCAGTCGCTTGAGATATATATATGTTCAGTTAAACCTCAGGTGTAAAGGGTGGGGCCAGTTCTGCGCAAGCTGCGCCTCACCTAAGAAGTCCACTGGGCTGGCTGGAAGGGCTCACTCTCACCTGTCTGTATGGATGGGTAAGGATCTAAACGGTAGGTGACAAGGTGCATGAGAAGCTGCAGATCCAACCTTGCATGCGGGCGGACCAGCACATGGGTAGCTCGAGATTGTGCAGGAGATGAAGGTCCTGGTCGGACACTTCCTGATTGCTGAAGCACCCTTTTTTCCAACCAGATTTGCGTATCCCACTTGCCCTTGGTCATCGTGCTTGCAGTAAGCGTGGTTAAAGCCCTTGCCAAATCTTTGCTCGCGAAGCCAAGCCATTAATCAATCAATATGTGCATACATATATATGTATAATCAGTGGTCCAAAGAAGAAATACGGTAATTTTTTCATATCTGCATAATAGTAATTGTTGACATTTCCAACAGTAAGTTTCTAATTAGCATTTTCTTTGGAAACCAAAGTTTTAGCAGATTTGTAGAGAGTGCGTATACCTCTTGAGAGTTGGACAAAATTTTTCAGATCAAAATTGAAATGTTTGCTATGATGGCAGAGAGGAATCTTTAGCACTAAACATTTTGCATCTAATAAAATGAATATGCCTCCTTTAAAAGAAGCACCCCCTTTTTTCTCTTACACTGTCATGCAGGGGCTGTATGTGATTCCTGTCTCTGTGCATCAGTGGTGTTTGTCTTACTATTTCTGTAAGAAAGTCTTGTATGTCCTTAAGCTTCTCTTACTTTCTTTTCTAAAGATACTGGATTTGGCATTAAAAATTTTAGGTTTTGATGACCTGCTGTCCAGAGTAATTCGGTAATAAAGTTTCATGTGTTTCTGAATGCCATGATGTAGCACAACATGTTTTTGTGACTGCATTCCTTTTAGTTTCTGAGCAGCTGAACCTGGAACCAACTTCGTTGTTGTTTATAACATAGTTTTTTTGTGTGGTTTTTTTTTTTGGTGGTTTTCTTTTTTTTTGTGTTTTTTGTTTTGTTTTGTTTTTTTTAAGACAAAGCAAACTCCAACTCAGGTTATTGTGAAGTAAAGTGTGGTTTAGATTTTGGAGTTCCTTCTAATAAAAGCCTGATAGGATATATAGTTCTACCTCCCACATGTTCTTAATGAGAAGATTGCAAGATGTGTATTTTGGATTTAAGCTCTTACCAGTAATAAATTTCTCAATCTGTAGCACTGTAACTCGTTTTGATTGCATTGATTCTTAGAAAAGGACAAGTGTTTAAAGAATAATTAGTTATCTCTTGGACATCTTGAAGTGAATCGTAGTGTTAGTGTCTATGGCTGGAAAAAGCTCTTGTCTAACATCAACATGTTTGTGTGCTTTTATTTCATTCAGTTGCACAGTGTTCAGTGCTTTAATGAAATTCAGTGCTTTCAGAGGACTGTATTTAAAAAAAAAAAAAGTTGTACATATAAACTGGAGATTGGAGAGGAAAAAGTTCAGTGTAAAATAAGATTTATTCCTACAGAGAATGTCCACAGCTGAATTGAGAAATCGTAATACCTGTAGTTTCCAAATTACTGGCTATGATAGGCAGGATGTGTAACAAATAGATGTATTTGTACAATTATGTTTTGTTTTGCCTTTTTTCCCCATTCCCTGCTTGTCATACAATCTGATGAAAAACTTCCACCCGTGTTAAGACTGTAGTGCTTGTATGGGGATGGGTGGTGAGGAGAGAATAGGTGATGAGAAGTGGAGAAGGCTGTAAAAAGGATAAAGATAGATAATTTCAGCTGGTCTTCTTTTATGTGTCCAAGTTTAGAACTAAATTCTTGGGCCTCGTAGCTGTAATATCACTATTCAGTCTTAGCCAAGGTTTCTGAATTACATCGCCATAGCAAATCACAAGACCCAAACCCATTTGGTTTGGGCTATCCATGTGGCCTGCTCCAGAGCTGGCTTGTCCCAGCTGTCAAAGCCTGAAGCGAAATCTGGAAAGGAAATAAGGGAATATGACTTTTTGGGTGCTACTCAGATGCTTACAGTTCTCCTAGATGAAAATGTTAGTGCCTTTTGTGAGCTAGAGTAGAATGTCTGAAAAATGCTGGAGGGCATCAGCTTTGCATAGCTTTGGGACATTTTGCATTAAAGGATTACCTAAAGGCACTGGGGAAGTGGGCCTGGGACAGCGATTGGCAGGGTCCTTGCAGAGCTTCCTCAGGAGGATGCTCTTTCCAGGAAGGAGATGTGCTCTCATAAGTGCAGATATTGTGTATTATACAAAGTCAAGTAGGCATTTTGGATGTAGCTGTAAAGCATCTGGGTGTGTCTATGACTAAGCTGTAGTTTTATTTGCAGCTTCAGGTCTATGCAATTAATGTACAGTAGTTCTGCACAAGGACAGGTGAGAAGTAGATCTATCTATGAGTAGTCTTTAAGAATGGGTATCTAAGGGTCAAACTTTAAGTCCTATAATAAATATGACATTTAGTGAATTCAGTGTTCTTTCACAGTAGAATATTGCCCTGAACACCCGTAGGAAGATAGGAGCAGTTCATACAAAACAACAAATAGTGATGCCAAAGTTGCTGCACATTTCTGCATCGCCTGGTTTAACTGTGCAATGAAATGTGGCAAAAATGAGCTAAAAGATTCTTCTTCGGCTCTGCTGAGACCACTTCGCTGAAATTTGTCTTATGATGCATACATTTGTGTTGTGAAGAAGTGCTTTTATGTTCTGTATGTGCTCAAGAAGTTCTATGATGGTGGTATCATAAAAACAAGTTATTCGATATGGATACAATATATGCGATCTATAGGTATATATGTTTGTATCTTATAGACGTAAAACTTAAAACCTAAAACACTACAGAAAGGAATTGATATAAGAGTGTCTGAAGATCAAGCTGATGTTTCCACTAGTGATGTTCGGAGTTATCAGTAAAATTATTCTCTTGTGTGCTTTAATACTTTCAATCAGAATTTCTGTGTTTTAGACAGAATACATCTGTTTGTGGAGATTTGGGTCACATTTTTATATTTACTGTCCTTGTTTACTGGATGCTTTTGATTTCAGAGAGCCCTTATAAAAGATTGCTTCCTTGGTCTTATAGAAATCTGAGACACTGAAAATTAATGGAAATGCTCTGAATACACAGTAAATTCTGAACATGTCTGCTGGAAGCATCTGGAAATACAATACAACAGAGAGAAAACAGTCCAGGAGGTTTGTGGTGTGTGTGTAAGATACTTCCTAACACAGCTGGTGAGTGAGTTGACTAGGGAAGGTATGTGCTGGGCCTGCTGTTTGTGAACAGAGAAGAACTTGAGGGTGATCTGATGGTTGGAGGCTGTCTTGGAACAGTGATCATGAAATGGTAGAATTTCTGATTCTCAGAAAAGTAAGGAGGGAGGTCAACAGCACTGCTACCTTGGACTTGTGTAGGGCAGACTTTAGCCTGTTTAGGAGCCTGTTTGACAGAGTCCCTTGGGAGGCAGTCCTGAAGGGCAAAGGAGTCCAGGAAGGCTGAACATTCTTGAAGAAGAGAATTTTAAAGGCACAGGGAGCACATCATCCCCATATGCCAAAAGATGAGCCAGGGGTGAGGTAACTGGCCTGGCTGAACAGAGAGCTTTGGCTGGAACTCAGGAAAGAAAAGAGTTTATGACCTTTAGAAGAAGGGGCAGGCCACTTAAGAGGACTACAGGGGTGTCATGGAATTATGCAGGGAGAAAAATTAGAAGAGCCAGAGCCCATAAGAACTATCAGCGAGGCTGACCTCACTGCTGGGCAGGATTATGAAGCAGATCATCTTAGAAAAGTTTGGGTCGGAAGGGACCTTCAAAGGTCATTTAGTCTAACCCCCTGCAATGAGCAGGGACATCTTCATCTAGATAAGGTTGCCCAGAACAACATCCAGCCTGGCCCTGAGTGTCTCCAGGGATGGAGCATCCATCACCTCCCTGGGCAAACTGTGCCAGTGTTTTAGCACCCTCATTGTAAAGAATTTTTTCCTCACATGCAGCCTGAATCTCCCCTCTTAGTCTAAAACCATCAGCTCTTATTCTGTTGTAATAGGCCCTGTGGAAGTCTTTCCCCATCTTTCTTACAGACACCTGGTAGGACTTGATGATCTTAAAGGTCTCTTCCAACCTAAATGATTCTATTTTCTCTCTGGGTCAGAATCCAGATTGTCAGGTAGACCTCTTCAGGCAATATATATTCATTCTGCTTGTGCATCCATAGGTTTTTGTGGAAGTCATGCAGCAGTATATTTAATAATGCAAAGACCTGCTGCATTAGGGCTGGTTTTTTGTTTGTTTTGTTTTGTTTTTTGTTTGTTTTTTTTTTTGTCTTAAAGTATTCCTAAGGGTGTATTCCACCTTCTGATAGTTGGACAGTTGCCACTCTAGTGTTGGGGTACTGCCAGTTCTGCGCTGCAGTAGATCAGAAATCTGAATTCCTATGTTGTGTTGTGGGTACATGTTCCATGGGGAGTTTCTTAAGCAATGTGTATCATTAAAACAAATACATTGAAGGATTTGGCAGACAGCTCTATATAAGCAGACACTGAATCAGAGATTCTTAATAGTGTCATAGAATCATAGAATAGTTAGGGTTGGAAAGGACCTTAAGGTCATCTAGTTCCAACCCCCCTGCCATGGGCAGGGAAACTTCACACTAAACCATCTCACCCAAGGCCTTGTCCAGCCTGGTCTTGAACACTGCCATGGATGGAGCATTCACAGCCTCCCTGAGCAACCTATTCCAGTGCCTCACCACCCTAACAGGAAAGAATTTCCTCCTTATATCCAATCTAAACTTCCCCTGTTTAAGTTTTAACCTGTTACCCCTTGTCCTGTCACTACAGTCCCTAATGAACAATCCTTCCCCAGCGTCCCTATAGGCTCCCTTCAGATACTGGAAGGCTGCTATGAGGTCTCCATGCAGCCTTCTCTTCTCCAGGCTAAACAGCCCCAACTTCCTCAGCCTGTCTTCATACAGGAGGTGCTCCAGTCCCCTGATCATCCTCGTGGCCCTTCTCTGGACTTGTTCCAACAGTTCCATGTCCTTTTTATGTTGAGGACACCAGAACTGCACACAATACTCCAGGTGAGGTCTCACAAGAGCAAAGGGGCAGGATCACCTCCTTCGACCTGCTGGTCACGCTCCTTTTAATGCAGCCCAGGATACGGTTGGCTTTCTGGGCTGCAAGAGCACACTGCCGTCTCATGTTCATTTTCTCATCAACCAACACCCCCAAGTCCTTCTCCACAGGGCTGCTCTGAATCTCTTCTTTACCAAACCTGTGGCTGTGCCTGGGATTGCTCCGACCCAGGTGTAGGACCTTGCACTTGTCATGGTTAAGCTTCATGAGGTTGGCATCAGCCCACCTCACAAGTGTGTCAAGGTCCCTCTGGATGGCATTCCTTCCCTCCAGGGTATCAACCGAACCACACAGCTTGGTGTCATCAGCATACTTGCTGAGGGCGCACTCAATCCCACTGTCCATGTCAGCGACGAAGATGTTGAACAAGACCGGTCCCAACACCGAGTTAAACAAGACCGGTCCCAACACCGATCCCTGAGGGACACCACTCGTTACTGGTCTCCAGCCGGACATTGAGCCATTGACCACAACTCTTGTGTGCGGCTGTTCAGCCAGTTCTTTATCCACTGAGTGGTCCATCCATCAAATTGATGTCTCTCCAATTTAGAGACAAGGATGTCATGTGGGACAGTGTTGAACGCTTTGCACAAGTCCAGGTAGATGACATCAGCTGCTCTACCCCTGTCCATCAGGTCTGTAGCCCCATCATAGAAGGCCACCAAATTGGTCAGGCAGGATTTCCCCTTAGTGAAGCCATGCTGGCTGTCACCAAGCACCTTGTTGATTTTCATGTTCCTTAGCATCCTTTCCAGGAGAATCTGCTCCAAGATTTTGCCAGGCACAGAGGTGAGACTGACTGGTCTGTAATTCCCTGGGTCATCCATTTCCCCTTCTTGAAAATGGGGGTTATATTTCCCTTTTTCCAGTTGTCGGGAACTTCACCTGACTGCCATGATTTTTGAAATATGATGGCCAGCAGCTTTGCAACTTCATTCACCAGCTCCTTCAGGATCCACGGATGGATTTCATCAGGACCCATGGACTTGTGCACATTCAGATTTTTAAGATGGTCTCAAACCAGATCCTCTCCTGCAGTGGGCCCAAGGTCTTCATTCTCACAGTCGCTGCATCTGCCTTCTAAGACTTGGGTGGTTTGGTCAGAGCCTTTGCCAGTAAAGACTGAGGCAAAGAAGTCATTCAGAACCTCAGCCTTCTCCAAATCCAGGGTAGCCAGTTCTACTGATAGCTTCCAGAGGCGGCCTATGTTCTCCCTAGTCTGTTTTTTATTTGCTGTGTACCTGTAGAATCCCTTCCTGTTACCCTTAATATCCTTAACCAAGTTTAATTCTAACTGGGCCTTAGCTTTCCTAACCTGGTCCCTAGCTTCCCGGACAACATCCCTGTACTCTTCCCAGGCCGCCTGTCCTTGCTTCCACCTTTTATAAGCCTCGTTTTTCAACTGAATTTTCCTCAGGAGCTCCTTATCCATCCAAGGAGGTCTCCTGGCCCTCCTGCTGCACTTCCTTCTGGTTGGGATTCAACACTCCTGAGCTTGCAGCAGGTGATCCTTGAATATCAACCAACAGTCTTGGGCCCCCCTGCCCTCTGCCGCTGTATCCCATGGAACCTTAGTAACCAGGTTCCTGAAGAGGCCAAAGTCTGCTCTCTTGAAGTCCAGGGCAGTGAGCTTGCTGCACGCTCTTCTCACTGTCCTGAGGATCTCAAATCCAACCATCTCATGATCACTGCATCCAAGGCTGCCCTGGAGCATCACATTTCCAACAAGCCCATCCCTGTTGGTGAGCACGAGGTCAAGCATGGCACCTCTCCTAGTCGGCTCCTCTATTACTTGCAGAAGGAAGTTGTCTTCTACGCAATCGAGGAACCTCCTGGATTGCTTGTGCCGGGCCGTACCGTCCTTCCAACAGATGTCAGGGTGGTTGAAGTCCCCCATGAGAACAAGGGCCTGTGAGCGTGAGGCTTTTCCTGTCTGTCTGTAGAGTGCTTCATGGACAGATTCCTCTTGATCAGGCGGTCTGTAACAGATCCCCACAGTAATGTCTCCCATAGCTATATTCCCTTTAACCCTGACCCACAAACTCTCTGTGGACTGCTCACCTGTCTCCAGCCTATCCCTAACATAAATAGCAACTCCTCCTTCCTGTCTGCCAGGCCTGTCTTTTCTAAAGAGCCTGTAACCTTCCGTTCCAACACCCCAGTCACAGGAGCCATCCCACCATGTGTCTGTGATGCCTATTATATCATAATCCCTGTAGACGTGCAGACATCTTTAATTCCTCTTGTGTCAGTGATCCGTGTTATAGTTTGTTGGCTTTGCATAGCCAATTCTAAATTTCTGTGTTGTACTTTACCTGGTTTTGAGGCTTTTTGGAATGAAGACTGAAGTAAGGTTTACTTGAGGAGGTTTTAATTTGCACCTTTTTTACTGTAAATGTTTCATTAAAAACCTATCATGTCTTTGTTGTAATTTTGAGAATAAAGGCTTTGATGTTGGAGAAATGTTAGAAAGGTATAAGATATAATAGCAGAATTTTCTGTCTTGATTGTCCTCAGAGTGGTTTGCATGTGAGATAATTTTACTTTACTAATACTTTGTTTTCCTGATGATTTAGGAGACTATGATTTTTCTTGTGTTCCAAATTTCTCTTCTTATATTAAGGGCTAATTCACTGTGCAAGTTTAATACCAAGACTTCAATGACATTAGGTCAATTAGCTTGCCTGTGAATATTTGCATGATGTATTTACTGATTGTCTTTTTAACCAGCTGTCTTAGACTGGCACACATTACCAACACTGCTGTAATTTCTGATATCTGGTTTGACTGATTTTTCTGTTTTTATTTTACTGATTTTATTTCAGAAGTGAAAAAATTCAAATAAATCAAGTGCTCTAAAGAAAAATATACTTCTGATTATTTGTTTTCATGAATACTGAAGATTTGTTTCTTGTGGTTCATTCTTTATTTCCCACTCTCAGTACCAAAAGATAAGACACCGATTTTCATCTTGTGTCCATTCATAAAAGATAATATTGGAGTAAGAATAAATGTTCAGGTATTGAAAATTGTGTGTGGCTGGTTCAGTAAGTACCCAGTCCGTTTTACTTCTGTGTTTGGGATATACCTCTTAATTGAGAGCATCTAAAGCTTGTTACGAGCATCTAAAATGCTCTGGCAGATGTCTGGTGACTGCTTAACTAGGTTATTAAGCAGGGTTATAGACAGTGCTGACAATGTAAGTAAGCAAGCTCCTGATTATTCTGAGTGTTACAACAGAACAGTACTAGTGGGCAGGATCTTCAGGCAATGAGATGTCTACCTGAGAGAATCATTAAACTTAGACATGTTTGACATCCCAAGGTACTTCAGGGCTAATGTGTAATTGCGACAATTAAAACAATAAACTGCCTATAGCTTTTTGCATACAGGTGATAATCAAAATAAGCAAAGGGGGACAGATTAATCTGCTGAAATAACATCCTGTGGAGCATAAACTTGGAGAGCACTGTTCTTTCCAATTTCTTCTTGTGTAGTGCTTAAGTGCCTGAATGAGATCCCAGTTCTAACCTGTCAAATTTTCATTGTGTTCCTCTCTGTTCTGAGTTACTCTGTGTTTACTTTCTGAAATTTATACAGATTTCAATAACATTGAGTATGATTTCATGAAAATGTAATTTGCTAGGTGCATCTTGGATTGTAATGTAAGTTTTTATCACAACTGTTACAAATGTTAGAGCTTGTAGGAATAGTACTTGAATGAATACTGTAGTAGTCAGAATTTTAATGATTTATGGAGAGAATAATTCAAACTAGCTCTTTCACAATGAAGAATCTGTTCTTGCCAGTTTCATGACCTTTTTATGAAGTAGCTTGGAAAATATCTCTGAGTTGGAAAGTATTTTTGCGCTCTGATGTTTGACTTGTTAGGAGTCCTTTCAGCACCTGGTGTTGCTAGGCTACTGAGTCCAGAGCTGGAGGGAGAACACCACCTCTGTTGTTTAGGTCTTACGGTAAATATTTCCTTTAAAAGAAATATTAATCAGTAATTATATGGAAGCCATTTCCATGTTTGCTTCTATTGAGACTTGCATAGTGCTTTATAGCTTATTTCCTTTCAAGTGCTATCTAACGGAGACAGCCGAGAAACCAATGACAAGAAGGTGGTCAGGGCAGCAGAGACTTCAGTTGAGTATGTGCTTTCAAGTCCAGGTGCTGCATTTTGCACTGAGTTATTTGACACAATTAAAACATGTTGGACAGTAGTCATCACAAAGACCTGCAAATTCCTGCCACTGTACATACTTACGTTTCTTATCTCAGTTGAACCAAATGCACACAAGTAGGCATGTGCTGGATGTGATTCATTATTCCAGAGGTTTTAGTAGTGCTACATCTCATTTTGATGGAGATTGAGAATTAAACAGATTGCTTTCATTAAAATGAGGCTATTTCTGAAGATGTTTTAAAGAAAAATGATACATTATGGCTTGTTAGAATAGAATCGTAAAATAGTTAGGGTTGGAAAGGACCTTAAGATCATCTAGTTCTAGCCTGCTTGCTATGAGCAGGGACACCTCACACTAAATCATGTCACACAAGGCTTTGTCCAACCTGGTCTTGAACACTGCCAGGGATGGAGCATTCACATTTTCCTTGGGCAACCCATTCCAGTGCCTCACCACCCTCACAGTAAAGAACTTCCATATCCAGTCTAAACTTCCCCTGTTTAAGTTTCAACCCGTTACCCCTTGTCCTACCACTACAATCCCTAGCGAATAGTCCCTCCCCAGCATCCTTATGAGCCCTCTTCAGATACTGGAAGGCTGCTATGAGGTCTCCACACAGCCTTCTCTTCTCCAGGCTGAACAGCCCCAACTTTCTCAGCCTATGGGAGGTGCTCCAGTCCTCTGAACATACTCATGGCCCTCCTCTGGACTTGTTTCAACAGCTCCATGTCCTCTTTCTGCTGAGGACACCAGAACTGCACACAATACTCCAGGTGAGGTCTCATGAGAGCAGAGTAGAGGGGCAGGATCACCTCCTTTGACCTGCTGGTCATGCTCCTTTTGGTAGAGAATAGAATAGAGGGAGACACCAGAGATGGTGTAGATATTTGATATTTATTGGGTCTTTTAGCAGATGAACTTAAATCTGTCTTGTAGCTGAATATTTTGGAAGGTTTTTGAGCATCTTATGTGATCAGGAAATTTGAAATGTAAAATTGGAACACCTGGGCTACTGTAGACAAATGCTGTGAAGAACCAGTATGTGTGAGAGACATGTATAGAAACAAGTTATTTTTCATGCATGTTTTCTTTGATATGCTGTTAATATTGATTCAGTTTTATAGTTACCAACATTGTGTACAAGGCCTGCAGATTGCTTTAAATCAAAATAAAATAGTTATTTTCAGAAAATAAAACTTCAGTTTTAAGTAGCATGTGTGTAGTTACTTGGGGATCTAGGAATAGGAAGCTGCTCCTTCTAGTGGAATAAATAGCATGAAGATTTTAATACAACTGCTGAAGACTCTGAGAAAACCCGCAAACTCACTGGATCTTGGCAGTCCGGAGACTTATAAATGCTTCCTGATGTTTGAACTTTGAATACCTCTGAAGTATCAAAGAACAGTCAGAAATATGCTAGAAAATATGAAGCCTTAAGTCTGAAAATACTGTCTACCCTTATCAGCAGTGACAGCCTAGTGATGTCATCAGAGGCCACTCCATAATTATGTAACTGAATTTTCCAAACAAAACAATCAGTGAATGAAGTTACTTTGCTAAGTTCTGCCTTCAGCTGTTTGTGTCATTTTCTAAGTGGAGAGGTGTGCTGTCTGGATGCAAGTTGTAGTTGCGTAAAAGGACTACATCAAGGAAGCTGGGGAGGGAAACATGATGGGAAGGCATTGCAATCCAGTCTCTGGACTTCTGTTTCTAGCTCCTGAATTCCCGTAAATCAAGATCTCTTGCATTCTGGGAAATTAAATATAGATTCCCCAGGAAATCCCCTGCTCTCAAAGGTGTGATAACACAAGAGTCAAGATTTATAGTAGCTTTCTTAAAATCTTACGCAACTAATTTCAGTGCAGTTATGAATAAGGTCAGCACATTGGTTGCTGTTTTGGAATTGGCTTTCAGTTTTGTACCACATTAAGGCTGCTGCTAGAACCTGGGTAGCTCTACCATAGTAGCAGTAAGAAATCTTAAATGTTAAATCTTGATACCCAAGTCCTTTTGTTGTTGTCTTCACAGAATACAAATCCTATCTTCTGTTTACAATCTCTTGCTTTTCTTAAGATTTGGGCTCTTTCCTTTGCACTGCAGTCAAATGCTTTGAGTGCACATAGACACACAGGCATTAATCTAGACCTAGTGCACTAACACAAGTTACACTGTAGTGCAGCCAGTGTCTTGAATCTGGTCATGGTCCTGTAGGCCCTGTAAAGGATGGGTGGAAGTTTGCGTCACCAAGATTTCACTGGCTTTCATATATCTAGGACAAATGACTACATGTATTAATTTTTTTTTTGGTCTTCTGACTGCCTCTTAATGTGTGACTTCAGGGTTGACTTAGTTCTGATTCCTTGCAGGATAAATTCCCTGTGTCATCTTACTTTCTTCGTAATAAATCTTGCTTTCTGTAACTTGGGGAAGTGGATAGCTGTGCTGCATTCGGTATGCAATATAACTTTAACAGTCCTGAGTTTTATCCAGATGAATATCCAGAACATGGATAAACCAAGCCAAAACCAAATTTATTTACTTTCTACATCAAATTGACTGACAGGTGCTACTGACCCCTCACCTCAACTGTTGCTAGGCCAAAAAAACCCCAATCTACCTCTAAGGATGCCTTTGGGGGAAAGTCATAATATCTGTCCTACTGCAGCTAATTCTGGATGAAGTGCTTGCATGGACTTAATACCCTTCTGCGGACCCAGTCAGGGCTGTGTCCTGTCCACAAAAGAACCCTTTTAAGCACAATTTGCTGTTGTCTCTTTGACAGAAGTATCTTTAGGAGGACAAATATTGTTTCTAGATAGCTCTGTGGGCTGCCAGAGATCGGCAGTATTCTAGCAGTGAAAGAAAACTCCATAATTAGGCTTCAGTTTATTCTCTAGAACTCAATTTTGATGTTTAAAAACAAAGTGTAAAATGGGATTGCAAAGAAAACCTTTCAAATGCGAGTATTCTACATTGGGTAAAATAGTATTTGCATTAGTTAATGCTCACGTGGCTTAAAGAAATGCTTTGTAGTTCAGTATAGACTTCTGTAGTTCCTTCTGTTGTTCATTACAGGCACAAAAGTACTGAAGAATGCAAATGCGTTGTTGATGAACAAATGTCAAGCGTAGTACAGAAAACATGGGAATTTGATTGAAAGCCACCTGATGTTTAAATAGGATTGTGGAAAGCCAGGATCCTTAAAATGAAAGAATTGCACGTGTTTTTTGTAACAGCACTGTCTAGCAAAAGCTGGCTGCCAAATGGTTTTGTTGAGCCTTAGTTCTAAACAACTGAAAGTGTAGCAAGTGTTGAGAAGTGCAGGAGTTAAATATATTTTCATATGAAAGGAATAGATCAGTCTTTCATTTGTTTGTGGTTTTTTTTTGAGGGAATCACGTGTGTTCTTGAGGAAGGAATGTGTTTGCTATATTTGTGGTGTGGGGTTTTTTTTTTCAGATGTTTTGTTCAAGACTATATTTAAATACTGGTAGTTGTAAGAAACAAAGAGAATGAAAATCTATGCACATTATTTATTCTTGAAGACTGTTTTGGAAATACAATGTTTTGGTTGCCAATGAAAGCTTAAAAGAACACACAGTGTGTTTTGGGGAAGATACCTTGAATACAGACATATTTTGTAGTAACATTATGCTATTGTGACACAGCAATATTGAAGTGGGGTTTTGGATAATTAAGGAATTGAGTTCAGTGTTCAGATGCATGATGCAAGTACCTTAGAAATTCTCTAATATGACTGTAAAACCAAAAACAATTATCAAAGTACACATAAGCAAAAGGAAAATAAGGATAAGTATAATATTATTATTTTGTTATAAGAAAATAAGATAGTATTCCTAAAGTCTGATTTATTTTTTTTTAATCAGCACTTTCAGCTGTGAAATGAACAGATGCCTGTTGATTATATACAAAGTGGGTAAAATATGATGTTCATGACAGATAAGTGAGAAGGAGCAACTGTTAAAGAGCTAACTTGCAGAGAAAGTGGATAAACCTGTGAACTGGCAAAAAAAAAGATTAAACTGAGTGAAAAGTCATGCTGTGTGTGATCAAATAAGAACAAAACTAAACTATTGCAATTAAATGTATAATCATTATAGTTGTTTGTTAAATGATTCAAAGGTGCATTCAAAGGTAGCATTAAGAATTTGAATATTAAGCATATTGACTGGTGCCTGTGAAAGCCAGTGGCTGCCTTTCTCTTTGGAGATAAAAGATCTCCAACGGGAAAAGCAACCTCAGTGCCTTTACAAATAGGCGATTTGACAGTGTTGATTAGCTCTTAAAGAAAGGAGGCAAATTTTGCAAATCTAGTAATGTGCAAGTTTTTAAAATATTTTCTATTGATTAAATATTTTTTTTTAATATTTGCTTCAGTTATGCATGGAAATGGCTTTTTGTAAAAGTATAAACATCTCTTCTAGATTATTTTTGCTTTAAAGTTATAAACCCTCTGACCCCAGATGAGGTTCTTTTCTGTCAACCTACGCTTACGTACTTAATCAAATTACCAGGTTTTTTTTTGGGAAAACCCCTCAAGAACCAGCAGAAAACACCAAAGCCGCAAAAAACCCCACACCCACAAAACTTATGTAATAATACAATATGGTGTAATCCACATGGGAAAAATACCATTGACATCCTAATAGAGTTACTTTCCAGCAATATGGGAAACCACGAAGTGTATAGCCATTGCTGAAAACATCTATTTTAAAACCTTTCAACTCTGCTAATTAATGCATATTTATTTGTATTTAGAATGGCACCTATTAAAAACCAGTAACGGTAAAAAATCCAGTAGACTTCAGCTCAGTAGCAATGCTGGTGGTATGCCTATCAATTTAGTACTCACTTTGGGGGGGGGAGGAGTGTTTAGTAGATTATAGAATTGTAGATGTGTAACTTAGGTGCATGTTTATGCTTTTGAAGTGATGGTTTTCTTGAGTTCATCTGCTTTAACTGGGTCCTCTGTACTAACGTACAGTGTTGATTTTTCTAGACTAACAGATTTAAGAGTATATAGGTCCATGTGAGAAGCAAGCATGTGAAGTGCACTTCAGAAACGGCAGCTTAGTGCACAAGTATGTACATCAAAATGGTTTGTTGTTTTAGCTGTGACAGTGTATATCAGTATAAAGGAGTATTTCCTGATGACTTCCTTTTGAAGATGCTAATTCTATACTGGTGGCTCTGGCTGACCAGTGTGGCTTCGCTGGTCAGGTCACAGGCTGGTAGAAAAGAAATATGGGGTGTATTATCTTAATCAGTTCTTGTGTTCTTGGTCTTAGGTAGTGTCCTCAATTTCCTCTGTTAATTCTTCATGTTTCTGATGCTTGTCCTTTCTCTCATGGTTATATTACATAGTGTAAAATGGAAATGGAGCATGTTTTTAGACTTAACTGGTTTGCTGCTTTGCTCTCAGCTCTTTTAGGCCAGCTCCCTCCCTTTCTTCCTAACTTCAGCTTTTCTTTTAGAAAGCATAATGCACTGAGTGCTGAGGAAATCGCACTCTTTGTTTTGAGGGCCCCGCTGTGTAGGTACTTCTTAAATTGAAGTTCTTCAAATGAAAACCACACTGCTAGCATGTACATAGCGTACTTAGATTTAAGATTGGGTTTTAATACTATGCTGTCATTGTCATTAAAAGGTGTGGGCTGTTCTTGCTTGAAGTTAAACTAATTGTTGTTAAAGACTTGAGACATGTAATTTTAAAAATGAAGGTGCTACAGATTAATTAAGTAATCTGCAACTCTTAGCGTTGCTAGGGATGTGGTTTTCAGATAAGAATGCTTGTGCAGTTCATAACAGCGTACTTGAATCCAATTAGTGAGTTTCTTTGGAAGAAGTAGGAGTAGTAAAAATTGAAATAAAGTACAGATTTCATAGTGTTGACTGTCGAAATGGCACAAGACTTCTATTGCAGCTATTTCTAGTAACCTTAAACCATTTTATTTTCCTGTCTAAACATTGCTTGAACTTATCCAAGAACAGTCTAAGTCTATGAAAATGACTTTGTGTTACTCAAGGAGCAAGATCTGAATCTACAGTGGAATTAACTGGGTCTAGTTGATGAAGTCCTCATCTAGTTCCTCTATAAGATAAAAAGAGGGGAAAGAAACTCTTTCTCTCTTTTATTGGGAATTTATTCTTGTGCCAGGAAAAGCCATGAAAGGGGCAGTGCATAGCAGCAGAAGATAAACTTAACTAACAAGTCTAGGTTTAGTCTAGGTTTACCATCTGCAGGTGCAGCCAGTGCTGTCTTAACTTATGAGAAGGCAAACTGATGCTGAAAGGCAAGTTTCTGTCTTGAAGAAAGGGTGAATGAGATGGCTAGAATTGGGAAAGGAAGCCTCAATTGTAGTGGGGAAGATGCTGCAGTCTCTTCAGCAAGAGGAAAGTAATGTATTCAACAGAATATAATATAGTATATTTACTGTAGCTTGACTTCATTTTAATCACTTTCAATCATATTTAATTGGATTTGTGCTGTTACCAAATGGATAGATATATGCTTTTACAAAAGTGAAGGAAATGAATGAGGCATTCTAATACTGTATATATTTTTAGGTGGAAATCAGGATAGTTTGACAGAATTGCTTTGCAAATGATTGAACTGTGACTTTCTTCCATAATGTTGAGCGTTTTTGCTTCTTTGTTCCTAATACAGCAAATTTGAGAGTGTTGTGGGTAACTTAAATCAAATATCTTAAATTGTGTGCTCTTTTTTTTTTTTTTTTTTTTATTCCAGCCCTGATGATATTGGTACCTGTTGGTATATCCTGCTCTCTGGTTCAGTCTTCATTAAAGAATCTATGTTTCTTCCACGAAGCAGGTATGTCAGTTATGAATGTACTGTATTCTGTATTTTAAATATAAATCATGAAATGTAGAGAATTTTTAGAATTGAAAGGCAATATCTTGTGCTTAATGAAACAGAAAAGGACACACATAAACATGCTTTGCTTACCTTTACTAGCTGGTTGTGGTAATAGTTTTATGCCCATAGCTAGAACTGGAAGCACATCATTGTGGACAGTGTACAAACATCCAAAGTGTCATGCAGAAACTGTCAGTTTAAAAATAAAACCACCAAATACCTAACAAATGGAGTGAAGTACCAAGTAATCTGCTCCTGTAAGTAATCAAACTTTGAATCGTAGGATGTAATAGAGCTTGTGATGCTTTCATGAGGCTTTACTTACTGTGTAAAAGTCTTCAATACTTTTTTTTAGCGTATGCGTAAATTTTGCTACTTCTGCTTAAGGTTGTGCTTCACGTGAATGGATTTGCAACAAAGAGTGATATTTTACATGATAAGTTTGAGTACGAGATGCTCAAAATTTATATTGCTACAGTAAAAAAAAATTATATTTTGTGCTATGGAGTAAATACAAATGACTGCAAGGATTTCAGACTAAGGTGGCTGAGCTTGCTCATTTTAGTGGAAGCAGAGCAGAATCACTTTAAAATGTTGGTTACATGCATATTCATTCAGACTGCTATAAAAGGCTCCTTTGAAGTAAATGGCATGTAATACAATTTGTGAAAGGCGGAATGAAAGAATGACCTGTCTCTGTATGGTATGATGGGAATGAAAGTAGTAGAAACTTCCTTACAGTTTTAAACAGTGGGAAACCACTTCAGAGCTAGTGTTGATGGGCATATGAAAAATTAGATGTTCAGATATGCCTTTCAGTGGGAGGGCAATGCTGGTCCTGTGACTTCTGTTTGATGGTGGCATGTTCTTGGTGTGAGTGTCTTGTGTCTGTAAGAGGGCAGGCACTGCTGATAAAATGGTATGTTTGATGCACCTTCAAACAGTATATGCTAAAGGTGCAAAACTGGTTATTGTAAAAAGTAGAACAACAACAGATTATAGGATCCCTGCTGCTGGCAGATGGAAGAAAATTGTCCCGTATGTCATCCATAAACAGGCAACATGTCAGGAAAAAAAGCTGGCAGAAAGTTCTATCTTGAGATGCCAGGGGAGGGAATGTATGATATCTGAATTAATGTAGGGTGATTGTATATAGTCTGTGGCAGGAATATTCTGTTCCTTTGAATTGCAACAGTGGTTGTGCTTCAGACATCTTTTGACACTTGATGAGAAGTGAGATTTAATAAGATAAATGATGAGCTTGAGATTCTTCCTGGAAGAATGAACAGAAAATTGCATTTTCTGTGACTTTAAGCAGAGCATTTCAGGGCTGTTCACCTGGAGATATTCAGAAATAATATCTGCGACAGTGTCTGAGATCTTGGTGAACTGCAAGTGTCGAATTAGAAAAAGTTTCATAGTTGTGGATGGAGACAAACAGCTGTCAAATCTGGTAGCTTGGCAACCGAACGCAAGAGAGGCAATCTGTTAATTAACAAAGATAACATAAGTCCGTGAAAGCAAAATGAAGAAAGTTTAATTTAAAGATGCAAGTTTTTCTGGAGATCAAACCCAGAGTCATTCTAATGAGAGGCTTTATGCTCAAAATCTATAGTTATTGAAAGGTAGTTGAGGATCTTATTTAAATTTAAGGCAAGGCTAATAAGGAGTTTTACTTTGTAAATGAGAAAGCTGCAATATCTGGGCCTTGGGCTCATCTACAAATAGGAAACCTGGGAAAAGTGAGAGGGCACCCAGGCTGAATTTCTGATTTGGACCTCTGGTGGGTAATAAATGATAGCCAAGGGGATTGGAACTAGATGATCTTTAAGGCCCCTTCCAGTGCAATCCATTGTATGATTCAGTGACCTTTTTTACTGTGGGTTTTTTTTTTGTTGCTGAGACCGATTAGCAGCAATACTAATGTAAAATTTTACAGTGCCCTATTAAAAAGGCAGTAAGATCTTGTGAAAAGCTGCGGTCTGGAAAGAACTGATAGTGGTATTTTGAAATCTAGAGAGTAGAGTCAGAAGTGGGCAAAAGGCAGTTACTAGATAACTGCTTAAACTGAGTATTTACATTACAGGGAGTAATAATTTTAAGAGCCTTTTTGAGCATTGCATAATTTGGGAGTCTTGATGGCTTATTGCTGTTAAAATGAATTTACTGTGCTTCAGCAAATGGAGCAATATCCTGATGCATCATTAACTTCAGGTAATTGGAAGATACCTAAACATTGCCAGGTAGAGATCATCTAATTTTGATCTTGTTTGGCCAAAACATTGTCATTTGAGGAAGCTTATTGTAAATTTATATTTACACTATTTTAGTGGTAGTTTGTTTTGGGTTTTTTTCCACTTTAATCCATTTTATTTTGCCCATCTAGAGCACCACTAGAAAATAATTTTGCCACTTGTAAAGCTTGTGAGTAAGAGAGCAGGATGGAGCTGCAAAGTCTGTGTAGGAGCAGAAAGCAAGAAGTATGTTGCTTTCTCCAAGTCTGCGTGACTCAGAAAATTCTTGTTTCCCTCACTTTTCTTTTCCCAGAGCTTTTAAGTAATTCAACCTTCCTATTCCCAAACATCTTACCATCCAAAACTCCGAATTTTTTTTCCCTACCTTAAAATTATTCTTGCTTTTCTGGCAGCCTACCCCATGTACCCGCAGTAAATGCTTTTGCACAGGCTCTCTGAGCTGCATCCAGCCCTCCCAGTGGGACTTAGGGAGCTGCTGGTGCTGCTCAGACTGCAGTCTTCCCTTTGCCTGTCCTTATGGCTTTGTCCAGCTCAGCTTCATTGAATGATGGCTGGGCAGTAGCTGGCGAAATTTAAAATATATGTTCTTTTCTCCCCTCGCCCCTCTGAATTTCAAGAGCATTTGCTGTTCTTTGTTGGATTTCACTCTTTTAAAATCTATGTCTGTACAAGGCAGGGTAAAAGTAGTACCTAGTTAGGGCAATTCAGATAGCCTTAGTGAATAAATCTGCCTGCAACCTCGGAGGTGTTTTCACAGTCCTGTGCCGATTTCTGTCCTACTCGAAACTTCATGACTGTTGGCATGTGAGCCTATAAGGAAAAGGATGGAGTGCTATTACCAGATTTATAGCTGAAATGTAGAAGTACTTTAGTGCATTTGACTGCGAATGTTCAACATATTACTTGTATCTGGGTATTGTATTAGCCTCTGTTGGCTAATTTAGTTGCATTAGTTTCAGATACAGCATCCTCTAGTTGGTGGATAACACTGTAAATGCTCCTTTGTTATGTATTATGTCAGGTAAACTTTTATTCTTTTTCCCAAATCCACTGTCTCCACATCTTTGATTCCAAGTGTTAGATACCATTTAAAATTCTTTGCAGAGAGGCAGTGATGACTAGGTTTGGCAGACAGATAATATATAGTTGGAGAAGAAGAATGTCTTAAAATAACAAAGCAGCCCCAAACAACCAAGCTGTCTGAAAGCATAAGAAATGACCACTCTCCTGCCTTCCCACTCAGACAGAAATAAATAATAGTATAGCTGTCAAAAACTAATCAGCTTTGTAATGTACTATGTAGAGTCAAATAGTTGGTAGTTGCAATAGTTTGAAATGAGTGCCATAGCTGTCAATTTTGCCAACGTTACATAATCTACTGAGTGACTTGTAGAACTGCTTTTAACTAGTTACTTGACAAGTCTTTAAGTCAAAACTAAAAAAAATTTAAAAGTGTTCAAGATGAAATATTGGAATAAATGAAGTCCTAAATTGAGTATCTTGCTTTGGAAACTTTAACATCTAAACCATGTCTGTTTTGTGAAAATAGCATGAGTGTTGTTTTATTTCCCTTCTGAAATATAGTTTAGTCTAGATAGAATTTGTTTAAATGCCAAGCCATCAGCTAGCAAATAGTGTTCCAAAGGTAAGGCTTGATTTTATTCAGTTAACTTATTGTTTTTGGAAAACTTGGAATTCAGAGTTTTAAAGAATTTTGACCTGAACAATTAAAGCTAACTTTTTTTGAGACATCGAGTAAAGCTTAATCTTGTTCTATTTAATTTTTGTGGATTGCAACAGTGAAATTTGTTCTGACAGTTTAATGTGAGGAAGATTTTCTTCTACCCCCATTATCTTACTATTAACAATTTCCATACTTATTCCTTTTCTTTAACGTATCAGGCACATATTAAGATGAAACTAAACATTCCTTACTTCCCCACTCCCACCACAACCAACAAGCTAGCACAAATTAACTCTTGCTCCCACTGCTGTTTCCCTTGAGTATCTGTACCCTGAAGCAGTTCACATGGTAAAATGAGGTTTATTTATGAAGTCTAGAAAATAAATTAGTAGAAAATGCAACTCCCAGAAGGTTGTCCTGGCTCTCCTGTGTTTTCATGTGGTCACTAACAGCAGTAATGTGACAGTTCCTCAAAATATCTTCTGGAATTGCCTCCAGCATCTCTTGGTCTGCTCCATACTCTCATCACACTTGCTCAGCTGCTCGGACTTTCTGTGTGGTTTTAGTTCCAGGACTTTGCTTCCAGTGTAAATTTTACCATGGTCTTTCATCTTCTTTGACTTGGAGCTGCACTACAAAAACATCTCCTAGATCTCCCACAGCAAACTTTCTGCTTGTCTGTGGCCTCCACGACTGGAGGATGTAACTAACTCTTAACAGCAATAAAATACAGAATTGCTGGGCAGTTTTTGTGAGACTGGTGGGCTCTGAAAAGTACCCATTTTTTTTGCTTTTCTCATAGAATTCTTCCCAGGCTGTCTGGGTGGTGTGTACTGTGCTGCTCAGGCATACTGCGGTACCAACTTGCCATGTGCAAACCTGGTTTTGCTCTTGTCTTTACTCACTCATCTATACTCTTTCCTTCCTGTAGGCTCTTCTTTTCCTTCCTTACTGCCACACCCAACCAGTTCTCCCCTCACCACTTCATGTGGTGATGGAGAGCTGTGCTCCCTTTAGCAAGTTCACAAATATTACATACAGGAGCAATTATTTAAGCTTTTTCCTCTAATTAAAGATTGAGCTTTGAAGTTAAGAGAGCATCTGTTTTTTCTGTCTTCAAAATTAAAAGGGATGTGTCTCTTTAAATATTGATGATTTAGCCCTCTGGTCTTTCCTATACTGAAACAACTTGAAAAATGGAATGGAATATCAAATTCTCTTGGAGAGCCATTGAAGAAATTATGAACTTGTTTTGAATGCATATAAAGCAATAACAGAATTCAATTTGTGCAGAAATTATTTGTCCTTGTCCAAGTGTGTCCAATTAACTTAAAGTAACTTCTCTCAGAAGAAAGCTTAACGATTTTGGCTTGGGTATGTTTCTTTTTTGGTGGTGGTGTTTGGTTTGTTTTTATGCTTTTGTTGTTTTTTTTTTTGTTTGTTTTACATTTTGACAGGTAATGCATGTGAGTATAATGGTGCAGGAGCAGAGCTTTTGGCTATGTACATGCATTTGTACAGTTTTATATCCTGAAACAGACATCCTATTTTTTTCTGATGCCTGGGACATGCTGTTTGGTGTAGTTTACATATATGTAACTAATGATATGTTTATATTTTTAATAGAGAACTGTCTTTGCTTGATCTTTCAGTAAGTAAAGTTATATTGATAGCTTTAATTACAATGAGAAAAAACATTTCTCAGTGTATGACCCTAATATATTTGCAAGTTAGTGTTTATTAATAATGGCTATTCTTGGCTGAAACTTAGAGCAAACCTAGTGTAACCAACGTATACAAGCATTTAAAGCAAAATACCATAGAAAGTTTTTTGGTTTTGTTTTTTCCCCCCAAGCAGGAAACTGAGAGTTTTAGAACAATGATCTGAAAGAGACTTAGGATTGTATTTTTGGGAGTTGCTAGCTGAGTTATTTAAGTTGCAGAGGGAGTTGATCAAGAGCTGTGCTAAGCTTATTCAACTTTCCCCTGTTTCCTAATTTTGCTTCTGGATAAGGATTAACATCATCATTATGGAAACATGAAGACCATACGTGGGATCTTTGTGAAGAACAATAACTTCCCAGGCTATGGTTTCAACTCTTGCTCTTTAATATAGAACTTCATTTATTTATTTATTTATTTATTTATTTATTTATTTAGCTAGCTGCTGCTGCTGGATTTTACCATGACCTATATGTTGCTTTTTATTTCTATATCCAGCTAGTGCTGTTCTGAAGCCATGCTCACCACTGTTGCCACGGTATGATGGTACTGTTGTGGGCTGACCCCTGGTGCTGTCTTTTCTTCTGTCTGCTTTGAATGCCTCAGTTAAGCATTACAGTCAGTCAGTTGAAGCTGAAGCATGGAATGTGATGTCACAGTCTAATCTGGGAAAGACTGAGATCATAAACTGAAGAGGGGAGTTGGGAGAAGTAGTGGAGATGTCAGTCCATTTATGACTGAGTGTATGTCTACCATGAACTTCTAATGGATTTTAAATAGACATTGAGAAAGTAACACTAATTGCTTTGTACCATCTGAATCTGCCTAAAGACTGTGTATGTCCTCTTGGGTAGAAATGTTTCCTTTTACCTGCAAGCACAAAATCATACTATCACAGTGCATGCAACTGTGATTAATTTTTTAGACTTAAACTCCTGGAGAAATCTTGTTTGCAAGATTGACCGTTCTATTGGGAGTGCCTGATCTGGCCATCTGCTTTGAACTTGTTCATCTCCTGATGGTATTGTGGCCAGTGTTACTAGTGAGGCCTGGAGCTCACTGATAGGTGGCATTGCCACCTTCTTTGCGAGGTACTGGAGGAACTGGAGCTGCCATGGGTCTATCCCTGACCTCAGCTCCCTGAGGGCTGGCTAGCAGGGAGGGTTTCAAGATCTCCGAGTCTGGCTTCCTCACTTAGACAGTTAGACAGCTCTGGCTGTAGCTGAATTAGGTGAGCCATAAATTAACAGGTCGTTGTCTTGTCACATCACCTGCTGTTACAGTAAAGTTCATGATGCAGAGCACATGCTACTTGTACCAGTAATGTCATCTGAAACTTTTTTAACTGTTTGCTAAGAAGTTGGTATACAGGTTTTTAAAAATATGAATAGTTACTTTTACAGCTAAATGAATTTGGCATTACATACATTTTGCTTTATCCCACCCAGTTTGTCTTCTGCTGAATAATATAAAAGTTCATTGGGGTTTGAATTTAATCATCTTCCATGTGTGCTGCCAGTATCTGGGGTATTGGGAAATAGAAGAGGACACAGCTCCTGAATGATGAGATTGGGTTGTGTCTGGCATTGTTCCTGTCAAAACAATTATTTCAACACTATTGGAATTTTCCTCTTACCCAGCTGATAAAATGTTAAGGGGCTTAATCTATTACGCTGGCATCTTTTGAAAATAAAAATAGAAATCTAGTGTAGTGGGTCTAGTGCTACCAGGCTTTCTTCCAAGTTTGTAATAGGAGATAGAGGGTAACAACAAAGCAGAAAGTGTCAAATGACCTGAATAACTTCTGAGTGAGCCTGAATATTTCTATCCCTCTGAAGGTGGGGGAGGTTTTCAGGGATGGAAATACTCATGGTAGAAGAAAAGTCAACTTAAGAAGCCCTCACAAATGCAAGCATTGTGCTAGTTTGTAGGTGTATATCCCAGAGTTACAGATTTCTCTTTCCATATGGAAGACCTGATGATGGACTTGATATGGTCTGGATCATCTTCTGATGCTCAGGTGTGTTGGTAGAATATTCAGAAAAACTTCATACATTGGCTGTTCTTATATTGTGCTTTATTCAAGTCAGTATCTTCCCTATTGAAACTGCAGTTGTCTAAAAATACTAAAAAGCTGAATGCATGTATTTTAATGACAAAATTATGTTTAGAAATATAAAACCAATCTAACTATAAATCCAAATCACTGCTTTTATGACAAGTCTTGCCTGTGAACCAACTTAAGTAATTTTTTGTATTTGCTGTACAGATTAAGTATACTCAAAAATTTTCAATATGGTGTAAGTATGGGATAGAGCCAATGCTAAAGGAAAACAAAAGCTGTGTAAACATGGATAGTAGAATTTTTATATGTAAGCATGAATATATCTTAATAGCTCAGAGTAACTGAAAAAGACCTTAAGGAAAAATTGAAATTAAGCAGAATGGTTTAACAGACTAGGTTCATGGGGATTAATCTTTTAGGAGAAAGAAACAAGAGAAAGGAAAGAATCCATTAAGGTAGCTGATAGAGGAATCTGTGACATCTATGAATAATACCAACTCTTGCATTCCAGCTTTTTAAATGTTAAAAAGCGAGGGTTAAAATTGTAGCTAATTAGTGTTGAAAAAAGTGCTGAAATTGAGATGGAGGGGAAGGTTGCTTTTTTCTGGAGGGGTGAGTTCTGTTGGTTTCTTTTTTCCTAGGAATGTTTTAGAATGCTCTCTAGGATCGACAGGATGGGAAACACGTTCATTCCACTGAAACGTGTTTTTCCTAAAGATATTCGTAATGAAAATTTTTGTGCTGCTTAGCTGATACGTTTTTAAAATGTGCTCAAACAAAAGCTGTCCTTAAAAACATATGTTTCTTTTATTGCTGACTCCACTCTTTAACGTATTTTGTTTTTCATTGATTAGAGACACCTTTCTAATCCCAACATTAGAGTTTCAAATGGAGCATGTCACAATTTCAAGTAATTGAGAACAGCAAGTAATCAGTCTTGTAAGCACTGTTAATCTTTGCTTTTTGCTGTTATTGTTCCTCTGTACATTATAATTGTGATATTTATTTAATTTCAACAGTTCTCACTTATACTGGTATCTTTCTTCTAAAATTTCAGGCTTGAGTTTAGTATTGCAAACCTGTTATCTGAAATGATAATAAATTACTTGAATATTATGAGGGTGTGGAAAAAAAATGAGAGCTGTTTCTGAGAAGTTGAGGGGAAAATTCTCTGTAATGAATTTCATGGCTGTTTCCAAGTTAAATGTGAGACCTGTTATACGTGGATATTCACTACTACTTACATGTTTAATTTAAAATATCTGTCAGAAGAAAGCTTGCTCTTTCACAGTTGATACTGCAGTTGGTGAGATAATCTGTTCTGCAATCTGTTCTGATTTAAGGTTCCTTCTGATTATTAGTATTGAAGGTTTACAGCTTTTGTACAACTCTGCAGAATGTCAAAAAACTCCTCGGTTACCTTAGAAAACTACATTATGAGATTCCTGCTGAGGGCAAAAGAAAGATCGTGTTTGTTTTACATAGTGTCAGGGTCTCTGGGCCAAGTTTTATGAGTCTAATGAACTGAGAAATTCTGGTCATTGCTTACCCCAAAATAACAACAAAATGAACTATGTGCAAAAATCAAAATTATTGTTTTGATTGTTAGCATGATTCTGCTAGTATAATTCTTCAACAAATGGTGTTTTTAACAAAATATTTTTCCATACTGTAGAAGACTAAAATGCCTGAGAGGTTTTTTTTTTTTTTTGGGTGACACTACAATTTTTAAATGTTTCTGAAAGATAAATCCAGGGACACTAGATAAAAAACAGCACGTTAAATGAGGGATAACTTATTTTAACATTATAATCTAAATAGCTAAAAATTATAACTATTACTTCACTGTTGTTTTTTTTTTTAATTCCTTTACAGTTATAGGGAAATTGTTACAAAGATATCTTGAATACATGTACTAATAAGATTTATGGAAAGTAGTTATTGAGGGCGTGTTTAACCCTCCAGGTGAATGAACTGCTTGTATTGAATGAGTTAGGAGTGTAAGTAGGGTGGAAAATGTCAATATATATGGTCTTATTTTACTACTACAACCCTGGTTGATATGTCATTAATTTTTAATATTTGTAAAAAAAGGTGTCAATTTCTAATTATGAAAATCTATAGGAGGATTTTAAAAAGCTTACTATATATTTTTCAGGAGAGGAAAAAAGTCTTCATTTAAGATTTAACATCTAAAGGCTTTATATGAGGTTGGAAAAATACTCCTCTGTTTTAATGAATTTCATGAATGTTAATAAGCCACACTGTGTTCAGACAAGGTCTTGCCTCTTAAGTAATGTTTTCCTACTACTTCTCGTTCTTTGAGACCATTATGTAGATCTTGTGATGTCAGAGTAATTTCCATGGCAACACAGACATCATTAAGATGAAGCATAAGCAAAGCTGTCTTTATTGAAACCATTTATGAAAACAGATTTCTTTTTTTAAAAAGAAGGAATATTAAAAAAAAAGTTAGGGAAAAAGCTTTCACCTTTGAGTATTTTCCAAAGTAAAATGAGAACTTTGAATTTAAAAATAAGGAGATTTTTGTGTTTTTTGTTTTTTCCAAGTAAGGATCTTTTCTGTCAGTTGTTCCAATGAGGTACCTGTTTTCTAGCTTTCTGTACTAGGGAGGCTGCAAAGTTAACTGCTACATCCAGCTTTGTTTATGTATGTGTGTATAGTTTACAGATGCAGATCTTGATTTTCATAAATGCATTTCTCTTGTTTATGAAAGGGTCATAAGTTCTGCCATACTCAGTCTTGCAACTCACTAGGATGTTAATGACACTTTTCAAAACAGTAGTCTCTACTAAGAGAAAACGAAGATCACAAGGCATATGCTTCAGGGGCTGACTGATGGGACCTTCTCTGGAAGCAAACCTCCAGAATCTACCCAATTTCAAATTATTCGCTGGGGGTTTTCAGGAACTTCTTTTGAAGTGCTTTCAGTAGTCAGCTGTAGATTACCAGATTAATGCAACATCTGATCTGGGTTGCATTTACATAAGAAATAAAGAAATCCCTACAAGTATTGTGTAGATAAAGTACTCCAGTCTGTCCTCTCTAAGGATGCTAACTAAACATGTTCAAAATACTGAAGAAGTTTACTAAAGCTTTCAGCTGGAGTGTAAATTAAGTTTCACACATTTTTAGCAGGAATTATTTAAAGCATTAATATACTGTAAATGTGCTTATCATGTAATTTTTGTGTCCTTCACATGGACTGGTTAGTTGTCAGGTATTCTGTCTTAGCGTGCTGGGTTCTTCCTGCTGGAGCAGTGAGGTTATTGTCCTTGACACTGTGATCCCTGTTCTGGCAGAGGGTAGTTGCGTCCCAGGTCAAGCAAGGAGCTGCAGTGACCATTGAAGTTTTTTTTTTTTTTTCAATCTTGAGAAACATGCCTCCCGAAGTATTATTAAGTGGCATGTACTTAGCTGTGATATTGCAAGTGAGTCCCTTCCCTGACACATGAGCTGTCGTATCTGAGACTGTAAACATCTAAGCTATCATACGACACTGGATAAATCTAATCATCCTTATCCATGGTATGTAGTCAGCTCATGTCTCCAGGATTTGCAAACAGTGACAGGTCTGCAAATGCCTCTTCAACTCAGATTCCAGTTGCCAGCATTTCAGTTTTCCTTTCAGCTGAAGAGCGTTTCTATAAAGTAGCTATTTGCTCTTGCTGAAAAAAAAAAAAAAAGGGAAAAAGGTGGTATCTGTAATAACATTGTGAAAATTCAATATATTAAAAGGAAAAAAAGGTGAATTTACTGATTATTTTGATTTGCAGATGACCTCCAATTTTAATTAAAAGTAATATTTAATACATGTCAGAAGCATCTTGGGCTTCACTTGAATATTTGCCTACTTTTCCTAAAAGACAGGCACTAATTCAGTGAGAATTGAAGAAGCCAGCCTATATTTTGCAGAAGATAAATCATAATGATCCTCTGTCTTTTAGCTGACAAACCCTTGCTTTCATAGTTCCCAGTGTACAGCTCTAAGTGTGGGGAGGTCTGCTGCTACCTCCTTGCATCATCCCCAGCGGAGGGCTGTTTGCGTCAGAGCTGCTCTCTATACATGAAGGGCTCTGTCTGTTTTTTATTGAGGGGTCAGAAAATGGCCATGCCAAACTTAGTTTTCATCAGAACGCTTAAGCCTCCCCCTAGGGATGGCTTGTGCATGTATACACACTACTGAATGGTAACTTTCTTTTAAAAATACCTGGCAAGGGCAAGTTGGGTGGATGAAGAGTCTGGCTCTCACAGCCTATTCCTGTGAAACCCTGCTAAACCTAGCTTGGTTAGAATAAGCCATTAAGAGGGATTGATTTTCGTTCTGATGTGGAGGTACCAATGAAATGTGATAGGTTTTAGTGAGAAAGATAGAGGAGGAAGAACTTGACTGAATCCCTTACTATCTCTGGAAGTGGCAGATAGAAGATAGTCCCCATTTTTTGTCCATCTAGACATCTACTAACTACTGCTCTATAGTATTTCATTTGGGAATTCAGCATGACTGGCTTGCTTTAGAACTAAAGCTAACATTTTTTAGCGTTGTTGCAAGTTAAATGTTGAATACTGCATTAAGATTTGACTTTGGGATTTGTGAGAGACCAGACATTCTGCTCATATTTGTTTCTGTATCATCGGAGAATAATTGATGCAGTGATGGAGAGCAGCTGCTAGTCATGGCTGAGGTCATGGAACTGTAAGGAGGAAGTAGTGCCATGCAGCACTGTCCAGAGGAATGGTGGCTTCACTGTGCTCCAAGTTTGGGAAGCACGATTTGAAAGTGGAGGATAGAGGGAAGATGGGGAAACGCATTAGAGAGCACTTGAATATAAGTAGTGATGGTAGTAATAGTATTTGCAAGGTGAGGGCTATCTAAAAGCAAATGAAGACTCACTGGCTTACATAACTTTGCATTCTAAATACGCTTAATGCAGTACCTCTGTATTTCATTTTGGTAGTTTCTGTGATTCTCCTAAATGTAGATGTCAACTGAAGCAGTGTAATTTTTACAAAAAGAGTTTGGAATATTTGGTTTATGCATTGGCAAATATTCCAGTGGTGACGTTAAGCCCATTGCATGTCCCATATGAAAATTTCAGAACAAAATGTTTTTGAGTATCTGATTTTCTAGTGTTTTGACATAAATCATTGCAATTCTCATCCATAATATTTCTACTTTTAATATATTGTAGTTTGATTTATTTTTTTTAAGCAAAATTTACATGGAATTTATTTTCCTGTAGAAATGTACCACAGAAAACTCTAAGAACTTGCGAAACAAGAAACTGTGTTACTTTTATTGTTTCTTGTGTTACAGCATGTGAAAATGCAACATGCTTTTTGACTTAGAGGAAGTGCCAGTTAAATAGTTTATTCTAAACTAAACTTTGTTGCAATTATGGCATTAAAAAAATACATAAAACTGTAACAGTATCTTGCATTTTAAAACGGGCTGAAGAATGTGCATCCTATAGATGACCATAATTTGTGGAAGTTTTTTTGTGAGACTTAGATGTAGTTTTATTATAGACTTGTAATTTAATTATAGACTTTATTATGTAGACTTGTAATTCAATGGTGAATTAATTATCACTTTAAGCTAATCAAGGTAGTGAATAACAAAAGAAATAAAGGCTAAAATCACATTATAGAGGAAACCCCTAAATTTTGTATGTCCTTTTTGAAAAATAGCTGTCACAAGTGAAATTGGGCTTTCTGTGAGAGATCTTTGAGGAAGGAATAAAAGGGCTTCTTACTGAGAAACCTTTTCTCAGTTTTCATTGTCAGTGGAGCTGACTTCAGATTCTGCATCACTTTTGATGAATTCATTCACATTCCAGTGCTGAGAAATAGCTTTCCATCTGGGAGGTGGGCTGACGTGAAAACAGGAATGTGCAGGCCCAAGGGAAGGGGACAGGGCTGAATGCTGACAGGGAAATATTCTGTCCTCAGTAGCTGCCACCTTTCCTGAGAGCTTTGGAAAGAGCATCTATGTGCGCATGTATGAGTATGTCTGGGGACCTGGGGAAATGGATGGGTCATGTCTGGAGAAAACTGAGTTGTCCTCCAGTGTCATGATGATAATAGAAAGGGTAGAACAAGTCACCTTCAATACCTGAAAGTTTTTGGCTGTCTCTGTGCGTAAGTGCTCATAAAAATTAATGTGTTGCTTGTAGCTTTAGGTGTTTCATTTGATTGAGGTACTTTGTTGTTTTGTTTTATTAGTGCATCTATTAAATTTGAAGAGTCGTAAAAGTATTCTCATTATGATGTCTGTGAGCTACTGACATACTACTGATTGTAGTTTTATAATTGCAAAGGGTTTTCTGATGAAAACTGAAAGTGTAAACTTGGGGAAACATGGAAACCCTTAGCTTTCACTTAAAACTTGTCTTCTATTAACTAGTCAGTGTAAACTGAATTTTAGAATGTATTAGAATGAAAATGAAGTTGTAAATTACTTATATAGGTTAAAATACCTATATTGAAAACACATTGTGAGCAAAAGGTTTTCCTACTACTAATGAATTTATTTGGAAATAATGCTTTTGAATAGTGAAGTGGGAAATTAGACTTTTGTCAGTTGCTTTAGGGAATGGTACAGTTATGGAACAGTTGCTTGGGGAGAACACATAACCTTCCAAGAGTGGATTTTTATTTATCATTGGCTTTCAAAATTGCTACTGTAAAGTGGATTCCTGCAAATCAAATTGCTTTGTGTATCTTTAAGGTTGTGGGTTTTTTAAGTCATTTTATATGCACATCATAGGTTCAGTAGGTTTATGGGGAATAAATGTTACTGTGATAGAAAATAACTCCAGAAGTGAAATGCCTTTAGGACAGGTGCTGAGGAGAGCATCTGTGAAGTTTAATACTCAGGGAACCTCAAGTCAGAGCTTATGTGGTAGCCAGAAAAAACAAGTGTTGGAAAAGCTGCTGCAAAACAAGGTTCTTTGGGGATTTTAGGTGAGGCAGCAATATCCTAACCTGGCAGCCTTCTGGCTATCTAAATTACTGCTATAACCTCTACATCTCATATTGACAGCCACTGTTGCAAAGATAACTTTAAACTACCTTAGTTTCCTTTGGTGGAATTTCCTGCACATCATTGTTTTAGAGAAAATAGTTGCAAAGCTGGGATCCTCAGGTGTGTCACTGACTTAATAGTTGCAAATGAGCTATTTTTAGGAGTTGAAATTAATAAGGCTTATGTAGGAAAAGAAGATTTGTATCTTAATGTGCTAAGATAATTTTAATTAAAATTATTAAGGAATGATATGGTACAACCAAGCATGAAGTGTCTATTATGTAAAATTCTCTACTGCGTTTTAAAATAAAAAATGTGGTTTAACCTTAAGCTCCATACTGAAATCATATATCCACAGGCTTACTTCACGCTATAGTAAGGGAGGAAATAAGTTTATCAAATCCTTCATACATTGAAACACGCTCATACATTTTACTTTAGCTAACCAGTGCTCATGTAGACTGTATTTTGTGACAAATCTGGGTAGGCAAACCAATTTTCTATAGGAAAGCTGTCATCAAAATTCGGAAAGAACAGTGTCTTAACAAAAGTTACTGAAATAGAGCTGGTATTATGAAGATATGTCAGCCCTTCTACTGAAACTTTATTTGCTGCTACTGTTTGTGTGTGATACTTAGCATCCCTCAAGCCAGCTTGCATGCCAGCTTGTGGTCCCTTGTATGAAGTTCCTCTCCTGCTATTTTATAAAAGGCTTTACAGCTTGGGCTTTTGATCAGCTCTGCAAACAAACTGTATTATGTGTTGGGTATTTGCTTCTTTTTACTGCTTACTGGTGTTTTAAATAACTTGCTTTCATTTAAATCAAGTGTGTTTGGTGGCTTCTTCTACCCAATGTCTGATTACTGCAGCTAGGGATTTCGGGTAGACAAGAGTGTCATTGAAGTCCTTATTTTTCTTTTTTTTTGATGGTTTTTGCTCTTGGGCAAAGCTCTGAGAAATTAATTTTGATAAAGCTTACTGACTTTGATATCAGTCTTCTGAACTGAAACCATAGGATTGACAGTGCCCTAAGCTCACAGTACTTTCTCAAAGTTGCATGTATGACTGTCTAGGTATCAAAGTGTGGTTCTGCAACAGATAGTATGCAATAACATGGTGGTTGTTCTACCATAGTCAGAGCTGGACACTTCTGAAGTGTCGAAACAGAGTGGACAGTCACAAGAGTTTTCTAATTTTCTCTGGTTGCATGAATTCCTTACTGATGATGAATTTTCAGCAGCAGATTGGAAGTTAGGAAGTTTAGCTGATATGGCATATTTCAGAAAAGAACTGCAACATCTGAAAGGTCATTTAACTTTCTTCTGTCTTGATTTACTTGTCTTGTTGTCTACAATGCTTCACAAAGATAAGAGAGTTTCTTTGCAGCCTGAAGTGCCTTGCAATCTTTGGTCAAAGATAATATATACGTGTGATGTGCTGTCTGCCCCAATAAATTCCTTGCTGTTGTAGGAATCCGAGCAGTGCAGCAATGACATGGTTATTTGCTGTGAGAACCAGTGTGTTAGTAGGATCAGAAATAAAGAGTTGTTTTTATAGTAATTTAGTACATGCCTTTTGTCTTATTATGTTGACTACCTTTTCCTTTGTGCTGAATCCAAATGAGTTATGCAAGAATAGAAAGGCACATCCAAAACACAGTTTTTAGATTTTACTGTGCTTGCTAAACTTGAAACTTTTGGATGTCAGCAGCAATTTGAAATGGGCAGAAGTTCAAAGTTGATACTTGCAGACAGTAATAGAGGAAGAAAAGAATGGTGGAGTGTAAAGTGTATATGCAATTTCTGTTGAAATTAGCGCTTGCTGTGAGGCTAGAAAATGGGCTGGCAAAAAAATACAGCAATAATATGTTCTAGACCAAAACCAGTGGTTACAAAGAGGGGATAAGGATTTCTGTTTTTGTTTTCAATTAGAATATCAAATAAGTTGACTTCCTAAACATTTTTTACATTGTTATTTTTCAATCAATGAATTGATTTACTTTCTCTTGTCTCTCCCACCTTTCCTTACGGAAAAACTGTGTGCATGGATCAGGCTAATAAAAGTCACTTTTGTAACAGTCTAGGGAATCAAGATAATGGTTTCATTTTATAGTATCTTTAAGAGTAGTTGAAATTGTATAAAATTCAAGATGGCATTGTAGAGTAAAGCACTCTGTGTTTTGTTGCTGGACTATAGGAAGAAGCATGTGTTTGCCTCTAGGAAAATAAGCATTTTGCCAAGAGACTTCTTCATTGAATGTTTCTTTTCAAGAGGCCTAGTATTCTGGAGATTTTTTTCTATTGTGGAACTCCCATGTACCATTAAATGCGATTATTATTTTGATGAATAAGCACAGCTGGCATTTCTTTTCAATATCTGATTGCTGCCTTTTTGAGCTGTAAACGTGCTGTTGTCAAGAGATTAGCCGTTTGGGTAGCAAGTTAAATTGCTCATTTCTACTAATCGCCAGACAGGATGGGAGAATAGAGATAAACTGGTTAGACAGACTGTTCGAAATGGTGTATGAACTTCTTCAGTTTGCTTGTTATGAAATACAGCTTAAAAAAGTTACTTCCACAGGCATCAAAGCTTAAGCATGTCACTGTTACTATGCATTACAGGATTCAATTCAGATTTTACAATTTTAAGGGGTCTGGTTTGTTTTTCATAAACTGATTTAATAGCTGTTGCCCTGTGACCTTCAGATATGAAGGTTTCACATGCCTATTTCAAAGTGCTAGGTTGAAGACAGGGAAAGACTAGATAGTTACATTGGCCTTTGGCAAATTTTCAGGCAGGCTACAAGAGGGGTCCTGGGGTTCCAGCTATTTAATCTGTCCTGCCTTCCTCTCTGTAATGGGAGAAGTATGGCATTGACCAGACTGGCTTAAATATGAGCTACCTGGAGGTGGACACACATAACCAGAAACAAACTTCAGCTGGTTGTCTTTTCTTTCACTCAGACAGTGTACAATTAAGGATCTAATAACCATAAGGTCTTGTATTTCACTGAATTATGTACTGGTTCTCTGCATTCCACCCTTACTGCTGGCATTTTGAGGATTCTTTGCAGTTAACTTGTGGAGACACATTCATTTAATACAGGCAGAGCACTTCAGAAACTGAAACTAAAATAGCTTTCTATTTTATAGCACATGAAGCAAATTAGTATCAAGCTTAATTACAGCACCGAGGTGGGAATGTGTCATGAAAGGCAGAACAAACTTTTGTCCTCATCAGTTCAATTTGGGAATACTGTAATGTTAAGCATCCTTATTTTATTAATTTATTGGAGTAATTATAGTTGATCAGCCTTTTCATTCTTTCCTTCGTATGCTAGTTAGCTTTCGTTATAGAAATGCAGATAGCTTAGGAAACTTAATACTGTAATGTCAGAAGATACTTGATCAAACTCTGTAATGTAGTTCAGAATCAACCGTGCATCGTCAGTAGACGGCACTTGATTGACACTTATTTTAGTGTTAATAGAATTATTTAGCAAATATTCTTAGAAAAGTATGTAAATACAAATTGCACAGCTCTTGGTGTCCTCAGGTATCATTTGCTTGTTGAAGGACATATGAAACTTATATTGTTCAGAGGTATGTACATTTTTTCTATGCTTTACAGTATCAGGAGAAGATGTAAATATGCTCACGGGTTGTGTTATAGTCTGGGTTTTTTTCTGATTCAAGTATTTTTCTTCTTCAGCTTTGGCAAGCGTTCTGCAGGAAGCTTCAGGCGTGGCTGTGAATGCATTGTTTTGGAGCCATCTGAAATGATTGTGGTAAGAATTTCCTTCAGTTGCTTTCAAATTTTACAGACCAGCTTTGGTAACATTTCAACTTCCAAAAAAACTTGGAGTCTTCAGTTTTGCACATTATCTTTTTATAAATCCAAGATGTCATACGTACCTTTCTGGCATTCTTTGCACACATACTTGCATTATTTGAGTGATAAAGGTGTTTTGTAATATTTACAGTATTTCTTGTAAAACTGAAGCTTTCTTGTGCTAGGAGAATAGCAGAACAGTTTGTGGGGTTTTTTGTTTTGTTTTTGTTTTCTTAAAGCTGCTTTATTGTTAAAGGTAGGCATAGGTGCTTTAAAGTATTAACCTCAGGTTACCTTAAGTAATAAATGTTTGATTGAATTGAATTATTCTCAGCTGCCTGAGGTTTAGGAAGCGCTTTGAACATTTTAAAATTCTACCTGTCTTCTGGGTGAAGGTTATTTTGTTAGCAGTATCTGCTGTAGTCCAGTGGCAGAACATCATCGTCTCTGATCTTGATCTCTAACTACAAAACTAAAACTTCGGTTTGGTTTTTCCTCTGTCATTGAGATAGCAATCAGCTCATATACAGCTTAGATAATTGTCATGTCTGTATTATAGGTTATAGTTCAGATATAGGCTGTGACACTAAACACTTTTTTTCCTAAAAAGTGACTGTTTCTGTAAAACTTGCAGAAGCGCAGGAAATTGTGGCACAGCTTTAGGCTTGTGGAAGAGATCAGGTTGCTTGTTTAAAGTTGATTGGTAAAAAAATAGTAGCTGTTTAACTTACCTTCATGCAAATACAAAGCTTGCTTTTGCGGGTTTTAAGCTCTTTGTGATTTCACTGTAAACAAAAAAGATGGTTGTGTAATGGTAGCTTTTTCTGTGGGATGTTTGATGATATATCTCCCCCTTCCAATTCTAAGTAAAAAAGTCATTTTACAGAGCTAATACTACACAGTAGGAGACAGAGAAGGTATATGTGAGAAATGCCAGTTGCCTTTTTTACTATCACTAACTAAAGCTTTCTGTAACTTTACTTCGTTTACATCTGGACTGATGGATAATGTTGGGTCAGGGCCAGGTACACCCACATGTGCTGCCTCAGTCTTAAAAAAAACTGCAAAAACTACCTCTGGAGTTTTGGGAAAGCTGAAATGAAAAACTTCAGCCTGTCAAAGGAATAAATGTACCTTGAATAGAAAGAATCCCATGCCCGGTGTTTGTCAGGCACAGTAACTTTCCGTCTCGGGGCTGCATGGGTCCCTCTGTGGGGAGGGGAAGCGGGAAAGATGTAGGGTGTGCATGTGACTGTGAAATAGATACTCAGTGGTGATGGAGTAAATGTTACCAGATTGCCTGGTGAACCAGGAACTGTGCTCATCCCCTTGTATTAGTACACTGGAAGTTGTATTTAGTGACATGAGCTGATGAGGATGTGACACTTCTGACACAGATATGCTGCAAACTCTTAGGAGTCTTTTGTCTAATATTTCTTTTCCTTGTTGAAAAATATGGAGGAACCTTGCAGGGTGCCTTATAAGGTCTTCTGTATGTCTTCAGAAATACTGTTTATCCCTGGGGGGTGGAATTGAAGTTAACTGAATTCCAATATAGAGCAAATGCTGAAAGTTGGTCTTTTGTTTTCTTCTCCCCGCTTTCAGTCTGGAGTAAGGTTTCTATTACTAGTGTCAATATAGAAGAGATGTTGCTTTTCAGCCAAATTAGTTTAAAAAGATTGTTCTTTTTCAGGAAAACCAGAATTTCTACTTCAGATATTTTCATTGCAGTATACTGTTGTGTAGTAGTTTAGGACTATTACTTTGAAGACTCTGAAACTGAGGAAACTATTTTTATATTGGGATGTGCCTAATAGGTACTTTTTATTCTTCTTGTTGTTAGATTCATAGAATCATAGAATCGTTAGGGTTGGAAAGGACCTTAAGATCATCAAGTTCCAACCCCCTGCCGTGGGCAGGGACACCTTACGCTAAACCATCTCACCCAAGGCCTTGTCCAGCCTGGCCTTGAACACTGCCAGGGATGGAGCATTCACAACCTCCCTGGGCAATCCATTCCAGTGCCTCACCACCCTTACAGGAAAGAATTTCCTCCTTATATCCTATCTAAACTTCCCCTGTTTAAGTTTTAACCCTTTACCCTTTGTCTTATCACTACAGTCCCCGATGAAGAGTCGCTCCCCAGCATCCTTGTAGGCCCCCTTCAGATACTGGAAGGCTGCTATGAGGTCTCCACACAGCCTTCTCTTCTCCAGGCTGAACAGCCCCAACTTTCTCAGCCTGTCTTCATACAGGAGGTGCTCCAGTCCCCTGATCATCCTCGTGGCCCTTCTCTGGACTTGTTCCAACAGTTCCATGTCCTTTTTATGTTGAGGACACCAGAACTGCACACAATACTCCAAGTGAGGTCTCACAAGAGCAGAGTAGAGGGGCAGGATCACCTCCTTCGACCTGCTGGTCACGCTCCTTTTGATGCAGCCCAGGATATGGTTGGCTTTCTGGGCTGCAAGTGCACTCTGCCAGATCATGTTCATTTTCTCATCAACCAACACCCCCAAGTCCTTCTCCACAGGGCTGCTTTGAATCTCTTTTCTGCCCAACCTGTGGCTGTGCCTGGGATTGCTCCGACCCAGGTGTAGGACCTTGCACTTGTCATGGTTAAACTTCATGAGGTTGGCATCAGCCCACCTCACAAGTGTGTCAAGGTCCCTCTGGATGGCATTCCTTCCCTCCAGTGTATCAACCGAACCACAGAGCTTGGTGTCATCAGCAAACTTGCTGAGGGGGCGCACTCAATCCCACTGTCCATGTCAGCGACGAAGATGTTGAACAAGACCGGTCCCAACACCGATCCCTGAGGGACACCACTCGTTCCTGGTCTCCAGCCGGACATTGAGCCATTCACCACAACTCTTTGTGTGCGGCCATCCAGTCAGTTCTTTATCCACCGAGTGGTCCATCCATCAAATCGATATCTCTCTAATTTAGAGACAAGGATGTCATGTGGGACAGTGTCAAACGCTTTACACAAGTCCAGGTAGATGACATCAACTGCCCTACCCCTGTCCATCAGTTCTGTAGCCCCATCATAGAAGGCCACCAAATTGGTCAGGCAGGATTTCCCCTTAGTGAAGCCATGCTGGCTGTCACCAAGCACCTTGTTGATTTTCATGTTCCTTAGCATGCCTTCCAGGAGAACCTGTTCCAAGATTTTGCCAGGCACAGAGGTGAGACTGACTGGTCTGTAATTCCCTGGGTCATCCATTTTCCCCTTCTTGAAAATGGGGGTTATATTTCCCTTTTTCCAGTCGTCGGGAACTTCACCTGACTGCCACGATTTCTCAAATATGATGGCCAGCAGCTTTGCAACTTCATTTGCCAGCTCCTTCAGGTTCCGCGGAGGGATCTCATCAGGACCCATGGACTTGTGCACGTTCAGATTTTTAATATGGTCTCGAACCAGATCCTCTCCTACTCTGGGCCCAAGGTCTTCATTCTCACAGTCCCTGCATCTGCCTTCCAAGACTTGGGTGGTTTGGTCAGAGCCTTTGCCAGTGAAGACTGAGGCAAAGAAATCATTCAGAACCTCAGCCTTCTCCAAATCCCATGTAGCCAAAGTTGCTTTAAAGTGATTTGTTTTCAGGCAAATCCATTAGAAATTATTATTATTAGAAATCTTTCTTTTATGCTTTCAGAATATTTGAAGTGAATAACAATACCAATGCTGCTTATTGAAGAGTGAAGCCTTTTCTATAGGTTGGTTAGGGAAGAGACCAAGTGACAAATAGGGATTAGTATGAAAGCTACCAAATACTTTCTCATACCAGTTTTCTTTTTGCAATGAGTGGTGAAATGTTTGTATTTTTAAAGAGTAAGAATGGAAGGACGGGATAATTTTGAAAAGTGGTTGTATTAAATGATTCAGTGGTGCAGTTCATACTAATGTTTATTTATTTATCTATTTATTTATTTATTTATTTATAGTTGTGGCTTCACTCTTAGTGCTAAAAATGCAGGAAATTCAAAGCTAACTGTTGTGTTTTGAAAAATAGGATTCAGCCTCATAGAATGGTTTGGGTTAGGAAGGACCTTAAGATCACTAGTTCCAACCCCCAGGCAATGGGCAGGAACACCCCCCACTATATCAGGCTGCTGAAGGCCTTGTCCAGCCTGGCCTTGAACACTCTCTGGGATGGAGAACTTGGAGCTTCCTTGGGCAGTGCCTCACCACCCTCACAGTAAAGAACTTCTTCCTTATATTCAACCTTAATCTCCCCTGTTTAAGTTTAAACACATTACCCCTTACAGTCCCTGATGTATAGTCCCTCTCCTCTTGTGTTTTTTACAAGAAGAAACATTTCTTTGGGGAAATGACACTCTCTTGCATCTATTGTAGGTTGATTACATGGATGAAAATGAGGAGTATTTTCAACGTCAAGCTTCTCATAGGCAGTCTCGAAGAAGATTTAGGAAAATCAACCAAAAAGGAGAGCGACAAACCATTATTGATACTGTTGACCCTTATCCCGTGGGGAAGCCACCTCTACCTAGAGGCTACCATACGGTAAGCTGTCTGTATTTATGGTTTCCCAGAATATAAATAGGAAAATTACCTAAAATGAAACAAGCAGAATGGCTAAACTTGCTGGTATCTTTAAGTAAGTGTGCTTCTGTAGGGAGGTTTCCCCTTAAAATGGTGCAAGTTTGACTTCATCAGTACATAGAATCATAGAATAGATGAACACACATGAACATGTGTGCACCTTAAATCTTAGTTCAGAGTTGAACTACAGTTCAACTACAGAGTTGAACTACAGTTTCTTAGAGTGTGAATGTCATGTATGATTTCTTAATGTTCCAGTCATTATTTGAAATTGTGAAAGAAACTATGTTCTCATTTCCTTTTGCTATGAAGTTACAGTACAAATAGTTTAGTGTACAGTGTTAAAATGTCAGTGAAGCATTCTTTGGCATATAACAGTTGTTGCCTGAAAACGACTGTGCTGCATTGCAGCAGGCCAAAAGTTTGGATTAAATATGTCTTTTCTTTCTGGAATTCAGAATTTAAATGTCAAATTACTTTTACTGGTGTCTGCCTCAAGAGCCTTTTTCACTTGGTTTCCGTGAGCTGCATAGGTTGCCCATCATCAGGGAGATCATTTGGTCATTTCACTTGATATCTTCTTTTGGCGTAATCTTCAGTGTTGAAAGTTTTCAGGCTTTCTCTTGAGATTAAAATAAATTGCTAATTAAAATTTATTCTATGAAACATTTTATATAGCTTTTAAATTGAGAAAAGCTCTATTAGATTAACATGTTTGTTTGGTATTGATTTCAACCGTAAGCCAAAGACTAGAAAGGCTGTTTGTCTCTGGCTCTAGTTTATTCGTTTAGGGCCACAAACCTAGAACCATAAAGGCATGCGCATAAATAACTTTGTGCATATTTAATCTAATTGAGTTTGTTGGGCTGAAATTTTGCACAGTGTAAGCCACATGCATGTAAATTTGCAGTATTAGAACTTTAGTGTTCTTAAAATACTGTCTTTGATCCAATGCAGTTGTAGGTTTTCTCCATTTTTCCTTCTTTATCGGTATTCCTTGACTTGTTTGCCAGTTCCCTGTATATTCAATGTGTGTCTCTAAGTGTGTAGATGTTTGATTACATCTGTTAATTATACAGGCTTTTCCTCATGAGCTGAATAATTACATTTTATGCCAACAATTTGTTTTTGTTTATACAACAGATTTTAATAATTTAATTTTCAGTGCGGTTTTAATTGCCTCTAAATTTAAAACGGATTGAGCCAGTTCACTTGGTTTGAAGATGAAACACTTGTCTGTTTTTTTGAAAAAGTAAATATGCTGTACTGTACTTTGTAGGAATTACAGGAAGAATTACTTTAATTCATATTATTTATATGTGTATGTTGTGCTTAGCAAACAGCTCTAGTGTGATTTTGATCTAGCTCTAGAAGGGCAATATTTAGATTACAGACAGTGCCATTTGCATTTGTAGGTCCTTGCCTGTTGTATAAATTTCACTTTAGGTATGCTTAATGAGTTTTTGTAAGCTTAACTGGTACTAAGAGCAAAAGTCCATTGTGTGCCATTCTGTTGTGTGAGTTCATAATGATTTTATGTATGTGTTGGGAAGTTCATTGCAAGCAAGATTTCATATTGAGTTTGAAGAGATTGCCAAATAAACTGTAAAATTTGCAATAATTACAGACAAATGCTGCTTAAAAAAATGTAATATAATGCATATGACTAAATTTCCCCTGTCCCAAAGGAAATTGAGTCAAATATTCTCAAATGAGTTTTACAATGTAGTCAAGAGTCTCTGGTCCATTCCCTCATATTTTTTACAGTATTTGGTGATCTTTTTTACATTGTTCTTTCATACACAAGTAGTAATATTTCTACTGTTTTAACCATACATGTTAAAGGCTGCATTGTCTGTTTGCCTTTCCTAGTTTATGTCCCTTGACCTCATTTTTTTTAATCTTGTTTTCTTAAAAATTCACTGAAGAAAGCAGGTTTTTTGAAACAAATAGCTATTCCAAACATATTATATAGCGCAGATCTTGTGGACTTTTTGCCCATCCATTCTTTGGTCAGTATCTGTAAAGGTCTCACTTTTGGTTCTACTTCTTAATTTTGGATAAGGAAAGAAGCTTCTAAAACCATGCAGATGTTCAGATATTGCAGTGAATAATGTGCTAAAGTAAAATGGAAAAAGAATTAATATGATGCATTTGTTTTCAAGTTTGCTCTTCCGTGTGGATGTGTTTTGGTTTAGTGTTAGGTACATGAGATTCAAAGTAGTAAAGCTGCTTTGATAGCATTCTCAAAATCTTCACATATTTTCTTTTATTTTCTCTAAATCCATAGCTACTGGGTAGAATGATTTTTTTTTAATTTGATAAATTGTTCATGCTTTTTTTGCAGTGGTCTCTGAATGCTTTCCTTCAGAAAGTTCAGACAGTCTTTTCTGAAGAAAGTTTTCTATATTTTTATGAAAACGTAGAGCATAACATAGAACTTACATGAAGATGCATGGCTGTGCTTTTCAAGAGTTAAATGCAGTGCTCTCAGTTGTGGCATGGCTTTCTGCAACAGAGTCAACTTGTAGGGAGGATGATGGACCTTCATTAACATAATTTTAACATTATCTTCATAGTGGTGGAATGTACTATGGCATGTCTGATAATGTTCATCTTTTCCTTTCCTCCTATATGGCATTCATTTCATTTTGGCTCACAGGAATGCACTAAACCTCAGGTATTGTAACTTACTGTGTATGGTCCACTAACAATTTACTTGTGGGTTTGCGGTGTGATATCATAATTCTGATGCAATGTTATGACTAAAATTGCCTCCTAGCCTTTGCATTGATACTTCAGCAGTCTCACTGTGATATAAAAATACTAATGCAAATGTGGAATTTGGTGACAGCTCAGTATCCCTTGCCCAGCTTGATTGATCCTTGCTTTGATGTCTGTGATTTAGAGAAAATGCAGAACAATAAGCAAAGGGTATATTTAAAATACTTAGTGTTTGTCAGACACTTTACTCAAGCATCTCTTCCATGACACAAAGGACTTAATTTTTGATTTTGATTTTAAAAGTAGTCCCCCTGTTGTTGTTTAGTTACCTTGATGTCAGTAGAACAGGCAAATTATAGTGTGACAAGATGAGCACCAAAGTAGCAACAGAAAGATTCTGTTAGTTGAAAACTTGTAAGAGTGCTTCTAGTTTGTCTTCCATTATGATTATGTGCATAAAGTAGCTGGATTTTGTAGACCCTAACAAAGTATGTGTAATTGGCCATTATTTGAAGCCTGCTTGTCAAGCTAGGGAGGAAAGTGTGCCTGAGTGTCTTTTGAATGGTATCAAACCAAACAAAATAGAGAAGTTTTCCCTGACATCTGATCTCAAATGCAAAGTAATCTGAAGATCTGAGTGGCATCTTTTAAAGTTAACTTGTATTTGTAGTTGCATTTGTCACTGCCACTACTGAACATCCACCAAATACAATGTTTGGTAAGAATGTGTCTTGTCAAGCTGTTAAGTGCCCACACTCTTATGTCTGAGAAATCTCTTGTGATAGAACTGAAAACAAAACTATTGTTTAGCTTCAAAATTCTTCCTTTTCTCAAACATTATTTTGGTCAATTCTGATATTTTATCAAGAAATGTGTTTATTTTAAAAGTTCCTTCTGTATCACATTGTGCTGTTCACTTCTTTATATAAAAGACTTAGAGGGTTGAAATTTCAGCATGGTTCCACTATCACAGGCAAGTGACTTCTGTGCTGAAGTTCTCCCTTTCTTCAATGTGTATGGTACAGTTAGTTGTTCTAGGAATCCAGTTCATTATCTTCAGATCAGTGCTCACCAGTTTTTCAATGGAATGATCCCAAGTAACCTATGGTTACTAAAACATTATGTCTAAGAGTAATAATGTGCTTCTCAAATTCTGATAGGAATTTGAAATACTTTGTAGCATTTAGATATGTATTGTACTTAGGCATATTACTTTTGGAACAAGTGTTGCTGATTTCTAGGGTGAGGAAAATAGGAAGTTAATGTATGGGAATAAAATTAGTGTGCTGATAAAATTGCATCCTTTTTGCCACCATTCGTATTTTGGTAAAATGGATCTGTTATTTTTCAGGGAAGAAAAAAAAAATCCTGTTAAGTTTAGGTTGAGCTGTTGCTTGAATCTGGAAAACCTTGTTTAGGTTTTTGTGATAGCAAATTTTTACCTCTGCTTCTGCTGTGTCAGAAACTGCCTTTAACAATATTAATGTTAACACCTTACTTAATAATAGAAATAGGATTTAACTTCTGAATGTGGATTTTCTTTCAGTGTGTGTCTATACTTGAGGCTACTTAAAAGTTTTTAATGAAAAGCCCTTGTTTTGAGTGACTTGACTGAAAGAGTGCGGACCCATTTTTCTGGGTCCACACTTTTTTTCTGAGTACCTACATGGCTTTTCTTCTACTTTAGGCTGCTTGTGCTTTTTTTGTTTTGTTTTGTTTTGTTTTTTAAACCGTAAAGTAGCATATTCATCAATGGAGTGAATTTAAATAAGGATAGACTTCCTTGTAGTATCTTTGTGCTAATAAACTTTGTGGCTGTTTCAGTGCCTCTGCGCGGAATGGTCATACCCAGCCTGAGTGCTGGTGAGCTGGTTGTTGTGTATATAATGCATGACATATTTAGTGTAAATTGCAAAAGTTCATAAAGGAAAAATAAGTTTGTCGAAAATAAGATGCTGTTCTTTAGTAGCATAGAGGTTGTGAGTAGTAATTTGTAACTCCCTGTTTTGTTATAGTCTGTATCTCCTGTGCCTTAGACTTGGTATGTAAACTGATATGCGAGCTTTTACTAGTCTGTACCATAGCCTTTTCTTTGCTAAAGGCAAAATATCAAAGCTTACTGGGGAATATTTATAGAGATGCAGGTAGGTCTGTAAATAAAACACTGAAGCACCAGTGAACAGCCCTGAACAAGAAGTATAGTGTGTGGTGCTTTACTCTATCCAGATCTGAATTATTGAGAATCTTTCCAGATTTGAATTAGTTAACAGGCTTATGAAAATTGCTGCTAGTGCATCCTCAGCCGGTCTTTTTAAAGCCAGCTGCTGAAATCCTTGCAGAAGGTCTTTCTGCCTTTTAGTAGCCTTTTTTTTATCCTATTTAGCTTGAGATTCACATGAGGTGACAATCCGTTTATCTGGTGTTGGAAGGAAAAGAGCAGTGGGTATGGAGCCGTCAATAACTCCAGCTTCTTCCCCAAGTTACAAGCATGTAATTATTTTATCCTCGCACACTGTGCTATAGAGCCAGTCATCACGCTGATGTGTAAAGGGCAGACAAGTATTGTCCTGGACTTTATTTGAGGGGCGTGACTGAAAACTTGCATAAGAAGAGGGTGGAAATGAAACCATGTCTAATGTTGCTGAGTCAGGTCTCATCTGCAGCCATGACTTCCTGAAAAAAAAAAGATTTTTTTCTAGCTTTTTTTTTATATTATGTTTTAAAAAGTATTTGACCCTGCTCATGTAGTACTAAACTGTAGAAACCTTGCTTGCTGACTCAATTTTCTCTTATAGCTAATAGTTAGAGCAAAGCATTGGCAAAGTATCCTTTTTTTCCTAGTAAAATTTGCATTCACATTGTCTGCTGAGAGTCTAAAATTCCAGGATCGAAAATTTGTGTTCAGAATGTTCTCTTTTATGAAACAAATTTGCCTTTTCCTTTGTCTGCAAAATTACATTTCAACAATCAACAAAGCTGTTATATATCATATAACATTTAAGAAGGATTTAAAAAAATCTGAATTTTAATTTTTTCTGCCTGAATTTCATGCCAAAACTTAGTTGTTTTCCTTTATTCAGTGGGTGAGGCTACTGAAGCGATGTGGAAGTTTACAAGAGGAAAAGAAGTGGTTTCTTGTGGCTAATATAGTTGATGAGAATTCAAAAAAGCTGATTCTATTTTATACTTTTATATATGTCCAGTGTAATTTCCAATGACACTTAATGTTGAAAACATTAAGCTCAATACAATTGCTTCTCTGCATGTATATTTATGTTTGTTGTAAAATATGTATTACTGGATGTATTCCCATGGACCACTACAAATGATCATGAAATACCTTATATGTGCTTGCTTCTCGACCATGTAGACTTCACAGTTTTTTGTTATATCTTGGTAGCAGCCTTCTAATATCTGAGGGGGGCCTACAAGAATGCTTAAGAGGGATTCTTCACTGGGGACTGTAGCGACAGGAAAAGGGGTGATGGGTCAAACTTAAAGAGGGGAAGTTCAGGTTAGAAATAAGGAAGAAGCTCTTTACTGTGAGGGTGGCGAGGCAATGGAACAGGTTGTCCGAAGAACTGGTGAATGCTCCATCCCTTTGCAGTGTTCAAGGCCAGGTTGGACAGAGCCTTGAGCGACACGGTCTAGGGTGAGGCATCCCTGCCCATAGCAGGGGTTTGGAATTAGGTGATCTTAAAGGCCTTTCCAACCCTGACTATTCTATAATTCTAGGATAAAATGTGTTCTTGTTAGTGCATTGTATTCTACACAGTAAACTGCTGCCAAGAGAGTAGTGTACTTAGTCATCTTTATTACATATAGAATTTCAGTTATTTTAGTTTGGATCAGTAGGAACAGTTGTCAGATACTCAATCTACAAGAAATCAGTTTAAAAGAATACCGTCAATCTTTCAAACCTGTAAATAGCTGCAGCTTTTAATGTTCCTGATGATTATTAGGATTATCTAGAACTTTCATTCCAATATAACTTCACTTGATAAAACAAAAGCAACCCACAGAATCAATCATGAATATTCACATTAAAAAAAAAAAAAAAGCAAAAAAAAAAAAAGCAAGCTTTCTTTTGGGAAGAAAGAATCAAATCTGAGTTAATTTGCCAACTCCAGGAAAATTATTTGATAGGGCAATGAAAAAGGAAGTGCGGACACACTGAAAGCCTGACTTTATACAAGGATGTAAAGAATATGAAGAGATCATGGGGAAAAAGACCAATTTTTTAAAAATCCTTGATCTTGAAAGTATTAAGTTACAAAGGAAAACTACAAACAGAAAAACTATCGGGTATCCCAGTCAGGTACACTTGGTCATCAAAAACGTTTGGGGAAGCAGGATGTTTAAGGGGTTTTGCTTTAGAGGCTCACATGAGTTGTAGCAGCTGAACCTATTCAAATATATCTAATTTTTAAATGCAATGCTAATTTAGCGTTCCCTCAGATAGTCCCTTTAGTCCCCCTCAGGAGAGGGGAAAAGTATGAATAACAAAGAGAAAGAAAGCCAAAAAGTATCTGTTAAGTGGCATATGCAGAATGAAAGCAAAAAGGTCATCTTGCTTGCATTCTGTTCTTGTTTCTGAAACAAATTAATGTAAGCAAAAGAAATGGTAATTCAAAACATAATTGTACACACACCTAAATTTACATTGTATTGTATGGGAAGTAGCATGGTATGCCAGGGTGTTTTAATCACACTTTTACACAAATAATGTATGTCTCTTTGCTCAAACAGATTTCTTTAGTGATAACAAATTCAGTATAAAATAATTTATCTATTATTTATTTCTAGTGTTTATATTTGAAATAAAATATACTGTACTGATTGTATCATTAATAAAAAATAGTGTCCTTTTACCAGGAATATTTGTTTAGTTGCTTTTGTTAATTTACAAAATTCAGTCTGCAGTTTCAAAAGCGACTGTTTTTATTGTTGCGTGATGGTGATAATATATTCATGATGTGGAATGAGATTGGTGCATGCATCATACTAGGGAGTGGTACAAAATACTAAATATACGTAGGCTGTGTATATAATATTTGAACAGACGCAGTAATGCTAATTCCTGAAGTGTGTAACTATGTTATATTACATAAAACTGGTATATTTTGAAGTGAGGCACTGCAAGAATTGTGGGGTAATTTTGTCTGAAATATGAAATTCCTGAGATGACTTGGACGGTTCCCATTAACCTTTTTTTTTTGCATAGAAGTTGGGTGTTTCTGTGTGGGAACATCCACTGTTAATGTAATAATGTCAGTACACAATTCCCACCCCTGTGTTCTGTGGCAAAAACAACCTTTCAGCCTTCTTCTTTCAGCTGTGTTGTACTGTTTAAAGTTATGCATTATGTTATGTATTATAGTTAATATATGAGCAATGCTATCATTTTATTTTGTGTAGCACCCGAAGCAAAACAAAATTGTTAGTTCATAATCCTTTCAGTAATGTCTTCTGGCAAGCTAATGCAAAATTAATGACATGCAGTGTGTTATTTACTCAACTTGCAGCTTCTGTCAGAGGATGTCTATTTTTATCTATTACATCATCCCTGCTGCAGAACTTATATATCCATTGGGATTTACTGTTCTTCCATTCCCTTTGGAAGTGCTCACATTGATGTCATAACTGTATTTGTAATTGTGATTAGATTTGAAAATTCAAAGAGAAACATTGAATCTATGCAGTATTTTCTGCTACTGAAGTGTCAGTAATACTACCAAGTTTCTTGATTTTAGATATACTACTAGCACTTGGTCCTGTTTACAGCTTGTAGGGTTGCTAGTACTTTATGACCACACATATGTGAAACTTTGGTTAATGATAGCATAGATTTTCCAGAGTAGCATAATTTTTTTGCTGTTACTGACTTGTGATGTACTTTTTTAATATTATATAAAAGATTGCTTTTCAGAGATGTAGGGCATAAAACTAAATGTGAGGCTTGTCATCAAAGCAGAGTTATTCATGCAGAAGAAAAATGAATTTTTCATAACTCTTTTCTAAACTGATTGTTGTATAATGTAACTAAATACAAATATTGGATTTCTACCACTTGAACTTCTTGAGGAAGATTAAAAGTCACACACTCGTGTTCTTAAATTTTTTTTAAAAAAAGGATATGCTCATTAGTGTAAGGTTGTTCATTTAGACACAGTGTTTGCCTATAAAGTGCATATGGAAAAAGGGATCTGCCTATGCAGTATGTTTGTGAAATACCAATAAAGGTCCTTTCAACATTGGCATTTCTATACAGATAAGCATCATGAGAGATAGTCCTGATGTAGACATTTGCCCGCTAAAGCATATAAAGAAGCTGTCAGTTCGTTTTTCCCAAGCATCTGAGCCACTCTTTTGTAAGCTGTGCTTGATATACTGACTTAAAGATAAAATCATTAGCATTAGGTGTCAATCTTTCCACAAAAGGTTTTCATTAATTTTAATAGTGCTTTTGTATTTCATTTGAATCATTTAAATGATTATTTTGCTGAGCGAATTGCAAAGCTCTAAAAAATTAATTAAGTAGTACTTTAAATATCCTGAGCAACTAGGGAAGTATGTATAGAATTAAAACGTGGAAAGGTGGAATGTCTGGAGAAGACAAACAGCATCCTGGCTTGCATCAGAAATAATATGACGAGCAGGACTAGGGAGGTGATTGTCCCCTCCCTGTACTCAGCACTGGTGAGGCCACACCTTGGAATACTGTGTTCAGTTTTGGGCCCCTCACCACAAGAAAGACACTGAGATTCTGGGGCATGTCCAATGAAGAGCAAAGAAGCTGATGAAGGGTCTAGAGCACAAGTTTGATGAGGAACAGCTGAAGAACCTGGGATTGTTTAGCCTGAAGAAGAGAAGGCTCAAGGGGGGACCTTACCACTCAACAACTACCTGAAAGGACGTTGTGGTGAGGTGGGTGTTTGTCTGTTCTCCTGAGTAACAAGCATAGGACAAGAGGAAATGGCTTCAAGTTGTGCCAGGGGAGGCTGAGACTGGATATTGGGAAACATTTCTTCACATAAAGGGTTGTCAAGCATTGGAATGGGCTGCTCAAGGAAGAGATGGAGTTACCATCCCTGGAGGTATTTAAAGGATGTGTTGTATATGTAGTGCTTAGGACACAGTTTCTTCGTGGACTTGTCACTGCTAGGTTAATAGTTGGACTTCAAGATCTTAAAGGTCTTTTCCAACCTAAATGATTCTATGATTCTAGGTCCAGAAGGCTATTCTTGCATTTTTGATTTTGTATTTGCAAATACTTTTTTTTTTCCCTTGGACAGCCGACATATGTTTGTTCCTTACTGTTGTAGTTATCACTTATGAAGGGGTGAAGTGGAAGGGAGAAAGACAAGACTGTTTCCTATGTATTTTGATATGTTGATGTTATGCATGATGGTTCTAGTAAAAACTGGAACCTGTTCCAACACGTTTAAACATGACCCTTCCATGATGAGTTTTAATGCATGAGTATCAAATTAGTTTGATATAAGGAAGGAGATGATTAGAGGCAATGCAAGTGTTTAGTAATAACACAAGAATTGTAACCTGAAACTCCTGGCTTCTAGTCTGATGTCATGATCTTAAACAGTAAATTGTGGAAGTAATTAGAATGGTAATAGTAAATTAAAAGTAAATTGTATAAACTTAGTTTAACATAGCTTGGATTTTCATTTGTTAGAAGCTTTGTGCCACTTGTAACTTTTTCTATGTGGAAATAATGGCATAATTCCTATTTGTGAATTCTTTTTTTATAATTTTTTTTTAAAGGTGCCCCAATTCCTTAAGACTAAACATTTTAGATATTGAAAACATGCTTAAGGAGTAAGGGTGTTGACCAGGGTCTCAGAGATAAATCTTTGAGGTTGTGTCTGGAATGCTAATTTAGTGGTGGTGGGTTTCTTGAGGTGAAAGCGAATGAGGTTCTTTGGTTTCTTTCATAGCTGTGTTTGTTTAAAGTGAAGGAAATGCATTTGTTACAATGGTAATTGCACATTCGACATGGTTCTGCTTTTAAGCTTTTAGTTGAGACTCGGTAGCCCAAGTTGCATATACCAGGCTTCTCTCAAAGTGCTTTCAGAGCTGTCAATGAAGATGCGGCAATATCCATCACACTGTTCAGGTAGTTTTAGTCTTAAAATTTAAACAGAGATTTGTCTTGGCTAAAGGTGCTGGTTAGGAAAAACGGTGGAATGATTTGTTTTATGTAAACACTAAGTAATCTGAGATAAACCCTTCAAATGTGTAGACCCTTTTTACTTTATTGGGTAGATGTATATATTACAGTGCCCTGGCTAGTCCTGTTAAGTGTGAGTGCCATTGTCCATGCTTGTGTCTTGCAGTAGGTGACAGGTTCAGGGAAGCTATCAAGTCCCGAGTAAAGGAAGGTAGTTACCTTGGATTTACCACAACGTTTGTATGTAAATTCTTTCCCTCTCTTTCACTGCCCTGTTAAGATGCTTATTTAGCCATACTCAGGTTGCTGTGAAGCAAAGTTGTTCTTGGATGTGAGGTTAAGAATTCTGGAGCACTTTTAAAATTTGTGGTATTTGCACATCTCTGATAGGAAGATTTTGTTTCCTTTTTTCATAAAAAAGGCTTTTGTTGTTTTATGTAAGATGTAGTCAAAGTGTTAGCATTCTGTTGTATGAGTAATGGGTATGGGGAACTGGGCTTCAGTTTTGAACTATTAGCCTTAATTATCTTTGATTTTTCAGATAGAAAAGTTTCTACAGGCACCTGGAACAGCCGACAGATGTTATGGGTGTTGTTCATGTGGCTGGCATAAAAACTCTTGTTTGCTCTGTTTTGCATTGTTTGTATCTGCTTCTGTGTATTTATGCACGCAGTGCTAAAATGTAAAATATTTTTCCTTTTCATATCACTAAACTACATTCTCTGTGTCACTCTTGAATGTTGCAATTTGGAGAGTATAAAGGCCTGTAGCTAACTGGTTTTAAAGTCTGCAAATGATCCATGGTATGCTAAAGATCATCTTCAAAGTAAGCACACTGACAGCTTTTTGAGTAGTAAACTTGGAATACAAAACAGTGTAAAATCAAAGTATTAGGGAAACTCAATCTAGGAGGTGCATTTCCACAGACTTTTATTTAGCACGTCTATACCTAGGTAACTGATCTTGTAAATGCAAGGGGAAAATGTAGTGTTAAATTTACAGAACGGGACATCCATTAATTGCTGGTACTTGGCTCCCTAATTTATTTGACTGGGGAAGAGGAGAGGGAAAAAGCGTTTCTTAGAATTTTGTATTAAGGTCTCTCTACCTGAATGTTGTGATGTTGTGTTCTGACTTTTTTTCCTATCTAAAAAAAATTGGCTCATTTTGCTTCCTAATTATTTCTAAAAACAAAAGACAAGTGAAGTTGCATGGGGTTTGTTACTGATAAAAGCAGAAAGTCTGGATAAATGATTTCTATACAGTTGCTAGAGCCAGAGCACAAAGCTCTCAAGGTGTATTAGTGAATGGTGCATTACACAAGGGAGGATATGCAGTGCATGAGGTAAGAGTTCTCCAAAAAGAAAATGATCTTATACTGGTAAACTGTTTTAGTGTTGAGTTTAATTTGCAGCCCCTAGAGTATGCTCTTTGGAGAGTCTCCTTGGATAAGACTGTGGCTGGAGACAAAAACAAAAGTTACTTCCTTACAACATATGATTGAATTGAATGAAAATCCTCTGTAACAGCAACTGGCCTTTTCTAAGTTAAACTTCCCCAAAATACTGGAGATAAGTAGCTAGTTACCCCAGGACATGTCCAAATAAACATTCAAAAAGATAGACAGAAAGGTCTCAACATCAAATATGGTAGTAAAAATAACATACAATTTCCACCATTGTTTGGGGAATCTGGAAACCTAACTGGCAGACTGGAGGCTTCCTGTCAGTCCTGTCTATGTCTGCACCTTGAACATAGTGATGAGTTTCAGATACTCCTTGAAGTTTCTAAATAAGTTCAAGAAAAGCTGTTAGAAAGTATATTGTATTCTCTTCAAATAAATACTCCCCCTCCACTGCTGCCAAAATCTCCCAGTGAACAAATAAGCAATACAAAGCAACAGAAAAACAGCTAGCATTTAGAGAAGCTTGGAAAAATCTGTTTTTTTTTGTTTGGTTTTAATCCATTAATGTTTAAAAATGAAACATTAAATATTTGTTCCCCTGCTTTGGGTCTCAGATTCATTCAGTTCCTTACCAGAACAATCATCCTTGCAATTCAAACATGTTTGATTATTTCAGGTAACACGATTCTGTGGGGCTGGTAAAGAATGTAACAGTCTAGAACGTGGACAGTTGATAAAAGTCAGGGAGTTTTCTGAGGTAAATTCTTGCCTTTAACAGTGCAGCAGTAGAATACACATGAAAGAGGTATTCATTTATCCAGCTTCCATGAAGTTTTCCTGCATTATTATGCATTATTTTGGGATGCCTCGCATAAGTGAAGAACTCGTGTCTCTGGATTCCTGTTGTGAAATTATTATGGACACAATGATAAGTGGGGTATTTTGTGAGTATTTTTTTGTTTTGCTTTTCCTCCAAGATAGTGAGGTGATTTGTATCTCAGTAGTGAACCTCATCCCAGCAGGTATGGATGTCAAGGTATCATCTACATCTGGTAAAGCAGCCTTGCTTGTCCTTTATGCCCAGTATCTTCGTTCTTGACCTTGAAGGAGTGTTCAGTTTTTTGCTTTCAGGCTTTCCTTCACATTTTAAAAGCAGAAACCACATTCTCATGCTCTCTGATTAATTAGGATGTTATCTTTATCTCTTGTCCTTACACCAGAATGAGAAAATGCTACGAAGATTGGGGAAAACTTCATCTGTCTTGACAGTCTGTAGTTTTTCCACTCCTGCAGTACTTGAAACAGTTAAAGAAATTAATCTCTGACTGTTCTGCCAATTGAAGTCATTAAGATCTCAAATTTTAATGTCTAATTTTTAATATTTAATAATGAAAATACATTTAATAATGAAATTACATTTTTAAAGCCATGTTATATGTGTTAAGGTTTAGGCTTATGTAAGTAATAACCCTTCGCTTTTTCTAAAATCTCAGGTAAATCAGCTAAACATCACATGAAATGACTTCACAACCATACACATTAAACATGATTTTGATCTTGCAAGTAAAATTTAATAAGTAACACCTTATAAGTGTTGCAGGAACACAAAAGTTGTGTTGATCTTTAATAGTTTGTTTATATTAAAAGCAATGTTATATTTAAAGCATAAATAAATATATTGTCTTTGTTTATATTAAAAGCAATGTTATGTTTAAAGCATAAATAAATACATTGTCCAGAGAGAAGTTTGTGTGCTCTGCTATAGTAGTGAGCCTTTGCTGAAGTTGCTCAAGCTAAATTAGATCCACTAGGAATGGGACATCTTGTCACATTTGGGATGAGTATCCATCAGTTATAGGTTTTCTTCATGTCTGTTCTAACATAATTTAAAGATAATTCAATGGCAAGTATTTTAAATGAATACTATAATTTGCTCCTATTTTAAGTTGGATGGCAGGCAAACAGAAAGTTAGCTGTACTGAAAACAGAGCTGTGCACAGAAGGTGACAAATGAGTCTGCCGTCAAAGGAAAGATTGGCAGCCTATGGCACATCCACCCAGCTGAGGCAACAGCATGACTGCTCTGGGCTTGTCATTATTTTAAAGATCTGTATTATAGATTCATTTGCAGCATCAGATCAACAGAAGGGCATTTGTTCAAATGGTCTGTAACATTAGTGAATGTGTTATCAAAACTGCGCACACCACTCCATTGTAACTGTTGCTTTGGTGTTGCTCATGGTGCAATATTACTATAATGATAATGCCACAGAATTATGAATAAAATTAAACTGGCAAATACTATTGCTTTATCCACGCGTTTTGGCCAAAGTGGTATTTTAGTCATTGAAATTCACCTTGGAGAGCAGATGTGGTAATTTCCCTTTATTCAACATAGTTTCTCAAAGTTCTTGAGAAAATGAAAATATGACAGGTGTGTGTGGACCATCCCCTTTCTGTGTTACCCTGATAAATAGGAAATTGCTTGCATGTGATTGGGTCATATGGACAGAGATTTTAATTACTGGCAGTAAATTTGCCTAAATTCATGAGAATAAAACTTTTGGATTGTATGGGACATATAAATGTATTGTAGCGTTTGGAGTGAATTATTGTTCCAGATTTTTCGTGGTTTCAGTTGGTGTTTTTAAAGCTGATGTGAGCATCAGATCCTATTTAGCAAACTCTCTCACAAGGCCAGTGGGAGACAGATAAAATGATAAAATTTAGAAGCGTATTCCACCTGCGCAACTGTGTAATATTCATGTAATAGTCCCTTTGCTGTGAATGGTTTTGGGACATGTAGTGGTTGTGGGGTTTTTGCCTTATTCTTCCATCTTTTTTTCTATTTCTTTGACTTCCTGCCACCCCCCAGTTTTCTAGCTACTGGAGTCATGAAGTGGCAGTAAATTTGGTGACCCTACAGTGTTCTGTTGCTTTTTGTCTAAGTTTTTGAACATGAAGGAAATGATACTTTAGAATGTGCTTAAAGGGAAGGGGAAAATGTGCTGATAACTTCTGGTTTTGAAGTACTTTTGGAAAAGAATGGGTTTTGTGTATGTAATCTTTATAAAATTTAAAGTACTCCTGTAAATAGTTATGAGTTAAGGTGACTGCTTAAAGTTGAAGATTTGAGGTAATCTGTTGTTGCAGTATTTGTCGTTAACCTAAAAAGGTTTAATGCTCCAGTCGGTGTTGACACTATTTAGGAAAATAGTATCGGGGGAGATTATGTTCTAGCGCATGAAATAGTTGAGAGGCATTGCAGTGAGATGATACATGGTGCTGAGATCTCTGCCATTTCTTACCTGGAATTCAGAATTACAGTTTATGAATCCTGAATCCTGTGGGTAGTCCAAGGATGTCCTAACATTCATAGTTACTTTTGAAAGGTAATTTTTAACCTTCTTAAGTGTGACTTACCAAGAGCTGCCAGCTTTCTTCTAAGTACATTATTTTGAAAGCAGTTGGGTATAGTCCATCATGTCCAATTGTTGCACATCAGGTTTATTAACATCTCACATTAATGGCCTAAAAACATTTCCAAAAATTTCTTGCTTTTTTCTCAAAATTTAAGTCTAAGCACGGAGTCCTTACATGGGTTTTGAAATACACATGAACGCAAAGTTGTAGTTAAGTTGTATAGAAACTATTCATACTTGTTTATGATAGAAATTTTCCAGGATACGTTGTTCTGGTATCTTACACTGATTTAAATTCCATTCGTTCTTCACTGAAACATCTAACAGTTCACTGAACTTTTGTTTTAATTATCTTTCTATGAAATATAATTTATATGGAATTATTTTCTGTACTGAGAATGGACAGTATGTAGTATCACAATGCGCCACTGAACCTGGAAGGTGGTGGCATTTGAGGAGGAAGGAATAGGGAAATGGAATCAACCATTATTTCTTGCAATTATTTTGATTCACAGATTGCCTGTGAGTTGTGTTTTCATCACCTAATTATATAAATAGCACTTTTTACTTTTTTGGCATAAAGAGGCTTTTTTCTATTTTGGAAGCCACCAAGGCTTTGAGCTTAATTTAAATTTTGTATTAATGTATGACATTCTGACTTAATTTCCTGACACCAAGTAGGGGTGTATAGTAGTGACCAGCATAAATAGTAAGGAAGTATTTCATGGCATTGTCATCTAGAAGTTTTGACTTTTAGTATTGTTTTAGTGGTTTTATTTATGGTTTTGTGTTACTCTTCAAGACTTATCCCACAGAAACCAGGGCTAGATTTTGGTTAAATGATGCAGAACAACACAAGCTGATGCAGAGTAAGATGCATGTTGATAGTAATGAAGTTCAGAAAGTGGTGTGCTGTGGGGAGTTTCTGTCTTGGCAGAACTTAATTTTTCCTGACATGAGCGTAAAACACCACGCTCAAACTCTGCTTATGGTGTTAACCGCAAGGCCACCAAATCAGACTCAAGAGGGTTTTAATTGCTTTGTCAACAAGTATTATTTTTTAATTTTGTACTGGAGAGGGTTTGTCTGAACTTCCTAGAATGAATAACTTCCGCTGCTTCTGGTCAGCGCTTCATCAGAAAATTGATTGTGCTCAGTATTAGACTGTTTTACAAGGCTTAAGCATAATTTAACATTTTTAAATCAGCTGTTGGTTGCCCTGGCACAATACAATTGCAGCAATTCTAAAGTAATTTTTGTAATTCAATTGTTTGAAGAGTAACTTATCATTTAGCATATACTAGAAGACCAAGGGCACAAGTGTCATTAAACTCTCATAAGTTTAAATATATTACATTTCAAATGTGGTGTGTACGAAATGATGTCCTTAGAATAGCTGTGCAAAAAATAGACCAGATATTTCATGATCTTTTCTTGCCTTACTAGATCATTTCCATTAATTTTTATGGCCTCATTTACTAGCAGTCATTGCTAGTACCAAAAGAAATCACTGTGCAACAAACTAAACTCAGTATCAGTGGACAGGCTATTCTGGTGGAAGGCAGGTGCAGATTGTATGGCATAGTATTCTGTAGTATTCATTTTTTTTCCTGCGTGTTTATGCCTGTGTAACAACTGCTCAGTCTTTTTTTTTTTTCTGTGCGTTCTTAAAAGAAAAAAAACAACAAACAAACCAACCCCGACTTTGAAGTTACTTAAAGCACAGATGATCTCTGATTTTAAAGAATGTGTTACAAACAGCTGTCCTGAAGTGGCAGCCTAATGGAAGATTGACATGTCCCTGTATACCCTGGTGTGGTTTCCCCTGTGTCAAGTGACTGGAATTCATGGCATTTAAGATGTACATTCTATAGGGCTGAAAGTTAGTTTATTGCTTGAGCATGGTTCAGCTCCTCTGCAGTATGTGGTTGCTGGTATAACATGGAAAGTGGTATAGTGTAAATGGGAGTGACTGGGAAAATTTCTGAGTTCAAGTACAATCAGTAAAGGAAATTATAAAAGCCCTATGTATGTCTATCTCTTCCAGCTCTTGCTTCCCCGTTTGTTTTTAGTGGAATTTGTGTATTCAGTGTGCAGAGAGAAGCAGGAGCTATATTCAGAAAGACTTCAAATGATGTGTTAAAGGGTTTTGGACTTTTATCTGCCACAGCCCATGGGTATCTCTGGCCTGCATAGTGGCAAAGCTGCTGAAAATCTGAGAGCTCAAGTGCACTGTTTATAAATACTTGATAACAATGTTTACAGCTCTGCAGCAACACTCTTTTGGGTGTGGGGAAAAAGGAGGTGATGTCAAACCCTCTGCTTTATCCTCATCTTCATGAAAAGTCGTGTTCAGCTCAGGATTTGGCGAGGTAAAGGTGGGTCTTTATTCCCACCCTGACTTCAGTAATATTCTTAGGAGCCAGCAGGGAACGGATCCCTCCCCTATGGGGCTGCCTTGATCTTCAGAGGCTGATACCAGATACAGGCAAGAGCTTGCTGTTTTATCTGCATTTTCCATCCCTACCTTAATGAGTGAAATGGTTAAGTATACGAGTGGGTGAGCCTCAAGGAATGTGTCTTCCATTTGACTTGAATATTTCGGTGGATAAAGGGTGAGGGAGGGAGAGGAGAGAGAGAGAGAGAGAAATCCATTTACATCACTCGAACTGCATTGAGTGTGTGCCTGTGTGCAGGTTAAGAGACAGACTACAGTGTCTTTGCTTTCTGCAGGAAGCAGCAATGCCGTTTGTATCCTAAGAGGAATTTTTTATTTAGAAAAGGAAGCATTCTTTCTACCCAGGAAATGGCTTTCCTTGTGCGTTGCTATGCCAACTGCCTGCAGCCATGGTCTTCCAAAGTAAGCACAATAACGTAATTATATTGGCGTATTGCATTCAGACTCATGATTCTCTGGGTTTTTGTGTGTGTGTAACTGTGTTGTATTTTTGTTGCCGACTCTTTGGGCAGTAGACATGCTTGTCTTGATTGCGGGGAACAGGCATCATAAAATTAAATGTCCATCAATGTCATGCTGCTGAGATTAATTGTGCAAACTTGGTTAGCTGAGTGGAACAGAGATCACTGGTCACTACTCTGTCAGCATCATTAGCAGCCAGGGGAGGAGGTCCCTATTTGCGTGCTCTGCCCAGATTTTGGGGGAGTGGAGGATAGTGGTGGAGCGGAGGGTAGTGGTGGAGCGGGGGGAGGCAGCGTGTGTGAGTGTGTGTGATTGCAAATGAAACAGGAGTATTAACAATGCTTGGCTGAATGCTGGAGGCTGGTTCCTGCACCCTGACTAATATAATACTGTATTAAGCCTTTTTGAGGGAGTCTCTGTGCAGTCAGCCATTTTAGCTTTTTTCCTCCTTTTTCTTTTCTTTCCATTCCTCAGGCTTAGGGAATGGTTTTGTTCCCCTGGATGAATGCTGGATAATGTAGGGTTTCATCAGGCTCTGTATGTCCTGACACGCTTAGACTTTGTGTTACAAAAATGGAGACTAACGCTGTCGTTTGGATTGCTGCTCTGCACTACAAGTGTGAGGGGGGTTTTGAGCTTACCAGTAGTGACACTTTTAGCTCCAGCTTGGTTTCACCCCCTCCTCCTCTTTTTAATTTAATGCTGTAGAGGGTGACTTGCCATCCATAAGAAATTGGTACATGATGTGTAAATTCAGTTCAGTTTATGTTTCTTCATTATGAAACCACTTGCAATCCCAGCTAACCATGGAGTTATGGGCCAGCAGGAGAAACACTCAGTAAGTATTGCAAATTCTGCTTGTTCTATCAATAACCTGTCATTGGCAAACTGCATGGAGGTTGAAACTGCTTGTCGTCCTGCTTGCGGGCTTTTCTGCTTGTGAGTTTAACAGTGGGTTTTGAGGGAAAGCTGTACCTGCTGTGGCATTAGAGTCGGTGGTTGTATTTAAGATTATTTTTAGCTTAGAAAAGGGAAGTCTGTAGGTTCATTTTGAATGTTAAAAATTGATTGAAAAAATGCTGGCATACCTTAATGGGGCAAGAAGCTATGAGCATTCTGTTAAAATCAGTATGCATTTGTTAAAACTTTAAAGAAATATGCAAACTGTATAACAAGTGATATAATTGTAGGTGGTGATAAGAATAGATTTATCCTGCCTAGTGTATGGTACTTGTGTGCTGTTGCCTTGTAGCATGGCGTTTAACATCTGTGATACACTTATGCTGAAAATGCAGAAACTGTTAGTAAAACATGGAATGAACAAAAGGCGTAAGTACTGCTGCTTTCTAATTGATCCCATGAGTCAGCTACACCTTTGTCATGCTTTAATCCCATAGGCTGCCTGTGTTTATTGTTTGGGAAAAATGCATTCATAAGCAGAAGAGCAAACATTATTTAAAAAGGCCTCAGGTGTCAGGAATTAGATATTTAGGTTTTACACGATAAAAAGATTGTAGAAGTGTAGATTCTTACTGCTCAGTTAGCACACTTAAATCTTCATGCCAGATTTTACATGGTTCAATATAATTTTCAATCTTACAATTTGTTTCTTGGAAAGATATTTTTATATATGTTATGTGCATACTGCGTGTGTTTAGAATGTGCAGGGAGTGTGTACAGTATGTTCAGCGTATACAGCTAAGAATTGTAAATATTGGGAAGATGTGATAGCAGGAACTTTTTAAAGGAGGAACATTTTCTCCAAGAATTCAGTTAGATTGTGTAGAAATATGGAAACTAACCTAGAAACATTTCAGAATGTGTCTAGTGGATTTTTCTTATGCATGCAACAGACATATCACATTTTCTTGTAGACTGTTCCTTCCTCCCCTTTCTTAATTACATTCTGAGTATAAAAGGAGTTCATGTTACCAAATCATTTGCTGCTCATGAAATATTTAGAACTGAATCTAAAAAATAAATAAATAAAATTAATTTCCTCCTGAACTTATTGAAGAACCTGAAATAGGATAGGATACCTTGAATTTGCAAATAGGAATAAAATGAGAAAGCTGCATAATTGTTGGGTTTTCCTTCTCTTTGTACTCTCCAAAGAATGTTGATGAAAAGTTCTAGATTGATTCTGATAAGCCAGCAAGTCTAACTGATGTAAAAGAATTGCTTATAGATAGAGGAAAAATATTAACCTGGCATTTTAGAGACACTATGTTGCATGCTCTGTCATATTTTAGTTGTATTACTTTGAGTTAATTAAATTGTAGAGATGCAGGATTAATAAAAGGGAAAAGATCAAAGTATTGCTTTACAAGAAAATTAGTTTACCTTAGAAATGTCCACATATATGTAAGAGAAAGAGTTGACACAGGGCTGGCATGCAATTGCAGAATTTGCATGAACAAAAGGCATAGTTTAGAGTTTATATAGAAGTTTAAGATGAAACTGTTAGAACACAACATAGCTCAGTGAAAAACACCATTTTGGCAATGAAACTTTCCATGCTTGTTCTCCAGGTAGAAGTTATTTTGCTTGGAAAATGGGACCAAAAGATGTGAATTTTTGATAGAGAGGAAAGGCAACCTTGGAGTTTCAGTGTATACAGACTTTATCTAGCTTTGTCTAAAAGGTAAACTTACTGAATTAGTACTTTTTGGTGATGTTATTTTCATTTTAGTATGTTCCCAGAATCCTAAATCTTTTCTTGGTATCTGATTTATTTCAAGGAGAAAGCCTTAATTACTTCTGTGACATCCCCACCTAGAGTCGCACGGCTTGATTTGCTGGGACAATCTGGAATTGGATGCAAAAATCTCTTGTGCAAGGCTTCACAAAATTCTGTGAATTAATTTTAGTTAATGCTGTTAAATCTTAATTTCACATTAGTTTAGTTAGGGAATGAGGGTTGTAGCTTAAATCTACTGTTCTGTGAAAATGGAATGCAAGCTGGCCATTATGTTCATCGTGGTGAAAATGAAGAGAGGAAAAGTAAGAAATTGTGTTGTGTTTCCTACATTATTTAATATAAGAAATAAAATCAACAGCATCAGTCAAGTGTGCTGGTCCTACATGCCTCATGTTTTATAAATGGGAAGAGTCTGAAGCAGTGTTACAGACACCTATTTGAAGGTTATGTTGATCTATAGGTGGTGTTCCTTCATACACAACTGTTGTCATCTAGACAGGGATTATGCTTTCGGTGAAAGATGGCAAAGTATTGTAAGCTGGATTGTTGCAAAAGTTTTTCTGCTTAGTTCTTGTATTTAGTGTACTTAACTAGATTTTGTGTATTTCACTAGGTTCGTTCTGTTTGCCTGTGTCCTTGCTGGTTTTTAGAGTCTTCTCAGCAAGCTTTGTAGTGCTTTCATTATAATTTTCATTACTTAGATGTTAGGAGGCTGAGTGATGTTTCAAAAAAAAAAAAAAAAAGTTGCTTTGTAGACGTTGAAACAACTATCCCTTGAAAAGTTTCACACATTGCCTCTTATACCTGCTTTATTATGTGAAAAAAAAATCACATGAAAGTCTAGCGCAAGAAGGTTCCCACTGTAGGTTTGGGCCTTCTAAAATGTTATCTTTCTATCTCATTTCTCCTGTGCCCTTCCTTGCATATGGTGTTCATAGGAACTTTAGTCAAGGTCTTCAAAGAAATAAAATTGACAGGTATAATGGTTTTTTAAAATGTGACTTGAGATGTGTAGTTCTTTCATGACTGTGTAATGATTAACAACTCATGAATTGCAGAGTACTTTGGAGTGACTTACGCACAGCCTTTAAGAAAGTTTAAGTTACATTTTTACTCTGAGTGTTATTGAAATGAAGTTTGCTAATAAAGGATATTTTTCACTGCCAGCCCAGTGACTGTCCTTTAGCGATCATGTAGGTGCTACAGTCTTTTGGTGTAGTTGACCTGTTTTGAATTGCTGAAAAATATTAAAAGTGGCAAGTCAAATCCTTGGCTTGTTATTCTATTTTAGTTCATGAAGATTTGTGGCACAGTGCTAGGTGCTCCCTCACTCCCAGGAATGAGAAGGGAGTGGTATTTTGAGGAACAGTCTTGAGTGGGAATTGTTCAAATAAACTTGTTCTAGTTTGATGTGTAGTAAGGTACTGGCTAGCTTGCTTTCCTAAGAAATCTAGGACTATACAGAATAAGCATAATTTTATGTTACTGGAAGAGATCATCAGTGTTATTTTATAGCTCAGACAATAAGTGTAGCTAGGGATAGTTACTTGTCCTTTGAATGAGCTTTGCACAGCACGAATAACACATGGGAAAGAGGTGTGATTTTGTGATCAGGTGGCTGTACTTGGTAGTCTTTTATGTGTTTATATATATATATCCGGAAAAGAATAGATATAAAAAAAAGAATTTCAACTAGGTAGTAACCTGTTAGCTACTGCAGCTGCTGATGATGGTGATTTTGTTCATTTTAATGAATTACATTGCCCTGGGACTTGATACAGGTTTTTTTCTGATTTTGTTAGGCACCTTTATTTTATCATTTATTGAAACCAGATTTCTGGTTTGGCCCCTTCTGATTATTCCTTTCCTTTTAATTTATATATTTCAAAAGAAGTATCCTCTCTGAAGGCCAATAAAGGAGTTGTGGATTTTTCATATGATTAGGAGTAGTGTTTCACCTCTTCATAGGTGCATTATGATACAGTCTTTAATTACATAACCATGTATCTTCCATAAGATTCTTTTCAAGATGGATAGCTCTGGTTTAATGAGCAGCTGTTTGATACTTCCGGCTAGCTTCATTGCTCAACAGGCCAGGTTGTGGTTTTGGCATACTAGTCAAGTTCTACTCGGAAGATGAAAGTATTATCTTTTCTTTTTACTTTTGTGCCTTTTTAAAGTGTTTGTCACCACAGTGTTAATGTGATTCATTAAAGTAGTGCAGGGGTGGCATTGTCTTAATTTTTCAGATAGCTCTGCTGAAGCAAATATTTGGCAAAAATTAAGGACAGAATTCTGAGAACTTAAGATGCTTATTCCTCAGCATAGCTAGGCCTAAGTAAGTGTTAAAAGTATGGATTATATTAGTTTAATTTCTGTGTATTGGCCCAGTTCAGGCACCCATGGCCTAATGATTATTTGAAAGGCTGATTTTAAGTGGCTTGCCTGGCATCCTACCAGAGATCTGTGGTGGAGCCTGGCTAAATTCCTGTTCTCCAAGACAACATTTAACTGCAGATTTTTCTCAAAAGCTTATAAATGGCAAAATTTGGGTCATTTCATAGGAATGACAGTGAAAGCATTAGCTGCCTGCAGAGATGGCAATGAAAGCATCCTTGGCTCATAGGACATGTCCTGCCATCTTTCTGTTACTGTTTCAAGGCCTGGGGATTGCTCAGCATATTTAAGAGAAAGGAGGAAAAGAATGAAAAAAAAGAAACCATATCAAAAAAAGCTACCACCTCTATGTATATTGTGTGCGTGTGCGCAAAAGTGCTTCCTCTACCTTCCTAAGAAGTACCTGAATTTTTTTCAGGTCAACATAGGTAGTTGGTGTAGATGATCTCACAGTAGGGCATTTGTTCAGCAAGTTTATGAAGTAGGAAAAATTCAGGCCCCATAATGAGAATTTTGACTAACATAATCAGTATTGTTGGTTCTGGTTTACATAATAAAGTGCCCAAATCTAGTGGTGGTATTGGAGTGGTATTTATGATGGAGCACCTGGAAACGTGTCATTTGCAGTCACAATACAGGTGTGAACCTGAAAAGGAGAGTCAGCTTTTTCCAAAATGCTATTTTGAGACCAGCAGACAAACGCTGTTTATCATTACTGAGTTCTTGGCACTCCTTCCTCATCTTCAGCTGAAAATCCAGCTGAAATTGAGAGCTGCTGATACCCAACAAGTAAAAAAAAACAAATGAAGACCCCCAAAATATAAAAATAAAATACATGCAATCAAAAAGCCAAACATCAAAAGAAACAAACAAACAAAAAAATCATAAGTGCTTTAAGGTGCTGTTGATTTGCTCCTGATCATACAAATTAATAAAAACACAGGAAGAATAGAAGCTATAAAAAAGCAGAAGATAATGGATTGTGTTGTGCTAAGTAGCATAGGTTAAAAAAATCAGGGAATTAGCAATGTGTGCATAGAGTAACATGAAGTCCATTGTAACTGGAAGCAAGCAGAGTCACGTAAGGAAATCCTGTGCCTCAGTATCTAAAGCTGATTCTTTCACCTGCAAAATATTTGCGCTCCCTTGTAGAATACTAGCTCAGGAATTTTAACAGTGGTACATATGCTTGAGCTTTAAGCAATTTCCAAGTGACATAAACCCGTCAGTTTAGCAAATGGACCTCTAAAAATATCCCAGTAAGATGAAGTAAATTAGGTTTTTGGAAACTTCATTTTTAGTTATTTAAGGCAGGAATTCTCAGTGATATGCAAAGAAATATCTGTGGCTTATCAGCGAATTAGAAACCACTGTCGGTAGTCTTGCTTGGTTTTGCAGTTGTGGTTGTTGCTGCTGGTACTACTCCAGTATGCAAAAGCAAGGGGAAGTGTCTCATGTTCTGTATCTTCTGCTGAAATGACCTGAAGCTCATCTGTGAAATACTTCTATACTTGATAGGTTTACAGGTTGTCTGTAAAATCAGTGAAATATCAAAAGATAACTGCACATGATTTAACAATATGAGCATTAGGAACCATGATTTCTAATTTCTAAACTAGAACTTGATAAACAAACTATGTTCAGACCATCAGCTCTCTGTGATAATGAATGATGTTGGCACTGGAAACTCTTAAGTATAATTCATTTAAGCTTATTTAAAGCTTATTTGTTTTTCTTCAGCTATCTTAGGTATTTTTTTATTCCTTAGTGTATTCTAGGCTTTAAATTGCTACAAATTGGTTCTTAACAGCATCCTTGATGTTTGAAAAGCTGAACTAATTTTATTAACCCTTTCATGAATACACAGTGGTGTGATTTTCGTCTGAATGAAATAAATACATACTTTTCAGGATCTCAGGATTATTTTATTAAAGTCCAATTTAGATTTTTGATACCTTAGTTGCAACAGCAGATGCATAACCAGACTATTAATTCTTCTCACTTACTATTACGAATGTATTCTTGTTAGCATTCTATGCATTTAAAAATAAATAGGAGTGATACTAGTAGAAAGAAAAAAAAAATATCCCTTGATTGTAGGGTATTTCAGGAATTCATGCAGGTGAGGGTAATACTGAAGCAGCATTTCCAGTGTTCTTATTGCCAGTGGATGAAAAGTACTACTGACTGTGAAGACCCTACATGATAAGTATAGTTAATGTTAAAGATTTGAGAAAAATGACACATTAATTTCTCAAGATTTACCCTTGATGAAAGAACCATACACCTGCCACACTTTATTTTCATATTGTAATTAAGAAAGCTTGGTAGCTGTGGTGCTAGAGAAGGGTGGGATGACTCCCTGCAGGAGTTTAGGATTCTAACCTCTGCATGCTTAATCTGTCAATCTGCTACTGAAATTTAACTACACTCGTTACGGTATCCCAGTGCTGGCTGGTTGGTAGTTCTTCCAGTTTTGTCGGCTTGCCAGTAGTCTTTTTTGCTGTTCGTTTTGAGGTGATGATGATTCAGCTGAGAACCACAGGGAAAATAAACTCTACTGAAGGGGTCCCTGCTCAGTGGGTTGCTTGTGAAAGTTGATCGTATGCCCAGGAGCTGGAATTTGTGTTTGTCATTCCTTCCCAAACCTGTATTTGTATGGTGATGCTAGAAGGGCAGATAAAGGACAACAGATTGCAGTGCTTTTCTGTGGGTGATGCTGAAGGTAAATAGCCTTATGTTAATATAGCACCTGACCCAAATAGTGCTGCTACTTAGTCCCTAATACAGCTGAGATACAGCGGTGGAGATGAGCTATTCACTTTTTTTTTTTCTTTTTTTTTCTTGGAAAAGATGAAGGATTACAGTCAATTGCATTTGGTGAAGTAACTGGAAGATAGGATGAAATTTTGTGTAACTGTTGCTTGTAATTTACACTTGTGATGCTGGGACTTGCTTCTTAGGCTGGTGCAATATGGAAGTGTGCAAGAATGTGGGTCCAGCCTTTGGCAGAATGCCCTTACCTGTCTTTTTTGGGTTGGTGTCGTGGTTTAAACTCACAGTTGGTATCACTGCAGATGTGACGTGTTTAGCTAACCTGGCATTCTCTATTTAGCCTAACCTTAAGCTGGTCAAAAAGATAAAAATAAGGGCAGCAGTCTTCTTGTGATCCATGGTCTCCATTGCAAATGTTGGAGCACAAAATGCAAGCATGTTTAGTTCACTTTCCATGAAAAGTGAAAGATTTTCCTTACTGGGGGAGTAGTCTGATCATACAGGTTGGACTGGCTAGTTTTCTGGCCTTTCCTGAATCCTGTGTTTAGGCAGGCAGATTGGTGTCTCATATAATACGCCATTTCTACAAAAGCCTGTCTGGAGTGCCTTAAAGAGGCATACAGTAGTTTGACCTACTGCAAGTTCCATAGTTCCTGTGCTTTGCAGTCCCTGTGCTGGTTGGTGGATGGGGGTGTGAGTGCCCCTCCTTCAAATCAGAAGGGCTTTCTGATTTTTCCTTACATGTTGCCCAAGTTCCAGTTAGTGACAACTGTAAACAACAATTTGACATAGAGTGAAGTTTTTTTGCCTTGAATATGAAGATGGTTGTGACTCTGTACAGTCAAATATATGCATACCTCCATAGCATTTGCAGCTTGTAAGGGAGATGACACTTCTCCTTTGGACCAGGAATATGAAAACTTCTCTTCAGCCTTCTCTTTCAGTCCCAGCTTTTTAGCTTGAATCAAGAGCCAATTGCATTAAAAAAATAGAACAAAAGCATGTGAGTTAGGATGCAAAGAAATGCTAAGTATTATGTTAGAGCTGCCTTTAGTGTCTATTAATAAGCTAACAAGTGCTACGGCAATCATAAAATGGAGCTCCATGTGGCACTTGTAACTTTCTACCTGCAGATAACTTGTTTCAACTGACCCAGAGTTGGCTGGAGACCAACATGCTGATGTTCGGTAGTGGTAATGCATCTCATGGTAACTACAGTTACCTGATCTTCAGAGCTGTATGGACAACCAGGAGCCACATTGTAAACCCAGACAATAGCCCAGTGGTCAAATTCCTCAACCTGTGATTTCTTTCACTCAGTCTATAAATATTGCCTCATTTTATCTGAGTGCAGCCTGTCAGCTTGCTTGCTGACAAGCACAGGCGCTGTGCGCTGGGTCATTTGGACACACCAGCTGGGTAGGATTTATTAGTGTAAAGCTTGACTCCAAACTGTGACTTTGCAAGTAAGAAAAATGGATTAAAGCTGCTTCTTTTTTCTCCTCTGAAGAATGATTTCATAAAAATGACGTTGTGCTATTTTGTAGGTCTGCTCCCTTTGTGTATTTAGTCATGTTGGCTTGCTTTATAGTTAAAAATAGGCTTTTACTGTTCTGTGCTGCTGTTATCCCTGCAGAGCCAGGAGAATGGGAGCTGGGTTGTGCACTTAGGACTCCATCCACAGCATTGTTTCTTAAATGCCTATCTGCTGTTGCATGCCAGCCAACCTAACGAATACCTTGGAGTTACATTAGTGTCAGGAAGGTGGATCAGAACATCTAATGTGGGATGATTTGAAAGGGCATGGAAATGCGTGAGAGAGAGAACGTGGCTGCAGAATTAGACCATAAATTTAATATTGGTAGTGGGATTGATGGCTTGAAAATGGGGTGATGAAGGACGTTGTACCTTCGTGGGGGTTGGGGGGGGGGGGGGGGGGGAGGAGAGAGAGGGAGGGAGAATCCATTACAGATTTTTGGGAAATTTAAACTGAATTGTGGGAATTATTTCTTAGTTAGCTGTATCCTGGCTTTGCTGAACCATCATTGCTGTTCTCATTTTAACACAACTACATTTTCTCTGCTCTTAACTTTTTTTTTCTTGTATGTAAGTAGTTAAAAGTTCTTCAAAGCTTTCATTGTACATTGTCTGCCTCTGCTGCTTCCCCATTCAAGGTATAGCTTGACCTCTAAATCTTAATGTATTCATGATAACAAGCTAGGAAAATAAAATATTCGAAATACTTGGCAGGCAGTAGCTCTTTACTCTTCTAGATTGCTCAGGAAAGAGCCAGATGTCAGATTTGGATGTATCTCCCTGGTGTGCTTGCCTTTTCAGTTTTGACCCACATCACCCGTGGATTTTTTAGTTAGGTTTTTTGGCCTTTGAATTAGCAGCTGACTGTAGAGGGATTTTGTTTGAAAGATCCATAAATAATATAGAAGATCTTTTTTTTCCATTGTCCTTGCTTTTAAGGAGCTATGAGGAAAAGGAAATGCATGAATTTATGGATTTCAGAGCCTTTATAAAGTGTCCTACTTAAATAATTAAATTTGCATCTGGAAGTGGTGGTCCACTGGATTTTTTTAAGGCAACAGGGAAGACTCGTACTGATTCTTTTAGAAGTGAAGCTGTTCACAGCTGTAGGAGCAGAATGAAAAGCAAACAAAATTAAAGCATTGTTACTTTCTGTTAATAACTGTAGAAGTCAGTACCCTAAGTGTTCCCCTCCTTACCTGTTGGCGTGTGACTTATGCGGTCTGATTCCAGTTTCTGTCCTGTTCAGTCTTGCTTGTTCTCAAAACAGTCAGTTCTTTTAGTTGATAATGGTTTTTATTAAGCTTCATGGGAACACGAGTGATTTCTTGCAATTCAGTGAAAAGGATTTCAGATATTTCTGTTCAGCAGAGGTCCAAGGTCCCCAACTACAGCTGCTATTCCTAAATAAATGGATACTAAAGCACATTTTCACAAACAGTGGTATGCATGTCAGCAGTAGTATACAGAAAATCTAGTTATCTGCCTCTTTCCTGTTGAAGGAAGAGGTTGTTTAGACAGCTAAATGTCACTCCTACACCTGCCACTTCCACTAGTGTTGTACGTTCCTATTCTTTCTCTGATGATGGTACCCAGGGAAAACTAAATTTAGGAATTCCTGAGTTAGAGTAATATGATTGTTTTGTTTTTAAGTGGAGGTTCAGTGTTCCAGCTGGGGTTTTATTCATTAAGCACACAGAGATAGCATGTTTAATGCAGTAAATAACTAAACCGTCTACCCCTTATATAAAAGAAGTTAACCTTCTTAATCTCTGGCAGCATGGAGTGTTATAGCAAAGACTGTTCTAGTGCTGTCATAAATCAGCAGTTAAGTTTTGACTCTCAAATTTTCTGGTTATTGCAAGGTGACCTTGTGCAGTCGGTGATGCACGTGCACACATCCTGGGTCTCCATAGCTTATATTCTGGTAGGTGGGAGAAAAAAAGATGAAGTTCACTAATTGTATCTGTAGAACAGGCTTCCAGTGTTGGTCCTAGATTTCTGTGCTATTTGTTTTTCTGCAGTTTTGCAATCTGTGATGTAAAATCTCTTCCTAAATATGTTTCATGGTGTCAGTAGAATGTAGAAGTTGCTACATGGATTGTGTTTTTTAGTAGTATGCTGTTGACCAAAGGCAGGAAAATGAGGGATGATTTAAACTCTTATGTGCACACCTGCAAAGACACAGATACGTTGTGGGAAATCACATCTGAATGTCAGCATTTTAAGCAGAATAATGTGGTTCAGTTGACGATGTCTCCTTGCTCTAAAGCAGCCTTGGTTTTAGCTGGCTCCATATCAGGTCCTGTTTTACTTATCTTTTGAATATATTGTTGTGGACATTTGTAGCAATTAGGTGATTTAGAAAAGGGGGTGAGGAAGGGAGGGCTCATTGAGCTTAACATTTGATATTACAGTTTTGAATAACTGCCACATAGACTACAGAGAAAAGTTGTGCAGGTTATTTTAGAATTAAATAGAAATTTTATTAATATAAAAGATGGTTCTGTGTTGATCAGTGTCAGTAATTTTAAGTGGCTTTGCACAGGTGTTGCTGCACTGTGCTCCAGAATTTAGGGGACATCTTTGTGCTTCCTAGAGACTCCGATGAAATGGCAAAAAATGGTCCTTTACATTTTCCCTTGCTATGATCACAGTGAGCACACACAAGTAGGTCATTTGCCTAAACTAGTAAATATGTAGTAGTTCAAAGAAGTTGGAATCTTGTTCTGTGTGACAGAATAGAAACTCTGGAGGTATTAGGAATGCATGATACCACATAGAGTTTTAAAAGCTTGTGTCAGTGTGAAAAATCATCATTAATTTTCTTTGGCTACCATATGAGGGAAAATGTGAAATACTGAGCAAGCAAAGCTGAGGAGTTTTACAGCAACATCCGCTGCTGTTATAGTGCCATGACATGAGTACAGTTGCACTTTCAAAACTCATAAAATAAGTAATAGAGCTGTTTGGCTGCTAGCATGTTAGTACAACGTTAAAAATAGATAAGGTAAAATCATACTATTTTAAGATTTTGCAACATTGGTTACTTATAAAGGGAAATACCTGTCATTTTAAAATATTTTGAGTTGCCTTGCCGTGCTATTTTTACATTATCTAGAAAAACAGTGAGATATTACCTTCATTACGCTATACTGCAAACACAAAGCCTTCTAGCATTTGTCTCAGAAGTACTATTTCTAAACTTTAAGATGTTCTTAAGTAGCACTTCTTTTAAAGTTTGCCTTATTTCAAAAATAACGTCCCAATGTTTAAGCAAAATTATTTGCCTCTTCTTTGGACCAGCACTTTAAAATTTTCATTGTTTTTAATTGCTCACTATTATGCAATTAGCAATCGGAAACCAATGATTATGGTAATACAATTTTGGACTTGTATTAAAGAATGCTACAGTCAGAACATTCTTTAAAACAAGGTTTAGCAAGTGCCCTGATATCTCCTTGTGTGTTGAGATACACATCTTATAATATTGAAGTTCTTCAATTTATTTTTTTTTTGTTTGGGATGAAGCAGAGTGTGCATCTTTCATTGTCAGACAAGGAAAAAGGAGGGAATTTCCATTGTAGAGCAAGCAAATAGATCAAGTACACAATTTCATATTTGGAGCTAGTTATTAGCTGAGAATTATGCATTTCTCTCCTACTGCTTAAGTTACTGAAAACCAAAGTCATCGTATTGGGAACAAACCAACCACTTTTCTCATTAACTATTCCTTGAAACTATAACGCAAAGATAATCCTTTAGTTAAAGCTCCAAGGGTGGCATTGACTTGGCTGCAACCATCAGACTTCAAACAAAATTTTTGATCAATTGCTTCTGAATAGTCATGTTTTTATAAATTTTCATCACATTTCTTTCAGTTAGCCTGGTGCTTTGTAGTGGTAAGACTGAGTATAAAAAAAGAAATCGCTAGGTTTTGCATCTGTCCACGGAAACTCCCTGTGTATTGATATCTTTTAAAAGCATTTTCCTGGGAAGTATACAGAATACTTAGGTCTTTACTAAGAAGCTACCAATAAGAAACTCTAAAATGTTACTATGTTAATCATGTTGATTTTTGTCTTTTTTTTTAACTCCTTTGGTTAGTCTGCTTCTGAATGATACCAGATTTATCTGTTTGAAGGACTGACGTGGATCTGGAAGTGATTTTCTGGGTCAGTGCCATTAAACACTGTTGTACAGCACATTCATAGCTTCATTTAGCTTTGGTTTGAAAGCCTTCTCCAACACAGCTATTGTGGAGTCTGCTTTTGAGACTCTCTGTGGTTTATTAGGTAGCAGGGTTCTTTCAGCTTGACACTGATTTGACATTCATTGCCTTTTATTAGAAATACTTTTTTCCTCCTTCCTATTTCTTGATACTGATCATACCCTCTCTCAGCTCAGGCTAAATAAGCTGTGCTTTTCTTGCACTTTATCAAATACTAGTTTTTCTTCTGTTAATCCTGATAGTTCTCTGACTCTGTCCTCATGGCTTTAAGTCCATCTTTATTGAAAACATGAAGCTGGGAATGTGTTTAACATTTCCAAATAAGGTCTCTGCTGCGGCCATGGAGAAGAGCACAGAATTTCTGTATGATGAGTGCTGTGATCTCATTGGGTTATCCTTCTGCTGCATCACCTGAACAGTTCAGTCACTTTCTGATAAGCTGATACACTGAAAGTCTTATAGCAGTAATTTCTGACAGATAAGTTCCCAGGTTCTTGGTTTTTGTTTCAAAATGCATGATCTCACATCTTCACATACTGTACCGTATTTCTTTAACTGCAAGTAGCAGTGAATGTATGCTAACAGAAGAGTGTCCTGCTCATCCCTTGTACTAACAGTGATACAAGCAGGATTTACCATCACATTGTGGTTTTCTTTTGGTTTTTTTTTTTCCCTCCACTTTGCAAGAGGGGAATTTTAAGATCTTTCCTGTACCTATCATTTTTCATATACCATCTTTAAAAAATAAACATCACTTGGTAGCACTTATTTTTTTTTTAATTCCTTTTACTATTATAAGTTAGTGCAGTAAAATTCAGTGCTCCAGTTTAGTAGTACACTGCAGTAATTCAGTTTAAACAGCTGCAGTTCAAAACTGAGAATATCCATCCCCTCATGAGTGTCTGAAAAACTTAAGTAAGCTCAGTTAGATTGGCTAGAGTGCTGTACTCATGAAATGAAATATTCCATGATTGGGTATAAAACAAAAAGGCAACACATGGTGTAAAAGCACCCTACTGTTGGAGGCTTCAACACTTTGAATTGTATACATATCATAGGTATTTGGTGTAACCATTTAAAATGTGCCCGGGATAGATGTTTTCATGTTTGGGCTAGACTCTTTACTTGTCTGTAGTGGTTTTCAATCCTGAGTGCTGCTTTAAAGCTGAAAATAAAATGGGGATGCAGGTGCTATCAGTTTTATCCCTGCTGGTGTAATTGCTCTTCAGCATCTCTTATGTCCCCCTGGCAGATTTGTCTAAACCCAAAATGAGTCTGTACATGAGGTATGCGTGAGCATACCTCTTTGTTTAAATGTTATGCAGGATTTAAAACATCTCACTTAAAATGTCTCAATTCACGTTTCCTGTAAACATACGTGTGTGCATAAAGTGTTCTTGAACTTTTTTTGCTTTTACATCCTTAGACATAAATCTTTTGTCTGGTTTCCTGTGGAAGCAAAGCTTCTGACCAGGTTCTCTGTTCCTTCCTCTTTCACAGTTTCTTGTAACAGGCCAAAGAGTTCAAAATTTAACCTTATAAGCCTCCAGAAGTCCTGAAATTAGAACAGTCAGTTTCCAACCCAGCAGTAGTTCTCAGCATACTAAACACCCGAATAGCCACAAGAGGAAGTATTTAGAAATATCTAACTGTGGGAAAAACATCAACTAGAACATGCATTATGTTAATATGAAAATCAGTTATTCCCAAGAGAAATCTCTGCAAAATCAGGCTTTATTTTTTTATTTTTTTTGTCCTCCAAGTCTGTTGGTATTAAATAATGGGGAGCTTTTACTGAAGTTCAGTGGTTGAGCTCAATTTTCTGCACTCCTACCCTAGAGATATTCCAGAAGTCAATTGAAATGCCTCAGAATGGTATTTCCTTCAGCCTGCATGGCAGTGGTCATTGTGTGCCTGTCCCTAGTTGTCAGTTTTCATCATGTATATTTCCACAATACTAATTCCCTTCCCAATTTTATTCAGTATCTTTGGGAAGTTGTTAATTTGTATGCTGGTGTAGGCTGTGCAGGCTCTGTTAAAGCTCTAAATGCAAGTGCTTGGTGGGCCAGCGGCAATCTACCAAGAGTGATATGTTAGGCTCTTGTAAATGTGCAGATGTAATACACTGGAATAGAGATTCTGCTTTTCATAGTAGTTGAAAGTGAGGAAGAATGGGGTCTGATCTAAATCTGATCACTTTTGAAACAAACCAAACTGATTAATGTAAAATACCAGATACTTAATGAAAAAAGAGGAGGAAGACCTGAAAATCCTGCATGCTCCCTTCTGCAAGGTTTCACTTCTGCTGCACTGTTTGGGAATTTTTTTAGCAGACTGTGGTTCTCCATGTGGTGAATGTCATCAGAGATTTGTCAGTACTTAGATGCTTACCTACCGACAAACCAGTTGTAGAACAGTCTCTTTAGTTTGATCCCTGGAGCAGAACTGCTCTAACTTTAAAGCCATCACAGATCCCATGTTTTAAAATTACTAAATTGTCCTTTGTTGCCCAGCGAAGAAGTTATACTTTCACCAGGTGTTTTCTGACTGAGGTAGATTTCTGAGTAAAGTTCTAAATAAAAATATTCTGATCTTGTGTGTTTGTTCTGTTCATTGTAAATATGTTATAATGGTTTGAGTTCAGAATTTCGAACAACTGAGAAGAGCTTTGGAAAATTGTTTAGGAGGATTTAGTTCAGTTTAGTGTGATTTAGTTCAAATCTATTCTGCATTTTTTTCATTTCTATTCTTGGTTCATAGGCACGGTAAATACCTGTATGATGCAATTCCCAACTCCCTTTTTTAATTTTTATACATAATTTGAGTTGTTGCCAATACATTGGCATCTGTGTTTGCTCAAGGAATAATGTTTATGGCAGATTTCCTGAAGAAGACAATTTTGAATATAAAATGCTGCATTGAACCTGTGACATAAACGTTGTCAAAGAAAGAGCAGCTAACAGATCTGGTCTTACAATAGAGAGGTTAAATAACGATGGGTTTGTGTCAGGAGTGCATTTCATACGTTTCCATTGAAAAGGATTGCCCCTGAGAGCTTTTGTTAATTCCCCAGACACCCATTTAAATTTCCCCACCTCTGTCCCTCTGCAGAAGTCAATAATCCTTCAAGCAAAGGATAATTATGTTCGATGCATGAAATGCTCATAGGATTAACTGCTGAGAGCTATGAGATGTCCAGTAAGTGGCAGTTGTTGTGTGTTTTGAGAAACAAAATGAAGTTAACTGTGTGCTCGCTCTATCTCAGTCTTTCCCTGAGACCAACAGCGCACATTGTGTTAGCTTAAACCTCTAAATAGTTTTTTGAGGGGCTACCTATAGCAAAGTATAGGCGGAAGAAAATATGAAGAGCTTGCAGAAAAGATCCTTATCATTTGTATTTTTGCTAAAGGTATTCTGCTGTGGGCTTTGTATATAAACAACTGTTGTAAAAGCAATAGTACCCGACTGCACTATTTTCAGAATATGGGTTGTGCTTTGTTTTGTACGCAAGATGAAGAATGTTTTTAAGAGTATGTCTTCATGAAATTTGAGCCATGGTTTCTCATAAGCATGTCTATTTGAGGAAAATTTGGAGATTCAAAATAAGATACTATTGTATAAAGTGAGTGATATAGAGAAGACATAATTCAAGTTGGAAGGTTTTTATTTCACTCTTGCTTGAGTTTTCAGAGAAAATACATAGATACTCCTGATGTTTTCCATCCCACCCCTAAGTACAAGGAAATCCTACTTCCATGGGAATTGCATTCTAAGTTGAACTGTATATAGTTCAAACTTTTATTTGAAATTTAACTCTTCATTGAACATGTCAGACTGCATCATGTCTGTAGACAGAATCGATAGAAATTACTTTATTATTCTTAATTACTTACATTGACTGTTGTGTTTTAAATCAGTGAACCATGAAAATGCTTTCCTTGATGTCTCTCTTGGTTAGCAAAAGAATTATGTTGAAATAACATGTTGATAAATACCCACCATTATTAGAAGTATTTCTTCCTTCAGTCATTAAATAACATAAATCTGGGTGTATTCTTAAAGCACATACAACAGACTTGCAGACATTTAATATAAAAATGAACATGTATATAAAATAGTGAAATAAGATGTTACTGAATTTATAGGATACTGAAGAATACTAGGTTGGTTATCAACCCTCTTATAGTGCAAATTAAAAAAAATTACAATTACTGTCTTGGGGAAGAAGACTAAGGCATAGTATTTATTTTATTTGGCTGCTGTTACTCTTCCTACGAAAACATACAAAATGGCAAAATAACTGTTCTAACTTACTTATTTAGATTTGTTGGACTGTCATCTATAAAAGAAATAACTTTTGGTTTATGGTAGCTTCTGTCATATTAGTGGAGAGGTACTATAGGTTATGCACTTGGATGCATGTAGTTAGAGGCTGAAGAATCAGTGTTTGCTTGCATTTCTTTAATTTCAGAATGTGGAAATAGAGGCTATAAAGGTGATATTTTGTGTTGCCCTAAGTCTACTGTACTTCCTTGGCCTGTTTCAGTGGCACTTGGTTACTTACATGATCATTCGTTGGGAAATGTTACACCTTTGTTCTCTTTAATTACATCTTTCTGCAGCTATACTTCAGTCGCTTTGCAGGCTTGATTAATATTTCATAAAGTGCTGACTGGCCTTCGGTAGAAAATGTTGTTTGTAAAATGCTTATTGTTCGCTCTAAAATTAGTGGTATATTGGAGCTCTCCAACCAGAGTTCCTCTTGTATTTTAGAATTCAATTATTGTGTCCATCTTTCCCATCGTTGCTCTTATACTTGTTTTCACATTTTAACTGCATTTAAAAAACAAACCCCTTCACAACAAACAAAAATAAAGCCTAACTACAGAGGAATACTATTTAAATGAAGAAAAGTTTTGGCATCATTTTGCTGATATTTTTTTTTCAGTTTTCATAGCTTTTAATGCTTTTATTATATTTAATTTCTTGTCCAGTAAATATGCAGAAAATATATTCTGTTTTTAAAATGCTGTTAGAGGAGGAGAAGCCGAAGAATTTCTTGAGTTGCAGTAGAGACTGTCTTTTGTTGTACAGAAAGACACACTGTAGGGCAGGAGAAAATGATGATGTTCTTAAAATAGGAGGAACATATTCAGAGCAAAGTAATTGTTAACTTTGCATGCATAAAGTGGTGACTCACTTTGAGGGTGGAAGTAATAAAATGCTGCTTTTAAGATAGGAAGATGTGATAAAACTTAAGGTATTGTACAGTTCAAAATGGAGATAACTCTTTGTCCTTTAGTTTCACATAATTGTTTAAGTTTTCATTTGTTTCAGGGTTTTCAAGAAGTAAAAACTTGGAGTTCTGAGATGTACTCTTTTTCCCTTTGTTTCTATCCATGTGTGTAAACTGTTTGAATGTGTGTATACACATGTGCTGCTTACTTAATAAGAGCTACATGTATTTCTATAAAAATGCTGTTTTGACCTCTGTCAAATTAAAGTTAGGTCTTTGGTGTTATCCATTTTATCAGCTTGTGTTTTGTATTAAAAACTTCTGTTCCCATGTTATACTTCATTAGATCTATGCATATGCAGCTGTAATGTTTCTCACTTATGAAGGTTATCCTGAAAACAGGTTATCAGGACAGCTATCTGACCTTTATAATGACTAATTATTTAATGCAATGTACATATAATGTATTTTGAAACTGTTTTCTTAAGAACAAATCATGCATTAATTTGTCTGAATTACCTTTCTGTGTTTTTACTGTGTCTCAGTCCTTTCTGATGCTGTGACTCCCAAGTGTTCAGTCATAAAGTTAAGAAATACTGTAGTTGCTTCTGGCTTCGGCAAAGCTGTAGTTTATTGTTGCAGAAAACTAAATGCTTGTTATGTGAAAAGTACAAGCTGCCTTTGATCCTTAGTACTTTGAATGACTCCTTAAAACCAGTCATCATTTAATGAAAATGGTAAAAGAGTTTAACATGGCTCTTCAGTTCTGATGCCATTTGTGTTGTCTTCAGTTGGTGATAGGGGATGTTGCTGAGGCAACGGGTATGTCCTTAGACTTTCTCATATTGCTGCATGGTGTAGAGGATAAAGGATGTGCAGATTTAGCCTATATGCAAGAAAACCCTTGGTTTTGTTTTTATAAATACTAAAGTTAGTGCTGAACTGTTAAATGGCATGATAGCTGAATATAGGCACAGAAAATTTTGTAACAAAGTGAAATTCAGTAGCAATGCCGATATACCTGTTGTGGTGAAATTAACTGTAATATGTTTCTTGAAAGTAGAGCTTATTGTTCCTAGCCATTTTTTCAGTGGGTACAGTCATGTGATTTCATTATGGTATTTTTTTTTTAATTGTGTTCCACTGCAAGTAAGGAATAGGATGTAAATATCATGGTTTGGGGTAGACACCTTTGTGGTGGTTGCTGGCACTACTGAGGTTGTTGAATGTTGCATTTTATTCTTGCTCTGCATACCTAAAACCATTTACCAAACATTGTGTTCCTTGAGTGACCAGTGTAGCCTATATTGGGTTTGCCTGGCAAGGTTTTGATAACAGAGGATACAAGGGGTAGCTTCTGTGGGAAGCTGCCAGAAGTTTCCCCTGTGTCTGATAGAGCTAATGCCAGCCGGCTCCAAGACAGACAGTTTGTTGGAATGCTGGAGCAGTTCATGAAGAGCTACATCCTGTGGGAAGGATCCACACTGGAGAAGTTCATGAAGAACTGTTGCTTGTGGGAGGGACCCCATGTTAAAGCAGGGGAGAGCATGAGGAGTCCTCCCCCTTAGGAGGAAGGGGCAGCATAGGCAATCTGTAATGAACTGAACAAACCCCCATTCCCTGTTCCACTGCACTGCTCGGGGAAAGGAGGTAGAAAAAATTGGAAGTGAAGATAAGCCCAGGTAGAAGAGAAGGGTTGATGAAAGGGTTTTCATAAGGTTTGGTTTTATTTCTCATTATCTTACTCTGATTTGATTAGTAACAAATTAAACTAATTTCCCAAGTCCTTTTTGCCTGAGGGTAATTGGTGAGTGATCTTTCCCTGTCCTTATCTTGACCTATGAGCCTTTTGTTATGTATTCTCTCCCCTGTCCAGCTGAGTAGAGGAGAGAGAGTGCAGCTTTAGTGGGCATGCAGCATCCAGCCAGGGTCAATCCACCACACTTACACAGAAGACTTAAGCACATGTGGTTTGTCGTGTCATCCATGCTTTACATTTTTTCCCTGTTGTGTACAGCTCTGTATGTGAAATGTTTTAAATAGCAGTTTGTGACTAAGATAGAAATGTGTGTATTTCTCACACACACTTTTCACTAAGCTCATCGTTTAACTGTTTCAGCTTACTTAATTTTTGTACTTTTTCTTTTCCTCACGCAAATTCTCACCTTAACTTACTGGGGGTGGGGCAGTCGAAGTGGATGCTGCTTTCGGGCATGTAGCACAGAGACGTAGTATTCTGCAAAGATGTGAGCATGTGCTTTCTGCTTGTACATAGTCCTATTTGATTAGGATCAAAGTGGCTAGTTAAGTTGCCTTAAGTAAAATGCCTGCTTCTGATTTTGTGCTGTCACCACTTGGCAAGTCCAGCTCATGCAGCATGGCTTTGACTTGAGGAGTTATTCTAAAACCAATAATAACCAAACATTCAGCTGATTGTCTACAGCCAAAAAAAGAAAAATAGAAGTCTTGCTTTTGCGGAATCTCCTGCCCCTTGCTATTGCCTGTGTAATAACGAAGCCTAAATCTTTGCTGTTCATTTAAAACACTAATTGCAGTCATTATTTTAAATGTCATTTGACTTGAGTTTTTGGATTTGCTTTGATGTGAGGTTCTTAAGAATTGTTATTGCATTGACAAAAAATAAATGTAATTGTTAATGACATGGAGATATTTGCAGGGCACTATGAAAAAATTGGCTTGGTGCAAGACTGTCTTGACATGCACCTCCCTATGGAGTTAATATTTATTTGTGATTATAAAGTAATTACTTTATAAAATGTAAACCCCTTGAAATACTGTGCAAGCTACCATTAAATGTGTGAATCTTAATTGATTTGTATATGTATCTTAAAATAATGTGTAGGATTTCTACTTGGAAATTAGCCTGGAGTGCTTTAAGAGATTGTACTTCTGGGATTAGTCATTGACACATTGCAAAAGCTGTGGTGGTTCACTTACTATGCATTCTGCCTACAAAATGTACACTTATTTGTAAAATGGCTCAAATAATGATAAAAAATTGATGTAGTGGCTTGAATATCAGTATGTACTTTTCATTTTGGGGATAATTCAAATTTACGGGTTGGAAAAGGAAGTAGCATTAGTAGTCTGCTACTATCCTAATGCAGATACTATTCTAAACAGGTACTGTGAATAATACACTCCTTAATGCTGTATTTTCTCCTTTTGGTATATCATCATCAGTGGTGAGCATAACCAGATTTTTCTGGAGGCAGCATCCATGGCTGCATGTGTTAGACTATTGCTTTTGTTAATTGCCCACCCTTTGTTGATTAGTATATGAAGGTCAACTCTAGCTCTTTGCCTACTGAAGCTTTTTTAGAGTTATTAATGTCTGGTTCCTGGTTTTAGCTCCTCTTTTGTGAAATCCTAAGAAAGAATTGTTTAAAATGTAGCCAGTTTTGCTGTCACTGTTGCAGTCATTACTACACCGGTGCAGTGTAATAAGGAAGGTGTGTTAGAATGTAGGAAATGCCAGTCAGTTTAAATAAGACTAAGGTTTCCAATTGTCTGCTTTCACCACAAATCCTAAAGCCAAGGTTCTTTTAGGGCATGTTCCATAACCAAACAAATGTAAACCAGGCAAACAGCAGTAAAATCATTCAGTATCTTTATTTGTATAGAGCTAATAATTTCCTCAAGCACACTGTCTTGTGAGTTGCAGATTTCTTTTCTCATAACCTTTTATACCAATCGACAACTTACATCTTAATGCTGAATGAGGTGTTATTTTCATTTCCATCCAGGGAGAATGGTAATAGTGCTAAGGTAGCATTTGTAACTGACATGGGTGAATACACTTTGTGTGACATTCCTGGTACAAACACACTCTGTAGAGAGTATCTATCTTTCCTGAACTGAAAGAAATAAAAAAGAAATTAATGAGAAAAGTTTTTTTTAATTATTGAAGCCTTTATTGCATTCCAAACTTGATACATTAATATACTTTTATTAACTAGTGGTGAGATGCAAGCTTCTTAGGGAAGCTCTTAGGAAGAGGAGCAATTTGCCCCTTAAATAGCATTTAAATATTTATTCAGACAGAAAATACCTTACTTTATCAAAATTCACTTTGCAGTCTGACAGTGTTTACTTAAAACACTTTCCTGGCAGCTGTATGCATAAAGCAGTAGTAAAAATACACATCACAAATCTTGGTGCATCAAATAGATTGTCTCAATTTATCCTGCAGCACTGTGTGTAAGCAAACGCATTTCAGGATTGTAGCTCTTTGCAATTGTGTCAGTCTTCCCACATTTCCCATTTGGCATCCTATTATTTCACTTGAAGTATAACAGATAGGTCAGTGGCTTGGATTTTACTTGACTCTACTTTAACATCAGAGGCAAAGGAGTTAGCCAAGCCCAGAACAGTGCTTGTTTACTTGCTGTTAACCCCCTTACTGGAAGCCATTGATATTGAAACTAGTATAATATTAATCTGCGCTTTAATTCTGTGAAACCCCATAGCAAGATACTGAAGAGTTTTGGTATAAGGGTGGTTGCTTCACTGTTGTTTGTCCTCAGAGACATGTTTTTTAAAAATCTTGTATTTGCAGCAATTTGGTGGTATTTTGCTGACCTCTGCATGAATTAAAAAACCTGCAAAACTCAAAATTTTACGCAGCATTCTCAAGCCCCATTAGTTTTCTTAATTCATTTGGTATTGGCACAGAATAAAGTGTGATATAAATTTATATTAATTCCTTTTGTTGTGTTATTTACCTCAAATTGTAATGATGCTTTTTCTGCTCCACCTATAGCTTCCTGCAGATTTCACAAAGCTGCACCTTACTGACAGTCTCCACCCACAGGTGACCCACGTTTCATCTAGTCACTCAGGATGTAGCATCACTAGTGATTCAGGAAGCAGCAGCCTTTCTGATATCTACCAGGTAAGACTGGAATGGATATTGATGTGAAGTGCAAATGCCAACAGTTTTGACGTTTATAGCCAAACCCTGTGCTATTGTCTATTCTCAGTTTTTGTCTGAAGAACCACTCAAGAGACTTAAAAAGATCTAATTTTTATCTGAATCGTAATAATTTCAGGATTTTATTATCCATGGGTCCTGAGGGAACTGGTGGATAAAGTTCCTAAGTCACTATCCATCATATTTGAGAAGTCTTGGCAGTCTGGTCAGGTCCTGGCTTTAAACTGAAAGAGGGAAGATTTAGATTAGATATTAGGAAGAAATCCTTTATTATGAGGGTGGTGAGACAGTAGAACAGGTTGCCCAGAGAAGTTGTGTCTGCCCCATCTCTGGGAGTGTTCAAGGCCAGGTTGGATGGGGTTTTGAGCAACCTGGTCTAGTGGAAGGTGTCCCTGACCATGGCAGGGGGGTTGCAACTACATGACCTTTAAGGTCCTTTTCAACCCAAACCACTCTATGATTCTAGGTTTGAAAACTTGACAAGTAATCTGCAGCACAATGACATGGTTTGTGTTGCCATAGTTTGTCAGGATATGAGTTGACAGTGTAGAGAGATAGCATTTTGCAACCTATCAAGACTGTGCTTGATGATTTTTATTTTTTTTTTGTAATTTGTGATATTTGGATGAGGAAATCTTCCTGAATATTAGCATAAACAGCCAGTGTGGCCTCTCCAGCAGATGTCTGTGGTGGGACCTAGGAGGCGAAGTGGTTCGGTTCCTGACTCTAGCACTTCAATTTGTCTTTCTCTGTCTGATTTGCCATACATATAACAGCAGCTGTGGTGTTTACAGGTCAGAATTTCAAAACTATAGGTTTGGGACCTTGTCATGTCAGGGACTTTTCTTCCTGATCCTGTATTTTACAGTTCTTAGATGTGTTGGCTTCAAAATAGAGAACCTCTTCAGAGCCAAGGAGAAAGCAATACACAGTGAGCAGCTTGTGCTGATCTGACTTTTGAGGGGCATATTCCAGTTTCCCCACCACATAGAGGTCTGGTGCCAGCCCTCAGTAGTGATTTCTCCCCTGGCTGTTCTGGGAAAGATGGGGACATTGAACTGGTGACACTTAGGTTAAATGGTTTTTCTGAGGGGGCTTCTTGTTGTTAAAGTTCTGTGCTCTTCATTTGGAGCAGCTTGAGTTTGGAGGTTTACCGTGAAACTGATCCAGAGGGTGTCCCTGGAGCACTTGGAGGTATGTGTGCTTCCTCTAAATATAAACTGGAAAAAAAATCAAAATGAAATAAAATGAGGAAGTCTCCATCTTGCACTTAATGTACACAGTTTTTGCCATGTCAGAGGAGCATTTGCCCTGATAGGAAATAAAGCAATCTGTTATTCTGAAAAAAAAGGAATCAAATCTAATTAAAATGTTGTTCTATCAAAATGCTAATAAAAAATTAACAAGACCGCTCCTACATGAAGTACTGTTTACTAAAAGAGGAGTAATGTTTGTTTGGGGTACTTAAAAAAATGCAAATTTAATGGCAAATAGCCATTTTAACAATGGGGAAAGCATTTATATGAATACGTACAAGTTCAGTTGTAAGCATATTTGTAGCATGCAGCTTGCTTCAGGGAATAAGCTTGTAGGCTTTTCTGTGGAAGAAAAGAGGCTATAAAAAAGCCCCAGTTCAATTTAGACAGTAATTGCAGTAATGCAAAGGTTTATTTTTGTGAAAAATGTCAAAGTAATTGAATACTTTAGACATAGCGTATGCCAGTCAAGTATGTTTGTCAGAATTTGTTCTAAAGAGGGGACGATTACTTTGAAGCTGGAGTCAGGTTTATACTGTGAGGGTGAAGAAGATGTAAAATCAGCTTTGTTCTTCAAGTGTTACAGATTTTCATACCTTTCATTCCAAAGACCTTAACATAAAAATAACAGGTATCTCTAGAGACACAGTTGTAGGTGGCATATAGTTATAGTTATACAGCTACTCGCTAGATAAGTTGAAAATAGTTTTTTTGCAAAGATTTTCAGCAAAACTTTCATAACTGTGGAAAAAGATCACTAAATTTCTGGGAAAGTAAAACTAAACAGTTGTACAGTTCTGTACATTTGTACCGAAACTTCAGAGAAATACGTTCAACCTGGTATATGAATTTAATTTAAAAATATTCCATTCCTGTCAATCTTAAGTATTATCTGGGTTCTGCAATTTATCTACAATTAATACCTCATTTAAAGACCTCTTGAAGATGTATTGACAGCTGTGTAATTGTACAATGTCAAAATAATTGTTAAATAGCCAATGCCCATATCAACATCAGGAAATATGAGAATGTATTGTGGAATGTAGCCCCATGTTTTTGTGTTAGTACACATATTTAAAGAAGATTAATTGACAAGTGCATGTGTGGAAACTGATAAGGTTCTTAAATTATTGAATTTAACCAAATAGTACCAAGTGTTGTTTGACGTAATGATTTCTGTTACTGTGGTAAATCATTAATTTCTGACTTCAGTTTCAGTCATTGGGGAATGTAATGTAACAACATTAAGTTAGGTTAAAGTAGTGCCAAAAAAGCCAGCAACAAAATACAGTGGCTGCAGTTTGAATTCAAGTCAAGGATTAAATAAACAGAAAGACTTTTTGAAACCAAGAGATTGATTCAGTCATTCTCTCTCAGTTGTTTGCCTTCTAATTCTCTTGCACATGTTCATTGAGAAACAGTAAGCTATAACCCAGTCATCTACAAGTCATTTTTTTTTACTTCAAATTTAGTAAAACTTAGGCAAAGCTCATTGTCAGTTTTTCCTCTGATTCTTATGATCTGTATATAATAGTATTTTTCTGTTCAGTACAGTGGACTTCTGTTCATTATGGCTAAGTAGGCAACAAGGATTTAGAAAGATTGCCATCTTATCTTGCAGTTGATAAATAAAATATATTTTTTTTAAGTTATACTATTAATTAGATCTTTACTGGTGAAATCTGAGGTAATGTCACGTTTTGCAGCCTAGTAAGTTTTAATTCTGTAGCCTTAAAAACAGCTGTTTGCAGTGAAACTGTGTTCATGGCCTTTTAAGATTTTTTTGAATAAATCATGAAGCTGAATCTTCAGATGCTTTCAGCATTGAGCTGAGAATATTTCCTTTAAATATTAATGCTGTAACTATATTTGTTTATCAAATGTTGCACATGAAAGAACTCCTTTTAGGATAGGAACAATTTAGCAAAATAAGCCTTGATGTTTACCCCACCCAAGTTTCAAAAATATTTCAGGTGCCAATTAGTAAGGTCCTTAAGTGTTGTTACTTTTATTTTAGGAAATAAGTTGACAAAGTGACTAACTCTGTAATGTAACTGTAGAGGAAGGGGATGCTGAATGTTAATAGATTGTGTGCTGGCTTGTTTTGCCAAGAACAATACTTTGCTTTTGTCTTGTGTTGACTTGGCAGAGCAAATCATTCCTCATGTATGACTGCTTGCTCTTGCTTCTCACGCTTAATTAATGCTTCCTATATGGAAGCATATACCTGTTCCTATATGCTCCTAAATGCTTCCTATACCTGTCCTATATATTACCAGATGATGAACCCAGTTTGAGAGCAAGGAGATTTAAGCCTGTGAATGTGTGTTATTCCCCTTCCTTGTTTTGGGAAGGTGGTGTTGTGTTGGCTCAGCTCTTTCCTTTGCTAGCCTTTCTTTGCTTTATCCTGTCCTCAGCCTGATGGCTTCCTGCCAGTCCTACTTGCCCTCTGGTGTCTGCCCAGATACTCCTGGTGGTGCAGGAAACTGGGAACATCCTTTCTGAGACCCTCCCAGGATGTGTGTATTGCTTGGAAATTTTCAGTATGTCAGCTTTGTTTTCTCACGGGTCTGATAGGGTCCACCATCCAGAAAGCCTTCCTGAGAGAGCCCAGACTTTTATCTCTCAAACCAGGGCGTCTATGCAGCCTGCCCCTAAGTCACTGTATGCAAAATAAAGAGATTATTTTTTATTACCTTAGGATTAAGTCATCCTTTTTGACTGTAGCAGCCTCTGCAGTGCAGGGCTCTTGGTAACACAGGACCATCTGAAATGTCTCAGGTAAACTGTGTCCTACTGAACTCCTTCCACAGTTTTGGCCAAGTCCTGTGCTGTACCTTAATACTGCTGGTGAGTTCAGGTCCTCTAATCTGTTCTGTAGTTTATGTAGCCTATGAGTAACTTCCAGAGTCCTTGTTCTGTATGTTTGTGGTGTCAGCAAACATCGCTCTGCTTAGTGAAAGCAGCAGTTAGTTGGTGATAGGGGAGGATGCTGTTCCTGGTGTGCATTGTCTGGATTTGTTACATCTTTCCATCTCTAGGGAGGAAAACTGCTCAGGCTGACTCCTGTGAGATGTGGGTTGCCGTGTTGTAAATTTTGTTGTAGATTAGGAAAGAACAAATATGAGGAGAGAGTGCAGTAAAGATCTTAGACTAAAGGAGTTGTTTTAAGATATTTCATGGCCATTTGCACTCATATCAGCAGAGTATGAAAAATTATTTTACTACCTTAGATTTATTATTTGTATATATAATAACTATAATGGATTGTAGTATAAATATTTAATAAATAAATACATAATTACATGGATTGAATTTCATGGTAATTTACTGATACTGTAAATTTTATCCAGTGGGTTGAAAGCTAATATAAAACAAACCCCCAGACATTATTTCAGCCTGTGAAGACACTGGGTCTGATGTTTCTGTATGACAGGAGGAAATATTTCAAGCTAATAAATCAGTCATGGAGCCAAAGGCTAACTAAGAACTTACAGAAGGCTCCTTTACATCCTTGCCTAGTTATTTCACTGTATTTTCTTGATTAGCTGTCTTCACTCAAATCTAGAAGTGATTTTGGACTTAGAGATCCTTAGCAGTTGGAGCATCCATTTTTATATTAGTACAATATTAGCCTTTATAGACACTGCTTAAAATTGGGCAGGTTCTCCTTAGGTACCAAATGTGAAATAAATCTTCACCTCAGGCTTGGAAATGTCTGTCTTAGTCTCCTGACTTTCTTGTTAGTGATGTGACAAATAAAAAATTAGGCTGCCACTATTACGTGGTTCCTTTGAAGCTTCAGCAAATTTCTCTTGCCATCTCTCCAACTGTGAAGAAAATTTTTATCGCAGCTGGTATTCAGACTCTGGAGAGACATTGTTTTGTACTTCAAGCTGCATCCAGCGTTTTTCTTACATGCAGTCTCTTTAGGTTTATTTAAGTGAAGCTAATTTCTCTTATTACTCAAGAAACAAAGACAACACGCACCTATGAAAGCACTGATTTCTGAGGTTTATTTAATCCTTAATTACATGCCCTGAGAAGCTCTGAGCCTCATGATTGATTGTTGTACAAATTCTGTTGGGTATTCATCTTGTGTTCGGGATTTTCCACTCTGAGGTTTAGAAGGAATCCCCTATGCTCAAAGGAGCTAATTGAGGTTTTCCTTTTAGTGTTACACAATGCATGGCTATTGCTTTATAACTAAGGGTTCCTTTGTGGACATGCTTGATTTTTCCAACATGAAGAAGTACAAAAGTACTCAAACTGGGTGGGTTATGAAGTTTAACATGTCAGCAAGATGACCTTGAATACTTACTGTCATACTTGATGCTACTAATCCTAAAGAAGCTTTTTGCAATGGTTATGTAGATAAATTGGTGTGTGCTTTTACCATAAAGACAGATCCAATTATTCTTAATAATGTAACAAAGCTGATGCAAAACCTTTTGCATGTGTTATCAAAAGGAGTCCTTGTGGGATGAACTGTTGGATTCTTCACTGCTATAAATGCATACTAAGTGGAAAAGCTATATTTGTGTTTCTTTGCTAACTTTTGCATAATCATAACATTTTGAGAAAGCTCCTTGAATTTACTTTTTCCCCCCAAAAGATAAGGTGTATTTTTAAAGGTGTCCTACATTATAACTTTTCTTATCACTCTGTGGATTGTTGCATTGAAGTCTGAGTTCCTATGTTGCAGCGGTTTGTATTTTTTGATATGTAAGTTAGAAGTAGTTGCTTTATCATTCAGGTTTCTACTAATAACTTCAGTTGTTGAAAAGATCTAATTAGCTCTATAAAAAGTGTTCATCTTCAGGAAATGATTGTAGCCTTTAGTAGTATTTTTATTTTCTGAATACAAAGTTGAATTTAATTCAAGTTTAAGAATTGTTTTTAAAATAGCATCAACTTTTCTGGAAAATAGAGCTTCAACTTCTGTCCCATTTTATGATTTAAAGAAAGCCAAATAACTTCTAATAAGCAGATTTTGTACAGTATGTGGAATTTTCTTATGCATAATAGCATTTTATGACTAAATTTAGTTCTGCATTCATTTTACTAATGTGCTTTTGAGAGAGCTTGATCTGGGAAGGTTTGCAATATTGACTGTGAATTAGTCAGTCCCACTTCATTGGAATTGTCGCTGTTGGAGACTTCTGATTCTGACAGATTGGTGTCATAAGCTGTGTGTCTACTGTCTTATAGTCACCAAATTTTCCACCAGTCACTTTTGATGAAGGCTATTTTGAAAGAGTAGTTACAGCAGCTCTTTCAAATGCATCATAGGGAGCATGCATGTTAAACACAATAAGACTGGTAATGAAAATACTGCTGTCAGTGCTATCACTTTTGTGATTTGTTTGTATGTCACTAACATCTTTCTTTATCCTGCTTAGGAAGCACCTAGCATTTTTTTCTTAAAAAGACAAAACAAAAAATCCCAAGCAACACCAATAAAAGACCAAGCAACACAAAGTGAGAATGATTTGAATACTGTGAAGGTGCTTTCTGTATTGACAAGACCCTGTTACAAAGCTCGTGTTGTGCTGTAGGACAGAAGGATCTAAGGATGACACTAGCTGCCCTGATCCATCTCCAGCCATATGGTACTATTCATAAGGTGGCTGTATATGATGGCATTAAAGTAACAGATGTCAGCCACATCTAGTGAGGCGGCATAGGGAAGATGATTCTATGAAAATACCAAAGTAATTTGTCTTATCTTCTCTGTGTTTGGAGGTTGACTTAGTTTTGTGTGATTGTTTGTTTTTTTTTTTTCTGCCAGTGTGAGAGACAGACCAATAAAACAGGCTTTAGTAGCTGTGTTTGCCCCATGTAGCATTTTAAAAGTAGAATACATTGTGTGTTTCCAGAGTCTCAGAAACAAACCATCCCTATAAGGCACGTGAAACTTGATTTCTCAAGCCATGGCTTAAATCTTGCTCATTAGAAACCTACATTTCCTTAAAAATGGTTGTAGCTGAGTCTTGGCAGCTGCTGTGGTATTAAATCAGGTTCCAAGAAAAATGATCTTTATCAGCCGTGACAGACACATGTTTGTGGGATTTATTAAGTGTTTGGCCTTAAAACTGAATTACTAAAATGTATTTATCTATAGGTGCAATGTTAATGATCTCAGGCTATATATGGACCAGGTTTTCCTTTCTTTTAATACAGTTTAAAGGAGGTTAAGTTTGGCAGATATTCTCTGTAGTCCATTTGTGGTGCTTAAGCAGTTACTTCATATTTTTTCTGTATCTGTAAATTTTTATACAATTTATCAGGAAATGAAAGCCATATTTAACATGCATACAAAAGAAAAATACAGTCACAGGTTACTGGGAGATAACAAAATTCCTGTAGTATTTTGATGCTGTACTTATTTCCCAAAACTGTTTGCTTAAAACTACATTGCATTTCTAAGTGTCTGAAAATAAAAAGTTGGGGCAGGAACAGAAACTGTTTTAAATGAACTGTTGATTTAAAAAAAAATTACATTTAGCTAATATTCCAAGAAATTGTTCCTTGAAATGTAACTGCCTTCAGTTCTCCCAAGACCTACTGATTAAACAATGTCTGTTGAATCCTATTTATGTGTGGCTGATTGATTGAAACAAATGTTAGAAGTACTGTTTAAACAATGGTTTTGAGTTGATTAATTATTAGGTGTTTTTTAAAACATATGCAAAAAAGAAAGCAATATAAAAAAAGCATGAATTTGAGTGATGTGTTAGGTGATAGAATTCATTTTTATAAACTTAACTAGAAAACTGTAGCAGTGGAGAACACATTGGAATGTTTTCATTGTTTTTTTATTGTTTATACGTTAATTTAGGCTACAGAAAGTGAGGCTGGTGATATGGATCTCAGTGGGTTGCCAGAGACAGCAGTGGATTCTGAGGATGATGATGATGAAGAAGACATTGAAAGGGCATCGGATCCTTTGATGAGTAGAGATATTGTTAGAGACTGCTTGGAGAAAGACCCAATTGACAGGACAGATGATGACATTGGTAAGTATTGCAATGTAGTAAAATACTGTCAAACTTGTTCTCCAGCAAAAAAAAAAATCAAAACCTGAAAACTTTCTGAGCTTGAGGTTTTATTTTAATCATTGGCTTTTGTAGTCAGTAAGTTTAGTGTTTATTCTGTAAGGTGATTCATAAATGCGATAAATTCAGCCAGTGGACTGAATACAGCCAAAGAGGAGGAAAGCGCACAGAATTAGGTGGTAGAAAGGTCTTCTTTCTTCGAGATATTCAGAAGCTGTCTGGACACAGTCCTGGGCATGCGATTGGCTATAGGTGGCCCTGCCTGAGCAGGTGGGTTTGACCAGATGACCTCCAGAGGTTCCTTCCAACCTCAACTATTCCGTGATTTTGCATAAACAAAGACTTAGGAAAAAAATACTTTCAGATCAAACTGAATGCAAAACTGCCTGCCATTTAGGGCATATAATCCATCAGCAGGACTACCAAGAAAAATTGAGTTCTGTAGTTTTGGACCACATTAAAAAATGAAAATAAGGGAGAAGTTCACTGCTGAGTACAAGTGCAACCCCAGTGCACACAGAAGACAGGGCAGCAGTAGTCACCTTTAAGACAGTAATACTGTCTGGTTCATCGAAAGGGAATTTTGTGAATCTGCTGGATGATGGGTGCAATTTACTGTTAAGTCAAGCCTAGGAAGGAGGGGATGGCTTTACCAAGGAACTTGCTGTTTTGTGAAATTTTCCTTCTTAATGTCTGTGTTTTATTTAGGCCTGTCGTAGTCTTAAGGGAGTTATTGCTGTGGCTGGAGTATTACAAATATCATTGGTTGTATTCAGAGCTCTCAGTTGCATTACAGTTCTTCCATTATGCTGACTTTTACTTTTCAGAGCTTCTATTGATGATATGACCAGCCAGTCTGTGTCTACAGAATACCCAGTAATTACAACAGGCCACTGTATATGATTTATTAGTATACAGAAACGATTGTGCAGCATTTTAGCTTAAGTAGCCTCAGGCATCTTGCTGAAGAACTGTCTTTACTGCTCTTTGTTGTTTTGACATGCATGACTCAGTGGGCTTTTTCTCCTTCAGAACAACTACTGGAATTCATGCATCAATTGCCTGCTTTTGCCAACATGACAATGTCAGTGAGGAGAGAGCTCTGTGCTGTAATGGTGTTTGCAGTCGTGGAGAGAGCAGGAACTATTGTACTAAACGATGGGGAAGAGGTCAGTAGAAGTGGCTTTTGACTCTCCTATTATACCAGACATCCCAGATTCCACAAGGTTAAGGTCCCCTTTCGTTGCCAAAAAAAAAAAAAAAAAAAAAAAAGGTAACATTGAGCAGGTAAATTAAATCTGGTTTTATTCTGGATTATTTTGAAAGCTTTTGTTTAAGCACTCACACAACATTTCTTATACAGTAAGAGCATGAGAAAATATTCCTTATAATGTAAAAAATGCTTCCTGCCTAATGGAGCTGATTTTGGGAGTTTATTATTTCATTGTTCAAGTGGTGTTTTAAAACTTTTCTTGTTTTACAGTCTTACATAAACTCTTAAAGGTAAACTTAAGATCCCAATTTTCGTAAACTGGAAATAGCTGCACATTTTAGGCAAACTAGCTTATAAATGTTTTTAATAGGTACTAAAAAGTAACTTTTCCTTTGGAAAAATCGTGAGGGTAGTATCTATATACTGCAGTACTACAATGTTAAATGGTTCAGTTTTCATGTATCCTGTGACATTTAATTTGTAGCTGGATTCCTGGTCAGTCATTTTGAATGGCTCTGTGGAGGTGACATACCCTGATGGAAGAACAGAGATACTCTGCATGGGGAACAGTTTTGGTGTTTCCCCTACCATGGAAAAGGAATATATGAAAGGAGTGATGAGAACCAAAGTGGATGACTGCCAGGTAGAGTGTCGTGCTGTAATATGTGCAAAATCACAAACATATAGGCATAATGCAATTTGATATCCAGATGCAGTTTTGTTTTAAACTGCATATATGTGAAATCTCTGGTATGTAACCCTGAACAACAGCTGGAAGTATGGCACCTGAATACCCAGTCTGGGAAATTGAATTCTCTTTATCTGGACAAGGATCATTTTGGTTGAAGAGGTTTGTCAACATGCTTTCTCCAGAACTTGAGGCCCAGAAGCCTGGTGCATACATACATATTCAGTCAGAAGAAACACTGTTATTTCCTTTCAGTTAAATATCTAAGTTCATATAAAAAGACAGTTCACTGTTGCCCAAAAAAGGAGACAAAGGTGTAAAATTTTAATAAGTTATAGAAGTCAATGCATAGTTTGTACAGTATTTTCTTTTTCTACATTCTAGTGGGTGCTTTTAATTATAGCTGCACAGTGCAGGTGCCAAGAATATTCATTTATTTTTGCACTTTTTCTTGGCTGAACAGATGATCATAGAAAATATTTTTCCTGCTATATGCTTTAATCCAGAAATAATTTGTTTCTGTGTGCCTGCACTTATGTAGTTAAGTGTTAGTTTTCTTAATGACTGACTTTACATGAAAAATGGAAATAATTTACAATAGCAATAAATGCAATAAATAAAATATAGGTTTTCCCTTCAATCTCTTTAACCCTTCTAAATACCACATGAAAGCTTGCATGGAGAAAAAAAATACCAGCTAGGATATTGAGCTTCATCTCCAGCAGAGGGGAGGTCAAAGCTGCCAAACAAAAATGGCTGATAATGCTAAATCATTCTGCTCTGATGAATCTTGGTCTCTTCTAACTGGAAGATTGTAGTGGAAGTACTGTGATTGTGTATTTATCTGCTTACTACAGCTGAACTGCTGTAACAAATTTGGCTCACTGAAAGTACTTTATCTTGTCTATTAATAGAGTACTTGCATCTTAAGTCTAAATGCTTTTTGGAAGATTTTACATTTTAATACTGGTGCGCGATGATTCTTTCCAGTTTGTTTGTATAGCCCAGCAAGATTATTGTCGCATCCTCAATCAAGTGGAGAAGAATATGCAGAAGGTAGAAGAGGAAGGGGAGATTGTGATGGTGAAGGAGCACAGGGAGCTTGATCGCACTGGAACAAGAAAAGGTCACATTGTCATCAAGGTAAAAGCAAAGGAGAGAGTGTCTTGCAAAAGTCTGTGTTCTAGAAGCTTAACTTGGCAAGTTAGGTTCAGGATTTGGTCATATATATGTATATTGTAAGATATATATTTAAAAATAGTTAATATTTCTAGTTTTCTCTTTAGAATTATGCACACTGATAACTACATGATTTCTATAGAAATTAATTACATAAATTTTTTACATTTCTTATCAGAATGGTTAGGCTGTTACATTTGCTTATCTCATAGGTCAGCGTATGCCAGTATTCTTTCTAGTGTAATACCTCTTCAGTATAAGAAACCAAATTTGCATTTGTTGAAAATCTGCTTTAATAACTAAGATTTTTTTTTTTTTTTTTTAACTAGGGAACAGCTGAAAGGTTAACAATGCATTTGGTGGAAGAGCACTCTGTGGTAGACCCAACATTTATAGAAGACTTCCTGTTGACATATCGGACCTTTCTTTCCAGCCCAATGGAAGTGGGCAAAAAGTTGTTGGAGTGGTTCAATGACCCCAGCCTCAGGGATAAGGTTGAAATCCCCTGAATTACATACTTGTTACCATTTGCATTGAAATATAGGCTATTTGTATCCCTTTTTGTGTCTTCAAATTTGAGCATCTAACTTAAGTTCTGTGTTTTCCGTATATAATACCACATGATGCAATTTGGCAAATACTTTGTGACCTTTTATAAAAAGAGACAAGAAAATATAGTTAATGTATTGTTAAGAATGTGTTGAGCTTTATAGAGCATTAAAAAACCCCAAACACAACCCAGATACAACAAAGCAATCTTCCCTAAGCAGAACTGCCATGATGGAAGAATAAGGCCTTGTATACCCAGTTTTGGCACACTGTCTGTTGAGGCTGTGCTGGGCTTCAGTTTTGCACTGCAAATTTTTTATTTTCACTCATATGCAACTTTCTCACATGTAAAAAAAAACCCTAGTAAAAATTTCAATTTCCAGATACTTTTTTAAAATTTGAAACAAATGGAAATATGTCAATAAGTTTAAAAAAAATCAACTTTTATTTAAATCTGAGTATTTATTCTAGAAATGCTGGTATATCTGCTGCGCCTTGGAGGAAGGCTTTTACATTTGGCAGAGAGGATGGGCTTTGCTGCTAATATTGTTTAGCACGGTACTCAGAGCTGTAATATTGTAGTTCATCTTTAACTTATTTTTCTTGCCCTCCAATGGATAATCTCCCCAGCCTCTGTAAAACCATGTGCCATCACAGTTGCTGGCATCAGGTCTGAAAACCTGCAACAAAGAGCGACTCTTTGTTCTCCCATCTCAATAACCAACCCTTTCTGTCATCCACTAGCACTGACAGAAAGGCAAGAGTTGGAGAACAGCTTGGGACAAGTGCAGATAAGCAAGTGGGGAGCAAAGAATCTGGAAAATTTTTGCTCCTTTATGTTAGGGGCTGATAGGCAGTGAGGAGAGGGAAAGGGTAAAACTACCTGAGAATGATCAGTAATCAGACTGGGACATTTGAGACCCACCCTTACTGATTGTTTTGCCCAGCAGCAGGGTATTTTACAGCTTTAATCCTCTTCTAATGCTGTTCCTGGTTGTGACATAGTAGCATTCTTCTGTAAATCACCATTCAAGCCTTTCCAGTGCAGTGTTGTTTGTGTGTACCTCAGTGAATTCCAACTTTGAAAGCAGCATTGATACTGAAGCCATCTCTGTAGTGATTTAAAATATATTACATAGTACAGCTTATAACTTCCCAGCCAATTTTAGATATGAGCCTAAATTTAGCCAGTCAGTGCCTGGATTTTCCAGGGTCATCCACATGAATGAAAAACGCCACAGATGTTTAACAGAAAGGAAGTTCATCTTCAATTTCAGAGGTGGAAAAATCTCAAATATGTCAGAAATGCTACCCCTAGCCTACATCCTTGTGGCTGGGAACTGCAGCGTGTAGTGCTGTGCAGCTGCTCCTGTTAGAGATCTGAACTCTGGGAGTGCTTGATTAGTTTGGTCAATAAATTTGATATTTCATCTGAATTCACTTGCTTTTCTGGGGTAAAAGGCAAACTACTTGGAAACTGTATATGAGGGCGTATATGAGGGTGGCAGGGTTTGGTTTTGGATGCCTATTGTCAGACCTTTAGAATAAGAGGCTGCAGAGGTTTAGATTTTGTGCAGACGAAAAGAACAGAGAGGGGTTAGCTTTAGCTGATTAAAATTTGCATGAGATCTTGTTCTTAAGCTCTTTTTTAAAATGTTTAGAGGTTTTCCCCTGCTAATTTGCTTTCCCAGCATAACAGAAGAAATGCAGCTGTATTTTTAGAGATAACTTTGAGTGGCACAACTGCTTTGGATTCATTTTAAGAATAGTGTGAATCAGTATTAATTCAAGATATAAAAATCTGTATTTTGTCAGGACAAGTGCTGCTGATATTCCAGGTCAAATTTCATATAAAGCTATAATTTAATGGTGCAAGCATGTAGTTTTTAAAAATACACCTCTCATTTTGTGGCTTTACCTTCAATTGATAGTATTCTTTTAGGGTGTTTTCCTAACAAACTGTAAAATACCAGCTAAGATCCTTCTGAACTTGGTAATCATAGTTGCTTGGGAGGTAGTAAGGGTGGAGAGAAGGGAAGAGTAGTGAACTGAAAGATTGACTGTAAGGAAAATAATTGCATTTATTCGTTGTTAAAACTTCTTTTCTGCTTCTCACTATAGCTTCTTTTTCCTGTTTCTAAACATACAATAGCTCTTTTACAAAGATAACTGCTTAATAAGGTTAACAGTGGCTTATCTAAAGATTTGTGAGATTCAGAAGCCAATATAAAGCAGCATCAGAAGCTTTATGATCACGTGCTTGAAGAATTAAGCAGATTTGGAAATATACATGAACAGGAAATTGTTGTAATAAGTCAGAAATTGATCAAACTTGTGGCCTTGTACCTGTGTGTCCTGTTCCGTAATCAGATTTGATACAGCTAGTGTTAATTTTCTAACTCACAGTATTCTTTATGAAGTACAATATTCAATTGCTTATAGAAGTGAAAGCAACTTTAATTCATTCTGCCCTCCATTGCATATTAGTAAAGTTAAGTTGGGGTGGGAGGAGGGTGTGTGTATACATAAAAAATATTTAGGATTCCAATGGAAATTTACAGGGACTTTAAGGAGCAGTATAAAAAAATCTTGACACTAGTGCTGTTCTGGTTATTCCTAGAGAATATTTATATTCTTGATTAATTTCCAGGTTACACGGGTAGTATTGTTGTGGGTGAACAATCACTTCAATGATTTTGAAGGAGATCCTGCTATGACTCGATTTCTGGAAGAATTTGAGAACAATTTGGAGAGGGAGGTAAGTGAGGGTTTTTTTTCCTGACAGTGTGGAATGGCAAGAGTGGACACGCTGTTGTTATATATAACTCAATTTGCTTTTCTCTTGTAGAAAATGGGTGGACATTTGAGGCTGTTAAACATTGCTTGTGCTGCTAAAGCTAAGAGAAGATTGATAACCTTAACAAAGCCATCTCGAGAAGCCCCTTTGCCTTTTATCTTGCTGGGAGGGTCGGAAAAGGGATTTGGAATCTTTGTTGACAGTGTAGATTTTGGCAGCAAAGCTACAGAAGCAGGCTTGAAACGTGGAGACCAGGTATGTAGTATTTTCAAATGTCTTCCGTCCCACCCCCCCTTCTCTTCACTCAATAAAAGTAACATTACCTCTGTATTTTTAGATACTGGAAGTGAATGGTCAAAACTTTGAAAACATTCAGCTGTCGAAAGCCATGGAAATCCTTAGAAATAACACTCATCTGTCTATCACTGTGAAAACCAATTTATTTGGTAAGTTTGTGAGCACTTTTTATTCTAATTTCTGTTCTAATTTAGATGGAGTCTTAAATTATTATTTTTAACAGTTTAAAATAGTTTTGTTTGAGACACATCTGTACTGGGGAGAACAGAAAAAAAGCAGCTTGCAGGTCCTTAATTCATAATTGAAGAGGAAAAAAATTATAAATAGGGTCTGAGAAGAAGTGACCTAACTCTCACAAGTGCATGTTTCTGGATTAAGAGAAACTATTGTGACCATTTAGCTCAAATTTATAAAACATGCTTATGGATGGAACAGTCCTTTCCCAAGAAAGAAGCCTCTTGGAATTTCAGCTTATCAGTGATCTCAATCTGTCTGCTGAATTTGCTCATAGTTTTTCAGTCTATGCCACAAGATTAATAAAAACTTTCTTGTTAGCTAGGTGAAAACAATCTTGCTACCCTCTGACTTTATTCGCTTCACTTCTCCCTCTAACAAGTACTAAAGCAGTCATGAAGGAACCTTTAAGGAGGTCAGGACCTCAGCATCATAAATAAGTAATAGTTTGTGGGTTTTCTTCGCTTTTTACCACAGAATACTTGAGTTTATTTGTATAATTTAGTGATTTGTTCCCCAAATATCTTTTTCAGGATAAGGTTCTTCATTGCAAGTAAGTAGGGCAGAACATTACCACAGGATGTCACTTCACTAACTGATGATTAAATATGCTTAGGCTATTTCTGAAAGTCATTTGTCAAAGTTTTTTCCTGGGATTTTTTTTTTTTTCTTTGCATTAAAGATTCTAATATTTCAATTGTCTTCAATGATTAAGGCATATCTTCATATATCTGTATACACTTGTTTAGCCATGCTTGTTTCTCTATGTGTAAGTTCTGTGTTAGCATCCTTCACACACTAGATTTTTGAATCTTATGCTGCTTTTGTTGCTTTAGTATATTTAAGATTGTCGTGGTTTAAACCCAGTCAGGTAACTTGTTCACTCCCCACACATCTTGCCCTCCCCCTACTCCCGGAGGGACGGAGAGGAGAATCGAAAGAATGCAGCTCCCATGGGTTGAGATAAGAACAGTTTTAGTAACTAAGGTATCGCACAAATCACTACTGCTACCACCAGTAATAACAATGATAAAGGAAATAACAACGGAAGAGAATACAACACCTCAGCACCAGCCAACCGATAACTTGCACCCCCAGCCTGACCAAGCACCAACCCATACCTCCTCCAACCCTGCATACTCCCACCCCTTCCGGCTAACTCCCAGTTACATCCTGGGCATGACGTGCTGTGGTATGGAATACCTCTTTGGCTAGCTTGGGTCAGGTGTCCTGTCTCTGCTTCCTCCTGGCTTCCCTTCCTCCCTGGCAGAGCATGAGGCTCACAAAGTCCCTGGCCAAACCAAAACATCATTGTTATCAGCTCTGTTCCCCGGCTGAAAGTCAAAACACTGCACTGCACCAGCTACCAAGGAGGAGAAAAATGACTGCTACTGATGAACCCAGGACAAAGATATTAAGACAAATGACAATTTCTTCAAAAGTTGTTTTTTTTTTCTAAGTTTTTAACCTTGTTCTACTGCAAATACTGAAATCACAACACAATAGAGTATTAAAACAGATAACTTTCAGTGTTTAAAGTATTCCTTAATCCTAAACAGAGTTTCGTTTTCTTTTAACAGGAGTCTGTGTCTGATTTGTCTCTCCAGCCTATTTGACAGTAGTTATTGGCTCAGATTACTCTCCTCCACTTTTATTTGTGTGTCATATTTGAAGCTTTTGAATTCTCATGGTTATTTGTTGTTCACCTTTAGAGATAAGGGAATATTAAGAACAAAATTAATAAACACATCATAGTAAAACCTAGCCCATAATACTCATCCTTAGCTGATTGCACTTGTTCCTCACTTCTGCAATTCCATGGGTTTAATTATCAGTTTTCATTTATTATTACAAATCATCAGATGATTTTTCCATTGATATATGGAGACTCGATCTCCAGCTGAGTGTTGTGTGATTTATTTAAATATATCAGCGCTTCTCTGAAGCTAAAAGTTTCAGTAGAAAAAATACTTCACAAATTCCTCAGGTATTCTGCTTCAGAGATGCCTTTTTGGTAGGAAGCTGAGGGGAGCCTGAGAGGGATTTTTGCCTATCTGGCAAATGGACACAACAGCCCTATCAAATGTGCAGAGTGTCTCAGTAGTCTCATACTTTCTCATATTTTCCTTATGACTATTGAAGTTTCCCCTCTGATTTCTGATATTTTTTTTTCTTTTGGTCCTTAATAACTTACTTTGTTGCTAGTTAGCTGTTTAAGGCTGCCTTAAACAGATAATTCCCTATCTCATTTTGATCTAGTGTGCTCTTTTTACCTGTGCTACTATTCTGTAGAAGACAACATCCTTAGCTTGAAAAGTCAGTCCTTCTGTTGGCACCATCCATGCAACCATGTGGTCATCTCGTATATTTCTATTCTGGGCTGGGCTGATTTATTGATATACTGATTCATACTACAGAAAATGAATGTCCTTTTAAAAATCTAAATGTTTTTTAAAGTCTTGCGTCAAAATTAATTTAATGCTTGAATTGACAGAATATCCTAATTGATTTTTTTTTTGTAATGTTTAATATTGAACTGGTCTGTTGTGCAGAGCTTTCTTTTACATTTTTGTTCTTTTTCTTTCTGCCCTTTTTCTGTATTGTGTAGTTTTTAAAGAACTCTTAACACGGTTGTCAGAGGAAAAAAGAAATGGAGCTCCCCACTTGCCTAAAATTGGTGATATTAAAAAAGCGAGTCGTTATTCCATCCCAGACCTTGCTGTTGATGTGGAGCAGGTCATAGGATTAGAAAAAGTAAATAAGAAAAGTAAAGCCAACACTGTTGGGGGAAGAAATAAATTAAAGAAGATACTTGACAAGACTCGAATCAGTATTCTGCCTCAGAAACCATACAAGTGAGTTTTATATTTCCTCTTAAATGTGTTTTGTGTTAAATTTTAATAATTTCATGATACTTGTAATTTGTCATGATGCTTTTTAATTTATTAATGCAAACCATGCTTACACCTAAAAAAATACACTAGAAGATACTAGTCTGAATATTTAAATGATCATAGACAACTAATAATGCAGCTCCTGACATCAGTATGGACATATTTTGCTTCTTATAAAGCGATAAGACAAATACCTTTTAATGTAATTTACTGTTTTCTTTTAAGGGGACTGGAAGCTTACCAGGCAATTAATTTCAAAGTAACTCTGCAAACAGGTTTACTTGCAAGTGGTTGATAGGAGAAATTACTTCAATTTATCCACATTCCAGTGATTTGTCAGAATTTTGAGTACTGCCATAAGGGAGACTGAAGTTTAACTTGGATTCGTTGATAGATTTGAGTATTTTTTTAATGAAAGCTAAATACGGTATCTGGTATCTTTTATTCTATGAACACATTTTAGAAATTGTATTCTGATAAGGATTGTTGAAAATCATAGAAGAAAGAGTTTTATGATTTTATGGGAATCTGATTCTTGGCCAAGGCAGATGGCATCAATTGGAAAAGTTAATTGTAGAGGGTAGTTGATGTGTAAATTTATGTTTTCTTTTTCATGTCCCATTGAGGAAGAAATCTGTTCTATGTAAATTCACTGAAAGACACTTGTGCTGAAAATCTAGGACTTTTTCCTGGTATTACTTTAAATAAAAGTTTGCTTAACTAAGGTAATGTTAGGTATTCTCAACTAAAGCAATACTGTTCTGAAACATTATGAATAGAATACTAGTAATAAAAAGGTTAAATTGAATATGCATTATTATATCCAAGTAATGGATATTTCTTAAATTGACAGAGATACCTTTCAGTAGAGGAGAACATGTGAATCTTCTCTTTATATTGTTTGTTTTTAGAACGTTTTATTTCAGTGGTCTTATATGTTTGTTCCTCTGATGAGCCATGCATACTGTTAGGTGTGATTTTTTTTTTTTTTTCTTTGTTCACCATTGTGCACAACTTTGGCATAAAATTCTCTTGTTGTTTTTTTTTGGTTTGTTTTTTTTTTTTTCTCTGATTCCCCTCATTTCTGCACTTTTTCTGTGCAGGGACCTCTTTGGGTAAGACTTAGAAAAGCAGTACACTTGACCTATTTTCTTCTCCTTTTGCTAGCTTTACTGCATGCGTTACATATAGCAATTTGTCTGCAAAGCCTGTTGACATTCAGTTGTTTGTGTCTATGGTTTCTGCATAGAGATGTGTAGCTGTATGTAGACTGTCGTGTTTATGCTTTTTTTTCCCCTATTGTGTAGAAAATTCTATCTCATTTTCCCTAATATTTAATGGTATTGCATATATTAAGGGATATCACCTATTCTCACATGCATTTAAATACCAAAATCAAGAGGGATAAAAAAGCTGATTTACTCATTAATTAAAGTAGGAATTTAAAGACTTCATCTCATAAGCTAGCTGACTCATGAAACTGTCCACCTTTTCTTGAATGTGAATACTGTGGGTCTCCAGTGCCTTCAGAATGTATCCAGATAAAACCAATCTTTAAAATGGAATTAGGTCACTCTTAGATGGAGCTTGTCTCTTTGTGAGACACTAAATCAGTATCGGGTGAATCAGTTTGAGCAGGATGTAATCCATTCCTTCAGTCTTGCTTTTTAGTCAAATAATGTCAAGTAACTTCCTGACCTGAGCAAAGAGCACCATTTACTCTGCATCTACTGGGAAATCTTCACTCCACCAGCTATGAGGCAGCTCTTGAAGTGTTATTCTGGTTACAGACTCCACTTGAGCTCTCTTCATTCTTTACTCTTTTAATCCAGAGTGGTTTTGTGGGCTGTAGGCTCAGTTGCTCCAAATAAGGATTAAACACAACCCCCACCTCCATCTCCAGCAGAGTCCCTGGTCTATAGTGCCGCATCCCAGACAAAGCAGCAGCCTCCCTCTCCCCTGTTTGCAGCCCTGCAGTGGGATGCACAGTATACTGCATTTTGAAGGAATAAGCATTCAGTGACCTCTGCCTCTCTGTTATCTCTTCTGTCCTTTTGCAGGAAAGTTAGTTCTTAGTTAATGCTATCTCCCTGCATAGGAAATGCATGCAGGAAGGAATAGAAATGCCTTTCCTTTTAAACCACAATCTCCTGTCACCAGCATAATAAAATATTTTACCTAACAGCAGGGGCAGTTGATCGTTATGGGACTTGAGGTTTTCTATTGTTGCTATTTGTGTCTGAAAGTTTTGGGGTTCATTTCTTGTTTGCATAAGTTAGAACTTGCTCAGATTCTGATTTAAGTTTTTAAAATAGTGTAAAGTGAGTGTAAGGTAAATATGTTCCAATTTAGTATAAGAATGTTTAGAATCAAGAAGAACTTTAGGAAAATTGCTTTCTTTTTTAAACTAGCATTTGTCAGTTGATCCACTTTACTGAGGCTGCCTTGGTAATGATGCACAGGATAGAGATAAGGTCATATCAAACTGACAAACAGTGAGAGGAATACATAATGCAAATGAAACTATTACTATAAGGGGGGAGGGTCACATTGTCTTAATTTAATTTTAATTTAGAGAAAATTCTGGTGTTGGCACATTTATGAAATATGCAATAAAGCTGTCTAGAGCCACCAGAAAGCACTTTGAGGTTCAGGGGCTTTGGGAGGTTTTGTTTACTTGGTTTTTTTTTTTCGCATGTGGAGTTCCTACTTGAAAGACAGTATTTCAGTTTCTGGGAATGCTTATAGTTGTAGAGAAGACTTATCTGCTTGTGGCTTAAAATAAAAGTGCTGTGTGCTGAGCTGATAATCACTGCTTGTCACAGTATTTTGTGCTTTATGTGGAAGTACAAAAATACAGATGTTCAGATTCAACTTAACCTCTGATTGAGAATGAATCCAGGAACCTTTTTTCAGTGGACTTGAGTGTTTATCACTCTCGGGGCTTGGAGTGTACATTTTGTAATTGTCAAAAAATAATAAGCCTAACAGCTCCTCAGAGTTTAGTGGTGAACATGAGGATCTTCTGGCAGTGTGAGCAGGCACATCTCATCACTTTGGACATTCAGGTGCTACTGGCAAAGTGAGACAGCAAGCACTGTTGTCTGAAGTATTTTAACTTCTAAATAGTGATTACTGTACTGATAATTGGAAGTGTGAAAATGTAGTGATATAGAGTCCCTACATCTCTAGTATAGCCCAAGCTCTGGACGTCTGTAAATCTTGACTGTATTTCTTTCTGGACACAGTGACATTGGAATTGGCCAGTCTCAAGATGACAGCATTGTGGGACTGAGGCAAACAAAGCACATTCCTCCTGCTTTACCTGTCAGCGGAACCCTGTCATCCAGTAATCCTGATCTACTGCAGTCTCATCATCGTATCTTAGACTTCAATACTACTCCAGGTAAAGATCTGTTTCTGTTGTTGCCCTTGACCTTATAATTTCCTTTCATTGATCTCATTGTTTGGGTTTTTTTTAATGGACTTCCAGAGTCTAAAGATGCATGTGAGTTTTTATGAACTGTATGCTGTAACCCCCCCTGATTAGCCAGATAGATAATAATGCATTAGGGTTTATTGCATTTGTTCCAATATACTTTACCCAAATATATTAGACGTCTGTTACTTAAGTATGTTGCATACAGAGTGCCTCTTACTGATTGAATACTCTTGGCCATAAAACTTGCTTTGCTTGGTATTATTTCCCTGGTAGATCAGTCTTTGCAAGAGTGCAGTATTCTCAAAAAGCGCAGTAGATCATTAGCTTACAGTAAAGAAGAGGGCACTGGACTGGGACACAGGACCTGCATTTCAGTCTTTTTCTGAACAGACTTACATGGTCTTGTACCACATCTATAAGGGGCAGAATTTCAAAGTTCCCTGTTAGTCACCCTGCCTTACATCTTTATGCTCATTTTTTTTCTATATAAAGTGATTTAAAATCCCATTCAGAAATGGATTAAAAATGAACACATTTAGCAGACAGGAACAAAGCATGGGGGAGAGTGATGGAGAAAAAGGGGGGAGAATTCAAGAAACTTGAGAGCCTTATCATGTGAGAAGGATTTAGCTGGAGATCCTGGTGGGGTTAGGATTTGGGCTCTTATCTGACTGCAGGAAGGTTCTTAGTGGGAAACCTCTGAGTTAAGTATCCAAATCTTTGCTGTTAAAATGTAGCTGCTGGACGAGGATATGGTGGTGGTAGCTGTACCGATACTTGGTTATTTTAGTCTAATCTTTAAAGTATTACTCAAAAGTAGAGCTGAAAATTTAGTGCCCTCCTGAGCCTGAGGGTTTTCAAACCTTACCTAAAGTGACAGTACTTAAACATCATCCTACATGCTTGCCAAGTTGGTGCAATCATCATTCTCAAAACTTTGACACTATCACCTCCGTTTTTATATAGGGCTAGAGAACACTACAAGAAGGTGATGTATGATTTTTGTGCTAGTGCCTAAGATTGATCCTGAGAGAGTGGAAAGATTGTTTTTTTTTTTCCTATTTTATCTAACCTTGTGTCCATATTCTTTATCAATAAGTCTAACTTCTTTTCGTCACTTTAGCTATTAATGAGTGAAGATTCTTTTCTCCAGCTTGCCATTTACCTAGACCAGACAGTTCTAGGTAATTAATGTACCCCTAATACTGAGTACAACACTACAGCTAATTTCCAGAGCTGTGGGCATCACTGTCTCCCACAGCTTGAACAAACTCCGTTAATTGAGAAGGAAAGCCATTACAGGTCTGAAGGTCCTTCAGTCACAGATGGAGTTTGGATAAATTTAACAAATGAATGATGTTCTACTGTTTGCTTTGAGGAAAGGAGATAAATAATGGTGTAATGCTGTTGCTCCAGTGTTAATAACTGCTTTCACATTGTCTTTATAGAAAACATATTAAGTAATTTGAGCTTTATCATTTATAAAAAAAAGTTTTATTTTTTTTTAATTTTGCTAAAAATTTGGCAAATTTCCACACACTGAATATTTTTAAAGCAATTCACAAGTATAATTTTTCCTTAAGGAGGGGAAAGCGGGACTAAAATAAAAGACATATACCTTAACATGCCTTAGGGATGGTTGCATTGTAGATAGCAGAGTTGAATTATATATTCAACTTTGTATACTTCACAACTTGGAAAAAAATTAAAGCCTTCAATTTTAATTTCTTTTATTACTTTGCTCTAAATGAAAGGTGGAGGCAGCTTGTAAGAAATTGAATGCACTGGAGAAGAAAGGGAGAAGTGGTATAACAGCTGTCCTTCGAGGCTTTAGGGGATATCCCTCAGGACAAAATACAACTTGGCAGTTTGAAGGGGTATTTTATGAGGAGAAAATAAAAACAGCTTGAAATATGCAAAAAGTCATTTTAGTTTCTCTTCTGATTTGCTCAGGCTTTTTCAAATATACTTTTTAGGGTTTATTTTTAAATGCTCATAAAGTCAATAGCACTTTGATTTCTCTTGTGCTGTCTTTGCTGTTCGATTGGAAGTCAAAATAATAGAGTAATGATGAGCAGCCTGTCACTGTTACTTTTTTGGGTTCCCCCCCCCCCAAGCTTTCTGAGGGACTAGATGCTTTTGATACAGCATTGCATTATTCAGCCTGCCACTCCAGTTTCCTTCTTTGAAAAGTAGTGAAGGGAGGTGATTACAATTCTAAAGTGCTGTTTTATTTTAGAATTATTGTGCTGAATTTCTTGCTACCATTGCTATAGCTGTAATCATTTCAACTGCTAGCAGACTTCTCTGTGTTCTCTGTAATGCTTTTGCTACCAGCTCTGATAGGTACGCAGCCTGAGAAATTGGATGGTAAAATACAGTGCAAAGATAATACTTTTCTATTTGCTGTTCTCTGCGTTTCTTCATGCTAACTTCAGTGATCCAGCAGAGCAGGTTATTTTCTCCTTATAGAAAGCATTTGTTTCTTGGGAGTGTTAAGCAAGTTCTCACCTTGGTATTGTTTACAGTAGCTTCCCACCTTCATAGCATTTCTTTGAGTGGCAAGTATTTTGGTAACAGCAAGAGGCAATAAGAGACCACTGGAGAGTGGTTTCTCTGGCTTTTATTAACATCTCTGAAAGGCTGTGTCTTTGGAGTCTGCCTTCTTCAAGATGTCAAAGAATGTAGAAATTATTTCAGGTGCTGCTTTGTATCTCTCTTCGACCAATTACTGAAGGAAGATGGGTCAATGTAGAGTTGGTGATAAAAGGCAAAATTAGCTTGCTGGTTATAAGCTATTTGCACAATTGACTCAAAAACTTACAAAAAGACTAAAAACTCGCCTGTATTGATACCTGTTATCTGTAGCTGATGATTAAGTCATCAATGTAATTCTAATGTGTTTCAGTATTACTGCTTCTCAAGCTGCAAAAATACGACTGTAAGCTTAAAAGTTACAGGCTTAGTTGTGTGAAATGTGTAAACTGATATATTTAAACTTAAGCAGCCGTTGTGGCATGTAAATCAATTCCTATCTGAGAAATTAATTTTAATGGTTTCCAAATGATTATTTTGGAGACATGCAGCAGCAGTGGGAAGATGCTAATTTTTGTTCTTTTGTCACAAGATTTCTGTTTCTGAATAGATTTTCTGTAGTAACTTGAATACATGTTATGCACAGTCAGGTCTTGTAAGAAAAGACTGTGGTTGTATCAGAGAGCATGTTTTCATCTGGCAGTTGTTTTTTTCAGTGTTTTTTTTTTCATAATGATAATTCTTTGGCTGTAGATTCAGAAGACTTTCTATTCTTCCCTATTTTCTTGTTTGTGTGACCTTTATGATCTCAAAAAAAAGGAATTTTTTTTTCAAAATATATTTATTAAAGAAAGAATAGATGTCATGCCACACAAAACTAGAAAAGGTTATTTGTACCAGAGGGAAGAAATTGAATTAATTGAAAGTATTTGTCAGTTAAAAATACTTTATTGTAAAAAATCCAGTGGTGGGTAGCTGTACAATTTTAGCTGTATTTATTTATTTATTAAATAATACAATTATATCAACTTCAGTTGGCTAATGGGTCTTGATTTCCATACACTAACGGAAATATCAAAATATATGTGGATTTGATATTTCCTTATAGGTTATCGAAATGCCAAATCCAACAGGTGGAGTTAGGCTGTTAATTTCCCAGACTTCCTAAAAGCAGCTGCCTTGTAGGTATTCACTGAAAGTTTCTTGTCATCAGACACTTTGAGAAATAAAGAGCAAGTTTTCAGTCTGTTACTTACATTGAAATCATAATAATAAAGGTGTATCAAGGATAGAATATTTTTGATGATTAAATACTTGCATGCAGTAATACTGTTGCAGTTTATCTGTGTATACATGCATGCTGGCCATTATACATGCACCTTTCTAGCTACTTACATGTACACACCTTCCCTTTGTATGTGGCACCAGGGTTGAGTGTCATATTTAGGCAAATGAGTCTATTGTCTTAAGAACACCCTTAGGAAGATTGACACTCCTATCACCTGATTTCCTTAAGGTTCTTACGTGTCAGTCTATAGGGTAGAGTCCTTGATTTTCCTCAGACTAAAATGGAATTTACCAGGACTCAATACGTGTGAAAATCAGAGTACTCGTGAGTGTTTCTGTCCAAACTTTGTAAACATTAACATATTTTTGTTTTGCCCCATGAATAGCCTAATTTATTTTCCTGTTTGTTAATAGAACTAGTCTTTAATTAAAAAAAAAACAATTAATCGAAAAAGATGTTTTATGAGGAGAGATGTGAAACAATGATACCGAAGTAAAAACTGATAGCACTAGTAATTAGACTTAACTAGACTCAACGTAACTGATAGTGTTGCTTCTTCTTGTTACAACTGTTTTTTCCTTTGTGCTTTACTAAATTGCATACCTTGAATGTAATTTTTTTTCCCAGACTTGCCAGATCAAGTTCTGAGGGTTTTCAAGGCAGATCAGCAAAGTCGCTACATCATGATCAGTAAAGACACAACAGCAAAAGAAGTGGTCATCCAGGCTATCAGGGAATTTGCTCTCACTGCAACTCCTGATGCATATTCACTATGCGAAGTTTCTGTCACACCTGAGGGTGTAATCAAGCAAAGGAGGCTTCCGGATCAGTTATCCAAGCTTGCTGACAGGATACAACTGAGTGGCAGGTGAGACTGGAGACTGTGAGCTCCAGTTTATTAAGTCAAAATTCTGTTAATAGAAATGTTATTTAATTATTAACATTCTGTTACTTTAAAAGAAATTGCTCTTTATGCAACTTCTTATTAATATCTAGGCATGGTGAAATTCCATTTATTCTATGATTCCAACTTGATCATTACTATGACTTTCACTAGTATTTGAATATATTATATCTAGCATCTTTTTGATTTTTGTTTTTACAGGTATTACCTGAAGAACAACATGGAAACAGAAACTCTTTGTTCAGATGAAGATGCTCAAGAGTTACTAAGGGAAAGTCAAATTTCCCTACTACAGCTCAGTACTGTTGAGGTGGCTACCCAACTGTCCATGAGAAACTTTGAGCTATTCCGTAATATTGAACCCACGGAATACATAGATGACTTGTTTAAACTGAAATCAAAAACAGGTTGCACTAATCTAAAAAAGTTTGAAGAGGTGATAAATCAAGAAACATTCTGGGTAGCTTCTGAGATTCTAAGAGAAACTAACCAGCTGAAAAGGATGAAGATCATAAAGCATTTCATTAAGATAGCACTACACTGCAGAGAATGCAAGAACTTCAACTCGATGTTTGCCATCATTAGGTACTGCCCCTTAATAACTTTACTTCTGAGTGAAAAGCAAAGTCTTACTTATGTTAGTCTAAACCAAAATGTGTATTTAACAGAGTAAACCAATTAATACTGCTAACGTCAACACTTGGCAATCCAGTAAAGATGGCAGTTATCAGTAATCTGAACGTGACATCAAAATGTTTGCTGAAATATTATTTGGAATGCTACTATTATGTACTTATCACTGAAGGTGTTGAAGCAAGAGTCATTGGTGAACATGGCATTAGAGAAACTACTGCACTTATTTAAAGATAAGATAAAGAAACAGCAGTTATATGAAGAAAAATTCTAACATTGTCATAAATGAGTGGGTTAATTTCCTAAACAGAGCTCATCATTGTATGCATAGTTCCCAGTATCTTGAATTCATTGAGCCATGATATGTTGGCCTTGGTTTTCTTTGTATCAGTAGTTTCTTGGATGGAACTCTGATAGCAGCAGACTATGATGCCCTATAATAAGCTGTAAATAAAGCTCTTTTGATAAGAATATAAAAAACACTGCCAATTTCAGGCAGAAAACCTTTCTTAGTTGTGGAACGAAAAGGAGGATAATGTGTGTTTATGCGCATTTTTTAAAACATTCACATTCCCTTTAACAGCCTTCTAAATTAGGCAGAAAGAACCTACCAAAAAACCAAAACCAGCCAAACATCACCCCAAAACACACCACTAAATATTGCCTCTTCTGAAAAAGCTTGAGTAAGTTGCATTAAAATGACAATTGTATCACTGTCTCTGGTACAAGCCTGTGTCACATTTAGTCGGCAGATTGAATGTGATTATTTTTTTTCTGAAGACCTCAAATTTTGACCCATTCAATCAAATGTGGCAGGTTCCAAAGTCAAGGAAATATGCTGATAATCAGTCAGTCTCTCTGAGACATGAAAATCTCAAGATTTAGCTCTGTTTTTTCATAAATAAAAGCAGCCTGCCTGCTAGGAAAAACGCGAGGGAAAGATTCTACAAACCAAACTTTCCCATAGGTAGAAATGCATAGCAATACAGGCAATGCCATGAAAGGTGGTGATGGGGAAGTTTGTACCAGCTACAGCTTCAAAATAACCTCAAATATATAGAATCTGTTGTAACAATTTGATCTAGACACAGCAAAGTCAGGTGGATTATTGAAGCAAGAAGGTGGATCACTGTGCTGTCACCACCTAAATGTCATGTAGGTGGAAGATGTTTTTTCTTCCAGTCTGGTAATTTGGAAATAAGTGGTGATCCTGAGGTGCTCCTAGGTTATAATATCATTATCAATTTAAAACATTGTTCCGAAGTAGTAAGAGTGAATACATGCTCTCTATAGTTACTCATCCATGCAGATATCTCCAGTATTGTTAGCTTTTATAAAAATAATCTTCACTGTTCTATGATGTATGCTGGCAAAAGGAAGTTTTCACTTTCTGTTCCTTTACTGACATTGTTGTGCTACGCTATTCTGGCTATATGATATTTATCCCATACAAAATTTAACATGTTGTTTTCTATGTATTTTTTCTTTCAATTGTTGAACTTTTTTGCATTGTTTGTTTGTTTCAAGTGGCCTGAATTTGGCACCAGTTGCGAGGCTCCGAACTACTTGGGAAAAGCTTCCAAGCAAGTATGAAAAACTGTTTCAAGATCTACAGGACTTGTTTGATCCATCTAGGAATATGGCAAAATATCGTAATGTCCTTAACAGCCAAAATCTACAGCCCCCCATTATCCCCCTGTTTCCTGTTATCAAAAAAGACCTTACATTCCTTCATGAAGGTAAATGCACAAGTATGTCATCTTTTACCAGCTGACTAACTGGCTTTGCTACGTGATAACTGATGTTGTTAATTGCTAATTGTAGGAAATGATTCAAAAGTGGAGGGCTTGGTCAATTTTGAGAAGCTGAGAATGATTGCGAAGGAGATACGCCATGTCGGTCGTATGGCGTCTGTGAACATGGATCCTGCTTTAATGTTCAGAACGAGGTAAGTGGGATTCCTTAGAGCTTTTCCCAACTGACAGAAGGCTAGGTATCAACAAGAGGTGCTTTTCAAGTGTCCCTTGTTATACTGGAGCAGTATGAGTTGTTTTGCTTCTTGTAAACAATTTACTGAAATTATGTGGTGTTCTGAAACTGGAGAAACAATTACATTTTGTGTTTATCAGTGTATATTAAGATGTTTTATATTATTCCTTAGCTGCCAGTTACTTCATGAAAATGAGATTCTATTAGTGGGAAGGAGGGGGAGATACTGTCTTGAACGCCACATATTAATCTGTTTGAAATGTTAACATTGATGTGTGCCAGCTATAAGGCTTTAGTAGAAGTGGGAATGTATCTGAAACAGTGTTAGAAAATGTGGGAGTGAATGCTCTTTGGCTTCATGTTAGACCAGCTTATTGCATACTCTTTTTCTTAATTTGAGCTGGAAGAGTTTGTAATATCTGACTGTATGCCCAAATCAAGGCTCTTTTTAATGTTTGTGGGCTTCCAGAACTGCTTGTCCTGAGATCTGGTCTTTTTCTTTCTGAGCTTGTGATCTTTCTCTGTCTCTTCTTAAACCCATGCTTTACTCTTCCTGGCTCTCACTTGCAGGAAGAAGAAATGGAGGAGTTTGGGGTAAGTGGTTGGAGACAACGTGCACAGACATTCATTCTTCCCTTACCATTTGCATTGGTTCCTACTTGCTACCTAATTTTCTGGTGCTTTGATATTTTTTTCTTTTGTTAACCCTTTTTTACTGACAATACATTTTCATCCAGGAGTGCTTTTGCTTTTGACATTAAAAAACAAACATTGTAAATTATAAGTGATTGTAGGTAGGAGTGGGGTGCTCTCCTTTCACACCTCCAGTGTAAATTCCCAAAGGAAGTGACTTTTGGTAAAAGAGAAGTTGTAAAATGGCAAGGTTGCAACAGCTGAAAATTGCTTTTAAACTTTCTTATCCCTAATAAGCAACTGTCACAAATACAAAAGTTAAAACTTACAGTATCTGCTAAATTAAATTATTTTCATGTTACAATTCAGCCATCACTTTTAACAATTCAGGAACAATGTATAGCTTTCATATAGGCATACATACATTGAAATGTGCATGACATTTGTTTCATCATAAACTAGCTGATCATTTTATTTAACAAAAAGCTGTCTTCAGTCTTGCAAGTCACAAGGAAGTTTGGTTCTGTAAAACTGGGCTGCATATTTTGTATACAGTCTGATTTTAAAAGTATTTAGAGAGTTTTCAAAATGCCTTCTGTATACGTATTGAAATTCAAACCTCGGCTATAGTCTTCTGTCAGCATTGCCTCTCTGCATGAGCTTTTTCTAATGCTCCAGTCTTCTCAGTAGCTGGCTTACGTGAGAGCTAGCTTGAATGCTTTTCTAGATGTGTGAAGTGATATTGCCTAGTTGGAGCAGAATAGGTTAAAATATTTGTGTAATTAAAATAGTGCCTGTAACCAAGTAAAACAATTTCTTGACCCTCATCTTTCTGTCTGTTATAGCTGTTTGACTTACTGGAATGAGGCATGTAAGCTTTGACCGTAGACTGACATTCATGCAATCTTTTGCACGTTTCATGCTTACCAAGTGATACTGTGTTGGACTAAGTCATACTTTTCCCCTCTTTTGTCTTCTCTCCTGCACCCCTTCACTCCAGATCTCTCAGCCAGGGCAGTACGAATGCAGCTGTGCTGGATGTCGCACAAACAGGGGGTCATAAAAAGCGGGTCCGTCGCAGCTCCTTCCTTAATGCTAAAAAACTGTATGAGGATGCTCAGATGGCCCGGAAAGTAAAGCAGTATCTCTCAAACTTGGATCTGGAAATGGATGAAGAGAGCCTCCAGACACTGTCTCTGCAGTGTGAGCCAGCCACCAACACATGTGAGCATTGTCATTTGTTACGTATTCTCTAAGGAAGTAATTGGGAACAGTAAGTAGACAATGAGGTGGGAAATGATGTGTCTAGTTATTTTGAAGTACTAAACATCTCTAAATCTTAAGGAAATCATCTTGGAGATTAATAATACAGAAGCATAGCATTTATATAGGAGATGAGGCTTTCAGATGATGTCATGATGAGGTGCAAAAGGATTCTTTAGATTTTTCCATACAGAGGGTATGGAGGACCCACACAGTTCTGATGTACCCAGGCTATTGGTGTGAATAGAGTTGGTCATCCAGGATATCTTGGTCTTGGGAGGGAACAGGGGATTTCTTTATGTCCAAATGTTTCAGAAACACTTGAAGGGCTGCACCTGGCTGCAGCAGAGAGGGACCTTATCCTGGATATTGGTTTCATTTTGATTGAGGGAATGCTGTATCTTATGCCCTTCTCTTCCTTCAGGGTAGCAAAAAGTAGTAATTGGAGTCCTTATGATAGCCCAGTATAACTTCCGCTTTTGGTAACTATAACAGTAGTCATTTATGAGAGTTTTATTCTGAGAAAGAGAGTTGAATACATTTGATAATGTACATATTTAAAATATGAACATTAAGAGGGAAAGGATTTAAATCTCCACCTCTTTCCCTCTTCATCTTTTCTCTGTAAAGCTGTCCTGCTGCATTAATTGTACAATTTAAGCACCTTTTAATTATTAGTTGAGTGCTTTACACTGCTCAGATTGAAACTCCCACAATATTTTAACTGCTGTTCATTCTGCGCTTTCTCCCTTTTCTTGCCAAGTGCCAAAGAATACAGGAGACAAGCGATCTGGAAAATCTGAAACATCACCAGTGGCTCCCCGGGCAGGCATCCAGCAGAAAGTGCAGCAACAGCAGCAACATAAAGTAAACCAAGCATTGCAGGTCCCTGCTGTATCTCTCTATCCTTCCCGCAAGAAAGTGCCAGTCAAAGACCTCCCACCATTTGGTAAGTGGAACAATGAAGCATTCGGTTTAATACTCTGAAGTTTGTTTGTTTATGTCAGGGAGGCCTTTTGAATCAAATAAGGTTCAGACATTTATTTCTGGTAGGTTTATAAGCAGGTTATGCCACTTCATGCAGTGTGTATGCATAATTCTTTTCTTTAAAAATGGAAAGAAAGAAATTGAGGAAAGCACCCTGTCAGTCTAATCAGTGTAAGTATTTACCCATTACTAGCAGCTGGAAGGAATGAATGTTTCTGACTGCCCACCCTGGCATTTTGCTTAACCTTTCCAAAGGGATTAGTGAATTGGAGCTTTTGAGTTGTCCATCTGAGATGCGTCAGAAGTTTTGGTGTTTCTTTCAGAACCTGAACATTTAATGTGAAATTCAGGCTTGCTGAAACTGGTAGGCCTGAAGATTCACGTTGAGAATTGTCCCTTTGGCTTCTGCTTCCTAGTGCTTTTTAAATTGTTGTTATTCAGTCATTGCTACCTGTATGTTGATCGTAGGTACTGGACTATAGGAATTTTTTCTAATCTGATTTCCAAATCTGTCCCAGCATGTGTACAGAGGATACATACATTATTAAAGAACTTCTTACATATCACTTGTAGTACGATAATATTCCTAATAAGTATATGTAGCATAAGTGGCCCCTCCTATTGGCAAGGTAATTTCAGGATGGTGGTGATTTCAGAAAAGCTTAATTCTGATTTCCCTTTTTATTAGTTTTACTTGTGCTCTGCTTAGGCTGCTAGTGAAACATTGGAAGCAGCAAAATAAGTAAGAAACAATTCATTATTCATCTAGCTCTTGTTGATTTTAACATTAAACTTTAATCTTAAAAGGACTTTGAACCTCCATAGACTTTGTTATTACTCATGGTGGGAGTGTTTTGGAAAACTGCTAGGTTATGTTGATGAAGCAGCTGTAAATTATTGCTAGCAGGATTCTGATCCAGCAGATCAAAGATAAATTCTGTAGAATTCCTGAAAATAACCTCTACCTCAAAAACTGTCAGGGAAGCTCCATCTTCACTCTAAAGACTGTCCCAGGGTGAATTTTCGAGGGGAAGGAAAAAGAAAAAAGGATACATGTTGCCTGAGGGAAAACAATTCTTGATGCCCTAGATCTCTACATCATAATTCATCTTTAGAATGTTTTTACTCTTTAGTTTCCCAAAATAAGCTGCTGCAGAGATAGTTCTCAAAAATGAAAGGCAGAAGGGCAGCTGTAGGATGGCCTTGTTTTGTAAACCTGGTCTTATTAATCGTCTTTCCATCTTTTTTTGACCTTGTAGGCTACTCTGAATAGAAAAGAAACAAGAGAACAGTTTCAATTCTTACTATATAAACCTTCACTAAACAGTGAGATTTGTATGTGTGTCTGTATTCAACATAATTTAGTTCAAGTTCCTCAGTAACCATTACTATACATATCCTTGTTTTGTATAATTATATAGGCAGCATCCTGAAACACCAAATCTGCATTGTGTTTTCTCTGACAAAGTATTTCTTTCAGGTGGCCAGAATGAAAGACCAGCTGCACTAATATGCAGCACTATAAATTACTATATTAAACCAGGAATAGGTTTAGACATTTTGCTTAATTTAATCTGGTGTCAGAAACTCACAAATATCCAGGAAAAAAAAAAAGTTTTTTTTCGTGTGTGCTGTCTGCTCTATAAATGCATTGTGAAACAGAAAGATGTATTTCTACTGGGCTTCATATCTACCTACATTAATTCTATTTAAAGGCATTAACTCCCCACAAGCTTTAAAGAAAATTCTTTCATTATCTGAAGAAGGAAGTTTGGAACGTAACAAGAAACAATCAGAAGACACAGTCTCAAGTGCATCTTCACAGCTGTCTTCACCTCCTACTTCACCACAGAGCTCTCCAAGGAAAGGTATTAGGCATTCAATATTTTTCATTCTGTTTCCTTTTGAAGCTCATAGACTTTGGAAACTTCTGAGAAAGCATTTGGACGCTCAGGATAAATTATTGCTGACGCTCCTATTTTTGTCACATATAGTCAGCGACAGTGCAGGAAGTTCAGTGCAGAGTGAGATATGTGAAAGGATACCTGGGAACCTGATTTCAGGGATACCTGAAAGCCCATGGTTAACAAAAGCCATGAAAGATATCTTGATGTGATACAGGATTTGATGCAGAAGTTCACTCCCACTGCAGCTGCTTCTGACAAAAATATCCTCATCATCAATATTTCCTGCCAGTGGAAGGATGAGTGGACTGAAAGATCTTTGTACAGCATACTAGCCTATTAGAGGAATTATTTGCTGTGTCATGCATCTGGATGGGATGTGACCTGTATATAAAAGGCGGGTTTCAGATATTCAGGATTCAAATAACTAATACACAACATTGTACTAGCAGCCTCATTATTCAAACACTGGATATTTAGAATCATAGAATCATAGAATAGTTAGGGTTGGAAAGGACCTTAAGATCATCTAGTTCTAAGCCCCCTGCCATGGGCAGGGACACCTCACACTAAACCATGTCACCCATGGCCCTGTCCTGTCACTACAGTCCCTAATGGAGAGTCCCTCCCCAGCATCCTTATAAGCCCCCTTCAGATACTGGAGGGCTTCTATGAGGTCTCCACACAGCCTTCTCTTCTCCAGCCTGAACAGCCCCAACCTTCTCAGCCTATCTTCATACAGGAGGTGCTCCAGTCCACTGATCATCCTCGTGGCCCTCCTCTGCACTTGTTCCAACAGTTCCATGTCCTTTTTATGTTGAGGACACCAGAACTGCACACAATACTCCAGGTGAGGTCTCACGAGAGCAGAGTAGAGGGGTAGGATCACCTCCTTCGACCTGCTGGTCACGCTCATTTTGATGCAGCCCAGGATATGGTTGGCTTTCTGAGCTGCAAGCCCACACTGCCGTCTCATGTTCATTTTATTGTCAACCAACATCCCCAAGTCCTTCTCCGCAGGACTGCTCTGAATCTCTTCTCTGCCCAACCTGTAGCTGTGCCTGGGATTGCTCCGACCCAGGTGTAGGACCTTGCACTTGTCATGGTTAAACTTCATGAGATTGGCATCAGCCTACCTCACAAGTGTGTCAAGGTCCCTCTGGATGGCATTCCTTCCCTCCAGGGTATCAACCGAACCACACAGCTTGGTGTTATCAGCAAACTTGCTGAGGGCGCACTCAATCCCACTGTCCATGTCACCGACAAAGATGTTAAACAAGACCGGTCCCAGCACCAATCCATGAGGGACACCACTTGTTACTGGTCTCCAGCTGGACATTGAGCCATTGACCACAACTCAGTGTGTGGCCATCCAGCCAGTTCTTTATCCACTGAGTGGTCCATCCATCAAATTGATGTCTCTCCAATTTAGAGACAAGGATGTCGTGTGGGACAGTGTCGAACGCTTTACACAAGTCCCGGTAGATGACATCAACTGCTCTACCCCTGTCCATCAGTTCTGTAGCCCCATCACAGAAGGCCACCAAATTGATCAGGCAGGATTTCCCCTTAGTGAAGCCATGCTGGCTGTCACCAAGCACCTTGTTGATTTTCATGTGCCTTAGCATGCCTTCCAGGAGAATCTGCTCCAAGATTTTGCCAGGCACAGAGGTGAGACTGACTGGTCTGTAATTCCCTGGGTCATCCATTTTCCCCTTCTTGAAAATGGGGGTTATATTTCCCTTTTTCCAGTCATCGGGAACTTCACCTGACTGCCATGAGTTTTGAAATATGATGGCCAGTGGCTTAGGAACTTCATTCACCAGCTCCTTCAGGTGGTTGGATTTCACCAGGTCCCATGGACTTGTGCATGTTCAGCTTCTTAAGATGGTCTTGAACCAGCTCCTCTCCTACAGTGGGCCAAAGGTCTTCATTCTCACAGTCGCTGCATCTGCCTTCTAAGACTTGGGTGGTGTGGTCAGAGCGTTTGCCAGTGAAGTCCGAGGCAACGAAGTCATTAAGAACCTCAGCCTTCTCCAAATCCAGGGTAGCCAGTTCTACTGATAGCTTGCGGAGAGGGCCCATGTTGCCCCTAGTCTGTCTTTTATTTGCAATGTAACTAAAGATTCCCTTCCTCTTACCTTTCACACCCCTAGCTAAGTTTAATTCTAACTGGGCCTTAGCTTTCCTAACCTGGTCCCTAGCTTCCTGGACAACATCTCTGTACTCTTCCCAGGCCTGCTGTCCATGCTTCCACCTTTTATATGCCTCTCTTGTCCTTCAAATTTGCCTCAGCAGCTCCTTATCCATCCAAGGAGGTCCCTTCTGCTGCACTTCCTTCTAGTTGGGATGCAACACTCCTGAGCTTGCAGCAGGTGATCCTTGAATATCAACCAACAGTCTTGGGCCCCCCTGCCCTCTAGGGCTGTATCACATGGAACCTTACTAAGCAGGTTCCTGAAGAGGCCAAAGTCTGCTCTCTTGAAGACCAGGGCAGTGAGCTTGCTGCACGCTCTTCTCACTGTCCTGAGGATCTCGAATTTGACCATCTCATGGTCGCTGCAACCAAGGCTGCCCTGGAGCATCACATTTCCAACAAGCCCTTCCCTGTTGGTGAGCACGAGGTCAAGCATGGCACCTCTCCTGTCGGCTCCTCTATTACTTGCAGAAGGAAGTTGTCTTTCACGCTATTGAGGAACCCCCTGCACTGCTTGTGCTGGGCCGTACTGTCACTCCAACAGGTATCAGGATGGTTGAAGTCACCCATGAGAACAAGGGCCTGTGAGCATGAGGCTTTTCCTATATGTCTATGGAGTGCTTCATCCACAGGTTCTCCTTGATCCCCACAGCAATGTCTCCCATAGCTATATTCCCTTTAACCCTGACCCACAAACTCTCTGTGGACTGCTCACCTGTCCCCAGACAGAGTTCCATACTCTCCAGCCTGTCCCCAACATAAATAGCAACTCCTCCTCCCTGTCTGCCAGGCCTGTCTTTTCTAAAGAGCCTGTAACCTTCCATTCCAACACTCCAGTCATAGGAGCCATCCCACCATGTTTCTGTGATGCCTGTTATATCATACCCCTGTAGACGTGCACACATCTCTAATTCCTCTTGTTTGTTCCCCATTCTACAGACATTTGTATAGAGGCGTCTGAGCCGAGCTCCAAATGAAGCCGGCTCATTGACTGGAGCAGCTGGAATATCTCTACATTGCTCCAAGCATTTATTATAGGTGCTGTCAACTGACTGGGTGTGTTGGGATGGAATGATGCCCCCCTCCCTCAACACATCTAGTTTAAAGCTTTCTTGACCAGCCTGGAAAGCCTTCTACCAAAACTACCCTTCCCCTAGACCAGCTTCACCAGCACCCAGTAGACCTGGCCTCCCAGATTGAGTCCCATGTTCTAAAATCAAGTCCCAGGTTCTAAATTTGAGTATTTGAGGAATGTTATTACACATTGCAGGTTTCTTGATTATGGTTTTTTTAAGTGGCTTCATCAGGTATTTTTTTTAAATTGAATTTAGGTCTTTAAAAGGTTTTGTTGTTTTTTTCTTCTTGTTTTTTAAGCCTGTTTTTTCATTGTACATGTTCTGGTTATGAATAGACAAAACAGAGAACAGAGATATTTTCCTGTAGTTCAAACAACAAGTCTCCATGAAAGTATGATAACGTAGTTGTATTGCACATAACTTTAAATTATTGTTTAAGATTATAATAAAAGTCCAGTTTAATAGTTGAATGATATAAAGTTATGGTAAAAGACATATATTGAGGTTGAGTTCTCATAATAGAAGTTCAGAATGCTAGAGATGTGTTGGAGACTTTCGTGTAGCAATAACTGTCCCTAAACTGCACAGGGATCTTAAGGATTTGGAACTCATATATACTGCTTTTCCTACTTTCATATCAAATGGATAGCTAAGCCCTGTTTTTAAGATGGTAGATGGCAGTTGAGGCCTTACGGCTCCAGACTGATGGACCTAACTAGTTCCCCTCATTTCTTGGAAGTGAGAACAGTAACAAGGATAACAATTCATCAATGGCCTCTGGGATAGGTGGGACTTACGGAAACAAAAGGGGGAAAATATAAGGACTTACGGAAACAAAAGGGAAAAAATAAGTCCAACTGGATTAGCAGAGATCTGAAAATAGGAGAGATGAATATCGCAAGAAAATATGAATACCTATCCAAAATCTCTACTGAAGTGATTTTTAGTAAGATCAAACGGAGGTGGATGTTATGTAGAGAAGACATAGATTATCACCTCCAGTCCTTGTAAGCTAGTATCATGATTTCTCTCAGATACTACATGAACAAATAGTGAATATCTATAAATATGGTAATGCCTGTGCATTCCTTGAAAAAGGATTTGGGATTCTGTACTTTGCTCATAGTGGGAAAAGTAGTTATTTTTTGCAAAACACAAATCTTAAACATGATTATGGAAAAAAAAACAAAACAACCTTGGTTTGGTGGTGATGTGAAGCTATTGGTGTGTTCTTTCAGACAAAAATGCCAGTATTAATTCCATGTTCTTAGCAAATGAATTGGGATGGCTCAGTTGAAGTCATCTTGACACTTGTAGACAAAGCGGAAAATGAAAACTGCAGTTACTTGTTGGAAGTATGTTGGTTAATGATCTTTAACTTAACTGGCAAGAGCATTCAGCACAACTTTGTTTAATACTAAAACAAAAGCTGAATTTGCTGAATTTGTCTCTGACATGGTTTGCAGATTGTATCTCAGTCTGGCAGTGTCAGTGCTACCTCCAAATTATAGTATAATTCTGGTAATATATGCTATTTGGAATGCAATTAGTTAGCAAAGAGCCACAAAGAAAGCTTGAAAATCTGGCACATCTTAGCCAAGAAACATAACAAGCAATCAGCCCTGACATCTGGGCTTTATGTTGTACCTGCTCTTCATCTCTGAAGTGTAGCTTTGCAGAACAGAAAAAACTGTGTAAGAAGATCCCTTGCAGTACTTTAAGCAGTAATATTGTCCAGGGCACCTCTTTCATTCCAGTCTTGGAGGCAATGTTTACATGCAGGCAGTTGTTTGAGAAGTGAGATCTCATAATGTGGGCATACAGTATAATGATTCATTTGAAAATTATTTGGGAGAGGAGGGCAGAGAAGGAGGAAGGTGAGCTGTTGGTTTCTCAGTAAGTAGTGCTTGTTCCCACAATCTTAAATCTCTTCATAAGAGACAGAATACACAGTGTTACATAGTTCTGCTATCTATCTATATCTTCTGCTTCTGTGTAAATGTAATTGTAATTTTGATTTACTATGGTAGCAGTACTGCCAGCTGCCTGGCAAGGACTGAGTAGTCTTCTCGGAGAGTATGACTAACGTGACATTCCCTTTGCAGGCTATACTTTGGCTCCTAGCAGCACGGTGGATAACTTCTCAGATTCTGGTCACAGCGAAATTTCTTCCAGATCTAGTATTGTCAGCAATTCCTCTTTTGACTCTATGCCAGTCTCTCTGCATGATGAGAGGAGACAGAGGCATTCTGTCAGCATTGTGGAGACAAATCTTGGTGTGGGAAGGATTGATAGAAGAATCATGATTGAACCAGATCAATACAGCTTAGGGTAGGAATTTTATTTGTGCTTACTTACTTTATACTTTCATACTTATGTGGCATGTATGTCTATATTTTTTCATGTACCTTTCCCTGTATCTCTCTCAAATACTATTTTTTTCTCCACTGATTTAAAAAATTAATATTTCAATGCCATGTTTTGTGGTAATGTTCCTTTTTCTGAGAAGAGAAAGTTTTGCACTCTTGAGTATGTGATGAGGTCTATAGAAGTAAGAGTTTATCTCAGTAGACCTTATCATCTGAGTATTTAGTAGCGCTGTAGATTATCCTCTTTATGGCAGACTAATATCATAGCCTGTTTTCTAGATGGGGAATCAACTGAATTAGGTGAGAAATTATTCATACAGTTATTCAGTGATCAAGCTAGTAATTTTGCAGTTTATTTCATACAAAAGTATGTATTTATCTAACTCAAAAATGTTTTACCCTGAATATCTCTTCTAGTCAACAATAATTGGAAGCTAAAATTTACATTAGGCTGCTGGATTTTTAGGTAATTTTCTAGGTAATTAGCTTCTGTAATGGTGGGGAGGCTAGTGCTGTGAGGAGTTCTCTGAATCTGTCTAGCAGTGAGCCTTGGTCTGAAAATAACTGGAGGTCTGGATCCTATTTAGTCTCCATTTACTTTTCTGACCTGTTATTTGGATGCTTCAATCCTCTAAATGATTTCAGAGTTTTTAACCCTGTGGGGTCTTGTGCATGGTAAGGCTGTTCTAAGAATGGTATAGTTCAGTTTTGGGAATACCAGGCTATACAACCTCTTTAATCAGCTGTCTTAAATATGTGGAAGAGCAGGCTTCTAATCTGCATAGCAAGCTGCCCTGGAAGGACAAATCCCAGGAGCCTGGATAGCTGCTGAACAAAAGTGACACTATTGGTTTTCTCTCTTACTATGTAAAGTGATAGTGTCAGGCTTTTTTACTTCCTGAAAGGCTATAAAGAGCATACTTGCTCCATGAAGTCGCATATGTTTCCAAATGAAGGTTAAAATAAGTTTCCATTTGCAAGAACTGTTTAAAAGTTGGTTTTCATAGTTTCCTAAGCAGAAAATAAATTCTGAAAAGCTGAAACTTAAACCTGAGTATCAGCTGCCTCCTGCTAAAACTCTTTAAGTTATGACCCTTTGCTTCCCATGGCTGGGAAAACAGAAGGAACCTATCTATCAGTCTGTCCCCCAAAGGGCTGCTGCAAAGTTGGGTTTTTACCTTTTGAAATTACTCCAGTGAAGTCAGGTTATCTGTCCAGTAACTGTTTTGTTGAGGACAAAATTGAGAGGGAAGTGTTCTGTTCTCAAAATGGAATTAGTCATTAATGTATGTAAATAATACTATGAATTGCATCATAATCTTCAATCATAGAATTGTAGAATAGTTTGGGTTGAAGGGACCTTTTAAAGGTCATCTATTCCAACCCTCGCCTTCCCCCGAGTATGTTTGCTTTTCTCTTGATTGTTGAATTCTTCATGTGTTGTAAATGATCTCCAATTCCAATGCTGGATTTATTTATTTTTATTATTTTTCCCCCTTGTCAATGTGCGTCTAGCTCATATGCACCACTGTCAGAGACTAGAGGCCTGTATGCTGGAGCAACTGTGCTTTCTTCTCCTAGTACAGAAGAGCTGTCACAGGATCAGGGGGACAGAGCTTCACTTGATGCAGCTGACAGTGGCCGTGGTAGTTGGACTTCTTGTTCGAGTGGTTCTCATGACAACATACAAACAATACAGCACCAGAGAAGCTGGGAGACTCTGCCTTTTGGACATGCTCATTTCGATAGTTCAGGCGATGGGGCAGGACTGTGGGCCTCAGGCAGTCATATGGACCAGCTGATGTTCCCTGATCATGCCACAAAGTATGGCAGGCAGAGCCAAGGCAGGGAGGGCCTTGATCAAGCACAGTCCAGAGCAAGCTGGGCATCCTCAACAGGATACTGGGGAGAGGACTCGGAAGGTGATACAGGTACCATAAAGCGGAGGGGTGGGAAGGATGTTTCAAGTGAAGCTGAAACCAGTAGCCTAACATCTGTACCAGCAGAGGAGTCAAAGCCAGCTCCAATGCCCACTCATATAGCAGTATCGTCAAGTAGTACAAAGGGGCTTATTGGTAAGTTAAGTTTTGTTTATCATGAAGTATTTTAATTAATTTGCTTACGGTTCTTCATATTGTTCTAAAACTGCATTTGTTTTGCCTGGATTTTTTTTTATTTAATTTTCAAGGCAAAACTGAACATTTTTCAGTCTCTCTCAGATTTTTACCTCTAAGTGTGCATTTATTGCTAGGGAAAATATCACTTACTGTTAAGTCTCAGCACCTTTGTGTTTCTAGAGAGCCTGCCATACATCAAAAAGCCAGCTCAGCTGCTGGACAGTGTATTGAGAGGCTGATAGCTGATGTATTTAGATGTCTGTTCTGCAATGTGAATTTTTCTTCACAGTAAGACTCCACATTCTATATTTGGAAATCTTAATAAATGTGGCCTCTTTTTTTTTTTTTTTTTAGAAGTGTTTTACTTTATACATCTGTATGACTTGCCTAATAATTGTGAATAACCTTATTTCTGAAAATGGGATCACTTTGTGTTTAAATACCAACAGAAGTGTTTCTTTGGACTGCTGAATCCGAAGAGGTTCCTAAGGAGTTAGAGCTGTTGAATGATTTATAATCATTTAGCAAAAGAAAGATCAAATAATATATAAATTAATATATGAAGGTGTCTTTGGCAGTGGTTAACATTTTTCTCATACTGTTCCTTCTGCACATCCCAGTCCTTAGGCCATGCAAGCGCTCTACATTTTTGTCTCTTGCCTTCCTTTCATTCCGCTTCAGCTTGCCTTTCTTCAGGTTAATATGAAGAACTATTTAAATCCATTTTGCACTGACACAGCTGAAAAAGTCTGCCAAATTGAAGGCATGCTGAGACCACTGTGATAAACTGCTTTTCCATTTTCTGTCACAGTATATTGCTTAGCAAAAGCCCATTGCCTCAGAGCTTGGGTACAGATCTGAATCCTTGAACTATGAAGAGAAGAAAGCTATTCAGTTCAAGACTTTAGGTTCAGATTCACACCACTCACTAATTTTACTCACTAATTTTACTCACTGATACCCCTGGTTCCCACCAGAATGTGGAACAAGCATGCTTCCAAACTTTGCCTCTCAAGGCAGTGCTTGCCACATTTTTAGAGACTTGAAAGAATGGAAGATCTGAAAATTTAAGCCACTCATTCCATGCACTTCAGTACTATTAATTAATTATACTGCAAATATAACTGCTTGTCACTGTCCCAACATAAGCCACTGTTTTCACGATTCTTTTGCATTGAATAGACATTTATCTCTTGAGTATTTCAATAAAATTTTTCTACAGAATTTCTTCTGCATCAGTTGCATTTCAGAAATATTTGAATACAGTTTCTCAGAAACGTCTTCATACTGCTTTGTTCCATTAAAACAGGTTGTCCAAGAAAAATATTTATATCCAATTCGAAATTACTTGGCTTTGTTACAATACCAAGGCTTTATTTTTAGTCTATTAAAACTTGCATCCAAGTAGCACTGGTCCATTTGAAACTCATACTTTCAGTCAGTTCCATGCTGCCTAATGCAGGGTGATGTTGTCATCACCACTTGTGCAAGAATATACAGTGTATGACAAGCTGTGGAGTGTAAATTGTCTATGTCAGTGTTTTTTCATGCCATGTTTGCCTTTGCACTTTGAGTTAAGTGGTCATGTACTGAAGGGCCAGACCCACACAGTGTTCAGTATCAAAGTCCCAGCTGACTTCTTTAACCAAACGTAACTCCAAAATAGTCACACCTATTTGCTGTTCATCCCTGCAGATGCTTAACTTTCTTAATCACTGTTTCCTCCCTAGAAGTTCTCTGCAAGGTAGAACTTCTAAGTATGCCCAGAGTTAAGCCTTATTCAGGTAAACAGTTATGCCTGTATGAGATCCAGAAACTACATGGTGATCTTTCCATCACTTATATAAAATCATATTTAATCATTGTTCTTAAAGGCATACTTTCAAGTTTTAATTTTGGAGATAATACTAACATAAGAGCAGTGGGCAGTAGTGTATAGGGGAAGTATGCACTTCCTTACATTTTGGAACCGTAGCTTATGTCTCATTAAGTAGTAAGATTTGTAGAAAAAAATAATTTACCAGGTGCCTTCCCTCCCCCTGCAAGATGCTAAAAACAAAAGAGATGTTAGGTACAAAGCCCAGCTTCAGGATTAAGATAGTCTTGTGTCTGGGGACATGTCAGTATTCCTGATGTTTGCCACTTATGTGGACTCCTGAGTCTTGCACATTACTTAGATCAGTGTATGTTTTACTCTATATGGTTCATAGAACAGCTTCAGTTTCTAAGTTTGAGCAAATTCCCTGTGTAATTTGGTGAATTTTATTAGACTAGTGCTTCACTACTGGAAGAATAGCTAAACCCTGTCTGTGTTGTTTATTCGATACTTTCTTGCATGGTTTATTTTTCAAGACCTTATTGTCTACTGTGTATTAGTTAACTTTTGTTCTTCAGATTTTCACCTCCTGGGGTGTTGAGTTCATTGATGTTTATTTAACTTTCGCTGTTTGTTTTCCTTTGAGCAGTTTTCCTCTTACTATCACTCATAATAATCTGTCACTTTTCCTGCAGCACGAAAAGAGGGTCGATACCGGGAACCACCTCCAACTCCTCCTGGATATGTTGGAATACCTATTGCTGAGTTTGCAGAAGGTGGTTCCCATCCAACCAGAAAGCCTCCAGATTACAACATAGCACTTCAGAGGTCTAGAATGGTGGCACGGACATGTGAGACTCATGGGACATCAACTCCGCAGCAGCAGTCACATGGCCATTCAACTAACAGGCCTGTGAACAAACCTCAGTGGCATAAACCAAATGAGTCAGATCCACGTCTTGCTCACTATCCATCTCAAGGGTTTTCTGCAGAGGAAGATGGTAAATTTCTAATTGTTAGATTTTGAGTGACCTGCATGCAAAACCGGTCAATGCTTTCACAAACACAAAGCAAATTACACAAATGCGTTCATACATTGAAATTCTTGCCATAATCTGGCTCTCTTTCATCTTTCAAAACTTGCTATTAACTTTTTGAAAGGGGAGGAATTCAGTTAATTCTTAATACAATTTCATATTTGGAATGTAGGTCCACCTGCATTTTGGTCAACCAAGCAGTTGGCTTAGGCAACTTCTCTGGCAGTGCCTCTGTTCACCAGGTACAGGCCTGCCTGCCCTTCAGGCTTCCAGCATACCTAGTGTTTGACACTAGCCATATATTTAATGGTCAAAAATTATCCTGGTCTGTAGAATATCTGCCTGTCTGTCCCATAGAGCATTGCTGGTCAGGCTTATTTGGATAATCACTCACATTCTATCTGAAACTCTTACGCTGTGGACACTGGCTCTTCTATACCAACTGCTTCATATAATGAGCCCACTACTCGTTTGCTCCCTCGCTTGCCCAAGTTTGTCTGCTTCTTTATGCTTCAGCTCAGCTATAATGATAGAAAGACTATATAGACATAGTCTTTCTGTTTTTCTACAGAGTGCAAGCATAGGTAGATTACATCTTTAGGGCTAAGTGCTCAAAATTTAGGCAGGCAGTGCCCAAATTACACATTTGAATGCTTTGTTTTGCTAATGAAAGAAAGGCTAACATTCCCCTTCCCTCCTTAATGCTTAGTTAGTAAGGCTTTATATGTAGAATGAACTCTGCAGTGGAACCTGATGGAAAAAGTAAAGTCTACCTTAATCGAATTGCCACAAACTTTGAAAATTACCATGTCAGAGGCATTTAATTGTTCCTACAAATGCTGACTAAAGCTGTTCTCAGGTTTGATGCAATCTTAATTTAAAGAAATCACAGATATATATTCAGGGAAAAATGTAAGATAGCTTTATGAAGCTATTGGATATCTAGGCATAGCTCTTATGTTCCTCAGGCTGAGGAACTGCACCTAGCTCAGTTATAACAATTGTCTTATTTCCTTTGAGGACAAAATTATGAAGGAATACTTCTCATGAGACCTGAAATGTACAGATATTTAGATTGGTTTGAATTATATACCTAATACAACAAAATGGAAAAAACATAAGCACCATACAGGGTTTTTTTCATTCGGTAGCAGTCTTGTTCTGTATGAACTAAATTCTATTTTCCCCTATCCTGTTGTGTTTGCAGAAGATGAACAAGTTTCTGCTGTCTAAGACTTGGGCTTTTCTGGATCCAGAGTGAGCCACCTTAAAGGAGAGCACAAGAAGACGTCCCTAGAATAGGAGCCTTGGAACTATAGTTAAAGGATGGTGGACCTATTTGCCTCCTTCCCTGCCTTAAAGCAGCATGGGGCTTCTTCCTCTGCCCCTCCCCCTTCTGTCCCCTCTCCCCTTGCATGTGAAATACTGTGAAGAAATCGCCCTGGCACTTTTCAAACTGTGTTGCTTGAAATGCACAGTGCGGCAATCTCCAAGCTACCACTGTCGCTGTCTGCCACATCACACAGTATCATTCCAAATTCCAAGATCATCACATCAGGATGATTAACTCTGGCTGCACTTCCCAATGCCTGGAAGGGTTTCTTTTTTAAATCTTCCATGTAGATTTCAATTACAATCCTAGCACTTAGCCTCATTGGGATAATGAGATAAGCTAGTTGTCAAATTACAATTGGCCTTTAACCTACAAAGAGAGAGATGCATTGAAATCCTTCAAGGAGCAGTGCTTATTTGCTTGTTTACAATGCCTTTGTTACGGTTTTGTATGTTTGCATTTTGGAAATCAGCTACTGCATCTGCATAGTGATTACAGTATTATTTTATACCTGTAAGTAGGGTTGCCAGCCTGAGCTCCTGGAAAAAATGTTGCTGTCACATGGCTGAGCAGGGCAGAAGGGAAGGCAAAGGTTATAGGATGCTACCGTTCCTTGACCATCTCACTTCACTCTTAGTGTGCCCCACCCTGGAATCTTCAGAAGTTTGGACATGCTAGCGGGAATGGCACCCTCAGCTAGGTCTAAATGTAGAAACAGGTTCTTGCAACTGGCTGGTGATGGAAAGAGGACACTGTGTGTCTCATACCTGTGCCTTGTGGAATACAGGATGGCAGACTAGAAAAGAAAGTGTCCCATTCTAATGAGACAGATGGCAACCCCACCTTTAAGTTATATATTATTTTTATTTTTACGAGGTAGTAGTATATTGAAAGAAAAATTAACTGGATAACATTGCAGTGAAGGAAGTTGGGATGTCACAGCTCATGTCAGCTGTTAACACTGATCTAATAACCTCCATCTATTGACTTTGGCATTAGGGGATAAACGAGCCTTTAAGTAATGAAAAATAACATGGTTAGATTTCCCAGCCTTTGCAATGCAGAAATAGTCACAACTGTTAATGGCTTCATGGAACACTGCATGTGTAGAGAAGGCCAATGTGTAGCAACCACCTGCTCACAGCTGCTATTAACCCTATAATGACTGAAATGACCCTCCCCTCTATTTTTGTGTTGTTTTTGCACAGACTCCGGAGAAGTGAAGGCTGCCAATCCGAGTAGTACTCAAATGTGAGGAACTGCTGGTCTTGGATATTTTTTTTTTTCCATTGAACTCAGCTGATCATATTGATCAGTAGATAAACGTAAATAGCTTCAACTTTTAAAGATCAAATTGCAGTGTTTTTTCACTGTATCAAACAAATGTCAGTGCTTTATTTAATTCTCTCTCCTGTAATCATAGCTTTTGTCTATTTGCTTATATATCCCATTGTCAATTATGCATTTGTAATTTTACATGTAATATGCATTATTTGCCAGTTTTATTCTCAAGGCTATGGACCTCATGTGCATATAGAAATACAAAATCCTAGCTCTATCACAAGTTGCACAAATGTTATATAAGCATTAAGTAATTGTAGACCATAGGACTGCTAATCTCAGTTCGCTCTGTGATGTCAAGTGCAGAATGTACAATTAACTGGTGATTTCCTCATACTTTTGATACTACTTGTACCTGTATGTCTTTTAGAAAGACATTGGTGGAGTCTGTATCCCTTTTGTATTTTTAATACAATAATTGTACATATTGGTTATATTTTTGTTGAAAATGGTAGAAATGTACTATGTTTATGCTTCTACATCCAGTTTGTATGAAGCTGGAAAATAAATAAATATAACATTAATGAAGTCCATATTGATTCTTATGCATTTTACATGTTCCACATACTTGAACAAATTTATGAAAAAAATTTACTTCTCTGTGTATTAATATTAAAGGGAAATTGCCAAGTGATGTGGGCAAACCATTGGTGTGGAGTTTTTCTTGATATATACTTGTGCTGCTGATAACTCCTGGAAAGTTTGGTGTGTGTACTGCTGAATGAGAATGACTTACGTGTTATGTGTCCCCAGCAGGAACATTTGAGGTGCCAAGAGAGGACTGTAGTTATGGTCTTAGGTATATATTGAATGTAAACAGTATTAAAGGAATGATTGTGGTGATTTTATGTTCTGAATGGTGTGAAAGTAAGGAATACATGTTTCAACATTTCGAAATGATCCATTTGATTTTTTTACCTAACAAGGTATTTCAAGCAATGAAGATCACCCAGTACCATCCCCAGTAATAAAAGTTGACATTAATTCAGTGTCAAATCTGTAGATTTATTTTTTTTTTTTTCCAGGGGTTAAAGTCCTTATTTTCAGTAGAATGCAGAAGACCGGGTCAAAATGTCACTGCTAAAGCTATTATCAGCTGTATCCCATTTAGCTTTCAAGTGCTTGACAGGTGTTTCCAAATCTAAAATTGGTTCATTGCAAAGAGAAGCAACAAAATGCTCTGTTTAGATTTAAGTCTTCCTAACATAACCCTAGAAACAGTCCACACTGAATACAATCAGAAGAAAGTTAAAAAGCATTGAAAATACAGGACTTGTTAAGATTCTCTGTCACTGGAATCTCTAGGAGGGTACGGAAATAAGTTATGGAGATGCAGATTTTCATGGTGTTCTTGTGAGTGGAACTACTTTCTGCGAATCTGTGGTTGTACTTGTTGAGTATGTTTTAACAGGCTAGAGAACCAGCGTTACTAGTGGCTGACATTAGTAGAGTGAAAGTACATTTTTACTTGTCTTACCTGCAAGTTTGTCCTTTGGTAATAATAAAGGTAATTCCCCTTATGAACTGTTTGCAAATTTGTAAATATTTTTTCAATATACTTGATACAGTACTTGATTCCCTATCCTCCCGTTCATGCCTCCCTTCTGAACACATTATGGACAGACATCCACAACACTAATGATCTAATACGTGTAGCTCATTGTGGATTGGGAGATGAAGAACACTTCATGCAGCAACAGATTCAGTTGAAATAAAGGCCTGCTAAGGTATGTCTTCTTGTGAAATAGATTTGATAGTTGTTCTAGCACATGTAATATGAATTTTGTACTTACTGTGTGGCTGCAGCAAGATGCAGACAAACTACTAGTTCCTGGGATTTAGTGTTGCATTTGACAAAATCACATGGAAAACTGAAACCTAAGGAAGTTTCTTTTTTTGTTTGAAGAAACATCATTCAATACTATATCTATATCATTCAATATCTATACTCTTTTATGAAGTATTTTTTTAATAAATCTTGTTGAGGCAAAGGCTGCTTCTTTATGAAGTATATTACACACTGGAATCAACATAAAAACTGAGGTACTGAAGGTACTGCTTTAATGGTTTAACTGTGGTCATCTGGAGAAGCATGCATGTTTTACATCTGTATATCTAAGCTTAAAATATTTGGTGCACCTAAAGTGGGGGACTGTGGTGCTATTTCAAAACAAAACAAAAAACCCTGAAAGCGTTCTGTTTGTGTCAAGACTCTGTGCGCTATGATGATCATTATTAATTAGTAAATTTAGTCCCAACTTGGTCATCAAGAACTCCAGCAGTAGCCCCTTTCCAAACTGCTACTTCCTCTTCTTACAGCACAGTTTAAGCACAGGTTTTTCCCACCTCCCATGCAGGTATGTAGTTTCTTTTACTTGATACCATCTCTACCTTCATTTTATTCCTTTGTGTGTTTAGTCCAGGATCTGTAAAGAGTTTTCTGTTCTGAGACTTGTTCTCAAGGTTTTATGAGGTCAGGCTGACAGGTTGTTCACCCCACTTCTCTTATGTTTGTCAGTCTTCAGTCACCTGCTATAGCTCCTCGCATGGTAGCTTCACCGGATCTTATTATTCAATCTGTGATAGTGCTTATTCTGTCAAAACTTTTGGCCAGCATACTCTGACCGTTTTTGTTAGTCTCTGTATTTAATGACATTTTCCATATTGAAGGAGAATGTTTCACTTTGTTAGGTAGCTATAGATGAATTATTCCTGAGCTCTGTTCTTTCCTGGCCACACAGCGGCCTTGATGACTCATTTTGGTTTTGAGGTATTTATTTGGTTGAAGAATCTTTTGCTTTTTGTGTCAGTGATAATGTCTAATTCAGCCTGACTTCTGTCAATTTTGATTTTCATCTCCATCCTTGAAAATACTGCTGTGTTAATCTTTGTTTACTTTCCTAATTTTGTTTTGGGTTAGAGGATTAGGTTTTTCTAGTTAGTCTAAAAAATTGTTTCGTTCTGTTATTCTGTTATCCTGTAACTTTGTCCCACATGTTTCTTCCCCTTGTTGATAACGCACATTCTGGACACTTTTTGTATCTTGGGTAACTTACGATATAAGTGAATCTTTCACCCTATGTAATGTTAGCTGGGACCTTGGCTGAAGAATTTTATTCAGGGCTTTGTGCTTTGAGAAAGTCTGTGCCTTTTAGAAAAGGTTACAGGAGAATAAGAAAGCTCAAAGGTCTGTGAAACAAAACTTCCAAGGAAAACTGGAGTCCTGTTTCCTATGACTCCCTGAGATAAAAAGCTTGGCTGTCCCATGGCTCTGCATAATGCCTCTGAATCTGTATGCTGTAAGTGGAGATATTAGCACAGTGCAACTGTTTAAACCTAACAAACAGACCTGAAAACTGATGGAGGCTCCTCTGTGGTTAAGGCTGAACATAAAAGTTTCTGAAGAATTTTGAAATATTTTTTGTGTTTGGCAAAATCACAAAACTGAAATTTTGCATGCTCTGTGTGTCTCAGTCCATGGGAAGTTCATTTGGCAAGTCAGTCATTGGTGAAAAACTCATAGCAAATTCACGTTAATAAGGCTTATGTACTTATTGCTCTTGAACATGATTCAAGAAATAATTCATGTTTCAAGTGCTTTATTGACTAAGAAAGAGTGTACTTAGCTGCTTCTTTTCTCGGCATATATGTGCTTTTCCTCCTTCTCATGCCTCAGTTGCTGTTCTTTAGATGCACAATTCTCCCTCCCTGTTAACCTCTTCCTGTTGCTTGTATTAGCTGGTTTCTCACACAGCTTCTCTTTGCTCCTTTGTAGAACACAGTACCACCCATTTCCTTCCTCCCGAAGTGTGTTTTGTATGCAGTCTTCAGAAACAATGGAAGGAGGCAGCACTTCAGTGCTCAAAAAGCTTGAAAGGAGTGTACCCAGGCAGGGCAAATTCAGACTTCAGTTCTTTGTCTGCATATGCATAGCCCTTTTCTCAATTGTTTCCTGAAAGCTGGTTTGTTCAGGTTTCTATGTAGTACCCTCTGTGTATCTGTAGCATACCGCTTACTTTGGTGTACTTGCAATAGATGTGATCTGATGAATACAGAATGGTTTTTTAATTTGCTGAAATCTTTTGTTAGGCACAAACAGAGTGTGGCACCAGCACAGGGAGTTGGGGGGGCCAGGAAGCAAGGGACTTGCCACGGATGCTGGTTCTGGCTTGTCTTCTCAAATCCAAACTGTCTTACAAGGTAGAGGCATCTGGTGTGTAATTAAAAGGGTCTAGTTTTTCTGACTTCACATTTCTGTTGCTTTTAATCACATTTGACCAGTTCTTCATGAAAACATGTTTCTTTCCAAAATAATGTCATTAATGACCTGTACAGGACTGAACTACATCTACTTTCTGTATTAAACATTTGGTTAGTTGGGACATCTCCATTCTGGCGCTTGCTCTTCAAACAGGTGGCTTTTCAGAGTGGTGAGCATAAGCACACTTTTTTGGTGTAGTTTTGTGTTTGATCTTTTCCATGCTTTTCATGGGAACTGGCATGACACAGGTTGGGGTTTTTTTACTTGCCTAACTACTCTTTTGATTTTTTTGTTTCAGATTTAGGGTCATTGTGGTTTCTGAACTGAAATCAGGAGTATAAGGTGCTTTTATACTACCTGCAGTGTTGGCCTTTCTTCCTTCCTAAGCTGTAAACTTGTCCTTAGTTGTGGTTTTGTCCTGATGATTGTGGCCTCATAATTTTAATAGCTTTGGCTGAAATTTCACTTTCTTCCTCTACATATTGCTAAAGAAATCACTGCAGTTCAATGCATTTGCTCCTGCTAATGGGCTAATATTAAGTCCCTCTTTGCATCTGGTGCTAGTTCAGGCATCACCATCTCTTTCTCTTGTTTTGAAGCACATTAATTCTGTATGCACAAGACACACTTGACCCTTAAGATGAGCTTTCCTTGGGCAGACTTTCATTTGCACAAGTTAGTGTCTTTGGCCAGCAAGCAGGACATTTTGTCTTAAGGATGCATCTCAGCATGCAGACAGATGGCTGTGAATGAAAATGTTGATTTTTCTGTATCCTGAGAAGTCCTAGCTTGTACTGATAGAACTCTTAATTCTTCAACCAATTCACAGGCGCCTGAAGAACTTATGATTTCTCATGGTAGCTTGTACTGTAATGTCTTGTTTGCTGATTATATTCTTAAAACGATCTTCCTTACTGTCTAATGATACTGGGTGTCCTGACAAGATGTTCATAAACAAATAATTTTTGTGGTTTGGAAACTGCGTAGCAGATTTACAGATGTTTCTGCTACCAGGGCATGCTTAGTCCTGATTTCCAGTCTTTGCCAAACGGAGAAGTGCATAACTATCTAGTATGTAGTTTGCATTCTCAGCGCTTCAAACCTTGAAGAAACATGCTTATTTCTAATCAGTGGAAAACCAATAATGCTATGTTTTTAACAAGATCTCTACAAGCAGAAGTTTAATTCTTTTCTGTTAGTTAATCTTCCTTTGATTCTCCCTTTCTGCTCCCTGAAATTGCAGCTATATAAGCGATAGCTTCAGAACTGAAGCACTGTTTTATTAAGGTGTAGGCCTGTACCATACTTCGTTCTAGTGAGCTATCCCAATGGCTACATGATTTGCTACAGTTTTTTTTCCACATCAGAAATTCCCAGTTCACTCCAGAACAACCTGCGCTCTGTAGCTGAGAAGGCCGTGCCCCCAGTTCCTATAAGCACTTATGAAGGTTTCCTATTGGCATGAGCCACTACAAAACAGCACTGTGGTTGAAGCACGAGCTTCTGCAGGTTTCTGATTCTCTAAAAGTGTGCACAAATGAAAGGCACACATAAATATAAGGGAAAGAATGCAAATTGCTGAAAGCGGTCATGTCCCCCTTTTATCCAAATGAGCTGTAGTTCAAGTTCCTGTGGCATGATGGGCTGAAGGCTCTGCTGTGGGCTGGCCCACTTTCAGAGCCTTGTTGTATCCCTCCCTGCCTTGTGTCCTTGTGGAGACAAGGGCATAAAGCTGACTTAGCTGTCTGGTCAGTGGTGTCCTTTTGATTATTCACCTACGATTGTCAAATAAATTGCTGTTGCTGCTGTTTGGGAGTTTGGGGTTTGTAGGTTAATGGCTTATACATTATTTTACTGCTTTCCTCCTCCCTTCAGCTGTGTATTTTGCAATCTTTGTAAATTTAACCTATAGCAATATTTGTTTCACATTTGAGCTTTCACTGTTTTGTAGCAGCAGAATCTGCCCTTCCTTCCAGTCCCTCTTTGCTTTTACCTTTGCTTACTACGTCAAATTTGGATGCTTAATTTAGACTGGAGACCCTCTGAGAAAGCCAGCATGTGTTTATAAAATAATACCAGTGGGTAACTCTTGTTTCCTAACGACTTTTTTTTCTTTGTCAAAGCTTACTCTGCATTGCCAAGGTTAAAAAGAAAAAGAAAGCTCATTTCTCTGCAGATTTCTTAAATTATGCATGCACACTTAAACAGTTTTAAAACCACTGCTTGTTCAGTGAAGGTCACCTTCTTTCACCTGAAATATTATTTTATAAATGAAATGTGCTGGGATTTTAGAAACATGGAATTGGCCAGATGCACCAAATCAATACCTTTCATAAATCTGCTAAAAAGATGTGCTTACAGAATGCTGCATGTTGATGACATAGCATTTATTTGTGCTACAATGAACTGTGTTCTTCAAAGATGAGAGTTCAGTTAAATTTATTGACCTCTTCATCCAGGAAGAAAAACAGTGATGGAATGACTAAGACTGGTATTGTTATAATGGCCTGGAGAATATGAACAAATGTAATACTTATTTCAGTCTTTACTATTTACCTGTCACAAACAGTGACCTTAGTGCTTCCAACTTTTCATTGCAAAATAACATGTTTCATTCCAAGGAGAAAAGTGTACAAGGAAGGTAATTAGTCCAAACCACAGAACGGACATCACACTGATCTGACCTTCTCTCAGGAGCCTTTCTAGGTACACTCACATTCTGGCCAAACCACAAGCGTGCAGAGCATGGGTAATGCATGCAAAAAAAACCTTGAAGGCACTTAGGTTTGCAAGACAGGGTGGCAACAGTTCTTTTGCTGGCCATTAGTATTAGAAACATCCATCAGATGAGATTGGTTCTCTTTAGTTTACAGATCTCATTTCTTGTCATGAATCAGTGATAAAAGGAATCCAAACAATGAACAAAATACAATTCAGAGAACAGGGTGTAAAAAAATACTGTGAGAAAAATACTGCTTCAAAATGTGCCATGGGAATTAATACCTGAAGAAAACAGTTGTGAAATATTGTGCTTTAAAATCAAATTACCTGCATTCATAAAGCTGACTTATGTGTATAGTTTGATAGACTAATTCTGCCTTCCGATCATTGCTCTTTTTGGGTCTCCCTTTCATCTAAAAAGGCAGTAAGTAATAATCCATCTATGTCTACGACATGTTTACAGGTGACTAGAGTTCAGGACAAACAAGACTCAAGCCAAGCTCAGTATGTTTGACATGTTTGTTGCCTCCTCTGTAATTTACACCAGAGGTGTTGCCAGGCTCAGAAAGGCCATTGTTGAAACTTGGTAGGACAAATTCCATGATTGGAGTGAGGCTATCAGTGACTGCAAGCTGTTCAGAAGGGGCAGGTGAGGAAGGAGAGGTGGAGGGGTTGCCTTCTACAGCAAGAAATAGAATATTAAGACCCACCTCTGAAGAATAGCCATTGAGCAGATTAAATGTTTACAGATAAGAAGTAGAGACCTAGGCAACAAAAGGGAACCATGTGGTTAGTGTCTACTAAAGGCTGCTTGATTAAGGAGAGCCTATTGACAAAGCTGCCTTAGTCCTGGCATCATGCTCACAGGTTTTTGTCCTGTGGGGAGACTTCAACCACCTTGACATCTGCTGGAAAAGTAGCATAGTGAGCTGTAGGCTATCTAGGGGTCTCGTAGAATGCACCAAGGATAAATTCTTAAGCCAGGCAATAGCCCTATCAGAAGGGATGAAATCTTGGACCTGATGGTCACCAATGCAAATGAGCTAACTGGTGATGTCAAAATTGGAGGCTGCCTGGTCTGCAGTGATCATGCACTGATTGAGTTTGCGGTCCTGAGGGATATGGGTCAAGCAAAGAGTAAAGTCAGGACCCTGAATTTTAGGAAAGCAAACTTCCAGCTGTTCAAGAAATTAGTCAATAGGACCCTGGGAAACTGCCCTCAGGGTCAAGGAAGCAGAACAGAGCTGGCAGATCTTTAAGGATGCTTTCAATAAAACACAAGAGCTCTCAATCCCTACATGTAAAAAATTGGGAAAGGAAGGCAAGAGGTCATCATGGCTGAGTAGAGACATGCTGGTCAAACTAAAGGGCAAGAAGGAGACGCACGGACATTGGAAGCAGGAACAGGTATCCTGGGAAAACTACAGGGAAGCTGCCCAGTGAGGTAGGAATGGGGTCTGAAGAGCCAAGGCATGGATGGAGCTGAACTTGGCAAGGGATGCAAAGATTAATAACAAGGGCCTCTATTAGGTATGTAAGCTGGAAAAGGAAGGTCAAAGAAAGTGTATCCCCACTGACGAGCAAGACTGGGATTGAGCGCATACTCAGTAAGTGTGCAGGCACAAAGCTGAACAGCATGGCTGACATGCCTGAGGGAAGGGATGCCATGCAGAAGGACCTGCATGAACTGAGAAGTGGGCCCATGTGAAAATCAAGAGGTTCAACGAGGCCCAGTACAAGGTCCTGCACCTGGGTTAGGGCTATGCCTGGTATCAATAAAGGCAAGGGTATTACAGTGTTGAGAGCTGCCCTGCAGAGAAAGACTTGGGGGTACTGATGGATGAAAAGCTGGACATGAGCTAGCAATGCACGCTCACAGTCAAGAAGGCCAACCGCATCCTGGGCTGCATCAAAAGAAGTGTGGCCAGCAGGTCGAGACATCTTGCTTATGTGGGCCTAGCTGTTTTGGGGAGAGGTCCGAGACTTCAAAGCTAACCTCGGAAATGCTATTCTTAGCGAACGATGTACAAGGCAAGGACGAACGATTAGTTTCTGGGTGTGCTAGAGACCTCCTGTGCTGACTGTGCGGTACTGCACTTCTGGGGATAACTGAAAAGCTTTATTTTACTTTCTCTACTTTGTAAGTGTCTCATACGTCTGCCTAAGAATCCTGAGATGACTTCTTGGCATTTTTGTTTTGTTTTTGTTTTTGTTTCTTTTTCCCCTAAAGGTGCTGCTGCAAAATTCTACGATTTTAAATTAATATTTTCTTAAAGAAATTTGAATCTTCTCCTAAGGTAGGAAAAAAGGCTAGGATCCATCTGGATTTTTGAAAATGGTATGTTATCCACACATGGTGAGCGCTTGTGTGTTAAAGAGGTACCATTTACTGTAGTGTAAATTTCAGAGATGCTAGAATTGCAGTGGATGTTTTGGTATCTTTTTTCTTTGTTCCTGTTGGGTTGTTTTTTCCTTAAAGTGGTGATCATGAGCCAGCTCTGAGCTCTTGGCAGTGGTTTACATGTCCAGGGAGAATGGAAGAGTTAGGAATGAGATGCTCTAAACTGTGTATTCCTACTTAAGCTGTTATAAATAATTAATCCAATGTTAGCATCTTTATTATTCTATTTGGAGTAGTGTGCCTTCAAGCCCAGGTTTTGAAAGCATATGTATCCTGTTTACTTTTGGAGATTGTTACTCTGAAGATAGAGCCCATGACCTGAGATGAGTTAGTGAAATTGCTCTTTATAAGGGTTTAAAGGAACATGTGTCTGTGTGTCCAAACCTTACTGCATCAACAATGCACTCCTATCACAGGAAAACATAGCCACTAGCTTATAAGTAATCTCTACAATTGAGGTCTTTTTTCTAGAACAAAGTACTTGTCTCTCTAATCATATACCAGTTATATTGACTTTCCATTATGGATTCATTAGTGTGCCATTGCAAGCCATATGCAGTTTGACCTTTTTTGGTCATGGCAGGGAAGTACGTCAAGTGCTGTTGCTGCGCTAGTATCAAAAGACAACCTAAAAACGGGACAGCTCAGAAGAACACTAATTACACATCTGAGGGATGCTGTCACATTTCAAAGAGGCAGAAGCTGTATGTGAGTACAGTGGAGCACAGAAAATCCCGGTTATTGAGGACTGTAGAGTAGTATCTTAAACACATTCTTAGGATTATCAAAATTTATGGATTTTCTTCAGTACTAACTAAATGCTTGGGGGAGAGGTTGCCTTCTGCAAAACATGTTGTTAAGAAGCCTGTTTCAAGCTGCTTTATTATAGTATCCAGAACAGGGAAGCAAAATCTGGGTACTGAAGCTTTTTGGAAAAAACACGCACCAAATGCTGCAAGCCTTGTTTAGGAAAACAAATCATGCAAGCTGACAGCAGGTGACTGTTTTGAACTTGATCTATCAGCAACAAGTGTGTCACTGAATTCTTGGCAGTTTCTTGGTGGTCAGCAGGCTATCTTGGATGAAAGCTGGTATGCAGACTTTTGGCAAACAGGCCAATGTTCCCACCAGTTTTGCTCCCAAGCTGGTGTTCCACTTGACTACTTGGACATTGACTTTAGAAGTAAAAATTCAATTTGCAAATACTTTTCATTAGTAGGAGACACACAGGAACAGTGACCTGTTAAGTATTGCCAATAGCAAGACAAAACCCACTTTGCTCCAGAAGGGACCAACAGCTATGGTTAAACAGGCAACTTCAAAATCTGTCAAAAACCTAAAATAGCTCTGAAGGTCTCAAAATCGAGTGTAAATGCTGCTCAGCAGAATGGCTTTTGGAAAGCTTAGAGATGAAATAAATTCAGCTCAGGGATTTAAACAAAAACTTTCCTTGACAAATAATTTAAACTGTTTGCATTTATGCTCATTGCTGAACACAGATCTGCCTCTAAGCTGCTTGACATTTGGAGTGGGTTTCTGCAGCTCTGCTCGCCAACTCCTTGTGCATGATGTTTAGCTTTGTCTGTGCGCATGTTCTTGCCTGCTAAAAGTATGTAGCATTTTCAAGGCACAGCTTGTCTAAGTTTTCACAGAATCACAAAATGGCTGAGGTTGGAAGGGACCTCTGGAGGTCCTCTGGTAGAACTCCCTGCTCAAGCAGGGTCACCTACAGCCAGGTGCCCAGGACTGTGTCCAGCCAGCTTCTGAATATCTACAAGGAGGGCAACCTCTGCCAGTGCTTAGTCATGCTCACAGTAAAAAAACATTTCTCTGTGCTCAGATGGAGCCTCCTGTGTTTCTATGTGTGCCCATTGCCTCTGGTCCTGTGACTGGGCAACACCAGAAAGAGCCTGGCTTCTCATCTCATGTTTGCACCCTCCCTCCAGGCATGTACACATGAATAAGATCCACCCTAAGCCTTCTCTTCTCCAGGTTGAATCGCAGAATCATAAAAACCTGGCCAAGCTCTCTCATCCATTCTTCACCGGAAAGATGCTCCATTCCCTTAATCATCTTAGTGACCCTTCACTGGACTTTCTCCAGTACGTCCATGCCTCTCTTGTGCTGGGAAGCCCAGAAGTAGACACAATGCTCCATGTGTGGCCTCACCAGTGCTGAGCAGAGGGCAAAATCACAACACCTTTAATGCATCCCAGGAATCTGTTATCCTTCTCTACTGCAAGTACACACTGCTTGCTCATGGTCTACTTGGTGTCCTCCAGGCTCTTTTCTGCAAAGCTGCTTCCCACCTGTGTAGCCCTTAGCATATATTGGTGCATGTGGTTGTTCGCGCCCAAGTGCAGGACTTCACACTTACCTTTAATAAATTTCATAAAGCTCCTGTCACCCCATTTCTCCAGCCTGTCAAGGTCCTTCTGAATGGCAGCATTACCCACTGACGTATCACCTAGTCCTCACAGTTCTGTGACATGAGCAAACTTTCTGAGGGTATGCTTCTGTTCACTTTCCAGGATTAGCTACTCTATCTCTTTCCCAGGGACTGAGGTAAGGGTGGCCAGCCTATAGCTCTCTGGGTCCTCCTTCTTGAAGACAGGAGGGGTATTTGCTTTCCTTCAGTCTTCCAGCATTTCTCCCAGTTGCCATGATCAATCAGAGATTGCCCGTAGTGGCCTCATGATGACATGTGCCTGCTCCCTCAGCACTTGTGGGTGCATCCCGTCAGGGCTCAGGGACTTAAGTCCAGTTTACCTAAGTATTCTCTGATCTGATTCTCTTCTACCAAAGGTACATCTTCCTCACTCCAGATTTCCCCCCTTGGTTTCTTGGACCTTATGGTTTTTGAAGGATGGACTTAAGAGAAAATGCTGAGGTGTAGAAGACATTTGGTACCTCAGCCTGTCCTGTGTCACCAGGGGCCCCGCTTCATTCAGCACTGGGCCCACATTTTCCCACATTTGCATGTGTAATCAAGCTCCTAAAAATGTTCATAGGCAATGTTTTCAGAGAATTTACCTTTGAAATAAGTTATTAACATGAGGGCCTTGCTACAAGCATTGTGTACAAGCAAAACTCTCACTTCTGTCACTGTATTAACATAAGGGCCTTATTACAAGTGAAATCATCTCTTCTGTTTCACAATCTGTTACATTATAATCATTCTCTACATGCTGTTATTGCTGTTGGGGATAAATCCAGCTGGTACTTATTATCTCAACAGATTCATTGTGTAATAGGAAATTTCATGTACTTGTATCAGTTGACTATAACCTACTTTAAGAATAGAAAAATATAATTTATCTTAGTGAGATAGCTATCCATAAGGAATGTTCTGAGAAGATGAGATGTTTTTCTTTGGTCCTCTCTCTCTAAGTCTGGGTTTTTCTCCTCATCTGTATTCCTACAATTTAGTCAGGAATTTTATTATCATGCATTTTCTTAGAATTGCAAACTGATAATTGTTTGGGCATATATCCAAGGAATAGATTTGTGGAATAACGTCAGCCAAATTTCAAGTGTCTTCAGCACACATTGTACGTCCCATCATGTGCACAGCTTGGGATGTATACATGGAAACTGAGAATGTGTGCAGCTGCAAAACTGCCGCATCTAGGTTTAAAAAAAGGGCTGTAGTTCTGTTTCAAAGTGACGCGTATTAGCAGATTCATTCACAAACCTGAGAAAGCTTCTGTCTTCAAACAATATCCTTCCTATAGTCATCATCTTAATCTTGGATAGTGTAATAGTACATCTTCAACCCTTAAATATGAGGGTATTGAATAATTGAAGAGAAATTGGTCTATGTTAAGAAGAAAGGACTTCTCAGATGACAAGTTTCACACATCCAAAGTAGTGCTTAAAGCAGCGCACTCTTTCTGCAGTTGTAGACGTTTTAAATAGAAAACATGTGAGTTTCTTTTTCATTAGCAAAATTATGTTTCTCTGCTTCCTTCTGTCTGCATTCCCCTTCCCACCCCCAATGGACAGCTTTACAGTGTTACTGAAGCCGATTCAAGCATCAGCTGCCTTTGAAATGGGCAGCCCCCTCTGGCAAGCTGTTCCCACTTTGTGTTAGCACAGAGCTTGATATGCCAGATACAGAAACTGATATGACTGGAAACAAGTTCAGGGGAAAAAAAATGTAGTTGGATCAGCTTCCCGGAGCAAGTAGTGGCATAAAAGAAGAAAAAGCAACATGTGGCCAGGAAGGGGAGCTGTGCAGAACAGAATGATCCCATTTTGGCAGCTGCAGCCTTTACTCATTCTGTAATTCCTTATCATCCCAGCTTCTGTTACCTTTGTAAGGTGTTGGCTGCATTCCTTACGTATGGAAATGTGCAGCACTTCACTGGTCCTGCCACCTTGTGCAGTTTTCTGCCCTGTTCCCAGGCCCAGGCCTCCAAGTTCAAGGTGGAGGATCTGCATTTTATTTTGCTGGACCTAAGGAGATTCAGCTGAGGGATTGTTGCAGTTATGCTAGAGCGAGGCAGGTAATAACCAGATTTAGTATTTTACAGAAGTGCTATGGTAGGAACAGGCTACTTTTCTAACACTTAACATTGTGGTTGCCTGAACTAGGAAGGATGAAGAATTTAATGCTTCTGAGCTGGATATGTGTACTGTTGAAATTTATTATCCTTCAATAGAGCCTTTGAGTTTTCAAAAGGTGAAGTTACAATGTTTTTTTTCTATCTGTGTGTGTACCTATGTATGTATGTACAAATGTGTATATGAATTCCAAGTCTGAGCTTAACTAACATGTCTCCTCTAATATTGCAAGTAATTCAGCCCTAAAATGCTTGGGTTTGTTATCTTTATATAAAAATAAATCCTTTTCGGCAGAATGAGGAATTTTTTTACTGCAACACAAATGAACCACAACACACAAGCTCGCTTTTAAAACCAGCTAATATAGTGTTAACAGTTCTTCTTGGCATATGAAACTTAGTAATGTTTGTAGTATAAACAGAGCCAGAATTCAAGTCTGAAAACTGTATTTGGAAGCAGTTCTGGCCCATTGTTTTCTATCGGTTTTGACTACCCCAAGAGGAGGAGTGCCGCTTTTTGGTTTCAGAATTTGAAGCTTAATGACATGTTATAGGAATGTGGTGATGATGATTGAGAAAGCTGGTTTATTTTTCTTTCAGTTTCTCTAAGGCTTCAGTTAAATTCTTCTCTAGCTGCTCTGCCTGTTAGCAGCCGCTTTGTCGTGAGAGTGCTGGTGGTTAACAGTCTCCCCAGAGTGGTGACTTGGAAGAACTGCAGATCAACTGCTGACAAATTTAGGTGCAGAAACTGCTACAATCCAAATATAGTTTAAGGATGCGTATTCAAGGAGTGTGCTGTTCTATAGATTACTACTTATGCAATCTAAACTTTACCTTCACTTAACATGGAGCATACATCTCTAGCTCTTTTTGAGCTAAGTTTAAAATAAATCTCATCTAGTTTTAGGTTATTTTTACTCTATATTATCTAATGGGGCGATAATATTACAGGATCACAGGCTCACATTCCTCACAGAGATGGTGTCAATGCATTATTTGAGTTTTACTATAAAATAATGGTATATCTAAACTCCAAATAGTTAACTATGGAGATTAGGTTATTCACTATTAACATTATTGTTTCCTGAGTAATTAATTGCCTGTGTCTGCTCTTCATTCAGACAGTTGATTCAAGCCCCTGTTTTCAATAATGGAAGCTTAGCAAGCTAACCTTTAGGGAACTATGTAAGCTTAGAACTAGGATGTAAGCTTAGACAGCTAACCTATGTTCAGGACCCCTGTCCGCAAGACAGGTTCTCAGCTCAGCTGTGCATGCATCAGTATTTGTTGGAGGTGCCATAGGATAGTCTATCTGGCCTCCAAAATGGCATGGATCTAAGATAGGTGTCTGGCACTGCAATGAGCATGTGTAGGCTATCTCTGGACACAAGGTAGGGGCTATTAAACTGAGTTCTAAAAATTTTTCCATCCAAAATAGCTGCCTCAAATACCAGCTGTTCTGTGACATTAACCTCTTTCTTTCTTTTTCTGGTCCTTTCTGAAATTATTCCTTCCAGCCAAGAAACCTTTCCTGACTGAGTTTTTGTTATGTCTGTTCTGATATTCTAAGTCTTGATTTTAAAATACTAAAATACCAAATGCTACGCTGGCTGAGCTCTGTTGCTACAATATTAGAACACTACAAGTTCCACTGTTTCCACAGGCTTTACTGCATGATGTGCCCAAGGTGACCTAGAAACCTTTGATAACTGAGCTAAATAACTGATCTGAACAGCCCAGGTGTGCTGCATTGGAAAGAATGATTGACTGCAGGGAAATAGTGTTTCTGTAGACAGAGACTGAGTTGATTGCACATGCAGGCTATTAATATAGACATACATTTTCCTGAGTTATGCAAGCATAACATTCCATTGAAAAATGGCATAAGTATCCTTATGCTGTCATGAATCATCATTGACTGGCAGTGATTTAACTTAGATTTCCCTTTTGAAAAAGGATCTCTAGAGTGAAATTGCTAAATGCTTATTATCTAGTATTTATCACATGCCAGCATCCCAAAGACCCAATTCAAAAAGGGCTCCTTTGTAGCTCGTATTGTTATAAAAATGCCTGACTGAAAGGGAATTTAATATTGAGTTCTGGACTTAAACAAAAGTTAGTTGGCAGAAGAATAAATGCATCTGAGTAAGAGGAAGTTCAGCATTAAAGTGTCAAGCTGATGTTAGTGTGTTAGTGCATATCGGGGTGTGCTTTTTAAATTCACCTGCTGACTGTCCCCATCCACTATTCTTTGGTTTGCATTCTGGAGCAGTATCCAAGTTAGTGAACTGGATTCTTCTGGGGCAAAACATTAGCAGAAATGCTCCAGAGTCACTTAATGCTCATCAGCCACAGATTGGTGTTTTGTTAATGGGGAAGAAGACAAGCTAGTCCAACTTGAATAAAGAGACAAACCCTAACCATGTCTGGTGTAGATGTCAGGTCCTCAGGATCAAGTATTTTTCATTACAAATATATCCTATTTGCCTACAGTGCTTCCTAGTAGTCTACAGCATCATGCTGCCACATGCTGTCATGTGCCATTGGTAGGTTGTGACTCTACAAAGTGTTGTCATAGATAGTAGACAGCTACAACAGCGTTTGATAAAATGTGAGCTCACCTGAAACTGGTATAGGTAACTAGCATGAAGCTTGAAGTTGGAGTGGAAGGCAGGGGAGGTATATGGAGTGGGAAACAGGACCCTTGTCAAACACTCTTTTTGAATTCAGCAGTGCCTCCTCATCTCAAATGAAAGCACTCATGAAAGGGTTTAAAGTAGTGTATATGGTAGCATAAACTACTGTTTGTAGTTAATCAGTAGTCCCTGCTGTTTCTACAAGAAAATTAGACATTAATTTTTTTTTATATTTTTTTGAAAGATTTTACATATGCATTCAATGTTCAATCAGCAAATCCTAATGTTTGTTTTCTTTCTTTTTCACTGGATTCAAGCAAACTGATTTGCACATGAATGATATTCTGTGACACAATTACAATATATTAATAGTATCTTCTGTGTTACTAGCAAGAATGTCATTATAGCATAATAGGAAATTGTAGTTATGACTGAAGGCATACATTTACTATAAGTTATATTAAAAATGAGTATCTGAGAGATGTTACACTTCTTTGATTTTATGATTCTATGTATTGATTCCTGCAATGTGTCAGTATAGAGTATAATACCTATTTCCACAGATACCTAGAATCATAGAATCATAGAATAGTTAGGGTTGGAAAGGACCTTAAGATCATCAAGTTCCAACCCCCCTGCCATGGGCAGGGACACCTCACACTAAACCATATCACCCAAGGCTTTGTCCAGCCTGGTCTTGAACATTGCCAGTGATAGAGAATTCACAACCTCCTTGGGCAAGCTATTCCAGTGCCTCACCACCCTAACAGGAAAGAATGTCCTCCTTATACCCAGTCTAAACTTTCCCTGTTTTAAGTTTTAACCCGTTACCCCTTGTCCTATCACTACAGTCTCTAATGAAGAGTCCCTCCCCAGCATCCCTATAGGCTCCCTTCAGATACTGGAAGGCTGCTATGAGGTCTCCATGCAGCCTTCTCTTCTCCAGGCTAAACAGCCCCAACTTTCTCAGCCTATCTTCATACTCCAGTCCCCTGATAATCCTTGTGGCCCTTCTCTGGACTTGTTCCAACAGTTCCATGTCCTTTTTATGTTGAGGACACCAGAACTGCACACAATACGACAGGTGAGGTCTCACAAGAACAGAGTAGAGGGGCAGGATCACCTCCTTCGACCTGCTGGTCACGCTCCTTTTGATGCAGCCCAGGATATGGTTGGCTTTCTGGGCTGCAAGCGCACACTGCTGGCTCATGTTCATTTTCTCATCAACCAACACCCCCAAGTCTTTCTCCGCATGGCTGCTCTGAATCTCTTCTTTACCAAACCTGTAGCTCTGCCTGGGATTGCTCTGACCCAGGTGCAGGACCTTGCACTTGGTATGGTTAAACTTCATGAGGTTGGCATCAGCCCACCTCACAAGCATGTCAGGGTCCCTCTGGATGGCATTCCTTCCCTCCAGTGTATCAACCAAACCACACAGCTTGGTGTCATCAGCAGACTTGCTGAGGGCACACTCAATCCCACTGTCAATGTCAGCGATGAAGACCAGTCCCAACACCGGTCCCTGAGGGACACAACTCATTACTGGTCTCCAGCTGGACATTGAGCCATTGACGACAACTCTTTGCATGCAGCATCCAGCCAGTTCTTTATCCACTGAGTGGTCCATCCATCAAATTGATGTCTCTTCAATTTAGAGACAAGGATGTTGTGTGGGACAGTGTCAAACGCTTTACACAAGTAAATCATATCTAAATAAAGGACCAACATGCTGCAAGTCTAGAAGAGTAAGAACAAAAGCTTAGAACAGTGGCTGCTGACAAATTCTGCAGTAACACAGACAGTGAGATAAAATATTAAATATCTGTATTTGTTATGAAATCCAGCTCTCAGACCTTACAGAGATGACAGGGAGCAGCAGTACCCAGTTGGTGTGTGGCTAAACAAGTCAACAATTATTCACTGTACCTAAATGTCACTGCTACTCTGTGGTCCCTGGACCTACCTGGAATACACCTAGTCATTCTGAACCTTTCAGGGCTTGCAAAATCAGTAGAGACCATCCAAATGCATTTGGGTTCTCCCACATAATATGAAAACACAGTCATAGTAGGGACTGCTCCCTATATGTGCCAATAATGGCGCATTGCCACTGGTAATGTAAAGCAGTCTATACTTTAACGGGCATATCCATGAACAATTCTTTTAAACAACCAGTAGTATCACCTCAAGCATCTTTAATCTATGAATCCTGTTCCACCATTAAGTTCCATAATCCACCTCCTCTTCAGTATCCTTGCAGTGGAAGCAAAGGATGTCTCAGTGCTACCAGCTGCTGACAGTTAAATTAACACTGTTCTCTCTGCCTTCATTGTGCAGAAAAAGGCTAACTTGGTGGGTGATTTATAGTGTGTCACACTTAAATGCTCTGAATTGCACAAGGAAGGACTTTCTTTCTTTCTTTCAGATTTTCTGACTACAGAAAGACATTAGATCAGCTAAACTAAGTGCTTATTTTAGGTAATATGAATTACTTTCCGTGCTGATAACGCTGCCTTCAAGTTAATTATTTCAGATACCTACTAATTAAGTTCATATTTTCATATGATCATACACTTTTTTTTCTCATTATTTCCAATAGCGCCCTCCCCTACACTGAAAGATTGTTTCTCTACTATCACCAGAGAAGCTGATCTCCACTGACTGAGCACTACGTGACACTGGAACATGAAGAGAACAAGGAAAGTTCAAGGACGTGAAAATGGCGCAGCTAAAATTTCTGCTGTGTTGAGATTCACCAGAATCTGGTGGGGAACAACAGGAGGAGGAGTTGTAAGTACTTATATCTACAAAATAAGAAGATTGTTGGATGGCTTTATTTTAACAACAGCTGGCTTTAAGCCATTTAGTCTTCCCAACTGTTAACAGTCAAATTTAGCAGTGGGTTTAGCAGCAGTGAATTACAAAGGCTCCGAAGTCCTATTTGTTATGTAAAAAGAAAGAAATAAGAAATGTTTTGAAGAATGAGTGAATTTTGCCTCCCCCAAGGTAGGCAAATTATTTTTTCCAGTTGCAGACATGATTTGTAAGGGGAACGTGAACCTTAGAGAAAAAAAGTGGTTAACAAGGAGTTAACAAAAGGCCACTGGAATAAGTTTCAAAGCTAGATACCTATCTGACCAAAAAAAACTCCAAACCCCACACCAAAAAATCCTGACACAAAAGGTGTCCTGTGATTGTTAAGGTGATAGCTGAGGAACCACATGAAATTATTAGGGAAACGTAAGTTGAGTATTTAAAAGTATGAGTAAAGGAACTTAGTTTTTTTACTATAAACAATGCTGAATGTAAGTATCACTCCTTGCATGTTCAGCAGGGGGCAGCCATGTATCTGTACAGGTTGCCTGCCCCTGCCAAGGACAGCATGGTGAATGGTATAGAAAGGTTATTTGGGGATTGGAAAATTTAATCAAGAGGCCAGAATTATATCAGGTTAAGGCTAATTGTGGCATTGAAAAGATTCTTTAGACTTTCACACAAGCCAAAAATACAGATGAAATAAAATATACCACGTTTGGTGCTACAGTGAAAAAATGTTGCCAGCAATAATGTAGGCAGATATATACGTATACACACACACACATACATACATATATATATATATATTTTTTTTTTCCCTTTGCAGAGAAGGGAAAAAAGACCACAGGTGACATACTTGCTGTGAAGGCCAGGCTGGATGAGCTTCTGAGCAACCTGAGAGTTGAAGATTGCTCATTGCAGGGAGTCGGACTCAATGACCTTTGAAGAGCCCTTCCACCCTAAACTATTCAATGATTTCTATAATTTCTATATAGTGTTTATTTAATTGAGATAAACTCATCAGAGAATGTTGCATCTAAATAAGTGATAATGCTTAGTAATTGTTTGGGTGTTTTTTTTCTTGCCATATGTTACCTATTCTTCAGATGCAGTGATCTCTAACAACAGGCATAGAGTTTGCTGAGACCAAATGCAGTAAATTGGTGGAAGAATAGAGGTTTAGACATGAAGTTGCTACAGCCAATTGTATCCAGTATAACAGGGTACTGGGAACTGGTATCAGAATAATTCAGGTAATGCTAGAAAAGACAAGAAAATCACTCTGATTCACATTTAACATTGTTAAATTGAAAAGTAATGTTTATGAAGCATAAATTGTTACATGCTAATAATCTGGATGTTACTTAGAAGGATATCTGTTGGGATTTGCAGGTATATGAAGACCCAGATAAGGAAAAAAATCCCCCAAACTCCCTAACAAAGCTTGTTATGATTTAACATGAAGGGAATTCTCCCTATTTTGTGAAAATAATAATGTGAATGAATCCACACTGTGCAACAAAGAACTGTGCAATTGCCAAGCTGGTTGTAGAGAGACAACCTCCTGTAATTATTAAAGTTTGCATACCAAGATTAAAAATATTCAATGCTTTTACTAACCCTTCCAAAAAGAGGTAAGAATAGGAAGTTATGAGTCTTCTATTTACCTGAGAAGCATTTACCACAGATGCATGTCTCCTGTCTGCACGACTCCTCTTTGCAGCCAGACTGGATCTGGAAAGACTTGAACTAGGTTCTAAGTAAACTGGTGTCTACCTGTCTATGCAAAGGTGCCTACCTGATTTCTGGAAGTGTTGTACCCACATTATGGTGGCTGTTTCTGTGCTGTTTAGCCATCACGACAAAGCTAGTTAGTCTGGGAGCATGCTGTGAGGTCGTTACTGCATTTCTTCTGAAGCTGGGGCTGGTTCAGGGATGCATGCATCACACTGTTTTGTATCGTGTAGATGTGCCTTGTGTATTCCGGCTGGGGAAGAAAGGCAAGGGCTGTCACAAGAAATAACCTTCAAAATCATATGACTTTGGCATCCCAAATAGTTACATACTTTGGAGAAGCAGGCAATGCTTATTGAACTTGAGATGGGAGTGAGGTAAGTGGATCAGACTTTGGCATTTTGCTTGAAAGGGCATCACCTTTGTCTAGGCAGTATTGACAGAAAAAGATTACAGCTGGTTCAGTTACTGAACTGGGAAAGCCATCCTTGCTGTGGCAGCCAAGTCTGCTGTAAGTTTGTGTTTCAAGGTGATATGTAAAACGTGCTCATCTCTCTCAGATAATTAAAGAAACTCCCGTGTAAGGGCTGCAGAATGGTTACATCCAGCATGCATTAATTTAACCTCAAGCAATGCTATAGCTATTGATGTAGTTTTGGACCAGTGAGGTTTGTTTATCAGCGCTGCTACTTTTTAGATTTGTAGATGTGTTTAGCCTCACAGTTATCTTTCTTCTAACACCATCTTTGGCATAACTGCATATATCCATCCATTTGCATATGGGCTTGCAATTGCCTCAACCTTATTAACATATTTTACTCTGGTTTTCTGGGCCATATATTTAAAGAACTCTGAAGTGGTATCAAAATTTGAGGTAGCATCATAAAGAGATAACCCCAAAGTATTACCTGCAATAGGTGTGTGATATGAAATAACCTTCTCATCAGTTGGAAGAGATGACTTTACCTACAGTACAACTGTAATTTGAAGGTATTTTATTTTTAGCTGAGTGCCACACTTTCTAGAAATATATTAGAGAAAGGTCAATGAAGCCACTGTGCAATTTTGAAGAGAGGTTCTTTTTCCAATGCATTTCTTAGGAGACACTGAAATAAATATTTGCAATCCATCTTGGATTGCACCACTGTAAGCACCACTGTATCACTCATCAAAATGTTCGCTTATGTAAGGCCTCTGTAAAAACATGTTATTGCAAGGCAGTTTATTGAGCAAACAATAGCTAATGTCAATGTACAGTGCTGTGCACTACATCAGTGAGAGGGGCTTTTGACTTCAGGTTTGCACAGGCTCACAAAAGAATTTGTTCACTTCAGTCTCAGCAGACAGCTGTGATATGTGTTAGCCTCCTGGTGAATGCATTCTCATTTCTTTGTTTTAGGACCCATAAGTGCCTTGCTGACTGAGGTTGTTATTATAAAAGTAACTACATGTTTTTTCTTTATTCTTTGCTTCTTTTCAAGTGCTGTAGAGGTAAATTACTGAGATGGCGTTCCCACTGAAAACCTTCAAATAATTCCAGTATGCATCGTGAGGAAATATGGTTGATTCAACATATTACACCCTGTTCAGTTAGCTAATAATTTTGTTGTAATGACAGAGGGCACTATTACTTATGAAAATCACTGTTTGGTACAAAAGGCTTATAGCACTTTTAGCAGGATAAAATTATATACTCAGGTTGCCTTGACAATAGCAAATTTGGTACTGATCTCCCCAAACGTCCCTACTTCCTATGAAAAACTTATAGTGCAAAATGTGGGGGAAAAACCCTTGCAAGATATTAGATAGAGATGAGTAATTTGCATAGCAAAGCTCCACAAACTTTTTGCCTTAGAATTGCATGAATACAATATTCCTAATCATACCTCAAAGAAATTTTAAAAAATTATGCTTGTGAATCTGTCTCTTTTGCCTGTGTGCTCATACACAAAGATGACCACAAAGAATGGTTAAAGGTGTCCAATAATAATTTCATCTTGACATACCATTTAAATCATGTCTCCTCTCTACCGGCTGAGCTCCTGCTTTTTCCTTCATTCTCCTTTTCTAACAGGTTTACGGCTTAGCACCATCCCAGCTGTACCTACTGCAAACAGACAGGATGTGAACACCCCGCTCCCTCGCTGCAGAAGGGTGTTGCTCCGATGTGTACCCCTGACACCGTCTTGCTGCAAGTGGCTGTCTGGTGTATAGGAGAGGTGGTGAAAAGCATACCGATGCAAAGGGTGTTACATTGTGAGCTGTACAAGGACACCAAGAAAGGAATCAGAGGAATTTTGGATTAGTGTGATTTGTCCAGGATAGGACTTGCTACCAAATTACAGAATCATAGAATCAGCTAGGTTGGAAAAGGTCTTTAAGATCATCAAGTCCAACCATTACCCCAGGACTGCCAAGACCACTGCTAAACCATATCACTAAAAGCCTCGTCTACACCTTTGCTGTTACAGCAGGGCATGCTAACTGGGTTGCGATGAAAAAAGCCTGACACCACCATTTATATTTGTGGAAAAAGAATTAAAATTGTTCACCCTTTTTTTTTTTCCATCCGTTATTTTCCTTTCCCGGTGGCCAGCCCCAGGCACTGAGGTGAAAGAACATATTCCCCCCCCCCCGCCCCGCCCCGAGGAAACATGCGTCCTGAGGCGGATGCAGTGGCAGAGATGAGCTGGCAGGGGCGCTGTGCGGGGCGAACGCCGAAGGCAAACAGGGCTGGTATCGACCTCCTGACTGGCAGCAGTGCTTCAGCCGCGGCCGGTTTGCCGGCGGGTGAGAGGCAGGGCTGTGGCTAGGCCCCAAAAGCGCAGAGCCGGCAGCAGCCAGCCCCATCTTATCCTCGCCTTCCGCCCTTCTCTGGCTCATCCTGGGCCTGACCCCTGAGGGGCAGGGTGCTCGTGTTTGGATGAGTTTAAAAGAACGCCAGCCATCTTTTGGAGGCTCTGCTGTCGTGCTGCAGATTACGCTGTGCCGCTGCTAGGTGGCAGTGTGATTCAGGAAAAGCGGGCAGAGGAGCTTGTGCTGGGGCCTCGCCAGCAGCTCCCGCTCGGCAGACCTCGAGGTGAACGGGGGAACTGCCTCCCCGTGACGGGGTGAATAGGAGAGGGTCTGCATCAAACCACATAGATCTGTGTAGTTTTTTAACTGATCAAAAGCTTTTTTTATTATACGATTGTTTGATTTGGGAAGGAGAATGGGGACTCAAATCCTTGCTCTGCTTTAAGTTAATTCAACACCAGGGGAATAATACAGGTGTCGGGAGCCAGGCAGCAGCAAGGTGCCCCTGCAGCCAGGGTGCTGCAGAGCCACTCTCCTGCTACCCCAGGCCCAGCAATCCCTGCGAGAGGTGATGCACACTGGTGTTTTTAGGAGCTAAGGGGAAAGTGCTTGCTGCTAAACTTCAATATAAAACTTTATGTGACTTAAAGTGACTGTTGTCAGGGATGAGCTGCTGCTTTAGAGGCTGTAGAGTATTCTTGGTTTATTTCTTTCTTTTTTGAAGTAGGAACATCCTGGAAGACGTGAACTGAAGATGTCTCAATATCTGTCTGCAACCTTTGCATGATCAAGCCTGCATCACCTTGAGAATGCCTTGCCTTCTGGCTCTTCTCCTTTTTGTAAGACCGTATGTTAACTTGGCTGAACATAAATTAAATTACCCTGTGATAATTGATGTGCTGGAAGTAGCTTTTTCTCAAGAGAAAGACACAGTTCTGAGTTCAGAAAGCTTCACTCTGTATAAACAAATGCTGTTTGGTATAGATGGTATAATGTGTTCCAGCTTTATTTGTTCTGAGCAAGATGTGCCAAGGATACATCCAGTATTTTTTTATACTGGTAATTGGGGGTGGAAGGGAACATTATTTTCATCCATCTGATCTTGGTTGTTATTTACTCAGAAATGACAATTATTTTAAAGAGAATTAATTATGAGCCAGTCATAGAACTCTAGCTTAGTGTAGCTGTCTGGCAATGACTGATTCAAAAGTGGTAATTATTACAGGTTTGGAAAGAGAGCTGAAATGACCCAGATGGTTAGCCTGATTAAACTGATCCAAAAGTCACCAGAAGTAGTGCTAATCCTCTATTTCTACTGGGTACAGCAGCGCATAAAGACCTGCAATAGCAGGGGACAGGTGCTCGTGTATCAGGTTGAGGCAACTGAGAGCTGTAGTATAGACATCCTGCCATAAGCCAGATGGATAGACTTTTGAAAGCAGAGGCCCTGGTGGTGAAAAGCTGAGGGTTAAAACACAGACACTGAATGAAGTAGACACCCTATGCCAGTCTCTGGCTGAATGTTATTGGCTCATAGTCAGTAAAGGGATAAAACAAACTAAGGAAATCATCTGAGAAGGAGAATGAGAGCAAGAAAAACCCCTTTCAGAGTTGAAGCTTTCTGGAAAATTATCAGGCCAGTGTTTAAGTAGTGTTTTGCTTTCTGTCATATCTGCAAGCGTTATACTCTTAACAAAAAGATAAGATTGTCTGGCATTAGTCTTACATGTGACTGGTTTTAGAGCACTTAATGTACTCTGGCAGTAATAGCTGTACAAACGTGTTAGTTTAATCTGCTTCTCTGTAATAAAAACAAACACATGACAGAAATGTTTAAAAGAAGTGAGGAAAAAGGCAAAGAAAAAAAAAGTGTTGATGTGAGAATGTATTCATGACTGCTAAATCTGGTAATGTTGAGGAGGGATTAGAATAATAGGTGAAAAAGAAGCGAGGACCCTTAAGATTGAAAAAATGAGAGAAGGATCATAGTTGCTATATGCTTTCTTCAGCTAAAGAATGACAATAAGGAAGCTTTTAAAGTTTGGCAAGTTGTTTCCAAGATTGCATATGTATATTTCTGACATTCCAAGATTGCATATGTTTATTTCTGACATTCCAAATTACACATAGGCTGGTGGTTAATTGTTGCTCTGTTTGCATGGGAAGGTAAGACAAAATGAACTGTTCTCTTTGGAGTTCCTGGAACAAGCTGCTGATTGTTACTTGACTACTTGCATTAACTGTTATGTTAGAAGTCTAATACCAAGTGAAGCTGATCTCTCCTTGCCTTGGATTTCTAAATTCTGCAGTGTGCAAAAGACAGACATGCATGCAGCTGGTAAAAGTATCACACCAGTCAGTCCTCTTTCAGGGAAACTATCTGCCAACATAGTAGTGTCTCTTTATAAAAGCTTAATGTGGTTAAGATGAGGCTGTCCAGTAATTTGCAATGTACTGATTATATTTTCAACAATAAAATTGGACAATCTTTCTTCAAATAAACTAATCTCATCCTTGTTCTCTATAATCATTGCTGTAGAGCTTAGGAAAAGCATCAGTTGCCCTGTGCTGTTAATTCCACTTATTTCTCTTTATATTTTACATTATAAATATTAAAAAGTGGTAATTACCTGAAAAGTCAAAATTAACTGATCTTTGTTGGCAAGCTGTAATGACTTAAATTAATATCTTGTCCACAGCACTCCTCTTGACATGAAAGGAGTTATAAAAGTGTATTCTTAAGTTTGCCTAACCACTGTAGAGATACTTTAGAAAATAAAGTCTTTGCTCCAAGAAATATCAGTTAAACAGATACTGAGCCAGCAAAGACAGCAAATCAAATGAAAGAGATAGGGAAGGCTGTTAAGAGAAAGGATTAAGTTATTCATCTCTGAATGGCGTTTCCATTACTGTGAAACTACTTGGAATGAAATGGGCAAATAGCTTTGTCTGAAGAAAAAATAGCTTCAGTGTGGTGGTATCATTTGCTGAGGTTATTATGAGATGACTTTGATTTGGAGGAAGGGTGAAGAAAAGTTGGAAAGGAATTGTAATCGGTGTTAGTAGAAAAAAAGAAAGGACAGAATACAATTCATGCAGAGGAGCATACCCTGGGCAGCCGGCACTTAGGCAGCCGGGCAGACTGTGAGTTAATTTCCTTCAGCAGTGCTTTCTCTTTCCAGGCAGGCCGTGGATATACTAGTCAGTGTTTGCACAGTGCCACGCACAGCCTTCCAAAACCTCCCACTCTGCTGGTTAGTGAGATTGGCTGTGAGCTGCTCTGTTCTGAATTGAGCAAAGGGGAAAGAGGAAAGTTCGTAGAAGTGCAAAGGAGGGCAGTCTGAGGCAGGCAACACCATCATGAGACTCCAGCTTTTGACCAGACTGCATTACCACTTGTGACCTAAACATGGAGTCTGGATTTGCACAGGGTGGTTCAAAGATTGTAAATGAAAGTTACAGGTGGTGGGAGAAGCAAACACCAGTGAAGGGAACTTGATTGGAGTTGTACCAATGATAATACAGTGATTGGTGCTATGTTCTCTTTCCCTTCCCTGAGCCATTGTAAAAGAAACTAGTTTGGCTTCAATTACCACAATGATTTTTTCATAAAAATGAAACAAGCAAGGGTTTTGTAAAGACCATGAAGTTTCCCAGCCTGATAAAGGTGTATTCTGCTATCTTCTGCTGTTTCAAGGAAGAATAATACCCTGTGGGGATGAAGGGAGGGATTACTTGCCAGGTTGCTTTTCAGAAACTCCAGTGTTGTTGATATTGGGAAAGATGACCTCATTGCTATTTTCACTGTTTAGGAAAATTGGGAGGGCTTAGTTTTGGCTTACATGTGTTGTGTTTTTTTGTTTGTTTGTGTTTTTTTTTTCTTCTTTTAAGTGGTAGGGATCCAGTTACACAGAGGATGGAATTATGTTTGATTTCCTTAGTACATCTTGCTGTTTCCCATTCCTCTGTGTTTCCATTGCTCCTGTACCTCTACCCTATTCATGTGCGCATATCTGTCAAACAGGTTCAGATGGAAATATATCAGTTTCTCACTGGGAAGCAGTTATCCTGGTACCAAATAGTCACAGTGGTTTCAGGGTGCCATGGAATGAGTTTTGAGTCAGAGGTGCAATTTCTGATCTCCCCTCATGCCTCATCCTTCCCAGACATTAACAGTGTAAAGGAAACCTAGAAAATTGCTCAGTCTTTTTTTATTGTTCCTCTGTACTATTTCAGAACCCTGCAGTGCTGTGAGGTTATGTTCAGAGACGCTGCTGTCTTAAGCCAAAGATGATAGTGAATATTAAAAGAATAAATAGTGTAAATTGAGTCTATCTGTCAAGTAAAGCAGTCAGCAGATCTTGCTGGCTCTGTGAGTGGGATGCGAGAGCCTGGTCATAACAGATTTGACAGAGGTGGGGGAGAAGGGTGATAGATGGTTGCTGGCTCCATGAAATGGAGATGACAGAGGGGCAGTGAATTTCTGAGAGAATACTGGTATTCTCAGCCCAGAAAAAACAACCCCAAAACAACCAAATAACAAAAGGGATCTAGATCATATTCCAGATATGCACACTTTCCATCAGAGCATCCACATGACCTCATTCTGCAATTTAGTGAGAGCTTGTGGTAATCATTGATTGCTTCATTAGGGCTTGGATCCCGAGTGCTCAGATGGCTCACTATTATGCTCACTGTTACACTATTGTTGAACTTCAATTTAAATTTTTTACTTTCTTTTTTTTTTTTTATTTAGCAGCTACCTTTCCTTTGTGCTTTTCTTTACCAGCCAAACAGCCTGTTCTACTAAGTTCAAAATAGTTTCATAAAATCTCATGGTTTTGTGTATCTCTACTGAACAGAAACAATATTGAAAGAAGCACACAATAAAATGGTAAAATGAATGCAGTAATGTACATCCATATTTCTAAATTCTAAGTGCTACCATGAACCACTGATGTCAAACGGTATAATGTTTTACCTATAAATAAAGACATACAGCTGTTCAAGTCTTCCAAAACTAGCCAAGCAGGAATACAAACTGACTTTCATTCCCATGGCTGTGCATTACTGATAGTCCCTTAGAATTTGTTTCCAGTCTATAAGTCACTATAATTTCCTGCATATTCTAAGTACTCTTTTTGTGCAAAAAATGTCCTGCTCTGTAATATTACCTTTACCAATGCTAATCTAAAATTGTAATCCAAACATTGCATCAGGACAGACTCTTACACCCCAGACATGCCAAACTGCATTTCAGTACTGTGTTCAGTATTTGCTTGGGGTATCATTAAGGTACTTCAGCTGGGTTACCACATATTGGATCAAATTTTGCCACCAGAGAATAAATGTAATTTACATGATGGACAGAAATACCACATGAATATCCATACTGTTGGGAAGGAACAGAACGCCTCTCTATTCACTTACTGCTAAGACAACTTCATGTCTTCAAAACAGGCATCTCAATGTAGTGTGAAGAAGGTGAAAGGTGTCTTTCTAGTTTATATAGCCTTGTTCACATTCAGATGCTTATACTGATGGGCTTGGTATATGAAACCTAGTTACTGTAGGTTATTTCACAGGCAATGCCAATCTCACCATCTGCAGATGTACCAGACTTTGTCATCACAGTGCTAAAAGGCAATTTGTTGAGAACATAAGAATCTATCTGCACTGCAGGCAAAACTGTGACTAGAAGCAGAGAATGTTGAGGCTCTGCTTAGTTCCTCCAGGGCTTTGCTGTCTTCTTTCTTTAAATAGCTTTTTTGTTTCAGGTCTTAGTTGTTCTTCAGTGGTTCTACCAAATTATGCAGATACTTGATCAAGTTGGATACCAGTGTTTAGTTTTCAGGCATCAAAGGACAGTGACTTTCATTTCTGTTATTGCTAAAAGAATGAATTGTTCCAGATTTCCCATAAAAATTTTTTATCTTTAGTTCCATCTTGTGGCTCTGCAAGTCTGGTTTAACTAGCTGCTACTAAAAATGCATTAACATTAAAACTGAAAACCTCTCATTTTCCTTCCTATTGGTATGCTTGCCTGCTTGGAAAGTTCTTTTATTTGTCTGTTGAACTGAGACATCTATGTAATGTTTTCTCCCATTTTCAAGCAAGTTCAGGGCGCACAACATTTTTTAGTTTCCAACATACATTAGTTATATAAATGCTTTAAAGCCTTTTTTAGCTCCTGTGTTCCTGCTAATCTGTAATCAGGTTGCTCTGAGTTTTTTACTGTTGTGACACCATAACAGAATACTAGATTATAGTGGTGTAATGTCACACATAAAAACATGAAAACATGCAAAACCTGAGTTTGATTTAGCTCATTTTAGCTTCATATCTTTACACCCAACCTTGATTTTTCTTCAGATGGCCTCTTCAATGATTAAAACATTTTGAATGCTTCCATAGGAAAATTCAAATCACTATTTTAAAAGCAGACTTTTCAAAAGACTCTTATGAATCAGACATTGTGTACTCTGGAGCAGTATATGAAGAGATTAGGCTCTTGCTAGAAGTGATTTGATAAATTGTACCAGCAAGCTCTGATCAGACAGCATTTTAGAAGTCTTAAATGTCAGTATAGGTTTTCCTGTGTCAGACCTTGTGTTTGTTTTCTTCTTCTATCTTTTCTCAATTCCAGGATAAAACCTCCAGAACCACTAAAGCCCAGGCACATAGTATAATTTGAGAGACATAGGGATCTCAAGACTGGGACTAAAACAAGAGTCTGAATGAATCTTGCATTCTTAAATTTACATTGTATGCAGTCATCTTGAACACCATGAAAAAAAAAAAAAAAATCACTCTATCTTCTTTCCAGCGTAGGATTTACCTATTTACAGCCATTCTGTGACAGCTCTTATAGGTTTCTAGGGATTCATTCTCAAATTTCTTTTCATTTTTGCTTTGCTATCACTAACCATTTATACTGCCTGCCTTTGATTTTTTTCCAAGCAGTGAAAAGTGTTGATATCTTCATATAGTCAGAAGAACCTGGCAGATCACTGTGAAGAGCATCCAAAATGACACTCCCTCAAATGTGTGTGTGTGTGTGTGTGTGTGATGTGTGTGTGCATGTATGTATTGGATACATATTTAAGTACATGTCAAAATTTTAAAGCTAGGCAGTTCTAGCCCCAGTGATAAATATTTTTGATGATCAAACCTGACAAAAATTCTGGAAAGAAGGTACTGGGGAAAAACACAGGAGAACAACAGAAACAAACAGAAAGGAAGTCTCCGCAACAAAATCTGACCTTATTTAACATTGTTGGCTGAGAAAAGAAGTATTGCATGAGCTTGTGTGGAGCATCACTCTGAAAACATGCAGGGGTTTCAGATGCTGCAGGTGGTGGCAAAATGTTCCAAGTGGTGGGCAAGAGTAAAGCAGGGCACAGCTGGGTGTTTGGTGAAAGCAGAACTCTCAACACTGGAGGTCATTCAGGCTTTTGCATGTTCCTTGTGTAGGAATGGTGTCACTTTCTGCATAAGTCTTGGGAAAGAGCCCTTGTTAAATGAACCAGAGAATAAAGCTAGCAGTTTGGGATTGAGACAGCTGATTTTTTTGGTTCAGCGATTAACTTGACCAAAAAAGGTACTGGTTCACAACAGCAGGTACTGTTTCACAACAGCTTAAAGACAAACATTTTTCCCCTTGGTGAAAAAAGTCACCAACCCCAGAATGATTCAGTTTGGCATAGAAAATTATTCTGACTGTTTTGATTAAATGTAACCAACTTTGAAAGGGGAAACTGACTTTTTTTTTTTCTTTGCACTGTTAAGACGGATTTTTTAAATTACGTTAAATACTTCTTGGCTATAAAGATATACTAAACTTCACTGGAATTCACAAGTGCAAACATTTGAGACTCCTTTCAATTTTGTTGTAGAAATGCAGAATCACCAAATTTCAGTTGCTGCTTTTCAAGGCAATATTAAGATACCCAAGTGTTAGTTAGAGAAGCTGGAAGAAATTACAGCATCTGAAAAAGACTATTTAAAAATGTACCTGTTTGGCCTACCTACTGCTGTCATGGCAAATCCTCTGTTTCTTCAGTGAGCTCCACTTGGATGCCTGTGTGCACTCATGTTGAAATACCCATTAAAATCATGAGGGAATCTGCAGAGGCTCAGGAGTGTGGAATTTACTGCTGTATTATTGACTAAACTACCCCTCTAAGGCAGGTATGGCTAAGAAATAGATCGGGCTTTGAGAGCAAATGCAAAAGGTCTCAATTTGTGCTTTCACTTTACTGAGGAATGTAATCCAGAATGAGTGAACAGAAAAAAGTAAAGTGATGATGGAAAGCTGAAATGTTGTGTCATTTCTATTAGTATGAGTTAGCTCTGTTTAGAACTTCAGGTTTACTCTTAATTTCTGATGCAACCTCTTTCTGCATTAAACAAGATGCCAATTCTTTAGTTGATATTGGTATGACAATGATTGATTATATGAGTAGGATGATTGAAAGGATGAATTTTAATGTTATAAAAATCATACCAAAGTGTTTGCTCTTCTGACAAGTGAGATAATATTTTTATTCAGCAGCAAAAAGAGGGTGAACAAATGGTTAACGTTAATGGGATGGGAAAGCTATGTGTCTATGTAGAGGTCTGTATAAAATGGCTGCTTGCAGCCTTAGCTGTTAATTAGCTCTAATACTGGTTCAGCAACCACAGCCATGCTTCGAGTGACCTCACTGGTGTGGCATCTGGGCAATTACCTTAGGGATAATGAGCCCCTTCATCCATAGCAGAACAACAACATCTCACTTGGCTTTCAAAAGATCAGAGCCAATCTTCTGCTCATCAGGGTGCCTGCCATCCCCTTTGTATCACACCTTATTTCAAACCTAACCTTTCACATCTTACATTAATTGTTTTTAGATTAAAAATTAATGAATCAATTTTAACAGCATGGGGGGGGGGGGAGGGAAGGGAGTAATAAGCACAAAGTATCATCCAAGTGGTAATTCAGATCTTAAATATTCCCGTGTGAGTTTTGAAAAGAAAGACATTCCAGGTGACTGGTTACAAATGACTGTAATATCTTTCATCTATGAAGAACTGTAATTAATGGAAAGTATGGTCCTTCTTCCTCACCAGTACAGTTTTAATGAAAATAATTCTAACTATTCACATAATGTACAAAAATTATAGAAGGAGCCACCCAAAGACTGTACCTTTTTTGAATCATTTTGTATTCCATACCATGGTGTAGAGCAAAGCTTTTAGAACATTTGACCCTTCCCAGAGGTTTTTCTCTCATTTCAGTTCATTCTTAAAGGGTAATGTGAAAACTTGCTTGATTCCACTGAAATAATTGAACATGTCATGTCTAAATTTCTGTAAGACCACTCTCATGTTTATTGATGAGCTATGAAGCTTTTCCCCTTGCTTTGAGGAGTAATTAGGAAGATATGTCACAATTTCACAAGGTGTGGCAGTCCCTGCAGGAACATAACATGAACGGCTGATGTTTTGAATTGCTTTGCTTCAACAAATTGGAAATACTGAAGCTTGAATACTGTCTCCATTCCTAGACTTTGAAGACTTCATGTGGTTTCACCTTTTCTTCCTCACTTCTACAATACAGATTCTGTAAGTTTTATTAAACTGAAAAACACAGAATTACGGTTTAATTTTCCTTATGGTCTGAGGGAACAGCGCTTCTTCCAGCTAAGAGTAGCTATTGCGTTTCCTCGAAATGGCAGCTATAGAAAGCTACCCATCGCCTAATATAAAGCAGCAACATGAAGATTTGTTCTGTTGTCCTCCTTTCTTTAATATGACCCAAGAATAATAAATCATGTTGTGAGACCTACAGAACGTATCTTTGGTGGCTCTGAAAATATCTTCTTTGGTTTTATTCACATGGCTATCTCAAATTTACTTTTATGTTCATTCAGCTGGAACTCTCAACTTAGTTTTTCATGCCTTTGAACTGTTAGTTTCATAAGTATTGTTTTTGTTGTTTTGTTTTGTTTTTTTTCCTTTGGATCAAACCAGTTCAATACAAGTAATTAATTTACATTGTAATCTGCAGGCTTTTTGTTGTCACACTGAGAAAAAGATTAACATGTGTAGGATATTTGCTTAAGAAAGTCAGGAGATTTTAATGATTTTATATATATAATATATAAGTTGCCCTTATCATCCTTCTGCATGGCTTAAAAATTACTCTGAGTTTCAGCTGTTCAATCCTCATGAATGCGGTAAGCTGCAAAACCTGTTATGGAGTTTAAATTACACAAGTAATTTAAAGGCAAGGTTTTTACTCTCAAAAGGTAACTCTGCTGGAGACGTTCAACAATGAAACTTTCTGACTGGTTTGCATGGTGCGTTGTGAAGGATGACAGCAGTGTTTTGGAAAAGGCAAAAAGGCATATGTCACATTGCTTCCTGTGCCTCACCAGCTAGCACCAATGACATCTGATGGGTCTTTCTCTCACAACCTGTCTTCTTTTATTTTGATTTCCTAGCGAATGCAGCTTCTGTTGCTGTGCTTAAATAGCTATTTCCCTACATTAATTATAGTCTGCGCAGTTCTTCTATTGATCCATTCTTGTGTTCTGTTTGCCCTTCCAAGTGCTGCCAGAGCTTTGATGAAGGAAAAGTAAAAAAGTCTACTGTTACCCCCAAACACTTCTCCTTTTTGGTGGATAGGCACTCTATATAGGCTCTTTTGCCATTAAAATCCCCCTTATGAATCTTTATGAGACATCACAAATGTGCAGAGTGCATATATATAGAGCACAGTTCAATCAGCAAAGGTTAATGAAGACAGCCTATTAATATCCTGCTGGGTTTGTTGCTGAATGCATTGTAGCAAAGCTTAGAGGCTTTGCTCTCAAGGGAGCTGCAGTACTGTAATGCAGGGCATGCACCATTATGAGGACAGAGAAATGGAGAATGCTTGCGAGTTCATAGACAAGGCTGACAAAAGACTGGTAATTGAGATGACTGATTTAAAATTTAAACAGTGTTTGAGGACCATTCATAAGGGTCCCTCTGTCCTATTTTGCTAAGGTGGCTATGGAAATGGGTAAGTTATTAAGCACATGGTTTAATAGGGAGGCAATGGAAAATCTGTGATTCAGTGAAAACGTGGTGCAAAAGAATGTCACAGCCTTTTTAACAATGGTGGGGTACTTTGCTCTGTGACTGGCCCAGTCAAACCAGTATTATTCTAACTTTATGGAGGGAGACTAATGATAGGTGAAATTTCCTCTCATAAAAATGAATGGGAATGACTGGCTAAGGCTTGTACTCAAGGTAAGGAGTGGCAGAAAATGGATGCCTGATTTGCAAAATCAGTTCTCATCTCCTGCATCACACTTTACATCAAAAGAATCATCTTTCCTTGCATTCTGTGTTGTTATAAATCCAAGTGTAGTGTCTCCTACGAAACAGGAAAATCTTCAGCACAGCTCTTTACTACTTTACCAGTTTTATACTTTTTCTGACTTTTCAAAGCATTATCCATCTGTAATCAAAACCTTTTTTCCTTTTTTTTTTTTTTTTTGTAAATTCAAGCTGGCTTTTGTGCATTCAAGGTTCTAGTTAAATCTTTCAAAGTAATGATTTGCTAGGGAGCACTGTGCTCCCCCTCTTCCCTTTTTTTTCCTATTAGTTTAGCTTGGAAAATATTTTTTGCATCATTCCTAGTGTTCTTTGCTGATTTTATAACCAGTATATTACTGTGTGAGTTTTCCACATTGAATAGAAATGTTTTTAGCAGTGGCTATCTTTTTTTTTCTCTCCCTTTATTTGCTAGTTCTTAGCCTGTAAAATATATTTTACTCTTTTTTTTTTTAATTTTTTTTTCACCCAGTTAGATTACATTACATGCATGGGTATAAATTGTAAAAGACATCTATTACCCTGGAGTTTCTTATTTGTCTTTCAGTTTAAACTGTCTTGTTCTCCTATGGTATTGCAAAAGAAGAAATGACGGCTAGTGCTCACAGGGAGACTTATGCTAGCGTGCCAGCTCTGTTGCTTGCTTGTTCTGAGACCTCTTTGATACACTGTTATACTTCACTGAAGTTTTGCAGCCTGGGCTCTAAAAATTACTCTCTTTACTAATGTATGGATAACATGCCAGTGCTGATATGCCAGTTGCTGAATGCACAGTTTCCTCACAGTTTAAATAATTGCAGGCATCCACTACCTCCAGAAAATCAGGCTGTTTCTTCTTATGGCAAACTATGGATATAGACTCCTCATGTTGTGCATATATTTGACTTCATAGGTCATCCACCACAGAAACTGTCTCACTCTGCTTCATTTTCTGCCTGCATTTCTTTTTCCCAGAGCTCATGATTTTGCTTCAGGCTGCTCAGATTATTATTAATGGTGCATCCTATATTGACAAGGAGAGGAAAAAAAGACATTTTAGATGAGTTAGGCTGAAGTACTCCTCTCCTCCTCCTGTGATTATCAGGGGAAAGTACTCTTTGCTGCCAGGCCGAATTCAAGAGTCTGGGGGTAAGTCAAGTCATCTGCAGGTCATTAAAGCCCAGGGCCTAGGTGTATTACCAGGTGTTGTCTGGTAATGGAAGCTGGAAAACACAGCACTAAAGCCAAAGTTGCTCAAAGTATTCCAGTCATTGCAAATGAGCACCTTTGAGGACAAACACCTGCTTTTGATTCTAGAGGTTGGTTGTGATCTGGAAGAGGAAGGCTGTTTTGGTACTGAAGTTATTTCTGAGGGCTGAGCTAGAGAGTAAGCTGCTTGCTGATAGCAGGTGACATCCATATAGTCTGTTAGAGGCTTTTCAGATTCTCTGTCTTGGTTTTGAATGCTGGCTTGTCTCTTTTTGGAGCTGACAACTGGTGGTATTTTGAACAAATCCTTTGATCAAAGCCCTATACAGGAGAGTTCTTAGGCCTCTTTGTGTTTTGACAAGAATGGCTAGAAACCCACTGCTGAAAATCCCAAAGGAAAATCACTGATCCCCTTCAGCTGGAGTCAGAGTGATTAAAAATGCCAAATATAGTATGTCCTGGCTACTCTGAAGATACCTTATCTTGCTGCAGGAGAGAGCTGTTTGAAGGAAATATTTTTTTATTACTGTGCCAGTATCTTGAAGTTTGAAGACACTCTTCCCATGTTAAGTCCTCAGCTTAAACATTGGGCAATTTCTAAATGCTATTGCAGAACAATTGATAGGAAAAAATGCCTCCTGTCTCTTAAGACATTCCTTGAATGATAGCAGATCTAAGAGGAACAGTTTCAGAAATATGTTCTATCTAGGACAAAGTCCTGTAATTTGCAATACCTCTTTTTATGAGATAGTGTGACAACAGTGATTTTAAATGCTTGTGACTATTCGTGCTTTAACATGAGATTAGTGTTATGCTCTTGTTACTTATTCTAGTTCTAACAAGATGTGCTTAAAAAGCATGTTAAAACCAATATAAGTCATTCATGTAAATATTTATCTTTCATGTGAATTACTTTAAGCATAGAAAGTTCTGGCATTTGAGAGGTAACAAATACATTTATAAACTACTCAAGTCAATGGTGTTTGAAGGATGTTAACATAAGTTAATGACATCTGGAAACCAACAAGTAGATGAAGATGGAGAAAATAAAAATTGGTGAAACTTAACTTTATTAGATGCTATTTGTCCATGACTAGAAGTCTAAGCTGTATCCTGAGGTTACTGAAAAGTCACCTTTAATTTTCAAGTAAGTGAGCATTTACTGAATGTTGTAAAACTGAGTAAACCATTTTCTGCATAAGAAGTTACATGAAGCTTCGTAAGCTTAGTAGGCTTGAAAGTTGCTCTCTTTTGAGGCAAGTTGCAACTATGTGGAAGAATGAATGTAATGATGGCTATAGTTTTTCAGATTATTTCCTTCTGTATCTTCTTCAGTCCTTAGTGTCAAAGAAGGTTGAATGGCTTTTCACTACTCCCTTTCCCTGCAGTGGAGATGTGCAATTCTTTAGGTTTCATGACAGATCAACATGTAGAAATTTAAGAATTTGTCTTTCCCTATCTTGATTCCTGAGTAACTCCTGTCCAGCTTATAGGCACTTCACACCACAGGGTTTTTTTTTTTTTGTCTGTGTGGAGTGATGATCCTTGCTGAATGTTATGTTATTTAAGTCTGGTAGAATACTCAAGCTTTAGCAAAGACTACCAGGTTTCACGTATAACTAGTTTGTTTGCAGAGACCAGACAGACTCAAGTGGCCATGTAACCCGCTGCTGTACGTTTTTTTGCATGATCTCTTGTTCTCTAGTCAAGAATTTCAAATTAATATTTTAAGAAACAGCTGTAACATCTCCACATGGTTCCTACAAATTAAACAGGGTGTGATACAAAATAACACCTGTGCAAGAGCATGAGTTATGATGCCTATAGGTACCATGACCTTACATTTCCTGACTTTTGGGTGTTAAAGTGGGTTTTAAATTCCTAGTTACAGTAGCATTAATATAGTGCAGCAAATACCTTTCTTGGCTCTTGCTCATTTTTCTCACAGGCCCCACTACTAGTTTCACTATTTTTGGGGGAAGAAATAAACAAAAATTTTAGTATATGCTTAGGATCAGCTGATTCTTGTTCTACCTGAGTTAACAAATCCAGGTCATACTTTAGATAAAACAATCAGCAGTATTTTGCTTAGTTTGCACAGCAGGAATAAAGGAGAAGGTGAGAGTGCTATTCAGGTATGGGTACTTGTTAAACAGTGGGGAATACAGAAACTTCTAAATAAAACAAATCATGCTCGCAGGTGGAACACTTTAAAAAAAAAAACCAAGAAAAAAAAAAAAAGAGTTTAACTACAGGACTGCTTTTTTTTTTTTTTTTAGCACAGAGGGGATTTCACAGGGCTGTAATAGCAATTTAAAGCTTAATGCAGACCTGCAAATGAGGTTTTTTTTCAAACTTAACATGATTACTTTCTGTGAATTTATTAGTGGCAATTCTGAACAGTAATTGTGTCAGCAGTGAGGAAGCTGTGTTATTCTCAAAAGCTTTATCTGAAATATATTTAAAATTGAGATATCTGATGAGAAGATGGTGAGCCTGGACTAGAATGCTGCTTCTGGAAGAGTCTTAAGTTTTGATGGTGATACTGATGAATATGTTTCCTTGTTTATTTCCTTGAGTTAAAATGAAAAAAAAAATTGACGTTTGCAACCATAGTGATGTGGACAATATCTTCTGCCTTCATGAAGCTCTTAGTCTCTAAACCATTGGTGTAGAGACACAAAAGGGAGACTTAAATAATGAGCTGTTACTTCCTGACCCATTTACATTCTGAAATACTGGCGGAGGCATCCCCATTGAAATTATCCTGACTAAAAGAGTGTAACAATACTCAGCATTCTTAATAATTCTGAGGGCATTCACACTTCTGGTTTGTTTGTTTGTTTTCTATTTTGCACATCATGCTACGTGTTTCAAGGTGGAAAGATTACATTTTGTTTTGTCCAGTAAATATTTGCATTTGGCCATCTTAATTACAGGAGGTCACAGTGGTTAGAGAAAGAATTTCTAACATGAAGTCAGATATTATGTCCCTAGTTCAGAATATCTTTCGGTACAGAGAGAGAATTGTAGCTACAGAAAGATAACACAATGCAGAGTACTCTGTGTATGTTGAATAATGGGTTCAGTAATTCTGGTAACCATTTATTCTGCTAAGTCCATTTCATTTTATTGCACTTTCCTAATTTTGCTGTTCCTAGCACTTGTGCTTACTGGACTGGTGCAGAATTGACGAAATGCCTATCATTCAGGCAGCTGATAATCACATTTGTTAGGATCCGTGATCATACAGCACAGACACAATTACACAGGAGGTAATACCTTCATTTTATGTACTTTCATTTTATTATGGAGTTACTGTTGCTACTCCACTAGTTAACATTAAGTTCCATTTTTCACTTTAATTCTATTAGTTTTGTGCAGCTAAAGCAGCATATCTTGCCCAGTTTCACAGCACTTCTTGTATATAGATTCAGTGTTTCTGATAATTTAAGATCAATGCTTAGCTTTACTTCAGAAATTCAGGAACTTCTGCAACTTGTCTTGTTTTCTTTGTTGTATTACACTTCAGAGTTTTGCATTGTTCCCTACAGTTTCACTGATGAAAAACTGAATGCATAGGTGTCAGCCTTCTTTCTTAAGAAATGAGGTTTGTGCTGTGCAGCTGTCAAGTTTATCACTAACAGTTTTTGAAGTCGCCTGGCTTCAGCCATATTGACAGAGGGTTATTGGCAGAGACCTTTCATAACTTTGAGACATGTCTCCACAAGCTTGTGTAAATTGTTGGCTGGATAGAAAAGGGAGATCCAAATTGGCGTCGATGACATGGTGGTGATGCTGGGCAACCAAGGCAGGCCTCGCTCTGAGCTGGCCCTGTCACCCGGCACCTCTGAGAGAGGCAGGAGCCTGAGGGAATGAAAGGGATTTGGTGGAGGAGGAGAAGCAGTTAGAGGGTGGGCCACATGGAGCTCAGTGCAGAACTGGGTATCTTCAGTTCTGCTGCCGGTTGAACAGATTACTACACAGGTTATGCGGTGGTGTACGTAGAGTATGAAGGATAGGTGAAGGGGAGACTGAGCATGGAGTGGTCATACTGGCAGATTACTTGGGCCCAAGCCTTCCTCTGTAAAGGCTCCCATAAGGCTACATGCTGGCTTCATCTATGAGTGGAACTTTTGTTTTAGCACAAGGGTACGGCAGTTGATGTCATCTACCTGGACTTGTGTAAAGTGTTCGACACTGTCCCACACAACATCCTTGTCTCTAAATTGAAGAGACATCAATTTGATGGATGGACCACTCGGTGGATAAAGAACTGGCTGGATGGCCGCACACAGAGTTGTGGTCAATGGCTCAATGTCCGGCTGGAGACCAGTAACGAGTGATGTCCCTCAGGGATCGGTGTTGGGACCGGTCTTGTTTAACATCTTTGTCGCTGACATGGACAGTGGGATTGAGTGCGCCCTCAGCAAGTTTGCCGATGACACCAAGCTGTGTGGTTCGGTTGATACACTGGAGGGAAGGAATGCCATCCAGAGGGACCTTGACACACTTGTGAGGTGGGCTGATGCCAACCTCATGAGGTTTAACCATGCCAAGTGCAAGGTCCTATACCTGGGTCGGAGCAATCCCAGGCACAGCTACAGGTTGGGCAGAGAAGAGATTCAGAGCAGCCCTGTGGAGAAATACTTGGGGGTGTTGGTTGATGAGAAAATGAACATGAGCAGGCAGTGTGCGCTTGCAGCCCAGAAAGCCAACCATATCCTGGGCTGCATCAAGAGAAGCGTGACCAGCAGGTCGAAGGAGGTGATCCTGCCCCTCTACTCTGTTCTTGTGAGACCTCACCTGTCGTATTGTGTGCAGTTCTGGTGTCCTCAACATAAAAAGGACATGGAACTGTTGGAACAAGTCCAGAGAAGGGCCACGAGGATGATCAGGGGACTGGAGCACCTCCCGTATGAAGACAGGCTGAGAAAGTTGGAGCTGTTCAGCCTGGAGAAGAGAAGGCTGCATGGAGACTTCATAGCAGCCTTCCAGTATCTGAAGGGGGCCTATAGAGATGTTGGGGAGGGACTCTTCATTAGAGAGTGTAGTGACAGGACAAGGTGTAACGGGTTAAAACTTAAACAGGGGAAGTTTAGATAGGATATAAGGAGGAAATTCTTTCCTGTAAGGGTGGTGAGGCACTGGAATTGATTGCCCAGGGAGGTTGTGAATGCTCCATCCCTTGCGGTGTTCAAGACCAGGTTGGACGAGGCCTTGGGTGATACAATTTAGCGTAAGGTGTCCCTGCCCATGGCAGGGGGGTTGGAACTAGATGATCTTAAGGTCCTTTCCAACCCTAATTATTCTATGATTCTATGATTCTATAAAATTAGATGCATGTCACCAGATGCCATCATTGAAGGGTCTGAGCAAGTGTGTCACTTACAATTCTTTTTATCCAAATTTTGCTAATTTGCCATTTTGTGTATCTTTGTAAGTTTTTGTCTGGGAAAATTGCTGATTTGTCAAAGCCCATGTTGTTGTTGTATTACTACTGTTGCTTATTGTAACTACTTACAATAAGAAAATAGCAGAAATAACATGGATTCTTGTGGATTCCAAATCTGCTTTCCCAGAGAAAACTTCAGCTGTTATAATTTTAAGTAAATGGAGCCATAAAACTTTGTAGCTGCTAAGATCATCGATGATTGCTGCTGACAAAGTTTATTATGCTCTGTTTTTGATGATGCAATATGCTACTACATTTTTCCTTCATGCATATGCTTCTGCCTGTGCAGTATGCCAAACAACACATCAGAATATTCTACAAGCTAAGGAATTTTGGGGATGAGGCTTGGTGGTAGCAGTTTTGAATTACACTGCATGGAGTTCTCCACATAATTCTTAAGTGGGCTAAAATATTGTCATATGCTGAATTTGAAGTCTCTTTGATTTTTGTATAGGGACTAAAGGAATAGAGAGCTTATTATGCATTTGTGGGTAGTTTTGTGCTCCAGGAGAAATGTTAGGGACATGGCACATTGTAATGTGTAAACTGTTCTGAAAGATAAACAGTAACTGTTCCTTCTATTGAGATTGACCTGGTTAATTTCTGGGATAGCTGCAGTTATGCAGAGGTTGATGCACTGTGCGATATTGGCCTAGCTTGGCTGGCAGCTGCCTTATGTCCTGTTCTACTTGGTCAAGAATTATGGTATGCAGCCTTGCAGCATAGGCAAGTTGCCTATTCAGATTGCTCTGTATCCTACTAATGGAATTTTTGTATTGCTGTACTGGGGACATAGTTACAGCAAATAATATCTGGCCTTAAATTTCTGAATTAGAAGTACTCGGGCAAAAAAGGAATCCAGAGATGCTGACAGTATGGCTTTTGGCATTTGGGAAAACTCATCCGTACGTTTTTATCTTTTGTAGGGTGCAGATGGTGCTATGCAGCCATTTGGTCCATCCCTGACAGTGGCTTTTTAAAGCTGTTTTCTTGTCAGCAGAAAACAGGAAATGAAAATGTGTGCAGAGTTGTCATTTGAAGAAATGGTGTTTCCTGTGCACTGTGGTTCGTGTGGATGAAGAATAGAATGTATGCCAGCATGCATGCATCCTCAGTAAGTAGACATATTCCTATTGTGTATTTCACTGCTGAAAAAGTTGAGTCAATCAAGGAGGTTAGTTTGCTTACTTGTGTTTTACTCTGGGCCTGAGAGAAGAACAGTAAGAATTTTGTAACAAATCAGATATGGTCACCACTGCAATGAGAACTTAAAGATATGAAATGTCACATTTACATGGACCTTTCCTGAATTTGTTGCACTGCAGCCATGATTTGACTCAACTGCTTGAGGTTGTTTTGATTTAAACTATTTAAACTTAGTATTAAAATCAAATCAATCAAGGTTTTGACAATGGCTGTATTTATGAAACAAACAGAAATCTGAACTGAGGAATTCTTCCATTATACTTTGCTATGTGTCTTCAAATTTATCTCCTTCCTGGGGTTTGTGAACATGAATGATGTTAAAAGTTGCAGATTGTCCTTTTCTTTCTATAGTCAAAGGTGATGTCAGTATTTTCTCTATGAATTCTGTTGCCCTAGGTGCAAATTTTGTTACTCTGTAAGCAAATATGTTTCTCTACAGATCGTAAGGGTAAGGAGGAAGTCACTAGGAAACAGGTAGTACTTCCCCGAGGCATCTAACACCTGCTAATAGTTTGGTTATACAGAAAAAAACTGAGCTTGATTATGGTCTTAAAGAAATGTGATCTAGTTGTTCAGAAATATTTACTTCTTGCTAGATTTTTAGATTAATTTGCTTTTAAAATTCTTTATAAAAGCCTATCACAGGTCTAATATTGCTTGGTAGTCAAAAATTTAAAGAAAAAATCAAAAGATATTTAAAAGCTGTTTCAGTTGCACTTTAATGTCCCTTTTCTCAGAGACTTTAAATTATTCTATTTAACATTATTCTGCCTTACGTTAGGCTCATTTAAAGGGCGTTATTGCAATGCACATAGCAATATGAAAACTGATCTTTGGACTCAGACAAATCTTTCCCTCCCCACATCCAATGGTTATTGGAGACATTTATGTAAAAGCTGTGGTGGGTGGTGTGTATATATTTTGATCTGGGTGAGTGCATACTACAGCAAAATTATTTGAGAGATAAATATGCATTTAAATAAGCTTATTATTGAAGTAGATGAGAAGTAATAAAGCAGAATTTCCACTATGAAAGTATGTAGAAATTTAATACAGATATGAGAAACTGATAATATCATAATATTATTGTCCATTCATGTATAACAAGGCTTTGGCTGTATTTCTGATATTACTTATCTTAGACTGTGTTCTGAGAACAGCTGCAGCACAAATATTGAATTAAAATTATTTTTGAGATATAGAATACTTAAATTGAATTCCTATAAAAAAAGAGTTTCCTGGATCTTTAAATACTGTAATTTTTAGCTAGAATCATAGAATAGGTAGGGTTGGAAAGGACCTTAAGATCATCTAGTTCCAACTCCCCTGCCATGGGCAGGGACACCTCCCACTAAACCATGTCACCCAAGGCTCTGTCCAGCCCAGCCTTGAACACTGAAAGGGACGGAGCATTCACAACTTCCCTGGGCAACCTATTCCAGTGCCTCACCACCCTAAAAATAAAGACCTTTTTCCTTATATCCAGTCTAAACTTCCCCTGTTTAAGTTTTAACCCGTTACCCCTTGTCCTATCACTACAGTCCGTAATGATTGGTCTCTCTCCAGCATCCTTATTAACACCGCAAGGGATGGAGCATTCGCAACCTCCCTGGGCAACCCATTCCAGTGCCTCACCACCCTAACAGGAAAGAATTTCCTCCTTATATCCTATCTAAACTTCCCCTGTTTAAGTTTTAACCCGTTACCCCTTGTCCTATCACTACAGTCTGTAATGAAGAGTCCCTCCCCAGCATCCCTATAGGCCCCCTTCAGATACTGGAAGGCTGCTATGAGGTCTCCACGTAGCCTTCTCTTCTCCAGCCTGAACAGCCCGAATTCTCTCAGGCATACGGGAGGTGCCCCAGTCCCCTGATCATCCTCATGGTCCTTCTCTGGACTTGTTCCAACAGTTCCATGTCCTTTTTATGTTGAGGACACCAGAACTGCACACAATACTACAAGTGAGGCCTCAGGAGAGCACAGTAGAGGCACAGGATCACCTCCTTCGACCTGCTGGTCACGCTTCTCTTGATGCAGCCCAGGATATGGTTGGCTTTCTGGGCTGCAAGCACACACTGCCTGCTCATGTTCATTTTCTCATCAACCAACACCCCCAAGTATTTCTCCACAGGGCTGCTCTGAATCTCTTCTCTGCCCAACCTGTAGCTGTGCCTGGGATTGCTCTGACCCAGGTGTAGGACCTTGCACTTGGCATGGTTAAACTTCATGAGGTTGGCACCAGCCCACCTCACAAGTGTGTCAAGGTCCCTCTGGATGGCATTCCTTCCCTCCAGCGTATCAACTGAACCACACAGCTAGGTGTCATTGGCAAACTTGCTGAGGGCGCGCTCATCCCACTGTCTATGTCATCAACAAAGATCTTGAGCAAGACCGGTCCCAACAGCGATCCCTGAGGGACACCACTCGTTACTAGTTTTCAGCTGGACATTGAGCCATTGACCACAACTCTCTGTGTGCGGCCATCCAGCCAGTTCTTTATCCACTGAGTGGTCCATCCATCAAATTGATATCTCTCCAATTTAGAGACAAGGATGTCGTGTGGGACAGTGTCGAGCGCTTTGCACAAGTCCAGGTAGATGACATCAACTGCTCTACCCCTGTCCATCAGTTCTGTAGCCGAATCACAGAAGGCCACCAAATTGGTCAGGCAGGATTTCCCCTTAGTGAAGCCATGCTGGCTGTCACTAAGCACCTTGCTGATTCTCATGTGCCTTAGCATGCCTTCCAGGAGAATCTGCTCCAAGATTTTGCCAGGCACAGAGGTGAGACTGACTGGTCTGTAATTCCCCGGGTCATCCATTTTCCCCTTCTTGAAAATGGGGGTTATATTTCCCTTTTTCCAGTTTTCAGGAACTTCCCCTGACTGCCATGATTTTTGAAATATGACGGACAGTGGCTTAGCAACTTCGTTTGCTAGCTCCTTCAGGACCCATGGATGGATCACACCAAGTCCCATGGACTTGTTCACGTTCAGGTTCTTAAGATGGTCTCGAACCAGTTCCTCTCCTACAGTGGGCCTAGTGTCTTCATTCTCACAGTCCCTGCGTCTGCCTTCTAAGACTTGGGTAGTGTGGTCAGAGCATTTGCCAGTGAAGACTGAGACAAAGAAGTCATTCAGAATTTCAGCCTTCTCCAAATCCAGGGTAGCCAGTTCTACTGATAGCTTCCGGAGAGGGCTCGCATTGCCCCTATTCTGTCTTTTATTTGCAATGTAACTAAAGATTCCCTTCCTGTTACCTTTCACACCCTTAGCCAAGTTTAATTCTAACTGGGCCTTAGCTTTCCTAACCTGGTCCCTAGCTTCCCAGACAACATCCCTGTATTCTTCCCAGGCTGCCTGTCCTTCCGTCCACCTTTTATAAGCCCTTGCTTCCACTTTTTATAAGCCTCTTTTTTTCCCTCAAAGTTTTCTCAGCAGCTCCTTATCCATCCAAGGAGGTCTCCTGGCCCTCCTGCTGCACTTCTTTCTAGTTGGGATGTAACACTCCTGAGCTTGTAGCAGGTGATCCTTGAATATCAACCAAGGCTGCCCTGGAGGGTCACATTTCCAACCAGCCCTTCCCTGCTGGTGAGCACGAGGTCAAGAATGGCACCTCTCCTTGTTGGCTCCTCTATTACTTGCAGAAGGAAGTTGTTTTCCACACAATTGAGGAACCTCCTGGATTGCCATGCCATCCCTCCAACAGATATCAGGGTGGTTGAAGTGCCCCATGAGGACAAGGTCCTGCGAGCGTGAGGCTGTACCTATCTATCTGTAGAGTGCTTCATGGACAGATTCCTCTTGATCAGGCGGTCTGTAACAGATCCCCTCAGTAATGTCTCCCATCGCTGTTCTCCGTTTAACCCTGACCCACAAACTCTCTGTTAACTGATCCCCTGTCCCCAGACAGAGTTCCATACTCTCCAGCCTATCCCCAACATAAATAGCAACTCCTCCTCCCTGTCTGCCAGGCCTGTCCTTCCTAAAGAGCCTGTAACCTTCCATTCCAACACTCCAGTCATAGGAGCCATCCCACCATGTTTCTGTGATGCCTGTTATATCATACCCCCATAGATGTGCACACATCTCTAACTCCTCGTTTGTTCCCCATTCTATGGCTGTTTGCATAGAGGCATTTGAGCCGAGCTCCAAATGAAGCCAGCTCATTGGCTAGAGCAGCTGGAATATCTCTACATTGCTCCAAGCATTTATTATAGGTGCTGTCAACTGACTGGGTGTGTTGGGATGGAATGATGCCCCCCACCCCAACACTGTTGGTAACATTTTGTGGTAAAAAAAAGTAAGAATATAACTTGGGGTGATTAAAATAACGGATGTCTCAGAGCATGCTCTGTCTTCTAGTTCTTCTTTGTTGGAACATGGCTCTTTCCTTGCTGCTAGTGATAATATTCCTTACTGGTGAAGTGGGAATGTGTTTAAAATACAAAACAATATGCTTGAAAAATTCAGATCACTAGGGAAATACCTAGACCCAGTGAAGTATGTTACACAGGAAATAAGATAATTTAACTGACTTTCTGACCAAGAATTTTACTGATAAATATAGTATGTTCAGTCAGATTTACAAAACAATAGGCATATTCCTAAGTGAATCATCTACTGTCAAGGTCTAAATAAAATCATAAATCAAATGTGTTTGTTTAGTAGTGACTATTCCCATCAGAATATGACCAGAACCCCTTACTGTGACCAAAACTTGTTAACAGCCTTCAGTATTCTCATTGATATAATTTTTTTTTTTTATTGCTAGCAGAAACTGCTCATTCAGGAAGTGAAATTAGTTTATGAAAATACTGAATACAGCAATAAATGCAACCTGATTAAATGAGGAACTGATATTGACAGAAGAATGATGAATAAATATGTTTCTAAATTGGTCTAATAGTTTTTAGTCTGTATTTATTTTAACCTTCTGAATGAAGGAGTTTAAAATAATCCTGGGTTTATACAGGTTTTTTTGTGTTGCATTTTGGTTTTGTTTTGTTTTTTTTTTTTCCAAAATAGCTAAATTAGTGGAGAACTGATTTCCATGAAGTCTCAATAAAAGACTCACACTTAAGTCTCATATAGGTAAATATCAAATGCTTAGTTGCTGCGTGTGATGATTTTCAAACTAAGTCAATCGATACTTCAAAATAATTGAATTTACTTGTGTCTCTTCCCAGGAGATGTATCAAGGATTGTCTGAAGTAAGCAGCACTGTGAATCTGCCATGTTTATACTGACCATGTTGAGCATGGTATTGATATTTACTGAAATTACATTTATGTTAGCAGTCTTAAAACATTTTAAATTTGCTTTTCACTTTAGCATGCTTTTACTTTGTTTGTCTCTTATCTATCCAGATGTGTGGGATCCCAAGAACGGAAGGCTGAGTTAAAAATACATTGATCTTGCAGTTTACAGTTTACCAGAAGTAGTAGAGCAGTAACAGAGAGTGTAGCTGGGAGGAAGAGTGTTTAGACCGTAGGAAATAGTCTGAAGAAGAAGGGGAAGATGGAGAAAAAGAAAAAAACAGTTGACATCTGTAGGTCATGTCAGATCTAAGAAACAGAAGCTACTTTTCAAAAGGAAAAAATTGCAAACAGTCCAGCCCAGGCAAACAAAATAAAACTTCCCTGGAGCCTGCAGTAGTATGTTGGCAAAAACTAGAGTTCAGAGGTGATCTCAGAGTATTTAATTCAGGCATCAGATTTTAGAGTTATTCACCAAAATAAAAAAAAAAACCCAAGCAGTTGTGAAGTAAAAATCTTACGTGTTCACCATTAAAACATTCTAAGTTCTGCTGAAATGAACATTTGTTATTTGGTTATTAATAAATGTTAACTTCAGAAGATGAAAAGTCATAATAGGAGCTAAACACAGACCAATAATAAAATTTGTAATTCAAGACTCTCAAACTTTTGAGTTGTTTCATAACTAGATTGAGCTCTGAATTTGAAAATGTAATGAAGTTCTCTGTGTCCTTTTGGGACAGTACATCTTCACTGAAGTGGATGAGGCCAGACTTCTCAGAACTTGGAAAGTTTTCCTGAGTGCATATAGGACTGGACATTTACCCCACAGAAAAATGAACTGAACATTTGAAAACGGCCACTATCATTTTAGGTATGTGAATTCTAATCCTCTGTTTGAAGTTTCTTAAATTTAGACATGCTGAAAATCAGTTTTGTCAACTACATTATTTTCCTGGTTAAGTCATCTTCTATGATTGCTTGGGAAAAATATATTACAGAAGTAAAATAAAGAAAAAAAAAAGATAAAAGAATAAAGTTGACTACTGTCTTTACCTCAAATATACCTGTCTGCTTTGCAGTTTCTTAATGCTAATATTAAATGCACAAAGGAAATAGCAGAAAAGCCTCTGTTCTAGTCTTTAGCAGTAGTGATATGAAATGCTACTACTGTAGGTTCAACAAAAGCAGATTTCAAAGACAGATCACTCCTGCATTTGTGAGATGAGTGTCCTGTACTGCCTAATTGAATAAAATTTGGACTTGTATGCATCCAACCAATAGACAAATTTGAAATTCCTATCAAAGCTCATTCCTGTCTAAATTAAAGCGATTGTGCCTGTCATCATATGAGCAATTGTTTTTTAACGATGCAAGAAAAACGGAAATATTTCAAAGTGCATTTGAAAATTTATTTAGCAGAAGTAGATGGAGGTGAAGGTAAGATGGAGTAGTGGTGTCTTTTCCTGATGCATGCTCTAGAAGAGGATTTTCTGAATATTTAGAACAACTGCATGAAGATGATTAAAAAAAAGTTTTTTTTTCAATGATTAAATATAATGAACAATACTCAAAAACATTGCCTTTTGAGGAAATGTTATGCAAAAATTGCTGACTTTTCATACAGGGGGACTAAGAAAATAAAGAAGGAATGATAGGTTATGTACTAGAGAAGAACAGAGGATCCTGTGGCTTTGGGAATCTGTTGGATTTGCTAACACAGGGGAAGAGAAGAATTCCAAAGGGGTGTTGGGGAAGAGGCTGACCTCTTGATGAAGGCTGGTGGTGAAGAAGGAAGGAGATCTAGGACAACAAAGGAGGAAATAAATTGGCAAACTATGTGGAATGGTACTTTAGCTGAAGCTAATATTTTTAAGATTGGTGAGCCATTAGAGTCAAAGCTTAGTTTGATTTGACATTGGGTTTTGCATTAATACCAGTGGGATGTGGGGAGGTGGAGGGGTGGAGGTGATGAAGATAAGGAAAGTGAATTTTACATGATGACTGAACAGTGTTGTTATTTGATTGACATATTCAGTGACATGAAAATGAAAAATAGACTGTTGGGACAGTTTCTGCATTATCTTTTAGTTTTATTTTCTTACCCATCTTTCAGCTTTATGTTTCTTCTTTCTTTCTGCATTCATGTTTTTCAAAGCAGCAACTTCTCATCCCATAAAATCATGAATGAATATACATAATGTCATCATTTGATTTGGTGTTAACTCTAATATTAGAGAGACATAAAGGGAGGCATAACATTTACCTGGATATTTTTAAAATCCAGGACATTATTTGCAGGTGTAAATAATACTGAGAAAAGATGTAACTCTTTCTGATACAAGCTTGTATCTAGCTTATATTTGTAGTACAGCATTTGTTCTGGAATGAATTTCAAATTCTTAACAACAACAACAACAACAAAAACCACAAAATACCCCCTCCAGCCCCCCAAACCAAACCAAAAAACTCCCCACCCTCCCCAACCCTATATAGAATTGAGTCAGATTAATGCCCACAGGTCTGGTAAAGCAATTAGATTAGGTGAATGTTCAGTAATGCTCTTCAAATGTTTACCCTCTCTCAGGAATATTTGCTGAAGTGGAAGCAAATACTTGTCTGTGTAAGAGTACTGTGGATCAAGCATCAGTGAAGAGCTAGAAAAATTGAATTTGAAGAACTGAAGAAACAGTGTAACACAAAGGGAACATCCACCAAAAAAGCTTTAACTGTGAATGAGGTATGTTACATTTAAATTTGACTTCAGTTGACTGTCGCTTTGGAGCAAGGTCTGGGACTATAAAGAGTACAGAACCAGAGGTATTACATCTAAGGGGCTACACAAGAACTAATATGTCAAATACAGGAAAACATATATTGCCCTAAAGACAATGTTATTCGGTATTAGAAAGACATCTATACCTCTTGAATGTCCCCAAAATGTAGAAAGGATGTAATATAGAGCTGAAATCAGTGGCTTAAGCTGTGTCACTAATTCCCGTACAGAAACGAATGAACAAAAAGTGAGAACTATAACGCATATTTGAGTCTGGCTTCAAACTTTTCTGTGAATGTTATCAGAATTTGTTTTATGGGTGTGGGTGCTTACTTGGTGATCAAAGAAGTCAAGTACATCTCTACAGGAATAACTTGGTGCAAATCTAATGTGGTTTATGCATGCATTGATCATTAGTTACTCTGCTACCAGTGGAATAATGCACGTAACATTAGTACTCAGAAAAGACAGTCCAAGTAACTATTGCTCTTTGGGACATCATAGGAGTTAGCTATCTTTCCAAGTTTTCATGAGCATTGGTGAGCAGCTGTTGACGCGGGAGTCATGGACAATGCAGAGATGATCAATGTGATCAAGCGATTGCCAAATTTATTCACACACAGCAACAGTTTTTATAGTTTATAGGACTAGCTGATGTAACCAATACAGATTCTGGTTGGCTCAAAAGTGCTGTCCCCACATTTTCAAAGCAGATAACAGGCTAGTTGGAAATTTGTTCATTTGTTACTTATTGCACACATCTTACAGTTTTCCCATCCCGCTTCTACATCTTGTTAACCTCGAGTAAACGCCAAGTTCTTTGTTCTATTGCACATAGCTGTCCTTTAGTAACCTAAGGTTAGGCCTTGCAGCATGGGTAACTTGAGTTCAGGCCTTACAGCTTAACTCAGAGTTTGGCTAAGACCAAACAGCTGGGATGGCTCACATGTCCATTATTCAACTGTAGTCTTCATAGCCACCATCGCCTAAGGCTAAGATGTCTGGGTTGGTCACGAAATGTCCACGATTCCTTAGCCAATCCACAAGCAGCTAAATGGGTAGTTTACTGGGAGCCAAACGAATGCTGAGCTGTAAGTACCCTTAGTCTTCAGAGACTTTTAACGGGGATATAAAAAGAGAACTTTTCAAATTTGCAGTCAGAAAGATGGCACAGGCTTCTCAAAAATAGTAATTTCTTTTAGAATTAGGTGTCTTCTCAGTGTTCTCATAATTTGAATTAAGAGAAACAGTTTTTACCTGTGATTACTGAACAGTAGACTAGGCCTTGTGTGAGTTGATATGAATTCTTCCATCAGCATCAAGGGAGACAGAATTTTGATACTGATTTCTGGATGTGTGTGCATTATATTCATGAACAGCTACAGTGAAACACTCTGCTTACATCCTTAAATCTGCATTTCATGCTTCTACATACAAAACAGGTATAACATTGCATATACTATGCTCTGGGGCTTATAGCCTTGGATATGAAAAAATTGAATCCTAAATGTGTTTGTTGACAAATATACAGATTCCCTGAGAAAATCCTTAAATGCAAAAATTTACTGCTGGCTATATACAGTATGTGTGCAAATCAATTTCAATGACATGCTAAAGGATGTTACAGACTTTTGAGGAGTGTTGTGATAGCAAGTTTAAAAGGTACTTGACGAATATAAACTACCAATGAAAACTCAAAGCAAGAAAAAGTAAACTGCATCTGTATTCATTAGAAGAACAATGTTGAGAGTATTAAACCTGATGGAGGTTTAAACAAGTTGCATTAATGTACACGTTTTACAATATATATAATACAGCACCATTTTTAGGAACAAGAAATAGTCCATTGAAAATGTCTCAGTTTTTCCTGCAAGGGGATAATTTTGGAGAGAACATGGATCCCTTTGTTTGTTTTTCTTTTTCTGTTTGGTAAGCCGCAGAGGTGGATGACCATTCATATTTTTTAATTACATATTTTTTTGTGCATGTTTCCTTTTTGTTCACTTTCTGTGTACATTTATGTCATTGAGTTTTATTGGCATGGCAGTTTGCAAAAAGTGAGTTTCAAAGTCATGTGCATGATGATGAAAAGAAAATGGATTTTAAATTTATGTGCATAAGTAATCCTACCAGCAGTGTTTGCACATTCATCTACTCAGGAAACAGGTCTAATGGTGATGTTCATTTCTGTCTAGTCACAATGAATGAAGTGCACAGTAACTTGTGAACTGTTTAGAATTACCCTGAGAACTAAGACATTTCTCAGAAGATTTTAACAGTTGTGTTCCTGTGTTAGGTTGAGTGATTGCAAAGATCTTTTCATTTGATACAAAATCATTAGAAGGCTCCAGTAACCAGGTAAGCTGGAGAACATATTGCTGTAACTTTAATGTAAATTTTATTTTCACTGAAGTTTAAAAATACTGTTATTATTCTGTGTACTCTTTTTCATCTGCCTTCTGCCAGCTTCCCCATACAACCCATCCCAAACTCACCTGGTAATATCTAAAATGATATAATTTCTGCCTAGGGGCATAAAAAACCCAGTAACATTCAAGGTTTCTCAGAGTAGCCTGTATTTTATATAGGTAATTTTCAAAGAGAAAATTGTACTGCAGTTCTACAAAGTCTTTGGAACCTATGCATAGTGATGTTGATTTGCAGTACTTATATACTTTTCGTGTGAACCTGATGAACATAATTTAATTCTGACATCTATTTAAAGGTCTTGATCAGTTCGGGTTGAGTTGGTTTATTGGATCAGGACTAGACAGAAGGAGATTCTCATTTTTTGCTAATCCTCTTGTCTATTCCTTTTTGAATGGAACTCCATTTCCTCTTTTCTTGTGCTCTCTGGAGCTTTGTTCAGGCTGGTTTGTAAAAGACTGAGTGATGGGGCTTCCAGTGAAACCTACAAGAACTGTTACACAAAGCCTCTACCATTAATGACGTTTGAGGGCATGGGATATGAAATTATGTATTTCTTTGATCAGAAGTTTTGGGATATAGTCTAAGTTCTAATGGCTAAATAATTTTATTTCTCAATGAAAGCCAAAAAATGCTGTTATTTGCATATTAAAAAATGGAAACTGACTGGACACAGAAGGTGTTTCTTCCATTCATTGACTTGCATTTCCCACTGGTACACTAAAATCCAAAATTAAACTTATAAGTAATCTGATATAAATATTAAAATATGCTCTCTTCCACATGCCAGATGTTAATGAGCAGCCTGCAGTCACACAGGTTACATTTCCCTTATTTAATTGCCCCCCAAATTAAAGCAAAAAAGTTTGTTTTCTAGTTTTCTTTGTTATTCGGTGAAAAGCATAAAAAATTTAGCAGTTTCGCTGGCCAATGCACAAAGAGATTTTATTTTCAGTCTTTAAAACTACACTTTCTCTTTCTAGATTGCTCTATTCTTTTTTCCATTTCATCTAATAGTAATTATATGCTGTAGCACAAATTTGTGTTGCAAAGTCTTTACTATTGAAGGTGGATTGTTTCCTTTCTGTTTGCAAGAGTTTTATTTCCCTAGTGAAAGAGATGAGTATTGAATTATGGAGTTAAACTAGAGCATCTAATTTCAAGCTTTGTCCATTATAGTCTATTACCTGAACTTCTGTTTCCCTATATTTTTCATTTTCACATATGGATCCATTATGTTGTGCCTAACTGGCGCTACAGTCTTAAAAGTCAATACTTTTCTTGTTTCTGGGGCTTGCAAGTTAGCTTTTATTAATTTATAATTATTATTTTCTTTTTAAGTCTCTATCAAACTAAATGTCAAAATTGTGGAAGAATTGTAGCCCAAAGGATTCTAGTAACATGTAACTATGTTCAGTTTGAGCATGGTTGGCAACAGAACTATGTAGTGCCTATGTAGTTTAGAAAATAGTGATTCCCAAGAGAAATCCCTTTGTCCTTTGATGCGATGAGCCTTCTGATCAAAGGTTTGCATAAACCTAAAATGTAACTGAACTGCGTAGCCTGACAGAAAATACAGTATGTGCACCTCACTTGCTATTATTCTGCTCTCACACTGTATTTTCTCTTATGCTGATACAAGTGCTTCTGAATTTGTATTTCAAGCCCATTTATGGAAATGGTAGAGAGCTCAGACTCCCTAATTAAAGTTTTTAGAACATAGAGCTCTAATACTTCATCCAACACTTAGTGTAACCAACAAGAACACTGTCTTATCTTGAAGGCAGAAAGATGTATAGTAGATAGACCCCAGGGTCAGGAGAAACTTTTATGAAGCCCTTAGTCAAAGGTGTGTTAAATACATATTGACATTTTTGCATCACTTTGTTATTAAAAGCAGTAAAATAGTATTTTTTTAATTATTATACTTTCTTTGTGTATGTCTTCAAAAGGCTGTAACCTGGATGGTAATACTTGTCCTCTGTTTGATGGTAGAAGAGGTAGAAGTTGCTGAGAGGGAGAATCTTATTTATGTAGTGTTTGGGTTCCTACCGTGTCTTGCAAACAAGCTTGCAAGATGCATACAGAGCCAGAATTAGACGTTCACATCCATAGTCTCGGTTGTCATCATGTTTCTCTGGGAATGATAAAACACCTTTTCTATAGCACAGTGTAGCAAAACATCATTATTAAGCACTTCCACTCAGGCTGATAAAAAGAACCAAATTAACTTTAATTAAATTCAAAGTGACTTTACTGAAAACACTACTGGCAGATGAAAAGCATGTAAGCAAACTGCTATCTTTTCTTCCTTCTTTCAGTTTTTTTTCTCCTTCAGTAGTTTTTTCTGTGATGTATTGAAAAGAAACATTTTTTCGTACCCAAGTAACAGAGTATTTCACTAGGCTTGCATTTCTTGCATAGAGAGAAGTGACAACCACAAGAAAACTAAGGCACAGCACTTGTTTAAAGGGACACAAGCAAAATGCCTTTTCTTATTGGATATTGTATTTTCTTTTTCCGCAAATGTATATTTCTTCAGCCCTTGTACATTTAATTCTATTTATCCTAAGCTCCCAATTTACTTTTTAGTAGCTCTTTTAAAAAGATTAATTCAAGCTATGTATGTGTATGAGTGGAATTTCCATGTATTCTGTTTTAAGGATATCAGTTTACCAGCACTACTTATATAGGTTTTTTTTCTTTACTGTTGAATTACAGGTAGGGTCTGACATGAAAAAAACAACCATTTCCACAGGTAATTAAAAAAACCAAACTAAAATAAGAAGGGCTTATTACAAGACTTCCCAAGCATATATTAGCTATCTCAAAGTACATAATACTGCTTTTTGCAACACCCTCTCCCCAGCTTTTTGTGAATTTGAACCCTTTTGTAAAGCTTATATTTTCTTCAGAAGGAAGGTTTTTCCTGAGAAAGTGGTTGAGTCAGGTCTGAAATAAATATATGAAACAGGTTGTCCTGAGAGGTGGTGGAATCTCTGCCCTTGGAGATATTCTGAATTCACCAGGACAGGATCCTGAGCAACCTGATTTGACTTTGGAGTTGGCCCTACATTGATGGTGTGTGTTTGTAGGTTGGATTATATGACCTTCAAAGATCTTAAATTATTCTATAATTATATGATAAAGCTGAAGTGGGAAATTCGTAGCAAAGTGGTAATGTCGGATGATTTTAAATTTAGATTGCAATAATGAGTATCCATGCAGAGTCACCTGAATGCCAGATGTCCTACAGGATTCCAGTGGGATAGTTTGCGAAGAAACAATCATCACATTTTGAATAAGCATTGCAGAAAGAATGGATATTTACTTTGGAATCTTTCCAGTGGGAGCAAAAAAAAGTAAAATCTGATTCCAGAAATTGGAAGACTAGTATAAAGCTTCATTTCTGTGTAACCTGAGTGAGCATTTTCAAGCCAATACGCATTTATGAGGTATACAAGTAAATAAATCCATTCCAAAATGATGTGAAGTCTGTTTGAGTGCTCTTCTGATAAGCATTCCAATTTTACAAACACCAGTTATTTCTACTGTGGAAGATGCATGCAAGAAGAAAAATCTTGGATGTAAAAGTGAGTCTGAAAGCTCCTTTAAAAAATTTGAGTTTTCTTGGAGCTCGAACTGGGAATGGACCTCTGCTAACTCAAGGGAACAGGTAGGGGATTGGAAGAATTCTTTAAATGATTGCGTGATAGAAGAATAGCAATACCTTTTTCTGTCCACTGTACATCTTCCCTCATACTGTTTTCTCCTTTCAACCACAGAATATTTTCTCTTCTTTACACACCCCATCAGGCGTTTTCTATTAGCTAGATATGTATTTCGGTTCTTATTGTGGAATTATGATCCCTTTTTGTGGTGACAGCAGCCATAGCTTTCACCAGAAATGGAAATTATTTGTTCCTTTTGGTGTCCCTTTGCCTCTCACTCTGTTATGGCTCTCTGACAGAGCTTTATGTAGTAGCTAGCTTTTATTTGGGTGTTCAGCAAGTTTCCATCAAGGATTTAGCAAAGTTACTGCCAGATTTAATGTTGTAGAAATAATTGAGGATTTTATTATTTTTTATGGGAGAAACAAGCTTAACATCTAAGGAAATTCAAGTGTTACCCTAAATTAGCTTTCCAAACATAGTATCTCATTGCATATATGGTTATCAAGAAGGCAGAGAAAGTTTGTATGCATATATGGTTATCAAGGAGGCAGAGAGAGTTTGTATACATGTATGTTCATCAAAGTGATGGAAATAGTGAAGCTAAGCAAAGGCCAGATCCTTTCACTTCCTACTGCTTATTTGCAGCCTGATGGTGAAAGCAGAGGGAATGGCTTAAAAAGCAATTTTAGAGTAAGAATGATTCTAGTGTTCAGGTTAGCTGAAGTACAGGAGGGCAAAAGAATTAGTCCTCCAAGAACTATATTAGGAAATCTATGAAGAAACCTAAATTTTCAGACAATACCAATGTCTTGGAGTTGTTCTTAGTCATAGCTTTTATATATTTGCTACAGATAAGAATTAAATTTAAGGATCAGATTAAGTATTAATGACAAAAGTCCCATTGACCTCTGGGATGCTCTCTGGACTTGAATTTTACATAGCTTGTTTTCTACAAAAATGTTCTGGGAAAAGCATGAAAGAAAAAACATTCTAAACATTTGAGTGAGTTTGTTGTGAATGAGTGTGCTGTTAGAAAGAGGTAAGCTAGCAGACTATGTTTTAAAAAATAAAAAATGTTAATTCATGTTCATTTATTTGCTTCCTTAAAATTTGGATAAGAAATTCAATCGAAGAATGAATTGATACTTAATTTTTGCTTAATGAAACTGAATTGAAATAACTGATACCCAGCTGAGTTCTGCATGGCATGTTGATTTTTTTCAATTCCAGAAGAAAATAGTGATCTGAGTTTACGTTGAAAAAAATGCTGTATAAACCATACTGTCTCAGTCTCCTCTTCAGCTCAACACTAAAATAGTTGTTCTTTAAAACAGGCCATAAGAAAGCTGAAGTATAAATAGTGAAATGCATCTAGTTGAGACACTCATTCAGCCCTGCAAATTATTTTACTGTACTTATAAAAGACATTCCTACCCCCTCCAAAAAGAAAAAAAAAAAGGGGGAAAGAAGAAAGAAATTAATCTGACAGGGTCTTTTCAGCATCAGTATAGTGAAAAACAAGTTAGAGGAGTTAACAATCTATAACTTGTCCTGAGGGAAATGAGGCTTTGATATAAAATGTCTTTTGCTAATGTTAACATCTTAAAGAGCATAGTCTGCAAGAACCATGCAGGATGGAGAACTATTTCAACAAATATACAAATATCATGAAACTCTGCTACACAGAAATTGTGCTGGTGATAACACCTTCTAAGTGCCTTAGATAGGTAAGGAAGAGGCAGTTTTATCAGTGTTTAGGATTTTGAATGGATCTTGTGCAAAATTTCATATGTTAAAATTTTTATGGAGCAATCAGTGGTCAGAGAACTGGAGACTCCTGCTTGAACCAGCATGGAATGCTTGGTTCGTGAAAACTAAGGAGGACTGATTGCCAGTTAAGTTCAGCATATGAATGTTTAAACCCTTTGATCAGTGCAACTATACATGGAAGCATCATATTCATTTGCATGAGTTGATAGCAGCAGTAAACATTACTTCACAACTCTTAACAGTTGGTCTCTGAGAACCTATGCCAAGACTTCTAGGAGGCTCAATTGTGTCAGGCTGTGGTTGTGGTTTCACATACAACTGACATCATTCCAGTTGCATAAGGGAGCTGCCCTGGGCTTGGCTACTCCATAGTCCTGTCCTCAGCCAGTTGAAGAACTTTACCTCAGCCACACGATCATGACACCTCTTCCCTCCCGCTCTGCACAGGAAATGCTGAAACAGTGACTGGAGTCTCAAGGCACCCTTAGGAATTGGAGATTTTATTGGAGGTTTAATCTGAAACCAATCAATGCTGATATGTAGTAGTTCCAAACAGAAGACCTACTTTTGTTCTTCTGCTGAAATTCCAGGTGGCTTTTTCAGTATAGACAGACTTACAAGGAACAGATTTAATGTTTTTCTATCTCAAATCCATCTCTAGTTCATCTGCTCTTCTGCCTCCTCTCTTTTCATATGCAGACAATCAAGTCTGTCTGGATAGTATTTAAACACATTATCAACAGATGGTTATTCAATAACATTTTGCAGCTGATCTGACACTGAATACAGTATTCTGTAAAACTAGCTGAACACTGGTTTCTGCCTCTCAGTGAGCATTTATAGCTTCCCTCTCTGTAAACAGACCCTCACAAAAATGAAAAAATGCTAGCAGTGGGTCAGAATGGCGGAGTGGAGGCTAAATAGTGGGATTTCTTTCTCAGGGCTGCTCTAGAAGTGCTGAATTACTGAGTTTGCGATGTGACTGGTCAAGGACAAATGAGTAAACACGTCAGCTGTGTAGGAGAAGGAATTACTTTGAATGTGCCTGTCTGTCAGAGGTTAAACTGTGCTGCTGGTTGAACAGTTAGTATGAGTACTCATGTACCTGTTTCAACTAAAATTAGCTGGGTTTGGAATAGTAGATCTTCGGTAACTTGGTTGTGACTGTGGCCTTAGATGTGGTGATGGTAACGGACAAATGAGGTTCAAAATGCTGAGTGCTGTTAATATCATCTGATTGCAGATACAGAAGAACTACAGCTGCAGGACATATATTTTAACATTGGTGACTAAAGACTGATGCAGGAGGGAGATCAGCACATAGTAAAATAGGTACTGAGTGAACTTAAAACAAAGACAGTGTCGTGGTTTAAACCCAGTCAGGTAACTTGTTCACTCACTCCCAGTGAGTGGTGCCGAGCTGACAACAATCAAGGTCCGTGTCCATCTCTCCCCCCCCCTGCACCGGGGCTCTCCCCTTCCCCGCTCCCGGAGGAACGGGGAGGAGGATCGAGAGAGTGCAACTCCTACGGGTTGAGACAAGAACAGTCCAGCAACAAATCACCACCGCTACTATCAGCTAAAACAATGATAAGGGAAAATAACAAGGGAAGAGAATACGATACCACCGGCCAAGAAAGCGAGTTCCACCCGGAAGCTCCTGTCCTTCCGGGTAACTCCCAGTTACCCCCCACCCCGGGCATGACGTGTTGTGGTATGGAATACCTCCCCGGCTAGCCCGGGTCAGGCGCCCCGTCTCCGCTTCCTCACAGCCTCCCCTCCTCCCTGGCAGAGCATGAGCCTCACAGAGTCCTTGGTCAGGGTAAACATCACTTAGCAACAACCGAAAACATCGGCTTCACCAACACTGTTCTCAAACTAGAAGTCAAAACACAGCACTGCACCAGTTAACACAAAGGAAAAAACATGACTGCTACTGCTGAACCCAGGACATTATCCACCCCTTATTCCATACCATTCACGTCGTGCTCAGATCCCACATTTTCAATACACCATCGCTCTCCCACATATATACATCCATATACATACAGACCAAGAGGAAAAAATCATTTTCTTAGTGCATGGACCAATCCCTATAATGCTGCTGAGTCCATTCGGTCCATGATGTTCCAAGTTCATTCTCTGTTGGGACGATGGCTGGAGGGAAGTCAGGGCCAGTCGCTGGTGACCTGGAGACATCTAGTTGATGGGCTATAAAAGCATTACACAGCAGGCAACGGCATACAATTGAGTTCACTGGCTTTTTTCCCCTAAAATCAAATCCCCTTGAGGTATACATTGGACTTCCCCATCTTCCCGCATTACCCACCAAGTATATCCAGGTCCCTGAGCAAAAGCAATCCCACGAGTGGGTTTGCCTTTACCTGAAGCAGGAATAACCCAGACTGTCTTCCCCAGCAAATTCTTCATATGCACCACGGGAACTTTGTCCCCCTCTACAATATGTAAAAGTTCTGACTGGGCTGGGCCAGCCCTGTTGGCAGATCCTCTGGTGTTGACCAACCAGGTGGCCTTTGGTAAATGTGTATCCCAATGCTTGAAAGTTCCCCCACCCATTGCTCTCAGTGTAGTTTTTAACAGCCCATTGTACCGTTCGATTTTCCCAGAGGCTGGTGCATGGTAGGGGATGTGATATACCCACTCAATGCCATGCTCTTTGGCCCAAATATCTATAAGGTTATTCCGGAAATGAGTCCCATTGTCTGACTCAATTCTCTCTGGGGTGCCGTGTCGCCACAAAATCTGTTTCTCAAGGCCCAGGATAGTGTTCCGGGCAGTGGCATGGGGCACAGCGTATGTTTCCAGCCACCCGGTGGTTGCTTCCACCATGGTAAGCACATGGCGCTTGCCTTGGCGGGTTGGTGGCAGTGTGATATAGTCAATCTGCCAGGCCTCCCCATATTTATACTTCAACCATCGTCCTCCATACCAAAGAGGCTTTAACCGCTTGGCTTGTTTAATTGCAGCACATGTTTCACACTCATGAATAACCTGGGCAATAGGGTCCATTGTTAAGTCCACCCCTCGGTCACGGGCCCATCTATATGTTGCATCTCTGCCCTGATGGCCTGAAGTGTCATGGGCCCACCGGGCCAAAAATAATTCACCTTTATGTTGCCAATCTAAGTCCATCTGAGCCACTTCAATCTTAGCTGCTTTATCCACTTGTTGGTTGTTCTGGTGTTCCTCAGTGGCCCGACTCTTGGGTACATGGGCATCTACATGACGTACCTTCACCACCAGGTTCTGCACCCTGGCAGCAATATCTTTCCACAGTGCAGCAGCCCAGATGGGTTTACCTCTGTGTTGCCAGTTGCTCTGCTTCCATTGCTTCAACCACCCCCACAGGGCATTTGCCACCATCCATGAGTCAGTATAGAGATAAAGTACTGGCCACTTTTCTCGTTCAGCAATGTCCAGGGCCAGCTGGATGGCTTTCACCTCAGCAAATTGACTCGATTCACCCTCCCCGTTCCTCCGGGAGCGCGGAAGGGGAGAGCCCCGGTGCAGGGGTGGGGGGAGACGGACACGGACCTTGATTGTTGTCAGCTCGGCACCACTCACTGGGAGTGAGTGAACAAGTTACCTGACTGGGTTTAAACCACGACAGTTCTTTTTGGCGCCCAACGTGGGGCACGAGGGGTTGAGATAAGAACAGATCTGACTGGATTGATAGTCACTCGTCACAATGCTGATTTATTGGCTCTCAAGGTTTTTCCTCTTGATCTCACAGTTTCAGTATATCATATCTTACGTCCATCCGGTATTGGCTGTATTAGTGTTTTTCAAGTGTGGGGCTTGGGCTAAGGTTTTTATCCCATTGTACTTTATGGTAATGACTTGTAATACAATAGAATCATTGATTATGAAACTGATCTGGCTTATGTTCCCAGTGTGGTCACCACCTTTATACTTTGGGAGGTATATGATGGAGGTGCTTAGCAATTACACATCTTTTTTCTCCTTCTCAGGTGCTCAACCTGTGAAGGAGACATCCTTTTACCCTCCTAGTCGTCCCCCCAGACCATTTACATTTGAGAGTTTTGAATTTTTTGAATGGCCTTTTAATGCTGTTGAGACTTGTTTGCTGATGGTGATGGGAATCACCATGCTAACACGCATACAGAGTGTGTTTTGCCCACTACTGATTTCAAGAGTTAAGCAGATTCAGATTTGGGTCTTGTCTGGGGTCAAACGACGATGTAGGAGGACCGAGAGAGACAGACACCATAATATGGGGAAAAAGCAACTCTCCTAAGCACAATGGAGGAGAAGAAATGCTTGATACCTTGGGCCAGAAGGCAGGCAGGGCTGCCAGCACGCATTGATGGTGCAGCGTCCTTTTCCCTTTTAATTCAAGAAAAATACACAGAACATGCTACTTTGTTAACAGTGATCATCTGATATAGCTCTGCTCCTTTGGAGTTGGATGGAGGGTGGCTGTCATGTTAAGAAGTCGAAGCTGGAAAGATGGATTTTGGCATTGCATTTGTATCACACATTGTGTCTACAGCAGATTACACTCTTACCCAAATTTTATTTAAACAATTTAAAGTCTCAAACCTGGAGTCATGATGAGTTCCTGCAATTTGAACATACTGATACTTGAGGCCAAGGGCACAACAATATTAAAGCAAGCTTTTATTAATGTCGTTAAATCATCGGTTTGTTTAAACTTGTTCCCCTCAGTGACATCAGGTCTTTTCTTTTCTTCCTGTGAATTTTATTTCCCCGCTGCAGTGCTTTACCTTTGCAAAATGCCCATTTCTGAACCAGATCTCTGCCATTTTTCAGTTTCCCACGTGGCAAAATACTGATACTCAGACATTAAAAATGTGAAAAAATCCCTTGTCTAACCACTGTGTGCATGAAAGTTGGCCTCTTTCTTGCAAACATATCAGCCTGACTATGAAAAAGGGAGCAAGACTAACACTTTATGGTGGTTAACAAAGGATGCCTAAATAAATTTCCCTTCTTCACTCTAGCTTCTCACCTCAGTCATTGCTGACTACAGAATTATCAACCTTTTGTACTCAGCATTCCTCTAACACAGCACATAGCAAAAAAGCAAGGAGAGAGAGCTGGGAAACAATATTTTTCTGCTTCAACAACTCATTACTAGTTGTGGACTGTATTTATTAATTTTTTTTAAATGATTAGCTGTAACTACCATGGTTTTGCTGCCTAGTTCTTATTTCTGTGAAGGCAGATGGCCTGCAAAGGAAGGAAGATGAAACTGCAAGGAATGAAACTGCAAGGAAGACGGAACTGCAAACACAACTCTGTACACACCTGTTGTCTGTAATACCTACCCTTTAACAAAGCTGACTACACTAACCTGCTGTGTACTTTTAGACTAATCATTGTACCCATACACTCTGTGATTTTAGATCACTACCTCAAATTCAGGGATAATTTTTCCTTTTTTAAATCTTTTCCAGAAGGCCTGAGGAAGATACCTGTTTGACCCAGGTACTAAAATCTTTGAAGTAAAAAGGATGCACCTTGGTTGCTGGGGTTTCTTTACTCTCATGCTTCCTAGTTTTTCAACATAATTTATGTCAACCAAGTAAATTGTAGTGAGTCTTTTGCTGCCTTCTTTTTTGCTTTGATTAAAAAATGGGGAAAGAATTATAAGGGAAGGCATTTGCAATTTAATTATTGAGGTGTTTTCTTAATATAAAATCTTTAAAAGATGTGGTACCTCATGGCTTTATACTCACAGATGAAATATAGACATTCCAAAGCCATAAAGCAGCTGATAGGAACTTTGGTTTCAATTTGCTTATTCTGGATGTGACAGGCATACTTCAGGTATTCTTAGTTTGAGTGTTACGTGGCTTGTAAAATGAAAAAATGTTTTCTAACCTTAAATGCTGTAACTAATGGTATGGTTCTAATGAATTGCAATGCATGTAACTACAGTGAAAGACAACAGTTGGAAATCTCAAATATGTCACAGGGTATTTGCCAGATGGATTTTCTGAAAAAAAACCCCCATATATACGTATGTATATCTATATATGCATACAAAAAGCCCTATAGCAAATACATAGAGGTTAACAGAGAATTGTGATAAAAATGGTAGTAATATGAGTAATGATTTGCAGTATAACAGTATCAATTACTCTTGTAATGATGGGAAACTATTTCTGGAGCATGCAAGCAGATAAGTAGGAGTGGAGAGTTTTCATTCTAAGATTTCTGCATGTTCGGTGTCTTGCTCCTTTGCCTGCATTGAGTCTATTTTGTGGAAGATATGCACCGTCAGATAGTCATACTCATAGTTGAATAAAGGAGGCAGAAACAGAACAGTTAAAAGAGCAGTTACCGAGGTATATACTTAATACACTGTGAGCAGTCGATAGAGTTATTAATCATTCCCTTTTTCATTTTCATTAAATATTGAGCAGAATCAGTCACATAGAATATAAACACTTAACAACTTGGGACTTTTATTCCACTCAATCTATCCTAATGTCTCCGCATCTTTGTCTGTAAAAATGGTGCAGAATCCTTGTAAAGACCTATCCTTCTAGTGACTTTGTAAAAGAACTTAAATAGAACAGAGACTAAAAAGAAACATAGGACAGAAAGATGTAAATCATTTTAAAACATTTTCACTTATATTTGAGCAGAGAAGTGGTCATGGGCCATTGTTATTTTTTTATTATTTATTGAAGGGCTGCTTTTGTTCTAGGTTGGATTTATTCATATTTGGGCTGAGCAGAGGCTGATTCATTCTTTCACTATTAATCAGAATGTAAAGAGGAGTAACTGCAGTATGTACTCAGGTAAATTATATTGATATAAAACTGCTATGGAAAGAACATTGGCCTTGTGGTTGGGAAGATCTCACAATGAGAAAATCAGTGGTAAAATTTATCCCTGAATTTGCATGAGCTGTGACATTCTCATATATATACATACACACAAATATATATACTTTTATCATTGAGAAAGTACAAGATAATAGAAAAATTCTATAATTTTTCTGATCATGTCATGCCTATGTATAAAATTGACCACACTAACCAAACTGGATGAATGGGTCAGTGAATTAAGGACAATGAAACTGCAAAGAAAAAAAAAGCTTCTATTAAGACATTCTTTTGTTGTAAGCTTTATGTCAGTTCTGATAAATCTACTGAGATAGTAACTATATTTGTGTAATGGCACAGATAGCAGAGACTCTTGAAAAGTGCCAGTGACTCATGTTTTTTCTGTCACTGTAGTTGAAAGCCTGCCTCCTAAAGAGCTGAGCTAGCAGCAGAAAAAATTGTGATTTCTTCTAAGCATCCAATATGCACTTACACATCACCGTTCATTCCTATGGAACAGCAGGTCAAGTCAAAGTTCCAGATGAACCGATTTGTACTTTAGATAAAGAAAATACATGAGCAAGACACATGCCAAGACTTTGTACGCTTTGACCTTTCAGCTGCCCACAGGGTTTGAGTGCCAGTTACCACAAGAAATACATCAGGATGTTTTTTCCCACTTCACTGTGATTTATTCATAGGACAACCAATATAATGATCTCTCAGCAAATAAATTGCTATGTAATTTCTAGCACTTAGATGTCCTACTCACCAGGTATCACATTCTTACCTGTAAAAGAATAATCCCCCCCCCAAGTAATCGTTTAGGGGTTTTCATGCTTTCCACAGAAAAATGTTAGGACAATTTTGTCATGTTTTGTTTTTGTTTATCCAGAATTGATTTGTATGGAATACTAAGATCACTGATGATATACTCAAAGGTCTTTCAGAAAAGTGTGCTCCTTCTTTTCTCAATGGTGTGTTAAATCCTTACCATATTAAACCTTCTGCTAAAAGTGACTTTTTTTTTTTTTTTTGTAACCAACTCTTAAGAATGAAGAGAATGCTTCAGTATTTGTAGGATTTTTCTTCCTGAATTACTAACATTTTTTTTACTTACTTTATGGAGGGGACTTTGAGTTGTGCTCCTTTTGCTGCAAGGCTTGACATCTACCAAGTTCCTTTCTCTTTCATCTAACTTGAAAGAGGGCTGAATAAATTGCATCCAGCACAGTACAAACACGCTTGCTAGGCTTTTATTGAAAGAAGTTTTTTTATTGTAAGGAGACAGTTTGAATTTGTAATTGATAGATTCTAAAGGTCTTGTGACTCACCATCTTCCATAGCTCTGTTCTCTAGCATGTACGTGGAGATCTGGACTGTTTTTCAGTCAGACGTAAGCAGGAAGGCATGCATCACTTTCAACAAAAAATTTACCTATTCAGTTCCTCTAAGAAAATATTGCTTTGTGTTTCTTTGTTCCTCCCATCACAAGTTATCTTGGTTTTTTGTAGTGATTATTATTGACTACTGTGCAGCATTCTGACAAAAGTCACAATAATATTTAATTAAACATCTGGCAAATATAGGCAGTACTAGTTGAAACTCGTTACTCAGTAAATGAGCAATTCAACATTCAGTTCAGAAGTGGCTGAAACTTCTGACATGTACTTTCTTTAACATATTAGACTTTTACCTCTGAGTTTAGGTTGGATTGTACCCTGCATACCTGTGTATAAAATTTATATCAATGCAGCCACTACATGACAAAATGAAATAATTTTAGACTGTGAAAATGCATAGACATAATGTTAGTGGTCCTTTGTAGAAGAGCATCCTCTCTGATGATTAGGAACTCCATCAGAAAGAAAGTCTAAATTATTATCTGGGTGATTAGGAGAAAGACCATGGAAAGCAAAAGAAGGAAGCCTTTTCTGGCAGAAATGGAAGACACTCATGCATTCTTTCTGCCCTCAAATTTTCTCCATGTAGAGTGTCAAGTTAAAGGACTCCAATGAGTTAAAGGAAAATGACAGGTGATCACCTGAAAACAGTCACTGTTGTCTTTTATGTGGAGTGAACTGACTTATTTTGCTTTTTTTGAAGAGAAATGTAAGTAAAGTATGATGGAATACTTCTAAGTATGTGCTACAGGTGAGGTTATGCCAGTTAAAACTGATGGATGTAGCAACAGTTCTTTATTTTGAAAAGTAGAATAAAAGGGTTTTTTTGAAGATGTAGTCTTCAAATCTTAGCAATAGTCTGTACAAGGCAATTTAGTCCTTCAAACATTTGAACTGATTTTTTTTTTATTTTTTACTACAGTTGTCTGTGTGAGCCAGAGGGGTGGTAAAATAGGAGAAGGAAGAAGTATTCCTAGAGTGATAGAAGAATAAGTGTCAGACAGAACCTTTAGATAAAGTGTGAAGGTTAAGTGACGTGTTGAAGAAATTTCTGATGGGTTGTTACATATATTTTATAGAGTTTAAAGGAATACTCTTGAGTAAGCTGAAATTAAACAAAATGATGTGTTGTGCAAGGGGTTCTGCCTTAATAGGATGTTCTAAAAGTGGTGAAGCATGGGATGTGAAGGAGGCTGGGAGGGAAGCAGCGCTTCCTCGCAGGCACATTACCTCACTTTTTTACTGAGAAGCAGTGCTTTGGGTCTGGCGGAACATTCGCTGCAGTCTAGTCTCTGGTCTGAAGGCTAAAATGGCACAGCTTCTCTCCAGCATGTTATTACAAGGGGACTGTGGCATTACCTACACGCAGAGAGGCAGTAGCAGCACAGTGGGACTCCGCACTTTACTCTGCAGGGAAGGAAGGTAACACTACCAAATGGATCATGCCCTGTGCTGACATCCCTTGGCTTCACTGTGCAGTGAGGTGTGACAACACTGATGGATTGGGAAGCAGGACGTAGAGGACATACACAACTGTTGATCTGACATTGAACAGAAAAGGGGTTAAAGAGGTTTGTGAGATGGTAGGAGATCATGAAGAATGTTGATTATGAAATCTGCATTAAAGAGGGCAAAATCACTTTTGACATGATGGCCTTTATTTGATTTCTATGCCTCTGCACACTGAGCTAGTGTGTAAACAGACTGCAGTATAAAGAACATTTCCAGAGCTGCTTCCCATAAAGAAATTAAAGGTGTAAGGGGAAGAGGAAATCATTGTAGAAAGCTTTTTGTTTGTCACTGTTCACGTAAATGACTGTAACAGAGGTTCAAGTTTCCCCAATTTTTAGGCTAGAGAAACTCCAGAACATTATCTTCAAAAAATGTAACTAGGCTGCTGTGTTTTTTTTTTTTTTTTTTTTTTTTTTTTAACAAGAATGAACATTTTTTGTTCTGTTACAAGAACAGTGAACTTTAGTTTTGATACCTATGGAAAACATTTCTTAAATCCTTTTAATAACTTTGTCACCATCCTTTGTGTTGTTCTTACTTCGCTTCATACCCCATTGTGGTGGGTAATAGGCAATGAACTTTGTATAGAATAAGGAAAAGTTTATGTAACATCAATGTCATACTTCACTGATCATCATCTCATGGTGTGAGGAGTCTAATGTGTGACTTACTCTGATAGTACTGAAGTAGGAGTTGAGAAGCTGATGGTGACATATAGAACTTTTCAGAAATAATGTGTTACTGTTGCAGATGGAGTCATGCACTTCACTTGTCAGAAAGAAGCAACAATATACTTTATTAATTTAAACCAATGAGTTAACAAAGTTCAATGTAAATGTGACTGTGGTTGAACAAGATTTGGTGGCAAGGTATGCTTGGTTATTTATTGCATAGAGAACAGGGTCGGACAAAACTACAGGGAGACCCACCCATTGAGTCATGAGGTTCAGGAAGGATGCCTTTCCTTTCTAAACTCCTTCTCAGAGGGAAGTTTAGGTTCAGCTGGATCCAGACTTTGTCCCAGTTTTGGTCAGTGGTGCACAATCAATATGTACACAATGAATCCTTTATATCTCTTAGATGAGATTTCAAAGTTTAGCATGTGATTAATCACTTACCAAGAATCTGTTGTGGCCAGGAATCTCACAACCTGGAGGAGTTACCTACTCAAGGGAGGATCTTGGTGTGCTGCCTGCTGCCATGCAGGAGAGCTCAACTGGCCCTCTGCTGTCTGCTATTTATAAAGTCATATTTGCATGCCAGCAAGACATGTGGATCACCCTTCCAGACAGCCCTTGGCTACCATCTTGTCATCCGTTCTCTGAAGTCCAGAGTAAGCTGGATGCAGCCATCACACAACCCATATTTCTGACGTAAGCAGAGGGAAGGGAGGGAACACACTGCCACAGTTACTTATTTTTCTAAAATGCTCAAATAGTTTGTTTCAGGGTGCTTTCATATGAATAATAATAAACAAATACATTTCAACAATCACTCAAGTCTGAAGAGGAGGCTAACAGCAAAGCATGAGGGTGTTCGGTTCTTAGAACTTAAAAAAAGAAAATCATAAAGCAGATTTTTCAAAGATGGTCCCTTCAAAGTTGTCTAGGCTAATTTCTAATTCCTGTATGCAGGAATTTCAAAGCGTTAAGATGAGCACAAGTTCCCTTCTGTCATGAGCCCTTGACTTAAGGTCAATTTGACAACCTTGCTATGGATTGGGGAACTGTCACACTCAGGCATTTCTAGTGTGAGAGGAATAGCAGAACTATTTGAATGACTACATTTGCTACACGAAGAACAACATTTGGTGAGTACTGATATAATTCAAGGTGTGAACAACTGGGACATTGTCTATGTTGGGTTTCACAAACATTTCTGTGTATTTTTCTCTATTTAGGTTTGCATTTTTGCTTGCCTAAAAGCAGAAATTGAAGCGAAAGTTATCTATGAGGATTCAAACTAAGCCAGTAAGATGGTGGTGTCACAAGGCCAGATGGCACTTGAAAGCAAGATGAAGCTGACATAAAGTCACACTGCCTGCAGGATACAGGCTTTGGGAGGAGTATCCTCAGCAAGGAAGACTCTTGAAACATCGGAAGGCTATGGGCAAAAATTAGTCTTACAGCCAGGCAATTCTACTGCAACTTCCCCTTTTTTTCGCTAATTTGATGTGGAATACATGCATATGAACTGCTTCAGCTTATACCAAGGTCTGAAATCAGATGTGCTCTGGATACCTGTTTTTGAGCATCTGTCTGATGTTGGTGAGTTGGATGTTGGTCTGTCTCACATTCCACCATTACATGGGAAGGCAACATTTAATGTAAAGTTCAATCTTAAACAGCATGCAACCATGCAGACAGGTAGTTCAGTGAGATTTGAAAATACCTGTTAACACGACATTGTATACTACTTGTAATGAAATGTTTCCCATTGCAGTATAACATTACTTTTGTAGTATAAGGGTAAAGGCGCAAGTGTAATATCTCATGAAGACAATGCAAATGCTCACCAGTGTTCCATTTACTGCACTATTAGTTAAATGAAACTTCTGAGTTTAGTGTATTCTGCATGCTGTGATGGTGAATGAGAAGAAAACAACCCAAAAACTCAGTGCTGCACACCCACCATAAGGAAATATTTCCTTTCTGACTTTAGTGAAGATTATCAGTCCTCTTGGATACGTGGTTTGGATAAGTCTCACATGTATATGTAGCTTCGTAGACACGTGTAGCCATCTAGGAAAGCTTGTAAGAGGAATAAAAATCCTTATCACAATAAAATATTTTACCTAATTATACATATTTGTATATAAACTTACTAGTCTTCAGCTTGAAAGAATTGATTTTTCTTGCTGATTTCATTAGCTGGAAGTCTTCTCCTAAACTTGTGGTAAAGATGTATTTATAGCTGATTTATTACCACTTGATCTTCTGTTGATGATATCGTTCCATCTAGTTCTAATCATTCTAATCATCTTAGCAGTTATTCCAATTAAAGTTACCATTCACTGAAACTTGTTGATCAGAGTTGTACACAATATTCCTAATTGGGCCTTAATTTCCTTTCACAACAAATGTCTTTCCTCATACATTTAGGAATCCATTAGCCCTTTCATAGTTTCAGCAATCACTGTTCATAGCCATCTTCCAATAGACTACTTCCAGTAGACTACATCTTCCAATATATCTACTTTTTTATTCACTTTTCAACTTATACGATCACCTGTAATTAATGAGCCAGGAGTTCTTAGCAGATGTCCCCAGGTGTATGATTCTGCTCTGCCTATTATTAAATTGTATCTCATTCTATCAGTCAAATCAATATAATAAATTAATGCTTTTATAAGATGATCTGATCTTCGTAATAACAACAATATTGCACACTTTTACTTTGCTAATTTCATCTGTATTTTTCCTTAAGATCTTTAAATAACTTATTAAACAGGTCTGATAAAACACCTAGTAAACTCTCCTTATTCTGTGGCTACCTAGTCAGCGTAAGCTGTTGTTGATCCTTCTAGCCTTAGCTGCTTTAGAAATCTCGTACAAATGCTTATCATCTCTACCTTTAGCAAACCTTTTCTGCAGGCGTATTGTATCACATGCCTCAATTAAACCTCTGATGAGTAACATTCTTCCATCTTATTCTTCTGTCTAATAAAGCAGATAACATTTGAGAAAAAAAATTAGATTAGTTTGAGATGATCTACTGTTAATAAAGCCACATAAAAATTTTATACTGCTTTCAATTTATCTCTCTGCCCTTAATTCTTCCTTCCAAGGCTATTCTAGGTCTTCCCTCCCCTTCTTCCTACTGAGCCAGTTTAATAAGTCTAGTGATTCCAGAATTTGTCTTTTTCCCATTCTTTTGAATATAGTTTCTGCATTTATTGTTCTCCAGTCATAAGATACTGCCTCCAAAAACCTTAGCAGCTGGACTTGCAATTTCACTTGACAGTTTCGTTTTTCTATATTCCAGCATGGAGATTATGCAACCCATCTTATTTTTGCTTTATGAAGTATTAAGAATATTAACATTTATTTCTCTCTCAGGGGTCATAATTTCTGATGCTCTACCTTCATTTTCACTCCTTACTACACTGATGTCCTTATCATTAACTTTATAGAAAATAAAGGCAAAATATACATTTAATATGTGGATCAAAACTAGATTAATGTTGACTTCTACTAAATCAAATCTCTATTAAATAATGAATTCTGTATTTACAGCACTATAACTTTTTTCCTCATGCTGCTTTATTTTTATTGTTTGTAAAGTATTTTTGCTCATTATTTCAATGGTAAATGTAAATGTAGCTGAGAAATATCAGCCATTTTTTTTTTTTTTGCTTGCAATGTGAACTCTAAATAGTGTCTGCACTTTGATTTAAAGTAATCTGTTACTGTCTATGTTTTAAAAGCCCTGCATTCCTGAATTCACTCTGTATGGTTTCTTTAGTTCCTTCCCAAAATCCCAAACATTAGTCATAGGCAGATCTGTTGTCTTGTCTTGCAGTTTGATAAAGACTGATTCACTTTATGATCACTGAATCCAAGATTATTTTCTATGAAAAGCTGTTCTGTAAGACCTTGTTTCTTGCTAAACCAGTGTCCAAAGCAGCATCGATTTTCATCGGTTCACTGGGTATTTATTAAAGAAATCTGCATTATAGCAAGTTCATGACTACCTAAGCCTTCAGCTTTTCATGATGGCATTTATATTATATCTGGGTTTGGGAGATTACTCTCCCATGTTCCCTCAATCACTACTCTATTTCTCATAATCTTATAGAGATTTCTCTTCATATTCTATCCCAAGCTTAGTAATTCTGAAACAGTACTCAAAGTGTTCTTTTCTGGGGCTTTTCAACTTGTAACCTGCAGAGATTGTATTTTTTCACCACTGGATTAGTTTTCAACCTATGGTCCATAGGCCCAGGGAACTCCAGTATCTACTTTTTTTACTGTGAGGAGAAGGTATTTAAGAAAGGCAAGTTTAGTGTCAATAGGCCTAAATACCTGTGTTCTCTCTAGACAGCTTCATGCCTCCCTATTGTCATACATTTCTATAACATACAGAGCTGCTCAGTTGCCTCCAGTCTTATTTCTGTCCTACTTGAATAACTGAAAGATTTAGCTTTTTTACTTAAATCTCAACTTTTCTCCCTGTTTCCATTCCTGCAATATCCAGTTATGTTTTACGCTTGATGTTAGGCTTGCTAGTTGAATGTGTTTTACTCAAAAAGTAATTCAGTGGAGAATGGACATTTTTTTGTTTCTTCTTTGTTTTCCTTTGAAAATGAATTAGATTTTTTTTTTTTGGGGGGGGGGGGGGGAGGTGTTTGTAAGATCTCATCATTTTGTCCAATCCTCCAAAATTCAGGTTGGAACCAATATAATAATACAATACTAAATCTTAAGTGGTTTTTTTTGTTTGTTTTTTTTTGTTATTTTTTCCCTCAGAATCATGAAATATCAAAAATAAAAGACATTTGGATGTAAATATTTTTGAGTTGGGCAGTACATTTCTGAAGTTGCCTCTGACTAAACTTTCCTTTGGAACTTATACGTTGCTTTATTACCTGAACAATAACTAGTAAACTGACATTAAATGCTGCTGACATTAACGTAAGTAAGTCCTTTTTTGAGGAGAAGAAACTAAACAAAAATGCAAAAGGCTGTAAGACATCAAAGTTTTCTCTGTGACAGTGGTGCTTTTAAAGTTAGGGAAACAATAGCAGAGCTGGATGAAGTTAGAACATTACAATAATTAACAGAATCCTCCCCCCCCCCAACCCCAGATGAAGCAACAATCCTTCAAGCAGCCAGATCTAATTAAAGAAGACATTTTAAAATCCTGTTATTGAAGAGGCTGATTTAGAGTAAATATCACTTATTTTTCCCTACAAAAAGGGAGAAAATTTCACTTGTCGTACTTCGTTAGGATTATCGGAAGTATATTGCTGCTGAGGCATCAGGCAAGACTGCAATAACTCTCAGTAGCTAGTCAGCAATTACTGCCAGCATCAAGTATAAAAAGCTGAGTAGAAAGAACTGCTTGTTTCACTGGATATTTTCTTTCCATACGATTTGCTACCCTTGGTTCTATAATGCATGTTGTTCTCTGAATTTCTCATGGTGTTTCAAAGGCACCTTACAGTTCTCCCCAAGGAGAAACATATAATTTCATCCCTAAGTAAACCAATGAATGGAACTGGGTGGAAAAGAACTATCTACTGTTTGATGCTATCTACAAGTAGGTTCCTTAGACATAAAAGAATCAACAGGATTCTCAGGAAATAAAAGATATTTAAAAGTCAGTGTTCATTGTAATATATTATTATGACAGTATTTACAAATACTCCTATTGAGCAACTGACTTCACTCATTCTAAAGTTCATGTTAAATACACCACTGTTTTACATCCACAGATTAACTACTTATGATCTAGTGCTTGCTTTCTATTGTAAGATCCAGGTGTTTCACTTTCAGATCTTCTTGACTGATGCCAGCTTTCTATATTTGTTCTTGTTCTGTCTGGATAATTGACTTAAGTGTATTTTGCAAAAGATTTGCTCAAGAAATGAAAGATTAGTGGCCCTAAGCCCAAATGAGTTATTCTATCTTTTTTCCTTACAGATTTTAATCTTGATATAATGTATAACTTGAACGGTAGTCATAGGTGCCTGATCAGCAGAAGTACTAATGCACAGTGCTAATAATTTGGCTTTATGACTTCTTTCTAGTCTAGAGATTTAAAGCTTGAAGGAGATACCTGCATATAGTCTTTTGTAAAACTGAAAATAGTATTCCTCATTTACACGAGGGAAAATTATGTGCAAAAATTTATAAATTGCCATTTGAGACCTGCTTAAAAATAGAGCTGATATCCTGCTTTTATGAAAAAGAGACAAATTTCCCATTTGTTGTGACTAGCAAGTTACTTTACCACTTTTATAAAATCTCTTTAAGAGCTGCCAAAAGTGTATGTTGTCTACACAAGGAAGACATTGGAGTGTGAATATCACACAGTATCACAGTATGTTAGAGATTGGAAGGGACCTCGAAAGATCATCTAGTCCAATCCCCCTGCCGGAGCAGGAACACCTAGATAATGTTACACAGGAATGCGTCCAGGCGGGTTTTGAATGTCTCCAGGGAAGGAGACTCCACAACCTCCCTGGGCAGCCTGTTCCAGTGTTCCGTCACCCTCACTGAGAAGAAGTTTCTTCTCAAGTTTAAGTGGAACCTCTTGTGTTCCAGTTTGTACCCATTACCCCTTGTCCTATCATTGTTTGCCACTGAGTAGAGCCTGGCTCCGTCCTCGTGACACTCCCCCTTTATATATTTATAGACACTTATAAGGTCACCCCTCGGTCTCCTCCAAACTATAGAGACCCAGCTCCCTCAGTCTTTCCTCATAAGGGAGATGCTCCACTCCCTTCATCATCTTCGTTGCCCTGCGCTGGACTCTCTCCAGCAGCTCCCTGTCCTTCTTGAACTGAGGGGCCCAGAACTGGACACAATACTCCAGATGCGTTCTCACCAGGGCAGAGTAGAGGGGAAGGAGGACCTCTCTCGACCTACTAACCACCGCCCTTCTAATACACCCCAGGATGCCATTGGCCTTCTTAGCCGCAAGGGCACAGTGTTGGCTCATGGTCATCCTGTTGTCCACTAGGACCCCCAGGTCCCTCTCCCCTACACTGCTCTCTAACAGGTCGTTCCCCAACCTATACTGGAACCTGGGGTTGTTCCTGCCCAGATGCAGGACTCTACACTTTCCCTTGTTATATTTCATCAAGTTACTCCCTGCCCAACTCTCCAGCCTGTCCAGGTCTCGCTGGATGGCAGCACAGCCTTCTGGCGTGTCAGCCACTCCTCCCAGCTTAGTGTCATCAGCAAACTTGCTGATAGTACACTCAATTCCCTCATCTAAATCATTGATGAATATATTAAATAATACCGGTCCCAGTACTGACCCTTGAGGCACTCCACTAGTTACAGGCCTCCAACTAGACTCAGCCCCATAGACTACAACTCTCTGGCTTCTCTCCTTCAGCCAGTTCGCAGTCCACCTCACTACCTGATCATCCAGTCCACACTTCCTCATTTTAGCCGTGAGGATGCTGTGGGAGACTGTGTCAAATGCTTTGCTGAGGTCAAGGTAGACCACATCCACCGCTCTGCCATCATCCATCCACCGTGTTATTTCCTCATAAAAGGCTAAGAGATTGGTCAAACATGATTTCCCCCTGGTGAAGCCATGTTGACTGCCCCTCATAACCTTCTTATCCTTGATATGCCTTAAGATGGTACCAAGGATAAGGTGTTCCATCACTTTCCCAGGGATGGAGGTGAGGCTGACCGGTCTATAGTTACCCAGGTCCTCCTTCTTGCCCTTTTTGAAGACTGGAGTGACATTTGCTTTCCTCCAGTCCTCAGGCACCTCTCCCGTTTCCCAAGACTTGGTAAAGATGATGGAGAGTGGTCTAGCAATGACTTCCGCCAGTTCCCTCAGCACCCGCGGGTGCATTCCATCTGGACCCATGGATTTATGGATGTCCAGATTGCTCAACTGGTCTCTAACCCATTCCTCATCGACTAAGGCAAACCGCTCCGTCGACCTGACTTCATCTAAGGTCTCAGGGGTACAGGGCTCTTCAGGACTGCCCGCAGCAGAGTAGACAGAGACAAAGAAGGCATTCAGTAACTCTGCCATCTCTTTATCTTCTGTCACCAGGGCACCCATCTCGTTCATCAGTGGGCCTACATTACCTCTGGTGTTAGTTTTGTCTGCCATGTATTTGAAAAAGCTCTTTTTGCTGTCCTTGACCCTTCTTGCCAGGTTTAATTCTAAGGATGCCTTAGTCCTCCTAGCTGCCTTCCTACATCCTCTAGCAGCAGCCTTATATTTCTCCCAAGTGGCCAGCCCCTCCTTCCATGACCTGTAAACTCTCCTCTTCCACTTGAGCATACCCAGCAATTCCCTATTTAGCCACGCAGGTCTCTTGGCCCTCTTCCTTGACTTCCTACGTGTCGGGATGCTCCGATCTTGAGCACGGAAAAAGCAGTCCTTGAATGTCAACCAACTATCTTGGGCCCCTTTACCTTCAAGCAGCCCTGCCCATGGGATTTCCCCTAGCAATTGCTTGAAAAGGCCAAAGTTTGCCCTGCTAAAGTCCAGGGTTGCAATTCTACTTGGTATTCTACTAGTCCTGCCACACAAGATCCTGAACTCCACCATCTCGTGGTCGCTGCAACCAAGGCAGCCCTCAACCCTTACTGCTTTGACCAGATCCTCCTTGTTAGTGAGGATGAGATCCTCACTAAAAGTATAATTTTTACAAACATTCTTTAAAAAGGATAATTTTTAAAAGGATAATTTTTACAAACATTCTTTAAAAATTGAAGTGAATATCCAACTTCAAAGCGATATTTAGAATATCTGGATGAAATTTTCAGAAGTGCAATACTGAAAATATTAAGTTGAACAGAATAGAATGCGAACTCCAGGGTTTCATGTGCTGTGGGAGAGAGCTGCATTTTACCTTCAGTTGCACAACAGTCGTTCAATATGCTTGTAAACTCATCCATTCCAGAGAATATGCAAAGAACCTGCAACATAGCTGACCAACTGGGTCCTTAAACACAGGTTGGATTTTGCCTCTTTCAGTTGAACAGCAAACTGAGTATTAAATTCAGAAAAATGGTAGCCTGCTGGCGTTTGTCCTGAGCACCCATTTGTGTCAGTATCACTGAACGAACTGTTCTGTGAGAATTATTTAGCAAGCTCTTTGCAAAGTGCAAGAATATTCAAAGCTTTCCTGCTCTTGACTGCTACAAGACAGCCCCACTTTCTGGCTTCAAATGATAATGCCCCACAGTCAGTGTGATGCAGATGATGGCAGGCATCAGACACACATAGCTTTGAAGTTATTGTATGCCCATACTGCAACACTTAGGTATTTTGGGGGCTTCAGACCAACTTGAAAGAAAGATTTGTGAAACCTTTGTGAAGTAGTATTTTTGTGATTCACTGTTGGATCCTTCTGGAGTATATGACAGCCTCAAAATAACTTTTGCAGTGCTGAGAGCTGCTTGGTTTGTGGTTCAGCTGGAGCTTCTCCAGAATGTCTATTACCTCGACGGTAACTGGAAACTACGCTTGGAAAATATTCAGCGAACTACAGATTGTTGTTGTGGTTCTGCCAAAAAAAAATCAAGATCTGTTGAAGCCCTGGCAGCTGTACCTTGCTGTAGAGAAATACTCTGAAGAAAAAATAAATGACCATTAATCTTGATAGGACATTACTGTCTTATAGCTAGTTATATTTTGTACATCAGTTTTTACTACTGAGATATTGCTGTAGTAGTTTCCTTGAGCAATCACCAGCATTTCATTTCTTTTTGCAAATCAGTCTTGAAGCTTCATGTCTTGTACTTGTAGTCCAAAATTACCACTGAATGTCATAGGAATCTAAGGGCAATTTGTTTGAATAAGATAAACAGTATGAGGATCAATTTGAAAATAATGTTGGACTTGAAATAACTAGGGAAATGTTTGATAGCAAATGACTGATTGACTATGATGAAAAAGACCTTGCAATGAGTAGCAGTTGCATTTCAATGTCATTGCTGGCTTTCACACATTCATATGGTGTTCGAGAACAAATAATTTCATTAACATTTGGAGTTATAATTACTAAATGCTGTTCTTTTCCATAAAAGTTTATTGGGGATTTTTCCTTCGATATTGTATCTTCATGGCATATAGGTTAGCTTGACTGATTTTTCTGCAGCTGTGGCAATCAAACCAGTTTCATGGTCCATATTGATAACAAACTGAATTCATGTAAACTTTCTGCTTCTCTGAAGTGTACTGAGTCACAAAGGAAGTGTTACTGTGAAATACCAGCATATTTTTGGAGTGAATGCCAGAAATATGAGCAAAAACTTTCATGCCAAGTAGCTGTATTTGGTTGCCAGATATGCAAAGATGAGGTAACTGGATGGAACTGCCGTTCCTGTTGGATTAGGAAAAAATGTTGTTGCAAAAGGGTTATGTGGGCCCTATAGATTTAGGATCTAGATCTAGCAAAGCTCAACCTTTCTCTTATTTGAAGGATAATTTTCCACTCTACTTCTTTGCTCCTACCTTCTTTTCTTTTCACTTATTCTTGGCTCTGCAGTTCTGCCCTTCTCTCATGCCAGCCTTGGTGCCTGTCAGAGAGTTATAGGAGCCATCTGGGTTCCATAAGGCAGCAGAAAACACCTCTTGCCCCCTCCTTTTTTTTTTTTTTGTTTTTTTTTTTTTTTTGTTTTTTTAGCTAGTTTTCTGCTAAATTCTTCAAATTCTCTTATGTGGAAGGCCAAACAAATGCCAGGGCTGGTTCAATGCTGATATAAGTGCATAGCAGTTGGAGTAGTGCAGAGGGATGAAGCAGTGGGATCAGTGCCAACTGGAGCTAGTGAGCAGCCAGATATTAGTATCATCCAGTTCTGTGAGGTTTTTTTTGACACTCAGGAGTGAGAAACAGTCTCCTGAAGCACTTCCAATAGCCCAAGAACAGCTAAACACCTCTAATGGCTGGCAGCAGCTCCATTCTGCCAAAGTCAGAGAGTATAAATACTTTAAAAGAGCATTTTTGGCTACTTTGCACTCCTCAGCTGTAGAGACACTGAACTGTTGCCAACTCAGGGTGCCACTCAGTGAATTTGAGAAATTAACTTAGAATAAATTTTCCAGTGAGTTTCTAAGTATTTGCTGCTACAGCTGAGGCAGTTTCAGTTGAGTTCAGTCCTCAAAATAATGTATAATATGGTGGTGTGCAACTAGGTCTGTTAGCTTTGATGTAGAAGGTAAGCTCCAGGAGGAAAAGTTGCTGATAATGCCTAGTATTGATACACTGGTAAACACATAATCTGCAACTGAAATTTCTCTTCATGATATCAGTATTGTGTACGTCAGAGAATATAATAACCTAATACTTTGATCCAAACAGTCAATTTTAGGGAGGCTTATGAATTCTTCCCAAGAAGGGAATAAACTGATAATGGAACTATATTTCTTTCACATAATCCTGATCACTTCAAAGAAAGAAAACTCTGTTTTTCCAAACACAGTGTGAACCAAACAGTGAAAAATAATTTCCTTTTTCACAGTTTAGAGCATCTTTCCAGCTGGTACTTCATCCAGATTTTTTCCTAGCTGTTTGGTGTTTGAACATTATGGCTTTCTTGCTGCTTTTTTTGCTTTGTAGCTATCTGGTCTGTCTTGTGTGTCTCATGTTTTAAGACATCCCAGAGAGCACTCCTTTATTTTGTGAAGTGCTCATCCAGAAAGTTATGGTCAGCTGATTTATTCTTGCAGGCAGAAAGTGAAACTGGCAAGTTTTTTCAGTAGCTGAAAAAACAGGTAGTAAGTGCAGTCACAGTTCACTTTTGGGGAGGATAAGGAGGTGAGCAAAGCCTTGGTCTCAGGCTTGCTGGTAGCTTAGGCACATACGAGTTGGAAGTATCTGGTAAGGAAACCAGAGATGCAAAAAAAGTCCTCAGCAGCCTGCCTGAACACAAGTAAATGAATACAGTTCTCCTCAAAGCAGTGAGCTGTTATTTTGGGTTCCCAGTGGAAATATGACAGTTTCTCAGGTATTTTTAATGCTATGTAAAACACAGATTTCATGAGGGATATATATATGTATATATATATATTTATCAGAGTATCATGCAGATTAGATATTCCTAGCCAGCATTAAAGTTGGATAGTATTCAGAAGTACTGTCATAAGGTGGCTGCAGTTCAGTTGCAACTGTCATTCCTGCCTTGGGCTAAACCACCTTCTTACGGAGGCTCTTTTCCTCCCTTTTCAGTCTGTTTTTTAGTTCTTCGTCTCTAGGACAGAATTTGAGCTATGTCCGTGTTTTCCATTCTCATGGGCTCTAAAAAGGAAAAAACTGTGTGACTAATAAATAAGCTTAATGTCACATGCATAATGGATGCAGCTCCTGTGTAATAACAGCAATGAACTCTCTTGTACTTGTCCCAGTATGATGATTGTGTCCTGGAAAGAACAAGTTGGTCTCTGAAAATTGCTGTAAGTAAAATTCTTGTCTGTTCCCAGCATCCCGAAGGTGGGATGAAAATGTTGAACAGAACTCTGTTGATTGATTTGGGACTTTATATCAGGGAAATGAGGTTGGGTGTGAATGGAGTTGCTGAGACATTTCAGAATGCCCTTCTGTCGTAGTTTAAACCCTAGCCAGACAGCTTGTTCACTCACTCCCGGTGAGTGGTGCCAGGCTGAGAGCAATCAAGGCCCCCTCCCCTCCCTCCCCCGGGGCTCTCCCCTTCCCTGCTCCCGGAGGAACAGGGAGGAGGATCAAAAGAGTGCAACTCGCATGAGTTGAGGCAAGAACAGTCCAGCAACCAATGTACAACACAAATCACCACCGCTACTACCAACGACAGCAATGATAAGGGAAAATAACAAAGGAAGAGAATACAATACCACCGGCCAAGAAACGAGTCCCACCTGGAAGCCCGTGTCCTTCCGGGTAACTCCCAGTTACCCCCCACCCCGGGCATGACGTGCTGTGGTATGGAATACCTCCCTGGCTAGCCTGGGTCAGGCGCCCCGTCTCTGCTTCCTCACGGCTTCCCCTCCTCCCTGGCAGAGCATGAGCCTCACAAAGTCCTTGGTCAGGGTAAACATCACTTAGCAACGACCGAAAACATCGGTATCACCAGCACTGTTCCCAGGCTGGAAGTCAAAACACAGCACTGCACCAGCTACCACGAAGGAGAAACATGACTGCTACTGCTGAACCCAGGACATTATCCACCCCTTATTTCATACCATTCATGTCATGCTCAGATCCCACATTTTTTACATCTGTCCCGGTCCGGACTGGTCCAAGGGCTACTGCATGAACTATCTCGCGTTTAATTTGCTCAAAGGCTTGTTGTTGCTCAGGGCCCCATTTAAAATCATTCTTCTTCCGGGTCACATGATAGAGAGGGCTTACAATCGAACTGTAATTTGGGATGTGCATTCTCCAGAACCCCACAGCACCCAAGAAAGCTTGCGTTTCTTTCTTATTAGTTGGTGGAGACATTGCTGTTATCTTGTTAATCACATCTGTGGGGATCTGTCTACGTCCATCTTGCCATTTTATTCCCACAAATTGAATCTCCTGTGCAGGTCCCCTGACCTTACTCCGTTTTGGCAAAACTGGCAAAACCGGCTTTCAGCAGGATTTGGATTCTTTTCCTCCTTTTCTCAAAGACTTCTGCTGTATCGCCCCCACAATAATGTCATCAATGTATTGCAGATGTTCTGGAGCTTGCCCCTGTTCCAGTGCAGTCTGGATCAGTCCATGGCAAATGGTAGGGCTGTGTTTCCACCCCTGAGGCAGTCGGTTCCAAGTGAACTGCACACCCCTCCAAGTAAAAGCAAACTGTGGCCTGCACTCTGCTGCCAAAGGAATTGAGAAAAATGCATTGGCAATATCAATCGTGGCATACCACTTGGCTGCCTTTGACTCTAGTTCATACTGAAGTTCTAGCATGTCCGGTACGGCAGCACTCAATGGTGGTGTGACTTCATTCAGGCCACGATAGTCTACTGTTAGTCTCCATTCTCCATTAGACTTTCGCACTGGCCATATGGGGCTATTAAAGGGCGAGTGGGTCCTGCTGATCACTCCCTGACTCTCCAGTCTACGGATCAGCTGATGGATGGGAATCAGGGAGTCTCGGTTGGTGCCATATTGCCACCGGTGCACTGTTGTGGTCGCAGTGGGCGCTTGTTGTTCTTCGACTTTCAGCAACCCCACGACAGAAGGATCTTCTGAGAGACCAGGCAAGGTGGACAGCTGCTCAATTTCCTCAGTCTCCAAAGCAGCAATACCAAAAGCCCACCGGTACCCTTTTGGGTCTTTGAAGTACCCTCTCTTGAGGTAGTCTATGCCGAGGACGCATGGAGCCTCTGGACCAGTCACAATAGGGTGCTTTTGCCTTTCCCTCCCAGTCAGGCTGATTTCAGCCTCCAGCACAGTCAACTCTTGGGATCCTCCTGTCACTCCAGAAATATAGATGGGTTCCACCCCTTGACAGCTTGATGGCATCAGGGTACACTGTGCACCGGTATCTACTAGAGCTTTATACTTCTGTGGGACTGATGTGCCAGGCCATCTGATTCACACAGTCCAGTAAATCCGATTGTCCCCTATCTCCACCTGGCTGGAGGCAGGGCCCCTCTAATGGTCATCACAGCTTTGGACACTTAAGTCGTGGTGAAAGGGATTATTCTTCGTTATCAGAGGAGCTGGAGTAAAATCAGCTCTTCCACTCCATCTGGGAAACTGCTCACCAGAGACTGAAGCCGTAGCTCTCATGGGACGATCAGTCTTGGCCCTTGCTCCCCTCTTCAGTTCACTCACCCGTTCCTCCAAAGCTGAAGTAGGTTTTCCATCCCACTTTGTCATGTCTTCTCCGTGATCCTGCAGGTAAAACCATAGGGTACCCTGTGGCGTATACCTCCTGTATCTCCTCTCTCGAACAATAAGACGCCTTTTGTTAATAGCTGAGACGTGTGTTGGTACACGTGAGGAGCTGGATAAATCAGATAGATCGTCCCTCAATTGTTCGAGGTCCTGGGACAGTTTTTCCACAGCTGAGATGATGGAAGGGGTGAGATTGTCTTCGAACTCTCGGAGTTTATGAACCATTTCATCCACTGTTAGTGGTACTATGTCATTCCAGGTTACTGTTGCCAATGAATGGGCAAACGATGATGGTGCATTCCGTGTGAGTTTTTGCCACATGGGTCGTATACATTCAACTTCATCTGGATCTATGGGTGTATCCCTGTTATTCGGCTTGATGTGATAGATCATCTCTACGATGGCGGATTCCCTCAGAGACTGGATGCCTTTGTCTATAGTGGTCCACTTGGCCGAACGACGCGTAACATCGTCCTTGTACGGAAACCTTTCTTTCACAGCTGCCGAGAGCCACCTCCAAATACTGAGGGACTTTTTCTGTCTTGCAATTGCTTTGTCAATTCCCCCTTCTCTAGCAAGTGATCCCAGCTGCTTGGCTTCTGTACCTTCTAGTTCGTGACCATTGGCTCCGCTGTCCCAGCATCAGAGTAACCAGGTGATGATGTGCTCCCCTGGTTGACGGGTAAAATCGGTATCGCCAGCACTATTCCCAGGCTGGAAGTCAAAACACAGCACTGCACCAGCTACCACAAAGGAGAAACATGACTGCTACTGTTGAACCTAGGACACCTTCCTAAAAATTCTGCTCTTGATTGGCTTCCAGTGTCCTCTGAGTAACCTCTGTGACAGTTTTAGGGAAAATTCTCTGGAAATTGGTTGGAGCATGCCTAATGTGAATGGTTCATCAACACAGTCCTTCATCATTTTGATTTATAGGAACTTTGAGGATCACTCTTGTTCTAGACAGACTCTTTAAAGAACTGAACTACTAAGCTTCTCAAAAAATCTCTGAATGGTGACTTCCTAACACATTTGAAGTCCCACCTTTAAGTTTAAGAAGCACTAGAATTTATTAGTGCAGCTGCCAAACCAATCCTTTTTTAGGTGGACGTCCTTTCCCATCCCCCAGGCTCTCTTAATAGTTACAAAGTTGTTTGTTTAGCTACATCTAAATGAGATTGCTGAATATCAAAAATAAAACTTCCCCAAATCCATCAGTCTGTGCTGACACCCAGCATGGAAAATTTCAGCCAGAACTTTAGTGCTAATAAAGTTATAAAAAGAAATTAAGACAGGGAATTCTATGGGCCTAATGCCTCCAGTGCTGCCTATGAAGAGCTTAATGTTGCGGGAACCAGAACAAATTGGAGCTGATGCATACACGACAGAAGGATCTTCCTTCAGTCTGGTCTCTTCTTCTGTCAGAACTCTTAGCAAGCTTTGTTATCCCTAAACTGCCAAATAATTTCTTTTGCTATGCACAAAAAATTCAAGGGCTAAACCCCAAGTACTCTAGAGACTGAATATTGTTCTTTCCAACTGTGTACAATTTTGAGATAGTCGACTACAGCATTTATTACAGGGACTTCTTGCAACAGATGGTAGAGGACTGAGGGAAGATTTTGGTCCAGATATTCCTTCTTGTTGAAGTAATTCAGTTTTCTCTTCCTGGCTTTTGGCTGTCATTAAATGCGCTTGATAAGATCCAGCTCTCCAACCCAGGAAATCCTGAGCTCTGCCTGTTTGCTCAAGCACCACAATAAGTGGCAGAAAAAAGCTGTGGGGTTTTGACAGACTTAGCAGCTCTTTACTAGGCCAAGAGTATGAGACTACCATAGTCTACTCCCTTTCTTCCTTTGTTTGGTCTAAAAGCAGGTTTCCAAACCTTTCCTCTCCGTGATTACCACACTATCCCTAAACTGAAAACCTGCCACATGGCCACAGATGTGTCCTTTCTGCCACAAAACCTGTCATCCCTACAGCCATCCCTTCAACTCTTCTATGTATTCTGTTTGGCTTGATTGTGGGGTAAACTTTACTCACAGATGGAGTTTCCTCATATGGAATCACCTCATAGGGACATTAGACACTGCAGCCATGAAGCAGTTTGGGAATCTGTATCATAAAATAAAACTGTAAATGGATATGATTTTACACTGATGTAAAGCAAATTTAACTCAGCCTGTGTAAAATTTCATAGGCAAAGATGAGAAATATGTTATATGCAGACTGAACGGTAATGACAACAATAAATATTAAACATAGAATCATGGAATCAACTAGGTTGGAAAAGGCTTTAAGATCAAGTCCAACTGTTACCCCAGGACTGCCAAATCCACCTTTTCTAATGACTAAACCCAAAGATGACAGCTATGTTTATATATACAGTATATTCAACTGTACGTCATAGATGCTGTTTTATGGTTGATGCTTTTTTATCAAGTGTTTGCCCTTATGTACTGAAATACATGTACTTATATTTGCCATAGATTTTTGTTGCCTTTGAAAAAGATCCCTGTATTGCAGGAAGCTACAGCCTTTGGCCTTAGTTGCGATGTTCTCAGTAGTACAAGGACCTGCATATTTAACTATTAACTCAAATCCATTTTCCATAAGATTTTGATTTATTTCGTTGTTTGCTTAACAAGCTTAAATTAATCTGCTTTTCAAAAATCTTAATACAGGATATCTACATTTAGAGCAGGTGAAGGAGGAAAGGTTTTACGCAAGAAAAGCAATATCTGAATTGCCTCTAGGTGGCAGTGAGTCATTATTTCTTGACGTCCACTGAGCTGGCTGTTTCAGAGTCTGAGAGGGGAAGCTTCCTTAGTTATAGTCGGAGGTTTGTTCAGTTTTCAAACCATTTTGGATAGCTCTTGAAATCCTAGACGCTGTATAATAAGTGGTTTCAAATGAGTTGTCTTGGAAATATAGACAAATGTAGTACTTGACGTATGCTGTGAATCAGCATGTCTATCTTCCATGGTTTCGTGTGACCAGAGGATGCACAGGCAGCCCACCTGGTGCACAGTGACTGTTGTGTGCATGCACATGCACACGCACACACACAGAGCTAAAAGGCTGTGTAGCATACACTGGTATATTTAAATACTCTGCATGTTTGTGTGGACTGTGATAACTAGTAACGCTGGTGGGTCCACAGTAGATCTTCCTTTTCCCAGAAGCCAACAGCTTCAAACTGTGTGTTCTCTGTATTTCTGCATCTTTTGCATGCTGATGTGGCTGCACACTAGCACAAATTGCCTTCAAGGTGTTTATACAGCTGGTTTGGCTCAGTGCAGTGATGGTGTGTGTGATATTCTGTTCAGCCCTATGACAGTTTCTATCACTTGAGCATGAGCAATGGACCACACTAAATGCTGCTAATAAAGAGATTACAACCCCTCTAGTAAGTCCTTGCTGGCTGACAGTATTAATTGTAATGTGGAGGAGATGGAAATTGGCTCTGCAATTGCAATTCAGGCTCTGATTTAACAATGTGTTTAAATCCATTACTTTTAGCATGTGCTTGTGTTGACTGCATTTAGCTTAGTCACTAACTTTCTTACATCTCATCTGGGGAATGTTTTCACTTTTATGAACATACTTAATTCCAATCCAGGAAGGTGCTTTTTGTGCATACACAAAGGGAAGTATGTCCTTAAATGCTTTACCAATTGCAATATATATCACCAGATCTGATACTGTGGGGTATGAGCAGGAAGCACAATTTTGACCTGTATGGGTTGCATGATGTCCACTAGAAAAATGTTTTAAAACATATTCTTGTCATGAGCAAAGCATGTATCCTTCTGTCCTTCTAAATATCATCACATTCCTATTCTGGATAATAATACAAATGAATTTTCTTTTTTTGTTTGTTTATTTTAAATATGTATCACTTCTTGACCCAGTCCTGCATGCCCAAGACTAACAAATACTGGTAATAGGTTGTCAGTAAAAGGCTAGTGTTAGAATCAGGGTAGGTCTCAATAGCCAGAGGGTTGAATGTGTCAGTAGAAATGTTTTGTGAATTAACGCCAAACCAAGTAAAATGTGAAATGAGTAAACAATTTTAAAATCACTGAGAAGCAGATGATATATTTGGTAGAGATTTCCAATACAATATATTTTGGCATTAAAATTTAAGATGACTCTGAATACATCTCTTTCAGAAAACACTGCGGTGATCAGACTTAGCAGGTTGATGGATGTGAATGGGTAAGTCTCATAAATTGAGATACTGCAACTGGGATTGCTGCATTAATAGGAATGAGATTATCATAGTGTTAAATCATACAGCTATACATTTTAAAAGTGCATACTGAGAATAAATGCATATTGTATAATATGTCTTTGTCTTCTGTTCTCAGCCCAGCACTATCACAGTACATCACAAATACGAGTGTTGGTAGATTCTGACAGTCTCGGGCAAGACGGAGTTTTTGGAGGCAGGTTTAATAAATGATTACATAATTGCCATTACTTTAATGGACCATGATTCTTGCTCCTGATACTAATGGAAAAAAATAGGAGCTGGCACAGAATTCTGTTACCAAAGGTGATCCACAAAATTATATTTTTTTTTCATGGAAACCAGTATGGCATTGAAACTTCACTTTGAAAAGAATTTTATCCATCTTAAGGTAATTACTATTTTCAGGACATTCTCTAATTTCATATTCATGCTCTGATTTCATAAGGTTCTCTCTGGCTAGAATTTTCCTAAGAACTGAGCACTCACTACTAAAGATGTATCCCAAATGCAACATTACCTAAATGTAAAATTTGTAAACTAAGTCCTCTGAAATTACCAACAGAAATGAGGATAGCTGTCTCCTCTACCCTTATCTCACATACTTATGCAGAAGAACGAGAAAATATGTAGATACGATAGACCATCGCTTTGATACATGTACAAAGACGGTAGTTTCAGAAAAGCTTATGTCATAAACTGTGTTCCTTTATAAACCTACTGTGACTTGAAGATGTTCCACATTTTGCTATGAAGGACATCACACTGAAAGAGGTATGATTCTGTTATCAAATTCCTGGATTCTTCAGGAAATCTCTGTAAAACCTGCTTGTTTTAATTAGTTTTAGATCATTTGGCACCATTCTGAATAGGTTAAATTTCTGTCTCAAAGAGTGAAGTATAATGCTGGTTTGCTGTATGGGAGATTTTCAGTGAGTATGGCAGTGGCTTTGTGAATCTCACAGGGAAGATCTGTGGACACTGTCAGCTGGTCATCTGAGAGATGGAGTCCTCCAAGTCATCCTATATGGAGCTCAGTATCAGGGCGAAGCCAAAGTTTCCTTATGGAAATACATCTAAACCTGTTCATTAGCTCACACTCATGGGTGTTTTTTCAGTGTGACTTTATCTTAGAGCTGGCTGCTATATGCCCAACCTATTCGATAGTATGTGTGTTTTGACCTTCTTAACATTGTCTCTCAACTTAATAAATGGTAAAACTTTCTGTAGCAATTGTTACTGAATTATTATATGCCTCTTTCAGGATAAGTGAACTGATTTAGAAGAAGAAAAAAGTTCCCTGTACATTTAAGCTGAGGCTTGTGAGAAGGATTTAAATAAGAACCCTCTTCAAAATCCCTTTCTACTTGATGGGGATTGTCAACCCAAAGCTGATGAAAGGCTTGTCAATGCTGCTTTAATTTAAGTATGTACTCATCTCCTTAGTTATGTTGATCGTCCCTTGTATGCAGTTATATTCACATCAGCAGGTAGACAATCGTGAAAAATTAAGATACTGGAGTGCTGGTTAAGAAGCTTTTAATTACATGTATTGTCTTCAAAGTACACTGCTTCAAGGATATGGGTTGATTCTCATGACATTTGAATATTTCTGAAATTTCAAAGTTCTTTTGATGGTTTTGCCCAGACAAAAAGAGAGAACAGAAAGAAAAGAAATATTAATAAAACCAAAACAGCCCTCAAATCTGAATTAATTCTATTTGGATTATGGACCCAAGAACATATTGCAATATTTGAAAGGCTTTGTTTTTGTCCTAATAAATGAAAGGAATATATTTCAAAACTTAAACTGACATGAACTGCAATTGCCTACTTAAAACTAGCCTTAGAATTATTTACTTAAATTTGAGTCTGCATTTTGATGTTGTTTCTTTCAATGTCAGTAATTGGGTGCTTAATGCTTGACTCCAGAGTTACCTCTTTTTTCTTCTCTGAGAATTCAGCAAAACTGATGACTTATGGTCAGTAGCTTCTTGCCTTGATAAACATTCAATGATGAAATATTCAAAGGGTTCTACTGGAAGTCTTTGTTCTGATCCTTCATTCCTTCATTTCTTGTTGCTCCTTACTTACTGAAATGGCCTAGGTGCATGAACAAAATCAACTGCTTTGTGTTACTTGTCTTTGGTACTTCTCAGACTGCCAAATGTAGGTTGTTTTGTTTTTTTTTTTTTAAATAAAATAAAGGTAATAGTTCTGAATTAGATACATTGAAAATACTTAAATACTTTAGGGTTTTCCTGATGAGCAACGTGGCATTAGCTTTGTATTTTTCCAGACAAAACATATTCTTATTTTCTTTCTAGCTACAAAGAGCCTGCATTCAGCTTTCCTTGTAGGAATGTTCATTCTCCAAATTAATCTAAATGAAGCAGATTTTACAAGATCAGATGAAGTTGTAAAATTTTGACTCCTCTTTAATCTAAAGATCTCAGGTATAGTCTCAAGTTTTTAACATGTCTAAAATCAGTGCTGATGTAAGAAATATTTCCATTTTTTTCCCTTTTATTATATATTGAATACATTACTTACATAATTCTATATGCAATCCTTCACTTTATATTTAATAACCTTGATATGAGGAGGAAAAAGATATTTCATAATATGTGACAGACAAATAATGGTAGCATCCCCAAGTTCATTCACCTCTATTGTGTCCATGTTATGTCAGTTTATTGGTAGCCTGTCACTACAGCACACTAAGACAACCAACAGATTCTCATCTGGTTGTTGCCTTGCTGTCTATGTCACACTTTGTGTTACAGCTGAGATACAAATGGGTCCCTTCTGGATTTGTGAAAGAGATCAGATTTACCACATAAATCATATCTATCTTTCTCCTGTAGTTAGCTACCAAAGAAGCACCTCTGCAAAGATTGTCTCAAGTGAATGTTGCATTCTGATTTCACTATTTGAATTGCTCAGTAGTGTTCCTTCAAAAGTATCTGTGCACATTAACTTCTCAGCTACTACCCTGAGCATCTGGCTATTTTTATAATTACTATATTTTATAATTATTAGAAACATTATTATGGAAAGGAAAATACAACCCTTACATTCTCTTTCAACATTTATATTCTGCTCTGAGTCTTGAAACTGCAATTCCAAATTCAGGATGAGAGTCTAGGTAAAAGTCTGGAGCGAGTCAGGTTAATTAGCAGTACTTTCCTTCCACAGTTACAAAGAATCCAGCTGACAATGTGGATGTGCAAAAAACACAGACAAAGCTCTGGAGACCATCCATTGTAAACTGAGATTAAAAAATCTATGGTTTATGCCAGTGATTTTTTTTGTTGTTACTAGTTGATCTGTGATAACTGGATGTGTAGGTGCGGTTGATAATTCTGTCAAGCTTTATTTAAGCTGTGCCATATCTCACATTTAATTGAAATATATTTAAAATTGTGTGTGTGTTCATGCCTTTCAGGTATGTCTACTCTCATAGAGGCTGAGAGGCAGAATGAATTAGCCCTTACTAAGTATAGTGCTGGCAAGCTAGACTGATCATTTAAAAATTAGTTTAGACGTTTCTATATTGCAGGGAAATTGCCAAAGCTTACTGAGGAGGAATTAAAGTCTGTCTTTCCCCTTTCCTCCTCCTTCTCCTTTTCATTGGTAACAGCTGCTTCAGTAAGTCTGACAGTCTTACGACCATGCAGTTCCCCTCCTGTCTCCCCTCTGCCTGCAGTCTCAAGTTACCTGTATAAGCATAGGGCAGATATTTCTCACTAGTGCTGGGTTTTCTGGAGCTGCTCAAAGTGTTGCATATCCAGCTTTCGCTGCCTTTTATACCCCCACTCTCATACATAAAGCCTCTTCTGAAAACACCACCAGAAATTTATATGCTCGCCTTGTATACTGTAGTCAACAAATCCCTGCAGGACTGTTTCTTGCTGACAAAGGTGCAGCCCATAATCAGACTTCTCCACCAAAAAAGGTGGTCCCATTCACACACCTTCCTGCCTGCCTCAGTTCTATTTTCTGTTAATGGTGCTGCTATGATTCTTTGTGGAGTCACGCTCCAGAGCAATCTGATTTAAACAACAGCAAACAACCCACACCATTAAGTTGTCTTACTGCATAACGGCAGGTGCATGACTCGGGCCTGGAGAGAGCAGGTGTTTTCCTAAAATTGCTTTGGTGCTGGAAAAATTATTATGTAGAACGATATCCTAAGATGTTTGTGAATATAAAAAGACTGCCTGTGACTACTGCTTAGAAAAGTGCTGGGAATCAGTTAAATTCTCTCTCTACCTCAATATGTAAAGGTAATATGTTATTTCAGGAGAAATTTGAGGACTTTTTATTTGAATGATGCCAAAGCATCCTGGCCTGGCAGGTGTTTTTATTAATGTATTTCTGGTGTTGGGGGATAAAATCAGATTACCTAAAGGTTTTTCTGTTTGCTAGACCTGGTTAGAGTGATGGTAACACAGACTCTATGCAAGAAACATTGTGTTGATGACATAATATATGTCTGAAATGATGTAGTGTTTTCACAAATCATAAGATGAAGGGATAACTTATCTTCAGACTTTAGCACTTGCTACTGCAGTATGAATTATATTGTATAATCTTTGCTTCCATTCTGAAAATTGTCTGCAGTCACATATATTCAATTTAGAGGAAAACGTATAAAGTAAATTAGGGTAAGAGAACTAACTCTGCATTTTGTAATGCTGATTTAATAGGAAGCAGTCCAAAAAGAATACAGTAATGATAGGGCATAAATTGTAGCATTATGTATAAATAAATGTCAGGAATGAGTTTTCTTCTAAATTTGCTGTAAGAAATGAGTTAGGATGGATGTCACTTGTGACTAGAAATACAGAATATCTGACAAAGGCCTGGCAAACAAGAAGTTTATCAGAAAGCAGGTGATAGGAAATCATGTAACATTCAACACAGATCTCTCTTGAGTAATCTTTCCCCCCCTGCCTCTCACCCCTCCCAGCTTGTTGCAGATGAGATTGATTGTAATGATGAACATCTTCAGTCCCCCTGGGGGCAGAGGACTGGGAACTGGAGAAAGGCTACATCTGGGAAGTTTCTGAAGAGCGTGGGGAAAGCTAAGTAAAGAAACTCATGGGGAAAGAAAAAACAGATGGCATATGAGGTAAATCACAGGACCTATGATTAACCTGACTACCAGATTCAGAAGCTGAATTAAGTACTCTGTTCAAGTAAAGGTTTAATTTTTTAAGATACACAAAGGCGTTAGCGGTTGCAGTTACTTGATAAAAGCCAGAGAAATCTCTTACCTGTTAATTTTCTTTCTCATTCCTTCATCTTCAGCATTTCAGTGTGGTGATATTTTTGAGACGACTGTGATGTATAAACCCATGAAGAACTCAGTTAACCATTAAATGTGAGAGACTGATACACTATGATTTTCTGATTGAATGATGATAGTGAGTGTACAAAAGACAGTTTTGAAAATAGTCTGGTAAACAGAAAAGTATTATATTACTACTCATTATCTCATGAACTGAAGGTACTTGTTTTCTGTTTGAATTAATGTTTAGCAAGACTTAAGCAAATACATGTCCTGGCAACAGTTACTGTATTAAGCAAAGAAAAAATATTTTAAATTACTGTAAACTAAGATTAATAGATCAATAATTTAATTTTCATGGTCTTAAAGTTGTCTGCAAAATACATGTTCTGACATCTCAGCAATCTGATTTGTGTTTTTAGGCATTTTTAGGGAAGATCACATAGTGATACCAACTGCTGTATGTAATAGTAAATTAACACAAGGAGATTTGGCTTTGTGCAGTATAGCTGCTTTTGAGGTTGTGAAAGCTAAATGCTGATCATTTTGTATTTAAAGAATATACTCTCTTAGGTTTGTGGTTGAAACCATTAACAAAATTTGTAGTATTTACGTTCTTTATATGTCATGATATTTTCTGCAGCTAATTTAATCTTTGGAGCGACAGGAGAGAGCTGTCCTACAGGAAAAAGAGGAGCCAGGGGCAAGGGTCAGCACCATGTGTACAGTCAGCATTGTTCATATCCCTGGTTTTGGCAGTTAGACAGCAGGGTCCTGATAGCAGTGCTGGGGACTGCAGCCTCTCCCCTGCCCTGCTGACTCTGCACAGTATTTCTAGCTGTAGCTGGCATTAATAAACCAAAAAAGAAAAAGTTTATAATGGTAAGTTGTCCAAGTTCACAATTGCCATGCTTTCATAGATGTCACTGGCTCTTTTGAGAAAGGAAAAGTTGAAGGGTAGATGGTGATGGAGTGGCTGACCTGATAGCTGGCTGGTAGAAAGCTTGAGAACACATATAAAAATGTCTGCTCCTGAGTGCTGCTCACATCTGTGAAATTTTTAGGAGATATTCCAAATTAACTGAGTGTAAAATATGGTTGTGAGTGATCTGAATTTTGTGGACCACAGCAAAAAATGGCCAATAAAACAGTAATAATAGTAAGGAAGAAAGTTACAAAATGGTTGTTAAAAGCATAACTCAACCCAAAAAGTAGTTCTTACAAAACCATAATTGTCTTTTACAAGGTTTTCAACTGTAATACCTCAGAATAACTAACTCTGAATATTTTAATATACTGAAAGGAATTAATTATTTAATTGTAACCTTGATTCCTTTTTTTTTTTATTTTTCTCTTTTTTTTTTTTTTTTTTTTTTTTAATTCTATTGCTGTTATTAGGCCAGTGGAATAAAAATAGAGATTTTGTGGTATGCTACACATTGTTTTAATTTTATTGCCAACCATTACTAAAAGGAGCCCAACAGAAATCAAAAGATGGATGTATCTGTGCATTGAACTAGGCATGTATGTTTTCAATTCTGTTAATTTTCTTGTGAAGTACTTGTTTCATATAATTTTATTTATAATTACATACTTTGTTGTATGGTGAGGAAATGGCATGTCAAGATTCTTCTTTTCATCATTTCTAGCAGAGCAGATCTTGTAGGGAATATAGATAGGAAAGAAATACTTGTAAAATCCTATAGATCCTGCTCATGGAGATTTGGCTGGTAAATTTTAAAAGTCCCTTACATACCAAGTGCCATTACCTGGAATGTCAGAGCTTAGCTGCCTTTAGCTCCTACAGGATGTTTACATTTTGTGGAGTTGACATGTTTTCTCCTTTGTTCAGGCTAGATGTCCAGGCAGCTATTTCTATGTCCTCAACCAGTGCTTGAAATTTCTGAAGTTGTGAACTCCTTTGATTAGCAAACCATATTATAAAAAGCAAAAAAAAAAAAGGTATGCTTTTAGAGTAATTGTGTTAGCAGAAGAAATGGCACCCAAACTGATAGCATTACTGACACTGCTGTGTTTTAGAGCTTGGCAAGCCCATGCATATGTCTGCCAGTTGAGCCTACAGATTAGGTTGTTTAAATAACAGTTGCAGATAGGAAAAAGCCACACTTCTTTCTAAATATTTGCCTGTATTTTCTGCAGATAGTAAGCTTTTTATTACAAGTAACACATATAAAATAAAAGAAGCTAATTCTTTCTAGTTTGCTCTTTGCTACTGCAGCCAGTTTTTCAATGGGTGGATTTTCCACACAGCAATGGGAAAGTAAAAAGAATTTAATTGGTTGGAAAATATGATTAAAAAATCAGAAAAAAATTTGCAGAATAAAGTGTTACACCTAAAGTATATTTTAGAACTAAGTGGTGGTTTGGGATTTTTAATTGTGGGGGTAGGGGTGGAGGCAGGACTTCACTTTCTTAATATTTCAAGTTGGCAGCATCCTCTTAAATTGCTTTGTGAGAGTGAAGAGTGTTCTGGCTGATGAATGCACACTCTGTAGTGTGTGATACCATGCATATAAAATGGTTTATTGAGCAAAATAAACAATTCTCTGCAGTCTCTGACAGACAATTCTACATTTCTCTGCAGTCTCATAACTGACAGCTATGGCCAGTCAAGTTTACCCGTGCATTTGCAACGCCTTCTCTCTATTTCATATGATTTAACCCTAAATACCTCTTTAGTAGTGCACAACTGTCACTTGTTTTTTTAGTTGAAATTGTTGATAGTGCAGTTGATATTCATGCAGTATTTTACTGCCTCCTCAGAGGCTTTCATGGGCTTTCTACTTTTCTTTCTAATATCTTGTGTGAAGCTGTTGTTGCTTTCTAATTAGAATACATATGATTTTTCTACCCATTATTTTCAGTTAGCATAGGGAGGACTCAAGTAGTGTGTGCTTTTTAGTGTTGCTTTTAAAGGAACGAAATTTATGCAATTATTTTCACCATCCAATTTTCTTATTTTCTGTATGGAAAAGTAGCAATTACAGTAACACAGGGGCCCTAACTTTTTATAAAGTTTTATTCTCATTTGAGAATTTATTATGCACCTGCTAAGTACATAGTTTTATTTGGTCCTTGTAACTGATTTTGTCTTTTATTTACTTCTGCCAAAATGCATAAGAGGAAAGAGTTGAGATAGTAGAGCCATTATAACTTCATCCAGTATGTCAAACTGACCTCTAAAATTAAAATGGTTTTCTTTTTCTAGTGCACAGTTTTTAACAGGGTAAGATTTCTGCACTCCTAGAGACTCTTCCATCATCCTTCATTAGTAATAAATATTCTGAAAATAAAATGAATGGAATCTGTACCTCAGTGATAGCTGTGTGGTTCTGTGCTCATTATTTATAAAACCTGAACAAAGTCAATATTCAGCTAGAGATGAGAGGTTGATTAAAATCAAGCTGTCTTTTTAAAGTACCCAGTATAGACAATACATATGGTCTGTTGACAGCTACTTGGGAATTTTGTGTTAACGAAGAAAATTCGGAAATTAAAGAGGTGCGCGAGGCTGAGTGTGTTCAACCTGGTGCACTCTTTCTGCTGGGGCTGACCACCTTCAGCATTCCTGAAAGGAGAAAACTCTTCAAAAACCTTATCTTATGACTGAAAGATTTTGAAACACTTTGCAAAAAGGAAAAGTGAGCTTATTCTCAATCTATAGCAAGGTAACTCATAACCAGGCAAGTTCCCTGCTTTGTAAATGACCTTTTTGCTGAAGCCCATGGAAAAGGTCATTCACTTAAAGAGAAACCCATGATCTGTGCTGAGGAGGATTGTTGTCCAGAAGTGCAAAGTGATGTATTTTCCCTGCTATCTTTGAGGTACCTGGGTTGATGTCAACAGTAAAATGCAGCAGAAGGCTGGGTTGCTGTTCTATTCTTTTTTTTAAATTATTTTTATTTTTTTAATAGTGTTAGGAAAAAGGTTTTCATACTACAAATATTAAGTAACTGAGAGAGACAACTTATTTTTTAGTAAGTTTACAGCGCACTATATGTTTCCACCAGCGAGATATTAAAGTTTTATCATTTCCATTTGACAACCTCCTCAGCACCCTTGTGCTTTAAAATCCAACTCTATTTTCCTAGTAAAACTGTTAATTTATGACCATTGTAAACTTCTATAGCATGGATCGATATTGGTTTTCTGAACCTGTTTCTCATGAGACTCGTTAAAATAAACAATCTGATTGAAGAAAAAAATCTTTATATTTAAATTGAGCAAGAAAGTGCTCAAACCTTATTGCTGTATTTTGAGAATTTGAAAACTCCCATGAAGACTTAAACATACTCAGGTTTGCCTAAGGCAATATGTAATACTTTTTTTGATTTTCAGTCTAAGAATTCAGCATGAGGAGTAAGAATATTTCATTCATACCAGTCACTGAGAGAACAATTAACTGTTTGAGCAGCTCGCATTTCTTGTCTCCCAAAGGCAGATTATTTAGATCCATTTTGGACACCTTGGCATATAGACTGCCTCACAGCAAGCAGAATCTGACATGCTGGCTGCAATTCATTGCCTATGTGTAAGTGTTTGGGGTTATATGACATGCCCTCAGGGTGTCCAAGACATGTGTGCAGAACTGGCAGATATGATACAAGACCAAAGGAAGACCCATGTTCTTCTATCATGCCAGATGAAGGCCAAGCTAAAAGCCCTAAAGCAATTGAAAGGGCAGTAGATGCCTATGTACAGGCAAGTGTATCAACCGCACTAGACAAAGAGTTGCAGGATGAACACCTCTCTGTTCTTATTGAAACCCTGAGTGGATAGTTTGGATGTTATGAAAATTTTATTCTACTTCCTCCCCTACTCTTCCCATTTGAAACTTTCTAGTCATTATTGACCTGATCTCTTTTTTTTTTGGTTAGGTTTGCGGTTTTTTTTCTGGTTTTGCATTTTTTGTTTGACCTAAAACATTTATTTTCCTATTTTTCACATTTGTAAAACTTCCCCAACTTCTGTAAGATGGTTTTGTTTGTCTGTCTATTCATTAAACATGAAACCTGTCCATGATTGTAACTGGGGTCAGTGCCCTGCATTGTGTGTTTTGAGCATAGTAAGTTAAATAGGTAACCTCTGAGATACAGCTATTCGATGTAGTCATGTGCACAGAAGCACAAGGTGAAAGCACTGATCAGAAGCAGAAGTTAGACTTAACGAGGGGGAGAGTCACTAGGGGAGATTCAAACAGTAGTTGGTTCAGTGCAAGATGTTCAGATTTTATGATATGGTAATAGATAAGCTCACTCCTGACAGTGTCACTGTCTTCCTTACAATGAGCAGAGAGGGGAAGACTAAATATTCAAGTAAGAGTTGATGCGTCTCCCTAAACTAATGGTTATTTCTGATCATGACTTATTATTTTAGTGAATTTCATAGCAGAACATGCATTCTAATTAGAAACAGACTGCAATGAAAATGTTTGGAAAGGAAATATTTTATTCCCTCCTCTTTTAGAGATTTTGTTCTATCATTAAAAGAAATTACCCAGCACTCATGATACAGAATTTGCTTTACATATCTGCAAGCAGAATTTGAAATCAGCTGGCTGGCTGGGGTAGAGACCTCACATGTGAATTCCACGTGAACTGTTGCTTATTAGAGCTTTCCTGAATTCTAGTGTAGCTTTTTCAGTGTCAGCTGGTGCCAATGTACAGCTGGAGAAATGTTGATTAATGCAAACTTTATGGATTAATCAGTATGAGAATTGGTACTTCAGAGACTCAGAAATGTGTGCAAACTCTGCTGTTCCAGTGCTCATAAATCTCAGACAGGTATTGTGATTGAAATTGTGTGGTTTTTTAACTCTGAATCACTAAGTAGTAAGTGAGAGATTGTTGCAGAAATAAAAGTGGGGTGGGTTCTTTTGGTGGCAAAGAAAGTAGGGAAGGAGGCCATAGGGACTGTTCTAATCTCTCCTCCATGGTTATAGTGAATATGTTTGGGTTTTTTTTTTTGCTTTTATAACTGCTGTATCTCTTGTCTTGTACTTCCTGAATGAGGTGTCTCTCCTGTGGGCCTCTTACAGGCAGATTCAATTAAAATATATAACAAAAATCTCCTGTTGGGAGTCCAAGTTGTTTTCACTAGATTTTAAGTGAAAGATATTAGACTAATCAATGCAAGATAAGGAAAATGCTAATGTGATATATTCAATAATCTGCAGGTGGAACAGTTTTGGTTGAAATTTACTCTGTTTTCTGCAGTTCAAGAGCTGTAAAAAACAAACATAATAACCCTGCAGTTAAGCTGTGTTTGCTTTTTTTTATCTCATCAGAGAAAGGTGAGGATGCTGGGATGTATAAAGGGTTTCCTTTGCTTCAGCACCTTTCTTGTACATTTCACAGCACAGTTGCGCATCCCCAGTTGCCCTTTGCTTCCTACCATCTCTGGAGACTGGATCTCATAAAATGAAGCATTTAAGCAAAGAAATATTTATGATAGTCAATTCCTTTTGCTGTCTTCAAAACTGAAAGCCTTGGTCTCAGTAGACAGAAGGAGGAATACAATTATCTCCTTAGAAGAAACTTGCAAAGTGTTGTCCCTTTTTCATCATGGACATTACTTTATGTTAGTCTCAGAGGGAAGAAAAAAGACAGTAGCTGTCCTACCCCAAGATAATGAACAGGAAATAGAGACAGTAAAATATCTTTGGTAAATATTCCCGAAGACATATGGGAGAAAAGAAAGCATTTGGACAAAATCATAATAAACTAAAAATGTGTTTAAAATTATTTTGGTGACTCTTACCTAAAAATATTTTAATTGTGAAGGAAATTGTCTTGTATTGAAAGCATATTAATTAGTATTAGAAACAAATCTTCAGTATTTTCCAGTTTTAACAGTTGTATCTGTGTATTTTTACTGGAGAGCTGCCCAAAATGTGACTTCTGAGAACTTGCATTTTGTCTAATTTTAGCTGAGGTTTACTTTTTGTGCACCGAAAAGTACAAGTAGCTTGTAACCATTATGATTGTTGAGGTGATCATGTGAGTTAAATATCTCAGTGATTTCAAAACCAATTTTATTTTCTTAGGTTGTCAGAAGCCTTCCTATTTAAATGCAATCTACTTCACTGGAGCTGGTTTTGATGTATACCAGGGAGAACTGAAATCCTTGCATTTGGATCATTTATGATAAATAGAAATTATGTAGAAGACTTGTTAAGGTCTTAAAGGAACTATTTCCAAACTAATTTTATTTCTAAGTAACAGTTACATTGTTCTCAGAATATCCATTTTATATTCAGATACACAGTGTAGGTGCTTTAAGACTATAAAAGAATGCTTTGATGCATTGCAGAGATCTGGAATTGCTGTTTTAAGCAAAAAGCTCATCTTACCCTTTACAGCGGAGCCAGAAAAAAAAGCTCCATAGAACACAAAATCCTTCTGTTAAACAAAATGTGTGCTTTCGGTGTGGTGGGGTTGTGTTGCATTGGCTCATGTTTTTACTGAAGAGCTGTTTTTGATCCAAGAGCACACGGGAACCATGGGTCCTCTTTGTGTCAGGCAAAGTACAAACCTGTAAGAAAAGGGACAGTCCCTGGGTGAAGTATTTGAGTGTGCTGGGTTTTGCATTTGTGCTAGTGGGATCCAAAAATCTGTTAAGATTTATGTTACTTTACCTGTGTTATCTAATAATATGCAGAGGAGTCATTGAGTGAGCTGTGCATAAACTTTCAGACAAACTTGTGCATTATCATTGTGGTAGCACCTGCAATATCACTGACATGCAAAGAGAACCTGGGGAACCCTACTTGCTATCTGACTGCCACATTAATGTTCCTAAGGGCAGATGCTATCTGGATGTTGGATCCTGGTTTGGTTTTGTGTGTTTCAAGATATTTTTCTTAAGAGACACACTTAACCTTATATAACATAATCCACTTAAAGTATGGCTGTAAAAAGGACTATACATCTCTATCCTGTCCTTGGGAAATATTTTTGTGTGATCTTGGTTCTCTTAATTTTTAAAAAATCCAAACAACTCTGGTACAAATATTTTTGATAATGCTGCTTAGTGTTCCTATACTGAATAAGAGAAAAATAATGAGGCCACCTCAGGAACCACAGCATCAGAGCAGAACTACAATTTCTATAGAAATTCGTTTGTATTTATGAGGTGCCTTTGGGTGGTAATCTTTAAAAATTCATCTTTGGTTTTGTTTTCTTCAGCCATATGTTGCTAGGGGCTGCAAACTAAGGGTTGGGATAACTACAGCTATCCTACATTTCTCTCCTGATCAGCCTCTTCAAGTGAGAGAACTTGTTCATACGGCAATGAAAAGTCTTGGGATTGGTATATTTTTTTATTACCACTACTACAGCACTTTTCCTCTTTTTGTTTTTCCTGGTATAATTTTACGGTTTTTCTTTTCCTTCAAATTTTAGCTTAATAAGACTTAATATGGCTTACATGTGACACATGTGCTTGTTGAGACTTTTCATAAATGGTGAGATTGAGATGAATGCCTGCCTGAGGCAGCTGTTCATTCAGATTGCCTGGGAATATAGTGGAGACAGAGTATCAGATCTACTGAAAGTTGAGACACTAGCCAGATTTTGATCTCAATTAAAATGTGTATGTTTGACACTGATGTCAGTGACATTATCTCAGATTTATATCCATGTAATTGGGAACAGTATCTGATCCTCTCTGTCTGGTCCGTCCCTTGAGATTTTCTTAACTTTTCTCTGTAGCGTGCATGCAGTACAAAGATTGGCCCTGTTCATTATTGTAACTTATCTCAAAACATTTAGAATAGGTGGCAGTCATAGCAAGTGAGAGAAACATCAGGATATTTTCTTCTGACCCTTTTAGATATGAGCACCTATATTCATCACATGGCAATTTCTTCTGGATGGGTTGAATATTGTTGTTAACATTTCCATGGTCAAAAATATACTGAAGAGAAGTCAGAAGCTTTGCAAAGTAGGGTAATATGTGAAAGGAATTCCTTAAATTTGAGTGCCCTGGATTAACATTTGCTTGGTATCTGAGGGATAAGCAATCTTTGGTCTGTGCATGTTAGTGAATAATTCAGCCATCCTGGGAGAGGTTTTCAAAAGAGGTATAAAAGACCATTTTTCATGATGCTTTTGTAAAATCCATCTTTGGAGGTGGGGTAGGCTATGCTAGGTTTTGAAAGATGCTGAACCATCTTTTCTTCTTCTGCCAAACATGTTCTGGTATGCCACCAAAGGCTTTGATTGATCCACTATCATCTTAAACTCTTAACCTGAGTACCCTGATTACCTTAAGTTACTGCTAAAATCAGCAGAGGATCATAACTCTTCCAGAATGCAACTCAGTTAAATGAAGATGTGAACTGTCTTCTGGTCTGGCCATTTTATCTCAATTTTAATCAGGGAGCCCAGACTGACTTGGTTTCTAATCTGAAATGTGTTGAATTCCAGACCTCATGTCTCAGTGCTTTGCAGTAAAGAAAGGCTACTACAGCATTCCTTCCTCACATGCAAAGTGGAGCAAATACTTTAAATTTGTGGGGTAATACATGTATCTAAGATTGGTAAAGCTGTTTTCTTCAATTTTAAATCATGTGCTGGAAGTATGTACTTTCTGACTGTAAAGGATTTTGTGGAGATTAATGCTTTGAATATTTGAAAATGTAAACCACCAAATAAATGATGCTTTCTATTATGTTATTTTTGTTACTTTTGTTTTGGGAAAAAAAGAAAATAATTTACAGTGAACCAGGTGAAATAATGCAAGAGAGGTCTCCAGTACAGTGATTGTGCTTTGTGATGAAGGAAGTGCCAAATGGTTCAGTGCTCCTAGGTGTACAAGTCACACTTCTGTTCATCTCATTTTGAAGTGAAATGCTCTGGAAATTGAGTATATGAGCAATGCTATATAGTCAGGAAGATACTAGTAGAATAAAATAAGTTGCTTGAAATTAATTACTAGGGAAGTGCTTTGCAAAGCAGAACTGTAAAGGAGTTAAAATTTTCAGCTGGCTCATTAAAATGTGAGCACGTTATATTCATCAGTGAATTGGTGATTAACATCCCATTTTATTATCACGTAAAGTACAATATCTGAAAAATAATGCACATATATCTTCAAGACATGTAGCCTCCCAATGCTTCATCTGTGAAGGTGTAGTCTGGTTACTCATTTATTATGGATTTCATCTGCTTGGGTTTTTTCACTTTGAACATTGATTTTACTCTTTTGAGCTGGTTGGTTTTCTGAAAGTAGAATGTTTTCCAGCTGAACTTAGATCTGAATCCCATGGATTTGTCTTCTGTATTTGTTGATTCCCCCTCAAGTGGATTTGTTTGGGATAATTTTCAATTCTCAGTTAATTTTTGTGTTCCATCACTTTTCTAGATGATTGAGCCCAAGGCTGAAAGTACAAGTGCACAGGGTTAAGATTTCTAATAACATTGAAATACCTGAATGTTTGAATAGGTTACTAGTGTGTTTTAAAGAGAACTGAGTCCCTGAGTCCCTTTGTGATTTGGTAATATCAAAACACAAAACCAAACAAAAAACCTACCTGTTAACCCACTGTTCTCATGATACAGGCACCAAATGCCATTGTAAAAAGTGATTTGGCCTCAAAATCATGGGCATTGGTGGTACTGCAAACACCTATGTAACTTCTGTAGCTCAATGTGTATAAAATAGATACAAGTTATATATAGTACATAAATTTTTTGTGGAGGCTTTCCTCAGGAAGGAAATTCGACTATGCTAGCAGGGATTTAGCTCTGGTGTGCTCCCATAGGAATCCTGCTATGGACATTAAAGAAAATAGGCCTGTGGGGTACACTGGTTGCATTTAGCTGACACTGTTGGAACTCACAGTCACTGTGAGCTTGGCTCTGTAAAAAAAGAGTGGTTTTAGGCATTAAGCAAAACCCCCAGGGTTAAGCATGCAACAAATGAGGGAGTTTTCAGCACTGCAGTTTTGAATTTGAACACTTTGAATTTTACCTTTCTGGGTACCTGGGTACTAGAGTGTGTAGTAAAGATTGGCTTGGCTGTATGTGTAACTTGCACTGGGAAGGGTATTGAAAATTGAGCTACTAAACAGTTTGGGTGTGCAAGTAGTCAAGCAGTGCTTAAGGCATTACCCCAGGAAGTGTGGCAGTAGAGATGCCAAGAGGTCATGCTGGTGTGCTGTGCTGTGTTCAATTCTGTCTTCAGAATACTAGTCCATTTGCTAAATAGTGCCCTTTGTGGTAAGCTGAGCAGCATTGTGTGGAGCAGTTATCTTCAGGAGAAATCATTTTACTCTGAGTCAAAGTCAAATTTCAGTGTTAGTGGCTACAGGGGAAACTGAGTTCAATCAATAACCTCCCTACTCCCCATTTCCATACCAACCATGATTCATTGTGTACCCAGATTCTCTCTGTTTCTCAGTTATGAAGCAATGAGTCGAAAACTGGCATTGACTTTTCAGAATGCTGCAAGGGCTAGATCCCCTTGGGTTTCCATCCTTCCTGCAACTGAACAATTCAGCCTTCAAAAATTGTTTTGGCTTCTGAAGTAAGGATGTCATATCATTTTACAGTAGTGAGTGTTTCTTCCACTTGCAGCAGTGTGGAAATCACCACAGGGACCAAGATTGTTCAAGTGTTCAGCAAGAAAAGCTATATTCTGTTCATAAATCTCTGAGTCAAATCTGAAATAAAAGTCATGCAGCAAACCAGAAAATGAATTTTATTTTAAATCGAAACAGGGATCAGCAGATATAGCCAGGGATTTGGAAATGATTAAGTGTAAGATTTAGTTAAGAAGTTTCACCTCTCAAGAAAATATAAAACAAACATTCTTATTCCTGACCTATAGATCTTTACTGCGTTCAGAATAATAAAATGACTGATCCAATCACATATTGATGCAGAAGATCTTGGGGCATTTTTACTGAGACATGAGTCAATAATGGATTTTGTGGTTTGGGCTTTTCTTTTCTGGTTAAATCATGTTTTAGCTTCAGCTCCTCTCCTCCCTGAATTTTAAGTCCTACTGGCAGCTGTTAAAATGTGAAGAAGGCTGTACTTCATCTTATCTTTTCTTACATTAACAGGAATCTTAGTGTAAATTGAGATTGCAGTACTGAAGGTCCAAGCATGCTTGGTTTTTTTTTCTTGTCCTGCAGTCATGTTCAGTGAAGAAATTGAGAGTCAAAAGGAAATGTGTTAAGTGTGTAAATCCAGTGTCTTAAGTGGATAAAATTAGAAAACTAAGTTAATGATGTGTCTAATTGATTCAGTATGTGCTTGTAGTTTTCAGCTTTGAATCCTAGAAAGATTTTGAAAGCCTGTTTAATCCAGTCTTCTAGGGGTGACTCCTGGCATCAACTATTAACCAGACTTTCCCTTATTCATCTTGTTTCTCTGTACTGTTTTTGAGGTTTGACTCATGCTTTCCCCTACTGCAACAAAGAAGACTTCTTCTAGATCATACTTCTCCAGATTTGAAAGCCTTAATGCTAGTAATGTTGCTGTATCTTAACTAATAGTACAGATAATTCTGTCACATTTGGATCCTGTTTCTCTACTTTGTTGGACTAAGGAAACAACTGATACTATGATTTAGAATAGCTTGTTTGGTATGTTGAGGTGGTAGGAAAGGTATTCAGAGTTCTAAGATAAACACCTAAAATAACCATATACTTACTGTGTTTAAATTATGCATCAGCCTAAATTCCAGTGGGCAATTTGAATCTGGAAAAATACATGATAGAGAGGGACCAAGGCTGGCTGGCAGCTTTGAGTAACCTAGTCTAGTGGAAGGGGTCCCTGCCCATGGCAGAGGGGTTGAAACTAAGATCTTTAAGGTCTCTTCCAACACAAACCATTCTATGATTCTATGACTTTTGTCATTTCCAGGAGGGGATGCTGATATTTCTGATGTGAAACATTGCTTCTTTTACTCCATGGAGGAATCTGGTAGGTTGGAGCACTCCTTTCAGTCTGCTGCTAAAGACAGAAATAGAGGAATCCTGGTCTTCAGCTGTGGCTGTTCTCTGGTTAGCCACTTTTTCAGAAACGGTTGTGAGTTGAGGTTAAATTTGTAGATGTCCACACACAGACTGCATGGGGAAGCTTTTCTCATAGTAAGACCATTTTGGGGAGGGAGTGGCGTCAAGATCAGGCATTTCAGCTTTTGCGAATAGGAAACAAGAATCCCTCCTGTGCTTTTCCAGAATTTCTCTAGGCTTTCTCTCCTGCCTTTACTTTTTCTCTTGTGATGAATTCCTGTATCAGAAACTACATTTTATCAGTTGCAGCAACCCACTGAAGGGAAGTCGGGGATAGTTTTTAGCTCCTTGCTTTGGCATTTTCCTGTGAATTGGAGCAAGAGATGCTACTTTTGATTTGCTATTAGTTCTATTAAATTTTGTGAGATTTAAGGCAGAATCACTGGAGCAGTGATCTCTGAAGAAGACCTGTTAAAATGAGAACTCGTCCTGAGGGCGTGATGCATAGACTGGCAGATCTGTTGAAACTAGCTTTGTTTCATCATTGTTCTTACTAAAATTCACTCGTGTTGCTTACCTTTTATTGGCCTATAAGTGCACCTAAATAGTTATGCCAGAATCTAAAATCCAGAAAATAATGATCTCGGTCTTCTGGAGCCTCAACATCATGGAAATACAGCAGAGTGGAAAGTGCTGCTAGTATTTGTGAGATCTCATTCTTTGTCTTACTGTGTTGAAATAATTTACTTAAAATATCAATGCTTTTTTTGGGGGGTTGTTTTTTGTTTTTTGTTTTTTCCAAAATAAAGAGCTAATGTGAATTACTATCATAGGTAGGAAAAGGAAACCAGAGATACTTATTTTCTCTTAATCTGAAAAGTAATAATACTAAAACATGCTGCTGTATCAATTCTGTAGTTAAGAGACTTAAGCATCTGGAAATGAAGATGTGCTAGTGGTAAGCTTTTTAAATAGAATTGGGATCCTAGAGCTGGGAGGATAGAAAAATATGCTTAGCTTAGCTTCCTGGTAAATGAAGCATTTATTATTAATTAATGCTTGGAAAGATAATGGTGTAATAATGGGTTGCAAAGATCAAAGGGAATAAATCTTCCAGGTTTCAATTCACATAAAATTTACACACACACTGAACTTTATCTGCAGAAGAAATGCCATGGAACTTGGTACTGAGTTTGGATAGGGAATTCTGAAGGTAATTCTGGAGGTAATATTTCAAGATAAACTACTCTTTGGATTAAAAAAAACTGTGTCTATTATGTCAACCTTTCTTTGTAATGCCCTTCATCAAATTATCAAATTATTACTTTTGTTGTAGGCTGTCTTTCATCTATATCCAGACATCTCAGGAAGAGCTCTGTGAAATTGGATTGAGCAACCTGGTCTGAAATCAATTTTGACTCTGCACTCTGAATGGCAGGTTGCCACTAGAGGATATGAAATCCCTTCCAACCTGAATTAGTCTATGATTCTGTGTTATACTGCTGAGAGATGAGAACAGGGCCCAAGTACCAGGAGATTTATTTGAAATTTCAAGTACACTTGGAATTTCAAGTACAATTATACTCTGCCTGTACTGTGGCTGGCAGCTGCCACAATACATAGTATAATTGTATGTTCTAGCATTAACTGGTTTGAATTAAAATCACATGCTTTTCTAAGAAAGCAAAAGAAAAGAAATAGATGGGAGTGAGTTAGGAAGGGAAATACATGTTCTTGAGATCCTTTAATCCATTGAATTATGTGGTCCTGAAAATGTAGTAATAAAAGTTTGGAGGTTTTATTTTAGAAGGAATTAGGTGTTTTGGAAGAACCAAGGTTACACTGGCCTGGATAATGGCAGCAGGGAAGTCAGCAGTGAAGAGCTCCAGGATCTCGCGTCTGTCAATCTGCACACCACAGCCTACACCAGCACTGCTGAAATGTGTTCTCATGACTAGGAGAGATCTCTCTAGGATGCAGGTAAGTTTCATCTGTAGTTTCACCTCTCATTCTTATTTTTTTTTTTCCTCCTTCTTTCCTCTTAGCTGATATGGATGCCACTGCTTTTCAAAAGGTAATTCCAATATTTTCTTTGCTCAGTCTGACTGACTTAATCCTCGGTCGATAGTCATCAGCACCTGTGTTTTGTGCACTGATCTGAATGACCTTTTCTACCTATTCTGGACAAACCTTTTTTTTTTCTCAGTGGAGACAGGCACTTTCTCCATCAACAGTGAACTTGTCAATTTAAAGCAAAGTGGGAAAACTGAACTCTGGCAAGTTCCAGCAAGCAGCCTTAATTTATATGCCAGCAAGTCGCATGGATTTACAACACATTTATTCTGAACAAAAATGAATAGTTGCCATAGTTACCAAAACCCCACAAGATACTATACAAAACTGGGAAATAAAAAGCATTATAATGAAAGGACACATTTGCCAATGAATAAGAACAGCCCTTTATTTTGGTAATGTTTTAACCATTGGAGTGGTGACATCATGCCAGTTGCTATTATATGGAATGCAAAATCCGACAGAATATTGAACCCTTTAGGAAGTGACTACACAAACATACAGCTAGTGCATTTCCAAGTATGCCTCAGAAGTATCCCTGGAATCTCTCTAGAAACAGTCATATGGAAAGAAGCTGGTGCCTTTACTGTTCCATACAAGAAAATATTTTCTATCCATGGGGAAAGTATATCTGGTTCACTTATTTTTAAAACATACGAAAGAAAGTATTTTAAAATATTGGTATATACATTTTTTTAACCTCTCTTGATACTCTACATAAATGTCTTGAGTTGTCTGAGAGTCGCACTGCTGCTGAAACCAGTGAATCCTGAATAAGCCAAAACTTTGGCAATGTAATGAAAGCAATTGGAATGCTTCTGCTAGTTTGTGTTGGTAGGAATCAAATACCTACATATGGCCATCTATGCCAGGATGGCTTCTTGCCACAGACCATAAGAGACCTGGATTTGGGTGGGTAAGAAAGATCTCAGTGGAGAGCTTACTGCAATGTTTTCAAGACTGGGGTGTTCACTGGAGGAAAAGGAAGGTTTTGACAAAGCTGTTCAGTGGTTTAGGAATACAGGAAATTTCATAGACTACAGAGAAGAGGAATTATGCTGCCAAAGTCTCTGTCCAAGTGTACAGCTAACTTAAGAAAGGTCAGGCTAACTAAGCACAGCTTAATATTGCTTAACTTCTTCCTTTCCTGGAACTCACCTCTGCATTCCAGAGAGCTCCCCTCAGTTAGGAAATGGCAAGACCAAGTTCACCTTTATGTATTTATTTAAGGTAATTACATAACTGACTAGTGTTTTTTCCTGCTTTGAAGTGACTGTCGTTTTTCTAGAATTTAGTCTTTGCTTTAGAATTTAGTTATACACTTGATAAAGTTGTCAAAGGTCAGTATCTTTTTGAGATCATCATTATAAAATCATTATAAAACAGAGGTTAAGAGTCTAAGTTAGAAAAGAAATACTGAAGTGTATATCAAGAAAAAGTAGAGTGTATAAGTGTACCCTTTTGGGTCAAAGTAATACCCAGAACAGCAATTGGTTGCCTTGAAAACTCTAATTAAATCTAAATCTAATTAATGATAGTGGATACTTATTCCATCTGGAATCACTAAAGACAAGTCCAACAATCAGTAAATAAGCTATGTAATTATTAAAAGTTTGTAAGATGAATGAAAATGCATGAATAGATTGCACTCTTAAAAATCTAGAAACCATTTCGGAATAATGCTCAGCACAAATCCAAATCAAATCTAGAAAACACGAACTCTGAAAAAGTCAGCAGCAGTTGGTGTTATTTCCTATAGAAGTATTATTGAAGCTGTTTTATTATTTAACAAGGTGGCTAGGGTATTTGTGACGTATAATTATGCTATTTGATATGATCTTATTTATAGTAGAAAAAAATAAACCTAGCAAAAACCAGAGGATTGTTGTCAAGACTCACTCAAGACTTTATATTCCATGGATGTTTCTTTATAGTGAAAGTGTTTATGTATGTACTTAAAAATATTCATTTTCTATGAAAATAAGATAATAAACATTTTCCACAGAGTGCTAAAAAAAAAAAAATAATAAATTGCACAAAGCTCCTTAACTGTCAAAGCATGAATTGCATTTATAAGATATTTGAAGCACTCTTGGTGTGTGTCAAGCACTCATGAATTGCCAATCACAAATTTCCAACCTGAGTATGCATCATAGCTTTATTTGTAATGTGGGGATCCAGGATGTGCATCTCATTTTTTTGTAAATGAGCAGGTGATATCTAAAGCATTTTGGACCAGTTCAGTGGAAATACTAAAGTAACAAAAGGTGATATTGAATAAAGCCTAGTAGAATATACCACATTTAAGTATTCTTCTTTGTCCTTCTTGCCAAATCTGATGACTTCTATTGAAAGTTGGTTCATGCAAGTATTCACCTGTGATGAACTGAATGAGATGATGTCTTTCCTTATTGCTTTTTTACTCTTATTGATTCTACTGTAGCATCCTGTGACTGGAGAAAATACTAGACAGAGGTATGAAAATATTTCTGTAGGCAGAAAGAAAAAGATACCTTAGGGATGCTCCTTTATGGTGATTGTCTGAGATCATGTCAACAACTACAAAGAGAAGGAAATTCTTACTCTATAGGACTGGTGAGGAAGATGATTCAATGGTTTATCTGACCTTTACATTCATTATCATTATGTCTACTGGCAATGACTTTGTAAATGGTTGTGCCTGACAACCGTGAAATAGGATAAACAGGAATAAAATAAACAAGCTAAGTTAATTTTATGGATTTGTGTTTATTGTGGAAGAAATTAAGAGGTTCACACCCTGTAAGGCTCAGAGGAGGAGAGAGCTCAGCATAGATCTGTTCAAAACCACACTGACCACAGAAGAAGCTGTGGTACAACTAGATGGAAGAAATCCCCACAGAATCATCAGGATTGGGTAATATTCAAATGCAAGTTCAAAAGTAGATTAAATGTGAAGTAGGTGATTTATTGATGCTAGTCCACAGGAAGTGCAAGCTGCCATTCTGACTCCTGTACTTGGCAGATCAACAGAATCTCTGGGCAAAGGCAGACTTTGATAGACTCAGGGTAGGCAGAGTTCAGCACAGCTATGTTAGCAGAAGTCATGCCTTTGTAAGGCTTCTTGGGGTCTTTTCAAGGCAGCAGCAGCAAGCATATCAACGGAGTGATCAAGAATGCTAAAGTGATGTACTGAAGTTTCCAAAGGCAAATCCTCTCTAAGGGCTTTTAAGGCATTAGTGGGCAAGACTGTAGCATCGATTAGTATCTGGCTGAATGAGACATAGAAGAATGTCTTGGTTAGAGAAAAACAGCAAGAAAGTGTGCAGATGATACCATGTTATTCAAGCTAGTGAGGGGTGCAGTGGCAGGCAGCGTAGACTTGTAGAAGGACTTTACAAGACCCAGGTAACAGTGGAATGGTAGGCAAAATTTCATAGAGATATATGTTAAGTGGCCCATAGGGAAAAATAGTCTGAGCTTTGAATTAACATGATAGGCTATGAACCAGCTATGTCCCAGTGTTTTCCATTGTGATTGTCTCCAGTTTGGCAGATTTAAGTGGGATCCATACATATTTGTAATGAGGAATGGAAAGTAAATCACTTTCTATATATATATTTCTCAAAGTCAGTTCACAGTCATTTCTAAATGAGAGAGGAAGGTCTTGAATTGTACTGTAACCTGTTCCATTAACTGAGTAGCATAGCAGTTTTCATTTTTTGATCACAGTGTGCAGCAAGGGACCAATTTCATTGCCTTCCCAATACAATCCAGGCTTGACTGTATATGGGATTTTTAATTAGTTTCCCTCCACACACATGCACATATTTACACAGGAACATTTATTCAAGAAAATGCATTTTTTTGGCACATGTTCAAGTTTTATGAGTAAAATAGTATTGGATGTGAAAGAAAGCAGAACCATTTCAAATGACTATGTCACCCAGACAGGGAAGGAAAACAATGTGATGGAAAAATCCCAAATGATTGAATATTCATGAGAGTAAAACCTATTTAAACCAAAGATGTTACAGTCAGCCATTTCTAAGCAATCTACAGGTTTAAATTTATATATCTATATTTGATAAACAACTGGAAATTGTAAACAATATAGTAAAGTGTAAACAATGAAGTAAAAGAGAAATAGCAGACATTCTAACAAACAGTAGCAAAAAGGACAATGTTTAGCAGCTTTTCCTTCCTCCCCTCTTACCACCCTGAAATTGTCTGTGCTGCTTTAATATACCATGGGGCTAGAATATCACTTGCGACAGAGTCTTGTTTCATGAATATGGGATTCAGTTCTAGGAATTCAAATTTCTGATGCCCCTGGGAGTTGATGGTGTTGGCAGGTAGCTGTATCACTGATTATTATAGCACAGAATTGTTCTGCCCCATGGTTGATGCTAGGGGCTGGGGACATGTGTGATTCATTTGGAGACACAGACCAGCACAGTAAACACCTCAAATGAATTCTTTGTTTGGCACTGCAGTTACATCTTGAGTGAATTTTGTTGCTTATCCAGCAAATCATTAAGAAATGCTGTCTGTTTTCTACAGCTAGAAAACACAACACCACAAGAAAACCAGTATACAGAGAAGCTGTGGTTGTCCAGGCTCACGTTAACAGAATCAAGACTAGAACAGAAATCGTCTGCTTAATTTGTAAAGTATAGTATTCTGTCTAGCTCTTAGCTTCTTGTAAACAGCTTACTCTTTTTCCTGCGGCTTAGGAGCTTGCATGGCTGGTAATAATCATCCCTTGCATTTCCAGCATATTAACTATCTAGTGCCTGTGGCATCGATATATTGGAGTGCTACCTACAAAACAGTGGCAAATGTGTAAAAGGGGTAATAATGGTAATACAGAGAATGGTGACAATAGGAAAATTGATATAATGGCAGTAAATGACAAAAGCTCACAAAAATTGGACATTCTTATTCTGAATTCTTTGGCTGGAAACATAACTAAAATTTCATGTCAGCTTAGGCTTGCTCAGAGAAGTTTAGATTTTTAACAGAAGGCTGTAAATAACATAGGCACACTAGCCAGATGTTGCTTTAAGCTGTCCTCCTTACAAATATGATGATATCCAGTCAGTCAAGGAACAGAGATAAAACAGTGCAACTGTTCATATAGGTGGGAGCCTGAAGTAAGGGAAGGGGAATGCTTAGTATGATGAACTGCTTAAGTCCAAGCCATACTGAAAAAAAATAATATTTTTTCATGTATTCATGACTTAAAAATATATATGAAGGTGTAAGGTTAGTTTTTTTTTTAAACAATATTTTGAAAATACAAGAGACAATTGTAAAGTCTGTGTTATCAGAAAATGTGTTACATCCTGTTCTTTAGCTAAGCATGTGATATTGTTGCAAAATGGTTGGACAATATTATGATCCAGCCACTATAGGCACCTAACTATGAAGTTTCTTAGCTAAAGAGCATTGTGTACCCAAAACGTGCAAAAGTGAACTTCTGCATATAGTGTTTTCGATTGAGATAATATTTTCCACAACTAGAGACTAGATAAGATTATCTGTGATCATGAGAACTAACTGTAGATGCCAAACTAATATAACAATAACTGTTGTAATCTTGCACTCGCTCAGAAGAAACATCTCTCAGCTGTTTCCAGCACAGAGCAACTTGGACTCAACAGCTGAAGAAATGAAGTAGTAAACCTATTGCCTGCACCTGAAATTCGTTACAATTCCTTAATAAGGTATGTCTTCTTATGACTGTTTCCATCTTAAAAAATAGAATTTTATTTCTTAAAGGCAAAAATTGCTTTGTATTCATGTCTGGAAACCCTGTTTTATCAGTCTAAGGAACAGAAAGAACCTCAGGCTCACTGGATCTTGAGATTGCCTTAGGAAGAAGGAAAGAAAATGGACTTAGTGCAGATGTTTCAAAACAGATAAAAAGTTGGGTTTATATCAGAAGAAAGTTAAAAGCCGTACTGACGTTCCAGAGTGTGCACTTGCCAATCGACGGATGTATGTTGATATACTGAGGAAAACTGTAGAACATCAAGTGCACTTAAAAAGTACATTTTATTGTAGGGTTTTTTTTTTTTTTTTTTAAGATTGTATCTCACACTAAAATAAGAACCAGTATCTCAGTAAATTTCATGGAATCACTGATGTGAGTGAACTGTCAAATGAGTGTTCTTTATCTAGCTGTAGAGTTTTATTTACACCTGAGATTTTTTATATTTATTTTTATGCTGAGGAATTCTGAAGAAACTCCTTGATGAGGGATGTGCAATTTCTGCTAATGTTTCCTCTCTTCCTTCATCAGTAGTCTTGATTGCTGGCTGTTTGTTGAGACATTCTGCTTTCTAAGAGTCATCACTTTTTTTTTTTTTTGCACTGAGAAGTCTTGATTAGGGATGTACAAATAACTTTTATTTTGGGAATTACTGTCCTTAGGAATAATCAGTATTAATACAAATAATGAAACATGAAGTAGGCAATAACAGGCACTAGTCATTTTTTGAAAGACCTTTTTTTCTCTTGAAGTACATGAATGTTTTTGTACATCATGTAAATGGCAGAGTCTTCAGTGCTTTGCTTTATTTTTTTGTTTGTTAGTATCTCTTCTCACTTAGAGTTATATTAACTATCTACTTTGATAACACCATGATCTTGTCATGTAGAGTTTCTTACTTATACAGTTAAAATACTCCAGCAGTGGGTCATTTTCTTCAAGAAACTTGGACAAATTCTTTCAGTTTGTGCCCACTTTTGAAAGCTGTTTTCATCATTCATTTTTGGGGGATTTTTTCTGCAGCAAGGCACCCAGTTGTGTGTTGTCTTTGTTTCACTTCTAATCCTTTCACATTTCCATAGTAAAAGTCCACTTTGCATTCAAATAATTATATGTTCTCTTACAGCTGCGTAAGGAGCTGGGTACAAGAAAACACTTGTTTTCTGAGTTTCAAACTCTGTTTACTGTATGCAAAAATATAGAACATATAGAAAGTTGGCCTTTGTATCTGGGAAACCTGAAGTTACAGTGTATCTGAAAACTTTGCTTAATGTTTGAGAGGCTTTATAAAAGCTTTAATTGACTTTTAAAGTTAGGATAACTTCTGTGCCCTTATAGCCAACAGATGTGTGTAGAATCCTGTGTATGTGATGCTTTAGAGAACAGAATATGTCTGCTTCATGTAACACTGTACTGATGCTGTGCAACTCAAAAGGTTAAAAATCTGAAGGCTTTGGCAAAGCCAGTGCATACTTGCAGCTTGCAAATTGTGCCAATTGTGTCTTGTTAATGATGTTTTGACATGAAATACCCCATCTATAAATTCCATCTTCATTACACATAGTATTTGAAGAAAGGAGCTTTAAGCACTGACCATAGTCAGACATTATGACTGCTGATCAGAGTAGAACCGGAGTCATGCTATGAAGGAAAATGCAATGACCAAGAGTCACTTCTAAGATGCTTAGGAATGGAAAGTCCTTACAGAGACTCTTGCTTGGCTTATTCTTCAGCTGGGTTTTTATGTTATGGCAAAAGTCAGTTAATCTGATTTTGTTATATGTGGTACCATGCTGAAGGTCAGAATACGGCGAAGTTGCTGTCAAGCTAACATAGGTGGTCACTGAGAAGTGCAGGTGGAAAAAAGGTGGTGGATGGCTTCTGTGCGCCTCTTGTCTGCTTGCTGGTGTGAGAAGCTCTTGGGTACCTTGGAAGTTTGCTTCTGCGTTATTAAATGAATGCAGAACTTTCTTTTTGCCTGCCAAACAGCTTCAAACTCAATAAGTTTACCTTAACAGTTAATTACTCTTATGTTTAGGTGTCCCAGTAAATCCATCAATATAAAGATACTAGACTCTGCATTCTTCAAAGGCTTTCTATTTTGCCTCAATTAAAATGCAGTCAATATAGTTTCAGTTTCACTAGCTGGTATGCAAATTATCAGCCAGTTATGGGCATACCTATTCACCGCTGTTCTCTACAAAAATATGATTTCTCAAGTTTAAGCCTTTAAAATTCAGACTGAAGTTTCATAGCAAGTCATCCTTTATGCAAACAAACAAAAAAAATTAAAGGCTTCACTGATACTACGCCCTAAGAACCTTCCTTTGCAACTATGATTAGTAACAGATAAAAACAGCAGTGATTTTTTGGGAACTCAAAGCTACAGGCTCCCAGTGCAACCAAATATGCACACATGATTTATGCACATGGATTTGATTGGTGTGCAGGCTAACAAAATAATTCACTTCACTACTGATACTCATGAGTGTAGGTATGGAAGAATTGCTCCAGTAAGTCCAGGGGGCCTGTGGGTGACCATTCTGCAATAGTGAGATGAGCTCACAGAGTTGCTGGTCACAGTTCCCGGGAATTCAGAGACTGTAAGGGGACTACTGTACTCTTAGTTGTTTTGCAGGCGCTGACATTGATTTGGAGGTACAAAAGTGCATCTGTTGACAACCTAAAGGCATTTTGTTGCCTGTAGATGTCTATAAAATAATAGAGATTTTTCTCTAGGGTAAGGCTAGATTACTTGCAGAACAAAAATCAAAAAGATGAACAAACTATTTTCACAAGGGCTAGAAAGGCAACATCAGTCTTCTGAAAAATCCAGGAATAATACATTAAATTAGTAAAATGAATGCAGGTGTGACTTACCTTGCTGACTGATAAGTATCTACTTTCTTGTTGGCTTCCTGCTGGCTGTCTTGAGGGCTGTCATCCTGCTGCACTGATTTAATTCCTTTGTGGCAAGGTTTCAATATCCTCTCTCTTGCATTAATGTCACCTTGCTGCATGACTGACCAAAAAGAAGATATCTGGCAAGAACAAGGATATGAGAACCGAGGCCTTAGTAACAGGCTTTGTAAACAGTATAACTTTGAAAAGAACAGTTTATAAAATGTAAGATTATCTTTTTTGTCTATGATTTGTGGGATATTTCCAAGTAAGAAAACACAGGAGACACATTTTTTGAATATTGATAGCATTATTGACTGCTGCACAGCAAACGTCCGGTGGTCTGTGATTTCCTCTGTGGCATTTACTGCCAGCTTGCCAGGAGCTGCATTGCAATTTTCAAAATATGCTTTTTTCTTTATAAAAAGGAGATTTCATGGCAATGTGTTTACTGTTTTAAAATCATCTCATAGCAGCTATAGCTAGTCAAGGATGAAAAAATCTTTTATATATGTACTGGCCTCTTTTATTAATTCATGGTAATAGACTAAAAGGTACAATGTGTAGTCCAGTTTTTTTGCAGATATTTTGTCTGCTGACACTTTATTCCTTTAAATCAAAACACTTCCAATAAGTAGAGTCAATTTCCAATTCATTGTATTTCTGAAAGTATTTTTAAAAATCAGTTTGTGACTAATGTGCTGAACATATTTTGTAAATCTTTTATGAATTTCTTTTCTGAAATGATTGTGAAGTACATAATTAGATGCAATGTATCCCAACAGACAAACTGTAACTGCTGAATGTTAAATAATTTCTCATTTTTAGTTACACTTCTGACATTTAATTGACCTTTCCCAAAAGCAACAGCGCATGCATAAATCTACTTAAAGTCTGCTTCTTGAAGTAATGATTTTTCTCAGCCTTGATTGAATTTAGAAATGCACATCTAGCAAATTTTTGTTTACTTTAATATTTCTGCTAATTAGTGGTAGGGTTTGGGCTTTATTTATGTATTTCTTTGTCCCCTGCCCGCCCCCCCCCTTCCCCAAATAAGAGAAGAATGACTTGTAAGAGAAGGGCCATTCTTGCAAGCTGCTCCCTCTGCTGGGTTGTGCTTGAGCCTTTCACCGAGCTCTGGGCAGGCACATGGTTTGTGCAAATCACATTTATTCAAAAAAAAAAAAAAAAAAAATCAGGTCTGGATTAATACAATAGTTGTCTCTTCCAGAAATCAAGTGTCATAGCTGGCATTTGGGGAGAAAGCACATTGGTATTGATAGCTGAGCTATGCAAGAGTCTTTTGCATATCAGTACAACTGAAGCTGCTTATCTGTAGGTTTGTAGGAGGTATTATTGTCTAAGGCATTTTTGAAAGTTATCTTATCCAGATTAGTCATCTGAGTCTTTCATCTCTCTCTTTGGATACTTTTGCATTTATATTCTTATTGTCCTGCAAAGTTTTTGTCTTTCTAGGGCATTGAATAATGTAGCACCTCTTGAGTATTGCTCCTAATCTTTACCTGCTGCATAAGAATAATTCGCATCCATTTGGTGGATTTCATATGAAGTGTCACAGTTACATAAGAAAATGTTTTCTAGCCATGGATTTCAGTAAAAGCTTTCTGATTCTCAATTTAGTTTATACACTTGAACCTCACCTCTTCTTAAAATCTTTCTTCCATCCATCTTCAGGATTATCATTCCAGAGAGGTTTATCTCTGTAAATTTCAAATATAACTAATTTAGACAATACCTTGCAGGTCAATGTTGTTTGTTTTTTTTTTTTTCATTTTTCTTTCTGTTGCTCACTTTCTTTGTTGACCTGCAGCATAAGCCTTGTCTGAGGTATAATCTACTAAAGTTAGAAAACAATCATGTGAGTTGTTTTACATTTGATTGATACAAAATGAGAAACAGAAATCCTGAACTTTTCTGTTGTTGAAGAAAACAGAACATGAGAAGATGGGAATGATCCCATTGAATTGTTTTCAATATTAGTTCCATTATTGCAATTACCACATAATTCTCTGCTGATGCTTTCTCCTTTTTTCTGTCACATAACTGGAACTGTGGAAATATTTAAAATTTCAGTAAAACATCTCAAAAACTTTTAGTGAAGAACATAGTCTTTTCTGTAGTATAAACTTTTTAGTCAATTCTTGTATATATAACCATATATAATGTAAATGAGCATATTTTCATTTTCGTCATATTTTAATTTTGTGATATGTTTCTTTTAGACTATATTTTTGTGCATGTACTTTTTAGTTGTGAGCATTTTACAGCCCGTTTTACTTTGGAGATTTTATGTTAACTGTATTTTTAAATACTCTTTAAAATACTGTTTTATATTGGCCCAGATTACTAGGTTGTTTAGTCCAAGCAATCTGACAGACTGTTTACAGTGTGTTTAAAAGTAATCTCTCCAATAACAGGGAGGGAACGTGTTGCTAATTTTCTGTGGTTTGCTCTTGATCAGAATAGGGTTTGTGTAATTTTGTCATTTTATCTAATGTATCCTGTAGAAAAAGTTCTTGGAGGAGCCAAGTTTCTCACAGCCTGCATGTATTAAACAGAAAACTAGTCTAATTTCCCTGCCTGGCTGAATTAAACTGCCATTCTTCTATGCTAAATGAAATCATTTTACAGGACTTATTGATCCAGATGTGCTTCATAGTAGCCTGTAGTGTCATCTTTCACTTGAACCAACAGTTCTAGTCTCATGAACTGAAAGTACGCTGCACATTACAGTAGAGATTGTGTTCCTCTTTCTCATCCCGGTTTGGACAAAAATATCTAGGATTCAAGTGGCATTTTCTCTGGCACAAGATCTTGTAATCTTTTCTTATGAAGTGTTTCTGTTTTCAAGAGTTGTCACTTTGCTTTCAAAATTTCCTGGCCAGGTCTAATCTCAAATCATTTAGAATTTCTTAAAAATTCTTTGGCAGGTGAGGGTGGGGGAAGAGGTTCATTGCATACTCCAACTGTGCAACAAAGGGGGCTAGATGATTATATCTGAACATAAAGTTTTAAACTTGACATCAGTATGTAGTGGATGATTTAATCTAAAAGCTTTCTCTCTTATTTCCTTCAACATGCTTCATTCCTGCTCACAGGAAATTGATGTTCCAGAGGAAATTGGCCTCTGGAAACATGGGGCTATCTGAAAACAAAGGCTACTTCAGCTGAGGAAAGATAATCAGCCAAGGTAGTCTCTGTTTTGTACCAGTTATAGAGGGCAATGTCTGACTGGGCTTTTAAATAGCTCATGTCTGCTCTCTCTTTTGACTATGAGGAAGAAAGGAAGATGAGGGCTCTGCAGGTTAAAAGTATTTTCCAAAAAGAAAAAGAAGAAAAATAGATGTGGCCAACTTTAGCACATATACCCATTTTCACAAAGCTAACATTTTGGCACTAGTAACACTTAAATTCTATCTTGGATTGTTTATCTATATGATGTTTAGAGGGCTTTCCCAAGTAGTTTTCTTTTAAAATGTGTTTTGTCTGTGAAGCTTAGTTGCATTTTTCAATCCTATAAGTTACACACTAAACCTGTAGTGCATACTGCAGTGTGAAAAACTATTATTTTTCTGTGCAGGCATTTATGAAGATGTTGTCATGGTGTTATGACATAAACTCAAGAATTCTGTTGACTTGCTTGAAAAGATATCAATCTTCTTATTTGACTGTAATCGTTGATCTTTGTCTCTTTTTTAGAGAGTGATGAGAGACCAAAGTAATCACTTTCATTGTCATATGTCAAAGTACAGGGACGCTCCAATGAAGCATTTCCTTTTCTAGATAGGTCATATGAAAGGGAAAATTCCATCTGAAAATAAAGGTTCATAACATAGGAAATTGAGATTGTGTAAGATTTCTAGAAATAATCAAAGCATTGTAACTAAGACTGTTCATAATAATAAAAAAATCTAATCCAAACAAGAAGTAATTTGCCCTGCTTTGCACACAACAATGGGTATTTTAAAGCTTCCATTCTGCAATAGCTGGGATTGTGGTTCTAACATGTATCTAAAGGAAAAGCAAATTATGATTTTTCTAAACATTTTTATAGCTTTTTTTTTAATGTGTAGCCATGCCTACAAAACCATGTTCACATTACATTATAGAAGATGAGCAGTTACAGATGTATTCTTAAGTTTCTTAAAAATTAAATCTAGATTTATTTGTTTTCTTTTTAATTGATAAATGACATTTTAGGGCCTGAAATTGTATGCCTGGACAGTTACAAGAATTCTCATCTTCCTTACAGATAATTAGAAAATTATTACAGCCTCTCTGAGCTGGAAAGTGTGACATGCAGAACAAGCTACATCACAGGGTTTAGAGCAAAAGGTACCAGTGAGATGAACTATGCTTACAAAACTCCCTAGTACTATTCTTTGTATACCTTGTAGGTTCACACAGGGCCATATTTCCTGAGACCTTTTTTACATTAAAACCAAAACCAAACCAAACCAAACCAAAAAATAAAAGAACACCAAGTGAAGTCTTAGATGCTCTGCAGTTTAGCTCTATTTGTATTTCTCTGAAAGAGGGAGAACTCCTCCCATCTCAACTCCACTTCTTGTTTGTCTTAAACATCTGTTTGGAGAACATTTGTAATAATTATTGCATATTGCCTTATTTTAAATTCAAGTGAACTTTAGTAGGAAAGAAAGTAACAGTCTTCACAGACTGACTGAAAAATTATCTCCCTACGTGATATTGTGTTCTCTGTATTGAAGCCATGCTTTTACACTCCTGTGGGCTAGACCTTAAAAATCTTTTTAAAAGCCCTGAAGTCCTGTGCCTGTATTAGTCTTATCGGTGAATTATTCCAGGGACAATGTTCAGAGTACCTCCCTTAATCAAAAGTACAGGGAGAAACAGCTCTGCTAAAAATCCACCTATGGGCTCCAAGCAGATAGCAAGGAGTAATCAAAGCATAAAAGGGCAAGCTTAGTCATTGTTTCCCAGTTCTTCAGTGGTTTCCCTACAGTCTTTATCTGCCATAACTGAACTTGGAGCTCACAGGTACTACTGTGATTAAATTTTGGTCTCACAGTCTGTGTGTTAACCACCTCCTCGCCCTTCAGCAGCCAGAGATGTCCAGCAAAAGCATCTGTAATGAGCCACAGCAATGGAAAGATGCATGCCCAGGGCTCCCAATGGATGGGATCCCAACAGCTCAGATGGAAAGCTAGCATGTTCCCATTTAGGTTGCTGGTACCCAGTCACAGCTTAAAATTGCCTTTTCTAAGCAAAGCACTTTGATTTCATATGTGACAACACACCCTCATACACTAGCAGATATGAAATAACTTGTCACACATGGGCCATAACAACACCACAAAGCAAGCCTGCTTGTTCTTCTTAATGTGAAATGTAGATTGCCAGAGTCCTTCTGCCAGACAAAGGGTAATGGATAACTGGTCAGCCAGCCTGCAAATTTTACCACAGCATATACAACCTCACAATTTTCTTTTCTTTTGTTTTGTTTTCTCATTTCTCTGCGTGCCACCTGTGCAATTTGCTGAAATTAGAGCAAAACAAGGAAAAATAATTTCCTAGGTATCTATCTTTATATGGCTTGTTTTATTTGAGTAATGTTAGGGAGATATAGGGCAATTGTGCAGGCAGTTGCATGAGAAATTTATATGCTTAATTATGTATGATTTTCTTTTGTTCCACAGTTGCACATCTATTTCACTTTGTGTATCTGTGCTTTCAGACATCCAATACATTAAACAGTTTTCTTAATTCATATAAATGTACCTCAGAATGGCATAGCAATTAATTTATATAGCAGGTAAATTGATTTGACACAAAATTGCTGAGTGATAAGGAAAACATATGTCCCTGGATAAAAGCTATGCAACAAAGGGAAAGCATTCAGTTGTTCAGCCTAATTACTATCCTGAATAATACTCAGAATACTGCTTTGCTTATGTAGATCATAGCTGGCATAACATCCCTTGCCCTCTTCAGGTTCAAGCTACTTCAATTTTGTCATAAGAAATCCTGTATCTTATCTGTTTGAAGTCTCACTCCACAAAACAGAAAAAATGTGTGTCTTCTTTATGACAAGTCTTTGAGTCTACATCTTTATTTCATTTGTGTTTTGATGTTCTTATGTGAGCAGAGCTCAAAGCTGACTCCTCAGGAAATTGTGCCCTTGCTTGTAAAGCAATTTGATGCAAAACTGATCTAAAACATACTATTTTATTATATGTAGCTTATTATATGTAGCTGTCTGGTGACTTGTTGAGATGAGATTACATTGTTAGGCAAAAGTCCCATCAGTGTTACTGATGGCAGTGTACTGGAGGTTGTCATTGCATTTATCTCTTTATTCTTAATGAATACCAGCATGAACCCTAAAGTCAGATTCTAATATAGTAGTAGCCACAAGATAAGAGAGCAAGAACAACAGAAAAGAAAAAATAAAGCTTCCATTAACACTCTTCAGGAACATCAAAGGTGCTTTTCATTTGAAATGACACGTTGGCAATCTGTAGTTCATTGATGACAAGGGGACTTGCAACAGTTCCATGTCCTTTTTATGTTGAGGACACCAGAGCTGCACACAATACTCCAGCTGAGGTCTCACGAGAACAGAGTAGAGGAGCAGGATCACCTCCTTCGACCTGCTGGTCATGCTCCTTTTGATGCAGCCCAGGATATGATTGGCTTTCTGGGCTGCAAGCGCACACTGCCGGTCCAAAATTTGCTTTTTTGTGTGTCTTTTTTTATTTTTTTTTATTTTTTTTTTTATGAATAGAAATTCCTGGAAGGCAGGAAAACAAAGATTACAAAAAGGGTTTTGTTTTTTTTTTTTTTTGTTTGTTTTTTTTTTTCTGTTTTACCTGGTACTCCGCATATTTTTGCACTGTCGCTAAGGTTAGAGGTTTTTCCTAGCTCACTGGGAGGTTTTTCTAGCTAGATGCTTTAAAACTCTCCATATTAAAGTGCAAAAAAAACCCCAACAACTTCCTAATCAAAATTCTTTTTCATGATCGGTACCTTCAAAACTCAAGTAATGTTCTTTACTTTAAAACCTGTAACTGGCAGCACATCTGAATAACACTGAGGAAGAAAATAGGTCATGCTGTAAAATACAGTTTCCCTAACAGGAGTGTCCTTGTCCCTCATTAATGTGAGTGCATGTTGATGCTGCTGTTTTCGAGCTCTCTACATATGGCAGTGTTGCATCCAGTGAGCAAGAGCAGCAAGTCAGGTACTGAAGAGGTCTTCAGAAAAGTTCTCCATTGAAAGAATGGTCTGAATTTCAGTGTTCAGAATACCAGCAAAAAGCTGGTTTTCTTAAACTAATCTCTCTCTGAGAAACAGTGTTCAAGGCCAAATTGGACAGAGTCTTCAGTGACATAGTCGAGTGTGAGGTGTACCTGCCCGTGGCAGGGAGGTTGGAAGTCAGTGATTTTAAGGGTCTTTCCAACCCTAACTGTTCTGTGATTCTGTGATTTCCTCTTCAGCATTTCCGTATGGGATAATAAATAGTAACGTGTATAGGTAAGCCTGACTGCTGGGACAAGGAATCTCTCTGCAATCTCTCATCATATCTGGGGTGTCATTTCTGTACCTTCTTGTCCCCTGGCTGTGCAATGTTGGCTTAACCATTCATATTCACATTTTTTCCTGGTTTGGCAAGTGAGAGTCTGGCACAGTTTTCCCACCAGCATCATACCTAAGATCTGACTTTAAATTCAGATTGATGTGAGGATTGATGGAACTTTATTTCATTTTTTCATGTACTCATTCCAGTACTTTTATTAGACAAACAAAAATTTTTCATTGAGAATATGACGTGATGATCTCAATGGACCCAATTGATTCTTCTGGTTAAAGCAGTGGCTGCCAGTTTCTTTATGTTTTATCTGTTTTGTAGAAATTGGATCTGCAGTCTGCTGCTTGGACCCAGGTGTTCCCCAGGTGAAGTGCTGCTTGAGTTTTAATTTCCCTACAGCAGAGGTAAATATTGTCCCCTGAAAATGGTGGTGAGCTGACTGCAGAAACAGGTGGCCCTGTTACATGCTGGTCAGGATTTGTGATGCTGAAAGGCCTGTGTTTCCTGATTGCCATTGGCATCCCAGCTCCTTGGGAAAAGGCAACTTTAACAATCTCAGCTGCTGACATCCTTTCTGAGTAGTGTCAGTCTTGCACATCAACTTAGGTTGACTAAATAACTGAAGTGCTTTTGCTTACACATAAGAGAACTAGTATAATTTCAGTTAGTCACCTCCATGCAGTTCAATCTTTTACTCAGAATATGTGAGCAGCAGTTTTCAATATGGTGTTTGATGAGAACAATTCCCCACTCTTTACACTTATTATCTTATGCTTTTTCTGAGAAGTTTTCAAATGTTAACATTTTTGTTACTTAAAGTATCATATCTATAACTCTACATTGAATTAAACCAGCTCTATAAGATCATCAAATGTTAATTAACTTAATGTATAAATTTTAATGTTTAAATGTTAGTTAAGTTAAATTTAGGCTTAAATTATGCCCTTATAGTCTTTGCAAAAAAGTACTGTCAGAATTATGTACCACAGAAAAAATTGCAACAAAAAAAAATCAAATGTGGGGGGAAAGTCACAGCTGGTAATAGTAATGAAAAAGATAGTTGATTGTTGTGCAACAAGAGAAATCACACTTTGGAAATGAACACAGCTGATCTATTGGCTATTACTCTTAATGCTAATATCTATTTTGCAGTCAGAATGTTTCTGCAACTTATAATCAACTTATTCTTTTCTATTAACCTGTTTCCTTGCTGCTGTAGAATTTTCCTCTGAAGTTCTATACCTTATGTAAACATATTTGAATGTGTTCTTTAAAGCTAGAATGCAGAATCCTGAAAATAACAACATAAATATCTGTTTCAGATGTTCTTATTTAGCCACACACATACTATACATACGTATATATATATATATAACTTCTTAACTAGAAGAGCTGTCTTTCACCCTTGTGTGTTGGTTTGTGTATGTTTTGGTTTGGGTTTGGATCTCTCTCCCCCTCCTCACTCACCATGAGATTTTGCTCCAATGAATATTTTGGAAGGAAGGTATTCAATTAAAATAAAGACGGGATCTAAAAATAATTTTTAATCTGGTTGATTTTTAGTCTACTAGTTAAATCTGCAGTGATTAAAAATGTAAAAACCTGCATCTTCTGTGTGAGTGTATTTCTTCCTTATTTGTTTACAGGAGTGATTAATAACAAAATACTCTGTTCCTGTAGCAACACTGGAGAGGGTACTGATAAAGCTATTACTTTTTTAAGACCTTAAACAAACTAATTGCACTGGCACTATTTCTATGCTAATTTTCCAACACTACAGGCATAAAATTGTTCAACTAGCTATCTTAGGATTCTCTGTTGTAAATTTGGGAGTAGTAATATTGCTGGTCATATCAGATGTGTTCATTTTACTAGGCAATACGATGTTGTCACAGACTAATTTTAAGAAACTGCTAGTGGATTGTACTAGATATTTATTGAATGTTATAGACACTGCAAGGTATCAATATTTCTTACAGATTGAATTAGCTCATCTTTGGAAAAGACTGCAATAAAATTATCTCTGTTTTCAATGCCTCCAGGAAGTATGATATGCATTTGGTGTTATTTCTGTAACTTCATCTGCTGATAGTTACAATTAAAATTGCATTTTGCATTGAAATTTCTTATCTGATAGCATATTATGATGTAACATAGATATTTTTCTCACATAGGCTTACTAACTGGATAGAAGATGTTATTCTTTCTTAGCATTAAACAGTGGTAACTTTTATATGATACTTTGTACTTTTTCTCAGATACAGTGTTATGTGTATTTCTGCCAGATGAATGCGAGAAAACTTCCTGTTCAGAGTAGGTGAATTTCTTTTCATGTATCTGAATATATGGAGAATCCTGTTTGAAGAAAGAAAGATCATATTAAAAAAAAATTGGTAATGAATAAATGAACAGTAGAAATAAAAATAAAGCATTTGTTAATACGATATACACCAAACTTTTCTGAGATTTCCCTAGAGTATTAAATGAGACAATTTTACCGTAATTGTTTTGAATTGGACAGAATTCCAAAATTTGAAAGTGTTGCAGTATCTGAACATAAAATAGATCCAGTCTGGAATGGCAGTCTTTAGCACTGATGAGATTCATGCTTGTTTGTTTGTTTTGGTGGAAGCATGAGTGACCAAAGCAGCTCTGGAGCTGTTAGCATTAAACAACTTGTATGAACAGGATAAGCTGGTGAGGAACTGGGTACAATTTGAGGCCGGCTTGCAGGACACTGGTGGTACTACAGTGATGTATGAGTTATGTTAACTCTTCCCTTCCCTCTATGAAACTGCAATGAAATTTAGAGAAAACCATATTGACAAGGGTGTACTTCCAATCTCGTATCTTGTGGGGTTTTTTTCTGCTTACTGCCATGTTTCTGCCATAAATGATGGTACTTAGCTTTGCTAAGTGGAAATGATGGAAATGGTGGAATGATGGAATGATGGAAATGACGGAATGATGGAAACTTAGCTTTGCTTTTTTTTTTTAATATGATAACTTCCAAGCATTTGTAGAAATAGAAAGACAATGCTCCATTCAATCACTGAAATACTGAAACCATTACAGAACCAGAAGTTGCTGTTGTGCCCTTGACCTGAATGTTCAATTCTAGTCATTTAAGGGAAGCTTAGAGTATAGCTGCCAGAGTAAGAAGAAAAGTAAGGAGCTCTTTGTGCCAGAGTGCTGAAAGAGTCTGTCTTTATCTAACTTGGAAATTATATAGTTGCTTGCTAGAAATTTATTAAAAGGCAAAACAATGCTGGTTAAATACCATGGAGAAACTATGCTGGTCAAAGAGCAAATGCGAGACAAAGGATCCAAGATGATGAATACACATACAACAAACATTAGATTAGTTGGGAGCTGGTAAGCCATAAGAAGAATGAGTGTTTGAAGTAGCCTTCCTCCAGGTCTGCTAAGGCTATGCCATCTAATCATCTAAGTGCTTATGAAAAAGATTAGGCTGTATAACATAGGTTGGCTCAGGTAACAAGGAGTTAAACATGATGACATCAGAAGCTGTTTTTGGTGTTTTATTCCTAAAAGAGTGTCTTAATCACCTTATCCCACATCTGGATACTGTTATTTACAGGTGGCTGCTCTGATTCTCTTTCAGCTCAGATGTATGGCATGCCTTATATACAGTGAAATTCTAGATGTTGTCAGTGCAGCTGCATTACATTACTTCAGGGCTTATCTTGCTCCAAAAGCTTGTAATTCAGGCTGCTATGTTCAGAGTGCTTGTTGGATTTAAGTGTTTAAATCACACTGATGTCACACATAAATAAACATCGTCACATTGATGTTGCACATAAATAAACATCAGTAGTTAGATATATTGGTTTGAAGTCTGCACTCCTTAGCTGCAAATAGATTTGTGATTTAACACTGCAATTTGGGATTTTGAAAAATGGCTTTCCAATCTTAGTTCTGTATTTCACTTTTATTTCTGTGCATTGATCATATTGCCTATTAACTGACACAATTAAATAACATACAATCACACTGATCTTATTGCTTTTCCTGTAAACTAAGAAGTCCATTCAGGAATTTGCTCTATTTCAACAGAGGGATGAGTTTTCCTCTGAAATTATTTTGGCTAATTGGCATGAAAGGGCCAAGATTCACTGCATTAGTTCTTTGTAATTTTCATTACCTTTCATGTTGCTATTTTTTCTATTTCCTGACCATAAAATCCTGTTTCATTTTTAGAGGGTCTGAATTTAGATGATGCTTCTGGTATAAAGCATATAAAACATAAAAGTATATATTTACCAAAATTAGGTTCTCACGAAAGTAATCTCTTTGACTTGAATAAGACTGTTTATTTGAACGACAGCTATTTAGCATCAGTAACATGGATCAATTTAATTCTATTTTACAGGGAAATGTACTTTTATCAGGGGATGTTGCTATGGTCACAAAGAAATTGTTTAGCAGCTCCCTCTAAAAGCTGCTTTCTTATTCACACAGAGAAAAAGCACTCTGAAGAAAGATCTGAATAAAAGATATCTGTTGGAATAAAATATAAAATGTTTTTCAAGGAGCTATAGTATCTTCAAGGTATCAATTAGTTTTAATTTCAGTATTAATTCATTAAAGTGTTTTATTTTCTAATGTCAAAAGGGGTTAATGAAAAGTAATTTCACTAAAGTTAATCACTCTTCTACACAAGTTTCTCAGATACTATGATACAAGAGAATTCAGGATGAGGCCTTGTATTGGGCAGGTGAAAAGGCAGAGGTCCTAGTCATGATTTTAGTTCTTGTAAATTAAATTGTGTTAAAGAATTTCTGTCTGTATAGTTTATGGGCTGAAGCTAATTGTAGGAGTTTCTAATTGAGCTTCCTATGAGGACAAGTAGTCTGCCATTGAAAAAGTAGCATTTTTCAACAAAAATTTTTCTTTGTTTCCAAAGTAAGAGAATGTGATTACCCATATGCCATTCTTTGTGCCCACATATAAGATCAGTTTCTATAACTTTCTCATGTTTTCAAGAGCGTTCTGCTTCTTCCACGTGTACTTGTCAGTAAGATGGATCGTGACAGTTTGGCAGAACCATAGAATACCAGGTTGGAAGGGGTCATGTGGTCCAACCTTTCTAGGCAAAGCATGACATACATTAGATGTCCCAGCACCCTGTCCAGATAAATTCAAGTGTCCACTGTTGGGGAGATTATTCCAATGGCTGATTGTTCTCACTGTGAAAAATTTTCCTCTTGTGTCCAGCTGGAATCTCACCATGAGTGACTCGTGTCCATTGCCCCTCTTTTTTTCCATGTGACTCCCGGTAAAAAGAGAATCTCCATCTTCTTTGCAGCTGCCCTTTAAATACTGGAACATAGTGATAAGGTCTTCCTTGAGCCTTCTTTTCTCAAGGGTGACCAACTCCACTTCTCTGAACCTTTCCTCATACAGCAGGATTGGATCATCTTTGTAGCCCTCCTCTCTGGACCCTCTCCAGCCTGTCCACATATTTTTTTGCATAGCAGGGACCCAAACTGAATGCAGTATGCCAGGTTATTCCACAGTATTCCAGTGTGGCCTCCTTGGCAACTACCTTTGCCTCTCTGTAAACTTTGATGTCATCCATTTCATGAGCACTGTTTTTCATATTTAATTCTAGTTCATGAATAAAAATTTCCTAGTTTTGGGACTGATATTAATTCAATTGTCTAGTGTGGTAACTAGCCTAGAAGTACAAAGTTAGCCATGACTGATGAATAATTCAGATTAAGGATATTTTTAATCAATTAGCATGTGCCCTCAGTGTATTGTATATGGCTGCTGGAGGCTCAGTGTTACATGATAGCTTGTATCCATACAGCTATCAGAATTTACATAACTTACAGTTATCACATCTTAGGGCATTTATTACAGAGAGCTTTTTATTTTTCCTTTCTTGTAGTCTTTTGAGGATTCTCAGTTCCACAGTTAGGTTTAACTACTGTTGTGCCAACATTCCTTGGATCTTTGCACTCCAAAACAACCAGTAAAGAGTGTGATATTATACTGGCACTTCTGTGATTTTTCTTATAAATGAAACTGATCAGAGCTTTGAACTGAGATTCTTTTTCCACAGGAAATAGCACTGAAGTTAAAGGATCTGTAACACCTCATCTCCATTTTTTTTCTTGTGTAAATAAAATGCAACTGTGTATGAGCCCTTTTTCTAAAGTGTTGAGAATTCTGTTAAAGGAATGTGGTATAAGCCAAAATATAATAGTATCATTGCAACTGAGGCAGTGATAAAGACATCTGAAAGTGACAAAGATGGAAAACCCATCAGACTGCATAATTTTTTTCTGTTAATCTCTGGCAATGTCTATGTTTGTTTGTGCCTGTGTTTGTTATGTGTATATGTGTGGTACATACATAGATAATTGTATGTCTGTTTGTGTGTGCATGTGTATCAAATAGCTTAGATCTCAAGCTCCTCATTATTATTATTTTTTTTTTTAAATCCAGGACACGCTTAGTTTATTGTATACTTTTTATTCAGTCACCTTCTTGCTAATTTAAGGAATCTATCGAAATATTGACAGATCTTTGCCCTTTACTTCTTAAAACTGCTTGCCAAACAAAACTTCACCAAGAATGTAAAAGTGCCTTGAAATAATTCAAAGGAGGAATTCAGAATAACTTTTGAATAGCAAACCAGAAGTATTGAAGTGGTTGTAAAAGTGCTTCTCAGGTAAACAATAGTTCTGCTACTCTTAACAATTCTGGATGGTCTATGTACACAAATTTGATCTACATCAACTAAAACCACATTCACATATTGGTCAATTTAGCCAGAACTCAGAAGGTTTTTTTTTTGCTGGGTTTAAATTTTCTTAGAGAGAACAAATGGCACCTAATCCAGACAAAAATCCAGGAAAAAAAGAAAAAAGCAACAAAACAGCAAAATGAAAAAATCTTCTAAGCAATTATTAGATCATGAATGATTTGCTGTATGCTGTAATTCACCACACTGTGAATAATTTCTTCTTCTTTTTTTTTTTTTTTTTGCTAGTTAAATTATATTAGGAAACAGAAATGGAATCTGAATTGATTCTGCTAAAATGCAACAGACTGCTAACAAGATCAAGTAAAAGTTTGGTAAGTTGAGTGATTATGAAGACAGGCTAAGAAAGTTGGGGCTGTTCAGGCTGGAGAAGAGAAGGCTGCAGGAGACCTCATAGCAGCCTTCCAACATCTGAAGGGGGCCTATAAGGATGCTGGGGAGGGACTCTTCATCAGGGACTGTAGTAATAGGACAAGGGGTAATGGATTTAAACTTAAGCAGGGGAAGTTTAGATTGGATATAAGGAAGACGCTCTTCACTGTGAGGGTGGTGAGGCACTGGAACGGGGTGCCCAAAGAAGTGATAAATGCTCCATCCCTGGCAGTGTTCAAGGCCAGGTTGGACAGAGCCTTGAGCGACATGGTCTAGGGTGAGGTGTCCCTGCCCATAGCAAGTGGGTTGGAACTAGATGATCTTAAAATTCCTTTCCAACCCTAACTATTCTGTGATTCTATGATTATGTGATTCATGTGACAACATAAGCAGCGTGTCTCTGAATGAAATTGCTGAGTACTGGAAACATGACATTCAACTTTCTCCTGTAAGTGAAGAGTTGCTAACAGTGTTACATGGCCTTGGTAATTTTTCTGTTAATATTGCATAAATAAGATTCAAGCCTAGGCTATAGTTATTTGCTTTTATAATGTATGATTTTGCAGTTAATATTATGAAAATGACAGATTTGTGACATATCCTGATTGAAATAATAGAAGGCCTTCTAGGCAATAGTTTAAAAGCTGATTTTAAAAATAATAGATCTCTGAAAATCTTTGTTAAAATTGCATTTGCAGTTAAAAAAATATTTTACTAAATCTGCAAAATATTAAGTTCCTGCTTCTTATTCTTAGAGAAGTCCATTATAGAGATAAAAAATAAGTCTGAAACTCAAGATCATAGTCTTGAGATATCATTTTTAATAATTTATCATAATAATGAAAGATTATTATGAAAATGTTGTCTCTAAGCCTAAAAAAATCTGATGAGGGATTAGTGCAAGACTGAGGCTCTTTTCCTACTTAAATGAGGTCACGAAAACAGAGCAGACAGATAAAAAGAAATTCTAATATTGAAAAAGTACTTCATGGTGGAGTTCAAAATTGGCTTGAGCCAAAACAATATACTTTAAAGATTATAGCCTGAGAAACTAATATAAAGAGGCACTCCTCTAAAGCAGAATTAAAATGACTAGAAATATCAAAAGGGCTCAAAAAAAAGCAGCAATGTGGGACCAGTAAAAGAGCATAGAATGGCCATGGTTTGTTTATGGTGGATGCTCCAGACAATAGAAATTTGGCAACATATTTAGTCAATAGCACAGGAACAAAAACCCCCTCTCTTTATATGTAGTTCTAGAAACAGTCGTGTTTTATCAATAAAATATTAGAATTATTAATTCATTGCCATGTGATATTAGTAAAACTGCAATCTTAATCTGGGAAAAGAGACTGAATACATGTGTTTGTGTGGTAAGGTTAAGCACAGTTGTACTTGGTAGATAGACTGAAAATAATTTCTTGTGATTCAAAAGGAGCGTGACCAGCAGGTCGAAGGAGGTGATCCTGCCCCTCTACTCTGCTCTTGTGAGACCTCACCTGGAGTATTGTGTGCAGTTCTGGTGTCCTCAACATAAAAAGGACATGGAACTGTTGGAACAAGTCCAGAGGAGGGCCACGAGGATGATCAGGGGACTGGAGCACCTCCCATATGAAGACAGGGTGAGAAAGTTGGGGCTGTTCAACCTGGAGAAGAGAAGGCTACGTGGAGACCTCATAGCAGCCTTCCAGTATCTGAAGGGGGCCTATGGGGATGCTGAGAAGGGACTCTTCATTAGCAACTGTAGTGATAGGACAAGGGGTAATGGGCTCAAACTTAAACAGGGGAAGTTTAGATTGGATATAAGGAGGAAATTCTTTCCTGTTAGGGTGATGAGGCACTGGAATGGGTTGCCCAGGGGGCTTGTGAATCCTCCATCCCTGGCAGTGTTCAGAACCAGGTTGGACGAGGCCTTGGGTGATATGGTTTAGTGTGAGGTGTCCCTGCCCATGGCAGGGGGGTTGGAACTTGATGATCTTAAGGTCCTTTCCAACCCTAATTATTCTATGATTCTGTGATTCTAAGACGGTAAGTCAAATATTTTCAAAGAATTTTTTTTCTGGATAAGTCACCACATGTTTATCTGCTATAATAATCCTTGTATCTTCTTTTCCTACTCTCAGTACTGGCCACTGGAGACAGAACTCTGAATTAGAAAACCAGTGTGGCAAATCCTGCCTTAATATGCCCATTAGACACATTCCACAAACACATTATTGTTGATACACAGCAACCAGTCTTGACAGTATTCCAGAAAATAGGAAAAACCAGAAAGGTTTCCTTCATATGATTGTGCAAATAGTATATAGCTATTGATTAGCTATACAGGCTGCTTCTTTGAAGACGAGTGTAGAAGAAATTGCTTTAGTATTTTGGGTGATTTACTTATACTGAACCTGGCAAGGTCCATTAAAGATTAGGGAAAAAAAATCAACCTGATGAATTAAATTTCTGTAAATGTAATTAAATCCTGTCCTAGGTTTGTTCATGTATCAGTAAACTAATTGCATTTAGTCATACATTTGCTTTGAGTCTGGACAAAATTAAATTAATTTCCCTAGCTGTGAACTATAGGAAAGCAACATACAGTAAATTGCTCAGGCATTCAGACTGTTGACTCAAAAGGCAGAGTTGCAGCAGAAATGTTGGTATATTCAGTAAAAGGGGCTATTAGAAGAATTACATTTAACTTGAAGAGCAATTAATTTTTGATTAGAGGATTATATATAACAATTAGATTAATTAAAAAAATACTAGGGAAGGTTTATTTCCTTCTGCCTTTTGGTGTTCAATTCTAAACCCATGAAATTTCTCCTCAGCTTTCAAAGTGTGGTTCACGTGGGGGAGACAGCTGAATCCCAGTTTGACAGAACATCTCAGAAAGATACGCATGGTCAGGAAGTAAGTGGCTGGAAAAGTGTAAGTGAATCTGAGAGGACTGGGACAAGCACCATTATCCAAAGAGAAGGGTTTCTTATAATTGTCATTTGCACATGTGTTGAAGAATATCTCAACTCACTGAGGGGTTCTGTGGAGAAAAAACAAAATAGGTTTTGAACAGATTTTGAGAGAAAAATCTGTTCCATTTTCTGTCAAGATTTGCATTGAGAAAATGAGTAAGATGATAGGTTATTTCTACAGTCTTCCTCTCTATTTCTGCTCTGTGCTAAGAAGTCCATGAACAAGCTCAGTGCCGAGCTGAGCTTGCACTGTAATTGCTGTTGAGTGGCACAAGCTCAGCACTGCTGGGTAGGTGGGTCCCAGCTCTGCACTAATAATATTCATTAGAGTTTCTGGCTGGGACTCAATGGGCTTGTGAAAGGCGAAAGAATGCAATGCACTGAGGCTACCCTATGCTGTTCACAGTACAGAAATGTGACTGAGGCTGTCTGCTTACGTGATCAGGATATTGATTAAGACATGAGGGTTCTAGGGACATTATAATTATTCATATGATGTCAAAAGAAGAGACTGGGTGCTCTGTATGTGAGGAAGCATTAGCTCACATACTTTCCTTCTGCATGAGTGGTCTAACACTTGAGGTCCTGTGACAGCTGTTCTCCTTCCAGTAATGTTAAGAATTACTTTAACAATATTAGAAAAAGCCTTCTTTGCACAACAAGAAAAGCTTTCTTTTGCTTTGCCTACAAATGAGTTAGAACCTAAAGAAAAACTTCAGGGATAGATTGATAAAATAATAATCCTGATATGATCTGAAGTGGTTTTTTTTTAACTACTGTGCCAAAAAACCCAAATTTTAATAAAGCCATATTTTAGTTAAGTGCAAATATCTGGCTGAACTAGAGGAATACTTATCCTTCCCCAATCTCTGATTGGAGTCATGTAAAGTTTAATCATATTACCTATTACTTTGAGTAAAAGGAATAGAAATGTGAATGCTAGAGATGGATTGCAAAATACAAATCTGACATTCTCACTCAATTTGTCTTTAAACCACCTTATTACTCGTATCCTCAGCCCGCTCTTTCACATTTCCTGTTCTTTTACTTATGGGGGTTTAGTATTCACAGTACCTACCAAACTGGGTATAATCACAGAATGGCAGTCAAGGTCATCAGTTTTGCTCAGTTCTGTGCACATTTAGTTGCATTAAATCCTAGACAGGATAAAGTATGGAAGGATGCTTCTGTAATAAACGGTATTTATAATGTTTAATGGAAACTTCATAACCAAGACAAACAAACCTGCAGAACGGTGTCGAGACTTGAACACCATACAAAACACTAAGAAGCCCAATAAAGATATGGCTGATATACGGGAATCACTGTCAGACTAAACAGCAGTGGAAAGGAAAAATGTATGTTTATCATAACACTTTATGTTTTGCCATCTCCTGAGTGGGCTATACTTACCACACAAATACAGAAAATCTTTACTTGAAATGGTACTTGAAAAGCTGGAACAAATTGTTACTTACAAAAGCTAAAAGCTGTAACTAGTTGAAAAGTATGTACTTTGTAAATCACAAGTAAATCATGCTTGTAGAATTTGTACAAAGTTTAGACTCAGTTTTCTCTTACTGCATCATGCCCTTCATCTAGATGTCATTTACCTTTTTGTATAATGAATAACTAAACTTATCTGCACATGTTCTGAAATACCTCCTACTCATTTAAACTGCATACTTTGTGACACAAAGTAAATAGTTGATTCACAGCTGGATGAAAAATATGCATGTAAAATTAATATCACTAAACAAACAAACAAAAAGTTATTTTAGGTGTGTTAATTTACATTGCTCACTGCTTTATTTTCTACAGACTATTTCAATTTTGTATACCACAATACAAATTCATAAGAATAAAAGGCTTTTTGGTTGTCAGAACTATACCATCCAATTCAGTCTGTAAGGAAATATGGTTCATTTTGGCTACACTGTCCTATTTTTTCCCTCTTCAACTCACACATCTCTTGGCACAGAACTCTTAAGGAGCTGTTTCCTTAGAGGTTTTTTTTTTGAACTGGCTCACATGCTTAAAACTGGGGATTGGAGAGTTAATAGACTTCATCTGTATGAGCTAAAATTAATATGTTATCAGTTTTGTATGGATTAGACCAGTTTGTTACTGTAAAAATAACAGTATAATACAAATCAGCTCCTAGAAAGAGAAACAGGATTCTCCACTGGGATTTTTTTTGCTGGAGTTTTGTTTTTGTTTTTGCTTTTTTTTCCAAGTAAAGCAGTGCTAGTATGCCAACTGTTCTTGTTCAGAGAGAAGGAAAGCTTGCAGTAAGACTTGAAAAGCCGCAAGTAACATAGAAACCAAACTAGAAAGGACAGAAGACTGTCAGACAAAACAAAGCAGAACCTTGTAGCTAGAAAACAGAATGTGTGAATGCGGCTATAAGGGGAATGACATAGCTGAGACATAGCAAATAAGTCAGCTAAAGTTAACTTACTCTACATAAACTATACCACAAAACATAAACTGGAAAAAAGATAGCTGAGAAAAGGGTCATCTTAGAATCTGTTTAGTAAAATCTGGAATGTAGTAACCCTAAGTGAAAACTGCGTTGAAGTAATGTGGGAGAAATATAGGAAATGCCATGAAAAACCAATCCTGTCCTCCATCTACTTTAGTATTCTGTTTTTAGCAGTGACTCTCAGTGCTATAACACGTTTTAAAGAAAGCTGGAAGAAGACATGTGATAAGCAATTATAAAATCTGCCCTGAGGAAAAAGTTTCTTCCTGCAACTCATCAGTTAGAGGTTTGTTTATGCCCTGAGGTATGAGGATTAATATTCCCTCCAAATGCTTTTATAAAGCTTTACAGCTTATTTTATAAAAATGTTCATTTTTATTATTATTATTTTTAATCCTGCTCACCCTCTGAAAGCCAAGGCTGTCTGCAACAATAAGTTCCACCACATAGTTATTTATTGAAGTGACAGAAATGTACTTTATGACTTTAAAAGGCAACTGGAATATGTGGCTGCTTCAAGAGATGTACTGAGGTCATCACTGACTTAACACAAAGGTAAAAATAATTAAAAAGGCAAACCATATTTAAGGGGAGGAGGGGGGTGGAATTAAGAGAGAATAGATACAATAACAGCACTGTTTTACCAGCAGTTATAATTCATCTGGTCCTTCTGACTGCCATATACAAACAGCAAATGTGACAAACATTAGCTATAACTAGTTGGGAAATATAATCTCTTTAGATTGCATAAACCCCAACTTGCTAATGTTCATTGAAGATGAATTTACCTAAAAGAAATCTCACAAACCCCACAGTCTTAAGTTATTAGAGTAACTGCAGCAATTACAGGAAAAGAGGGGAGGCTTGCAACTCTTGTTTGGACAGACAAATTTCATACATTTGTGAAGCTTGCTCAATGTATGTATTGTAAATAACTGAAGTGAAAATGTAGTCATGTTTTTAGGAATCTGTTTTCTCAAGCTGTTGTTTTAGGTTAAAGAGCTTGATCTTGAAAATATGGGCAGCAAGACTACCTATGCACATATTCATACATTCAAGCCTCTGTAAACTGCATTGGGATCTACATTGAAAACACCATAATAGAAAGGCAGCTATGAGGAGAATTTTATTTTTACTTTTTTGTTTGTTTGTTTGTTTTAGGAATTTATATGCAGGACAATTCAAAGCTGAGACTGCATTGCCATCAAGGCAGTAAAGATTAAATAAACCCTCTCACATTCTTGGTTCTTAAAGAAAACAACATGAGTGTCCTTCCAATATCTGAGCTCTTAAGAGATACTTTTTTCTTTTTTTTTTTTTTTTGGTAGTAGAGAGGAAATGTAGATATTTTCTGCTTTTTAAATGAAAAATATGGTTATCAGATAAGAGCATGTGTATAAAAACCAGGAACCTTCAGATAAGTATCAAATCTCACAGGAGTTCTGAAACAAAAAAAAAAACAAAACATGAGACCTAGTAATTCTGTGGTGATGCATGCCCATCCAATGCATGCTGAATATATGATTGGTAACAGGAATTTCTCCCCGCCCAAATATTTCACATCTATAAAAAGCAAAGTGAGAGAAAGAACAGATCAGAAGGGGAGGGATGTTAAAGAGGGTGAAATGGGAATGACAAATAAAGGTCTTAGTTGTTGCATTTCTCTGCAGAGCTACAGCGGAGGTAATGAAAAGCTATCTTGCTTCTGGTGATACTTAGGGAGCAATTAGAGAAAGATAACCTTCTTGAGTTCCTGATGCCAAAGAGCTCTGCTGCTTATATCAGTCTTTCAAATGGCCTTTGTGGCCTCCAAGTTAGTGACCTAAGGAAAAAAACCCTGCTATTTTGCTTTCTGCCCACTTTCTGCAGCACTGTCTGTTCCATGGCCACTCAAAGAGGAAGTCCTTCCTTATTTTGAATGCCCCATTCAAGATATGAGAAGATGCTCAGAGGAAGAAGGGCTAATGAAAAGTTAAAATACTAGGTAACTCTTCGACCTTCCCTCCCTCATGCAATATTTTAGAGTCAGAGATATTTGCAATTCTATCTTTTTTCTTATGCCTATATTAAAATCAGGACTCTAGGCTCTGGCTGGTAAGAACTTGTAGCTTAAGCTATTGTGAAATCTGAAGGACTTATTTGCAAACTGAATCAAATTCCATTTTTATTTACCCTGTTAACAGCTAGCACTGAAATGTGTATAATATGGATTCTTTTGTGCCTTTATTTTCTGTTTTCTATTTTTCTCTCTAATGACTTGTGCAGACATTTTCTGCTCATTACATGACAGCCAAATTTATGGTCAGGCTAGGGGAACTTGCCATTTTGTGTTTACGTATAAAATTTCAAAGAACTTTAATAAGCAGGTAATGTTTTATTCCTTTGATCATAGCATTCATTTTACTTTAATTATGTTAGCGGTTTCAATTATATAATTGAGTTAAATAAAATTATCAAAGCCTTGCAAAGGAGTAGATTTATTGTTTTTTCTCAATTTTTTTTACAGCGTTGAGTCTCATTTTCAGTGAGGCAGAGTTGTTAGAAAAGGTTTATCTATGTAAACAGAGAAACTGAACAAGACAGACTATATCCTGATATCCTAAGTCTGATATGTGTACAATGATGAGCTATTGCCTATTAGCTGCAATATGCATTTGAGCAGGTCTGTTTCTAAGCAGAAGAGCTCTTTGGCTCTTGTATCTAACTGTACCTTTAAGATTCTCCTGCTTGAACCTAAGCATTGCTTTTGAACAGAGGCAATTTCCTGAAAGCAGGGTGTGCATAGCAACTAGTTTTGTATTGAATGCTTATTTTAAACCTAATGAGCTAAAGCATCCTAGACCCCAACTATTTCACAAGGGGGTATTGTTCATTGTCCAAAACAATGCTCTTGTAGTGTGATTTACTTTGTTTAAGATCTACACATTGTTGTTTAGGCCCAAAATCCATAGTTAAAGCTACCAAAGGACAGATTTTCTGCCCAGGTAGCATAGCAGCCAGAAAGGAGCTGTTCAAGTCTATTGAGCAATTGCCATGACTTTTTAAGAGCATGATTTATTTTAAATTCCATAAAAGCTCAAAAAACTTCTATTTCAAGAGGTAACTTCATCTGGAATTTGTATAACATCATGCATGTTGTTGGTATTGTGGTAAAAGAAGGTGTTCTTTCCTCTTTTATTCCAGCCATTTCTCCCTAAGATCTCTGCACTATTTCCATGGATAAAGAACCTGGTATGTTTTATAGTTTTATACATGTTGGACACAGTCCAGCAGATATCTAAATACCAAGCTGGGAACTGCAATAAAAGAAAGAGTTATATGGGATATGAAGGTGTTGAGGTGTAGTTGAAGGAGAAAAGTGACATGGACAGCTATAGACCACAACAGTTCAACCTCTTAGAGAAGACTTTGAGACATATTTTGAAGATGCATTAACTAAAGATGCAGAGTCAAATGGAAAATGGGAAAAGACAATATGGATTTATAATATCTACACAATGTCGTGGTCTCTTTCTTTGGTAGCACAATTGATTTTATAGACAAGTAAAATACAATAGAGTTAATCTGTCTGGAGTTTGGCAAATAATTTGATTTAGTGTCTCAAGGACAATTATTACTTCAAGATGAGAAAATACAGTAAACTAAGGTACAGATAATGGACTCCTAAAATGAAGGTGAAACAGGTAATGTTGAGAGGGGAAGGAATAGTCCGAAAGGCAGCTACATTTAAGAAGTGTGTAGGCCTGAACTTAAAACTAATTTTACTATTGCTAGTGGTCCTGGCATATGGGATTAGAGCACGTTGGTGAGGGGTACTACCAAAACTATTTGCATGCTAGTACAGAGGAGTATTAGAATTTTCAGTAGGTAAAACTACTATAGCAAGCTTTCAAAACCACTGTTTTTATCAGGGATCTGTGGAAATACAAATGTCTACGAGACAGTAATATTGGCTAAGGCGGATAAGTTAGTTCAGCTGCTACATCATTTTTATTTATTTATTTTTTTTAACAGATTACTTCAGCAACACCATTTTTTTAAAAAACGTGTTTATAGGAAATGTGGTAAAGTTAGGGAAGACTGTATTTGCAGATTCAAAGCTTTCAGAAAAGAGCAACTTTTGAAAATTTTTATTTCACTAATAAGAAATACTTTTATTTTGGAAAAAAAAAAGAAAGGTGTGAAACCACATGCCACCTCGAATGAACACTAAATTGGAAAGATACAAGCAGAACAGAATGGAAAGACGTTCAGTTTCAGAATTACTGCTTAATAGTAACTTTTTTTGTTTCAGAGTTTTGTTACTGGTCACATTCTTTGTCCAGGTGGTTCAACTGAAGCATTAGCTCTTGATTTAGGCCATTACCAGAGATCTAGCTGTATCACAACAACCAGCAATTTTGTTTACACAATGGCACCTGTTACACTGTAAACTGTGAATGCTCTTAGGAATTAATTTGCTCACTAGCTTATTAAGGAGGATGGGTTTGAGCTGTGTTAAAACAGTTCCCAAACAATTTTCAACAAATGCCAGAGATTTTTAAATAGCCATAAATACTGCCCATGCTGGCAATAAAAGCATACGTATTTCTAGCAACAGGACTCAGCCTCCCTTGAAATAATGTTTCTTAGACTGTGAAAGAGGTGCTGCAATTGCAGGAAAAAATGGAATTCTCCTTGGTTTTAAGACGCTGTTGATAGTAATATAATCTACAGTATCTGTAAAGTGCTGTTTATGATGCTACCGTCAGCTGCTGCTTTGCAGAATAACATTAGAGAGTGACATATGCTATAAGAAAATATTCTGAGAAAGCAAAGTCAGCTACAAAATAAAATCAATGATTGCTCGCTTTCTTTAGATGAGCCTAGTTTTAAGATGCAATTGTAGTTTTTTTCACTGGAATTAGTTGTGAACAGGGAGCATTCACTGTATATGACTCTCCCTTAGGTTATTGTATAACAAAATTAGTTATAGTGGGCCTGAAACTGGTACTAGCATGAGAATATTGGTACAATGCTTAAACAGGTAATAACATTTACAGATCTGGTGGGACTCTGGCTTAGGTGCTTTATTTGATTCTTCAACGCGGTGAAGTAATTTTTGACCACTAGATGGGACTATACAACTTCATGCAATACTATTAATAACAATATTTGAGTTTGTTTCACTTGCAATTAATACTTTTCCCCTTTGACACTCTACTGAACAAGAGCTTGTCCCTACCCTTTGAAAAGGGTGAAAACAGGGCCTCTTCTAAACAAGGATCTCTGTAATGCTAGTGAAAACAACAAAATAACAAACATTACATTCTATCCTAATAGAAGATCCAGCATGCATATAAACAAGTTTTAAAGTTGTAATAAATCAGCATATCCTCGGTTGGGACTAACACTGCAATCATGCTGCTTGACTATGCACTACTACTACATATTTCTTCTTCATCATCTTTTTCCTTGGTATGCAATTATCTTAGCTGTCAGATAAGATGTCAGACTCAGCTGAGTCTGACTTTCTAAACTATGCATTACACACATTTTTTTTCTAATCTTAGGCTCAGCCAAGGTTCTGTGATACTTTATTCTGATGAAGATGCTATAAGAAGTAAAAGAAATGAAAACCAGCTATCCCTTTCCCAGCTAATTCATTACATTCTTCTTTAGATTTCCTATGATTAGATTCACAGTGATCTGGAGTTTGTTGCGGTAAAGCACTTACCACTTTGATGAGATCAGCAGGTTTTATTTCATTGTGAAACAATCTTTGGCAGTTGGAAAACTGATCTTGGTTGGCCATTTTGCTTCTAATGCACATTTTGCCTTTAATTTTTTTTTTTTTCTTTTTTCATTTTACTTGTTCTCAATTTTAGAGCTGTAATTCCACTATGGTTCTTTTCATTTGGTTCCTAAAGGTGTTGAATTTAACCAGCATAGCATAACACATTTAAATCCCAAAGCTATTTTAATCTGGAACATGTGGGAAAGGTCTTGACCATGTGATAGGGGTCGTTTCTGAATTTATTTTTGTTTCCTTGGGGTAACGTGAATTTCAAGCTCTGTGAATTTCTTTAAAAAAAAAACTAAAAGAAAGGAAACAAAACACAATTTCATTTTTTTGTTTGGATGGAATATTCCATAAGAGCATCTGGAGCACACTCATATTTTTAGGACCAGCTCTAATGAGACAGTGATTTTACCCAGTCCTTTTGTGGGAAATACTGTCTCATATACTGATGTGTCTACAATGCATATCTAATCTGGCATTTGCCGTTTAAGCTCAGGCACTGAATGCCATTTAAATTTTTGTTTGTTGTACCCCTCTGAGAATTTGTACTCTAAAATAACAAACCAGGGGATCAAGATACTATTATTTCATTTTAGCACAGAATAGAGACAATATCATTAACATGCTGATGTGTCATAGCTCATCCAGCTGACACGCACATGCACTGAAGAACAGTGGCTCCTCATGAAAGTGACGTACTGGTAGACGAGTGTTCGTTACTCAGATACACTCAGCAAGATAAAGAAATGATTTCCCAGCTTCAAGCAAATGCCCTTTCCCTCTAGGGTGTAGTGATATCTCAGATATGCCTTACAGTTAACACAGCAGAAACAAAATGATTAGATTTTCTTTCACCATTGCCAGAAAAAGGTTCTCAACTAACATAAGCAATATGGTTTCTAGTTCTTACTGCTGTGCGTACACCTGTATACAATAGGTGTCAAGATAGATAGAAATATGCATTCTGTTTATTTAATGACAAATGAAGTGTGGTTACGATATATTCATATATATTTGAAACTGTCATAACCTTGGCTTATACTCATTTAATTGTGGGTGAGGAAATCTGACTGGCAGGATCCTTTGGCACTTCTACAGATACATCTAGCTCAGCATTGCATAAGACTCATTGTCTTTGTGTACAAAGAAAAAGATGAGCTGTTCTGTGCATATTATAGAAAGAGAGCATGGATGTACGTATGTGTAAAAATACATATATGTGCGTGTGTGTGTATGCTTTCATAACTGCACATTGGAGGCTACTTCTCCAGACACTCTCCCAGTTGCATTTAAAAAAGTTCTCAGTGTGTCAAAGGTACCTTGAAAAAACAACAGAACTGTTCCAGCAGTAGCACCCTTTATTTGTCAACCTGCTTTAAAAATGAAAATTGGATTCAACTCTGCATATCCTGCTTCATAATTGTCTTCAAGAACTTAGTTTACAGCTATATCCCACAAATTGGTATGCACCATGAAGGACAAAGAATATACAACAGCTGCAGTTTTCCAAGCAGAGATGCTTGGCATTGCAATATGCGCTTACCTATTTCTCAATTTCTTGTCACTGACTAACAGGGGGAGGAAGAAGGTTATATGTGTGTCTACAAAGGGAAGACTGCAGGTCAAGATCGTTTCATGTCTAAACAGAGGCTGGATTAGATCTGATTCCCTAAGATCTAGGAAGCCAGACCAATCTTGAGAATATTCTTCATTCCTTTCCTGCGCTTCACAAGGCACGTATGTAGAAAAAAAAAAAATCAAGCTTTCTCCCTGCTAAAAACGCCCTTTTTACAGGAATTTCACAGCTCTTTTCTTCCTCCAATAGCTTAGACTTTTACATTTTCCTCCACAGAGAAAGATTATTACTGCAGCTCCTGTTTAGCTAAAGAAGAGTGTAAGTGCTGCTGCTGCTGAGGATATAAAACTGAGAGAGACACACTTTTCCTTATCCTTCATGTTCCCAAGTGCCTGGACGTTTTATTCATCCTGCCTGCTAGAGAGAAAATTTTGTCTTTAGGCAGACCTGCTTTTGCGTTAAAATTCCTGATTTTCACATAATACATGATTACTGTTACTTCTTAAAAATCGCATATATTTACAGGTAAAGCTAAAATATTATCTGCATTTGTGTGTAAAATCTTAAAGTTACACAAGATTTTATGCAAAGCTTGTTAAGTTTATGTATGTGAAGAGAAAAGCTGTATTTTGGGGAAAACCCCCAAATGTGGAGGTTACTTTTATATGATGCAGTTAGCTGTTACTCCTACTCATAGCTTTATGCGGTATCAAGAGGTCTACCAGGGACATATGAGAGTACCTGCAATATGCTGATGGCATCCAGACTTTTCTTCCCTGAGGGAGCTGAGTGGACTTCTTAGCCCACCAGGAACATGGGGTGTGAATGAAGGCTGCCTCCAAACACCATTACTAAAGTCTGAGGGCTCAACAGCTGGAACACAGTTCCTTTGAGGAAGAAATGTCTCTAGCTCTTTTTATCTTAGCCAGAACAAGCTGATGAAAAGTGTTTCATATACCAGTGGTTGAGGTGACATTAACTGGGTTAATGAGGTTGGCTCTCTTGGGTGGTGTTTTATGCTTTCAAGCCTGCCCTGACTGTAGGGGTTAAATAAGTGTCCAGAGATATGGTTGTTGTACTTGGAGACAGGAAGGAGGTATTTTGAGATTTGCTTGTATTGTAAGCGGATTAACTGTGGCTTTCCTTCATTTTTATCATGTCAGAACCTATAACTCTATGAACTCTATCTAATGGTGTGGATTTTGTAGAGAAATACTTATCTGGCTTGAGTTACAGGCTGAGTGAAGCAAGCATCAATGTGTCACATTCCCTGGGGTGTGTAATCATTATACATTGGTTATTAGACTACTCACAGAGATCCAAAGCACTAGCATGTTTCTTCAAAAGGGTAAAAATGTACATCTTCCTATTAGCTGCCTGAGCCTCTTTGGAAGTTTGTAGTAAAAGAAAAAATTGGCATCTGGTGGCCTGTGTCAGCCAGCAACACCTTTTGGACTCTCAGGTCCTGAAGGATTTCGTAATATGTTCATTTCAAAATAGTATCAGGGCTAAAAATATAAGACACTTAAGAATGCAGCAATGTGTGGTCTCACTGGAGAAGAAGAAAGCCAAAACAATTGAGGAATCATTTGACAGTATCTCCTAGTGGACAAAGAAGCTCTAAGTTGCAGATAAAACAGAATCTGAAAATGTTAAGTTGGGCCATGATTCGTGCCCCTAAGAAAGAGCTTTTCATCTTTATGCAGAGATCAAAAAAACCCTCAACCAACCAACAAGCAACCTTCCATCATCCTCCCAACATGGATATCTTTGGGAATAATGTACAGAAGAGCTGTCAGGTAGGATGCATTCTTTATGGCTCTAAGAAAAAATGCAATGTTTTTTTAATGTATTAAGGATTAGACAAATATATAATAAAAGGAGGTTGCTTTATTACCAACAAGAGGAAAAAGCTTATACTGGGCATTTTATTAACTTTTTTTTTTTTTTATTCCTGAGATGTCCTCAGGTTTCCAGCAGATTTGTTTAGAAAACTTGGAAGATAAATACTCCTATGCATGCAATTGTTCAGCATGCATTTCAGGAGATGCTGTTCCCCCAGGTGGCCACTGGTCATACTAAAGCTTACCAAGAAAGAACTAAAGTGTGCATATCTGGATATGATGAAAGAATGGTAGAAAAAAACATGTCTAAAGACTCTGAACTGCTGCAGAAGAGGTGGACCTATTAAAGCATTCTAAGTTGAAATGAAGATAACATACCTGGAAAATCTTTTCTAGCAAAGTGAGAAGGCATACTAAAGTGATAATATCAGCTCTGTAGTTATAGATGTCTGAAAGGACCTTATTGGCATGGCCCTGTTTTCATAAGGCAGCCCTCAAGGTGTGTGGCTTGTGCATCACTGGCACTAAGGAAAATTAAATAGAAAAAAGTCTTTGGCCTTAGTCTCTGAGAATAAAAATAGTTTGATTTCATTATTTACAGAAGGTCAGTGTTAGCTGAAACTTATTCTAAACCACTTACTGCTATTGCTAAAAGGTGCTTGGCAAACAGCCTGTACTGAGTAAAATCATCATTTTCAGCTGCATATGTACACTTTCTGAAAGAGAGGATCTGAGGAAAAAAATATATGTGGATGGAGATATGGATTCTCAGACAAAAGTGGCTCAGTAGGACTCCAGAGCTAGGTTATATACCTGGCAGATGATAAAAAGTAATCAAACAGTCCTGCCCTGCAAAGGCAAACTGAAGGGTAATTCCTTATACCACCATCACTTTATCTTCTAGGTGGTAAAACAGACTATTAAAAGGTATTTTCACTTAGGAAAAACACATCACTCTCCACCTTGCATTCATTCTGGGCAGCTGTTCTCTCTTCATTGTTGGAACTATGTAGTTATAGATAAATCTATGCTGTGTCCATTGAATGCATCTTCATCGGATATTAACTGTATGACATAATAGTTTACTGTCCTGGGTTCAGCAGTAGCAGTCATTTTTTCTCCTTCTTGGTAGCTGGTGTAGTGCAGTGTTTTGACTTTCAGCTCGGGAACAGAGCTGATAACAAAGATGTTTTGGTTTGGCCAAGGACTTTGTGAGCCTCATGCTCTGCCAGGGAGGAGGGGAAGCCAGGAGGAAGCAGAGACAGGACACCTGACCCAAACTGACCAAAGAGGTATTCCATACCACAGCACGTCATGCCCAGGATGTAACTGGGAGTTAGCCGGAAGGGCTGGGAGACTGCAGGGTTGGAGGAGGTATCGGTCGGAGCTTGGTCGGGCGTGGGGGGCGAGTTATCGGTCAGTGGGTGGTGAGGTGTTGTATTCTGTTCCCTTGTTATTTCCTTTATCATTATTATCATTGGTGGTAGCAGTAGTGATTTGTGTTATACCTTAGTTACTAAACTGTTCTTATCTCAACCCGTGGGAGTTGCATTCTTTTGATTCTCCTCTCCGTCCCTCTGAGAGCAGGGGGAGGGCAAGAAAGGGGGGGAAGTGAGCGAACGAATTACCTGACTGGGTTTAAACCACGACAGTTCTTTTTGGCGCCCAACGTGGGGCACGAAGGGTTGAGATAACGACAGATTTGACTGGATTAATAGTCATTCGTCACAATGCTGATTTATTGGGTATCAGAGTTGTTCTTCTTGATCTCACAGCTTCAGAATGTTGTAACTTACGTAGAGCCGGTATTTGCTGTGATAGTGTTTATCAAGTGTGGGGCCTGGGCTAAGGTTCTTGTCTCACTGTGCTTTATGGCAATGGCTTGTAATACGGGTGGGCTCCAGCAGCAGGGCGGGACGGACGTGGCCGTGGACTTGTACCTGGCCGTCCGGCTGCTCTTCACTGTCCTGGTCCTCACCCTACTCTCTATCTTCGTGAGGCTGCGGGGAACTGATGGGGAGCGGTCCCGGGAGCCGGCGGCTGCTGAAGCGGCCCGGGAGAGCGGCCCCGGGGACCAAGCGACGGCGGGAGCGGGGCCGGAGGCCGCGAGGGGACGGCTGCCGGTGGAGGAGGCCGGGGCGGTCGAGGAGCAGAAGGAAGCGGCTGCCGAGCAGCGGGAGAAGGCGGCGGAGGAGCCGAGCCCCGCGGAAGAGCCGAGCCCCGCGGAGGAGCCGAGCCCCGCGACGGCCGAGAGCATTCCCCGGCAGCCACCCGCCGAGCCTCAGGAGGATGCAGGAGACCACGCAGCACTTCCCAGCAAGGCAGAGGAGGAAGAGCTGGACTCAGGAAAAGAGAAGCCGGTGGTGGGAGAGCCGGCAAGCACAGCAGCTACACCAGCCCCAGTGACAAGCACAGCAGCATCGTTTGAGAGTTCTGAAGGCTCTGAATGGCCTTTGGGTATCCCTGGGACCTGCCTGCTGATTGTGATGGGGATCAGCATGTTGGCACACACACAGGCTGTGTTCTACCCACAACCATTTTGTCTGATCTCAAAAGTTAAGCAGAGTCAGGTTTGGGTCTTGTCTGGGGTTAGACAACAATATAGGGGGACCAAGAGATTTTCCCCAAGGCTGGAGAGTCATGAGTGGCAGGGTGTGTGGGACAGTATGGGCAAGTATCTAGTCCACTGGGCCCCTCCAGTGCTTTGGAAGCGTCGGAGATGGAAGGCAGCTGTATGGAGTCCCCAGCAACAAGCTGCAGAAACTGCTTAAGGGGACAGTGAATTATTTTAAGCCTGGTGGGCCCATGGCACTTCAGGCCATCAGAGCAGAGATGCAACATAGAGATGGACTCATGATCGAGGGGTGGACTTAGCAATGGACACTATTGCCCAGGTTATTCACGAGTGTGAACACTGCACACAGTCTCTCCTGCTCTGGAAGACTGTTACAAGAGATGGAGCCTGACATCATGGACCACATGGACTCAGCAGCTTTATAGGGACTGGTCCATGCACTAAGATAAGAGTGATGGTATATTGAAAATGTGGGAACTGAGCATGACGTGAATGGTATGGAATAAGGGGTGGATAATGTCCTGGGTTCAGCAGTAGCAGTCATTTTTTCTCCTTCTTGGTAGCTGGTGTAGTGCAGTGTTTTGACTTTCAGCTTGGGAACAGAGCTGATAACAAAGATGTTTTGGTTTGGCCAAGGACTTTGTGAGCCTCATGCTCTGCCAGGGAGGAGGGGAAGCCAGGAGGAAGCAGAGACAGGACACCTGACCCAAACTGACCAAAGAGCTATTCCATACCACAGCACGTCATGCCCAGGATGTAACTGGGAGTTAGCCGGAAGGGCTGGGAGACTGCAGGGTTGGAGGAGGTATCGGTCGGAGCTTGGTCAGGCTTGGGGGGCGAGTTATTGGTCAGTGGGTGGTGAGGTGTTGTATTCTGTTCCCTTGTTATTTCCTTTATCATTATTATCATTGGTGGTAGCAGTAGTGATTTGTGTTATACCTTAGTTACTAAACTGTTCTTATCTCAACCCGTGGGAGTTGCATTCTTTTGATTCTCCTCTCCGTCCCTCTGAGAGCAGGGGGAGGGCAAGAAAGGGGGGGAAGTGAGCGAACGAATTACCTGACTGGGTTTAAACCACGACATTTACAATGGAGTTCAGTTTAGGAGATATGAGATGAGCCGCTTGCTATCTAGCCTATTAAAAAACTGTTCAAGTCATCTTTTGATCTTTTTCTTGGCACCATCAAATACTAAAACAGCAGAAAGTGGGTGTGTGTTGTTACTTGCTGGCAATTTTAGCGATCTAAAATTACAAGGTAGAACACCTGCCCCAGATACACTGCCCTAAAAGACTGGTATCAGAGCACATAGAGGTCTGCAGTTGAAAGTGCAGATAAAGCAGATGTAACTTTGTATAATCTGTTGCCTCTAATGGCCTGTTTATGCCGATATGGAAGGTGCCACCACGTCACGAAAATGCTGTTGAACAAATCTGTCATTGTTACGGAGTTTATCAATCCAAAAATGCATGTACTACTGAACTCTGCTTTCCTACAGAACTTCTTTGGAAGAACTGGACCAACCAGGTACAGACAGGCTTTTTTTTTTCTTAAATAATGGGGGTCTGCATGATGATGAATCCTGGGTACTCCAGAAGCCAATTTTGGGATGGCCCTTATGGTTGCTAATCCTGAATGATAGTCTGGTATCCTTTTAGAAGAGTACGAAGGAGGGGAAGAGTTGATCATGCTTGGGGCAAAAATAGACTCAGAGTAAGCCATACACTTATAAATGTAAGAGTCCCTTATGGAGACCTGTTCTCTGTTGTTCACTCCCTCAGATTCATATTTTAACTCCTGGGATCCTAAAAAAAACAGAATGTGAATCATCAGAGAACCAGGAAGGTGCCTATCAGGTCCTCAGCAAACCTTCTCTAAAGGTGGTTTCATTACAGCCCCTAAACCACTACATGCATTTACCTCTGGCAGTATTAATTTTCAGGATTTCTTCCTGCTCTTTCCAAAATGTCAGGCTCAAGCTGATAAACTGTGAGGTGAGCTCTGGCAGATATCTCTGTAGAGGAGCTGGATAACATCTGGCAGGCAATAGTTACTCTATTTTAGTATTGCCAGGCTGTGGGGAGTGTCCCTGAGGGAGCCTTGCAAAATGGTGTACTGTCAAGCAATGTGAGCCTGCCTGTGACTGTCACATCTTGGTGACAGTGGATAGCTGGACTGACCTTCCCAGTAGAGTGTGCAGAAAACATCTGCAGCTCACACACCTCTCTCTAAGGTATCCCTCACAGATAAACAATTTTGCACTGCATGCCCAAACCTCCCTAAAAAAATAGGCCGATAGACCTGCATAGTCAAGCTGGAAGGAAGGGGATGACAGTAAATACGTAGTGATGTAATGGGTGTAGACTGCCTTCAGCCTTATGCATCCCAAAGACACAGGTGGACTGCCCTGGGACAATCCAAATCATCTTACCATGTGTTTTTTACATGTGCTTACAGCCAGGAATACACAGCCCTATGGAAGCATTAGGCATGTGAAGTGTGTACAGTGGGAACAACTAGGCCAAATTCTTCAGGATAATGTCTCAGGTACAGGGGCACATGGCTATGAAGAACAGTAACAACCACAAGGCTGCAGAAAGAGATGGCATGTGTGTACAGCTGTAGCAATCAAAGTTCCATCAGTTGTTTCTCATCAGACTTGTGCTCCAGGTCGTTCACCAGCTTTGTTACATCTTCCTGGACCCACTCCAGCACCTCGATGTCTCTCTTGTAGTGAGGGGCCCAGAACTGAATACCAGCAGTTGAGGTGCAGCCTCTCCAATACTAAGTACAGGGGGATGATCACTGCCCTGATCCTACTGGCCACACTATTGCTGATAGTGATGCCATTGGCCTTCTTGGCTGCCACAGCACAAGCCAGCTCATGTTCAGCTGCTGTTGAATGACACTCCCAGGTCCTGTTCCACCAGGCAGATTTCCAGCCACTCTTCCTCAAAATTGCAGTGTTGAATCAAGTTGTTATGGCCCAAGCTCAGGACCCAGCACTTTGCTTTGTTGAACCTCATACTGCTGGCCTAGGCCCATCAAACCAGCCTTCCAGATCCTTCTGAGAACCTTCCTTCCCTCCAGCAGATCAATGCTCATGCCCAGCTTGGTGTCGCCTGCAAATTTACTGGAGGTGCACTCGATCCGTTTGTCCTGATCACTGATAAAAACAATAAACAGAACTGGCCCTGGTACAAATCCCTGAGGAGCACCGCTTATGACCAGCCACCAGCTGGGTTTAACTCTATTCATCACATCATAATCATGTACTAGGGTATTTTTACTTTGGAAATGCTTAATAACTTGCCTCATCTGTGAAAATTTTGTGTTAACACTCCTACACAGTTAAGAGCTAACAGGAGACCTAGGCAGTCTCTTATCATGGACAATGTATGCAAAGAATATATATGAAAAAATAAATGATGATGGAAAGAAAACCAGATTCTTTATTTGTTATACTTCGGTCATCTTGCTTTCTAAAGACAAGTTATATTTATTCTGCTCTGACCTAATGCAATTTCTTTGCTAATCAACACTGAGAAAAGACCATAAGACAACCACAAACACAGGGTTCATGTGGTAGCACAGATGCCACTCCCAGCAGGCTTTCAGTGAGTGAAAATTGTGCTCATCTTTTATACTCAAGAGCAATCTTCTCTAGCTTTGTCATTCACATATTTGCTCTTGCAGTGTCTTACATAGCAAAATAGTGACTAAAATGTTTAAGAAATGTAATCACAAATTCTCTGCATCAGCAAAGTTCCTCCTTTTTGCAGGAACTTATGCATTTTCTATTCAATAGTGAAACTGCAATAACTTTTTAAATAAGCAATTTATCGCTGAGAAAAAATTCAATCTTATTTCTTTGCAGTATTTTATGTGTTCTTAATCAAAGTTCAGATCTTAAATCTGGTGAAAAAACTAGTACTAAAGTCCATGCTCAGTAATGAAGGTAAAATGACTCATAAAAACTGCTTTTTTGAATTCTCACAGGTTGTTGGATTTTTTTTTGGTTTTTTTGTTTTTTTTTTTAAGTACAGTATAGATTAGTTCATTTCTCAAGTCAAGGTTTTTCCTTTAATGGCTTGATTATAACCTACCAAGACTCCTGGGACAGAATTCTAACATAAGTAGGTTTGTCCCTAATATAGTCAAACCTCATCATTTTTGCTTAAGCGATGTTGAAGCATGAATGTTAACTACTAGAATAGTAGGCTTTGGATTTTTGTAATTGCTGTGGAAACACAGTGGAATAAGGAAGATGAGATTCTTTTATGCTTCTGACTGCACTGTTCATCAGGGACATGGTGCAAATCATCTGATTTAATACAGACTGATTCTGAAGTAAGTAAAAACAGAAGAAAAAGTCTCCCAAAGAGGCTTTTAATCATGTAGCTTAAGAGGACGTAGTTTACTTGCCATAATACTGCTTTTCCACTAGCAGTCTTGCCTCCTCTCTGTCTCTTACTGCAAAATAAAGCAGCATTTGAGGAAGAAAGAGAAAGGGATGTGATCACAGCAAGAAGAATAACTTTAAGCATTGTATCATTGAGGAAGGAGCTATCTCAGAGTCAACCCAGAGAACTAGGTAAACCAATGCACAATAGGCCATTCTCCAGATAGAGCTTCTGTTCCGCTGCCTATTTTTATATTCACATTGCTTGTTACATATTTGGAGATGCTTACAACATATAATTGCAATTAGTGCCGTGTACTGTTACGTGAATTAGGGGATTTGATTTAATGTGGAAACAGCCAATGAACTCAATTATATGCTATTGCCTGCTATGTAGCACTTTCATAGCCCACCAACTAGATGTCTTCAGGTCACGAGCAACTGGCCCTGACTTCCCTCTGATCGTCCTCCCAAAAAAGAATGATGAAACCAGATGAGCTCAGCAATGACCAGATGAATTCCATTGTGTCATCAGCAGGCAACAATCCAACACTGCACACCGTCTCTCCTGCTCTGAAAGGCTGTTACAAGAGATGGAGCCTGACATCATGGACCGGATGAATTAGGCAGCTTTACAGGGTTTGGTCTATGGATTGAGGAATGACATCTCTCTCTTTGTTTGTGTGTGGGTATATATATGTGTATATGAGAAAAAAGCGATGGTATATTGAAAAATGTGGGATCTGAGCATGAGGGAGGGACTGTGAAGTATGAAGAGGAAGAGCTTCTCAATAGCGTTAAGATAGAAAAGGCCAGAACTCTGATATGTCCTCTCTGTTTTGACATGCTTTTGCCCTTCTGGGTCAATGATCTTTTTGACTTGCACTTTTTCATAGTTGATAATCTGTTCATGTTGCAGTCAGTCTTTTGTCAGATTTCCCCGCACCCCCCCCTTTTTTCAACAGCTTGACCTTCTTGTATGGATTTCAGTTCTAGACACTTTTACAACAGCCAAGTTCAAACAGTGCTTCTCTACATCCCCATCACTCTCCTGAGATACATGTTCTAGTGTGTGATGAGTCTGCAGCTTCAGTTCCCTTCCTGGTATGTTTCATAGGGTGCCCAGTCTGAAGAGCTTGATGGCTTAGGGACTTGCCTGTTTCTAGGAAAGGAAGTATAAAGCTTGATCAAGAAGTGTAATTTCTGAGCTATTTATATTTGAGTTTATATTAGAATTATAATTGAGTTTATATTATGATTACACAGTCCAAGGGTAGGTTAAGATACAGAGCACTTGCTTTCTTGGCTGCGTCTCAGTCCAAATCTTCATTCACTGTTAATTACTGATTAGAAGACACTGCCCTAATTTTGTTGATACCATGATATAAAGACTTCCCCTTTTCCCTTGTACCCTAACCTAAATAGTATAAATCCTTTGCTAACATAGCTCATGTAAGTAGGCAAAACAGTTTGAATCATTATTTCTGATTAGCAGAAAATTCAGGAAAAAAGAAACTACGGAGTATGACATGACATAATTTTTTACATTATGTCATATTGATGGTATAATGAAAATAAAATTATATGGGTAATATAACATTAAAAGTTGAGAATTCAAAACCCCCCAAATAACCCTAAACATATAGGAAGGAGGATTCTGTGAGAAAAGGTTGAAGAGATCGTGAAGAGGTCATTCGTCAATAAATGAACAAGCAAAGAGAGTTATGTGCAAAAAGGGCAAAGGGAGCCTCCAGAAAGTCAGGAGGAGATTGTCATATGGCATTTGTTGTGCAAGAGTTTTTCATTTGGGATGTCTGATAATTTGAAATTGGTAAAAGTGAGACTAAGAGGCAATATCTGAAATGCTACTCTACTACTCTGTCTTCGGTACAACTTCACACTTTTTAATCTTAAAATTCCCAAGGCTAAGCTATGGTCCATTATGCCTTTGTACCTTCAGGAAAAGCACTTGAATTCTATGAAATTACACTGGCTACTAATCAGAGAAAAAGCCTTCTGGCTTGAGATCAACATGATAAAGGAGAAATAAGATAACTTACAGTTCAGTGTACATGAAAGCACTGAAAGTGAAATCCTAAACCCTAGTTTTAAATTACCAAAGAGGACCTATGGATACGGTTCTGGTAGTCATTAAATGAGAAAGAGGAATTTACTAGAGAATATAATTCTATTTTCGGTATACATAAATCTTTGACCTTGCTGCATTATTCACTCTTTAAAATTGAGGAACTCAAAAGTCTTACATTATACATAGGCTATTCTTTTAATTTTTTATCAGTACTTTTCTTGCAATGTTATTTTAAAGTCAACACAGCTAACAAAACCATTTGTTACTAATGATCCTAGTTACTGAATATTTGTGCCATACCTGAAAACTGTTTTGAACTGTTGTTGTTTACCGTGTTTTCCTTCAGATTTGCTAAAGGTCTTTTTTCGTGGAGGTAGGGGGGAGAAGTTAGTAAGAATGAATTTTCAACTATGGCAGAAAAGAGAAACAAATACAAGGTATGTTATAAAAACATTGTGCCTGATAAGCATGTGGTCATGACATCAGAATCGGTTGCTGTGATGTCACAGTGTAAGCAGTATCAAAAATATTTTTACAAAACACTGGGCAGGGTTCATCTCTTACTGGAATACAATCCAGAATAACTTTTTAGAAATTCATACAATTAAGATTCTGAATTAAGGCCAGGATTCCTGTCCTTCATGCATCTAGTGTTAGAGTGTTAGTGTTAGAGAATGAATATTATGTTTGTCAATACCTTTGATTAAGGTTGGAAAGAAAAATGCGTATTTTTATAAACTTATGAAAAAATATTGGTCATTAATGGTATAGCAAAAGATACTGTCATTGCCCACAGTTCTGTTACTTGTAATTGAATGTTATTAAAAAACAAAAACAACAAAAAAAGCAAAACCACAAAAAAGCCCCAAAATGACATATTGTATTTTCATTAATTTACTATCTGAGAAATGAATTCTGGAATGGATTCAGATTTCATCTACTTAATAAAGTAACTACCCTAGAGATTAAAAAATTAAAAACATTTGGCATTTCACCCTTTCTTTAAAGGCTAACATCAACTTTGTGTTGCTAACTTTTCCATATAAGCCAAAGCTATTCTTTTGAGATATAAATTTCTTTGCAGCTTTACTCAGCTATGAAATTTCTTTGACATTCTTAAGGCTCTCCTGTCTTTCAGAGCAGTCGCATGAAAGTGGATAGAAATTATGACCACTGGAAGAAAGCTGCAAATGGCAGTGAAATAGTGGGCAAAACTTGTATTAGACTACAAAAAATAACTTGATGCAAGTTATTCTCTACTGCTGGTGAGTTTAGTAAAGGTAGAGGGCTATGAGCAGTACAACAAATTTGGCCTATTAAGAACTTACTCCCACCACTATGTCATTAAAGTAATTACATTTAAATTAGTTTTCAAATGTATTGAATTCTTGTAAATTATCCTAACAAACAAAAGATGGCTCTTTCCTAGTTAGGTTATCACATATCCAATGCTTATGTTGCACTAAGTAATTTTAGTGATGTTCCTCAGAAATGCCAAACTGAATCCTCAATTGCCCAGTTCAAAGGAGACAATCTTTCTTCAAATAGATAATATTCTCATTATATAAAATTCCTCTTATTCATGGCACTATATGAAATATTAAGTGCATACTTCAAAAAGTAAACTAATGAGGGCTAAATATGTAATTTGTCTCACATTAAGTGGCAAATTTGACTTATTTTGCTTCCTTACATCCTTTAAACTGAGAAAGTAAAGTATCTGGTTGATTTCTTTATGGGCTTAATCTTTCTTTATGGGCTTAATCTTACTGAAATAGCTATAATGGTGTTAATTTCAGTGATTGCGTGATTTTATTGAAGGCTATGTGAACACTACTTCAAATTTTCAAGGTTAGAAATCTGGAAAACTTAAGAAAAAGTGGCATAGATTTCCTTAATATTTAATATTTTTATGGAGAATAGTACAGAGCGAACATGATATTTAATGGAGCCTCTATACAGCTGTGCAAAACAACTACTACTAATGAGCCACCAAAATTGCTTTAGGTATTTTTATAGTGATTAAAACCAGATGGTCGATAACATTTTCCACAGTATAACAGATTTAGTAGATACTTTTTGTGTAATCAAACACTGATTTACTTAGTTATAAAATGATTTTGTGATTGGATAAGGATGACAGACAAAAACAGGTTAGAGGAAAATACTTATCTCAGTAACATAATGTTATCCAGTTGAAGACAATAGCTAGTCTGGATTTGCATCAGGATAGAAGATAGCATTTAACCCACAATTCCTAGCTCTTGATTTTTTCAAAGTTATAAAGAGAATAAATGTCTTTTTACAGAAGCTTGACAAATATTCTCCACCATAATTTACACGCATAATCAGCTTTTTCTGCATAGAGTTACACCTGCTTTCTCCCCACTATTTACCAGGAGCCAAACCTATAATGCTGAAGATAAAACTTTGCAGATTTGCATACCTATAGCTGTGCTGCTGAATTAGAGCTATACACCTGACATGCACCTCCTATTGAAGCTGGTGCAAGTCAGCCCTGACTGAACAGTTTTGGAGCTTTTAGCATCATTGGTGCTCTCAAGTACTGCAATGAGACAGGTTGTATGTGTTCCAGCTACCAAGAACGAGAAACATGACTGCTACTGCTGAACCCAGGACAATGAGGAAGTGAGGAACTGAGGGCTATGCCTGCAGCAATGGTCAGTTCTGAAGAAGTTAATTTTTAGTGTCTTGCCTTTGTGATAGATTCTACATTCTCAAATTGGTGTAAAGTTGTTCAGTGAAGGGGTATAAGTTCCTGTATAAGTAAGGAGTTCAAATTCTATCCCTAACATATGCCTGAATAAAGCATGTATATTTAAAGCCTCTTTTTTTATATGATTTATAAATACCTCCTCTTGCACACTTAGTTACACAATCTTTTTTTAAATTTTTTTTATTTTTTTTTTATTTCTGGAGACCTATTCCTAGATTTTTTCTATTGCACAAAATTCTGATTATATTGTAAAAATGCTGCTGTCCCTAGCAGCTCAGTGGTTAATGCACTAATACAAAATTTGAGAGACAGCACCATAGAGCATGGAAGGGCTCCTATTTATACTTCAGACAAATTACTCCCACAACTACCATCTATTTCTTATTCTTTATCTGTGGAAAAAATGATCTGTTAAGGTAAAGCAAGGATTGTTAGGAGTTCCTACATACGGTATCCCACTTTTAACTCAAGGCTCAACAGATAAAGGAGAAAAAGATACTACATGCAAGAGCAGGTATACATCTTCAAATACTAGATAGGCACATGGATATTGGGAGGGACCTTGTATTCCATGTGAAATGCTATGACTTCTATAGGAGAGGTCAAAAGGCCTTGTAAACAACATACACACCAGAATTCATCATGTCTTGATCTTGGCAGAATTAAGTGAAAATTTAGTCAGATTTTCATCAAGTATAGCTCTGTACAAAACACTTCTCTGGAAATAACAGACCTGAAATACAAGGCAATTGATGCAGAAATTGGGGAATTAGAGGGTCGTGATTTTCATTGTACATTTCTTAAAGAGTATATTGAGCTAGATATATGTGTCTGTCTTTTTATAGTCCCACTCCTAAATATCTTCACTTTCTAGGATATTGCCTACCAGAGGCCATCCAAGAAGCCAGTTTGTGGAGAGGAATTGGTAGCTGTACCTTGTTTAGCTGTTAGTAAGCAAATCTGAAACCTATACTTTCAAAGTAGGTGGTGCATATGTAAGGAAACAAACTCATACTGTGGCTCTGTAACATGGGAGTGATTTTTCTTCATTTCTTCCTCCAGGAATGTCCTGGGCAAAAAGTGAAAAGGAGAAGTGAAATTTCTTGGTCTCCAATATAAATTCATATCAGTATCTGCAAATAAAAATGAAGCATAATGATAATGTAAGGATTGCTTTTGGGTTTCGTTTTGTTTCTGTCCTCAGACTCTTGCTTCTTTTAATATTTAAAACTGTTTTGGGCTGAAAGTGGGTGTCTCAGTTGAGTCCAACACAAAGTATCTACCCTTGGACGCTCTGGATAACTTTACAGTCTTAGTAAAACTGAAGTAGAATCATAGAATCATAGAATAATTAGGGTTGGAAAGGACCTTAAGATCATCTAGTTCCAACCCCCTGCCATGGGCAGGGGCACCTTACGCTAAATCATATCACCCAAAGCCTCGTGCAACCTGGTCTTGAACACTGCCAGGGATGGAGCATTCACAACCTCCCTGGGCAACCTATTCCAGTATCTCACCACCCTAAAAGGAAAGAATTTCCTTCTTATATCCAATCTAAAGGATGGAGTGGTGCTAATGGCAATCTTGGTGAGTAATTACATCCAAGGGGTTAAAATCTATTTCAGTGATGCTTTCTGTTTAATGGAATTGATCCTGACCCTTCCCTTGCAGATATCCCTGCACAGAATGGTATATAATGTCAACGCTGCTGTTCTCTGCATACACTTTGCTTAATTCTCTAATAGAACATGCACCTCAGCTGATACACTTGATGCAGTACCTGTAAAGAAAAGCAGTTCTAATACAATAAGCTGTGGTAAGACAAACATAAATCAGTTCTCTGTGTGTGTGCATAAACATCTGCCTTCTTTTCTCCCAGTAAAATCTCTGAATCAGAACCCAAACCCACATAAATCTGCAGCCTTCTGTGGAAGACACACCTGATTTACAACTTGTCCTTATTGGATAACTCCTCCTTTTGTCTGTCACTTACATGTTTTCTCTGTGGAATGCGAAAGGCACCTAAAAACTACAGAAAGATGTAACTTCCAAGTTGTACTCAACAGTTGTGTTGTGTGCAAGTTCTTATTGATTTGTTCATTTTCTTGGGTCTGCAATAGGTGTATGGAAAAAATCTTGGACATAGCTGTTGATAAAATATACTTTTTCTTAAAGGGAAAACTCAGAGGGATATCTCACAGGGCCTACCTTATACAACACTGACATGTTTTCGCTTTCAATCAACAATTCTGATTCATTCCACTTTTAATTAAGTACAGCTAACCAACTGTTGCTAAATGTATTATATTTCAGGGGGAATGGTGAAAAAGTAAAGCAGTGTCTTATGAAACTAGCTGAGCAGGGTAAGGCTTATCTGTACGTTGGATGCTAATAGAACTTACGAAATCAGAAATATGAGTAGTAACATTTTTTTCCTAGTTCACTGTAGTATCTTTTGTTTTCTTTTAAGATGATTGAGGTGAACAAAAAACCAAAAAAGTTGTTTCATTCATGGTGGGAAAGAGATTAGATATTTTTTGATCCTCCATCCTATTCTAAATCCAGTTCCTCAGTGCAAAGAATGTTTTCTGTGACATGTGCTGAGGTTTAAAGTGAAAGTTATAGAATATATATTCATATGTAAATTTTTTTTTATGCTGGAAATAGCATGGGAAGGGGAATAACAAATGGCAGAAATTAAAAATGATTTTATAGTTCCTTTTTATAAGAAATATTTCCCTAAACTGTAGAAACCAAGGCAGCTTGTTTTCTTATAGATTTGTCTCAAGACAGTTTAACTTTGAGGTCTAGGAAGGTTTAAGGTCATTCTGCAGCCTTCCCCTAAAGAAGGGTATTTAGTGTACCTTTCTCTCTATCTAGCTGCTTATTTTCATGAAGGTTGTATAAATACAATTATTTTTGAGACTGTTTCACATCTGTCAAATTCTTCTGAAATCATTCAGTTCGTATGGAAGTGATTGAAGACATATTCAGACACTGAAAATGGTACAGAGAAAGTTACTGAATCACTTTCAAGATGGAGTAGAACAATGGAAAATCCATAATAAAAGATCTGCACTGGACCTCAGAGGTAACAAAGCCTCCCCAGACTTGCAAGATGAATTTAGTGCATCAGATGTTCTCATTGGTTGGGCACATTAGATTGTGTTTTAAATGCACTTTATAATTTACTAATGGATTTCAGTGTTGACATTTTATTTCCTTCCTTGAGACCTGTTACCACTCCTATTATTGCACTTGCTTTTCTAGAATGAGTATTGATGTTACTATCATTACCTGGTATCTAGAGGTCATCCTTTACAGACTCAGAGTTGATGAAATCAATTTCTGATTTCTGCTTGATAACAGAAGCAAGAATATTAAGAGACAGAAAGAAACACAAACTATCTGACCTGCATCATGTTAGCTTTCTGAGGTGTCTTAGAAACACTATTTTGCAATCACTTTCAAAAGACCTTGCATATGTTATATGTGAGGTGTGAGCTGTCCCTGCCCATGGCAGGGGGGTTGGAACTAGATGATCTTAAGGTCCTTTCCAACCCTAACTATTCTATGATTCTATGATTCTATGTTGCAAGATTTGCAATAAACTCTTCTCTCCAAAAACTCACCCCTGACCCACTCAAAAAGTATTTTTATTGTTTTATTTTGTTGTGTGCAAAATAACTTTTCAGTGACAATGTTTGATAGCTTTATCCTGTAGTCTACAAAAAATGTTTTAAAACATAAATGGTAATGTGCTACTATCATGAATCTGTATTATAGTGTGCTTTCACTTTGCTAATCTGTGCATTGTTAAACGCTTTAGTATAAGCAAGACGTAAACAGTTTTAGAGCTGCACTGACTTTAAGTGAAAGGATGACAACAATACTTGCAGTTATGAGTTACTCTTCTGCATGGGAGTTTTTCTAGCTAGTGAGCTGGAAAAAGATATTACAAATCATGAAATAAATAATAAGCTTTAGAACTACTCATCCATCATTATATTTTGGAATTATTATTTTCTAAGAAGCAGGAGTCTTTAATGCCTCAGAACTCTTCCCGAAGTTCCTTGAGATATCCAATTATTCAGTGTAATACTTTATTCAGACACAACTAAATTCAAATATAGAATCATAGAACAGTTAGGGTTGGAAAGGACCTTAAGATCATCAGGTTCCAACCCCCCTGCCATGGGCAGGGACACCTCACGCTAAACCATATCACCCAAGGCCTTGTCCAACCTGGTTTTGAACACCGCAAGGGATGGAGCATTCACAACCTCCGTGGGCAATGCATTCCAGTGCCTCACCACCCTTACAGTAAAGAACTTCCTCCTTATATCCAATCTAAACTTTCCCTGTTTAAGTTTTAGCCCGTTACCCCTTGTCCTGTCACTACAGTTGCTAATGAAGAGTCCCTCCCCACCATCCCCATAGGCCCCCTTCAGATACTGGAAGGCTGCTATGAGGTCTCCATGCAGCCTTCTCTTCTGTTGGCTGAACAACCCCAACTTTCTCAGCCTATCTTCATACAGGAGGTGCTCCAGTCCCCTGATCATCCTTGTGGCCCTCCTCTGGACTTGTTCCAACAGTTCCATGTCCTTTTTATGTTGAGGACACCAGAACTGCACACAATACTACAGGTGAGGTCTCAGAAGAGCAAAGGGGCAGGATCACCTCCTTCGACCTGCTGGTCACGCTCCTTTTGATGCAGCCCAGGATACGGTTTGCTTCCTGGGCTGCAAGTGCACACTGCCTGCTCATGTTCATTTTCTCATCAACCAACACCCCCAAGTCCTTCTCTGCAGGGCTGCTCTGAATCTCTTCTCTAACTTCTCTAAATATGGAAGTTTGTTTTGAGTCTGTGGAATACAGTAATCATCTTGTTCCTTAATTTTCTGATTTCTACTTCATTTACTTTGTAGCCTCTACAGTCATGCTGAAAAAATAACAACAATGGATATCTAAACAGTCATTGTGATGATACATAATTCAAGTGACACAATTAGAAAAACAGTTCTTAGTAGCAGATAACATTGAAATGCCAAGCTAAAACTAAGCCTAGAGCCTTTTCATCATTAAATTCTAAAAGGAAAGAAGACAAAATAAACAGGATTGTCTGAAATATTGTAAGAAAAAAATCTGAAAGATTCTTTATTTTTTCTTTTAGAAATCACTATATAGTTCTAGTAAAAAGAATTATGATAGTAATGTACACCTTCTGTATTGGAAGTGTTTCAAAGTAAGAGTTGCTGCCCAGTGCTTTCTCTAGCCACCTTTTCTTTTCTTCTGGCCAATGGAACATCTGAAGGGAGGTGGTAACTGGAATTCAGGCAACAAACAATTATCTTTCACAACCCAATAAATAGAAACTTTGCCATGGTAGGTTTAAGTAGACAGGCTTTGTATTGACCTGACAGGACTTGGGCCTGAGCTGATTTTAGCTTCCTTTAACAATTTTCTAGCAGTTAACTCTTGCTTATCTGTTTTAACTCAAGCTCTGTATACATCATGTACCATAAAAGTCTGACATTGCTGGGGAGCAGATTATCAGGTTTAGCATACCAGCTAGCTAGGCAAAGAACAGCCCTTTATGCCAGCTGAGACAGCTGAAAACCAGTGGAAAAAAGTAGACTGTGATGAGAAAACATTTTAAACCAGATATAAATGGATCCAAGAGTGAGGAGGAAAAGAGCCCTATGACCAGCATTGTGCTGCTCCTGGTGGATAATTATGAATGTTGGCAACTCACAGTGACACCTCACAGGACATTGCTGCCTGGGGAAGAGCAGGAGTCACTGACCTTCTGACTTAGGAGGACATTGGAAAGGTGAGCATAACATGAGAGAAAAAGGAAAGAATATTATTCAGTTTTCTTTTATGGCAGTTTTATGGACTTTTAACATTATTATTAATGGACTATTGATCTTATTATATCTGTTGTACTTCAATTGGATAATCTGAATTTTAACTGAGCTAATACTTAATTTTTGGTTCCACTTGCAAAGCCTGTCCTACTTTTGCCAGCAAGATTTAAATCATAATACTTTTGGTAAAGCCCTTGTGGAGAGTGTTATTCTGGACCATACAGAAACATATTTATCTAACTCTCCCATTTTTAGCTTTTCCAATGTTTTGACTACTAGGTGGAGCTGTGGGCGGACTGGACCAAGCAGTGGACTCTGGCTTAAGAGTTCCCAAAATCAGAGAGACTGTAGCTGCAGGGATGTGAGGTACAGTTATTGCTGTCAGAGGAGCTTCCTGATATGTACAGTCAGATTCAGAGTCTTGTAAGGTGAGGAAGCAGTTGCTTAAGATATACAGGATGCTTGTGAAAAATATGGGTCTGGAGAGGTTTGTACTCTGTTTCCAGGAATTAAAGAGAGCACAACAGGCTTTGGACTTAGAGAAGAAGGTTGAGGAAGAAAGTTGCAATGATTTTCAGTTTGGTTTGGAAAGATGCAGAGGTGAACACAAATAGGGCAAGATGACTTAAGTACCTTATCTCCCATTTTTTCTGTGTTGTTTTATCGAAATCTACCAATTTGTCCAGCATAGCCATCAGATTTACTGTATTGTATTTTCCTATATCCTTCCTGGAATCCTTTCGGGGGGGGGGGGGGGGGGGAAAGAGTTACATTTACTGTGCAATTCAGAAGAACCAAAAAGTTGTTAAATTTGTGTAAGGAGTCTTGGACTGACCACCATGTAGTTTTGTTTCTTGCTAGTCCTTTTATATGTGACACAGCCTTTGAATTTTTTTGTATCTCTCAAAGGCAAGGTCTGCATTCTCAGGGTTTTGTTTTAGGAACCCCTGATCTTTCAAACATGCTAAGTTCCATTTGTCAAACACTTTCTCCCCTCCTCCCACCCTGCATTTTCTCTTGAATTCCTTTAATCCTCAGTGATGTAACCTTTAATTGGTAGAAGGGGAGCCTGTCTAGCAAATAGTATCACTAATCTTTTTAGAGCATGTACACTTCAATTTATAAAACCATATAATGGTTTGCTCCTGCCATGGACAGAGACACATTCCACAGCTTCCACTAGACCAGGCTGCTCAAAGCCCCATCCAACATGGTCTTGAACACTTCCAGGGATGGGTCATCCACAGCTTCTGTGGGCAACCTGTGCAAGTGTCTCACCACCCTCAGAATGAATAATTTCTTCCTTACATCTAATCTAAATCTACCCTCATTCAGCTTAAAGCCATTCCCCCTTGTCCTATCTCTACATGTTGTTGCAAGAAGTCCCTCTCCAGCTATCTTGTAGGCCATCTTTCAGTACTGGAATTGCTTTCTGTGAAACATTTCTGAGGAGGATACATCTGCGTCTGTGACTATATCCAACACAAAATCTGAATGTAAGTGGATATGAGCCATATACTGCATACTGTATCTGGTTATCAGCCAAGAATGAAGTTCAAAATTGGATTTAGTAGATGTACCTAAGGTGCAGTAATCAGAATATATCCCCTTAAGCTATGTGACTGTGAGTTGCTAGAAATTCATCTGTCTAGGCTGTCTCTATGTATGTGTTCTAATCTTTCTATCAAGGGATTATTTAATTTACACTGTTGTCCCCTCCATTGAAATATTTTTGGATTTCCTGCTTAAGCGAATACACTCATGTACTAAAATATGTAACTGTCACACAACTGATATTATGGATTAGTAGGGAAGGAGCCTGTCATGGTATGCTCTTTAACTGAAAGCTCCCCCTTCAAATAGACCAGGATTGAGCTACTATCATTATTCATCATCTTGCGATGTGCAAAATTTTGATGTGGTAAGAAGAGGTATGTAAAATTTTGTAAAGGGTTTAGAAAATTTACCCTTTCTCAAAATCAAAGTTGGTTTAGCAATAGCTGTAGTGTATCTGGATTCTCTTATATTTTTGAAATTCATATCCAGTAGTGTTACGTTTTTCACAACTGAGCTAGATCAAAATAATTCTTTACTTTGTTTTAGAAAGACTTTTAATGGAGTTATCCTGCATAACACATTTATTTCTTGGACATGTAGAAAAGTGCAGATTTTTTTTAACTCTGACTTATTAATCAGTGAACAATACCATACTTCTATGACTGAGCACCCCAGAAGAAGCTAAATGGAAACACTGCTTGAAGGACACATGCAATATGCTTTCCTGACATCTACCTATATCTTTTTGTCTCAAACAGTAGAATTCCCCTGAACTCATAAGGCCCACGTGAGCACTGAAGATGCATTTTTGGTGTGGAAAAAAGCACCAACAACCCATCTGAATCTATGAACCCAGCATTCAGCTAGCATTCAGCTGGCATTCATTCAACTATTTTAAATCATGTCAATAGGTAGTTCAGTGTTGTACCTCCATTGGCGGGCAATGTATGTGAAATAGGAGTCAATCATGTAAGTCTGTTGGATCAGCAAAAATGAAATCTAGTTTTCTTATTGTATTCATTGAAATCTAAATGCTACACAAGTACTACAATATCCACAAAAGAACATATTCCTAGGAAATTGATTTAGAGAAAAATGGAGGGGGCTCACATGCAGCTCATGTTTTCAATATTTCAGTGTTAAAAAATGTTTGGCTGGGCTCTTCTTGTCAGTTTTGATCTAAGTTGGTTAGAGACCTGAGTGTCTGTAACTGCAGAGAAATTTTTGAACCTGAAGTAGTTATGTGAAATAATACTTATTTTTCCACTTCTATAAGCTTTTTAGAATGATGGTAAACCATCTATAAAAATGCTTTTTTAGAATGAAGGATTGAAATTTTAGCAATGATTGAATCATGAGCTTCTGAAACGAAGTGTTTGTAATGGAAATGCTGACACAATATTAACCATAAAAGTTAGCATAGTTAGGATGAGGGGTTTGATAATGGGTCTGGTAACAAGTTACTAACTTTTTTCTGCTATAGAAGTCATGATATGACTATTTTTTTTAACTTTTGTACTATAGATTAGCATGTACATTTATATTCAGCTTTTAAAATTCACTTACAATTGTTTTAGCTTTCTAAAATAAAGTGTATTTCTATTCCAAGGTTATAATGGACTTGCTAATGGGGTATTGACTACTGTTGCTTATCATCCATCTTCTGGTGGATAGGTGATCATTACTTTTCACTTAATAATTCCCATTTTCCTGCACATTCACTTAAAATTATTTTTACTAGGAATTTATTCAACTTGCAATTGAAGATATCCCCAGCAGCAGCTAGTGCTTAATAAAGTTATTCTCTATACCAGATAAAATTGCAGTTTCACAGATTGCTCAGAATTAAGAACTGTTTTCTTATGTTGAGTTTTAGCAACCATATGCACATCTTAAGAAGTGAAATTTGGGTTTTATCAACTCAATTCATAAGGAAAATCCAATGTAATATTTATTTTAAAGAGGTTTGTTGTGCTACATGTTTCATTGAAATAAGCTCTTGTTGAGCATTTCCTGAGAAGAAAGAGTGAATATGATGATATAATTCTGTATTTTTATTCCTATTCATTGAAAATAAAAGCCAAGGACAATGTAATGTCTCCAAGGAGAGGAAGTTTCCAAGAATTTGGTTCTATCAGGGTCAGCACAAGAAGCAGAAAATGCAAGAAATATCCACTTCCCCACCATTTCAGTAAGTGTTTGGGGATAGCGCTAGCTTTTATTAAAGCCCATAATGCCTTCTGTTTCCTGACCAATCACGCTAATTTTGAGAAGCTACTCACCCTACACGTATGTATATGATTGCATTGCCAACAGCTGAAGTTGGTCTCCACCTTAGAAATGACAGAATGTGACATAAGAAGTACATCTCTTTCTTGTCTTGGGTCAAAACATTCACTCCTTAGGGCTGTTTTGTTTTCCTGAATTCAATTGCATAAATTCCCCACTTAGGTTATTGAAGAGCGACTGAGCACAGAGACTCAATTCTTTTATGATATTAAATTAGATCTTCATAAACATGTTGATTTATACTAGAAGAAAATTGTTGGAAAATTTTTATGGTCCAGATTATATTCTGCTTAAATTGTACTTCAGCTTTCAACAATGCTCCAAAAGAGAGAATAAGATTAAAAGTAGAGTGTAAAGCATTAAAGGTTTAAGCTGTAAAGAGAATCCTTTCTGTGATGAGAAATATTCCAGATTTCTAGACAGTGTACAGAGCCAGTAACCAAACTGAAGGAAACTCTTTGTCACGCAAGTTTAAAGTTAGTTTTATCTATGATCTGCCACTAAAATCATTCCCAGTTCCTGACCTCAGTTCCCATGACAATCTGTAGCAAGTCCAAGTTAAGAGCAAAAAGCTTTGTGCATACAATTTAAGCACGAGTATTCAATTATAAGACACTCTTTGTAGTGACTGAGTTTTTCCTTGTTACAGCTCTTAAGTTCCTACTGAGCTTTCTCTACAGTGACTGGTGTAAGTACCTGATATATTGCATAAAAATTGAACTTGCTAAAAAGAGATTGTCTTTTTCTATGTAGAGATCTTCTGAGACAGTGGTACAGTCTTCCAGCCTGCATGATCTCTGGTAAGCTTTTACAGACTTTTTCTTTTTTTCCCTCTGCATAAAGAATTTCTTTTAAGTTAGACCATAGTGAAAGGAACCATGATGTAGTGCAAAAGAAAGTCCTTGATATTCAATCAGTTGTAATCAAGTCTTTCTGGTCAATACTGAGAGACAGACTGAGCAGCAGTAATTATATACTATTTGGTATAATCTGGTAGCCTGAGGAATATTGAAAAGATATTAAGATCTGTGTTCAGATCCTACTATTGTCACTTTCTGATTGCCTGTTCTTATGAGCCCACACAACAAATACATATGCAATCTGTAAATATAAAATCCACAGGCATAGACATTTATGTATAGGAAGAGCAAACAAAATCAGGCATATGCAGAAGTTTTTCAAAAATAATAAGTTAGATGAGCCAGTGATTATTTGTAACAGGCCATTGTACCCACAAGTTTGTGCCAACTGGAAACACAAAATAGGAAGAATTAAATGAACTAAATCTACATTTAGATGCCTTTTTAAAGTATACTGCTAAAATGTGTCATTTCACCTCACTACATAGATCAAAGCTATTGATACATTTATTCTCCTGTGAGCGAAGGTCGTCAGGATACCACTTTGAAATTCATAGCTTGCTGCTCTGTAAAGAGATCTTATTTCAGAACTGCAATGTGCCTCCTCTATATAAAACGATTTTCACACCTGATTGCAACATTGTCATTTGACTGCCTAAGGTCAGTCGATCAGCAGGGTGATGTCAGCTGACTTCAGAGCTGGTAAGATATCCGAGCACCCGTTTTCTGATACTTTAGTTTAAACTTTTTATTTTTAGTTGTATACTTGAAAAAAATTATGTAAGGGATTCTCAGGTGTTAATTGTAAGCTGTGTGGTCCCGTATACTGGTACAGAGCATAGGGGAGCTAAAAGGAGCACACTTTGGAAAGGAGCACATAGAGAAAGCTGCTTAGAAGAGAGATGTTCCCTTACCTTATGTCTTGCAGCTCTGGAACAAGATCTGAGGAGGAGAAAAATCTGCAAAGGATGAACAATGTGGGGATGTCTGGTTACCCTGTGCGTTATTCCCCTAAGAATTAGAATCTGTCTGACCATAAAGTATACTGTTTTTATAAGTAGCAAATTACTCTGTGGAAATTGTTTTGCTGCATGTTAAAGACACCACCTACATCCCAGCATGACTCATCATGTAGAACTATCTAAGCATTAGGGAGATTCTAAAGAAACATAGAAACAATTAAAGATTGTCCTTGCCTGCTCTTGGTATGGAGAACCGTTTACTGAATGCCTCAAAAATTTGCTTTGTTTCTTGATTCATTTCTAAGAGCAGATGATGCAGCAGAGCAGCAATGGCACTACAAAACTTATTAAAAAAATCTGGTCCTTAGGGACTGATTTCATGGAAATGACCGAAAAATGCTCTTCAAATGTTCCACAGACTACACAGTATTGCACTACTTGCCTCAGTATTGTTACAGTATAAATAGATATTTTTTTGTGCACAAGACCATGGGTCCTGATGAAATCCATCACGGGTCCTGAAGGAGCTGGCGAATGAAGTTGCTAAGCCACTGGCCATCCTATCTGAAAACTCATGGCAGTCAGACAAAGTTCCCGATGACTGGGAAAAGGGAAATATAACCCCCATTTTCAAGAAGGGGAAAATGGATGACCCGGGGAATTACAGAGCAGTCAGTCTCACCTCTGTGCCTGGCAAAATCTTGGAGCAGGTTCTCCTAGAAGGCTTCCTAAGGCACATGAAAAACAGCAAGGTGCTTGGTGACAGCCAGCATGGCTTCACTAAGGGGAAATCCTGCCTGACCAATTTGGTGGCCTTCTGTGATGGGGCTACAGAACTGATAGACAGGGGTAGAGCAGTTGATGTCATCTACCTGGACTTGTGTAAAGCATTTGACACTGTCCCACACGACATCCTTGTCTCTAAATTGGAGAGACATCAGTTTGATGGAGGGACCACTTGATGGATAAAGAACTGGCTGGATGGCCGCACACAAAAAGTTGTGGTCAATGGCTCAATGTCTGGCTGGAGACCAGTAACGACTGGTGTCCCTCAGGGACCGGTTTTGTTCAACATCTTTGTCGCTGACGTGGACAGGGGGATTGAGTGTGCCCTCAGCAAGTTTGCCGATGACACCAAGCTGTGTGGTTCGGTTGATACGCTGGAGGGAAGGAATGCCATCCAGAGGGACCTTGACATGCTTGTGAGGTGGGCTGATGCCAACCTCATGAAGTTTAACCATGCCAAGTGCAAGGTCCTACACCTGGGTCAGAGCAATCCCAGGCACAGCTACAGGTTGGGCAGAGAAGAGATTCAGAGCAGCCCTGCGGAGAAGGACTTGGGGATGTTGGTTGATGAGAAAATGAACATGAGCAGGCAGTGTGCGCTTGCAGCCCAGAAAGCCAACCGTATCCTGGGCTGCATCAAAAGGAGCGTGACCAGCAGGTCGAAGGAGGTGATCCTGCCCCTTTGCTCTTCTGAGACCTCACCTGTAGTATTGTGTGCAGTTCTGGTGTCCTCAACATAAAAAGGACATGGAACTGTTGGAACAAGTCCAGAGGAGGGCCACGAGGATGATCAGAGGACTGGAGCACCTCCCGTATGAAGACAGGCTGAGGAAGTTGGGTCTGTTCAGGCTGGAGAAGAGAAGGCTGCATGGAGACCTCATAGCAGCCTTCCAGTATCTGAAGGGGGCCTATAGGGATGGTGGGGAGGGACTCTTCATTAGAGACTGTAGTGATAGGACAAGGGGTAACAGGCTCAAACTTAAACAGGGAAAGTTTAGATTGGATATAAGGAGGAAGTTCTTTCCTGTTAGGGTGGTGAGGCACTGGAATGCGTTGCCCACGGAGGTTGTGAATACTCCATCCCTTGCGGTGTTCAAGACCAGGTTGAATGAGGCCTTGGGTGACATGGTTTAGTGTGAAGTGCCCCTGCCCATGGCAGGGGGGTTGGAACTTGATGATCTTAAGGTCCTTTCCAACCCTAACTATTCTGTGATTCTGTGATTCTGTGATTTTTAAATTCATCTTAGTTTCTGTCACAGAAAGACAATTATAATCCCATTTACCTTTTAGCAACAAGAAAAATGCAAGGACGGTTCAATAACACTATGTGTTTTGTCCCAACAAAAAATAATGGAGTTGGCTTATTGTAATATTAACAAAAATAATTATCACAGTTGTCATTTTTAATGGGAACAATATCCAAGCCTTTGATCAGTGTTGCGGCACAGAAAATAATGTATCTGGAAAAATTAATAAAGCATATTGTGACACTGCATGTAGTACTGCACAAATTGATTTTCAGAATCATTTTGGTACTCTGCTTGAATAGTTGTGCTTTGTACTTTGATGATCCACGTTTGCCCATAGTTTTCTTCTGTGTATTGTTACCTGAAAGAGTTAAATTTTATTTGCTTTGTTGCTTGCATTTGTCTCTGTCTCTACGAACCTGGCTTTCACAAGCACTAAAAATTTATGCTGTTTCTGGATGAAGCACTCCTTTCTGCACATCTGCTAACTTGTATCTGCATCCACAGTGTTACATGAAGACAGCAGACCTCCTGCAGAGCAGAGCTCCATGGTATACTTGAGGGAAGCACTTCACCTTATAACACATAAGGTTCAGACAAATCTGCTTTTTAAAACATAGTTCACATTCCCAGGAATGTGAAGTAAGCAGATACTGGAGTGGTTTATTTGCATAAAGCATCTTGAGTGCCCAGAGAATGAGCCAGGAATTTCTTCTGAGGTATTCTGATTTTTTTTTAATATATATATATATATACATATACCTATATGTATATCTGCCTCTATATATCTCCTTTCTCATAAATTTTATTCTATCCCCTGTCTAGCATAGCATTTTCTCATCACAGTATATTCTGCAAACACCAGGGAAAAATTGTGCAGTATCAAGGGAGAAATGAGTTTCTTGAAGATGGTCAGATCCTTTTAGCTTCCGTTCTTGTAAAGCAGCAGTAACAAAATCAGTTCTATAGACCAGATTACTTCCCAAGACCCATGTACAGATAGTAGTTTTAGACTGAAGCTTTCTTTGTTTCAGAAGAAAATGTTTATAGCAGCACCTAGTAAGTTATTCCTACTTCATTGATCCCCCTGGAACCTTACACAGGCTGCCTCTATGGAGCATAGGATTGTTTGGTTTTCAGATAAAGATATGTTGGAAAGTAGAAAGAGTGCAGCATAAAGTGTGATCTTGGAACACCTTTTCTGTAGATTTATAAGCAGCCTTATCTCTTCAGCCACTTGGCTCCTGTGTGTCAAAGCTTTGAGGAGTATGAGTTGCACTGAAATCCATGAGGAACAGCTTGGGAGATAGCCTGTTCCCATGGACCACCTGGTAATGAAGTGAAGGCTTTTTAAAGCCACTACTTCAAAAATTTTGTTCATTACGGCTATTCTTTTAAAATTGTGGTAAGATGATGAAAATGTCTGGAGAGTTTTATCAAAAAAATGCTATATGCATTGTCAGTTCTGTGATGAGAAGGTAAATCCAGTCTGGGCAGATCAAATTGTATCAAAATTGGATTATGCCCTAAAAGCAACAAGCAGACTACCCAAGTAAGATATTGGGCTGTAACAGTCAAAGTACTGGTGTAATAGACTAATGCCATATGGTTTGTGAAGTATTTTCAAAGCATTTTTTTCTGTTATTTTCCATGAAACCAAGCCTCTACTTCAAATCCATGAATACCAGCATTTTTGTCAAACTTGTGGTATCACTGCTGCTCTGCTGCTCTCAAAATCTCTATGGTGTACATCTTCATGACTGACAAATGCAAAAGAAAGATGCCAGAGGCATATTTCTTGCTGCTGAAAGAAGAATTTTGTGCTTCCACATTTGAACTGTCAGCTGTGAGCTGTTAACAGGGCATGAAAGAATCAGGTACAGCATGACTGTGTGTAGCCCGCTCAGCTACAATACCTGAACAGATCATAGAATGATAGAATGGTTAGGGTTGGAAAGGACCTTCAGATCATCTTGTTCCAGCCCCTGTGCCATGGGCAGGACTTCCTCATACTAGACCATTTCACCCAAGACTCTGTCCAACCTGGCCTTGAACACTATCAGAGATGGAGCATTCACCACTTCTTAGGGCAACCTGTGCCAGTGCTTCACCACCCTAACAGTGAAGAACTTCTTCCTTATGTCTAACCTGAACTTTCCCTGTTTCAGTCTGAACCCGTTACCCCTTGTCCTATCACTACAATCCCTGATGAAGAGATTCAAGCATTTAACTGCTCACACAGACTTCAAGCTATCAAGAAAAACAACCATAAGTCACTTGGTAGATAACTGTATTGGTCATAAATCACAATATATGAACTTAACTGTTGAAGATATATAAGCTATTAAAAATCAGAAGATGTAATCAGCAAGAAGTACTGAATTGCCACAAATGTATCAGAAACAATGAAAAGGTTGAGTTTAGAGAGAAACAAAAGTAGCTATAACAATAGCAGGGACAGGGACCTGCTTTTGAGACAAGACGCTCTTCAGCTAAGCATAATAACAAAAAACTTTAGGCAACTGCATTAGAGGAAGGTTTAGTCAATAGCATCCTGCATTTGAAAACCTCACTGTGCCCCTTGCTAGTTATTTCTTTTTCTCACGAAACATAGGATAACAGCAGAGGCAGCAAAGGTAGAGGAAGCAGCTGTCAAAACAGTTTGAAAGCTCCTCCCTCAGGAAACATCTCCTGGGAGCTGCATTTTCTAGGAACCTCTTCTGGTGGCTTGCTGCTGCCATTGGAAGTTAACTGCTGGAAATGTTATCTAGAGAAAAGCTTTTCTTACTACAAGGATGGTCAACATGGGCACAAGGGCCTAGGAAGATTCTGGTACTTCCATCCTTGTGTCACTCATGGACATGGCCATAAGCAATATCACCCTATCAGTTCTGCTTTGGGTGAGGGGTTGACCACTTGACCTCCAGACATTCATTCTAACCTAAATGGTTTGAAGATCTTCCAAATTGCTTACTAATAGCATAACAATTAAAATATTTTGAGTGACCATCACTGTTTGGTCTGGAACCTTGAATTATTTGTGAGACCTTAAAACAAACAAAGGCAAAATCCTGCCTTACTATCTCTTCAAAGCATGTCTAATCTAAGAGTCAAAGTTGCTTTTGTTGATGTAGTGGCATTAGATATTTATTTGAAAAAGATTTCTGCAATGGCTTGGAGAACATCAGTTTGGCTAGAATTCATCTGTTGCTGTTGAGTATTAACAATGTCTTTATCTAACCAGAGATGTCGCACTCTGTGTTTTACAATACCTGAGGTAGTTGTGTATCTGATGTTATTGAGCTTGGTAACACACAAAACTGATACCACCAGGGGTTACTTGAGTTGGGGTGAGTGAATTTTATTGCTCCTTTTATTTCTATTGTTAGAGGGAGACATATTAAAAAATATAGAAATGTGTGTGGGTTTTTAACACTGCGTTTATTGATGTTTCATACAGTAGTCTGATAAACAGAATTTATAGAATTATAAAGGTCGTAAGCAGTCTTTCCTTGTTCCCACTTTTATTTCTGTTCTGTACATGCTGAACTGAGAGACTTCATGCCAACCTAATGCATTACTTACTGAAGAATCTTTCCAACAGATAAATTCAATAATGAAGTAGTTGGAAGGCCTGTATACTCACATTTGTAAATGGGAAATGTAACAGCAATGGCATGTTGTTATTGATTTTGTAATAAGCTTCACTAATTAACTAACTAATAGGCCAGCTGGAAGTCAAAAGGAGGTGTTTTGTTTGTTTTTTTTTTTTTGCACACAGGTCGAGAGAAGCAACATTACCAGTTGAAGTATTGGAATTTTGTTTCATTTCAAAGGCAAATGCTGGAAAAATAAACCATTCTCAAAAAATTGTGTAGAATTATTTTCCACAAGGGCAATAAATAAGCTGAATCTCTACAATGAATCTTTTCTCTGCAGAAAGGTATGTGTTTCTACTTGACTTGTTTAAATTAATTTTCTTTACTGGGAATGCCATCCATTATTTTGACATATTTTATGGTGAGTAAAAATCCTTGATTGCAGCTGCATACCAAAAGGAGGAGTTTTGCTACTTTTCACAAAAAAGCTATCTTCAAAAATGTCAGAGGCCATTTAAATGTCATTACTTGTGAAATACTTTGAGAAGGCTCCAAAATGAGCTTTTTTTGAGATGTCAACTCTTGAAAAAATAATAATGATAATAAAAATGTATCTGTCTAGCCACATTGGAATCACTTTTATACAGGTTTTCTTCTATGCATATGAGAAAACGTATTAGACAAGTGCTCGAAGCCAGAGTGCCCCCACAAGTAAATACATTTGACCATTTCTCACAGAGAGAAATTCATGGGTTACTTCATGAGAAAGATTAATGGACTTAGTTTGGTTACTTTCCCATGGATAGAAAAAGAGAATGCAAAATTGCTGCTATGTTTGCTTGGTTTTCTATACTGAAATTTCTAAGATACTGGTGGAAATTGTGAAATGTTTTAAGTTGCTTCATAGCTTTATTATCTGTTTTACACAAAAATCTAGTACTCTGATAGTGAAACTCTGCTACCTTGTGTACATAGAGCTGACATTTTGGAAAAGTAACAGAAAATTGTGGGGTTGTTTTGTACTATTGGTTATATTTATGTATCATTCTGGGGACCTTAGCAAAGTTTAAAATATTTATTTACTACTATTTAGGTTAATCAATTTTGAGGTAAGATATTAGAATCACTATGTTCATCTTGCTCTGAGTTCCTTTGCCATAGAAGCTATGGAACTTCTGTGACTGAAGATCAACAGTGGTGAGTAGTTGCTTCTTCTAGACAACTACCCTCAACCTGTGTGCTTTTTATTTTCATTGATGAACGATGCTTAGTAATCTATCTCAATAGCTGATTGCACTGTCTTTTAAAAAAATAAGCAACACAATTTATATTAAAATTTAATCCAGAACTTGTACAGATAACATTATATCTTAATTTGAGAAATAGAAGAGGTTTCTTTGTCTTTTATGTCCAGGTTGTATGCTTCTCTTTAATGAACTAAATTGAATGAACTTCTTAGCTCTCTGTAACTCAAGGTTTATGAATCTTTAATTATTCTTGAGGGTTTTTCTGGGTTTCTTGTTTTTTTGTTTTTTTTTTTTTTCTCAAATTTATTGATATTCTTCCTGAAATGTGGTCATACCTGTATGTAGCTCTCTGATAGTATTCACATCACTAGCACAGAATATGCAGAAGTGATATAACCTACCACCATGGCCTACAGTTCACTGTGTGATAATGTTGTCTTCATGCAGGCTAGATGAAGTTGAAATAGAGTAGTGCCTAATAATCCCACTTCCTGATTTTGGGAAAGTTAACTTACATTTAGATACCTGTTTAAGTATACATGGAAAAATTCCCTGCCTCCAAGAAACTTTGAAAATGTCTTGAGCCTTCCTGAAGCTCTTGAGAAACTATGAGAACAACAAGTATAGACACAGCAGCAGATCCTAAGGAAACCATGGGCATCCTAGTAGCATAGTACAGAGATCCTTGAAGCTAGCTGGGATTTCTGCTTCAAGACATCTAAACGAATAAAATGGTCTGTGGAAGGGTGCCTGATCTGCTGCCAGTGCCATGCACTGAAATGATGCTGTAATTCCAGAGCAGGGGCATTCAGCCCCAGTCACAGTTCTGCAAGTAAGTTACATTACTGTTTCTGCAGTCAGTGCCAACTTAGATAACTGAATTTTGTTGTGTTTTTTTATTTTTTTTATTTAAATATTCTAGCCACATCCTGTAACACTACATACAATCAAAATGACAGTGAACTGTACAAGAGAGTACCCAAGCCTGCCAGTTGATTCTCTGAATAAGCATAATTTCTGGACCTTAATATTTCCTACTATTTCTGTTACTGCATTGTAGGAAACACCATGCTAAAACTTGAAAAAATGCAAGAAGAATTTAATCTTTGGGCCATGACTCATAGGTTGATACACTGATTAGAGAAGTTGATCTGCTCAGAAAATATTTCTGAGCATGTTTATATTTTACTGTATTGACACAGACTCAGTGAGGGTGCCTGTTGCTGTGTAAGACTTTGTGATTATCCCATAGCAACCACTATACCTCCAACTGATGATTTCTGTGTAATATTCTATTGCTTTATTTCAGCAGGTGATTTTCATTTCCACATCTACAGTTTCACTTTGCTTTCATTTGACCATAACCCAGATGCAGTGAAATCTGTTTATGCTTTTATGCTGCATGGCAGAGCAATATGAAATGTATGCCAAGCAGCAAACATCAAGTAAAGAAAAGCATTTAACTGTTTTACAAGTCAAGATTATAGTAGATGACTTTCTATCACCTTGCTTGCTTTTAATCTTCCCATCATTATCAACTCCTCTGTTGGCTTTCTGCTTTGTGGGTGAGAAGGTAATGAGAAGTGAGAGATGGCCACTGCTTTCCAAAATCTCCTATGAGGAAGTCCTGCCAATATATACTGAAAATGGTGTAACTGATAATGAAGCAACAGGGAAAATACACCTTCTCTGGCAGGGGTTAATTGAATTTGTCCTTTTCCCTTTGCTTTACATACTTCCTAGTTTAATATTTCCTTCCTTTTCCCCCAGGAGGTATCAATACCTCCTAAGGGACACTGCCTTGATGGCATTATCCTGGACACATCCATCTGGACCTGGAGTAGCCTATTACCTATTGCCTAAAATAAACCCCTGGTGTAGCAATTAGTTATTTTCTGTAGGAGACTCTTCCTGATTTAATTCAAGGAATCCCTGCTTTCAGGCTTGTTTACTGGTAAGTAGAGGAGTTCAAAATTGAAGTGTTTGAATCCTAGACTGCAGTAAACCATGCCTTTATTGCCCATCTACAGGTTCCCTTGGCAGTAATGCTTTTTCCAGGCTAGGTTTAGATTTGTTTCAGGCAAGGTGGAGACTTAATTTTCCAGTAAATTGGCATCACTGACATTTGTGAGTGAAAAAGGGGCAACTCACAGGTGAGCCAAGTACGTTAGCTCTCAGGTCAAAGCAGATTAATAGTAGATCCAGAGTACAGATTGCTCGACAGGGACCTTTATGGAAATACTCAGGGAGTGCTTCCTGTGTGTTACAGCTCAGGAATGATGGGTGTTCTTTTTATGTTTTTACGTCCTACTTGAATGTAACCAGGTATATTTATTCCTTGACACCTGATCTTGAATAAAAAAGGAGAGAATGAAATGAGAGAAGAATATATAGTATAAGATGTGATAGGGTTTGTTTTGGTTGTTGTTAAAAAAAATAAAATAAATAAAGCAACCTTAAGAAAAAGTTTTCGTTTATTTGATTTTTTTTTCTCTCTGTATTTTTCCTGTAAAAAACATAGCATATATGTATCAGCAGCATAAGACATGGGTGTATGTGGATGGCTTCCAGGGCAAATTCAGTAAATTTTTCAGTATATTTTGGTTGGATTCTCTGCTGATAACAAACTGGAGCAAACTTGTCATATCAGGAACAATGTGCAATATGTTAATATTCTGTGCAGTTTCTAGTAACTGCCTTATTTTGAAGACATTTAAATTTGAACCAAGATTCCTCTATTAGCCAGTAAAAGATTTCTATTAAAATTAAATTATATGGATCAAGATTCTTGTCAAAACTCACTAAGATTTCTGATTAAAAATCAGCAAGATCCATGCTATCTTATTTCAACCATTTGCAATAATCCAGATTTTTGTTTAGATAGTAAAGATGGTGATATCATGCATTACATAAATTTTTCAGGAGTATTAGAATGATTTTAGCTTATAGTTGATTTATGATATGTTTCACTATTTGATTTGTGTGTGTGTATGCATGTTTGTGAAGCTCACAAACCTTGGGCTCTATTAGCTTCCCCACAATTATTTAAAATATTCTGGAATGGCAATTTTACGCCTGAGAAACAACTCTGGAAACTTCCTCTGAAGTAGAAAACATATTATGAATTCATATACATACATATATAGTTTTAAGTTTTCTATGTGGGATAAATGAGACTGTCAGTATTTGAATTGTTCTGTCACAGACAATTTAACATTTTTAGTGTTCTGAATTTTAGCATATTCGGAATTACTGTAAGCCTGGTCCAATAAACAGATTGCTGCTTTATGGCTTGTTTGTTACATGTTTTATTGATCCTTACACTTGACCTCCAAGCATAACTGTGAACTATATTAAAAAAAAATCAAGAAGAAATGAAAAAAATTAAAATTCAAGAGACAGCAAATGTCTCAGTCTATATGGTTTGAGTACACAAGAATAAATTTATATTATAGTAAGACTGGCTGGAAGCAAAATTAGAGATAGTAGAGTGGGTAAAAAGCAATTTGGAATCCTTGAAGCTAAGAAGGGATTGCTAACTCATCCTGAGTGTATCAAGAGATACACCGAATGGAATTGCTATTAATTCTTTAAGTCTATCAATCAGCCACTTTCTACTTACAAAACCTGTTGAAACAGAAGGCCTGAGCATGATAACATGTTGGATTTCTGCCCCTCAAGAATAAGCAGCAAACACCCAACTTCAATATTTTATTTTATCTTTTTTTCTCAATATGCAAGCCCAGTCCAAAGTACTGAATGATATTTAAACTCTGCTTTGAAGATAGGCTTTCTCATTGATTCAACAGTATTTAAAGCACAAGAAACATCAGTTATTTCCCCTCCTAGTCCAGGGTGAGTGGCATGATACTTGTAGTTCAGAAAAGGTCAGAACCTTGCCCGGTACTTATTTGGACAGAATACTGTTTGAAATCAAAGCATTGGCATTCAATTTTATAAAATCAGATCCCACTCACAAAGTCTTTATGAGTGAGTGCTTGGTGGTTTTGCAGTTTATATCCTCAGGTCTCCAATTTCTATACCCAAATAATGGGGACTGATTAGTTAGGATTTCTAAAAGATTCAGTTGAAGCATTTTGTCCTGATTCCTTCAGGAACTTTTTGTCAGAGACAGAAACAAAATCTAATATTCCATGAAAGTGTAGGAGAGTAAAAATTCTTAAGTCATATGGTTATTTTTTCTTCCCCTGAAGTATCTCTTTTGATTTGCCACAACCCTTCCAGCTCCTGAAGGAAATGAAATCAAGATCATTCTCTTCAAAGTAGAGACTTGTTATTTATTGAATGAGTAAAATGTATGTAATTATGTAATTTACTCTATTGTAATTCAGAAATACAGAGGACAGAGACGAATTAATTTAAACATGCCACCTTAATTAAACACTTGTTTGGCTTTCTATTTTCACCCAGTCACCTGAAAAGCTTCTGGAGTTGCAGGTGGAATGTTTGTTAACACTGCTCATGCTATCCTGTAAGTAGAGGCTGCTGACAGAACTTTCTTTTCTTCTTCATCAGGCCAATATTATTTCCACATGTATCATGTATTTTATGAGCAGGCCTTACTGCTATCCTTTATCACTGGTCAGATTTTACTTTTACATGCTGGCATAGGCTTGTGTGGTCTTCCTGTCCAGCTAGGGTGGAGAATGTTGTCATGCATTTCTTCATACTTCATGCTTCTTGATAGCAGAGTGCTTCTTTTTGAACTCTTTATTGTAGGTTTTATTGATCCTAATTTTGATCTTTGTGCAGTCAGCTGGTAAACATGAGGAATGAAAACAGAATTATAAGTTGTCAGGCTTACACTAAATTCCTTTCTTGGGAAGGACTTCAAGTTTAGACTAATTTTCTTTAAAGCTTTTTTTTTTTCCAAAAAGACACAGAAATGTCATGGCTCGAGCCCCAGAAGTGATCTTTCCATAGGCAAACTTTCATGATTGCAGTGGAGTTTTATTTGGTTGGGTTCACAATTCTTTGTGATTCTGCTGACCAGGCAAAAAGTATACCTTCTTCTTCATCATGCTTTCAGAGGTATTTAACACCACAGAAACATCAGCTACAGTTTTGGATTTTAGCAAGCCTTCTAAGAGTAAAGTGAAAACCAATCTATTTTTTTTAGGATAAGAGAGTATTGTGAATTGTCAAACTGGGTCTTTCATTTTCTTTTAGCTAAAAGTAAACAGGCTGTGATTCTAATAGTTATATAGTCTTAAAACAACACTTTATATCAATTTTCTTCATGTTTATTTGACACAACTTTGAGTTCAGTTTGTACCTTTTTTTAGTAATAAGGATACTAAGACATGTTAAATTAGAGGTTGAACCAGATATCTGTTTCTATGATGCTCAGTACTCACAGCATTTACATACTTTATCTACATGACTCTAGCAGAAACACCATCATGTACAGTATCAGTAATTCAGTATATATGTTTCTTTAACAGTCAGGTGAAAGGAAACACTGACCTTGCCTCCAGTTCCCTAAAATCCAGGTCGATTCAATAAATTTCCTTACCTATTGTCCTTTTCACCTGCAAAGATTATACTTGTTCCCATACAATGCTAGATAAAAACCACAGTAAAAGCTGTGAATGTCTTTAGTTGTCATCGTTTCAGTATGAAAAATAAAGATTCACAGACCCTGCTGAGCTGGCGATAGAATAAAAAATGGATCATTAATGCTCCTAATAAAATACAAATTGTCATATTATTTTTTAAAGTGCAGCCAGTTTTGGTCTTTCTTTTTGCCTTCCTGAAAATGTCAGCTCTGACATAGTTCTTCATTCTCACATCACTTTCATTTTGTTTTTCAGCTTTGACTTAATTTATAATTAAAAAAAAAAATCATTGATTCACTGACTTGCTGATCTGTTCACCAAACAGTTCAAATGAAGCAATTATCCTATCGACCTCTTTGCATTTTATGTTTGCTTTGCTTCCACTTTCAGTCTGGATGCTGTAGTGTTCTGCTTTTAGGAGGTGTGAAAAGTTTTGGAGTTGCAAATAAGCATGCTGTGATTTTTTATGCTATTCTATGACTTCTCATTTAGGAATTTAAGATTTTCTCCTCTCCATCTTAGCTGTGTTTGAAGAGATGGTTGATTTAATATCAAAGCCCTCCTAGCAATTAGTAATACACTACTTCTGCATGGCTGTTAGCTCCTCTGTAGGAGCACTTTGCATTTTCCTTTCATATTTGCAAGCTTTACAAAGATGTTTTTCTTGTTTTTTCTTAGTAGTCTTCTAGAAAGTTAACAAGGTAAATAATTCTATCTACTCCCTAACAAAGTTTTTTTGTTTTTTTCTGAAAGAAAACCGAATTTGCTCTTTTAGTCTTCCCTCAGAAATGGCCACGAGTCTGCGATCCTGTTTTGCTTGTCAGCCTTGGAAGATCATCAAAATTTTTCAACTGAAACTGCAGGATAACGTGCAGTTTTTGAGCAAGCCCCTTCAGATCACCACAATTCACTAATTACTCTGCAAATATAGGCCAAAATGAGTTGACATATAGATTTAATTCCAGTTTCAGTGGTTAATATGATGAACAAAAGATTCGTAATTATTATGAAAGCAGTTCTTAGAAATCAGTCTAATTAGGACTTTTGTTTGCTTGCTAATGTTTTTTAAATGTGAATATTCTGCTTCTTCATTTCTTTGGAAGTTACCACATCTTTAGTTGCTATAGCACCATCTTATAAACATAAATAAGAAATCAGCATAAAAAAACCCTCTCTGTCTGCCTAAATGCCAGGTACTTTCTGAACTGACTTATGCCAGTGACTGGAGTTAGATTCACACTTATTTGTATCTGAAAATGCATGGACACAAACAGAAAAGCTGATTGTGCAACATTTTGAAGAGCATACTGCCTCCCAGTCTGCCTGTCTGGCTGTTCAAGCAGGATTTTTAATATCTGGAACTTCTCAAGAAGCTTATATATGGTTTTTACCCCAATAATAATGCACCCTGGGGAAGTCTAATGTAACATGATCAATTAAAGAGAGGTAATAATTTTAACTATTTACCTTGTTATTGATTGATGGCTTGGCTTCACGAGCGAAGATTTGGGAAGGGCTTTAACCATGCTTACTACAAGCACGATGACCAAGGGCAAGTGGGATATGCAAATCTGATTGGAAAAAAAAAGGTGCTTCGGCAATCAGGAAGTGTCCGACCAGGACCTTCATCTCCTGTGCAATCTCGAGCTACCCATGTGCTGGTCTGCCCACATGCAAGGTTGGATCTGCAGCTTCTCATGCACCTTGTCACCTACTGCTTCGACCCTTGCCTGTCCATACAGACAGGTGAGAGTGAGCCCTTCCAGCCTGTACAGTGGACTTTTTAGGTGAGGCGCACCTTGAGCAGAACTGGCCCTACCCTTTACACCTGAGGTTTAACTGCCACAGCCTAGTTAGCTGGATGGTGACAGCAAAGTCTACAGGTCATAGGTTTTGTAAGAGTGTCCTTCTCTATGATGGAAGACCTTGCAAGGCCAGATGAGCTCCATCAGCCCGGGTTTGAAGATAAGAGTATTCCTTCTCCTATAAGGAAGGCCTGTCTTCGCGAACAAAGAATCAGGAAGGGCTTTAACCCACACATTCTGGACAAGACTGTCATCTTCTGGGTCAATCTTGGGCGACCAATGATGCAACAGCACAACATCAAGCATCTAGGTGGGATTCTTAGAGTTGTTCAGTCATAAGCCCGCAGATGGTAGCCTCGTGCCAGTGGCTCCTCAGCCAAGTGCACGCACCAGTGGTCTGAACCTGCGGTTCCTCTCATACTGAGCAGGATTAGTATTGCAACAGCACATCAGTAGGGTAAAATTAACCTGTCTCACGTTACCTTGTTAAAGTAAAGCCATAAACAGCAGATAATTCTTTCTGTTGGGCTAAACATGCCAGCAGTACCTTGATAACACTTTGGTGTCACTTACTATGAAAGTCTTTCACTTTAAAACCTATGTAAAGCATGATATTTACACACATATACAAACACATGCATATGTGGGAGAGCACGTGGCGTTTTTAACTCTATGTTTTCTTAGGCCAGTTTTATAGCTGTGTAGTATAATTGACTAAAATAGAGTTATTTTTGATTTACAGTTCTGCAGGTCAAAGGACAATCAATGTTCGTGTAATTGATTTTTTGAAAAACATTGAAGACTTTTTGTGTATCAGCACAGTGAACCTGTAAATGATCTGTGCTCTGGTATATGCGCTGGGGAGACAAGGATTTTGCATTTTCAGTGGTGATTTGTAGTCTGAAATAGAATATGGTCAGTAAACAAGTCTAAGTCATAATGTTGTCCAAACTCCTGACATGATGGGAGAAATTAAGGTAGGGGTAACTTATAATTGCAGATGAAATACAGTGAGGAAATGGTGACTCAAATTTGGCTGTGATTAAGGAAAAGATCCCATCAGGTTCTCCTATGATTTGAAAGTGAATGATAAAAAGGTACAAAAAAATGTCATCACTGATCACTGCGCAATCGTCTGTTTGTGAGAAACGACATATGTGAGAGCATACAGAAGTCTCTGTCGATAAAACCTTTCCCCTTGATCTTGTAATCCCTTCAAGTTCGAGGTGAAGCTATACCATCTGTACAGTTTCATAGCTGTTTTTGTACAGAAAACCAGAAATTTTGGAAGAGGTGAAATATTTTTCTCTGTGCCACGGCTCTTGGAAGTTAACTAGATTGTATTAAAAGCAAGTAATCTGATTTTCTTTCAGCTTATGCAAGGAATCTTAAGAGTTACCATATTTTGGAATACTTTTCTGCCTTTAACAAGGCACTATCAGGTGATACCTCATTTCCTATATACTACTTTCAGAGATGTTTGAGCAGTGTAGGACATCTATCGTACTTACTATATGCATGAATTATACCTTTTACCTGTACCTAGAAAACTGGATGCTTGTTTAATTAAAGTTTCTGCCAGCTCAGAGTCAAGATTTGATTTGCAGGATTAGTCCACATTTTACATTAATATCCTTCCTACCGTGCAATTAACCGTACTTCAATGGGTTGCTTTCAGTCTGTTCTTTTTTTGTTTTTTGTTTTTCCTCTAAGTAATTAAGTATCCATTGGTCCAAAGAGAGTAACTCTTCTTACCTGAAATATACCAGAATCAGCCAACTGCTTAAGTGCAGATACCCGAATCTGAGCTGCTGGCTGTTCTTGCCTGGATTTGAAATGATGTAATTAGTGAGATTGGTCTAAGCAGAGAATTTTCCACAGAATATTTTAGTATTGCTTCCTTTTTATTTTGCAATAGGAAAAGATACTATAATCAAGCAAATTCCGCATACCCATAAGCACTGTTGTGCCACATTTTGGAATGACGGTGGCCAGTAGCAGTATCTCTCAAACTGATCTTTGTGGTCACAGGTATGTTGACAAAAGCATTTGCTTATGCAAAATGCGGTGAGTAAAAGAAAATAATGGGAGTGTATTCACATCATCAATGTGGTTGTCTAAGTTAGGCTGATTTCCCTAAACCTCCTGCACCACTGAGACTTGCTCATCAATTCTCCAGATATTCAGAATAGTATATTAATTTTGTTTCTCTGAATTGCACAGAGCAACAGCCTTCCTTCCTCCAGTGACTGCAATTTAGGTCTAAGGAGACTAATATGTTAACCAGCCTCAGATAGACTCTGGGAATTCAGATATATGAATATTCATCATGTCAATGTGTAAATTTCTCTTACTTTCTGTTGCAGTGCCTAGAAAATGGAAAACATTGAAAGGAAAATCAATATGTTACTCAAGAATGGAAAGTGAGGACTTACAGAATTGCATTAAGAAATTTTTGTCCTTGTTAAGATACTTCTGGTCATCTTTGAGATAATTCCTTGTTCTTTTGTGAGGTGTTGAAACATAAGGATTTTTTTTTTATTTATTTCACCTTGAGTGACTGCTCATAGAATTAAACAGAATGAAGTCCTGCCATTGTTTGCATTTTAGGAATCTTTTTCCTTTTGGGAAATAATACTGCCTTTGCTTACTCTGAGATATAGTAAACTTGAGATGCAAAGGCAAGATTAAATCCTAACAAGTGTTTCCTAAAGTGCTGCAAGAATACAGATACTTTTTAAGATTAACTCTCAATTAATTACGTTCTAGATCTTTGCTTATCTAAGACACAACTTCAGAAAAGTGCATTTCCAAGGTTATATACAGGGATATAGTTCTGTTGCTGGTTACATTGATTAGAAGAGTCTAGGACTTTTTAGATTGTGTCAGAATCACATACCTGAAAGCATGTTTTGCCAGAGAAACATTTTGGGTGTAAGTTTTTTACTAGTTTATTCAGGAGAAATTAGTATGTCTAAATTCAAGTTCTTTTACTCAAATAATAAGCATTAGCATATTAATTCAAGATCTTTCCTGTGGCAAGGTGAGTAAGAGTATCTTTCTCCTTTTATACTGGTTATGTGTCTTATTTCTTCTTTGGGTAGTGTTGACTCAAGTAATTTACCATGTGCAGTGGAAGCAGACCTGAAGAAAAAAAAGAAGAGATACAGTGTTTATTTTGCAGAGCTTCACTTAATCAAATACAGTGAAATCTGTGATGTCGCTGTTTTCTGTTGTCTTAAGACCATTAGTTGTCTTAAGACAAATGAGAGATTTTAGGTGACTGATTTGAGGCCAGTGTCATAGAAGATGCACAAAGACAGGGACGAGGATTTTTCTCTGTTTCACCTCAGAAGATCTGGGGAGACTACTACAGTGATATAGTTGCAAGCAATATTTTGACCTAGGTCCTATTTTCACACAAACTCTTTAAAGCCGTATGATACCTCTCAGACACCAGAGGTAACAACTAGACCTGCCACTTTCATTACAATGAAGAAAATGTCGTTAGCTAAAAGTTGCATTTTGTGGGAAAAGTATAATATGGGAGAAATAATGAAAGAGATAAATCTACCATATGGGTTTTTTTGTCACCTAATGGCTAGAAGTAGTGTCCAACAACTGGCAGTCCCTACTGGAGAAAGGAAGTAAATCAAGGAAGATGGTAGAAGTTATTACATTTGCAGTTATTTGTAACCTTAGAAAATGGAAAACCTAAGAACTTGGCAGGAAACTTTGATGTATAGCATAAGTTTTTTGTGTGATTTGCCTCAATTCTGAAATAAATGCTTAGCAACTGATATTCTAGAATAAAGTACTACGGTTAGAAAAAATATTTGCAACTTTTCTGTACTTGGACTCTTACTGAACTCTTGTCATATAGATGCATATAAGTACATAGATTTAGATTTCATTGCTATATGGATTTGTGTACTTGTTACAGTAAAACTGTATATTAAACTGAAAATTTTGTTACTGGGTCTACTAGCTATAAATATTTCATTTAACTACAGTTTGAGAGTTATATTTTTTCTATTATTTATAATAAAATATAAAACTTGTACCTTTACAGTTTAATTATTTTTGCTTTTAAAAATATATTCAAGATTTTTTTTTGTATGCACATGGGACTGTTAGTTTTAAAGCACCGTAAACCAGTAGTATTACAATCTTCTTAAAAGAATCTTCTGTGCTTCTATGTCACCTACAACATGAGTGTTGTTTGTTGTGGAGTGCTGAGTGGGAAAGGAAATTTTACTTTGAATTTCTTGCAAATCTCTTCAGTTTTCTGATTCTCTCTCCAGGTGATAATTTACATTTATATCCATCATAAACCAGAAAAATATGATTTTGTAAATCTGAAAGTCTTACAAGCTGAATGTCTGACTCCACTTGTCCAGCATGAATTCTGAGTGATTTAAAAAGGCAAATGATCGTTCTCTGCTGGCTTTCAGTTTGCAGTGTGGTCTTACTGAAATCTAACTTTCCTATCTAGTAAGCACAGGTTGTATATTTAGTAGGGGTATTGTGTTTGCCAGGAAAAAAAGATTCATTCTGCCTGCCATCCTGACTGGTTGAGTTCTGTAGGGATGGAAACTGAAAACATAACTTATGTAACCAGACCTTTCTAATTGACTTTTACAGCTCTACAGGGGTAATGATAACAGTATGAGACTATTATATCATCGTTTATAGTAACAGCTATCCTTCAGAAAAGGTGGCTAGTATATATGCCATCTGCACCTTCTCATATTGCCTAAGAGAAGCCAAACCCTAAAATGTGTCATATACATATAATTCTGCTTCCTTAACAGGCTAAGGAATCTCATGGGAGATTCAGCTCAGGTGCTGTTGGTGGGAGACGTGGCTGAAGAGAAAGAAGAGCATGAATTCTCACATGCAGTGCCCTGCCATTAGTGCTGGAGGTAGCACATTTGCAGATGATAGTACTGATGAAGGAGATTGCTTATACTTTCTAGATAGGCAGAGTACACTGCCTTGAGCAGTGCTGCTGGTAGTTTAGTTTAAAGCATTGGATTTGTGACAGCATGATGTTCTGTCCTGGCTAATTTTTCTTGCTGAGAGGTAAGACAGATTAATCTGAACTCAATACTGTGCTACTGCTGGTGCACGCTGCTAAACAAGGCAACCCTGGAGTGCAGCGCTGTAATCCTGTGCATTCCCTTCATTATTCCTGGGCTGAACGACTTGCTTTTCCGCAAACTGCTAGACCTTGGGAAAACATAGCATTATTTCCGTGAGGGTACAAAATCATTCTGTAGTAAAACACTGCAAAGGAGGAAAGGACAGAGGAAAGTCAAGGTGCAAGGGTAAAAATTGAGGTATATATGCCTCTTAAGGGTATAATTTTGAAAAATATTCTTGAAGGATCCATCCCAGACTCACTTGTCAGCTGTGCTGCAAATAGATGCCTTCTGCCTTCCTGGTCCACCCAGTACAGATCAGATGACAGACCATGAATACTAATGCTGCACTGGCAGAAGTGTTAGCACAGATGTATACAGTAAAAGCTAGAAAATAATTTGCTTCGCCACTTGCCTTTGTAGTCAGTTACCTGTTGTCCAAGGCAGTTGAAAAAAGAAATGTCTCTGTAAGGGTGAACATTTCTGATTTTACTCCTTTGCACAATAATCATCTATGATGCTATTTAGTCCTACTGTGGATAACATGATACATGTGTGGATACATGTGAAAATATCACTGAAGCATTCCATTTATGATTCAGACTTGCTTGTTATAGGTAGAAATGGAAGTCATGACAAAACTATTGGTTTAGCTGAAGCAAGTTTTAGTTCAAAAGACAATAACATAGCTGGTCTTTATTGCAAGATATTATGTTTTGGTCCCTGCTTTTAGTAATGCCTAGTTGCATCCAGGCATTACCAAACTTGTCACAGATAATAGCATATATTCTTTCTTTCCTATTAATGTTGTTCTGCAAATTTGTTACCTTGGATGACAGAATAAGAAAACAATCAGAAGAATTCTAGGTGTTCCTGCTCCTGCAGGGGGATTGGACTAGATGATCTTTTGAGGTCCCTTCCAATCTCTAGCATACTGTGATACTGTGAATTTTTTTTCATTGCTGTTAGTGCTATTTTTGAGAGCTTTTACAGTCATTTTGCTAAACTGGGAATAACAGCACTTTCAGAGGGTTGACAGAGCTCTAAATTCATCAAAATATGTTGCAGTCTTTTCCAGCTCAGAAAATGTTTACAGAACTGAGAAAAACATATATGTGAGAAAAATAGGTTTTGGCTCTTTTCCTGGAACCCATTTCTGTTTTTTTCTCCTGATTATGTTTTGGATCTACATTATGCTTGGCTGAGAGTATTAAAGGTGAATTCTACGCCTTGATACATAAGATATTGGTCATATTTATAATCTTTTAAAACGCCTGATTACAAACTAGTACAAAACAATTAAAGTAAGCACAACAAAATAAAGTGTCATTAGGAATTCACCAGGGAGATGAGACCAATGTTTTTGACTATGTATAAATGAAAATGGTACCTATTACTTTGTAGCAGAATATTGTTGAGAAAACTGTAAAAAAACGCCTCTTTACTTGGATTATTACAAGTAGTCTCTGTCTCTGACCACACATTCTTCTTTACATCATATGCTTTATAATAAGAACGAAAGTATCAAACCAGAAAGTTTTGTTATTTTGGGCTTGTTTGTTGTTTTTTTTTTGTTTAGTTTTTTTTTCCACTGAGTTTGAGATGTACATTAAAAGAAGGTTAAAAACTGTCAGAGACATCTCCCTTTAAATTATTATGCAAAATGAAGGAGTCTGGTTCTAATCTTAGAGCCTTTAATTGGCTTTAGTGAATAAAAGATAAGTGGAATTTATACCCTATTTAAAATATGTATATATAAATGTGTACATATATAGACACATGAAACTGCAGGAGATAGCCAATGTAGCCAATGTCACTCAGAAATCCTAGTTAGAGGTGGTGGATGTTTAGACAGTTCTAAATATACTAAAAATATTGTTCTCTGCCAAACCATTAAATGTCATATGCTAGATGCAAGAAAACAGTTCTGCAAGGTGGGCTAACCAAACATAAACAGGTTAGTACATGCATTTTCTGGGAGGAAAAAAAGCCCAACAATCAAATAGACAAATTCCCTCCCCAAACCAACTTATTATTTTAATAAATACGTTCCATTTTATTATTTCCATTGCACCTGTAAGTGTAAAAACACAATATCTGATGTGCATATTTTCTAGATTGTTTCTTTTTTCTTGTAGCAAAAAATTTTACTTTGTGAACGTTGAGAGCAGATAAGAAAGTTGTAATGAACTTCTTTTGAAAAAAGTGCAATAAAAAGCTAAAGCTATGAACAGTCCAAAAAAATCAATAGTTTAGCCCTGACCTTTCCGATCTATCTGCTACAGAGTATATCTTTTTATAATATGGTGGTAATTAGTCCCAAATACATGAGGAGTCTGATCTTCTCTTGTATGATTTGAGAACCTTCACTGATGTCATGAATTTAGAGGTGGCCAGAGGCTACTCTTGCTGTTAGGAAAATTCAGTCATAATTCTGTGTCGTGTGAAATGCTCTGTCTCTCACCTTGCTTATTCCTGAAAACAGTCTTGTCAGAATGGGTGTTTTCTTCAAGGTCTACAAGAAGTTATTCACTTTCTGTCTCTTTCTGCCTAAGCACTTGGGAAGGAGAGGAATGAAGCTAGCAGACAGCAGAGTGCTGCTTTTGGGGCTCTGGTTTTAGGTGGATTGTCAAATCGAACACCCAGTTTTTGTCAACCTCTTAGCCTGCAAAAAAGTGTTGCAAACAACTTTTTCCATTAATGTGCATTGGCTAGCTTTTACTTATCTAGCTGACTACTATCTATCTATCTAACCTTGATATCATCTGTCTAGGTGTCCTAGCCAAAGAATGTACTTTATGGCCGTTTCCAAATGACTTATTTGAGTTTTTTTTATCATCATGTACAATGAATGAAACACCTTTTAAGACTATCAGAGAGTTGATCAAACACTGTTTTGGGCCTGCATGAAAAGAAAAAACTGTACTCTACTGATATGAATCTAATGTAACTTCAAAAAAATTATTTATAATTTCAGTTCTGATAACTCCCTCTGTGCTGTGATTAGAAGGAAATTACTTAGTGTACTAGATATTCTTTAAGTGGTCTTCAGTGTGTGTCAGGTTAATGCCCAAGTTAAAAAGTCCACCTCAAACTAAGAAAGAGGCTACCTCACAGATGAAGGTTAGAGTATGAAAAATGTTACCACATAAACACTTAGGAGCTTTCAAGGAAGTGGAACCCTTAAACTGATGTAAGAAAACTGGAGAATTTGCAAGTAAAGCTCCTAAGGCAGAGGCACAATAATAATTCTTAACAAAGAAAAAGACCAACAGAATAGTTAAAACAATTTATGATACAATTGTCTGTAAAACAGCTATTAAATCTGACAAAAAAAAAGGTCAGCTTAGAAGCTTTGGTGTACCCCAATAGAAGCACTAAATAATGATCTCCTTCATTGAGAAAGTACATAAACTTTTGGAAAGACTAGCATTAAAATATTATATCTTTACAAATACCTATGATTTTATGCCTTAATAGTGGTATGTCAGGTATAAACCAGGACATAAATCAGGAAAACACAACATATTATTAATAGGACAGTAATTTAACCTTGTAAAGGATACTTCAGCAGTCTCTGGTACTGCCTGAAGTCCAGCAGACATTGCTGGAGGAACTTTTTTAAGGTTATAGGCTTAGTCTGTTTCTGTTACTAAAAGGACATGATGGTAGTCGCAGCAATTCCCATGCTTAGCCAGCCAGAAGACTATTTTCTATACCCTCAAGCCATATATTTTATGTATGATCTGTTGAAGAGGTTTTTAACTTGTTTGTGTCTTCCACCTTTAGCTTTATATGTATATTTATGAATTTTATATTCTGAAAGGGCAGAATCATACTGGCCTTAACCCAGTCAGTTTTGTTGATAATGCTGATTTTTTTTAGCTCTATGGTTCTATCTATAATATTTTTTTCCTTTCAGATATAAGTTCTTTAACACTTATTAAAACTGTATCTTAGCAAATAGGTGCTACTCCTTTTACTTTCTTATTCAAAACCAACTGGACTAGTTGTATCTTGCATTAAAATGATCAACTTATGCGCGAAATAGTCAAAAAATCATGTTAGTGCAAACTGGATGAAGAAATTTAGGTAGAAAGCTATTCAGGGTGTTGGATATAATACTTTGAAACTCCTCATAACTGTTCAGTTTTAAATATTGGTCCATCCAACTGCTAATAGTGTACACTATTTTCTTTGTTTTGGCAAACAGTTGTTGAATTGATGTTTACAGGAATATCTGCATGTATGCAGAAAAAAGCATATGTGTACAAACTCAGTGGATTTACATAGATAAATGTTTCATAGTTCTTGGAGTAGGGTCTTTGCATTTATGGGAAAACACAAAGTGCTGAATTCTGTAGCTAGTAAGTTGCAGTACATGATTTAGACAAAATGTTCTGTAGGAGTTCGTAGAAATCTGGGTCTCAAGAGACATACTCTGATGAAATGATTTCCATTGGTGGGCACCTGGCATCCATCCAGGGTCAAGCTACTACATTCAGATATTTAGTTAAGTATAAATATGGTAAATATAGTACTACAGTGCTTCACTATGGAGTCAGAGTAACTCTCTCCGCTGATCTAGTCTCTCTGGAATTAATATTTTTATGGTCAGATTAGAAAAATTAGAATAAATAAAAAATGTGTGGTTAATGGCATAATTGCTGTAATGTAAAAGACAGTATTTCAGCTCTTTTGTTTACCTAAACAACTCACTTTTTGTTTACCTAAACAACCACAATTTTAATGGCAAATATGCTAGAAGCATTCTGCCCTTTGTGTAAAGCTAGAATTCTGTTTGCTCCTAATGTAGAGTCTCAGTTCATTTGAAGCAGCTCTCAGCTCTTTTATGAAAGGATTCCCTTTTTGAATTTGCAATCTCTTTTAGAGATAGACTGGTTGTTACACAGCTGGCATTGTTATTGCACAGTCCCATTTTAGTAATCTATAATAGCCATCTGTACACACTCAAAACCCTCCCAGATAAACTCCCAGCCTTTCTGCAGTCCAAAGGTGTATACTTACATTTTGAGGTGGATCAAAGATGAGAATTTAATGGGAACATAAAATTTGACTATTAGGAGAATAGTCTTTAGAGGAACTGCTTCCATGCATTAAGAAAAAAAAAAGGATTCAGATCTTCACATTAACCAGTTTAAATATTTTTTGACCAAGCTAATTTTATTATGAACATGATAAAAAAAAATCAAATTCTTAAGTTTTAATGGTTTCCTAAGGCTCTTTAAAGATTTTGTCTAAAACTTAGGCAATTCAGTAGTAATTAATTGTAACTTCAAAAAAATACAAACCAAAAAACAGGTTTTAGACAAAAAAGGTAACTGATTCTCTGTGTCCTTTAAACACCCCATTCTAAATAGACAGTGTGATAAGTATTTGATAAGTATAATATAATTTATAAGTATTTACAATTTAGTTTCCTTTCATTCAGGTGTACAAGATGAGTAAGCAATGAAATTAGCCCGCACTTATTTTAGGCCTTTTTTTTTTTTCTCTTAAGCACTTTTTTCTAAACTAAAATCTTAGCTTAAAAAGAAAAAAAACAAACAACAAAACCCTCACATTTTCACTATCCTGTCAAACTTTGGGTATTTTGGTCTTAGGTGAATGTTGCAGCTGTACACACAACAAATTCCTATAGTCTTTTGTTTTGTTTGCTGGAACATGCTATTAAAATGACATAAAATGAAGTTAGAGATGCTTGCTGCATGCCACAACCTAACTATTTGAGATAGAGGACTGTATTGGTACAGTTGGTACTCATATTCTTTCAGATACTGAAAGGCAGTGGTGGAATTTCCATTGCAGATTTAACTTAAGTAATTACTGAGCCCAAATTCTACCTAAATTGAATTTACCTTGAGACCAAAATGGGCTTTTGTTTCTCAGATCAGTGGTTGTATCTATCCCTACATTCCAACTGAAAGGAATCAAAACCATTAAAATGTTTCTTGAAACATTTTTCTGCAATGGATGATGAGAACAGTCTTTGTGCCACCAGCTTCCTTCAGGGGAAGACACTAAAAGGAAAGGGAAATGGTCCTTGCCCCTTTCCTGTATTTTTCCACCTTGCTGTCTCAGGCTCTCCTAACACAATAGCAGTTTCTGCAGGGTGAAAACAGGATAATGGGAAACATGAGGTGTCTCAGTTCCTTGTACCCTTTGCTCACAAAGGAAGAGTTGTTTTTTTGCTTCTGACACAATAGATTTGTTAGATAGCTTTGGAAGCCTCTTGTTTCAGTGTGGTTTCTTCTATGTCTTCAGAATAGCAAACCTTGAAGTAGTCTCTCTACATGTTATGCAAAGGAAACAACACATCTCAATTGTATCTGCATGGTGGCTTATTTTCTAAGTATGGGTTGAATTCCAGAAGTTCAATAGTTCAGAAAAAAAAGAAGATTGCTGTATCTGGTAAATTATTGATGAATCCTTTTTACCAAACTTGACATGGCATTTTTCCTGTTCACTATCTTTTTATACAGCAATGAACTCAGACAAGTTTATTTTTGTTGCTGCTGCGCATAATATTGTGCCAGCATATCATTCATGTATGTTTGCTCTTATGGTTAGATTATAGATCCAAATATATGTAAATCATAGAAGTGACATCAGTGCTTTTAATACTCATATCTACTTCTATTTTCAGAAGTGAAACAGATCAGTTCTTAAAATTATCTTATTTTGTAGCTTGACCATAAAACCAAAGAAAATGTTGACAGCTAAAGATGCTGTTGTAAGCAGAAAGTACTGAGTCTGTTTTCTGAGTGTAGAGGATGTAATTCTTAGGAGACTATTTAGGATTATCTTTTTTTTCTTCAGGCAGGAAAGGAATGAGGATAAGCCATGGAATAGTGCTCAGAGAGATGGGATTAAACGGTCTGCACCGTGCCACTACAGGACAATAAAGGATGTTATCTCACATTAATGTACAACTTTATATAATTTTTGATTTACATAATAACATAGATGTTGCTTTCAAAACTGAGTAGAAATCCTGTATAGCCATAAGCAATATTGGGAGGCCAGATAGGGCAATCCTCAAAGGTGTCAGAAGAGTTCTCTTAGCGAATTTCTGAACCTACCATTAATTCGGTCACAATCTCAAATAATGTGTCGCAAAAGCCTTTCCTCCAATCATAGTAATGATGTTGAGAGCCATCAGCTTTCTGTGCAATAATACTAAGTATTGTTTAATCGATTATGTAATCAGTCATTATAAAATGTCATTTATTTTAATGCCTCTAAAAAGTCATCATATTTAAGACTTGCAGCAGATTTTGAATAATATTCAGAGACAAAATTAAAATTCCTATTTAATAAAAAAATATTTGTTGCAACTGCTGTTATATTATTTCAATGCCAAATTTAAAAAATTATCTTGCCTGCGCTGGTTTGCTTGATGATACAGCCATGTGCACGTGCAAAATTTGTTTCTAGCAAGCAGTTGTTAACAGATAAACATAAAATAGAAATATAATAAACTGCAAATTTTTCAGGTAATTCTGATTTTAAGATCTATTGTTGAAAATTGAAATTTAACTAGCTGAACACTAATTGACCATTTATTAGAAATATACACCTTCATTTAAATTTCAGATGATTTGTGGGCCATAATTTCAGTCAGAATATAGAAAAAATAAATCACACTATTTTCAGAACATTTTTGATTTAATCTTCTGAGAATTATCAGCCATATTTATAGGTAGCATTCCACTTGATTTATTAAATGATTCTACAGATAGTGTTTTACAGAGCACAAAATCATGGAGCTTAACACTAAGGTGACCTTCATCTGAAATGTGCATATGAAAATGATCAGTTTATGTAAGGATAGCCATTATTATTGTTTAGCTTCATGAAATAATAATTTCTATTTATGCAACAACCACTGCCGGTCTGCTCAAATAATTTACCTATAGTGTATCTTCCAGGTTTAGTTGGTAGCAAACCCAAAAATCTAAAGCATGCAACCATGGTCATATGGGTTTTATGATTTGATTATACAATATTGTAAAACCAAAAAAAAAAGCTGAGAAAAATAGTTTCTTCTCACTGAGATTATCCTTATAAAGTTTCCTTCTAATATTATTTTTTAATTTTAATGTATCTAGCACTTTCATCTAATTATTTGCTGATCATGTTGCATCTTGAAGGTGTTTATGTTATTTTCTTACATCACCACAGAACAACAAAATTAATGATCATCGTTAACTTTGTGAATAACACTGCTGTCTACTCTTTGTAGTCCGTTACTTCAGATTGCTGTTTTGTAAGAGAGAATAAACTAAGTAATGAAAAAGAATTTTGTTGTGGATCTAGAGTGTAAATCATTAGACCTGGTGGTGTAGAGAATAGGAAAGGAGATGTAATTAGAGTTTGAATATTATTAAGCAAAAAAAATGAGTCACAGAAAAATGATGATGGAGGTCCAATGGAGGCTGTGAGGAGAGTTAAGAGCCATGATATTTTTGTCCACTTCAGTAAATGAATCAAAACAACTTTTCTTGCTTAAGTTTGATTTAAAGATCTCTGTTCTTTTAGTACCATGTTTCCAATTAGGAGTGGAAATTTATATTCATTTACCTTTGACCTTCATTTTTTTTTCAGATTGCTTATAATTTTGCTCTTTCGGCTAGTTACAGTGTAGCAATGGCTTTCTACTTCCATCACATTGCTTGGAGAAGATATAGTCACTTCTGATACAAAGTATCTTCCATCAATTATGCCCCAGGGAGATGCAATTTGGTACTGAATTAATTTGACTTTCCATACACAAAAAATCTTTTAGAATTTAATGTGAAGATGCTAGCAGTACATACAAAATTACAAAAAATACCCAGCAACCCACAAATAAATGTCAAAAAGCAGGAAAATTTCTATTTTGAAGAAACTGAAATTTCTATTTTGAAGAAACTGAAATCTGTCTACAATCATTCTCAGAGCAAATTCCTAAGACACTCAGAGTCAGTACGTTGCATAGCTTTGGTATACACATAAAATCATATGGAAACTTTCCAGCTACCTGTAGTGTAAAAACCCTACATTCAGAAACCAGCAAAAGTCGAATCCTGGTGTTCTGCTTCTGGAGAAGAGGTTGCTTCTCTGAAATGATTGAAATTTAGCCTACTTGTGCAGCAGAGTTATCAGCAATGAGCCTTGTTCCCATCCAGATTAAATAATAGAATCATAGAATAGTTAGGGTTGGAAAGAAGTTTTAAGATCATCTAGTTATAACCCTCCTGCCATGGGCAGGGATGCCTCACTAGACCATGCCACCCAGGGCTCTGTCCAGCCTAGCTTTGAATACTGGCAGGGATGGAGCATTTACCACTTCTTTGGACACCCCATTCCAGTGCCTCACCACCCTCACAGTAAAGAACTATTTCCTTGTATCTAACCTGAACTTCCCCTGTTTAAGTTTAAACCCATTACCCCTTGTCCTATTCTTACAGTCCCTGAGGAAGAGTCCCTCTCCAGCATCCTTGAGATACTGGAAGGCTGCTATGAGGTCTCCACTCAGCCTTCTCATTATTTTTCCTTCTTTAAGTACAGATGAATTTAGAATATCGTTAACAGATGGCATTCTAGCAAAAGCCTCCTTTGTGGGCAAGACAAACGAGCTGACTTTTGCAGGGCACAACCTACCATATGAGAGGAGGCTACAGAAGATCTCTTCATAAATTTAAATACCAATATAGGTCTGTTTACAAATGCAGTAAGAATTTGTCAGTTGTACTTGTACTTAACCTGGGGTGCAAATGATGGCAAGATCATTCATTCAATATCTAAAATGCAGTGGTTACTTCACAGTGTATCAAAGTACAAGAAGATTTAATAGGAAATAATAAATGATGCTACAGTCCACACTTCAAAAGTATTTGTAATTAATAAAGAGAATTATTATGAAAGAGAATTAAGAATGTCAAAATCACTTCATCTCTTAATCTAATGAAATTCTTTGATTTACATGTAGAGGAAACACTTCAAGAATTAGATTTGTCTTTGCTCATACCACTGCATAAAAGGAAGTCCCAGCCAACATGCAAAGTAGAAAGCAGAGTACTGACTAATGAAAATAGAGTCAAGCAACAATAAACTGTAAAGAAAAACAAAGAAATGTAAAAACAGAAGTATTTTCCCTGTGGACCCAGACATTAAAGTAATTGCAGAGAAGGAAAATTCCATTAAGCAAAGAAGTGTCTTGTGCGCTCTGATATTGCAGAAATGTGAATATTTTATATTTTTGGCATGCTCACTCTTAGATCCCTTATTCTCTTCTCGTAATCTTGTTAAGCCTTATGTGCTCATCCTTTGCTTTTAATTTATTCTATTTGCATTACTGCATAATGGCAACAAATAGATAACAAATAACGTGAAATTGGGTCCATTATATTTTGTTCCCATTTTGCATATTTAGGGCCTTCTTGTGTCTCACTCTTTGCCAACAGTTAATTTGTTGCTCTTATTTTAATTAATTTGATTTTTCATGCTTTTATGAAAGTAATTAAAGAAGGATTTTGTACATTCACTACAGGATTTACTTTACTTTTCAAAACTTATGTCTGGGTTACAGCTGTCATATCTCACCACTTGAAGGTAATCGTCATCTGCACTGAGTTTAGTCTTAAATTCAATGTGTTGCATCATAACATTCTGGTTATTATGAAACGAATTTGAGGAAGAAGTACTGTTAGTAACATCTTTTATTTTCATTTATTTTACTTGGGGGTGACCTTTACTAACTCATATAGGATTCTACCTACCATCAAACAAGATTTTAAAAGTAATACAATATGGAAAAGCTGATATGAGCCTGTGAGCCATGACATCCCTCCTAGCGTCTCCAAATTATACTTCTTCACAGATATCTCAAGACTGTTGAGTCAACAGTGCTGACAGTCTGTCCTGGGTTCAGCTGTAACTTGTTTTTTGCCTTCTTAGTAGCTAGTGCAGTGTTTTCTACTTTAGTCTGAGAACAATGTCCCAGAAGTAAATTATGTTCTAACAGTTAACGGAAAATGCTATGTGCAGAGATATGTCTTAAATCTAGCTCCTACAAATGACTGTAGGAAGTAGCCAATACCCAGTAATGCCCACCTTGTGGCACATGAGCACTTTTGAAAGGTCGATGCCCATCTACCTTCTTTTAGAAACCTGAAGTGGGGGTAAGTTGGAGAAATAAGCTTAAGAGAGAGATCATGGATTTCTTTTAAACATAGGTGATTCTTAGGCACATTTTATTTTGCTTGGAAACCTAGAGTTTAGAATATACGTTGAAATAGTGCTAGGCAGAAGACCATATCCCTATCTTGTGTAGAAATTCAAGCTCAGGTTTCTTAGACCAAAGCAGAAAGGATATGAAGGTTACTGGGGCTGAAAGAGAAGAGCACAATTACAAATATGACTGTCTATGCTGGAGTTTGGACAGCATGAGATAAGGTCAACACACATTGAAACTGTATTAATTTAAAAGGAGAAATATGGGGAACATGAACTTGGAAAACTGAACAAACTCAGTAGGAGAAGACTAAAGCTTATGGGATTAGTAGAGTTAGCTTTAAACAAAAAAAATAAGACAGATGCTGTGTAGATTATGTGAATTGATACTAGATTGTGTCTGCAACATTTTGAACCATAGAATCTAACTACCATAGAAAGGTTGGAATTACTATTATCATGTACCTGTCAGGACATTGAGAAAGAGGATGTGAACAGTGCAGATCAGATACAGCGCCCAAGTCTTCTGAGGACTTTTATATCTTACATTAGGCAAATTTAAGGAAAGATGGAAATTGATGAGGAATTTAAATACCTATATACCTCAAATTTGGTTATTTTAGTCATTGTACAGCTCCAGTGTATGGCAGCTTGTCCTGCTGGTTCTGTGCTAGTTGTATTGTAAACCTGGGCAGAAGGTTTCGTAACTGTTTCAAAGATCAAGCACAGCTTTTCTACCTTTGGAAAGCAAGGTGAAAAGGGGCACATTCAGACTTCTGATGTGTGCTGGGTCTCTCATCCAGCCTTGCTGGGCTGATTTTCTAAATCTTTCAGTTTAGGCATAAATTTAAAACCACCTACAGGAAGTCATCATTTTCTTTATACATTGACAGATAACCATTATTTAGCTTTAAGGATGGCTCTAATTTAATTTCAGCATTTTTTTAAAACACATGACTCATTTGCTCTTGAATTCATGACCCTTTAGTTTAAATTAGTAAAACCAAACGTATTTGCACTACAGCACACACTAAAGAACTCTGGAGAAAACAGTCCTTAAATTTTGGAAGGCTATCGCATATCTTCAATTGGACATTAAAATATGTATTTAAAAGTGCAAGAAGTCCAGCAGACTGCATAAGATTTTAAAATAACTACTTTCAGATTAGGTGTTTCAACCATATTAGGATTTAAATGTTTTATGTTTTTGCAAAGTTTCAGAAGTCTATAAAAAATCTGGTAGAATATTAAGACTTTGAAGCAGTCAAGCTTGAGATTTTAAATTGACAATCAGAAGAGTTTGGAACAAAAGCAATTCACTCCATTCTCAAGAGCATTACCACTTAATATAGAACCTTTATTTGCTGTTGGAATTAAAGTAAAATACTTCAAGTGTGATAGCGATCTCTGGAGGCAATGGATAGGCTTTAGGTTTTTGTAGTTAATCCTCCTGTGTGGATAACACGATACCCTGCAAATCAGTGAAGATTCATATAGATTCATAGACTAGGAAGTACCATGGGCTTTCAAAATAAAATACATCAAAATATAACTCATAGTGATCCTTATTTCTCTCAATATATGCCTATGTTTCTAATTATATTTTTCTTCTCTCTGAACTACTGAAATATGGAATTATTTTTCAATAAAATAACTTTTGGCTATCAATCACCTTTGACATACAGTGCACAAGTTTTGGTTGCTAAAATACTAGCAAACATTTACAATTGTGCTAGCAGAAATAACGGAAAGGACAAATGAGATGAAGTTATTTCTTCTTGATTAATTAAATGCTACTGTTATAGTGATCGTCCAGTCACGTTTCTGCACAGACTGTTTCTGGATATTTTTTCTTTCAGATTCTGCCTGTGCTGTTATGTTCTTTGCTTTGTAAGCACCTGTGAAAACCTACAGTTATGAAGCAGTATTTGTTATTCATACTGTTTTCTGGGCAAGTGGGAGATAGGAATGACTATAGGTCACCATAACCCTTTCAGGTCAAGCAGTTTGGTTTCTACAAATCCCTCAGAGCTATCATCCTCCCTGTTTTCTAAACAGCTAACAGCATGTTATGTGTTTTCAGTGTCAAGAAATGAGTAAAAACAAATCCAGAAAATAAATTTCCTTCCTGTTTAATCTGAACATATGTTCTGATTATTGTTCTGTTTCTGCGGGAGTAGCTTTAATTTATTTCCCAGTTGACTTTAACAACGGTCCCTTAGGATATGTGGGCAGATCATTGCTGACTAGAATCTACTATCATCAGTGCAACAAGAATGATGCAGAGGCTACTGCCAGGTTGTATTTTGCCACCTGTTTTTGCTATACATCTGTTTGTGAGTGGCAGCGTCTTGTTCCACATATTTATTGACTGTTTTCAAAGCTCACAAATGCTTCAGAGAAGAAGCACCAAGCAAAAAAGCAAAGTACAATAATTGTGGAAAGATTAAACATTGAATAGACATTTCAGGGAGAGATAAATTGAAAAGGTAGATGCCTTCCTGCTCTGTCTTCTGTCTGCTTTCATATTGATGTATTTTTTATTATTGTTCAGGACTGAGAGGTTCAACATTGAAAATAGGATTGCAGCAAGGAAGTCTAAACATATTCACATCTGAGAATTCTGTGAACATGTCAGTCTCAGCAATGTGCTTTTTTACTGTATGCCTCTTTTGTGCACATGCTAACTGTGGTGCCCATGTTAAAGCAGAAGTCTATTACTTGTGAAACACCAGCTGTTGATATTTGGCAATTGAATGGGGAAATACGATTCATTTGTAAAATCACTCTTGCAGGTTACAGCAACAGTTGTGGAAGCAAGGGCACTTCTGAACAAAATTGCAAACATCTTATAATTTTTAATGGCAGCTACCAGAGATCTAGTTTCTTTTACCTTCAGTGGTAAATGCAACTTTAATTAAGCAGAGCAGTAAATTAGCTTCTGGCATTTTGCATCCTGGACAGCTGTAATGCTCAAAGCCACAGCAATGACAGTTGGGAAAGAAAATATATGAGGAGTGTGGTAAACTGCAACAAGTGCAGATGGGGGAGGAGGGGGGAAGAATCCTTTTAGTCCAAATCATACATCCAAAAGAGATTTCATTAGGCTAATGTCAAATGACGGTGAAAGGAAATGTACTTTCTTCTTCCCTGAAGAAAACCTGGCTGAATTTTCTTCTGTTTCTGGTGTATTTGCTGTATTTGCTATGTACTCCATCATATTCAATGTTAAAATACACTCATTTATATTATTTATAGAATAAATTAAAAAAGTAATTTCTCCTACCATAAAGACTATAAAGTACTGTGAATTCCTGAAGGGAATTAATTCAAAAAGGAGCTATATTATGTGATTTATTTTTTTTTTAATATATATTTTTAGGAGAAAAAAATAGAGTTGCATGAACTCTGATACAGTTGCATGAACTACTAAATCTATTATACCCTGAGTTTGTTCATACTCTTTTAGACAGGATTTATTTATTTTTTTTTACTTGGAGGGAATATATTACATAAATAGTGGTTTTGCATTGTTATTTGTCTCAATTTGCTGTTGGAAAATGAAGAGACAACACTTCACACTAGATTCTAATGGTAAAAACAGTAATGATTTCAGTACTGAGAATGGACTTCAGTTTCCCGTTGATAGAGAACACAGCAAGAAGGGAATGACTGCAAGGATATCTCTGATAATTACCATATTGAAGAAGTCAATTATTGGGCCAGGTTCAAAAAACCCTTTTTACATTTGCCTTCCCTTCTGGTTCAATGAAATTACACATTTGCTTTCTGGTGGTTTATGTCTGCCTGTTTCCATAAATTAGTTTGTGCAATCTGTCCCTGTGACCTCAGGAACAATTCTCCTTCTGTTTTTTGTGTGTCATCTGAACACTGATGCTGAGACTGAAAAACTTACTAGAGGTGATAATCGATAATTTGTCCTGTAAGTAAACATACGCTGTGGATAACATTGAGCTAGATGGGTAACTTTTTTGTATGACAGCCACACACACCACAATGCATTAGGAAGAAAGGGGAACTTGGCAGCTGCTAGTGGATTAAAAGGAAAGAAGGGATTTTCTTTTCTGCTTGTAAGACTAGCATTGTTAGGGATTTCTAACACAGAATGTGGGATGGAGACTAATATGTTCATGTTGATTCCTCCTGCAGCTCTGACCCCCTAATATCAAATCAAAACTTTCAGAGCATGCACGTATGAAAGGAAAGAAGGGGTGATGATTAAGATTACAAATTGTGTATGTACAGCTAAAAAAAAGAGAAAAAAGGTGATGTAAAGGACAAAGAATGAATAGACTTCTTGGGGCCCTTGACAGAAGACTTAGTTCTGTCCCCTTCTCCATAATACATTTATATTCCTAAACTTTTACTTCCCCCTCATCACAGTTAATAAAATGCTTTTCAATGCACTGTGATAAACCTGAGAAAGAAACGAAAGAATCAACAGCAGTTTTTCAGAAGGTTAAAGTAGGAGAGATCAGATATTCAAACAGCAGTTCGTTCAACATTCAACAGCATTCAAACCTGCAAAATTTACCTTTGAAATCAGAAAGATGGCTAAGAACTGCTTTTAAACCTAAGGCTTTGCTTTTTACTCCAAGATCACTAATGTTCTGTCAAGTTTATTCTCAGTTGTAAAAAGCATAAGTATTCCCTACCCTTTTTAAATTCCATTTTTAAATGGAATTTCAAATTCCAGGCCTCCATCTGTGGAGACCTGGAAAACACCCTTCATTTCCACTGAGTTATTACAAGTAAAAGTCATATTGGTGTGACTGTAGACCATTACATCTCATAACTGAATTCTTCTCTCATCTCAGTATTTACTCTTGCTCCTATGGTACTTTCAGACTTTTTCAGCTTCCCTTTTCTAGTTTCATTTCTGTGGACTAAGCAATCCATGTTCTTTTAATCTATTATTCAATTAAAGAAAAAGTTCTCCAGTTATCTAATCATTATATTAGTCCCGCCATGAAACCCATTCCAATTTAAATCCACATTTCTTAAACAAAAGGGGACCAGAAGCATATGCAATATTCTTAGTTTTTTCTAATTTGGAAACTGATTCTGAGCTAAAGTTAATTTACCATTAGCTTTAAAACACTCAGGCTCTTTGTCATTATTGTATTTGTAAAGTTGGAATATTACCTTAATTCCTTTTTTGACATTTCATCTTGTACAAAAAAGAATCACAGAAGCGTTTGTTTCGCAATCACCTTTTGTTTTGGTTTTGGTTGTTCATTGCTCACAAACAAGCCTGAAAATAAACTAGATGGTGCTGACTTTGATAAAAGATGTCATTGAAGTGCCATCGCAATCAGAAAGTATATTATAGAGATAAAATAAACATGCTATGAGCATAAATATCTTATTTGTATTTTTGACCGTTAAATATTGCAAGTAACTTTGGAAGTAAAGGTCAAGGTTTTGTATATTTATAATATTTCATACGCATTACGTATAAACATGGCTGTGACATATGTTACAGTAGTAAAGTATAGCTATTAATTAAATGCTATCCACAAAAAGATATTACGTTAGTGTAACATTTCTTTAACAAAATATCTCTAAAGCTGTCATATCAAGTGTTTTCTACTGCTCTGATACTGCTTGTAGATTTAAGTATGTTGCCCGTGGCCACCCTGCAGCTTTAGAGGAAAAAGCCTAGGGATTATAAAACTGACTGTATGGTGCTGTGCCTTGATTAAGCAAGACTGAACAAGCAAGAATGGAACAGGAAAGGGCAGGAATTTGATCACAGTAGCTTGAGTTTCTATTATTATTTTTCTTGCCAATTTAGGAGGTAACAGGAAAAGAAAAGCCAATCTCAAAGGCAATATAAAGGAAACATAAAGTAAGAATCTATTCATACATATTTCTGAAAGAAAAAGTAACATAAATCACAATGCAGTTACAACAACTCTTAGAGAAAATGACATAGTATACATGAAAGATAAGACACAAACTCCAGGCTTAGGCTTTGATCATGTTTCCTTTGGGATCAACAGTTCATTTGATGATATAGATACAAGTGGAAATGGGAGGGCAAGATAAAATATTTTCAGTTATGAAGTATTTGCTAGTCATGATGGTAGATTTCTTATTGCAACTGCAGGAATGCTATTACAGATATTGTGAACACTTTCTTTTTATTCCCCTGTCAAAAACCTGGACTTGCCTGTTTGAGCATTTCATTTGATCATTGTTGTTTGATGCCCTTGGTCCTAGATTATCCAGCTATACACATTAAGATGAAAAAAATCCAATCTTAATTTTTTTTCAGAAGAGTACACTTCTCAATATCCAGAGAGAGGGAGACTGGGAAGAAATGGGTAGGAGAATTTATTTCTCAGTAGAAGGTGACCATTTAGGTTATAGTGCTAGTTTGAGCAACATAAGTGAGACAACTAATTCATAGCCTTTGTGTTAACCTATTGTGCTGAGGAGAATTTTACCCAGGCAGTGGAGCTCCTCTGTAGAAAGAATCAAGAGCAGAAGCATAGTTTGATATTAGGTAACCAAATTCAGATGTGATGCATTCAGCAGATCTTCGCTTTCCCAGTAGAATTCCAGTGGCTAAAATGCCAACTCTGAATTCAGTCCAAAGCATTTGAACTGCAGTCTTTCAGGTGTCACATCCTTCATGCGATTTCCTGGTGGTGTTGTGCTTTGCACTCAGTCATTTGCATAAAAAAAAATAATCCAGGAGTGCTAATTAGCTGAAGGTAATGGCAACAGAATGTGTCACCAACCATTGAAATATAGTCTGAACATTTAAAAAAAATACTTAATAAATCATCACACTTTGTCAAATCAAATCAGTCACTATAATAAACCAATGACAGCGCAGTGCACTGATGTATAGAAAATACTGAGCACAAAATATCACCAGTGATTAACTACCTATCATTATACTACAGATCATAATTCACCTTCCTGCGAAACCTGTTATGATAGAAGGTAGTATAATAAAGTCTTTCAGCAGGGGCCGTTATAATGAGGAAAACTGACTTGATGGAGTCTATGCATCCACTGAAATATCTATCCCTTCTAAAGGCAGCATATGCTTACTGTAGCCCTTTGAATGAAGTTACCCTTCATTTTCAGGGACTACGCCTGTTGAAATCCAGATTATGCACAGAGTTTGCAATAGCAGTAGAATTTGTTCTGTGCTTCTCTTGCAAATATTAAAATACTTTGGCTGCTAACATCACGCTTTTTTTACACAGTTTGATAAATAACTCTTCTTCCGTATTTCTAATTATCAGAATCAAATGCTGGCCATGCTCTCTTCACCATTTGTTTCACTTATTTGTTATGCTCTGATTTGCTTTTTTTCATGTACATCATAAAAAAGTAATTTTAGAAAATGGATTCATTAATAATTGTAATCATAATGCTGTAACTTTAATTTCTTCAGAATGAATAGCTGCTATATTACTTTTTAATTTGCAAGCTGGAAATCTGGGGAGCACAAGGAGGTAAAATGTTTTTACAGCTTAAAAATGGGCTCTGGCTGTTTATGAATACAATAGTAATGGTAAGGAAATTATTAATAAAACAGGTTAATAAAACTTTAAATTTAATCTGAGGGTGGTAAAAGTATATGCAGCTTGTCTCAGGATGCTGTCTTGCAAGCTGTTACTACTGTGGCAGCATAGATTTTGTCAGCACAGAAAAACTAGGTGTCATACACATACATTAGCAGCAAAACAGAAGTGGCTAACATGCAGCTCTGTTTTTTGTGCCATCTGTGACACTGTTGGTGACACCCAAAACACTGCCTCATATACATCAGGATGGTATAGAGTAGGTCACATTTGCAATAGGCAACCTAAGGGAGCACATGAAATTCATCTCTCCAGTGCTCCTGGAATCTCAAGGCCAACAAAGTAAGTCTGTGTTTTGTCTGGTCTATTCCATTTTACCCTCCATTTTACCCTTATTTCATGTCTAAGGATTTGCTATAAAAAAGAGCTGTCAATAATAAAGTTGGGAGCATTTTTTAGCAGCTCTGTGCAGCCTGAATTGTTTGAATTCAGTGTGGTGATTCAATTAAAAACAAATTGCAGATCAGGCCGTGCTCACCAGCTGTCTGTGGAAATATTTTCATAAGATCTAACTCAGATTTGTAGCATTTTGAATCTTGTGCAGAGACAGCCAGTGACATGGCAGCAAAGGGCAACCTCCAGCTGTGATGGTCCTTCTCAGTGATCAGCTCAGCAGTTCCTGCAGGAAATAGGTATAAACCAACAGTGCTGTTATGCAGCTGGGCATCATCAGTCAGTATGGGCTGTGCTCCCCTTTGTGATTTACCAGGCACTGTCATGGTTTGGGCAAACCCAGTATTCATTGTTTTACAAGCCAGCACAGAAAATGTTGGAAAGTAGTGGAAAAAGCAGCTGGTTTATGAGAGCAACAGGAAAAGCTGCTAAGCGTTGAACCCTTCAGCTAAGAGAATAGTTTAGGTGTAAGAATTAATGTGGTATGTCTTGGGTTCTTTTAATATATAAAGAACTATGACTCCACTAGATTTATATTGTTTTGTTTAGTTTTGTTTTGTATGTGATAATTATCCATATAATGATTAGTCTGAGTGGTTATTTTGAGTGGTTAGTTGACGATGACCCTGCTCAATGCAGGGGGATTGGACTAGATGACCTTTGAAGGTATGGCTACTGTGAAGTATTTTGATACCCACAATTACTTAAAAATTGTCACTCTTCAACCTTGACAGCACTAATTTACTGACTATCATCTTGCCTTTGTAGAATGCAACTGTTCTGGGCTCCTGCTTAATTACTAAAGGAGCTGTAAAACATACTCCGAAATACTGTGCAAGTTTCCACCACTCAAAACTGAGTGAGACACTGAATTGTATTGGGGCAGCAACTCCTGGCTCCTGACAAGTTCCTGAAGCAGATGACCTATTGCTCCCAATAAGGACAATTTGATAGCTTTGATAGCTTGAGAACTGTGTTCAGTTCTGGGGCTTCCAGCATAAGCAGGATGTGAACCTGTTGGCAAAGTCCAGAGGAGGGCCATGAAGATGATCAGCCTCTATTATGAAGACAGGCTGAGAGACCTGGAATAGTTCAGTCTGGAGAAGGCTCCTGGGAGATCTTAGAGCAGCCTTCTTGTACCTAAAGAGCATCTACAAGAAATCTGGAGAGGGACATTTTACAAGAACATATAGTGACAGGACAAGGGCGAATGGCTTTAGACTGATTTAGATTAGATATGAGAAAGAAATTCTTTATTGTGAAGGTGATAAGACATTGGAACAGGCTTCTCAGGGAAGTAGTGGCTGCCCCATCCCTGGAATTCTTCAAGGCCAGGTTGGATGGGGCTTTGAGCAACGTGGTGTTATACTTGAAGGGAGTTAAAAAGGCTTGTGCAGCCTTTATACCCTCTTTGTATTTCCACTGAAACTCAAAGTAGATCTTAAGTAGAGTGTAGTCAATCAATTGACTTATAAATTGTCTGCATGTCAAGGGTCTTGAAAACACGGATGGAGGAATCCAATTCTATTTTTTACCGAATGACTCCTTAAGGCAATGTTGAAACATGATGTTCTGGAGGTTTCATACCCTTTCCAAACCTTTCAATTTGGCCTCTAGAGTTCAGACCACTTCGGCTCTTAAGAGTATATTATATGTACAAACCATTCATTCATCAGCTGTGTCCACAGAGTACAGTTGTTCTCTGGAGTTCGTTTTCAGTAGAATATTTTGCTCTTTGTTGCCTCCACTTTGCTATGCAGACAGCTGCTGACTGTGCTTGCATACCCTCCCTGTCTAGTCAAATGCAGCTACCTTGGGTGTAAATTCCCCCTCTGGTATTTTGCTTTCCTAAATTTTAGAAGGTGTGGAGAATATAGAAGGCCTTCTACTTCTTTTGCAGCACTAACTGTGCTCAGTTCACCGTTTTGATTCTTCTTATTTGTATCCCAAATGTAATTGTGCTATATTTTAGAATTAATCTTGACAAATTCATTAGTACTCATGGCCCATATCCAAACCCAGTTTTCTTAAGGCTGGAGCTAAAAATGATCACGTCTTTCTATGTCCCTTTTTCTGAAATCTGTATTTCACTCCTGCCAACAGTATTTTTCTTTATATGTGCACATCTCACAATTTAGCATGTTGCTTCTAAGGTCTTTAAGATATTATATGTCAACAAGCAAATCAATGAAAGAGAAGGTACATCAGCTGAATGAGAACAGATGTATACATAGGGTAACTATTTCTTTATTAAAGGAAAAAGTATATGATCTTTGCATTGCTTAATCCTTGAAAATCTGATAGGCAGATTGGTGTGGAAGGTTAAATTTCTCTGAGGCTCTTATCTGTGCCATTTGGAATTAGTTGTTACACAATGGTTTATGTTACATATATCAGTCAGCTAATGACAGTAAATCTTTGTTATACATCAGGATGCATGATAGATCCTAACAGAACTTAATTGATTTAAATAACAGATTTATTATAAGTATATGGTTTTCCATATTTAGCTTTTGAAATTATTTTGCATGGGAAAGTATTTGGGGAATGCCACTGCTAAGACTATGCCCCAAATTATCTTATACTCATGCTACTAAATAGAGAGTTGGTTAAACAGGAGTAATCAACAAGATTGTTTTTCTGAGCCAAGCTTCAGTGACAATTTGGTGTTTTATTACTGACCTATGGTGATCTACATGCCTACGAGTGACCCAGGCTCCTAGCAAAACCATGGAAGAACAGTCTCATTCTCCATGAACATTTTCTCATTGATGTATGTTTGACATAACTGCCAAAGGGTCTGCTAGGTTCAGTTCTCTTTTCTCTTGCCCCATGTTAGTCTCATAGTCAATAATTAGACCTTTCAGTTTTAATCCAGATTTGAAAGAGAATAATTTTAAAAGGAAAAAATCAAAAGGTGGGTAAACTGCCAGAGGATTTAATGCCATTCTCAGAAACTGTCTGACATTTAAGATGTTTTTTATATTTTCACAGCATATTAAAATGGCCAACAGGTACAGTGCTAGTAATCATAGAATCATAGAATAGTTAGGGTTGGAAAGGACCTTAAGATCATCAGGTTCCAACCCCCCTGCCATGGGCAGGGACATCTCACACTAAACTATGTCACCCAAGGCTTCGTCCAACCTGGCCTTGAACACTGCCAGGGATGGAGCATTCACAACTTCCTTGGGCAATGCATTCCAGTGCCTCACCACCCTCACAGGAAAGAACTTACTCCTTATATCCAGTCTGAACTTCCCCTGTTTAAGTTTTAACCCGTTACCCCTTGTCCTATCACTACAGTCTGTAATGAAGAGTCCCTCTCCAGCATCCCTGTAGGCCCCCTTCAGATACTGGAAGGCTGCTATGAGGTCTCCACACAGCCTTCTCTTCTCCAGGCTGAACAGCCCCAACTTTCTCAGCCTATCTTCATACAGGAGATGCTCCAGTCCCCTGATCATCCTCGTGGCCCTTCTCTGGACTTGTTCCAACAGTTCCATGTCCTTTTTATGTTGAGGACACCAGAACTGCACACAATACTACAAGTGAGGTCTCACGAGAGCAGAGTAGATGAGCAGGATCACCTCCTTCGACCTGCTGGTCACGCTCCTTTTGATGCAGCCCAGGATATGGTTGGCTTTCTGGGCTGCAAGTGGACACTGACAGCTCATGTTCATTTTCTCATTAGCCAACACCCCCAAGTCCTTCTCCACAGGGCTGCTCTGAATCTTTTCTCTGCTCAATCCGTAGGTGTGCTTGCGATTGGTTCGACCTAGGTGTACGACCTTGCACTTGTCATGGTTAAACTTCATGAGGTTGGCATCAGCCCACCTCACAAGCATGTCAAGGTCCCTCTGGATGGCATTCCTTCCCTCCAGTAAAAAAAAATGTAACTTTATAGTTACGAACCCCTATTCTTTAAGATCTTAAAACCTCTGATGCAGACTTTAAGACAGATCTATTATATGTATCTACTTCTTGTGTCCTGAATTTTGCCTTTTCAATGTGCATGACTCAGCTCTGGCCTCAGGTTTGAAAAAGAATGTTAGGAAAATGTCTCTAATCTGAATGTAGCCTAAATTTAGCTTAGAGTAATAATCTCATTTTTCACTCTGTAGCCATAGATTTCACTCTAACACATTTTACAATGTCCCAGTTGAGTATATCCTGAGAATCTTTTCCCTAATTCTTCTAAAATCTTAGAGCAACTCTGGAAATTACTTGGCTATGGCGGACTTCATTTTTGGACTCCCTATAGATCCACAGAAAATTGCTAGGTTTAGTTTTGACAAGGACCAATACTTCTTCTGTAATTGAGGAAATCTATCTATTTACTAGGTTTGAAGGCAAGGGTGATCCATCTTACTCTGTAAGTCGACTGTACTTGCTGTGAACAAGAGGTGATAGAATATAACAAGCATTCTACATAAAACATTAATTTCAGCTGTTCTAAGTTAGATAAAAAAAGGGACATGTACCACAGATTTTTAGTTGGGAAATAATATTTAAACAGCAACTCTTCTAGTTGTAGCTCCAAAATTAAACCCATTTAGAGTGCACTTATTCTAAATAGAAAAAGCCTGGCAGATGCAATTGTTCTGTTACATGAAATCACATCCAAATTATTGTTTTCCTGGGTATAAAGTAGTTTGTATAACTGCAATTGTGTAATGAAGTGAAGATTAGTATACTGCATGTATGAGACATCTACTGTAATTGTAAGGAAAAATTACTTTCCTTGCATTCAGCCTAACATTTCCTATTAGAGTCATTTGCATTTATGAAGTCAAGCCCCAAATATGGAGTTTTTTTTGGTTTTTTTTTTTGTTTTTTTTAAAATGTGAACCTAAACATGGAACAAGGAAATTAATTAAGGTGTGCTGTACTGAGGTTTATTTCTGGATGGTCTGGAATAGAAAGTGTCAATAAAATGAAGATTTTTTATTTTAACTGAAGGTACCATAATTCTAAATCAAAAAGATAAAAAGAAGGAGATTGAAGAAAGATTTCAGTAGTAGCATTTTCTAGGTAGAATGAATGTATGGCATATTTCAGAAATCCATACTAGGGGACTAATCTTCTGAATGTTAGTTGGAATTATTTAGCATGTTCTATTCAGCAGAAAAATCTTTTACACTGGGATCAAGCTATTTCTCTTACAGGATATGTATTCACTGATGAGGTAATCCAAGGGAACAGAATTGATGTTCTCTTACCTATTTTATATCAATTAACCCATCATGAAGTTGCACAATTCACCTGTGAGTTACAATTTCATATGGGTGTTGCTTACTAGTTACTCTAATTTATTTTTTAAATGAGATGAGAGAACAAGCAAGACACTGAAGATAACTTTAAAATAAACCCCTTATTATGCACTGTCATAAATGGATGTTCAACATCTGAATATCAATTTTAAACATGGATTAAAAACTGAAGTTAGATTAGGGACAGTCCAAGAGAAACAAAATTGGACTGCTGTAAGTCAGAGAACATAAATCATCCAAAGATAAAGAAAGAGCAGGAGGGGAGTTGGAATATTAAAAATGCAGAATACTGGAGAAAAGGGGCAGTTGTAGTTAGTCTGCATTCAGGTAATTCTGCTCCCTAAAAAGTTGGTGGGAATTTTACTTTTGATTTTAGTGGGAACAATCAAGTGAAGTAGCTCAAAGGCCTGACTCAGAGAGTCCTATACTACGTCTTACGAGAATCTGAACTTTAAGTGATAGGCTGATTATATTTTAAGTATAACATTTTGTTAAAGTCTTCCCCTATCCTTTTAAAAGAGAGTCAAGGCATTGGGAAAGTAGAAAGAAAAGTACTTGTAACATTAACTGATCAAGATAATAGGCTAGTTGAATACGATGATTGGAAAATATGCAAAAAACTTGAGGGACAATACCAGAGGCAGATGTAGGTTCTTTGGATTGCTTTAATATTGATCCTAAGGCTTGTACAGGAAAGTTGAATAATATTCTAATTCTGAGTGTCTTGTGTTACGCATTATAAAAGGCAGAAGCAAATATTATAATGTTATAATAACTCTTTACAGTTTCTCTTCCATTCTGTGCTCCATCCTTCTGCGGTACTTTGGTCTAAAAATTCAGCCAAGCACACAGGGAGCCTTCTCTGCAACAAAGTGCCCGCATAACATGATACAACAGAGGCAAAGGGCATCTGCTGGGTCTTAGACCCACCAAGTAAATGGGAATGGATTACAGTAGCTTCTTCATGGTGAGACATTCCCATCAGAAGATGGGATGAATAGGAATGAGTGGAGAGCTTCTGCTTCTGAATCTCAGTTCTTTCTGATATATATTATCTCCTTGGAAACATGTCTTCTGGTTTTGGTTAATGAGAAATTTGACAAAATCCTATTTTTGACTTCTTTTCCAGCTGTTCTCAAGTTATCAGAAATAGTTCAAGGACACAGATATATTTACCTTCACCTCCTATGAATAGATCATGGGGTAAGTAGTGCCCTCCTTTGTTTCAACTACAACTGAAGAGTGATGTAGAAGCTCCAGTTATTTGGTACTCACATCTTGGAGGCTGTGTCTCTAAATGACATTTGCTGTTTGTATTCTGTATGTGGCTTCTTTTCAGTATTTCTTATGATCTATAGGATAATTGCAATGGATATATGTAATTCAGACAGAAGAATTGCCAAAAGGAAACTGAAAAAGCATGCTTGAGTCTTTTTTGGTCTTGTTTATTGCCACCACAATAAGAAGCTTTTTTACTATAATTGCTGGTAATATTTATATGTAGTGTTAGTTTTGAGCTTAGCTACAATTATAGCTTTCTCGGTGACAGAGGAAAACATACGTGATTTTAACATTTGTGAAATGTACATGTAAAACTCTGATTCAGTATCCATCAGCAGCAAAGGCTCTGCTTCCAGATGAAAAGAATTATTCTTGAGTTAGTTTGCCTTTTAGTTTAGGCAAACTAAAAAAAAAAAAATCCAACCAACCAAAAGTTTTGATTTATGTAATGGAAATTTGATGTCTTTAAAATTACCATTAGTGTTTGTAGGAAAATCACAACAAATCCCTTGCACATAAGAAGTATAGAAACTCATATGGAGTACGGGGAGTTTGCAGTGCTTTGGCAGAGCAGTCTTTACAACTAAGTTATCATCAGGCTAACCCTCCTATTCTCTGTCTTGCCAAACTGGGTATGTCTGCATGTCACTCAGATTACTAATCTGATTAGGTCTGTGAAGGTCCTGAACCCCAGTTCTTTACCTTATCCTGGATTTTCAGCCCCACTTTCAGACCATGAATTTACAGCTGATGGCAACCTTATGGAAACTGTAAGACAGTACAGACACTTAAGTCACATCTTTGCTCTTGTGTTGTACATACAAAGTGTGTTTGCTCCTGGGATTGTTCTCAAGACAAAGAAAACAATGTTAGTGCCGCTACAGAGAACTGGGCCCAACTGATGAAATGCATCCAAAATGTTTTTTCCCCCTGCAAAATCCATTCTGGGCTGGATTTTTTCAGTTTCGTAATTGAAGAGGCTCGTTCCTGAATGAAAAAATATGATCAAAGAGGCTGGTTTCCTCATGGTAAAAAAAAAGAAAGAAAATCAAAACGTAGGTTTTAAAAAAACACAACTCTATTCATTTGAGTCAATTCTGAATGTGTGGCTCAGGACAAAGGGGCTCCATATTATATAAGGGATTATGTCTTTCATGAGTGACAAAACCAAAAGCCTGTCAGTATCGTTCTGCAAGAATGGAGTTGTTAGCACCCTCTTCAAATTCCAATTTGGGTAATTACTTTCTTCTTACCTAACTTCACCAGCAGTTCCAAATGAATGTAATCTTCAATTCCTATTATAAACTATTGTGTAAAATCACTATAGCCCCTGTAATTTACCCTAGAACTAACTGCAATGCCTTGTGTCTGAAAAGGTTCTTGTATAGCTTACATTTAATTTGTAAAGACCTTTGAGATAATTGTAAAGTGATATGTGTATATTAATGCATGACATCACTTTCCTAGGTTAGATAAAATGGGGAATGTGATTTCTAGCTAAACATGTCAAATGTTATAAATTAGCCAAAACTTTGATAGGAGGGAACAGAACAATACACTATTCTTTAGATCTTTTGTTCTCTTCATACACAGTTCTGTCAGTTACTTGATCAGCACCTTTTGTGTAGATGGAGGTCAGAGATGCAAGGGAAAGTAAAAGGTTGACTAAAGATAGAAATTTAGTGGTAGCTTAACCCTCACCTGAAAGAGATGAAACACTGAGGAAGTCAGATTGTACTGCAGAGGAAGAGCGTGTTCTTTCCACAACAATAAACATCCCTTCTTCATAGCCTCTTGCTTCTCAAGACAGGAATACTGCTATTACTGATGCATTTTTCCTCATGATGTTACGCTGGCTGTTAATACAGTAAAGAGGATCCCTGAAAAACTGGAGCATTTTCCCCCTTAGCTTTAAGATGCGGGAGGTAGGAAGAAGACATGTATTCTGGGCTGCTAATGGCAGGTATTACTTTGAATTGCTTCTGAAAGATTGCTTTTTTCAAAACTCATCCACAGACTAATTAAGAAACAGGATTTTTAAGCAATGTAAAATTAGTTATGGGTTGTATATTTTTTTTTCTTCTGTCCCAGTTATCAGCTGGGATACTTGACTTTGCTTTGCAACGTTAAAATAAGGTATTTTTAACTTTATCTCATTTTCTTTTTTTTTTCCCACAGGTAAAATTTACCAGCAAGAGAAATACACAGATGTGTGTTTGCAGAGATAATTTTTTGCGATATAATTGCCAGGTGATTTTACAATTCTCTTTTTCATAGGCTTCTATGATTTAAATAAATTCTTTGTATAGGTGAATACTTATTTTGACCTTATGTAATCTTTGATGGTTTTGCTCCTCTTCCCCCATAATTTTTTTGGGGTGCTGTCTCTAGAAATTTTCCTTCTAATGTAGTTCCTCTAACTCTTACAGGTGGTTTGAAACAGTTGATCTTAAGTGCTGAAAACTATTACGGAAGTACTAGTGATAAGTGTAATGATTCTTTGCTCTCAGCACAAAAATCTGTATCACTAAAAAATTGTACTGCTTTCAGGAATTTGCAGTTTTGAAATCTTTAAGCTAAGGATCAAAAACACGATACTGAGACCCAGTTCCATTATCTACTGCATAAAAAATAGGTTGGAAATAATTATTATTGGAAACTCGATCCAATTGAGATGCTGAAGTTAATTGTTTTTGCTTCTTTTCGTATGAAGCACACATTTATCAATATAGAACTTGTCAATACTGTATGGATTTTGTGTAATTTTTATTGCTCTTTCTTAAGTGTAGTCAATGACACTCACTTCTCCAGTTCCCATTGATATCAATGGCAATATTACTACTGACTTAAAAACCAAAAAAAAATCCCTGTTTTTTTATGTACCTTAAAGGGCAGTTGAGATCATTTTTGACGACAGGTGTCTTACATATTGAATTCAACCGCATTCCTCCAAACCGAGCAAAATCAAAAATTAAGATCAGATTTGGTGAAAAGGTAAAAGACTGTAAAATCACTAATTCTGCAGAATGAATAGATTCAAATGGCACCTTTAATGGTCTATGAAATGCATGGCACCTTTATAGTTATGCATTAATGAGGTGCTATTGTATATTTCAAACTGGGTGGAAAAACGTAATTTTTTTTTTTTTTTTAATATATTTTGTGACCTTCTGGTTTTAGTACTCCAACTTGTCAGTAAGTGTTATAGGTAATTACTAGTTGTCTCAGTGCCAGCGAATGCCAATTTAAAAGCTTAGATTATAAATTTGCATGAAGATTATTCAAAAATTATAATGTGTCTCATTTTTCAGAACTTTTAATATGTGTTACCAACTTGTCTATGTCTCAATTTGGTCCATGCATTTGAAAACCAATTTTATTTTCAGAAGTTTTCTCCTTATATAATAATACAATTGTTAAAATCTCTGCTTCTATATGCATGCCCTTTAGTCCTTAATTTTACATAACTTATGTCAATATAATTAGTCGAATTAGAGCATCTGTACAGTCATCAGCTATTCAACAAAGATATTTCCATTGCTTTCCTTCTGTAAGGTTTCTCTGTTTGATCATACATTTGTTTGTTTTCATCTCTCTGGATCATTATGACTGTATGCTGTGATTTCTAAAATGGCAATTTTGCAGGTGTCAAGATCAAAATTTGTCTCATGGCTAAAGACCAATAAGACAGCGAGTACTGAGCCAATAAGCAAAGTGTAATGTTCTGTGTCCAGTATAGTATAATTCCCTGCTTATGTCATTTTCCTCTGGATGTGAATAGCACAGCTGATAAGCTGACTGTCTCTAACAATGCTTAATATATGCCTATACCTTCATTTTATTGACAGCTTCCAATATGTTTCCCTTCTGAACTAAATTTTATGTATATTACTAAATTTCTTTCTTGTTTTATTAGTTTTGTCTACCCATTGATCACCAAACTATCTCATTTCTTTTATGATATGGTCATTGAACCAGATTGAGAATGATTGAGCCGTAAATCTATGTAGTCTTTTCAATACTGGTAATACTTCATGGACAAAAACATGGTACATATCTGAAATGGTGAATAAACTCAGTGTTATAAAGAAGTGAATACTTATCACAAAGTGCACCCAAATTGCAGTGGAACCAAAATGTAATCATTGAAGAATAATTACTTTAATATGCTGCTGTGCAGTTCCCTTGTAGAAATGTCCCAGGGAATTTGGAAAAAGCTAGCACCATTCCCAGCATGTTTCAACATTTGTACAAAATTTTGTTGTCAATTGTATATGTGCAACAGCATGTAATATGGAGAGAATCATAATTCTCTAGAAAATCCATTTGGTGTTTAGAATACTGTCTGTAGGACTCCTGTACTTCTGCTTAACTCCTAACAAATCCAAGTACCTTTCATAAAGATATTGAAGATATAAAAAATGCACACTAGAGAGCAAGGTGTATTTATACTATTAGTGTATAGTAAGCATGTAAGTATAAGATGAAATATAATTACTTTCTTTTCAGTTAAAAAGAAAACTTCAAATATCACATTAGAAGACAGGGCTTGGTGTTATACATTTGAAAAAAAACTTCCTGTAAAATACTCTCATTGTTTCAAATTTAGTTTCTAAAGACTCCAAAGCTGTACTGCTATCAGAGATGGTGAAATCTAGTATTTCCTCCTCATAACAGCACTCAGTGGGGAAAAAAAGCCCCATCCACTTATGGATAGGAAATGACTGACCTAGTTCTACGTTTTTGCCTTTGTAGGCTTTTATAAATATGGAGTAAGATACAGGTAGTTTCTGATATTACTTGGCAGTTATTAATAGTGGAACAGAAATGTGAATCCTTCTTGTACTGCATATTTACTCCCCGAAGGTGAAGGTGATGCACATCAGAATAGGAACACTGACAAATGAGTTGCAGCACTGGTGTCTCATGAAAGTAGGATGATCAACTTAGCTGTAAAGGTGCCTGGATCAGTGACTTCAGTCATAGCAGTTTGTCAGGCAAACAGAAAAAACATCAGATGTTGCCATTTATATTCCAGTTAGCTAAGAATAGCTTTACCTTTTTTTTCATTTTTTTCTTTTTGTCTCTCTTTTTTTTTTTTAATATAACAAGAAATTGCATCATGTAATACCATTAATCAGTTTATTAAAGTCCACAGTAAAACAGTCTGACATTCGGGCTTCCCACTGTTTCACAACAGTGACCAGTAACAAGGCACTTGCTTTGAATTTCCAGAACAATTTGAATTCTTCATGCCCAATTTATACACATCTATTCCTGTACCACATTACCCTTGATATCAAATAACTCTTCTTTCATTTTGATACATTGCCTCTTGATATTTCTGCAGAGTGCAATCATATCAAACCTTGGACTTTTGATACACTAAAAGCCTAGTTTTTCTCTTCCATAGTGTCTATCTCTCTGACAGATCTATAACTCTTCTCTGTGTCTGTAGCAGGAGTGATCAGGAGATGCATTGTGAAATTTGAAAGCCTCTTGAGACTTCTGTGGTGGCAGAAATTATTCTTTTTTCTGCTGCTGTTGAGAAACCCTTGTCCAGTTTCCTCAGAGGGATCTTGTTCTCTTTGAATGCAGTATGGGGCTGCTTTGGTTCTGAGCCAGGCATTCACACCGGCAGAGCCTAACAGCAAAGAAACTCTTGTCCTCTCTTGTGTTACCTGTGAAGTAATAACAGACAAGTTTGGATGCTCTTAATCTGGCTCAAATGCATAGTAAAAGGGTTTATCTTGAAAAACCACAGTGCTGAGTATTGTGACCTAAACCCTTGATGGCATGGGGGTGTCCTAAACCCTGCTGATTCCTGTGTACTTGAATTGCTGAGTTATAATCTGCAGGAGAATGAAATTTATAGTTTGGAAGTAGAACAGAAGTACTTGTGATTAATTTCCATGTTAGTCATTCTTAGGCTGGGCATACTTTTACAGTTACAGGAACTTCTCAGCTGCCTAGATTCAGGTTATACTTTGAATGGTGCATTCGAGGGCTAGCGTTGGTGAAAAATAAGGCCTCGGGTATGCATGCCAAAGGATGCTGTCACTCAGAAATACTATTTAACAAATGAAAGCAGAATGTATTGGGAAAAGAAAAGAGCACCACATCAAAACACGCTATACAGAGGTAATCTCTAGAAGGATATCTTTGAAATATTTCTCAACATCACAGGAACAAAACAGAACAACCCATTTTATGCAAATCGCATATTGTTCCACTCTGTGTAATGCGTATGTTACACCAATGAGGACTCTGTGGTCTCATCACTTGCAGTGAAAAATTTGTCGCTGATTAGAATGAAATAAAGGTTTTTATGGTAGTCCGATCTGGACTCATTTACAGCTACAGGAAATGCTCTCATCCTTTCACTTCTCTGTAACTCATCTCTGAGTGTGACCAAATTAATTGATACTCACATGCTTATCTAGAGGTTATGCATGGTGGCATTCTGGACAAATTCAGTGAATACAGTGCAGAATTGTTACCACACGTAAAGGAGAACAATGAAAATATTAATAAAGAAGTATGTCTGAATACCATTTCTCAGATTTAACTTGCTAAAGTCTAGCAGAGATCATATAGAAATTTTTCAAAATTAAACCCTTTAGATATAGAATTCTAAAAATTAGCATATAATAATGAATTAAAAATGCAATAATGTTTATAAATTTTTTTTTGTGTTTTTTTTTTATTTTATTTGTAAAGTAATACGAAAAGGTGAAAAAACACCTCTCCAATCCCATATAAAGTCTGTGAGATTGCTTCATTAAAAAATAAAATGAAAAAAAGCCATTAGAAGTCCTGTATTTGTGTTTTTAAAATTGAAGCTTTATACTATTTCATTAAGGAAAAAAAAGCATTAAGACCACTTTACCAAACATTCAGAAATGCCACATGAAATAAACTCAAAGCTGTACCTGCTTAAATGTTAATGTAAGAAGTGTTGTGCTTGCATGCCAGCAATGCTGCACAGGAACATTCTTTCACTTTAGTCACTTTCAAACAGAATCATAAAAAGCAAAGTTTCTTGGCAATGTTCTTTCAGACATTTTTTTCTTTTTTTTTTTTTTTTTTTTAGCAAAACCTTCATTCTATAAGATGTTACAGAATATATAAGCATCTTGCAAACTGTTGGTATTTCCTCCTGCCTGTTAAGAAATGAACTGTAATTCAGCAATAATAAGCTCTAACTGGGGGACAGGATGACCACAATACAGTACATAGGATCTGATACCTGTTTGCATGCCAAAGTCCACTTGACTATGCTATTCTTTGCAGGCAGGTTTAGAACTTTCTAATTATCCAAAGGAAATTATGCTGCTGTGTTTTGAAGTGACTGAAGAAAAATAAAATAGTTTTGCAAAATATTGGGAAATTTGGTGCATTTAGGCTTATTTTAGGTCTTTTTTTAAGAGCAAAACCAATTTGGACACATGTAAGTATAATACCAAATCTAAAAAAAAATTAAGCTGTTGAGGAAAAACAGTTATACTGATGAAGAATGAATGTTTTAATGAGAGACAAAATAAAGGGCTATAATTGAGATATGAAAAATGCACTAGTAATGTTCTAGCAAATGAAAAATTGAGATTTTAAATTTACATTTCATTCAAATGAATCAGTGTATAAATGCATGTAGTTTTGAAAAGTACAAAAATAGTGTTTTCAACAGTCTGCTTCGCTTTGTTTATCACAGGCATGCTATAATACTAGCAAATGACTGTGGAATTCATGACACTTTATTCGCCTATTCTTCATATTTATTGGGATATAAGTTTAGGAAGTGAGGCCATAAATGTTTTCTTTACTTACTAAAAGACATTTCTTTGTTTTTCATTCCATAGCTATACTGCCATTAAAACAGTGCAATGCCTAATATATACAATGTATAGATGGGTATGTGCAATAAAGCATCCACCATGAATTATAATTTAGCTAATGATGCAGCAAGTTGCTTTTTAGGATAAAGTTTGCATCAAAGTAAAGCTAGGTAAAGATAGAGTTTATCATGCGTGGTTGAACTCAAACGCAAAGAATAAAATTGTACCTGAAAGTGCAGAATAAAATCACATTAAAAGTGTTGCTTAATAAAAAAGTTAAACGCCACATAAACAGTAGCATTCAGTTTACCTGGGTATTTAAGCAGTAGGATTACTGAAGATACCACTGTTGCCATTGATCTGTTACTGTACAAAATATGTAATGTTAATCTTATTTTCTAGATAATTTAATCTCCTTTGTCTTGAGACAAGAGGCCTGTCTAGTTCAGTATTTTCATTCTGACCTTGGGAAGTATACTGGTTGCTGTATCTATAGATATTGAAAAACAGCAACAACAACAAAAAACAAAAACAAAAAGTAAAAACAAAACAAAAAAAGAGATTAATTTACCACCCTTTAGTTGACTTTTTTCCTGTCCACTTACTATAAAAAATAGAGATCAGAAGCTCCCAAGCATTTCCAGACTGTCAGTGCATATATTTTTATTGTCATGAATATACATGATGAGAAAGAGTAGCCTTTTTCAATCACCTTTTATAGTAAAAACTTTCCAAAATTTTTTAGCATTTTTCCATTTCTTTATCATTTATCTGAATCTTTCTCTGAGATTTGAACTCTCTTTTCTGAAGCTCTGCCAGTTCTTTAACACTTCTTTTGAAACACAGTGATCAGTGCTGCACCTAATATTCTGGAGGAGATGGTGTTTTAGATGGATATATGGTCATTTCTTGACTGTAATGGCACATGGAGCAATCAATGTGTTTTATTCCCTCCTTTTCTCTTTCTTCATTGTCAGCTAGTTTAGAAGGCACAGTGTAACCTGCTCCAGAACAGGTATACATATATATATATGTATATATTATATATATATATATATATATATATATATATGTATGAGTACCAAACAGAAATTGAAAGGAGATATGATGACTCTTTTTTATTTTCTTGCTCGGTGTTGCAGTCAATTACTGCTGTCTTAACAGTTTCTGACCCAGCTAGAAAGAATATCATCTGCTTTGATAAGTGACTTGGTTTGAGGTAAGTGCTTGGGTGATGGCTGGAGTTAAAAGCTTGTGCCACTTCCATTTGAAAGACTGGAGCTGCACTGGAGGTTGGCAAGGACACATGCCATGTAAAGCCCGTTGAAAAACACCTTAGTTTTCTGTAGCTGGTTGGTGTGGCAGTCTCTAATTCTCTGCCCCATATTAAACCTATGACTAAATTTAGTGAAACGAAGGAATTTCCCCTTATGCCAGTCTGTTTTACTATGTAGTGTTTTGTAAGATCCTGTTTCAGGGATCGTCTGGGTATTTTCACCAAAAGGTTCCATTCTGTTGCATAATCTGAAGACATAAGCAGTATCCTTAGTCACTGCAGGCTTCCCTCTCTGGTATGTTTTCATTTTGAAGGCTTTTGATCTTTTATATTAAAGTCCCTACTCTGTAATCAGATGCTGAATCATGTTTTGTGCATTGAGGGGTATTTCACAACTCAATACAGAACAATTCTGTATCTGTGTATCACATGTATATCTGGCTGTATTCCATCTCTGAATCTGATTAACTTTCTGGAAATGACCTTAAAGGACCATTGCTTTGTAGCTTGAGTTTCTAAGTGTGCGTGGAAGGTGAAGAGGGAAAAGCGGAAGAGATGGAGAGAAAATATAATGAAGGAGAAGAATCAGAGCAAATACGAGCATAACTGCATCCTTAAGATTGGGTGGTTGCTGTACTGGAGGGTGTGACCTTAGCCAAGAATGTTGACTCTAAAAGCTGTGGTGTATTTTACTTCAAATAGTCAGAATATGGCCTGAAATGTAAGCCTCCCTGTAGCTCATGTTCTAGGCATCAGAATATCTTTTTCACAGCCTTCTCCACTTTAGAAACATTGTATGGGGCTGGCTTCCAGCTGTACTCTGTGATTTTTGTGGTTTTGACACTCCTGTTTGTCCCTAGCTTCTTAAATTAAATTTGAGAAACTAAGTCAGAAGTATAGGTTTCTTTAAAGGGAGCAAGCAAGGAAAAAAGAAATGTTTCAGTGCTGGGGAATTTAAATTCTTCTTAGATATGAAGCTAAGATCTGTCTCAAATATAAAGGCTTTCCATAGTAATGAATTCTTCATAACCAGGGGAAAAAAAAGGACATGGAAAAAAATATACACACACAGAACCCAGATTTCTCTATCTCATTAAACAACAGAAATTACAGACATATTTATTTCAAACTCATTCTACTAATTTAGAGGTTATCTAAAAATGAAGTGTAAAACTTGGGCCGCTCTATGGGTTCTTTGAAGTTATTTCTTCACTCTTCTTTAATGTTTTATGAAATAGGTGACTTTGGGAAATATATCTTTTTTAGATGTAACAATAGTACTTCAAAGATGCTTTAAGAATTTTATTCGCCATCTGTTTATTTCTGTGCTTTTGGACTGAGGAGCCAAGATGCTGAATATGCAGCACACACACACACAAACCAGGTACTAAAAACAGCTCTTTTTTTTTTTTTTCATTACTATTTCAGTTTTGTTTCTCTCTGAAGTACTAAGCGGGTCATGAATTCTAAAATCTAATCTTCTGTAAGTGTTAGTAATGAGACACTGCAGCACAGAGGCATGGCATGTTCGCACAGATGGGAAACAAATTCACTTTGTTTATGAATTAAGTCGTATGAAGTGAGTGTGGAATCTGAATTAAGGTATGAAATTTTTAGGTGGTGCCAGCTGGCATAGCTCCATTAAAATCAATGGAAAGACACTAGATTTGACCAGTATCTTGTGACTAACTCCCAGGGGAAATAAAATGGTTGATATGAAGCTTTTCGTCATAAATCTTTTAGATTGAACTATTGACATGGCAAGGGCAGACGCCAGTATTCAAAATCAGAGACAATTTGAGATCTTATATTTAGGGTTTGAGAGAATCTGGAGGATGATAGGTTTCTATCATCTAGTATTGCTTTGACCTCGACTCACACTTGAGTTTAGTAGAAAGTATCTGAATAACGTGAAGGTTCTTGTGGCTGTGGAATAAACTGTGGGCTGCTGCACAACATTAGGATGAAATCTAGCTTTTCTTAAAGACTCAAGCAGAGAAGGAGAATATCAAATATTTTCCCCTTCATTCCTGATAAGACACGTATTGAATTATACTACCCAGTACTTGTCAACAATATGACCATTGATGGATGCTGTAACTACTAAGTTCAGTAAATCCATTTAAGCTGATAATACGCATGACACTTTCTGTCATTTTTCTCTAAGATAGACATGGGATGCCATTTTCTAAATGGAATATGGCAATAGCTACAGCAAAATCCGTTTGTGAAGATACCTTACTAGGCTTAGAGAGAACGGAAAGCAGCTTTGGATTTTTCTAAAACCTCTTTCAGATTTTACAAATTCCTACTTCAAGTTCAAGATGCCCCCAAGCAAACAAAATGCAGAATAAGAAGCAGAATCACTGTTCATTTATGCACTTTAACTTTCTTTAACATCAAGATGAGCAGGGAGAAAAAAAGCAAGCATGAGGCAAAGCAAAATCATCCCTTCACTGTAAAACAAGAGTGGTAGACTCTATGAATCCTGCTTACAGAAGATGTAAAAGAGGACATGGACAGCCAGGGTTCTCCATTTACATTACCCTTGGATGAATGAACAAGCAATTTTCCCACTTTGGACCTTTATTAATGAGGCTATTGTGAAGCAAGCAAGCTTGACTCTTTTCCTTAGGTGGCAAAAGGAACAGTTCTTTGGGCTAAGATTTACCTTCCAGGGAGGCACCTGAAATGTCACCAAGTTATGACTGATTTTAACTATAATAGTGGGAATGAATGGACTTGGAAGTTGTTTCAAAATATGTCCTACTAACTTTAATATGTGCTAAACATTGTAGCAGAATTTTAATTTTCTGCTTTTCAATATAGCTATACTTTTTCCTGTGTTGACGCCTGTGGAAGAGATTACTGCCACTAAAAGGCTATAAATTTTATTTTTCCTGAATTCTTAAACTTACTGCAATCATAAATTCATAGCAATGATTTTGACAGCAATTACAACTGTCCTACAAGGTTTTAACTACCTGCTCAGTCATATCTAGGCCATTCATTGGGAAAGGTGGCTGTAAAATTGTTGTGATAGCTCACATTTATATTTGCTCAGTGGTGGAAATAATGAATTATTTTCATGAAAGACTCATGTTAGAATATGTATTCTGTGTGGAAACAGACAGGTTTCTGATTTAGTTCTGTCTGTATTCCTCTCGTCAGAAAAAATCCAACCTTGGAAACTTTCCAGCAGAAACTTTCAAAGTTGATACAAATCTGAGAAACATGTTGCTTTGATGAAAAGAAATATGTTAGCAACCATAAAAGCAGTATGAGAAGGACTGGTGTCAACATATCTGCAGTCACAGGCAAAAAAAAATTCATTCTGAGCAAACTCATCACTACATGTAGGTCTTCCAGGAGGACACTGGAGGTTAAGGAGCTGAGTCATCCTCTCAAATTCTGCTAAGATTTTCTTCAAATTAATAAGACATGACTCATTATACATTAGTGACAATTTAACAAATGTTTAGTTTTGTTATTTACGTATGAACTTGTTTAGGGAAGCCTTTAGAGATGCAGTGTCTCACTTTCATTTCAGTCCAGAGGGATAGGAAGGAACTCATGCATAATATCTATCAGTTTCATAAAGCTAATGAATTCACACTGCTTGTAAATAATATTTGTGTATCAAATGTGAAAATATGCAGTAGGAGATTAACAATTTGTAAAAGCACTGACAAGATAATTGAAAAACAAACATAACTCTTTTTTTTTAAGCAACATTTTCAAGTGATTCTTTACATCTACTCCTTTTAGGAAAGGTGATAGGAAATAGTAAACTTCTTTGGGACAGAAGTGTGTTATGCTACATTAGCAAATTACAAAAAATTTAATGAGAAAACAACCCATTAATCCTCTAGATTAATGTGTGTTGGTTAGCTTCCTCTCTGTTCCTGCATTTAGATGATGTGTTCATCACTAACCTAATTCCTTCTTATGTGCACTGGATACTTTTAACATGCTATTTGAAGCAAAATTTTTAGTAATGCTATTTTGGTAGAAGTTCTGAGAAGTGTTTAGGATTTTAATTCAGTTTCACTCTGTTTGAAATATGAAAACTTAAATTCAGAAACAGCTTCAACACATTCTGACTATGCAACTGGGGGCAGAATTTTCATTCCAAGTTTCTGTTAGCCTCATTTTGGTACCATTGTATTAAATTATGTCAGTCTGTAAGTGTATCCAAAGCATCATTATGTAGGCTAGAAGTCAGCTAGAGTGAAGTGGCACTCTGGCATGTATCTGCCATTAAGTCTTCATTTAGATTTTATTGTCATAAAAAGCGGATGTTGTAATGACATCAGTGCTATCAATACATCATTAAGAGATCCCCTTAGCTGCTAATCCAGAGAACTTTTATAACTCTTTGCACATTCGTACTGTGCAGCGTATCAGGGCAAAGATCATAACATCTTTCCAAAACAGTGCTTAAGCATTTTTAAAAGGGGTAATAGATATATTTTCTCTTGTCATTATTTTCTCTTCTGTCAAACAATGGTATAGTTTCACTACTGTTTTATAATAAATATAATATCCACAACATTCCACCAATAAATACTTTATGAAAAAAAGCTCTTTGGACACAGAAGCAGAAAAAATACCCTTTAGATCAATGTGTTTAACCTGGTTGCTAATCAATAAACAAATTGTCTTGTGCCCAGCAGTCCCAGCAAGGGTAACTGTACTCTGCAACCTCCTTGCAGCAGAAAAAAACTTCCTTACTTGGAAATACATTCTAATCATATAAACAGAAGGAAATCTTTAACAGGAAATATAAATACAATCATAAAAAAGTAAAAAATATGGGAATGATACGTAACGTGTATACACAGATAGTAATTTCCCCTTATCCAAAAGGCTGGCAGTATTTCATGGAGTATCCCTGCCCTGAATTGATGGGAAGCTTCCTCAGTCAACAGTTCCTTGATTGCATCAAATCTTGCCCAATCCTTCCTCATGCTCTTAACAAATAATTAGCTATAGCATAGGTGTCTTCTTATCAGGCTTTTACTAGTGCCCAAAGTACCTTCTGTCTTTAAACTCACCAACAAAAATTGTTAAACCAGTGATTAAATAAGTTACTGATTATCAGTGCCTTCATGCTGCGGTTCACTTCCTTTATTCACAGTAAATTTATTAGTCTGCAGTAGCACCTCATCAAGCGCACTGCAGAATGTAAAGTAAGAATACCTTTGGTCAGATCCAAAGGCATACTAAGACACTTAACCAACCTTTGATTTAGCTGCATTGCTCAAAGTAAAAAAAAAAAAAAAACAATCCAAAGATGTTCACAGAGACATTTCAATTAAAAAAAATGAAAAGTTTTTTCAATTTAGTGTACTTCTGGGATTGCTGGAATTAAAAATTGGAATAAAATGGCTAGTAATTCCTTTATGTACATTATTACTGCCAATGCACTTGAATAGATTTCTTTTGACAATGTCCTTTGTTGAACTGATTTCCCTTGTAGCTTTTAGTGATATTTAGAGTGGAGAGGATGAGAAAGAAACAAAGAAAATGGAAATCAAGAAAATGAAGACAAGGAAGACTCGATATTGTAATCTGCTTGCTATTGTTTTCAGCCATAGTTTTGGACTTGGCTAGACTTCAAAGTAATGATTTCTCTGTAGAAATAAATATTTGAAAGTCACATTCTTGCCCTCACTAAGTTCATAATTATGGTTAAAATAAATTTAGTTTATCTGATTGAAATGGGCACTGTCCCTGAGTCATTTCACTGGCAAAGGGGACAAAATAGTGTTATTTGTGGCTGCTTGTACGTTCATTAGTGCTACTGGCAATTAAGTGTAGGGTGAAGCAATCTTGAAACTCTTCTATGTAATTCTCCAAAATCTTGACTAACTTTACGATCAGGGACCTGAACAACTGCTACAGAGTAACTGTTCTCTCCCTTGTGAGTTCATGAGCCAAAATATAAATGAAAACTTGGACTATGAAATTGCATTTTTCTCCCAAAGTAGCCAGAAATATTAAATGTTCAGATTCATATAATCAGTATGTGCAATTTTAAATACAATAAAGCAGATGGTTCAGAACAGAACCAGCTTCTCTTTGGTTGTTGAGTTGCTAAAAGAAAAATGTCTATTGATACTAGTGCAGGAAAATTTTAGCTGTGAAACTTCATTCCTTTGTTTCTTTACTTCTCTCTGCAATTAGGAAAATGTTTCAAAAATTAAACAGTTGTTTCAAAAGCTTTCTTGTATCCCAGCCAGCTGATGTGTACTTCAAGTCTATAATTAACAAGTTCTCGTTTTTCTAGACTCCAAATAAATAACATTATTTTTTTTAGAAAAGTGACTGCATTTATAAATGATCCAGAAATGATGATTATAATTTTAACATTTCTAAAGAGTGGATGCAGGTTTTTTTATTGATCAAGCTTCATTTGCACTTTGAACTTGATAAGAAGATTAAGACCAAATTATTTCTCTTGTATTTCATCCTGAAATCTGATTGTTCAGTGCAAGTGTTAATAGGAAAATTTAGCATCAGCTTCAATTTTGGTTTTCCTTTTTTCGAGTTGTGACATATCCACTGTACATGTTTATAGAAAGGCCCTGATTCAGTGTCTTGTGCTCTTAGAAAGAATGTAACCTTAAAGCTATAGTTCAGCTGTTTCCCGTAGAAGCAAAGTAATTTTAATCTTTTAATCTCTCAGAATGGGAGATGCAGTTGAAGACTTAATATTCTTGCTCTGTAATCTAATAGAAACTTTTTCTTGTGTCCTGTTAAATAAAAAGACATGGCCTTATTGAAGGACTTCTGAAACCAGTAACTTTCTTCAGATTCCTCCCCTGCCATTTGATGATGACTTTTAAATCTGGAATCCATGTTCCACATGATACAGACCGATTAATTGGTGTCTTTCACTTGCTGGGAAAGGCATTGAAGAAGGACATAATTATTGTGGATTTAGTTGGTTTCTTTTTGTTTTTTTTTTTTTTTTTTTTTGTCTTTAGCATTTATATATTTCTGGGAGAGAAATGACAAAATTTGAAGTTAATTAGATAATAATGGACACTTTGGACTTAAAGTGCTTTTTGGCTTACAGAATATTGTTATCACCATTTGATAATTAAGGAGAATGGAATGGAGTGGTTTACTGAAAGCCTGTCTGAAAGATAGTGATACTTTTACAAAAAGAATCCGAGCTGTGCAGCCTCAGTAAATCATAGTAAATGAAAAAAGAGTCTAGAATATCTTGATATTTCTGTTTTTCATTAAACCATGAGTGCTGTTAGAAATATACAGATCTGATACCCTTCTCAGTGGAGTTTAAACCCTTCAGTGGACTACATGAAGAGAAGAGGGTAAAGAAACTAAAAGCAATCACTCTATCTGTTTTTATGTCAGTTCCACAGATGGTTATTTAGAAATATTGGGACATATAGAGACATATGAATCTCTCTTTCCTAAGAGGACTTAATCTAGGAGAGTGCCAATATATCATAAACAACTAAATAGACAGTCTAATTTTACTTGTTATCAGTTATCACTTTCTTGAGAAAAGAATTAGGTTCAATAGGCCAGCTGAAAACATCACGTCTTGGGAGAAATTTGAGGCAACATGAAGAAAGCAGTGAAAAAGAACAAACAAGCAAACAAATAAACCCCCCAAAAGAAATGGATGAAAGCAAGTAAATTGATAAATAAATAAGAAAGAATGACAATAGGAAGTTTCACAATGTGGAAGTGGAATGTGTTTTTCCTTCTCAGACAGAAAGGGAGATAAGAGAGCTCTGCCTCATTTCTGAGAATGTCAGTGAGTTCATCTTTCTTTGTGTTTGACAGCCAAATCAATGCAGTCCTTTTTATTACATTACATCAACATACTTCTTGAGAAAGGACCAGTGCTCTACTAGGTCACTCAGGAATGCAGCAGTGGGAATGAATATGTAGTAATGCTCAGCCATATCCTCCAGATCTACATGGTCTCTCTGCAGCTCTCACCCATCACAACACATGAAAAAGCTTTGATTCATCTAAAGCCTATACATTGCCCCTTTGGTCAATTTTCATATGCATCCCTTGCTGCTGCTGGTCAGAAGAACCCTTACCAGTGTTTAGCTATTATTTAACAGCGCCATCACTGGGTGACAGGAATAAAGTCAGACCAGGAGCTTTACTGCTTCTTAAAGCCCATTTATACCAGTATACTAGATCTGTCAAATAAGGGTAGGTGCTCAATAGCTTGCACAAAACAGGAAAATTGCTACCTGGATGCCAGTGCTGACACACAGTGGAGAGTTAGTTTAGTCATTCCAAAGGTTTTTTTGAACAAACTAACACCAGGAGGAAGAATGCCATAGATTCTTATGCGGGCAAACATTTCTTAAGAGCTTTTTGTCTCCTCCATTCCTTCAGATGTACATCTACACTGCTAAGGCAAGGGAAGACAGGAGTCTGTCTTTCCAGCAGGATGAGAGATCCTTGGACAGAGGACTTAATGCCTAGAATAAATCAGAGAGAAGCATCTAGTGTGAGACTAGGAAGGGGAATAAAACATCTTAGTGTAAAGGGTGAGTCATTTGCTCTCACACCTGACAGATGTTTATTGTCTCCTCTGGGTGTAGTTCCTGAAGCCACTGCACCTGTACCCGGATGTGCTAATTCTGAGAGTACCTAAAAGAGGGTGGACAAGAATTACCACGAGTAGTTGTCTTTGATGAGACCTATTTATAATGGAATATTTTTCACCTCCTACCCTTCCCCCTGCTTCATCAATTCCAGCTCAGGCATTTTTTTGTGTATTTCAGGGCTATACACGTTGTTTTCAGGGCTATACACTTCAGAATGGACTACTGCTGACAAGTGAATCCTTGCACATGTGCAAAGACTGTGGTGATGTAGGCCAGGCAATAGTTTTGTTACCGCTAGTTTGTAGGGCTGTTACCAACTGAGCCAGCAGCAAAGCAGGTCTGTGTCTGCGTTGCAGTCATGACTGTGGTAGAGTAGCCAAAGAGAGTTGCTCTGGAGTTCCAGATAATGTTGAGTGCTTGGCAATAGTGTGTGATCAGGACCCTACATTTGCAGGAACGTACATGTGGGAGATTACTGCAGCTGTGGCTGGCTGCCAGTAATTCTGGTGGTTTGTAACTTGCAGCTGAGTTGAAATGATAAGAAATTCTGATACTGTATGAAATCTAATGAATTTTTTTCACAGTAGTAGAAGGGATTGCTATTAGCAGACATGCTGGTGCTACTGTAACACCAAAGCATGCTAAGAATATGTGAGGCTAATGTTCTGCCTGTGTCTATGTCACAGAGCTACAAAGAGACAAGGCAAGCAACGAGATGTGAGATTTCTGCAAATCTTTCATGAAAATGTGGTCCTGTTTCACAGCTTTCTACATGGTATTTCACTGATACAGACTCAGGTGGGGATGCTGCTGAGGCCTGTGGCAACAGCAAAGAGAAGTAACAGCTAAGGAAATTATTTCTCAATAATGAATGAAGGCGAGCTAAAATAGAAGCTTAGGATTTGGAGATTAAATGTATTAGAAATTTTGAGTTATTAATAACCTATGCTTTTGAAACCTGAGAGAACACTTTATACTTATATTAAAAGGTTTATTACACTACATTCTAAAATGTCAGGCTGTGTAATTGTGAAGGGAAAGGCAATGGAAGAAAATAACTCATGAAAGAGTATTTCTAAAAATATATTTCTGTAACTTAAGTAAAGAAAATATTCTGGATATTTAGAGAAGGGGAAAGGGCAGGGAGAAATGGACTCCTAAAATGACAGTTAATAAGTGAAGTTGGAGATTAAATGTATTGATTTTTATGGCTAAGTCATAAACCTTTGAAAGCAAGGGTTTACAGAGTAAGTGCTGATGTTATCTTAAACACCATAAAATATTCTATAATGGTACCAGATTTCTGGATTTTCTTTATATATTTTTTAATAGCTAGGCCTTTTGGAAAGAAATCTTCCAGATTATTGTAAGAATTATAGTTGAAGAGAGGTAATTTTTTGCTCTAGTATAATAGGTGTCAATACTAAAGTTTATTGACTTTCTAACATACTGTAAGTAACCATAATAGAAGTCTTGATCTTCTTCAGTTCAGTTAAGACTTTCAAAGTGAATTTCACTTTTTAAAAAAATACTTTTTTTTTTTTTTTTTAAATAAAAGCTGCTTACACGGATACTTGAAATGATGCTGCTATTGATTTTTTTTTCTATGTTCACATTTTTCTCTTCACTCACAAGAAAGGACTCCTTGGTTCTGAAATGAAATATCTGTAAGTGCCACATTTCCTAGAGACGGGTTTGTGTGGTTTTAGTTAACCATCATAATTTCATCCATGCACCAAACCTGTAATATTACAGTTGTAAATTCACAAGTTTGAGTCAGATATTACATACACAGAAACACTAATTTATTGTTACAAAAATCTGTTTCTGCTTTGAAAAAAAATCTCATTAGTAGGTAAGGATTTTTAGATATAAAACCATATGAAACTGTTGATTTAGTTTTTTCTTTACAATGTTGCACATTTTTATCTACTGCCATTCTATTATTCGTAAGTTGTTACTCTAAAAAACCTCACGGTCCATTAGGGGTAACACAATCTTTGTCATCCGCAAAGCTGAAACTTTCTTTAGGCTATCAGTGGGAACAGTTGCAGGACTTCCAATCAGGTGAGTAAGTTCTGATTCATGACAGCCTTAAGCCTTTCTACAGGTAATGTGGGAAGCTGAGTGGCAATTAAGGAATCATTATCATCAGCCCTTTCCATCCTTCCACAGTAATGACTGACTATACCCAACCTGGGACAAGCATATAACACCACCTTTTAGAAAAGCAAGGTGTTTCCTTTTAAAGAAGGAACTAGAGCCCAGTATGCGCTGAAGGAGGTATACATTGAAATGCTGAAGGTAAAAGCATTGTGCGTTCTTCAAAATGACATATTTGCATTTTTCTACAAAACCTGAAGTCATAAGATAGTGGTGGATAAGCATATTTTAGTCTGCTTGCCTCTGGCTGCTTTGGTAGTGTGATGACTAATTGAGTTTTAGGGAACTGGAATTTCTGCTCCAACTATTGGAGGCTGTGCTATTTCCAGGATCTGGTAGCAGCAATTCCAGACTGTAAGTATTGTCAGCCTTCACAGAGAAAGCTGTGAGAAGTCTGACGTTTTGTGATTTCAAGGATGAAATTTTTTGAGCCATATGTTCATGTGGTACAGCGTATAGAATATGGAAAAAAGAACATTTAAGCAGTGTTGGTCAAAACAACAGTTTTAAAGTACTGGAAAACAGGGTTTGCCAAGAGAACATGAATTCTATCAACTCTTGCTGTGTTTAGACTAGCAATCTCTTTGGAACTGGCTTCTCTGGAGGTACAGAAGAGAAAATCAGGAAGAAGGAGAGAATTCTTGAATATGGTGTCAAAGGTCAAATAATATATGTTTAATGCCTTTAACTGTTTCTGAATGTCTGCTTGTGTAAGAAGAGATGTTTGTATGCATCTGTATAGACATATGCTTTCCTACTCTGCCTGTGAACCCACTGTGAATGTTTATTCCCACAAGAATTTCCACATACATGAAAAATTTTACTTTATTTGTGTTCCTCTCTTGAAATTCGTTTTCCAGCTTCTGCTTCCACAAATCTTAGGAAAAGACATCTATCACAGTTGCAAAGACCCCCTGAGTTGTTTCATATTTGTCTGGGTTTGTTTTCATCGAGGTCCTCCTTCCCCTCTACTCTGCCCTGGTGAGACCGCATCTGGAATATTGTGTCCAGTTCTGGGCCCCTCAGTTCAAGAAGGACAGGGAGCTGCTGGAGAGAGTCCAGCACAGGGCAATTAAGATGATTAAGGGAGTGGAGCATCTCCCTTATGAGGAAAGACTGAGGGAGCTGGGTCTCTATAGTTTGGAGAAGAGGAGACTGAGGGGTGACCTTATCAGTGTCTATAAATATATAAAGGGGGAGTGTCACGAGGACGGAGCCAGGCTCTACTCAGTGGCAAACAATGATAGGACAAGGGGTAATGGGTACAAACTGGAACACAAGAGGTTCCACTTAAACTTGAGAAGAAACTTCTTCTCAGTGAGGGTGACGGAACACTGGAACAGGCTGCCCAGGGAGGTTGTGGAGTCTCCTTCCCTGGAGACATTCAAAACCCGCCTGGACGCATTCCTGTGTAACATTATCTAGGTGTTCCTGCTCCGGCAGGGGGATTGGACTAGATGATCTTTCGAGGTCCCTTCCAATCTCTAGCATACTGTGATACTGTGTGAAACCTTTTTGCGTTAATTTCTTTTAATCTTCGCCCATCTCTAAAGTTAATCTTGGTGTTAAACATGTAGTCTAGATTCATGTTTCTATTTCCAAATCAGATACACCGACATGAGCTTCAAATTGAAATATCGTTGCAACATTCTGTCCTTGTTTAAACCACATGATATTTTGGACTGATGTGATTACTGAAGAGAAAATACAGAAATTGGTGGTTAATTACATGAAGGGCAGACACAGGTACTTTTTGATTTAGCTCCTGGAATGTCCGCTTATTCTGTAGGTATAGAAAATTGTCTGAGAAATACACAAGCCTGAAGTTTTCTGCTTTTAAGGACTGATCCAAGACAAGTGGCACTCCAAAAATGTAGCCATCAGTTGGTGAAAACACATCCAAGTGGCTTGTAACAGAAACTGCAGTTCAAAACAGATTCTGTAATGTATCAGTCACAGCATATTTGTCCCTTGTTATCTTTGTACTATTTCTATATCCTTGTATAAGAAGACTACTCCATTGTTTCACAATACTATGTAGAAGAGATGAACATATGCCACAGAGGTGGCTGTGGAGACTGTACCTCTTGAAATGTTTTTTCAACAGCAAGCCACATCAGGCTGGCCAATCTGTATGCAGTCTTAGTTCTGCTAAGAAGTAAACCAGATTATACTGAGAAGCAGGCCATGCTTTGTAGTATAGTTTTAATAGGTAATAAAATACACTCAGGATTTAAGACAGTTTAGTTCCTTATCATATCTGGTGTACTTTTTAAGGTAGTAAGGTGATGAAGGATGAGGGGTGTATTTTCCTGTGTTGTATAAACCTGAAATGTACTTTATTCTTACAGCTCAGAAGATAACATTGTGTCACCACTGAGCTCTATCATTACACAGAACTCTCCCATGAGTTCTTTATTTCTGGTGGTATTAAGCAAGCAGGAGCCAAGTGAAAGCTACCAGAAGTTTAAATCTGTAGAATGTCAAAATGAGAAGCTAGATTAACTGTTTGATGTTGGATTAATTTTTGGATGCAGATATATAAAATCACATATTTAAAAAAAAAACAAGAATACCACATTCAGTATGCAAAAATGTACATATAATTTGTTTTAGAATAGTAGCTAGCCATATCAAAGGATCTTTTCAAGTTAGACTCTTGTGAGGGGTTGTAAGTGGTTGGCATCCCTGAAGTCTGGTTTTGACAGAGTGCAAGATTTAAGGACTGCTTTTCTTTGGATTTTTCTGAGAGTAAGACCTACCTTGTTCTTAGAAATGGACTTTCTGGTCAGTATTCTTTCTTCTTTTGTTCTGTTGGGCAAATGTTTTCCCTCTTCATGGAAGCTGTAATTTGACCACATTAGTGCTCTACTGTTCTTTCACAATAATGGAGTTACTGGCTGTTTTACAGTTTGAAGTAATTCAGACAATTATATACTGTAAACTTTGGGCATTAGTAGAAAGCCAAGCGCAAAAAAGTGTCTCAGACTGGGCAATGAAAAGCATAACAAACTGGGAATTTTATATCACTTACTTCGAGCAGCAAATCAGGTTTTTCTTTCAAGACTGTTAATACAGAAAAAAAAATAAAATAACACATTTAACTTATGATTAAATGGTTTTAGAAAGATGAAAACCCTTCACTTACCTTCTTATGAAAATGGGCAGACCTGCTATTTTTAAACATATCTTTCGGTTCATCACAGTGAAACCATGCTGCCGATATTAGCCAGTTGTATTAAAGGGCACTCCTTGCCTCATTATCGTTGCTTCTTTTGTACTGTATTGATAGAATTTAAAGTGTTGGAAATGAACTAATGTTAAGGTCTAATTTCCATTTAGTGGTATAATGAAATAATAAACACAGTTTAATTCAGATTAAAAGATTTTTCCCCTCCTGACTAAAACCTTTTTAATATCTTTTTGTAGATTCAATGTTTATAGAAAAATAGCTATTAGCTCCATGGTTATATTAAAAAAAAAAGATAGCCAAATTCAGCCCTTGCAAATCCCAGAAAAAGTTTATCCTCAGTGCTCAGAATTTTTATGGTATCTGGCTAAGCAAAGCAATATCATTTATTCAGCTTGGTCATGAACATTAGCCTGGATTTGTCCTATGAGCCAATTTTAAACAAACATAAATGAGGGCATTTCCTTCACTCCCTGCAGACAGCTTGATTGTTCCCCTTAACCACATACAACTTGAGGTGTTTGCTTCACAATAATACTCAACACCAGCTTGTAGTACCCAGATGGAACCTATAACTAACATTAGAACTTTCAAAGATGTTTCTTGGAAAAGAAAATTTTTCATTCTTAATTCTAACTTAAAGACAAGGGGCTGGAGTGGCTTCCCAACCCTTTGAAAATATGCTGGAGGTGATATACATACCAGGTTACTGCACAAAAAGCAGTTCAATGTGATCCAGAGTTGTGACTCAGTTGTTGTCAAACGCTATGCTAGAAAGGTGGAAGAAGCCAGGGGTAAGAACCGGCAATTGTCAGAAAAGGTAACCAGGTTGCATTTTCTGCATTAATGCTATCACCCAGAAGGCAGGACAGAAATCAAGCATGAATGGTGGCCAGCATAAAGTACTGATGTGATGTAGAACAGGTTTTCTCCTGTTTGCTTGTGAACTGGAGGTCAGAAATAGTGCAAAGAGAAAAAGTATGTTTATCCAACAACTTTTACCCTGCTCAAAGTCATAGTGACATTAATTTTTTTTTTTTATTGATGGAGTTGTAGGAAATTTGCAACTAGTGTACTTAGCTTTTATATTATTTGTTATTACAGGTTATATAACTCATATTTATACGGTCAGTTCAGTACCTTTCTGAACAAATCGCTGCTGAGGAAAATAGGGATATGTGGAGCAGAGAAATACCTGCTGTTGTTTGTCACTTCTGAAAATGGGAATGACAGGCAGCTATGTGTGCTGGATTAATCATGTTGATCTGTAGACAGGGACACATTTTGGCTGCATATCACTTTCTAAATATCAGTGTGCCACACTCTTATGTTTTCTCTGTAATTTTTGATGAAATGTAAACAACCTGTACATTAGCTATCTGTGTACCTCCAGTATAACAATAGTATCAGTTCTCTGATTCCACCTTCTGCCAGAGATTGCCAGGCTGTTATTTATTTATATATATATATATATATATATATATATATATATATACACACACATACACACAGATATATGTGGAGGGAGAGGGAGAGGAAGAGCACTTGCTTGTTACCAGGAATAGCTATTTTAAGAAATTTGAACACAAACTTGCCATGCAATTTGTCATATTTGTTAGCTATGCCTCTGCAGACTGTGGAATGGCTCTCAAGCTGAGGTCTCATCATGTCCGACTCTGCTCCTCAAATTGTATCTCTTATTTCCTGAGTCTGTGAAAGCGCTGTGGGTTTCTGCTCACTACACACTACAGAAAAGTTTTGTGAAAAATCAAGCAAAAACTGATATTATAAGTTCTCTATGACTTTGGATTAGTCTCCCTGGGAGTGGTTGGCCATGGGGTCTTGCGATACATTGACAAATAATGAATGATGATAAGTTTTTAATTCAAGATGTATCCATTTGGGGTCAGAAGTGGCAGATGATGTCCCTTATCTAATCACCATCTTGTTTTGCAGAAAGGGATCACTAAAACATATTAAAATTGTGAATGTATTCTATGAATTTATATATTTCAGATTTCCCTATAACCATTACATTTAAAGGATTTATCACCTGTGTGTGGAGTGAACCACATATTGAGTATTGATGTAACTTTCTGAAGTGATGGACAATAGAAGCAACAGGAAAATACAAACCCTTATTGTTAAGAAGTGCGTGTTTTAGTTTTGTGGTTTTGGGTTTTTGTTTTGTTTTGGTGGGGTATTTTTTTTTTTGGTTTTGATTTTTAAAATTACAAATCTGAACAGAAGGTCAGCTCACACAGTGTCTTCCATGGGGTTTCCAGATACTGTAACAGCTGATGCGGAATTTTTCAGCTTGCTAGAAATACCTCCAGTGAATGACGATGTGTACCCTAATCTGCAGGGCTGCTAGGCTGCCTGAGAGCATTAGGAACCAATTAGTCCAGCATTTGGGCTCCTAAGCTGGCACCTAGGGCTTGCTTTGGAAGTTTCTCGCTAAGACTTGTTGGGTTGACTTGTTTGGAAATAACTGCTAAAGGTCACTCAGTCACCAGCTCTGAAATCCAGTTAATTAATACTTGTCAGAAGAACTTTCCCCTGGATGCCTAATGTCTAGTTACACTGACCTTTAAAAAATAACACTTGCAGCTGAGATATCTACCTAATAGCACCCTGTCTCCTGGATGCTGGCTTTCAGAAATAGGCACAGCAGGCTTACAACACACTTTCTTTTGTTCAAAACTGTCACACTTCTTGTCCTACTTTTATTAAAAACTTTCCATCGAGCCGTAGTGCAGACGCAACTATGGCAGAGATCACTTGCACCTTTTATTTTACCTTTGTCCTCTTGCAGCATTGTTGGTACCTTCACCAAGCACTTCCCTGTGCTTAAAATGTCATTGTCTTCCTTAACAAGTTTTGTTTTGGTGGGTTTTTTTTGGTTTGTTTTTTTTTTTTTGTTTGTTTGTTTGTTTGTTTTTTTCTGTCTGAAGTAAATTTCTTGCTGGTCACAACACTTTATACCTCTAATCTCTAATCAAGACATGCATATAACCAGATCTGCAGTTTCCAATTTGCTTTTATGTTTCAGTACAGACCATTCATAAAATAAAGACATGAGGTCTGGTTTTCAGAGCAGACAGTCCACACATTTCTTCTCTACCTTTTATCAGATAGTGGCATACAATTATATAGCCAGGTACTGGTTAAGCAGAGCAGCAGCAGCAGCAAGCCAGGTCCATCAGCAGCTTACACACAAAAAAGGTGCCACAAAACTGGCATCATCAAGGTTACCAGGCTTTCAATATCTGCATTTACTTAGGCATTCAAACCCCTCATGTGGCAGCTTCCTGTGCCCTGAGATTTGCTGTTTGCCTCTGTGCAGGCTGTTATCCAGCTAACTAGACAAATGGTATGTGCCTGGGAGCTTTGAGACTGCAGGCCAGTTCTGCAGCATCTGTCTGCCCCTCCTGCTTGTTGGGGTGGGAAACACTGAAAGCCTTGTCTCCCTGAACACACTACAAAACAAGTTGTTGGGGACCTGGCGGGTCAAGGGGCTCCCCTTTTGGGTGAATGGATTCTAGCACGAGGAAGTTGGCAGCTCGTAAGAAGTTAGAGGGCATTGCCTCAAAAAATGGAATTAGCATTCCAGAAGATTTTCCACCTGATATCATGAGCAGAGCTGTGAAAACAGCACACATTGCAAGAGGAGATTTTGAAAAGGTCATTGGCTAAGCAGTCATTTTCCACCTTAACATATTGAGGCTTGAGAGCATATTTCAGGAGCAGAATGATGCCCAAGCGTTCAATTGTCTTTGGAAAGTTACCTTTTTTCCTCTGAATGTATCCAGCCTAAATGTCTGGTATTGATGCTGCATAACTAAGTTTGCCCTTTGGAAAATTTCCCCACATGCAGTTTATACAAATTGTACTATATTTTAAAGATTTTAATGTTTTGGTTTTCTTTTTGTTTTTGTTTTTTTTTTACCTGTAGTGTTTTAAAATTATTGAATGACAATATTTTAGGAAAATTATTTTATTTTATCCTTATTTATACGCATGCAATATATTAAAATCACCACTATCAAGTACTATTTAACTTTGCCACAGGCGTAAGTCCAACATTGTGCATCAGAAAACATGGACTTTCTGAAAAGGCACTATGGTCACCTTCCTGCACAGCTAAACAAAATAGAGCTACAGTTGTTTTTAAAACACACTTTATTACAAAATAACTAGAATGCTCTTCTATGAAGTTAGAAATGTCAATATTTTACAATTTCAAAAGGGAAAATAACTGTTTAAAAAAAAAATGGAAACAGAAAGAAGAAAATAGCACCACATAAATAGGAAAAAAGGAACAGAAAAGCATCTAGCAAAATGTGGTTTTGCTACTTGTATTTTACCCTACTTTGTCATGATAACAGAAAGCTAAAACTAAACAAAAATTGCTAGTGCTAGAAAATACAGAGCAGAGAGCAAGAGTAGCAAGAAGTCAGTCATACTTCCTGTTTCCCCTGTGCATCCTTTGATAATGAGGAAGGCGGAGCCTCTGTATTGAGCTGCTCCTCATCATACAACCTTGACTACTCAATCTAACAATAAGAGGAAATCAGCAATAAAAGAACTCAAAATCAAACATTGAAATGACAAGTGATGCAATTCTGTTTCTCTTACTGCATGGCGGAATTTACACTCATCTCTGCCTCTTTCTATACTTACTTATTGATATCAAATTAATGGGATGAGACACAAGTGATTATCTGCCATTTTGCGTTGGACATCCTCTGTTCAAAAGCAGCAAATGATCTGAAGGCTTTTACAGTGGCAGAAACACATATTAACGCTTACTAAATTATACTATAGCTTAACATATAGTTTTCATTTGAATTAAACAAAATGAAAAACTTTGAAGCATGAATTCCATTTTAAATAGTTAAGCAGTTATTTGAACTGTAGTTGCTGTAAATGTGATTGCATCAGATGCTAAATAAATACATTGCCTGGTACAGTCAACTCTTTAGTAGCATGATGCAAAGCCTGTTGTAGTTGCTGGGGGTCTTTTCACTGATTTAAAGTGTTTTGAGGTAAGCTTTTTGTTACTGTGCTTTTACAGGTTATGTTTATAAACATGCTGTACCATATTCTAAGAAGCACTTGCTGAGCACTCCCAGTGAGGGAGGAGCAGGATATGAGGCAAGTTCTTGCAATTGCTTGCTCTAGATACCAAAGTGCAGAATTCTTTTTCAATTGCCTTATGAAATACTTCAAGAAGCCCCCTGTCAATCTTTTGTTCATTTCATTTTATGCTATGTCTAGGACCCTACAAATGCTCTCATCAGTTGAAAAGACCCACATAACTGAAGAGCTGCATTTTGAGCTGTAGTATATCATGTTTCTGGAAAAGAGAGAGTAGTGCAGTGTCAAAGCTGAATAGTTAGAAGCCTTGAAAGCTTGAATGTATGTTATTCTGAAATGGAGAGCAGAAGCAAGAGGGTAATCGCTGCAAATGCCTTAAGATAGATTTAGAAAATCATCCAAAGGCAGTTTTTTATGAAATCCCTCAAATAAAGTTCTCTGTCTTATGCACAAATTCCCAGAAACACATTTACCAACGTAAATGTAGCCAGTAAGGTAGCACCAATGTGCGAGTACAGTACAAAGATCATATTCCCTGAATTACTTTTAGTGCTATGTCTGCTGCTACAATTTTATTCCTCAAATGATAAAAGAATCCAACATAAAAAAGGTGAGTTTGTAAAGAAACTACAGTATTATTCCATCAAAGTTATACATTCATCAGAAGGAAACAGCCACCTATGTCTGATGTAATACATGATAGAAATTGCAAAAGGAGTGAGTCTGGAATGGGCTAGTCATAAATGCAGAGAAGTGTCCATTTGACAGAATGCTTTTTAGGGAATGACACTGTGTACAGATGGTTTTAATCATAAATCTTTTAATTTTTTTGTGGTTGTTATTATTTTTCCTTTTCCTCCTAGAATTAGAGCTGCAGGGATAAGTACCTACCCTATCAGTAGTTCATTTAGTAGCTCATAAGCCTTAATGCTGTAAACAGCTCTACCTGGTGCTTAAAACTTAAAATTGTTTAGAAAAAAAGAATTTCCTTAAGATGGTTCATAAATAGAAAACTTCAGACTTCTTAGTAAAAAATATGCAGTATGCTGGCACTGGTTTTCATCTTTGACTGTATAAGCTGATGAATGTTTCTGTGTTTGATGGAAAAAACTTGTTAATCTTTAGCAGTATGAGTTGCCTCTTCTGAAATTCAAATTAATAGGTATTCTAAGATACTGGTCTTAGCATGTAAAACCACCAGTCTCATAGAATCATAGAATTATAGAATAGTTAGGGTTGGAAAGGACCTTAAGATCATCTAGTTCCAGCCCCCCTGCCATGGGCAGTGAAACCTCACACTAAATCTTGCCACCCAAGGCTTCATCCAACTTGGCCTTGAACACCGCAAGGGATGGAGCATTCACAGCCTCCCTGGGCAACCCATTCCAGTGCCTCACCACCTCTACAGGAAAGAATTTCCTCCTTATATCCAATCTAAACTTTCCCTGTTTAAGTTTGAGCCCATTACCCCTTGTCCTATCACTACAGTCCCTAATGAAGAGTCCCTCCCCAGCATCCCTATAGGCCCCCTTCAGATACTGGAAGGCTGCTATGAGGTCTCCACACAGCCTTCTCCAGGCTGAACAGCCCCAACTTCCTCAGCCTGTGTTCATACAGGAGGTGCTCCAGTCCCCTGATCATCCTCGTGGCTCTCCTCTGGACTTGTTCCAACAGTTCCATGTCCTTTTTATGTTGAGGACACTAGAACTGTACACAATACTCCAACTGAGGTCTTGGTACTATCTTAGGAAAAAGATATCTAAATTTTGGCCCTCTATAAGAATTCATGTGTTATCCTTCTTCAGATCAAGTGTTCTCCTTTAGATTAGTGTGTGTGTGCATTTTTCTTGAATGCACATTAAGTGTGAGAAACTTACAGTTTGGAAAAGATAGAAGGTCCAAGGTGAGCTCGCTAAGGAGTCATCACCTTTTCTAGGTGGAGCTGTTTTGAGTACTCCAATAATATTTTGGATATAAAGAAATGTTTGGCCCGTAACTTTTGAATCGGTGTGCTGTCAAACAGGTGGGTGAAGAACTATGCTGTTAAGGTTTCTGAAACAGTAATATTTTATGGTACCATTGTACATACTGTGGTGTTACAACAGTCACAGACCTAAGATTGATTCCTATTAAGCTCATTGAGCTCAACAGCTTTATCTGTTATAAATAACAAAAAGTTGATTTTAAACACTTCTCTATAGACATCTGTATAATCCTAACACTTAAAAAAGTGAACAAGGAGAATCAAAAATACATCCCGAGGTGAGATATGGATAATAATAATAGGAATAACTCATAAATAATTTGAGTGTTACTTCTGTTCTATAGACATTACAATAGTTTTGTCTTTGGGAGCTGGGTAGTTTAAAGGAAAACCAAACCCAATAGATATCTGGTAATAACTGAAAATAATACGCCACATCTAGCCAGGATGGAAGTCAAATTCTCATTGAAAGTATTACTGAGTTTCACATGTTTATATACTAGCTGAATCTGATCTTACATAATCCAAACCTAAGGGAAAAAAGCTTAGTGTAGGATTCTGAATATTTTATGTTGAAATATTGTTTAGAATGCAACACTTCATAAACTTCCAGTGTAGTTCTATTTATTTAAAGCATGTTCTCAGTCATTGACTTTGGTAACCTCTCTCTGAAGAGTTAGGACTTGGTTTTGTTAGAGGGCAACTTCATATTTGTTTTTCTAATAAATAAATAAATAATGTTGCTCAATTCCTGTTTAGCAAAAATAATTTGCACCGTAACAGCAAGAAATCCTTAGAGAAGCCATTGGGAACACTGTAATTTGCAGGAACAGGATGAGAAAAACACTTATTCAAGGTGACAAAGAGATACTGCTGGGACCAAGAGGAATGAATTAGCTTCTATAAAGTGACTTTTTGTCGGCTACAGAAACAGCATTATCAAAACTACCACAAGATTTAGAAACATTGTGTTATACGTGTGATAAAATCTTGAATCAACTGTTAATGACGCTCCTTCATCAGAGCTCTTTTTAGTTTAATCTCACGCTTGCTGATATTTTTTTTACGTATATTATCTCTAAGATAAGGTTACATGTGAAGATTTCTGAAACATATCAAAGAATAATAATTTAGGTGAAAAATAATGTTCCTCTGATACCCTCTGTCTGCACAATGAATCGATAGATTTTATTAGAGCTTCCCAAAATCACAAGAAAGAGAAAACTAAATAGCACCTTTCTCACTAAAACCAACAATAAACTATTTATCCTTTCCAAATTACAACCTGGCTGACATGCTTACAAGTATCATGACAAACTCACAGGCCAAGCCTAGCAGATTCCCATGTAGGGAATTCTGAAAAATAGGTTAATTACTGCGTTTTTATAGAAAAGTCCAAATGAATTTGTGGCTATGACACATATACCACACCAAAGTTCAATACGTTTGAGGTAACTGAAAATTATGTAATGAATTTAGAAATTACATGTTTGAAATGCCGAGAACTGTAGCATCTACTTTAAGTATTACTATTCTCAGTTCCATCAGACCTATTCTTAAGGTCTTTACAAGAACAAATTTTCAGTTATGGCAAAGAACTTCAATGTAGTTATTTATGAAATATTTTCCATGAGACTATGAAAGCAATGGAAAAACAAAATTAGCTTGCTTTTCTTAGAGTGTGAAAGTTGTCCCTTCATTTTGAATCTACAGGTCCAAATTCTAACCCCACTTACAACTTTGGTTTTAGTAGACTTAGAGATACTTCTCACCATGAACCTGATGTAACAGTTCATGCTTTGGGAACAGGGTGTTTTAGCACTTTAAGGAGTGGAAAAGATGAACGGAGAAATGTTCAAATGTGTCTCTGTGTGGTGGCTAAAGAGTGCAACTCATGATATCAGTCACCTTGCATGCTTCGCATTATTACAAATGGGTAGAGAAAATAATTTGCCTTAGACAAAATTCTTAATATTTGCTGCCCATGAAATATAGGTAGCCCAGAGACAGATTGTTATGGTATAAGCATGGTGATACTGCTTTTTAGGTTAAAGAAACATAAATTTTAGTTTTCAGGGGAAACTTTTTCACCAGGAATCTGTCACTCTGGGACAAGTAGTGCCGTACTTATGGAGAGTAGTTCCATTATACTGAAGTATTAATTCTCAACTATTTCAGAGCTGTGAAGAAATGTAAGAGCTCTTGAACTGGATCAAAAGACAGTGTCTAATATAATTTATTTGCAATCATCCAATTTCTGGAGGCTTTAGAACTGTGCTCTCAATTTCAGTCTGTTACTCAAGCATTGTTGAGAAAATACTCAGAAGTGAAAAGTGTGCAAAAACTACAATGTGCTTTTTCTAATACTTTATGAGCTATGCAACTCAGCTATACAGCATATGTACAGCAAATTTTTACAGTGCACATAGCACTGCATTGTTCCTCTGTACCAATAACAGCAAGCAATAAGAGATGTGGCAGTTCCACAGACATCTCCATGGCTGCTCTTGGAAATGTTTGGATTTGCTACAATAAGGCCTATGATTTTGAATTTTCTGAGAGACACAACTAAAATATAAGAACAAAAACTTAAGAGTGAGAAAAGAATATTGGATTATGGATGAGAAGGTGAAACCAGCATCTAAACCCCAAAGGTAACCTATAAGTGTAAATAGTTGCCAAAGTGCTGAAGTTTTGTGACCTAAAATCTTATGCATGACCAGCATTGGGTTGCTTCATCATAGCAACACTGATCAGGCAAGGCTTTGTGTCATTGATTTTGGCTAGTTTCTGAGGCAAAGAGGCTTTTGAAAGATAATCACAGTTTTGCCATGATGAGAATGATTGGAATGTGGGAGCTGAAGCAACTTCAATTCCTCTACACAGAGCAGAACTGGCAAGAGGCCCTTTAGGGGTTTATGTAGATGCTAATCTTGTAAATTAAAATTGTTCACTAGTGCTTCCATTTGTGAGATATTTTTCCTTTCTGATGAGGAATTTACAAGAACCTTCATGTGCTCTGTGTTTGTGTCCAGAACGGCTTTGCTCTGAAAAAGCAGAGACCTGTTGATAATCCAAAAATTGGCCAGTGCAGGACTGCAGTCTCTTGAGAAACCCAATCTAGTAAGTGCTTTCCAAACAGGATGGATGCACTAGCAGCAGACACACAATCTGTGACTGATGCAGTGCTGCTGGTACAGTCTCACCTGTTAGGTGTGACTGCTGGGGTTGTGTGATACCGAAGAGCTGCATTGCAGTATCTCCTCAGTCAGAAGGAATTCAGCAATCCACACAGCATGGAGAAGGAACATTATTACCCTTTCTGGAAAAAGAGAAGAAAATAGTGCTTGTAGACATTCACTCTGAAGAACAGACTGCATTCAAAGTGGGCAGAGGCACAACTCTTTGAGGTGAAGTAGGAAGTTAGATACACATATGAATTTATATTTCTCCATTGGCTCGCTCCATACTGTTTTCTCTTCACAGCTGGAGCATTAGGATTATCCTCAGCAAGTGGCTAATTTCTTTCCATGTTCATAGGAAGCCAAGTAGGTCTTTTCATTTTCTGGGTTAGGAATAACTAGTGTGCTATTGGTTTCATAGCTGTGAGCAGTCCTTCAGAAGTATAGTTCTGCCTAAGGGAAGAGTTGTTTTTTTTTCTGAAGGGGGTATCTGAAGAGTTTGATGAAATAAATGCAAAGTGACTATTTGAATTACATGTGATGCTGCATATGTCTTACAAAGACTTGTTGAGAACACTCATGCTGAGGTTATGGGTCTGCTGATTCCACCGAGAGCATCTTTAAATTTTAGTGACAGTAAGTGAAATAAATATGCAATTTCTGTACGGCTAGCTCTTCTGAAAAGAAAAAAGTAAAGAAAAAGAAGTTATATCTAATGTCTCATGTTTTGCATGCTGTGCAACTGGACAGGTGTATTGTGAAGAACCCCTAGGGAATGTTGGCATTGATGTAAACAAAAAGGAGATTTCATTTCATGAATCACTAGATTGTCAGTGATGCATTACACCTTGTCACAGATGTTATGGAGCAAAAATGAGGTATTGCACTGAATTTTATACCCCCATGACTAGAAAATTTGAACCTGGGGATTTTTAAGTTAGATGATTTAGCTGTAACCATCCGCAACAATTTAGTCAACTATTGTTATTACTGTGAGCATTTTGGGGACACTTTTTTTAATAGACTTCATAACTGGATGTAGTGATTAACCCTTTGTTATCTTCCTAATGATGACTATTTTCTTCTGTCAAGGCAAAAATGTATTTCTGACTATCAAGCAACTGTTTTATGCATGGAATAAATAGTAATGCATTACTAAACAGAAGGATTTGTGAGTTAGTCTCTGCATAGTGATAGATAAAGGAGCCCTTTGTTATACACTGTATGTGGCAGCAGAGAGTTGAGCATTTTGTTTAGTCACAGTATGAGTTAGAGTATGCTTTGGTGCCTTGCATTGTGATCAAGGACAAATGGCATGATTGCTCAGTAGAAATTGGTGTCAAAAGCGAGATAGCCAAGGTAATGACATAACCTTACCCTTCCCAAGTCAGAGGAGTGGAAGACTGCGATGAATGCTCATGTAAAGTGTAGAAAATAGCATTCTTCAACAGTGCTGAATACCGATATGGGAAGAGTGTTGAGGTCTGGGCTCAACACTCTTGGCTGTTCATTTCCCTGAGGGATGTATCAGCAGCAGAATCACTTGTGCAAGTTTTGAGGAAACTAAACTGGACTTTTTTTTTTTTTTTTTTTAATATATGTGACCATTTTAAAGTTCATTTTCATTTGGCACTCAAAAGTCTCTCACTGAAGCCACTGTTTCAGTCCAGAATTCACAATCTGATATACTTTCGAGAACTTGAAGGATAATCCTTTTGTAATCATTTTGCATAAGGTGTTTGTATGACCAGGTAAACATAATATATCTGCTTCTTTAAAATAAGGTATTATTCCTGAATACATCGTACATAGTGAATATTCAACTGAACTTGGGCTTTGTTCACTTTGGTGTAGTAGAATGCATTTGACCATTTCCAGTTGTCATCACTTTGCGAGTGTCATTCAGTGCAGAGTGTCACAGAAAATATTGTTATTACCTTTGCAGAAAATATATTTGACCTTGTGAATTTCAAAAATTTGATTTCATTAATTTGAAAGAAAAAATTTAGCATAGTGAACGTCAGACAGCCTGAAGTACTTAATCCACTAGCTCAGCAAAACACCAAATTAATTCAAATCTGTAAAAGATTCTCCATCTGTAGCAGAAGCATGGAATTATTCAATTCAATTACGTATTGAATTAAGTAAGATAGAGGAATGTTTTTGAAAGCTTGAAATTTATGATTTCATTAGAGTGAAAAATTGAACCCAAAAATGTGCAAAAATCCACATTAATCATTTAGTTTTAACACATAAATGTAAATGGCTTGGAACTGAGTTTCATTTCAGACTGTAAGTAGTAATTATCTGGCGATACCTCATGAGCTTCATTAGAACTCTGCTTTTAATAAAAGTGGGGAACACTGGGGATCTGCACAAATAAGAGGATTATGGTATTCAATCAGCACAAAGTGGTAACGATAAAGCTTCACTAGACAGCATTTCCAAATATGAAATCGAGGAAGACAATCTTGAATGTAAGTGGGTTCATGTTAATTTAAAAATATTTTGTTCAGTGAATTCTCTTCTGTTCATTTATGGGTTAATTTGTATGAATTTGTTTGGTGTTTGAACTAATCATCTTCAACAATTAGTAGATGGAAAATTCTTTCTTTTAAACTACTGTTCTCATACAATGCTAGTCTACAATTGGCTTTAGTATTTATTAGTATTGTAATGTTTGTTATACACTGTTTGTGCTATTTAGTGATTGCTTTCATCACAAAATTGTTTCTGGTCCATGGCTGGCCTTTATATCATCTACAAGATGTAAGTTCATATACTCATGAGAATTTGTATTATGTTGCAAATAATAGCACAGAAGTCCCATCTTAGGCATTTACATTGATTTGAATTAGCATTTAAAAGATATGAAGGAAACATTTTAAGCATATGACAAAGGATTTTAGGACTATGTACAGATACGAAGGCAATGGAATTATGATGAAAATCATGATGAAAATAGAAAGACCTACTTCTCACTCTACAAGGCAGATTTTGGATAAAAGGAGTACATTCTCTTTTCTGCAACTCAAGCTTACATGTGCAATTCCAGTAAGTGAAATGATTAGATATTCTTCTATACTTTCTTTCTGTCTCACACTTATGACTCAGGTTCTGTGGTTTTGCTGATGTTTTATTTGCAGTAACCCCTAAATTTATTACAAATACTCTGATTCCGCATGTGAGGGAAAATTTTCTGCTGACTGCTTTGTGAGTTTGGCCAGTATCAGACACAGTATTCTGGACATCATGATCTACCGTGAAGTTTTCCTAGAACCATAGAACAGTTGGGGTTGAAAGGAACCTCAAAGATCATCTAGCTCCAACTCTTCTGCCATGGGCAAGGACATTCTCCACTAGACCAGGTTACTTAAAGCCTCATATTTAACAATGTTTTGTTAAGGTAGAAAAATGTACATCTGGTATTCTTAAAAAGCACCAAGGACTTAATTATTATTTTTTTTTTTATGTTCCCGTATGTTGTCTTGTAATTTATAATGTAAAATTTGACTGTCTCATTCCATTGCTTTGACTGTTGGCTGTATCTCATCTTGTGGTATCCTCCCCATTGCAGATTTATTATCTGTGAGTACTAGGCCAAGTACTACTTTCTAGACTTCTTTTCCATCTGTTCATACATAGATCCATATGTTCAGTTCTTTTTTATCTGGTCATGAAAAACTTATGCTTGTACAAATCAGAAGGTTCAGTAAGAAAGGTGCTTAAACAGTTTGGATAACTACGCCAAACTTCACCAGTGACCTACACAAAATACACTTCAGAAGATGTATGTAATTTCTGCACATCTGCAATTGCATTTTGAATTACCTCAAATGTCCAATTGCATGTCTTCATCCTATTGATCTCTACATGAGATCGAAATTTAAGGGCTGGGTCATTAGAAAATTATTTTGATAGGATGGATGTCTTTCAAGCACAGAAGATTTACATTTGAAGATGTCCGTGCACAGATGAAAATCAAGGATGAATCTTGAAGAACACTTTTTCTGGTTGGGCAGCTGGAATTTTGCAGTATTTCATATATTTTCTCATTAAAAGCCAGAATTTTCAGTCATTCCGTGATTGCATCAATATGTATTCTCGATGTTTGCATATAATGATACATTTATGACTCTAATTATCTTTAAGTTCTGCACTGATCCCTCTTCTAAACCATGATTTGTAACAGTTTTGGTATTCTGAAGTTCCTTTTTTTTTTCCCTTAGACAGTGTAACAATTTTTTTACTCTATTATCTTAATCACTTTATTCAATTAGAAATTTAGTACTTTACCCAGTGGTCATTAGACCATGCAGTTATAGCCTTAACAAAGCATTAGTGCTGCTGGTTTTCTCATTAAATTTTCCTAAAGGCATTTTAGAGCTCATGTAATTTTTTTTTTGTCATTGTTGCTACTTCATTGCAGTAAAAAAGAGACTTTGCCCTTCTATAGTTTTTCTTTCTAACTTGCTTTGTACGTTCTTGTTAACCTCTTTTTCCCCAAAAGGTTCTAATCCTTTTCAGTCCTATTGTAATTCACAAATTTCTCAGAGTGACCTTTCTGTAGCAATCAAATTCTTCATACCTAGACCTGAAGAAAAGTCATATTAAGGTCAAACATGCTTAGCTCTTTATTGTCTCATCAGCAAACTACCTTAGAGAATAAGGTATTTAAAAATAATCCAATATCAAAAAGAGATCATAAAATTATTGAATATTTTGAGTTGGAAGGGACTTTTAAAGGTGCTCTAGTCCAACTCCCTGCAATGACCAAGGACATCTTCAACTAGATCACGTTACTCAGAACCTGGTTCAACCTGACCTTGAATGTTTCTGGGTATGAGGCATCTGCCAACTCTCTGGGTAATCAGTGCCAGTGTTTCTCCACCTTCCTTGCAAAATAATTTCTTCCTTACGTCTAGCCTGAATCTGCCTTCCTTCAGTCTAAAGCCATTCCCCCTTGCCCTACATGCCCTTGCAAAAGGTACCGCTCCAGATTTCTCATAGGCCCCCTTAGGTACAGCAAGGATGCTCTAAGATCTCCCCAGAGCCTTCCCTCCTCCAGGCTAAACAATTCCAGCTCTCTCAGCCTGTCTTCATAGGAGAGATGCTCCTGCCCCCTAAACATCTTTGTGACCCTCTTCTGGACTTGCTCCAACAGCGCCACATCCCTGTTGTGCTGGAGGCACCAGAACTGAATGCAGTACAGCAGTGCGGTCTCATGAGAGCAGAGTAGAGGAGAAAAATCACCTCCCTCGACCTGCTGACCATGCCTATTTGATGCAGCCCAGGATATGGTTGGCTTTCAGGGATGCAAGATCAGATGTCCTGGAACAGGGAGGTTGCACGTTGTCCTGGATTCAGCAGTAGCAGTCATTTTTCTCCTTCTTAGTAGCTGGTGCTGTGCTGTGGTTTTGACTTTTGGCCTGGGAACAGCACTGATAACACCGATGTTTTTAGTTGCTGCTTAGTAATATTTAGGCTGACCAAGGACTTCCTGAGTCTCATGCTCTGCCAGGGAGGAGGGGAAGCCGGAAGGAAGCAGAGACAGGACACCTGACCCAACCTAGCCAAAGGGGTATTCAATACCACAGCACGTCATGTCCAGTATATAAACTGGGGGCAGTTACCTGGAAGGGCTAGATCGCTGCTCAGTCAGGCTGGTTATGGGTCAGTGGGTGGTGAGCGGTTTTATTCTCTTCCCTTGTTATTTCCCTTATCATTATTATTATTGGTGGTAGCAGTAGTGGTTTGTGTTATACCTTAGTTACTGGACTGCTCTTATCTCAACCTGTGGGAGTTACATTCTTTCGATTCTCCTCCCCATGGGCTTAAACCACTACACACGTACATCATTTTTTGAATATCTAATAAATAAAATCTCAACATTCAGACTGTATGAAAAAATTTCACTAGATGATCTTAAGGTCTTTTCAAAACCTAACCATTCTATTATTTAATAAAATGTTTGCAAGTAGCCCTTGCACTGGAAGGAAGTAAAAAAGTTTCATTATAGCACAAAAATGATTCCTGTGTCTTTATCTTCTTTGATATTACCAAGATCAATAGGTGAATCCAAGCTCAGTTATCGCAGCAACAGTTTGTAGGACTGTCCCTAAAATCTGAACCTGTCCATCATAAGAATTTTTGCGGTCTAAGAAGCAGTTGTTCCAGGCTGTTGGAACAAATACAGCTGTTTCATTTTCCAGCCATCTGTCTAGGCAAAAATACCAAAAAATATACAACTTACAACATCTGTGACATTTAGTACCAGAGCTGTTAATGCTAGAGGGTCAAAATCAGTAAAACTAGAACTTAAAGCTTTTCCCTTGGGTTATAAATGACTATTTAGTTTAAGTCAAAACCTTTACTGTTGACACTCATGTCGTAAAATAATTTATTAATGTTTTTTAGATGACTGGTCTCACATCTGAAGTGTGACTATTCAGTCAGGTCTAAGGACTGACACTGGAACCGTGTAAAAACACAAAAGCTAAGTTCATTTTATAATTAATTGCCAACAAATAAATAAAAAGATAAATAACTGCATGATTTAGTGGTACAGAATGTATTATCTGTAATGAATATATCTAATCTTTTACAATCTGTAAATGCAGCTACTGGGTGATCCTAAATTCACAGACTTTGTGAGTTTGCAGTCAGATACGTTATTCCAGATTCAGCTCAGCTGGTTGAAAGTTAGTTCATGGCTTCTCTTAGGATTTCAATACCTGTGAGAGTTACCAGCACTTATATTTGCCAGCCTAAGTGCACACTCCGTCATTACCAGCATGCTTCTGTAAAATTATCTGGGTTAGAAAACAACACCCCTGTTATTAGGTTGTGCTGTGGAATGCTGATACCTACATTAAGCCAATAGATCCAGGAAGGAAAGGATGGTGGGGAGCAGAGAACAGTACTGGTGTCACCTAGCTCAGCTGCAGCCAAAAAGAGCACATCAGACCATTATCTTATATGATCCCAAGGACATTCTTATTCTCTACTGTTTCCTGTATTTAAGCACAGTAATGCCAGCTGAACCATAAGATGTCTGGTTAATACAATAACCTGTGAAAGAATTATTTGCATGAGCTTTCTTCTAACATGCTATTGCTTCACTTGAAGTTTGGTTGTCAACAGAAAGAACCCCCAGAGAAGAGTCAGAAGCATGAGATCAATTTGGATGGCCAGCATATCTGATCAAAGTGATACAGCTATTTTGGATTACTATTGAGGAACACCAAGGACAAAGAAAAGACGTGTATTCAATGCTTGCAATTAATGACATCTTATAGATGATTTCAGACATGAATTAAAATTGAAATAAGCTCTCTTGTGCCACAGATGTAATATAAAATAAATATGTTGAAGCTCTAGGTTAGGAAATATTATTCTATAGGAGATGTAGCAAAGGGTAATGTTTTGTCTTTTTAATAACGAATCTTCAAAGTTAAGAAGCTCTGGACCAATTTTATACTGGGTTTATGGTGTGAATCTGTTTTTGTTTTTGTTTTTTTTTTTTAATCTTATTTAACACTGTCTATGTGACTGAGGTTACAAGGGTATTCCTCAGATTGCAGTGATTTGAACACGCTCAAGATGAAGTCCTGTATTAGTACTGATGAAATAAATGATAGTAAAAGTGTAAATCAGAGAAGATTTAAACCTTTTACCCTTCTGAACTAACAACTTGTCTTAAACTTATTTTGCTAATTTTAGAAAGATTTAATTCAATATTTCCAAACAGTTGAAATGACATCCAGTCTAACATCACCAGTTTTATTGGAATTATCACAGAAATTAAGTCTGTACTTTTTTTAATTATTATTCCACTGCCTGTAGCAATTGAATTCTAACGGCTGCACAAAGACTTTAAGCAGTACTTTAAGGTGAAAATTCTTGTGATTAATAGTTTCTAGAACCACCCTTACCAAAATAAGTATGTAAATGTTGGATAGTTTTTCAGTATGTCTGCTTCTATTTAATAATACAAAAAAAAAATAAGGTAAATTTAAGATCAATTTAAACTTACATTAATAGAAAATAAGCAAGTTGTAATGATTTTGCAAAGGCAGCACAATTAAAAATAGGCAGCTGTTGTGGAAACCACAAGGTTTAATGGTGAAAGCTATAAATCATGATTTATAGTGAGAGAATGTAATTTCTTGAAGTGGATCAAGCCTGAACTGAACCTGCTCGAAAAGTACACTTTATAAGATTTTATCCAGCTCTATATGATTTGAAAAATGTCATTTAAATGGTAGCCAGGGATATAATTTGTATTTCCCATGATAAAACAGAAACAAAGTTAAAGAGAGAGTAGAGCACAGTGCACACTGCAGTCATCAATTCTTCCTCACGGTATCTCTACAAAGTCCCTTTTTGTTGCAGTGTTTTTTTTGGGTTTTAGGTCTTTTTTTGTTTTATTTTTTTCTTTTACACTAGCATTGGACATTTCATGGTATCTCTGGGGTCTTTGAACTTCATGGGATCATAAATCTAGGAGAAGATTTGTACCACAGACTAGTGAAAAATAGGGAACATCATTATTTCAGAGATGATCTTAGAAGTGAGAAGGTATGAGAAGGTATAGAGAAATGTTCATGTGGGGGAAAGGATTCAGCTTATCTGTACAGATTGCATTGGTGGCCACTTCTCTTGGTGAGGGTTGAGTAGCAAGTTGTTAGATAACAAGACTGCAACTACAAATATGTTAATGATCCACATGCACAAATTAAACAAGGACAAATCACAGGGACAAATCATCAATATCTGACCTTGGCGCATAGCAAATGAATGTTAAATTTTCAATGGAATGACCTGGGATGGTCTTGGGCAATAATCTCTTAGCCTGTTCATCAAACTGTAGAAGCATAACTCCTGACAAAATTTTTACTTCCTGATGCTTTCAGTTCATGGCAGTGTAGCTTCAGTTCTCGAAGGCACAATATGGAGTCTTCAACAGCTTCCTGTTTTTCCATCTTGCTGGAATGATGGAGGTATTCAGCAATGTCACAGAGATTATTTTATGTATGCTGCAAACAGTGTTAAATGGCAGTGGAAACTGAGATGGTACCTGTATCTTCTTCAGTTACTGATGGCTTCATGCAAAGTACGATATTACTCAAAAGGTGAACTTCCACTAATGAAAACATATCAATTCTATTGGAAATTAATTGTTTAAGAGGTTGGAAATTCTATTGTTTAAACTGAAACCAAACTGCATGTCATTTTCAGTGTCAGCTGTCTGTGTCATGATCTGATTGAACGAGGTTTATTTTGATGAGGTTTATTTTGATGCTGACAGCCATGAGGTATTACAACTGGTCCTACAGACAGGAGCACAAGGCAGATGGATGCTGTCATTTGCAGATCTATTAGCATTCCAAGGACTGAGAAAGCACAGAAAATAACCCTAAATCAACCTAATCTATTGCTAATTAAAATAAATATGTAGTTGCCAATTTGGGTAGTGGGAAACAAAAAGACAAATGTTCAAGCAACAGTTTCCACACCAGCTACTTTTTCCCATGCTCAACATCATTTTTTCATTCCCCTTGCCTCATGTCAGGGAGTAAGCAGGCTATAGTCAGTACATGGTGGTTTCCCTCTGTTGCTCCTTCCTCTTGACTTTTCTTTGCTCCAGCATGGACCCTCCACAAGCTTCAGGGGGTGTCTGCTCTGCCATGTAGCACCTCCTCTGACCTTGTTCTTCTTTCTGCTGTTTCTCAGTCTTTTTGTTCCCTCCTTCTTTCTCTGTCTGCAATTTATGCTTTTTAAAAATAGGCTTTCATGGAGATGCCATCAGCTTGGCTGATGGATTCATCTGTGTTCTGCGGTGGGTCCTTTGAAGCAGGTGTACCTGGCTGTCTGGTGCAGAGCAGCCCCTTGCATCCTCCCTCAGAGGCCACCCCGCAGTCCCCCTGGCTATCACCTTTCTCAGAGCTGGAAAACTTTGTGAAATTTTAATCATATGGGAAATCCAGTTCCTTTCCCAGTTTTTTGTTTCTCTCTGGAATACATCACAGGATACCCCGTGCTCAGCAATGAGTGTAAAAGCTGAAACTGCAAAACCATGACACCACTGGCTAAATATTCAATTACGTGATCCAGAATACAGCTCTGTGGCTTAGCCTGTTTTCAGAAAACAGAACTTCTTTTATTCCTTAGCACTGCTAGTCGAAATTGCCATCCTCCCTCCCCCACCAAAGTCATTCTGAAATATGTTGATTAAGTAGAGAGTGTATCACCTCTCTTAAACTTAAAAGCTTCTGATTTTCAATAGCTAGGCTGCAATTAACCAATTACTTTTATTGTTTAGTGCTCAGACTTCACCAGCTTTTAAAAATGCTGTTATAAAAATCATTTTTTTATGATCCTGCAGTCCTAAGACAATGCTATTTGCAGGTTGGCAGGTATTTACTCTCTGGTGACTGTGAGATAGATCATATATTCTTGCTTGAAAGCTCTTCAGTAGTATTTTTCATATCCTTCCATTAGCAGTAAAGCTGTAGGTCTAATCATATCCATTTTGGCACAGGATTCTGTTCTTCTAGTTCACCTTTGCAGCAGCTGTTAGGAAAAAATATCTTGGATTTTCATCAGTACACTAAGTATTCTGTGAAGATTAGTAATCACTCAGCTCTGGCATGCTAGCAGGGGAAACAAAAAGACTGCCTGACCTTTTTTAACAGGAACTTCCAAATCTTAATGATATAAGATATACTTACAAAAAAAGGAAAGGAAGAAAAAACCAAAGCTGTCAGCAAAGAGGTATTCAGCTGTTGCTCAAAAATAAGATACCTCACAGAGAGGGCATAGAGGAAAGCAGTGTCAGAAAAGAAGCAAGCAGAGAAGAAAGCTAATGTAGGAATGAAACAAGAGCATTACTGTATGTTCTTGATATGATAAAGGCTGGACAAAGCAAATTAAATACCTTCTCTAGACTAGCTTTCTCTTTAATGAAGTACAACTGTCAACAAAGGGAGAAAATGTCACCACATGTCATCAGCAGAATAACCACAAGATAAACCAGAAAATCTTCCTAGAGATAAAAGCTGTACAAACTCAATGAAAGTCTCCCAATCAAGTTCTAAAAGAAAAAGAAAAAAGCTTTAGGGGGAAAAGGTCAATGCTAATAGACAGTCAAACAGAAAACAACCCTGCTGGGACAGAATGAAAAATAAATTTCTCACAAGTAGCGTCCAAGTGCAGACTGACCTGAATGAATGACCTGGTACAGGAGTCTCCAAATTTAGACAGAACAACATTTTTGAGTTGGAACACAAGGTAGTAAATTGTGTTATGGGAAATAAGATGCTCTGTGGTAGAGTATCAGTGATTTGTTCCATACAATGGAATTTATGTGCTTAGTAGTTTTCTAAGTCTTTTTCTACTGTAAAGAAAAGAAGCATTTATATTTCCTGAAGTTAGATACTTTAGTCCTTCTTTGGCAATGAAGAATAAATTCAGTCCCTTAATACAGAAGGCATCTTGAGCTCACTTATCTGGAAAGCTTGAAACTTGTTTTCCATTTTCCTCTGCCTAAAGACTATACTTTCCCCCTCATCTTTTTTTCAGACACCTCTCTTGTGAGTTCAGGGATGAAATGTCCTCATTACTACCTCCCGACATTTTTATCCTTTGTATGAAATCAAGACCTATTAATATAAATTATGAAACATCCGTAGCCTATCAACCTATGAATAGTTTGGGGTTTTACATAAGTACACTATGTATATACTGTATACATTTAAAGGAAGGAAAAATTATGTAGGTAAATGGGGGGTTTGGTAGAAGAGATGTATTTACCTTGAAACAAATGGCACATTTAGTTTCTATCAAAAAGGAAACAAAAGAAGAGCTCATAGAACATATTAGGTCTAATATTGCTGCCACATAAATGATAGCAGGATTACAAGCCTCTAGGCTTTATGTCTCCTATGAGTTTAGTAGGATGTTTACAGCATCATCATCAACAGCTAAACCACATATTATATACTTTTGATAGGTTTGGAGATCAAGCTAGGTTCTGAGGATATTAAAAAAAAAAAAGAGAAAAAGGAGAAGGTGGGAGAAACAGAAAGAGAAAATAAGAGCCAAGGAGCCTGGCATCAATGCCATCCTTGAAGTAGGAAATAACTGTATTGCCCTGCCAGTGATTACAGCAGGAATAACTGCTCTAAAATGTCAGGACTGGTTGCACTGGATTTGCCTAGGATGGAGTTAATTTTCTTCACAGAATGCTATATGGTACTGTGGCTTTAGATCTGTGACTAAGATAGTCACACCCTAATGTTTTATCTGTTCCTGAACAATGCTTACTGTGATACTCTACGCACTTGAAAGAGTGCCTGTCTCCTCCTCCCTCCCCCCTGAACTACTGGATGCTGTAAAAGTTGGGCTCCACTGGGACACCTGATCCCTAACATGGTAGTACAAAACCGCACTAATGGAATGGCAAATATTTAAATAAAACTAAACTTACAAAACTTTACATGTATGTATAAATATATGTGTATGCATATACACAGAGAGGAGTGTGTGTATGTGTATGTATATACACAGAGAGGAGTGTGTGTATATATATGTATACACACACACAAACAGAGGAAATCCTTTGAAAGAAAAGACTTTTCAGGAAAAAATATTTTAGGAGGAAAGAAGCCTAAGCAATGTGTGAGGCTTTTTGTTTAAGTACTACTTCAGTGCCTGAAAAAAAGCCTAAATTACTTTATGAATGCTCAGGTGAGTAAATCCAGGAGGATTTCTTGCATAGAAATCAGTTACTACTGATCATTGTCCTAATTTCAGTACCTCACTTAAGAGGTGTAGGGTTCATCCCTTTCTCCCTCATCACTTCTTCTTGATCACCCCAACACTGGCTTTTCTGATTCCTGTTCCTATACTCTCTCTATAAACCAAACAAAAACGTTGAGGCAGATCAGGTGGGATTCTGAACCCCACAAGATGGCAAAATACTTTAAACCAAGTCACTAGCATTCCTCAACACCCCTCTCCACAAGCTTTATGTGTGTAATGTATTGATGATATACAGCAGCATCAGAATATAAGTGGTCCTCCCATTCATTTCTCCTACCTCTGACTGTTAAAGTATCCAGATCTCAAAGACTTATGTTCCATGAGTAAAGTCCCACAGAATTTAAGAACAGAATTTACATTTGTGTTTATCCAGTATATGTCCCCTTCACGCTTTTCATCTATGGACAGATGCAGCCAAATAAAAGCATCCAGAGTCATGGAGGTCCTGCTCTCTATGGCAGTTTTCTATGGTGTTTTTCATTCCAGCTCTCCAAAGTTTATTTTATTTCGATTTAAATTGCTGGGTAATTTAAAGGGTGCTTTTAAAGGCCTGTTATTCATTGAGAGATTAACAGGGAAATTCAGCATCAGATTAACAAAGTACACACCTAGGGAGGAAGGAAAGTTTGTGAGCTCTGAGCATCTTGTTCACTAGAAGGGAGGGATGTTAGCTGGTGCTCCAGTAATTAATGGTTAAATTACCCTTGGGTAGTAGGTAGTAGGTAGAATAACTTTACAATCTTGTAGCTTTAAATTTCATGTCTAATTGTAGCAGTGGGAGTTAGAATACACGTTGAAGACATAATGAAATTACCATAGGGAGTAACAGACTAATGAACTGAAGTCCAGCAAAAGTTATAGCTACACTGCTGTCATCTTGGAAATCTGTAAATAACAACTTTGAAAACCATTGAGCCCATTAGACAATGGATTTTATGTGCATATAAGCATGAAATGTGGTTTGGGAGGAATAATTGAGTTTGCTATACTTGGAAAAAAAAATCACTTGTTCATCATTTATTCTCCCTTGCACACCCTTTTCATCTTATTTGCATTTTTAATGCAGAACCCTACAGAATATATCTTCAATCATACTGAATTGGTTTGTGTCAAGTAGTGTCATGTAGTAAGTGCATATACAACTTTGTAAATATTTTTACTCTCCGTCAAAAAACTTAGAGGAAACCTCAGTAATCCTCTTTATGTTTTTGGTACTTAGAATTTCAAAGTCAAACCCTCTGTTTTATTAAGAATTCTGAAATCTTGGTTTATTGAATAGTAATTCTAAACCAGCTTTTTAATTAAGTGGCTGGTTTGAAATAAAATTATCTTCAGTTAATAAAATACAGATGAGTGAATCTAGTGCTTTAGCAAATGCAGCTGAAATCTGATCTTAGTTAGTAGATGTCTTTTCTTCAAGGTCTTTTAATATGATCTTACAGATCTATTTATTTATTTATTTAAATTCCTGTTCTGTGGGAATGTCACATGAGTATCAGGTATGATCCTCTACCGGCTACAGAAGTTGGACAAAATGCCACATGACTTTCCTAAGGAGGCCACAGCTTTTACTCGTTACATAAACCTAAATGCAGTTGATGTGACTTTACCTATATAACATCATCTTCCTAGATACTGTGAGTTTTTTTCATGGGTTATCGCTGTATCAGCTACATTGATTCTGTCAGTTTCACCTATCAACTGTATTAGTTTCTGCTTTACCCAGACCTGGGTATTACCTAGCCTGTGAATTATTCCAGTATTGGCGATTCCATTAGTTTACTGGTCAACCTGTGCCATCATCTCAGTCCTTATAATCTATTTTCTTTCTTAATATACTAATTTTTGCTACAACAGAAACCTGTTACTTCTTGTCCTGTATGCCACAGGAATGCAGGAATAAATTATTTTCTTTGTGTTCTACAGCCTTTAACATAATTAAAATGTATCCCATGTCTCTATTCAGTTTTGCCTTTAGCTTAAAAAGCCATCCAGTCTTGCCTTTGTTTCCTGGACCTCTGACCACCTACTGATCTTCTCTAAGATGTATCCACTTAATTCCCATCTGCATGTATCTATCTATCTATCTATCTATCTATCTATCTATCTATCTATCTATCTATCTATCTGTCTATCTATCTATCTAATCTCTATCTCTATCTATCTCTGTCTCTGTCTCTATATCCCATCTGTATATATGTATCTTCCCATATCTGCAGTAACCATTGTGGTTTAACTCCAGACAGCAATTAAGTACCAGAAAGTCTGCTCTATTCATGAGGGTTGTGTCCATGATAATTAGAGCAGGGAACAGGCGTTTAGATACTGATACACTATAATTCTTATATCCTTTCCTGCAGATCTACTACTTAGAGTGTTTTTGTTTTTTTTTTGCATCCTGTCCCCTTTATCTTATTTATATTTGGCTGCTGTTGGCCAATTGTAATGTCTTGCACCAACTTCCATTTTGTCGTCTGCACGTGGTCCTGCAATTTAGATACCATCTTCCTTATCTTAGTGCAGATCCAGGAAGCATCCTCTGCCTCACCCTCCATGTGACTAACGAAGTCACTGAATACATCCTAACTAAATATAGGCTTCTGTATGTCCTCTCAAACAGTCTCTGATTATCATTATATTATTTCTAGCTATGGTTACACAACTAGTATTACAACTAATGTATAGCAATTAAAACAACTTGAGCTTCCTAGCTTCTTATGAGCATATATTATGACATTGAAGTATAAGATGCATACTGTTCCTGCAGAATGTTTGCAAATAGTTTGCTGGAATACTTATCTCACAGTTTTCTTAGAACTAAGCATAAGCTGTCTATATTTCTTTAGTTCCACTTTGCTTGCTTTTTATTCTCCTACTTTTACTAACATTAATTCTATGCTTTTCCAGCTTTTTGGTGCTTACCTCCTCCTCAATGATTTTTCAAAGAGAATGAATCTATGAGTTTTCAAATTATCCTTCAGGTGTTAAAAGCACAAGTTCATCAACTCCTAAAGTTTTGAAAATATGTAATGTAGAAGTTACCTTGTAAAATTTTCCTTCCCTGTTCTAGGCAGATACCTTACCACTGTTTTGTTATTATTAACCAGTATTAGGTAGTTACATGCTTCCATTTTTTGTTTTAATGAAGACTGATGCAAAAGTGTGAAACATTTCAGCTTTCTCAGCATTACTTATCACTTACTAATTTTTTTTCCTCCACTCATTACCAAATTAACACTTTTCCGGGTCTTTGCGTGAGTACATGTAGTTGACTGTTTTATATCACAGTGTTTTACACACCAACCAGTCACCCCTTCATTTTGCCAATAGCTGATTTGAGGCCATTTTCTCAAAAACCAGTTAGTGGGTATAATATGAAGGTATTAAGAATTGTATGATAACATATTTCATTGATAATTCATTACAGTGGTGGATCACACAAAACATGGTCAATAGTTTGTGCTTTACTTCCAGTTTGAGTTTTTCTGATTTAAGCCACCCAGTCATTAATCCTCTCTTTGGTACATTTCCTTTGCTAGATTAACTGCCAGTCTTTTCCTTGTGTAAATGCACTTGTAAAGCTGTGATCAAGTCACCTTTCAATTTTCATTTCACCTCTGAGAAATGAGTCTCAATTCTTCTCTCAAAAATCTACCTCCAAGAATATATCTGTAAACCTACCTGGTTTTATTCACTGTTTCCTATTGGTTATGTCCTAGGATAAGGTTAATCTAGTTCTACGATGGCTGTTGTTGGGGTGGTCAAGGCAGTGAGATATGAGTGTAAGGGGTAAGAAAGAAATGATTGGGTAAGGTATGAGGTTTGGAGATAAATGGTGTTAAAAAATATGAGGGGAAAAGCTAAGAGAGGAGTGAAGCTAGAAGAGGAATGGAAAATGTTGTTAGGATAAATAGTGTAAAGATATGAGCTTTTTCTGTGGGTTTGGTTTTTTGTTTGTTTTGTTAGGTTTTGTTTGTTTTCCTTATGACTATCTGACTAGCCTGAATTTTGGATTATATAGGTAAACTTGTTCAAGATATTTGGATTTTGTTAACATCCCAAAGATTTACAAAATACCTGTTTTCTTATTTTTGGTTAATTTTCAGAAAGTGGATTTGCCTGTCTCAACACTTTGTTTTGACAGATGTCCCTGAAATACAATCAACCTCAATTTCTGTTATCTGTGGTTTAATTAATAAAAGATACAGTAAGCAAGCATATATGTAGAAATGGCAATCATATAAATAGCAGAAGAGTGAAAGATAAATTCCCTCACTTAAAAATATGATGGTATTATGATTTTAAAGATATACTTTTAATCCCTCTCTAAAACATTCTTTTTTAGCATATTTATTTAGGCATATGAGGACAACATATGATTTCAGGTCAATTTAGAAAAATTATGAGGCCCTAATTCAGGACCAGATGCATATTAAGAAATCTAAGAACATAACAGTAATCTCTCCACCAGATTCTTATTTGTTATCAATTTCACAGCTTATCTCCAGTGCAGTAATAACTCAAGTTATCTGTTTTTTAATTAACATTTCAAGTTACTGTAGCTGTAGTGCAAGTGGTCAAATTTCAAAAATTGGTTAGTACTACACAGAAGGGCTGGATTACTAACAGAAAATCATTAAATCAGCCTTTCAGAGTACTTGGAACTTCATTGTACTACTAGGTTAAACAGGAATGTACAGCTGGTGTTCTTTTCCTACTGGTACTCCATTTTTGAATTTAAAATCCTATTTAACCTGAGATGGAAACATATGTATGTATATGAGAATGGATTTCTCAATGAGGTGTAACTCTTCTTGTTCCACACAAGGTAGCATTGCACTAAAAACAAGAAGATGAAACAGTCAAGCACTTCAGTAATACTTACACAGCCATTGTCCCTCAATTCCTGTTTTCCTTTATTCTGCCATCAACCTTCTTTATACAATAAAACACATAATCAAAGCAGGGAGCTAAGATAAAAGTGAAAAAAGGCACTAGAATCTCCACTTCGTGGGACTATTTTTCTAACAAGCTTAGTCTTTGATCACTTCCCGTTTGATCAAAGGATGCTTTGATGCTCTTTGAAGAAGTACTGAATAATTGGAATAAAGATATAGAATTTGATTCACATTTTCATCTGAAGAAAATAAGTGAAAGAACTGGACTGGTGGTTTGCAGCATATATGTCTGAGGATGTACAAATAATTGGGAAAAAAAGAGAAAAGGGAGTATAATCTAGTTACAAACAAAAATGAAAAGTGGGAAAGAAAGCCAAATATACAGTATATTTCTTCTAGAAAATGTGTCTCTACCTGGCAGTCAAACTGCGATAAATGTCTTCAGCTTGGAAGGAAGTGTATACTTACGAATATCAAAGTGCAAAATGTATTGCAGATCCATGTCTGAACAATATTTACCACAGCTGGAACAATTTCATTGTAATTAATGCTAGAAAGAAAGGAAGAAAAGGCGAGAAAAAAGCCAGTACATTTTTAGCCTTGTATGTTGTTTGCAGGGTTGCATAGTAAATGAGGTGGGGGGGGGTTGTGGGTTTTTTTTGCTTGATGGCTGAAGAGAAAATTGGTAGAAATGCCTCAGGTAATGTTCAAACTTCCTTTCAAAGTCAGCAAAATGAATATATGTAAAGTCTGTAATTTGGAGTTAAATTAACTTTTTCTTGCCTTTAGTGAAATACTTCTGTTTTGTTTTGTAGAGTGGATGGTGGAGGGTAGCCAAGATATAAAGTAAAATTTTAAAGTCTATGTTTTTGTGGTTTGTTTTTTTTTCCGTTTGTTTGAGTTTTTTTTTCTTCTTCGGTTATCGGGCTTTAACCTCGTAAATAACCGAGTGTAACGAAGTGCTAGAAAGTGCAGATAGAAAAGCCTGGAAATTGCATTTAGTCTAGGAAGAAAAAGAGTGCTATTCCTTCCAATTATGACATACATATTTTGACCAAGTCACCTTTGTTTTAGAACAGTTATTTAGTTAATATTTTGCCTAACTTGTAATTATTAATTTAATACTGCAACAACTTTAGAATGTAACTACAGATTATACCTGTTTTAGGGAGAATGTCTACAGCATTGAAACTGTCTACCCTAAAGAAACTTTTGTAGTATCAGCTTTTAGATCTCTCTCATTTGATTAACATAATGTTAGTAGAAGCTCTTGGTGCTCCATATTTTGAGAGAAATCCTTTCCTTCAAAACAGATTCCAAAATAACTGTTTTCTTTTTTTTTTTAAATATTATGAAAAAACAAAAGGTCTTCATAAATTCAAGCTGGTGCTTACCGTGGCTGGTAGGATTAGATTTATTTTAGAATTGCTGAGGTGAGCAGCTCGAGAGAGGACGCCTTCAACACCTGAGCAGGTGGAGATCAGCGTCCAGGAGCCTCAGCTCAGAGCGGCAACAGCCACCGAGGGAGCCTCAAGTCCTCGACAGGACCTGCCCAGGAGCCGGCAGCTCAGCTGACGGCAGCAGCTGACTCACACGGGGCGGAGCCAGGAGGAGCGGCACCAGCCCTGACTGGGTAAAAACCTGCCCCAGGGAGCGAGAGCGGTCAGGGCGGTCGAGGCACTTTGGCCACTGTGTTCGCGCAGGCAGGCGGGAGGTGTGGTGAGCACTCGCCTTATGATCAGGGCCCGGTCCGGGAGCTCTGCTCTGGCTGCCCCGGCGGTGGCCAGCGTAGGCACCCAGACAGCCGATGAGAGGGGAGGCTGCAGTGCAGAGCTCGGGGTGTAGAGAGTGCCTGCACCGGTCTGGTGAGGGGAGGGTGCGCAATGGGCAGGGCTGCACTCGGTGCTCCCTGGTGGAGGTCCTCCTGCAGCAGGGGCTGAGCTGCGGGATGCTGTTAATAGGCTGCGAGATGTCAGGGAAGCTGAGAGGAAGCAGGAATGCTTGCTCCAGGCCCAAACTGTGCAGGGGCCTCAAGCGTCCCCTCTAGTTCATGGAGGAAAGAAGGAGGCCGTTAACCCGGGAAGCTGGGAATTAGTGACAAAAAAAAACAACAACAACAAAAAACAGAGGAAGAAGACAATTAAAAGCAAAGGTATTTCTCCTAAATCTGTTGTCCCCACGCAGAACCGCTTTGCTGTCCTGCAAGGAGCTCATGAGGAAACACACTTGCATCAGAAACAACCAGCTGGTGCACTGGTAAAGAAGATCTCTACTGGTACTGCCAGGAAGAAACTGGACTTAAAGAGAGCAGACTTTGGCCTCTTCAGGAGCCTGTTTAGTAAGGTTCCATGGGATATAGCCCTAGAGGGCAGGGGGGCCCAAGACTGTTGGTTGATATTCAAGGATCACCTGCTACAACCTCAGGAGTGTTGCATCTGAGCTAGAAGGAAGTGCAGCAGGATGGCCAGGAGACCACCTTGGATGGAGTTGTGGTCAATGGCTCAATGTCCGGCTGGATACCAGTAGTGAGTGGTGTCCCTTAGGGATCGGTGCTGGGACCGGTCTTGTTCAACATCTTCGTCGCTGACACGGACAGCGGGATTGAGTGTGCCCCCAGCAAGTTTGCCGATGACACCAAACTGTGTGGTTCAGTTGATACCTTGGAGGGAAGGAATGCCATCCAGAGGGACCTCGACACACTTGTGAGGTGGGCAGATGCCAACCTTATGAAGTTTAACTATGCCAAGTGCAAGGTCCTACACCTGGGTCTGGGCAATCCCAGGCACAGCTACAGGTTGGGCAAAGATAAGATTCAGAGCAGCCCTGCAGAGAAGGTCTTGGAGGTGTTGGTCAATGAGAAAATGAAGATGAGCTGGCTTCAGTGTGCAATCACAGCCCAGAAAGCCAACCATATCCTGGGCTGCATCAAAAGGAGCGTGACCAGCAGGTTGAAGGAGGTGATCCTGCCCCTTTACTCTGCTCTTGTGAGACCTCACTTGGAGTATTGTGTGCAGTTCTGGTGTCCTCAACATAAAAAAGGCATGGAACTGTTGGAACAAGTCCAGAGGAGGGCCACGAGGACAATCAGGGGATTGGAGCACGTCCCGTATGAAGACAGGCTGAGAAAGTTGGGGCTGTGCATCTTGGAGAAAAGAAGGCTGCATGTAGACCTCATAGCAGCCTTCCAGTATCTGAAGGGGGCCCATAGGGATGCTGGAGAGGGACTCTTCATTAGGGACTGTAGTGACAGGACAAGGGGTAATGGGTTAAAACTTAAACAGGGGAAGTTCATATTGGATATAAGGAGGAAGTTCTTTACTGTGAGGGTGGTGAGGCACTGGAATAGGCTGCCAGGAGAAGTTGTGAATGCTTCATCCCTGCCGGTGTTCAAGGCCAGGTTGGACTAAGTCTTGGGTGACATAGTTTAGTGTGAAGTGTCCCTGCCCATGGCAAGGGGGTTGGAACTAGATGATCTTAAGGTCCTTTCCAACCCTACCTGTTCTATGATTCTGTGATTCTATGATTGTAATGCCAATTTGGCTGTGACAGTAAATACACCTAACCAAGTATGGAGAAAGACAAATGACATCTGTGTAAAGCAAACAAAGGCAAATTTGGGAAACGAGCTCAAACCAAAGAAAGATGAGTTCTTGAAGATGCAGAAGATTTGAAGAACAGAGAGTAGAAAGAATATAGCTTTAGAAAGGAGGACAAAGATGCTGCTTATTTGGGGGAGGAGGGGTTTGAAAACTTATTTTCATTGCTTTAGTTGCACATGGAACACAGGGGCTCAAAATGGAAAGGACAATACAACCTGGGAGGAAACAAGTTATTGGAAGCAGCCTGTGATGATGACTTGGTGTATTCTCTAGGTCTTTCAGGCCTTCTCAGAAAATTACTTGACTTTCCAACTCACTGAAATCATCTTTATCACCTTAATGGTCTTTTTAAAGAAATCTTGCAATAGTGGGTAAGCTCCAGAAAATTGGAAAAGTGCTAATTTTTTAAAATAATAATTTGAAAATGAGCTGGATCGTGTAAGTCGTCTCAGTCTACGTCCACATGGACACATTAAAAAAAAGTAATAGTTACAGTATTCACAAAAGCACAATGAAGCATTTGAGAATAAGGACCACTGAAGATTTTAAAGTGATGGAAGCAACAACTCAGAAAACTCTAGAAGCAATAATGGCAAGTGAATGAGAGAAAACCACAATACAAGGTTATGGCTAAAAGGGTTAATATCATCCGTACATATTAAAAATTAGTGGGACTGAGAAGCCATTATCCATCTGTCTGCAACACTGGTTGCACAGTGAAATATTGCGTACGGTCTGGTACTCAGATTTTAAGTGGGTATTTTATCAATAGTACAGGCAGATAAACCCACCTACTCTTAACTACTTAAAATGACAAAAAAAAAAAAAGCCTTTCACTGAGAGAGGAAAGTCTGAGGAATGATACCTACAGACCTTGTCCACCACAAATTCAATCCATATCAGTTTTTAATTATTAAATCATGGTACATTTCTGTGCATATACTCTTTTCTAGAGTGAATTTCTTTTAGTTTAGTTGAGTCATTTCTGCTTTTCAAATTATGATAGGGATCTTTGTTCAGATTCACTGATAAAGGGCTTGTACATTTTTGAACTTCAGTTCTCTATGTTTCGAGTGTTTTTTTCTCCTTCTGTACCTTTGGATCTGAAGACAGTGCTCTGGTTCCTTTGCAGGCTTGCTTTTCCATTGTCATAGATTTGATCTAAAAATACTCCAGCTGACTTCTTGTTTCGCTATACTTGCTAAAGAGTGAACTCTCTTTTTGTTTTGTAGGTTAAAGAAAAAACCCCAAACCAACCCCCAAGCAAGCAAACAAAAAAAGAACAAAAAAAGCCAAGAAGCCAGACTCAGGGAATATGAAATAAATAGAACAATCAATAGCAAGCATCAAATACTAGATTGAAGTGTCAGAAAAAAAATTACATAAAGAACAAAAGAATGTGATGTTTTCATAGAAAATATTTGTTACCCTTTTGGAAATACTCTACTGACATATGGTAACTACTTTTGCTACTTTTTCTTGGAAACCCATAAAAAAAGTTTTATATATGAAAATGAATTTTAGAAAAACAAACCAGATTCATGTGACATTTCAAATGCTGAAGAAAACTGCAATAAAACTGGAAGAAACCTTCTGGAAAGAGATTTAACATGACAAATTATTGAATAATGTAATTGAAATGAAAGTTTCAGGAAAAATTAAACATGCAGATTTTAACTTGAAGTAGAAATACAGTAACATATAAATGCATTCTAAGTCATTAGGGCTTTTAAATAATAGTGTGGAGGATATGCTTAGTCTTAGATGCAAATCCCATCAGAGCTTATTTCCAGTTATTTCAAAGGATTCAGGGTAAGCTGCAAACCTGTAGCCTATATTAAACCTACAATGATAAAGCAAAACCTTACCCTAAGTAGATCACTTCTTGAGGCTGAGGACACAGATGAAAGAGACATCCTGGCCCAATGAAACCTGCTGAAAGCCTAAAAAAAACATTAATACCAAGTGTTCTCAAAGCCAGTCACAATAAGTACAGATGTAAAATGTAATTTTCTTTCCACATTTTGAGAATGACAGCTCTTTCCAATGAAGTCATGCATCTGTAAATGATTTACTGTGGTGTTCCGGTCACTCTTGTAACAGGATAAAAATAACATGCGTATTCCCATATATATCTCCTAAATTGCTTTCATGCCTCTTTTCTGCTACAGAAAAACTATACAAAAGAATGGTCTCCATGTTCATACTTCAACACAAACTTATTTTCTATTCAGAAACTCATTATTTTGTCTATGAAACAGAAAAGCTTTGGGTTGCGTTTTTTTTGTGAAGCAAAACTTAGAATGCCACAAGCTTGTAGTCATATCACTATTCTTGCAGTTATATTTATGTGAGGCAACACTGATGCAGTTCCTGTCATACTGAACCTACGTATATTTTTTCTGCTGATAAATGTCTGCAGAAGTACCCACCACTTACCTCTCTTGCTCTATTCGAAGTTATCATGGTGTCAAATTCCAAAGGCTTGCATTTCTTGCTATTGTCCAGTTCAATTTATCAAGCACGCTGAAATGACAAGTGCAAGACAGAAAGTTTCTTTTGCCCTTGAGTTGGCAAAAACTGGTCTGGTCATCTGAAATTCAAACTAAGGTTTGCACCCGGATGTTACAGTTTCATTTGGTGATTTTGTTTCTAAGCAGTGAATTATTCTGCATATATTTTGATCCTTAAGCAGAGAAAGCAGATTTATGCTGGAAAATGAAAAGAGATCCTAATATATTCTGAAAGAAGATAAATGTGTTTAATTCAGCACACAGAATCTATCACAGACACAAGTATTATTGATGGGGAAAACTCCGCAAAAACGGTTTTGTCTCTTGGTATGTCTTCACGTTTCTGAGCAATCACTGACTAAGTCCTTGAAGGTAAGCCAGTCACATACAGAAACAGGTTTATGTGGTTAACCATAGGAGCAAATAAATATGATCTTTGCCAGGTTGACTCAGTGTCTGTGTTACTTTTGATAGCGGATAGGACATGTATAAAATGGATAAAGCTAAAAGCCCTGAATGTTCAAAAATAATCTGCATACATTCTGTGGTGAAATAAAATTAAAAAAAATAATGTTTTTAGATTATATATTAATGAACTGCCTAGGGACAACACATTTATATTTGGAGAAATGGCATCATAGAATCATAGAATGATTTGGGCTGGAAGGGACATTAAAGATCACCTAGTTTGAAATCCCCTGCCAGGGGCAGGGACGTCTTCCGTTAGACCAAGTTGTTCAACCTGGCTTTGAACACTTCCAGGGATGGGACATTCACAACTTCTCTGGGCAACCTGTTCCAGTGTCTCACCATTCTCATAGTAAATAACTTCTTCCTAACATCTAACCTAAATGACCTTCTTTCAGTTTAAAAGGGTTAGCCCTGGTCCTGTCACTGCACTCCATGATAAAGAATGGTTGTATCTTATCCTGTGTATACAGGTGTAAGGAGATTCATTATTCCTTTGGGCAGGACAGCTAAGAGAGATATTGCAGACCACTTAATGACTGTGTCATCTTTCCTTCCTCTCCTCTTCCCCTTACCACACAACTGAATGGAGAATTAACTCTAACACACCAAGCTGAAATACTGCAACTAGAAAAGTAATAGAGTAAAAAAATTGCTAACAAGTTCAGAAAAATTACAGATTAATTTACCACCCTCTGAAGTTTAAAAAGAGCTAGGGAAATAATTTTGCCCTTAACACAATTTTCTTCCCAGTCTATTCCCATGGTGGTACAGTTTTTTTGCTGTTTCTTGCTACTGACTACCAGGGAACTTTCAGATCTTACCGTACATTAGTGTATCTCAGTAACAGAGTCTTCATAACAGAAAGCCACATACTTCCAACTGATGTGTGTTTTGTATATATACAAATGAATCACAGTAAAATAAGAACAATTCAAACATCTTTAAGATGTTTGTAATTTGAAGCTCAGAAAGGGCATAGTAAAATTGTGGTTCTCCTTTGTAAGCACCCATATGGGCTCACCATCTACACTCCATATGGCACTCAGTACCTCTGCTCTGCATCCTGCTGTGCTCACAGTGTAATCCATATGGGCTTTACTTAATTGATTTGCTATTCTTACATCATTTACTGTATCTGCTCATAGCTTTCCATCAAACATCCACTTACTGAGAGAACGCATTGTGTAAGTGGATATAACAGTGTGAGAGAACACATTATTATGTGATGATTTTGTAGTTTGTTGGAAATGTGAAAGCATTAATTTCTTTGTGTGTTGATTAGTGCTGTGGCCTTGTCCATTAGTCATGAGGTAGAACACTCATACAGATCCATGATGTGCAATTTCAGCCAAATTATGAGTGGTCATATCAACCTCTAAGCATAATTTTTGTGCATTTCCATATTCAAACAGAGCACTCTAGGATATGCAGCAACAAAATGGAGGCCCAGGAACCTGGAGGAAGGCCATGGACAAGCATGGTATGTCAAGCATTCAACTACAGGTAAGTTCTTCCTGCTCTGAACTGGGTAAAGAGTTTTGTGAGAGCTCTGGGGTTGCTAGTACAGTAACTGCAAGTTCATAGATAAGAGACACGAAGGACAAAGGCGGGACAAATGTCAGTCTGCAAAGAGTTTTGGTGTCCAAGGTAAATCAGCAATGCCTGTGCACTGCAAGCTGGATGTGTGATTCAACTCCAAGGCTACTGGCAAGTTTACAGATGCTGATCCCAGATACTAGAAATTCCTAGCATTAATGCAGACTGGATCTATGCATAAAAAACACTTGGACAGCCCATTAATTAATGACACAGTACATAGCAGTGATCCCAAAATGCTACATTCAATTCTGATTGTCCTGTCTCTAAAAGGATTAAGCAAGAGGATGCAGTGCTGTATGATGAAATACCATGAGAGTATGGCAGGTTCAGAAAAGAACCAGATACTTATACTGATGGTGAAAACATCCAGAAATCTGTTAGGTGTTATAAAAATTATCTATATCTATAGATGATTTATTTTTGTATGTGTAAATATATGTCTGTACCTTGTAGAAATTTAGCTAGCTGCTGACCAGTAAGATTTAGGATGAAACGTGTCAAATCTATATATATATATATATATATATATACACATGCACATGCGTGCTCACACTCACACATGTATATACACACATATATTCTCTTACAAAAAGCCTCTAGAGTTTTTTGCATCTTCACTGAACTGTGCCAACTGTGTAATAAGGAGCATAAGGGAAGCCTTGGGACTGCTGACACAGCAACTGAAAATTGATAAAATAGAGGCATGCTGAAAGACAAAGGGAGAAATCAGTAACTTTTTTTTTGGTGTCAGCATCTCTTCTACATAGAATGGCTTATAGGAGGGAAAATATCTGTGATAAAAAATAACCTATTATATTTTTTTAATTTTTATCGCTTTCACGACACCTGATAAACGCACACTGCTGATTCTGTCTGGTTCAGTGACAGACTGTAACTGGTTCTCCCCTTGCCCTTTCCCTTTCTCCTTTCCACTGCCTCTAAGAATAATTTAGACAGATTAGATTACCACAACAGTCCATGTGACATTTTCTCACCATGTTTATTTTTAAATGCATTATATTTATACCTAGAGATTTACAGATGTAGATATGTTTGGGTTTCAGTCTCCAAATTTGATTGTACTGTGCACACAGTTCTATGTGCACCTTGGTAGCTTGCATATATCACCGTTGCTACTGTATCACAGAATCACTGAACAGTTGAGGCTGGCAGGCATATCTAGAGATTATCTAGTCTAAACTCCTGCTTAAAATAGGGTCACCTAGAGCAGGTTCCTTAACCTCTCTGGGCAACCTGTGTAGTGCTGCCACCCTCACAATGAAAAAGCTTAAACAGTATTTTAGTTTGTGCCATCTTGCCCAGTCATTGGATCCCGTGGAGAAAAGTCCGGCTCCATATTCTTTACTTCTCCCATCACATATTTATAAACACTGAGAGGATCTCCTCTGGGCCATTTCTCCGTCAAGATAAATAGTCCCAGCACTTTCATCCACCTCTTGTAAGACAGACACAGTCCCAGTTCATAGCCTTACACATGCACACTGACCTCTAATTCCTCATTTGTTCTCTATGTTGCATGCATTAGCATACAGGCACTTCAGAGAGGCACCCAATTCTATTCATTTCCCAGAAAAGGCACAATCACCTTCCCCATGACTCTAACTTCTCTTGCACTCCTTTATTTCTGTGCACATGCTTGAAATTGACCACTTTCAACCTTGTTTTCTTGATTATGAGGATGCTCTAGTCGCCATCATCCTGAACCCTTTGCTTGCCATCCCAGTCCACCATTTCCTCAAATGATTGCTGGTTGTTGACTCTTTTCCATTTTGTTCCTACTTTAAAGCTCTCCTTATTTGCACAGCCTGGTTGCAAAGATAATTTTGTCCCATTTTTTTAAGGTGGATTCTGTGTCTTCCTAGCAGCTCTCAGTCCTCAGAAAGTCCCATAGTCATAAAAACTGTTTCCAACACCAGCCATGCACACAATCAGTGGGTCACCACCAGGAGTGAGGAGAAAAGCACCTGCACCCTTAATGATCATCCCTAGAGCCATATAGCATTGCTTGGTGCAATCCAGGTCTTCCCTGGCACATGGAACAGCAGCAGAGGGCTGATGAAGTCCCATCAATCCTTTGCAGCATCCCAAATCTGGCCCTTAGCAAGCAGCAAAATAACCCAGGCAATAGGTTAGGGCAGCAGAATGGGACTTCAGTCTTTTGCCATTTCTGATGCTGTGCAGTATGCCAATCTTTTCTAACAGCTCCTTTACTTGCTGAGACGGACCCCCCACCAGTGCACTCCTCCTGCAGGCAAGGAGCCCATCTCCTGCTACCACAACCTCAGCAAAAGAGACCAAGCATTTTTTCAGCCCCAGACCTGAAAAGATGCATCTGCACTTGAGTTCAGACCTCAGATGTGCTGGGGAAATGTTCTAGTGTATGCTGGGGACTGTGCCCTGCCGCGTGTCACCACAACTGCTGAGCAGCACATATGCTGTCCTCAGCAGAGTTTCTGGCCCCCACTGTGTGCCCTTCTGCATGAACTGCTGCCTCTGTTATATGCAATAACCCATCACCAAAATAGATGAATTGCTAGTCTGATCTAACAAGTTCCTAGATGTTCTTAGTAATTTTGCAGTGGTTTTCTCTGCATATTGCATTGTCAGAATGATTATTTCTGCTTAAATAGCAGGGAACTGTATTGCTCATGAGGGATACATAGGTCTGGAGAAGGAAAGGATTGAGGGCAGGAATGGGTACACATAATCTCAAATATGAGCAGAATGTCAGACTTTAAAGAATCAAAGCCAGAGAGTTGTATTAACCTGTTCCACACCAAAGAAGATGTGACCTGAGCAGAGAATTATTGAAAAGGGGGTAGCAAAGACAAATAATACTTTTTTTCCTTTTTATTTTTTTTTTAAGCTTCACTTTTCTTAGGCCATACAGACTCACATCCTAGTGTCTAGCAAGTTTTTTATCTACTGTTATTTGAGATGGAGTGGCAAAGACCTCGCTTACAAGTGGAGAAAGGGGAATAGTCTTTAAAATCTCATTTTGCCACAGGCACCAAGAAGTATTTATACACACTGATTAGCAGCCATTGTCTTTTTGATGAGGAATGGGATGTCATTTGTCATTGTAGCAAACCCTGATGTTATTGTTCTCTACTGTATTTTTAGCAAATGTATAATAACTAATAACTGAATACGAAAAAGTGAAGAGCTGTATTGCTCCTAGATGAGGAAAGGTTCAGAAAGATCCTACCAAAACCCCAAATTGATTATCACTGAAGAGCAGAGAACTACCCTAAATTTTTCATTGTGACTACATTCTCTACTAATAACAGATGGCACAAGTATATTAAAAACTTAGTTCTATTTTAATTTGTTATTTTAAATGTAAACATTACATTAAAAAGTGGAAAAAACTGGGAGCTCTGTTCATACCTCAGAAATGGTGGGGAGACTAACTTACATGAATGTGGAATTATTTTGTACGTGATGTGGCCCTGAGTTCTACCAGAGTGCCAGAAACAATAAACAAAGCCTGAAGTCACAGAGTAATTTATTTTCCCCTTCTACCTGCCCCCCCCCTTCCCCTTGTCCCTCCCCCCCAACCCCCCTCAATAAGTTTAGGCACCTTTATTCTAGTTAACACATTCTATCTCCAGCTGCCTTTGAAGTAGATGTGAATTTAGACATGTTGTTAACAGAAACACGGTTGGACCCTGAGTAGTTGAAATATTCTGGATAAACTTCACTCCTCCCCATGAATACTGCTCAAAAGTAGATGGCTTGGACATTTTTATGCAGTGGATGCTGTATTGACTTTACAGTAAAATGAGATGATGTTAGTAAGTCTAGTCTAGCTGTATCTTGTATAACAGCTAGAAAAGTGAAGTGCACTGAATTTGCAATATTTAGATATAGATAGTAATACTGTTCAATCTAGTGACAGCTTCACAGTGCTTCTTCTACAAAAGCAGGCTTCTGCAGTGAGTAGCTTTTATCACTATGGCCTCTTCATTCCAAATTCATAGGCGAAATTTCTGTTTTTTTCCTCGCAGCTGTTAAAATCATCAGACACAAATACAAAAGCTGCTATCACTTTAGGTCCTTTCATAGGACATTTGAGAAGCTGGGCAGAGTGAAAGAACTTCTGTGCACATAGAAAGGCTAACATAATCAACTGTTTTTTTTTGCCATGCTACTGATTGATTGCCCCATGTTTGCTAAAATAACACTACCCTCCCCCCCCAGCACCATACAGCGGGCATTCTCTGTAATGCTAAAACAGTTTTCATAGTGCAATAAAATGTAATAAAGCAACACTGAGTTTGATATGAATTTGGCAATGACTCAGATGTTTCTCAATAGTTTGAGTTGTTCATTAGCATGAAAAATAACAGTCTTAATTACATTCATCTTAGGAGTATGTAATGAGGGAAAATAGCAACAAAACATATAAAAGCTGTCTGTATAGTAATACATTAGCAGTTAAGACATATAATAAAATGAACACAACCACCTAGAATTACATGCTAATTAGAAAGATTTGTTATGCCCATAGCAACAGAGTTTGATCTAAGCTCTCAGATACTTGCTGGTGAGCACAGACTGTTGGGAAAGGGCAGATAAACTTTCTAGATCCATCTAGCTGCCAGAGTCATCCTATTCATAGTGCTTTCATATATAATATTCAACTGGTCACCCAAACACTGAATGTTTAAGCACCTAAATATATGTATTGACCATGGAGATCCCTCATCTCTCTCTTATTTAAAAAAAACATGTTATTTTAGCTTTTTGCATAGGAGCAGAGTCTGGAAGCAGGAAATCACTTGAGTCATTGAATGCAGTGTTCCAAAGCTGTAAATAAGAAATAAGTACAGCGCTTTCCATTCCCTTTTAGCAAAACACTGCAGTGGTCATCTTTTCAGCATGAAACAAACAAACAAAATATATCTATAGACCAAGTGTTAAATAACCTTTAACACAGATTTGGAGTTTCTTTCCCTTTCATCACTTAAATAAAATCAACATATTTTATTGTCATTGCTTCTGAAAACCTTGGACCAGCTGTGTGTCTAGGTTAACCTTGCTGACTTTAAAGGCATTAGGTGGAATTAAAGTAGTACTGCATGATGCATAGTTCAGACCACTGCTGAGGTACCATTAGGCTATTTTTGTCTTCAGTTCAAGATATATGCAATGTAACACTATGTATTACAGGACCTTTCCACTACATTATAGCATGTAGAGTTCCACTTACAGCTTTGGAAAGGGAAAAAAAAAAAAAAAAAAAAGGGGGAAGAGAAAAATGGGCTTAAAGTCTTAAAAGAGTTTGTCTGTCTTTAGTTAGTACTATTTAACATAGATTTTGAAGCATCTGCCACTCTGTAGCACTGAAAACTTCATTAGAAGGGTTTTGCTGCCTACAGAAGGAACTTTCAGTCTATTTTATTTGATAGTTAACTAAAGTGTACAGTTTTCCTTTCTTCCCTTTCATGGCCAATTAATTTCCCTTATAAAGCAAATCAATTTTTTAACCACCAACCGATGTTGATTCATTAGACCAAGAGCTAGAAACTGTTCCCAAGCTATGTTTTGTGAACTCTGCTAATAAATTAGTCTTTCTCAACACTGATTAGGACTGGAACACTGTGAACTCAGGGACTCTATTCACCTAAAGCAAAGTTAAGTAATTTTACACACAAACGATGCAGTATGTGCATTCAGATATAACCGTTAACCTTTTGAGAGGGCTGTGGGGTGCATGAATCTGGCATGCAGCGTGACACTCCCTAATGCCAAACTGGATCTAAGCACTGTGTATTATTGCACTGTGGCTGCTGTAAATCTGTCAACAGTTCTTAGTGGTCTGGTCCAAGATGGAGAGATTGGCATAATGCAAGGACCTTTGCATCAGAAGGTCAGAATGTGGGATGATGCTCAGAGAAAACGGTGTAAATTTCATCATGCTCAGATGGAGGAATTTCCTCAAAAATGGAATAGACTCTGCATTTCTTTTTATCATTCAAAATCATAGAAGGATTTATGAAGAAAGACAAAGAGATCATAAGGTCACAGTAAATGTTGACTTGAAGATAAGTCTTACCTGCTGGGTAATTACAGAGACCTAAATAGCATTGTGATTTAAGAAGGAAATATGAGCTGTTTTCTGGAGAGGAGTGTCAGAGATCTCCTCTCCCTCCAGGGTGATAATGTCCATAAAGAAAAGGAGGGACATAGAGATAAGTTTCCTATGCAGAAGAGACAACAGAGAATTTTCTTGGAAAACCTTTGATAGTTTTACTGAAATATCCATGTGTCAAAGCTCAGTAGCTTCCATATGATGTATCTTGGATGGACCTGAAATGGGGTGAGGAGTAAGGACGTTTTAGAAGTCCTAAGAAAGGCCAAGGATTAGCACAACTTCTTTCAGGTAAGGGAGTAGTTCCTACTGGTACTGAGAAAATTAATACATAGAAGTCAAGTCCAGAGCTTGTTGAAAATGGTAAAGTTTAGAGGCTTTCTAACTCAACTCTAATGGTAAAGTTCAGAGGCTTTCTTCACTATAAGAATTTGTAAAAAATACCCATGATCAAAATTATAATTTCTCTATGCTTCAACAATGAATGTACTTTTATTTGTTTGATTTTCCCATTAAAATTCATACAAACTCATTTTGTTCGCACAAATATTTGGAAAAGATCTTCTATGTGCATGAATAAGGTTACTGGAGCATGAATGATCATATTTTTTTTTGTAAACAAAGGGTATTCATGCTGAAATTTCTTAAGTAGCACCCTTACATAAAAATGCTTTCCACATCTATGAGTTATGGGCTAGCAATCAGAGGGAGAGAAAGAGTGTTTTAAAACATAAGAAAAAAGGTGTTTGTATGAACTAACATGAACAGAAAAAAATAGGAATTAGGACATCATTGTCCATTAGCAGCAATGAAAAATCACTAAAAAGGCTGTTCTCTGCTACTAAGAGGAAAACGGTGGTACTGAAAAATTTGGCTGATCAGCCTCACCTCAGTCCCTAGGAAGGTGATAGAACAACCATTCCTGGAAAACATTTGTAGGCATGTGAAGGGCAAGAAAGTGAACAGGAGTAGTCAGCATGGATCCACCAAGGGGGAGTCATGTTTGACCATCTTGGTAATGTTCTGTAGTTAAATTGTTGGCTTGGTAGATGAAGGGAGAGCAGTAGATATCGTTTCCTAAACCTCAGTAATAATTTCAATGTTGTTTCCCAGAAGATAGTCATAGATAAACTACAAAGCATGAGCTGGATAAGCAGAGAGTGAGGTGAATTGAAAACTGGCTGAACATGCTACCCCAAATACTGGTGTTCGGTGGTACAAAGTCTGATTAGAGGCCATTAATTATCAGTGTACCCAAGGGGTCAATAGTGTCAATAAATCCTATTTAGCATCTTCATTAATGGTCTGGATTATGGGACAGAGTGTACCCTCAGAAAGTTTGCTAATGATGACACAGAACTGGGAGGAGTGGCTGACATTCAGGAAGATTGTGCTACCATCCAGAGGGACCTTTACAGGCAGGAGAAATGGTCTGACAGGAACCTCATGAAATTCCACAAACAGAAGTGCAAAGTCCTGCACCTGGGGAAAGACAAACCCATGCCCCCATATGTGCCAGGATTTGACTGTCAGGAAAGCAGCTTTGCAGAAAGGGACTTGAGGGCCATGGAGGATCCTTCCTCTCTACTCTTTTCCCTTTACTGAGCGCTGGTGAGGCCATACCTGAAGTGTCGTGTCCAGTTCTGAGCTTCCGCGTTAAAAGGGAGATGCAGTACTGGAAGGGGTCCAGCAAAGGGCCATAAAGATGACTATGGGACTGGAGTATCTGTCATACAAGGAAAGTCTGGGAGATTTAGGGCTGTTTGGCTTAGAGAAGGGAAGGCTCAGGAGGGAATTTATCAATGTATTATAGATGTCTGAAGGGAGGGTGCAGTGTGGATAAAGCCCAGTTCTTTTCAGTGGTGCCCAATGCAAGGACAAGAGACATAACGTGCACAAACTGAAACACAGGAGATTCTGTCTGAGAGTCAGGAAACACTATTTTTCTGTGAGGGTTTTCCAGGGAGGGCGTGGAGATAATAAAAAGCCATTTGGATATGGCCCTGGACAGCTGGCTCCACATGGCCCTGCATAAGAAGGATGTGGTTGAACCAGATGACTACCACAGACCCCTTCCAACCTCAACCATTTTATGATTCTGTGATCCTCTCAGTAGTCAGAATTTAGAGCACAGCAGCCACATGCCCATAGCAGAATGTTTGAAAAAGTATTGTCAATGGATGACATTCCCTTATAGACGCCACAGGGTATGAATCTTTACCCACTGTAGATGTCCATACCAATGTACACTGTTCATTAAATAAATAATACTGAATTGCAATCGACTTATAATAGCTCTTGCTCAATTGTTGGAGTTACAAAAGTATTTTAGAGATACTCACTGTTTTAGAAAAATCAAGTAAACTAAGTAAAGGAAATAGAAAAAAACAACAAAAAAAAGTGTGGCATAAAAAACGTAAACTTTGTTTTTCTCTTAAAAAAAAAACCCAGCCATATGAATCTGTTCAAGGATAGACCCCTGTCATGGTTTAAACCCTAGCCAGACAGCTTGTTCACTCACACCCAGTGAGTGGTGCCGGGCTGAGAGCAATCGAGGCCGCCCCCCCCCGGGCTCTCTCCTTCCCTGCTCCTGGAGGAACGGGGAGGAGGATGGAAAGAGTACAACTCCCACGGGTTGAGACAAGAACAGTCCAGCAACCAATGTACAACACAAATCACCACCGCTACTACCAACGACAACAATGATAAGGGAAAATAACAAGGGAAGAGAATACAATACCACTGGCCAAGAAACGAGTTCGACCCAGAAGCCCGTGTCCTTCCGGGTAACTCCCAGTTACCCCCTGCCCTGGGCATGAAGTGCTGTGGTATGGAATACCTCTTTGGCTAGCCTGGGTCAGGCACCCCGTCTCTGCTTCCTCACGGCTTCCCCTCCTCCTTGGCAGAGCATGAGCCTCACAAAGTCCTTGGTCAGGGTAAACATCACTTAGCAACAACCGAAAACATCGGTATCACCAACATTGTTCCCAGGCTGGAAGTCAAAACACAGCACTGCACCAGCTACCACGAAGGAGAAACATGACTGCTGCTGCTGAACTCAGGACAACCCCTAAGTTTAAAGACCTGTGTTTGGCGTTGAAATGAGTAAAGTCAAGCCAGAGAGGTAAAAAGCTTGCTTACATTGACATTAATCTTTGAGTAGGATGTCTGTGTGATCTTTACTCAAAGTGTGATTTTGAATTTTCCTGTCACAGCTAATGTAGTGATAGAGTGATCACAATTAAAATATAAATTTTAATAAGAGCATCACAGTCATCTGAAATATCACACATTATGCCCATGTTTCAGGACAGGAGAGATCTACAGTAGTCACTAACCGTATAATGGCTTCTAACAGAGCAATAATGAACACAGATGAAGCTGTACATGAATTTGTCATTGCTTTTCTCAGTTCAGCTTTAGTTCTTTCTATACCAATTGACTGTCATGTTGAAAAGTATCACAAGTTTGCATAAATGTAGACCTGTTCTGCAGGGCTGGCACACTTTATTGTCTTAAGTATGCATTTCCAGGTGAATATTAACATTTTCTAAGTGATCCATAAATTTTTACTTAGACATTTAAGCTTACAAATTCCTGAACCTGTATCACATGCAATATATTATTTAAGATGAAGGGTTTTGGAGGAGAATGTTGGAATAGCTCTCAAATTTGTTGTCACAGTTAAGATATCCTCATGCTGTTTCAATTTGTCCATGTTGCAAAACAAGTTATGGATAAATTTTAATTTCACAGGTTCTTCTCATATATCTAGGCCTTGGTCAAGCAAATACTGTGACATTGTAAGACACTTGAACACATTTCCAGAGGCTTTAAGGCTCCTTATAGTTTACATAATTTGCAATGTTCAATGAATCTTTCCTGAATTCCACCTGAACTCCTATGAAACAATCCTGTTATTGCAGCTTTGCAGTCTCTGCTACTGTTTCTTTGGGGTCTCTGTAGAATATTTAGTTAGTAGGGGCAGCTGCCTTTTCCAGTTCTACCTTGAAAGGTAGAAAGCTTGTTGCTAAGAATTGGATATCATCTACTTTTTGTTTTCCTCCAAACCTTATCTTCAGGATTCTGTACTTCACAGAAATGAGGAATAACCTTTCTGATAGCTGCAGTCTTTCTTTTAAATCTCCTGAAGTGTATGTGTAGAAATGAACTGTAGCTCCAGTTCACAGTGGATTTCATACTTTTGAATCCTTGTTATGCCATGCAATTTTCTATGTGTCTTTACAGTTTTTCTTTTTGCATGTGTTACAATTTGTTCTACTGCCTGCTGCAGTTCTGCTAAACTGAGAATCTGCTTTCCTCTGCTAAACAGAATTTCAGTGGTGATGTACTGTGCTGTAAAGGTGATGCCCTTAAGTTTAGCAGAGCTAAACCCTTCCAACCTCTGTAACCTTTTTCATCATCTTTTAGCTGGTTTAATTTCTTTGTTCATAAAACTTCTCTCACAGATACTGCTGACGTTAAATGCTGAAATACAAACACTTCTGAAAAGAAGTTTAAACAGTTCACAGGAGACTCTTTTTTTTTTCTCATTAAACTGTGAACCATCACCATAGAAAAACTGCTTGTCCTGTAAATACAGATTTAATGTACACTTATGACATATTACACTGTGCCCGTTAGCAAACATACAGTAAGATTTTAATTTTAATTTTAATTTTTCAAGAATCCAATCTCAAAGAAATTTGAATAACACCACTTCAAACTATTTTATCCATCTGTGAATATGGACTAATTTTCTGATTGTGTATCTCAGCTTTTTTAATTTATGTGTATGTCTGTATTTTTGAATTGTGTCTCTCAGATTTTTTGAATGTAACCTACTGGTAAATGCTTAGCATATTTATGAGCTTAGCAATTACAACAAATATAACCAGTTTCATTTTCACTTGATTTTGAGCTCCAGATCATGTTATTCTTCAGGAAGAACAATATTTCCACTTTAAGATATTTTTGATGGGTATTTTATGGGTCTTTTTTCTCATTCAGAAGCTCACAGCAAAGTATTGTAAAATGTTTAAGTTCGTGTCATCTAAATACAGATGTTGGATGCTTGGATCTGTGCATGTTTCTACAGCTAATGCAATTTCTGTCCATCACAGCTTTTTGCTGTTCTGCAATGTTTCTCACTTTATATTGTCTTTCCATTTTCCAATTTTCCCTTTGGATAATCTGTTTATACAGTGTAACTGCATCTCAGTTTTCTTCTAGCATCTTTTTGACATGTCCTTACTGCTTGTCTTGATTAAGTTTCTATTTTGTAGCTGTCATTCGAGTAGCTTTATGTCTTTGATTCCAATCACTATTTGATCTCTTCCAATGGAGTCAGTCAGTATGCCGTAATTACATGGCTGACTTGTTAAGTGATTGTCAGTCAAACATTCCTCAAATTTAGAGAAATGAAAGGAGTTCTGTTCTTAGAGAGGTGCCTATGATGACAATTATGTCCTTCAAAAGTTTCTTTTTTTTTAGGAGTACAGTGTTTCTCCTGCAGATTCTCCGAGACAGTTATTTCATTCTCTTTGAGTAAAGTACTTACAAAGAATGGAGAACTTTGGGTACTGCTGCATTCGAAAAATAGCTACCTTTTTTTGACTGTATTGAGTCCAGATGATCATGCATAGATTCAAAAGCCTGCTTAAACCTCTGCAGCATTGCCAGAGAACTTCAGTTACTTCGCACTCTCGATAGCATGCTTCTATCTGTCTCTATTTCTTTCAAAACTCACTTTTTCAAGAGCTACAGCTGTAGAATGGTTCTAAAGCAACTACTATGAGGCTGCTTCTCTGGGATGTAAATTTATTTGATTATGTTAAAAATAACCAATATTCTGAACATTTTTAGAATACTACTGGAGAGGGTAGCAGACTTCCTGCCAATGGAAGTATTGTGTTGAAATGTTTTTCTAATCAGACTGCCCTTGAGATGGGATTTGCTGTTGGGTTAGGGTTTTTTTTGGTTAGTCTGTCTTGCCCCCCTATCTCTTTTTCTCTGTGCTCCATGACTGTAGTCGATGATTTATGTCTATATATACCAAAATGTCAGTGTTGCTCAGTGCAGTCTGACAGTGATACTCAGCTAAAACCAAAACTATAGTCAGAGCTCACGTTGAAGCCAGAGACCTGATTGCCTGCAAGATCATATGCTTCAACATCACACTGGGATAACATACAGCTCAGGCTGCAGGGAAAAGTATTCATGCAGGGAGACATCATAGCTGTTATTTCGGATGGTATGATTTATTGTGCTATCTCTGTCCCTGTTTTTAGTGTGGACCTATAATGAACTCTGTACAGCCAAAGTGAAGGTTTCAAGAAAAAAAAAGAGAATAGGAAAAAAACCCCAGGGGTAATGGTGGGATTACTATTATATAACAGTGGGTGATTTGGTTCTGTTTGCTATTTTGGCTCTACTGTGAAGAACTGGATCAGATCACATTAGGGATGCCCACAGGAGATGCTGACCTGAGGTGGAAAGGATCATCATCACAGCAAAAAATTTGAAAGCTACTAACAAAGTATCAAAACTGTCATTCGTTATGCCATTAGTGTCTTCTTTCTCTTTCCCCCTGAATCCCTCAGAGATCCCTTAGTCTAGCCCTTCATCTCTCAAGCTGACAATTTCAAACTCTGCTGGAATGCCTACTATAGAAGGACATGAAGAGACAGGAGTCTACTTTTGTTTCCTGAGTTAATGAATCTCAGTAACTCTGAATGAAGCTACATCCCAATCATACCTATAAACAACCAAAAGCATATTGAACATGTTCTGAAGAAAGCCTAGAAGTAGGCAAGATAATCTAGAGGAGGTAAAAAAATACAGTATTCATATGCATGCAATGTTGAGAAGGATGGAATGTGCTGGCCACAGCAAGCCTATAATGTCATATGTTTTACTGAAAATGCTGCTCAGTTACGTTCAGAGAGGGAATAGTTCGTTTAGGAGTGAAGACATCATCTGCAATGCTAGTAAAGTTAAATAGGATTTTGTTACCTTTGTCTTGTCATCAGCTGCAATTTCTTTGGCTCATGTATCTTCCTCAACATCCCGCAGTGGACAAACAGCAGTCTGGTACAGAGGTTTCCTGGCAGACTCCATAGAAACAAAGCCTGTTGTGACTTTCAGGGCACCTGCTGCACATAGGCCCTAGGATGAGAAACCTGAGCAGGCAGCATTGTCCTTGTCCTTTTCATGTAACTTTCTGTAAGTACTGCTGTGGAGCACATAGGGCTTGATGAACTTATTTGTATGTCATGGTACAGTTCTTTGTTTTGTGTTTCAGGGAGAAGAGAAGATGCAGATATCAATGTGTCCCCTTCTCAAAGTTTTAAGTTACTTTTATATTTGTTTTCTGCCTTTGTAAGTCATGAGATCACAGCACAACTCATGAATGAAATCTTCAGAACACTGGGTGATGTGGGTGTGCCTTCCTTCTCATGCAGCAGCTGCACAGATTTGTCATTTCTACCGATCTTAATGAACATCAAACCCCAGTCTTAAGGATTTAAGAATAAAAGCATTTGAAGGCTTCTTCGGCCTGTGAATGCTCTGGAGAGACATTCTAGCAGCCTTCTAGTACCAAAAGGGTGCCTGCAAGATATCTGGAAAGGGACTTTTTACAAGAGCGTGTAGTGACAGGACAAGAAGGAATGGTTTTAAACTGAAAGAGGAGATATTAGATAATAGAAAAAAAAAATTCACTATGGGGATGGTGAGGCACTGGAGCAGATTGCCCAGAGAAGCTGTGGATGCCCCATCCCTGGAAGTGTTCAAGGCCAGATTGGATGGGGCTTTGAGCAACACTGCTCTAGTGGAGGGTGTCCCTGCTCATGGCAGTGGTTTTCGAGCTAGATGCTCTTTAAGGTCCCTTCCAACCCAAACCATTCTGTGATTCTACGATATGACTCTATGAATTACATTGGCTCATCTATGTTGGATATTGATTGATTTATTGATTGATTGATTGATGGCTTGGCTTTGCGAGCGAAGATTTGGGATGGGCTTTAACCATGCTTACTACAAGCATGGTGCCCAAGGGCAAGTGGGATATCAAAATTCGACTGGAAAAAAGGCTGCTTAGGCAATCAGGAAGTGTCTGACCACAACTGTCAACTCCTAAACTAACTCGAGTTACCCATGCGGTGGTCCGCCCGCATGCAAGGTTGGATCTGCAGCTTCCCATGCACCTTGTCACCTACCGTTTAGACCCTTACCCATCCATACAGACAGGTGAGAGTGAGCCCTTCCAGCCTGTGCAGTGGACTTCTTAGGTGAGGCGCAGCTTGCGCAGAACTGGCCCCACCCTTTAAACCTGAGGTTTAACTGCCACAGCCTAGTTAGCTGGATGGTGACAGCAAAGTCTACAGGTCATAGGTTTTGTAAGAGTGTCCTTCTCTATGATGGAAGACCATACAAGGCTAGATGAGCTCCACCAGCCTGGCTTTGAAGATAGGAGTTTTCCTTCTCCTATGAGGAAGGCCTGTCTTCGCTAACGAAGATTCGGAAAGACCTTTAACCACACATTCTGAACAAGACTGTCATCTCCTGGGTCAATCACAAGTGACTGATGACACAATAGCACAACAAGTGTCTAGGCGGGATTCTGACTTAGAGGCATTCAGTCATAAGCCCGCAGATGGTAGCCTTACGCCAGTGGCTCCTCAGCCAAGTGCACGCACAAACCTGCGGTTCCTCTCATACTGAGAAGGATTACTATTGCAACAACACATCATCAGTGGGGTAAAACTAACCTGTCTCACGACTTGAGCACCTAGTCCTGTTGTGGACTTATTACTGTGTAGCATAACATGATTGTATGTTCTAAGATACAACATAAAAAGGACATGGAACTGTTGGAACAAGTCCAGCGGAGGGCCACGAGGATGATCAGGGGACTGGAACACTTCCCGTATGAAGATAGGCTGAGAAAGTTGGGGCTGTTCAGCCTGGAGAAGAGAAGGCTGCATGGAGACCTCATAGAAGCCTTCTAGTATCTGAAGGAGGCCTATAAGGATGCTGGGGATGGAATCTTCATTAGGGATTATAGTGATAGGACAAGGGATAATGGGTTAAAACTTAAACAGAGGAAGTTTAGATTGGATATAGGGAAGAAATTCTTTCCTGTTAGGGTGGTGAGGCACTGGAATGGGTTGCCCAGGGAAGTTGTGAATGCTCCATCCCTGGCAGTGTTCAAGGCCAGGTTGGACAGAGCCTTGGGTGGCATGATTTAGTGTGAAGTTTCCCTGCCCATGGCAGGGGGTTTGCAACTAGATGATCTTAAGATCCTTTCTAGCCCTAACTATTCTATGATTCTATGATTGTGTAGTGTGTCTCCTTGTCTCATTTATTCTGTTGCTAGATGCTGATAGAGAAGGCAACTAGACAGGTCTGTATTTCTGTATCTATGAGATTGCATAATATTTGGCTTAAAGTAGAACAGTATCTGGGATCAGGGGACTGGAGCACCTCCCGTATGAAGACAGGCTGAGGAAGTTGGGGCTGTTCAGCCTGGAGAAGAGAAGGCTGCGTGAAGACCTCATAGCAGCCTTCCAGTATCTGAAGGGGGCCTATAGGGATGCTGGAGAGGGTCTCTTCATTAGGGACTGTAGTGATAGGACAAGGGGTAATGGGTTAAAACTTAAACAGGGGAAGTTTAGATTGGATATAAGAAGGAAATTCTTTCCTGTTAGGGTGGTGAGGCACTGGAATGGGTTGCCCAGGGAGTTTGTGAATGCTCCATCCCTGGCAGTGTTCAAGACCAGGTTGGACGAGGCTTTGGGTGATATGATTTAGCATAAGGTGTCCCTGCCCATGGCAGGGGGTTGGAACTAGATAATCTTAAGGTTCTTTCCAACCCTAAGTATTCTATGATTCTATGATTCTAAATATGAAATTCTGAAACTATCAAGTGAAAATTAGGCAGAAGCAAGGAAGATATGCAGGTAATCCAGTAAGGAAATAACAGGTTTCCTGGTTACTTTTCCATCTTAAGCTCTTGACAAGCTATTCTGTGAAAACACAAAGAAACTAAATATAGGAAATTTAGTAAACAGAGTTTATCTGAAAATACCTACAGTGGAATACTCTATTATTTGCCTATTGGTTCTATCTTCTGTTCATCTGTTGATTGCTGTAGCATTTCTTTGTCACAAAACATGGGTCACAGACCGGACTTCCTGCTGAGGAAGTTGCATTAAAATGGCAGCCCTCAGTGAAAAACATTAGAACAATTCACAGCTGGGCAGATCCTGAAACAGTGCTAGGTATAACACTGCATTTCTAAAAAGTTTCATAGCAATTAATTTATGAATTCAGTTTTTATAACAACATTATTTATCCTGGAGTATTCAAATAATTTCCCTTTACCTATTTAGTTAAACAGCCAAATGCATCTAACCATGCATTGTTCTTTGTGAAAACACTTGACTGGACTGCACTGGGTGTTAATTAATGAACTTAGACCTATCAGTGATACCTCCTTTCTCTTCAGGGACAAGGGATCTATTACATTGGAATCCAGATGCAAATCACCCTTGTCTAGGTTTGCAAAGCAATCCATTTTTACGACTAACATGTTTATGAAAAGCTGCATTAAGCCTCTTTCCCCTCCTACCTCTATCTACAAATTAGAATATACTATTTTGAATGATCCCTAAATTGAAATTAGTTGGCATGTGGAAAGATCATGTCATCCATCTATTAGGATACAGTGGGTGAAACCCTCACAAATAAACAGCACTGGGTCTGTGTATCTCACCTACCTCCATTCTGGATACCCTTTTGCTCATGGTCTGCTCCTGCAACCTTAACTGTGTTGGCTGTGGATTCCTCTCTTGCGTCTCTTCTGGCCAGTTCTGCAAATGTTAAGTAGGTGTTCTTCAGTACATATTTTGAATGGAGGAAGTGATATTGACCATTGATATATATTCTGGATGACAGGTCTAATCACATAGCCAAGTTTCCTTTTATTTACTGCAAGCTTGGAGTAAATGCATGTGTATATTTAATGGATTAAAAGTCATTTGGTAATTTGTTCAGTCATAGGAATGCAATTTTGTCCTTGATGTGTGGCTCAAGCTCAGCCAAGAATATAATGCACTATGGCATGTGCATAAGCAAAACCTGAGAGGTGCAACTGTGCCTTACAGCAAATATAAGCAAGATGTTCAGGTTCTGACGCAGCAATTCTTTTCTGAATCACCTTATGCAAGGGAAGTTCTTCGTATCTACACAAAATCAAACTTAAGTTTCTAAGGATTATACTTTGCCTATTTACTACTAATACCCAAAAGTAGATGAGCTTCTGCCTCAGTTGGATAACTGTGAGTCACTATACAGTAAATGGTAAATGGAAGCTATATAAGATGTCTAAGCTCAGGACTGTAGATTCTTGACCACACATGCTATAAAAGGAGTGGCAGCTTGTAGGCTGAATATTTATTACTGTGTATACAGCACTGACTGTGGTATATGCCTGACTGCAAAGCTGGTCATATAGTTTTGCTGAAGCTGACTAATTGGATCACCTACCAGGATATACAAGTAAGGCACTTGTGCATCCCGTCTTATATTTAGGGCTTGAAAGGAGAGAAAGCATATCTATTGCAGTACTCAAAATGAAATACAACCATTTTATGCCTATAGAAAATCCTAGGTGAGGCATTAACTGGCACCAGTAAAAGCTGAAATTAAACTTGGGAAGATGGAGGGAGGATAGTTGTCAAAGGTTGTAACATAGAATGGATTATGAATTGCTAATTAGAAAATTACTGTGCTATGCACAATCAACTGCTTACTTCCCCCTCGTGGGAAAATTAAAGAAATGAGCACATTTGGGAAAGTAACACCTGTAATACAGAAGTATTAAGTTTCTTATTACCAAGGTCTGTTTCTGTATACCTTACAGGAACACCAAAATCTTTAAAGAAAAGAGTAAGCTGGGCTGTTTCTTCAGAAAGACACAGTGGCATGTGACCATCTTAGTGAAGGCAATGTTAAGGCTGTTTGCTTTCAGAAATATGCTGGTTATTCTGTTAGCATGTAAAGAAACACTATTTCATCTTAACAAAAGTACTTATTACATTTTTAATATGTAAAAGTAAAGAAATAAGGAGACCTATGGAAAAGGTTTTATGAAGAAAAGATTCAAAATAATGTCAGGATGAGATAATACAAATAATAACCCCAAGGGTATGATATCACCAAGCCTGAAAGTATATTTATGTGTGTATGAACATCTCTGGAAAATCAGAAGACATTTTTTTCTACTTATGAGAGCTATGACAAAAGTTTCTGTTTCCTCCTATATGCTAGTCCAATACAATTATGTACAAACCAGGTAAACATGGTTTTGTATTACTTCTATACTTATAGGCTAGGGTAGAGCTCATGTTTTAATCGAAGTTAAACTGGGAAATATGCAGGTGGCCTAACTGTAATGTTTAACACAAATTTAGGTGTAGCATTAGACAGAGAAAGCTATTCAGGCCACATGCTTTCCTTTATTACTTACCTGGGAAACTCCTAATACTTAAACTATTTCTATTTTAGATTGCATATTTCTCTATGTGTCTGTGAATAAATATTTCTGCACTAGAGTTTGACCGGCTCAGATGACAGCTCAACACCACTACAGTTCAGAGATGTAGGTCCTGAACTGTGAAAAGTCTTCAGAGGTATTTGGCCTTTGGGAATTCTCAGAATGGGCACTTCACCGAACAACCATAGTCAAGGTGGAGGCAGTAGAATTTAGTTCAGGATATATACAAAACCAGCATTTGAATTGTTGCCTTTTTTAAAACAGCTGAAAATTTAGAGTATATTCCTGCAAAGTGAAATATGAGGTTTTATACCTCTTTGCTCAAGTATGCTGCTTCTGCTCCGGAGAATGTTGTAAACACTAAGATAATATGAGATGCTTTAATTTCACCATTGAACTTGCAGCACTAGGCAGCAAGAACTTGATTGTTAGAGTGAGGGAGAAGACAGAGAGAGGAGTTAATCTAGGGAAGAAAAGATATCACCTGGGTTCAAGAAGTAAAATTTTCTGGTCCCTATTTTGTGTTAGTGCATTCTGCTGATTTATTTGGTTTGCTAGTGAGCAGGAATGTATGTGTGTGAGGATAGAGACATTAAGAACATTTAGCTATAATACTTAGGATTTTCAGGGATGTTTTAAAATCAATCAGTTCTAATGAATTTTCCTCAAACTGATCTTTAGTAAAATCTTTTTCATCCTTGAGATTAAGCTACTTTTATATAGTTGCCTAAACTGCAGAATTGGAAGAAAAGGGCTGTGTTGGTTACCCACTGGGAGCCTGAGTGCTGTCTAAGAGACAACAGAGCTGCTGTCTGCCTGGTTGCAGGGCTGTCCAAGAAACTGTGCCAGGTACATCGCTGTGCAGACTTTCCTTGGTGCACACAGAAGCATAGTGCAGCAGACCATAATGCAGCCTGTGCTTCTCTCCATCCTTCTGCTCTCCCCACCAGCACTGGGACTGTTGTCCCAGAGCTGATATAAATTTGTCCAATGAATATTCATTTCACATGAAATGTTCAAAGTCTTAACAAGAAATGGTAATACAATTTAATTAATTCTATGCACAGTAATCTAATCTTATCTTAAAGTGCTAATGTTATCTAATTTGCTATTTTAGAAGGATGTTACCCATGCTGCCAAAACTACTGAAGTGGTAACACAGCACTTAACACTAGCTGTGCCTTAAACGATCATCTGCTGTCAGGGCAACCAGATTAACTCTAATTGTAAAAGGCCAAATAGTTCTAAAGTATTTTAAATAGTTAATGACAGTTATGATTCTACATGTATGCTAAATATATCAGTATCAACACCAAGAATTCACATTTAAACTCTGATCTCATGAACTATTGCACTTGATTATGGGCTATATATTTAAATGCATTTAAAAATGTGTGTAGATTTGTTGTCTTTTTTTCTGTTAGAGAAGGCATTTTGGGCCAGATTTATGACTTTATTAATCTACTATAACATAATAGTAGTTGTCAGCAAGCACGCCTTTTTCACATGTGCAGTTAAAAAAATTTAAAGAATGCTAATAAATATGATAGCTACCCTTCATCCTGCTAAAATGGTAGAAGCAAGGAAGACAGGAACAGAAGAAGTGCCTGCTAAGATTACAGGTCTGTATTCTGAAATTCTATGCAAAGTGACTAATTTATGTTTTTTGATCCCTTAATAATAAGAATCTGACTTGATAATTATTAGCTGGGAACTTAATCTCTATAAGCAGTCAAGAAAGAAGTCAGACACATCCAAAGAGTAACTCATAAGGCTTAAAAGGAAAACTCATTTCTCCAGTTGTGGCATGTCAGAGAGAGCGACAGGAATCAAGAGCACGACTCAATATGAGTTATGCTTCTTGTTCGTTTTATACAAATCCTTAGCCCCTTATATACTATTTCTTACATGCACTTACAGTGATTTGGCATATTATGATTGGATACATGTCTTGAAGACCCTTAGTGACTAACATATAATTGGTTAAACACAGGTGTGAAAACTCGACCGGGAAAGCTGGCCAACAGTCCACAGTTCTCATTAACTCGGTGAATTCCAGCCTCTTATCTTGCTTGCTTAAGCTTCTTCGGGCTTCTCATGGCCTTCCTGTATCTTTCAGGATTATTCAGAGTTTATGTACCAATTATCCATTCTCCCGTGAGAACACTGTCTCCACAGTGGCATACAGTGTTTGAGTGTCCTGTGTTTCTTGATTAAGATCCCACACATGCTTTGCAAGAAGCAGGTGATCCAGCATTTGGGAGCAGCCCATGCATCTCAGACCTGTCTGAAGCACTGCCAAATTCCTTTGTCATCACAGATTTCAGAGTGCCAGCAGGCACTCAACACGGTTTCAGCACATCCCTACCCACCCTAAATTCTATGGGAGATTAAACACCTACATGTCATTCAGAATGTTGTTTTCATCATTTGCAGCTATGTGCAGATACGGAGGCAACCTCATTATCCAGTAGAGAGGCAATGAATATATTTAGATAACTGACAGGTGTGATAGGATTGTGCAGTGACTGGTCTAAATTACATTATTGAACTTGAGGACAAAGACCTAGAAGCCAAGCACAAAACTTTCTGTTTTGCTGAGGAGTTTCTAGTACTTGATTCTGAATGTAAATACTTGGATATCTGCTGATGAGTTTGAGAGGAAAAGAAAACTTTCCCAGTAAGGAGATATCATCCAGAAAGACAAAAAAGCAGTACTGCTTTGGAGAGCCTTATAAAAGCTCTTGGCTTTGGAAGTCAGTTTTTAAAACTGGGAGGAATAAAATCAGAGTTTGCTCATAAACAATTTCTAATAAATGAAGCATGACAAAAGTCATGATTTGCACGGGAAAGGTGGGGGAAAATGTTCCAAAGATCACTGGCTTTGTCAATTGGAGGAGTGACTGGAATATGGGAAATACTGAGGTTCTTCAATCTAGGACTAAGGCCAGGGGCAAAGGAGCTATCAAGCAGGACAAAGAAATAAATAGATGACCCAAAAGTAAGTCTTGAGTTGAGACTACATAAAAAGGGATTTCTAGCAGGTGTCTTCCTAACTTCAGACCCACCAGTCTTTACATCATCAGCTTAATTATCTTCAGACTGCTCCTCTCCCTGTCACACATACGTTGCTGTTACATTGACATATGGCTAATATAGCATCCCTCAAAACAAGAGGGTCTTGTCCAAATTTGTTTAAAGTTTATCATCATCTGTATCAGACATGACCTTTATTTGTTACTATGGTTAGTTCGTATGCATTGCTAGTAAGTTGGTTTGTTCAAGTAGACTGGTATATATAAAGCTAGTGGTTTAGCTGTAGTATAGTTATTTGTAGAATTACTGAGATTTATGTTTCAAATCTTTCTTTGTAGAGCTAAAAATTTAAAAAGAGAAAACTGTCATAACATCTTTGTCCAGATAATTCTCCTAAACAAAATTATTTTCACAGTTTCTTGTTATATCAAGAAGATAAGAAATATGTCAGCATCAGAACAGACTAGATTTATTACCTGGAAAAGTTATCTCAGTTTTACTCTAAGTTATTTCAGCAACCAGCAAGAAAGCAACAACAGAAAGGTCCACAGTTTGTGCTTAGATGATGGATATAAAAGATTATTTAATGTTGCCAGTTAATTTTCTGATTTGACTGATTAATTAGCAAGTGTAAACTTCTATTTTTCAGGTCTGAAATGTGATGCAGAAAAAAGGTTGCAAGGAACAAAAGCGATAATGGGTGTGAGCTGGACCAAAAGTTAAACTAAGCCTAAGTATCTAGTAGTTAGGTGGCACTATATGGTAGGGAAATGTCTCTGTCACAGTGGTGGAGATACCTTTGCAGCAGTTCCGATTTGATACCTTTGACAGTGAGATAGATAATTTTATAACAGACTATATGCTAGTTTGCCAGGAGGTGACGCATACCTCTTTCAGCAGTTTATGCCCCGTTCCATGCCAGATGTTGGGTGGATTAGTTCATAAGCTAGGAAGCCCTCCTGGTGTATTTCACTGTGTTACAGATATAGCCAGTCTATTTTCTCACATAACAGATATGAGGAAATAGCTCCTTTGCTGATTTGTTCAGAATTCTACACTGTTGTAGCAGTAGGCAGAACCTCAATCTAAAAAACTGGGAAAAGATCCATAACTGGCAATTAGCAGTAACTGTGATAGCTATAACACATTTGTATCAAACTGGCTTTGAAAAGAAGTTCTTTGGCACTTGAGTGCATTTAAGAAAGGAGCAAATTATTTCTCTGCTATTGTCCCTTTTCAGTATTGTAACAGTATTTGAACGATGTGAGCAAACTACACCTGACAATTTGAAGTCCAGCTCTGATTGGCCTACATGGCTGTGAAGCAGTAGCCAATAAGCATGGTGTGCATAAATGATCTTCCTTTCCCATCTACCTCATATCCTTAAATCACAACCAGTCAAAATAAATATCCATAATTTTTGTGCTTCAAGAAATATTTCATTGTGTTCTAAAACCTGATTAGGAATATTCATACTTCTTACTCTATGGTATTTTTCCAGATGTTACATCCTCCCTTTTTGAGTCTCCTCTGTTGAACCATAATTGTGTATGTTCCACTTGTATACAAATCATAAAATGAAAAATGGTTATGTTGTTAAGGTAAGACTGCAGAAAAAAGTAAAATATAAATTAAAATGGAAAAAAATGGTCATTAATTTCTATCTGATTTAATTTAGAAAATATTTACAATAAAAAGATAAAAAAAAGGGACAAATCTCCACCTGATGCAGATCAAGGTATATGCATGAAAATCAGTGAAGCTAGGCTAGTTTGATCTAACTAAATATATGGCCATTGTGTGGAAGTATTCAGAATCTTTCTGTGAAAAGTTACAATAAGGGAATAGGAAATCAAAGGAAGATATCTTAAATCTTAAGGTTAGGTTTTACAAAGCCTGGGTTTCCTTCGATTTCTGTTGCAGTCACATAAACTCCCTAGGTAAAGGCTGAGCATATGAAAGATTTTTTTAAGCTCATTGTCTCATATTTTCATTTGATCTTAAATAAAGCCTTAGATAAAAGTGTACTGTTATGATTAGAAAAGTCAAAATTCAGAATGTGGTGTTCATCTTACTCTGGTTTTGTTCTGTTGTAGCTCTGTTGATTGCCATTCTGTTCTGATTGTCATACTGACTTCTGATCAGCCAGCTGTTGCCTAAGGTTTTTCTTTGATAGTCGGGGACAGTAGGGACTGCAAATGCTTCTTCATATAAAAGAAAGATAAAATGGAAAAATTTCAGACTCAGGTAAGTAAAGGGCTTTAGTGAATCTCTCTTTAACACTGTATTCCAGTAGACAGTCAAATAGATAGACAGATGGACTGAGTCTCCTGACAGACATAATACTGCTCTTCTGTGCTTAGGGCATCTTGGGAGTTTATTCTTGTTCTTTTTATAAAGTGTTTCCTTATGTTTTCCTTTATGATTCCACAATCTTTCTGACAGCCGATATTTCTCTGCCTTTAGATACTAGAAGGAAAAGGAGTGAGCGTGCTTTGTAGTAACTTTTTATATATGTGAAAATTACGATCATGTTTCCTAAAAGGTGGGGTTTTTTTGTTTCTTGTTTTTTTCTCCCAGACTTAATAAAACCTTTCTGCAGTATTTTCTAGTAGTTTATTTTTTTTTTTATTATCAAATGTTCTTGTTTGTCTCATCTGGTCATTGCCTACCTAAACCACATCTTTAACACAATTGGAGTTTCTGACAGTAGAAGGTATGTTTGTATCTAAGTCAAACTGATATTGAATGATGAGCAAGACTACCTAGTTGACATTTTGTTCTTATTTTTTAGTATAATTATACCCATTTCAGTGACAGTTAGACACTCCTGACAATACCATATTGATTCTGATGTTCTTGAAGGAGTCACTGCTGTTGCACTTGCTGATAGTTTTAGAGGTTTGTTGGCATTTGGATTTCATGTTTGGAGCAGACTAAATATTATAACTGCCTGTTTGTTTTTTTTTTGTTTGTTTGTTTGTTTTTCTTTATGTAAGGATAGATCTTGAAATGCTTTAAAGTGAGGTAGATCATGGCTTTATGTTTGGTGGGATGGGAAATAGGAAGAAATGCTTCCCTACCCCCACCACCTTAGACCTCTGAATTTTTTAAACCTTGCATTACACAAAGAAAGAAATGCATTTAAAAGCTGTGGTCTCAGCTTAGAAAACAGAGGTAACAGATCATGAAAATGATACTAATAATTGAAAAATCTCTCGAATTCTGTTACTTGTGAGTTGTGTATGGGATGTTTTTAAATAGTTCACTTTCAATATTTTACTTTCTTTTTTTGTTATCTTACCTATCAGTGATAGATGAAAAGGACCTAGCAGAAAAAAGATTAATATTTGATTCTTCTGATTTTATCATTAAACTATTGAACACAAAAATAAATCTAAAGTCTCTTATGCTTTTGCCAAAACATACATATTTCATTAAAATATTACACAAATTTCAGTTAATTCTCCTGCACCCTTTTGTACGCCTGAGGCAACTGCTGAAGAGCTCTGAATTCTCAGGCTTTTCAGACCTACAGCTGAGGAGCAGAGTGTAAAGTTGTTTGTGCTATTGTGTTGTTAGTAGGCAGCCACTTTTTTTCCCCTATGATCCTGTTGTAATTGGCAATTGTTTTGTCTATGGTGTTAATGTTTACTTCTTTCATTTTTTTATTCAGCAGGTCTGTTCTGGGCCTCCCATAAACAGCCAGGAGTGCTTCCCAAGTACCTGGCGTCACTCCGCAACCTCCCTGAAGCTTACCATGAAGGAAATTGCTGGATTTCTAAGTAAGTGAAAGATCTGTCCTCTGCTTGCAGAATGAGCCTTGCTAAACAAAGAGTCACCAAAGGAGAAAAGGATGGTTTATATACAAATTACCTTACAATGTCTCAATGTCTCTGGAGACCCTTTTTAATTATGGGCAAATTACAAGAATATAAGTTTCCACAAGGTGAAGACATAGTTCTGGCATGTCAGCAGCTCCCTACATTTGAATTTTTAAAATGCTTAGCAGTAGAATGGCAATACTTTTTTTTATCTGTTTCAAAGCTGCCTAATTTGACAGAAGAGATGGATGAAACCAGTTTCCATTGCTGGTACTCTACCTCCCTCTCATCTACCCTCTCTGAATGCCAACAGCGAAACACTGATACTCAGCATGTCCTACTTGTGCAAACAGATTGCTGAGGGAGCCAGAGCTGACTACAGTGTGCGGGGAATTTTGAAAAGAGTAAAAAATTTTAAATGACCAAATCTGAATATTTAAAATCTCTTAGCCTGAGGCAGCAAGTCAAGCTATTTTCCCACTATGAAGAGGAAAGGGAAACAAGCAGTGTTCAATGTGCAACAAGAACTAGCTACCAAATAACAAGCTGGCAATGTCTGTTTAGGGAGCCATGTGCAGGCCTTTCTGTCCAGAAAGGACAGAAATATTCTGGAAGACAAATACCTGCAGTCTTTTTCCCTTGGTGTAGACTTTAAACCAGTTTTGAAAATGTTACCCTAAGTTTTCATCAAGGAGCCAGGTGAGTGCCCTGATGAAACCATGATCTAACGAACTAAGCATTCACTAGCAAGTTGTTTTCTTGAGATAACCAAGGTATCTGAAGTTAACCAAGCTAGCTGCAGTGGGTTCTGGATAAAGGCCCATTGCAATAAAGGTGAGTGCCAGATGTTTGTCTCTGATTTCCATAAGTGCAATTCAGCCACAATCTACATTGTTTACTAGGGTCATGACACTGTGCCTCAGAAAACCAAGCATGAACAGGCACTCAAAAATCAATGCAATTACAAGACCTGTCTGATTTAATTGCCAGGATAGATTTTGGAAAACCATTTCTGGGGAGGAAGCTATTATCTAACATTTTAAAAATTCCAACATCAAAAAGATATCATGCCTGCAGGGGGAAATATAAACGGTAAACTGAAAGAAGATTAAAAGTAGCTAGGTCATAATGTCTGTAAGCTATGGAAAAGGAGAAAAGATAAAACAAAGAGCTAACTCAATTTGATGTTACAGCTAAAAGTCTGCATTTACAGAGGAGCTCCTTCTGTTGCTTTTACATGGGCTCTTTATTCCCACCAGGTGATGAACAGTTTAGGGAGCTTAGGTTATGGATATAATAAATGTTCAAAACACTTCCAAAATATATGCAAATAGCAAAGGTAAGAGTACATGCCTAAGAATAATTTATAATCCCCACATCAGTCAGAACAATGTAACAGCAGCAGAAGTTCATTATGCACAGGAATAGACCAGAATTTGACAGCTTTACACTACAGATTGAGGGAAAAGAAATGTTATCTTGGTATTTCATAGTAAACGCTCTCAAATGATGACACTCCTGCTGGCAAGCTGTCAGCACACATTATTTGCCTGCATTTTCTCTTTGCAAAGAAAGAAAAAAACTGCTAAAAATACACTGACATAGTAGTGGTAGTTTTCAAGCAATCTGCACCTTTTAATGATCATGTCTCTAATATCCTGAGAAGGGCGTAGTTTCTTGTGGGGTATCCCATTGGTGGTGTTAAAGGAAGACGCTGGCAATACTGATATATCAAACCAGTTTAGCAACGGGAGTGAACTTATAATTTTGATTTCCTACCTGGTGAGCACTAGCAAGTTTTTTTTAAATATTTGCATCTTTGTAGGCTCTTTGGAAAGCCATAAGTAATAGCTGGAAAAACCGTTCATGTGAAATTTCTATATAGGCAGAAGGTCCTATGGTTCTTTGAGATGGCCCTTAAATTTCAATAAAACCATGTGATCTGGGTGGAAGAAATACTTTAGGGAAAATAAATAGAGCACTGTCTAACTGTGGTTTAGGTCTGATTATTCTGTATTGTATGAAGTGTGAAAACTCATGTACGGTTACAGGGGCATTAAAAAAGTCATGGAGATAATTTGTGCCAGAGACCCTTAGGGTTGTCTTTGCTTACTACAGAGTGAAGCCAAATAAAGCAAAGTTGCCTAAGTTATTGTAAAAGTGTAAATTCTAAAAATAATGTAAGTACTCTGCTGCTAACCATGAAAATATATAGCTAAAGGAAAACTGAAAAGCATCATAAGATGTCCAGAAGTGTTTAATTTGCAAAGACAAACGCTTGACAGATCATATTTGAATTTTTTATGCAGCTTTAGTCCTGAATGAGGCAACAGCCTTTGGTGAGTGAATATATGTGAACTTGAAATTCAAGATCATGTCATGTAGTATAAGCACAATGACAAATTACAGTTGTCCAAAGAAGTGTAAATCTGTCATGACTTAATGTGTGAGCTTTTCAACCTAAATAAGCCTCCTTTAAAATATTTCTGAAAAAAGATTATGTAATTTATTGATTCGCATTTAATGAAAAGAAAACCCCACCAATTTTAGATGCTATGATTTGTACAGTGATACATTACACTATAACGTAATGTGAAAATAAATTAAATTTACAAGATCGTAGTGTTTGGGGGAAAATGGAATTTTTGTGCTATGTTTATTTATGTGTTACTGGTTTTGTGTTGCTGTTTACTTGTCAAGTTAAGACATGCAGTTATTAGCCTCCACTTTTTTTCAGGAGCGCATGCACAGAAGGGCAACTGTTGGAGTTTGTAATGCAGAGGAAACTAAACACCTCTTCTGCTGGGGAAGTGAGGTGGGAAGATGCTTTCCTAACCTGAAGGTTTTCCTCTATCAAAGTTCGCAGGTTTTCTGCAGATAAGAAGTTAATGGATATATTAAATTTTCCTGAAAATCTCCTGTCAGTTTACCATTTACTAAAGATTGGCTTTTTAGAAATTCAGAACACCAAAGACAGAAAATAATATCAAAGAAAGACATACAGAGTAGGTGATACAGCCCTGATCTTCTGATCTGTTTAATCTGTGCTATGCGTTTACGTTTGCACTGTTCCCAACTGTTATGGCCCTCTCATTGTGATTCTTGTTATTTTGGTTTCAGAAATAGTTATTTTGATTCAGAAATCATGATCATTGCTGACAGTACAAACTGCTGGATATCACAACCATTCTACCATTTCTTTCCACATGGAGATGATCCTTTCTCAGGGTCTTGATGTCTGGGAAGGTTAGAAGGCAGGCTCTGTCACCTCAGCAGGCTTCACCTGATGGGAAAATGTTGTACTCTTCCCTGTTAAAATGCTGGAAGCCATGCTGAAGCTCTGGAACAAGAGGGATGATGTTTAAGAGTCAATCTTCAGTTCTAAACTGTGCTTCCAACGATTCACATCAAACAATGGTTAATGGTGATTTAATCACTTAAACTGTACTTTGCCAGAATTACAAATCCAAAAATCTCTTCTATCATACCTTGGGGCTCTATATTAGTGTTAGGAAAATCCTCAGCAATTGTTGTCAATATCTTTAAAAGGGTTTATGTGCAGATTGGGAAATACTCTCTATTACTGATGGCATCAATCTACTAGAAATTTTCAGATATGTGTAAATTCATGAAAATCATCCATGTGTGTTGACATTTTGTATTATAACGTGACAAGGAAAGGATGTTTCTTCATTTTATGATATTCATCCATAACTGATGATACATACAATTTATGATACCAAGGGCTGAATTTAACCTTATACTTTGTTTTTAAATACAAAGATTATAACAGATTTTTTTCTGATTAAGATCTAGTTGTTTTATCATTAGATCTTTTTTTCTTTAAAATAGCTAGAACACTTATTTTTGAGATAAAAATAACAACTGTACAGTGCTCTAAAGATTTTTAGGTTTAGTCTCTGTGCCTATTCAGTCATATATAACCAAGTTGTGTTTCAATTTATCAGCACAACTCATTAATTAAAGTTCTCATTTAATTTCTTGCCACTTGTTGCATCTAAGACCCCAGCCTCGCTGAAAAGTTTTGCTTCAGAATTTAGCTTGGGGGAAAAAAAATGCATTCCTTCTGAAATAAAAAGAATTTTGAAAATAAGAACAATAAACCATCTATATATCATGCTGATATTGCATTCCCAAACCTACAGAGAGTTCAGAATGTTGTATTTAAGGATGTACTCTGTTCTTCAGCTCTTTAGCTTTGTAAACTAAGGTTACAGTGTAATTGTCAGTTCCCTTAATTCTTCCTGCCAGCCTTTTTAATTATTCCATGACCATTTTTATCTAGTATCTCCAGTTACAACTTCACAATTCCTTCCTAGCTTCTCCAACAATGGGATTTTATATAAAAATGAAAAATGTAAAAGGTTCAGTATTGATTGTGCTATTCAGTATACTGTGCTCTTCTTCAACTCCCCAAACTCACATACAAGCACTCCCACTCAGGAACAGAATTCTTGCTTGTCCAAATAATTACAACTGTGAAGACTGTCATAATAACTCTTAGTGTCATGTTATCACAGCAATAATAGGGTTAATGTATTTTATCAAAACCAAAACAGACACTAAAGACGTAATCATTATAGGAAACACACATCTTGTGTCTTCTTACATGCCAAGAAAAAAAATCTCAGTTATTATGCAAAATAAAACTGCATTCTAGTGTTCTTTTGGTCATAAGTTTGAATTTTTTGTTTCAGCTAATTCAGAACAATCTTTGCTCTACTTCCCAGGCCATAACAAGTTTATGCCCAGCTCACTCGGTGCTCACATAAAGAAACTCAGATGTGTCTGCCTCCATGTGCATATCCTTACTTTATCTTGAAATATTTTCTTCTGTGGGGGGTTTTATAGGTGTGAAAGAGGATCAGAACCATAGTAACTGTTTTCTCTTCTACAAGACATATTCTGATAGATCACCATCAGCTGCCAAGCCTTCTACAAGGCTTTTACCCTGGGAAAGTTGGCCTGAACTCCAGGGTTCTGGGGGAATCTCACAGAATATTTGCTTTTACCATACCAGGATATACTTCCATATACTTTTGAAGAGGTGGCGGTTGTCTGCGCAATTTTCTTCTTCTTTACTTCAACTAAGGTAGGAGTACACACATTTTATGGAGATGAATCTGGCTATAATCTCTGGATGTTAATTTTGCATCTCATCTATGAAAAGCTGATAACAAATGTGATTTCTTGGCTTGCAGATTGAAAACAGCAACATTAACAAGTATATCCCAGGGTTTCTCTTTATCTTGTTCTGACAAAATGGGTATTATACCAGTCAATAATTTATGCACGATTGTATTTTTAGAGCCCTGATTTAATTTTCTCAGTTGTGTTTCTTACAGCATAAAGAGTTGCAATTCATACTCAAGGAATATTTGTTGCTGTATTTAAAAGAGAGAAGCTGAACTGTGAGACTAGGGCTGGTGGGTACTGGAGATGGCAGCTGAGGAACAGTTGAGAGTTAGTCTCTACTATAGCTGGTGAGACACCCATATAGCAGGACTTATTTTCTACCATACCTTCTCCTTTCCACATCTGTTCTTTTTCTTCATTTTGAAGGTAAAATAGTCCTTTTGGGAATCCAATGGAGAACTTTAGTATTTTAATGACTGGGCAATTCAGGTGAAACTAGACTGGAAAAAAAAAATATTAATTTTTCTCTTGGTTTACCAAAAGAAACCTGAATAAGACCAATGGACTTTTATCTGTTTGGATGCTAAAAGGAACAGAACCTTCCTAATGTGCCAAGCAGCAGCATGAGCTCAATGAGCTGATACTTGTAACCATATGCAACACTGCATCAAGAAATGGTTGCTGTGAAGAGAAGCTGACTGCAAAAGTGACTAAACCCAATGTTTGTTGCTTTTTTTTTTCCCCATATTTTCTTGAAGGACCTTATGTTTTACACTTATTGAAATAAAAGCATTTTGATTTTCTTAAAGAATGGCAAATATTCAAAAACATGCATTGCATTTGAATCAATAACAGAAAAAAAGTAATGCTTACTTTATTGAAAACTTATGCAAAATGCTTGTCATTCATTCTAATTTCCACTAAAGCTATGGGATAAGTCTTCTTCCTCACTGTCTCCTAATACCTCTACACTTTGTGCTGCCCATTTAATATCTTAATTGCCTAAAGATAAAATTATTCTTCACTTCATCTATTGGTCTGGGTGAGCTGCTTTTGATATTATTAAGACACATGCAACTCTCGTTGACTGCTGTCAAGAGAAAGCTTCTGATGCAGTGAAAGTATAAGATACTGTTTTTCTGCATGTTATCTGAAATATGATGACTATGACATATCTATGGTCAGTTTTCTATTACATGAAGGCGGCCTCACAGTTTGCTGTAATATGCAGACCTTTCCAGTCAAATATGAAGTTGAAACTATGAACAAAATGTTACTACATAGAAATTGACTCATTATTCTGTTTTGCTTTCTTTTTCTGTTGAACTTTCTGTTCCATAGAGATAAGCATTAGTAGGTTTTAAATTTAATGTATGTACAGTTTCCATACTACTATTACTTAATATTTATATGTGCCTTAGTACAGGTAGAAAATTATATTGTAAACCTCTGCTTAGAGGTGACAATTTATGATGATTTAAATGCAATCTTCTGATAGGGGCTTAATTCAGCAGAAGATCTGCAGATTTCTGATTCTTTAAGTTTTCAAAAGACCCACTTAAGGACAGGATAAGTCTATACTCTTATGAGCTTGCTTTCATGGCTTATACCACAAAAGAAGTCGATTAAAAAACAGAAGCCAACAAAAATAGCATTCTCTGCAGATAAGGGGAAAAAACTCATCTTCCCATAAATGTTCCTTTAGATGGTTCTATGCATGTAAAGGTATATTTAAAGCTGAACCAATTAAATAGTAATTTCTTACTAGAGAGGTTTTATTTGTTTATTTACTTACCCCTTTATTTTCACTGACTCTTCTCAGAGTTACATGATGCCAAAAAGGAAACATAACATACATACATATATATATATTTGTTATGAATATATAGGATCCTACTACACCTGTAATTCAGTAGCTGTTGAAAAGAAGCTATTAATTATCTGAATAAAAATTTCCTAGATCATAGATGCTCAAGGAAACTGTATCACCTCTTTCAATTTCTTGAATGCCTTTTATTTTTTTCTTCTTAGAGTACTGATACAATTGGAAATGTAAATTTATATTGGGCTTTATCCTGTAGATTAACACTAGGAAGGATGATGGTGTAAGATGGTTGGCATATGGTGAATAAAACTACCCATCTACAGCAAAAAGCACAGGTCTGACTCCATGGAAATGTTTCTCTTCTTTTGAACAGGCATGTGGGAAATGAGCACAGAAACAGAGTGGAGACAGATGCCATTTAATCTTGAATGGTCACAGATTAAGTGTTTTTTTCTTATTAGTTCCATAGTTAACCTATAGAATCTTGTTTTAGTGACAGGTCTTTTTTTTCTCGGCACCATGGAATAACCAGCAAGCAACAATGTTACTCTCAATTTTACAATACTCTCTGTGGTCCACTGCTAGAGCTCTAAATCTGGAGGATGCACTGTTGCAATAATTTACTTAGTATATTTGGAACAGTGCAGGTGCATTGTAATCTGAACTGTGGAGGATTGTATTCATTTTATCAAAAGATTTTCTGTACAGAATGCATTTTCAGTTTCCATAATGGTGGGATATATGTGTGCATTCACACATATAGCATGTATATGTTTGTATGCATGCATGCATCTTGTGTGGCTTATATGCAAATGTCTGTATATTCCAATAAATAACTGGAAAAAAAATATAAATCTTACTTGTTCTGTGTCCCCTTAAAAATGTCTGCATTATAAAAAAACCTGTTCATATACAACTTAGTGCAAATGAACTATAACTATTCTGTAAACATAGCATAATCATTAACATATTCATGCACTTGATATAATCCTGGTTATCTATCTTTTGCTCATACTGTAGTCTTGATCTCTTCCCCCTTTCCTTCCCCTCCCTTTTCCATTCATTAAGTGGTTTCAGAAAATCTTTTCAAGAAGTGGAGGCAAATGAATACTTGATCTCATAATCTTTAAATAAAGTACTTGAAGGGGTTACTGAAATTTATTTGATCTTTTTCATTACTTTATTATAGGTGTAATAAAAACATACATAGCTTTCCAAATAATTCTAGACAGCTCACTCATTTTTTCAGGCTGCAATCATAGTCCTTAAGTTCCTGACTTTAAAACCTAAACTGTAGGTTACAATATAAATGTGTCTGTGTATATACAATATCTTTACTGGTGTCAATATGGAGAAGATATGAATATTTTATCAACATAGACATAAGAATTAAAAAAGAACAAAAAAAGCCATTACCTTTCCCTGTTTCTCATTCATGGAAAATATTGTGATAATTCTCAGCTAATAATATATTTTTCACTTTATTTTTAGTATCTTCTTTTCATGATATGGTGATGAGGAACAATTCCTTCCTCAAAGGGTGCTCAGGCGTAGGAACAGGCTGCCCAGGGCAGTGCTGGAGTCACCGTCCCTGGAAGTGTTCACACATGATGTAGATGAGGCACTCAGTGCTGTGGGTTAGTGGTGGCCTTGGCAGTGCTGGGGTAAGGGTTGGACTGGATGATCTTTTCCAACCTGGTCGATTCTATGATTCTATGGTATTGAAGAGTCATTGGTATTCTAGCCTTATGACTTAAATATTTAAAGAAAGGGGGAGAGGTCATGAATCCTATGGCCTGGTCCAGTACCATTTAATTTTACCACACTTGTGATGCTTAGTAAATTAAGGTATAACAGAATGTGACTACAGCTGGAGAGTCCCTGGACACCTTTATTCAGGTGAGCTCTTGGAGTCAACTCTTGAAAAAGAAATAGCATAGCCCTTTCTGTGCGTCAGTGTGGACCTAACAGCCTGGCTGAGGGGTAAGATTAATTAGCACCTATTGCTGTATGAACATGTCTACCTTCTTTGTGGGTTCCATGATTACAAGGCTATCCTGTATCAACATGTTCAGTGCTTACTGACACATCTCTATATGGTGATGCCTTTCATAGTTCAGGCATGACCTGAGATATGACTCAGCTTTTATTGCCTTTTAGGAAAACTCCAACATGCTATTGCTTTTTCACGCATTTCTCCTTCTAATCTTGCCTCCTTTTTACATCTGAAAGTGAATGGGCAGGGCTTAAGTCAATGATTTCCTCTGTTCCTAGCAACTCAAAGAGCCAGATGAACATACTGAGATAAATTTCAGCATGTTTGTTTCATTTTCTGTCGTGTGAATATACCTTGGTAAAAGGCAGTCTGAGGAAACATTTTGAATGTCATCTCTGATCTTTGAATTCTCTTGAGTGAAACCTTGGGGAATAATTATTGTAGGCAAAGACTCTTACCTACAGACATTTCTCTGCTCATTCCCTTTGAAATATCTCTGTGATTGAGGTATACACTACTGTATTTCCCTTCCTTATAAAATATACCTAAGACACTTTCTCTAGTATGCTAGTTTGGTTAGCTTGTCTTTCGTTGCACTCAGCTGTAGGTAGTTGTCTCTCCATGTCAGTAAAGTCTTGCAAAATCCTTCATGGAATAATTTGATTATGTTGAAGAATCAGCAGTTTTAAAAATTTGAGAGTTTTCAGGTCTGCATACTTGAAATGCAAAACAGGCTTTGGATATAATGTATTATAATAGCAAAGATGATGATGAAAACCGTAGATTCCCAAACTTCTTTTTACAGCTACTCTGACAAGACTGTGCTCAAAAAAGAGGATTGCATTGGGAGTTAATGCAATATAAGTTTTAGGTTTTGAATTAATGTCCTTTGGAAAGATGTTTTCTATTCTTTACTTCAATTTGATTTTGAAATAAATAGATGAGGTAAAAGTCTCTTACTCTTACTGAGATTTCATCAGGTTCTGCTGTAAGAATAGTGGTTCTTTTCTTTCACATTTACTAGTATATTTTTTCCCCTTCCTACTGCTAATTAAAAAGATGAAAACCTGAAAAGTATCACCAGTTACAACAATTTTTGTTTGTTTTGATTGTTCTGCTTGTTCTTTTTTAAAATTAATTATATTACTGTCCCATATTTTACCCTGCCCTGTGTGTTCTATTTATGATGTAAGAAGACTGAAAGCAGATGAGCAGATCAGCTTTCCCAGTGAATAAGGCTGCTTTTACTTCTAGGTATGGCCATATGTTAAAATCTTTTAAATAATTTTTATTATAAATCAAAATCTTTGCAAAAACCTGATTTAGATTTCACTGTAATTAATTTATGACTCTACAGAGGTTATCAATCCAGTTTTATAAACACTAAGGATACAAAAAATAATGAGTTTCTACTTTTTGCCTTACTCACACTTTAATTCCTATAGAATCCTGCTTCATTGCACCCAGAATTATTTGCCAGATCAGAGGAAGTCATCTGTCAACACAGGTGAATAAGAAATGATTTTAGCTGATCAGCTGGTAGGAAGAAATACTGTAGGCTTTTTTTTATTATGCATAAGAAACATTGCTTCATTCTGTTCCCTGCCTCTGCCTTCCCAGATGACACAGGGTGCTCAGGAGCAATACAAATCTCTGTGTTTCTGTTTCAGCCAGCATTGCCCTGAGCTAGAACTACTTCAGGAAGGCAGATTGTCCCTTTAATCCTTAGTTGCTCTAGAGGGATTAGTGTCTGCTGGTCTCATGTGGAATACTGCCCATTGAAAATTGAATACATATGAAATAATTTTCCATAAGTGTCTCACAGTCCACTAAACAGCCATGAAATGAAATTAGCTCTTCTTCATTACTAACTCAAATCACATTCAAGTGAGAATATTATGAAAAATCATTCCTGATTATCAATTTTCTGACCAATCTACTATGCCCCAGCTTGAGGTTTTTATGCAATAGATTAAGGTTTGGTTTGTTGGTTTCTTTTTATTTTTAAAGCAATAGTTTCTGATTTAGGCAAATAACACTTGAGAAAAACTCTAAAGCTTCTCTCTTTTTCTTTGCGTGCGATAAAAGCTTTGATTCTAAATATAAATGTACCTGCTCACTCTTCAGCTGTTCTATAGTATTTCTTCGTCCTTGCATTATCTTTTGTACCTTCCTCAATTTCCAGCTTTTCTTTTCCAGTGTACCATTTCTGTTACGAGTGAGGCCAAAGGAGAAAAAAAAGGGTTTTAAGGTAATGTATATTTTTTTCTTTTTGCCATTTTAGTGTTTGGGGTATTTTTTTATTTATTTATATATTAAATCGATACTTTCCATTATGCCTGAGAATACTTAAAAAATTACAAAATCTTGATGTCTGACCTATTGTGGGGTGTAATCCTCTGTCGTGTTCTACAAATGAACAACTTGATTATGATCTTGACAAAGCTCTGGTAAATTTCAGACAAACTGTCTGAAACACAGTGACATTTCACTCATTAGTCTTCATTATTAACTTTGTTTTAGATGCCAGCACATATGTGAGGAGAATAACTTTTTCTTTGACTGAGCACTGCACCAAAGAGTTACTTTTGTAAACTGTGTAACTTGCATTCAAAACAATGCACCACTATTGATCTCAAATACGTACAGCCTTCTTACATCAGCCATCAAGAGATTTACATTATTTTCTAGAACACACATAAAACCAGGGACAGATTAGCCTGCGGATGGATGCAGGAGTAAGTAGAAAATAAATGATTTATATAATACAGAGTTGGGTTTTGCCAGGCAATGAGCAATTATTTTGTGTGTGTGTGCATGTGTGTGCGTGATTTATTCGTTTGCTGAAGGGGAAAAAGAAAGGTTTAGCTTGCTTTATTTCAGAGGAAAAACTCTGTTCAGTTTCAGATTGGAGGCAGCATATAGTTGAATGTTACAGTATCTGGAGGAGAATTGCTTAGGTAAGATTCTTATGCGGGGTGGAGATGCTCAGGTGTTGGGAGTGGGGGCTGCAGTTGACTTTGAGGGAAAAAAAAACACGGGCTGCCCCATGCTGGACACAGCTAGTCCCAATGGATCCACCACAGCTAAGCCTCCTAGCCAAGCTGGTGGTGCCTCTAGGAAAGTGTATTCAAGAAGCGGCATAAATCAGCGGACAGATAGGAGGAAAGAACAAAGCCTGAGAGGAAAGCCAGCGCCAGAGGAGAAGGAGGTGTTACCCTAACAAACAAACAGAACTAATTTTAATTTCTCCAAGTTGAGGTTGTTCCACCAACAATAACTAATAAGCAATCTCCCTGTCTTTATCCTGACCTTTATGTTGATCCTATTTTCTCCCCTGTCCCACTGAGGTAGGAGGAGTGAGTGAGTGACCAGGTGGGTGCTTGGTTGCTAGCCAGCAGCATCATGGGCTCAAATTAAACTGTTACCTGGTGCTGCTCCTCTTCCTCCTTCTCCAAAAATTAATGATACAAGTCATCAGGTGCAGTTCGTAAAATTTAAAAGTGCTTGCTCTATTCTGGGGGGTAAAACAGTAGGATTGGCAGATAGCACTGCTAAATGAGAAAATGCTACTGTTCTGTCCTACAGGGAACTCCTCAGAAATCTGATGCATTGCACAAGCCAAATATTTTTGGCAGTGCTTAGCGGCTACTGTTTCAATTTTGGCACAGTAGATTTGAACTTCTTTGTAATAGACCAAATAGAACTATAATTCAATTAATAAGAGCTATAAAAATATGTTAAATAAAAAAAATGGTTCTTTTCAGGCATCTTCCATGCAAATAACAAGCAGAAATACCTATGTGTTTTCCACTGATATTAAACTTCAGTTAGCCAAAGTGTGCCTGTGGACATAACCGTGCTGGGCTGGTTAAAAGTGTGGTTTTATTTTCTGTACTGATTGATGTGTTAGGGAATCTTGGGAAACTTGCCCAAAGAAACTTTTCTTGCTAGTCAGGGGAACAAACCTGTATTTATTGAAAGGATAAAACAGAACAATTTTCAGGGTCTAAAGAACGTCATACATTAACGATCTTAAAGAGGGATCACAGTTATTTTGTTTCAAAAAGTATTTGCTTGGATTTCTCATTAATAAGTTTTCAAGTATGAAAGCAGGTAAAATTGATTTTGTACCAACTGACACATGTGCCTATGGCACTAATATTGTGCTGATATGCTCAGTAAGATTGTTCTGAGGTCAATATAAAAGCACTTAGAACAATATTCTTAATTTTCTATTGTGATGTTTTCAGGCAGTTTGCTTTGCAATTAAGTCAATAAATTATATGAATAAAACAATATTAAACCATGCAGATTTTTTAAGAAGGAAAATAGCAAATTATTATTAGTGCTAATGATGGTCCTTATTCATCTGTTATAAAAAAACCCCACCTTTTTTTATATATGGAAAAGCAAATATGGAAAAAACTTTTAATTTTTCTGGGATGATACATTTGGGATATATTTAATTTGTAAATTGATGTGATTTTCTTGTTAACCTCAAGATTCAGTTCAATCTTTTCTGTTTGATCATTTCCCATTTTTGTTCATATTTAATGTTATTTAGACTATGAGGTCTTTGTGATTGGCATCATGTCTTCACATATTTCTGTTCTACCTCAGTGGCGGTATTATATGGCTAAGAACTTCTGAATTCATCTGTAAGATCAGTTATGAAGTAATTCTAGTGACTACTATAAGATGCTGACTTCCAGTGACCTGGGAAAGTTTTTATTTGTATGTTCGATTTTAATCACAACTGAGAAAACCCTGAAACATTATGTGCAATATAAATGCTAATAATTGTATTAATGTCAGCTCAAACACTGAAAATGTTTGAAAAAGTCTAACTCCCTGATGAGGTGATGCTCCTCATAAACGTTTTAATTTGCAACCAGAAGAAAACAACAAACCCAAACCATGAAGGAAATATCACTCCAGTACCCAACAGTTCACTAATGCGTAGCAGCTAGCATTTCTTGGGTAAATTATCTGTCATGGCTTAAGGTATCCCAGAATACATTATATTTGAAATTACTCTGTAATTTTTATATCCCAAAGTGCAAAAAGAGTTACAGATGATTCAATCTTCCATCAAGACCCAGAACAGTGCAGAGTAATCACACAGCTCCTTTGTGTTTACTCTCCAAAATGTTAACAGGTCTGTCTGGGATTTAAATATTTAAAGTAGAATAAAATTTTTATAGTTACTATGGGGACTGTTGGGAAAAAAGCAATAGCAGCCTTATAGTAAAGACAGCTTTAGAAGACAAGCGACATTTAGTTCATAAAAGGCAGCATATGCTTTCTCTACTTCTTTCAGCTGTGGAAATGCCCAGACTTCAGCTCTGTTTCTACAAGGTGATGACTACCATTACCTCCCCCTGGGCCAAGTTCTGCTCTCCTTGTTTACTGAAGTAATTCTAGAGACATCTCATTTATCAGAATAGTTGCCACTGATTCACATTAGTGTAGGGTAGCAGAATTTGAGCATTTACTGGAGGCACAGTATAGGGTGCATCAAAACATACAGAGTAAGACCCTTAATTTGCCAGATACTTGAAACTGTAAATTCCCACTAATGAAATTAGCATACATCTTTGTAATTTTTTTTCGTGGAGTAATTGTTGAATCATATCTTTTTTTAACTCCCTCTCTTGTCACAATTTACCCTTACAGATCAATGGCTGTATAAAACATGAGAAATTCTTACATGAACACCACAATGAGAGTGTGTCGAGACATAAAGCTGCATGGCTCAGACCCACACGGAGTTATTTGGAAGATGATGCCTCCTGGAGCTCATTTGTCTGAAAGGCTGTGCACAAGCTGCCCCCTCGCACTGAGGGTGAGGCATTGTCCCTCTGCATGGTCTCTCTCCTTAGCTGTAGCCTTACCAGTTTGCTACGCTTTATCTACATTTTGGAACAGTATGCAGCCTCAGAGGAAATCTGGGGTTCAAGCGTCAGTGTTCTCTGGCCCAAATGCCAGAAAAAAAAGACAGGAAAAGAGAGCTGTCTCGTTATCCCACACACCTGAAACAAGTCAGCTAGTCATACTGGGTTCAGATTTTGGTTGGGTTTTTTTTGGTTTTGTTGTTGGTGGTGGCTGTTTGTTTGCTTGCTTTTGGTTGGTTGTGTGTTTTTTAACAAAATATTAACTCATAAGAAATTGACTACAGAATGCAATCTGTTATCTTGCTGAACTTGCAAAACATTGTTTATGTATGAACAATGATCAGAAGTCATTAAAAGCATGCAAATAAATCATAGTAGTGTTGTGGATTACTTTGGTTTCTAAGTTCTCTTTAAAAGCCACTTAGAAAGTCAAAACATAGTTATTAACAGTTTTGTTAAACAACTCTCTATTTTCAGCTAATGCAGCTACTTTTATCCCTAAAAGTAGCACCACAACTGTGAGGTGAGCTGTAGCATCAGAGGTTATTGTTCCCTACCGCTGAGTCATTAGTAGTCTAGTTAAATCTCAAGAGTCAGATTCTCAGATCAGTCTCTCAGTCAGGCTTTCAGTTAGTGGTAATTTGGGTCTTGGTGCTTCCGAGGAGTAGAAGTAAGAAAGGCTGCCTGAAGTCCACTCTGATAAGAGCTATCTGGTCCTCATTTCTACTATCTTCTCTAAGGATATTTTTATTAGTCTTAAAGTTATCATTCGTGCCAGACACCAAAGGTAACACCGTATTTACACTTCTAAAGAAATCATGAATTATGTGTGTGGTTTAGATATTTGATAAACTGTGAAGTTGGACTTTTTTTCACTGACAGCATCAGCTGATCGTCATGTAGAATCATAGAATAGAATCATAGAATAGTTAGTGTTGGAAAGGACCTTAAAATCATCTAGTTCCAACCCCCCTGCCATGGGCAGGGACACCTCACACTAAACCATGTCACCCAAGGCTCTGTCCAACCTGGCCTTGAACACTGCCAGGGATGGAGCATTCACAGCTTCCCTGGGCAACCCATTCCAGTGCCTCCCCACCCTAACAGGAAATAATTTTCTCCTTATATCCAATCTAAACTTCCCCTGTTTAAGTTTTAACCCGTTACCCCTTGTCCTATCACTACAGTCCCTAATGAAGAGTCCCTCTCCAGCATCCCTATAGGGCCTCTTCAGATACTGGAAGGCTGCTATGAGGTCTCCACACAGCCTTCTCTTCTCCAGGCTGAACAGCCCCAACTTTCTCAGCCTGTCTTCATACAGGAGGTGCTCCAGTCCCCTGATCATCCTCGTGGCCCTTCTCTGGACTTGTTCCAACAGTTCCATGTCCTTTTTATGTTGAGGACACCAGAACTGCACACAATACTCCAGGTGACGCCTCACAAGAGCAGAGTAGAGGGGCAGGATCACCTCCTTCGACCTGCTGGTCACACTCCCTTTGATGCAGCCCAGGATATGGTTGGCTTTCTGGGCTGTGAGTGCACACTGCTGTCTCATGTTCATTTTCTCATCGACCAACACCCCCAAGTCCTTCTCTGCAGGACTGCTATGAATCTCTTCTCTGCCCAGCCTGTAGCTGTGCCTGGGATTGCTCCGACCCAGGTGTAGGACCTTGCACTTGTCGTGGTTAAACTTCATGAGGTTGGCATTAGCCCACCTCACAAGCGTGTCAGGGTCCTCTGCATGGCATTCCTTCCCTCCAGCGTATCAACCAAACCACATAGTCTGTTCTTTCAGTGTTTGCAAATGTTATTTGTTACGTCTATGAGGATTTTATTGCAAAGAAAAAGGAGAAAGATCTAAGTATTGTGTTGATTTTCTTTGGTATAAGACTATTAATGTAGATCTTCTATGAATAATTCTTGTAGAATTATGCTCTACTGATACAATAGGGACACTTAATCTGCAATTGCTTTCTTTGTGGTTATGCTCTGGATTCACTCCTTCAATAAAGAATCAGGTATTGCCAGAAAGTTACTGTCTCACTCAATAAGCAATCGTTCAGTACTTCCTTTCATCCTGTTTAATTGATGAAAGGTCATGAGCTTTATTGCTTAATGCATAATTTCTGAGTTATACATTGAACAGAGACATATCTATTTATTCTTCAGCCAACCCAGAAGACTAAAACCACACTCAAGTACTGTAGCAGTAATATAGATTTATTGTATAATATTCAAGCACTACAGAGGCATTGACAGCTTCCTTTTAAGAAGGGAGAAATGAAGCATCTAGTGACAATGGACAAAACTGTCAAATGCCATCCAAACTTTTGATGCTTAATTTGAGAAAGCTACTTTTGTGTTGCTGGGCAATGTAGGGTTTTGTTTATTTGTTTGTCATGTTTTTTTTTTTTTTTTTGAGATGTTAATAATTCTGAAATGTTGCACGTGTTCAAAATTGACTCTGATTGACTTTGGATGCAGTCATGAATGTTCACTAATTCTTCAAATGTAGTTGCAGATGTCTCACACTGGGCATACAGAAAAGGAGGAAGACATGATTACTGATACAAATTCTTGTTCCATTTGGTCAGCACCCTGTCCATGGGCAAGGTTTCTTACCACTTGTCTATACTAACATTTTCCTAATTGCAAAATAGTTTGTTTTCATGTATAGTGCTGCACCATGTATTCCCCACTTTACAGCCACAGCAATGACTGAAGCAGAGCTCAGATCATTCTGTAGTACAAAAAAAAACATTCATTCTCAGAGTTCTGTTTTTATGAAGTCAGATCTGAGCAGTTAAATTCCAGTTAGATCTTTAACAATGCTTAACAATTGCAAATCATAAGCATTTCTCAAATATGGGTTTTAACTATATAAAAAGGGACAATTATCACCTAGAAAAATATATAATGTGTTGGAAAGAAGAAACGAGTAAGGAAAGAAGGATCTGAGGAAACAGAATATAAATATAAAGAATATTGCCATAAATATAAATAATAATTGAAAGATAGAGACTGATGGAAAACAGAGCACTGTCTGCACTGAAACTGCATGTCTATTACCATTTAATGTGCATCACATGTTTGTGTTTAGGCAGCTTGACTCCATGGCAGACATAGCGGTTAGCTGAAAATAAATAAATAGATAAATAATAAATATATAAACCAACTAACCCTGTTGACTAAGGGATTTGAATAATACTGTTATTATTTATCAGATAACTTTTCTGACAAATGATATTTTGGCTGCTGCAGAATTGGTTAAATGTCATAAAAAGTTTTTATTGAATAAATTAGTCAATGAAAAATGACAAAAAGTCAATGAATAATATTATTTTTGATAAATAATATTTGGCAAGCTCAACTATAGTCATAAATTTTCTTTTCTGAATCATGTATTACATAGTTTTCTTGAAATGCAGAAAGTGTAGTAGATTCCCCTCCCAGATCTTTTTTGGCCAGTTGGGAACTGAAAACAACAGATGCTGGTTTTGGCTTTTGCAATTCTGTTCCTCTGACAGTACACGAGTGAAACTGAAGGTTAGGTCATCATCATGGCTTGACTTTGCAAATGAAGATTTGGGAAGGGTTTACCCACACTTACTACAAGCGTTCTGATGACTAAAAGGCCAATGTGAGATAGGCAAATCCGGTTACAAAAAGCACAGCAAAAGGTCTCCTTGGTGGTATAGGCGGGGCACGATTCTTTCTACGTTGTCTTTTCTCCTCGAGACTAGTTCTGCGTGAGTTCTCAAAGGGGACAACGGCGTTATGGAGCCACCAATGTCCTGAACTGCCTGCATGCAGGGTTGGGTCTGTGACTTCCAGTGCACCGTATCACCTGCCCTTTCCTCCCTCGCCTGTTGCTACAGGGCTTTGTAAGTGTGGGTAAACCCTTTGGGCCTGCGCAGTGGATTTTGTAGGTGAGACACAGCTTGCGCAGAACTGGCCCCACCCTTTGCACCTGAGGTTTATCTGCCAGGGCCTAGCAAGCTTGGATGGTGACAGCAAAATCCTCAGGTCATAGGTTTGATTAGAGTGTCCTTCTCTTAGATGGATGGCCTTACAGAGCTAAACGAGCTCCATTCGCCCGGGTTTGAAGTTAGAGTTGTCCTTCTCCTAGGATGGTTGCCCAAAGGCTAGTGAGCCCATCCTGCCCATGGGCACACTTTGTCCATGGGCATTAATCAGACTTAGAGGCCTGTTGTATATTTTCTGATTTATCTACAATCACCAGTGATTAAGACTTCATAAAAGATGACCGATGACAACACAATCGTGGTTTTTGATCAGTTGATTCTTGTTTGATACTGACAACTGGGAGAGAAATTGACTTTTAGGGCCCAGACTGAATTTTTGTGGCTAAAAAAAACCAGGGATTTATTTTATTTGGAAAACTAGAAAATGTAGTAGTCATTTCATTTGAAAATTACAAGAGACAGTAAAGCTCTTTTTACAGATTTGGTTTTAGAGTTGAGGTTTCTTCACTTGAAAACTCTTAGATTTTTGACAAAATCACCAAGCGGAATTGAGAGCTCACCATTGGTTAGGGTTATTTATTCTCAGTAAGTAAGAGTATTAAATTTTTTCTGCTAGATTAGGCTGTGATAATTCTCACTATATTAGGAACGGAAGATCATAAAGGCATCAAATGCTGGTTTGATAAGATGTGTAGGACTTAGAAATTGTGAAGAAATTCCGGTACCTATAGGCAAGGTGAGAATGTTTAAGGAGCACTTAAAAAAAATCACACACGTGTGGTTTATTTTTGTTGATCATGAGCTCATGGTGTTTGTTTCTGGCTAACGGCAGTACTTATCATTATTGAGATGGGAAAAGAACGAGAAAGACAGAATGAAGGATAGCTCATTGTATATAGAACAAACCTTTTGCTTATAACTAAGTGACCTGGACCCCAGGTGAACTCTATAACAATGACAAGGAAGAGAACTCTTCAGTTAATGTTTAGGGAAACCAGTTAGAATCAACTAAGAAGTTGGCAAATGAACAACAAGGACGGCCAACTCCAAAGTTCAGCCAAAGGACGAAGTGATGAAGATGATGAAGAAACGACCACCAGGGGTCCCAAAGACGACTACCACATTATTGTGAGTATGTGGGAGGAATTTTCTAGAAGAACGATGTCATGTATAAATAGTTTTATGAATATGCACATAATATAATGAATACGTGTGTCTGGTGACTATATAATCATGACTTGTTTGGTGCTCAAGCAAGACGTGCTCAAGCAAGACATTCTCAGAGGAGCTGTTTCCCGTGTCTCCCAGTGCCGCAATAAGGAATACCTGCTTATCAACTTAAACTTTGTTGGCGAGTTCTTAGAGTTTTTCTATGAATCAATATGGACCAATGGCAAATAAAAACAGCTCATGCGCTGATTTAAGACAGGATCTTCATCTGCTGAATGTTTCTTAGCGGAAAGTTGTTTACACATCTCCTCATTCAGTGTCTCCACATTTTGAGATCCAGACTCCTGTTCTCTACCACTCTCTGTGCTTCTTTGCTCTTTAACATCCTTTTTTTTTGTTTTGGGGTGGGGGGGCATGTCAGCATATCTGGCTGAAACTGTTCTCCCTTTACCATTCAGATGTCCTGGTTAGTGCCTGAAGGCATAACAGATATGAATTCAGAAAGAGATGTAGATCAGCATTATTAAAAACATGTTAGGACTGAGAAGCCTCCCTGGCCTTGCAGAACTTGAAAGGCAAGGGCAGTAACAGCAGCAGAGGTTCTCTGCCTTAGGCCTTGGCCACCAGACTTTCCTTAATGTCTACTGTACCCTGCCTGTACCTGATGGTTTCATTTTTCTGAAGATTGAAATATTTTGATAACTAAAGGGTTGTTTTCACTTGATAGAGCATATCCAAAAGAAAGATAGTGGCTTTTGATGTATGGATGGAAAGAAAATGTAGTAATTGAAATTTCTAAGCACGGCACAGTAGGGGTTAGAGATGAAAAGGCATTTCTGAGGCCTTCGGCTTCCTGTGTGTCTGACATATGCTGCAGCTACCTGTAGGCTGCTTGAGACCCTGCAGATTTTTCTTTCTCACTGTGCATTCACATATTCTTAGGAAGCAGTGGTACATATAGGATCATGTAATGAGACCTCTGGATTTAATTTGTATGAAATGATGAAAATTTGCACGGACATAGACATTTTGTGGCATCTGATACAGAAGGAGTCCAGTTCAGTTCTGACACGAATTGTGAAAGACTGAAATTGTGTAATGAGCTTGTCAAAACCCGACTATATTTTGTTGCATTGTAGTGATACAGATAGGATGAAATACTGTCTTCTTTGCAGTCAGGGAGAGATTTATGCTTGACTTCTTTGCTAAGTCAGGAAGTCAAACACAGAGTCAAATCAGATGTCAAAATAACATTTAGCCTTCTTCAGATTCAGCAATTATTCCAACCACCATCTAGGTTAGATAAAAAACAATATGGATTCATATATCTACTTGGATAATTTAACTGTTATACCTGGGGTAAGGTCTCATTCTTGCCTTATTCTCAGGGACATGAAATAGGGACTCATGTTTTAATGTTCAATAGTAGTGAATATTGTTGAAGTCCCTACAGCAACCACTCTTATTTCTTTGTGATATATAGAAGTATATTTTACCAGTTTCCTCACATGCCAGCTTAACCAAAAAAGTAACCAAAGACAAGCAACAAAACCAGACAAGCATTCAAATGCAATACCCCAAAATAACTTGTCAAAACATTATCTTTACTCCTTAATCTGTAAGCAATGCTGCATCAAGAAGTGGTTGATAGACCAGCTGCCGCAAACAAAGAGTGTTGCTAGGTCTTAGCAATATTGGTATGTCAACCCACTGCATGTGCAAAAACTGCAGTGCTTCTGGCACAGGTCCAAGCATCTTTTAGGCTTCAGAGTGATAACAGGGGGATTCACTTTCCTGCGGAATCAGATGACTGCACAACTTTCATCTGTCATCGAATGTAACAGCTTTGACAAATTCACAGTCACATGTGAGTTTCTGGGATACATTATCTCACTTTCTGTCTCATTACATACAGAAGACGTAAAGTGAAAAATATCCAGAAGACCTCTTTGAGGCCAAAAAAGAGGCATCATAGAGTATTAAGAGTTACATTTTTGTCTTGAAGCTGCAGGATTAGGATGTCTGTATATTTCAGTGAAGAAACTAGGAATTTAAATTAAAATGTCCTTAAATATGGTGTCTTCATAAATGAGTGCATTCATGTATGTCATCTCCAAGTTAACCACAGGTAGTCTGCCTTCTGGCTGTCATGTTTTGTTTTCAGGATAAGATATAGTAGTTTAGATAAGTATATTTTCCTCATGTTTATATGCAATCCTATCAAAATTTAAAACGGAGTGATGGATTCAAAATCCTGTGCCAGCTATTTTGTTAATGAAAACCAGAAGTGTTCCACATGGAATACTATGCCTTTAGAACTGTCATATCCTTGCCCAAAGCTGAAGTCATAAACTGCACAAAATGCATTGTACAGGCTTTGAATGTGAGCTACTCTAACGTAAACTGCATATAGGTATGCCCCTGCCAGCCAGCAGGTAATATCTTTTCCTAGGCTTGTCACAAAGAACAAATGAAAAATAGACATTAGTTTCCACAATAAACTGAGGGCTTTTCCCATTAAAATCCATGTCAAAACTTATATTAACTTCAGTTCTGTCAGAGCACTGACACTGTGCAATGCCAGAACATGGTTCAACATTGTTGTTGCTGTTGCATTTTCCTCCTAATGTCTCTGCATCTTTCATTATAAAGATCCACTGACTTTTTCTCTCTCAGTTGGCTCAGAAAGAGCATCCTGTTAATGAGAACAGTAGTTTTGAGCCTTTCAAGCATAGTTTTCAGCAATACTGTTCTGAACATTTTTTTTTTAAATGGTACTATTAGAGTTTGTGCTCTGACTGTGCTATGCCACAGAGAACTCAATTTCTTTTACACACAGGGTAATGAGGGAACATTAAGAAGCAGATATGGAAGCTTGTGAGTGTCATGACTGAAAAAAAAGGGAGAGAAAACTGACACTGAACAGTTTAATGGAGGAAACGTTGAAGTAGTGAAGGGCAAAGCGCAGACTTAGCAAAATGGAAAGAACAAGAAAAGATAGGAGAGGACCCAGAAGTCAAAGGAGCTACCTTTAATTCTAGGACACCAGCTGACAACTGAGGTTTTGCTGTACACCTACGCAGTGTGTAAAAACATCTACATGCAAATATTCTAATACATGTAAATGCATGTATTATGTAATAATCAAAGAATAATGTAAGGACATGCAAATGTAAGTAAAAATAATGACATGACTCACTGACACACCTGTGAAAAAAGGGGAGAGAATGTGAGCAAGACATCATGTGCCTCACATTTGCCATGAAGATGAGTATAGAGAAGCACAGAGTGGCTGTTTCATAGGAAATAGTTGTTCCATAGGAAGAAAGGGGAAGCACAGCTAGGAAAGGGGCTTAGAAATGTGCCACTGGGCCAGTCCAAGGTCTAACCTAGCCACCTTGTAATAAAAAATTGAAAAACAAGTTAAATATGATTGCTCTGTTATGACAAGGCAAAAAGATAGATTTTATTGCGTAAAATGAAAACGCCAATTTTGCTAGTAAACTGAACCCTTTCTGGAGTATCTGCTGCTGCTCTGAAAGAAAAACATGAACTCCCCCATAGATTGAAATGTGAATTTTATTGACAAAAACCAGCAGTACGCAAAAATGTAGTTTTCTGCTTTCTAACAGCTTGCAGAAACACTTCAATGAATCACTTGATACCTTCAAGTATCAATCCTATTCTCAACTTCCCATAGAACATCTTCTAGTAGTCACCCCTTTCCAATCTGAGTTTTGGATCTGGAGATACTTTCACAGTAACCATTGCTGATCTAAGTGACTTTGCTTAATTTAATCTGAGCCTATCATACTAAAACATCCTGGGCTCAGCAAGACCTATTAATTAACTCAGTAAGGAAATAAATCTGGTTTGTGGTCTCTTAAATACATGCAGGTTAAGTAAAAACTTGTGCAATCACTATGGTAGCTTAAGAGTTAAGAAGAAAAATAAGACATGTACCTTGACAGCTTACTTACTACTCTTAGGTATGTGTACAATCAGAAGGATATGGATTTTCTGCATTAAATGACCCATGCAATACCCACAACTTTTTATGTTTATAAAGTTTATGAAAGGATGTTTTTTGCATTTGCAGCTCAGACCCTTCCTGATGTTTCTGATGTAGTCTATTCTAATGCAGAGGGATTTTAAATAGCTTGTGAGCATAAGCATGAAATACAGACTTTTGAATTAACATAGCTTGTCACATTCAAATATATATTATTGGTGCTGTATATTTTTCTGGTTTATTCATGCTATCCCAGACACTGGAGGTCATTTTAATTCAGAATACTAACAAGTAGCAGAACAAAGGTGAATGATGTAGTGTTTTTTTGCTAATCTGAGTGAGGAGCTGCAGACGTGACGTACAGTATTTTATTACCTGCATTGTATCTCTGGGCTAGACTGGGAGATATCCTAACTACTGTGCTGAGGTAGGTGGTTATTCTCACTAAGTTGCCTCTACAGGCAAACTAGAGAGAACTGTCAAGGATCCTACATGACATCTTTCTTGGATTACCGTCTAAGGATCATGTAGGTTCCTTCATAGTGTCTTAATTATATAAAATTTCTGAAAAACACTAGGAAGAGTATTTGGTTCACTTAGCTTTTTAGCTGAAGTGGCCAAAGTCAGAACATATGCAGCTACTAACACCATAGTATTTATATTTTTTTTCCAGAGACACTTTCAATATTTACTAATATTAAAACCTATTTAAAGTGAGCCAGTTTTGCTTGTGAATTTGCAGAAGTCAGACAAACATGTTCTATGTTCCTGAACAGCAAAGAAGACATTCAGAGTAAAGCAGGAAAAGTTTTCTTTTTGAATACATGAATAAATCAATGTAACATACAGCACTGCAGCTTAATGACAAAAAAGTGTGGCTAATGAAATGTGTGCTATTGAAAAGAAGGCAAATATACTGATTGTGGGTTTGTTTTTTTTTTTATTTGCCAAGGAGGGTACAGTATATTTTCACTTCACAGAATAACTAAAACAAATTTTGAATTATGCATGAAATAAAAAATAAAAATCCATTACTTACTGCTCAGAGAAAATGCAGACAGAATTGTGCTTTCATATTTAAGAGAGCTGTGTCTGCTAATATTATAAAAAATACCTTCTGACAGTGTAAACAAAATCCAAGAAAGCTCAAACACCTTCACATCAAAAGCAAAATAAAAACTACCCACATCATAATATTTTCCAGTTTCTTTGCTTTCTTTAGGAAGTCAATAACCTGGAATCACTGAAAAAAAAAAAACCTGTCCTTCTCATGAAGACTTCAGCTGCCCTCTTTAACCTTCAAAATAAAAGGTAAAATCTATAAAATATGTCTCAGTTGAACTTTGGAAAGATCTTTCTTAGGAATTTCTAAGTAATTTCTTAATTTATGTGCTTCTCATTTGACTGTATCTTACTTTTTTCTTCTCATTCAATCCATAAACTTGTTTGCATGAAGAAAATTAAATTGGAGTTAGAAAAGTTAGAAAGATCAAAAGATAAAGAAAGTAGCTTCTCAGGGAAACAGAAAGATGTTATTTATCCTGCTGTGCAACACAGCTGGAGTGCTCTCAGGGACAGAGAATGTTCATGCTGAAACTTCAGTGGAAAACTCAATAGCAGTAGGAAGATCATGCTTTTATCATTTTAATGATCATACACTCAGCAGAAAGTTTAGAGTTCTGACTAACAGCAAGATCCTAAGTGAGAATGGCAGCACTGGAAAGAACAGCATAATATCTATCAAAAGTTGTAGCTTTTATTTTTTGCACTCATACATCTCTGGAAAGTATTATTCATAACTAGAGACCATGTGGTGCAATAGAAACATGCTTATGGTAAATTAGACTTCTAGCTAGGAGTGAAACATGCATGGGGCAAGTCCTCTTCTAAATGGGGTGGTAGAGTTTTGCTGAGAATCAGACTGCAAGTTTTCCGTGGCTTTAGCTTATTGTACAAAACCAGTGAATCTTCAAAGAGAAAGGCTCTTTAAGGAGACCAGACTTTGCACTTCTGCTTAGCTAAGTCAACGAGAACATCTTGTCTGACAAGTCAAACTCCTTCCCCCTATGCAAACCTGGAAAAACACCAGATCTCCCTTTAGTACCTTACTCTTGCTTGCATCTTTTCCCTCTTCTAAAGGGAAATATGTATTTTTCAGCATATATATATATGAAGCATAGGAAACACAAAATAATTCAGAAATAATTCTTGCTCATGAAAAATTATGTGACTATTTTATAGTCACGCTGCAGAAAAATATGCAAATCTCTTTATGTGAAGAAATGATTGTGGCTGATCTACCATTATTTACTGAAGAGATTTCCTAGAAAAGAACATTGCTGAAATTTCTGACATCTCTGATTTATCAAGCAGTCTGTGATACTTACAGACATGAATTACATTTAACTGGGAAACTTGTAAAATAATGTTTTTTTTCTGAATTATTTAGGACATCAATATTTTACTTTTATGATCAAGCAGTTTTATTCTAAGTGGTACCTTATAATTTCTTTTGATAATAAATGAATATGTACCAAAGTTGCTATAAATAGGGACATTATTTAACTTTTACCATCCTTCTGTTGGTTACTATCGTGTGTTTACTTGAGTCTTCTCATTTAGGGGCACAATTTGACTGAATGCCAAGCAAAGAGGAAAAGAGAGAGTCCTGAATAAGGTGTTTTGAGAGAGAATTTGGGAAAGTAAAACATAGCTTTTGATGGATTGAACATAACCTTGAAAAACTGCTAGCCTTTTTCCTAAACTGTAGTAGTTCTTGAGAGAGGAAAAAAAGAAAGAGGATCAGAGGGTGGAAATTTTCCCGCACTTACTTACGGAAGGATGGATCAGCTTGGCCCTTCACATTCCTCATTCAATGACAGCTGGAATCTAATGTCAATGCAGAAGCCGGACCCATGAACCTCATAATAATATTGCCTCTGAATGAATGGAAGCAAAGTTACTCCTGTGGCTTCAAGAAAGGAAGCTGAAGTCAGTTTCAGACATTTCTTGTTCTGTGCTGTTCCTCTATACTGAGGAGCTTCCAAATCCCTTCTTTGGTCTTTCCTGTTTTTTCAGACTATCCGCTACCTGAACCTCTGATGCTTGAGTTATGATCAAGACAATACCAATACTACGGGACACATCAAGGCAAGAAGTACGGAATGTTGACAAAACAGTCAGCCTGGTTCAATGACTGTAGTGATAGGACAGACAGTAATGGGCTTAAACTTAAACACAGAAAGTTCAGGGTAAGTACAAGAAACAGACTCTTTACTGTGAGGGTGGTGAGGCACTGGAGCAGGTTGCCCAAAGAAGTGGTAAATGCTCCACCCCTGGCAGTATTCAAGGCCAGGTTGGACAGAATCTTGAGTAACATGATTTAGTGTGAGGTGTCCCTGCCAATGTCAGGGCGGTTGAAACTAGATGATATTATGGTCCTTTCCAACCCTAACTATTCTATGATTCTATGTGCCTTATTTAAATTAATGCTATACACCAGGCATAGACAAGGTTCTCAGACAAGGTAAATCAACATAGATCTAATGAAGTCAGTTGACCAAAGATAGATGAGAATGTAAATCAGTTGAGGTAATCTTAATTTCTAAATAGCTAATTAACGACCTTTTTCATCCACTTTCCATATTTTAATAAATAAAATATAATGAATTGTATCATACTCCATCTGATTCATAACCAAAACAGGAAACTATGAATGAACTACACAGAACTCTGTCAGCTAATACCCTGTTTCTGTTGGTTCCTATTCATTCAAGTGTTGTGGAGGACAGATTCTGCTTGTCCTCTTTCTGTCCCCTGTTTGTCTCAGGACCTTTCTTTTTTCTGTCATATCTATTCTCATATCTTATATCCTACATCCCATGGTATCTGAAAGAACTAGATGTTTTGGTTTTTTTTTCTTCAGAGCTGGAACTAAGCAAATAAGATAACAGTGATACAAAACTGCAGAGGATCTGAGGACTGGAGAAGATGATGACAAAGTAAGAGGCCACCATTTCTTTCTTAATCTCGAATGATGCTCCAATGAATGATCAAGACCTGGTGGCTCCTGAGCTGCAGAGTAAATGGAAGGAGTTTTCAGATTTGAAAAGCTTATGGAAAAAAGTCTCCAACAACATAGAAAATGAAGAAGAGGAATTCTCAGGTAAAGATTTGCCGCTGGAGAAAAAGCAGGCAATATAAAATGATGGGATTGCAAACATATTAAAAAAAAAAAGATAAAGAAGAAAATAACATCTAGTACCACAAGAGCACAGAAAGGGATGATGTGAGACAGCAACAGCCTGGAGAAACAAGAAAAATGAGACCAAGTTGTATGAAAGAGGAAAGAGCAAGAGGAGTTTATCGGAGGCTGAATAAAATCCCAGGGTGAACACAGTAGAATCTGCTATTTATCCATCATGATAGATTTGACAGATTCCTCCTAAAGTATCAAGAATTACTTTGCCAGCCTATGAGGCAGTAAAAGAATAAGAAACTTAAAGCATCTCAAGTGTTATTTTTCTCTTAAAAAAAAAAAAAGAAAAGAAAAAGGTAGGTGGAAGGACTGAATAAGCTATGAACAACACAGAAATATGACTATGGAGGTAAAACAGCACTGACTAGGTTTTTGAGACCTTCAGCCATAGGTAGGTGTTCAGAAACACAAGATCCCATGATTGGATTAAGTCCATTTTGGAGAATAACAGCTTGCAGGCTGCAACGATTGTAAAGATCTTGAAATTCAAAGAGGGACAGTCTTAATAAAGGTGCATTATGCTGCCTGTAGTAAGTCATAATTTTAAAATAGGGAGTTATTCAAATATTATTGTTTTTCCTTTTAGTCTGGAAACATGCATTTCAGGTTATCTAATTCTGTACTGTAAAGTCATAATGTGACACTCTCCACTTTCTTTACTTTCTCTTGTGCATTCATGGTCATTAACATTTATAGAATCATAGAATCATAGAATAGTTAGGGTTGGAAAGGACCTTAAGATCATTAATTCCAACCCCCCTGCCATGGGCAGGGACCCCTCACACTAAACCATCTTGCCCAAGGCTTTGTCCAACCTGGCCTTGAATACTGCCAAGGATGGAGCATTCGCAACCTCCCTGGGCAACCCATTCCAGTGCCTCACCACCCTAAAAAGAAAGAATTTCTTCCTTATATCCAATCTAAGTCTATTTATCAGATAACTTCAGAGTTCTCCCAATGTTTTAGAAAATGTGTTGCTGTTATAATTGCTAACTATCTATCATTTCTTACTGTTCTTAAGTGGAACCAATTTTTATGATAATTCAGGATTATCATGTTTTAAACCTTTCTGAACTAAACTTGAATTTTAATAAATGATTCCTACCTTCAAAAACATGAACCCTTCCAATACTCAGATGAGAGCTTTAGATTTAATGCATTTATTTGTTGCTGAAAGGTGTAAGAGGGTCAGGAATGAAAACACAGATTTTGTGCTAATGCTGTCAATTTTAATTCATTTGTTGGCTTCTCCATTTTGTCGATGAACTCTGAGAAATTATACCAATTTATAATTCTAAAGCAATCTCACGGGTATCTTTTTATTTTGCACTTTTTTATGTATCTGCAGTGATACGGTTTTCCAGTTCCCTTTACACAGGAAATGTAGCAGATTTTTTTCAATGTAATTGTCATGCTGTACATGAGGACTGCATTAGGATTTGGGAAAAGACCGTTGTGTATATTCTTTATGGCAACTCTCACACCAGCTAACGTATACTTTGACTGTGCAATTCCAGGCACAATGTGAAAAAAAGCATAGAGGGTTATTTTTTTTTGTTTAACACAAGGTCATAGGAAAAAATCTGATACATGTCACAGGAGGTCAATTCATCTGCTCATCACAGAGACTGCAAGGATATATAGAAGAACCCATGCAGAGAAACATGGTTAAAATTCTATGTGCTACTCTCTTATGCATTTATGATAGACTCTGTACTGCATGGTTATACTTTTTAGTTCTGCTTATACTGTCTTATCAAAATGCACAAGATAAAATTTGTAGGACGCAAGATTAATGTGTTAAGTGAAGCACAGCTTTCTGTGTAGTTTAAAAAATATTAATTTCTCTGGTCAACAGCTCTTTTCTGGCTAGCTTAGATTGCATTTTACAAGAAGGAGCCATACTGCTTTAGCAATCTTACATGGTTGAGTATTTTCAAATATGGGGAGGATTTTGAGGCTTTGTTTATTGTTTTTATTTCTATAGTTGAATAAGAACACAATTAAAAATTAAATACTGGAAGTCATCTTCTGATGTTTATACCTATTTATCAATAATATGTTTAAACTTACAACACTGCAAAATATTATTTTAAAGTTATTAAGGGTGAGTAAGTATCAGAAAATCCTCAGAATTTTAATTATTGATGAATATGAACCCATATACCTTTCTTAAAGAAACATGCCATATTGAATACAGTTAAGTTGACCTATGTAATAAAAATCAGAATCATAGAATCATAGAATGGTTTTAGTTGGCAGAGACCTTAAAAAGCATCTAGTTCCAACCTCACTGCCAAAGGCAGAGACACCTTCCATGACACCAGGTTACTCAAAGCCCCATCCAACCTGGCTTTCAACACTTCCAGGGATGGAGCATTTACCACTTCTCTGGGCAACCTGTTCCAGTGCCTCACCATCCTCATGTTAAAGAACTTTGTCCTAATGTCTAATCTAAATCTCCATTCTGTCAGTTTAAAGCCATTCTCATTGTTCTGCCACTACCTGCCCTTGTAAAAAGTCCCTCTTCAGCATTCTTGTAGGCCCCCTTTAGGTACTGGAAAAAATGTTTTAGCACCAAGAGTAGGCTTCATCCTACATTGCTATTCATCATTCTTTCCATCCCGTCAAAGTTTATGATGGAATGAAGTGATGTTTATGTATTTATTGCTGTGTAATTTCATTATACATAACTGAGTGTTCTGACATTTCTAAGTAAATTAATTATACCTAACCTCCTACTCCCCAGTCTGTACACTTATAATTAATACTTGTATGTGTCCTGAACAAGAAAGGTGGATTTGAGATACTTCTGCATAAGTTTATATTATGGAAATTTTATTAAAATATTAACACTAAAATAAGACCAGAACATCTGAAGTAAAAAATAAGTGGTTACAGATTTAACCAAAGCTATACTGTATATGATAGTGTGCACCTATTTGCTATATGATAAAGGAGAACATATTTAAGTAATAGTCATTCTGGCCAATGTTAATAGTTTTGTTAAACAGAGTTATCAAGTATTTACTTAAAAAGCCATTATTTGTAGTACTAAATATAAGTTGTAACATTAATTACTATCATGCATTAGTTCTAATCAGAATTAATTTATTCTTCCAGTAATAAAAACACATTTTAAAAGTGATGCTGCAGTAAGTGGCATTATACAATAAAATTCATATCAAGACTAATTAGATGGGTGTTGCAATATAAAGTGCTATTTTAAAATTCTTCCTTATATTTAACTAACTTAACTTACAAATGATAATGTTTCACTAGTAATGATAGTATTGCAGTTACCAATGATAAGGAAACATAATATTTGCATCAAGTAACAGCTGTAAAGGGAATGGCACATAACCATATGAGAATTCATATGAGCATTGATGATACTGTTAGAAAAAAAGTGAAATTTCATGTTAAAATGATTATATAGAGCAAGAGAAATGACTATATTTGAAAAGTTTTCGAATCAATAGTAGACTTCTGTATATTAAAAGAATGTTGTAACTTTGCTGTGGTAGCCTCAGCAGTAGAAACTAACATAACAATGAGAAGGATACAGGATGCCTGGCCTAAGACCTTGTAGTTTAGATACAGGGAAGCCTTGTCTAACTGTGCGTCTTGATAATACATTCATAATTTTTGTATTACTTACAAGAAAGCTTTGTCTAGAAATGGAAACCATGTATCTTAAGCAGCAGAAAGTTTCATCTCTGCAATATTGGTAGCTTTGTGAAATCATTGCAACATAAAAGGACAAGCCAAGTGAGAAAGTGAGAATGCTGACATCCACATAATGGTTGGGGCCCATCCAAAGAGCAGAAAGGTTAAAAGAATAAGGGGAGGAAGACTCCTTACTTCATCTGAGGAAGACTCCTTACTTCATCGGGATGACCACCAGAGGGGGGCTGCGCAAGCGTAGAAGAGGCTGATGTCATAATGGACTAATGAAGTAATCCTTGATGCATATGTATTAGTTACAAAATTTTAGTGTATAAATTGCGAACGTGATGTGACGGGGTTGAAGCCAGATTTGGGTGCGTGCCCCTGGTTTCCCAGCACTGCAATAAAGCACCTCATATAACCATTCCGGTGGTTATGTGTCAGTTCTTACGCTAACAATACCATTCAGCATCTCTTGTTTTCCCAAAACTTTTTTAATAGGTATAAACAGAAAAGAATGTTAACAGTGGCTGTATTAAAAACTACCTGAAGGTTTATAATATACTTGTATCTTGTATAGTTTGCTATAAGAAATAAAGCTTCATATATAAAAAATCCTTTGCATCATGTTTGCTGAACATTATACAACTCAATATTGCATAAAGCCTTCTGCTTGGCCACTTTCAAGTTTCTGAAATAGTCTTTCCATGAAAATACGCTGTAAAAATTAGGTCAAAATTTTAACAAGAAGTTGTCCCTTCATGGCTGTTAGCAGTTTTGTGTAAGATGTTGACAAATAGTGAGCTGTAACAGTCTGAACAAGTATCAAATTTCTTTAAACTGTACTCTTTGGTGCAGAAAATTACAGCCATCTCCAATTTTTAAAATGATTATCTTGCTTTCCTACTTTTTGTTGTTAGTTTTGTGCTCTTTTCTAAAAAGGCATGAGAGGGAAAAAAAAAGTTTGTGAGAAAATAAGGATCTGTTTTATTTATCATACAAATGTAAATCTGTGTACCTGTCTGTGTACTGGCATATTGCTTTTTATTTCTGGTCTTTATAAAATGCAGTGGAGATGGGAAGGTATAAACTTTTAATCAATCATAATTTCCAGAAATAATTAATAAGTTTCTGTTAGTATGAAAGCACATTAAGGCAGATTCATAATTGCAAATGCTTTTATTTAAAAAGGCAAAAAATGGAAAAATGCTATACTGTCAATAAAATTTCTTCTGTGTTTTGAACACTGTTGAAGACTGTTACACGCTCAGATACTGAAAGTGGAAAAAAAAGATATGATATTCATTATTCTGGACTGTATAATAGGTTTAAACATATTGCATTAAAGCAAAATTGAGCCCAATCTTCACTATCAGTCACTAATAGTTGCATGAGCACAACCATAGTCCTGGTTCTACATCAAGCAGATTGCATAGATCCTTTTCCAAGATGAGAGATTGGACTAAATGCTGGTTTTCATGCCTTAATTGTATCCGTATGTGCTTTGTCACTGAAAACTGACAGAGGAAATTTAGTACTGAAGGTTAGGTTTGAAAGGTAATGTTATTATTTACAACATTTTACATGAATGGTACTCACAATGGCTTGGTATCCATGGACACAAAAAAATCATTTGAAAGTTATTTGAAGATGGAAAATTGCATCTGAGATTGTTTTTTTTTTTTCTATATGTTATTTTTTCACTGGGAGCTAATGATAATCTCCTAAAAATTCCAGTTTGATACACAGAAGACTGTGTATCACAGAGGTCACACACATAACTAAGTGATTTAATATCTTCATAGATATACCCTGCTACTTAAGTAATTTTGCAATACCGAGGAATATTAATAAGTGAAAATCCGTCAGTCTCAAGGTAACATCTTTTGTAAAATGATAATGAAATTTGATGATTTTAAAAATTAATATTTTGTATTTTGTTTAAAGATATACCGGTATTAATCATGGAAATGTATAGCTCTGCAAAATTGTTCCTTTGGAAGATGTGAAGTAATTATGAAGTTGATGGCTATTTTATATGCTGATAAGAATTTGACAAATAATAAATATTATGTTTTTGTGTGATATTTATTACCATGACGAGTGTTGAAGATGATAAACAAAATGAAGCTGTATCCAAAAATCTACAGATTCCTGTACCAGAATTTGATCTGAAATGTCTATTTGTTTATATATTTCCTGAAGGACATCTTAAAAAGAAAAAAGTCTCTTGAACTGTGGTTCAATCTATATCCATATTTCATTAGCCAAGTCAGCTGTTAATATTTAAAATGACAGTTTTTTGAATCTAATTGTTATTATGACAACAATTGAATAAAATCCACAGAATTGTTAGGCGGGTGAACTGGCAACTGTACTTTCTAAAATTTTTATTACTTAAGGTTTCTTAAAACCTCTGCTCCTCAAGGGTTAAAGCTTATGAATTACTTTTTGGAAACAAGTGCATACAAGAGGAATACTTTCAACTTGAATTTTAAGGAAGTAGTTTTGAAGTTTATCATAAGATATAGTCAGCATTTTCCTATTCTCCATGACTACTTCCTTAAATAAATAAGGTAGCACTTTTAGGATCTTGAGAATATTTTGTGATACATATATTTTGCACAGTATGCAAAGTACTGAGCCTTAACATTTTCAACACAAGAGTCAAGAAACCCCAGCATCAATCGCAGTAAAAATGTGGAAAGTTCCTTTTATATGCTTTTTCCTTTGAAACTGTACTTCCACCCTTTTGAATTCCAAACATATAATAAGGCTAAAGCTCTGTTTAAATAGCTGCCTCTTTGTGCCTTAAACTGATCAAATGAAAAAAAAAAAAATTAAGCTACCCTTGCACCTCTTAGAGCTGCAGGCTGAATTGTGGAAAGAATTTCAGTCATTAATACAATAAAAATCAGTTATTTTTGTATCATCACCCCTACATGTTGCCACAAAGCACTTTACACAGTCAACTACAAGCTGCAACTACAAGCTGCGGAGTACCTTAAGTATTTTAAGATAAGATTTAAATCAAGAAAAAGTTTCAATGCATATGTGAAAATTTGAAATAGAATTTTGTATTCACTGGCCATCACTTCCTTATGGGACCTTGTGCTTAAAAATAAGTTATTGCTTAGCAATGACTGGGAGCTGAATTTAAATCGACTAGCAATGATTGGTTTAGGGACTTTAAAGAAAAAGGAATGAGATTTAGTGGAGGAAAATATATACTTTTACATACGTGCACAGGTTTGCAACATACCATTAGCAAATTTGCTCGTGCAACTGGGACTCATTTTTGTATGAAGATAAAACAGCCTAAAATAATAATGAATTCAACAAGTAATGACGAAGTCTTTGCCAATGAGTAGTCCTATAGCTTCAGGCAAGCTTGAGATCTTAGATGAAAAGAGATTAGTGGGTTTTTTATTTCCATGGTTGAATTTTTCTGCAATGCATGAAGACAAAAGAAAAATAAACCAACAGGACTGTACCTTTCTACTCCAACGTACTTGCTCAATGGAGCACGGAAAACTGCATCTTTTGTGGGGAGAAAAAAAGAAAAAAGAAAAAGAAGAAGAAAAAAATATGAAAAAAGAAAAAGAAAAGAAAAAAGAGAAAAAGTAAAAGAAAAGGAGAAAGAAAATGAAAAAGAAAAAAGAAAAGGAAAAAGAAAAAGAAATGGAAAAAATGAAAAAGAAAAAGAAAAAGAGAAAAAATATTTTAAGTAGTTTCGGAGGAATGATCTATAAAAAAAAAAACACCAAAAAAAACTTCCAAAAAAACAACAACCAACCTTCTGGAAATAATTATACCATAAATCGAGTAAACATGCTAAAGAACAAAGAAAAAAATATTTTAAACTTTAAATTATGAGAGCTTCATATCTGCCAAAAGAGTACATGTCTATGCAATATTATTTAAAATATTTTTGTTTACATACTTATACAAAGATTATTCAGGAACTGGAGAATCTCTCATACAAAGAGAGATTGAGAGTTGGGACTGTGTAGCCTGAAGAAAAGAAGGTTCAGGGGGATCTTTGCAATATGTAAAAATGCCTAATGAGGGGAGTACAGAAGAGAGTAATGTCCTCATGAAAGGATACAGAGCAGTGGGCACATACTGAAATATAGGAAGTATCATTTAAATAAAAAAAAAAAAATAAATCTCTAAGGGTGATTGAACACTGAACAGATTTTCTAGGCCAGTTGCTGAGCGTCAATACTTGGTGCTATTAAAACATTGACATGACATGGCCCTGGAAAACCTGCCTTTGAGCATGTTGTCCTTGCTCTGAGCAGAAGGTTGGAGAAGACTATTTTCATGGAATCATAGAATCGTTAAGGTTGGAAAGGACCTTAAGATCAACTAGTTCCAACACTCAGGGACACCTCCCTGGTCTTGAACACTGCCAGGGGTGGAGCATTCACAACCTCCCTGGGCAACGCATTCCAGTGCCTCACCACCCTCACAGTAAAGAACTTCCCCCTTATATCCAATCTAAACTTCTCCTGTTTAAGTTTTAACCCGTTACCCCTTGTCCTATCACTACAGTCCCTAATGAAGAGTCCCTCCCCACCATCCCTATAGGCCCCCGTCAGATACTGGAATGATGCTATGAGGTCAGCACGCAGCCTTCTCTTCTCCAGCCTGAACAGCCCCAACTTCCTCAGCCTGTCTTCATACAGGAGGTGCTCCAGTCCCCTGATCATCCTCGTGGCCCTCCACTGGACTTGTTCCAACAGTTCCATGTCCTTTTTATGTTGAGGACACCAGAACTGCACACAATACTGCAGGTGAGGTCTCACAAGCGCAGAGTAAAGGGGCAGGATCATCTCCTTCGACCTCCTGGTCACACTCCTTTTGATGCAGCCCAGGATATGGTTGGCTTTCTGGGCTGCAAACGCATGCTGCCTGCTCACGTTCATTTTCTCATCAACCAACATCCCCAAGTCTTTCTCCACAGGGCTGCTCTGAATCTCTTCTCTGCCCAACCTGTAGCTGGGCCTGCGATTGCTCCGACCCAGGTGTAGGACCTTGTATTTTTTATGGTTAAACTTCAGGAGGCTGGCATCAGCCCACCTCACAAGCATGTCAAGGTCCCTTTTGGATGGCATTCCCTCCCTCCAGCGTATCAACTGAACCACACAGCTTGGTGTCATCGGCAAACTTTCTGAGGGCGCACTCAATCCCACTGTCCATGTCAGCAACGAAGATGTTAAACAAAACTGGTCCCCACACCGATCCCTGAGGGACACCACTCATTGCTGGTCTCCAGCTGGACATTGAGCCATTGACCACAACTCTTTGTGTGCAGCCATCCAGCCAGCTCTTTATCCACTGAGTGGTCCATCCATCAAATTGATGTCTCTTCAATTTAGAGACAAGGATGTCGTGTGGGACAGTGTCGAATGCTTTGCACAAGTCCAGGTAGATGACATCAACTGCTCTACCCCTGTCCGTCAGTTCTGTAGCCCCATCATAGAAGGCCACCAAATTGGTCAGGCAGGATTTCTCCTTAGTGAAGCCATGCTGGCTGTCACCAAGCACCTGGTTGATTTTCATGTTCCTTAGCATGCCTTCCAGGAGAATCTACTCCAAGATTTTGCCAGGCACAGAGGAGAGACTGACTGCTCTGTAATTCCCCAGGTCATCCATTTTTCCCTTCTTGAAAATAGGGGTTATATTTCCCTTTTTCCAGTCATCGGGAACTTCACCTCACTGCCATGACTTCCCAAACATGATGGCCAGCGGCTTCGCAACTTCATTTGCCAGCTCCTTCAGGACCCATGGATGGATTTCATCACTACCCATGGACTTGTGCATGTTCAGATTTTTAAGATGGTCTCGAACCAGTTCCTCTCCTACAGTGGGCCCAAGGTCTTCATTCTCACAGTCCCTGCATCTGCCTTCCAAGACTTGGGTGGTGCGGTCAGAGCCTTTGCCAGGGAAGACTGAGGCAAAGAAGTCATTCAGAACCTCAGCCTTCTCCAAATCCTGTGTAGCTAGTTCTCCTGAGAGCTTCCTTGAGGGGGTCTACGTTCACCTTAGTCTGTTTTTTATTTGCTATGCACTTGTAGAATCCCTTCCTGTTATCCTTAATACCTCTAGCCAAGTTTAATTCTAACTGGGCCTTAGCTTTCCTAACCTGGTTCCTCGCTTCCCAAACATCCCTGTACTCTTCCCAGGCAGCCTGTCCTTGCTTCCACTTTTTATAAGCCTTGTTTTTCATTTGAATTTTCCAAAGTCTGCTCTCTTGAAGTCCAGGGCAGTGAGCTTGCTGCATGCTCTTCTCACTGTCTTGAGGATCTCAAATTCAACCATCTCATGATTGCTGCATCCAAGGCTGCCCTGGAGCATCACATTTCCAACCAGCCCTTCCCTGTTGGTGAGCACGAGGTCAAGCATGGCACCTCTCCTTGTCCGCTCCTCTGTTACTTGCAGAAGGAAGTTGTCTTCCACACAATCGAGGAACCTCCTGGATTGCTTGTGCTGGGCCGTACCGTCCTTCCAACAGATGTCAGGGTGGTTGAAGTCACCCATGAGAACAAGGGCCTGTGAGCGTGAGGCTTTTCCTATCTTTCTATAGAGTGCTTCATTTGCAGGTTCCTCTCGATCAGGCGGTCTGTAACAGATCCCCACAGTAATGTCTCCCACCACTGTTTTCCCTTTAACCCTGACCCACAAACTCTCTGTGGACTGCTCACCTGTCCCCAGACAGAGTTCCATACTCTCCAGCCTATCCCTAACATAAAGGACAACCCCCCCCTCCCCGCCTGCTGGGCCTGATCCTCTCCTACAGTGGGCCCAAGGTCTTCATTCTCACAGTCCCTGCGTCTGCCTTCCACCTGTCTGACTTGGGTGGTATGGTGAGAGCCTTTGCCAGTGAAGTCTGAGGCAAAGAAGTCATTCAGAACCTCAGCCTTCTCCAAATCCAGGGTAGCTAGTTCTCCTGATAGTTTCTGGAGGGGGCCCATGTTGCCCCTAATCTGTCTGTTATTCACAAAGTACCTACAGAATCCCTTCCTGTTATCCTTAACTCCCCCTCCCAGCCTGCCAGACCTGTCTTTTCTAAAGAGCCTGCAACCTTCCATTCCAACACTGCAGTCATAGGAGCCATCCCACCATGTTTCTGTGATGCCTATTATATCATACCCCCGTAGACGTGCACACATCTCTAATTCCTCTTGTTTGTTCCCCATGCTATGGGCATTTGTATAGAGGCATCTGAGCCGAGCTCCAACCAAAGCCGGCTCATTGGCTGGCGTGGCTGGGATATCTCCACATTGCTCTGAGCATTTATTATAGGTGCTGGCAACTGACTGGGTGTGTTGGGATGGAATGATGCCCCCTCCCCCAACACATCTAGTTTAAAGCCTCCTTGACCAGTCTGGCAAGCCTCCTACCAAAACTGCTCTTTCCCTCCTTTATCAGACCAGCTCCACCAGCCCACTAGACCTGGCCTACGAGCTTGGGTCCCGTGTTCAAGACACCCAAACCCCTGACTATGACACCACCCTTTTAACCATTTATTAACCTGGCCAATCCTCCTATCTTTTTCTAGGTCCTCCCCTTTATCCTAGAGAATTGACGAAAAGACTATCAGAGCTCCAGAGCCCCTAACCACCTCCCCCAGGGCTCTGTAGTCCTTCTTTATGTTCTCCAGGCTACTACTATCCTATTTCCTTCCAACCTCAGTGATACCGTGACACATTTGATACTACTGCGGATAAGTATTCTAAAGAAGAAATTGCTCTGGCAGAAATACGTAGAATTGACTAGTCTTCATTTGTCAGAGTTGCCGGTTAGATGAGTTGCTTGTATTCTTTGTTTCTCTTGCTTGAGACTGGCCCTGACCTGCCAATGATGGCACTGACAATGAATTTGTGCGACATGTTTTTTATTTACTCTGGCAACAAATATACACAAAATATTCTGCTCTCTGCACAATAAAAACTGTGTTTCTGTTGGGAGCTTTTGCATAGCTGGAATATTATGGGCTAAGTCAGCAAAGGCCTTCTCACTGACAGAAAAAAAGTGTTGCACTGGAGGACTTAGTTTTCCTCTGGGCAAAATCTTCTTATGAACAAACTATTTAACACAATTATAGCTTCATACACATATGAAAAAAAAAAAGAAGCCAGATCTCCTTCCAAAAAAAAGGTATCTCCCTTTCATAGAATTTTGATTGGAAGAAAGTAATGGTTGTCCTGACACAATCTGCTAAACTGTGATCAAAGGTGGGGATTAACAGAATAACAAGAATAAAGAAAAAAATATTATATATAAACTTTGAGTGTTTTTGCACAGTTTTTATCACTGATCAGTCTTAATTCAAGAACACATTTGTATTCAGGAAAGCATTTATAAACATCTGAATACGTTTGACCTTAATAGTAGAAAAGTAACATGTAAGATATAGGATAAACTACTAGGCTGGAAGAGGAAAAGGTGATATTCAGATGAAAGAAGTGCTTCTGTTTGACACAAACTAAGACAGAGTGAAAATAGAGGTTCTAGTCATCCTGGAGACGTAAACCTAATTTAGATGGCCTAGCAGACTTACATTCTTATGTATATACACGAATGGTAGAAAACCTCACATTCCTTCACATTGCATTTTATCTGGTATATCTCTAAAGAATTTATCTTTTCCATTGCTTTGCAGGTCAACGTGTGGCCTAGTGTTTTAAGTCATAGAGAAGTGCACATATGAAGTAAGTGTTTAAAATTCAGGGTAATGTTTAACAGAAAAGGCTGTGTTACCCTACTGAATGTGACAAGGCCATGATGCATGCCCAGCACCCAAATGTTAATTCTGTTACATTTTTAGAATAGTCACTTGTGCAGGTCAGCTAACACTAGCGCTAGCAAATAGCTCCTGTTTCCTGGCACAGCAGATATAGCTTAAGGCAGAGAATGCTACTGCATACATGAGCAGCATGGCCAAAGCCATGTTGTTATTCTACACTGCCTTTGTCTCCCATACTCAGGTCTCAGTACAGGCGGCTCTACCTTGCACTTCTCCACCCATGCCCTCATCACTCTGGACACACACTGTGGTGTCCTATAATGAAAAAAACCTATTCCTGAAAACTGCAGAACTTCATTCTCCTGGGTTTTTTTTTCAGCTTGCTCTACAGATCTAGCTAATGGCAAATGCTGTGAGAAGAAGACTGCCATCCTGGCCTTTATTTGAAGGACGCTGTCTCAGAAGCATGGGTGAATTGATCTTGCAGATCTCCTTTGGCACTTACACAGGGGTGGCCTAGTACATGGCAATAGAGAGCTACAGTTCCATGGTTATACTCAACAGGCTTAAAGAAGTCTGCTCAAAGGCCATCCCCTGACATGTCTGATCTTGTATAACTTGAAAGAATTGCCATGAGTGTTTCAAATTGCAAAGGAGGCCCAGCTGGAGGGCTAGAAGTCCTGTTCATGACCTTGCAATGGCTCTCATTCTTGATGCTTCTCCTTTCTTTGATTAATATTGTCCTGAGGAACCACCTCACCTCCAAAGGATGAAAGGGAAGATACTGGAAAACAGCCGTCTCCTGCACTGTTGTGCCTGGCAGGGGGATCAGACCACAGGCCCAGATCTGGTAAGAGAAAAAACAGTTTTGAAGCATGTTTCTAGGGAGTGGGCTAAAGCAAAAAGGTAAGGATACCTGCAAGCTCTCATCATAAAATGCTTTTTAAAGAGAAACTTAATTCTGATGTATTCTAAATTATAGCAGTGGACTTGTACTATAGATAAGTTTGATTTATTATAGTTTAAATTCTGGCTGCCAGAAGATGCAAGAGGTACTTTTCACTGAAAAATCAAGAATTTGCTTATATATTTTACCTGAATAATGTCATAAGACTGACTTAATAACTACAGACTGAGAAAAAAGATATATGTTGGCTATGACCCAGCTAGGTTATTCTCTGTTAACTTAAGAAACCATGCTAAAATAGATCCTTTTCCAGTTGGTTTTACATTATAGAACTGTACTGAGTGTCCTATAAGTGCCTATTCATTACATTTATTGTCAATTTTTTCACGTGAATAATTTACAGCAAGTGATCACCAAAAAATCAATATCAGGCTTCTGAATTTACAAAGCCATTGGATATGTAGAAGTAAAGCTTTTATATTAATTAGAAATAGATCTTATTTTTCCCCTGACATGTAGAAAAAAATATTAAAAAAAAAAAGCTGTTCAGAGTCTTAGTAATTAGAAGTACTTATTAGTTATTTACTAAAACACAGTGTGCTGTTGTAGCATTTATGCTGGCATTGATGTCCTTAAGAGGACTGTTTCTGAATGGTGTCAGGTGGCCAAGAACTACATCCCTCCTGGTCTCTACCACTGAGAGAGTCTATAGTGAGATGTCACCAGAGGCCCATGATCTGCCCACAGATCCATCATGGCATACCTTTCCAACAGGCTTAATTATTTTTCTCCCATTCACTCATAAGCCATTTTATGGCTCATGCTGAAGCTCACAAGGCTGCTTGCATTGTACTCAGCTCTTGGCCAGGGCAAGGACTTAATATTTCAATCTCACACACATTGTCCTGGTTTCAGCTAGGACAGATAGTTGTTTCTCTTCCTAGTAGCTTGTATAGTGCTGTGTTTTGGATTTAGGCTGAAAGTAATGTTGATTACAAAATGATATTTTGGTGTTACTCAGTAGCACTTGCCCTGATCCAGACTTTTCAGTCTCTGATGCTCTACTAGTGAGGAGGAGCACAAGAAGCCAGAAGGGAGCAGAGAAAGGACACCTGACCCAAACTAGCCAAACAGGTATTTGATACGATAGAACATTATGCTCAGTACAGAAAATGGGGAGAGTTAGCCAGAAGGGACTGATCACTGCTCAGGGACAGGCTAGGCATCAGAGAGTGGGTGGTGAGCAACTGTACTGTGCATTGCCTGTTTTTTTTAGTGGGGTGTGGTGTTATTCCTCTGTCTTTCCCATTATAATTATATTATATTACTTTATTTAAATTAGTAAGCTCTTCTTGTACCAACCCCTTTTTTTTTTTTTTTTTAACCTTTATTCTGATTCTCTTCCCCATCCTACTGAGAGTGGGGAGTTAGCAAGCAGCTGCGTGGTACTTAGTAACAACTAAACCACAACACACATACAAAACTTCTTAAAATGACATTAGTATGATATTTAGATCTGATTCTTTCCTTCTTCAAGTGGGTCAAGAAAGAATTTATCAATTAACTGCTTAGATGTTATTTTACAAAGGGAAAATCCTACACTATACATCATGTAATTTCCTGGAAGAAACAATTTTCTTAGGGGAGTAGGAATAGTAAATGTACTTCGGATTTACATTCTAAGATAAATTAGTGTTTTCCATAAACATAAGCATACCAGAGAGGTGTGTGAATATATGTATATGCCCAATAGCTGTTGAGTTTTATAGTTACCAGTTTTGTATCTGTCACCCAACTAGTTACTGAGTCGTCAGCATTTTAGAATGGGGTAAAGGGGATGGGTTTGTTAGGAAACTAAGAATTATATTCACCTCTCAGATGCAGAGACAATGTGATATGGTAAAAAACATAGGCTAAGGTCCTTACTTTAGCACTTAGAATACCTATAAAGAGGGAAGAGTTGCTCTTGTCTGTTATTTTGAATCTTTTGTGCAGCCTTAATTATTTGCTTTGTAAATATGTAGTCATCCATACATCCACTACTGTATAAAGTATTTATGAAAGAAAAAGGAAGAAAAGCTTTCAGGTGACTCACAACCATAAAGACAAATAGCCTTTTAACCTGTTTTGTGGTAGGGACCTTACCCTCTTCCATCTCAAAGCTCTTTGCTTCTACATTATGCTTGCTGAATCAGAATATAAGATCTAGCAGAAATGAACTGTAGCATCTTGTGTATTAGAGGAAGAGAGCTGGTTTCTCACATTTGCTTCTTTCTTTTGCTTGGAAGACTACTGGATATTTAGTAACAGGGGTACTCCGGTATCACGTTGAGGGTTTTAAAGGGTAAAGTTTGTTCTGCTTACCATTTCAGAAGCTACACTAATGTGTTAAGACATAGAAGTAGCAGTGTTGCTGCCAGTAGTTCTGAAACCATCATTAAGCTGCAAAAAAGTGATTCAGACACTGTTATACTTAATATTTTACACTGTCCAACTATTTTCCTAATCAGCATCTGATATTTACTGCCAACAATAATTGTTCCTATCTGTGTAATAGCTACCTACAAATCTGATACAGACAAATCTAAATCTGTTCAAACACCAACTTCAGCCAACTAAATCCTCTACAGAATTTTCACTGGATACTTAATTCCTACTAAAATCAATGAGTTGGAAAGAGAAGTCAAGGTATACTTTTTGTTAGGATAGTACAAATGGGTCATCAACAGTAGCACATATAAAGAATCACTTCTACCTCTGCAGTTAAAACATTCCTAAGTTTTCCTTTGAACTTCAAAAGCAAAGAAAATGAAACATAGGAGAAATGTTAACTTATTGGTTAGTCTTAACACTACCTTTAATATATTAGGCAGAGTGAGAAATCTGTGTAGCAACTGCAGTTAAATATTATTTGTAAATTAATGAGTGCATTCTTAAAAGAGCAGGATTTTTTACATCAAGCCCACAGTGTGGGGGCCCTTATTATGCAAGCACGTAATGGAATGTCTTCAGCATCTAAGGTTATTAACATCTGAACAACTTCAATATCGTCATTGTCCTCAGTGGAAACTCAGCTGACCCTTTGCTCACATAGCATCTATTATGCAGATCCCAATTATTTTTTTCTGTAGACTTGATTAGGCTTTTTATTTCAAATAACAGCAATAAAAACCTTAACTTTCACATGTGAAAATCCTTCATTAATCAACCCTGTTTTTTAATAATTAATTTGCTGCTTACATAAGTATTTACAAACTAAAAAGCAATGTTTTGGTTGATGGTGTTATTTCACCCTTTGTGGAAAACCATTCCCCTGAGTCATGCAGTATTAATTCTGGTATGCCTGATTACAACAATTTAAAAAATGATGCAACGACAAAGCCAATTATAACTCTATGCCCCATTTGAATTGCCAGGGTGTCAAAATTTAATCAGTGAATGGAAAAGAAAACCCAAACCATTAATGAGAATATTTTAACAATCAACAATGAGCCAAAGTCATTGTTCCTTTTACATGTCCGTTTGCATTACTTAAGCAGCACTAAGAGAGATACAGTATTGTAAAGTGATGAATAAAACCAGATATTATAAACATAGGAATAACAGAGAAAATACATGCATTTAGAGGAGACTGAAAAATAGGTGATGTTTGAAAGAGATATAAGAAGGCTGATTCATGTAGAAGAAATTGATTGGAGATCAGTGACTAGTACAGTATTGTAGATTTTATTATTGTCTGATCTATAGGCATAAGAGATTGGAAGAAAAAGATAGTCCAAGCAATATTTAAGCAATTGAAGAGAAGTTTTTGAAATCAACTAAATGGCAACAGTCTACTGAATCTCCTGTAGATGCAGAATAACTGCTTTCTTAAGCAGGGGAGTGAAAATATCAGCAGGAAAGAAAAGAAAACAAAATGAATAGCTGCACTGAATTGGCACTCAATCCTTAACCAGGTTTTAAACTGAAAAAGGGTAAATTCAGACTAGATATAAGGAAGAAATTTTTTACAATGAAGGTGGTGAAACACTAGAACAGATTGCCCAGAGAGTTTGTAGATGTCCCATTGCTGGAAATACTCAAAGTCAGGATAGACAGGGCTTCAAACAACCTGATCTAGTTGAAGATGTCCCTGCTTATTGCCGGGGGGTTGTTCTAGATGACCTTTAATGGTCCCTTCCACAACAAACTATACTATGACACAGTGCCTGGAAAGTAAGTGGCAACCTTTAGTCCAGTCCAAGAAACTGCTCCTAATATTGCTCCCATTACTGGTTTTATAGACATGGGAATAAAAGTTTTAACTACAAAAATCCTCATAATATTAATTTTCTACTGATACTGTAAGCACTGTCTAATTTCAAAGCTCTTTGTATGTTTTGTTGTCTGCCACATATTAATTTGAGGTGGAAAAAAATGCTGTGTGACAGACTGGACCATCTAAGGGTTTCATGCAAACACATTGTCTCACATTACATTTCATTTGTAAATGAAAGTACTTGATTAGTCTCTGAGAATTATTTCAGCAGAAGAAAAATCGGTATTGTGTTTATATGACTCCATTGATGCGTGCAATGATTTGAAACACTGGAAGATTCAATTATAAGACTGCATTTAAATTCACTTGAAGTACAGTCTAATATAACCTTTAGGCTGAAGAATATCAGAATTTTATGTATAGCCCGTAGGACATAGCAAATTTGCATCTTTTTACTGCTTACTGAATCCTGACTATATATATTTCATTCATTCTGAGTTGCAAAAAGACCTGTTTATATGCAATATTAAAAGCAATTATATGAAACCATGACAACTGGGATATACTGTTGATATCCACTTAATTGTGCCCCTGTCTTAGTACTGCTTTAAATACAGTCTGATTCAGCTTTTACACTACCTAATGCCTCTTCATTCCAGCATGACTTGCATGTATTGGTGGTATATTTTTGTAGTTTCAAAATTTGCTTTTCAGAAGCTTTATAAACAAGTGTAACCACCTCTGCTAGACTGGAGTGGAAAAGATTGCAAATAGCTCCACATTTCCACTCCTCCAAAAACTGCACATTCTTAAAATTCATGGAGGGCTATATATGACAGCCGAATTGAAACTAGTATTGGAATGACTTCTGGTAGATGTTCTACAATATATATGGGCTTTTAGGGAGCAGGAAGCAACCAAGAATACATGAACAGATAATGTAGAGGAAGAGTGTTCCTCCTGCACTTCCTCTGCCCCCTAGCAGCTGGCTAGACCTATCCAGTTATAGTCTCGGGCAATTATAGCATAGCTCAGGTCTATGCTAATGTTTGACAAATAGCCTAACCATAGGGCTGAGCAATGGTAAATTTCTCTCCTGTGGAAAATGCTACCTTTCGATTAAGAGGCTTCAGTGTTCGTTGGAGCAAGGACTAGAGCCTGCACATGAGTCAACCTTGTATTTCTTCCCTCTCCTTTCTTTCTGTTCCAGCAACTATTTCATCACCTTCTGGTAGGGAAATTAATTAAATTTCAGCTGAAGAAATTCAGAGCAATTGAGATATGTCCCTGACTATCTGGTAACATTGCAATTAGGGCACTCTGCTGAGATGTGAAATACTTTCATCAAAATGCAATCAGATATGGAAGAGACATTAACTGGGTCCCAGCTGAACACCCTGTCAGCTCTGCAGCTGTGTTTTACAGCAGGAGTGGACACTTTGTGTTTTTGTTTGTTTTTTTTTTGCAAGGGATTCAGATTGCTTTGAGCATGCCTGCAAGATCTTCCCCTGGAGGTCTAATCTGCAGATCCCACTGTCATTGAGATGCAGCATAGGCAAAGGGCAGACATTGCCGTGCATCCCGAGCAGCAGAAATGTAGGTATTCCAGAGTTTTGCTGCTCTGTTTTGATGCTCTAAGTCCCTGTGACTCCATTTGGTGTATCTCACTGAGCTAGAGAGGGAGCTACAGTAATGTTCTTTCTAACAATATGCTGCAATGTGCTGGGTGTCATCTCATGCAGAAGGGTGACTCAATGCACTCTCTGCAACTCAGGGACTCACCAAATAACATACCACTGCAGACTGCCATTTCATGCGACAAGTTATGTCAAGACAGTGTAGCCAAATTCAACAGCGAATATTACACTTGGCATTGCCATCAGATTTGTCATTATTTATTTATTTGGGGAAAATTTATTCATTCTGTTTCTCAGTAGGACATCAAGCAGATATATATGCGGTGCATATGTGATATCTGTGAATCAGATAAAACTATTCTGCCAGAAAATTCAAAACAGCTTCTGTTCAGTCTGAATCAGATTTGTCAAGTCTCTTATTATTTTTTAAAAGGGAAAGAAAGAAAAATTAGGTCAGAAGCTATGACACCTAGTCAGAACAATCAACAGAGTCAGTGTAAAATGCATCTGTGAAAGGCATAAGTAAATCATGGCCTGAGGAGAAGAAATAAGGTATTCAAACTGATTAAGTCTGTATAAGTCTTTTTAATGCGCTGGTGTCCTGACAGTTTGCAGATCCTGCATTTTCCTTGATCTTTAACAACTTTATATTTAAAAAACCTTAATAGATACATTAAAACTTTCCAGAAATGACCAACTCTTAGGACTGCTTTTTCAGTTTCTCTCTCAAGGACTGTTCTCATATTAGAGTGCTTTCATGCTTGTCAGTACATGACTATCTGAAGGGCTCCTGCAATGCTGGAAGTGACAAATGTATACTTCCATAATTAAACCTCACTGCTGGTCAGACTCTATCATTCCTTTTCCTGTCTATTATTTTTGTGGTCTATGCCTCAGCAAGACTTTGAAAACCACACCTCAGCTCTCTGTATCAGAGGGACTTGCAAGATGTTTCTGCTGAGCTTACATGATTCAAATGAAATGGGAGTTAACATTGAGGTTATACACAAATACATTATGATGTTTTATAGATACTGTTCCAGATATTGTTCTGTGGCTCCTGTCAGCCAGAGTTTGACAGCATCTGGGCACATGAAGGAGAACTGTATCAACACAAGAAGTAAATAAAAAAGCAGATTGATCAGCTATGAAGCTTTTGTATTTTACCACTAGTACGTAAGTAGTTGCACAACCCTGTGTATTGCCCAAAAAAGATCACAACACAAAGTGACCATAAAAAGGATAATCGGTGATATAATTCCTAAATGTCCTTATGCAGGTTTACGCACTTGCATTTAGACTGCATTAAATATCTAGAACTGCATGCAGTCACTATCACCGGATAGGTTTAAAAGTCCAGTATATGAGAACTCATTGAAATATATAAACCCCAAACTTCATTAGTGGGATAACAATGCATGTGCAGGTTTGTGTTACTGTATACAATACTGAGCAATATATATGGCAATATTTAAAATAATATTAATAATTAAAAAGTTTTGTCTCCATAAATCTCAAACATTCACAGATACTTTATAAGTAAGGAGTTCATAAGAACCTTATATCTAGGCATTAACATCCCTAGAATTACCCCATACTAGGACTGACAATTTGACTATTTAATATTAGTGCAGTGGAAAGAGCATTAATGTAGTAGTTAATAGTCTTTAAGGAAAAGTACTAGATCATTAATTTCTTCAACAATTCACTTGAATCTACTCTACGCCTATCAGTAGCTAGGACTAAAAGCCATATCTTTGAGTGAGAAAAGCTTTCCTAACAACCCAAATTTTATTTATGTTCAAGAATTTAATTAATATTTTGATTTTCCACATTTCACAGGTATTTCAAAATCCTCATGTACACATTTAAATACAAAGAACTCAGAATACATCATTTCACAGAACTCAGCCACACTTAATGCATGAGACATTAGTCTGCAAAACTAGAAAGTTATATTTTAATGAGGTGTCAGGCCAAATTTATCAAGAACTTGTAGTCAAAGTTTCTTGAATCGTCTTACTCTTTCGTCAGCCAGTGATGCATGCGTTATATTATTCTAGTAAATCTGACCATCTTTTGTAATACGTCTCATTCAGAGAGTAAGTCTTCTTTACTATGATTTTAATTTTTCATTAAAAACAAGGGATGCTTAAGATAACTAAGGATTAAAAAGACACAAGTTAAAAAAGGGAAAAATACTTCTGTGAAAGTTGAATTCTAGTACCTGGTTGAATTCCAGTTCTGGTTTTGAAGCTTTTTTTGAGACTAAAGAAGTGTTGGCACTCAGACTCTGCCCTGAAAGTGACCACATGAAAATTACAAATAAATCAGAGTGCTAAAGTAGATTAAGTAAAAGCAACTACAGGCCCTAAAGAAAGAGTTAATGGAACTTTCTTCTACGCTGCATCTCTGAACTGAACCGCAGACCTGAATTATATTTCTAAATAGAGTTTAAAATCTATATAGACTCATTATAAAAGAATGGTATTTCTAGTATACTGTTAAAACTGGATGCACCTCTTCTGAGAGGGAACTTGTGACAACATCAGGAACTGGTTTATGATTACCTTCCTTTAGGTTGCAGCTTAAAACTGATAATTACTTTCAAAAAAGTCCATTTAGGGCAGACTTCTTAAGAAGCATCAAGCACAATTCTACAACACAAATTACATATTAATAGCAGAATCCCTTTTAATACCTCTTCATACTGGGGAAAAAAAAACAAACCAATACACATGCTTTCAGTCAGAAAAAAATGTTTCTTATCCATGGCTCTGAAGTACTTTATTAGATAGTCTTTCTGACATACGGCATACAGGACAAGAAGCAACCCTATTCCATAATCCAGTCTAGCTTGAAAAAGATGATTCTCTGGATAGGTAACTGCATAGCTATGCCTAAGACATAGCAGGCCAGTGTGTAGGGTTCCTGCCCAAAATCATACAAAGGGGCTACAGCTGGCTCTCACCATCCTTCCACCCATTGCTTTTTTGTATCTTGCATCCCTTAACAGAGTTCTATGAACGACTGAGGGCATTCTTTCTAACTATTCAAAAGGAAATGAACTCCTTTATATTTAAATCCTAAGTGTGAGGCTCAGACCTAGTCCACATTAGTATATAAATTCCTAGGTGTTAATTATGAATCAAATGCAATTAAAAGGAATTGGTGATCAGACTTATGTTATTCAGATCTCTGTACCAGGCCATTAAATTCTCTGGAATTGTAATATGCTAGTACAGGACATTTGTAAGTTCTTTCCTGCAGTAGTATTTTTTTCTCCTGCCATTGAAATAACCTTTGAAAAAATTCTTTTTGTATCTGACAAATATCCCATTTTATGATTTCTCTTACTCTTTCTGAACACCCTTACAAACCTGAACTCGCAGGGGACTTTATGAAAGCTTATTTCCATTGACTTAGACATACAATGGCAAAATGTATTTTTTAAAAGTTCATCATTTAAAATGATACTGATATATTGAAAAAAAATGACAAGAGAATTACTGTGTGGGAGACAGCCTTCAGTAGATATGTTTTTTTTTCAATACTTCAATGTCAATGATTGTGTGTCATCGAGCTACTGATGTGCATTTGAATACTTCAGGAAGAGCATTGTATGTTTGCTCAGTTTCAAAGGCATTGCTGAATAGGTGTTTTTTCTCCCTCCCCCCGGAGATTACTGGAAATGGTATTAAATTGTCCTATATATATTTGTGTAAAATATAGGTGATCTTGTGTTTTATGTATGAAAGTGTCATCCTCATCCATCCAAAGATAAATGAAAAACAGCCACTTGCATTATTGCAGGTGAAAACTACGTACTGTAATACCAGAAAATAGATAAAATACACTGCACTTAAAACAAAAGGAAAATACAAAAACGAAGCACAAAAAGAAGCAAAATACTAACTAGGGCATGTAGGACACAAATGGAGATGAAACTGGTTTGGTTGATTGCTAATGTGGTATCCTGAAAACTAGAAGAAAGGATAATGAAGGGAGACCTCTGGTAGCTTCAGACATAATTTCTTGAAAAGAGGCTAGGAGCTGAAAGAAAAAGCAATTGTTTACAAATGCAACATAACCATATCTTGACATGGTCATGCTGCATTTGACAATATCAAAGATGTGTCAATCACTGACTGTCAGAAGAGAATAAGTTTTAAAAATATAGTTCCTTAAGAAAAAAATAAAAAAATAAACCAGAGGGAGTACATAAAAGAGAAGCTAATTCCTAATTAGAGTATCTGTCTGGGAGATTACAGAATGAGAAAACAGAAATGGAAGGGACCTCAAGAAGCTGTCAAAGCCATTTCTCTGTCAAAAGATATGATATACTAAATCAAAACTGTTCCTGAGAGATTTAATCTCCTCTTAGAAGTGAGGACTGAGAAAAGCTGTTGTGAAAAATAAACAGACAAGAATTCTGTGCAGTTTATAATGCCATCTGCTTAATAACATCCCAACCATTTAAAAATGCTGTTATCAGAGGTAAGGCTAAATTTTGAGAGGCACAGTCATGGTTCTGAGTTGGGCTTAAACCACGACACATACCAATGTACTTTCCACAGTAACTTTTCATAGTTTAATTTATTCTTTTTTTAAGTCTTTTATTTTAAAAGCAATTAAACTGTAAGAACATGTTTTCTTATAAGCAGCACAGCACAAATAATGGTCTTAGTAGGGATATTAGCAAAGATGATTTTATTAGTTTTCTCCATATTTTTATTTATTAATTTAAAAAATATATTGACATATTGGAATTCAACTCAAGGATTATTTTCCTTACAAAAAGTGAGTCCTTTGGACTCCTCTAGTCTGTCAGGGGTTAAATCAATTTGCCAGCTACTCCTTTTCTATTTTTACTGCATTATTTATTGTTGTTGAGGTGCTTTTTTTTATCAAAAAAGAGGTATTTGTATATCACGACCATTATCTGAAGCTTTTATTTCTTCATGCTTATGTACAGGCTTTCAAGATATTTTCTGATACCAACACAGTATTTTGATGTAAAAATGGCAATTAAAACTAGATTACTTGAGGATTTAACATATCCTTTGGACTATTTAAATTGTGGGTTCAGCTTGCAGGCATCCTTTCTGTTTTGTGCTGTTAAATTCACCGTCTCACTTTCTAGCATAGCGGTTTTATTATGAACAAACCTACACATTTGAAGACATCACAGTCTGAGTATTATCAGATTGAAGCAAGAGGAAAAAGAAGAGTTACTATTAATTTTCAGTTGAAACTATGCATTTTCCTCAAATAACTGAAAATTCATCACAATCCCCCTACAAATTAGTTCTAAGTCGCAAACAAACCCAACCCAAAGATAAACTTTCCAATTCAAAACTCTTGGGTACCTGACTCAAACACTGAGCTTAAGTTCTGTTGATTATTGCTGGTTTCAATGTTATGCCTCAATGTTCTAACAAAACAAAGGACAAAACACATATGGTTTACTAGTAGGAAGATGTCTTGCAGATGCAGTTGTCTGTAATTGTCAGGTTTACAGTAATTACTAATCATTAACTATTTACTTGAGTTGATGCCATCCTGTTTTATCACTACAGGAAGTAAACATACTCTTGCTAAATTAATACTAGGAGCATTTGGTTGCCTGCCTTTAAAAAAAGTAGGCACCAAGCTGCCATCTGTCCCTCTCCACTGCTTTGAATCATGACTTTAAGATGAAGTTTATAACTTTCTTGAATCCAAGTGAGGACAGTCTGAGAATAAATCTTTTGAGTTTCACGAGTAAAGAATTTTACAGAATGGAAAAACTACATTACAGTTTTTGCAAATGAAAGATCAAGTAATAACATAATGGAGTCCAGATTAAATCAAAAGAGAAAACATTTTATGAGAAAAGAACAGGGGTATAATACATAATAGCACTTGGATGAGAAACTAGAAATTAATAAAAAAACAAAGAAAAACAAAAAACAACAACAACAACAAAAGAAAACAACCCAGAAACTGAAATTGGTAAGAGAAAAAAGAACTGGAAATGTACAAGTAGAGGATTAATGACTTCAGATGAAAAGGGAGGTGTACCGGGGGGGGGGATGCAGACAAATAACAAACTCGCTGCACATATCTCAAAATCTTTGCTGGAGGAAGGGGTCCTTTTATCTATGAGACCTATATTTATTAAGATAATTGAAATAGTAAAGCCTGAAGAAAGAACAGCCCTGCTGATGTGCAGTTTGCTTGTTGGTACTCTGCAGTCGTTCTTCTGAATGTGTAATGCTCAGGAACAAACCCTACAGAGTTCCTAACGTGGGAGTTCAGCAGAAAACCCTGTATTTCAGAGGTTTTTTTCAATCTACAGATATTAATGTTACAGAATGCTGCCTTCATCATTTCACTACAGAGCTGAGTAATAAAGTTCCACCTTCTTAGTGATGAGACCTACAGATTAGCTCTTGAGAGGAAAGAATGTATGTACGGAGAAGGGATCACTCCCTCTGTTATCTGAAGCTTTTTCCCTTGTTCTCCAGTACAACACTAATGTTAGTCAGAGCAAGAAGACTGAAGGCCCTGACGACAGTGTAGAGATGATGGGATGGAACTCATAGATCCTCTTCCCAGGACACAGAGTGGCCACCTTGACAGTAGCTGTGCTGGTCTTTATTCAGGGAGGCCAGATGCACCTCAGACTCTGAAGAATCATGAAGACTGACTGATTATAGAACATTTTCTGAGACTAAATACTGTACTCACGCTTGTGAGGTGAGCTGATGCCAACCTCATGAAGTTTACCCATGCCAAGTGCAAGGTCCTACACCTCGGTCGGAGCAATCCCAGGCACAGCTACAGGTTGGGCAAAGAAGAGATTCAGAGCAGCCCTGCAGAGAAGGACTTGGGGGTGTTGGTCGATGAGAAAATGAACATGAGCCGGCAGTGTGCGCTTGCAGCCCAAAAAGCCAACCGTATCCTGGGCTGCATCAAAAGGAGCGTGACCAGCAGGTCGAAGGTGATCCTGCCCCTCTACTCTGTGCTTGTGAGACCTCACTTGGAGTATTGTGTGCAGTTCTGGTGTCCTCAACATAAAAAGGACATGGAACTGTTGGAACAAGTCCAGAGGAGGGCCACGAGGATGATCAGGGGACTGAAGCACCTCCCATATGAAGACAGGGTGAGAAAGTTGGGGCTGCTCAGCCTGCAGAAGAGAAGGCTGCGTGCAGACCTCATAGCAGCCTTCCAGTATCTGAAAGAGGCTTATAAGGATGCTGGGGAGGGACAGTTCATTAGGAATTGTAGTGATGGGACAAGGGGTAACGAGTTAAAACTTAAACGGGGGAAGTTTAGATTGGATATAAGGAAGAAGTTCTTTACTGTAAAGGTGGTAAGGCACCGGAATGGGTTGCCCAAGGAAGTTGTGAATGCTCCATCCCTGGCAGTGTTCAAGTCCAGGTTGGACAGAGCCTTGGGTGACATGGTTTAGTGTGAGGTGTCCCTGCCCATGACAGGGGGGTTGGAACTAGGTGATCTTAAGGTCCTTTCCAACCCTAACTATTCTATGATTCTATGATTGTGTGATTCTATGAACTCCATTATAGCCAAACTCAGTACATGGCAAGCTTCAGTGTTACCTATGTTGCTAATAAGCAGTTCAAAACAAAGTTGTGGAAAATGTAGGATTCTGTTAAGAGTTCTATTAAGACTCTGTTAAGAGAACTGGTATTTGTGAATTACTAATGCCTTACAAAAAAATCTGATTGTTATTGTCAGCTTTATTTGCTATGAAATTTTTGACTATTACTTTTCTATATTCTTCTAAATGATAGTATCTGAATTGTAATGTATAATTCCAAACCAAAACAGAATATAGGTATGAAAACCACATTATTAATACTGAAAATAAATAAAAGGCATACGCATAAAGTGCTGGTTTGCTTTCCCAATTTGGCTGGACTTCAAAAACTGACAATATAGATCTGTCAGCAAACAAAAATATGGTGAAAGTCAGTTTATATAAGATTCCATTCTCTTTCCATAGATATAACACAAAAATTGTATGTACTGAACAATACATTTGAAATAATGGCAAATAATAACTACTCTTGTATTTTTAAAATATTCAGAAATACAATAGAGTAACATTTTAACAGGGGTTTTGTGGAAATAAAACACTTGTCACTATCAAAAGCATTCATAAACTCAACAATTACTAATTTTGCTTTCATTCTAATTTTCTTTGAAATTTACAGAGATATTGTACCATTGAGTATAGAACGTCAATTTTTCATTACTCTAGCTAATGCTAAAATGAAGTTGTTCTGAATTCTTATTGCTGCTTATTCACCACTAAGGAAAAGAGAACTTAAATTTGCTAGGGAGCATGCAGTGTCATCTCCTATTCAAAGTGCAAACTGGATTTGCCCCTCACTGCAGCTGTGTGAACAGAGATGCAGAGCTACGACAACGCTTACCTACCCTTCTGTATCAAAAAATCTTTATATTCTGGGGGCCTTCCTCTCTGACGCACATAACAAATAAAACACTATTAACTATTCTGAAAGACATACCACCATAATCCTTGAGGAGACTGCCAGAATATCGTACAACAAAATGTGATGATGAGCAAAATGGCTCATTAGCGTTTTCTTATCATGTTTAGTGTATTCAAATAACTTTCAAATAACTATAATACATAATAGTTGAATATCACAGCTGGAATTTCAAGCCATATTACAAAATCAGCAAGTCTTTTGAAAAGTGTAGTTTCACATGCCCAACTGAGTCCATATTCTTGGCTGTGTTTGTATTAATTCTCATGGTACTTAAAGTAGAATCATAGAATAGTTAGGGTTGGAAAGGACCTTAAGATCAACTAGTTCCAACCCCCCTGCCATGGGCAGGGACACCTCACACTAAACCATGTCACCCAAGGCTCTGTCCAACCTGGACTTGAACACTGCCAGGGATGGAGCATTCACAACTTCCTTGGGCAACCCATTCCGGTGCCTTACCACCTTTACAGTAAAGAACTTCTTCCTTATATCCAATCTAAACTTCCCCTGTTTAAGTTTTAACTCGTTACCCCTTGTCCCATCACTACAATTCCTAATGAACTGTCCCTCCCCAGCATCCTTATAAGCCTCCTTCAGATACTGGAAGGCTGCTATGAGGTCTGCACGCAGCCTTCTCTTCTGCAGGCTGAGCAGCCCCAACTTTCTCACCCTGTCTTCATATGGGAGGTGCTCCAGTCCCCTGATCATCCTCGTGGCCCTCCTCTGGACAGTTCCATGTCTTTTTTATGTTGAGGATACCAGAATTGCACACAATACTCCAAGTGATACACAATACTCACAAGAGCAGAGTAGAGGGGCAGGATCACCTCGTTCGACCTGCTGATCACACTCCTTTTGATGCAGCAGAGGACAGGGTTGGCTTTCTGAGCTGCGAGCGCACACTGCCGGCTCAAGATTTTGCCAGGCACAGAGGTGAGACTGACTGGTCTGTAATTCCCTGGGTCATCCATTTTTCCCTTCTTGAAAATGGGTGTTATATTTCCCTTTTTCCAGTCATCGGGAACTTCACCTCACTGCCATGACTTCTCAAATGTGATGGCCAGAGGCTTAGCAACTTCATTCGCCAGCTCCTTCAGGACCCATGGATGGATTTCATCAGGTCCCATGGACTTCTGTACGTTCAGGTTTTTAAGATGGTGTCGAACCAGATCCTCTCCTACAGTGGGCACAAGGTCTTAATTCTCACAGTCCCCGTGTCTGCCTTCCAAGACTTGGGTGGTGTCGTCAGAGTATTTGCCAGTGAAGACTGAGGCAAAGAAGTCATTCAGAACCTCAGCCTTCTTCAAATCCTGTGTAGCTAGTTCTCCTGAGAGCTTCTTGAGGGGGTCTGTGTTCACCCTAGTCTGTTTTTTATTTGCTATGTACTTGTAGAATCCCTTCCTGTTATCCTTAATATCCCTAGCCAAGTTTAATTCTAACTGGGCCTTAGCTTTCCTAACCTGGTCCCTAGCTTCCTGGGCAACATCCCTGTACTCTTCCCAGGCCACCTGTCCTTGCTTCCACTTTTTCTAAGCCTCATTTTTCATTTGAATTTTCCTCATCAGCAGCTTATCCATCCAAGGAGGTCTCCTGGCCCTCCTGCTGCACTTCCTTCTAGCTAGGATGCAACACTCCTGAGCTTGCAGCAGGTGATCCTTGAATATCAACCAACAGCCTTGGGTTCCCTACTCTCTAGGGCTGTATCCCATGGAACCTTAATAAACAGGCTCCTGAAGATGCCAAAGTCTGCTCTCTTGAAGTCCAGGGCAATGAGCTTGCTGCACGTTCTTCTCACTGTCCTGAGGATCTCAAATTCAACCATCTCATGATCGCTGCATCCAAGGCTGCCCTAGAGCATCACATTTCCAACGAGCCCTTCCATCTTGGTGAGCACGAGGTCAAGCATGGCACCTCTCCTTGTCCGCTCCTCTATTACTTGCAGAAGGAAGTTGTCTTCCACACAATCGAGGAACCTCCTGGATTGCTTGTGCTGGGCCGTACCGTCCTTCCAACAGATGTCAGGGTGGTTGAAGTCACCCATGAGAACAAGGGGCTGTGAGCGTGAGGCTTTTCCTATCTGTCTATAGAGTGCTTCATTTTCAGGTTCCTCTCGATCAGGTGGTCTGTAATAGATCCCCACAGCAATGTCTCCCATAGCTATATTCCCTTTAACCCTGACCCACAAACTCTCTGTGGACTGCTCACCTGTCCCCAGACAGAGTTCCATACTCTCCAGCCTATCCCTAACATAAAGGACAACCCCCCCTCCCCGCCTGCTGGGCCTGATCCTCTCCTACAGTGGGCCCAAGGTCTTCATTCTCACAGTCCCTGCGTCTGCCTTCCACCTGTCTGACTTGGGTGGTATGGTGAGAGCCTTTGCCAGTGAAGACTGAGGCAAAGAAGTCATTCAGAATCTCAGCCTTCTCCAAATCCTGTGTAGCCAGTTCTCCTGATAGCTTCCGGAGGGGGCCCGCGTTGCCCCTAATCTGTCTGTTATTCACAAAGTACCTACAGAATCCCTTCCTGTTATCCTTAACTCCCCCTCTGCTCTGCCGGGCCTGTCTCTTCTAAAGAGTGTGTAAACTTCCATTCCAACACTGCAGTCATAGGAGCCATCCCACCATGTTTCTGTGATGCCTATTATATCATACCCCTGTAGACGTGCACACATCTCTAATTCCTCTTGTTTGTTCCCCATGCCATGGGCGTTTGTATAGAAGTATCCGAGCCGAGCTCCAACCGAAGCCGGCTCATTGGCTGGAGCAGCTGGGATATCTGCATTGCTCTAAGCATTTATTATAGGTGCTGGCAACTGACTGGGTGTGTTGGGATGGAATGATGCCCCCCTCCCCCAACACATCTAGTTTAGAGCCTCCTTGCCCAGTCTGGCAAGACTCCTACCGAAACTGCTCTTTCCCTCCTTTAGACCGAACTTCACCAGCCCCCAGTAGACCTGGCCTACTAAACTGAGTCCCATGTTCTAGGTACCCAGAGCCCTGACTATGGCACCACTGTTCTAACCATTTATTAACCTGGCCAATCCTCCTAGCCTTTTTAGGGTCCTCCCCTTTATCCTGGAGAATTGATGAAAAGACTATCTGAGCTTCAGAGCCCCTAACCACCTCTCCCAGGGCTCTGTACTCCTTCTTTATGTTCTCCGGGCTACTGTTACCTATATCACTAGCACCCACATGGATCACTAGAAGTGGGTAATTGTCATTGGGACTTACCAGAGTAGGCAGCCTCTCTGCATCATCCCTGATCCGAGCCCCTGGTAAGCAACACAGCTCCCTTGAGACTGGGTCAGGCTGACAGATGGGTGCCTCTGTGCCTTTCAAAGTAGAGCCCCCTATTACTAGGATCCCTCGCTTTTTCCTGGCAGCACCAGTAGAGATCTTCTTTAGCAGTACATCAGTTGGTTGTTCATGGTGCCAGCGTGTTTCCTCATTAGCCCCCTGCAGGACAGCAAAGCGGTTCTGGGTGGGGACAACAGATTTAGGAGGAAGCCCCTTGCTTTTAAGTGCCTTTTTCCTCCTTTTTCTGTTTGTTGCTTTTTTTTTTTGTTACTGTTTCCCAGCTTCCCAGGTTAACGGCCTCCTTCTTTCCTCCATGAGATAGAGGGGACGCTTGGGGCCCCTGCACAGTTTGGGCCTGGAGCAAGCATTCCTGCTTTCTCTCAGCTTCCCTGACATCTTGCAGCCTATTGACAGCGTCTCAGCTCAGCCACCTGCTGCAGGAGGACCTCCACCAGGGAGCACCAGGTGCAACATCATCAGCAACAGCAAATTCTGAAAGGAAGAGACAACAAGCGATTGTCTGGCTGACACTCACTGTTAAAAGAGCTAACTCCCACTTTCTCTAGCACAGGCAAAATAGGCACTGTCAGCCAAGGTAGTTATTTAATATGCATATGGCTGGTACTAACCCTGCTCTAGATCAGTTCATTCCATTTGTGAAAATCGCTTTTTCTTTAATATTAGGATTTAAGACTTACATAAGCAGAAGAGATAAATAAAACTTTTTATTTGCCTCCTCCCTTCCCTCAATACAGAGAAATGATTTATCAGAAGAAAAGGTATGCAAGCTTACTGGGATTTCCAGATAGATTTTGTTGGTTTTTTGCTTGGGTTATTTTATTATTATTATTATTATTATTATTATTATTATTATTATTATTATTATTATTATTATTACAGCTATCATGCTTTGCACAGACACGTACTGAAAACAGAGAGAAGGAAGTATAATGATGAAAAACTACCACTCTTCTCAATCAGATATACAGCAAGGATCCAGACTGACAAATGTAGGTTCTTCATGTGTAAACCATAGGTGGCTGGCTCTGGTACTCATTAGAAGTATCCAATTTAAGGTCTCTCCGTGCATTTTGAGTTTGCATAAATCTAACTGCCCTGTCCATATTGGCCAGATAGGAGCTCTTTCTTAAAAGTTACAGAGCTGATAGCAAAGAGTTCAATCTAATATACTTTGCCTTTTGTTGAAACTTCCTTAGTCAGAAAGACTGCTCACCATAATTCAGAGCAAGAGGATACACAGATTAATTCAGAGCAAGCAAATGGTCCTTTGGAAGGACCTACTGCCTTATTTTATGATTAAATTCTTTAATTCTGCACTGCACAATTTTGTTTGGGAGATATTTGGTTCTACTTTCCTACATGTAATACTTTATACTTGTCTTAAATGCTTATTGAATTTTATCATATTGATTTCTCTGGTCTATCAAGAACATTATGAATTCTAATCCTGTCCTCCAAAGTGCTTGCAAACATTTTCTTTGGATTTTCTAAGGAAACTTTATTCTATAATGAAAAGCATTAACGGAGATATTGACCTCTATCTCGTCCAGCACAGACCACCGCAAAACTCTCCTAATACAGTCTGAAAGTAAGTAATGAATCAGCAAAGTCACACGTCAGAAAGTAGTGGTTCCTAAGGCATCACATCTACAGCTTTCCCCACAGTTGACCAAGTCAGTTCTGATACTATGAAAACTAAATAAATAAATAAAAAAATTAATCTTTTGACTTGATTCTTCTTAATAAATTCACAATGGCCATTTGTTAACACCTTGTTATTCTATCCAATCAAATTCTGCTAATTTAAAATTGATTCAGCAATTAAACTCATGCTTTGCTTACAGCACCTCTTTAATCCAAGTCAATTCACAGGAAATGATGATATGCTCAAACCATCTTTCCATCAGGCAAATTTATTTGTGGAAATTACAACTGGGTATGTTATGCTAATTATTCCACTATTTTTAAGATTTAGAAGCAATACAAGCTATTAGCATGGCTACCTATTTTTAGACTTGTGTCTTCAGCACATTACATTAATTTTCATTGGTTAGAGCAAAACTTTTTTTTTTAATTAAAAGAAAGAGAGAAAGAGACAAAGAGACAGGGGTGAGTTTATTTCCAAGTACTTAAACTGTAGCCTACTGAATTCTCCTCATAGAAACAGCCTTCACTGACACATCTCTAGCCTGTTACTTGGCAACCTTGACACATTAGGTATTAGCTGCCATCAACGTCACTTTCTTACCTAAAATAAAAAAAAAACAAAACAGCAGAAATAAAATACACAGAGTCTTTAACAAAGACAAACCAAAGCTGGGCTCTGTCTTTCCAAACCAGCAAAATATTTTCTTTTTTGACAGCTCGTTCTGTCAAAGTCCATACTATTAACAGTTTTTCAAAACAGAGGAATACATCTCTGACATCAAGTCTATAAATGGAGAAATGATTACCAGCAGGCCTGATAGAGTTTTCTATTTTATGCTGTTGTTAATGCCCAGTAAGTTCTTTTTACCGTTGTCTTTTTCTGCACCTTCTTTTTCTTTGGAAGCACAAATGAAAAAGAGAAATTTCCAGACTGTCTATATCATACTGGTATGAAGAGCAGGCCACATATCAAAATTTAAATATGATAACATCTAAGAGACAGGGCTATATATTTTGTGCAATAAGGCTGAATTCTTAATTACTATAATGAGTATTTTTTGTGTACACAAGGGTCAGAAAAATAGTGAAATGTTTTATTCATTTAAATGAGCAAATATGCAGGTTATTATATGCAGTTTGATCTGTCCCAAGGATGGACCAAATACCAGTTGTCTTTTTAAGTGCAATATATGTCTCTGTGAAAGACATGAGAGATTCAGTTTCTAAACCATAAGAGAGAGTAAAACCCTCACTATAAATGTAATCATCAGATGAGGCACATCTGATTGAGGAAGACATATGAAGAGAGGCAAATCATCAGCTTTAGTTTAAAATAAGAGATTTGCTTATTATGCTCACAAACAAAATACATTATGAAAACTTCTTGCTTTGATTTGCTAAGAACCCTTCACTCCTGTTACAGCTTACAGTCTCACCACAAAAATATTTCACGTATCCATTTTCTTGACATTCACACAAAATGTATATATCACCTTCTTTTCCTTTTTGCTGACTTTCAGTAAAAGTAGATGAATTAAGCCTTGTGGAATGTACACAAGACATGACCTTTAGTTCAACCTCAGTTATGCTGTTTAAATAGCGGGTGTAGCTAGGATGCTTATTAACTTACATAGTGATTCAAATAAATTATATTACCATTTGAAGACACCTAAGGACTTTAAACATGCTGAAGCTCTAATTTATGTCATTTATTGCCAGAAAATTTACACCTTCTTTTCTCTATCCTAAGGAGTCTAAAAGGAGTTTACTTTTTTTTTTTTTTTTTTTTTGCACTAGAAAGATTTAGGAATCCTTTAATACAACTTTCAGGAGCTATACTACAGGAAAGTATTTAATAATTTAAATCTTCATATTTGATTTTCCCTATCCTATAGGGACTTTAATAATGCCTTGACTTGATATATACCGTATGTGTTTAGAAGAAGGTGGTGGCATAGAGAACAGCACATGGTTGCTTGCTGCTTTCCCCATGTCCTCACTGGTGAGGCTGTGTGACCTGGTGTAGCTCAGAGAAACTCACAGTCATCTCTGGCAGTTTTATGAATCTCCCTGAGTCTTTTAACTGCGTTATGAAATGGCAACTGGTCTGCGGGTGAGAGGCATAAGGGCAAAAAGGGTTGTACTAAAAAAGATGTAGGAAGAAGGTATGATGCAAATTTTTAACTAATGGTGGTACTGTGTGCAGAAACAGTTGTGAGGTTTAGAAGAAATATATTGGTAGAAGAAAAAGTGAGAATATCAAAACACTCAAAATAGAAGCTTTTATTCACTAAATTGATGCCCAGTTGTACCCAAAAAAGGATACTGCAATGGAGAGGGACAGCAAAGTTTTATAATTTGTGCACAGTAGAAGAATAGATGGAAACCCAAATACATGGGAAATGATTAAACAGAAAGATGAAGAAGTAGGACAAGTACAAAACTTTTCACAGCAAAAATTCAAGACAGCTAAGGGGTGTTTTGTTCAAAATAAACAACATAATTTTTTTGCCTATGGAAAAGAACTTTGGTTTGCCAGGATCTGTCCCTACACTTTGTTATCAGTTGAGCCAAACAAGGCACTTAGTTTACTATGACCTGCCATCCATTACAACATTGAATAAAAAGGTACAAAATCTACCACCATCAAAGTTTTGGTGAATGACAAAATGCATGATACAGAAATGTTGGCAGCGTTAACAGATGGCATGATATTGCTACCATATGTGATACAGAAGCATAAAGCTATGCTGAAGGAACAGATGCCTACTGAAATAATTGTAAGGTGTCAAAACCAAGGATGGATGTCTACAGATTTAATGACAGGATGGCTGAACATCATTTGGATCAGGAGACCAGGTGTGTGTTAAGAAAAAGAAGAATGCTTGTCCTAGATGCATTCAAAGGTCATCTAATACCAGCTGTGACAAAAGCTGCCAAGAGAATGAATATTGATCATGTGGTTATATCAAGAGGAATAACATGAAAACTCTATGAAGTAGTGAACATGCCCTTTAAAGACCATTTGAAGTCTCCATACTCAGAATGATTATTGGCAGGGAACATGCTCTAGCTTCTGCAGGAAAAACACATAGCAGTGCTAAACTGCCCTGTCATTATACGAAGAGACCATCAAATCAGATAAATCCAGAACCTGTAACAGTTTTTAAGAAATACTGTATTTTAGATGCCATGGATGGAACAGAGATTATAGAAGTTCAAAGAAGAACCGGAAAATAGTAAAGACACTAGAAATGTACATAGATGGAATGTAGTGAAGAGCATGAGAGAAATTCTGGAGTGTAAACACTGAAAAACAATATTAGTACAGCACATGAAAAGAAAACAGGTTAACTTCAGACCAACGTTGTGAATTATTTTTTTTTTAATTGCATTTGTGCAATAAGAACATTTTTATGTATAAAATTCATTTGAGGGTCAGTTTAAATTCAGTGCACTCTTCCTTTCTGGTTTTCAAGATACACTTTTTCATAGTAAGATAGATTAAGATGCTCTCTGCCTGCTGTCACTTGTACCCACTCCTGCACAGCAGTTGCAGTACTGTGACTTGTGCTGATAACAACACCCTGAACTGTACCACTGTAATGAGCTGGGTAATAAAACCAACATGAAGAAAACCAAAAGTTTCTGATGTTGAATTTGCAAGTAGTTATATCATCATAGTTGTGGCAGCCCTGGGACACACACTGGAAAAATCTGACAGCTTGGATCGAAGGAAAGGAATTTGTGAGCCGGTTTTACCACTATAGAAACACTAAATACCCATGTCCTTACTCAGTATTTTTTTTTTTAATATTTATCATATTCTAATAACAGTTTCAAGTTGCACATAAAGCACTGACTAATTATCTGACCAAAATTTTCCACTCCTCAGGAAATCCTTATACCATCCTCCTCAAAAAAAAAGGAAGAGTGGATTGGAATGAGAACAGATTGATCAAAAGCTATATAAGCAGCCTGGAAAAAGAGAACATAGGGAGATTATGGAAGACATCTTCAAGATAATGAGATTTTTGGCATGAAAAGGGTGGATAGAGGTAAAATCTTCACAACTCTGTGAAGACCACATTTGTAAGATTCAGGGAGACTCATAAAATTGTTAGCCAGTAGGATCCAAGTTAAAAAGAGAAAAAGATGTCTTTTCTTGAAACAGATTTTTTGCTAAGCTGTGGTCTGCCCATAAGAAGTTTAGAGGGGCTCGGGCAAGCTGCAGAAGAGATTGAAAAGATAAATAGACCTACCTAAATTAGGCTGAGGAATTCTGCCACATGAAAATAATTTGACATTTAGAGGATATTGCAGATGTATTTTTATATAAATTTGCCTGTTCCTAGTCTTCCCTAGACATCTGCTGAAGTTCACTGTTGGAGAAATAATGTTTAGGTTAGATTGACTTATGGTCTCAGCCACTGAAGCCATTCTCATATTCTTGTGCCTGACTCAAACCTATCATAGCCATTAAACTGTGATAGACTGTGAATCACATGGATCAGATACTGCTCTGACAAAAAGGTGTGTTGATCCTTCAGTGGTTGGGCATCATTGACACTGTGCTCAGTTATTCATCTAAGTATTCTTATTAAACTATTTATGAAATAGTAGAACTACCCTTCTTGTTGTCTGCAAGGATTGCTTGCTATGTGATAAGGACTATACAACTCCCATAGTTTTGCCCCGGAATATGGGGCGTGATTAGACCCACAGGAAACTGGAACCATCATCACTTCTAGTATATTCTGGTATATGCAATCACTATAGTCTGGCATATTCCTCAATTATTACAAGGCACACCTGGATTCTCATCATTTTTTGTTATACCTGTCAACACTTATCACATCACAGCTAGTAATAAGGCTAGGGTTCCATTACTGAAGGAAAAAAAGATGACCATTAAGACAAAGGAGTGGTCTGCCAGGTTATGGGAAATTCCAGGCTTCCACTAACCTTGCAGTGTATGCAAGCAGTACCCAGCACGAACAGACAAAAATTTTCTTTTCCAAAGCCTTATCCTTCCTGCCCACCCCTACTGATCAATGAATGCACACAGGCAGCTGCGATAACTGTCAGTTAAACCCTAAGATTAGTGTCATACTTAAAGATGTGCTGAAGTGCTTTTCTGGACCTGGGCCAGATGCTCAGCATCTTCCAAGATCAAGTTCATATTTATGAGTGCTTCATAAGAGAAGAAAATCATAAAATTGAATGGTTTTGTTCCCATAAAAAGGGAAATGTAATGCAGTCAGTGCAAAGTAACCATGTGTTAAGTACTTACAGAATATTTTTTCCTTTGTTAATTAAGCAAAAATTTCATCCGGGTGGGGCACTTCCTGGCAGCTGATGTTCAGGCGAGAGCCGTAAATTTTAATTGCCACTTAAATCTAGGGCATCTTATTGAACAAACAGGTGGAGCATATCCACTTTGAATGTATGCAAACAGCTTTATTTATCATAGACATGAGAATGAGTTTTCGGATTGATTAGCTCCTTTTCATTCCAAGCAGGTTGTGGCCAATTGCAGTAACTGCAGATTTTCTGCATTGAATGTTGACACAGTTTACACAGAAAACCAATTCAAAGATAACACTTAGAGCTTTAAAATCTGTACTAATGTGAAAGAAAAAAAACAACCAAGCAAGCATATTCCATTTATAACTCATGGAAATGGTAGTTATTAATTGAAATATGTAGCTGAATAGGAAAAGAATCTATTTAAGTGTGACAAGCAGCCGTTCGTGGGCTGACACTTTTTAAGATATAAGGGTTAGCTAGGAATTAGCTATTAAAGTACATTAAACCAGTTACCAAGCTACTTTCTGTGATCTGGAAAATGACTCAGTGTTTTATATATTTGTTTCTAACATGCAGAGAAAAGGAGAATGCATTTATGAAACGTTTTCAATATTATTCTAATAATGAACAGCAAGTAATTAAGAAAGCTTGCTTTTGTCTGAATCAGCTGCTATGAAAAGAATATCTTATGTAAGCAGCTCTCAGACAACATATTAGTTCACTGCATTTTCAGAGGTTTAGATCAGGTGGTAGGAGATGATATGTAATTTATTTCATCTATTTGGGTGTGCAATAGCAAGGCTGGAAAGCACTTTGGAGCTAAGTAAGAAGCTGTAAACTGGATGTAAGTCTCCATCCTTTTAGGATTAGTTTATACTTTTGATTCTCAATTATCAAAGCCCTTGATTCCATTATCAGCATGTTAATATGTTATTATTAACTGAATGTTTTGGTATTGTCTGGTTTGTGACTAAAGTCAGAAAACAAATTTGCAAAAATTTTTACTACTGTCTACAGTCTTTTTCTTCTGCATAAAGATTCATAATGTTTTTTTTTCCATATCCAGTATTTCTTCAAGAATAATTTTATGGGTACAAATGAGAGGCATAATGCTTGTTCACATTACCCAAGACTATTACAGGGCTGCTATTTTTTGAAAGGAAAGTGATATTCAATTTATGACCTTCAGGTCATTTTGAGTGGTTAAATCTATCAGTGGATTGGTTTTGAAGACAATGTTAGGATGAATGTGATCTTAAAAATCATCTCATTCCAACTTTGGTTGCTCAAAGACCCAAGCAAATATAGCACATACCAAACACTATTTATTTTAATTAACAAGTGCCTATCAACTGTGACTGTGGTATGCGGAACATAACTAATACAGCCTGTAAACATATTCTAACTTATGTCTACTTAAAATATAACCACACTTCTTATCTGTAGAACAAGAAACACAATAATTTTTTAGAAGGGTGGTACAGTGATATTCTTGAGTTACCAAAAGGAAACACTCCTATTTAGAGTACTTTGTCTTTGAAATGAGCTTGCAAATTACCTTCCCTCCATTCTCTATCCTCCCTAAAGTGTGAATTAAATTAGTTGTGTAGTATACTTTAATGGGATTTGTTTCTCTCTAAGGCCTTTTTTTGTCAGAGCCCATATTTGACAGTTCCCAAAGAGGAGGGATAAAAGCAGATCAAGAAGAGATATTAATATTTGTAGGATAAAATGACAAAAGCATTTATTTTTAAAAGAAAGAGGTGAACAAATCTGAATATTAGTTTTACACAAAAAGGAAGATGAAATGTTAGGAAACATTTCAGCAGTTGCAAGCTTTATAATCTGTTTCACATTTTTCACTTTAAAGCATCTTCATTCATTAAGGTAATTCCTAATTTTTCATTAAAAAATAAACACTGAGATCTTTAAAACTGTTACTAATCTGGGACAAAAATGTCTCCTCAAAAATCCTGAATATTTATTTCATTATTTATTAAAAAATAGAGAAGGTGTAATGAGAGCTATTCTGGTCTTTATTTTTAAGTCATTAAGTTTAGTTTTAAAAAGAAAATTTAAAACATTATATAGGTTACAATAATAGGTTAATAGTATCTATTGGAGTTCTATGTGAATGCACAACACAAAAAAAAGATTAAAAGTGAGTAAAAATATGGTATGATTAAAGCCAGCTATTACTGAAGGTCAGGAAAGGTAATTCAAAACAGGTGAGCTTAGAGATGGTTTTACTGATACCATATTTGAAGAATGTTTTCCACAGTATAAGACTGGGATAAAGATGCTCCCTTAGTGCTGCAAGGCCATCTGATGAAAATATCTTTTGGTTTCTAAAGCTAGTCTTCACATTAATGGACTAAGCCTGATATAGCACAGTCCTTCCAAAGCTTAAAAGAAGTGGTGAAAATTATTTGATAGAAAAGGTAGTGGTGGAAATATAGGACAAAATAATTAAAATCTGTAAAAAGTATTTCACCTCTCAGTAAAGTTGATATGCCTTGATTCTTTTAGACGACTTGGTGTTAACTTATGTTAGCTATCTAAAAATTGTCTAATTGAAAGTCCCGTTTCCCTGGAACATGGGAGAAAAAAGAGTTAGTGAGAAACATAACACCAGTATGAGTTACACTCTACTTTAAGACAGGAAACAACCCATCTTAGTCCTACCTCACTTCTTATTGCTGAAGGTGCTACAAGTTTTTACAGCTTCTGTCATATTATAAAATTGAATGTAAAATTGTCAATGTTCAAATTGCCTTTGTTACCTGTATCAGTTTCTACTGAGATAAAAGGATCTGACTGATCAGTTGAAATGATTAGAAATATCATCTTTTGCTGGCTCACACAGGTGGCTTCTAACATCTCCTCAGAGGAGTGTTTCATGCAAATTCATCCTTGTGTCTACATGATAGTACACTGTAACTTGTATCATCTATCATCACAGTATAAGACTAATTTGGAATTTGGCTCAATGCTCAGTATTTATGTTCTTTTCATCAATAGGTGGGTTTTGTTTTTGTTTTCCTGTTATGAATATTTATGTAGCGGGTTCTTTTTAAGATTTTTGACTTACTCTCTTTCATTAGAGGGTACGTGGCAGTCAAATAATGGAGGACATTTAGGTTGACCATGACTTTTTTTTAATGCTATAGCTTACGTTTCAGCCTCTCCCAGGTTTCAAACACCCATTGTCTCTTTCCATTGCATTAGTATGTAATTCTTGTCTCCAAAAGTTACCCTTTTAAGCTTGCCATTCTACTTTCCTTTACAAGAGCATTAGGTACTTGTAGGTCAACTTCCATTCCATTTTAGACACTTCTCAGGAGACACCTCTATTGACTACTTAGGTAACTAGTTTAGGACAGCATGACAAACTATTAGATTGTTAACCTTTCTTAATCTCTTTTTTTCTGGAAAGCTCAGTCTTTCTTTTTTTATTTCTCTTTCTTTTTCCAGTCATCTATGCATTTTTCCCACTTCTTTTAAAGATTAATTTCTCTTCAAGCTCCTTTTGTTTCGCTGCTCTTGATAATTGATTACCTTGAAAAGTATTGAGGTGCTTTATTTCCTGCTGTTTTGCTGCAACATATTTGGCATATGTTACCTTTTGGTTTTGCAGTGCTGCATTTAACATCTGTCTAAAGAAATATAGTGCTAGAAGTGTTAGTGCTAGAAGACAGAGACCTCAGATTCTCATTCATAAGAATGCTTTTTCTTATAATAGCATTACAGTGAAGTTGAATGGATATTACTTTTAATGATAAATTATTGTGAGAGGAGTTTTTATTATCTCATTTTTTTCTAGAACATCTACCTGAATTTTATATATGCAGAACTCTTTCAATAATGGAAGTCTAATGAAAAATAAAAATTATAATATTTGTTGAGAAATAATGTAGGGACATATTTAAACTATGCTGATATTAACATACCTATATGTTGATTTATTGAAGTGTTCATATGCTTGTTTAGTTATAGTACTAGGAATTTTTAGGCAAATAAAGTAAATAAACCCCTATTATTTCCACTAATTTTTATTATTTTTTAATAATCTCCTGGTAATACTTATTCTTACTATTACTGCAAATATGTGCATCACAAATCATGTTAAGAAAAGACAAAATATGTATAATAAAATTACAAATCTGTCAAAACAAGAACAAAAGTCATTAAATATTTCTAAGGCTCTGTAAAGCAATTTCTTTTTACTGCTTGATAATTGTCAGTTCCATGTTTCTTTTGGGATTATGGAAATTGCAATGCCTACAAATATAACAACAAATATTATTTATATTATCAGAAGATTGCAGCATTACCTGTTTGTAGGGTTGTTCAACTGTGATATGTAAGAATTAAAAACAAATCCTAATTAAATTTAAAAGTTATTATTGTCTGAGAAATTTCATCTAGTATGTTTCTGTTTGTAGTACATTTTTGGAAGATTTCAGCAAAATTCAGTCATTATCAGGTAGAGAAAGGTAAGCTTTAATGGTGTTAAGAATTTCTACGAATTTCTCTGACAAACTGAATCATTGTGTTTTAAGAAAGATATCTGGTGTTTGATAGCCTTTGTTCAGCAATATGTTACCCATTATAAAGGAGATGAAAGGGTGAGATAGAGATTAGAATGGCAGCTGCAGTTGCTGGTATTAATTCAGCCAAGACAGATGGATCCATGAAGAAGGAAAGCATAATGTGTCAGAGGTCCCACAGACACTGACAGTGAATAAAGAAACATGACCAAATGAACAAAAGCATGGACTAAACAGCCAGAAGAATCCCCGGCATGAGTTGGGTTGCTTTTAGGTTTCAAGAACAGAGAAAAGGCAAACTGATATTGGGATTAATAGGAAGCAAGAAGAAATTCTGTCTGAGCAAGGAAGCAGAAGTCTGCCAGGGAAACACTAGTAAGGAAAGGCGATCAAAAGAGATGATTAAGGAGGTGAGAGAATGAATGGGGAGTGGATCTGGAATGAGCAGCCTGAAGAAATTAACACTATAATACATATTCATTTAATGTAAGATTATGACAAATAATACATATAATAACACAAGGTTTAAGTACAATTTTTGGCAGTGTCTGACAAGTGCTACTCATTTAGAAAAAAAGAATGGAAGTTTCAACACTGGGTAACTATAGAGTGAGACTTGGAGAAATAATTAGGCTGATTTTTTTTTTTTTTTTTTAATTATTTTTAAGACAACCTTTAGTAGTAGCAAACTAGGTGGTCAAGCCTAAAGGTAAAAAACACAAACAAAAAAAACCCAAAACCCAAATACAAAACAAACAAAAAACATCACCAGAAAACTACAGCTCTGCGTATATGCTTCTTAAGTGTTTGATTATATAACAAGCAATGATGTTGCAGAGAGCCTTGTAGATTACCAGCAAATTCCAGAATTTCTTTACGTTGAAACAATGTTCCGAAAGTTCTTCTTATAAAGTGTTACCATGTTTTTATGTGAGCAGCATTTAAAGCAGTTGTGTTTGTCTTACACTAATATTACCCAGAACTGACTAGGTTTTTCTGCTGAAATGTTGGAAGGCGTAATCTCTCTGATGGAGAGCTTGTAATTCAAAGCCTCAGTCCTGTAAACAGCTCTTCAGGGATTTTTCTAGTATAAGGCTGAGGGGTCTCCCTCCCACCTCCTATAGCTGTTAAAGAGCATAAGAAATATAGTTAAAGATCACCTTCCTAACAGTCATGCACCAGCCTAAGCCTCTAATAGAGCTATTCGAGAAACAGCTTATAGAAACTTCAGAAACAGTTGGGTCAGCATTGTTCCTTGGGGAACCGTACAGATTTCTGGATGCCCAAAAGAAAAATTGCCTCTGATACTAGCTGGCAGTGCTTCAACAGAGGTAGCCTGAAACAACCCAGCTGTACTTAGCCACAGTAATAGAGTCCAATTTCAGTGCTATCAAATGCCCCTGAAACCAACAAGACTGGCTGACTTTGTCAATTCTGCAGCTAGGTTAGTTTGTGCCTAAGAAACAACAACTTCTTGAAATTTCTTCTCATAGTAAAAGAAATTAAATGCTGCAGCTGTGACAGGTAGTAAATGAAGAAAAGTTAAGTCAAAGGCATTTGTCAAATTGACTAAAAATTTCTTTGTGGGGAAGAACAAGACACAAGAAGAAATGACTTAAGAATACGGTAAAAAGTTTTTCAGTATTTCTTCTTTATAAATGAAAAACAAATGAAATAGCACTTATGGTTTTCTATTATAATGCATAAAATCTGTTCTCATTTTTATATTATATTTTTTAATATTTACACATCTTTTGCAAAGGAACCCAGAAACAGTAACGGTAAAAAGTGTTATTTATTCAGAAAAGTGAGAAATAAGCGCAACTGAGGTACAGACTTCTCATGGTGCTGCACTTGTTCACAGCCAGGTTCATAATTAAAGTCAACCAAAGTACAGGAGATCTCTCAGCTGTCCTTAAAGTTTTACAATTTAGTTTTCAGAAATTTTCACTTCTTAACCCCTTCCTGACAAATCAAATTGCTTTTTGGGTTAGCTTATGTAAAAATTCCCTCAGTTATCCTGAATCTGTGATGCTCTTTAATACTCTTACTAATCTGCGGCCTTAGAGTCTGTAATACTTTACTAAAATGAGACACTACTTGATCATTCTTCTGGATCTAATTTTCCTGATGGTGTAAATATGTGATTATCAGAAATAAGCAGACCTGCTTGTTTTTCTACATGTCATGTTATTGCCTCTTACACTTGTTAATTCTTTCTTATACTGAAGACTCCTTTGAAAGCTCCAGGACTAAATTTTACTAACCAAGAGCTAAACACACCATAGAATTACACTTTGCAATAGTCAAATTCTGCATTTTCTACCGATGTCACAAGGAAAGTTACTGGTTTCTGTTACAAAGCCACTGATCTGACATGATATCACTAGTGTTCACAGTGGCAGAGAATGAACAGATTTTTTTCCTTAGAAGAGATTTATAATGGAACCAGGGGTAATAATACACACTGGACTGAGATTAGTTTTTCAAGTTATATAGGAGAATATTAATCCTAGAAACCCTCAAAGAAACTTCAGAATTTCCAGTAAATCAGGAAGTTGAAGCTATTTACAAAGAATTATTATTCCTATTCCTACTCTTATTCCTATTACTCTACATATCAGAAGTACCAACTTCTTGTTTAGGATCAGCCCTAATAGAGCTGCTAGAAGCATTGTGCCTCTACCATCACCAAAGTCTCTGCTTGCCATTTTCAGACAACACAAATTGCATTCCCACCAGCAAACTTAATTGTTTGACAAATTTGTGGAGAGGACCAATGCAGTATTTTTGCAACTTCAAGAATTATAAATTTGGGAAGTCTGCACTACCAACCTGATTAAAACACTGATTTAGTGTTTTGGAACAGAAATGAGTAGGCTGATGATTTTAATGTACCCATACTAATGAATAGTGTGTTCAGATTATAGTATTTTCAAAATAGATAGAAAGTCAATAAGAGGTCGGCCTTTTAAGATTTCCTTTGGCTGAGAGACCACTTCCTAATTCTGTCCCTGACTTGAGGCATTTTGGCTTATATTTGATAAAGTTCTCAAGTGCCGAATAAAATCAAAATCTAAAGCTTCCATAATCTGCGCAAGACAGAAAGAGAAATAATTATGGAAACACACCAAAATCAGCAGATGGGAGAAATCCATGCCGTAATTCCCCCTCTCCTGGGCTGACTTAGAGCTGCTTTTCTTTTATCTCCTTCCTGGGATCTTACTGAGAAAGGAATGCATTCATTCTTCATTCTAGATGCTATAAATCATAGAATCATAGAATCATAGAATAATTAGGGTTGGAAAGGACCTTAAGATCATCTAGTTCCAACCCCCCTGCCATGGGCAGGGGCACCTTACGCTCAATCATATCACCCAAGGCCTCGTCCAGCCTGGTCTTGAACACTGCCAGGGATGGAGCATTCAAAACCTCCATGGGCAACCTATTCCAGTGCCTCACCATAATATTTGAAAATAGATTTGAAATATTTGAAATAGAATAAATATTTGAAATAGATTGCCTTAAAGTAAAACACTTTAAAAGAAATTATAAGCAGATTTGGGAGGGATGTTTCAGAGGAGGCTATGCCTTTTTGAACAAAAAAAATCCCCAACCAAACAAAAAAAACCACAAAAAATAAACAATGACAAAAGCAATACCAGCAACTGCCACCCAACTTTAAAGTACATGTCCATTTCCTGAGATCTGCAAAAAAAGCCAACAGCATGTATCAAACTGAAATGTGCTTGATAGATTTGTCAGATTTCATTGAGACTGATCAGAAATTAATATTGTTGGAAGTTGACTCACCTTACTGAAGTACTGTTCTGTTCTATACCGGACAAAAAATTTTCATTCTGTACAGTTATAAACTCTAGGAGTGATCCCATAAGTCAAAATAGAACCTTAAGCTAAAGGAAAGTAAAAGCCAACTTCATCTTTTGGAAGAAAGTTAATAAATTAAGACTTCTTTTAAAGAAAGCAATTACAGGCACATTGAGTTCTGTTGTTTGTTTCAATGTCACTGTATTTCTACTGCTAAAACACTATGATATGCATTTTCAGCGTACACTGCTAGAGAGAAACCAAACGTAATTTGAGATGCACCATGCGAAAACTCTATTGTGTTTCACTTGTTGATGCTACATAAGAACTTGCACGTTCATTGTTTTAATCAGTTCTTGCTCAGCTATTGCATGCATTAGTGGTTTGCTTCTCTAGGATTCCAAACTTGTCTATTATGTTGATTTAAAGTGCAAATCTACAAATTGAAGGATCTCATCTAGAGGCATATTATAAAATAATTTCAGTACACAACCTGTAAAATTCTGAAGACATTCACTGTTTTTCTGCTCACATGCCCTTTGTGTTGGTTTTCATTTAACCATGTAAACAATTTCTTATGACAGGAAGACAGAAGACTGTGGGAAAAGCGTCTGAAATTCTTAGTTATGGCAGCATGAAGATTCCATGCTGCTCTGTGCCCATGCTGTTCTCTGCCCACTGTTTCTCAGGCTTATCAGTACAATCTCATTAGGTTTTTATTCCCCTCCATATGTCTGTTTTAGTCAATGATTCTCTTTCCATTCATCCTTAGGTTATTAACTCTTTAGAACAGCCAGCATCCTTTGTCCTTTCCCTTCTGCAGCATTTAATTTATGAGTTGCTGCTAAGACTCAACTACATCATAGCAGAACTTTTCAGATGAGTTACTCATACTGCGTGACATAATATACTAAATGCAAACTCCTGCAAGTAGAAGGAAGGAAAAGTATGCTTTCTTTAAGGAAGAATTTAGGATTTAGTTCAATCTTTCTTATGCATTTTAAGGGTTGGGAAAAAAAGAGAGAAATAGTCATCTAGTGTTATTAAGTGTTTTATACATATACCTGATAAAAAATCTTGGTCATCATAGCGCTTACAATGTTACAGCTAAGTGGGTTAGCAAAATAACATATATTTCTTACCTCTCAGTGGCCTCATTTTATGTTCTGGCATGTGTCTTTGTGAAGTGTCAAAATCTCAGCTCACTGCACACAGGCTGATGGTAGTCACTACATCTTCAGATGTTCCAAATGTATAGAAAAAAGAGAAAATAGTTTGAATGTGTCAGCCTAGTCATAAGAGTAGAACTACAGCAAGACTTTGCAAGGTCACAAGCTTTTTAAACTTCAGTCTGAATTACAAAAGCTATCACAGTATCTTAGGAAAAAACTACTGTTACTTTGAGTTATCTATACATACACATTTTAAAGTGTCAGAAAGACATTTCTTTGTCAGGGTTGACATTACTACATTCAAACAGATTCTGTCCCAGGGAAAGTCACTAAGGACACATCCAACAGACTATTTCTTTAGTAATGCATTGTAAAGACTTTGAACAAAGGAAACACACTGTGATGTGATTGCTAATTTCTGCTATTAAAATCCATTTTTATATATGTATAATGGCTTAAACCAAGACTGTTGGCTGGGGTTTGGATTACCTCTTCATTTTTATGACTGGAAGCTACCAAATGCAAGCAGATAAATAAGGTGAAAAGTGAGGTGGCTCCCATTCATTTTAGCTAGCTCATACATCTGTTTGATGACTTCATAACAACAGTGGCTACAAGACTGTGAACCACAGGGTCTGCCATTTTCAGCAATTGTTTGTTGGTTTGTTTTTTTTTTACTTCTGCAGGTACAGAAGATATTGCTTTGGTCAGCATTATCTCCTAAGGTTTTCTGTTTTGGTTTTCTGTTGATTTATAGTGTAAATCCTTCCATATGGGTCTCCTAAAGGTAATGACTGAGCAGAAAAGCCTCCTGTGTCACTGAGTTAAAGACAAGGACATACAATCCTTAAAACTATCAGATTTTCATTGTAGAATGTTTCTCCCTTTCCCTCTATACTTTCAAGATTTCATTGTTATGAGAAACCTACAGGTACACTGTTTAAGCTTATGGTATACTGAGTTTCCTCTTTGTTTCTCACCCTTATCTAGTTTCATCTGCCTAATTTTTAGTGTACTTTTAAAACACTCCTCTTTATGCCCCCTCTCCCCATTATGCACAATATCAATATAATTTGATTGATAAATATATACATTAATCTCTAATGCCGTCAGAGTGGCCAGCTTTGGAAACACGCCTTATGAGTTAATCTAAGGTCAGCAGGCAGTAGTTTTCTGAGCATTTTCCACCTCAGATTAGAATCAATTTCTTGACTAAATAATTATGCAGCTAAGCTGCCATTGTCAAACAGAAGTAAAATGTGAGAATGAAGGTCACCACTCTGGAGAACATCTTTTACATGGTGATTAGACAGACAAGATCAAGAAATAACCAGCTATGACAGATAGGGTGGCCTTAGTAGGCATACTGGAAGTGAGTGATCCCTATGTTGAGGCCTATACCTGCCAGAAGGACAAAATCAAAGTGGAGCCTCTGCATCACTTTTCAAATTGAATCAGGCATTGAGAGAGGGGAGCCAAAAGCTTGCTCTTTTTGAAATCTAAGGGGCAAACAATGAACATTCATTAACTATATGGCTGGTTTGGAAATCTGAAACAAAATATGCTACCATAACTTTAGTAACATTATGAAAGTATGCAGGAAATGGTCAAATTTGCATACAGTGAAACTGAAACTTGAAATAAATCTGACAGTAAATGATTTTTTCTTCATAGACACCAACAATTAGCATATTGAGAGAATAGCTGAGTCCAAACAGTTTATCTACTTTTAAATACATTTTCTTTCTGCCTTAAAAAAACATTTTCTTTAATAATCTTGACTTTATTTAATTTCATTGGCAATTTTAGAAACATTATAAAAGACTGCCTTTAGGTGATACAGGAAAGCCTTCTGAGAGTTTGTCAGACCACTACTTAGTTTTTCCAACACACTGAGAATCAGGTAGCTCCTAGCTCTTGCTTTTGTGGGAATAAAAATACCACAGTGAAATATGATTTCTCAACAAAGCAACACGTGAAGTGTAAAAAAAACCTCACCTTTCCTAGCTTTTTATGACTTTGGGCATTTAATTGAAAACTGCTTAGTTAGTCAAAGCAAAAAATATACATTTGCATTTTTAAAAAGTGTAGAGGAACAATAAAATTTCCAGCTACACCTTGCCAATCAAACCAGCGACTTTAAAAGAGTCCATTCTCTATCTCTGCCTTTTGCTCTTAGTTAATTAAGATTAGTGCCATTATAAAATATAGGGGAAAAAGATCTAAAAATCAGTTATATATTTTAATATCTTTTTATATATATCCCAACAGTAGATTGCTAGACTCCTAAGGCTTTATTCTAATGTCACACAGTAAATCACATTCTGTCATCCTTGGGTGCAGATGAAGGGTGCATCTTTCTTTGCAAAAAACAAAATAGTATTAAGTACATAATTTCTCATCTATATCTTGAAAGCACTACTTAAACTTTTATTTACATTTCTCTCTGTCCTATTTTTACTTTCAAATTTCATTTATATGTAGGTGTTCTCATTTCTTAACATCCTAACCTTTTTTTATATCCTTTAAAAATGTACTTCTCTGCTACTTGCATGACTATCTCTTATGGTTCTTCAAATTTGCAGTAATTGAAAAGTTCCTGAAGTATATTAGGTTTCTTATTTGAGTTCACATTAATGACTAATGATTTTGCCACTTCAAACATTTCCTTTTTAAATTCATTCTTTTCATATAGAAGAACTTCAACTTCCTTGCAAAGGATCTATTTTATAACTGTTATTTCCTCTATTAGGTGGAAAATGATCCTATGAAATGAGAGGTTTTTTAAGCAAACTTTAGTACAAGCCATAAATTATAACTGTAGAAAAGATTTTGTTACTTTGCTTTGGATCTACACAGATGGATCACACCTCATAAATCATAAGAATTTTTCTCACAGTAGTTTTTTTTTGTTTGTTTTTGTTTTCTTTTTTTTTTTTTTTTCACTGCAGGATCCAGTTGCTGCAGAAATCATTCCATGATCACAAAAAAAGCTAAAAAAAACGAGGAGGGAAATATAAAATGAATATGTTGTCTGAAAGAAATTGTACACTTAGGTGCATTAAACACAAGTTTGTTATGCAAACAGCTAGGAAAACCTGCTCCTGAAATATATAAATAGATATCATGCATCATAATGCAGATTTCCTAATTTGCAGCATGATAGACCTGCTTAATAAACCTAGGCATATATGACAGATGTTGCTATGCACTGTCCTTGAGTTATATGATGGACAAATTCCCTAAGCAAGGCATATATATGTCATGTCTGCTAGAGGGGAATATACCCCTGTAGCTTGCTCCAGGTAAGGAAGAAAACAGATTCAAAAAGAAATTTGCATTTTTGTTTCTTCATTTCAGATTTTTAATGTTATGTACTTGTCAGGAAAACCTGATTTTGTGAGGCTTTGATATTAGAAAAGTGTACCTAAATATGTATTTGTTTGTTGGGTTTGGTATTGTTTTTTTAAATTATTGCAGTATATTCTGCTGTATTTTTGATGATATAAAGTGCACTTAATCTTCACATAAACTGTTTTCATATATACTCACTTTAGAAACTGACTTCTAGGTTTCCTCTTCATCACTTTGGATATTATTTATTAGTTAGTGGAATCAATAATGGCAATCACAGTTTTAACCTTCCTAATAATTACATTGATATAAAAATATGTCAGTGAAAAAAGACTAGACACAATTACTAAAAATATTTTTAGTAGTATTAGGTAGTTGTTCAGGTCCTGTTTTCAGATTATCCTTCTTTATCCAGAAAAACAAACTTTCTATTTCATATATCTGACAGTTGACAATTATAATGCTGTATATCATCATGATCAACACAAATTCCATAGAGTAGGTCTTGTTAAATAGTAGTTTATAGAAGAAAAAGTAATTGCACTACATATGAAAAATATAAGCAATTATTCTACATATTTCCCAGGTCCTCTTACCTTGATTAACCACTGGAAAAATGGAAAAGTAGTTTGCAACACAGACTCAATTCCAGCACATAGATACAACATGCAATACAGCATTAACTTAATATAACCCTTTAAGTATTTTTGTACATCTCTTTCTAATTTTCTAATATATTTTTAGAGGACATACTTAATTGCTTCTGGAGCAATTCCTGAACTTGTTTTCAGTCATAACATTAATTTTTATTTTTTTTCCCTCATATTGTAGAGATAACATACTTCTAAAAGAACTTTATTCTAAATTTGCTTTATGTAAATAAACTGAAAGGCTTCTTATTAGACTATTTTGCTGAATCACAAAGTTTATTACACACAAATTTTGCCTGTCTTCTTGATCTTTAACAGTTTTATAGATATGTACTATGTCTCTTTAATAGACCTGTGGAGTCTGGGATATTTCTGAGATGAAGGCTTTCACAGCAAGCTGATGAATACCCAGGAAAAAGGCATTTGTCAACTTTATTTCCTTTTGTTAGCACCATGCAACTTAAATGATGCTCTCTTAGTAACTCAAAAGAACAAAAAAAAGGGGAATAATTCTAAAAAAACCACAAGCTGTTTTAAGCGATATTTCCAGCTCTTAAGACCCTTTTGATGGAAAAAAAATGGGTATTTTATGAGATAAATTAAACTTAATTAGGATATAATTTGGGGGATTGCCATATAGTATCAATAGATTCCTGGAAATCTACTACTTTCCCTTAAAATAGATACACATGTCAGGTACTCATAGTTAAATCCTTATCATTCCACTCTGAAGTGTATCCATACCAATTAACCACCTAGAGTTGACGGACAATGGCTTCATCACATGACTGATTATGGGTATCTCAAGGACAGACATTCCATAAGAAGCATGGGTATATCTTGTTTACGTATTAGAGAAAATTTTCCCACCCACATCACAGAATCCATCTTTTCAGACTTTAAGAATATTCCCCATTTCAGTGAAGGTCTTTTTGGTCACAGAAGGTGTTCACAATATCGTTAGTCTTCCTGAATTAAATACCTACTAAAAAAATAAAACAAAACCACTTTCAGTCATTGCAGCTGTCTTTATATGTATCTGAAACCTGGAAAGAATTTCAGTATGCTGTAACTCAGCAGTCAAGGTTGGGATAAAATAAAAAGATGGAAAGAAATTATTCCTTTAAATGGCATTTCCATTCTTCAAAACTTTAAGAATTTGGGGAAGGGGATGTTTTTTCCCTGGAAATGACAACAGAATTTGACAGGATATCCTTTCACTTGGACTCCTAACCTGGCTGGAAAAGACTGAACAGTTTGAAGATAGTTCATTGTAGTTTTGAGCCCTTGTAAGTCTTCCCTGGTTGAGAAAACTTGGACAATTGTGGCCATAACTTGTTTTCAGAGCTGAACACAAAGTAAACATGCTTTTGTCTTCAGCTACCCTAGCCATTCCTTGAATCAATCAACAAGGCAATAGGCTGAATTAGAATTCAAGTCCACTTCCAGAGGCTCTTTCCCTGAGCATCAATCCCCATCTCTTCAATGTTATACATAAGACTAAGCATAGACTGGCAGCAGTGAACCTGTTTTGGTAGCTTAACACGAATTGAACAGCTTGGATATGATTTCAGAATGGGAAATTATTTTTATAACTATGCTTTCACCTATATTTTCATGTCTACAGTGGCAGTGCAGAATGAGCCTTTGCCTATAAAATCATATAATTTCTCTAAACCTACAATTTTTTACACAATCTTTATACTCAATACTCACTTTGCTTTTTGTAAATAACACTGTTATTGATTTCTAGGACTGTAAAAATATCAGGATATTGGTTTTTTGTTTGTTTGTTTTTTCTTCCCAACAGGCCTACTGGGAACACTGTATTTTAGCATTTACATTCTGTTCCATGTTGTAGTATAGCTGGTGACTTTCCATAGAAAATTACTTTCTGCGCTTAGGGGAAGAGGTAGGTCAGATGCATTTCAGCAAAACAAGAGCTTAGAGAAAGAAATTGTGTAGGGTCAGAAATGAAAACGCTGTAATCAGCAGACTGTGCTGCTGTACCTCTGACCTGTGCTAAACTTCTTCCCAGCACCCAATAGAAATTTCTGCACCCTAAAAGGTTTGCTCTCCAGAACTGCTATTTTTCACTTTAACTATTGTAATTTAGGGGCTTTTTTTTACTGAAAGTAAAAAGGAAAGTGCTACTTAATGCTTTAATATGTAGCACTTTCCAAGCTGTACTTTGAAAATGTAAAGCTAGCTAGACAAAATTCCTCTTTTTTATGAGTTTGGCCTATATCAGCAACCTTGACTTAGAGTTTTCAGAACTGATCATTAAAAAGCCAGCATCAGAGGTGCACAGATCATGAACAGAACCATGCATACATACTTGAAACGTTAGTGTAATTTTTCACAATGATCAAAAATACAACGGAGTCACTTTTAAATATATTTAAAGTCCAAGACTGCCACTTTTTAAGCTATGTGCTGAAATGCTCTACTCTACCAACTACTGGCTGCTGTATTAGCACTAGTTATGCTACTGCAGAAAGCACTTACAAATACTGATTAAGGCACTGCTGTACACTTCCCTACAACTACAATACTTCTAAGAGTGAGATGTGTCCCTGCAGGAGCTATAATAAATCATCTATTCAAACGAACGGACTATCAGGACATGTCAGCTATATTTGCATTTTTCAGCATCAAGGATCTTTTCATTAACTTGTGTTCATAGTACAGATGTTAAAATACATTTTTCATCTGCTATTATACAGATTTAGCTTTGGATCAGGATTTAGAAAAAGGTGTTTAAACTGTCATCACCCTAAATAAATCTAACACCCAACAGAAAGCATGCAGTAAGGGTGAAGAATGACATGATTCTCTCAGGAACTCTCCAACAGAACTAAAATACATTCCTATCTGAAGATTATTCCAGTCTTGAAAAAAACAAATCTTACTTGCTTGGATGAAACTTTGGAACTTCCAGGACAAGATAAGCTTTTAAGATGAGTTAATCTAAAACCTACCCTTTACTATATAAGCTTTCAGAAAGCTGTCAAAGTTTATAGCTTGTAGAAATAGAACATAGAAAGACTTCCATTAACATATCCAGCAGAGAGCAAATTGAGTGACCCAAATACCATCACAAGGGCAAACGCTGACAAATGCTTTCTGGTTCTCTGTACTTTGATAGGGGACAAATATAATGTTCTGTATCCCTCTTGTCCATCTACATCTTTCCTGAGCAAAAAACATACCTATTTGAGGCAACTATTGTGTTTATACTTCCTTGAAGGGAAGAGGACAGTTAGTGACACCGCTGTCATTCCATCCTAATCTCTAGCTTTACATTAATTGACCTTTCTGTGATACAGTAGTTGCCATAGTAAAACTATCCGAATCCCTGATGTTACCTGCTTCCTTTTCTGTAAATCCTTCCTTTCCCTTCCCTACAGAATATCACCAATCTCTGATTTTTGCTTTGCCTTTAAAAATAGAAAAACAGAACATCAATGACAAAAACTCTTGGTTCAGTTATAAGTTTTGGGCAAGTTGTCACATGCAAGGTGCTACATACTGTAGCTTCTGGAGCTGCTCTTGTCTATTTATGAGATGCAAACAGTATCTCCCATCACATATGTTGTTACTTGCAGGTAATTTTTTGACAGGTTTATTGCTTCCCACAAATAAGTGAAGATTTCCATAGTGACATTTAAACTATCACACAGAATATCTGACAGGGAGGCTTAGCACAGAAGTTAACACCAATGTTGGCAATATTCAGGCTGATAGCAAAAGTAAGCAATTTTATTTATTTAATTTACCTTTATCTGTTTCTGTCCACAACACTGAGCTGAGATGCTTTAGAGAACTGAACTTCTCTGTAAGCCGTTCTCATCAGTGACTATTCTCTCAAACTGTGAATTACTTTTTTAATGTGAGAGTCCTATTTGAAGCTGCAACAATGTTTAAACTACTTAGAATGAAATCAAGACGGATTGAAGAAGCCAATACTTATAAATTTGGCAAAATGATGTAAACATAGTCACTCTTTTTCAGTTTATTCCTACTCTGATCAGTATACGTCAAAAATGTGGATGAGAAAATTTATAGACTTTACATGAGGGTTAACTGTAATCAGGTCTTCAGACTGGAAGGCATAGTATGGTTAACTTTTTATCAGCATTCAGAATGTCATAATTGACTTATCTATTTATATCTGTGTGCCTGGAAGTTTTAAATAATCGTAAACCCTATTTTAAATCTCAAAAACATCTGCAAAGTGGTAAACTGTTATATTAAGTCCACCTTACCTTTATAACATGCAATATGTATATAACATGATTTCAAAACTAAGGTTTAAGTGTCATACACATAGGAGTGTGAATGACATTATTTTATTTAAAATGTCACTATTTCCAGTGACATTATTATTACAACTGTAATGTCTCCCTGGGACTGAAAATATGTTAAGCAAGTAAATCTGAAATTAAGGAAAAAGCAAGTGTAAATAGTAAAAACGAAGCAGTGTGGTAAATATATTTTTTATTGTGTATTTTAAGAAAAGAATTCAATGTTTGAGGAATGCATAATACAGAGATAAGGATTGCATTTTTGTAAGGAAGACCTATGCAAAATTAGGCTGAGTATAAGCTGAGAAGGCCGTAGTTTATAGAAGGGTGCAGAGAATGATTTGAATAGAAATATTAATTTAAGGTCTCTGTTTAGAAATTTCAACCTCAAATATTGCTATGTATAGTAGAAGATGGACAAATTTGATGAGGCAGGTAGAAAAAACCACTGTGATATTTTAAGAGATTATCTTCTGCCATCCTATTCATACCCTGTTGCTCTGTTATTACCTACATGTAAGGTGAGTGGTGTTAGTCTGAACAGATACTAGAAGTGTTTTGATGCAACTTGGCCAACTGTGCATGCTAGCAGAACTGAATGTTTGTAAACCTTTTTCCAGCTGAGTAGTGCTACCAGTAACCTCCAAATGAGGGGAATACCCAAACAAACTGTGGCTAATTAGTACATTTTATTGACACTGGATATTCTTTTGTGGATCAAAGCTTTCTGAGTTTACAAGAAATTTATTAATAAATAAAGATGAAAATGTTATTGTTTAAAATGTGGATCGGTAAATTTGAAAAACAGCTTTTCCTGAGTAGTTTTCTGGATTAACTGAGAAAGTGCACACCTTTAAAAACAACTAAGACATGCACCCTTACTTTATTCAGAGAACTACTATGAAAGGAAAGACAGTACAAGAAAGAAAAGTACAATACAAAATATGTTCATGAGCATGGAATAATTTTCACTGCTTATGATTTTTAATTAAGCTGTTTGTTCCCAGTTAAGTTTGTTTTTTTTTTTATTCATCTGCATTGTTTGTAAATCTTTATCTTTTTTCTGTTCTCTTTGCATTTAACTTTTAAGAACTTTTTTATTTTTCCCCCCATATTTTCCGCCTTGCTTAGTCATGAAAGTTTGATACTGAAAATCATTTCAATCATTTAAAATGTATGTTCCAGGTATTGTAACATGGATTGAAATATAGCATTCAAATTTGCACAGGGAGAAACTATTAAACTCAGCAAACTACTTATAGTAATGCCATAATTTTTTTCCAACTAGTAGTAGGGAGGAAAATTTTCCTACCTGTTCCGTACCTTAATTTTTTATTTCAACCAGAAAAATTTAAGCACTGATTGAAGACTCTAATGCTCCAATGTAGGTGATACAGGTTACACATAGGTTTGATGGCTAAGAAACATTCTCTGAAAAACTTAATTTTGAAAAATGATATATTATTCCTTCTTTTACCTTCTTTTCCCTTTCTTCTATGGTATTTTTCCAGTATATCATTTCGTAGTAATCTGCAGCAAAATCAGAGTTATCCTATTAATAGTGGGCAACACAGACTGGAAAACCCAGCAGGTTGAACAGTGACATAGGAAAATTAAAGAACAAATCAAGCATTCCAATGCACAGATACTTGCCATCACCTTAATGTTTCTGTTACTTCTGCAAAAGGGAACTAAATCTTCAGATGAAGGACTTGTTCACTACACATTTCTTCCAGTCATGTTGAAAAAACTATGAGTTTGTAACTTCCAAGCTCAAGACCATACGACAAATTAAGTGGGCATAATCAAACAGATATTTAGTTGGACATTTTTGTAAGTATTAATTTAGATATATAATTTATCTACATAAATAATATAGCATATAATGCATATATACAATCTACATATATAAAAGAATATATTTATTACTATATATACATATAGTTTGATACTATATATATGTATAATACTATTGTGAAATCTGCTGACATCTGCTACCCTACTGGTTAGGGCTGAATTTCTTTCTGTATTATTCCGTATTGCTTTCAAATAAAAAGCCCATGAAGAAATTTTAGAGCTTTTTATGCATTATAATCTTTATGTTTAGAAGAATTTGTACAACGAATCAGGAAAATATCTATAGGAGTTAGCATTATCTATTCATTATTTATTGGTATAGTTTTTTTTAACTATAACATATATTTATTAAATTAATTTTTCTTTTTCCTGGTCATGTACCATGTATCCTTTGATTCCTGCTCGGAGTAAACTGATTACAGCTGAACTCCACTTCCATTTGGTTGTTTGGAAAATAACAGGAAAATAACAACTTTGTAGACCACCAAACATCTACCAAAAGTATGGCTATATTTTCTTCACCCAGAAGAATATAAGGAATTTTAAGACTTTTGACCAACTTAGACTTAGTTACAAATTAATTTTAAAAATTTATTGTGCTTATGTGCATGTAGTGAATAAATCAAGAACAATTATTTCACAGTATTCAATTATTTCACAGCATTCAAGAATACACAAGTATGTAATGTTACACCACTCCTATTTAATATTTTTGAAAGACCAATAAAATCCCTTCCCAGTTCATGTCAAAACAGAAGCTAATCATGTTTAGGTACATATGGAATAAAATAAATTTTGTTTCTAATTTTACATACTCTTTGCAGAACCAGGGCTTTGATTTTTAGGGTTAAAAACAAGAGCCTATTGAATCAAAGGAGGGACAACAGATTCTAGCAGACATGAGTGATCTTCAAGTACTGGGATAAGGAAGAAAATTAGAGAGCAGAGAACGAGGGTAGTTTGTAATACCGGCAGAAAAGGGGTAGCAAAATGCATAGAAACAGATCTCTTGCTGTGCTACTTATACAAAAAAATAGGCCCAAAAATTAGACTTTAATCAAAATGGTCTCAATACTACATATGAGCAAATTGTAAGCAAATGGAAATTACTGAGAAATTTTCAAACTGATGAGGACTTTGGCTTGTTAACAGAAAATAAAAATTGCATTATCAAGTAATACCAAAGCTCTTTTGCCCATTAATCTGCCTAATATTTTCTAAAATATCTGCTATTATTTCAAAATGGAGAAAAACATAGATTCTTACCTTCCCTCCAGTACTGTTTATGATAGGTTTGTAAGGCTCTCTACAGGTCAAGATTTCATTTAGATCATCATGTTTGACAGTCACTGACAGGGTTTCATTCTTATTTGTGGCTTTGCCTACCTGCCTTTTAATCTTTATACATTCTGACCTGTACTGCATCCTAAGGCAATGAGCCTTGCAAATTGACTTTGTGTTATGTGAAACAATATTTCCATTTGTTTTAACTTTACTACTTATTTCATACATTTTACTATGCAAAACTGCCTTCCTTCTTTCCTCACTCATTGCAGTATTGGAGGAGCATGATTATTTTAGTGTGTTTTTTTTTAATTTATTTTATTTCTATCAACTCTTACATATAGCAAGAATTATCTTTGCAGATCAAAGATATTGCTCAGGTTTATTACCAAGCTCATACACAGTGGAACCTAAAATTTTCAGATAATTATGCCTTTTTATAGGAACATTGATTTCTGATAAATATTTATGTCACTGATGTTAGAAGCATAATGCATGAATTCCTGGATGTTGTGGCGAAGATTAGCAACGTATTATTTGGGGCTCTTCCTATAATTTTCAACAAGAATAAGCATACTGAAAAACCTATTTATATTGGTGTAAAGTGTCACATATAAACAATTTGTAAGCACTGGCTTGAATCCTTATAGACCATATCCAGCTGAACATGTTAAATTAAAAGTATTGGGAGATACACATTTCTGTACCACAACAATTCTTCAAAGTTGTTTTATTCCCAGAGGCATCACTGTTCAAGTGATAGCTGAAACCATTTACAAGATGCTAAAAAAATAATCATTAGAATGAAAATATTCATCTTCCGTCTGGACTGACAAGTACCCTTGGGGTAAAACATTCCCCAGCCTTTAAAGGCACTTACAATAAAGTTTTGTTGACCGTAGTGTTCCAATGCAGCATGTTACATATGATTTGGGTCCAGGGTACAATTATCACTTAAACAAATAAATATTCAGTCTTCTGGTTTATATATCTCTGTGTGTGTGTGTGTAACAAACCAAAGAATAACACAAATATTCATCTTCAGTGGGTTTTGTGGGTGAATGGAGGAATGAGTGCATTTATTGACAGACACAGATACATATTTGACAATTTCTGTGTAAAAATGTGGATGTCTGTATATATTATAATGAACTCATATTTTTAAAGCAGAAACACAGATTTATAACAAGAAATAGAAATATTTCATCTTAGGGTTCAGTACCACAAATATCCTTTTATTATACTAACTGAAACATTCTTTTGTCACAGAGTGCATATTTGTAGTTGAAAATTATGTTCCTTTAAAAGAAAGAGACCACTTCTAACAATATTAAACAGTCTGAATGCAGGTGAGAATATACTCACCCTCACTCCTCCTCTAAAAGAAAAAAGAAAATTCCCCCAAGAAAACAAAAACATGTCATAAAATAAGCACTCAGTAAAACAAAATAAAATGAGAGTGAAATGTCTGCCGTGGGATGAAAGAGCCAGTGTAATGGTAGTTAAAGCACAATATGTTTAAGCCTGGGGATGCAGTGAAGTGCAGATATGTCACTCCTGGAATAGAAGCAAACTAATAGTTGTACTATACTGTCATAGCTGCAAGATTTTTAGAAGCAGGTGAGAGCACGTCAGCTCTTATGGGCAATCCAAGGTCTCATATCATAGTCTCTAGCTGATCTCTTCTTTAGATTAAGAGCACTCTTGCTACAAGTTCTGTTAAGTATTGCAAATGTAGGCTTTACTTTAATAATTAAGAAACATAATTTGTGAAGTTTCTGTGTGGTTTGTTTGGGGGTTTTGTGATCTGTTGATTGCTTTTTTAATTCACACAGAATCTGAAACCACACACAGTGATACATCTTACCTTCATAACTTCCCATCCTGTTTGAAAGTATTCATCCTACTTCTGCATAACTGCCAGGCAACTGACATTTTGAGTTCTATTAAACTGTATTATTATCTATTCAGAAAAGAATAAGAACGAGGGAAATCATCATGCTACAAAGAAAGATACTGTAGTGTTAAAGGTCTCATACACAAAATCTTGGATATGGCTATGCCACAGACTTTCAGAACTATCTGGAAGAAGGTAATGGAGACTACTATGTTTATAGGTTGCCACTGAGCAACTAGTAACTATCTCGGCTTTAAAGCATGTAGCCAACCACTACATTTTACCCACAGTTACAATCTCCCTGCTCCAAACTCTGCTAGAGGAGAGAAAAACTGCCTGTCCGTAAGTGAACTGAGTCAGAAGATATTCATAGAAATTACCCTCTCACCTAAAGCAGCTTGAAGACAACCTAACCTTTCTCCGAAGTGAGCACAAATTATGTGTCAGAGCTCATGAGAGGTAACTGTCTTTTCACTCTCTCCAGACATCAACCTTTTCACCTGCTTTCACCTTTTCTAGATGAAGAGGTGCTTTTCATTTACATTAAGCCTATAGTAATGATCCTTTACTTTGCTTCAATTTTTAAGTAAAGGGTTAATAAAACAAGCAAAAGGACTTCATGTGTAGCTAGGCTGAATACTATTGATATGCACTTGTATCTTTTATATTATCTAGCTACACAGCTATAACAGACAGTGCAGAAGCCATCTCGAATGAATTTGAATAAAGCGCGAATGTCTGGAGATATGAAAGGCAATGTTTACTCATGAAGAATGCAATCTACTTTCTAGACATGTGCTAATTTTATGTTACAATAGACAATATTACAGAAGAGAAATGTCGGGCATTGTGGAGAGAAAAAGAGAAAAGCATGTTCCATGGGGACTCTGACAAGTGACATTTGCAAGAAGAAAATACCATGTTAAAGAGAATTTTTTTTCTTTCAAAAATATGCTTATTTTAACTGTTTTTATTTTTGTTGTGACATTAGCTATAGAAAGGAAAAAATATGACTGCTTGCTAATCAGCAAAAGCTGCAAGCACAATATTAATGCTCATAACAAATGATATTAGAGAAAACTGAAAAGCTTTACATTCCAGCAATAATGCTATACAACATTCAAATGTCATATACATACTTTAAAAAGGTAAAACACCATAATTTGTCAGCATATTTTCAGTACTGAAATGCAAGTTATGCATTGACAACATATTTAACATATTTAACAGCATTTATTGCTTCTGTTTCAGAAAGAACTAATAATGTTTACACTGTTGAGAGTGACCTTTTCCACATCACGAACTACGGTTTTCCTTAAGAATTGAGCTAAGTAAAACATAGTAACAATATTTTTAAAAACCTGCTTATAATTTCAGGTTCTAATTTGTAAAACTATTTTGATCTTCATTTTTCTCCCCTTGTTTCTGGAGGGAACCATTTTTAGGAATACAACAAAAAAGAATGCAAAAGAGAAACCTAGAATAACGTAGTTTATGACTTTATAGCATGGTTACTGTTCTCAGTCTAGACAATGTTCTTTATCTATCTAATTTGTTGAATTGATTAATGTTAATTTGTTTGGCTTTTGGGGTTTGGGTTGCTGTGCATGTTTGTTTATTTTTATCCAATAGTGAAATTCAGATCTTTACTGAGATTTTAAGATTTTTTCAAATGCTTTCATTTCCGAGTCTTTCATCACTACAGTGTACTTTCTTTGTAAGTGGCTTAAGAGATGCTGTAAGAGTACAAACCAAGCAAAGCACAATGAAAGACACTTTAGAAGTGGATTACCACTATAGCATTTGATAAAAGACTTACAAAGTAGCATAAGAAAAGGATACAAATGTAAGAGCAAGCTAAAGAAGTAAAAATGGTCAATATTAATGTTTCATTAGAAAAACTGCCTAGACATCTCAATTTTAACTGTCTGATACATCTCCTGGAAATCATTTCCAGTAAGGAGGAAAATTTCAATGCTAGTGCATGCAGAAATAGCACCACTATAAAATAAGTAACTATAAAATAGGGTTTGCTTTAGCGAGAAGCTAAAATAAATTTGTATCACTTAACTAACTACATTTCATTAATAACGCATAACTTCCCAATGATTCAAATCATGCCTTGTCCAATAAGTAAAAGGTATGCTAATGTAATTTTAAGGCCATCAAAGAATCAAATCAATAAAAATAAATCAAATATCCATCAGGAAATATACAGTGTTTTAATGCATAGTAGACAACTGTACTTGCTCATTTGACCATCTTTTTTCAAATCTACAAATCTATGTTCCCAAGCGTATGTTTCTCCTCACCTCAAGGAGAGGCTGGCTCCAGCAGAGCCCTCTGGAAAATGAGGCAGCCATTCATGTCCCCAGGGAGCTGCTGAGTATCATCACGGCAGGAAAGGTTGCAGAGCTGGCAAGCGAGTTCCAGCATAGAGGTTGGAGTTCATGCAGAGGCTGAAGCAGCAAAGAAGATGACTCCAGCAGCAAGGCCACAGACACAGGTTAAAGAATTCTGGGGCAAAAGGGAAATGAATAAATTTTGCTGTTGTTCAGAAAGTAACAGGTTAATTGAACTGAAACATATTTGTAAGTTCCATTCTACAGGGACAAAACAGGCAGTACTAATTTCTTCATCTGTTTGTTCACTGAGTTGAGTTCTTTTGATTTTGAAAGTTAATACTCTCTTTTTTTACATGTGGTTTTAAACCCAGCCAGCAACTAAGTACCACACAGCTGTTCTCTCATCCCCCACTTCTCTCCACCCACACGGCCGGGATGGGAAAAAGTATAGAAACAACATAAACTCCATGGTTTGAGATGAGAATAGTCCAATAACTAAACCAAATATAATACTAATACTAATAAGGGAGATAAGGAGAGAGGTATAAAACTAAAAGGGGAAAGAAAAAATAACAAACAGAACCACGCCAACAAAACTGACAAAAAATAAACAGCAGTGATGCACAATGCAATTGCTCGCCACCCACCAACTGATACCAAGCCCGACCAAGCAGTGATCTGGGCCTTCTGCGTAACTTCCCCGAGTTTATATACTGGGCATGATGTGCTGTGGTACGAAATACCCCTTTGGCTGTTTGGCTCATGTGTCTTGTCTCAGCTTCCTCCCAGGTTCTTGTGCCTCTCCTCACCGGAAGAGCATGAGAGACTGAAAAGTCCTTGATCAGGGTAAGTGCAACAACTAAAACATCTGTCTGTTATCAGCACTGTTCTCAGACTAAAGCCAAAACACAGCATTGTACCAGCTGCTCTGAAGAAAATTAAGTTGATCCCAGCCCAAACCAAGACAAACCCTTTTTGGTCCATTAGGAGAATTTCTCTAGGAGAAAGTTCAAGCACATGTTCTGCAACAGCAGCCAAATCACTATCATAGTTTATATCTGCGTAGATATAGGGCAAAGCTACGGCTGTAATGTGCTCACAAAGGATATTAAAAAAAAAAAAAAAATTATATCTCTTACGAAATTATGACAGTGAAGATAGAGACTAGTAGAATGCTTCTGCAGGTGATGTGACGTTCAGGTAAAATGGTGATTTCACCTTTACAATCATGGAAAAACAAAACAGAGTAAAAATCAGCTTACTCTTCACTCTCTTCAGTTGTTTCAATCTCACTCATGTTATTTCCAGGGTGGCTAAACTATATTTTTTATGTTTTCCTACTTTAAATACTGGAAATAGCATTGTTAGCACTTTCTTCACCCTACAAATATTGTTTTTATTGTTTTTTTTTTTTTGCAAATATCAGTCTGACTTAAATGCTACAGTATCAGCTCCTATAACACTAATGGATTTCAGCTTCTTGAACAGATATATTTCGTCATTTTTTTTATGTCTTTGAAGTTATTTTCCATCTTGCTAACTTCATTTTCTTCGGTTGTCTGATTTCCATCATTTTAATTCTCATACTCTTGTAATAACTTCATTTCATGTTAAATGAAGTTGCTAAACCCCTATCATACCTGTTTTGCGTCAGGTGTTTTGTCCACAGTAAAATTCATTTTTATCCATCCATTTTCTGTGTATTTCTTCATCCTCTAATCTTCCCCAACAAGCACAGTACCATTTTCACCTCTATTTCTTTTCTCTGCACAAACAGAACTATTCTGTATTTTGGTTTAACATCAAAGACGTAAATAAAAAATATTATGAGAAACTCGTTGCTGTGTACATACTTGTTCTTGATTTTAGTCTGGTTTAATATCTTATCACTCCAAATTCTTTCTCTTTCTCTCTGTCCGGGGTTCAGCAGTAGCAGTCATGTTTCTCCTTTGTGGTAGCTGGTGCAGTGCTGTGTTTTGACTTCCAGCCTGGGAACAATGTTGGTGATACCGATGTTTTCGGTTGTTGCTAAGTGATGTTTACCCTGACCAAGGACTTTGTGAGGCTCATGCTCTGCCAGGGAGGGGGGGAAGCCGGGAGGAAGCAGAGACGGGGTGCCTGACCCAGGCTAGCCAAAGAGGTATTCCATACCACAGCACGTCATGCCCGGGGTGGGGGGTAACTGGGAGTTACCCGGAAGGACATGGGGTTCCGGGTGGGACTCGTTTCTTGGCCGGTGGTATTGTATTCTCTTCCCTTGTTATTTTCTCTTATCATTGTTGTCGTTGGTGGTAGCAGTGGTGATTTGTGTTGTACATTGGTTGCTGGACTGTTCTTGTCTCAACCCATGGGAGTTGCACTCTTTCGACCCTCCTCCCCATTCCTCCGGTAGCGGGGAAGGGGAAAGCCCCGGGGGGGCCCTCGATTGCTGTCAGCCTGGCACCACTCACTGGGAGTGAGTGAACAAGCTGTCTGGCTAGGGTTTAAAGCACGACACTCTTTTACAAAATTAAAATATGCATATGTCAGCTGAGCTCCCTGCCACTTCTTGTCAGAGGATTCAGGAAAATGCTATCTACTTTTTTTTACTTTTTGAAGAAGAGTTTTACTATGAACTCTTGACTATGACTTTATTACGAGCTCTGCAAAAAAAATTTCTCCCTGTCTGCTTCTTTCTTTCTTTTCAAATTTTCAGGAAAAGTCTACTGAAAACCCAAAACCAAGTCATCCCCAATGAAGTGGTAGAGCTGAGTCATCTTTTGGTATTTGACATTGCACCTTCTCTATCAAAATAAACAAACTTTCATAACCTTGCTAATTTAGGTTGCACTTTAGCAACCCAAAACTTTAGATTGACACAATTCTCCAACTGTCTGGTTTACTGTTTTCCTGTAACAAGACTACTTTGAGCAATTATTCTTTTTGTAAAGGTTGTATGTTTAGATTAGTTTATTATTTCATTGTTGATGAGATGTGGGAAGTATTATCCATTGCCACCACAGCACCATTGTTTTATTAAGTGCAGTACCGGGAAAAACTAGAAAAATACTCTACAAAAATACACAGCTTTTCAATATAAATTCATGGCACATGCAAAAATTTTATCAGTTTATAAAGGAGTAGTAAACTGTTGTCTTCAACTGAGCCAACAAATGATCATATGTATTCTCTTCATAGTTATAATAATGACATGCCTTTCTCTCACTGAACTTTCTTCCTCTTCTATTTTAGTTTATGTGTTAAAACGACATCTGGCAATCAAGAATTTAGTAAACTCCTTTTTCACATACACATGTATTCCTGTTTCCTTGTTCCTAGAATAATTTATCCCCATTCAAATGGCTGTATTTTTACTCAAATAAAGCTTTCTCACTGAGTGACTTTCTTCATCAGTATCCTTACTTCCACATTTAAAGTTGGATATAAATCTATATGACTAGCTTTATCCAATCCAGATAAAAGTTTTAATTTCTTGATTTTTTTTTTAATTTGAGAATAATATTGTATATACCTTCACCATAACACCTGAGGACAACTACTGTAGTAAGAGTAGAACTGAATCTAAATCAACTGTAATTTGAAATACAAGAAAATTCTGATTTCTTCTAATAGACTAACAGTCAAGGGACACAATTGTAAGTTACACAACCAAAAACAAGAAGGAAAGAAGGTGTATTTAACAACCTCACCAGTAAAGGCTGTTAAGAGAGGCAAGAATTACAAGCAGGTAAATGGCAGCATGCCCTGGTGAAAAGGAAGGTTCTAAGTATAAAAATAAAGCAAATGTGGTAAAAGTAGCGTTAAGTTTCCATCATGGTTTTCCTGAAAAATAACTAAATGCTTTGTGCAAAGTTATTAGGTACAAGGTTATAACTTGGACACATACTATAAAAAATAGCTGCAGATAAATCAGAGCTGTGCAGATGCAATTTTAAATTATTAATTTTAAAATGTTTTGTGAACTTTTCCTATGCTACTTTAATGGACATTTTAATTAAAATCCACTTTTTATTAAAAAATAATGAAAGCAGGGATTTAATAGAGGAAATTAATAGCATAGCGGTGAGTCTATTAACAGCAACTTGAACAAATGGGGGGGGGAGGGAAGGAGAAAATCCCCTGAGTTTAAAAAGAGATTTTAAACTTTTCATAAATCTGTTCTAGAGAGGAAACCTATTACTTTGTTGCAGTGAAGTCAGGCAGCATTTATAACTCATGTTTGAATTCTAAGAGTCTTCTTTTTCTATATGATTGGTTATATTAAAAACTGATAAAGATGCTGGGATGTTAAAAAAAAAGATTAAATTCTAAGTAAATGTAGTTTCCTCTGTAGTTTAAAGTATATCAAAGCATAAAATTGTCTAATGATAACATATCACAAGGGAACAGATATTTCATTTCAGCCATCTGTGGAGGAGAGCTGCAGAAGGAGCTGAAAATTATCAGTATTGAGACATGTATTTTCTTCTTAGCACTCAGTGATCACATTTTTGTAGGGTTTGAAAAGCTAGAGTTCAAGACTTATAATCTAAGAAAAAAATAACATATTCTGCAACTAATAACTTATAATTATGTAAGTTGCAATTACTGCAATAAAGAGAAGTTACAGCATGGAAAATGGGCTGCTGCTATAGCCAAAATTGAATATTTCTGTCCATTTTCCAACATTTGTATCTAACATACTTTCTATTCAAAAGTGCAGATCTATAGTTAGCTCTTGAAATGCTGCTCCTTTAGTACTGGCACCCACAGCAATTTTCCAGTTTGCAGGATGGCCTGCTCTTGTTAACATCCCTGGTCAGTTTATAAAACATACATGGATTCTCCTGGCTGCACACTGCTTATCACAAACCCCACATAAAACATCTTAGCTAATTCCACATGCTCTGACTTTAGGCCCTATTTTTCCTAAAATGCTAGACAAGATCCTGCCACCAGGGGCTCAGAATATTGTCAAACCCCCACTTCAGTAAGATCAGCTCTTTTAGACTGGACATATGATATGAACCTATATCCAGTTAAAACATAGTGATTGGCTGAAAGGAGAACAAAAAGTATTATAAGAACACACTCAAGGCAAATTTCCATTTATGTCCTATGTAGACTCACTTCACCAGGTGAAGGGATTCCATCAAAACAAATAAAAAGAGTTTGATAGACACAGAGCAGCATAAAACGAAGAAAGAGGAAACAGGAAAAGAGGAAAGCATTGTCTGCAATACCTACAGTTCCTTTTGTGGCCTACAAGTCATGTATTCTGTAGAAAAGAAGCCTCAAAAATCCAGGTATGCCTTAATATATGTTATTTTCTTTACCTTTCCTTCTAAAGCAGCAGAATTACTGGCCCCAGGCATTTGGAAGGAACTCTGAAGCACAGGATCCCTGTGTCAATGGCTCAAAACCTGGTAACTTCTGAGCAGATAAACAGATTCAAAGAAGTTTAAGAAAATCTTTTCCACTACCACTGCAGAGGATTCATGAAGAGCTAGAACTCTCAAAATATTCCAGAATTTTACTTGGGAGGAAAAAGGCGAGATTGTCATTGAACAGGTCATTAAAAAAAAAAAAAAAAAGTGCTTTGAAACTTAACTCTCCCTGAAAATATAGATCAGTAACTGTACAAGAGCAAAAGCAAAGACAGATGAATGCACTGATGTGAAGTCCACCTGTTTGTCACATTGAATCCCATTCTTTGAATATTGATGTCCAATGTTTTCCTCCAGCTTTATACTTCTGTAGTCTTTTAGACACAATGGAGTTATATACCATCTTAAAACTGAAATGACTTAGTTGTTAAATTGGGTCCCAAGATCAGTGTCATATACAACCTATCATACATGTATGCATGAAATAAGCAGACATATATATTATGAACACTCATAGATAGTCTGTCTTCCCAAGCCTTTTATATGAGATGTTGTGGAAATAGTTCATAACACAAATAACATGAGGTACGTTCTTTTACCAGTCTGAAACACCATGATCTGAGTGTTTAATTCTTATCAATTACTACTAGGGAGAAAATGTTACCAGAGAACTTCAAAATGCCAATGAAATAGCTATATTTCCAAGGTCATGGTAACACAATTTAAAAGGAATTTATTGACCACAACAGAAGGTTTTGTGATAAGTTTAACTGAGACAGGCGCAGATCCATGTTTAAATTATCTAGCTCTGAAACCGCTCAAGGGAAAATTTAATACCAAGGCATTACATATTGCTCCATGTGATACTATATATGTGGAAGTCCTGGAATGCAACTTTAAATTTTCAGGTGTATATAGAAGGATTTTATTTGTCTGGCAAAATCTTGGAGCAGATTCTCCTGGATGGCATGCTAAGGCACATGAAAATCAACCAGGTGCTTGGTGACAGCCAGCATGGCTTCACTAAGGGGAAATCCTGCCTGACCAATTTGGTGGCCTTCTATGATGGGGCTACAGAACTAATGGACAGGGGTAGAGCAGTTGATGTCATCTACCTGGACTTGGGTAAAGCATTCGACACTGTCCCACACGACATCCTTGTCTCTAAATTGGAGAGACATCAATTTGATGGATGGACCACTCAGTGGATAAAGAACTGGCTGGATGGCCGCACATAAAGAGTTGTGGTCAATGCCTCAATGTCCAGCAGGAGGCCAGTAACAAGTGGTGTCCCTCAGGGATTGGTGTTGGGACCAGTCTTGTTTAACATCTTTGTCGCTGACATGGACAGTGGGATTGAGTGCGCCCTCAGCAAGTTTGCCGATGACACTAAGCTGTGTGGTTCGGTTGATACCCTGGAGGGAAGGAATGCCATCCAGAGGGACCTTGACATGCTTGTGAGGTGGGCTGATGCCAGCCTCCTGAAGTTTAACCATAAAAAATACAAGGTCCTACACCTGGGTTGGAGCAATCCCAGGCCCAGCTACAGGTTGGGCAGAGAAGAGATTCAGAGCAGCCCTGTGGAGAAAGACTTGGGGATGTTGGTTGATGAGAAAATGAACATGAGCAGGCAGTGTGCGCTTGCAGCCCAGAAAGCCAACCATATCCTGGGCTGCATCAAAAGGAGAGTGACCAGCAGGTTGAAGGAGGTGATCCTACCCCTCTACTCTGCTCTTGTGAGACCTCACCTGGAGTATTGTGTGCAGTTCTGGTGTCCTCAACATAAAAAGGACATGGAACTGTTGGAACAAGTCCAGAGGAGGGCCACGAGGATGATCAGGGGACTGGAGCACCTCCCGTATGAAGACAGGCTGAGAAAGTTGGGGCTGTTCAGGCTGGAGAAGAGAAGGCTGCGTGGAGACCTCAGAGCAGCCTTCCAGTATCTGAAGGGGGCCTATAGGGATGGTGGGGAGGGACTCTTCATTAGGGACTGTAGTGATAGGACAAGGGGTAACGGGCTAAATCTTAAACAGGGGAAGTTTAGATTGGATATAAGGAAGACATTATTTCCTATTGGGGTGGTGAGGCACCGGAATGGATTGCCCAGGGAGGTTGTGAATGCTCCATCCCTGGCAGTGTTCAAGACCAGGTTGGATGAAGCCTTGGGTGGTATGCTTCAGTGTGAGGTGTCCTTGCCCATGGCAGGGGGGTTGGAGCAAGATGATCTTAAGGTCCTTTCCAACCCTAACTATTCTATGATTCTATTCTATGATTCTATGATTTTTAAATGCTGACTCATATAACAGTGTTAATTATTGTGTACACTAAACAAAACCATCCGAGCCAAAAATAATGCCTAGAATTCACAAAGTGGAAACTAAGGTTTTATGAGATCCTCAGAAGTTAAAACAACACAGGCATTTAGGCAACAAACAAAATAAAAAATAAATGTAAAACGCACTTGAGGAATGCCACAGTATAAATAAAACCCTGTAAGTAAACCAGCTTTATGATATGTGGATGAAACTAATTATCTTAAAATAATTGACCAGCAGGTAAGCTTTACAAATAGAATCATGGGCACATATCAGGACGGTGATTGCATATGTGGCATGGCAGAAATCCCATGCATGGTCTTATTATCGCCTTGCCAATAAGCCATTAGCAGTTCAAAGAGAATTCAAAAATTATATTAAGACAACATATGAAACTGGAAAAAGACACATATACCTTAGCTAAAATAAAAATTAGAAAGCCATGGCTTAGTACAATCACAAACTTCTACTGAAGGATGGAAATCCTTCACGAATTAAGTGATAGGAAGAGGTTAATGGGTCCAAGAAAGTAGAAACACTGATAAATGTAGTGAATAAAAATAAAGGTCTTAAAAGAGGAGAAAAAGAAAGAAGGGGCTGGGGGGAAGGCATGAAACACAGTAGGGTAGTAAAAATTGTTTAACTTTGAAACAATCTTTTAGGGAAACCATGAGAAATTATATACTTTTCATCATTTAAGTGGTATGCTTAAATCAAAGTGCTAGAAAACATATTGCTCTTGCTTGCCCCCAGAATGCAATTGGAAGCAAGCTGACAAGCTGGCCTGCTTTCCTGTCTTCAACACCTAGTATTTTGCACTGGTAAAATAGCCAAGCCCTAGTAATAATATCAGAAACTGCTAGACTGGAGCAGTTAGCTATAAAAAAGAAAGAATAGTAAATTATAAGAAAGCTTTGCTTTCTTATACCTGTTGCTATTATACTTTAGATGCCTATTACATCCATCAGCAAGTTTTCAGGCAAGATAAGCCCTTCCAATATTCCTGTATAAAAGTTACTGGCAATTATCAGAAGGCAGTAGAGGCACTGAAAAGAGAGTTATTTCTCAGTGCCTGAAGCACAGGAGGCTAAGAACACTGAATACATGTTGATTACTTGACTATTTTTTTCTTCTTTTTGTAAGTAAAATCTCTACCAGCATATTGTAATGCACCTTGTTCATTGAAAAATCTAAAGAAATGAGTCAAAGCCAACTTCTCTCACAAATTCCAAGGGATAAAAAAATACATGTGAAGCAGAACTTTGCCTCTCAAGTCTCTCAAGATTTATGTGTAATCAGCATACCAGCAAGAAAACCAGGAATGAGTGTATTTAGCAGTGACATAGATTTCCTGTTAAATAGAAAACTCATGGATGTTCCCAACTCAGTTGTCATCACTAGCAATCACAGCAGTTGTTTACATAAAACAGTGATAGTAGGAATGTATTTTTAGCTGCCTTAGAGAATAAAGACATTAGAAACAACAGAACTCACAATATATGGCATGTCAAGAATTTCTAGTGTACCAGCTTGCCTGGTGTCAGTTGTTGACACTGTTGTTCCAGAATCTTTGCCATAGGAAAACATTAGTTTTACTCTAGTTAAAATTTCTTCTTACTTTTTTTCTTTTATAGATGATTTTCAACTACATTTACAACTAACATTTCAGTAATATCTTTGTTGTAGTTGAACTACAATCAGTTGCAGCATCCTTTTGGTATGATATAACTGGTAGTTTCATACCACTTACAGTTCTTTAGTACAACCCATTTCAAAATTTCATTCACTAATGAAAAACATTGCTTCAGATAATTTTATTTCTTTTAAAAATTCTTATCTTTCCCTCTCTCTCCCTCCTCCCTTCCCCCCCATCACTGATGGCAGCTAAACTAAACATTTAAAAATCCCACACATTTGAGATCTTAGTCTTTTAAATAAGACTTTTTTTTTTTTTTTTAAGGGAATATCAGCAAGATTATGTGGTAACAACTACTGCACTGTAGCTTAGATTAAGACAAGATATATCAGGAAGTATTCAACTAAAAATGCTATCAAATATGAAATTTTATCTTTTATCAGATAACAAAATAGAAATCTCAGAAATCAGTAACGAAGAAGGTAGTATCCAACCATGAGAAATTGTTCTTTAGTACTACACATTTTCATAGTCAACAATGACTTTTGAATATGCTGAATTTGGAGAATGATGGTTTTCTGGACTTCTGAAGGGTATTACACATAAATACATTGAGATTTTCTAGAAATGTAGTTGATTAAAAATAAAATATATTGATGCAACAAGGCATGAAAGGCAGGGAAAATATTAAGTCAAAATATTGTTAAAAATATTAAGATCTTGCAAGATAGATATCAGAGCATCTTGTTATGTCGACATTTTATTCCTGAGTGCTGCCTGATGCATTCCTACATTCAAGGATTAGTAGTTAAATGAAATTGGAATGCTTTATATTTGTTGGATAAAATGGCGTGCAACAGACTAATTCAAGATTCCTTCCTGGAAAGACACCTCAGACTATGGGGTACCACCTCTCACTATGTCCATCTGGGTAAAACATAAACTTGAAGTGTAGATTTTCTAAACTCTCTGTTTTAGCAACTAATTAAAAAAACCAACATATTGAGAACACAATCAGTAATTTCATTTTAATTCTTTTGCTAGAAATTTAATTCTACCTTGCAAATCACTTGAAAGAGAAATGTTTACAAAACCTAGAGTAAAACACAAGTATTTGTTTCACTGGCCAGCTACTAAAGGAAGTAGGAATGTTATCAACAGGCAAAAACAGCAAATTAAAAAAATAATCAGTGCAATTAAAAATATGTTTGATGTCTTAAAATTTTGGTAACAACCTTTTTTTTTCCCCAAAAAAAGATGGAACATATTTTCACATCTTATGTTGCCTTTTAAATCTAAATCAATAATAGTTTTCACTCTATTCTTTTGCTCCAGTTAGGTTCTAAGATAAGTTCAACAGACACAAAAAGGAATGTGCTCTCCTTCAGGTGATACAACTTATTAGTCCCTTTTCTTCAGAATTTTTTTTTTATCCTACACAAAGTAAAACCCTAAAGCTATCTCTAACCTTATTTAAACCTTTCAATACCGTGCTAACCTGCCTTGCAATATTTTATCTTTATCACAGTCATGAAAGAAAGTGCTTTGGTCTGCAACTTTTCATAGCAACAAAATTGCACCTCGGACTTGTGCTACAAGACATGACACTGTAAAGAGCAAAACATGAATTATTGACATAGTAAAGGAATCCCCAAACAGAATCTCTTTTCCAAAGACAAAACCTCAATTCAGGTTTGGAGGCTGGATACCCTAAAGATCAAAGCCAGCCAAAACCTGACCTGCAGAGAGATGAATCAGGGTATCTCAGGTCACTTCCTGACAAAATTTGTACAGTCCAGCTGCAATATAAGTTTTTCAGAGTGAAAGGCAAAAGAGATGAGCATCCATGTTTAATTCCATCTAATAAATCTTCTTCTCTTTACCCCAACTATGATGCAAGCTAATGATACAGTAAGTGGAAAAAATCCCAACAATTACCCCCCAAATTAAAGAAAACCCCACCCTCATCCATACCCCCCCAAAAAAAAACACCAAACAAAAAAAACAAAACAAGAAGAGTAGAGCTTACAGGCCCTACAGTCTGGAAGCATTAATAGGTAGACATAGAGTATTTAATTCACATATATAGCTAAATCAAGTGTTGTCCAAGACTCAGATAGCCCATCCTCTCCAGGACTGGCTGAGAGGACCTGCTCCTGTCCTGTTTCCAGGCCCCACCGTCAATGATGCTAAGCGCTAATCCCTCATGGGCACACACAAGGTCTGTACAGGCAGAAAAAATACCCTACCCAGGTCCTACCAGCATCTGTCTCCCAGTGCCACACCTCTCTGGGGTCCAGTTTTTAGAGCCCAAGTCTGCAGTTAACCAGCTCCCAGATCCTTGGTCTCCCCACTAACCATGACCCAGACTTTTGCTTGCTAGTGTCGTGGTTTAAACCCAGTCAGGTAACTCGTTCACTCACCCCCCCCCCCTTCTTTCCCTCCCACTACTCCCGGAGGGACGGAGAGGAGAATCGAAAAGAATGCAACTCCCACGGGTTGAGATAAGAACAGTTTAGTAACTAAGGTATAACACAAATCACTACTGCTACCACCAATGATAATAATGATAAAGGAAATAACAAGGGAAGAGAATACAACACCTCACCACCAGCCGACCGATAACTTGCCCCCCTCAGCTCGACCAAGCACCGACCGATACCTCCTCTAACCCCACAGTCCCCCAGCCCTTCCGGCTAACTCCCAGTTACATCCTGGGCATGACGTGCTGTGGTATGGAATACCTCTTTGGTCAGTTTGGGTCAGGTGTTCTGTCTCTGCTTCCTCCCGGCTTCCCCTCCTCCCTGGCAGAGCATGAGGCTCACAAAGTCCTTGGCCAAACCAAAACATCGCTATTAGTTCTGTTCCCAGGCCGAAAGTCAAAACACAGCACTGCACCAGCTACCAAGAAGGAGAAACATGACTGCTACTGCTGAACCCAGGACAGCTAGCTATTCTGCCTTGAAGTTTGCTATGGGATCAAACACGCAGACTAGAGAACACACTCGGACAGAAAGTGGTTAAAAAGGAGTGGAAACAGAAAATGAGAGATGAAAATCAGCTGCAGGGTTGGTGAGACAAATGTATCTGATGAGACCAAGAACCTACTTACTTTTCCCCAGCCTCTTTTATGCCCCTTTCTCTTCATTCCTCTGCATTTGTTCCATCCCATCTCACACCTATCCCTTCACTTCCAAGTTTTTCTTCTCTGCTTTCCATAGTAATTTTCATGCAATCCACAAATTCTTCTTCAAAGTCTCAATGCCTCTCTCCACCAACTGCCAGGTACCCCCTACTGTGTCCTGTCCTTTATGCAGCCATCCCCCTTCAGTTTTTTGCAACATCTCTCTGTGGAACCACTGTAGCAGGTTTTGCAGCAGGGATAAAGGCTTAGCTTCCCTGAATAAAGTCTGAGCTATATGAGTCTTGCTACTCTTAGCTGTTGATTCAGAAGGACTGGGATTCCCACCTCATTACTGATTGATCACCATTTGCTTTTTCATAGAATCATAGAATAGTTAGGGTTGGAAAGGACCTTAAGATCATCTAGTTCCAACCCCCCTGCCATGGGCAGGGACGCCTAACGCTAAATCATATCACCCAAGGCCTAGTCCAACCTGGTCTTGAACACCGCCAGGGGTGGAGCATTCACAACCTCCCTGGGCAACCAATTCCAGTGCCTCACCACCCTTACAGGAAAGAATTTCCTTCTTATATCCAACCTAAACTTCCCCTGTTTAAGTTTTAACTTGTTACCCCTTGTCCTATCACTACATTCACTAATGAAGAGTCCCTCTCCAGCATCCCTATAGGCCCCCTTCAGATACTGGAAGGCTGCTATGAGGTCTCCACACAGCCTTCTCTTCTCCAGGCTGAACAGCCCCAACTTCCTCAGCCTATCTTCATACGGAAGGTGCTCCAGTCCCCTGATCATCCTCGTGGCCCTTCTCTGGACTTGTTCCAACAGTTCCATGTCCTTTTTATGTTGAGGACCCCAGAACTGCACACAGTACTCCAGGTGACGTCTCACAAGAGCAGAGTAGAGGGGCAGGATCACCTCCTTCGACCTGCTGGCCATGCTCCTTTTGATGCAGCCCAGGATACGGTTGGCTTTCTGGGCTGCAAGTGCACACTGCCGGCCCATGTTCATTTTCCCATCAACCAGCACCCCCAAGTCCTTCTCCACAGGGCTGCTCTGAATCTCTTCTCTGCCCAACCTGTAGCTGTGCCTGGGATTGCTCCTTATGAAGTAAAAACTGTAAGAGGGGACCAGATCAGAAAATACGCACCAATTCAAAACTTGCATACACATGTATGCTTTGCTTTAATCCCAGGGTTCCTGCTGGGCTGCTGTGAAACTCTAACCGTGTGGTTACAGAAAGAAATTGAATTTGAAGTTATATGGTGCTATTTCTATTCTCTCCAGTTTTCTTAAGTTATAATTATAAACTTGTGTTTTTCAAAACAATTATTTCCAACATGTTTAGGCTTTGTTTACATTTCTAGTTTGCAGATGGTCATTTTGAGATCTTTTATGCCAGGTACCCTTAACCCACAGGAAAAATGTTTCTGTGAATTGCTCAGACTTTGCAAACGATTTCCTGGCTCTAATGAAAGTAATTTCACTGAGATGTGGGATGAGTTTTCTCACATTGAACACAAAATTTCCCACATTGAACTCAATATGGATGCAGTCCTGTAACAAACTCTTTCTGTCAAGATTCTTCTGCCCAATACCCTGTGTAGTTTTGGACTTCTATGTTACAGTGTGGTCGTCCTTTATTTTTTTTTTAAGCTATGCCTAATACGAGCACACTCTGAGTTGCATTCCAGGAAACCAGCGGCTAACCTCTAACTTGTTTTGGCAAATATGCACACCTTTTAGAGCATAAGGTAGGTGTACTAATCTGCTGTTCCTGCTCCATGTTCCCTGTCTCCTTTTCATTCTTCTGCATTTATCTATCTAAACTATCTCTAAATTAGTCCAAGAAATTGAAAGCTGTATAGGAGTGTAATCTGTAAATCAGCAACAAAAAGTCTAACACTTTGTATGGATACTGCAGTCATATCAAAATAGTTTGTCCTCTTCTCATGAACTCTTTCTTTCTAAACTTCAGTTGCTAGACAAAGGTGCTGTCATTCAGTGAATGCCAGCTCATCCATGTAAGAAGGAAGGGACAATTTTAAGTATAAAGAATCCTATATATAATCAGGAAGAAGAGATAAAAATAGGAGAATAAGAGAAATAAAAGGACAGGAAACTCACAACAGTTGTATTTTTGAAGGAGATACAAATATTCCTGTTGAGCACGGTAAACTTTCAGTACAGTATTGCCTGTTACAATTTCCAAATTAAAATGTTTTAGGATTATTTCTTTTAATTACTTCCATCAAAAGATGCAGATGGGAAAGAAAACATTTTGTAACTGCACTGGTTTCAGCTAGAATAGTTAATTTTCTTCCTAGCAGCTGGTGCAGTGCTGTATTTTGGCTTTAGTCTGAGAACAATGCTGATAACACACTGATGTTTTAATTGTTGCCAAGTAGCACTTAGCCAGACCAAGGACTTTTCAGTCTCTCACGCTCTGCCAGTGAGGAGGAGCACAAGAAGCTGGAAAGAAGCAAAGACAGGACACCTGACCCAAAGGGATATTCCATACCACACCATGTCCTGCCCAGTATATAAACTGGGGGCAGTTACTCTCAAAGGACCAATCACGGCTCAGATGAGGCTGATTATCACCCAGGTGGTGGTGTGCAATAGCATCACTTGTGTATATTGTTGTTTTTTATTTTCCCCTTTTTAGTTTTATATTCTCTCCTCTTGTTATTTCTCTTATCATTATTATTAGTAATAGCATATTATACTTAATTTTAGTTATGAAACTGTTCTTATGTCAACCCATGAGGTTTACGTGTTTTTGATTCTCCTGCCTGGTGAGGGAGGATGGGATGGAAACGAGTGAACGGCTAGCATGGTACTTAGTTGCTGGATGGGTTTAAACCACAACATTAATTCAGGTATGTGCTTTTCTCCAGTAATTACTTTCTAAATGCATGAAAATTTAGAATATCTATTCACAACTTCCATCTTTAAATTTGGATTTGTGTTTATATCTCTTTCTTAAATTGGTCAAAAGGTTTTATTTTTAACTGGTGATGACAAGCTGCCTAAAAGAAGCACACATTCAGCCACGCTCAATAGATCTCTCATGTGGGTGCCACATTGTGGTTTTGTGAACGCAAAGTGGACAGTGCCTTCAGATGCTGTGAAATTTTGCCAGCATTTGTTGGCTCAAGCCTTCAGGACTATTTTCAGCCTTGAAGCAACATTTGCTACCTTGGCTTCATTGCTTCTGCCTACAGAAGTGACTTCAAAGAAGATAGAAGAAAAAGGTCTGCTCAGAGCAAGCCTGCCTTCCTCCCTGCACTGCCATTTACCTATTTTGACTGAATTAAAAGAGGTTAGGTATGCCTCTAGTACTATACTACCATTGTTCAGCTCCTCAGAAGTCTTTCGCTTTAAAGATGATACCAGCTCACACAAGGAAGAGGGGTAAGAAAGAGAAACCAGAGGAACTAGGAAAAGTACCCAGTGTGATAAAAAGCTTTCTGAAAGAGTGACCAAAATATATTTTACGGATACTTGATCAGTGTTTAGTCCTTAACTCAAAACATTAAACATATTCAGAACGATACAATATAACATTAACAAACACTATGGTGTGCGCCAACTGCATTAATGTAGGTGTACAAAGGATACAACATATTTAAATCCAATTATGACCTGTGCTTAGAACACCTTAATTCAAATAAGCATTTGAAAAGAGATTTTAAAAACTCCCTTAAAATCCATATACATATTTCCAAACATTCTCTGAGTTCAAAATTGTGCTGAACATTCACAATAAGTTTCATATCAATTATTAGTAGTGATTATGGATTTTCTTGCAGAGCATTATACACCATGCGTTTAAAAATCAGATGTCAAGTTAATCTGGTAAAAGCTTGCTCACATATGGTCACAAGAAGGACACAGCAGTTTTATTGCTAATGCACAAAACTTTTAGTAGGGAATCCAGAAACTTTTCACAAACTTTTTATGCAACATTGAAGCTCTCGGGAGAACTAGCTACACAGGATTTGGAGAAGGCTGAGGTTCTGAATGACTTCTTTGCCTTGGTCTTCACTGCCAAAGGGTCGGACCGCACCACCCAAGTCTTGGAAGGCAGACGCAGGGACTGTGAGAATGAAGACCTGGCGCCCACTCTAGGAGAGGAACTGGTTCGAGACCATCTTAAAAATCTCTACGTGCACAGGTCCATGGGTAGTGATGAGATCCATTCGCGGGTCCTGAAGGAGCTGGCAAATGAAGTTGCGAAGCCACTGGCCATCATATTTGAGAAATCATGGCAGTCAGGTGAAGTTCCCGATGACTGGAAAAAGGGAAATATAACCCCCATTTTCAAGAGGGGAAAATGGATGACCCTGGGAATTACAGATCAGTCAGTCTCACCTCTGTGCCTGGCAAAATCTTGGAGCAGATTCTCCTGGAAGGCATGCTAAGGCACATGAAAAACAGCAAGGAGGTTGGTGACAGCCAGCATGGCTTCACTAAGGGGAAATCCTGCCTGACCAATTTGGTGGCCTTCTATGATGGGGCTACAGAACTGATAGACAGGGGTAGAGCAGTTGATGTCATCGACCTGGACTTGTGTAAAGCGTTCAACACTGTCCCACACGACATCCTTGTCTCTAAATTGGAGAGACATCAATTTGATGGATGGACCACTCGGTGGATAAAGAACTGGCTAGACGTCCACACACAAAGAGTTGTGGTCAATGGCTCAATGTCCAGCTGGAGACCAGTAATGAGTGGTGTCACTTATGGATCGGTGTTGGGACCAGTCTTGTTTAACATCTTTGTCGGTGACATGGACAGTGGGATTGAGTGCACCCTCAGCAAGTTTGCCGATGACACCAAGCTGTGTGGTTCGGTTGATACCCTGGAGGGAAGGAATGCCATCCAGAGGGACCTTGACACACTTGTGAGGTGGGCTGATGCCAACCTCATGAGATTTACCCATGACAAGTGCAAGGTCCTACACCTGGGTCGGAGCAATCCCAGGCCCAGCTACAGGTTGGGCAGAGAAGAGATTCAGAGCAGCCCTGCGGAGAAGGACTTGGGGGTGCTGGTTGATGGGAAAATGAACATGGGCTGGCACTGTGCACTTGTAGCCCAGAAAGCCAACCGCATCCTGGGCTGCATTAAAAGCAGCGTGACCAGCATGTCGAAGGAGGTGATCCTGCCCCTCTACTCTGCTCTTGTGAGACCTCACCTGTCGTATTGTGTGCAGTTCTGGTGTCCTCAACATAAAAAGGACATGGAACTGTTGGAACAAGTCCAGAGGAGGGCCACGAGGATGATCAGGGGACTGGAGCACCTCCCGTATGAAGACAGGCTGAGAAAGTTAGGGCTGTTCAGCCTGGAGAAGAAAAGGCTTTGTGGAGACCTCATAGCAGCCTTCCAGTATCTGAAGGGGGCCTATAGGGATGCTGGAGAGGGACTCTTCATTAGAGACTGTAGTGACAGGACAAGGGGTAATGGGTTAAAACTTAAACAGGGGAAGTTTAGATTGGCTATAAGAAGGAAATTCTTTCCTGTAAGGGTGGTGAGGCACTGGAATGGGTTGCCCAGGGAGGTTGTGAATGCTCCACCCCTGGCAGTTTTCAAGGCCAGGTTGGACTAGGCCTTGGGTGATATGATTTAGCGTTAGGCGTCCCTGCCCATGGCAGGGGGGTTGGAACTAGATGATCTTAAGGTCCTTTCCAACCCTAACGATTCTATGATTCTATGATTAATTAATACCTATATGTTACCACCTACAATATTAGACAATGACATGCAACCTTCCCCTTAGAAAACTTTGGCCTCAAACTCTATAACCAAAAATAAATTGTAGAAAATAGTTTTAAGACAGTTCTTAATAAGCAAATAATGAAAAAGAGAAACATTATATTTGCACTTTTTCTTCTGCAGTACATATTACTGGCTATGTTTTAAATGTAAAACGCAGGTCTTGGCTGATTTTTTTTTTTTTTTTTGGTGTACGTCGTTTGGGTTTTTTTTTTTGCTTCCTATGATTCTCATTTAAAACTGACATGCATGTTCATTGACAATAAAAAAGCATAGAAGCAATCCTCTAGTTCTAAAGTATTAAGCAAATCTTATGTTCTTAAAGATTTTCTTTATCTGCACTTCTATTGTTATTCCTCAGTTCTCAGGGCACATTTCTGAAACACAGCTGATTGATTGATCTTTTTCCTGAAATTTTATTTTAGTTGCAAGGAAACTGGCGTACTGGTAATAATTCTAACAAGGTCTGTTCCCAGACTTCTCCACTTGCACTTCGCAGGGCATTTAGCATTGAAACACTCCAGGAAATAAATTAATTTAATTTGAATCATAATGATAATATGATTTTTCATACCTTATGTAATGTTGACCTGCATGCCATGAATTACATAGTACAATTGTGGTGGTGAAATTTCAGGGCTTCAAATTTTTCCCATTTGTTTTCTTTTCTAAAAGTAAACAGACTATTCTACTAAATGCTTTTTTGAACTCATAAATGAAGTTTTTATTGTTCACATAACATTTAGAGAAGTGTATAATTTTATGTAAAAGAGAAAAATCCCATCAGAAACAATTGTGTTCCTTTCAGCATGACTTTGTCTTATATCTAACCACAGCATCAAATTCACCTGAAATAGTCAGAAAGGATAACAAACCTTGATACTATTACTATTGCAGTAGCATCTGGGATATAAAACCAATGACCAAGACTCCACAACTCTAAGGTTGCTCTACCAATGGTAACAACTGTATTTCTTCCATTTTAAAAGTCAGGTTTTTTGAAAACAACAAGGGTACCTATATATGGAAAAATACAACTGTCACATGAGATTGTGTGGGATGGGAAGGAGGACTTCACCTAGTTTCATTGTCAGGAGAGACCTTATGTATATTATTTCTGACCTTTTTCGTTATGAGTAATCATTTCACAGATTACATAAATATAAGACAGTATTAATTGATGTTCTTGGTGCGATGGGCTGTGCATCACACATATGTATATATTTACTCTGGACTTGTAAAAGGGAGAAACAACTGTGGACTACTGATAGTGTACTGCTAATGATGCAGCTCATGTGAACAAATGGACAGGTTAACCTACATGTGCTTGCCAAATGTCTTTTCCTTCAGACAATAGAAGATGTTCAGGAAACAGATGGCCAGGCATCTAAAAGTTAAATCAGAATCTCTTTTATGGTCTGTGGGGAACAGTTGCTGGCAGCAGAACTGAAGGAGATTAACATGTTGTTGACAGTTTATTCAATCTTCTCTATCATTTATTTAAAAGAGGTAATTATTTTCTGCAAGAAACCTGACTTACCTTTCCATCCTACCAGGATAGCTGTGCCTTAGAGAAAACCTACAAGTGTTTTCTGTCACACTGAGTTTAAATGTCTCTAAAACACAAGAACCTACAATAATGTTTTTTTCAGTCTCAGAAGTTTTGTGAAATGCAAGTCTTTGTCACCTCGCCTGCAAGGAGTTTAAAATGAATTCCATTACTCAACTTAACTTTAAAGTTTAACATGGAGAACACTATTGTATTCCCTTTTATTATAGACTAGGCAAGCAAACTTAGTGGGAAGATAGCCCAGTTATGGATTTGGTCACTTTTAAATCTTACCTGTCATTGCAACACTCCAATTATTTCTGTTCCTTTTCTCAGTAAGCCTGTCATTTTGTGATTTGGCAGCAGGATAAACCATACTGTTAGTTAGTGCAGGCATAATACTATCTGAATGCTTTATCATAGAATCATAGAATCGTTAGGGTTGGAAAGGACCTTAAGATCATCTAGTTCCAACCCCCCTGCCATGGGCAGGGACGCCTGATTCTTCTACCTTACAAATTGATAGGGATTATCCCTGATACGCACATAGCCTTTTTTGATTGCTGAACAGGAGGTCATGAACAAAATAGTTCCCTTATTTATCCAAGCCCCTGGAAAATTCAAGACAGACTGAAAACACAACAATTTTGTGCCCTTATTGTGTATAGCTTTGTTGTCATAGCATTTTGAGAAAACATAATCAGACAATGCTCTGGCATTCATGTAGACAAAATTTCCAATGGCTGTTCCTTTTACTTTAAACTACATTTTCTTTTTTACTCGAAAGAAAGACAACATTTCTAGCTTTATTCTGTGTATGATATATTATTACTTTATGGTCACACATTTTCTAGGTCACTCAGCCCACTACATCTCTTCGATAAAGTGAGAAACTTAAAGGATTTTGAATCTATAGAACAGGATTTAATTCTGATGCCTTTTTCAGGGAGGGTAAACTCATGCATGTTGTTGAACAGTAGATAACTGTAAAGCAATGACATAATATTTCATACAGACACTGAAACATCTTTCCTTTGACTCTAGGGATTTTGAAAAGCTAACTTTTTATTTCTTCTATTTCTTGTAAGAAACAGATAGTGAAATAGACTGGAGTTAGAATTAAAGCCTACTCTTGAAAAAGCTTTTAACACAAAAATTTCTGAGTTGAGACACCAGGTGGAATGTCTTTCTAGGTGAAGATCGGTCTACATATTTCCCGTGAATTACTGATTCACAGGAGCAAAGCTGGTGAAGGGTCTAGACCACAAATCTCATGAAGAGTGTTTGGGGGAACTGGGGTTGTTTACCCTGGAGAAAAGGAGGCTTAGGGGAGACCTTACCACTCTCTACACTTACCTGAAAGGAGGCTGTAGTGAGCTGGGTGTCAGTCTCTTCTACCAACAAGTGGTAGGACAAGAGGAAAAGGCATCAAGTTCTATCAGAAGAGGTTTAAAATGGATATTAGGAAAAATTTCTTTACAGAAAAGGTTGTCAAGCACAGGCTGCCAAGGGAAGTGGTCACCATCCCTGGAGGTATTTAAAAGATGTGTAGACGTGGTGCTTAGGGACATGGTTTATCGGTGGCATGCCAGTATTAGGTTAATGGCTGGACTCTGTCTTAGAGGTCTTATCCAACCTAAATGATTCTATGATTCCGGTAAAAATATTATCTTTTTAGCTTTATTCTACAATATGATACAACTTTATGGTCACACATAACCAGATGAAAGGAGCTTATGTATGCCTCTTTGATGCACTGGAGATTAGAGATATAAACCACAAAGCTGACAGAAAATCTGTATATTTTTCTTGGTTTACCTTTTCAGTAATTATAAATGTTTATATATATATTTATTTATATATATTCTGTCAATTTCTACCTTTGATTATACATTAACAGACAACAATTTTTTACTTCCAATATAGTCAAAGATATAGACACCCATATATTTTTTTAACAAAAACTTTAAAGCAAATACCAAATATGTAGATGTCATCCAAATTTGTTTCTTGACTTCAGTATTTTCTCAGACATTCTAATAAGCCTCTTCAACTACACCAACCTGGTCATCTTTACTTATTTCACATTTTTCTGATGTGAATATATTTTGACCCTTTCCCACTATCACTTCCTTCCACCATTTCTCATCACTTTTCCCTCCATGTTTGATGAGTTGTATGACACATATGCCTAGTTAGATATCTACATGGCTATCTAGATTTAACAGTTTCTGTGAAGAATTCTTTTGCTCCAAAAGCAAAATATTTGGATTGGTGTCATGGTTTAAGCCCAGCCAGCAACCCAGAACCATGCAGCCGCTCGCTCACTCCCCACTCCCTTCCTCCCCTGCTCCGGGAGGGATGGGAAGGAGAATCAAAACAATGTAACTCCCACGGGTTGAGATAAGAACAGTCCAGTAACTAAGGTATAGCACAAAACCACTACTGCTACCACTAGTAACAATAATGATAAGGGAAATAACAAGGGAAGAGAATACAACCACTCAACACCCACCGAGCAATACCCAGCCCGACCTGAGCAGTGATCTAGCCCTTTGGGGTAACTGCCCCCAGTTTATATACTGGGCATGATGTTCTGTGATATGGAATACCACTTTGGCTAGGTTGGGTCAGGTGTCCTGACTCTGCTTCCTCCCAGCTTCCCCTCCTCCCTGGAAGACCATGAGACTCAGAAAGTCCTTGGTCACAGCAAACACCACTTAGCAACAACCAAAAAACATCAGTGTTATCAGCACTGCTCCCAGGCTGAAAGTCAAAAGCACAGCACTACACCAGGTACTAAGAAAGAGAAAAATGACTGCTACTGCTTAACCCAGGACAATTGGTTAGCACTTAACTGAATAATAATAAAAAAATATTAAAGTAGCTTAAAAGCTATAGTGCTTGAGTGGAGTTTGAATAAAAAAAGAACCTTCCAGGGAAACTACAACATGCAACAGATCTTACTGCAAATTTAACACACCAATTCATATACCCTTGTCCTGGGTTCAGCAGTAGCAGTCACTTTTTCTCCTTAGTGGCTGGTGTAGCGCTGTGGTTTTGACTTTCGGCCTGGTAACAGAGCTGATAATACCAGTGGTTTTAGTTACTGCTCAAATGTTTAGTCTGACCAAGGACTTTGTGAGTCTCATGCTCTGCCAGGGAGGAGAAGGTGGGAGGAAGCAGAGACAGGACACCTGACCCAAACTAGCCAAAGAGGTATTTCATACCACAGCATGTCATGCCCAGGATGTAACTCGGAGTTACCCGAAAGGGCACTCGCTGCTCAGTCAGACTCAGTCGGCAGGTGGTATCGTATTCTCCTCCCTTGTTATTTCCCTTATCATTATTATTTTTGGTGGTAGCAGTAGTGATTTGTGTTATACCTTAGTTACTGGACTGTTCTTATCTCAACCCTTGGGAGTTGCATTCGTTCGATTCTCCTCCCCATCCCTTCGGGAGTGGTGGAGAGGGAGGAATGGGGGAGAGTGAGTGAGCGGGACTGCATGGCTGACAGACTTTAAACCACGACACCCCTCTAAATGCAAGACTTTTCTCTCCGCTTTCATGAAATTAAAAAATAATGATTTTTGTCTGGCACCTGAAAATAAAGCTGATTGGCTGAAGAATACGAGTTGTGATTAAGCCTACAATCCAACAAGGCTTGTCATTCTACTTTAGTTTCTCATTTTGTACAGTGGTGTCTCTTTCACTCCAGACTAATTTCTATCTCATAATCTCAAAAACCTGCAAATTAAAGATGACTCACAAAAAGGTTTCATCATAATTAACTAAGTATTCTTATTGAGACCAACATGCTGATTATAATGATTGACACCACGCAAGATATTAAACCAGTGTGCGATCCTGTAAAGACGTTTCCTCAGGTATAATTATTTTTACATGCAGATCCCCAAATAACTTCAAAGTTGCTCATAAGTAATACTTCACTAGTCTTAGCCCCACTTGCCAGAATATTTATGATAATCTCCTTATTTTATTTATCAGTAAAACACATGGAAATTATTTGACACTAGACAGAGAATACGTAACAGCAATAACTGCCATAATTTAAAAAAAAAAACAAAAAAAACCTGAAGATGATGAAGCAGGAAGCCATAAAATTTCATAGTGAATATCACATTGGCTGGTCCTGAAAGAATGTACTCTTTTTTTTCGGATCAGTATACTTCAATATTGAACCTTAAGCTCTTTTTACCTTGCTTTTGTATACAGCCCTGTATAAAATGTTCTGAGTTTAGACCAAAACAAAATTAATAGCAAAGATTAATCTACTTAAGAAACAGAAAGATTCTTCAAGGAACACAGACCTGAAGGTTATTACTGAATCAGTCACCAATAGTACATAATTCTTTCTTAAACAAATAAAATCTGTTTTAAAAACAGGCAATATCTTTGTCCCATTCCTCTTATTCTGGTAAGAAACTGGTTTCTCTTTTACAGGCTACCTTAATTAGGGAAATGTTTAAATCCCTCTGTTATGGTGTCTATATTCTTTTATGTATTTTTACCCTCACTGCTGCTATCATAATTTTTTTTCACTATGATATATTTATAGAACACTCACATTTTGTAACTAACTTGAAGATCCCAAAGATCTTAATTTCTGTAGTGTTTCCATTGTGTAGCCCAAACTGTTGCTAGAAGTGCATTTTGAACTTTGAACTAGTAACGTTTTTTTCTACTTTTATTTCTTCTATTCTTAAGGATTCTGATTCTTACTGTATCTCAATCCTTCTCTGTACTGGTTGTCTTCTTGATAGCATCAGCATATTTCCATTGTTGAGGCACTAAATTACATCAGAAAAAAAGTATTAAACAAGATTTGTCTCATTACTTTTCTTTGAGTTTCACTACCAACCTCCTATAAATCCATCAATTGTCTCACCAACACAACTTCCTTAATCATCTTGCATTACTGTCTTTCTCTGTATAGTATTATATCAAATGTTTTACTGGAATTAGATTAAAACTCTTGAATTTTCCTGTCTAGGCAATCAATCAGTTATCTTATCAAAGACATATGCACAGTTAGTTTGACACAATCTACTTTTGATAAACTGATGCAGTATTTTCTAAGTTACTCATTTACAGTCATGACTTAAATACTTAACTTTCAGTATTTGTTTGTAAGTCTTGAATACTACTGAGAATAAACTAACCATTTTGCAGTCACATGTTTGTTCTTTCTTATAAGCTAGCTACTATATTTTCCTGTCATATGATGCTGCTTCAACTTGGCAGACTCATTACAAATAGCCGCTACTAACTGTAAGTTTCACGAGCCAGCTCTTTTGAACTACTGAGATGAAGAACATCAGGTCCATCAATTATTAAAACAGACTCTTTTCTATCACCTCTCTAAACTATTTTTTAATTAAACTGATCCTTTTTGTCCATCCCTTCATCATTGTCTACTCAACTGATTATATTTAATGAGAGACCTCCTGTCTTCCATTTTCATTTATTTCTTCTTTACTGACCAGGAAATAATTCATCAACTGCAGACATAACTTTTAAACATGCTTCATCTATCTGTTGGCTGGAAAAATCCTTTCCTCAGTGTTTACGTATTGCACTCACAGTGACTACTGCTGACAGAGGAATAAGAAGGCAAATTTATTAACCTTACATACATCTCCAGTGTCCTGTGGGTCCTTTTACTAGCTTTGTAATTTCAAAAGTTATTAATATTATTTCATTGTAATGATAGCTTATATTTTTATTGCAGATTGAGCTGTGCTTTGGCTATCTGAGGAATAAATACAAATTTCACGATAAAGAATCTTAAAAAAAAAACACTTTTTTTGTTGTTGTTGTTATTGAAGATCCAGTAAAAAAAGCAGATTTCTTTCGGCAGGCCGTGCTCACTGTTTCAATGTTTGCAATCCCATCTTTACATTAAATTTGAGAGAAAAGCAGCCTACACAATGTAACCTGATTGGCTTTAAACATAAAATTTCCATTTGAGATTCTAACTTAATGAATACTAAGGTCAACTTAGTGTTAAGCTCTATATTTTTTTCAGCAATTCCTGCTCACATAATGTCCTGAATATACCTGAACTTCAGCATTGTCAAAACTAACACATGTAATCTTGTTTCAAGAGACTTTATGTCAATAAATGTGTCACAAATGTTTTCTTGTTAAGGTTGAATTACTTTAATTGACTTGGCATTTGGCTCTGTTAATCAACATTCATCTTCTCTCAGTTGAAGTAATTTAACCTGAGTTCAATTAAAGTAATTCTCAGTCTCATTGTTAGAAAATTGCATTCATATTTATACTCTGCACAAGACTATTTAAACTGACAAGAATGAGAACTGTGATATTTCAATGTCTTCATATGCCTCAAATTAAAGTTACATCTGATTTCCTCAACAGTTTCTCTACGACTGATCTTTTGGACCAGGTATTTAACCTTCTAGACCCTTCTTCTCCATTGTTTGAATTCCCTTTGTTTAGCTTTCCTTAGTAGGGACTTACAAGGAATAGAAGCTCACACTATCTTCTTTTAGAAGAAGCAGCAGGTGAAACCCACCAGTCAGTAAATTCAAAAAGAAGACAGATGCCTAAGTTACTCATTCCCTCTAGGGAGTGGTGTTTGGTACAGGATGTTTTGGATAATTAAGTTTACATGGGCTGAAAAAATTACTGATAAATACCCGGAAAAAAGATACATTAGTGACTATTAAATATAAAAATACCACCTCTGACTGAAAAAGATCCTGAGCCTTGAAATACAGGTTAGGAAAGTATATTCCTGGGAAGTATAACTTCACCTTTAGACTGTTCATGCTTCCTCCTCTAGATATCTATAACTGACTGTTAGATGCTGCTATATATCATTATAATTCAATATGATCTAAGTGTTCAAAAATTCTATATTATGATGCTGGGCCTGTTTAATGACATACAAAAATATTCACCGCTTGCAAATCTTTAAACAAGCACAACACAGTGACATCAGGGGGGTCATTTCCTACCTGTACTACTGTAAATTATTAGTCACAAAATCATGGAAGTTTTAGGGTTGGAAGGGACCTCTGGAGATCATCGAGTCCAACCCCCCAGCCACAGAAGATCCACCTAAAGAAGGTTACATAGGAATGTGTCCAGTCAGGTTTTCAGTGTCTTAAGAGAAGGAGAATCCATGACCCTCCTGGGCAGCCAGTTCCAGTGCTAGTGAGTTCTAGGTGCTATCTGCAGCAAACACAAACGAAACAGTGCAGGGCTGTGATCATTGTGTGTTCCACAGTTTTGTCTCTCCAGTCTCTATTGGTTGCATCTATTATTGTTCACTGTCATGTCAGCATAAGATTTTTTTAAGGAATAAAATGTAACTTTTTCCAGTAAGAAAACTGCCGTGAGTCCACAGTGTGGAAATATCATTGACTACAGATAGGTCGTACATAAATACAAACTATCCTAAATCAATTCTGCTCTATTTCTTCTATGATGTTTTTTTGTTTGGTTTGTTTCTCTTTTCTTTTTTTTTTCTTTTTACTTTTTTTTTAAGAAATTGATTCAAATGTATATTGAAACTCTCAACCTATCTTTACTAAAACTTAAAACTAGAACAAATATTTTTATTACTCTATTTTTCAGACATTTGAGAAAATGTATTAAGTCATGCCTCTTCTCACTATATTTACATATTTGTTCAATGATTTAATAGAATTTTTGACTTCACAACACAAATACGGTTGGTTTAATTTTCTACATCTCATTGGGTGGGAATTTTACTTTAACTGGATATATAATATAAAAATATTTTATATTATCCTCACATCACTGCAATAGGGCAGTTTTTACTGATATATATATATTCACTATGTTCTATATGTTGTTATATATATTTTAAATCTGCTTGCTTTAGAGATGGGAAGTTATTTTATACTCAGCTCAGTGTTTGCTGTCAAAGAAGGTGCACAGACCTTCCTTGGGTTCCCTTATTTTTTACCTCTAGTTTCAATAGAAGTCACATATTTTTTCTGTACATATGAAAGCAAAACCATAAAATGTAAAATCTGTATTCAAACACTAATCTTAAGATAATAAAAAAGTTTAGCTCACATTAGTTGTTAGGAAAATATGCGGGTTTCCTGCTTACTTTGTTTATTCTCTCCTGTATTATTCCTGGAGAGATCAAAAAATCTTAACCAATATAATACCAAAACAACAGATCTGGCCTGCTGTGAGTACACATATGTGAAGGTTGCTGAAAATGCCTTTCCCACATGAATAAAAACTGAGAATCCTTATTTTATCATAGTAAATTCATTTTTTAGGTCAACATCTGAACTGAGTGAAGCATTGGTTAAATGAAACTTCTGTTTACACTAGCTGCTCTGCTCAAGAAATTTTCCTGTCAAGATGTGAAAAGATTAAAAGAAATTCAGTAAATGTGACTAAAATCAGTCTGTCAATTGCCCAAGTAATTTTGATAATCTGGTCTTCCAGTTGTGATGGATTATTCACAATGGTTAATTTTAAGATAGTTTCCGAAGGCTCCTTCTACTAGAAGCAAAATGTGAGATGCTATTTTAGAGGACAAATTGGAGCACACAAATCACCCTTTGGCAAGGATTTTCCACTTTTTTAAGTATAGGAGGAAACGTAAGGAGACAAATCTCCTGGGTAGACATGGAGACCACTGAAATCAGAAGAGTTTGGAAATGTGAACATTTTTTAAATTAGGCAATTTTCTCTACATATAGTTTAAACAAGGTAACGTGATAGTAGAAAGAATGAGTATCACTAAATCATATTAATGTATTGAACATAAGTTGTTAAGAGCTATCATTTCAAATTTTATATCTCTTTTTAAAGTCACCCATCTTCTCCTGAAGGAGAGAGGATACTTTAATAATTCAAGAACTTGGTTATTCAGGAGGCTTGATCTATTTGACTACTAGTCCTGCCTTGACAAGCCCACATGACTTTGTTCAGAATTATACTGAGATATTAAGTTGCTGGAGCAGGTCTAGAGAAGGGCAACAAAGCTTGTGAAGGCTTTAGAGCACAAGTCTCCTCAGGTAACAGCCTCAAGATGCACAAGGGGAGGTTCAGATTGGATATTAAGAAAAGTTTCTTCACCATCAGGCATTGGAACAGGCTTCCAAGGGAAGGTGTGGAATCACTGTCCCTGGAGGAGTTCAAAAAACCATGTAGATGAGGCCCTTAGTGACATGGTTTTGTGGTGGAATTGGCAGTGCTGGGGTAATAGTTGGACATAATGATCTTAAAGGTTTTTTCCAACCTAGTTGGTTCTATGATTCTGATCACAAATTCTTTTTACTGTCAGGAAAAACTTTTGTTAGTACAACATCTAACTCAAAAAAATACTTTGCAAATAATTTCAGCTGCTTAATATCCCTAATTGCTACAGCATATGCAGCCCAAAATTAAGGTTCCAAACCAGGGGAGAAAACAAAAAAAATAAAAAAAGAAAGGCATAATTGCAAATACTCACCTGAAATATATGAGACTAGCTCAGTGAATCCATCACCTTGCTACTAAACTAACCATAAAATTGTTGCTATAAATAAATGTGACCTAAAATACTGTATTTATGGCAGTAGCAAATTATATCTGTACTTACATACACCGTTTGAAGCTGTCCCAAATCAGAACCTTTACACTTCTTTTGAAGAGGAAATTCACTAGAAAAAAATACTTTTTAGAAGAGAGATGTGATGCTTCCAGGGTCTAGGCTTTGAGTAAGTACTTTGTTCCAAAGATATGCAATGGAAAGTATCTCAGATCAGTACTTATAAAGAATCATTTTATGTTTATCAAACTGCATTTTCCAATAAAATCTTTTATTAGGAGCTTCATGAGAACATGATTTCAGGTTTCAATAGTATATAACATAAGGTATTTCTTAAAATGGATAAAAGTATTTATAGTATGTATGATTAGCTATCCTAGAATCAAAAGAGAGGGGGGGGGGGGAAAGAAAAGAAAAGCACTAGTATTACAGACCCTTTAGTTGTGTCTGCATCTATTTTTGTATTCATGATGTCTTGTATGAAGAAGGAAACCTAGTCATCTATTAAACCTTTCATTATGTGTTGATATATAACATTGCTGTATGTAAAAGCAAACCATTGCACTAAATAAATCAAAGCTTGGATAGTAGGGAAAGACTGATAATTCCCTGGGATTTCAAGGAAGAACTATAAAGAACTATTTAAAAATCTTAGCTAATTCAATCCATTGAGCAGTATGTCTTGCAATGAGTCTGTATACTTAAAATAGAACATATATTGAGAAAAGTATTTGATTTATGATCTCTTATACAGTTATTGAGAATGTTATTTGTCATTTCAAATTATTCTATTCATTCATTAAACAATAACATTACTACTAAAATTAGCGCATATATTTTTTTCTGAATCTATCTAACATCAGCTTCTGAGGAACAGATTCATATATATCTTTGACTGGATAAAGACACTTCTAACAGACTATTATGACTTAAATGACAGGTGATGTTGGTTGATGAGAAAATGAACATGAGCAGGCAGTGTGTGCTTGCAGCCCAGAAAGCCAACCATATCCTGGGCTGCATCAAAAGGAGCGTGACCAGCAGGTCGAAGGAGGTGATCCTGCCCCTCTACTCTGCTCTTGTGAGATCTCACCTGTCGTATTGTGTGCAGTTCTGGTGTCCTCAACATAAAAAGGACATGGAACTGCTGGAAGAAGTCCAGAGAAAGTGCATGAGGATGATCAGGGGACTGGAGCACCTCCCGTATGAAGACAGGCTGAGAAAGTTGGGGCTGTTCAGCCTGGAGAAGACAAGGCTTTGTGGAGACCTCATAGCAGCCTTCCAGTATCTGAAGGGGGCCTACAGGGATGCTGGAGAGGGACTGTTCATTAGGGACTGTAGTGATAGGACAAGGGGTAATGGGTTAAAACTTAAACAGGGGAAGTTTAGGTTGGATATAAGGAGGAAATTCTTTCCTGTTAGGGTGGTGAGGCACTGGAATAGGTTGCCCAGGGAGGTTGTGAATGCTCCATCCCTGGCAGTGTTCAAGGCCAGATTGGACGAGGCCTTGGGTGATATGGTTTAGTGTGAGGTGTCCCTGCCCATGGCAGGGGGGTTGGAACTAGATGATCTTAAGATCCTTTTCAACCCTAACTATTCTATGATTCTATGATGGTAACATTGCTTCTTAAACTCCATTTTAATAAGCTAAATCAGCTAAAACACATTGTAGGAAAGATTTCTAGATGTTTTTCCAATATATTTTTCTTTTTTCCAATGTTGTTTTTGACTATGGATATCAAAAGTAGTTATGCCATTTTAATATGGTTCTCAGTAACATTGTAATTTATTGACCATACTACCTCATCTATTATTCTTTAAAAGTTCAAGATTCATGTAGCCTACTTTTTAACCACTACATTCCTTGGGAGTTCTCTATGAGTTTTTCATCCACTGGAAGGTCTAAGTATTAATTCAAAAAATTAGACATCTAGCCTAAAAATATGAATTGATATCTTCAGATACACTTACGATCCTGATTTCTTAAAAATATTGATTCATACTGTACAGAAAGCAGAGATATCTGAAACCAAATTACTCTAGAACTTGTTCTAATTACCCAGTACTCCAGCACTAAAACATTAAATCCATAATGGTTTACAATTTCCCATTTATTATATCATGGACTAAGTCACTGAGCCTAGACTTAATTTTACATGAAACTTGACTTGAATTTACTAATTTTCCTAAACATTTCCTGTTTTCTCAGCCTTTCCTACAACATGCAGGCTGCCAAACATTGTGCATGTTTAAAATACTGGAGATTTCTTTAATAAATATAAGAATACAGTAAGCATTATAATAAGTACAGATATATACTTCTGAAATATTTTGCTCCGCTTGTATGCAAAAAAGCTCAAGAAATGAATCTGTAGCTATACACTATTCTGCTCTATTTAGTTGTACAGACAATCCTTGAGCTGTCTGCAGATAAGTTGTGCAGTGATAACATGCTCACAGTATATCTTGTGAAAGTCAGTAAGTGTATAACACAATGGGATAGGATAATTTTGAGACAATAGCTCTCTGATTCTAAGTTTTGAATAATTTCTATAACGATTTTACTCCATGTACTGAAATAACCATCAAGACGAATAACTGACATTTACAAATTGCTTTTCAGTGTATACATACAATATAATATAACTAAAAATTAGCAAGAATAAATCCTCAAATAGAAGAAATTTCCTTTGCCCCAAGGCACTGTATGCTTAAAGGTATGTAAAATTTTACCTTTTTTCCAAACGGCCAGCTTAACATTCTAGGCATACCTCTTAACACTTATTCTGCAGCGACTGAAAGCAAAGATCTGCTAACCCAATAATGAAAATCAAGGAATTATTCTTTTTCTGACCCTTAACTTAAAAAAAAAAAACAACAAGAAGAAAACAACACAACCCCCACCCCGCCAAAACTTAACATTCTTATTTTTTAAATTTAAATGAATACACTTATATACATGAGAAGTGTCTAATTCTGACCTGTGACAGAATCATATGCAAACGATGATACATTAATACATTGCATAACTTTTTCCATATTGTTTATCTATGAACATTTTTTTGCCTTTTTTCAGCAAAGTATTTGGGGAAGAGAAGTTTATTGGTCTTCTTCAATTTTCAAAAGAATATCTGAACAGCATATTTGGTGCTCCAATCAGTGTAACTAGTTCATTTTTTTGTTGTTTTTTTTTTTTTAATTTTATTTTTTAAATGTAACTTCCCTCTTCTTCCCTCCCATTTAACAGTTTCTCTTCTAGAAAATATTTTCATTTTAGATTAATTTTACACCTAGGTTCCTAAAGGGCTATTTCTGGAACTATTTTTGTTTATTTATTCACTGTGGAACAAGTTATACACAAATATTCAGTTAAAATGCCATGTTATGTACAGTACTTAGGTTAATTTGGTTTGGTTTAGAGGAGATTGAATATCCTATAAGTTTCCATTCAAATACGCAAATCTTTTTTACCTGAAATTCTTTCATCATATAACCCATACATAACCTACATATCTATAACCCAAGGGAGTATTCCGAGACATGACCTGATTTTCCTAATCACTCAAAGTTAAGAAAAAAACAACCAAAAAAATGATAAAATCCCCAAACACCACTCTCATGAGCCCCCTCAAAAAATCCTGTCAGAACAAGCACAGACAAAAGAATTACTCAGGAAAAATGACAGAAGCCTGATATAAAATGATATTGGAATCTTTGAATCACTGAAAATTATAAACCTATATATAAGATGGTTTACTTTTTACTCTGTGTCCTGGGTTAAGCAGTAGCAGTCATTTTTCTCCTTCTTAATACCTGGTGCAGTGCTGTGCTTTTGACTTTCAGCCTGGGAGCAATGCTAATAACACTGATGTTTTTTGGTTGTTGCTAAGTGGTGTTTGCTGTGACCAAGGACTTTCTGAGTCTCATGGTCTTCCAGGGAGGAGGGGAAGCTGGGAGGAAGCAGAGTCAGGACACCTGACCCAACTTAGCCAAAGCGGTATTCCATATCACAGAACATCATGCCCAGTATATAAACTGGGGGCAGTTACCCCGAACGGCTAGATCACTGCTCAGGTCGGGCTGGGTATTGATCGGTTGGTGTTAAGTGGTTGTATTCTCTCCCCTTGTTATTTCCCTTATCATTATTATTATTGGTGGCAGCAGCAGTGGTTTGTGTTATACCTTAGTTACTGGACTATTCTTATCTCAACCCGTGGGAGTCACATTCTTTTGATTCTCCTCCCCATCCCTCCCGGAGCAGGGGAGGAAGGGAGTGGGGAGTGAGTGAGTGGCTGCGTGGTTCTGGGTTGCTGGCTGAGCTTAAACAATGACATTTATCTCTAATTGCAGTGCAGAAATAAAGGATTGTTGCAAAAAACAAGGGAAGGGAAACCCTTGCCATGGTCCTCAGCTGTCTCTACAACCAAAGTTTTGAAACATAAGACATTTACAGGTTCAGCTCTGCCCTCATCTGAAAGGTACTCTCAAAGGTGACATGTATTGTGCACAGAATAGGAAATGACTCTCTAGAATGCACTGGAGATTTAATTCTTCTGCATGCACACTTATTTCTGCTGCCCAAAAGGAAATGTTAAAATAAGAGCCCTTCTAGGCAGACATCTACTCAAAGCTGGAGAATTGACAGTTCCCAGGGACTGATTGCTCCTAGAGCTATTATTTTGTATGGCAGCCTTTCAATAAAATATCTGCTTAGGCAGACATATCTAAGACTAAATGCTGTTTATTAAAAAATAAAATGAAATGATTAATTAAAAAATATTAAAAGACAGTTATGGGGAAAGTAAAGTCTTTTCTTGAAGAACTTTCTGTCTATTAGTGTCTGAAAAATTAAGTTAACACCTACGATTTGGGTTATTATTTAATACAGCAGCCAAGAAATAACATGAAACACATGTACACAGATAATGAAGAAAGAAATATCAACACTGCTAATCATATGTCTGCAAGGGAAGTCTGAAAATACACCACACAGCCACTGAATTTTCAAGTAGAGAAACACATGAAATTTAAGTGACTTTAGAATACCATTTTAGAAACTAGACTACAAATCCTTCTTTGACCTCATATATTAGGATTTAGATGCTTCCATTTTACCGTACCTTTTCACGTCAAGTAAAGCATGTGTGGGCCAAAAGAAAATTGAAATCTAAAGGGAAAAAAACAAAAAAAAAAAAGGGAAAAATCTAATCCATTTCAATCCCATCCCCCCAAAGAAACACAGAGATACCACCCAGAGTCTTGGATAGCAGTTTCCAAGTCCTGGATACAATGTAAATGACAAGAAGCACAGGTCATATGTGAACAGATTTTTAGTAGCTAATATGGAATCCAAATTGATTGTACACTACACAATCACAAAGGAACCCAATGCAAGCATATATATCTATCTATGTAATAAATATATCTATATATCTATATCTATATAAATATCTATATAAATATATATATATTTACAGGGTTCTCACTCCTGTACCTGAAACACTTGTCTGTATTGATTTTATATCAAATTATAAACCTTAAGGTTCTGTGAAGCATACATCATTTTGTGTGTGTGTGACAGAGACAGATTAAACAGTGAATATAGAGGAAGGTGGGGTTACATGAATTATCTCTCATCAGCTGTTTCAGCAATTATAAGAATTTTGTTTCTGCTTCTATGAAATGAAAAGCCATTACTTTACAAAGATGCAGTCTTCTGCACATGTGCTGGTATCATCAAAAGTAAGGATGCAAAAACAATTTTTTAAAATACTCCATGAAATAAACAAAGATTTCAATATGCAGGGCCTCCTAATTTGACAACACTGGTTTTAAAAAAGGACTAAACTCTAAAAAGGAAACCTTAAGTCAGTTCACTCCTTCCAAAAATGAAAATAAATACAATCCTATGGAAACTTAATGAACTAAAGAACAATGCCACAATATATCCTGTAACATTCATTGTTAATCTTGCCATATAAAAGATACTTACATGAGGCTAAAAGTCTTCACTATTTCATAATAAGGAATTCTGAGATGGGCTAATGGCTTGTTTGCAGCAAAGACGTGTCAATGTCAGAAGTATAATTACAGTTTCACAAGGTTACAGATACTAGTCCTGGATTATTACCTCATGCTTATATCTAAAACATCAAGAGCAAAATGACATCCTATAGCCATTTATTAATATAAAAGCCTCTGAAGCAATGCATTTGTTTCATAATATCATTTATGCATCAAAGTGACCTAAACCACACAATAATACTCAGTTCTACAGAGGACCATTAGTATTACTAAGAATCAAGTTCTAAACCTCTGCGGCTGCTTGACAAAGAATGAAATGTAGTGGAAGGGAATGAATCAAAGAACTCTGTGCATCCTGAAACAGAAAGCATACTTTATCACTTTAAAGAGATCATAGGGAGCATAAACTAAGTCAGCAGAGCTAGTGACACAATTGGAAAAGTACCTGAAAAGCAGCTTCCCCCAGAATAAGGCGTATGAAGAACGTTCATACTTAATAGCAGGTTCTAAATACTAGACAATGATAACGTTGTAGGCTTGGAAAATGCATTCTACAGTTGTCTTGTTTTCTGACGTGTCAAATATGCACCTTGGAAAGGTACAGTGACCATATTTCCCAGTTACTAAGGAGAAGAAGGAAATGATTTCTCTAGATACCTGAAGGATTTGAGCAGCCTATATACTTAGTCCTGATGCCAATGTTGAACTGCGCGTGGAGCTTCAATTTAACGTCTATGTCAAGATTGAATTGATGAGATTTAACTTTTGCATTTATATGCTGTGAATAAGTAATCCAAGCTGCCCTAGACTGACTATAATCTGAAAAATTGCAATGTAGAAGTGACACTTTCTTCTACTATAATTTCCTTACTGGGACACTTGCCACGTAAAGTGACTACTAAGTGAATAACAGAGCATTTCAACACATACCACCTTTGCATTTAGGCTTTGATATGTAGTGGTCAATATTCATTTGTATCCGTTTAATATCTACTTATGTAATTCATTGCAAAGAGGTCATACAGAATGATTTTTATATATATATATATATATATATGTATATGTTTCACTACTATTTGTCCTAGGAAGCTTTTCAGCAGAATGCTCAGAGCTCCCAATATCCTCCTATATAGGTAGAATATTATAAATAGCTCCTTCTTAAAATGGCTCAAAAATAGTTCAGAAAGAAATTAAGGCTACTTTTGCCTTGCACCGTAACAGAATACCTTAGAAGTTTAACACTGAAATGATCATGTTTGCCTTGAGGTTAGATTAATTCTATCTTTTGTCCATCAATAAATTTCCAGAAAATTAGGACTAAACTTTCAGTGAGCCTAGAACTACGGACCAGCTTTTTTGGTTCTGAGATGAGAACACAGGATATATCCAGGAAGCACATTGTTGATCTCTACTCACTTAATTAGCTACTTCAAGTTCCACAACCTTAAGAAATAAATAAATAAGTTTAGGGGAAAAAAAAAATAATCCTATTCCAGCTGAAACTCCTAGGTCAGAAAATTCAAATCTGCTCTTCCAAGGCCTCTAACCCAGTCACCTTTCTCCCTCCATGTTCCTAACTCAGTATGGTCATAGTAAGAGAGGAAACATATTCCAAAAACTCTCAGCACATGGAAAGCAATCTCAGTAAGGACATTATAATATGAATAAGTAGGGGAAGAGAGTTTCTAACCCTTTAGCATTTCCTGACTCACAATCCAACTTTTCTGTGCCAGTCTCACACACATTTTCAGGAACTGCTCAAGATCACTGTGTTCCCTAGATTTATTTGTACTTACTATATTTTATGATTGAAAATTATACTTCAAGGTTGAGAAATCAACATTTGAACAGTAGATATTTTGACATAAGGTAATCAACTAAATTTGATGGCAAGGAGTATTCTGGCAAAGAATGGCCAAAAAGCTTATGCGATCCATCTATGCAATTATGTATCAATTAGAGAAATTTTACTCTCTTATGAAAGCTTATGTATAAGAAGCATCTGTAGAATGTTTTTTCCTGTCTCTGTTTCATGAAAGAAATACTTGAGGAAAAAAAATACATTAAAAAAAAAAAAGGCAAAAGAAAAAAAGAGTGGGATTTACAGGTCTTGTCCTGGCATTGCAGTTGGTGGGTGCACCTATATCACTCTTGCAAAATAGGGGGACAAAAAAGTCAGCTTTCTGAACTAAGGACTGTTATCAACCTTTGTTAAGAGCCACCTGTTATTTGAGATCAGATTTATGAATATTTAATACTAAATTGAAGTGCTAACTGTGTTGGAGAAACATGGAACTGAACATATCTTCTGCACAGCTTTTCTAAGAACATAAAATATTGTTTTAATTGTGAAGCTCTAAGCACTGGAAAGGAGAAAAAAATAACCCACAACCCAATATTTAAAAGGGACAGTTACTTTTATCAAATGCAGGAAAAATACAAAAAAGAGTGGTGACTGCTCAGGATAGGTACATTTGAGGTAGGCAGGCAATGATATATTTTTCTCATTTGTTTTATCATTGTTGCCAGACAGCTTTATTTTTAAATCCGTTGTCAAATATGTCATGAAAAATTATAAAATAACATTCAAAATGACAAAAACATTTGTAATCATGGTCAATATAAACCAGACCACTTGGCAAATGCTGATACCATCAAGAGATCACTTATTACCTATAGAATCAACATCTCAGAAAGAGAGACCTAAATTCTTTTTCATGATTGATTGGAAATATCAAGTTATTAAAACAGTAATCTCAGGGCAAATGTAGTTTATTCAAGAGATTGCTTCTTTTCTATTATTATCCTTAGTTGCCTGTGACAAGGATACCAATGCCAACTCTCCCCAGACCTGAACAAGAAGACGACATTGGTCTTTAATCTTTCTAAAAGGTAATATATACAGGTAAATAAGACTCTTATGCAGAGATAACTATAAAGTAGTATGACTGTACACGTGTAATCAACTATGAAGAGACACTCTAAAACGTGCGCAAAACAGCTTCGTAGTTTCTCCAATTTAAATGATTCTGCTGAAGGAGGAAGATTACAGAGTTTTTATTTCTTCACTGAGTTATGGCCATAACTACTGCTGCTCTCTAGATTGCATGAAAGCATATCTCAGAACATGGTAGTTGGCTATTGTGACTAAATCATCACAAGTGCCTTTTTCAGTGAATGAACCATAACAATACTTCAGAAGAAAATAGAGATATGATAAATATTCAAAAAGTAGCAGTTAATGAGTATTCCTAAAGCTAACTTTAATTCATATGGTTGGTTCCTCCCTGTTTCAGAAAGTGAAGAGATCACACAAGATGCACAGTAAGATACTTCAAACTAAATCCCTATCAGGATTAAATTTATACTTGCAGAAATGGGTAACATTCTTAGACGCTGTTTATAGAGGGAAATTAGCGCAGTAAGCTTGTGCAGTCTTATTGTAAAATATTTGATTATACCTGAAGTGCTTCATGAAATACATTTCCTTATTGTAAACCCCAAAAGACTGGATCCCCACTGACTGCATGGGAAGTAACCAATGCACAGCAAATCCTCATAAAGTCCATGAAACATAATCACAGCTAATCCTTTAATTATTCCCTTTTTGAAAAGCCCTTTAAAACTTACTATGTCTTAAAAATATCTCCATAGGTATGTAACATGACACTGGGTATAATAACCTGTGACATATATAAAAAGTGTATTCTAGAATTTTTCAGAATACTTCACAAGAATGTTATTTTCTAAGATGTCTATCATATCCACAAGGGTTTTTCCAAGGAAGTATTAAATTTTAAGGATTATATTTTCAGCAGCAAGTATGGAAAAAAAATATCCCAATGGTTACAATTAGTGTGAGAACTGCACAACTGATTCTTAACATACAGCAGCTTACTCATTATAAATGCTAGTCTTCATCAACCTTTGTTAGTGTCTAGGTTTGCTGTACAGAGACTATATCAACTGAAAAGATATAACTTCTTCTTCCACAGCTGCAGATGCTGCAAAACAGCTGAGGTTCATATCACTAATAAGTTACATAGGATGATTAAGCTAGTATCAAACATTTTAACTCTGAAGTCCCTACAAAGGCACCTACTCAAGTAAAACAGAATTTGCTCCTCTGACAAAGCAAGTAAAACCAAGGAAGAAATATTATGGAAGGCTAAAACAAAGAAAAAGAAGAAAATCCCCAGGAATTAGGAAATTGATACAATTTGTTTACAACTTTGTATGGAACCCTTATGCACATTTGTCATAGATCCAGCCTGGGCTGGATATAACAGAGAACTAGATATTGTACCATTGTGCAAGACTATAGAGATACAGCTCTGTTGGGTTTAACATTTACAAATTGACTATCACATAAATTCATTGTTTGTTGCCAGTTAGAAGAGCCCATGAAAATACTGAGGACATTTTTGAAACACAAAGCCTGTGTGTTTTTTCTTCCTCTCTTTCTATCTACTATGTACAGACACACTCACAAAAAAAAAAAAAACAAACAAAAAAAAAGAAAACCAACCAAAAAAAAAAAAAACCAACAAATTCAGCTTTGGAGGCTTGGTACAGTAACATGATAGTGCCTTGCGTCAGGGTTACCAAAATATTTCCTTTAATTGACTCTTTTGTTGCAGTTAAATTTGCTTTTTGTTACCTTAGTGAATAAAGGATAACTTGGGGTGGAGGACCAACCATCTATTAAAATATTCCCTGTTTATGATGTATGAGAGAAATTAACTGAAATCCCTGAGGAAAAACTAAAAAGAATTGCTGTCTTAATTGCTGCATCCTAATTAGCAAAATCTTAATAGAATACTAGATTAACATATCATGCTGCTAATGGGCAGTGAAGGGGAGAAAGGGGAGAATACAGAAAAAGCTCTCATGTAGTACATAAAGTAGGTACAGAGCTGACAATAAAGTTATCCACATTCAGGTAAGGTATTCACTGCAATGATATTTCTACATTACAGAGATATTGAGGAAGAGACACAAGAATAAACCAAATTTTACTGTTAATGTCCTCTTTTTCTGTCTAAGCCTTTATTTTCAGCTTCATTAAACAAAACTGATGCTTTGTAAAGGAAAAGGCTTTTGGAAAAGAGAGGCACATCTTTTTTTTCAAATAACAAGTAAGAAAAAACTCCAAAATGCAACTGTCTAGTTTTGCTTCTTATGAGGAAATGCATAGATAAGTCTACCTCAGCTACTAGCGGCTGATAAGAATTGCTAATTAACAATTTATTCCTTGCTGGAACTGTTATTGGAAGAAAACCTATAAATCGAGCTGCTGATTTCCTTTAAAGAAAGGAAATGTTTCTCATCAGATCTGGAGATAAAAGTGAAAGAATTCTCTGGTCTATATGTTTTCCTTAAAATAGTGAGAATCTCTAAGTATTCTTCTTTTTGGAATATCTCAAAAGTGGAAAGTTGTGTGAAACAGCTCTGTCATCAACTCATTTGCCAGTCATTTGAATTGTAGAAAGACCAAGCCAGAAAAATAATAGCTCTTATTTTGTGGAAGAACAGGAAAAGTGATCAAAGTGTCTGGGTTTAATAAAAGAGAAAGTGCAATTGAGAAAAATGCTAACATTCTCCCTGCTCTAGTAACTTAAGGAATTTGAGTCTCCCTTAAATCTTTCTCTGTTTCAAACAGCTGAGTTTAGCATGAGCAATAGGGGTGTTATGTTCCCCCTCAATCAAAGTTGCACTTCAGTCAAAACTATCATTAAAAACCAAAACAAAACCTTCTTCCTCCTTTCAGTTAGAAAAAATATCAAAACCCTTTCAGTCTGAAAAAATGGAGACTATTCTAGAAATGTCGTCTAAAGAGGGTTCCTGAAAACAGCCTGAGAAATTATAAATACAACTGAGCTTGACTAGGAATTTTTCTATTTGTACCTCTGTTCTTACCTCCTGCACCTCACTGGCCTAGCTGATGACATGAGCTGCTGTGTCTCTAACTGTTGGTATTTCTCATAAATCTGTCATTATTCAAATGCCATTGTAAAGAGATGCTAGAGAAACAGTCAAACTTCAGATGTTACGTTCTCTTTTCATCTTTTGCATACAGAACCAGAGGAATGATAGTTATTGTTCATTTTTACATCTGTACCTACACTGTTTATTTTGGCTCTCACTACAGTTGAAACACGAATCTTCTTGCTGCAAAATTCCAGCCATTTAAAGATATGATAATATGTTGATAAATACTTATAAATAATTTTTTACAGTGGACTAGCTGAAGAGCATATCTTTCCAGCTTGCAGAGATTAGCAAATCTCTATTTTTCCTGCCCAGGATAAAGTTGTGACTAAAAATTTCCCAGGGAAAGACTAGCATTACAATTCAGCAAAGACCACTGATTATGAAGTAGATACTGATATTATTTTTGGCAGTAGAAATTTTAGATTTTTAGACTTCATTTACAATATAGTTTCAATTTTTTGACTGAATTCCTAATTATTAATATAGGCCTAATATTTAACAAAGACATACTCTAATTGATGTCATCTGAATTGATTTAAATAATAAAATGAACATGACAGCATTAAAGAGAAGGCCACCAACAGCACTGTAGAAAATGATATTGCAAAGTATGTCTGTGAGACAGACCACTATAGGAAAATAGAAATGGTCACCTCAGATCAAACTAGTCATGCATGTAGTTCAGTGCATTATACTGGCAATAGGCAGCAATTTGGAGGAAAGTTGAATAAGTTTCTGAAAGCTTCATTTTTCACAGTAATTTTAGTCCTATTACTTTGTACCCATAAATATTGTACTTACCAAAGCAAGCCTTTGTTCTTTAATCAGTTTGTAACATCAGAAGAATTTTTATGTTTGACATAATGGCCTTGTAATGAAAAATGCATAATTGCTTCTAACAACAGGGACTCAAACCCAGCCCTATCATCTTCCCAGGGTATGTATTCACCATTAAAGTAATACCTAAATCCTTTAGGAAATCTGTATCCTATATAGCTACAGCAGAAACCTGTGGCTCCCATTAGAGTAGAAGCATACTACATGGATTTTAAATTAGCTTTTTCTGAACACAGCAACACACAGAATAGAAAAACTATACTTTTTGTTTGTCTTTGTTTTTTGTACCAGTCTCTGTGAAAACATTACCATAACTGCCAGTAACAGGTCAGAAGCCTTACACTAGTGGTGATTGGTGCTCACACAGGAAAGAACGTACAGCTGACCTGCTGGGTTTCTTATTTGCTTGCTACGAGACCTGGCTGTGCAAACCTGAACTTGATACCAAGTGTCTCTTGTTATGATATGCAGTTTAGCAACGAGATAACAGCAAAGGTTTATGACAATACGAACACAGTTTGGAAGGGGAAGCCCCAAAACTGTAGGCAACTCACTAATGGTCAGTTAGCAGGTTTGCAGAAGTGAAAGCCAGGGCAGGACTGATTTTGGTTTAAGAAGCAGCAGCTCATCAAGGGAAATAACAGCTGAGAAACAGCGTGATGACAGCTAAGCAGCATAAAGAACCTGACCTGACAAAGTAACATCCCTGAAAATGCTTAGCCTGGAAACAGAGGGCGAGAGCTGCAAACTGCCTAGAAAATCAGCTGTCCAATAAAAGGATAGATCTCAGATTTTCAAGAAGAGAAAGCAGATGCCTGGTTTGGTTTCAGCTCCACTCCTCACAGAAGGGCTCTGTAGCTTGATGGCTCCAACCATCAAGGATTGTTGTCATCAGAGCTTATTAAATATCAGCTCTGTGGTATTATATAGTAATTTAGGTCAATTTTCCAAAAGCTCCTGGCACATTGATCTCCAGTTACTCAACTAATATACAAGCATGTACATATATTCATCTTCAAAGCCTAGAATTAAACTCAGGAGTCAATATAAAGTGAATTCTTTTAACATTCTTCTCTTCGTCTTCTCTAATTAGTGTGTTTGTTTTTCTGAAGCACAGACACATAGAGGGCTTGTTTGCAGGTATTTTTTGGGGGAGAGGGAGAAATTGAGCTGTTACTGAGAAATACATACAGGAGCTTTGTTTTCTTTAATAAGCAGATATCTAATTTTAGGCCCAAAGATATTTTAGAGCATGTAGAATATTGCCAGTATTGGTCATTGTTCTACCATGGTTAGGTTTACATTATACCTGTTATCACGTTGGTGCCTTTATTCTCCTAAATACACCTGAAACTTGTCAAATTCTTTTTTTTTTCTATCATAAATAATCAGAGGATTGCATCTCTCTTCCAGATCTTTATTGCAAATAGTACATTAAAACAAAGTGGTTCTCTTTCAATTTTCAAATACACCGTTAACATTTTACCCTTTTCAAATATTATGAGTTATGCAGGCTCTTCTTTTTCATTGTCTCATCCAGCTTCTGACCTATGTCAAAATTTTAGCTCTTCCCTTTAGACTGATCATTTTTAATGGCTTCTTCTGAAAGACTTTGCCAAAGGCTTTTGAAAGCTTAGGCAAACATGTCTACCTATCTCCTCACTCATCATTTTACTGACACCCTGAAGAAATTATACTATATTAAATTAAAAGCACGATATTCCCCTTATAAAAGCCAATCTCCTTGTAAAATTATGATCCATTAAGTATTTCATAATTTGATTTTTATACTGTTACTTCAATCAGATTATTTACTGAAGATCTGTGATTTCTAGGATCTCATTTGCCCTTCTTTCAAAGGTAGATACAAAAGCACATTTTATAAAATACCTGGGTTGGGGAGTTTTTGTTGTTTTCTTTTGTTGTTGTGTTTTTTGTTTGTTTTTGTTTTTTAGTAGGATTTCAACCTCCTTCACTATGTTCCTTCAGAGCTCTTAGATGTGTCCTGGGAACTTCTGCTGTTTAATTTGTCATTTGTTAGCAGAAACCCTGTCTTTTGATACTTTACTCTCTAGCACTGTGTCACCTTTAACATCTGAGAAACTGCTATAATTTTTCTCAAAAATACATGTATTAGAGAGCACGAGTTTAATAGGCACTCATTACCAAGCAGCGATGCTCTCTCTGAATATTCAAAGACATTTCTACTTGCTGGAAAAAAGAAATGAAGGTGTTTCCTCTTTCTTTTCCACTTGACAAGAAGTCTTCAATTTCCTCTTACAAAGGTTTATCATAAATGAAGACAAACATAGTTTTGAGATTGCTCTTGAAAAATATTGGTAGTATGAGTACTGCATATATTTTAAGATTAATATTACACAAATTGCATGTGTCACTAAACACTAAACACCTAGATCATGGAGTGGAGGGAAGTCAGTAAAAATATCAGTGTTGCATCTTTGTGTGAGGAGATAAATTTTCTTAAACTATTTTTAAAACTGCTTATTTTTCATGAGCACTGGTGAAATTGGAGAGAAGAAAAGCAAATTTCACATTTCTATTGAAAGCAATTCTTAACCCAATTATTGGAGTATAGCACCTACCTACCTTTCAAAGTATTTCTTGTCACATGCTGAATATTTCATACCATCCAGACCAGCATATGTATATTTATTTCAAGAAGGTTTGGGAATATTATGTCCTGTTAAAATTGTATTAATTGCAATAATAATAATCATGCTGTATGACACCAAAAGAAAATGAAAACTTCTTTGTAAAGACTTACATTTCTCTGACACTAACTTGTAAATTATTTAATAATTAATGAATAACTCTTTACTTCTGCTGTCTTAGGTATACTGGAGCAGTGATCTCACTACGAGCTATAAGGAATAATTTAATAACTACTGGGAAAATGACACAGCTGAAGGGTTCTTTTAGAAATGTCATACCTGCAATATGTTAGAAAAGTTTTTGGAACATTCAGGAACCAAAGTTTTAATTTGTGACTTTGCTAAAACAAAACACTACTTTAAAACAAATAATTTTACAATAAAAGGTTACTGATTATGGCAATCATACCGACATATCTTAAAATGAAAAATAATTTTTTATATGAAATCCTTAAAAAAAGTTTTTCCATATAGATGCCTGAAAATTGCTGATAGAAGAAATTTTGAATGGCATTTAAAACAAGCAAACAAAGACAATTTGTGCTTTTTAGTAGAGAAAAATATGTTACCATGATTCATATTTCAATGTGTTTCACTTACATTAAGTATTTCATAAAATTTTGGTACTTATTTTTGAAAATTATTTTGCTTCTTAATGTATGATTTTTCACAAAATAATTTTTTATAAGTTGTAGAGCATTTCTTTGAGGTTATGTTTAAAATTCTGGTAGGCTGATATCTTTTATTCATCATAATTTGGAGTACTACAGGAAAAGCAGTATAGCTGAGGTGAAGGCAAATCAGATGGAAGAATATATTTGCAGGTTTGTACAAAATAAGGTACCAGCTTTTGCACTGATATGGAAAATATCTCACCACTTCCTGGTAAGATTAAAACGTGATAAAGATTTCTTATATATCCATATATATGTACAAACAATCCCAACTCTCATCTTAGGATAGGTTTAGTGCTAAAATCTTTCAATCATACTTGGGAATGGATCATCACCTCTGTTTCATTTCACAGGTATTTAAGAGTTTTCTCTGTTCCTCTTCAAGCTGTTGCAGATTGAAAATTTAAAGCTTCTATTTAAGCTCCTTTGTTTAGTTCAACAACTTTTCTCTAAGAAGAACTGCAGTTACCTTAAATACATTTAAATGCTACTTGGATTTTTTATTTTTTTTTTTCTGATGAAACACTAGTTTACCACATTTTCACATGTAATTGAATAAAAGTGGAGGATACAGATGTTTGTATTTTTTCATGTTTCTTAAGTGCTTAAATGAAAGATAGTTCATATTGAAATTATATTGGGCTATAATTACATAAAAAACAAAAGGTGAAGATAAGCAAAATAAAAATCACTGAAATGCAACCAAAAGCTACGCTTCCACTCAAAGAAATGTTGCAGCTCATTTGGATGGTGCAAGTAGGTAGGGATGGGAACCAATCCATCAGGGGTTCATGGATCTGAGATCAGATAGGCAACAAAGTTCAAATCCTATTTCTATTTTGAATTCTCCCCAGACTTACTGATACTTAAACAAAAAAAGTAAGTTTCATCAGGGTAAATTGTAGCAAGGACTTGCAGCAACTGCAGTCTGAAATATCTGCTTTACTGAAGAGTTACCAGTAAAAGAACAACTAAGTGCCCTGGAACAGGTCCAGAAAAGCACTTACACGAATGTTTTAATAAAAACCTTAATCACCTTAATCAATACCTTAAAATTTCTCTTTATTCTTTTTCTTCCACATTCTATCACCTGCTCAAAACTCTGTGCGGGCTTTAATTATGGCTACCATCTATCTGTCTAAACTCTGAAAAAGGAAAACACTAAAAAAAATAAAATCAAAAGCACAAAACCTTTTATTACCTAATTGACAAAACAGTGAATTATATTATAAATATAGATCTATGCATAAAGGAAAAAAAAACCACATAGCTTCACTGGTTTTAAGATAAAATTAAATGGCTAAATTAATGAAAATAATTAAATTTTTGAAAGCAGTTTTCTTTATACACATCTATTCCTTGAAGGACAGTTCCCTCAACAGTGACATCATCATTTTGGCAATTTAATTAAATTAATTGTTTACATGACTGTTAAATTTTACTTGCATTTGATTTGTAACCACTTAGATGTGTACTCATCCTTCAGATCACTTCACTCACCAATCATTCCTAGAAATGACAACTACAAAGATAACTGTTATATACCTGTGGATAGGAGGATGACCATGAGCCAGCAATGTGCCCTTGTGGCCAAGAAGGTCAATGGCACCCTAGGGTGCATTAGAAAGGGTGTGGTTAGTAGGTCAAGAGAGGTTCTTCTCCCCCTCTACTCTGCCTTGGTGAGGCCGCATCTGGAATATTGTGTCCAGTTCTGTGCCCCTCAGTTCAAGAAGGGCAGGGAATTGCTTGAAAGAGTCCAGCGCAGAGCTACAAAGATGATTAAGGGAATGGAACATCTCCCTTATGAGGAGAGGCTGAGGGAGCTGGGACTCTTTAGCTTGGAGAAGAGGAGACTGAGGGGTGACCTCATCAATGTTTACAGATATGTAAAGGGTGAGTGTCAGGATGATGGAGCTAGGGTTTTTTCAGTGATGTCCAGTGATAGGACAAGGGGCAATGGGTGTAAACTGGAGCATAGGATGTTCCATGCGAACATCAGGAAAAATTTCTTTACTGTGAGAGTGACAGATCACTGGAACAGGTTGTCTAGGGGGGTTGTGGAGTCTCCTATGTTGGAGATATTCAAGGCCCGCCTGGACAAGTTCCTGTGTGATGTACTCTAGGTTACTCTGCTCTTGCAGGAGGGTTGGACTAGATGATCTTTTGAGGTCCCTTCCAACCCTTAGGATTCTGTGATTCTGTGATACTTCCACTGAAATTAAATAGGATATTTCTAACTGTTCCAAATTGTGAAAGGTATCAGAGCAAGAAACATTTTTTCACATCTTGAGTCTACATAAATACAAGAACAGAAACCACAATAGAAATAATAGCATTTTGTTTTCCCTCTGCCTTAATTTAATTGAATACGTACCAATTTGAAATTAAAAAAAAATGACATTAACATGAGGTAAATAGTAATTTGGTTGGTATTCAAATGCATATTCTCTTTTAATTTCTTTTTTTCAAACAACTTCTTTAAAATGTCAGTCAGCTACAGAACAAAAAGGTCTTATTAGTTTTGTTTTTCCATGTGTTTCATATAATGATGTCCTTCTGAGATTACCAAGACACAAAATTCAGACACCTGGCAACAAAGTTTTGGATTGAACCCATCTGAGATTCAAGCAGAATTCAAAATTTAAATGGGTAATGAACCAAAACCACGAAGACTCAAAAGCTCACTGCAACATGCCATCCTTATTCACAGATTCAAAGTATCCTTTGGATGAATTTAGGTAGAGTCCATTTCTCACATTTAAGTAATACTTAATGTTACTTAGCATTATTTAATACTAATTTTGTCAGGAGTGTTTATCTATCTGTCTGTCTGTCTATCTTTCTTCAGAGATTCATCTTTATGTTTCCTTCATGGTCCTCAGAAAACCATTTGTTGGAGCCTGCTTGACTTCCCTGTGGTACCACAGAAGGTATCTGGTTGTACAATTAAAATATAATATAATCAAAGTCAAAGAATGTTCTTAAATCTACTGAGCTAGCTGTAAGAAATAACCCATAAATTACATATACAACTACCCGTGAAGTCCACAGTAAGACGTTCTGTGCTTCTATTCATTGTTTGAAATGTGTAAGAGCTTTTTTAAAGGAAAGGACTGTCAAAAAGGCAAGTGTGTATTTCCTTTGGATTGAGAGTAGCAGTTCACAGCATCTCAGTTCTTACTGAAGTATCCATTCAACATCCTCTGGAAGTCCTGGGTATGCTGGAGAAGATTGGCCTTTAGGATAATAAAGATTTGAAGCAATTTTATGGCAAAAAAATGTGCTTCTCTGTTTTTAAGGGAAGAAGCATATTTGTGCTTTTCCTGTTAACTGCTTTCAAAAGTGGATGCTTTGCTTGAAACATTAAAGAATCTTGTTCTAAAAGTACGACTAACATTTGAAAGCTATCAGTGCGAGAAAAAAATGCTGGATGACTATTTCACATGCACAGTGCCTTTCTAAAATATGAAACAAGAAACAAGGTGAAAATAGAGACATGTATTGTCTCAGTTTGGCAGAGGGATATTCAGAGCTGCCTAATTTCCAACCCTGTTGCTATGGCTTGTGAATTCATTGTCTTTGTCCATTTGCAGGACTACACGCACCTCAGTTTTTTGTTTTTTAATAACAACAATAAAACAAAAGGTCCTGCATCATGAATACTGCGTTAGGTCTGGGACCCTCACTACAAGAGAGATATTGATGTGCTGGAGCGGGTCTAGAGATGGGCAATAAAGCTGGTGAGGAGTCTAGAGGACAAGTCTTATGAGGAACAGCAGGGGGAACTGGGGTTTTCTAGTCTGGAGAAGAGAAGGCTCTGGGGGACCTTATCGCTTTCTACAACTACCTGAAAGGAAGATGGAGTGAGGTGGCTGATCTCTTCTCCCAAGTAACAAGTGATAGGACAGGAGGACAAGAGGTAACAGCCTCAAGCTGCACCAGGGGAGGTTTAGGCTGAGTATTAGGAAAAAAATTCTTCATCAAAAGAGTGATGCTTCATTGGAGCAGGCTGCCCAGGGAAGTGGTGGAATCACAGCCCCTGGAAGTGTTCAAAAACCATGTAGATGAAGCCCTTAGTGACATGGTTTATTGGTGGTCTTGGCAGCCCTGGGGTAACAGTTGGACGTGATGATCTTAATGGAGCTGGACATCTTGGAGTAGCAAGACCAGGACTCCTACATGAAAGGTGAGCTAAAGGTGACCTTGGCACAGGCTGAGGTAGGGACTTCACTAACAAGACTGCAGTCCCACAGGATCAAGCAGGATTGGTGGCAGTAACAGGTTTAGCTCAGTGATCATCAGAAAAATGTGAGAAGACAGGCAGGGCTTTGGTAAAGCTATAAGTCCAACATAAACATCAGGACCAGCAGAAAACCAGGCTGGACACAGGGCTACATACTCCATAGCTCAGGCAAGAACAATGGGCACAGACTTGAGCTTAAAGAAAGCTCCTGGACCAAAATTCAGAGGATGTGTATGTGCACTGAGACTGGTTGTTGCAATCAGTCTTTCTGGGTTCTCTCAGGGCCCTGACAACCTGAGAGACAAGTTCTGCCCAGTAACAAGTTTTTTTCAGATTTAATAATTTTTTTTCCTAAATTCTAATGATGTGTCTATCAACATGTCTATTTATATTCTCAGATCAGATTAAAATATTTCTTATGTCAGTTGCAAGTAATTAGTTTTTTTGTGCTTTTCGGTTTTATGCTGCAGGTGCAAAACTGAATGCCTTTATTCTTGCAGTAGTTGATTATGGGGTCATTTAAATATGTTTATTTGTAAAGCATGATTGTCCATTTATATATCATCTAGCTTAGCTTGTAGCGTTTCAGTAACCAAATCTATGTCTCATCTGACCAAAAAAACTGCAACATGACAATCTGCAGTATAATAAATGCAAAGAAATGGAGTATTTCTGAGTAATGTCAGAAAATTGAGTATTCTTCTATTTCAACTTCAGAAAAATACATGCTTTTCTTGATATGTTAAACATGAATTAATCATTCCTTTCCATCTTTCCAGTCTTTTTCTTTAAAATAGCAATCATCATGTTATAGTTCTGGAAACTAAAGAGAGAATAAAGGAAATAAAGAGAATAGAGAAGACAAGGAAATAACAGGGAACAAGAGACAATCCTGAAAAATAACGGCAGAAGAAATAGAAAAGTAAATGGGGTAGTTCCTTGCAGAGAAAGAGCAGAAAAAAATAAAAATGCACCAACTATTAATCAAGAAATATCTAAGACTTTGGGGAAAGGAAACTGACAGTACATGAACAAAATTACCCTTGTGAGAAAGAGCAAAATACAAAAAAGCTCAGGGACATCTAGCTATGGAACAAACAAGAGACATCTTCAGTATTTGGTTTGACATCCTCACAAAAGAGCAAGAGAGAAAATGTACGTGTCTGTCTCTGAAAGAAAGAGATAAGCTAAAAGAGCTTCTGGAGGTAGCAGCAGAGTCAAAAAACCGAGAAGGTAGGATTCTATGTTGGGCATAAGAGGGAGCAGGTTGTGTTAAGTGTCTAGGAAAGTGGGGCTCAAATTTCACTGCATCTCTGCTGGATCAGGAAAGCTGCATTGCCCCAAAAGCTGTAGCTAATATTGCCTTGTGGGCTGCCTGTAGAAATCAGGCAATAAAGTTTCTTTATTAAGACTCCTACTGTTTTCTCAAAACATCAGAACTACATGAATTAAATTATGAAATGGAAAAGAAAGACTAGGTCTGAAAATGTCCTGTGGGTGATTAGCCAAAAAATCCTAATCCTCTCCAAGGGGTGGAAGCCCCGTTTATTTTGACTTTATGAACAATTCTGGACAAAATACTTGAAAATGCACAACAGAGAATATGTGTGCAGTGGCAGATTAATTTAGTGATCTAATAGGTGTCTTTCCATTCTAGCTTCTATCATTCTGGTTTAAATTGCTCTTTAAATTTCGAGAGTTAAAATTAAATAAAGACAAGCTGTTGCACCAATACAATCCTTTGAAAAATCTATTAAATTCATTCATCTGTGTTACAACTCTCTCCTTGGGCCACATTTTTCCTTCACTCAGATTTGTACAGTGCTGTTGAAATCAGTGTAACTTTGAGTACCTATTTATTCCAGTTCAAAAGGAAATGTAGCTTGTCTGGGAGTCAACTGTCCTGAGACAAGCTTTACAATTCCTAAAGCATCTGAAGGCTTATTGTTGATTACGTATTTGAAGGCCTACTGCAAGAACATATGGTAATACAGCACAAAAATTTATTTTAATTCTGTGTGAACTAAATACTGCTTCAAACTTCAGTGACTAAATGACAGCAGAATTTACTTTGAGTTCCCATTGCTATTTCATACAATCATAGAATGGTTTCAGTTGGAAGAGACTTCAAAGATCATCTAGTTTTAATCCCCCTGTTATAGGCAGGGACACCTCCCACTAGGGGCCAGGTTTCTCAAAAGCCCATTCAGACTGGACTTGAAAACTTCCAGGGATGGGGGGCAGAATCCCTTTCCTCGACCTTCTGGTCACACTTCTTTTAATGCAGACCAGCATATGGTTGGGCTGCAAGCACACACTTTCAGCTCATGTTGAGCTTCTCATCAAACAGGCTTAACGTGCATGGACTACACTCACAGCAGTAATAGATTTGTGAATCCTCTGAGAAGTTCAAATGAGTTTAGAGAAGGACTGTTTTCTGAATAAATGACCCTTTGATCTGTGTAGACTCAAAAGAAAATGAGCTCTATTATCCCTTTGGTTATCTATACAGAATGTATCTTTTGAATAGAACTTAAATTTATTGTTACAAGCTTCCTTGTTGCCTTTATCATTTGTGTATTTTTCAGAGTTGATTGAAAAAAAGCTCATGAAGTAACCACTTGGAACAAATAAAAGCCTTTCATTCCTTGCTTTGCAACTGCAGTGATGTCAATTATGTCCCAGAGAGGGGCATAGCATCAACCATAAAAGTATTAGTGAACTCTGCATCTAACTTATAAACTAAGCAACTATAAGAATGCTACAAAAAATCTCTGTGGCAGAAGATTAAACCATTTTAGCTAGCAGCGTGGTAACTCAGTATGGGAACAATTTCTAATGCAGGACTTATTGTTGTTGCTCTCTAAGGCATCCACTAGGATTAGAAAATATAACAGCAGTCACAGCAAGATTTTTTTAATAGTTATTGTAGTGGTAGGGAAACAGAGTTCTTCAAATGGTGAGCAAGAAACCACTGCCTGCCCCTGAGGCGAGGTCCAACATCTCCATCCAGCAAGGTTTTTAATCGAATATTTAATCCAAAATACATAAGTGATCTCATTGCACTGAAAGGTCAGTCTGTAGAAAATCTTAGCAAATGCAAAAGGCTCTAATTACTTATGTGTGCACACACATCAGCCCAAAACATACCCCCTCCATCTGTTATGCAGTGTAAAGGAAAACTGATGATATATAACATTGCATGGCAAAATCCTGCCTCCAAATCGTTTTCTTTGCTTTACCAATAGAAGGGACATGGTATTCCTTCCCTTCATTCAAATAGGCACTAGAAATTTGTCAGTCAGCCTGTGTTGATATAAAGCCTGAAACTGTCCCAAAGGAACAGGTTAACAGACGTTTTTGCCTGAGCCCTTAAATACATTGTTTCCCACTAGGGAAAAAAAAAAAAAAGCCATGTTTATTTAAAAGTACTGTAAATTCCACTATAAAGCTGATTCATTTTTGCTGTACTTGGCAGCAAGTGTGCTGTTACAGGTAAGTGTAATACCACCCTGGCTAACAACTGCTCTTCCACCTCCTCAAATATACTGGTGTGCCTCTTCCAGCCATAATTCATCTATCACAAAAGTGTGCACTGGATATAGAGTTGACATTACAATGTAAACACAGTAAGACTGATTTTGCAATGCATAGAACAGGCCACTGTATGGCTGGATTCGCAAGTCTGTAAAGAAGAAGTTGCTAAACTTGAATCTTTTGTGTGAACCCATTCATTTCAAGCACTGCACCCTGCCTCACGTCCAGACACAGTTTGTCTGTGGGATCAGACAAGTGTGAGGCAACTATTACCACTCCCAAATTCCACACTTTTCTGTAGGAAAAATGTTTCCAAGATGTGAAGGACTTGTCATAGCCTACAGAGCTGAGTAGTATGGACAATGTGTCTGAGGCTCGGCCACAGAGGAAGCCATGTGCCCCAGTGGGACTCAAGATCTTTCTTTGAGGAAACTGAGCAATCAGGGAGGGGGGACAATAGGAAGAAAATACAGATGAATTTTCACAGAAAAACAGTTTCAAAGGCAGAAATAAAAAGCAAAGATGTACCTATGATTAAATTATTGTTTCAGTTGTCAGTCAGTCTTTAACAAAGCCAAATATTGTTAGGGGTTTTTTTCTTACTTTTCTCATATTGTACACATTCTATATGTTGGCCTTATTTTCACAGACTTTGACGATTGTGAAACACCCTGTTACACCATACTCCTTGAAACTGATGAAGCTACTAAAAATGATGATGCAAACTAAAACATATTAGACATGAAAAAATCCATACCCAAACAGTCCAGTTAATTAGGAGTGAAAAAGCCCTCAAAAAACAGTACTGCAAAAGGCAGATATGCTTTTTGTTTAATGTTCCTCCATCTGTAGAATGGTGAAAATGGAACTAAAGTTAGCCTACTATTGCTGTCATTGGAGGTCTGAGACAACAGGCTCAACAGCAAATCTCATTGGATTAACAGGACATTTGAAATGTATCTATTTATGTATGAGCTTCTCTTCTCAGCATTATCATAATATGGTTAGTTATTTTCAGTGGGATTTTGACTTTAATGAGGTTCTTTAATGAGGAAGCCTATTAACATTCATACTTGGGAATTAAAAGGTCATACCAGCCTATGAGCAAATGAATCATTCCCTTTGGAAACCATTAGGCAACCTGTGTATGTCTTTGTTTGGTAATCATTGCACCTGCACTATAAGATTATCAGAAAGTTTGGTGTTACTCTGAAAAGAAACTTTTCCACACCCATAAGGATTTCCCCCCTCATTATTTCTCCTTTGTTTTACCACAAGGGTTTGCTGTTTCATCAGCTTCACTGACAGATTGTGACTCTAAATCAGGCCTTTAGCTTTACTTTTATAATGGTGGGATTTCAACCAAAACAATTGTAGTAGACACGTGAACGGGTGCATAAATTAGAGAATGAACATGCATATGATACAACAGAAGATTAAGATAAAATTATCACACAAAATACAAGCATCTTGGATTATTCATTGTCATTACAATACTAGCAAGATGAGAATATTTAAGTTTTACACTTTGGAATTCAGAAGTGCTAATGATTACTTTGCAAAAGACCTTCTAACTTTCTCTGTTGGTGTCTCCATTCACATTTGGCTGCCTGATCAAAATCCCCACTGAGGACTACAGTGCAGGCACTTGTTTGCATTTAAAAATTTGCAATGCATTTACTGAACTTGTTTAAAAAAAAAAAAAAAAAAACATGTTATTTTGTTTATGCTTGTAGAAAAAAAGTCTAAAGCATGAAGTTTTTCAATAAGTTCTTACCATTCTGCTCAAAAAAGCCAGAACAGCCAGGTTGTTGGGACCTTTTAATCTTTTCCTGTGTGATGGTTTTGCACTCAGCCTCAGTCACTGTATGCCTGTCCCTGTGATCCTGGGGCCAGCTGTAGAAATTCCCACTGAGGATGATTGGACAGGCTCAGCACATATACTGCTTGAATATGCTCTTCATGGTTTTGCTGAATTGCGCTGAATTGCCACACAAAGGTTGGTGTAAGCAAGTGTGTCATTTGCAGTTAGAAGAGGAAGGAAATAAGATATAAAGCTTTTGCTATGGGTTAGAAATTTCTGTGAAGGTATACTCTGCCATATCCAAAATAAGAATTTCCCATGCTCGAATTGATCCTTTTTTTTCCTCTTCATCTTTTCCCTTGTAGTTAGCTATACAATTTTGTTTAGATATGTCTAATGTTTTATTTGTGTGTTTGTGGTTTTTTAAATAACTTGGGTTTTTTTTGTCGTTGTTCTGGGAAGTTGCGTGTTGCCTTTCAGATTTCCAATATACTTTCAGAATTTCTGGCTAAGAAAACAGCAGTTGCATTTAGGAATAATGCAGCTTCCCTTCTTTCCCCACATTTTTTTCTAGTAAATGCCAATGACCTTTCAGACTATCTTGCATTCTCTTTGCATACAATCTGTTCTCTTTTACATACAGCATAGATGCCCAGCAGTCCAGAAAGCATCCATGGGTGAAGAGTGGCTGAAAAGGTAATATAACCAATTCAAAGAATAATCATAGAGACTGCAGGACACATACAGAAATAGAAGGTTGACAAGGAGTGTGGCAGGGAAGAAAGGAAGAAAAAAAGGAGCCTTACCTGGGTTTCAGAGAAGAGTAATTTATGAAGGCTGAATATATAGGAAGGTCTGGATGAAAATAATCAGGATATCAAGACACCAGTCACATTTTTTTGCTGTCTAAAGCAAAAATTTAGAGATGTTTCCACTATGATCTCCAAAAACCTTTGTCATATTCCTCCCTGTGGGCTGTTGTACCCTGAATCTCTAAGGTCTCATTTTATTCCTTTTTTTTTTTTTTTTTTTTTACCTTATGTAGTCTGACAGGTTTCTCTTTCAGTGATCCAATTTTGTTTCTCTCTCTCCTAGCTTTGTGCTTCAACTAATGGCTTCTCTTTTTGGTATATGGCAGTCAAACACACTCCTACTCTCTCTAAGGGAACCTGCCACATTCATTTAAGACAAATATACAAATACAGGCTTAATTTTAGGTTTGAACTTCAGTGAGATGAAGCACATGTTCAACGGGTTCCTTTAATCAGGACCTCAGTTTAATAATTCTAATCTCTTTCAAGGTGTTTAGATAGTGTTTAATGCATTTGTAAATTATTAATCATGCTGTAATTTTTAAATCCATGTACAGACAGAGGCAATAGCTCCATAAAATGTGATAAAATTGCCAGTGTCTGACTCTTAACCTGGAATATCTCTCTCTTTGAAACTGACTGTGTGTTATTTATGTGTATGCATGTGTGTGTTTATATCTACAAAATTGTTACATTGTATCAAGGAACTACAAATTATGTTATTTGAGCAAAGAAATAAAAAATCCTGAATTTATTTACATAACAAAATGTTTATGAAAGCTTTCCTTGCTCTATTACCAACATCCATTTTTTCCACTGAGAAAAACAGATCATGGGAGATGAAACACTATTTTAGCAGCAATTCACACTCTACGCTGTTTCTACTTCTATTATGTGGTGCATACACAACCTTAAGGAGCTACTGCATATGATTTCAGCTGCCTTCTTTCCCATCTCAAGCCTTTTGCTATGAAAATTCATATATGAATTTATGATAATAAGCTAATGTAAGGCACTGGTGCAGAGTCTGAGCACCATTTCACTACTGTAAATCTAGAATAGCTATTAGTTTCAGTAGGATTGTTTATATTTATACCAGTGTAATGAAACTTAGATAAGTTATTTTCTAACAGTAATAACTATTCTGAAACTGGATTTTTGCTCCTGTGTTTAACAGTAGGGTGAGCCTCTGTGCCAGAAGAAAACACTTGAATTCTAAATCACTAATGATTCAAACAGTACATTAAAATGGTAAAATTATGTTCTTTTCTGAGTTTGTGTATGAGCAGCCTTTCTCTACTTAAAAAAAAATCCACCAGTCTTAAAAGAAACTGTCACAATGGGAATTCAACAAGTGTGTAACATCTTTGGAAGAATGGAATCAACAGACATCCTCAAGAGTAAAAAAAACCCTGACAAACTCATCTTTTGCTTTTTGCACTATTTTACCTATTTACCTTGTCTCATTTCTAAGACAAATATATTTCTGAAACGATATATTTTTTTTTTAGAGCACCATATATATTTTAAATACAAAGCTCTTAATTATTAGCTTTTCATAGGTTAAGTCTAGTCATTAAACAGAAATTAGTGCTATATATTAGTGCAAATAATACAAGAAGTTTACTCCATACCTCTATTCCCTCCCATTTACCCCAGCTCTGACCTCTGCAAGGCAGCAGATGGAAAAAGCTACGTCAGGATTTATTTTCAAGCACCAGTTAGGTAGTCTATTGAAGATGTGGATTGTGTATATGAGACAGAGAAAATTATGGTTTAGTTTGCTAATATTTATTAAGTAGAAGAGATAAATTAATAGCAGTAATTCTTCAGATGAAAAGGAAAAATAAACCTGAGACTTCCTTTTCCATCTTAACTTCTTTAACCAATTTAATACTCCCTGTTTCTGCAGTTTGTACACAGTCACTTTCTAGGCTGTTAAAAATATTGTGAAATTGAAAACATATCACTACTTTCATTTTTTATGCAGTGCATTAAATATTAATTATAAAACCAAACATATAACAAAAATCTAAAAATACCCTAAAAAAATTGACTCACAAAAATATCCAACAATAAACCTTTAACTAGATTTCTCTCCAAGAACGAATTTGGACCCTGACTGTCCTATTTTGCTTTTGGAGTACCATATGTGATTTAGCAGATTGGTTATTGGTCCTTCATAGGTAATACACTTAAACAAAAGAAGAAATATTAAACCCCTTTTTAATTTGTAAATGGTTAATCAATTTTATGTTAGCAATGCCTAGCTTCTAAAAATCGTGTTTACAGAAACACGATACAAGTTATTGCATTAAAAGACAATGCAACCAGCAGCATATTTCAGGTTACAATATAATTATTCAGAATTATCTAAAATAGTTCCTATGTTTTATAGTTATCATTCCTTAGCAGTGGCATGCTGCTAACAGGCCAGAGTATGCTGGCCTCATAGGCTGATCAGGAGGTATTAAATTAGACAAAGACTGTAGCTTGTTTGGTCCTTATTTAAAATAATTTACAGTGCAGCCTGCTAAAAGGACACTGCCATATGTTTTCCACTAGAAATGTGTCAGGGTAACTTGATTACCTAAAATAATCTAAGTATAGGAGCTAAGACAATATCAGAAAAAGCATGACTGATCCTTAAAATTCTGAGGCAATTCTGATCTAGTAAAATTTGTGTTAATCCAAAAAGCAAAGCTAGGCATGTGAGACTGAAAAAAATAATCACTCTAAGCATAAAACAATCATGATTTATGGGTTTCCTGATTTATTTGGATAAGTACTGAATCAGAAGACAGACACAGCTATGTGACTAACCACTTCTTCTGAAGGTAGTCCTCCTTATTACTTTTGGAACAAATCCATGATTCCAATATACTCCCTGAATAAATTTACTAACAATTAGTTCAATAGTCTACTCAGATCTAGGAGTAATAATCAGAATAAAAGAAATGTGGATGAAAATAAGGTTTCACCAGCTCTATGAAACTTAATATAACATGTTTTTCTTATGTTTGTATCTTTCAATGATAAAGCAAGACTAGAAGATTACATAATCCTGTGCTTGGATTATCAGACTGTACTAGAATTTAGGTTGTGCAGACTTACTAGACACCTCTGAATGTACAAGATCACCATCTTCTAAGTTCATTCACCTGCTCTGACTCCTCTCTCTGAACTGCTTCACTCAAAACCACTGTGAACAACAACAAAAAAAAGCTGTTACTCATGTTATTTCCTAACAGATAGGACAAGAAAAGATCATCAGCTATGGATAGCCAACTACAGCTGTACTATAAAGGAAGATCATACAGTCCATCAGAAGTCACAATAAACAAGAGAAAAAATATGAACTAGCTGAAGTTTTAGGACAAGGGATGAAAACCCACACATAGTGGGTAATAATTCTTTCCAGTAAGTCTTCCTGCAAGGAGAGCATATGTTGGGATGGAGAGGATGAGACTTCTAGAAGAATGACAGACTTTCAAAGGCTTCCCATAAATATTTTGATTAGTTCTGGATTCAGATCTGAAGTGTTGATACTCTTCTTCACAGATATTTAAGGTATTTGTATCCATAATGAAGTACCCATCAATCAGAATTTTTCCAGGTCATGTTAATTACCAGTCAACTTGCGCTGAGTATAAAGTTGCAATAGGAATAATTTTTGAAGATTTTACTAGCTAGGAAGAACATTCTTATATAAATCAAAGTATACTACATAGGGTATAACAAATAAAGGAAATCAGCCAATAATAACAAAAGAAAGTTTTATAAAAAAGGACTTAGAATAAACATTTAAAAGGGGGTTGGTGGAAAAAAAAAAAAAGGCTAGGTTTTCTTTAAACTCCTCCTTTTCTTATCCTACATGTGTTCAACATTTTCACGTAGACAATTATAAACGTAATTTCTATTCTTATGTCAGTGATCTGAGCAGTAGCTGGAAGATAGCAGAAAAAATGCAGTCAAGCTCTTTATATGCTCCATGACTGAAATTTCTCTCATTCATATGAGTTATCACTGATGAAAAATGAAAAACAAGTCTTGCATGTATAATCTGAAGATGTAGAACCTTAGAAAAACAACAGAAGAAGATTAATGAAAAAGCTCCTCATGAAATAATAAGCGCATGTGAAAAAATCTGAATTATAAACAATATTTATAAATCTATTGCACATGTAAATCTCAGTATGCATAAATATGTCTCATGCAATACATGTGCTGTGCATACATAAATCAATACACTTAAATCAGGCTTATGCAATATATTTTATTACTTTTCAAACCTAGAAATAAAAAAATAATTGCTGTCCAATAGAAGAAACCTTATAAAAGCATGAATACAGGGGCAAGATTATAAATTAATTAATTCCACAGATACAATTTCAGCTTTGCTCATTGACAACCGTGTTAATAGCTAAAACAACAGTGGTAGCAGAAATTTCAGTGTCACATATTCGTTTTTAGTGGACATCACTCAGAACGGTCCCATAAACAGACAGGATCAACAAACAGCTGCTGATCACTACTCAGGGACATGCTGGGCATTGGTCAGTGGGTGATGAGAGGTTGCGTTGTGCATCATTTGTGTTACTTGAGTTTTATTTCTCTCTCTCCCTATTATTATTATTATCATATTTTCTTTATTTAAAGTATTTAACTGTTCTTATATTAACCTGTGGATTTTAGATTTTTCCAATTCTTTTCCCCATCCCACTGCAGGGGGCGAATCAACGGACAGTTGTGTGGCATTTAGTTGCTGTCTGGGTTTAAACCACAACAAACAGAATGTTTCTGCTATGGAATTATATCCAGTATTTCATATGTTCATCATGTTTCATTTAATGAAGTAATCTGAGAAATATGTAGTACACATTCATGTTTTTTCCATCACAATGGGTCAAAACTTCAAAACTTTTCTTACTCATTATTAAAAAATTGAAAATTATTATATTGATTGCACACAAACTGTGGGGATAACTCTGCAGGACATAAATCTTCCAAGGAAAAGCAAGAATTTAGACAAATGACAGGCCTGGAAAAACCTTTAATTAATACCAAATTTTCATGTTCATTTCTAAACTCAGATGTTGTTAGAAAAATTCTGGTCAGATAAAACCAAAGAACAATACACTGAAAAGTAGTAGTAGACTTCTTTACTGTTGTACTACCTGAGGTTAAAACTAAAAAAAAAAAACAACCAAGCAAGCAAAAGATTTTTTGGTGCCTTGGTTTTATCTGGGATTCACAAAACACATGAACTCTACACATTTTTAAATAATTCTACATCTGACTTTTTTATCAGGCAGAAAAAAAATATTTTTGAATTAAAAAAATCAAAGATATTTGTGCCTCCAATTTAATAGACAAATGCATAATAGCATAAAGTGCTACTAATTCTTAAATTCAAATCAAAGTAATTCTAAATAATCATTAGTCCTAAATGTTTTGTGTTCTCTTGCAGAAATTTGTCTTGACTCAGTTTTCAAGTTAAGCCCTCTTCTTTGCTGACAATGCAGAGCTGACAATTCAAAAGAACAATCAGAAAAACATCTTATGAAAGTTGGTATTAAATATTTCTGGAAAATAAGATCTCCAGCTATATATCTCACTTTCTAAAGTAAAGCACAATAAATAATTTAAGATTTTCATCCAGGAAACAGGGAACTTGTGAACTCAGTAGCTTTACTATGCAACATTGGAACTTGGACTATTTCCTTCACTGTGGCAATTGTAAAAAAGCCTTATTGTGTGTATATCTTATTGCCACAAAAAAACAGAACAGTGGACCTGATTTGTATGTTTTCCCCATTTTGCAACTAAAATACTTACATTAGGAATAAAAATGCATTGCTGCCAGCTCCAAAAAGCAATAAATGGTGTATAAACTTGTAGTCAATGTTGTTAACACAGAAGAAGGTGATTTAGAAAACACATACAGTCCTACAGTTTGTTTTGCTTTGTTTTTTAAATATGAAGGGAAGTATCAGAAACTTTGCCATCCTAAAAAACGGATATGTGGAAATTTCAATTTTTACTTCATTTTTCACTGAAGGCTTTTTAAAATGAGCCACAGATTTCAGTGCCCTTCACCTGACAAGTAAGTTTTATTAATTTCTGTCAACCCGGGTAATTTCAATTGAATTTTTCATAACATGGCGAATATGAAAGTGAGTGTCATCACCTTCTTTCACAGTTTTAAGAACATCATGAGCTCCTGCACTAGTATTCCAAATATGAAAACTTCAGTTTGTAGCTACAGATTAGCGGGCACAGCACAAGGCATTCACTATTCCACACCAATTTCCCTCATGGCTAACAACCTCTATGATTTTACTAACATAAGAATAGAAAACTACCGAAAAAGTCATTTGACTTGAATTGTATGAGGAAAAAAATAAATGTTGAGGTAGGAAGAAGTTTTTGACCTTTGGCAGAAACAGCAGAGATCGAGCATCTGCAGTGATCATTCTGAAAAGAAACAGGAGCTGGTAAAAGGGGATACATGTCATCAAAAATGTCACCTGAGGGCTTATTAGGCATTTCTCCCTGTCCTTAGTTTTCTATATTTAGCATTATTTCCTTTCCTCCCTTAGAAAAGTTTGAAATATCCTGGAAATAACACCAACAAAACCCCCTCAAATTCCAGGCTGTTTTTCTTTGGTTTCCCAAATTTGTGACAGAGGTACACACAGCATTATTGATTTGTAATTGGGCCGTTCTTTCTGCTATTTCTTTTCAACAGAGAGTGACTTGATAGTTGCCTGTTAAGTAGGTGCATAGCGTTATGGTCTCTGGCTACAGAAGTTTCTTTTTCTAGTACTGAGTAATATAAGAAAATTTCAAGTTAAAGTTTAATAGTTATAGATGAAGAGACGCTGCTTTTAGTGTAGGATTTATTGCTTGGTTGTTTTGAGGGGTTTTTTACCTGTTAATTTTGCTCTGATAACTATGTTGTATTGCAATAGCTTCAAAGTAGCAAATCTGGGGTTTTACCTAGCTGTGAACATTTCAAATCACACTTTTGTATGAAACTTTTCATTCTCTGGAAAAATATCAAATGCTTGAAAAATGTGTCTTGGAGACTGATCTACATGGAAAAGAGATCCACAAAAATTGTTTTGTTTGTGATTTTGTTTTCTTAAAACCACATACAAGAAAAGCAAAATGGTGAATTCAACCTAGAACTGTCAGTCAGAGATAAAGGCAGATTTGGATGGCATAATTTACAAGTGTCCTCTTCATACATGTAGGTCTTCAGAGTAGAAACTGGATGTCATTGCCATTTATCTTTGGAAATTACTGTTTCACCAGAAGGTGAAACAGAAAAGTAGTGCAAAGCAGTCCCAACAGAGTCTGATGCTGTCTACTACATCCTTATCTACATTTACTGTTGATTAATTGTTGATCCAGATTTCCTTCCTTCACCAACCTCTTTTATAACTGTTGTGGTTTAAACCCTAGCCAGACAACTTCTCATAGTCAAGAGTTCATAGTAAAACTCTTCTTCAAAAAGTAAAAAAAAGTAGATAGCATTTTCCTGAATACTCTGACAAGAAGTGGCAGGGAGCTCAGCTGACATATGCATATTTTAATTTTGTAAAAGAGTGTCGTGCTTTAAACCCTAGCCAGACAACTTGTTCACTCACTCCCAGTGAGTGGTGCCGGGTTGAGAGCAATCGAGGGCCCCCCCGGGGCTCTCCCCTTCCTCGCTCCCGGAGGAACGGGGAGGAGGATTGAAAGAGTGCAACTCCCACGGGTTGAGACAAGAACAGTCCAGCAACCAATGTACAACACAAATCACCACTGCTACCACCAATGACAACGATAAGAGAAAATAACAAGGGAAGAAAACACAATACCACCGGCCAAGAAATGAGTCCCACCCGGAAGCCCGTGTCCTGCTGCCGAGTCCATTCAGTCCATGATGTCAGGTTCCATCTCTTGTAACAATCTTTCAGGGCAGGAAAGGCTGTGTGCAGTATTGGATCGTTGCCTGCTGATGCTGGTCGTTCCTTTACTGCGGAACTCATCTGGTTCTATCAAAGTTCATTCTCTGTTGGGATGATGGCTGGAGGGAAGTCAGGGCCAGTCGCTGGTGACCTGGAGACATCTAGTTGATGGGCTATAAAAGTATTACACAGCAGGCAACAGCATACAATTGAGTTCACTGGCTGTTTTCCCCTAAAATCAAATCCCCTTGAGGTATACATTGGACTTCCCCATTTCCCGCATTACCCACCAAGTATATCCAGGTCCCTGACCAAAAGCAATCCCACGAGTGGGTTTGCCTTTACCTGAAGCAGGAATAACCCAGACTGTCTTCCCCAGCAAATTCTTCATATGCACCATGGGAACTTTTTCCCCCTCTACAATATGTAAAAGTTCTGACTGGGCTGGGCCAGCCCTGTTGGCAGATCCCTTGGTGTTGACCAACCAGGTGGCCTTTGGTAAGTGTGTATCCCAATATTTGAAAGTTCCCCCACCCATTGCTCTCAGTGTAGTTTTTAACAGCCCATTGTACCGTTCGATTTTCCCAGAGGCTGCTGGATTATTTTCCTCCCTTTCTCAAAGACTTCTTCTGCTGTATCGCCCCACACAATAATGTCATCAATGTATTGCAGGTGTTCTGGAGCTTGCCCCTGTTCCAGTGCAGTCTGGATAAATCCATGGCAAATGGTAGGGCTGTGTTTCCACCTCTGGGGCAGTCGGTTCCAAGTGAACTACACACCCCTCCAAGTAAAAGCAAACTGTGGCCTGCACTCTGCTGCCAAAGGAACTGAGAAAAATGCATTGGCAATATCAATCGTGGCATACCACTTGGCTGCCTTTGACTCTAGCTCATACTGAAGTTCTAGCATGTCCGGTACGGCAGCACTCAATGGTGGTGTGACTTCATTTAGGCCACAATAGTCTACTGTTAGTCTCCATTCTCCATTAGACTTTCGCACTGGCCATATGGGGCTATTAAAGGGTGAGCGGGTCCTGCTGATCACCCCCTGACTCTCCAGTCTACGGATCAGCTGATGGATGGGAATCAGGGAGTCTCGGTTGGTGCCATATTGCCGCCGGTGCATTGTTGTGGTCGCAATTGGCACTTGTTGTTCTTCAACTTTCAGCAACCCTACAGCAGAAGGATCTTCTGAGAGACCAGGCAAGGTGGACAGCTGCTCAATTTCCTCAGTCTCCAAAGCAGCAATACCAAAAGCCCACCGGTACCCTTCTGGGTCTTTGAAGTACCCTCTCTTGAGGTAGTCTATGCCGAGGATGCATGGAGCCTCTGGACCAGTCACAATAGGGTGCTTTTGCCATTCCCTCCCAGTCAGGCTGATTTCAGCCTCCAGCACAGTCAACTCTTGGGATCCTCCTGTTACTCCAGAAATATAGATGGGTTGACAGCTTGATGACATCAGGGTACACTGTGCACCAGTATCTACTAGAGCTTTATACTTCTGTGGGACTGATGTGCCAGGCCATCTGATCCACACAGTCCAGTAAATCCGATTGTCCCCTACCTCCACCTGGCTGGAGGCAGGGCCCCTCTAATGGTCATCACAGCGTTGGACGCTTAAGTCGTGGTAAAAGGGATTATTCTTCGTTATCACAGGAGCTGGAGTAAAATCAGCTCTTCCACTCCATCTGGGAAACTGCTCACCAGAGACTGAAGCCGTAGCTCTCATGGGATGATCAGTCTTGGCCCTTGCTCCCCTCTTCAGTTCACTCACCTGTTCCTCCAAAGCTGAAGTAGGTTTTCCATCCCACTTTGCCATGTCTTCTCCGTGATCCCGCAGGTAAAACCACAGGGTACCCCGTGGCGTATACCTCCTGTATCTCCTCTCTCGAAAAATAGGACGCCTTTTGTTAATCGCTGAGATGTGTGTTGGTACACGTGAGGAGCTGGATAAATCAGATAGATCATCCCTCAATTGTCTGAGGTCCTGGGACAGTTTTTCCACAGTTGAGATGATGGAAGGGGTGAGATCGTCTTCGAACTCTCAGAGTTTATGAACCATTTCATCCACTGTTAGTGGTACTATGTCATTCCAGGTTACTGTTGCCAATGAATGGGCATATGATGACGATGCATTCCGTGTAAGTTTTCGCCACATGGGTCGTGTACATTCAACTTCATCTGGATCTATGGGTGTATCCCTGTTATTCGGCTTGATGTGATAGATCATCTCTACAATGGCTGATTCCCTCAGAGACTGGATGCCTTTGTCTATAGTAGTCCACTTGGCCGAACGACTCGCAACATCGTCCTTGTACGGAAACCTTTCTTTCACAGCTGCCAAGAGCCGCCTCCAAAGGCTGAGGGACTTTTTCTCTCTTGCAATTGCTTTGTCAATTCCCCCTTCTCTAGCAAGTGATCCCAGCTGCTTGGCTTCTGTACCTTCTAGTTCGTGACCATCGGCCCCATTGTCCCAGCATCGGAGTAACCAGGTGATGATGTGCTCCCCTGGTTGATGGGTAAAATCTTTTCGCATATTCTGTAGCTCGGTTGAGGTCCGAGGTCGAGAAGTTACCTCTTCTTCTTCTTCTTCGCCATGTGATGATGACTCCTGATCAGATTCTGGACTGGGTGGTGAATTCGTTGTTTCTTCATCTCGCTTCACCCTTCTTGCCTCCTTTTTGCTTGTTCTCTTGCGTACAGGGGCAACCGATATTGGTACGAATTGGTCCTCTGGTTTGGCTGCAGTGATTATCACTGTGGTTTGAGTAGCGACTGTACTTGTCGCTGGGGGTGGTGCAGCTGCTGTGCTTGGAGCTGGGGTAACTGCGCTGTCTGTTGCAGTTGAAGTTTGAGCAGCTGCTGTACTTGCCACAGGGGTAGCTGAGCTGTTCATTGCAGCCAAAGTTTGAGTAACGACTGTACTTGTCGCTGGGGGGGGGTGAATCTGCTGTGCCTGGAGCTGGAGTAGCTGCGCTGTTGCTTTGCCCCCAGATCCGCCGACATTCTTTTCCTTTTGAAGGTACTGGATAGTGTTGAACAAGGCCCTGTAAGCATAGGCCAAGCCCCAGCACGTTGCCATGATTTGTCCATCTCTGGTATGGCCAGAATGACCACATACCTCATTTAAGTGTTTTACTAATTCTTCTGGATTTTGCAGTTGTTCGGTAGTGAAATTCCAAAGTACTGGAGGGGCCCACTGACCTAGATACTTGCCCATACTATCCCACACACCCTGCCACTCATGGCTGTCCAGCCTCAGGGAAAATCTCTTGGTCCTCCTACATCGCCGTTTGACCCCAGACAAGACCCAAACCTGACTCAGCTTAACTCTTGAAATCAGTCGTGGGCAAAACACACTCTGTAAGTGTGCTAGCATGGTGATTCCCGTCACCATCAGCAAACAAGTCTCAACAGCATTAAAAGGCCATTCAAAAACTTCAAAACTCTCAAATGTAAATGGTCTGGGGGGAGGACTGGGAGGGTAAAAGGGTGTCTCCTTCACAGGTTGAGCACCAGAGAAGGAGAAAAAAGATGCGTAATTGCTAAGCACTTCTATTATATACCTCCCAAAGTATAAAGGTGGTGACCACACTGGGAACATAAGCCAGATCAGTTTCATGATCAATGATTCTATTGTATTACAAGTCATTACCATAAAGTACTGTCGTGGTTTAAACCCAGTCAGGCAATTCATTCACTCACTTCCCCCCACTTCTTTCCCTCCCCCTACTCCCAGAGGGACAGAGAGGAGAATCGAAAAGAATGCAACTCCCACGGGTTGAGATGAGAACAGTTTTAGTAACTAAGGTATAACACACATCACTACTGCTACCACCAATGATAATAATGATAAAGGAAATAACAAGGGAAGAGAATACAACACCTCACCACCAGCCGACTGATAACTTGCCCCCCTCAGCCCGACCAAGCACCAACCCATACCTCCTCCAACCCTGCAGACTCCCAGCCCTTCCGGCTAACTCCCAGTTACATCCTGGGCATGACGTGCTGTGGTATGGAATAGCTCTTTGGTCAGTTTGGGTCAGGTGTCCTGTCTCTGCTTCCTCCTGGCTTCCCCTCCTCCCTGGCAGAGCACGAGGCTCACAAAGTCCTTGGCCAAACCAAAACATTGCTATCAGCTCTGTTCCCAGGCCAAAAGTCAAAACACTGCAGTGCACCAGCTACCAAGAAGGAGAAACATGACTGCTGCTGCTGAACCCAGGACATTATCCACGCTTATTCCATACCATTCACGTCATGCTCAGATCCCACATTTTCAATATACCATCACTCTTATCTAAGTGCATGGACCAGTAGCTATAAAGCTGCTGAGTCCATCTGGTCCATGATGTCAGGTTCCATCTCTTGTAACAGTCTTCCAGAGCAGGAGAGACTGTGTGCAGTGTTCACACTCGTGAATAACCTGGGCAACAGTGTCCATTGCTAAGTCCACCCCTCGATCATGAGTCCATCTATATGTTGCATTTCTGCTCTGATGGCCTGAAGTGCCATGGGCCCACCAGGCTTAAAATAATTCACTGTCCCCTTCAGCAGTTTCTGCAGCTTGTTGCTGGGGACTCCATACAGCTGCCTTCCATCTCCGACGCTTCCAAAGCACTGGAGGGGCCCAGTGGACTAGATACGTGCCCATACTGTCCCACACACCCTGCCACTCATGACTGTCCAGCCTTGGAGAAAATCTCTTGGTCCCCCTATATTGTTGCCTAACCCCAGGCAAGACCCAAACCTGACTCTGCTTAACTGTTGAGATCAGACAAAATGGTGGTGGGTAAAACACAGTCTGTGTGTGTGCCAACATGCTGATCCCCATCACAATCAGCAGGCAGGTCCCAAGGATACCCAAAGGCCATTTAAAACCTCCAGAACTCTCAAACGATGCTGCTGTACTTGTCACTGGGGCTGCTGTAGCTGCTGTGCTTGCCGGCTCTCCCACCACCGGCTTCTCTTTTCCTGAGTCCAGCTCTTCCTCCTCTGCCTTGCTGGGAAATGCTGCGTGGCCTCCTGCGTCCTCCTGGGGCTCGGCGGGCGGCTTCCGGGAAATGCTCTCGGCCGTCGCGGGGCTGGGCTCGGCCGCGGGGCTCGGCTCCTCCGCGGGGCTCGGACCCTCCGCCGCCTTCTCCCGCTGCTCGGCAGCCGCTTCCTTCTGCTCCTCGACCGCCCCGACCTCCCCCACCGGCAGCCGTCCCCTCGCGGCCTCCGGCCCCGCTCCCGCCGCCGCCTGGTCCCCGGGGCCGCCCTCCCGGGCCACTTCAGCAGCCGCCGGCTCCCGGGGCCGCTCCCCCTCGGCTCCCTGCAGCCTCACGAAGACGGAGGCGAGGGCGAGGGCCAGGACGGTGAAGAGCAGCCGGACGGCCAGGTACAAGTCCACGGCCACGTCCGTCCCGCCCTGCTGCTGGAGCCCGCCCGTATTACAAGTCATTGCCATAAAGCACAGTGAAACAAGAACCTTAGCCCAAGCCCCACACTTGATAAACACTAACACAGCAAATACCGGCTGTAAGTAAGGTACTACATTCTGAAGCTGTGAGATCAACAAGAACAACTCTGAGAGCCAATAAATCAGCATTGTGACGAGTGACTATTAATCCAGTCAAATCTGTCGTTATCTCAACCCTTCATGCCCCACGTTGGGCGCCAAAAAAGAACTGTCGTGGTTTAAACCCAGTCAGGCAACTCGTTCACTCACTTCCCCCCACTTCTTTCCCTCCCCCTACTCCCAGAGGGACAGAGAGGAGAATCGAAAAGAATGCAACTCCCACGGGTTGAGAGAAGAACAGTTTTAGTAACTAAGGTATAACACAGATCACTACTGCTACCACCAATAATAATAATGATAAAGGAAATAACAAGGGAAGAGAATACAACATCTCACCACCAGCCGACCGATAACTTGCCCCCCTCAGCCCGACCAAGCACCGACCCATACCTCCTCCAACCCTGCAGACTCCCAGCCCTTCCGGCTAACTCCCAGTTACATCCTGGGCATGACGTGCTGTGGTATGGAATAGCTCTTTGGTCAGTTTGGGTCAGGTGTCCTGTCTCTGCTTCCTCCTGGCTTCCCCTCCTCCCTGGCAGAGCACGAGGCTCACAAAGTCCTTGGCCAAACCAAAACATTGCTATCAGCTCTGTTCCCAGGCCAAAAGTCAAAACACTGCAGTGCACCAGCTACCAAGAAGGAGAAACATGACTGCTGCTGCTGAACCCAGGACATTATCCACGCTTATTCCATACCATTCACGTCATGCTCAGATCCCACATTTTCAATATACCATCACTCTTATCTAAGTGCATGGACCAGTAGCTATAAAGCTGCTGAGTCCATCTGGTCCATGATGTCAGGTTCCATCTCTTGTAACAGTCTTCCAGAGCAGGAGAGACTGTGTGCAGTGTTCACACTCGTGAATAACCTGGGCAACAGTGTCCATTGCTAAGTCCACCCCTCGATCATGAGTCCATCTATATGTTGCATTTCTGCTCTGATGGCCTGAAGTGCCATGGGCCCACCAGGCTTAAAATAATTCACTGTCCCCTTCAGCAGTTTCTGCAGCTTGTTGCTGGGGACTCCATACAGCTGCCTTCCATCTCCGACGCTTCCAAAGCACTGGAGGGGCCCAGTGGACTAGATACGTGCCCATACTGTCCCACACACCCTGCCACTCATGACTGTCCAGCCTTGGAGAAAATCTCTTGGTCCCCCTATATTGTTGCCTAACCCCAGGCAAGACCCAAACCTGACTCTGCTTAACTGTTGAGATCAGACAAAATGGTGGTGGGTAAAACACAGTCTGTGTGTGTGCCAACATGCTGATCCCCATCACAATCAGCAGGCAGGTCCCAAGGATACCCAAAGGCCATTTAAAACCTCCAGAACTCTCAAACGATGCTGCTGTACTTGTCACTGGGGCTGCTGTAGCTGCTGTGCTTGCCGGCTCTCCCACCACCGGCTTCTCTTTTCCTGAGTCCAGCTCTTCCTCCTCTGCCTTGCTGGGAAATGCTGCGTGGCCTCCTGCGTCCTCCTGGGGCTCGGCGGGCGGCTTCCGGGAAATGCTCTCGGCCGTCGCGGGGCTAACTCCCAGTTACATCCTGGGCATGACGTGCTGTGGTATGGAATAGCTCTTTGGTCAGTTTGGGTCAGGTGTCCTGTCTCTGCTTCCTCCTGGCTTCCCCTCCCCCCTGGCAGAGCATGAGGCTCACAAAGTCCTTGGCCAAACCAAAACATTGCTATCAGCTCTGTTCCCAGGCTGAAAGTCAAAACACTGCAGTGCACCAGCTACCAAGAAGGAGAAACATGACTGCTACTGCTGAACCCAGGACAAGTACAATGAGACAAAAACCTTAGCCCAAGCCCCACACTTGAAAAACACTAATACAGCAAATACTGGATGGAAGTAAGATACGATATACTGAAACTGTGAGATCAAGAGGAACAACCTTGAGAGCCAATAAATCAGCATTGCGACGAGTGACTATTAATCTGGTCAGATCTGTCGTTATCTCAACCCCTCGTGCCCCACTTTGGGCGCCAGAAAGAACTGCCATGGTTTAAACCCTAGCCAGACAGCTTGTTCACTCACTCCCAGTGAGTGGTGCTGGGCTGAGAGCAATCGAGGGCCCCCCCCCCCCCCCAGGGCTCTCTCCTTCTCCCGCTCCCGGAGGAACAGGGAGGAGGATCGAAAGAGTGCAACTCCCACGGGTTGAGACAAGAACAGTCCAGCAACCAATGTACAATACAAATCACCACCGCTACTACCAACGACAACAATAAGAGAAAATAACAAGGGAAGAGAATACGATACCACCGGCCAAGAAACGAGTCCCACCCAGAAGCCCGTGTCCTTCCGGGTAACTCCCAGTTACCCCCCACCCCAGGCACGACGTGCTGTGGTATGGAATACCTCCCTGGCTAGCCTGGGTCAGGCGCCCCATCTCTGCTTCCTCCTGGCTTCCCCTCCTCCCTGGCAGAGCATGAGCCTCACAAAGTCCTTGGTCAGGGTAAACATCACTTAGCAACAACCAAAAACATCGGTATCACCAGCACTGTTCCCAGGCTGGAAGTCAAAACACAGCACTGCACCAGCTACTACGAAGGAGAAACATGACTGCAAGTGCTGAACCCAGGACAATAACTCACAGTATATTATGCAAGATATGAGGCAGACTATTCAAGGTAGAACTTTATTATGAGTTTATTCTCTCTGATTAGCTAAAACCTTTGTTGTAATGTAGAGTGAATTCATTATGTCTCTACTGGAGTTTAACTCATTCATAAAATGCTTAGAATAACTTCTTTGGCCTGAAATTAAACTGCTTTGCTTTCCCTAAGCAACTTTCTTTTATTTGCAGATCAGAGCAGATAATGGCTTTAGCTAGGGGTAAATCTTTTAACTGGTAGAAACATTTTTTAGGTAAAAATCCAGGAGTCAATCCACATCTTACATATTTCTTAAACTCATGAGATGGAGCAATTTACTGGGTACCGAATAAATTCGTGTTGACCTCTAATTTTTTCTAAATGAAAATTAGTTTTGTTTGCTAATAATTAATTTTCTCACAACTTGATGAATCCACTTTTACTCAGTTCAATGCAGTTGCAGAGACTAGACAGGCTGGTTTCAGTTACTCTTCATATAAGTTTTTTTTGACTGAATTTAAAGAGTAAAAAATCTTTTGAGTGCTATATTTAATAGACAAGTTAATGATTGCTGCCTACTTCTAGATAGATATGAACTGCAATTTATATTGGGTTGGACTTTGAGTCTAACTTTATCTTCTGTAGTTTTTAATTTGTCAGTCCTTTATTTCCTAGAAAAATAACGATTAAAGATGAATACCCTATTTACTGATGGTTTAGAATGAAAAGAACCCATCTCTCTCACTACATCAAAAAATAAAACCTTTTTAGACTAAGCAAAGAATCATGGAAACATCAGCCTGTGTTTAAATTTTTGTCTCTAAAGCTTATGAAAAGGACAGGAGGGGTTAGGAAAAGGTTTTACTGACATGATCCCCTTCCTACAGATTCAGTTTTCCTGTAACCCTAGCTCAGGAAAACTCTGTTCCCCTTAAATACACTCTCAGCTACCATTTCTAGTGGCATAAAATACCACTACTGCTCCAACATATCACAATGTCACAGTATGCTAGAGATTGGAAGGGACCTCGAAAGATCATCTAGTCCAATCCCCCTGCCGGAGCAGGAACACCTAGATAATGTTACACAGGAATGTGTCCAGGCGGGTTTTGAATGTCTCCAGGGAAGGAGACTCCACAACCTCCCTGGGCAGCCTGTTCCAGTGTTCCGTCACCCTCACTGAGAAGAAGTTTCTTCTCAAGTTTAAGTGGAACCTCTTGTGTTCCAGTTTGTACCCCTTACCCCTTGTCCTATCATTGTTTGCCACTGAGTAGAGCCTGGCTCCATCCTCGTGACACTCCCCCTTTATATATTTATAGACACTAATAAGGTCACCCCTCAGTCTCCTCTTCTCCAAACTATAGAGACCCAGCTCCCTCAGTCTTTCCTCATAAGGGAGATGCTCCACTCCCTTCATCATCTTAGTTGCCCTGCGCTGGACTCTCTCCAGCAGCTCCCTGTCCTTCTTGAACTGAGGGGCCCAGAACTGGACACAATATTCCAGATGCGGTCTCACCAGGGCAGAGTAGAGGGGAAGGAGGACCTCTCTCGACCTACTAACCACCCCCCTTCTAATACACCCCAGGATGCCATTGGCCTTCTTAGCCACAAGGACACAGTGTTGGCTCATGGTCATCCTGTCGTCCACTAGGACCCCCAGGTCCCTCTCCCCTACACTGCTCTCTAACAGGTCGTTTCCCAACCTATACTGGAACCTGGGGTTGTTCCTGCCCAGATGAAGGACTCTACACTTTCCCTTGTTATATTTCATCAAGTTATTCCCTGCCCAACTCTCCAGCCTGTCCAGGTCTCGTTGGATGGCAGCACAGCCTTCTGGCGTGTCAGCCACTCCTCCCAGCTTAGTGTCATCAGCAAACTTGCTGATAGTACACTCAATTCCCTCATCTAAATCGTTGATGAATATATTAAATAATACCGGTCCCAGTACTGACCCTTGAGGCACTCCACTAGTCACAGGCGTCCAACTAGACTCAGCCCCATAGACTACAACTCTCTGGCTTCTCTCCTTCAGCCAGTTCGCAGTCCACCTCACTACCTGATCATCCAGTCCACACTTCCTCAATTTAGCTGTGAGGATGCTGGGGGAGACTGTGTCAAATGCTTTGCTGAAGTCAAGGTAGACCACATCCACCGCTCTGCCATCATCCATCCACCGTGTTATTTCCTCATAAAAGGCTAAGAGATTGGTCAAACATGATTTCCCCCTGGTGAAGCCATGTTGACTGCCCCTCATAACCCTCTTATCCTTGATACGCCTTAAGATGGCACCAAGGATAAGGTGTTCCATCACTTTCCCAGGGATGGAGGTGAGGCTGACCGGTCTATAGTTACCCGGGTTCTCCTTCTTGCCCTTTCTGAAGACTGGAGTGACATTTGCTTTCCTCCAGTCCTCAGGCACCTCTCCCGTTTCCCAAGACTTGGTAAAGATGATGGAGAGTGGTCTAGCAATGACTTCCGCCAGTTCCCTCAGCACCCGCGGGTGCATCCCATCTGGACCCATGGATTTATGGATGTCCAGATTGCTCAACTGATCTCTAACCCATTCCTCATCGACTAAGGCAAACCGCTCCGTTGACCTGACTTCATCTAAGGTCTCAGGGGTACAGGGCTCTTCAGGACTGCCCGCAGCAGAGTAGACAGAGACAAAGAAGGCATTCAGTAACTCTGCCATCTCTGTATCTTCTGTCACCAGGGCACCCATCCCGTTCATCAGTGGGCCTACATTGCCTCTGGTGTTAGTTTTGTCTGCCATATCTTACAGAATACCTTCATTGTTAGTAGCAGCTTATCACAATGAGCAATGTTACTATGTGTTCTTACAATAAAAACATTTAGGAATCCTGAGAAGCCTAAAAATATGTTTATAATTTTTTTCAAATATTTGCTTAATACTAACAAACTCAAGTTAGTACTTTTAGCATAATTTCGAAGCTTTATATATTGAATTCAACATTTATTATTCATAGCCACACCAGACTGCAGAAGATAGACATTTTTTATTAGAAGCTATAAAAATCTAGATTCTATGTGTTATGAAGTCCTAGTAATTCATATCTTTGAGGCAGCAACAATATATATAAAACAGTAAAACTGATCAGCAGAGTTAGAGTTCTGGGGAAAAGTGTCCATTATTTCTAATGAACTCTCTTCATATCAGAGATTCCAGTGCAGTTTCTTTTCTGTGGAGAAATAATACATTTTATGATGTAATATTTTCTACACGATTATAGCTACACAACTGTTCAAATCAATAAACCACTTCCTAAGAGTCACTTCATTTCTGTTCCACTAGGTCAAAATGAAATAAATTCCCTCGTGTGTTTTAAATATCCTCTTTGAAAGGTAAATAATCTCTCATAAGGTAAAACATTTTCTTATTTTGGATGAATATGTCAGTTAAGCCTGGGGGGATATTTCTTATAAAATAAAACAACCCATGTCTTTTTCTTTAATCCAGAATTTCTAGTGTGAAATATCAAAATGCCAGGAGAGAGAGGAGAGACAAAACACTGCTAGCTAGAATTAGGACCAAATAAAAGTCAAATACTGACCAAGTGTTTAAAAAATCAACCAATCAAACAAAAATAATACTTACATATACCTAAACTCAGTTTTGTGTTTCATATGCCTGACTGATGCATGATGCCTGACTGATACACAATGAGTATCACAAGTGATACATGACTGACATTTGAAATATGAATAGAAGGGCTACTGCTCTTAATGGAACCCGACCCCTGAATAGAAAAGATGTGTTCACACAATAACGGTGTTTCACATCAGAAACTAAAGTCTAAATCAACATTAGGATAATTCGAGAATATGTACATAGAAAATAAAGTATTCTTGCACTATGCAATATGCAGTCAGAGGTGAAATATCATCTTTTATCAATTAAAATCCTGGGAGTACCTAAATTGTGCACAAATTTACAGTACCAAAGCCGGACCTAGAAATTTCCTGCTGTTCTCATAAAAAACCATAATGCTTTTGGAGGGATCACTGTGATATCTGTCAAATGAATTCTTATGTGCAGCATATTTTAAGGTAAAAGATTATCCCTACAGAATATTGTTAGGGAAACACAAGGGACAACCACAAAAAAAAAGGATTTCTGTATTGCTACACTAAAATGGAAATCATGAGTTAATTTACACTCCTTTTACCAAGTACTCTAATAAAAAGATCCTGCTTGTCAGTAAACAAACACATACCTTTGTTGGCCCATTTAAATAAGACGTTAGCTTTGGTATGTACAACAAATTTACAAATTGAACAGTTACAGGTAAGCGTCACACAGTGCAATAAAATTTTAATCTAACATGCAAATACTGCAATGCAATTCAGACCTCTTTAGGACTATATTAAGCTTGTTCTCAAAAATACCTCAGCAGCTAGGTTACTTATTTTTGTATAATACATAGTTATATAAGTCTACAAGACACAGGTGGGGAATTACTCATAAATGCACAAATAATATTTTTACAAGCTTGGTCTTTTTCATCCCTGCAAATTGTGATTAGAAATATAAATGTCTGATTAGTGATCGCACTATTGCAAAGTGAAATTACTTAAAACATTTCTTGAACTGCATACACAGACGTACACATATGCCCACAAATGTACGTCGCTCCTCCCTCTTGCATTATCTTTCAAGACAGGATTAATAATCAGACTCTATTTGACATTCATTATGAACTCTTTGTCTTTCCCATGTCACTTAATATAAGGAAAAGAAGTTTAAAAACAAAAACCACAAGTCAGCCCAATATAATAAGTTTGATTCTTTTTTTTTTTCCTCTAAGGCTGAATTGTATCGTTAGACCATCACCTCCAAATTTAAAAAGAGTCCTTATAAAATTATATTGTTGCCCATGAAAAGCTTCTCTCTTCCATCTTCATACATGGCACTGTCTGTTTCAGGAAAATAAACTGCACTCTTTTTCTGCTTTTTCTTCAGTTACTTAAATATATGAGCCTACTTACAGCTATGACTTTTCCCTTAACTTTTTGGGTTTTCTAGTCCATCTTATCCAGATCTATAACAATACCAAAAGTTTTTTCAGTGAAGCCAAAAAGCAGGAAAGAAAGAAATGAACTTGAAATTTCTTTTCTTATCTATTAATATTTTGGACTGTTTAGACGCAACTTCATTTTAAACATAATTTTGGGCAGATCTAATAAATACATTAAGCTGAGATACCTTGGAACTGAAGTCCTCAGAATTTCTCTTGAACAATCCAGAACAAGGATTCTCTTCTAACCTCTTCCAGGACAGAAAGAAGCATCTAGTCATATGTCATACTGTCTTGCAGTTAATCTGGCCAATTTCTATTATAAAGTTAACTGTATTTTTTCAGGTTTGTATTTGAGATGTCATGCCCATAATTAGTATAGTATTGAAACAAAATTCATATGTTTATGATTCAGATTCTGAAAGCAGAAATGCTGGTGCAGAAATCATAAAAGGCCTACCTGTGTCTGGTATCACCTCTGCTCAAAAACTGAGCATAGGAACTATCGCATCACAGGCATTGCAATGCAAAATCTAGTGCTCCTCAGATTCTGTTGTTTCAGTGAAGCTGTTGAACTTCCAATGCAACTCCTATGCCTTTACGAATGAAGAAACCTGGATAGCTTATAGTCATGTCTTTAGTTACAACAAAGAGATTTTAACCAGAGCAATATCACTCTTGGAACAAAATTATGGCTGAAATTACACAAATTATGCAGGCTGAAATACACTTTCCTCTTTACTCCCAAAAGTGAAATGTAACGCCTCCGTAAGTTCTGTATAAGACTTTCATAAGTAATAACTTGAAATATTAAGTACAGCATTTGCCTTACAGTAGCTGTCACAGAACAAGACAATCCTAGTCTTCACTGATATCTAACTGCTGTTCAAAAATTAAAATATGGCACCTGCAACAAAACTTTCATATTTCAGAAACAGTTGTAGAAGAGTGAGAAAAAGACAGCATTGTTTTCAATTCCTTTTACAGCATGGGGAAAGTATGGTATTCATAATACTTGCACAAAAATAACTTTGATCTATATATTCTCTTGTTTTTTAAATGAAAATATATAACAGGCTTCTCTAATGAATGTAAACTACGTGTCTGGCAGGTACATACCTCTTCACTTTAGTACACATTCAGTCATCCATCACGAGTTTTCACCTTCTCCAGGGAGAAAGAAAGGGAAGAAGGTACCACCATCCACCACCTTTCAGAATAAAGTCTTCCACTTATCTATGAAAAGGTTTTTTTTACAATGATTCAAAATAGATGCTTTACATTCAACACACTGGCAAGCATAAAACCTCAGCTAGCTTCTCTTTCTCTCTCAATTTCTTTTGATGTATAATGCAAAAATAAAATCTTTTGTTTTCTATCACTCAAAAAAAATCACAGCTCCAATAGGATCTGCCTATTTTGCATCATCCTTCAGTAACGTAAAAGAAATTTAGTTACGTAAAATAACAGGTTTGTTTCTCTTGACATGGTGGTTATCAATATCTATTGTATTTTATAATCTCTGAGAGAAAGATTTATTCCATGATTGAACCTAGACTTTGGCATAAGAGGTTTTAAAAACAGTTCTCTTGAAATGACTTCAAAATTCTGAAGTGTCTAATTACAGTTCCTTACAACCCAAGATGGTAAAATCACTGAGAATGGAAATGCTACAGTTCCAAATACCCTATGCATTTCCAGAGCTTGCATTACACAAAAGAAAAATCTCTGTCTTTTCTTTAATGCAGCAACAATGGCTATTGATTCCCTTCACTGGTGTTCAAGTTCCTCATTGACAATGCCCGGAAAAGTACCAGGAAAACATTCTTAGCACGTGTACAGAAAAAGAAATAGGAATTACATGAGTTGTAGAAATGTAACAATACATTTCTCTTTAGATAGCTTTTCAAAGCAAAAATAGGATTATAATTCATAGTTCATGTACTCCTCAGAATTTATGAAGAAAAAATGAAGCTTTTCTCTTTAACAGCTTCTCAGTCCTCCTATGGGTAGGTTTGATTGGTTGTGTGTGTTTTTTTACACCATGAGGATGTAAAAGTCATGAGGAAAAAATTGGGAAATAGACTAGACAATCACATTTTGTTTTCCAAAATATGCCATAGATTTACCAACCTGTGCCAAAACCCTGCCTATATATGTATGTAAGAATAATTATTTTCAGCATTCATTATAAGCATTAATTCATCGCATCTTCTCTTACTATGTAGAAAGAGAAAAGTTGTGTGTCTGTTTGCTCAACAACTGACTTAGGCCCCTGGGAACACATGCTGTATCAATAACTACTGAGAACTCAAGTTACAAAAAGAGTAAAGGTCAATGATGAAGAAAGTCAAATATACGTTCCTTCTTCTCCTCCTCCTCTTTTACTCCTCCATAGCTTCAGCAAATTTGAAATTGCATAGGTTTAAAAGCAACAAGGAGTGAAGAACAGAGTTGAACAGGAAGAGTTTTTCCAATGCAGTAACAAACCCACCAAGAAGAAAACTCAGGGACTTTAGACACGTGTTAGTGAAAACATGGAGGAAGAGATCCATTCAAGTGTAAGGACAGACAGAAGGTCCTTGGTCAAGCTTTTTACCCTCACATGTCCTGCCCACCCGGTCAGTGCAGTGGTCTCACCTTGCTGCTCTCACACTGCAGGTCAAGTCCTTTTTCTTACTTTTATGGATGACGGGTGTGGGAAGAAGTTCCATGTTAAACTTGAGAGTGCTTTCAAGACAGAAATTCAGTTAAAACTGAAGCACTCACCAGAAACCATTTTCACTTCTATTAGCCACATCATTAGAAATTATTGTGCAATACTAATCATGATAACATAAACTATGTTCAGAGCCTCCTTTCAGGGCAGGGAGACTTAGTGTTACCACATATATAGCTCTCCAAGGCTTTTTGAGAAAGCAAAATAAACTCCACTTTTCACATGCCACTGAATGTTCTACAAACCTGATATGTCACTATGAAAATGAGTTGAAACTTAAAAGACATTGGCCCAGCTTCTCTGACAGCTGTCTTCTTTATGCCATGGCCACAGCGTGGCTGCAAGAGCTAAAAAAGCTGGGAGGGAAAAAAAGATCACCATACTGTTTTTTGTTAGTTTGAGGGAAGTGAAATTTTAGCTAGAATGGTATTTAGTCCCCTACAGCATCATTCCTCCATAAAAATTTATTTTTCTTACCTGTCATTGCTTTAAAAGAGGAGCATGTTAGGAAATTTTAAGATATGTATGTAACATATATTTATATATGTGTGTGTATTTTATACACATACATACGTGTGTATGTATACACATATGTATATATAAAACCTGTTACTTGTAAAGAGCAATTCACAGACAATTGTAGCCATACTAAGCTAGAGGAAGCTAACACTGCATTCAGACAGTATGTACAGAAAGAAGCTGGACAAACAGGGATGTTTTCTAATGAAGTCTTCTTTGTTGGTAAGAGAACAAGCTATCTGAATGCTGAATTCAGCTTGCTTCTTGTTGTTGCAGAAATGTACTGTGTAAAGTACACAGATAGAAATGCAGCAGTCACTTCAAAATTGAATTTGAAAATATAAAACTATTGTGAAAGACAGATTTTAAGAAGTTACAAATACCTTGCTCACCTCCCCCACCTGGATTTAAATCCAGAAACACTTTTAGTCCAGAAATGCATGTCTCATTGGAGATTTTTATCTCTGACACTAAATTCTATAAATGTACATTAAAAACATAAAAGGGAACCTTATCTTTAAGGATTATCTTTCTATTTGCTAGCTGGCTAGGGACTACACCTGGAAAATCACTAGAATGCTTATTAGAAAACAGGTGCTCAAAGGAAACTTTCATTGCCAGCAATGCACAAGTATCTGACATTTTGCAGATTCACTGAAGATTGAACTCTGTGGATAACAAAATAAGCAAAGAAATGTGATAAATATTTTGCCACTTTCAACATGATAACCAGAGAAACTCCACCAAAAGTATCCTGCAGCTTTCTAATATGTCTGGTTGCTAAAAATAGAATCATAGACTAGTTAGGGTTGGAAAGGACCTTAAGATCACCAAGTTCCAAACCCCCAGCCATGGGCAGGGACACCTCACACTAAACCATGTCACCCAAGGCTCTGTCCAACCTGGCCTTGAACACGGCCAGGGATGGAATGTTCACAGCTTCCTTGGGCAACCCATTCCACTGCCTCACCATCCTCACAGTAAAGAACTTACTTATTTCTAATCTAAACTTTCCCTGCTTAAATTTTAATCTGTTACCTCTTGTCCTACCACTACAGCCCATAAGTATAAAATACAGTATATTAGAAGTACATAAAATTATAAAATCTACAGAATTATTAGCATATATTTGTATAATTTCTTGTTCATCAGCTATATATATTTACAAGACAAATTTTGTAATAATTTTGAATCAATGTGGTATACTGTGCCACATGTTCTTAAAGTTACCCTACAAAAGCATTAGTCATGAGAGACTGGAAGAAACCTTTCTAAATATATTTTACTCCAGAGTTAAAACAAATGTGCATGAGCAAAAGCAAAAGAGTAAATAAGTTCCTTCTTTGCAGTATATGTTTGAAGAACTTGAGCTCATTTTTCCTTCAAAATGCCAAAGAAATCTGTAGATATAACCAGTGGAGATAAGAATACTAGTACTTGAAAAGATTTGACAGATAGAAAAAAAGAGGAAGAAAGAAGGAAGGAAAGAATGGAAGAAGGAGGTAAAGTAGGAAATCAGCTACCCAGAAACAGAATTACATACACATTGAAGCCTGTGAGGAATTTTTGAGTTCATTAGATTGACACAGTCATTCTTAAAGAATTTTGCATTCATTCACAAATGAGTGATTCTTTTTTGAGCCTCCTGCTGCCATCCATAGTGAGTCTCTTTGCACCAATAATCTCACCTTTATCTTCTCTTAATAAGCAAATTATCAGTAAGCTTGTATTTCAACAATTTTGACTATACTTGAACATCTTAAGATTTTTTTTGCCTCTATGCATCCAGATTTAAGATGCAGCAAAATACAACAGTAGTAGTAGTCTTATACTTCAATTGGAATTTTTTTGCAGTTCTCAAGAAGGCAGGACCCATTTTGGTTTCTTTAGATCTCTCAGAAGCCTTTGATACACTGGATGACAACTGAGGATACAGACCTGAGAGACAAGCTCAACTTACGGCATTTTAACATTTTCTCTGTGTGAAATGAAGGCTAAAATTATGGATGCTCTGTTCATGGTCTTGGTCATATAAAAAATTGAAGTGTTTTACTTTGCTTCTATTGTGAGGAGCATATCAAAGCACATACCTGTATACATATAAATATGAGACACACTAAAAGTTTGACCTGTTAAGAATTTATTTGAGAAAACATAGCCTTTTTGTCTGTGTATTTAGATGCAGATGGTCTAATCACTCCCGGTGTTAAGATTAGATTAATTCTCTATTTTCCCTGCACAGTCTCACTATACACATACGTATACAGGGCTAACTTTTTTCATAAAAATGGTAATTGAACACCTGAAACCCCTTCAGTCTTTCAGAACTCAAAACACTGAAACTGGGAATTTAAATAAATTTTTCTGTCTTCCAGTGAAGAAGCTCTAGTAAATGGGAAGAATGGCTGGAAAGTGCTTGCTCACTAACTGAATGTGAGGTAAAATTTATATTGGAGTACTGGAAACAACGGTTTCTCATCTGAAGGAATAAGTTCACCAGTAGTGACCAAGGTTTATAATAGGAACATCATTAGACTACCAACTATTTCTGCATATTTAGCTTCAAGCTACTGTTGAGAAATATGGTACCTCTGCTCCAGGAATACTTTATTTGCATTACATGTGCATTACTTTGAGCTGTCTCTGTCTGTACACATTTAATCCCTTTCTTCATGAGTTTACCTCTTATGCAATTACTAGAATAAATTCTGATTGTTTCTCATTCCAAGAGGCATCTACTTCTACATGCTTCTCTGCTAATTCTGGGGTTGGAGAGGATATGTTTGAGACAAAAATGAAAGGGCTAAACTGATCTTCTGAATCATGTATGGTTTTGTACAAGTCAGATTACCCCATATCCTTCTATGAAAAGCTGAGCATCTGGGAATTATTGCTCTTCATGATATAACAACTCTTTTGAAATAACAAATACTTGAAATAAGCATACACTAGCATAAGCATATTCCACAAGAAATAACGATCCATCACATTTAAATGAACTGATCCTCATCCAATTGTGACCCCTGAACTATGAATCTGCTCCCTTACAGACAGAACTTCCTACATGTGTCAATATTTTGCTACACCTACCCTAAACAGTATTTGCATCTAGCTTCACTAGTTGCCCTGTTACCTAAATCACTTTCTAATTTGTCTCCCAGGTTCCACATATCTCTTCCATTGAAGACAATTGGATCAATCTTAGAACAACTTTGTTTCTCTCTACTCCATCCTTTATACTTCACTTGAAGCCCTTCAATCCTAGTAGGTCTCATGGAAGACATCACTCATTTAATAATTCTTGGCTAAAAATAGATAATAGAAAATTATTATTTCTTTCAGCTGAAAGATAATTTCTGTCACTTATACTTTAAAATGGATTATTAAGACATCTAGAGATAAATAAGGAAGGCAAATTTCAAATAAAAGCCTGGTGCTTGTTAGACAGTAAAAGTGAAAAACCAATTCAGCAAGGGACATTAAGAACATTAATGAACAAACATAACAGTCTGAAAATTAAACTCTTTAGAATGCAGAGCAGTTCTCTGTAAAAATAAAACCAGGAAACCGTTACAGTTTAAAATAAAGGCATTCCCAAAAGATACACGCAATGGAACTGAAAGGGGAAACTCTTCAAATAGAGTAGTTAATTTAGAGTATAACTAAGTCCTGCGCAGAGGAACTAGCAAGAGCATATCGTTAATTGAACACAAGGCTGTGAATTAGTCTCAAACCAAATATTTGGTACTACTAAATTCTATGGAATAAACATGAAATTAGATAAAAGGAGTGTAGTGTTTCTTGCCTCATAGCAGGAAAAATTGCTCCTAGTGCCAGCATATTTTTAAAACTGAGTTAATGTTTCAGCAGCAATAGCCACCCATTTGTTTGCTTGATTGTGTTCCTGACATTTCCTTCATTATGAGCCTACAAGTTTCTTTGGCAGGGTGTCCACTATAGAAGAATTAAAAGTGGATGTCTGTCTGTCCTTGGTCTGAGGCCATACTGTGTCTGCTGCATATAGCAAACATGCATTACTTTTAAGTGTTAAGCCATATGGCAGGCAATAGATGCCTGGCTGATATTTTTAGCACTGTTTGCCATGTATGACCATTTGAAGGATTCTCACATTAAGGAATAACAGTAACAATTTCTGAAAGTGTTTAAAATAGCTGAAAGCTTTATAGCTGAAGTGCTGCAAGGCTGCAGGTCCAGAATAAACATTTTTCTTCAAGGCAGCCTCTGGAGAAAATTTGTTTACATACTTCTTTCCAGATAACCACAGAGAAGTAAACTCTTTTTGATGCTTCAATAATCATTGTATTTATTTGTTTAAAATCTATATAGTGTGTGATATCTTAGGCTAAACTGGAAGAACGCTGCTAAAGCTAACTGCTTTTCTCAGAAACAAAAATGAAGTTCATGATTCCTACAGATTGGCTTAATATGAAATGAATTATTAATTTACTTAAAAAAAGAGGGGGAAAAAAGTGCTTCTGTCACACAACTTAAGCCATTAAAATATATTTCATGTGTTTCTTAATGTTTTCCTTAATTTTCACCTTAACTCCATCAATTCAATTTTATAAACCTCAGGCATAATCTGACAAAAATTAAACTGAAAGAAGTCTGAAATGAATATGTAAGTGGGCAATTAACTTTTTTGTGATTAGCTTTGTTGTTAACCAGACAACAGTGTAGTAAAAAATAGTAAATTTTAGGGAGATATCTGAGGAAAGATATCACAGGAGGGAGAAGAGATGGAAATTGCCTGTTTCTACCAGTTGGTCCTCCGTGACATTTTTAAACTGGCACAACAATTTTTTCCTAGGAATTATGCCAGCCTAACAGATGGCCATAATTGTTGGTATTCAGGGAAAACCAAAATGTGCATCAGTTTTGAGGATTTGGGTAATATTCTTATCCAGGGGATATCAAAACAAAAATCTGAACCAGATTTTATTCTCAGTTGTAAAGGTGTAAAAGTATACAATCTCTTTTTTTATAGTCCTAGTATCAGAGGATGAAAATTTTGCTCTTTTATAAAGTACTATAAGTAACAAATCCAGGTTTAGATCTATTTATATCTGAACTTCTATAGGTTGTTTCTCAAGGCAGATCTACTAGCTTGATGAGACAGCTTTTTCACCAACCATAAAACTGAACAAGTATAATCTGGCTCCAGATTTTCTGTTTCCTGATCTGTTTTGCTTTCTCAAAAATAGAACAGTGCAATTATTAATGCTACTTACTTATTGTATCTTACTGACTTTTCAGGTCCTAGTAATCAACCGAGAATACATGCATGTTTTGCTGTCTACTGTGAAAGCTAAAAATAAAACTTTTTTTTTCTACAGTACAGAATCAGCGTGTTAGAGAGCATTGAAAACCAATCAACCAAAAAACCACCCCCAAAACAACTTAAGAAAACTCATACACTTTTCTGCTTAAACCAGCTAGAAAAAAAGTTTATAAAGAAAATCAGAATTGTTACAGGAGAGTCAATTGCAAGTGCAGTGTATAGGTTATGACCTCAGGATCTGTTCATGTTACCTGCTCCGTGGAAAAGAGAATATTTTTGTCTAAATTAGTTCTTCCAAACACCTTGTTTTGTACTAATATTAGATCCAATTCTTTAGCCACACATTTAAATGTCACAAAAAAAAAAAAATTAAACTAGTCAAATTACTTCCAAATAGCAAACTTATGCACAATTTGCTTTCTTTTTATTGTAAAAGGTGTACAAGTATTCCCATATAGCTTAAAAAATGGAAAAAAGAAAATATTATTATTAATGTAACTTGGCATTTTCTTCTAATCAAAACAAATAAAAACAGGGGAATAAAAGCCCACCTATGCAAGTAAATGTGAGTTACATCTAGGTAAACTGAGGTAAAGGTTAGATTTAATAACTTAGATGCCTGCAAGCAATGTTAAGAATAGAAAAAGTATTTGAAAGAAAAACATAACCTATATTTTTAGCTAAAACACAATCATGTATCTTCTGTCAACTACATCCAGCCTGAGCCCAGCTGATTGCTGCAACACTTATACCACTCTTGGTGATTTTGCTAGTTATGGTTCTATCGTGTGTTAACCTATTTCAGTTAAAATTATTTAACTTAGCAAAGACCTGGTATCTACTTTACTTAAGCCAGCATTGACTAATTTTTCAAAATACACTAGGGATTCCTTACAGAGAGGGTAGAAAGCTATTACAAAATGTCACACACTTCAATATTTGTATTGGTTGTGATCAGTACATAATCTGTACCAAGGATACTGTTACGTGCATGTTAATACAGCTGTTTGTACTTTCAACCGATCATTTTCTTTGTTTACATTTAGCCAATCAGCTTGGACTGATTTATGGCTGTGTTTTTCAAAAACATAGAGAAGCAGTTTTTATAGGCTATTTCAGCAAAATTTACTACTCTCTAAGTGCAGTATTAATTAAAAATACCTGATACTTCATAATGCTGAATGACCTGCTCTGGCTCTGGAACTGAGTCAATAATTTAAATTCTTAGTTTCAGCGTCAAAGTTTCAAAGTAAAAATCTAACTGCCAATGTGGCTCACTAACCTCTTTCAATTACTGTTTGTGCTTTCAATGTAGCTAGCTTTTATAGTGAGGTAAAGTGTCTGAGAAAAGCAGATAATAAGACAAAATACATCTCTGTTACTACCTTAAAGTTACATCATCTTTGTGATAACATTTGCCTGGGACTCTGGCAGAAGAATGTTGTTGACTTTTCCTCTAATAGAGAAGTTACAACTAATCCTACAGGAAATTTTAATCCTAAATTTTTACCACTTCATATTGAAAAATGGACATAAAGCATATTTCTGTCTTTGAAGTAATAAAAGAATAACTGCGTGGAAGTACGTTATTTACTACTCTCACTTTTTTTAACAGTATTAACAGTAACTCTTGGGTAATATCTACAATGAAGGACAGAAAAATAAATTTAATTAATGACATAATCTTAACATATTGTTTCTATTAATAGAACTTTTCCCACCAAGTTAGAGACAAATGGGCTCATTGTGGTAGCAGATTGACTACTACATCAATTTTAAGTTTAAATCATTTTATACACATACTATTACTTTTATGTAAATGCATTAATAAAAATACTACTTTAATTTTAATAGGCAATGCATGTAGTCATGTAATCAATACTCTATTTTTAGTCTGTATTTTACACGTTGAGCTTGAGGAATTATGGGATAGTGGTCTCTCTTTGTATGTTTCTGGTAATTTACTGCTATTTTCTATCAAAGATAATTTTATGTATGTTTAAACTAAACAAGAAAGAAATACAAAAATACTTTTTTCCCCCCAGTTTACTACTGATATAAGGGAAGCCAGGAAGACAAATGACTACATAAGGTACTTTCAAATATAACCACTGGAATATAGAAATAATTAATTACGAATGCTTTTATGTTTGATTAACATCATCACTATATTACTATTATTTTGTAGCCTGGAATATATGAGGACATAGTAATTGCTGTGCTTATCTTACCATGACATTCCTAACATGTGACTTAGTCAAGGATATTAACCTAATTAACTCTGCAATGAAGAGGATGCTGTGCACCTTTACTTGAATTTCCACTGAAGTCTCCATTCCTTTTTTCCCTTCAAAGTGTTAAAAAGGATTTCTTTCTTAAACTATACTTTTTTTGCATCAGTACTCTATTGAAAGGTAGACAAGCACTCTTCTCTGAGTCTGGTATGGATTCAGCATCAAACTATGGAAGTCTTGGCCAGGGAACTGGCCCATTGTGTGTTTAATCCCAAGCACTCTTACTGCCACTTTTAGGGTGGAGTGGCAAACTAAAACTCAACTCAAAACTGTGTCAACTGATCCTGCTACTCAGTCAAAACATAATGATGATTGGTAATATCAAACCCAAGTCTTCTTTTGCTTTTTGCTTTCCCTACTCTATTTTCACTGCCTAAAATAGAAGCAGATAATTTATGTCCCTATGAATATTGTCCAGTACCAAACACATCCTCTTAATAATGATGGATTTCACCTGTAATAAAATTCACCATTCCTTTCATGATATTTTTAATTCAAGAAATTTGCAATGGAATTAGTTTATGAAGTGGAAAGAACCAAAAATGGAAAAAATAAATATGGAATGACAGAACATGGATTTTTAAACAATATCTGAAAACTACTTCAAGCTGTTATCAGCATTTTAGGTATATTTATCGATCATACACTGTATGATCATATGCAATGATCTATTCACAACTGTTGCCTTTAATATCTACCTATATACTGTGTATGTATGGAGGTGCAGAAGGAAAAGAGCTTGGACAAGTGGACAAGAGGATATATTTTAAACAAGTCAATATGTTAACAAGTCAATGTGGCTGAGTAAAATGGAACATACCATGGAAATTACATATTTCAAATCTGTAATTTCAAATGTCACTGCAGATTTCCATTGTTTTGTTATTGCAACATCACGAATGACAGTTCATTCCAACTCTGGTCAATTTTATCAATTTAATCTTTATTTCAAGAGGTCTGGAAGATCAATTATTTATGCAAGTTAATCTGAAACATGGTCCACATTGCAGACTCAATTCTGTGCTGCTGCAAAGTGAATGAATAGGTCATTTATGAATTTGTATTGCTCATACCTGACCAGTGCTGTACTAAAACACTCAATGAATTTCCAGTTGCTTGGAAGAAAACAAAATAAGGCAATCATTTTTAAGTGGGTAACACTTTATTAAACATAATGATTTGTTTGTTCTGCTGTACCAGCCCACAAAAAACAAAATGTGAGTGTCAAGCAAACAAACCCTATTTGAAAGCTGTTAATGTTCACCACTGTGTTTCAAAGGATTTGAAAACTCTGACCTCATAAAACTTTCCTCAGAGAGATGCAGAACCAGCATGAAAATAAGGAGAACAAAAGATTACTTCTGTTTTTCCTCAATCCTGATGTGTTGAATTTAGTTCAAAAGATGTATTTTCAGACGTAGGACAGAAACAAAGGCTGTTCCTTCACTGAATGACAAAGCACCATGCATTTAAGCAGAGCTGACAGCTTATCCTGACCAGCAGGCTGATAGCCCAGTTGTACACGATTCCCTCTAGTTGTTTCTGGGACAACACAAATATTTCTGTACACTATTATACAGTATGGACATGCCAAATATCTTCTATGATAAATATTGCACATGATCTCACATTTTCAGAACAAGATATTGCTAAAACTACATCTATTCACCTACTAATACTACTAACTGATAGAACCTAAAGTAAAGAGAACATTAGTAATTGAATTGAAATTATTTTTCAATTATATTTTTCCCCCCAGTTACCTAACATGACTTGGTTGAAACCAGGTCATGTCAAAAGAATATGTATTTTGATCTAAAGTATTTATTTCTTATGAACAAGACATATTTCAGACAACATAAAAGGAAATAAAAAAAAAAAACAACAAAAAAGCAAAAAAACAATTCTAAAATCTCCTTAAATGCCCTGACTTCCAGGCAGTGAGATATTATGTTCTTTAGAATGATGAGGGAAAAAAAACCCACCCAAATCTTCTAATCTGAGGGGCTGGGGAAAGTCCAGCTAAAAATTACATTAATTACTTGACATACTTATTTCTGAGTGTAAAGCCCGTATTACATCTAGTGATGTGATATGAATCATCTTCAGTGTTCCTGGGGAAGAATACTCCTATGTATCAGTACACGCTGGCTGCCCAAGAGGTTGTACAGTCTCTATCTGTGGAAGTACTCAAAACCTGCTTGACACAAAGCTGGACAAGCAGCTCTAGCTGATGCTGCCTGATCAGGGGAGTTGGAACTGGTCATCTCAGGACATCCCTTCTAACCCAAATCAGTAAAACGTGTGGCAGAACAGCTCACTGCATGTACTATGTAACATTTAATTTACCAAGTTTGGTCATAATATGCTGTGTGCCTTAATAGATATTTTTAGAATAAAACCAACAGTTAAACATCACTTTTCGACACCATTGTCTTTACTTCCAGTTATAAGGAAACCACAGACTTCCTAGCTGAAGTTTGTGCAAGGGAATAATAGCACAAGCAAAGCTTAATGCCAGGAACCTTTTTCTTTTATGGTGCTTACCAGCTCTCAGAGGACAGAGAAATTCTTGCAGCATCAGAAGTTTGCAGTTCACTTGTTCCCAACTAATTGACATTATTCTACAAGATTCCAACTTGCAGCAAGGAATAATTAAAAAGGGAAACTGAAAATTAGCTGGCTCCTTTTTAAAGCTCCCTTTGGGAAAGACACAGACAAGTCTGTACAATGCAGTACCTTGCTAAGAAAGGTCAAGCCTTTCGGCCGCATTCAGAGCTACAGACAGAATGCAATCTACTTCAAAGGTGCTTGGCTTTTGATTCCATAGATTTGTTTTGTGCTTCAGTAGCTTGAAACACAAGCCTCAATAAAGTTTCCATTGACATAAATGAGAGTAATTGGGACTTCAAAATAGACAACATTATTTGCCCTTCTTATGACTGAAGTAAGGGTGAAAAAAGAACTAAAGTCTCAAATAGAAATAAAAGCAATCTGTCTTTCTAGAGGAAGACTTTTTCTTAAGTATAGAAATTATACTGAGAAATCATTCTTAATGTTCATCTTGCCACCCTTTCTAAATGTCACAATGCATATGATATCTAAAAGCAGTTTTATTGATTAGGAGCTTAAGGTCATGCTATCTCAGGGGCTTACGCAGAAAGAAAGAGTATCAGAGATACCGTTATGCATAGAAGCTATTTGTCATGGAAGAAGTTACCTCTTTTACTGGGAGGAAAAATGTATCATTTGAGTTTATAAGTAAGCCTGTGAAAATGATTGAAGGCTGGATGCCTAGTTCCAGAAAGATTCCTTCGAAACCTGCTTTTAGATCTTTTAAGCATGCTAATTTATACTATCAATATGCAGATTACTCACATTCAGGAGTGGCCAAGTGGTTAAGAGATTACTGAAGTATATAAAATCTGTGAGAATAGATATTATACAAATATGATGGCACTTTGTTCCAAATAGTTTTTAAAAAGTAGCTATTTAATGTCATATGTCTCCTTATTTTACATATGTGGAAAACTTAAATCAATTGTGAACTTCACAGTAAATTGAGAATTTTTTTTATGTGAAGTTGCTTTTAATAAAAAAGTGTTTATTATCTAATGTTAACTTAAAAAAATGTTTTCATTTTTTTCCTATCTGCTAATAGCTTGCTCAAAAAAAGACACATGTATTAACATTTTTCACAGAAATAGTTATACTTTAAGCCCAGAATGAAATTCAGAAGGTATATTTCAAGTCTTTTTCCATTTTATATCAAGTGTTTCATTCAATGAGATTTTTGCTAGCTTTGAAACAACTTTTAGGAGTCTCAGCTCATTTCCTGCTAGACTTTGAACCTTAAGTATCTATTTCTATCTTTTGACCTGAACTCATATTGATATTTAGAAGACCAAAAAATTGTGAGAGCAGACTGTGTAATAATAGTTTCCTTCCAAGTGATAAAAACAGATTATGAATTAATTATTTCAGCTGAGAAGCAAGTGACTATGATGGTGCATTTTGACATAATGTGATAGGAAAAAGTTAAAATATTTTTTCCTCAGAAAGTCCAAATCTGAGATAGATGACATGAAGGTTATACTCAAATTTGTATCATCAGTAGTAAGCAGGCCAGATTCAGGAGTTGTATACAAGCCACATGCATGATTGGGTGTGAACTGAAAGATAATTCTTGGATGGGACTATATCTAATATTAGGATGACTACAGTTAGGAGTATACATATGTGTTAGAAGTCCAATTCCTACTATTGCCATAGGAAGACAATCACTAGTAAACAATTAGTTGTCAGTCTTAAATCCCACCCAAAAAATGGAATTCCCACCCATTACCAGGTGCCATATGAGATTTTAGACCTCACATTTAACTTAGTGTAAAATGATTATGCTAACTGTTGTTGAGGGACAGAGATATGGAAATACTTCATTACCCTTCAGAGTAAGAAGCCAAGAGAAGCGTACATTACACACTTTTTCCAGGGCTGACAGAGAAGGAAGTTGATCTACATGACACATAAATACAGGACCTCAGAGGCAGAATGGTCCTTATCACCCTGACTCCCTAATGCTGCGCAGCACAATGCTCCAACAAACCACTACAGATCCCCAATATGTCACTGCACAGACAGAAAGAAACACAGAGCATATATGCTTCAGAGAATGGAACCCATTGCCGCCTCCAAGGTTTTTCTTCAAGCTGTTCCGCTAATCCCACATAATCTCCAGGGCAGGTCTATGTGTTTAGAAAAGATCAGCACTGGCTAATACTTACTCCCTCCAAAACCAGCTGAGACCATATTCTGCCAAGGATCTTGAAAAACCTTGCTTTGACAAAAGGAAATGCAGAGATTTTTATGGGAATTAACTCAAAATATAACTACAGCAGTAGGTCTGCCACAATATTGTTGAATTCAGCATAAATCAACACCTGCTAACTGCCAAGTCTCTTAGTTTGTCCATCTGTGCTGTATGGCTCGACAGCTACACAAAGTCTCAATATTTTAGACTGGCACAATAATTTATGACAATTGAGATTAAGGGGGGCAAGGAGGGCCTAGAAAGAGATGTGTTGCCTTAGTTTAAACACCCTGTTGAACTTGAACCATAAATACAACAATAAATATCCTCCTGCCCTTATTTTGTTCATTATTTTTTCTTTTTCTGCTGACACTGGACCCACCCAGTTTACACTTTATTTATCAGAACCACTCAGAGAATATGTATAATTTTGAAGAGGTTTTTTCACTGTTACCACACGACTGGAAATTTTATTCATTTCTGGAATTCATCTCCCTCAGGAAGCATGAGAAAGAAGACAGCTAAGGTATGATGCATAAAACCATTAGTTTTATGAGAATTGGTATACTCATATATTTATGAGAATTAGTATACTCATATACAGAGGTGAACGAGATCTCACATTGTATGAGAGAACAAAACCACAAGCAAAACAAGAAGAAGAAGGAACTCTGTGAACTCCTTGTTTGCTTTGCAAGCCTGGCTGCACATTACTTCTGAAAAGAAGCCTAAATTTAGGAGATGTAGTTTTCGTGTTTTTTTTTCAGGTGAGTGGCAGCTGAGCTTCCACTGTGGATAGTAGTTTCCAAAAATACATGGGAAATACTCTATTATATGTGTGTCTTTATTGCTGACAGGACAATCTTCTGGAAAGGAAGTATCTCTTTTAAATTGACCCAGGCTGGGTTACCAGTTTTGCATTCTGTAATTCTTGACAACAAGCTTGTGTCGCCATTTTGTTTATGACAAAAATTTACTTTTTCTGAGTCTATAGAGTCATCCTGTCATTCTGAATAACAGCTGAAATACCGGAACTTATTTAGGTCTCTTGAAATAATTTTATTGATTTATATAAAATAAAGAAACTCTACTCTGTTTAGGACTGAGCATATTTTGGGAACACATGGCTGGTAGAGCCAGACTTTTCTTCTTTACCCACAAATCTTTCAAAGTGGACTGCAAATGTTGGAATCCTTCTTATTCTTCGGTATTTAAAATCACAGCTAATTATTTTAAGAATAGGGCTTGTTCAAACATTCCCATCCAACATAGCCTATTAAAGAGCATACTAATTCACATGGGGTAGAGTGATTTTCTGTTAAGAAACCAATTCGCAATTGCAATGGAGTACAAGTGCATTTGTAGTAAGAGCTGATTAAATTTACACATTCGGTGTTCTTCTAAAAAAGCAAATTTCTTTTAAAAAACAACCTTAGCTCTTCATGATGAAAAAAAACAGGGACAACGCAATAATAGATCACAATAGATCACATTAGCTAAACTAATATCTAAAAACTGGTTAAGAAACTTTTTTACTGATCGATATTTAAGACATTGGAACAACATTTTATCTTAGACTTGCAGAAAGTAACAACTTTATCATGGTGGTTTTATAGATGTTGTCTAAAACCACAGGCACCAAGTTAAATGAATAATGTCTTCAGATAATAACTTGTCATATAAACTCAGCAAGAATTTCAGAAGTTATTGAAGGTGGAAATGCTAAAATGTTAGATTTACAGCTGCATATCAGGAAACAGGGAGGATATACTTTTGGATGCATGATTTTCTTCAAACTTTTTCTTAAAGCTGAGATTTGACAGAATAATACTAAATAACAGAAAAAAAGTAGAGAAGTACAGATGGCAGTAAATAGGGAGCAGTGTAGTAAGTAGTCAGCTCTAAGACAAAAATATATAAACACTGGAAAATGAATTGATGGTAACTCGTATATGATATAAAAAGGAAAGACAAATAACAGTTTCTCTATCAGTACACTACACATGAATAATATATACATACATTAAACCTAATCCCATCTTCTATATATCATCCATATGAGGCAGAGAGTTGTGAAAGTAATCCCAATCAGAAACTGAAGTTGTACGTTAAAACTGTTCTGCCTTGAAGCAAAAGAATAAAAGGGGTGTAAAATGAGGTTTTATGTAAGATGCCATCTAATAACTAGAAGGAAAAGAAGTTTTATTAAAAATTAGGAGATCAATACATTGCAGATACAAGTAATGGTGACCGAGTGTATGAAAATTTTTACCTATCCTTGCAGACTTTTTCTTAGGCTTGACCTGTAAATCAGAAACTGTAATTACCACTTCAAACTGGAGCTGGTCAGGTACTTTGCACATTTCCTTCAGTTGATCCAGGGGCATTCCTATTCCTGAAGACAGGAATGAAGATCTATCAGGCTAGAGATAAAACACAGAAATGAATGTGGTTTCAGGCTTGTAGTTAAGATACCTCCATCCTAACTAAATTATACATATTATGGTCTCTGCCACAAGCAATATTTAACCGTTGAAACAAATAATTACTTTCTACCAGGTGAACAAGAGATACAAGAGGAGCAATATAATGGCTGCAACTATTGTATGCTTAAAAGGTACACAGTGTAAAGTTGCTCTTGACCATTTTTCTGCATTGGACTCCAAAGGTTTGAGAAAGAGTAATTGAATACACCATATAAACATGAAGCATTAATTTCATTTTGATGTTCAAAATGCAATGAAGAAAATCTTCATTAATTAAAAAGCTGACTTTGCTTGGGTATGATTTTTCTGAAAATCATGTAAATATTTGGAATAATTTTCTATTTCTTTAAACCAGCTGCAAAGTTCCATGGGTGGCTCAGCATCTATAGGTCACATAACTAATAATTATCTAAATAATTCCCCCTCCCCTTCAGCAGTTTCCACAACCTGTCATCAGGGACTCGATACAGCTGCCTTCCATCTCCGATTCTTCCAAAGCACTGGAGGGGCCCAGTGCACTAGATACTTGCCCATACTGTCCCACACACCCCGCCACTCATGACTGTCCAGCCTTGGGGAAAATCTCTTGGTCCTCCTATATCATCGTCTAATCCTAGAGAAGACCCAGTCACGAATCTGCTTAACTTTCAAGATCAGACAAAGTGGTCATTGTTAAAACACACTCTGTATGTATGCCAACATGGTGATCCCCATCACGATCAGCAAGCAGGTATCAAGGGTACTGAAAGGCCATTCAAAACCTTCAGAACTCTCAAATGGTGCTGCTGTACTTGTCACTGGGGCTGGTGTAGCTGCTGTGCTTGAAGCTGGAGTAGCTGCACTGTCTGCTGTGGTCAGAGTTTGAGTAGCTGCTGCACTTGTTGCTGGGGTTGGTGTAGCTGCTGTGCTTGGAGTTGGAGTAGCTGCTCTGCTTGGAGTAGCTGCGTTATCTGTTGTAGCCAGACTTTGAGTAGCTGCTGCACCTGTCACTAGGGTGTGTGGGAAAGTCTCCCTCATAGGCTGACCATCCGAGGAGGGGAAAAAAGATGTGTAATTGCTATACACTTCTATTATATACCTCCCAAAGTATAGAGGTGGTGACCACACTGGGAATGCAAGCCAAATCAGTTTCATGATCAATGAGTCTATTGTATTACAATGTCATTAACATGAAGTACTATGAAACGAGACCCTTAGCCTAAAGTTCATAGCCAATAAACACTAACACAGCAAATACCAGCTGTAAGTAAGGTACGACATGCTGAAACTGTGAGATCAAGAGCAACAACTTTGAAAGCAAACAAATCAGCATTGTGATGAGTGACTATTAATCCGAAACAATGCTTATCACAAATATGATTAGACGCACTCTGGTCAGATCTGTCATTATTTCAACGTTTCATGCCCCACGTTGGGCACCAAAAACAACTGTCATGGTTTAAACTCAGTCAGCCATACAGCCCCTCTCTCACTCCCCCCCATCCTTCCTCCCCCGGCTCCTGGAAGGATGGGGAGGAGAATCGAAAGAATCTAACTCCCACAGGCTGAGATAAGAACAGCCCAGTAACTAAGGTATAACACAAACCACTGCTGCTGCCACCAATAATAATAACGATAAGGCAAATAACAAGGGAAGAGAACAGAACAGCTCACCACCCGCTGACCAATACCCAGCCCAACCTTAGCAGTGATCTCCCTTCCAGGTAACTGCCCCCAGTTTATATACTGGGCATGATGTGCTGTGGTATGGAATACCTCTTTGGTTAGTTTGGGTCAGGTGTCCTGTCTCTGCTTCCTCCCGCCTTCCCCTCCTCCCTGGCAGAGCATGAGACTCAGTCCTTGGTCAGAGTAAACATTACAGAGCAACAACTAAAAACACTGGTGTTATCAGCTACATTCCCAATATGAAAGTCAAAACCACAGCACTGCACCAGCTACTAGGAAGGAGAAAAATGACTGCTACTGCAGGACAGATGTGATCCAAGAAACTCAGAAAAATATTTTGGTTTTGCTCTCTGCATCTCTCATTTAATGCTGTGAAGACCCATCATTTAAACCACCCCCCCCCCAAAAAAAAAAAAAACAACAACAAAAAAAAAAAAACACACACACCCACAAAACTAAAGAACAAATGCACAAAACTCCAACCAATCCCTAACAATGGTTAGGTGTTTCAAAGCAGTCTTAATAGTACAACACAGAATTACTATAAAGAATTCTTTAGGAATTGCTAGTATACCCTTTGTTTTCTCTCTAAACTCTTTTAAACATTCTTTTTCAAACACTTTAACGTATTTAATTAATAGCATTTTATTTCCAGTCATTAAGGTGATTTTGTTGTTTTCCATCCAACCAACTTAACTTCAAACATGAAAATTTCAGTGTATTGCCCCCTACACGCTTCCCTGCATTACCTGAATGTTTTATTACCTGTACCTGTACCTTTTATCAACAATCCCAGAAGTGCTCTCAGTATGAAAACATTTCTCTTATTTTTTGATGAAAGATTTATATATCCTTCAGAATGCAACCAGCAATGTCCTCAGCTGTGGGAATCTTCCTGGACTGACTTCAGACCTAGACATACACTTCCACTTTGAAATGAGAATTACTTTAAATGCAGTTTCTGCTTTTTAATGTTCCTAATACCCTAAAAAGGTCACTCAGTAAAAAAAAAAAAAAAAAATAGTTAGATTGAGCAATTTGCATGTGGCTAAAAGATAAATACAGTTTGAATCACATGTGAATAAAAGTTTTCTCTTGGAGATTCTCTGGAGCTGAAAGGCTGAATCCAATTATGTTTTTACACTGTCAAGAGGTAAACATGCTTTGAACTACATCTGAGTTTAAGAAAACAAGTTTCTTTTTCCTGTAGTGCTATAATGTCCTGGGTTCAGCAGTAGCAGTCATGTTTCTCCTCCTTGGTAGCTGGTGCAGTGCAGTGTTTTGACTTTCGGCTCGGGAACAGAGCTGATAGAGATGTTTTGGTTTGGCCAAGGACTTTGTGAGCCTCATGCTCTGCCAGGGAGGAGGGGAAGCCAGGAGGAAGCAGAGACAGGACACCTGACCCAAACTGACCAAAGAGCTATTCCATACCACAGCACGTCATGCCCAGGATGTAACTGGGAGTTAGCCGGAAGGGCTGGGAGACAGCAGGGTTGGAGGAGGTATCGGTCGGAGCTTGGTCGGGTTTGGGGGGCGAGTTATCGGTCAGCGGGTGGTGAGGTGTTGTATTCTGTTCCCTTGTTATTTCCTTTATCATTATTATCATTGGTGGTAGCAGTAGTGATTTGTGTTATACCTTAGTTACTAAACTGTTCTTATCTCAACCCGTGGGAGTTGCATTCTTTTGATTCTCCTCTCCGTCCCTCCGAGAGCAGGGGGAGGGCAAGAAAGGGGGGGAAGTGAGCGAACGAATTACCTGACCGGGTTTAAACCACGACATATGCTTTCTTCTGTTAACACCTCATTTCCTTAAGAACTTTGAGTTCTGGGAATCCACATGTAAAAATGATTCCTATGTATACAGATAATAATGCTAAGAGCACAGCTGAAGCACTGTGTAAATTCTTTTTTTCAGCTTTTTGTATTTTTGTTACATTTAAACTAATAAATGTTTCTTGGCTCATAAAAAAAAATCCTTTCCCGCCTTTCATCTCTGTTTCCATGGTCTTTTCTTTCTCTGCTTTTTACTTATTTCACTATCATAGAAAAGTGAATATTCTGCAACAAGAAAAACATTTCCTAAGAAAGAGAAAAAGCTCCCTCTTATTCAAAGATACAAAATAAGCAATTTCCATACAGATAGAGATCTATCAATTGTTCTGTGCTGGTTACCAAGAGTATTATCCTGTCTGGAATAGCAAATGCATTTCATAGAGACAATGTCAACATCAGGGGTATTAACAATTGAATATTTAGGAATGTTAACATTTAAGTAGCTGATTCATTTAATCATGGGAATTCCGCAAGCTTGTCCTTTACTTAAGCACAATAATATAAACACATTTTTTCCCCATGAATATAAAAACAGTCATGTCTCCAGAACTAATTTTTCCATTTCATTTGCTAGATACTGATATATAAAGTCAGAGAAATGAGATGTGGGTACACAGCTTTGTAGTCTCTTGCTTTTTCCTTATCATTCTTCCTTCCCATTATGTACTTCATGGAAGAATTTTCTATCATTTCCTTATAAATGTTTTTCTCTATTCTTCAATTAAGCTTCAAAGTTTCATAAATTAACTTAGCTACTGCACTTCTCATCATTTAGAAGAGGTTATTCTATACTCCTCTTTATATACTTTCCCATAAACAAGAATAAAACCAGTATTTTCATTCATACAGAAAGCGATCAAGACCTTGCACTAGGTTTTGTTTGCTCATTGCTTCTCTCTATACTTGTTGTGAATAAATATGGACTGCACTGAAATGGCAACTAAGCACCACACAGCCACTCACTCACTCCAGCAGGATGGGGGAAGAGAACTGGAAGGATAAAAGGGAGAAAACTTGCTTATTGAGATTAAAACCAGCCTAATAATTGAAATAATAACAATAATAATAACAGTAATAACAACAATTGTAATTAAAAGCAAAATTTGTAAAAGAGATAAATAAAACCCAAGAAAGTCAAGTAATGCAAAAATAAAAAAATTACCATGAACTGACTAATGCCCAGCCAGTCCCCAGCCTGCGGGACTCCTATCAAACTTCCCCTTAGTTTTATTGCACAGCCTGACTCCATATGGTACAGAATATCCCTCTGGTCAGCTGTTTTGGCTGTGTCCCCTCCTAGCTACTTGTGCACCCCCAGCCTCCTCAGTGGTGGAGTGGGTAAGAAGCACAAAAGGATTTGACTACATGTAAGCACTCCGCAGCAATAACTATAACAATATCTACAACATCCCTGTATTATCAACACTGTGTGCAACAAAAATCCAGAACATGCCCCAAACTACCTACTCTGAAGAAATTTATCCCAGAAAAAATCAGAACAACAGCATTATTTATGAGCTAAACTTCCACATATAGAACCATAGAATCATAGAATAGTTAGGGCTGGAAATGACATTAGGATCATCTAGTTCCACCCCCACCCCCCCACCCCCCCCCCCCTGCAAACATGGGCAGGGACACCTCACACTAACCCATGTCACCCAAAGCTCTGTTCAGCCTGGACTTGAACATTGCAAGGGATGGAGCATTAAAAACTTCCCTGGGCAACCCATTCCAGTGCCTCACCACCTTTCACAGTAAAGAATTTCTTCTTATATCCAATCTAAACTTCCCCTGTTTAAGTTTGAACCTCTTACCCCTTGTCTATCACTACAGTCCCTAATGAAAAGTCCCTCCCCAGCATCCTTATAAGCCCCCTTCAGATACTCAAAGGCTGCAATAGGGTCTCCACGCACCTGTCTCTTCCCCAAGATGAACATCCCCAACTTTCTCAGCCTGTCTTCATATGGGAGGTGCTCCAGTCCCCTGATCATCCTCATGGCCCTCCTCTGAACTTCTTCCAACAGTTCCATGTCCTTTTTATGTTGAGGATACCACACAATACTCCAGCTGAGGTCTCACGAGAACAGGATCACCTCCTTTGACCTGCTGGTCACACTCCTTTTGATGCAGCCCATGATACGGTGGGCTTTCTCGGCTGCAAGCATGCACCGAAGCCAGCACATGTTCAGTTTCTCATCAACCAACACCCCCAAAACCTTCTCCACAGGGCTGCTTTGAATCACTTCTCTTGGGCAACCTGTGCAATCCCTGGTAGCTCTGCCTGGGTTTGCTCTGACCCAGGTGTAGGACCTTGCACTTGGCATGGGTAAACTTCATAAGGTTGGTATCTGCCCACCTCACAAGTGTGTCAAGGTCCCTCTGGATGGCATTCCTTCCCTCCAGCATATCAGCCAAACCACACAGCTTGGTGTCATCAGCAAACTTGCTGAGGGTGCACTTAATCCCACTGTCCATATCACCGACAAAGATGTTGAACAAGACCAGTGCCAACACTGATCCCTGAGGGACGCCACTCATTACTGGTCTCCAGCTGGACACTGAGCCATTAACCACGACTCTGTGTGCAGCCATCCAGTCAGCTCTTTATCCACCGAGTGTTCCACCTGTCAAATTGGTGTCTCTCCAATTTAGAGACAAGGATGTCGTGTGGGACAGTGTCAAACGCTTTGCACAAGTCCAGGTAGATGACATCAACTGCTCTACCCCTGTCCATCAGTTCTCTAGCCCCATCATAGAAGGCCACCAAATTGGTCAGGCAGGATTTCCCCTTAGTGAAGCCATGCTGGCTGTCACCAAGCACCTGGTGGTTTTTCATGTGCCTTAGCAAGCCTTCTAGGAGAATCTGCTCCAAGATTTTGCCAGGCACAGAGGTGAGACTGACTGCTCTGTAATTTCCTAGGTCATCCATTTTCCCCTTCTTGAAAATGGGGGTTATATTTCCCTTTTTCCAGTCATCGGAAACTTCACCTGACTGCCATGAGTTTTCAAATATGATGGACAACGGCTTAGCAACTACATTCACCAGCTCCTTCAGGACCCACGGATGGATTTCATCAAGACCCATGGACTTGTGTGCATTCAGGTTCTTAAGATGGTCTTGAACCAGTTCCTCTCCTACAGTGGGCCCAAGGTCTTCATTCTCACAGTCTCTGCGTCTGCCTTCCAAGACTTGGGTGGTGTGGTCAGAGTATTTGCCAGTGGAGACCGAGGCAAAGAACTCATTAAGAAAACCTCAGCCTTCTCCAAATCCTGTGTAGCCAGTTCTCCTGAGAGCTTCCAGAGAGGGCCTACATTGTCCCTAGTCTGTCTTTTATTCACAATGTGCCTATAGAATCCCTTCTTGTTAATTTTCACATCCCTAGCCAAGTTTAATTCTAACTGAGCCTTAGCTTTCCTAACCTGGTCCCTAGCTTCTCGGACAACATCCCTGTACTCTTCCCATGCCACCTGTCCTTCCTTCCACTTTTTATAAGCCTCTTTTTTCAATAGAATTTTCCTCAGGAGCTCCTCATCCATCCAAGGAGGTCTCCTGGCCCTCCTGCTGCACTTCCTTCTAGCTAGGACGCAACACTCCTGAGCTTGCAGCAGGTGATCCTTGAATATCAACCAACACTCTTGTGCCCCTCTGCCCTCTAGGGCTATATCCCATGGAACTTTCCGAAGCAGGTTCCTGAAGTTGCCAAAGTCTGCTCTCTTGAAGTCCAGGGCAGTGAGTTTGCTGCATGCTCTTCTCACTGTCCTGAGGATCTCAAATTCAAGCATCTCATGATCGCTGCATCCAAGGCTGCCCTGGAGCGTCACATTTCCAACCAGCCCTTCCGTCTTGGTGAGCACAAGGTCAAGCATGGCACCTCTCCTTGTCGGCTCCTCTATTACTTGCAGAAGGAAGTTGTCTTCTACACAATCGAGGAACCTCCTGCATTGCTTGTGCTGGGCCGTACCATCCTTCCAGCAAATGTCAGGGTGGTTGAAGTCACCCATGAGAACAAGGGCCTGCGAGTGTGAGGCTTTTTCTATCTGTCTATGGAGTGCTTCATCCGCAGGTTCTCCTTGATCAGGTGGTCTGCAACAAATCCCCACAGTAATGTCTCCCATAACTATATTCCCTTTAACCCTGACCCACAAACTCTCTGTGGACTGCTCACCTGTCCCCAGACAGAGTTCCATACTCTCCAGCCTATCCCTAACATAAAGGGCAACTCCCCCTCCCAGCCTGCCAGGTCTGTCTTTCCTAAAGAGCCTGCAACCTTCCATTCCAACACTCCAGTCATAGGAGCCATCCCACCATGTTTCTGTGATGCCTATTATATCATACCCCTGTAGACGTGCACACATCTCTAATTCCTCTTGTTTGTTCCCCATGCTATGGGCATTTGTATAGAGGCATCTGAGCCGAGCTCCAACTGAAGCCGGCTCATTGGCTGGCGTGGCTGGGATATCTCTACAGTGCTCCAAGCATTTATTATAGGGTCTGGCAACTGACTGGGTGTGTTGGAATGGAATGATGCCCCCCTCCCCCAACACATCTAGTTTAAAGCCTCCTTGACCAGTCTGGCAAGCCTCCTACCAAAACTGCTCTTTCCCTTCTTTATCATCAGACCACCTCCACCAGCCCCCACTAGACCTGGCCTACAAGCTTGGGTCCCGTGTTCATGACACCCAAACCCCTGACTATGACACCACCCTTTTAACCAGTTATTAACCTGGCTAATCCTCCTAGCTTTTTTTAGGTCCTCTCCTGTACCCTGGAGAATTGATGAAAAGACCACCTGAGCTCCAGAGCCCCTAACCACCTCCCCCAGGGCTCTGTAGTCCTTCTTTATGTTCCTCAGGCTACTACTATCTATATCCCTAGCACTCACATGTATCACCAGGAGTGGGTAATAGTCCATGGGACTTACTAGATGCCCTGGGTTCAGCAGTAGCAGTCATGTTTCTCCTTTGTGGTAGCTGGTGCAGTGCTGTGTTTTGACTTCCAGCCTGGGAACAGTGTTGGTGAAACCAATGTTTTCAGTTGTTGCTAAGTGATGTTTACCCTGACCAAGGACTTTGTGAGGCTCATGCTCTGCCAGGGAGGGGGGGAAGCCGTGAGCAAGCAGAGATGGGGCGCCTGACCCAGGCTAGCCAAAGAGGTATTCCATAAAACAGCACACCATGCCCGGGGTGGGGGGTGTCGTGGTTTAAACCCAGTCAGGCAATTCGTTCACTCACTTCCCCCCACTTCTTGCCCTCCCCCTACTCCCGGAGGGACGGAGAGGAGAGTCAAAAAGAATGCAACTCCCACGGGTTGAGATAAGAACAGTTTAGTAACTAAGGTATAACACAAATCACTACTGCTACCACCAATGATAATAATGGTAAAGGAAATAACAAGGGAAGAGAATACAACACCTCACCACCAGCCGACCGATAACTCACACCCCAGGCCCGACCAAGCACCGACCCATACCTCCTCCAACCCTGCAGTCTCCCAGCCCTTCCGGCTAACTCCCAGTTACATCCTGGGCATGACGTGCTGTGGTATGGAATAGCTCTTTGGTCAGTTTGGGTCAGGTGTCCTGTCTCTGCTTCCTCCTGGCTTCCCCTCCTCCCTGGCAGAGCATGAGGCTCACAAAGTCCTTGGCCAAACCAAAACATCACTATCAGCTCTGTTCCCAGGCCGAAAGTCAAAACACTGCACTGCACCGGCTACCAAGAAGGAGAAACATGACTGCTACTGCTGAACCCAGGACAGGGGGTAACTGGGAGTTACTCGGAAGGACACGGGCTTCTCATTTCTTGGCCGGTGGTATTGTATTCTCTTCCCTTGTTATTTTCTCTTATTGTTGTCATTGGTAGTAGTGGTGGTGATTTGTGTTGTACATTGTTTCCTGGACTGTTCTTGTCTCAACCCATAGGAGTTGCACCCTTTCGATCCTCCTCCCTGTTCCTCCGGGAGCGGGGAATGGGAGAGCCCCGGGGGGGGGGGGGGCCTCGACTGTTGTCACCCCAGCACCACTCACTGGGAGTGAGTGAACAAGTTGCCTGACTGGGTTTAAACCACGACACTAGAGCAGGCAGCCTCCCTGCCACATCCCTGATCCGTCCCCCCAGTAGGCAACACACCTCCCTTGAGACGCGGCCTGGCCGGCAGACAAGTGCTTCTGTCCTTTTCAGTGTAGGGTCCCCTACTACTACGACCCGCCACTTTTTCCTAGCAGCACCAGTAGAGATCTTCTTTAGCAGTGCATCAGCCGGCTCTTGCTGGCTCGAGTGCGCTTCCTCATTAGCCCCCTGCAGGACAGCAAAGCGGTTCTGCGTGGGGACAGGGGATTTAGGGGGAAGCCCCTTGCTTTTGGTTTTTTCCTTGTTTTTGTTTTGGTTTTTGTGTTTTTTTGTTGTTGTTTTTTTTTTTTTGTCACTAATTCCCAGCTTCCCAGGTTAACGGCCTCCTTCTTTCCTTCATGAGCTAGAGGGAAAGCTCGAGGCCCCTGCACAGTTTGGGCCTGGAGCAAGCATTCCTGCTTCCTCTCAGCTTCCCTGACATCTCGCAGCCTATTAACAGCATCCCGCAGCTCAGCCCCTGCTGCAGGAGGACCTCCACCAGGGAGCACCGAGTGCAGCCCTGCCCATTGCGCACCCTCCCCTCACCAGACCGGTGCAGGCACTCTCTACACCCCGAGCTCTGCACTGCAGCCTCCCCTCTCACCGGCTCTGTCTGGGTGCCTACGCTGGCCACCGCCGGGGCAGCCAGAGCAGAGCTCCCGGACCGGACCCTGATCATAAGGCGAGTGCTCACCACACCGCTCCAACTGCCTCGACCCGCCCTGGCCGCTCTCGCTCCCTGGGGCAGGTTTTTACCCAGCCAGGGCTGGTGCCGCTCCTCCTGGCTCCGCCCCGTGTGAGTCAGCTGCTGCCGTCAGCTGAGCTGCCGGCTCCTGGGCAGGTCCTGTCGACGACTTGAGGCTCCCTCGGTGGCTGTTGCCGCTCTGAGATGAGGCTCCTGGACGCTGATCTCACCCCGCTCCGGTGTTGAAGGCGTCCTCTCTCGAGCTGCTCACCTCAGCAACTGATCAGGCGGTCTGTAACAGATCCCCACAGTAATGTCTCCTATAGCTATATTCCCTTTAACCCTGACCCACAAACTCTCTGTGGACTGCTCACCTGTCCCCAGACAGAGTTCCATACTCTCCAGCCTACACCTAACATAAAGGGCAACTCCCCCCCCCCCCCATCTGCTGGGCCTGTCTTTTCTAAAAAGCCTGTAACCTTCCATTCCAACACTCTATAGTCATAGGAGCCATCCCACCATGTTTCTGTAATACCAATTATATCATATTCCCATACATGTGCACACAGCTCTATTTCCTCTTGTTTATTCCCAGTTTGACATTCCCACTTTGACATTTTATATACTCACTTTAACATTCTTTCTGCTATTGGACCAAATTGCACCAAATAATAAAAATCATACAAACAAATCTGACTCCTATATATAGAATCATAGAATGTTTGCGGTTGGAAAGGACCTTAAGATGATCTAGTTCCAACCCCCTGCTATGGGCAGGGATATCTCACACTTGACCACATCACCCAAGGCTGTCCAGCCTGGCCTTAAACACTGCCAGGGATGGAGCATTTAGCACTTCTTTGGGCAGCCTGTGCCAGTGCCTCACCACCCTCACAGTAAAGAACTTCTTCCTCACATCTAACCTTATATCTAATTATTCCTTACATCTAATCCTAACATGCACTTTGTGTTCCAACTGACAATAAATGAGCAGCATCCTTTCTTTTGCCCTGCTTGTTTGTCCACTTCACTGGTTGTTTTGTGGAGCCCACTATGATAAGTGAGTGCTGTGAGGATGAATTTTCTTGTGAAGCACCTGGCTGGGTCAGTGTCAAAATAAACTACTTAGGGTGGAAAGCAAAGATTAGAGAACATGCCATACCTACTTCAATGTTTAGTGAATGTCTTTTAACTCTTACTTGTTCTCAGGAAACAAAAGGGAAATTAGGTTATGAAGCTGCATCTTGCAAATTGCTCCAGGCAGCTTAAATCTCAGGTGTTGCACTGGGATCAAATTTCAGCGCCATGGCATGCGTATCTTATCTTATCCCTGCATCGTATTTGTCTTCTTCTATATCTTTAAATTTGGTAATCCACTTATTTTATGCAACCAAACATCTGCTTTCTGGCACCTTATCAAATCTATTTTGTAGGCAAAAGAAATTTAGAGCACTTTTCACTTCATATTACATGCTCAAAGGTTAAATCTGAGTTTAAGATGGCAACGTTATTTTTTTTTTTTATGAGCTTGATGACAAATATATTTCCTGTCCATAAGGCTGTCTATTAAACAGAAACAGAATACCAACATAGGTTTCTGTTCAGCAGAAATATTATTCTTGCTTTGAAATCAAATTGTGCAATTTGATCATGGAATTATCAGCATACTGTGAATTTCAATATGTAAATATATGTAGCTTTTTTCTGTGCCTAAAGATTAAAGTGCTCTTTCTGCTCCTCTGTTACCTGCTAAGCACCTGACAGTTAAGATCAGTGATTCTACAGCTCATTACCTGTTATTGCGGCCTACCTCTGATTTATTACAGGTGCAGGGTCTATAATTCTGCAAAACACCCTACTTACCTACAACAGGACCTCTTTTAAGTCAAATCAATCACATTCTTCTCACTTATCAGCAACTTCTACTGACAGAAGCTGCAGCTGCATCTCTTCTAAGACTCCCACATAATTCATGCTATAGTATTATCTAAAGCCATATGTTCTTCATTCTGAGACCTACTTAAAGTAAAATGTTTACAAAATAGATGTCAAAACCCCAGCATTTACAAATGCTTAGTAAAGGATCAATATGATATCAATCATAGTGAGTTTGCTTTGCAGTTGCAAAACTTGCTCACATATATGTGGAATTTCCAAACTTGCAAGCTCAAAAATAACACTGGATGGTCAATCTTTCAGAATTAAACCCTAGACGTCTGTTTTTCTAAGACATTCCAAGGACATGTAGATAGAGATTCTTACCCACAGGCCTTCCTATCTGCAACGTATGTACAAAATCTATGTAAACTTAAAGAGGAAAAGGTGTAAAAGATCTTTTCAATTAGCAAAAGTTGAAAAACCCTACCAAACAGCAACAGAGCCAATGACTGTATCACCTGAGCACAGGGAATACTTCCATCATATTGTACAAAGTTCTTAACTTGCTTCTGTGTTTAATGCTTCGCAACTAATTCTCTTCTGTCTGTGCACTGCAACATTTAAAGTTTCAAAGGGATAACCAACCAACCAATTACTTCTGTTTCATTACACAAGATTCAATAACAGAAAATGTATTTCTATGCTTTCCTTGAATTGGATCATCTTTGAGGGCATGGTTAATAAAGTTATCTGAGTATAACTTCTACAACATGAAAAAAACAGCCTACCCAAGTCTCTGGGAAGGTCTTTCCTTGCTTTCTAAGACAACAATAACTGTCACCACTAAAATAGGGAAACTGTAGAACACAAAAAATAAGCGGAGGCATGCATGGACAATACTGCAGACTGAGACTCTACATAAACTGTCCACAATGACAAAGGGGATAAACAGCAGAGCTGGATAAAACAGTAACTGTTCCAGAGTTGCATGTCATGACATAAGAAACTAAACATTAATTCCTAATTTTTTACTTTCAGAGGTAGGATTATGTTTGTGTTATGTTGACTCGAGATAATCAGTATTAGATTGTATGAAAATGGACAATGAATTACATATTTTTTTTTTTGTCCCAAGAAGCATAAGAATTAGGAACTTAAACTCTCAAACAGGAGTATTAATAAATATCTACAACTCCTGAACCTCCCCCCAGCTCCTTTTAGAACTGCTGGAAAAGATCACAGTCCTAGACTGTGTTAAATTCATGAGTGTATACTGAAAGCATCTTCTCCTTTTCACGTGTCTGGTTTGTTTGGGGTTTTTCCCAACATGTAGTTAGCAATCCTCTACACTATACAAGAAACTCAGACTTCTAAGAGAAAATACTAACTCCTGCTTCCAAAAATTAGTTCATTTGCTTATAGATGTGTTCAGGAAAATTAGAAGGACTAACTAAATTCTTTTCTGTGTTCACAGGCATAAGAAATAAGTCAAGCCAGTTAAACTTTTCAGAAGATATCCCACTGAGCACATGGAACATTTCATCAGCTTAATAATGTTTTCCAATGGAGTCAGTGGTTAGGAAAAAATAAGAAAAATGGGAACTTTAGTCCCCATATAACAGAAATAAGAAAGTACCAAGACATTAAAATTTTTCCACAAATAAAAAAAGATAGGTCTTCAACTAGATAGGTTTTAAACCTTGATAGGTTTTAAACCTTGACTTTGGAAAGAGATCTAGCTGTTTTGGAAGTTCCTCTCTAGAACAAAGTAGAATACAGTAATTTCAATTGGAAAGGACTTACAATGATCATCTAGCCAAACTGCCTGATCACATCATGGCTAACCAAAAGCTAAATCATGTCATTAAGGACATTATCCAGCACAAACAACATACAAAAGATTTCATTTCCTTTTTCTGGTTATTCAAAATGTGATTCATAGCTCTAGATAGGCATTTCTACTCATAGCTAAGATACCTTTCCAGGAATCAGAAAATCATTACATACAAAAGCAACTCTCTTCCTCAAAGTTATTCTGACATTTTTTCTCACAGGCACTGCATATAATGTTTTCCTTTGTGAAGAAAAGGATATACAAGGTAAAAAACATGTTAAGGATTCTAAACCCTGAAATATTTGTTCTTTCTCATAGCTGATCTGAGTTACAGCACATTGATCTGTATGCAGCTTTAGTTTCAAAAGCACTAACAAGGTGTGAAATGTTTGCAACTGTGATTAAAACCAGAAATGACACAGTGTGCTTATGACTGAGGGAATTAATGCCTGACACCACAAGGGACTGCTGAAAAATTTTGTCCTCCAAGGCATTTGTAAAATCACTCACAAGTGTGGCTATCATCACTTTTCCCCTAGTTTTCTTTTTTTCCCTACATAACAAGCTGGAGTTAATGACGTCTTAGTTAAGATTAATGCCAAAATTGTAAAAAAAAAAAATCCAAGTTTTGTCTTTAGTGCAGAACAGTATCTGTCCCACACAGTAGAGAAAGCATGTCAATAGAAGGCAAGAAAATTGAATTTAATTTTTTTAGATATTAAAATTAAAGAACTTTAACTTGTTTTGAGTTAATAAATTAATAACTGATAAAAATTCCTGAAACAGAAGATATGAAATGTTTTTCTCCATTTCATGATTTCCTTTTTTTTTTTTATATTTGCATATTGATGAGTATTCTGCTCTGTATGGCCTCCATCCCCCAAGCACAACCCAATCTGGTGCTTCTGAAACCCAAAGAGATTTATTGAGACTGATCAAATACTGGGACAACTTCCACTCAGCAAATGTAATGACACTCAGGTGTTAATGAAAAACATTCATCCAGACATATTCTTCAGTCCTGTTGAGCTGCTTGAATCTGTGCGCTGTATATTGAGAGTGCTTGGAAAACTAATTTCAGTACTCTTCTGAATACGTAAGTTCACTCACGAGAACTTGTCAGCTAGTGCAAAAAAATTCCTTATCCTTCTTCTGCAATAGCTTGTCCGTTTGTGAATTACATTTAGCAGCCTTTAACAGCCTTTAAAAGGTTACTAAGAGAATTTGTGAAGACATACACACATGGAGTGCATGTTTTTCACTGTGGAGAAGGTGCTTCATTGTAGATCAATTAAACATGCAGCTGGAAGTTTTGCAGAGTGGAAGAGTGACCAAAAGTGTGAAAGTATAGGAAAGCTTTAATCCAAAAAAACTTGCTCAGACCCTTGATAAAGCAGGAATGGGATCAACAACAGGGTGCTCCTGACTGCAATGAATTGGAAGGGTAACTTAAACAATGATAAAGTCTGATTTTCATATCAGAAAGATACTCACTGTGAAGTGGATTCCATCTTACTGTGTAGCTCAAATTTTCTTCACAATATGCTCTGCATCACATAAAGCAACTAAGCCCTCTCAAAACTTTCCTAGTGTTATCTATATATGTAGTACTTCAGTATTAACTTGATGTAACATATTGCTTCATATTCAGCCATGCCTACCTGTTGGCTGCAAACCCAGACTTTATCAGGAGACAAGCAGTCCCCGTTGTTAAAAAGAGTTTTCACAAGGACTTTTCTAACTCAGGACCCAAGTTACTTTAACAGATGGTGTTGAATCACACCACTTTTGAAGCTCCTATCCAGGGTTTCAGTTGTAAATGAGGACCAAAGTTTTGGATTACATGACATAGTGTTAAGTTGCTGCCCTAAAAAGGCAGCATCTCCAGGACAGCTGGTATGGCTGAACCAGAGCCATCGCTGTTTTTTACTCACATCAGGGCTCACACTCTTCCCAGTAAAGTAACAGTTTTAGGTGCAAATCCTGCCACAAATCAACTGAATGCTGCTTGTACTGCAGCAGGTGTATAATCTTTCAAATGAGAATGGGTTACTAGCTTTCAAGCACAGTTTATGGGTCTTTTTTGCATTAGATAAAGATCATACATCATTCATTACATGTCAGATTCTGATAAAAACTTAAATTAGCACTTATCCATTAAAAAAAAAAGAAGGAAATCTATTTTATTACTCTCCTGGAAAATCTAAACAAATTATGCAACATCACACTTCCACCTATTAGAAAGTGATAAATTATGTATGTAGAAAGGCTAAATAAAAGTGGAAGTATCAAAAAACAGAATGTATCATAAGAATTCAGTTCACATTACAGGCTGCAAAGGTTTAGCACTTTTTTTTTATTTTGAACCACTATGCTCTGGGGATCATCTCTGCCTTAGAGCGATTCTTTTTACTTGAGGTACCACTTTAAAGAATACATTCTGTGTTTCTTTTGGTTTTGTCTGTCACTGTAACCAGCAAGGAAATCCTAAATGCCACTGTACAGGTACCTGAATTGGTGAGATACAATAGGCAAATGTCAACATAAAAGTGTATTTGAACTAAGGCACACATGACAGCATTGTCAGATGCTTAGAGTTTAGGATAAGTCTCTTATCCCTACTAAGAGGTAGAGACCGGAAATTATCTCAGAATTCCCAAGACAGGTTATCAAATGCATGCCTGGATTAGTTTCAGAGAGAGGGAGAAAGAGTGGCACACCTAACAGACTAAATTCATTTGTCAGGAAAAGAGCTAGCTACTCATGGCTTTCCAATTGCCTTTTGTTACCTAAGCAGCTCAAATTCTTCAGTTAGAAGTACCAGGAATCCAGCTTGTGGGTTTCGGGTTTTTATGTTTTTTTTTGTTTTCAGGGGGGAAGAGGGTATTTCTAAACATAAACATTGACCTAAGTCAAATTTGCATGTCTTTTTATTTGTACCTATTTTGCCTAAAACTGGTTGAACTGAGTGTGACTTTTCACAGGGCAGAAGGAATCGTCATTGTTCAGTTTCTTGAGAGCAACTTAATACGCAGTGCCTCTAGCTCTTCAGCTGTTCTGGAATCATCTGTTGATGCACATTCAAAATGGTTTCTCATGTTTCAGCAACATTTGTTGGCAGGACCAAGTCACCACAAGAAGGGTGTAGCTAGCAGCTAAGAATGATATAGCAGCCTATTCAGTGATTAACTTCAACAGCACCCTCATGCCAAATGACAGGGCATAAAGTACATCTGAGTCATAATATTTCTGCATCTAAAATGGTGGCTCCTGTGTACTATTGCAGCTGCTTTGGTCTGCCTAGACTCATCTGTTGCAGAACATTCCGAAACTCTTCAGGCTTAATTCTATTTACTATTAATCAAGTTATGAGAAAAGAGAAAAAATACCACATTCACCTTTTCCTCAAGGATACTTTGCTGCTATAAGAAGACAGAATGCAGGCTGCTAATGATGCTAAAATACCTCTAGACTTCTTTGGCTAACACTGGAAAGATGTAATTTTCACCTAATGGAAAGCTACAGTTTGCAAGAAAGAAGGATGCAGGAGGTTTTCAAGGTTCAGCACTTAGGACAATAGAGTCTCAGAATAGAGGGTATTTTTTCTTAGTTACCTCTATATATTTACATTTGGTAGTTTTATTCCTAGAAGAACATCCAATTACCCTTCTCTATGGATCACAAAATTTTCAATCCACAGTCTTCTCTGGGACTGCTACCACTCTGTCAAATTTGATTAGGCTTAGACAAGAAGGTTTAGAATTTTCTATGGATAAGAGAGAAATGCTATAAAATGACTACTTTCATTTACTGTACACTGACTGTTTTTCAGGATCAAAGATCAGAGGCATTCTGAACTAGGAGAAAGATCTTTAAATGATACACAGAGTAAGAAATCAGCCAGTTTCGCTTAAGTATTCAAATGTGATAGGATTAGTGAAGGAAGGGACTGCTGAGACGCACTGAACACCTAGTACAAGAGCAGAGTGAAAAGAAAGAAAAAAAAAAAGTTGTAGATGGTGTCCTAAGAAGTGTAACTGAAGTGATAAATAATGATGTACCTGAAAAAATACAGCATTGAATATGATTAAGAGTTTAGGATGAGGAATTAAGAAAGTGATATACTATACGAACTGGCAAGCCACAAGAACTGAGGTATTTCATTGAGTCCATAAACTCTTTAATGTTTGTCCTTCACTGCAGGCAGATACTGATGCTTTTTTGTTTGTTTGTTTCTTTCAAAAAGAAAGATAATAGCTCAAATTCATGTTAATTCATGTTAAATTCATGTTAATTGTGAAATCAATAATATTTCAGGGTTAGTGGAAAAATCAAAAAATCATACTTCAGTCTTCTCTAATCAGAATTGTGATTCTGTAGGATAAAAACCCTAAGTAGTTTTGATACTCTTGAACAAACAGGTTTCTGAAGGACAGTCTGAAAAAAATAAAATTTAGGATTTACAATAGAAAAAAATTCAGGTGTTTGACTTATCAGCACTCATACAGCCAATGGAAACTAAGAAAGTGGGTGGCCTATGGGAGGCCATCATTGCAGTGGTAGTTGTTAGAACTAATGTGTACTGTTATTATTTCCAACTTCAGGGACTCCTGTGATTAGCTGTAGGGGACAGAATTCATCTTTCCTCTCACCCACACATATGCATGCATTTCTTTCTTAGAAAGAAGTAATTTTAATCCTAGATAAAAGGAATGGCCAAAGGTACCTAGTTAGAATATCTTTGCTCACATTGGTCTGAAGCTCTTTCTGCCTCTCAAAAATCCTATCCAGTCCTTTTGGATCACAAGATAACTTTAAATAACCAGGACATGGAAGATTATCACAGAGCTGTCATGCCTACAGAAAGCAGGCACACAAGTACTGATATGTGCTTGCCAAAAAGAAGTTGTTCTCACAATCACACTATTGGTGCAGTTAATGAAAAGAGGTGGCACTTAAAGTCCCTTAAAGGTTATAAAGCTAAACTGAAAATTACAAGAAAACTGGACTCTAACGAAGTTTGGGGTTAGAATAAGAACTTCTCTTAGTTATTTTGGGGGTTTGGAATTCTGAAGATGCATCATAATTACAGAGGTGAAGAGAATAATGTGTCCTAATCCTGTCTACTGCACCTCAGAACTTTTAATTCAAATCTTGACTGGAAAGCTGGGGAGAAAAACTACTTCCTTCCTCTAAGGTTTTCAAAAGCAACTACCTCTGTTCCTCTTGTTCTCCTTCCTTTAAAATTTACTCCTTCTTACCTCTCTTTTCATTCTTATTGAATGACTCTGGTCATGCAAATACAAGAGAGGAAAATACCGTGTAGTATGAATGGAGCAGTCTGGGGGGGGAGGGGGGGGCACAGGCACATAAGAAAGTAAGGCATAGGACGTTTGTCACTTAAGTCTCAAAATTTTACATTTCAAAGACTATTCTACAAAGCATATAGCATAATTACTCATGCATTTCCTCAAAAACACTAGCATGTGTTTATAGCTTCTCATACAGAGACCACACAACATTAATGCAGATTACAAAGTTAGTATCAACAGAATAATCTAACATAATTATCTCATTCTGCACATCTTCACAGCATTCAAAGAAATTATTGTGAGAAACCACAGAAATTATTAAAATCAATCCATCAATCTATATTGTACTATTTAGCTTTATTAGCTATACTGAAATTAAAACAAGTTGAAAAACTTAAGCAGAGCAAAAGTCATACTGCAAGGTCGAAGTTTTCATTTTGAAAAAGATTTATAAGAACAGTTCTAATATACAAAGTCAAATATAAATAAGTTTCCTTTAAACAAAAACAACCAAAAAAAAAACCAAAACCCAAACACAATGCCCACCAAAATAACCCAAAACAACTTTCAGCAGAATATTTGTTCATGTGTTTTAGCCCCACCTAAACTGTTCCTTAATAATGAACACGCATGGCAAAACAGTCCTCACAGTATGCTGAAACATCTACAGTTGTAGTAATTGCAGCTGAATAATGTTGAAGTAACTGTCATAGAAAGTACATATGATAATTTCCTATGCCCTTTACTCAAAACACATAAATTAAATCAGCTATTTTTTTATTTTGTTTTGTTGGTTTTTTTCTTATCTAGTGAGAAATTCCTGTCACTATTTTTGAGACAGACAAGGGGGCAGACAAAGCTTTTTAAGCAAATTAATGAAGAGACTGTCAGTCTTTCCTTTGCTAATTTACTCCTTATTTCACCAGAAGTCCCAGGTGTTATTAACTTTTGTTCATCCTTGTATCCATGTCAGATGAACGGAAAGGATAAAGGAAGAAATCTTAGAACTGCTAATCTTGTACTATAAAACATTAATGGTTTAGCTAACTCAGCTAGCTAGCTTGCAACATTTCATTTTGTTTAATAGCAGGCTTGAAAGACCAGAAGATAGTACAAAGAGGATCTTTCAAGAAATATTTCCAAAATGGACTATGTTTGCACTGGGATATGGGATAAAATGTCATCGCTTGAAGCACACAAAAATAAACAGACCAAGCAGAAGCAATATTAGATCTACTATTGGAAGAGGCTCCTGTGAGCTGTTTGTTGTTACTTTGCCATGTAACAGTCCATTCAGCCTTACTACTTACCTTTTTGTACTACAGATATTAGCAAAGATCTACTTTGTAAACTCTTGAGTTATGTAAGAAAAAAATTACTCATACCTTTTTTTTTTCTTTAAACACCATTATATTTGGGAGTAGCTTAAGTCAGCAAATCTTCCTCATCATACTGTCAATTTTTTGAGTGTTTGATTGTCATCTAGCCACCTTAAATTCTTGTACATGGAAAACTTTTGTTAAAGGGAAAAGAAATCCAGCATATTCTTAGTTTTTCTAGATTTGGAGAATCCACAGACAGGAAAGATCACAGAAACATCTGAAGATTATTTAGAAAAATAAAACATAAAAGAAACTTCAGAACAGTTCTATAACTATTATTTGTATAATGTTTAGCATGCTCTGATATGTTCAAATAAACTTTCCCATCTCTCACCTAAGCTCAGATTAACTGCTCAAATATATAAAGTAATAATGCTTATGGAACACAGAAGACAAAACTTTATTCAAAAAAACATTGGAGAGAATTAACACTTTTGGCTTAGTGTAAATAATGTAATCACTTTTGAAAATTGATTTATAAATGGAAAAGTCCTCATGCATGGTGTCTCATATTGGTCCATATGTGCACAAGTACGTTATGGTTGTTTGTGGCAATCAGCTGATATCAAAAAAGTTCTTCAATTATAATAAATTACTGTGTACAGGAGACAAAAGCAGAATACTTCATATGAATGTAGAAAGCAAGGCAAAATCAACTGGTATAAACTATGATGAGGAAAAATTCAGATGCAGTTGTTCTTGTAACACATTTTTAAATACACTTTGCTTTCAGAAGCTGGCAAATTTCACATTCCTTTTTAAATAATTTGGCTTGAGAAAGCAGGTTATCATGGATATTGAAGGTTTTCATGCTGTGTGCTGGCAACCAGCATTCCAAATGACTGCAAGTCATCACACTGGAATGCGGTGAAAGCCTTATTTTTGCTTACAAATGCCCCAGAGAACTAGGCAATATTAGTGAAGTTAGCCCATTCTTCCACCTATTTTTGCTAGCTAAAGTAGATCTGTTAATGTCTGGATTCAATAGAATAAAGAAGCCTGATATCTTCAGAGCATATTAATTTCATATTAGTTGCCAGAAAATATGATCTGTAATGCCCTGTAATTATCAGCCAGGTATAAATATGACATGTAATGTTTCCTCCTGAAGCCCAGTTGGAAGGGAAAGTTATAATCATAAAACATGTGTGACTTGACTTCATGAAACCTGGAAACTCCTCTGATTCCCACCACTGACATCTCTAACCTTTCATAAGTAAATCCAAGTTGCATAGTATGACACAAACACACAGACACTTGTAAATAAATCCTGAAAAAGAATCTTCTATAAACAGCTTCATGAAAATATGCAAAGATTGTCAATTATTTTGTACTTTCAGCACCAGAGACAAAATATCTTCAGTAAATCTCCCAGATTTAATGACATCTCTGACTTTCTTAAGAACTTGAACTGAAATAGAAGTCTCTAGATGCCAAATTTCTTAATTTTTAAGGTTATCTGATTAATTTTATGCATCACAGTAATGATATGAATACATGTGGCCAAGAAATTTTATACATACTCTTAAGAGAAATGAATTGGACTCTGGGTACTTGTCAACCTCTATACTTAGCAGGTGTTGTGAGGCATTATAGAAAGTTTTAAAATTATTTAAATTATATTTAGGGCAAGTTGTATAGATAGAGTGAATAATGTTTGTCATATGTTTGTGAGAGATGCTCAGGTCTCTTTTGAGACCTGCTACATTCACATTTATGAAATTTTCACATTTATGAAATTTTCTGTTTCAAACATCATTTCTTTCTTAATAGGTCAAACACCATAAATTCACTCTATTTCTACACTGGGGCATAGAGAGCTTTTGCTCTCCCTTGACAAGCAAAGTAACTTATGTGAGAACAACCAGTGACAGACTGAACTGAGGTTCAGTGTTTTTAACACTACCAGAGATATGCCACATGCCTCCTATGCAAAGTTTATCAAAGAACATTAGCAATCTTCCTCTGAATGGTGTAATGTCCCTTCTGACTCTAGACCGTCCTACATGTCCATGTTACCACTCATTATAAAACTGAAAGAATAGAATCAGCTTTACCCCCTCAAGCACTCCTGCATTTTTCTCATCAAAAGTTAAAGCTGTAATTTCTTTATTAATCTCAAAAGCCAATTTTATGTTCTGGAAGAAGCATTAAACTTTGCTGCTTTCCCCCATGGGACAAAAACAAAGGAAGTTGTAGCTCTTTGGAACTATAGATTATTAGTGCTAATTGTGGCTCTAAAACTACTTAGGATATCTTTCATTAGTCCATTTATAAGACAATATCTTTAAAAAATGAACAAAATCCATTTTTAAAAAAGCCTAATTTAACAGGATCAGAGTTCCCCTTCTTTTCAAATCTCTCTTTCCACATGTGTGTACAAGCTCAAATACCTAACACCCTTCTTCCATCCACTGGAATATCAAATCTTACATTCAATATCTTTTTCATCAGTCTATCCTTATCATAACTCAAGGAACAACAACACTTTTATATTGGAGGGGACTCAGGATGACACTCAGTGTAGCCTACTCCAGAAACCTCACAGGTAGACCAGGTTTCTCTGAACCTTTCACAGAAAGATGCCCTGCAGCATTCCTTCATAAGGGATGCTTAACAGAGGGGACAGAACAGATGCAATTTAACTCTGTTTCATACCTCAGCCTTATTCCATCGTTCCCCCAAAACTAGAAAAGAAGTCTAGTGGTATAATAACTGTTATAAGGCCCTAGCTTCTATCCTTCATTAGGTAAACACAGCTTGAAAAAGAAAATACACGCAAGTGCCATATGGTATGAATCTAGCAAAACAGCCCCATAAAGCTGTTCAGGAAGATACTACTTAATCAGTGGAAGAGAAATCATAGAACTGGTTTCAGATTAACCCCTTAAAAACATAATTTGAATGAGCAGTGGATAAGGGTGACCTTATACTGTGTAGTCACAGTAAGATCTATACAGATTTCCCCTCACCCTAGCCACATAGACTTAGGAAAGGTATCAGGAAGAGAGAGCAGCTAAGAATCTGAAGTTACCAAAATAGCAACATAAAACAATTCAAGCAAGGTCTAACACCAGTTGCTTTCTGTACCTTCTGAGTTTCCCCTCTGCAATTCCTCTCCTTCCCTTCTTACATAGTAATTTTCAGCTTTTGGCATTTTTGGTGGTTGTTTTGATTTTTTTTTTGCCTTCCTCGTGCTTGTACTCCTTCAAACGTTTCTTTGCATTGTAAATATAAAAATAAATAAAAATAGTTTATTTCCAACAAGCAGCCAGGCTGTTGCTTGTCGCTTACCCAAACTGGATACTGTCTTTTATAAACCTATACTGATATATTTTATATCAAGTAAACCTTGCCCCTCATGCCCCCTTATCAAAATTTGCTGCTGAAGGACACATATAATGTAACTCATCCCTGCAATAGAAGAATCTGTTGCTCTCTTACTTTTCTTTTTCTTAATAACATACCTGCAGACAGATTTTTTTTTTTTCCTGAATATTTCTTATTTCTTCACTTGTAAAGTTCCTGACATAGTGAAGATTTAGGCACAACTATGATAACAGTCTAAGTAACAATAACAACAGTAAATAAAGAAGAAAACTTTGGTCTTTCTGTCCACATCCAACAGTAAACCTGACTTACAAAACACTGCTGAGAATGACCTCTGCATATCTTACTCAATCTTTTTATGTGGCAACTATGTCACATTATTAAAACCACTGAGGCCTGAAATGTGAGATTGCAGAAATTTCTTAAAACTCTTGTACAATAATTTTGGGGGAATAATGGAGATTTCTTTGAACTCTTCCTTCTAGAGCTTGTTAACATCATTATGAAATAACACACACACCCTTGGGATATATACAGTTTTCGGTTTCTTTTGCCTTCTCTAGCAAGATTCACTTGCCTCACAAGAATGAACAACAACCAATATGGAAAAAATTGGAAAATATGTCACATAATGAAAGACTGAAAAGGGTCAAGCCATTTAGATTACCAAATAGGAAGTTAGTTGTGAATCGATCTCAGTTTGTATCTACAGCAGGATCTTTGATAACAAGCTTTTCAGTCAAGCGCAAAAAGATGCAACAAAGAATTAAGAACTGGAAAACAAAGCAATATAAATTCAAACTAACAAAACAGAGCACATTCTGTACAGTAATAAAATAATCATACGAACAATTTAGAAGTGATTACAAGGAATTCTCTGTCACTGCAATTGATAATAATATCTGATGGGGTAGTTTGTTGTTTTTTTTTTTCCCCCTAAAGATATGTTGCTTGATGGTACACAAAGTTCCTATTTAGAATAGTTATGATCATACTGTTTTCTTCTTGCTTAACCATGTATGAGTATCAGATAACCACTAAAATGTACACATTAAGGGTTTCTATCAACAAATTTGTCACTTCAAGTACAGATAATATGCTTTAAGAGGACAATAATATTCCCACAAATCTTTAAATTAGGTTATGATTTAGAAAGAAGCAGATACCCCTAAAGGACCATAATATGTATGTATGCATGTTCATTTTCATTCTTTCTGTTATGGGGCTAAATGGTGAAGAAAGAGCAAATTCCAATGCTTCCAACAAGAAATATTCCCTATTTCTGTTTTCTAGTCACCCACAGCAGTACCATTCTGTAAAATGGCTACTTTAAAAAGCAGAACCTGATTGTCTCTTCATGTACAAACCAGCTGCAAGCTCCAGGGTCCAGACAGGAATTACAAAATGAAATTCTGTATTTTAATTATTCTGGGCAATCTAATAATCAATAGACCAGGCACATATTAAGCAACAAGTATAAACATACTTGCACACTAAATATATAGAGCTTATGTAGTTACTCTTTACTTTTCCTTATTGTATATTTTTTCCCCTTCATTTGCGTCGCTAAGTTTCCCCTTGGGTTTCTGAATACACTGTTATCTAAGGGAAATTGGTGTTAAGTCAACAGTATGATGCCAAACGCAGGTGCACTTCAGCAGAAGTTTGTCATAGTTTCTTACCCAGCATCATTCCAATATGATGGCAATGACAGCCAAATCCCAGTGGCCTAAGGAGACTTTTGTTTTTGTTTTATTTTTATCTCACCAATATAAATTTTTCCTTACCAAATTGCTTTATGTATTTACATCCTGCCTTCCACCCCCTACATTTCACATAAACATAGATTTGGAAAGGAGAAATGACATATAAAGGTGTTATACAGATGAAAATCTTCAATACAGATTATTTTTATTCTCATATATTCTGTCATCCAACAGATTTGTAGAGCTAGAAGCTGCATATTGTAAAATGTCTTTTAACATAGTTTTAAAACTGCTATTAACTCTGTACCTTCTAAAGCTTAGACTTGAAGGTACTGACTGAACTCTTCATTGCTATTTCTCCCCCTTTTTTTTCTGATTATCAAAACAATCAAGGCATACAATGACTACACTTCAAAATTAATGTGCCTGAATGAAAGTTTGCCCAGACTTGATTAAAACTTGCCTCATGCTAAATCGCCATGCATTTGTTTGGCATTTATCATATTTGGTTCAGGTAATCCTAATTACAACTTTTTGACTTTTTAGAGAAAAATTCCTATTGAGTATCAGCTCTGAACACTGTGAAGCAAAATGAAGCTAGGTTTTTTACTGTTATTTATCCGATTACTGTTTTTTATTTAAAAGATTTAATTATTACCCCCACCTCCACCAACAATTTCTTTTTCTGGGTAGGAAAATAAACTGTACAGATAAAGAACTATCCATAGAAGGTAGAAAAGGTTACTTTATCATCTTAAGGGTAGAATGGAGGAAAAAAAAAATAATCTTTCTGCACAGCAATATCCCCAAACAATTTGTTAGGGTTTTGTTTGTTTTTTTTTAAATTGGTGATAGGGGAGAAATGAGCCATGTTATATCTAGCTCATAAGAAATATTCCATTGAAAGATGAAATTAAGTGTAGATTTTTTATGTGGAGCAGACCCCACACAACTGATGGCAGTGCAAAAAATGTAAATCAATGCTGATCTTAGCCCTAGAACATTCGTTTGAGAATAATACCCGACTGGGGCTGGATAAGAAATAAACTTCAGTCCAAGTATGAGAGATTTCCTGCAGACTGTGCTTTTGCATAGTTTTGCATTTAGCTCAAAAAACAGACCTTGCTCTTGAGCAGTAAAAGATTTCTCTTTCAGTCCCATGGAAGACTTTTCAATATAAATTACTTTTAATTGCACATTTATTCTTGTATGGGACTATAAGCAGGTATATATGACAGCCTTTGGTTGTACTTATATAAAAAATGTCACACTATAAATGATTTTTATTTCACAAGTGAACAAAAAGTAAATAATTCATATGTGGTGCAACCACAGGCAAAACTCCTAGTATTTCTATTCATACCAACTAAAATCAATCCATATCGTATTCTGTTATATTTATTTGGGAACTTTATTTCATGGTTTCTAGCTATTCTGTTTTTTTTTTTTTTCTGATTATTAGTTCCTTTGTTCTTTAGGTCTTTAAGGTTCTAGTCCCTGAGATTCTGGTGACATTTGCTGAGAGTCCATTTACTGCAAGAAATTCTTACAAGTTTATGAACAATTTCAGCGACTAAGGAAATTTTCAAAAACATGTAAATATTGAGGTTACTTTTGAATTCTGTTCTGATTAAGAAATAGAGCAAAAATAAGAGAAGCACCTGAGAAAAGAGTGCTCCAGAACATAAAACTTACGTCCCTGATCCTGCAAACAAATGCATTGTTATGAACACTGTGTTCACTGGCTTTGATTGGTTGAGCTGTAGATTTGAAGAAACTGCTGATTTTTTGTAATTTCCTGAAAAGTAATTTCAAAAAATAAATGATAGGCACTTTCCTTTGCATAATCATAAATCTAAACAAATAAATGATACTAGTGATGATTTTTCCCTCTCAGATAAAACTGTTACATCTTGCTATAAAAAAGGGGGGGGGGGAGGGTTGAAAGGAAGAGGTAAATCGGTTTTTCATAGCACCAGTGCAGAATCATTTTAGCTTAGCTACATAATGGAAATTATGTGAGAAAATTGTGTTCTTTTGTGTCAAAAAGACACACACGTTAAAACATTCTCACCTTCAGTTATTACGATGTTTTCTATTTTATACTGTTAAATTCTTTGGTTTTTACAATGATCATTTGCATTAGGAAGAAAGGCAACTGTAAAAATATGATGTAATACCATCTGCAGACAACCTGGGAAGATGGATAAAACAAACATTGTAAATATGCAGCCAGAGAAAAAAAATCCAACCAAAACCCAAAAATAAAACCCACATAGTCCGTTGGAAATCTTATAATTGCTATTCCTACCTAAATCCTTACCAACACGATTAATGGTGTATACACTGGAAAGGCTTGGATTTCAGAAATTAAGTACAACAGACACATACTAGATGAAAGAAGTCATGTTAGACTTCATAATATAATACATATAATAGGTACAAAGACCTGTATCTGGAAAAGAACTTAAAGATATGAGTTATTATAAAGATGAAAATGGCACCAAGAAGGACTAAGGTATTGAGGATAAGTCAAAATTAGAGGAAAAGTCATGCACTAAAAAAATTGCCTGGAAGTACAATCCTGAAATAGCTTTATTCAGTGTACATCTACTGTTTGAAAATTGACAAATATATACAATTTTTAATTCTGTAGATTACTGTGACTCAAAGTAAGGTGTGGCATTTCTAACTCATGCATATCTTTCATGGATTCCAAAGTCTTACATTTTTCCATATTTCCGTTTAATTAATTTTCAGAGTACACATCTTTCAGTTGTCTTTTGGGGTAAGTGTGAAGTGTGCTGATGACGATACACTGGAATATTTAAATAAAGATTTGTCAACAATAAAAAAATAACTAAATTAAATTTAAAATCACAACAGATCAAAAGGATAAAAAAAAGTCTTAAGTCTTCTGATCTGAAGTTAAATTGAGCTAGCAAGTTGAATGTGAAACTACAGTAAAACAAGTAAAAAAATACTGAAACTCGAAGAAGGCATAAAATGTAATAATAAAAATGTTTTCAAACATAGAAGTAGGATGAATTAGAGTCAGTGGGGCCACTAGATTTGCAAAGTACAAAAGGATCGCTAAAGAAAGGTGAGACCACTGCAGAAATAATAAGTAAATCCTTTCATCAGTGTTCACTATAGAGAAGGTCAGGAAGGTTCCCTTATTCACAAGTGATGAGATGGAGAAACTATTTTTTTTAAAAAAGCACCAATAGAAGAGGTTTTAGTGCAAATTAATAAATTGAACAGTAACAATTGCCAGGACCAGGCAATTTGTTCAAGAGTGAAGGAAGTGTATGAAGTATGAAGTTGCTGAGTTACTGTGTCACATAAGCTATTGCTCAAATCAAACACTGCAACAGGAGGAATAAAAGACTGAAGAGACACAACTCTTGAGAAAGGACTCCTGTAAAGACATGGTAACTCAGGGAGCTGCAAAATAGTAAATTGGATATCCATCAGGAAAATAGGTAGCAATTATGATTCTAGAATTAATTGATGCATAGATAAAAATGAAATATTTGGTAAAACTTCACATGGCTTTTATAGTAATCTCACCAAATCTATCAAATTACATTGAAAGCGTTGATGACTATTGAATGTCCGACCCATGTTGTTCTTCCTTTTTTAATTCCTTTTATTTCTTCAGTTTTCTATTAAATGCATTCTTCTTAGGTCATCTATATCCGTTTAAGTTCATGTACCTACTCTGTATTCTTTTTTTCATCTGTGATTTTAAGCTACTAAAAAAAAATGAAAGGAACACAGAAAAAGCTCTGATGCACATTGATAGAAAGCTGCCATGGTTATTGATCAGTCAACTTGCAGAATTTCCAAGGGTCCTCTTACAATGAAATTCTGATAATGTTCCTTGTTAATTTAATGGTAAATGTATCTCCTGGGATAATATACAACTCAGTTTTCAACTTAGTGTTTATTCTGTTCAAAACATAATATCAAGTTAACAAACAACGCTGTCAAATCTCAGAGGCAAATACCCTGTACTATAAAGGCCCAGGAGAAGACAGTCAATTTTTGTGGAAGCTGGTCAAAATATCCCATGTATTCTCTTGAAGAACAACTGTCAGAATAAGAAAAAATGCTTAGTAAAAATCTCAAAGAGGAAACAATTTACAGGTACTGAATTTGCATGTGCTCCTTCTAATTGCCTTTCAAATATTTTTTTTTTCAAGTGAAGAGGTAGACTAGATGAAAAGGCAGGTTTGCACTTAGCCATAGATGGTGGTGGGGTTTTAATTTTGCAGAACTGTAGATGTATAAATCAAGTAGGAATATGGTTTAGCTACACAATGGAGCTGTGATTTAAGGACAGTTTCATCTCAGCTGCAAAACCCTGTGTCTTAGTTATGCAAAGGATTAACTTGTCTCTCTTGAGAACAAAAGGAACAGGCCCCTGTTAGCCCTATTTCAGTCTTCTTTTAATCAATTAGAGTATTTAAATTAGATTTAAAGTTTTATGCAAGCAAACTCAGTTAAACCTTTAAAGTAAATTCCTCTCCAGGTTCATTTCCTCAGGTTTCGCTTGAGGAGGCCAAAAATGTACCCTTTGAGTGGCATCTACAGTGTTCTGCTACATGAGATATAGGACATAACTCTCCAGTTCATTTTCTATCATGTTAGCAAAATGCGCCCTTTTATAAATCCTCCATTCTTTTTGTAACTGTTGATGCGGGAGTCACAGACGATGCAGAGATGATCAATGTGATCAAGCGATTGCAAATTTATTACAAAGCCTTAACTCCTTATATACTATTTCTTACATGCAGTTACAGTGATTTGGCATATTATGATTGGATACATGTCTTGAAGACCCTTAGTGACTAACATATAATTGGTTAAGCACAGGTGTGAGAACTTGACCTCGAAAGCTTGCCAACAGTCCACAGTTCTCATTAACTCAGTGAATTCCAGCTTCTTCTTATCTTGCTTGCTTAAGCTTCCTTGGGCCTCTCACGGCCTTGCTGTATCTTTCAGGATTATTCAGAGTTTATGTACTAATTATTCATTCTCCTGTGAGAACACTGTCTCCACATGTAACTAGAAATATGAAAAGGGGTTACAGTGCACATTGAGTTTAATAAAGAGCAAAAGGGAGATTTCCAGTCCTAGGTCAATTTGTTGCTTTGTTACCTACTGTCCTACTGCTTGCTGGTTTAGTTTAGTAATTGCACATTTTATTTCTGCTTAATTCCTTTATTGCCCAGTTCCCGTCAAAGATTATCATACAAACCAGAGTAAGGGTAAAACAATACCTTTGTCTCTCCCCAGTAAAAGTGCCCCCTCAGTGTACTTTTCAGGATCCAAAAGATTCTATGGTTCAGGAAATATCTAAAAACTTAAAATATTACCAGGCAGTTTATTTTCAATGATGAAAAAATCCCCTATAATCATATAATACTGTTTGCAGAAAAGATTACCTTGGTCTCTGCAATGTCAGTTTTGTGTATTTGAGCAATACCTGACATTAGCACTTTGCTACACAGCACAGCCGTTGAAAGCAAAAGTAAACAACAATTTTTCTTTTTAATCATGTCATTAGTCTGGAAGAATGAAAGTGAAGACTGGCAAAAAGTCATTATTTGCTGTAGACAAATATGGCACAAGCAAATAAAGAACGAATGACTAACCTCTTAACTGTTTGTAACCATTAAAAGATGAGCCCCAAAAATGCACCAAGATGATTTTAAATCAAATGTGACTTAATCCAAACCTATTACAGTAATAAGGAATTTTAAGCATGTGTAATACACTCTATGTTAAGGCCTCAACCCTGACTACAAATTATCATAGCTTTACTCTTAAAGTAGTTCTGAACTGAATGCATTTATTCGTAATGTCACTATAAAAAAATTCCAAAGAATTTTTCCTTTGGGAACAAGAACATATGGAAACAAACAAACAAAATATTTGAGTTTGGTTTTGGTTTTGGGGGGGGTGTGTTTGTTTGGTGGGCTTAGGGAGTTCTTTTGGTTGGTTGTTAGGGTTTTCTTAACTCCTTCACTGCGATTCTAATATCACAGAACTGAAAAATGGCTTTTGTTTCTGAGAGAAATTTCTTATAGATTCCAGCTATAAGTGGGACCAGATGAACTTCAAAGTTGCATCAAAAGTCACGAATCAAAAAGGCAAGGAAGGGGACACTCTTTTTGTGACACAGTAAATATTTTCAAACAGCCCTCCCACTGGAGATGACTGTGTTAGTAAAAGTGGCTTTGAGAAACTATAAAGACACATTTTTTACCTCACCAGAAGGTGATGGCTTTCCAGTTTCTTCTTTTACTACAAAGGAAGTTTGACAAGAATTTTGAAAAGCTATTTGTTTTTTGGGGGGAGTTGCTATCAAACTAGCTGCATATTTTGCCTTTGCATTCATGTATTTTCATCATTTCAAATGAAAAATCTCATAATGAGATTCAGAAAAACAGCCTTACCAAATAAAATTAGAACAAAAATATAGGGGCAAAAAATAACAGACAGGAAACAGCAAAGAGAGATCTTAAAAAAAAGAAGAAGAATGTAGGAAGAAAATTAATACATGTAATTTGAAAACAATGGGAACATGATAAATGAAAATACAGAGATAAAAGAATGCAGGAAATGAGAAGACATTTTTAGCAAATCCAAATATTATCTGCAATAATGAGCACTAGATGGAAAAAAAAATAACCATCTCTCTTGAAAATGAGAGAAAACTCAGAGTCTGGGGCTGCAAGGTAATGAACAGAAAAGTATAGAAATAGAAATTGAAGACCATAGCCAGTGTAAAAGTTGGTTCTATATAGTATATTGTACTCACTATAGTCACAAGGAAAAAGGACATAATTGTAGTGAGTCAAGGCCATAAGTTACACCTTATACAAGAGAATTATTTAAGGAATTTTATCATGAGGATTTATTTCTGTTAAACGGCCAGTGTACCAGTACGCATTGCTATGCTGCTCTAAAAGAAAGGGGAAAATATTTGTCTATTTGAACATTGTGCTGCTGGAACCCTGAAATGTTCTAAGTTGCACTTAGAATAACAGACATATTTTGGTCCTTCCAGGTTGAAACATTTTTGTTATTTCTACTGAATCGGCCCAATAGGTTGAAACATGCTTACAAGGAACAGGGACATGCCATCACTACTCCATAAGCAGGTACTAAAAATTGGCTTAATGTGCACTTTTGTTAAGATCTGAGATGACCTTGTCTCAGACTGGTACTTTAAATTGAAAGGTAATTTGGTAAATTAATGCTGATATGTGCTCCTAAATTTTAGGAGCTCTTGCATAGTACAGATTATCATGTTAATGTCAGAAGTAACACTTAACCTTTTTAATGAGAATATGGTCAGAAACCATTTATAACTCTGGCACCACAGAAAAGGATTTATTAATCCACTGTCAACTTTCTAGCTGGTTGGCAGCACACAAAGTAAAACACACACACAAAAAAGTAAATTCCAACTCATTCATGTCAGATGCTTATAGAGGAACAATCCCCACATGTTCATTTCCACAACACATTCATAAGTTTTGATAATTATGACCACATACAATTCAAAATATTTAAATTTACTCTTTTAATTACATGATATCACTGATACCTGATCAATTAGTTTTCAGCATGTCCTACGCTTCTCTTTGGACCTGTGGATTACCTCATAACATAAACTCTGCTTATTTCCCAGATTTTGGAAAAACTCACTGTTTAAAAAAACATCTGTGGTGCATCCTTTTAAGCAAAACACCACCTCAGTGCTCTTGGTTTTTTTTCATAGATTCACTCAACGTGATTTCTACAACAAAAGTTGTACGCTTATACAGATTATACGCTTTCATGTTGCACTAACTTAACAATATCTTCTTGCACTGAATGAATTCTTGCTTTCAATTTCATGCTTCTCAATAACCCTTAACACAGCTTTCAGTCCTTTTCTAACTCATCTTTAGCCTTTCTTTCCCTTGGTCATTTTGCGGTCTAATACATCATTATTCTCACTAGACAAAACACGCTTCTTCTGTGACCTGCTGTGAAAAACAACTGATGGAAAAAAGCACCTTCACATTAGGAGTCCTAGAACTAAAAAAAATTAAGAAGAATTACTAGCTGATTGAGATAAGCAGTAGGAAGAAAAGGCTACAAAGAACTGTGCTAAAAAAAATCCCATATTGTTACCCTACCTCAGACTGTATACAATCCACCATTTATCTGATTTCTTTTAAATTATATTTTAATCACTACTTGCTTCTCAGCCAAAATTACTTTCTTTTTTCAGATGTTAGTCTTAACAACAAAGAGATACCATTGCCATTTTTAATGACTAGTAGTAGGAATTGCAACTTAAACACATAGCCCAGTTAGATGCAGGAGGTATGACTCATTTGCAAATAAGATCTGGAAGCGTTAGGGGAGTTGGAGAACACCAGAAGCAGGTGATTCTGGTATCATGCTACCTTGAAACTGATGTATGTTTTGGTGAACAGGAGGACTGTAACTGAAAAGACTGTTTCAAATCCAAGAATTTCCAGTTTTACGTTACCTCTCCTGTAAAAACACATTTGTTAACAGCAATAACAATAAAACAAGAAGGTAAAATGGTAACTATATGCCTAGAACATACAATTATGAAATAAGTATATAATTCTAAGAAAAAAAAGTTACAAGATTTTCACAGGTATGTTGGCTACAGTTACTGCAGTGTAATTGTTACCCATTGTAAGTGCTACCCACTGAGATTCTATTAGTTTACAGAGTGAAATAACCTCATAGCTTTATGCATATTCATACATTTAAGTCACCATCTTAAGCAGGTACCACTGAATGAGACGAGGAATAATATTTATCTGATGTTGTATATTTTTAATTATTTGTTTAGTAATATTTCTCATTAGGTACAAAATTACCTGTAAACATTTGTTCTCAAATCTGAATGTCTACCTACACCTCATTAACTTAATAAAAGGCTTATTTCTGTCCTAGAACTCTGCATTACAATACATACTTTTGACAGCATGGTAACTCCTTGTTTAGCTTAACCATTACTGTGTGTTGCTTTGCAATGCAAACATTTCATTTGTTGCACACTAAGATTATATTTTTGTTTAAACAATGACATAGGCCTGTGTTTTGCTTTATCTTGATTAGGTTCCATGTGAGAAGTATCATTTTCTGTTTACATACTCTATTAAGTTTTCTGTGCAACTGTATTACATTTTCTCTATAACATTCTATTATTTTTGTTAATTAAGAAGAGAATTAACCCTTAGTCCCCACTGAGGAGATGGTCCTGTTTCTCAAAATTACTACGCAACTAATATGTAGAAGGGCACCTGAATGACTGAAAAAAGGGAAATATAACCCCCATTTTCAAGAAGGGGAAAATGGATGACCCGGGGAATTACAGACCAGTCAGTCTCACCTCTGTGCCTGGCAAAATCTTGGAACAGGTTCTCCTAGAAGGCTTCCTAAGGCACATGAAAAACAGCAAGGTGCTTGGTGACAGCCAGCATGGCTTCACTAAGGGGAAATCCTGCCTGACCTATTTGGTGGCCTTCCATGATGAGGCTACAGAACTGATGGACAGGGGTATAGGAGTTGATGCCATCTACCTGGACCTGTGCAAAGCGTTTGACACTGTCCCACATGACATCCTTGTCTCTTAAATTGGAGAGACATCAATGTGATGGATGGACCACTCGGTGGATAAAGAACTGGCTGGATGGCTGCACATAAAGAGTCGTGGTCAATGACTCAATGTCCAGCTGGAGACCAGTAATGAGTGGTGTCCCTCAGGGATCGGTGTTGGGACCGGTCTTGTTTAACATCTTTGTCACTGACATGGACAGTGGGATTGAGTGCGCCCTCAGAAAGTTTGCCGATGACACCAAGCTGTGTGGTTTGGTTGATATGCTGGAGGGAAGGAATGCCATCCAGAGGGACCTTGACACACTTGTGAGGTGGGCTGATGCCAACCTCATGAAGTTTAACCATGCCAAGTGCAAGGTCCTACACCTGGGTCGGGGCAATCCCAGGCACAGCTACAGGCTGGGCAGAGAAGAGATTCAGAGCAGCTCTGTGGAGAAGGAGCTGGGGGTGTTGGTTGATGAGAAAATGAACATGGGCTGGCTTCAGTGCATGCTTGCAGCCCAGAAAGCGAACTGTATCCTGGGCTGCATCAAAAGGAGTGTGACCAGCAGGTCAAAGGAAGTGATCCTGCCTCTCTACTCTTCTGTCGTGAGAACTCACTTGGAGCACTGTGTGCAGTTTTTGTGTCCTCAACATAAAAAGGACATGGAACTGTTGGAAGAAGTTCAGAGGAGGGCCACAAGGATGACCAGGGGACTGGAGCACCTCCCGTATGAAGACAGGCTGAGGAAGTTGGGGCTGTTCAGCCTGGAGAAGGCTGCATGGAGACCTCATAGCAGCCTTCCAGTATCTGAAGGGGGCTTATAAGGATGCTGGAGAGGGACTCTTCATTAGAGACTGTAGTGATAGGACAAGGGGTAACAGGCTTAAACTTAAACAGAGGAAGTTTAGATTGGATGTAAGGAGGAAGTACTTTACTGTGAGGGTAGTGAGGCACTGGAATAGGTTGCCAAGGGAAGTTGTGGATGCTCTGTCCCTGGTGGTGTTCAAGGCCAGGTTGGACAGAGCCTTGGGTGACGTGGTTTAGTGGGAGGTATCCCTGCCCATGTTGGGGGGGGTTGGAACTTGATGATCTTAAGGTCCTTTCCAACCCTAACTATTCTACGATTCTACAAATATTTTAAAATCTCAGACAGAGGACTGACAGTCTCTGAGAGAAAGATCAGTTTTCAAATGAGAGATTTTTAGTTCTCCCCCCCCCCCTTTTATGTGCAATAGCCCATAATGAATGAGCAAACTGTACTTCAGGATTGTAGCTCAACTGCAACGTGAAAATTAATTGTGCCAATCAGTCAGCAAGTAGCAACCTGTCATAAGTGCCTGCACATGTTAACTGTGAAATGAGTCAAAAGAATGAATATCAGGCAGTTATGTCTGCCTCCAGTAACATTCACAGCACAGCTGTATTTGCTGTGCCAAACAGAAATACAAGTCTAAAGCCAAAATAGGATTAATTAAGCAAGGGCTGTAGGGTCACCACAGGCTGATCCCAGCATCACAAATGAGTTGGAGCCTCCAGTTCCTCCTGTGTACTGGCCAAAATAATTGTTCGATAGCCGGCTGTGCTTGGAAAAGACAGCTCTAGAAAGCATGTTATTTGGGTAACCTCCTGCAATTAAACCATGGATAATCTGCTTGTTAACGCTTGTCATCATGGAAAGACACTTTAAAAATTCTAGATACATTATTCCCACCCACTATGACCATCTGCAACAATCAGCTCCTTGCAATAAATTTTGTAGTAGTACATTTTGAACCAAGACCATGCTGAAATTTAGTGGCTTTGAAAGGCTGTGGGGTTTTTACATTTTATAATATATTGTGGGTAAACCATGTACATATGTTATTATTCCTGTATTGAAATTATCCTAACAAAGTAACTTTTCCCAGATTAATCTTGAATTCTCTATTTTTGTTAATGGAGAATGGCTCAGCTATCACCTCTGTATATGTACCATTGTTGGTGAGAGGAAACAAAATGAGCACCAAAACCACCAGAACTGCATTCCTAGGAAATGAAAACTAAGGATGCAAAGTTTTATGTTAAGGGACCCATAAATCTCTCTTGGAAAAGAGATAGGGGAAGAGACCCAGAATCCTTAAGAAAAATCCAAGCAGAGGAGCTGAGGCTTAAATGGAGCTGCTCAGCAATTGCTCAACAAAACCTTAGGGCTCAGTATTAAAGAGCAGTAGCTATTTATTTAGGACAGGTGTCAATAACATTGAATGAGACATACCAGAACAGCCAAGATGAATTCTTCTTGTTAAATATTGATAATTTTGAAACTTAATTATTTTCTTCATAACCCAGTTTCCATCATCATAATTAAGACCATAATCTTTTGATTTGCTAAAATAATTTTGTGCTGATTCTTACCCACAGACCACTTTGAAACAGAGAGGCATCTAGGTGAGGGTAATAAATCTGCAGCACATTTCCCTAGAGTCAAAAGGTTGAAATCAAACAGTGCAAACATGTCACATGTATCTGTACCTCTAAAGGATTTAAAGACCTCAGGCACAGCTTAAGGTATTGCTGCATCCTGCCAGATCAAATTAAGATTCATTGTGAGGACTTGGAGTGCTTTTTTTTTTTTCCTGGAGAAAAATTTCCACTGAAAGCACCTGTTCTGCAAGTAATAAGCAACAATAAGACCCCTAAAACTTCATGGTAATTTAGAAAAAGAAAAAACATTTATAATTAAAGATTGCTTGTTTGTGTCTACTTACAGCACTTTAATATACCTATTTCCATAATATTTATAGATCTCTATTTATATGGACATTAAATGAAAACAAAAAAACCTGATGCATTTGATTAGAAATTTCTTTCTGCTATTTGTCTCCCGAACAGACACACATGGAGTATTGCTACTTGTACCTAAACAAGAGTAAGTCCTAATCCCAAGAAAGCCTTACAGATTCTTACTCATAAAATGCAAATAGAGAAGAGGCATCTGCAAATGAACTTGTATGTGCATGGTCAGAATTTTAGCTGCTTTTAACAGCATCCCTGCTTGGTAACATATATTTTGTTAAGATCGTTTAAGACTATAAGCAAATAGTCTTTTTTTTGTTCTCACCCACTGAAAGATTCATGAAGCGTGACACCTTCCATCAGATCAGTGAGTACTACTACACCAAATGTGTTTAACAGGTGAAAAAAAGCTAAAGAAAATCTGGAAAACTGAAGCAGAGTACTGTAGAGGGCTGTGTAATTTTATGAGCAAAATATATTGTGACAGATGTAGAATCAAGCTATCATCCAACATTAAGAGGTGAGGGGGGGGGAGAAAGAATAAGAAACAGAAGGTGAGGCTTAAATGGAGATTTTTCTTATTTGGTTTAAAATTGACTAGAAATCAACCAAAAATTCTTTATGTAAAAGATGATTGAGACATCAGAATAACTAATGAAAGGTCTGATTGCAATTTTGAATAAAGTGAGCTAAAGAGGTAACAAAGATGATGTATATATATACTTTTATAATTGAAACCAAGGAGTAAACAAGTCTGACTCAAACACCCAGTATTGGTAACATTAAGACTCTAATGTAAGACAAGATGCTTAGGGTTGTACAACATCAGGTTTTCAGAGTTAGTATCGAGAGGTGCGTCTAATTTGGAAGGTTAGTCTAACTGCCCAGGTAGAAATTTTCAATTATGGCATCCACTAGTATAGAACAATTCACAGACAAGCTAAAAGTTACTTGAGACAGAAGACATACCAATTACAAATATAAGTCTTATAATATTACCACATATGCTGTGGAAAATATCATAAAGGCAAAAAAAACATCCCACAGCCATGAATAACAGGATATGAAATATTTATGTTCTGAATTCATAACTTCTACGGTAACAGAAGCGGTAATGATTACACTTGAGCTGAAGTTTGTAGCATGATTTTTAAGCAGACAAAGCTTTGCACTGCAGATAGTAGCTGCTGTTGGCTCAACTACCTTATTTTAACAAAGTTACTAGAAAATGGCTGATCAACTTCTAGCTAGACTGTGAAGTCAGACGTAAGTGAAATTCCCGTCATAGTTCTGGGCTCCAGAAATAGTAAGCAAGGGATTAATTTAAATGCCTATTCACAAATACCTACTATAAGCAAGAATTCTATAATTCAAGGAATACATGGAGTTCAGTTAACATAGAATCCTGCACTTCTAAGAATGAGCACTTGAAGATTTGAGCACAATTCTCACCATGTGAAAGAGAAGGGAGATGAATGTCCATAAAGGTAGTTCAATATTTATCAACCTATACTTTAAGAAGCTAAACATGCAGGAAGCAAGCTTGCACTTGAAACCTTTTCCTGTGTGGAATCCCCTGGGGAAACCAAACGTAGAGTTCTATCTCCCACCAGAAAGCCCACATGACTGTAGCACCTGTGACTGCTTTGACCACATCTGCAGTTTAGTGAGAGAAACCTACAATAAATTCTTACTCATGAAATTACTGACAAGGCATTACCTGGGATGGTTAGAAGGACAATCAAATTATGTAGATAAAAAAGAAAAATATGAAAGAAATTACTTAGACATATGATCAAGTATCTTTCTGAAGTATGTACAAATATACATAGAGAAACCTGTGGGCTAGTGAGCTGAAAGTAAGTGTTTGATGAAGAAAACCATAAGTAAAACTCCTGTCCCCAAATGCTAAAGTCATGTAGTGCTCACGCAGTCACTTTTTGATGCAGAAAGCAACATTAGGACCAACACCAGTACATAGCCAGCATTTTTTTACAGTAACTTATAGAAACTTGACAGATATAGACAGTGATTATGATCAGGTAGAAATGCAAAACTTGCTGCATAAATTTTGGAAGTGAAAAACTCGGTTTACATCTTTGGAGCAAAAACAGATTAGAAGAGAAATTGCAAGCCAAATTTCTGTGATGAAGCTAGTGCTTAGCTGATCAAAATTCTGCAGCATTCTTCCGCATGATATGCTGAGAATGATAAGGTGGTTGCCAGTACTAGAAGATAGTCCACCACAAAGAACATACTTTACAGTATATCTATGCACAAAAGAAATAACTAGCAACATGTCACAGTACAGCTGTATGTCTGATGGAGGACTTGAAGAAATCAAAAGAGCCACAGGCTCTTAAAATAGTATCTTATTCCTGTGATGAATGCTTGTGAGGTAAGTACCACCTGAGCTGTGTTGGAAATATTTTATTTATAGGAAGAGAACCAAGGCCTAATCTTGAGACATTTAAACATGATGTCAAATTAACAGTCCAGACTGTAAAAGACACATTTCAGAAGTGACGGCACAGATATAGGATTTTCAGAGATGAAGTCAAAAGGGACACTTCAACAAGTAAGACCTAGTCCAAGTCTAGGAGAATGTAAGGATTAAGCCTTGCCTCCTAGGCTGGCTGATGAAGAAGGCATAAAGAAAGGGGCACAAGTAGTACCAATGATATAAGCAAGAAGAGGAAAGCTGTACTGAAGAATTTTTATTTTAAATCAATTGGGTCATAATCCGATGTCAGAGCCAATTTCCTTGGTAGGTGCCGTGGTTTAAACCCAGTCAGGTAACTTGTTCACTCACTCCCAGTGAGTGGTGCTGAGCTGACAACAATCGAGGTCCGTGTCCCCCCCCCACCGGGGTTCTCCCCTTCCCCACTCCCAGAGGAACGGGGAGGAGGATCGAAAAAATGCAACTCCTACGGGTTGAGACAAGAACAGTCCAGCAACCAATGTACACAAATCACCACCGCTACTATCAACTACAGCAATGATAAGGGAAAATAACAAGGGAAGAGAATACGATACCACCGGCCAAGAAAACGAGTTCCACCCGGAAGCCCGTGTCCTTCCGGGTAACTCCCAGTCACCCCCCACCCCGGCCATGACATGCTGTGGTATGGAATACCTCCCTGGCTAGCCCGAGTCAGGCGCCCCATCTCTGCTTCCTCCCGGCTTCCCCTCCTCCCTGGCAGAGCATGAGCCTCACAAAGTCCTTGGTCAGGGTAAACATCACTTAGCAACAACTGAAAACATCGACTTCACCAACACTGTTCTCAGGCTGGAAGTCAAAACACAGCACTGCACCAGCTACCACAAAGGAAAAAACATGACTGCTACTGCTGAACCCAGGACAGTAGGCAACATATCTTTTACTAGAGGGATACACACAACAAATTCCTTTACAAAAGACCAACAATAAAACTGTTAGAATCAACTAGCAAGGTATGGTACAGGTTACAAAATTAAAAAGGTGAAAGTTGCACCAGGACCTTTCCCACTATAGGTTTATTTAGGCTCCAGAAATATTAAGCAAGAGTTTAATTTAAATGCCTATTCACAAATACCTACTATAAGCAAGAATTCCATGACACAAGGAATACATGGAGTTCAGTTAACATGGACTCCTGCACTTCTAAGAATCATAGAATGAGTACTCCCAGATTTGAGCACAATTCTCACCTAACTCTATAGGTTTATTTGAATGCTACACAATATCATAGTACCTTTGGAAAACAAAAAAGTAAAGCACATCTTTGTGAGAAAAGGCCCATATAGTTTCACAAGGATGAAAACATACTGTACCTCTGTATTATTACAGCATGCAGCCCATGAAATACTTCGAAAGCAGCCTGGCCTCACTGAAGTCAGTAGAAAATTTGAAACCATCTTCATTGGAGCCAGGATGAACGTCAGAGTACAGTCCCATTGACTTCAGCAAGGCTACTAATTGTCTTAAACTATGCACAAGCATGAATCTTCAAAGGAGCAGGGCTTTGAACAATTTGATTGTGTGCATTTACCAGCTGACAACAACGTTTTGAAGCGGGCTGTGACACTGAAAGGTGCTTTGAATGAAATTAAGTGCACATTTTACTGAACCTCAGTTACATGCAGTTTAAGTGAAATGAGCATTCTGGAGAGCAGTATCAGTCTCCTGTTGTGAAACAAATTAGGCAACTAAAAGAATAGCAGCATCCTGCAGGGGAGCGCAGGAGCCATGGGTGCTCCAGCTCTCCATCAGGGAACCATCCTTCTAGCCAAGCCTTTTAAGGTTTCCAGACCTGCTGTTTCAGGCTCCTTATTTTTATGGAGTAGAAAGGAGAGGAGATCTCCAGACTGAGAGAAGATTTTAGGGCATCAAGTTTTAGTTTATCTTAAAATAAAGGCAACTTTTATTTAAAAATTACCCTCACACTTAAATTACTATATTTAAAAACTGTTACATGTGTTAGTGTTTTTAACAAAAAAAAAATTGATTACTGATTTTTTTTTAAAGCAGGTTATTGAAGATGTCTACAACCATTACCTACTTTAGTTTGTTGACTTCATACTGTTATTTAAAAAAAAACATAACATTCAGTCCATAATATGCAATCAGGTTAACTGTGTAATAGCATGTAAAAAAAATCTTAATGAAATACACTTTAATGTGATTTACAATTTTAATTTTCTCCTGGCAAAAAGCAGTAATAAAAGCCAGGTTTACTGCATGGAAAATTACCAAAGTCCTCCATTTGTAATTATTGCTTGGGAAGTCAAATCAATTGGGGTTTTATCATTAAAATTCAGTTCTCTACATTTTTTTTTTTGTAATTAATACTATGTTCAATTTGTTTAAATAGTGTTTTTCTATATAGAGGACTTTTGAAGGACTGACTACTAAAGGACAGGAAAATTCACAAGAAAAGCATAGTTTAAACTAATATGGCAGAATAGTTTGACAAATGAATCTCATGTGTAACGATGAACACCTGAGACACAATTTGGATCCTAAGATAAGTTAGGCTACCTAGGGAACATAAACTGTATTTTATTATTTATGCCACTGATCCAAATAATGAGGGGTTCACACATCAGGAGAAAAAACATTGAAGGAGTTCTTCATGAACAAGCTACATACTAATATCTAATCATTAAAATTCTGAAAAATAACCAACTTTTGGGGGAGGGGTTTTTCATATTTCAGCTTCCTTACCAGAAAATACGCACAGTATGTCTAATATATCTGATACTGAAATATTTTTTCATTCCCATTATGAGCGTCAGGTATAAACTGAAATGTGCTCCACCATGTGAACTTACTAGTCACATTGAGAATCTTTTTGGAACATCCTCACTTTGTTCTTGAACTTTGCCCCTTGTAGAAACCTGCTGATAAGAAGCAGCAAGGTGACCACAACCCATCCCAACACAAGCTGAGGACAGGTAGAGCCAGGGCCAGGAAAACCTAAGGTTCACCGTATTCCTGTAACTAAACACGTTTTGGAAGATCTGAGCCAAGACTGCCTGCTGGTGGACTACACCGTTGTTAGCCAAGCTATTCAACTCAAACAAACTTATGGAGCTCAGAGTTTTGTAGGCAACTTGGAGTACAGAACAGCATAAAGACACGCCTTTGTATATTAAGAAACAGAGACCTTTTTGAAGGAGGCTAATTACTTTGTATGCCGCAAAGAGTAACTAAATGATCTGGAATATGAGAAATCTTTGAACGTGTTTGTTCCACCGCCACCATGTATCAGATCACAGGTTGAATTTAACAACATGCCTTGCTAGCTTTATTACCACAATCTATGAGAAACATTCATTACCAAAAAAAGTTTTTTTCATAATATTTTTTGAAACAAAGTGTTAATAATAAAAGATACATTCAGTGGAAAAAAAAAGTAAAATTGAGGCTCTTATTTTTCTGAATGTTTTTAATCCCCCATCTCTCCCCTGTGTGAAATAAAGTTAGAAACGTATATTTTTAAAGGTTTACAAGGGAGACAGCCACTCACCTTTGAAATTCACTGGTAGTTTCTATAAGTTCTTTCCTAAAGGATTCTCAGCATACAAATAGTTTTAAAATTATGATTCGGAATCAGTCAGGAAAAAGTTTGTGAAAATAAACTGCAAACTGCTTTATAAAAAGAATATTTTCATTTAGGATGCTGGGCTGAAATACTATTTTAAATATATGTATATAACCTTAGCACTGTATTTTTACCATATTTGAGGATCTTTTGCATGAGGTAATGTCTTATTATGTCACTGTTATTAATTTAAATCCATTCCTTGATTCTGGGCCACAGTTGGGCAACTATATTTGTAAGTGGTCATGCTGTATAATCTTGTTTAGCCTCTTAGTATCAGCGAGCAAGCTTTAGTTTCCGCAATAAAACAAACAACTTCATAATAAAGAATCCATGAAGTCCTTACATGATATTAGGTGTTTGTTGGGGATTTTGTGGTTTGGTTTGGGATTTTTTTTCACCTTTGAATGAGATTATATACAGAAAACACATTAGAAATTTCAAGTCATGATGTAACCATGTATTCTTAGAGCAATTTACTTTATATTTTTACTTTTCCAGATGTAAGCGCATTTTTGCAGATGGCAGTTTTGCTAACTCTATCACGTAGAACACAGCATATTAAAAGCAATAAATGCTGGTGAAATCCTAATCCTGATGAAATCAGAGGGAATTTTTCCCTTGAATTCAGCAACACCATTAAAATATTTTTAGCTTAAGAGAAAAAAAAAGCAACACCTACTTTGAAGACATTTCAAGGACAGCATTTTAGCCTGTAATAGAGATTACATATAGCAAACCCACAAAAATTTATTAGTCTTGGCAAAACAGTATTTCCAAGTGTTCTTTTTTTTAAATGTTCTGTTGTTGTGGTTTCTTTTTTCCTTTTCTTTTAGATTTTGCTTTGTTTTAACACTGTTGCATGAGTTAAGGTATTTACAGTGCCACATAGACAAGGATAACTGCTGCAGCTTTCATAATGCTGCACAGCAGTGTTTAAATATTCCCTCATCGCACTCAACTGCTCTCCGAGATTGGGGTGAAAGGAAGGGTCTCGCATTTCCCTGATTTCCAATTTCTCTGAGCATATGATCTGTTTATCCCTTTCTGACAGAGGGCACATTTTCTCCACTTTGTCCTTATGGTCATGCGTTGAAGTGGTAGTGACCACATGCTTTGTCCTCCAGCTCTGTGTAGCTGACAGTTTCCACGGGAGACCCAAGCTGAGCTCCAAGCTCCTTGCAATCATCATTCCTGACAGCACCTTGCTGCTCAGGCTCATATGAGACATTTCAGTTTGTGTAAAGGGAGCACCAAGAATCCTAATTTTCTAAAAACCAATTTTCTTCTCAAAACTGTATCTGTATGCTGTGTGGTGACTGCCTCTAAAATATCAGTATTTTTCCAAAGCCAGGTTAAAGAGGCATTTTGTTAGCAATAAAGAAGGTCTTAATGAACCTGAAAGGATTTTGGTTTAGCTTGAAAATATCAGTAGAAGAATAAAAAGTAACAGGCTTGGTGCTGGTTCAGTGTGGCTTGCCAACACTGAAAGTAGGCCAGATGATTTGCAGGACAAATGTTAAAATCATTAGTGACTAATTTTCTGAACAGAAGGAGCCGAGTGAAAGAGGCAAGAACTAGCGCTGTATGTTTTCAGTGATAAAGTTATTAAGAACTAGCATGTATAGGATCTCTAATGAATAATGGCTACATTAATGTAAGAAGAAAAGATGATACCTTTGGTTCTTCAAGACTATCAAAACCCACATTGTTCCGGTTTAGGCTGGGACAGAGCTAATTTTCTTTCTAGTAGTTGGTGCAGTGCTGTGTTTCGACTCTGGTCTGAGAGCAGTGCTGATGACACACCAATGTTTAGTTCTTGCTAGGCAGCACTTACCCTGATCAAGGACTTTTCAGTCTCTCAGGTTCTGCCAGTGAGCGACACAAGAAGCCAGGAGGGAGCAGAGACAGAACACCTGACCCAAACCAGCCAAACGGGTATTCCATACCACAGCACATCATACCCAGTATATAAACAGACACGGGGGAGGTACCTAGAAGGGACAGATCCCTGCTCAGGTCAGACTCGGTATCGGTCAGCAGGTGGTGAGCAATTGTATTGTCTATCAGGGCTGTTTATTTTTCTTTCCTTTCCCCCTTTTGGTTTTAAATTCTCTCCCGTTATTTCTGTTACCATTCTTGTTAGTCATAGTAGTAGTAGCTTGTGCTTTAGTATTAAACTGTTCTCTCAACCCACTGGTTTTACATTCTTTCAGTTCTCCTTCCCATCCAGCCCAGGGAGTGGGTGGTGAGTGAGCAGCTGCATGATACCAAGTTACTGGCTAGTTTTAAGCTACAATACACACATAGAACAACCTATGTCATTATGCAACGTTTTCTAAGTGACATACAGATTGTACAGCTCTGGTGGCAGCAGAAACTTTCATGTGGGAGATACACAAACTATCATAAAAGTAAGCATTTTGTAATAATTTAAAAATACCCATTTTCAAACCCAAAACACACTACACTCAGCTTCACACTGCGTTCATTTACAACTATTTCAAGAATAACTAACCACTTGAAAGGTGATATCTTTAAGTAGATATTCAATCAGAGGAATAAATATTTACCTATGTCATTGCATCGGTAATAAATTCTTTACCTCTGTAACCCCAAACTGAGCTTTATTGGCATCATTTTACTTTCAAATGATCAGGAAATCTTGTGGAAACAGTTACTGCCATCACAAATATGAAAATATTTGACTCAAGCCTAAAACTGAACACCGATTATCTCTGAAGGAAAGGCCAGTTTTCAAAACTGAGGGTACATTTTATGTCATAAAAAAAAATAATCAAGAAATGAATGAATTAAGTTCAAGATTCTAGCTCAGAAAACAGAAATTAAACTTGGCTTATGAACAGAGAAAATGATGAAAAAAGTATTGGATTAGCCATCCTTTGAAGTCTTGGGTAGCTTTATGGAAATTTTAATACAAAGTATAATTTACAGAAAGGTTTCTGATCTTGTGTTTCTGCCTACATATTCATAATATATTTGACAGTACAGGAAGACAAAGAATGGTTCTGAAACACATAAACAGACTAGATGACCCAATAGTACCTTTTGACAATAGTTTGGGTTTTTTTTACAGTAGCTAGTTTGGCTTTTTAAGAAAAAGGCAAACTGATGCTGTTGCAACAAAACCAGTATGCAGCGTACTGAAAATGGAACGATAATTAAGGTTGTTTATCTGTACCACAGACTATTAGTTTTTGTTATTAACTGCCAGGAAGCAGCTAGTGCTAACTGGAAGAAAAAAAAAAGAATTGATTAATTTTACAAAACGAAGTGAATCCAAACTGATACTTGTTATAAATAATGACAATGTTATTATGATGAGGTCTCAGTACACATCAGTTTCAGAAAACATGTGTGTTATTTTTTTCCTACAGGAAAACAGTATGAACATTTTTGATAGACTTTAGTACACATAAAATGTGTACTACAGATATACCAAAAAGAAATTGATAGAACCTAAAAACCACCCATACACTGTGCAGGCTGAATTTCTTTGATAATCTAACATTACAGGAAAAAAAAAAAGCTGAAAGCAAGTAATCTAATTCATTGCAGAATCAGAGCAGACCTACAACTGCACTAGCACCTGGGAGTCCTATCTGGGTCCAACTCTGAATGCTCACTCCTGTGACTTAAAACCAAGGCAGAACACTTAAAGGATATGTGTTGTGTCTGGTCTGTTCCTCTTCCATCAGTAAATTGCAGAACAGTGCTCACTATTTCCAAAAATATAACCTATACTACTTACTATTTTGATGAGGTTTTAATTTTGGTACAAAGAAATGGAAAAGCTAAATTATTACTATAAAACGGGCAATAGTTATAGCATGTTATAAAGTGTTCTTTTTTGTTCCCTCACTTCCCCTCCCAATCTCTACCCTTCACCCTCCCACCCCTACCCTCTGACAAAATAAGTATTCTAACTTTAATACCTGCTATCAGCAACCTTATGCACAAATGGAAGGGGACATAGATCATTTTTTCTTTCTATGCCAGTACAGAAATTGGCAGTGTAACCTTGTAGTATAGATAGTACATTTGCCTGAGCAAAGATAAAAGATGGTCTTTAATAGGTTATTGTCTTTCTTTTATATAGACAAGGAGTGCAGAACTGACCTACAGGAAAGTAAACATTATACAGCTCTAGCAGTATACTATGACAACAGTTGGCATAAATTTTTAAAGGGTTTTCTTTCACCCCTGAAGCTTGTGACAAAGCATAGAAAAGATCATAGGTAAAAAACAAAAAAACCAAATGAACAATAACAATAACAAAAAACAAACAAACAAAAAAATTGAAAAAAGAAACAAACCAAAACCAGAAACCAAACAAAAAAACACACACACAACCAACAAAAAATCCACACATAAAAAAATCCAGACACTTTTCTGTATATTCCTTAAAAAGGACAAATTTTGTACTTTTTTCCTTTTCTCAGCCTAATGCGAGTTTCAGCATTCTACCATCACATAGCAATTAATTCAAGAACAGCATAAAGCAGCAAGAAGTCATGGGATCAAACAACAACCTACCTGTCAAGAATGCACCAGTAGTCTCATCAGTTATTTGTCCTAAGCTGATGGAAAGGAATTCCTGTCTGTTGGAGGCACAGTCTCTTTTACCCTGTATTTTCTTAGATTTTTTTTCTCTCACATTTCTGCCTAGCTGTCGCATTCAGTTTTAAAACTATGCACCTTCTGAAAAGCCCATAGCAACACTTTTGTTTTTTTTCCCATAATGTGTTTTCATTCTGGAGTTAGCTGTTGTTTGGCTTGTTGGGGGGGGGATTTAGTTTGCTTGGGGATTTTGGTATTTTTTTTCCTGGTTTCTGGTTTGGAGGGATTTTTTTTGTGGGTTGTGCATTTTTTTTGTTGTTGTTGGTTTGGTTTGAGTGTTGGATTTATTTTTTTTTCTTTTTGAGTTTGGATTTTGAGTTTTATTTTTTTTTTTTTAACAAATCCATGACACATTTTCTATCGTCATAAATAAAGGGCTATTAGGGAAAAAAATGTACTTGTAGAAAGACTAAATAACAAACATTGGGTTTATATGCAAAATTAAATCTCAGACAATAGTTATTAGCTACTAGTAATTTATGACTTGGCACTTTGATTTTCAGTGCTGTGTGTGGACAATGGTAAAATGAATACTGCTCTGTCATTTACTGAAGAATGCGATGAGCTGTAAGTTATGGGGAAGATCAAGAATGCTAGCTGGTGTCAGCCACAAGATGTTTGATAATATATCTAAATATAATTAGATATAGCTGTTATATTATCAGAAGTAAACTACTTCACTAACAAAGAGGCCCTGAAAGACAATTTATTTCCAGTTACAGAGACAATGAAATATGCACTTACGGAAACTGGAAAGTATTTCCTGTAGCACAGTCGGTGCCCTGTTACAATCTGTTTAGCAAAATTTTTAACACCCTAAAATCGATTCTTTTTACACATAATATTGTTCTATCATTGATCATAGCTTCTATCTGTAAAGAGCAAAGGGTACTTAAATGATTAAAAAATAATCTTGTAGCAGTAAACAGAAAAAGAAATAAAACTCAGTCTGCTTTGAAAAGGAGATACAAGAAAATTCACAACAATTACAAAGGCTTTGTTATTTTGCATTTGTTTTTAATTTCATGATTTATTTTTTGTCTTTTATAGTCCAAAGACCTTGTCTCTGCTGAAAACACTGAGTTGAGATGAGGTAAAAGAGTGACTCACATTCTTTTATTGGTTAAAATTTTGCTGCTTCTGGATATGAGTAAAGATTTCTCTCTATATTCTCCAAGTAGGCATCAGTTTTATGGGCTTGCCTTTCTTCTTTTGTGACGGAAGCTTTGAGACAGATTGAAAAATTACACATTGGGAATTTACCCCATTGCACATTTTGAAGATTGATGAAACTCTAGCCACCTTGAATGACATACTGAACACATGGAACTGTGGATGTGGGAGCTATGAAGTGAAACAGCAAAATTATATGTGATTTATAAGCTCCAGAAGGTTTTACATCAAAACAGCAAGAAAGGCTTTCATATGGCCTAGAATGAATCCTGCTTCTTAGCAAACAGAAAGAAAAAACAACAACCAACCCTAAGTATAAAAGCTGATTTAAAGGATGTAATCTTCCTGCAGGTGAAAGCACCCCCCTATTGCTACTTATTCTAAATGAGACCCTCAGTTTTGTTCCTTAGCATCAAGAATTTCTTGGCTTCTGATGGATTTATTGCCGAGTCTCCAGCAAACACTTCTCTTCCTCAGAAGATGAAATCAGTGGTCTTAGACTTTTAAAGGTGTTGCCTTCCATAGCTTTGAAATTTTAAGTTATATTCTGGCAAATTACAGCAGCTGTAGACTGTCATGAGCTGAGCTATAATTAACTTTTGTTTTGGCAGCTGCTCAAAAACTTGTCCTGGGCTTGAAGAAAAATTCACTCATTACTCATCTATCTATGTACACTCATATCTGTATCTACCCAACCATATCTGTTCTTCATCTTAACACAGATCATGTACATTCAATACACTGCACGCAAACAGTAACAGCCCATCCAGATGGGTGAGACGATGTTATAGCAACAACACACTGGCTGGTGCAAATAATTTCACAGAACCAAATGGGGGAAAGGCTCATTCTCTCTCCCTCCCCTACTGCTTGTCTCACAAAGGACAGTCCCACCCTGATACATGGCAAGTGCCTGCACAGTCCACCAAACCACACAGACCAGCTCTGAAGACTACACTGCATTCCTGGGAGAACTATACAGATTGCCTCAAGTGCTTTGAGTCAGAATCTCCTGAGGCTGTTCAGAGATTATCCTAACAGATGAGGACTTACTCTGTTAGGCAGAAAGGGAGATAGGTAAGCACAGCAACAAATGTATATGCGCACACATAAATGCATGGAATAAGGTATATGCAGGTGCACCTGTGCAAATAAACATATTCTTTTTCTACATTTCAGCACTTCTTCCAGCTCTTTTGCTTCCTCATTCTGAGAATGACTTAAAAATACTAGGTTCATGGTTATATAATTTCATCATCTATCCAGCAAGCTTTTGGTTGATTTGTTGAGGTTTTGGTTTGCTGGGGATGGAGGAGGGTGGTTGTGTTGTTTATTTGTCTTTGGCTTTTGTAGGCATCTGAAGTTTGAGAAGGCTGTTCACATAGTTGTATTCAAAGGTGTTTAACTAGCTTATAGTTAAGTTGCTTGGGAGAGGACACAGAAACTTACTTAGTAGCTGTCTTGCACATACTCAGTATGAAAAATGATTTGAGAGACTTCAGGGAAAGCCCAAGGCTGTGTTATCCTCTCTGGGATGCAGAGAAGCCAAGACTGCTGAGAACATTGGAACAGAGTCCTGGCACTAACAAAGAAGGTCATTGCCACAAATTGGACTCTGACTCTATCCAGCTTTTTGTGATGCCAAATCCAGAGCTAATGTTATTCAATGCAGGGAAGAAGATATCTCTATGCTTCTACTTTAATTTTTTCACTTACAGAAATGGTGCATACTTCACCATACAATGGTGAAGACTTTTGGCCATGTCTTGCACTATGATGTTAACTGAGAGAACTGAGCTCTACCCATGGCTGTAACTGTTTCACAGGAATCTTGCTTGCCAAAAGCTTGAAATAGCTAGTTCAGACACCACAGTCCCTAGAGCAGTATCATCTGCTCCAATGTGATGGCAGCATTTACTTCTTGGCTACCCTATTTCAATTAGGCACTGAAATAATTGTAATCTACTAAAATAAAAGGTAAAGGGTTTTTCCCTCCCAGTTTCCTATAAGCAGGATGATTACACAATTTTCTACTGGTTTGCTTGTAATGTAGAGAGAGTTGTAATAGGTAAAGATGATTAAAAAGCATTAGTTTCATGGAAGACCTCACCTGATTTTTAAGAAAATATTCTTCTCTTACACAGAGATGAAAGGCAAACTTGTGCATATGTATGTAAAGCAACTGGATATTCAAAATATATCATTCTAGCCCTTCTGTCTCAAATTTGATAGAGGAATTCAAACTTAATCAGGCAAAAGACAATATAGCCAAACTGAAGAAGCAGTCTAAAACAAAACCCTAAACAACCAATAAGTAAGTACTTTTGTAATAAGGAATGTTTCAGTAAGGTGCATAGTGTATAAATAAATAGTTTTATTGTTAATTGCATTAAAATGCATGACTATGCTACAGTTTATATAACAGACATACATATATTTCCTGTCAAAATGGTGAGAAGGCTGAAGTTGCATCTCAGCTTTTTCGGGTTGTGTCCTGAGGAGCATGCAACTGAAGGTGTGTGGTGACAGGCACTCAGAACAGTAGCCAGCTCCCTTGTAGCATCACCGCTGTAGCTCCACTACACAGAGGAATAAAGTCTCAGGGATGACAAAAGTTGGGGTTAGAGTCACTCGTGCTCTTAAAGGTCCCGTCACTGCCAAGAGGTAAAACACAACTGGTAGGGAGTCAGACTGGCTTACAGCAAGGCAACACAGAGGCAGAAGTAGCTGCTGCTGTACAGTCATCCTTACTACATACTAACAAGATGCTCATATGTATGGAAAACCCAATTGCTTTTGTGTAATTCAGCACTAAAGCAGACCACATTTCTCCTATTTCTTTGCTAAATTGTTATAGAAGGGGCCTACTACTCTCTGAAAAGGAGTTTTGAGTAAATTAGAAAAACAGAGATATCTACCTTTACAATTCTGCTAAATCTGTGTTTGTATACTCCTTAGAGAAATTCTATACCCTGTCTATGGAAGATCAGGCTTTTGACAGGTTTATTATTCATTCCACTTTATCTGCCTGCAACTGGCATCCTCCTTCTTACATTTATTTTTCTTAATGAAAATACACCTACAAGATCAGCAGGTGATGGTATTTCTGAATGATCTTGAAAACAGAATCAAGTGTTTCACAAACCTGGGGAAAATAACCACTTGTATATTGCTGCTGAGTTATTGGAAGACTCTGGAGTAAACAGACAATAACGCAAATTACTTATAGTGATGTTTCACAGACTTCTGACATTACTGCAACAACTACTGTTAATTAAATCCACTCAACTAGAACATACTCTAGGAATCACTGACTTAATTTACTGCACATTTCACATTTTCAGTTATTAAAGAGTGAAAGGTACAAAAATAACTATTGATCAAATGTGCTCCATTTTTCACAATATATCTTTTAAAAGTTTCTTATAAAGAGGAAATCTAAATCAGCACATCCACTATGACATGAATATGTTTCTTTTTCAATGTCAGAGCTATTTGTCACACCAAAAATCATCCTACTGTTCCTTTTGGCATCATAGATATATTCAGTCATTCCTCAATAAAGTCTCATCCTTCTTAAGAACATATTTTACTTGAAGGCTTCCCCCTCATCCTCTTTTCCTACTTGTGAAGTGCCTGGTTTTGGGTTCACACTTCCCCATGGATGTGATATTTCCTTATTCTTCCCATATATGAAAAATTTTAATATTCAACATGCTAAGCTATTATTGCTTTCATTAAATTCCACTACTTGAGTCAGCAAGCATTGTGAAGATCAAATACATTATTATACCTACTGTGTATTGCACCATCACCACCAGGACAGGAGAAAAAATACCTAATTATTTCCACCGGTGTTAGATAAAAATCTTAATGAAACTTTACCCTAGTTTGACATAGCTGACAGCACAGTGCTCTCTATAGACGTGGCCATGAAGTGTTGGGTGATAATAGTAAATCCTCTGAAAAAACAACCAAACAAAAACACAACAGAATAGCAACCACAAAAAAACATAGTGCCATGGATCAAAATGCAGCTTGTTTCACGGACACACATATACCTGGAGCAGTCCTGGTGAAGTAACAGGCACCTCCAAGTAGCTTTTGGTTGCCAGAGGTCTGCCTTGAGAGCAGACAGATCACTGTCCAGGGAAACTAACACAGCTAGTTTTGCCAAACTATGGTTTATACTCTAAGGAAAAAAGCAACCAGTGGATCATTAAACATGACAGTGACAATCACCTATGGACTATTTCCATGTTGAATTACATGATTATTTCTCCTCATGACCAGCACAAAACAGGAGGCTCTGAAAGTCCGTTTCCACTATTGTTAGTCTTTGATATGCTTAACCAGGTAGTTAATCCATTTAGCAAAGGATTTAATTAATTAAAGAATGTTATTAGACTAGTTTCAAAGAATAAAAGAATGGTTCCTTAACTTATTAATATTACATTGTAATGTTTGTATTGTGGCAAGGAACTTCTTTAAAATAACATGCATTACAGCAGTGTCATCAGAATCAGAAGCTCATGCAGTGTAATACAGATAAAATCCATGGCTTTCTTGGAAATAATATCTTTTCTATTTCCTCTTTAAGCTATCATAACTGCTTAAGGAGATGTAGGAAAACAGTACTGCTGCCCCTTTGCCTGCTTCTTCCTGACAGTTATGTATTGAACAATGTAGATAATGTACATCTAATGAGTATTTCATTTGCTCTGCTTGAGGTCAGGCAGAGCACAAGAAGTTTTACTGAGACTGATTAGTGCTCATACAGAACATCACCAGTAGAGCAAAGTGTATGCAATTATTTTTGTCTATAAAAATGCAACTACCTTTAACACATATATTCAGTGGAAAAAAAAAACATCCAGGATTCTGCTATCATTTTGTGGCTATGCTTTTGCATTCATTGTTAAATTCTTGTTTTGGTTATGTTAATACAGGGATTGAACATTGTAAGTGCATTTTGCTGCTTGTCATGCATTTTAGCATATTTAAAAAAATAAATTACTATACAAAGAGACTAGTATGAAACAATTTCAAGTTTTCTGAGAACTGATTACCTTCTTATTAATTGTAACTGAAAACTGTTCAAAAAAGTAATAATAAATAATAAAAAAGAAATGAGATCTTATCACTTTTAATAATCAAGGTGCATATATCGCACATGTGTAAACAACTAAAGAACAGAATAGATCCTCTAAATCACAGAGTAAATTCCTATTTTTATCTAAAGACATCTTACTCCCCCCCAGCATACCAGTGAAGAAGTGTGTCCATACATCACAGGTTCTGTTGTGTGACAGTGATGCTCTGGGGTACAGGCAAGTAGCTTGTTGTGGGGAGTACCATTCCTACAAAGCTCTCCTAACATACCGATTCTAAACCTTTTGGGAGAGATCCTTAAGATCACTTCTTATTGCCAGAATGACTTTCAAATTCAATAAAATCTGATGTTAGGGGGCAGAAGGGAGACGCGGAAAGCAAGAGGGTGGCAAAAGGCAAAAAAGGACAGAGTGTTTCTCCTAATGAAGGTAAATATGGGATGCGATTCACTGGACATTCAGAATGACAAGAATAATACTAGTTCAGCAGAAATAATAGAAGCTCAGGATGCCAAACACAGATCTCTAAGGATAACAATAGAAGCCCAAAAGTTTAGTCATTAGGTCATTAAAGGAAGGTAGTGTTTAGGACTAGATAGAAGTAGCTTTACAGGATATAAATGAGAACAACATATCCAGTACATTTGAAACAGCAGAATACAAAGACAATATAAAAGACATAACATGAAAATATACAAGAGAGTTAGACTCCTTATAAGAACCAAGGAAGAGCAAAGAGAGAATCACTCCAGCATGATTCTCCCCAGTAAAGGATGCAATACCTGACCAATGTTAATACAGCACAAGCCACCTCCCTCTCAGTAGAGGAAGAATGCTACTTTATTTCCTACTTCCTACATTTTGTGTATGATTTCTGAAACTGCAGAATTTCAAAGAGCAATCTGTGCACACATCACATATCTAATACAAGGTGATATCACACCACCAACTCAGAGGAAACACAGATGAAACAACAGGCACACTCTTAGGAAGGAGCTTGGATAATGGCAAGGGAAAAAGTTTGCGGAGGTTGCCCAACGGGTTCGAACACAATTGCAATGCAGGAATGAGTAACTAGAGAGCAAGAAAGCATCACGTAACTGAAAGATTAAGGCTGCTGAAATTATATTGTTCAACATCTGCTGTTGCACTTCAAAAAAACTGCAAAACTAAAAAACTCGCAACCACAACAGACTAACTTGGTTTGAGTTTTCACTCATTTAAATGATTTTCTTCATTGCTTTATGTGGGACCTGAGTACAAAATATAGGACAGTTCTGGGGAAAGAAAGAATTTCCTTGTTGTAATGATAGTGATACAGAATTCAAGTTCTGAGCTGTCTTATACCAATTGCAATGATACAGCAATTAAATACTTAGAAAAGCAAATGTTATATGAATGTACTCGAATCTATAAAAAGGCTGAAACCTGCACATTTTAACTCCTTTCTAGTGAAGTGTATGCCCTGTTACACTAGACTGCATTTTTGCTGATTAGGTATTTGTTTTTCCCCAGGTTTTTCACACACAGTGGTTACATTTAACTCACATGGCTTGCAAACATTCTCATCTCTGCTATACACGCAAGCAAGCAACTCCTATATATCAGCTAAACCCCAAATATCCTGGTTAAGTTATTCACTACTTCTAATTTTTCAAGCCATAAAATAATATCAGCATCACCATAGCCTCCCAGACTAGGTCTGTATCATTAGATTTCCAGGTCATGCTTATCTTCTTATCTGATGATATTTCAAAACATTTCCCCATCTTCCTGATACAAGCAACTTTTGTGGTTCCTAAGGAGGAACCACTGTCATCTGAATTCATGACTGCCTTAAAATATACTTTGTTTAGTTCTACCCTATAGATATGAATTACATCAAAACAAATTACAGTATCTGGATATGAAGAACTTTTGTTGAAGGGAAAGGAAAAGAAAATTTACTTCACAGTCTGTATTTTCCATTGACTTTTCTTGCCAAAACTGATCATAAATAATAAAATTATAAGATAGCTGTGGACACTGCTTTATTTCACAATAACCAAACTAACCCCTATAGCATGAAAGAGCAACTAATAAAGTGTCTCAAAGCAGATAAATATAAGCCAAAGGCTAGCCCAAGGAACATTATACTGGTAATATAAATAATACATTGTCCCATCAGGCTTTGTTACAGTTCCTGGATTTATTTAATTCTATTCATGCCTAGCACAGCCTCAGAAAGAGCTATTAGAATATATCATGTAGCTTGTCACAAAAAGAAATACAAGTCATTAATTTCAATCTAAAAGTAAGCTGGGGAAAAAATAAATAAACACCTTTCCTTACTATTTCAGTGTATTCATTCTTTGTTACTGTGAAAGTTACAGTGACATCTATGCAACAGCAATGCATGGCAACACTGAGATTTTGGGAATGGCCATGATACTTGTTGAGATACAAGCTGTGATTTTTGTCTAAAATAGACACAGAAGAATGCAAGTTCGGAAAAACAAAGTCAAGTTTGAAAAGAGCAAACCATTTCTGGTGAACATTTTAACCATTTAAAATTTACACCAATATTGCTTTTTAGTCTTTCTAAAGGTCTCAACATATGAAGTTTAAAGCATGACAAAGGAGGTGAATTTAGGCCACTGTTTTTTCCATTCATCAGATAGAAGAAGGGAATGGTCTCAGTGACCGTCACTGCAGGAGATCCTAATTTCATTTTTTCTTTAGCTATCCTTTTTCTGTACACACTGCCTCTTCACCCCTCAAAAGATTAAAAACAAAACAAAACACAAAAAACCTCAAACCAACAAAAACCCCAAGACAAAGCAACAAAACAAACATACATACAAACCACAAAAAAGCCCATACCAGTTGTTTTCATGGAAAAATGTAGTGAAACAAATTAGAATATGATCTTCACAAAAGCAATTAACAGGCACTAGTATGAAGTCTCATGTTGAAGAACACAATGAAAAGGTATTCTTTCGCCCTTACAAAGTACTTCAGCTCACCTGATTGAGCTGGAATGTATCTACAGGGAAACTGTATCAATGGCATATTAAATCATGAGTAGACCTTAAAAAAAATGGAGAAGAACTGTAGATGCTCTTTCCCTTCTAAATAAAAAGGAAATATTTCACATAAGCAGCATCACAAATTTCTGCTTACAACAAAACTACTATTTAGAATAACTTTTTCTATGGCATTTTATTCTGGGAAAGTAGCTGTGGCTGTGATACTTTTGCAAATGAGTCTATAATTGAACAAAGACATTAACACTCATTCACACTACAGATGAGGACCACGAAGACAACCAGAGGGCTGGAGCACCTCTCCTATGAGGACAGGCTGAGAGAGCAGGGCTTGTTCAGCCTGGAGAATAGAAGGCTCCAGGGAAACCTTCTGTCAGCCTTCCAGTACCTAAAAGAGGCTGACAAGATCTGGAGAAGGCTTTCTAAAAGGCTAAGGGGGGAATGGTTTTAAACTGAAAGAGGGTAAATTTAGATTTGATATAAGGAAGAAGTTCTTTACTGTGAGGGTGGTGAAGCACTGGAACAGGTTGCACAGAGAAGTTGTGGCTGCCTGGAAGAGTTCAAGGCCAGTCTGGATGAGGCTTTGAGCAACCTGGTCTAGGAGAAGGTGTCCCTGCCTGTAGCAGGGGGATTGGAACCAGATGATCTTTTTGCTTCCTTCCAAGCTCAACAATTCAATGTTTCTATTAAGTTTTTTGAGTGTAACCACTTCCATCTCAAACCTGCTTACCAGAAAACAGGTAAACTCCAAAAGCAAAATTTTATTGACTATATTGCATACTAAAGACTGATTTGGTCAGCTTACATTCCAGCTAAGAATTTTAGAAACATACACAACATTCTGTGTCAAGACACAGCGAGCTATAAGAGCTCTTTCTAGTTTATACATATAAGGAATTCGTAATCTGAAGACATTGAGTGCCAGTGTATTTAATTGTTGTAGCAAGTAGAGGAAAAATTCAGGATTTATTTTTTATTTGTTTATTTACATGGCTCTTATTACTTTCCTTTTTTGTATTAAAATATTCTATTAATTTCTCAAAGTGACATATTCTTATCATCTGATTAACACTGAAATAACAAAATTGTTTATTACATAGCAGTTTTCAACATACAAGTCTGTAAACCTGTCAAATTATTTTACAAGCCATAAAAAATAATTTGTTTTAAATCACTTTAGAAAAATCAAGATTAGTTTAGGAACACTTAAATGAGATATATACACAAATATATGTTAATCCTCTTAAATAGCTAGCAGCTTAGTCCTGCAAAATCATCTCTTAGGAAGGATTCAGCCGATTAAGAAATAAGTTCAAAAAGCTGAAGGAGCCTAAAACTCACTTTCACAGGAAAATTATTGTCTTTGACCTCAGGCAGAATGGATTGTTTTCTAGCTTGGACCTCTTTCTTACACCTGCTTATGGAATTCTTGCATGGCAAGCCTAATTTAGGTACCTGAATTTTAGATGCACAAGCTTAGGTAGGAGAAAACATAACACTAAGTTTTATTTATTTATTTTCATCAAAACACTTCAAAGACAAAAAATAAAAAAAAAAACCCTCAGTTGGGTGTCTCAACTTCTGTTAATTGCTTCTAGATTCTTTAGGCAAATCCTCTAGATTCTCTATAAAACTCCCTTCTACAGGTAAGGTGGAATTAAAGCCTTAAGTCATCTGAAACCACTTATGAGGCCTTCAGATGTTGAAGATTTCAGGAGTAACCTAATTGAACCTTCCACTTTTCAATTATGCTAAATAATTGCCTGTGTTTGCATCTTTGCAACTACAATCCACCTAGACTATTTTTGAATCTGACTATTCTTCTTAAAGTCAGTGTTTTCCATTATATAGTCACTCAGTGTTGAAAACTAACAGCAATGCAGCAACTGTAATGTTTTTTTCATCAACCATGGCAGCAAGTGAAGCCCCAAACCCCAGAAGCATTGAGCAATTTCTGCCACAAGAAGCCATCCTGGAGGAGCAGTTCCAGTATCTCCCTTGGAGTGTCAATCTCTGAAGTATGAGGCCTCAAATCTCTCCTGTTTTCCAAATAGAGTCCATGTTGGTATTTGAACATACTAGTCACAACTTTTAAACTTATTTTATGTTTCACATTCCCTTTGCCTTGTGCTCTGCAAAGAGTAGTTTTTATTCTTTTGTATTCCAGTTACTTTTACTGAAGTCTGCTGTTGTCTACAGCACTTATATTTTTCCTCTGGAAAATGCAACACTGTAGTGTATTTCCTCAGCAAAATGAGGACTGAGGACATCTAGAATTCATCTTGGGTTCAGCCAAATCCTAGATCTGATCTCTGTGAAGTGTTTCCAGTATTTCACTTATCTCTCCATCTCCTTTCACTCATCTCTCCATCTCCTTTCACTCACATACAGTTGAAAAAAAACATTTCTGTCTATAGAGAACAAGCTTTACTGGGACCTAGACTTTCCTCTTGACAAAAACTGCTTCAATTTGCCCATCAGTTCCCATTTATCTGAGAACCAGTCAGTTCTTTTGTTAAATACAAACTTCCTGAGTTTTTCCTTCACCTAGACAGTTAAATGCTATAGTTGGGAATATATGCTTGAGATCAACCCCTTCACTGCTGCATCAAAACATGCAACAGTTTTGATGAGGCAAGATAAACATATGCAATGACGACCACCAACAAACCATCTGTTATAAATGTGTATTCCAGTTTCCCTTGTCAAGCACAAATTGTTATAGGAAACCTCAGTGACCGTACATGACTTTTTCTCCTGAAGTGCCAGATTTTGTTTACACATAAACTGAATGGAAAAAAGAAATTGTTCCCCAATTATTTGTTAAAAGTGGGGTTAAATGTCTTTTTGGTTACAATCACTCATATGCCTGACTGCTGTCTTACGGCAAAGACAGATAACAGTCTTGTGGATCACCATAGGGTTTTAATGGAAATTTAAGTTCAGAGCTTTCCTAACTATAGCCTGAAGCAAGAATAAATCATTTTCAAACAGTGCATTAAATAAAAGATAATCACCAGGATCAACAGCCTGGGGTTCTATCATTGTATGATAATTACTAGCATAATTTAGCTTTAACTCTATCTAAAAATTATTTTAATTACTTAAAGGCACCAGAAGAATGGAACAAAACATAAGCTAGAAAGAAAAGTATATTTTCCTCTAATAATTTTAAAAAAGGCCAAATAACAGATCTTCAGCTGAAATTACGTGCTAACCATATGAGACATTGAAACCTCTACCTGAACCAGCGCAACCAATTTCAAAACACAAACAGGAAAAACCTAGCAAAATTAGTTCCCTAGATGCCAGATATTTGCTAGAAAACATTTTGTGTTTATCTCATTTCTGTGCTTACCTCTCTATTTGATGCTGAAACTGAAAAAAATCCACAATAAGCATTTTTGCTAATGAAATTACAGATTAAACAAAAAGTTTATTCTATGAGTAACTCCACCTTGTGCTGCACCTCTGCACTTCAATCCTGACCTATAAAAGTGGTCATTTCTAGAGAGAAGACAAACTGGGTCTGCATCCGTAATGAAGCAAAAACATGTTTCAAAGGTTCCAAAATTTTTATTTAGTTATTAACTAAGCAGAGCTCAACTGAAACTATGCCTGTTTCAAATGTACACTTTTGCAGAAAATTGCTCAAAAAGTTAACTTTTTTCTATTTAGTATACTTAGAAAGTAAATAGTGGAACTGGCCAAAGTACACTGTTAACTTCCATTTTCCCTAACAATAAAATTCTTCATCATTATTAGTGATTCAAAGTGAGTTTAACTCCATTGTATTTAATTGTTATTTATTATTTAGAACAATCTGCGCAGTGAAAGATATCATTCTTATCCCCACTTGAGCAAACACTTTTTTTGTTATAATGCCTATTTCAGAAACCAGATTTATATTAAACAAAACCTTCAGTGAGACAAGTTAACAAAGAAAACCCTGTAGTTCTCATGTAAACAAATCTCAACTATAAAAACCATTTATGGAAGACTAATTTATGTTGATCAGCTGTACTGCACTGCCTTTGTAGGAAAAGAGGGATGATTATTAACTTGAGCAAGGCTAATACTCAACATGAAGGTTAAACTATCTTACATTAATTGCTTTTCTTAGGTTGCTTTAAATACAGACATGAAAACTAAATCCACGTACCTGACGATCTTCAGCCATCAATGAAATATCATAACTTCAATTTAAGAAAAAATGCTCTGCAAGAGTTTGTCCCAAATTAAATTCAATTCAAAATTACAGTAATAGAAAGGAACAAGAAGAAACATAATAAGAAGCAGATGGAGGAAAGTTCAGATGAAACAAAATTAAGAAAGAAGATTGTGGAGGTCAGGGTGCTATAATTATGGTATAGCTTAAGAACGTGAAATGCACTTCTGCATTTTTAGAATACAAGAGCAACTGGAATGATTGACTGATAAAAAGTTTAGCAATTTCTGATGTGTCCATCCTAGTGTTACACAAAAGGTTTACTAAAACCAAGATAATTAACCCTTCCATAAGTGGGAAAGCATACTGCTTTACTTACCAGAGTACAGTGCTGCAGCATCGGTATGGATAGTTGCTTTCTTTTATTCTGTTCCAGACATGTTTTTTTCACTATTCGTAATTTAGATAGTTATGAGGAAGAAAATTAAAATTACTTAAAATAATAGCTGGGATGGAAGTTGTGATTGTACTTACTCCAAGCTGTTTACCCTTTTCTCTCATAATCACTTTCATAAAGAAAATCAATTGCAGTTGCCTGTAATTCTTCAGTATCTAGTGATTCATAGGCAATCAACTTTTGCATGCTTTTCCCATCCGCTTCCTAGATTTCTTTCCACAGCAGGAAGTAGGACTGATGTCTTACAGTAACAAAAATTTGTTTACTTTTCTGTTTGCTTAATAGCTGATACACTTTAATACTGGATCCTTGACCCCAGTAGATTTTTATTTTTTTGACATGGTTAGAACAGATAAAAAACTCCAGTGACCTAAAGCTGATAGGAAAAGGGCCTTCAAGATACTGTGGGGGATAGGTATGAAGCTGGAATGGTGTAGGAAATGACAGCACAATTGCTTCATTCACAAAAACTGTAATGAGAGGGCCTGACATTGCAGGGAGAGAAGAGTCTATAAATATAGTAGCCGCTACACAGACTGATGATGATACAGTGAACCAGCCAGTCTTGCAAAGAGAGCCAAAGCTCTCTTAGGTCCTGAGTACTTCCATATTTATAATCTAAGAGCCACATAAATTCATTTACGTGCTTTCACTATTACAGAAGGCACACAGATTACCTTTGTAACACCTGAAGAACTTTCAATACTATAAGTAATTTTGCTGTTTCCAAATACATGTTTTCAGAAAAGGTGTTGAAACATTTTAAGATTTCTTCACCTTGCTGTACATTCTAAGATAATACTGATAATCAGTTATTGTTTGAGAGAAATTAAAGCCATTTCTGTTAACAGTATGAAGTACAAAATTAAAGATTTTTTTAATCTTTAAAATTAAAACTTTTCTAGTATTTTGTCAAATACTTTTAAACAAGACAGTCCCACAGAATACAAAAATTATAGCTTTCACATCAGTTTAGACAAAGAAATAAACACATCATACCAAAAAACCCAATTAAATGACAAGAAAATTTGAAAAAAAAAACTCAACCTGTTCTACTACAATTAAATTCTCTGAAAGCAAATTTTTTCTAATGAAACTCTTAATATCTAATTGCTTGTAGAAAGATGAATTAGCAAGATCTTAAAGTTCATACTGAACATTTCACACACCCCAAATGGCAGCCTCACTTATCACTCAAGTATATCTATCTCCTTTATCTGAATGGAAAGAAATAATCTATTATGTATAATAGGAAAGACAGAGAACTCATTAAAAACAAATAAATAAACAATCACCACCTTAAGGAAAGACTTCTATACTGTACTGGATCCCAAGGAAGCCTATGGCTTCGAATTTTTCATTTTATTTCACTTAGTTACTGAAAAAGATAAGCTAATACTTTCCAGAGATGTCAATCTATTCACACTGGTCCCTGATGAAAAATATTTATTTTACAACTCATGTCTGAAGAGGTGATTGCTGAGGTGGAAAGCTACTGAAGTCTGCTAAACGATCGGTATCAGAAGACTTGAAGTTTCCACATGCTGTGTTTTATGAAGATATTTCTATTTTTAGTTCCAAAATACCTATTTTTTCATCCTTTCTTAACAGTAACACATAAAGTCTCATAGTTTGTGTGGATCCTCTATCCCTTATCACCACCATCAACGCTTTTGACCTAGCTCTTTGCAGGACGCAAGCAGGATTTTAGAGGGAGGAAAACCATCGCTGTTACCTGAATTTTCAAAGTCATTCTTGCACAGTAAGTATTGGTAGAATGCCTGTGTATCAATATAGTCCAGTTTGAGACAGCTAAATCACTGAAGATTCTTCAGTGAACTTAGGTTATCAAGAAATGATAAACCCTTATTGTTGCAGAAACCAAGCATCTGGCTTCAGCATAATCTTCTACATTTGATTTTAAGTCTTTGCCAGATATATTTTTATTTTAAATTGTCCTTTAGCAAACTATGCCTTCTTTATGAAAGATCTGCACAAATGCTAAAGCCAATTTCACATTCATTTTTACACATGGCCACTTTAACTCTTACATGTGCAAGAGAAGAACAATGTGCACAAAGTGTCCATAAATCAGAATCTCAATTTGAACCCAGCTTTGTTATTGTCTTTCTTAATTATGCAGCAAGACCCACAGTGAAATTTAGGGTATATTGTGCACATTATATTTTCAAGAAATTGTGTTAAAAGTAGTTCACTTACACAATATGAATCAAGTCATGCAATTGCAAACATAGCTAATGAAGTAATTTAGAATCATATACTAGCTGTTATATGAAACACCTACACAACAGGCTAGAGAGCCGAGTGATGTACAGGAATGTTCTTCATTTTCTGTTCTTGAGGACTGTAGCAATAAGTTTCACTGTTAACATGATCTTTATTATCCTTACTAAGAAATTTCATTTTCAGTGTTATTGTTTGATTTAAAGGAAGTATCACAGTACAGTGATATAGAAACCAAAATAAGAATAGCAACAAAATTGCCAACAGACAGGAGAGCCAGTAATTATATTACTAAAAGTATATTTGTATCCTACTGCTCTGGAAATTTATTTAGTGAAGTAAGAGACCGTTTTAATTAATTCATCACTTAAAGGATACAGGAAATTTAGCTAGGTAGAACTCAGAAATAAAAAGCGAGCTGAGAATCATGGAGAAATAACTTAAAAATTAAATGCTCATCCCCTTTCCTTGATTTTGAAACTAAAATAATTTCATGGGATACAAGAATTTCCATGGAGTTCCTTCCAGGAATACCTTTGGGCAAGTCCATTTAAAAATGGGTTGGGTACTTATATTATCTACCTGTATTCATTAATAGTACATTAACACTATCCATATTTTATTACATTCATTTGTCTTTCCTAAAGTCCAGAACACTGGAAAGACAAGCTACCACATGTAAAATACTGCAAAATTCTGCATTTTATTTGTTAAAAATACTAGTTTTGTACAGACTATGAACAAACATGCATATAGTAGTATTTCCACAAAAAAATGCAAAAACAAAAAACAAAATAGAAAAACCCTAACAAAATAAAAACTAAACCTAAGCAAAAATAACCCATCCAAAACAGAACAAACCAGACCAAACCACACACCACACAAAACACTACCACAACAAAGAAACCCCACAAACACAAAATCCCCAAACCAAACAAAACCCTGATAAACAAACACAAAACAAAACAAAAAACACAAAACCAAGCAGAATTTTTTCACTGAAATGACAGAATTTGCCTTTATGGAACTGATATTCTCTGAAAGGCCTTGTTACACAGTATATGTTTGGATGACGCAGTTGCTGTGGTTCATTCATTAAGTTGATACCCAGAATAGAAAGCTAGATGACAGACTGCATACTCTTAAACTGGGGAAGACATTTTACCTCACTGCCACATGACTTTCATTGGAAGTTACTGGAAATAAAAAAAAAATCATTAGAAATGAAGATGTGGTTTCTACTCTGCTCATAAATTATTTTATAGTTATTAATTTTTTTCCTCACACAAGCAACTGGAAAGTATAGATTGTACATTTTTATAAGTGAAAAAGTACTCAATATCCCCCAAAAGTAATTATTTTATAAATTGCACAGAGATGAATGACAAATAGTTTACTGGTCCTGCAGCCTTTTGCATACACCCTCCAATTACATTAATCACTCTAAAAGACTCCTATTCACATGCTTATGTTAAGAAGTCTTCAATTCAGAACATTCATTGCTTAATGCCAAACATGTCCTACAGCCAGTTTACTGCTGTTGGGGATTTTCCATCTCTTTCCTGTACAATTTTTGAGGTGGTGGTATTAATATTGGAGAACGTAGAAGAACTACTAGGGGAATTCAATTAACAGAAACAGGATTTTCAGACTATGATACAAATGATAATATGCATAATGTGTAGGAGTTTACTTGAAGAAATAATCCTAACATCTGTCCATGAAGAGCCTCCCTCTTGAAAGTGAAAATCTGTTGTGTCTATGTCATGTGTTATTCATTGTTGTGGGATTTTCTGGATGACTGAGTTACAAATCTGTACTGCAATGATAACATTCACACACCACTTCCCTGATATTCTGCACATAGCCATAAATATGTACCACGCATTCAATTAGCCTACATCAGTATTCTGATACAGAAGCAAATATCAGCCATGGCACTTCCTAATTTCTTAGCATCTCTTGACAGTATATTTAACTTTCTGATATCAAATGAAAATAGATGGTGTCCTCCCTTAATATATATTATTTTTTTAATAAAATTATAAGAATTCCTGTGACCTTTTAGTAAATATGATCCTAACCAGACAACATATCAGTCCTGTTATACGTAGAATATAAACAGATATTGCAGCTTGAAGACAGAAAGCTGAACAGCAGTGAGTGACAAAGCCTAATTAATAGGTGGAAACCACAGAAAACCACCCTTTTTTACTAAGTATTTAAAGCTTGATCCAAGATTGCCTTTTTTCTTGCTCAAAGGAAACAAGCCTATTTCCTTCATAGAAGGACATCAAGGTTAGTGAAGCAGGACCTGCCTTTCATAAACCTGTGCTGCCCAGGCCTGATCACCTGGCTGTCCTGTACATGCCACAAGACTGCACTCAAGGTGATCTGTATCATAACCTTCCCCAGCGCTGGGGTCAGACTGACCTGTAGTTGCTGGAATCCTCCTCTCAGCTCTTCTTGGGCATCACATTTGCCAACTTCCAGTTAACTGGGTTATTCCTGGTTAGCCAGGTCTGCTGAGAAATGATGCAAAGTGGCTCAGTGAGTATTTCCACAGCTCCCTCATACCTTTGGATGTACACACCTGTGCTAACACTTGTGTCTAACTGGTGTGGTTACTGCTCACTTACCATTTTCTCTTGGATTATGAAGCTTAATTCTGCTCTCCATCTTTGTCTTCTAGCTCAGGGGACTGAGCACCCCGAGAACGACTAGCCTTACTATTAAAGACTAAGGCTAGGAAGGCATTAAGTACCTCAGCCTTTACCACTATATTTCCCACCCATCCAATAAAGGATGGATACTCTCCTTAATCCTCCTGTTGTTGCTAATGTATTTATATTTTTGTCTTTTCTGGCAGCAGCCAGATTACAATTTATTCGGGCTTTGGTCTTTCTAATTTTCTCACAACATATCATCTGTGATGAGAGATACAAAACAAACTATGTAGCCCTCCCTATTACTCAGGCCATGTTTCATACTTTTGCATAAAATCATTCCCCAGTCAGTGTGCTGGTGTTGTCCAAATATACAAGTGAAAGATAAATGTGTTGTTCTGATAGAAAACTGCATTTGCTAAAGAAGAAAGAAGAAGTTTAGGATGTTTTCGACTCACTAGTGATTCAAAGATAGGCTTTTAAAAGGGGGAAGAAAAGGATGATGGGTATTTTTATGTCACAATATAAAGTAGATAGCTGAGGGGCATTACAGGTATTGCACTTACCAGGAGATACGTAGAAATTAAAGTAGGCTTGGATAACCTAATACAGAAATGGATTTTGTCCTGGGAATTTGACAGAAAAGTCAGCAAGCTAGAGGATTAAAGTAGTCTTGTGGTGGGCACTAGAAGCTCCAGGCAGAGAAAAATATTTGCAGTCTGTAATGATTACAGTCTCTTCATACAGTACATTTCTTTCATTTTAGGAAGCGCTGAAATGAAGGTCTTGTTCCCATCCTGCTCCAACTTGTGATCTTTACAGCATAAAAAACATCAAGTCTGTATTTTAAATGTCATCTTTTCTGCTGATGAACTAGGGAGCAAATTATGTTTATCATTCCTGTGAAAACAATGAGTTGTTTATGAGAACTTGAAAAACAAAATCAACTTTCATAATCCACTTTGTCCTTGTGTGTAATCTGCAAGACTTTGTGAGGCTAGGTAAACTGGAAATTCCAAGCACTTTTTTGCTCATGTCTTACCTAAAGTCAATGAAAATGAATTGATGGAAAACTTCTGTTGTTGGCTTTTTTCTTTTTTAGTTTGAATATGCCAAAATCTGTCTCAACAAATTCATTCATCTGAATTCCAGAATCATTCGTCTGTGGTTGAGACCCAGCTTCTATATATACTTGTGTGAAAGAGTGCAGTAATGAATTTCAAGTATTTACACGTTATCAACCAAATTATTCTGTACAGAATGTAAGCTTAAAAATCAAACCCTCCACCCATAATTACAAAGAATTAAAATGCAATTAAGAAGTACCTTAGGGTATAAACCGTCCATGAATTAAAATTATCAATTATTTTTTATTCATAACATCTCCAACCCTCCAGCTTTGGACTTTTTTGGTGTTGTTAAAGCTGGGTTTCACAGAATTTTGTAGTCATTATATTTAACTGGTTTTCTGTCTGGTTTACCAGACCTGATGCATGGTTAAAGTGGAATAGGACAGGAGAGCTGCAGAAGTGAAAGTGAAGAAATGCAGGCCATTGTATAAAATAAAAAAATTATTTTATCCTGAAAGTTACAATTAGTAAACAACTAATAGGATTAGCTTGTGAAGAGTTTTTAATGATTTTTAATAAAGCCTGCATTTTACTTGGATAGAGGAAGACGTGGCATGGGAACTGTCACTAAAAGAAAAGCATCTCTCTCTTTCCTTGCCTACCTTGCAAAGTTATAAAGAAGCAAATACCACCAGAAATGTTGTTCTATGACAGAACATTGTGGTAGCAGGATTTATGTTCAGGAGACTGCAAGAATTGTATTTATATATATATATATATATACACACACACAATACATATGTTTTATACTAGATCACATAGAGGAGGACTAAGAAACCCTCTGAAGCACTACCCAAGTCACTCATTACTGGGAAAAAAGAAAAAAAAATTCTAATTTTTCTTCAGTTTCTATATGGTTTCTTATATGTTTTCCAGATAGTTAAATCAATAAAAATAGAATGAAAGAGTAAAGATTTGATCTTAATTGTGGCTTTCAATAACTAGTGTAAAAAAAATATGTAAGCAAAAAAAATTTTTTTTTAAAGTTTCATCCCTATATGAACTTCAAGGAACTTCACTAACAAATGCTTTCCTTTAATGAAAGGAGATATTTAAAACCCTTGGGAACTGTGATGGCTTGACCCTGGCTAGATACCAGGTACCACCCAAAGCCGCTCTATCACACCCCTCCTCAAACGACAGGGAAGAGAAAATATAACAAAAGACTCATGAGCCAAGGTAAGGACAAAGAGAGATCACTCACCAATTGCCATCACGGGCAAAACAGACTCAACTTGGAGAAATTAGTTTAATTTATTACCAATCAAATCAGAGAATAAGAAAAGCCAGAAGACCTGCAGAAACATGGAAGATTTTGTAAAAATGGTTTAAGAACCAGCTCTAAATGTACAGTATTTTATAAATTTCTGCATTTTTATTTTCCTTAGAAAAGATATGTTTTTCCTGCCACTGAGCACTGTGTCAAATATACTTGTGTTTTGTTGTGTAATTCAGGAAAAGTTCCGTCTAAGTACTGTTGCTTCCTCCCCTCTCTCAACTTTGAAGTCTTTTGTTAAAGAAAATCAATTAAAAAAGAATTCTCAACAACAGCTAACAAACCTTCTGGTTAACTCCCCATTCATTACTATTTAGGGAGTTCATTGAAGGAAGAAGGTTTATAAACTTCAGAATATACTTCACTCAGTTCTTAATGATGTCTATCAGTTGTCGGATATTTTACAGCTAAATCGTTGTACACAGAGAATTACAAGCAGTGTGTCAACTGGAACCGTCTAACAATCACTTTTCCCTAGTCTGAAAAACTTTGGGGTGAGGATCCCCTAAATTTAATTGTTTAAACAAATATTTTAGAACCTGTCCATTAATATGAGGTATTTCAAATAAAACAACTAGATTTTAAATCCATAAGAAGTTTTGTAGAAACATGCAAATCTTACTTCTGTGCAAGCCTATTATAGCCACCCCTTGGTCTTTTTTTTGAGTTATCAGTAACACACAGCTTTAGTCCTGAGAACATTTCAAGTTGGAATTAATTTAAATAGAAAGTGATTTTTTACTTCATTGTAAGTTTACAGATAATATAAACTGAATATTCATTATATCTCAGTTTCTCTTATAGTATACTACCTTAGCATCTGCAATTTGTGAACCACATTTTGTCTGCAACATGGACAGTGGGATCAGTGCACCCTCAGCAAGTCTGCTGACAACACCAAGCTCTGTGGTTCAGCTGACATGCTAGAGGGAAGGGATACCATCCAAAGGGACCTTGACACACTTGAAAGGTGGGCCAGTGCCAACTTCATTTTTGTTCAACACATTCAAAGTTCAACAAGGCCAAGAGCAAGGTCTTGCAACTGGGTCAGGGCAATCCCAAGCACATGGCTTGGTGGAGACTGCATTGAGAGCAGCCCTGAGGAGGACTTGGGGGTGTTGGTTAACAAAAAGTTCAACCTGACCCAGCACTGTGCACTTGGAGCCCTGAAAGCCAACAGTATACCCTAGGCTGCATCAAAAAGCACATGTAAAGAGGTTGAAGGAGATGACTCTCCTCCTTTACTCTGCTCCACCTGGAGTACTGCATTCAGGATGCAACAGGAGAAGACACAATAAGTATAAAATCCCAAAGTTCCTGACAGCAAGTTTTATTCTTCGCCACTTCTTTCTTATGCTTTTCTAGACTCTTTGGAATGAAGTCCTTTCTATTGTCTCTTCATACTGTGGTTCCACTGTGTTATTCCTAAATCATTTCCACCTTTCAAGATTCTAAAAAAGAAACAATATGACTCCGCCTATTTTTGTCTTAAAAAAGAAAACCAAAAACCTTCTTCTTTAAAATTTTTTATTCAACTCTCCCCTTGTCCTTTCATCAAACTCCTCAAAGAACAACAACATAATTTTTCTTATTTGTTATGAATGCGTTAAAAATCCTTTGAGAGAATCTGGTTAATTTTACAATAAATGTATCATATTAAAACAAGCACACATACACACAGACCAAAAAAGCAACCAATCAAAAAAAAAAACCAAAAAGAAAAACCAAACCTAAATCAAAATAAAAACACCCACACAAACAATCTTAAAGGGAAAATTAAATACTTCCTTTATATGCTTTAACATCCATGGAATCAATTTGATTCCTAATTTTATGTCTTGCATGGGATTAACTCTTCACATATAAAATACAATCTGATATTAACAATTAAACATACAAAATGAAGGAAATAATATTTTGCTTGAAATTGCAAGCTTCTGTTAATACAGTAGAGTCCTAAAAGTCAATTTATTTACATATGGATAAGCACATTGGTTTAAATTCAAACTAATAGCAATCTAAAAATGTTAACCAGAGCACACTGCAACTTATAGATCTTAACTCAGTCACAAAATCATCTTGTTACACTACCTTGGAAAGTCAGAGGGACTGTAAAATGTATGTAATAACAGGTACTAATTCCTTTAACTTCCTTTACAAGATGAAGGGGGTCAGGTAACATTAGGTTATTTATCATTTGTTTTTGTAATTCAAACTGGATAAATTTTTTCCTGGTGAATGGATATAGGAATTCCTTTAGCTAGACAAAGTATGAACAGATGGCTATATACACTCACAGGTCTGCTATTAATGTTAGAAAATAATGCAGAAATAAATAAGTACCTCCTGTGTAAAACCTACCAAGATTTCATTATTAAGCATCATCTCAGTTTTATATTGTAATGATTTTCTTTTTTGTCTTATCTGTGGAATATCCCTGGATCACCAGTGATAACATACAGAGGCAATAAAAGTTGCTGCTCATCTTAGATTTTGTGGGTATTGTATACTTTATGGGGTCAGTTTGGGGGAATTTGTCATTTCCATGGTGCTTGCAAATTCATGGTATTCAAATGATAACATCCAACTGGCATAAAGGAGTTCTGTTATCCTGTATTTCTTTTAAATCTGCTGTACTGCAACAATATCAAGTAGATTTGGTCTGCATTTACCTGCTTGTTATTTAATAGCAGTGATATTTGTTGAAGTTTCCAAAAAGGAGCTGTAAATTTCCTTTCCAAAACTGACATGTTACAGGAAGACTGCTTAAGTACATCCCTTTCTTACCAAAGAAACAGGAAGATTTTATTTCAGCATATATTTTCCCTCTGAAAGATATCACAACAGTCTGCTCCTTTTAAGAAACATTGAACTTTTTTTTTCAGGAACATATTTTGAGTTCAGAACTACATGCAACATAATGCTAATATCTGTGTCAGAATGCCATTTCCCTTATCTAGATGCTTTAAAAACTAGCCCACCCTTGTCCCCACTCCCCAAAAGAAACAACAAAATCAACCCACGCGTATTTGTCATTCCAGAATCAATGCTTTTGAGCATAACAAGCTATGTCCTTGTATTTCATGCAGATCTGTGCAAGGTAACACCTTTGCAACCACTGAAGGGATTTTGTGCCCACCCAAAAGAACTTCAGTAAAGAATTCAGTGGCCAACAGCAGCATTTCTTCCAGAAGTATCACTTCTGGGTTTGTGGAAGAAAAACCACAAGGGCATCTTCATTCTTTCCTAGCAGTGTTTTCTACAATAAGTTAATTCAAACATGGCAATTTCTGGTTTATATCTTACCAAATTCTGGTTTATATCTTACCAAATGGATAAAAATTTCATCTAAACAATTCTAATGGTCTTGTTCAGTTCTTAAAAAGTCATAGGGATGAACTTGCATTGTACAGACTGGGGTTTAGAGAAGAATTTTAAGACCTCATTTTTACTGAACTATTCACTTGCTTGGAATCTTGGGTGATGTGCTTTAGCATGTGGCATCCCTGCCCATGGCAGGGGGGCTGAAACTAGATGATCTTAAGGTCTTTTCCAACCCTAACTCTTCTGTGATTCCATGTAGAACGTTGACTATGCATTGAGTAATGTATGTCATCATTTCCCTCTAGTCTTGTTGTTTACAGCTATAAACTATTTCTTATTTTATGTGCCAGTGGTAATCTTTTTGGAACAGTAACTGCATGTGACATGTCTAGCCAATGAGAAACATACTCATGAATAAAACACCTCTCTCTACAGCAGTGAAGTGAATGCTACATAACAAACAACTAAGCTGTAACATGAAGATAGTCTGCTATGAGTAGTTGAGAACATTGGTAAAATTTATAATTGTCATGGTTTAAGACCAGCCGTAAATCAGAGCCACACAGTCTCTCCCCCTTTTCCTCCCCTCTGCTCCCAGAGTGATGGGGAGGAGAATCAAAAGAATGTAACTCCCATGGGTTGAGATAAGAGCAGTCCAGTAACTAAGGTATAACACAAACCACTGCTGCTGCCACCAATAATAATAATGATAAGGGAAATAACGAGGGGAGAGAATACAGCCGCTCATCACCCACCGACCGATACCCAGCCCGACCGAGCTCAACCGGTATCTAGCCTTTCTGGGTAACTGCCCCCAGTTCTACATCCTGGGCATGGTATACTGTGGTATGGAATACCTCTTTGGTCAGTTTGGGTCAGGTGTCCTCTCTCTGCTTCCTCCCGGCTTCCCCTCCTCTCTGGCAGAGCATGAGACTCAGGAAGTCCTTGGTCAGAGTAAGCATGACTTAGCAACAACTAAAAACACTGGTGTTATCAGCGCTGTTCCCAGGCCAAAAGTCAAAACCACAGCACTGCACCAGCTACTAAGAAGGAGAAAAATGACTGCTACTGCTGAACCCAGGACAATAATGTTACCTTGTATTTTATATTGCTGATATTTTATATATCTATGTCCTATTATAATTACCTTGTAAAATTTAAATAACTGTTTTTAATAGAAATAATATCAAACAACTCAACACATACAGAACTTATTTCTACATAAGAGAGGCAGTTCCTGTTCTTAAACAAAATTACTGGTTTTTTTTGCTCTTCCCTGTCCAAAATCCTCCAGTTCCAACTGATTTCACTGTATTTAAAAGTTTTATTTTCCCCTTCTCACATGAAACTTTGCTTTGTCTCATTATCAGATGCTTATGGGTAGAGGATTTACATAAAAATTCTTGCAACTACTCAAACAGCACTCTGACCTTAGAGAAGGTGTTATAGGTGTGAAAAGTAGCGAACCCATGTAGAATTATTTCTTCATTACAAGGAAAAGATACGAAGTAATCTGAAGAGTTTACAATACTGTTTTTATCTGCAGATGCTGGCTGGCTGCAAGTAGCAACTCAAATTTCTGAGATTAATTCCACATAATAAAGATGTACAAAATGTGTTAGATAACCTACTGCTTTACGCTTAGAAAAGGAGATGGGCTAAATTAAAAACAAACAAAAAACAATCACTGCTCAGAATATCCTTCAAGCTTTGCCAAGGGTGATTGGCTGCTTTTTACTTGGTGTGGGTCAATTGAAAAAAGTACCTCTTCTTCAATCCCCAGACTTTAATTTCTGAAAGATTCTCTTAAACATTAGAAGTTCTTTTTTACTTCAGTAGTCTGCTCCTTGAAACACTGACTAAAGTGAACTTCATTGAAGTCAGCTGAGCCATGGGCTTACAGTTCACTCGTCCAGCACAAGGACAGCACCCTCTTGAACTAAGAAAGTCAGCCAACTGCAGGAACACATTCAGCAGTTCAGAAATAAATCTACTATACCTAACCTAACACTGTATATGCTACTTGTATTATGGGTATCTTTTTGCTCCCAGAAGCTAACCTGAAGATTTTTGACACCCACAGCAATTTAAAGGGAGCAAATAACTACATGTTGTATTTTACATTGCTGGCAATCCTGTGCTCTTCAGCAGCATCCAACAGTTTAACTCCTTGCAAGATGATCTTGAATTCATATGAGATGCCATGAAAATCAAGGAAATTATCTCTTTTAGCATGAATTGCAATGCAATGCATAATAATGTGTGAAATATTACTTCTTGTGCATTTAAGAAAAAAATAAATTAGGTTAATAAAATTATTATGCACCTATCATCAACAGGAACAAAATCATCAGGCTCTGACATTTGTCTATGTAACTGAGCAGTTAAAAATAGAATTGAACTTTTTAATGTATTTTGAATTTCATACAAGCTTTATCACATCTAGATTTTTAATTTCATATTATGCATACTAATACATTCTTTTAAAAAATGCATTAATTTGGCTTATTTCTAGAACTTTCTTGATTTCTTTGCCAAACTTGTACACACATTTTAATAATCATGGAGCTATTCAGAGCTAATCTGGTTTTGCTTTGTAATACAACTCTTGTGAGAACAATTTATTTCTTCTGTCAGTAGAAAAAGCAAACACAAACTTAACTTTGCATTGCTATACAGGGGATTTTTTTAGTTTCTATGTGAAGTCTCCATCCCTTTCACAGTACATTCATGGTGGCCTATATTGTCCATAAAACAGTGAAAATACTATTTTAACTAATTTTTTAAATAATTGTTCATAATTATGAACTAATCTTTGATAATACAAATGAAGATACATTATGAACAAAATCTTTTTCTTTTTTTTGCGCAAGAGTATTGTTTTGGCATTTCTTCTCTCAGCTAGACTGCAAATGATTCTTAAGAAATCTTTTTGTGGGTCTACTGAGAAAGCTTGGAGAAGTCATATAATCTCCCTGCTCTCCCTCTAAACATTTAGTAGCTCTGTTTCTGTTTAGTTGTTACAGTGAAGTTACATAAAAATTTGATAATAAAAAAATCATTATACACTGTTTTGAAGTAAAAGCGTAAAGATTTATCTATGCATCAAATTTGGTTATCAAAGTAGCAATCATAGGGTACTGAAAACACAGAAAACTTTCACATGTTTTTGTATATAGATCAGCAACTGAACATGTGGAAAAATGCACTGAGGCTCAGGTTAAATAAACAGAAAAATCAGACTCAGATTTTCACCAAATGCAAATGGTCTGAGCTATTTGAAGGAAGCACAGCAACATTAGCTTAGTCAAGAACAAGATTATTTCTCTGTTTCATTAATTTAAATAAGTGTTCTAGTATCTAAATTGCCTTATTTATAGTTGTAAGAAGCTAAGATGACATACAGTGTTATGTAGCACTATTCAAGCTGGTGTGATTACAAGTCAAGTGATGAAAAAGAAAAAAGATGGAAAAGCATAAAAATAAGAAATAATATGCACAAGCTTTATTCTTAAATACATCCATGAAACAACTCATCTTCCTCTTTATTTGTGGCATAAGACCTACAGTAGAAAAAAAACAAAAACAAAACAAAACAAACCTTGAATTCTTTTATATCAACCCTAACCATTCTATTGTTTTATATGACGTTAGAAAGTTTTCAATGACTTTCAATCTTCAGGTCATACAGAGACATTCTTTATAGACAATCAGGATTGTCAGAAGATGCTATATGCATAAATTATACATTATTCTGTTTTAAAAGGTGACTAGATACAATCTATAGTTCTAGACTTCCTTGGTATTAGTATTTTTTCCCAATTAATTTTTTCTTTGGCACTGACAGATTTGTCTCTCATGTGACTTTTCTCAATTTCTTTAAATTCCATCTTCTCATCTAATTTTCTCCCTTCCGTTACAGTCCTCAAGGTTTCTCCATGCCAGAATACATTTTTACTCTCCTTATACACAAGTTCAGTTTACTGATAATAAGCAGAAAGAAGCTAAGTAACACAGCCTTTTTTCTTTTTTTTTTTTCCATGTAAGATTTTAGGATGTATTCTGAAAATATGGGAGAAAGGAAAGGCAGAAATCAGTGTGTGTACATGCAACGAGTCAGGTACCATGGAAACAGTGAGTTTGCACAACAGTGGAAATTTAAGTTAAACTATGGCTTCATAGATTACATTTCATTTTATGCTGAAAATCTGAAATAGGTAATTTCCAGTGAAATTTTGTCATGAAAAATGAGTACAAGCTAAAAACAGCAGAAGTTGTGTAAGCACACACAATACAAATACAATAGATGGAAAACAAAACCCTGACGTTTGTTAAATTTGCGGTCATCTGAACATACAGTTCTAATAAACTGTAAAATGAACATACATTGTTTAAAAAATTTAGATAAAAGGAAAAAGCAGGAAGAGTTTCAGTTAGCCAGTCCAGGATGGAAAAAGAACAGCTATGCAATTAGCTATCCATAGGGATATATAAAAATCAGTCTATTCCCCTAACAAATAATCAAAAAAAAAAAAGTGACAGCAAGCTAACATTAATCAGGAGAAATGTATCCAGGGTGAATGGGGGAAGGAGGGGAAGAAAGACTAATATTCCTCTTCTTAGCATGAATTTTTGAATTTTAAAGTTAATTTAAAATAAAAATTAAAAATTAAAAGTTATTAAAAAGAGTGTTGGAACACAAATAATGACATCAGGTTTTCTCTTTATGTTTTTTCATACTCTACATATTTTATTTTTTTCTGCAACTATTTGGAAGAAATTCAAGTGTTTCCTAGCGCTAATATGTAGAATGCTTGAAAATACAGACTCAATTATCCTAATTCATCAAGTGAGAAAATCAAGACATTGAAAGAAAAAAGGTCGTACTGATGTCTTCTTACTCAAATTTGATATTTCAGATTTATGACAAGCTAAATACACAACTGTCTTTTAATCAGTTCAGTTATATCTCAAGTCTCTTCAGCCTTGTTTCTCTGTTAACAAAGCGTTTTCCAAATTGCTATAGCATAAAGGTAAATGTTTCCACCTTTTCTCCATACAACTGTTCCTCTAAACTCACTAGCTAGAAGTAAGGCACCTTTTCAAGCAAGATATCTTCAGTGTTGCCTCAGCCACTACAAAGTAGGCATTTTCTCTGACCTCAAAGCAACATGCAGGATAGTAAAGCAGCATTACAAACCCCAGAGGATGTAAATAGCTACACCACAGAACATGTGTTTCTAAGGAAGATTTATTGCACTGAAGCATGGAAATGCCTTCACGTAGAACAACTCTTGGGCTTCATTTGAATATTTTAATTAAGTGCAAATGCCAAAACCAAAATCCCATTAAAGTTCTAGTTTTGGTCTTGAGTTTCCCCAGGTGGTAAATGTGATATGATAACATGTCACATGGGAGGAAATCCAGGAGGTGTTCAAAACATTGTTGAACAGAAATTCTCAAGAGTAATTTGCATGTGTTACTTATCACATAACTTAAGCAGGACTGTTTAATTGAAAAGTGTGTAACATGATTTGATCTGCCAAGCATTCTTCAAGGTCTTAGTGATAAAACCCTTTGGAGATATCTTATCCTTAATAGCACAGTGTTCGCAGCATAGTATGAGCAAAGCAGCACTGCTGAATCCCCATTTTTACTGTGAACAGCTCAGTATTATTATCTAAAAAAGTTCACAAGACTCTTTTCATATAATGGAAGTCACTGTCAAAGTGAAAAGCAGAAGACTGTTGCCTACCTCTATATATAAGAGAAATCTCCTTACCTCACAGAAGGCAAAACATTAATTTAGAGATAAATAAGAAGGATCACATAATCTGATGTCTTTTCTGATATGGGTAGGCAAAAAACATGCACCTGAGTTAAAAAGAAAAAAAAGGAGGGGGGGGGGGTAAGATAGAAGAGAGGAGAGAGGAAGGAAATGACAAATGACAACAGAACAATAATTTGATCGACTAGAATTGCAAGTGCATATAAAAATCCAGTAAGATTAAAACAGCTGCAGGGAAATTAAGAGTCACATGTCTTTATTTTACAGACAACTAGTAGCACAATTGTTATACTAATGAAGGTTAAAAATGAGAGTACTTCTTGAAAAACAGTACAAAAAAAATGAATTTGGAGCAACTGTTTTGCACTTCAGACACTATTAATTTAGCATTCTGTTTAAGGTTATCAGTCATTGCCCCAAACACCTTTTTTCTTGGCAACTAATACATATGAAGAAAAACCTTGAGTTGGTTTCCCACCTCCTCCCAACGCCCTCCACTCCAACCACTGAAGTGCATTACTTTTGGAGGGAGACAAAAAGGACTGTGTGACTCACTAATAACACCTGTCTCAAGTATATTCTCTCACAGGACTAGGAATAACGTTGACAATAAAACACCCATTCTGTTTATATCTCATTTCCTTAAATATAAGTATTTGCATAAAGCTTTCCTAATCACTCCACAACGAGCACATTCTTCAAGCTGCAACCTATATCCTCTACATTTTTCCTAATATTGTTGTCCTACAAGTTATACTTACAAAAAACATGATTATGATTAATATTTTCAACATTCAAAATATATAAAAATAGAAATAACTATGCTTCACTAAGACTGAATTTTTACTTAAATCAAATCTGAATCCTAACTTTAAGTTTAGCTTTGGTGTTTTCTGTTAGGCTCAAAGAGTTGACTGATACCGAAGGGTAATAGAGTGAATAATAAGACATAAAAAAGGCGTATTAAATATCGAAAATCACTGACAAAGACCATTGCAACAGTGGAGCTGCAGAAAAAGAAAACACAATATTCTTAATGCTGAAATTAAGAAGGAAAAAAATATTAAGTTCATAAACATCCTAGCCATATTGCTGTTGTTAAAATCTTCAACCCAGAATTTCCGCTATACAGGTTAAAACTGCATTTTCTTCCCAGAGAAGATAGTGATCTTGTCTAAATACAGAGCTATACTGTCTCCTAAACTGTGGTTGCACCTCTTCCTAAAACCTCTTCTTCCTAAATACATTTGAATGAAAAGCAGGAAAGTCAGTTAAGCAAGTCTTGTTTCCTATGAGCTTTAAAGTTTGCCTCCTCCCATGCCTATGTACTTTCATATCCTTATTTTAAGTGAATAAGCTCTAGCATGAAACACTTTCTCTACTATGTCTGTAGCACAACAGTAATGCATATTTATAGTTTAAGCTCGTTATTTTAGGCCAAATCAAGATTCAATATCTTCAATTCATCACCGTTTTAACCAATGCAGATTTTAGCATGAAACACTTTCTCTACTATGTCTGTAGCACAACAGCAATACATATTTATAGTTTAAGCTCATTATCTTAGGCCAAATCAAGATTCAATATCTTCAATTCATCGCAGTTTTAACCAATGCAGATTTTTATATTTTACTTTTGATCTCTGTGGATAAGAGATTAGAGATGATTCACAAAAGGTTTAAAAGTTCCTTGGCTCTAATGACTACAGTCGCATAAATAACTCCATTTTCTTTAAACTAAAGGACCTAAACTGGGTTATATGCTGTTGAGAAAATTGTTAGCATTATGTTTACTTTGTTGCCTCCTTTCTATGGTCTTGTTTTCCTCACTGCCTACCTTAACCTCATTAGCTAATCTACTTGGAGATCAACTCGGGTCCCGCTTCTTCAAAGCGGACAAGTTCTACTGCATGGAGCTGATAAATCAAAAGGTGCACAGACTTGTTTAGAACAAAGCTGTGTTTTAGATTCTCCTCAGCAGTTCTCAGGGACTGTCACACCACATACACACAACTCTAGCCAGCCAGGGATGTGATTTTAAGGAAGTTTTTCCTACAGTCAGTTCTAGGTAGCATTTTTCTGATAGATTCCAGCTGTTTTATAAGACTTTCTCTGTTTATTCCTGCACCTTTATTTCTCCTGGTAATAAAAGGAAAAAAAAAAGTCAACTCAGTAAAACACAAAGTGAGAATAAAAGATCAGATCTATATAATGACTTGGAAATTCCAACACAGAGATAGTAGAGCATCAGTCAGTGGTTGCCTAACAATGCAGTTAGCTAAACCCTCTTGCTTGGGATTCTGCTGCTGAAGCCTGCTGTTGTGGTTTAAGTCCAGCCGGTAATATTCACTCATCCCCCATCTTCCCTCCCCCTCTAGGCAGGATGGGGTGGAGAATCAAAAGAAAGTAAACCCCACAGGTTAAGAACAGTCCAGTAACTAAAATATAAAACTACTACTGTAATAATAATAATTATAAAGGAAATGACAAGGGGATAGAATATAAAACTAAAAGGGGAAAAGGAAAACAATAAACACAGGTGATGCACAATGCAATTACTTGCCACCCGCCACTGATACTCTGACCTACCTGAGCAACAATCTAGGCCTTCGAAGTAACTCCCTCTAGTTTATAAACTGGGCATGACATGCCGTGGTATGGAATATCCCTTTGGATAATCTGGGTCAGGTGTCCTGTATCTGCTCCTTCCCCTCTTCTTGTGCCCCTCCTCTGCGGCAGAGCACGAGAGACTGAAAAGTCCTTGATCAAGGTAGGCATTACTTAGCAACAATTAAAACATCTATGCGTTATCAGCATTATTCTCAAACTAAAGCCAAAACACAGCACTGCACCAGCTACTAGGAAGGAGTTAAAAATGACTGTTACAGCTGAAACTAGGACACTATCCATGCTTTATGGTGCTTGTGGTGTGCCACCAATAAAATTTTGATCTGACCAAGTGCTTAGCACTTAAAAGTACAAGTGTGAACAAGTCAGCCTTCTCACCAGCTGAATACTTCATGTGTTGGCATACAGTGTAAAATGAAATATACCTATTCTTTCTGTTAAGAAAAAACCACCACAATCCAAAACCCAAATCAAATAGCCAGATTATAGAAGACTGAGCACTGTCAAAGAGAGATACTTAGCTTCCCCAGTGCAGTAGCCAAAATATAAGGGTTATTTTTTTGTTTAGCAGTTTCTCCATGAAATATATATGGAACCATCTGGAAGTAAAAAGTTTGGTTGGGGGTTCAGCCTATGTTTCCTTTGTGCTTCTGCCAGCCTAAAGTGATATTACTGACTAACTCCTCCAAGATGCAACAACAAGAAACCATAGTCTTCTCCCAAAACACTTATTTTTATGGAGGGTGAGCTTTTTATGAAAGTATGAATTAGGTAGGTTTCTGGGAGAGGAACTGTAGAAGGGTAAGTGAAGAATTTGGCAGGGCTGAGGAAAAGGTAGAAGAGAGAGGGCTCTAATACCCCCAGATAAACCAAAGAAACTTCCCAGTCTCCTCAAATCTTACAGTCATTTGATAGTCTCTTTCCAACCTCCTCTGACTCATTCCAGACATCAAAAAGAATTGACAACCTCAAAACCACCTCTGCTGTCACATAGCAGAAATTGTTTTCCCTCAAGGTGCCTGAACTAACCAAGTTATTTTGTCCTTATCCCTAGGCCAGTGATTTTCAGATATGGCTTACACTATTGAAAAGTCTTGAAATAGCTTTTCAGGAAAGGAGAGTCTTAAATTTCATTTTTCTTTAGCGCCTAAGCATCTAAATGTAAGCTGTAGAGAAATGTTGCCCTTAAATGGGGATTCACAGTCCTGAATCCTCTTCTGAATTTCTAAATCTCTTCTTTCAAAAGGCTTTCCTTTCAAATAAGCTCCCAGAAAATAAAGAAGTGTTACCAGTCTTTCAGCTAATGAATACCATGATCGTTAAACCCAAGAAGCTATTTCATTTTTCTTCAAACTACTCAAGTAATGACTCTTATTGTAATGCTTTTATTTCACATATCATGAATAAAGAGTGAGAGAGGTCATGACAATATAGCCCTACTAGCTCAAAAACACATGTGGTGCAATAAGGAGCATGAACTTTGCTACTGAAACTTGAACTTTACTATCTGTATTTAACAAACGAAAATTAATCCCACAATTTAGCCAAAGCATTGCAACTTTGTCCAAAAGTAAACCCACATTTGCAACCCAAGAAGCATTGATGAACCCCTAGCACAACACACATTACATGCCTTGAAAATCTTTGTCATGTGTCATAGACACAATGTCAGTTTTTAAGTATTCCCCTATTTCATAACCTAAAACTTCCCATAGTAATAATGGAATGAAGCTATACTTCTAAATTTTTATAGCTGTTTTCTAGTTATTGGATAGTAAAAGACCTGAGACATCAAAATTTGAGTTTTCACTATTCTAAGATGACATAAAAAAACAAGGTAAGTTTATTATCTCTCAGTATATGTTAAGTATATAGTCCCTCAGTGAGACTAACACATGTGAAGAGAACAGAAGACGTACATTTCAGTGATAATCAGCTCATATAAAACTGTGATTCTCTGTTTAGCACCTTCACAAACTTCATCCTTTTATATGGAAGCAAATCCAATTGTTTCCTTTGGTATGCTAAGGGCATTCTCTCTCATGAATGAAATATAAAGGCAAATTTCTTCCTCATTGACATTCACAAGAGTACATGGAGTACTTCACAAAAAAATATTTTGTTCACTTCTAATTGTCATGCAGGCCTGCCTTCTCAGCTTCCCCAGCTCTCTACTTTACCATCCAAAGGAAGACTTGCAGAACAGATAGGCACTATCGGTATTACCAAGCAACTAGATATAACCCGCAAACAACAGGAAAAAATTCTAGTGTACATTCTATGGACATGTCCTTCATTTTGTTTGATGAAATAGTGGCCACCCTGGAAACAAATATTTGAATAATCGTTCTTTGGAATCTATGCAAATTCCTGTCAAAAAAGTCATGTGAATTTTAGGTGTAGTTTCACAATACTCTTCAAAGATTAGAAGAATATTCCCACTTTTAAAGAAACCTAAGAGCATAGCCCATGAAGTTTACCCTGTAAACAACAAACCAAATCAACATTTTCAACTGGTGTCTAATACTGAAAGAACCACAACTCATTTGTTTCCTTTGTTTCTTCAGTTCCTTCTGAGGTATGGCTCCCTTTCTGACCCTATATATGATAAAACCGTAAAAGCTGCCTGAAATTCTCAATCAGTATTATCAAAAAGCATTGCTTTGTCATCAGATTATCTAGGCAGGATTCTAAATGTCCTCCAAATATTCTTGAACTACGTACAGCCTATGAAGACAGCAGCATCAGGAACAGTTTCTCCCTCACATTTGCCTCATAGTTAGACTATTTCTCTAAGAAGTTGAAGACAAAGTTCAAACCTCCTCAGTAAAGCCCCCAGGTATTTCTACACTGAGGTCAATCTGCAGCCACAGCTAAATCATCTGGATATGTGAGCCAAATTCAAAAGCTCGATTCCTGTGACCATATAACCACATCAGTACTTATCCCAGTACTACCATTGCTCAGCATGCTGAGCTACAGGCTGCCAAGACAGTATTGTTTGACAGTACCTAGGTAGCCAGATGCACATACAGATAAATCTTAATTGTATTCAGTCTCTTTGAGGAAAAAGTGGCATTATTACTTTTCAAAATGCTTCCGGATAAAATCCTGGAAAACAAAGGCCTGTAAAGAGGACAAAATGACTACCAAAAAAACCCCACCAAAACCAAACCACAAAACACATCAAAAGAAACATTGTTAGGTATGGTATCAGATAGGGTCAGAATGGCTTTTCAAAAGTGAAAGAACACCATTACACTTGGGAACTATAATTTATTATAGTTAATAAGTTCAGGATAAGGGAGACCTGACCTATACTGTAAGCTATGAAACTTGCAGGAAGATTATTTGCTAAAGAGTCTTAAGCTAAGTAGTCATGGGATAAAAGGAAAGTCCTGTACATTTTGTTGAAAGACTGGATAAGGTGAATTTTCATAGCAAGGAAAGGCTGTGAAGGGGTCACACGTGCTGGGTTACATGCTACTCAACACTACAAATGCATAAGTGAGCTGGAAAAGGGAAAACACGAACTGGCAAAGGTTGCTGATGAAATTACATTGCTCAAAATAGAAGAGTTGAAGTATGACTGCAAAGAACTGCAAAAGACTTTATGAAATTTACTGGATTATAAATTGGCAGATGAAATTGAATATAAAAGTATTGAGAGATATAAGTGACAAAAAAAAATTCCATCCATCTATATATAGTAATGGGCCTACCCCTATTACAAGAAAATAAAATCTGGGGCTACAATAGCTAGATCTGAAAAAAAAAAAAAAAGGAAAAGAAAAGAAAATTTAAAGTCATGAGAACAGTCAAAATAAATTTAGTAATTATTAGGAAAGCTGCTCTGATTGACAGAGCCCACAGCAAAATTATTCGAATCTCAAAAAAAATATATCAAACAGCTCTCGAAAGACTCAGAAGCTGGAGAAGTGTAAATTAAGAGCTCAAAAAATCAGTGGTGGAAAGGAAATTTTTTGTCAGATGATAGAAGCCAGCTTTTTGGAATGATTTCTCAGTAACTGTAGTATTAACATCAGCACCAGAAGAAGTGGATTGATAAAGAAGAAAGTCTCCCAACAAATACAGGTCAATAGGTTGCTCTCAGCACAAAAACTTACACGCACTCCCTGAGCAGTGCTTACATAGTGGTCAGTAGAAAAATTCCTGAAAGCAGCATCATATTCCTTTAAAACATTTTAGATGATGCATTGTCTGTGCTCTACCTGGAACCTGTTACGATTGCTCCTAAAATCAACCCAAGACAGGAGAATTTGCTCTTACTTAATGGAAAGAATGCAACAGTCTCATAAGGGCTTCCCTTCCAATATAATTGCTTTATGTACCTATATTCAATTTGTCGCATTCCTAAATATTCTCAAAAATAATTGTAGTCAAATTTTAAAAAATACCTCATGGGGCTGGTCTTGTAAATTTATTCCAAACTAGGATGGATAATTTGGGGGGGGGGGTGGGGGGGTGCGGGTGTGTGTTGCTACTTTTTTAGTCATGAAATCATTTACCCAGCAGTTCTCTCTTGTTGCCCAGCTGCTCTTCCTACTTTGATTTTGCAGAAATAATAACTAAAGGAACATAGGTTTACTTGACCTCAAAAATGACCCTACACATTCACAAATAATACAACCCCTTGAATATTTCAAGTGAAACCCTGAACTATAAGTAGGTCCTTTAAAAATGTAGAGCTAAAGGACTGTGAGCTAAAAGAAAGACTCCTCATTAGTGATCATGGGGTCATGGTATCTATTACCTTACACTGAGAAGCATACTGAGTAGTTTGGATAGTAACTGAGCAAAACTAGAACCACTTTGGTTTTCCACCAGGAATATACTACAGTTTTATTCTCTATTCTAGTAAAGTAATAAGTGCTAATACACACTTGTTGAATAACCCCTCAAATAAACAGTTCTAGAATATGACCCACAATTAGGGCACAAGTAAAGTCACACATACATCTCAGTGTCTGCAAAGTACTGACAACTATAAAGACTTATCAAATAAATTCTGTAAGACAGGTTAGGTGTTTTCTTGAACATCCAAGGAAATAAACAGAGGAGGCAAAGCTTAGTAGATTAAGGTATTATTCAGTGCGTTAACTATAAGACACAGTTTCTTCTGCTATTCTAGGTACAGTAACATCTACAACGATTCTGAGAGAATCTGGCTTATCTAGAAGAGCCTTTCATCAAATCTACAAAATGTACAAGCCTGCAAATTTATTTGATCAGCCATACTTTATAACCAGTAAAAGTGCTTTTCCATACATTACAGCATCTGATGGGGAGGAATTTTTTTTTGTAGCTGCTTCTTGAAAATTATGTTCTTGTACATCCTAGTCATTAAAGAGACAGTGTTCCATTAAAAAAAAAAAACACACCTAGTTTCAAAGACTGACTTTTTTTTCAAATTAAGTTTTCTTTACATTAAGGAAGAATAGATTTGCATTGTCAGTGTACTGTGTTTGGCTTTTGTGGAGGTCTGAAAAATATCTGAGGGCATTAACTTCATATAGAAAAAAACTTATTAAAATATATGTTTTTCATTAACTTCACTTCTTATTAATTGGCAAAAGTCCAGGAACAATCAGGTTACTAAAGCCAGAGGATACTTTCCATTTAATAGTATTTCAAGTATAATAGCCTGGTCATGTTTCTCATCCTGATGCTGTTTTGAAAGGAGCTAGGGGCACTGAAGCCTATTTTTGAGAGTGTACTGGAAAAGATGCTAAATGAACCCACATGCTGCAATATTGCAAGTAACTTTACTTTTAACTTCCTCTCTTCAACTTTGCTTGCACAAATGCATTGCTTCGGCTTTCTTGAGGTGGAAGAAAGCACCTCAAGGCAGAGGTATGTGGCCCCTTCTGATGCTGTCTTGTTCAGGACCAGCAAAACTATCAAGACATAGGTATAGCATGAGGTGTGGTTAACTGACACCTGTGAAGTAAGTAAGATGAGTAATCGTTAAGTCTGGCTAAGTTATTCTGTATTTATTTGTAAAGTTCCCAATTCCATTTTTAAATGTAGAGTTTCTTTCACATGCTCACCTTTATGACAGGCTAAAACTCCAAGAACATCATCGCTATCTCACTTGAAGGCTACAGGCAGAAATGGAGCTTTCACTTAAAATGAGTGGAGAATGCCTTTTGCTTTCTTAGGAAAGCTGAGCTAGAGTAAATGATGCTGAGTCCTAGGAAATCTTACTTTCATTTGCATCTTTTACTGTTGTTGTCATTATTAATAAGAAACTATTTTAAAATGTAAAGATGTTATGGTATGCTTAGAATTTCTGTGGAGTATGTTTACTGTCATTCATCTCTGCAATTTATAAAGACCCCTTAACAGCAATTACAAGAGGTTGTTTAGCCATATGCTCCTGCCAGAAGAGGCTACAGCCTGTAGAATGGAACTATTTAGGGGCCTGCAAATATTCTATGTGACAGTTATACATGAAATATGAGCCAAACAATCATCCCTTTTAGGGTCCTTCACAAAATTCAAGAAATCCAGAATTCAATAAAGAGTCTCTGGGTTTAAATGTTTATTTTGCTTAGAGTCAAATGAAACTTTATTAACTCCTTCTTAACCAAAACTCAAAATTATAGAAGGTTGACTGGCTTTATTTGTAAATATTTCTATGCTGCTACTGGTAGCCCTCACTTGGTGCCAAACAGAAGACCTGAGCATAAATGCCATACTGATTATTCATCCCTTGGTCAAACAGCAGTTGTCTGATGCATAAGTCGGTGCATAAACTGCAATAACATTTGCTGAAAGGTTTGGCCACAAAGGTGATGAAATAAAAAAGGAAGCATTTCCGTCTCTCCACAGCTCAAAACTGTTCTGTACATCAGGGATTCAGAGAGATATATAAAAAATAAACCTTTGTATCATAAAGATCCTATGGTGATATATAGAAAGGAGAATTTAAGTTTGGGCATTCCCAAAGCAAGTATAAACAAGGGGTTTCCTGAAAGAATAAGACTTTACTATATCTCCCATAATAAGTAATTAAAACATCCAATACGTACAAAATGCTTTCCATCAATTCTCTACCGTCAGGGCACGCTTCAAAGACTTATAAATATCTGCTCATCAAGCAAAATGGAGTGATGAAGAAAATCCCAGGGAATCAATAAGATAAAGTACATGAGAAAAAGTGTCATGGTATGAGCTGTCTGCAGCACTGCCAAGGACTGCCTTACAGTGAAGCGCAACTGCATGAGTGTCCATGTCAATATTCAGTGAAAGAGTATCTACTCTCATACACGCAACAAATCAAATAAAGGTTATCACTCCTAACTGGAGTAGGAAGTGATGCATATCTTATAAAAACATTATTTTACAGAAGCAAGTCTGTTGCAAGTCTCCAAAACTATCAGTGAAATAGCTGGTGTGACCTTCAGTTTCCAATTTTCAAGTATTTTTAGCAATCCATAACTGTCATAGTTGATGAAACTTTCTGCTACCATATCTAAAAGCTCTGTAAAACTTCCATTATTCCTGAGTAATTGGTAATGTGCTGTTGTTCTAATGGGTGCTTATGTGTGACTGCAGTATTAAGAATGTACTCTTCTTGATTTAAAGTACTTTGTTTGTAAGAAGAAGTATATTAATTTGAAAAAAATCCATAGTCATAGTTGGTTTACTTTAATAACATTTCAAAACTTCAAATCATTTCTTCCTTCTGCTATGGAATATTTTAAATAAACACTAAAAAAAAAAAAGTTAAATTTATCTCTTTTCTTAGCTTTCATTTTAATGAAATCTGTAAGATTTCCAAACACTTCATCTCTGTTCACATATTTTTCAGTAGAACTTAAAACTAATTTAGAAGAATTATTAAACGTTTTCTTTGTGAACCAGGAAAATACAAAACAAATAGCCTTCGCAAAGTTTTCTGGTTTAAGGGTGGATATCAAACATCAGGTCATACAGGTATTCAGCAGTTCACTTTTACTGCTCCTGAGGGAAAGATTCACAATAAAAAACAGATAGAGAAAAGCATTATACTACTCAGTATAAGTTATTAATGAATGTTTGTATTGGGTTTATGCAACAAGGTTATGATTGTGGGGACCTGTAAGGGTGGCTTCTGTGAGAAGAGACCAGGACCTATCGCCTAATCAGAGCCAGTTCCAGCTGGTTTCACCACTGTCCAAAGCTGAGCCCGTCAGCAACACTGGTGGGTGCCCCTGTGATAACGTGTTCAAGAAAGGGTAAAAAATGATTCATGCCAGATGTGAGATAGAGGAGCAAGAAAAATAGCTCTGCAGACACCAAGGTCAGTGAAGGAAGGGAGAAGGTTCTCCAAGCTCCAGAGCAGCAATTCCCCTACAGATGGTGGGGAGACCATAGTGAAGCAGGTTGTCCCACTAAAACCCATGGAGAGGACCACATCAGAGCAAATATCCACATTGCAGGCCACAGAGGACACCACATCACAGGAAGCTGAGATTTGTGGAGAACCCATGCGGAAGCAGGCTGCTTGCAGGAACTGCAATCTGCAAGGAGAAGCCTCCATGGAGAGAATCCCCTGCAGGAGCAGTCTGCTCCTGATGGACAGTACCACATGGGAAGTGTCATGTTGAAGCAGTTCAGGAAGCACTTTATCCCATGAGAGGAACCCCACACTGGAGCAGGGGAAGAGAGTGAAGAAGAAAGCAATACAGATGAAGTCCTATGAACCCTCATTCCCCATTCCCCCTGTGCTGCTCAGTGGAGGAGGATGTGAAACATCATGAGCGAGTTTGATCCAGAGAATAAGGCAGGAATGGGGGAAAAAGTAGTTTGAATTTTTTAATTGTTGATTTTCCCCATTAGCCTACTCTATTTCTAATTGGCAATCTTCAAGTTTGGTTGGCCTGTAATGGTAATCAACAGGTCATCTCCCTGTCTTTACGCTGACCCATAAGTTTTTCCATCTTATTTTACTGAGTAGGGGTTGCAAAAAGAGCAGCTGGGTGGGGGTTAACTGTGTCTGAGCACCAGACCCACCACAGTATCCCACAGTATCGTAGAACTAGGAAAAAAATTATCCAGCCATAAAAGACCCTAGAACAGCCTTACAGAGTCCTCTAAAACTAGACGGGAATTGTTTTTTGAAAGGATTGATGTGGACCATTTCCTGAAACAATGTCACAGGACATTAACAACCCCAACATCTTTCCTAGTGATAGACCTTCAAAAGTCACACCATGAAAAGAAAAACAAAACCCAGCCTAAAAACAACTGGTTTTGATATGCACAAAACCCAGCCTAAAAACAACAGTTTTTGAACTGCGCTTAACCCAGTGTTATGCATAAAACCTTTTAATCAGACCCTTAACAGCTCTTCTCAGAGGTGCCTTTAGAAATGTATTCAATGACAACCATTACCAGCATTTTGAAAACAGCAGAAGTGAATGTCAGCAACTGGTACCTGAAAACATTCAGGTCTAAACAAAATAGAACTTCATTTTATATTACCCTATTTACAATTCCAAGCACTGCTAGTGATTCCTAGTCTGCAATCACTTCGAGGGGGATTTCTAAACTCAGCATTGTCTGAAGATGCTGTACACCTGAAAACATCTTTCAGAAAAAAAAAGTCACTCTCAGAATTCCCACTCCATGCTTTACTTATAGGTAAAGTCTCAGCAGAAAGATGTTGTTACTTTAGTTTAATGAAATTGGACAGGAAAGAATAGAGAAGTGGGGAGGAAGGGAGGAAGCAGCTCTGTGAAAGAGTACTAACTACTGAAGTTTAATAGGTTTTTGTGTAAGAGCACAAAATATCTTGCTTTGCAGAGCTGTAATTTAACATTCCTTGCTTACACTGCCATAGGTCTGAATTGCCAATATTAAAAATTATCCATCTTTAAGAAACTCGCTTTAGTATGGTCTGTGTTCCCAGTGAACACTGGAGTAAGAATGATTTCAGATTAAAACACCAGGAAGTTAAACATAAGTTTTGTCATGTCAAACAAGAATTCTAGATGCTTTTAAAAACATACCCACCTGAAAGCAGAATGTAAAGGAGACCTGCCAATATGCACAAATATCCTGAGGGGTCTCAGCCTAAGGGAAAAACTCTGATTTCTACAATGATTTGCTTTCATGGTACTATGACATCCAGCTCCTTCCACATAAAAAAAAGCAAAAAAAAAAGTCTATTCTAGTTGTAAGCCCTAATGTGAAAGAATTACTGTGATAAAGTCAAGCAGTTGTCTCTGTAAAGCATTTTAGGTTGTCTACAGCAAAAAAAACCACCAACAAACAAAACAAAAACCAAACAAACATGAGAGTTAGACATAAGGAAGAGAAGCTCTCTAGTAGTGTTTGACATTAACAAGTAAAAAGCCCTCAAACTGCTAGACTGGTGCTTCTCCTTCCTAGAGTTCTTACCACGTACCTTCAGATTCCGACGTGTTAAAATGATTTATATTTTTGTGGCAAAGAGTACATGGTTCTCCTAATTTTATAAGGAAAACTCAGACATCCACGCGCATAAACTGGTAAAATCATAATCACAGTAAAATTAAAAAAAAAAAAAGATTTGGAACACAATACTTATGATATAAAAATCCAAAACTGTAGAAAGAGGTATTGCTGTAATTTCCTAATGGCTGGGAAAGAATTGATTCCAGGTGCTGCAATTAATTTATTGGGAAAGAAATAAGTGGATAACAGTAGAGAATACTGAATTCCCAAGGTTGATTTATTCACAAATACTTGTACCCCTGAGCAGGTGTCTTTATGGCAACATCAGCAGCTAATTTTACAATTCACAGGTGTATCTCTGCTTTCAGAACTCCAGCAATAACAGCTGTATTTGAACAACTTCAGCCTGCCAGCAAACACATTCCTGTACTCCTGCTTTTCCCAAGACTGCTGCAACTTGTTCCACACTTTCACTACAAAGAAACTCGAGGCTCTTTGTGCATAGGTAAGCACGTAATCATAAGGTTATTTGAGGCATTGCTCATTTGCCACTACTTATATAGCAGGGTCAGAAATTCCCTGGTATACAGAATTAAGGTTGCCATTTGCAGTTTTCGCATTTTCCTCAGCTACAAGCCATGAAAAACTCCAGCTGAAAGTTAGAGTTTGCCACAGAACCGATGAATCATTTAAGATATTCTTAAATACCCATTCCAAAACATCCCCTGCTCCCCACTCCAAAGGTGAGGTAGCTTCACAATCAATAATGTATTCATTTTTATGACATCTGTGTCGAAGACTTATCTTGATTTTACAGAGTGAGACTTGGGAAACTAAGGTTCTGAATCCACAGTACCCGACTATGAGTTAAATGGCTATTCCTTAAACACAGGAAGAGTTAGCTGTTTTATAAACAGGATTAAAAGGCTCCACAGCCAAAAACATAACTGTCTAATGAGAAAGTGTGTTATGGGTATAAAACTAAAATACGCTTTTCTCTGTGCTGTGGCTGCTTTATTTTGGCATGTAGAACAAAGAGAGTCTTATTAAGTCTCAGTATGGAAATCTATCCTTCTATGAACCATCTAGAAGTAGAAAGATACTACAAATGCAGTTTACATGTGCTCTGTAAGTTCTCAGACATGACTGATATACTGTAATTTATTTTTTCTGCAGTGTGAACACCTGTATGATTATAATGGGGTATTTGGATAGTGTAAAAGAAACCAAGAAGAGGAAACTCTCTTTGTTGTACCTTTAATTTTGTTAACAAACACCAAAGGCTGTGAGAAACACTCATGCTCAAGCAAACCTACTAAAAGCCACCAAGACTGAAGTATCATAGAGCATCAGTGCATGAATGTTCACCTCACTTAGATACAGCAATGCAACAGATTTACTGCTACGCCAATTTTCATGATGTATCCTCACAAGGTCTCTCAGGTGTATATATGAAGGCTAAACCCTTTTGCTGTTGGATTTGTGGTGCAGCTATGTCAAGGAATGAAAGCACAAGGCTAGCTGAGAACAGAAACAACTGCTACAGTGAAGGCAGTGCTTTTAAGAATGGCATTTTAGTTCTAATGACTTTCTTTCTGACATCTAAAGTCAGAAGTACAGCTTTCATATATTATTGTGATCTTGGTTCCCTGCTCCTCAGTCAGCAGGGGCTGAGATTGGCAGCTCACTTAACTTCATAGGGAGAAAGACTACCTCTTACCTCATGTAACTTAAAAGTAAGCCTTCTGGCTGGGTAAGAGAGACAGGCTCCAATGGGAGAGACATGTTCTTACTCAATTAAAAAGGAAGGTGTTTCTGATGCCAGGATTCAAAGGCAGAATAATGAAAACACAGCAGACTTGAGGAGCTTTTCTACACTGAATGATACTTATGATCCCCAAGTGGATGTCTTCTATACTAAACTTCAGATTTTATTCATATCCACAACATCATCTGTCTTGTTCATGAAAATAATTCAATATCATTATACAATGATCTTTTACTATGAATAATAACTGCCATCAGATTATAATTACTTCACAAATGCATTTGTAAAATCTAAACATGCCCTTAGAATATTGCAACAGCTCTCACTCCTTCCCACCCACCAAAAAAAAAAAACAACCAACACCTTAATGGCATTTTTATGATTTCAAAAATCTGTGTTATAAAAGGTCTTCTACTTCATTATAATGTGCTTCTTTACTCCCCAGTGGCTGAAAAGAGTTAAAAATGCACTAGTAACTCTCATATATCAATTACTCATATAAAATAAGAAGTCAGAAAAGCTTCAGTTCCATAGAAATATTGTTTTAGAAATTGCTTGTCAGTCTCATGTTGTTATTGCTAAGTTTAGAAACAGTCCAAGGATGCAATTTGTGACAACTTCTGAAATGCAAGTGTTTCATGGCCTTCTTTTTCAGACAAGGCATACTTTAATTCACTGTTAAATTGTAATACAGCTTCAGAGACAGTTGAGTTAAAGTCCTAAAAGGAAAATATCCGTTAATATTTTGGAACTTACTAAATAAAACTGAAAGGATAATGATTTTATAAATTTGTAACAAATTTCTATGTGTGTAGCGATGTTCTCCTGAAGTGGAACAGATTTTAATAACTCTGGGGGTTTGGGGGGGGAGGGGGTGTTGTGTTTGGTTTGGGGTTTTTGGTTTTGTTTTTTGTTTGTTTGGTTTTGTTTTTAATTTTTCCCCACAGCAGATTCATTTAGCCTTGAATTTCCATTCATTGTTTTTGCAGTAGAACCAAAATGCTAAGGTATTGCAAATAGACATAGTAATCTTTCCTAATCCATTGATTCAATAAACTCTTGGCATTTTTATCTAAAGTCACGAAATAAAGATATTTTGGCTATTCAGAAGGCTGCTCTCCCTTGTATATGTTAAAATGAGAATGAGTGTGATTTCATGTATCAAATTCTTTACTCTGAGCAAGCAAAACAAATGTCAAAAGCCTAGCTGAGTAGAATTTGACCCACTAATCATAGCAACCAAATAATTAGTAATAGCAAAATAATTTGGAAAGAGGACAAATTATTGGATTGCAATAGTTCTTGGATCAACTGAGATTTTAGCTATTTTGTGAAAAAGTGAGCAACATAAATCTGGAGCCAGAAAGAAAGTAAAGAAATTACTCCAGTGACTCTGAGGGTTTGGAAAAATCATTTTGATTTGCTTTAAACTGCGTTTCATTAACCTACATTTTGAACTGTTCAGAAATGACACTGATGTTTACCATTGTGAACTGGGCAACTGGAGTTGCCTAATGCTGGAGCTTCTATTTTGCAGAAGCAGAACTCATACCCTCTGGAATTGTCCATTTCATAATCTTGAAAACAATAAAGATGATAAATATGTTCACAGCAGGGGACTGGCTTGTCTACTAAGATGTCCTTTGGGAGTCAGTAAATAGCATGCTGTTTGTGGGAGCTGTCAGAAACAATGTGCATTATTTTGAAGGTTTTGAGATACCTGTCATTCATCATCCTCCAGGGCAGCCTGAAGAACAGGAGCGTGGTTTCATGAGAAAGTACCAAAATTTTCATCCCACATTAAAACAAAACGGTATCTTTGAACTGCTCAGGAAAATGCACAGAAGAAGAAAAACAGTTACATCCCAGGCTGCCAGCAACAAAGGGGCTGAGCACCCATTTGGTATGCTGGGAGGGCTCAGGAGCACACACTTGCTGGAGAGGAAAGGGAAGGGGAAGGAATAAAAAATAAAAGAAATCAGACAGACCCACGTAAATAATTTAACTGACTGACTTTACCATACCCCCTCTTTGCACATTCAGCCTTCCCAAACAAGAGTTTTGCAAAAACCAATACATTCCAACAAAATAGACAGTTTTCCTGAATTAACATTTTTTCTGACAGAAAAAAGCTTTCAGCACAACTCCCTGCTCACTGATGAGGAAGGACAAGTTCTGCCCATTCAGTTTTGCTGATGTTAGCTCACTGAATTACACTGTGGCTATTCCTTGGTTTAAAATTTGGGAAGTGGACAAGCTGGATCTTCCTGTAGAGACATTCAGCAACCTGTATTTTATGAAATAGCAGCAGTCTTATGCATTAGCATTAAATGGACAGCACAAAATATAACTATAAGCTACTCTGGTGTTCAACATTGTCCTGGGTTCAGCAGTAGCAGTCAGTTTTCTCCTTCTTGGTAGCCGGTGCAGTGCAGTGTTTTGACTTTCGGCCTGGGAACAGAGCTGATAGCAATGTTTTGGTTTGGCCAAGGACTTTGTGAGCCTCATGCTCTGCCAGGGAGGAGGGGAAGCCAGGAGGAAGCAGAGACAGGACACCTGACCCAAACTGACCAAAGAGGTATTCCATACCACAGCACGTCATGCCCAGGATGTAACTGGGAGTGAGCCGGAAGGGCTGGGAGTCTGCAGGGTTGGAGGAGGTATCGGTCGGTGCTTGGTCGGGCTGAGGGGGGCAAGTTATCGGTTGGCTGGTGGTGAGGTGTTGTATTCTCTTCCCTTGTTATTTCCTTTATCATTATTATCATTGGTGGTAGCAGTAGTGATTCGTGTTATACCTTAGTTACTAAACTGTTCTTATCTCAACCCGTGGGAGTTGCATTCTTTTCGATTCTCCTCTCTGTCCCTCCGGGAGCAGGGGGAGGGCAAGAAAGGGGGGGGAAGTGAGCGAACGAATTGCCTGACTGGGTTTAAACCACGACAAACATCAAATCATAGAATCAACTAGGTTGGAAAATACCTTTAAGGGCATCAAGTCCAGCCATTAATACAGGACTGCAGAGTTCACCAATAAGCCATGTCATTGAGGGCCTCATCTACATGGTGTTTGAACACTTTCAGGGATGGGCATTCCACCACTTCCCTGGGCAGCCTGTTCCAATCACTGATCACCCTCTCTGTGAAGAAGTTTTTTTCCTAATATCCATCTAAACCTCCCCGGCACATCTTGAGGCTGTTACCTCACAATGTTCTTCACATATGTTTAAGGAACAAAAGCCTCTGCATAGTTTTAAGCATGTCTATTCTAAGCTACATGCATTTAAAGTGTAAGCTTATATGATTTTGCCATTTAAAAAAATGCACAAAACCACACATTAACTTTTCTAACTTGCATCTTGCTTCCTGTTCTAATTTGAGGTTTTGTGTCTGTGTGTGACAGGTGAGGGGGGTGGTGGTGTTTGTTTTTCCTCACTATCGAAACACCACTCTGAAGTGCGGAAATGTAGGAGGAACATCCATGATTTTCTCCCACTAAAACTTTGGAAGCATCCAATAAAATTCAAACATAACAGTTCCATGGGAAAAAAAAAAGAAAAAGTAAATCCTTAAAGATCCATGTGTGCCATAATATCAGCTGTATCTAACTAGCTTAAATCATTATAATTCCCTTGAGTATTGCCTGTCAAGACAAGATCCATCTGGAGATGGAGTCACTCAAAGTTAGGTATTCACATTGGAGCCAGTTTTCTGAACTCCCATCACAGAGTTTAAATAGGCAGAGCTGTTCAGCTGAACAGTTAGTACTAGAGAGAAGAACCCATCTCATTCTAGATCCCACTCACTACATCCCAACCATGTTTATCTGAAGCCAAAAAGAAAAAAAAAACCTAAAATACAACAAACAAAAACCAAACCACCCCTCATACAGATAGATTCTGGAGTCTCTGACAAAGAGCACAATTACTTGACTCACTCTTCACCTTTAGCCAGTGAATGCTTTTAACATTTTACTTTGCTTTACAATTTCAATCCACAGCCTTATCCGTGGGAGATTTTATTTAAAAACAGGAAAAAAAAAAAACAAACCAAAAAAGAAAAAAGGCACAGAAGCTTCAAGCTCTTCCTGAATTTTGTTCTAAAAATATTTTAAATATATTTTATGCATTTTTAAACAAACATTCTTATTCAAGTCTTGCTTATCAGGTGCATTATACTTGAAAAATATTTCAAATAGAATACAATATGGAATGCTTGTAAACAGTATCATGACACTGCTTGAAGTTTTTAATGAAAAGATACTGGCCTGAGCTTCATGGCTTGCATAATATCATAATTCAAGGCTCTGTTCTTTCTTACATAGGACCTACAGTGCTTTCCTGTAAAGAATATATTCTGTATATAGTGATCCTGGAATTTACTTTCATATTTGATTTTATTTTACTACCTCATAGTTTAAAAAGCTGCTTTATGATTATTTTTTGCCTCCTGCTGTTAAGGGCACATCTTTAATTGGAACTTTAAAGAACTCCCAGTATGCATTCTTTTGGAATTATGCTTCTCATCTGTGAAGCTGAAATATGCTTTTCAGAAATGAGAAATGATGCAGTCTCCTCTCAGGGAAGGAAGAATATCAATATTCTGTAAGGAGAGTTTACTCCTAGTACAAAAACCTAAGCATTTTCAATAGGATATATTTCAATCTGTCCTATTCAGAGACAAGAAGCAAGAAGCAAAATGAAAGGAATTCAATTCATTTTTTTTTTCGTCGACCCTGGCTAGAGGCAGATGATTATGGAGGGGGAAGTGTAGAAATAAATAAATAAATAAAGGGAAATGGGCGTTTTTATTCATGAAGAATGGGACAAATTCATAAGTCAGACAACAGCAATACCACAAACAAATTCAAAACCTGTGGAAACAGGTGGAAAATATATAATCTTGTCACATTTTTTAAGAAGCTGGTTTACCTTTAGATCTTAAGGAGCATGGTTAGCCTCCAAAAGGCTAGAGCCTTTGCTTTTATCCTGTGATGTCACATTTACGATCTTTCAATCCAGTCTATCAGATGTGGCAAACCGATTTTATAATCCCTCCACAAAAAGGTCCTACCCCACCTTAAAATATTTAAGATCTGTACCCTCATCACTCCATTCACAAAACCATTTCATCACCTTCTCCACAGACTTCCAGTGTTAAGACTAAATGTGTTTGTGGTGACTATTTAACTGCTAGCTTTAACATCATGATTGTCTTCTACCTTAAACATCATTAACTTCCCCCCCTTGGGATTTAGAAACCACATCCCCTAAAATTGTTATACAGTAATTGTTATTATAAAGTAAGAAAACTAAATCATTTTTCTCTCGGTCCACAACATAACTTTTCAATTTTATTATTATGCTGCCTGGTTTTTGTCAGGATTGTTCAACTTTGAGTTCAACTCGGAAGTTGTACATACAAGAGGTCTCATCAGTGACTTACAAGACAGTCTTGAAGACTGCTTCTTTTTCTACCGAAAACACCTAAAGGTTGCATAGAAAAATTTCAAATACACTTCCCAATAAGCATAAGGTCTTTTTCTTAACATCTGTCTGTGTGTTAAGGCAAAAATATCAGCTGTTTGGATTTCATCCAGATTACTTGTGAACTTGACCCCAGTTCTGACTGTATAAGAGCTTTATGTCTTTCCTCATTCCCATTTTTTTTCAAGAATGACGTGCTTTGATTTCCACAACTAATGCACTTTTGTCCATTCTTCTGTATTCCTTTATTTATATCCTTGAAAAAAATAAACCAGCCACCAGCAACAGAAAACAAAGGACACAAACAAAACACAAGAAAGTTCTCATACACCACCTTTTTTCCTTAATTTTTCACAGAATATATTCATAGGCATCTTGCTTAGTACTTATACTATAAATCTTTAATATTTTTATTTAATTACACATATTTCTGGGACACAGTTTATTAAAGACTCTGACACCAACAACTCCTCACATCTCTATGCAAAGCTCCACAGCTCCCCGAAACAAACCACTACCTCTTATGTGCCACATCACAGACACCTGTTTTATGAACAGGCATAAAATCATCTTTGGAGATTTCCCTCTCTTTGATCTTCTTCTAAATTGCCCACAATTTCAGCTAAACCTGCAGCAGGCCCCATACTAGAACATACTGGTTTTACTTTGCCAAGTCATTTAGCAAGTATCCCAATAGATGTACCGTCGAAGGAGACAACTGTATTAGGGACATAAAAGACCTGTAGGGTAGTCTAGTTTTGGAGATAAAACAAAAAAAAAAAGTCTCTTTTGGTGGAATAGCAGGTAGTACCTTATGTCCAAGTGCATGGCTGTTAACTGAGAGTTGAAAAATTACATAATACAATTCCACATGGATTCTACATGGAGCTTTTGACTGGACTGCTATTATAGCAAACATTCTCAGATAACACTGCATACCAAAAAAGCCACAATTAGCTTTCTAATAAGAAAGCATCTCGTCAGAGCTGAATTCAACCACACAATATAATCTATCAACAAATTGATACAAACTTTTTGAGAACCAGAGAAAATAAACCTTTTCAGTGCTTTCTTAGGTATCTAGTAGATATTACAAGCCAGATAATTATGTTCTGTCTCCATGAATAAAGCATTCATCCAACTCTACTCCTAAAGTCTCTACTACACAAAAATAACACCTAGTGCCTTCAAAGCATTCAATTTTTGACAAATTTGGGTTTGCAAAACACCAAATAATTTTATGACTTTTTTTTTCTCCACTATTCATTTCCTTCATTTCCTATTTCTTGCAGAGAGATTGCCAGCCCCACTCACAGGCTCCACCCTTAAACACCAAGCTGACAATAGAGTGCCTTCCTTATTTTTTAAGAAGCTGCTGCAACCTCTGGAGCACAGCGTTCAGAAGGAAGACTGCTAACCAAAACCTGTTCAGGACAGGTTTCACTACTGCCCCTTTCCAGTGTAAGTTAGGCAAAACAAAATAAACAAGCTGGGAATTCCCAGGAGGTGAACAAGCTTGAAGGAGGCAAAACAAAATAAACAAGCTGGGAATTCCCAGGAGGTGAACAAGCTTGAAGGCAAAAGGTTAATGCAAACACTGCACAACACCATTTAACAGTATCATCTTTTCAGTACTAATAGGAGTACCATATGTCGTCAAACTCAGCTGCTCACATCAAACCCACAAAAAGGCCTATCAATCATTACAGACCTCACTGCACATTTTAAAGACACTTGAAATTTCTAGTTCCGGCTAAATAACTGGATTTTCTTTTAAAAGGAAAAAAAAGAAACAACAACCCAACAAAAAAACCACAAGATTCATGATACAATTACCTTCATCCTGCTGTGACAGAAAGGGTCTTCATAACTTGCTGTTTGCTATATACTTTGTTTTTCATTTAACAGCTGATCAGAAGAAGAGGAGCCACTCTGACTCAGAGGCAGGAAATCTTAAGAGAGCTGAAGTCTGTTCTTGAAGATGAAACAAAACCTTGCTCACAGGATTTCTCTCCTGGAGAAAAAGGAGTCCTGCTTCCTGAAAGCACCTAAATAGCTTCAGTTGAGCAATTACCCCCTCCCCATCACACATGTGGATGAGGAGATTTACAAAGAGAGGGCAGGCATCAGCATTAATAAATGAGAAGAAAGGGAGGGCAGGGTGGAGGTTTGGGTAGAAAATAATGCTATGTTTGTATCTTGATTGAAGTTTTCTGTTGAAAGAAATCCACTGTTGCTAGCAGTGTTTTAATCAATTCTAGTTTGGCTTTAATAAACTTCAAGTTTAAATACTAGCAGCTTAATCTCAAAGTTCTGTCTTGTTTGAAGCCCCAGCACATCCTTACAGCCCTCTAAGGATTTCTTTAAAAATTATTTATTCTACCAAGGGGAAAAAAAGAAAAAAAAAATAAAATTTCAGATCTTCATTCTTTGTGTAATCCTTAAAAACAATGGAAATAAATCTAGTTATGTTTGTCAGTGACAAGAGAACTCTTTAGCCATACATACAATAGCTGTTAGAAAATGAGTATAATTAAGAAAAATTTTGAATATATAATAAAAAAACTTTATCTTTCCAGAATAAATTTTTCAAGGAAAATTCATTGGTTTGAACAGAACAAATGTTTCTTGGTTCAGTTTAAAAATGAACAGAGAAAAGAAAAAAGCAAGGACTTCCATCTGGCTACAGAAAATTGTAGCCCTAATATGTGCTTTTTCTTAGTTCTGAGCTAGACCTATTGTGTCAGGCAGTACCTGCTATAATCACTCATTTACTGCCTGTGCAGCCGCTACATTCGGTATTCAGTTGGCCATCCGGAAAGGACTCCCATGCTTGGTGGTCAGAATGCACACCTGAGTCAAGAATGAAAACGAGTGTTCTCAAATGCCAACAAACAAATGAGGCTGGTCCATTTTCAGTGAAAAAATATGGGACGCTTCATGAATTTGCATGTCATCCTCGCGCAGGGGCCATGTTAATCTTTGAGCTAGAAATTTTCCTTAAAGTGGTTTAGTAAAATGCCTTGTTTGGTAGTATATCCATCTAAAAAATATCAAATTCTTAAAAGTGAAAATATTTTTTAGTTGTACCCTGCTCTAGGAACATTATTAAGTAATTACTCCTAAGGAGCAAAGCATTTGCATTAGCCTTAAAAGAAGAAAATACCCTTAACAACTGGCACTGCTAATCATAATGATGGGTAGGGGAGTCATAATGGAAATTTATGAAGCATCTCACTGACATCCCAACAGAGCAACAAGGATTTGCTTAAATAATGGGAGTCAGTAATGCAGAGTAAGACATTGCTCTGTGTTTTTGCTATCAGTGACAAAAGTTCTGTTGATATTTTGGTCATACTGAATGAGGCTGCAAGCCATATTGCTTGAAATAATTTATAAGTGATAGCTAAGATACAGTGGGGTCTTGCAAGAAAGTAGGCCTGGTACTTCCTCTCCCTAACACTCCAAAGACAGTGAGCAAAGGTTAGCAAATACTTTGCTCAAAGAAAATTTGTTAGTGAAAATTCAAATTTGTGTATGTTCTAATGCAGTATGAAATTGGTAGTATATAGATATGATGTTCTTATTGCTGATACCACAAAGGTCATATGTGGTATCACAGATTTGACTATCCAAACTAATGCTAAAAGACTGAAGGCAGTTTATCTTATATTCTAGTAGTTTTAAGAACTTTTACAGACTCATAGCAAAGATTCATTTGATCTCATGTGCTGCTTTAATAGAAGCCAATATTTATTGTTTATGAAACATATAAGAAAGAGGAAAAGTAGAGAAAAATCTTTTCCATCTTCTGAGAAGAATTTAGGGATTTCCTGAGTTAGAGATTTGATCTAGAGCATTATTTTTAATATCTATTTGAAAAACAGGAAGCTAATTCTCCATGCTGTTTCACAAACTGATATGAAGATTTGACACAAAAGTAATACCTAAATGCTTAACATCTGGATCAGATCAGAAAGGAACTTTTCGCATTTACCTTCTGTTTCTGAAGTTATCTAGTATCAGCTTCATGAAAGTAGGACTAACCAGTTTGGTAAACTGTTTGAGTACCTTTTAAGCATGTACTCAACTTCATAATGCTTTTGGATTTATTTTTTTTTTTTAAGATAATACTCTTGAAAACTGCTAGTGAAACAGAAGACCCTGGAAGACAGCTAAAGAAAGAAGTTAGGATCATTCAGAATAAAATATAAGATGGCTAACAAGAAAAGTTTATTACAAATGTCATTCTAATATATTTATGTTTTTATCTAATGGAATAATATAAGAGCGAGATTTGCAGGTTGTCATTAAAGCTAGCATCTGCAGCATGTTTCATCCTGTGAATGCCATGACTGCATCCTTCTCCTTGACACTCCACAAGTCCTAAATGGTTTTTAAGAACTCAGGCAGTTTCTGATAAACAGATTTCCCAGTTGTCACTTTTCCAAATAAATTTGTTTTCAAGATTGAATATATATTTTCCTCTAACAGATAGTAGTTGTTATTACTGTATTTAGTAAGAAGAAAATTCACCTCAACCAACAGTAGAAAAACAGAATAATCCTGGTTTCTATTTTTCTTATTGTAAAGGAGACTTGAAAGTTCATCTGGAATGCAACTCTTCTGCTGTTTAATTGTGTTTCTGATGAAGACCGACTTTGTTTGTTTTATTTCCACTTCAGAAAAAGTGACTTTTAAGGGACTTAGACTATGTTATCTGGAACAGAAAAGTTGTGAGGCAGTTGACTTCAGCTGAATTGGATTCTGGGGTTCTGGCTACATCATTGTAAGTTACAGATCAGTGAGGGTTGTAGAGGAAATCTCGAAATCTATGCAAGAGTGAGGTAAGTTTAAAAGACAATGGTATTTTATTGTATTAGAAATACAGGGTTTTTTTCCTAGAAAACAGTTGATTTTCCTTCTCATGCAAACTTTTGCACGTGGTAGTAACTTACAGATATTTGAAAATCCAAAATATGGTTACCATTTTGTCTTCAACAGCATAAAAATATCCTGGACTGTTACAGCCACCTTCTACTCCTCCCTACCCTCTGCTCCTCTTCTGTTTCAGGGACAACCTAAAGACAGGTAGGTAGATAGATAGGTAAGTAATTATTGTAATGAAAATTCTTGAGAACTACTACACTGTTTGTAGTTGTGCTACAGTGCTGAGAATTTTATGCCAACTCTCCAACAAAGACAATGAACCTAAAACCAAATCTTTGATGTTGAATGTCAGTGGATTTAGATACTGACACTTTCTGCATGTAGCTTCATCACTGTGAATGAGCAGTCATTTTTTCCAAGAAAATCTTAGAAATCTGGTTGCTCCTCAGGAAAAAGCAGTAGGAATTTTCTTGGTTTTAACCAACTTCTTCCTGTTCACTTTGAGGGTGAAGAGAATACAAAAATAAAAGGCAGTGCTAAGAAAGTTTGGATGGAAAAAAAATAACCCTAATATTGGCTGTGAAGTATCTGCCTAGCCAGATCCTTATTACGTATCCAGACTCAAAGCTAATCCATCTATTATTGGGAAGTCCTACAATGCAATAATTTTCAAAAATAGCAAAATGTGATTGAGGGGGGAAAAAAAAAAGGAAAAAAAGGATGACACATTATTCATTGTGACAGCAATTGCAATGCAAAGCAAAGTTCTGACAAAGCATTTCCAGAAGGAAGAGTTTACTGCGTATGACAAATCACATGTTAATGGCTGCTTGAAATATTGGACTGAATTCATGCTATTTGCCTTAGGAACCCAACAGCAGATATTTTCAAGCATCTAGAAAGCAATAAGAAGATGCTAAAAAAATGTTAAGAAAACATTTTAATATTCACAAGAGCTACACATATTGGCTTTCTGACTTCTGGTAGTCTGCATAATGATGGAACTACCTTTCATACCCCAAATTCTTAGTCCATTACTAAAAATAGTTATCTCTTAACATTTTTTTCCCACTCATGGAAACTACGTAGTCTTTCATTTTCTGAAATATTAATTTGATTAATACATTTATCTAATCTATTTTCAAATGCTGGAACAGTTAAAGAGCTGGAGTCAAGATACAACAACTCAGCTGCATGCATCTGTGGAATTTCTAACAAGCGTTGCATTTTACACAAAGGATGAGATTTTTCAAAAATCTCAGTCATTTTAAACACTAGATGATACAGTTGGGACATGTAAAATTATATCAACCCATGATATAATTCAGGTAGATCAGTACTTGACTTTTAGTGCTGTCACTTATGTCTCCAATTGATAGAGGATATAAATGGTGGTTATGATGAAAAATTATATCAATTGAAGGAAAATTGGCATTACAGATCTCATAGACGACATTATTTTTATTCCAATGACTTCAGAAAACAACAAGAAGTGCTGTACAGTCTAAAATGTTCTTCCAGGCTTTTCTTCTTTAGTATGGATATGCTATATAATCGATTTTAACTACTCAATAGATAAAATTTAGTAAGGACAGGTCTTGTAGACTAATTGTGTTTTCAGGAATAGTGAATAGATGAAATGAAAGGATGAAAGGTTAAATAGGTCTTCTCAGTTCTGATAGAGAGATAGTAGTGCCTGTTACGGGTATGTTATACTTAAAGAACTGTTATGACCAAAAAAGAACATCATGTTACATACAAAGCCAAGAATTTGTTTTTATAATAATAATCCTAACAGTTTAATTAATACACAACCAACTGATCAGTCTAGCTGCAGTAATACTAGCTCATAGTCCAAATTCACACTGAAAAGCCTTACTGTTGATGTCATTAAATTCGTTATTCAACACTTAACTCATATCTATTGCTTTTTTTTTTGTGCTATGCTCACTGTTCACATGTCTCTTGGGTCACAAGGTTGATGACACCAATCTTCATCAAGCAGAGAGATGGTGGGAGAAAATGTTGCAGCAGGCCATCAACCCCCTCAGTTATTTCCAGTAAGGCTTCAGTTTAGCTGTGTGTAAAGAATCCATTCTGCATCAATACTGACATTCACCTGGGACTATTTTTACATGTTTTCTTATCAAAGTCTGCTTCTTTCCCTGCTTCCGAACTGAAGTTTCAAAGCCACATCATAGCCTCCAGCTGATTTATTTGCTGTAAGGGGCTATTGCTCCTTAGAAAATGAAACAATAATGTGGTATGTCAGACCTTTACAGTAAAGTCTATTCACAAGGACTAGCTAAAGAAAGCTAGGCATTAATCACTAGACCAAATATTAAAAGCAGCTCAGGCCAAGGCAAGACAAGTCCTGAGACCTACACTATCAAGCCAATACAAAACCTGTGGCTTTTATTGGTCATGGCAAAGATCATACTAAATGGCTTAGAGGTAGGGAAAATATGGCAATAATGGCCAGATGCAGCTCACTGAAAATTCCTTTAGTAGATTATGCAGTTACAGAATTTGACTGCTTGGTCATTACAGTTTGGAAAGAGTAAAATAACTGAACAAGCCTCGGATGCAATGTAAAATGGAAGGATCTGAATAAGAAATTAAAATTCTGAGGTCAGAGGTTTAGGTAAAAATGTATTATGGCAGTTAAAGCACTTTGTAGGTGGAGGATGATGAAGTATTGGAAAATCAACCAACCAACCAAGTAAACAAAAACAAAACAACAGCCCCCAAAACCCCAACAAAAATCTACTTACATTTGCCAACACTTCCAAAAATTACCATGAATTGAATGTCAAAGTTTTGTGTCTTAAGAATATCACGATGAATTTTCCCTGAATATATAGATACTGTCCAAGAGACTTAAATATGGAATTTGCTTTCAAAATTGTCACACCCAAGATCCTAATCCAGGAGATGCATCTTGTGGTGCCCACAAACTGTGAAGTAAATGTCCAACCCTTCGAAAAGGCCCGGTTACATTTTCACCACTAGATGGCTGTGTTGTTTATTACAGTGTATCTCTAGACAATTCTTGGACTTGCTATGATAAAGCAGGAATTTCTATATACACTGGATATGAATTGGGAAGCTAGGATGCTGTTGAATGCTTTTCATGCTTGATATGTCCAATCAAAAAGTAAATTATATGAGAAAAATAATATACTGGTCTCAAACAGCATCATGTGTGAATTCACAGTGCAAAAAAGCATTTTAGTTCTACATACAGACCTAAAGACATTATTGTAACACCCGCTGCATGGAACAACACATATCTCTTCTTACATAACACTATGAATTACCACTCTTAGAACCTGATTTTCTATGGAGATAACATACTCCAGGTGAAGACTAGGGGAAAAAAAAAAAACGGCTGGGGGAGATATTTCAAGAAACACTTGCAACTTGTTGTTCTTCAGCAATTTCAATTGTATGTGCATAAGCCATTCAGGTAAACTCTTCTGTTCTGTAGAGTTTAATGTAGAATGCAAAAAGTTTAGTTGCAGGGAAGCCCCTTTGTATACACTTCACTGAAATTAATTTCAGATACTGTAGTTACAAAACTTCAATGAATCTAAAATCACAGAGTGTGCCACATGAATTTAAAGAGAGAGACAAAACATTCCAGCATTCAGTTCTTTCAGCAAAACAGTCCAGAGAGTGGAGAAGATGCTAAGACAGACCCTACCCAAACTGTTCTTTGACAGAATTGTTACTGACCTGGATGCATTTGATTACTTCATATAACCTTGCACACACACACACACACAAAAGTGATATTTTTATTCTTTAAGTACTAAAAACCCCAAAATATTACAAAGTGTATTTTAGTAAAGCCTAGCCGTGGATGCACCTAACCTCCATTTGGTTTTGACTTTGAAGTACCCCCATCCTGAAAGGTCCGAGTTCTGCTTTTGTCGTAGGCTATCTCAGTTATGATAGCAATGAAGAGCTTTTAATGTTTCATTTATAACAGAGTGCAATCTGGGTTAAGAAAGTAGTAAATCCTTTCATTGAGCTTTCCTGAAAAGCTGAATCCAACAGAACTCTTGATTAACGGTTTGTGCAGAGAAGACATGGACAGTACAATGACTGGAGTAACAGATATGGTATGAATTTTAACAGCATACAGTTAAGTGTGGTATTTAGAAACCCAACAGCAGTGGTGCAGGAACTTCATATGAAGCTAGAAAGACAGAGGAACACTAGTTGAACATAGGCTACCCCCAAACCATTGATGGAGAAACAGCTGTGGAAAAGGTAAGCAATGTATTAAAGTCTGATATTTTGGGTATTCCTATCAGATGGTATTTCTTCATATATAAGGATACTAATGCCATTGTACAAGGTGTTAATGAAATCTCATGTCAAAACCTCTATTTATTTCTAATCTATGTTCCATATGGAAAAATTCAAACTGCCAGAACAATAAGAAAGCCCTTCTTACTAATGAGCATTGATTTTTAGTTTTTGAAACACAGTCGCCTTTTTTTTTTTTCCATAAAAAGCTCAATCAAGTGGTTCATAGGATAATTATCAACCACAGCCATAGTCAGGACATCTTCAAGGATCAGACCTCTCTACCAGTTCTTAAAGCAGTATGCAAGGGAGCAGCAGGAGCCAGCTGCTCTCTGGAGGATGGCAAGCCAGTAGCAGAGGGTGAATGCCAGGCTACAACATCACCAGCAAGTTCTTCAGTCCCATAGTTCCTAAACAAGGAGAGAGGAACCAGCAGTAACAAGCAGCTGTCCATAGATCACCTATGGCAAGCCTGCTATGACAAACCAAGTCCAGCATCAATCTAGAAAAATCAGAATCAGCAAAGGACAAGGCAACAGCACTCATGCAAGGATCTGAGCTTAAGTGCTGCTCCCAGGCTGAGAGAGGGCCCTAAAGAGGCTTGTCACAGGTGTTTCTCATCACTTAGTTGATGTCACAGCAGTCTGACCCACGGTTACACAGCTGTGCCATAGCAGTGATGTCCTTGAGCACAGGCAGCCCTTGGGGGCAGAGGGAAGGGTTGCAGAGACTGTTGGTGCCCTCAGGGCCCTGACATGCTGCAGCAGTCCAGGAAGCACTATGTCACCAACCACATGTCTTTTTCATGTCTCCTCTATTTCAATTGCTAGTTCTAGCTTCTACAAGGTGAGAAGGCTGCAGCTGGAAGGCTTTACTGACAGACTTTGGGCAACAAAAACATCAACAGAGTCAAGAGCTGCAGTATTATTGCTCAAGACAAGCCCTACAACCACTCTGTTACACAGCCACGTCGCAAAGGGTCATCCTTTTTTGAAAGGCAGGAGGATCTATACCCCCTACACAGATCATTTTGTGGCACTCCATAGAGGACCCGTATCTGCCCTCAACTTGTTCCAGTGGCCCTCATTCAGGGCAGTCTGTCCTCTGCAAGAAGATCCCAGGACTATTAGTATCTAAATGTGAAGAATCTTTTTCACTTTCCATTTGATGACTGAGTCTCAGGTCTGTCTGTGAGGGCAGGCCTCACCCCAGGGGTCTTCTAGGTGCCTGATACTTCAGCAACCATGCTATACCTAGACTAGAAAGCCAGTTTCAGCAGTAAGTACACTGTTGTGGCACTACTTACACAGTATTCTCCCACTGTGAGTCCAAACTCTCATTTAAGAATACAGAATCATAGAATCATTTAGATTGGAAAAGACCTTTAAAAGTCTCATTGTAAATATGCTCACCAAGGTGTAAGCATTCATGAGATCTTTGCTTCCTAGGAAGCAGTACTACATAATTTTGCTCTCTCATTGCTTTATTCATTGTATGTTAAGAAGGAAGAGAAAGCAGAGGCAAATGGAAGAGATCCTGTTGATGGGTGGCACCTCACCCACAGATAGCATTTTGCCCGAGACTGTGACGAAAGCTGCTGCCAAATTCAGAGACACTGGCATCTCATGCTGAGTAACCCTGTGGATCCCACTGAGATCTTGTGGAGTTCCAGGATAAAGGTGTTTGCCTCAAAATGGCACACAATGCTTCTGTTCAGCAAAAAAACTGATATGGCATACAGCCACATCCTGCTACAAGTCAGGTACTAGCATTAGAGAATATTATGGAGAAAAACAAATAAATCTTTCAGGTTTTATAAAACAAAGGAACACAGTGAGCACATTGCCATTATTTTGTCTGAGGCTTCCAATAAGCCGTTTAAGGGGTTTTTTTCCTGATCATACTGATTTTTAACTGGAGTTTGACAGTATGAGTGTAACAAATTGAAGAAGGCTCATTTTTTCCTGCTTGCAGGTCATTGTTTGCATGTTTTTCCAGAGGTAAGAGACAAGCCACAACAGTTACTTTGTTCAGCAGAAGAGCAATTCTTAGCAACTCTGGCACTTGCTAATAATCTGCAAGCATGAAAACCAAGTGGCTGCTATTGCAGTGAAATAGTGCAGAACTCTCAGCTTTCTGACCCTGTCACTTACTTCCATTGCTTAAAAATGGAAAACACAGTGAACTAGCTTCCTGGCATGTGGTTATTTATTTCTCCCAGTACTTTTTCATTCATTTTTTTATGGGTCAGATATGGTCAGGATTTGCTTGACCTGCCTTGAGATCAGACCCAGTATGTATGTCTTATGAACAGGATAAAACATTTGCTTAGTTTGTGCTCATAGTAGCAACATATGAATTATATTGGGTTGATGACATTATAACATAAGTCATTAGATTTAGTGAATATCTGCCCACAACATCCAGTACAGACAAGTTTAAAAGCAACTCCCAGAAGCCCAGAAATTTCCACATAACTTATCTATGTTGGGATTTGTAAAATAAGAAAGCTCATCCCACTTGATGGTTCCTATGAATATTTTTCCTGAGATACCAGCTCTCCCCATGCTGTGCCAGAGGAACCAGGGTTTTCACCTCTGAGTTGCCACTCACACCTCCAAAGTTCAGTGCAAGTTCTGTTTCAGTCCAGCCCTCTGTCATCTTTGTTTCTTTATAGAAATGCTCAAACTCTATGAAGCATGTGTAAATATCGAGATGACTTTACTGAGTTTTGTATTTCCTTCTCAGGCCTGTTCACAGCCTGAATTTGGCAGTGGAGCGTGTTGAGATTGTCCTCCTGTTGTAGTTACCAGACACATGAAGGAAATGAAAAGTCTATCCTGGTTTTAGTGTACTTGAAAAACAGGCTCAATAGATCACTCTCCACCTCTTTTCTATGATTCAAAACTCTCAAAGCTCTTTACAAATATAACACTATATGCCTACATTCTCCTATCAACTTGTTCTTCTGAACACCAGTAACAAAAGAAGTTTCTGTTCTTCCCAAAAGCAGCCAACAGCATATTAGGTTGGGTTTCCTCTTCAACTACCTTTTTACAATATTTTTCAAACACCCAAAAGGAAAACAGACTATATTTTGTCAAATCAATCTATCAAATACTTTGCTTAAGTATTTTATATACAATGCCAAAGCCATTCCTGTGACTATTTCTGACAAAAAATTCCTGATAGAAAGACCTTTATTGAACTGAAAATTACCAGCATACAACTTTGAACTAAATGGCTTTCTTAAAGTTTAAGGAACAAGGAAAAGTGTATTATTTCAGCCCAGACAAAGAAGTATTACTTAATTGTTAAAAAATAGTAAATAACTATTCTTGATGTAGTCGTTGATGATGAAGAGATGAAGGATAAACTGTTTACACAATGAAGTAAAATGCTGGTATTGGGAAAAGGGAAACCTCTACGGGGCACTGCAATACATTTGTTAAAATTATAAAGCATTTTATTGCAATTATCTAGTCATCTGTGATATGCCTAGCACTGTTTATATTTGAAAAAGCCAGAAGAATTACTATATTGATTCTCAGAAATCTTCTCAGTTGATGCAATCTAACTACAAAGCGTCATATTAGAGCATTTAAGATCAATAATACCTGATACCATTTTGAATTAGAAAGGAAAGTGTCAACAGAAAACCATATAATGAATTTTATCTTTTTAGCTTCGTCCTATAGTTTGGGCACTCTAAATTAACACTGTGGGTGTAGCTAAAATTTAAAAATATTTTACTTTAATTAACATTAATACTTTTCTAGTTTACTTCTGTTGTTAAGAAACTTCTGGTGACCACAACCAATCGCAACATTTAGTATCATCCTCCCTATTCACTATCTGGTGCTAGAATATATTGATGCAAATATACTCTGTTATTCAATAGCTAATGAATGGGAGAGTCATATTTTAGGTAAAATATAACTGAACTCTGTGATGTCCTGACTTCAGATACTAAAAAGACGTTTTATTCTGATGAAATGAAACACTTTTAATTAAATGAAAGATTTCACAGTTGTTCTGGTCAATGTGAAAAGCAATACTGTAAAATTGTGCTTATCTTACAAGCTAACTGGCTCTTGGGTACAAATAGTAACACAAACAGTAACAGAAATCTGAGAGTTACCATTAAAAAAAATGATTGTCTTGAATAACATGAGGTGACTGGTGATACAGCATTATCTGAACTATCTGAACACTAGAGTTGTTGAATTTCAACCATGCAGTTCACTTCTATAAACTAGTAATTGGAAAAATATCAGTGTAAATGATAAAAGATAAATAATAAGAAATTATTATATTAATGAGAAAGTAAAGCAACCTTAAAGACTTCTAACTCCTCTGGGAAAATTTCTTCAGCCCAAGGCAGCAATGTTGTGGCACTGAGTTCTGTTAGACCCCATGTTTTGGAGGGTTGTGTGAGACGTTTAGTTTGAATTCTGGAACTGACATTTGTCTTCACCACTTACTGAGCCCCAAAATACAGAAGTTTCCTGTGCTGAACTGTAGTATTCCACCTGATTGCACCCAGCTACAGTCAAACTGCACCAAACAACATACTTTATCTCCCTGCAATTGTCTGCTTTGCCAGCATGTGAAATAGGAGGTAAATATGGGATGAAAGTACTATAGTACTTATTGCTTCTGTTCCCTGCTACAGAGATCTTGACTGATTTGGTGATGCTTCTCTTTCATGGCTTTCTTCCTTAGTACACATGAAGTACTGCTACTAGGGCATATAAAAGACTCTACAAGATATCCATTCTCCTCCAGAGTAAACAAAGAGAAGCAAAACCAAAATGAAGCCAACACCTCCTTTTATTGAACTGAATGAAAGATGTCTTAGCTGGGTTAAAAAAAACAAACAGTGAAAAGCAGGAAAATATCGCCTATTCCAAGACTGAGATTAGCCAAGTTACATGCAGCTTAATAAAGCAAGCAAAGCAAAAGCAGTATTTTGTTGAAATGTAATAGGATTTGAGAAAAAATGGTAAGTGGTTTCAGCCAAAATTATTTTGGGCATCAGATACAACCAGAAAGGTCATGCTGAGCTAGTGGGAAAGAGTTTCACTTGCTACCACAGCAGTGCTGAATGTTGTAGTTAAGCTTACACGAAAAGAAGGACAACATAGCAGGAATCCCACCTCAAAATTTCACTTAACTGGAAAGAAAAGAAGCCAGAAGTCATCAAAAGTGCAGAAGATTATACAGAAGTCTGAAAGTCCAGCCTGAACGGTGTAAATTATGTAGTTCAAAGTATTGAATTAAAGTTTCTATCTGGAAAGAGAATGCAAGTACACTTTACAAGTGTATCTTGTTATTTAATCTTTAGAGCAATCATAGACAAAATGGTTATTTATTCACAATTTTAATTAAGACACTTCAAAACTAATTTTGCAGTAACTTGGAGACCTACCTCCTCTTCCCTTCTCATTCATGCTACAATTTTTCCTTATGCAATCTTCAATATAAATATGCTGTTGCTTCTACTTCCTCACAGTGTATGGCTGCATCATTAATGGTGATTTAGCATAGGTCTACTGAGATGAAAAAAACAATGCTGATTATTCTTTTTTGTTTTATAATTATGTTTACAGCTTACCTCTTAAAGGGAGTGTTCACATAAATAATTTGTATTACACACCTTGCACAGGAAGGTGGGGAGGGGGGGAGGGTGTGAATCTTTATTTTAACCTTGTGACATCATTTCACAGCACCAAAAGAATATTTTTCATTATTATAATATAAAGAACCCTGTGACTGATATTGTTTCTGAGTGAAAACATGCAGACGGCCCACTGGGGGAAGGGAATCTTCTTGTGGAAGACTCTAGGGAGTTGATGGGGGCTGCTGAATTGTTACTTGTTTTTTTCTTGAAATACATAAATGGAAAGCACTGAAAAATATTGCCAGGCAAATACATTATTTTTGCCATAGGTTTAATAACCATTTAATCAAAAGGAAAGCAAGTACCTAAGTTTTCATTACTAAAGAAAAAGATGAAAGGTATTACAAAATGACAGAACTATTGTGTATCCTTGTGGAAAGATAAAGGACACTACCTCAGGAAGATTAAAAATAAGAACATTAACATCATGACTAATAACAAGAAGCTATTTTTTCATCTATTAGATTAAAATAAGAACAATTTTAATATTCATAAGCTAGAAGAAGCAATTTTTCTGCATTACTTCTAAATAGAAAAAGGCAATTTCAGTATTTTTCAGTCTTTTAATAGTAACTAAATTTGTCATCCTATGAGAAAGACAGCTCACTGAAGACAGTTAAGTAATTTTTAAAGCAGTGGCACACCAAAAGGGCATTTAACCCATTAAAAGGTGGCAGACAGGAGAGATTCAAGTGAAATATGTTTTCAACTCATAGCCATGAATTTTTATAAAACTGATGTAAATAGATTTTTTTTTCTGAACACACAGCCTTGTTAGTATTTTCTCTGAAGATTTCTTTCCATGCTACTATTAAAAAACAATCAAACAAAACAACAACAAAACCCACAAAACACGACACAAAAGCCTTCAAACAATCTGTAAGTTGATTTCAAGTGCCTTTGTCAAGGCATATAAACATCTCTGCCTTGCAGGTATAAGACACCTGTTTAACTCTTCAATTACAGACCCATCAATCATAAACCCTTCCCCAATATGAGAATGAAATAGCTCACCGCATTGTCTTTGTTGCCTTTACTGTGTTTTGTGTAATGTGATGCTCTTTGATTATGAAAGAAGTTCTAGCACCAGTATAATGAGTATTTTGCCCATTTCTCCCAAATTTCATTCTTATTCTGATCCCATGAAGTACTGTAAATGTTGATTTTTTTTCTTTTTTTCATTCCAGTATTATATAAAATGGAGTGCTTATGGGTAAATGTCAGTCTAATATTCTCTGACTAGGTTCTTTTAGATATTCCACATATGGAGGGCTTAAAGTTTAATATTTGATATAATTGCTGATGTATGGTATTTTGATTTAGTAGAGTGATACGACATACTGAAATCACAACACAAGCACAATACAGCTATTGCAGTATGCAGTTGAATCACCGGACAAACATGATTCCCATCACCAGTCTCTATATGCTCACCTTTGTGATGCTGATGTCCAGTCACTGGGAAGGAATACAACAGTTGAAGCCAGGTCAAGCCCACTGCTCTCTTCAAAGCTTGTTTCATTATCTGGAGAGTTGTTAAACTTAGCACTGTTGTGTTGAGTCTCATACACCCTTTCTGCCTCCATGCCACTCTGGCTAGCTAAGAAAGACATTACTCTCCACTAGTTATCTCAGAGAAAGTTGTTTATACAACCTGATGACCCACTGGTATAGCTGTGTATGTAAAACTGTTACGCTCCAGTTCTCCTAAAAGTTCAGCCTTCCTTACAACAATTGGTGGTCATTCTTTACATTCTTCCTTGAGCTCATTATTTTTGCCCTTCTCTGACTCTTCCTCCACTGGCGGGGGGTAGGGGGGGCAGTCACAGTGAAACACTGTCAGTGTGGTAGAAATGCAAAGGTTCTTGACTGCTGCACCCCATCTCACATCTCTCTAATTACACAGCCATGCTCTGAATTACTTTTTCCTTTCTCTCACCTAGTAAGTTCTGTGTTGCCTTTTGCTTAATTTAGCAGAAATTGGGATTTTTGAGATGCAGTTAAGACTATGCATTTTTAAATCTTCAATTCCACCACCGAATCATATTATGGTCATATTAGGTCCCAAATGCCCAGAACAGCTTCACTTGAAGAGTTATGACCAAGGATATGCTTAAGTGGCTGTGTTCAAATTTGGACATACTCTGTCTCTGGACATTAAGAGAGTTTATCTACAATGATGTTCTCAAGTACCTATTTGCTCTGGTATAGCTATTCTTCAGGTATTTAGAAAGGAGCACTTACTTTTCCATATTGCATCCTCTGCAAGTTCTATGTTCATCTTGAACCTCCTGGAAGCCAAGAAACGTATTCCAGATTTCAAAATGATAATATGCTTAGTTTAAAGTGAAATATTCAGAGCTAAGGATTTCAAGTGACAAAATATATCGCTCTCTGAGTTTTGCTAGGCCGTATTTCAGCTCAACCTTAAAACAAAGGGTTTTAATTTACAAATGTACATTTAAATACCTGCTGTGCAAACTTAGTAAGAAACTTAAACAACTGAAACAAATTAAGTTTGTTATTGTCTCCATTCCTAAGTCATAATCATAGAATCACACGAAAATTCAGGTTAAAAGGGACCTTGGCAGATCTGTAGTTCAACACCTTGCTCAAAGCCAGTTCAGCTAAAGGGCAACTGGGCATAATCCAGCCAGGTGTTGAAAAACTCCAAGGATGGAGAGAGCAGAGTAAACTGCTCCCATGCTTGGCTGTCCTCACAGCTTTTCCTTCAATCCAGTCTGAAATTCTTGATTCAATCTATGCTGCTGTATCTTGTATTCCTGCTATGCACAGCTGTGAAGAATCTAGCTCCATCTTTTTTATGTCCTTTACAAGTACTAGTAAGCTGCTATTAGGCCTCCCTGAAGATGTCTCCTTTCCAAGCTAAAAAACTTCCCTTTACCTCAGCTCTCCACATAAGGAAATAGAATGGAAATTGGGGTTGCAGCTCTTCCCCTCATTCAGATTAACACTTTCAGTCAGGATACCTGTATTCAAGAAAACTGAAGTTCATCTGTAACAGCTATGAAAATAATTATGGTGATCAAATATTTGTCTAGCTTCAAAAAACGTTTTGACAATTGTTTAAAATACACAGTCCAGAAAATACTATCAAAAAAGCAGGAGAATGATTGAAGGCAAAGAATTACACCACAACAAATAGCATAGTTATGGAAAAAATATGCTGGAAAACTTTGCTGTTTTAACAAAGAACTTAATAAATTTTTCAGTTTTTCATAAATAAATGTGGGAAATGAGTTTGTGATAACAGTCACAGAAAATCTGGTATTTTAAAAGAAAGAGTTATTCTTTGAATGTTCATTATTCCTGTTTTAAGCATTTTTCTGGTTACTTGTGCAAGCAGGGAAGGTTTTGGTGTCGTTTTTCTTTTCTCTCTTCATCCATGATAATCTTTATCGTGGGTTTATTTCCTGCAGTGAAGCTCTGAAATTGGCCACAACCTGATAGAAACAAGGTCACACTGCTACCAGTTGATACAAGACGCTTGAGTACTCAGAGCTAATTTAGAGTCAGAAGTGCCTTAGGGTTAGGTATTGCTGCTAAGTTGCTTTCTTGAGCTTATTTTTAGGAGTCTTCTGTGTCAATGGTAAACGTTAGGTATCTCAGAATTACAGCTCAGAGAGGCAGAGGATGAAAAAAGTCTAGTTGCAGCTAATGGAACTTACACAGCAGGTAGGACTCCTGTATGACTTCAGTTTGCTACTGAGAACAGCTGGAAGGTGCCTCCTGTGGTTTTGGATCTGAGTTCAGAAATCTGAAAATAGCCATCTATGGTGCTTGAAGATGTGTCTTTTCATTTAAAAATGGAGAGGCAGGAAGATTGGATGATGGCTTCCTTCTTTTAAGACCTTATCCAGTGGTGAGAGCACTTGTCCAGGATACACCATAGCCTGGTTCAATTCTACACATTTACACAGCAAAGTTAGACAAAAATGGAATCTATTGACCTATAGAATATTTTGCAAAGCTTATTCCTCTGTATAGGTTTCCCCTAAGGTTGTTTGAAAGAATGATTGGCAAAATAAGGAGAATAAAAGTTACTGCAATTTAGAATTTTTATAATATTCACTGTAGTAACTACCTGATTCATTTTTCTAGAAGCTCTTGAGATGCATTAGAGGTGCTGACTTCAAAATGCCCCATGAAAAGGGTCAAAAATTAGTACATATGACTGGTAATGGGTTTGGGTTTTTTGTTTAATTATTTGAGACCTACAAATTTCTTTATGATACATCCTGCTAAGCATCCTATTACTGATCTTTCACTAGGTAAAACCAAACGCCCTAATTAAGAAAGACCACGCTCTTTCAGTTGAAATCAAACTCTTCCAGTTGAAATCAAACTGAGTACCTTGTGTTAAGTAGGGAAAATGATGTAATATCTATGTTCTTTTCTTAATTCAACATTTGTAATTTGCAAATCTGGCATTCTGTAATCCATATTTGGGAATATTTCATTCCTAACCAGAATGCAGACACTAGCTGGGTGTAACAAAAAAGCTGTTCAATTGCACAAAGAAATCATAGAATCATAGAGTAGTTAGCATTGGAAAGGACCTTAAGAACATCTCATTCCAACCCTCCTGCCATCACCACCCTCACAGTAAAGAACTTTTTCCTTATACTCAACCTGAACTTCCCCTGCCTAAGTTTGAATCCATTACCTCTTGTCCTATCATTACAATTGCTGATGAAGAGTCCCTCTCCAGCATCCTTGTAGGCCCCCTTCAGATACTGGAAGGCTGCTCCGATAACATATTCAAGCTCAAAGTGCTTATACAAGATATATTTCCCATGTATATGCAAAGACATCTTATTTTTGTACTTATGAACTCTTTGGCAGCCACAAACATAATTTGTTTATGGAAAATATAATTAGATGCACTGATGGGGTTGTTCTGAGCTCAGTTTACCTATTTATGCAGTTGCTTAACTAGCAATCTCTCACAATTTAATATTATAAACCAAGCAGACAAAAAGTATATAAATGAAGGCAGATGACAATGCTCTGGATTGCAAGATCATATTTTGAAATAAAAATCTCTACTAGTTTATTAAAGAGAAATAAAAAAACAAAAACAAAAACAAACCCTCTTGGTTTTAATCCCTTATATGTATTGATTGATGTACATATAGTGCGGCAAATAACTAGCTGTTTATCAGTATGGAATTTATCAGTATTTTAAAAGATACTTTCAGGCACAGAATATTAAGGATGTCTACTGCCAAACTAAAGTGAAAAGTATCATTTTTTACTTTGGCACTTTTTTTCCTTTGGTGACTTTAAAAATAGCCTGTCAGAGCTTTTACTCCTTGTCTCATAAATAATATTATTTTTTTATACCTCAGCAAAAGCAGCTCTATCCTCACAATGCCTGGTGAACAGCACCCTATCTTATCCTCACATGTGCTCCTTGCATTTGTCAGGGTACAGGAACATAGTGGAAACTTTCAGCAGTTATAACAGAACTTGATAATCATGTACATTTGGCTTCCTGTGTTACATTTCCATCACCACTACTTTCCTCTAATGTATTTCCATAAGAAAATCCTAAATGTTGAAAGTTTTTAAGAGCTTGTACAATAAGATTTGTTCACCACAAATTAAGAGAAAGCATCCATTGCCTCAGCTTCCAACAGCAATTAGCAAAGGCAGGATTTAAAACCAACTGTTGCTACATCTGGGTTTGTATTAAGGTAAATTTGAAACAGTGAAGTCAGTGTTTGATTTTTCATTTATTCAATGGGAATTGAATAAAAACAACTCCTGGACACCAGAAACCAGTTTCAGTTCCACAATGGGAAAGAAACAAACTGTGGTCTTTAAGCTATTTCACTGGACTAGTTAAACAAAATACAGGGAACTGGCAGTAGTCTTTTATCAAGCTTCTTTAGCTAGTCAGAGATATTCTTAGGGTGGAAGTAGACAAATTGATTAAAAACAAGAATGCTAAACTGACTGGAACAACCTTATACTATACAAATTAGTGTGCTATTATTGACATAGTTACATCTGTTAATTTTACTAGTAGAGATTTTGGTCTCCTATTTCATATAATGAGCAACATCGTTTATCCAAGCTTTAAAGCTTCTCTGATTGCCAAACATTGCTAATAAAAGGAGTAAGAAGCTACAAAACTGCCCACTGACTTGGACTTTGACAGAGATTGTAAGAGATCATGCACTACGCAGGACAGCTTTCACCATCCTCTTGGGATTTGGTTCTTTCCTTTAATATTAATGGGTATGCAAGGATAGGATAAAGTAAGTGTACAATCCACGTACACTGAGAGATTGGACAGGCAGCTGTTTAGCTGTGCTACTGGAATGCATGCTTCCTGGCTTATGCTTATATGCTTGCATAGCCTCTATAATAGAGGGTTTTGGTTCCAGAGGCTAGGCATAAGAACAGACATCTGTCTCATTACTCTATGCCTAACTGATAATTAGATGAGCTTTTCTTTGTAGCAGTCAAAGGAAACTTTTCCAGTTATTTAACCTCATCTAAAAATATTTCTTCCCACACTCTATATTATTTAATATATATAAAAATATCTATTTTTATACACATCTATATAAAATAAGAGGCAGATAAACTTCCTTCTACCTTGCTTTCAAATTAAGTCTGTGTTACATGCCACGTCAGTGCGGCTACATTGGCGCATTCACCAAGTCAATACTGTTTAAAATTTATGGGGTTTATTCTCCTTTAGTCAAGCATTTTCTACATATACAGAACATTCACATGGTATAAGTCACAGAACAAAAATGCATGAGACAGACTACTGCAAATAAGTGAATAACAGTTTACATGATTCTTTTTTGCTCACAATGGAGGAAAGTTGTTAAAAAGGAAAACAGATTCAGTAGCTAGAAATGTAAGCAGACTTTTATCTTATTTAAATTTACCTACCAGGAGGATTACTCAAGCTAAAGAGAGATCTACTGTATCACACAGGGCAGGATGCTAAATGCACACAAGATTACAATGCTAGAAAATTCCAGATTTTTAAGCATTTTTACACAATCTAAATTGCAGTAAAATTTTGATTAAAAAAAGATATTATTTTTCTGATTGCCTTCAGTAAATGGAGGTCAGTTTAAGAGCTTATAAGCATTCTTTAGCAAAAAACAATAAAAACAAAAATACTCCCAAACTTGTAAATCATTGCTTTAAGTTTGGATAGTTGTTTACTGCTGGCTTCCTGATCCTACTGACCTTATTCTACTTTTGGGAATCTTATTTTTCCCATTTACATTTTTAACCATCGTTAATATTAGAATTGTAAGTAAACAAACTATAAAAAATACAAAGTTTTTGTTGTTTGTTGTTTTTTGCACTAATCCAACTGGATACATGTAATAGAAAACCTGTTGAGCAAACCAAATTGTTCAAGAAACATTAATCAGTGGTACAGTGAGTAACCAAAAATCTGACCTATTGATTGTAGACTCACTTCTTTGCATTTTGTTTGGTTTAAAATAAGTATTTCCTTGATGATATAGGTGAAGCTTTGTGATGCCAGGTTTTTAGAACACGGTTTAATCTGAAAGGATTAGTGCAGTATGAGGACAGTAGATAGTAGGATAAGTAGAACTGAAATTCCCTGCTGATGAAACCCTGTGACAGCTGAAAAACATAACACGTATTCTTTTCTTTTTTTTTTTTTTTCTAAAAAAAGGTTAAGCTTCTGCAAGCAGCTCTCTCAACTAAGATTCGCCATAAAAATAAACTCCTCAAATTGCGGTGATCAGAAAACACTGCAAACGTAATTCCTCCTTATTTTCTCTCCTTGTATGTTCCACAACTTGAGAATAGAAATTTGATACCAAAAGTTTCTTTCCAATGAAAAGCAATCCTACAGCCACAGTGGGAATAAATAATACAATTTCTATGTTTTACCTTTCATGTGAAACTTTCGCTTCAAGGCACAAAAAGATTAAACAGTGGACTGGACAGAACAGGACAGAACATTTCAGTCTAAGGAGTCAAAGTTTGTTCAACAGCTCTTATTTTGTGTCTGAAGCAAACTTATCCAAAATTTGAATCATATTTAAATCTTCCATTTTCAAATGTGAAGTATCATATTAAATTCCCTGAAGCTTTTTGATTTTTTCCTAATTGCTTTAAAATAATGTATGATATTTATCATCAATTTCAATATTTAGTAAATTCAATCTAACAACACAATCTCAGATGATAATTAATAAGGAGTGCCATTATCAAATAGCTATTTAGTAACTTTTATGTGGACGTTGATTCAGATTGTGTTCAGGTCAAAGAAATAACAGGTATAGAAGAATCTAATAATTTAAAACAAAAATAGTTTAAATTTGAAGAATGGTGTAATTTGAGTGCAATGTATTGTGAAACTATTAATTCAGCAAATATTTAACACAGATCCTTATGCTTCTCCAACCCAAATTACTGTGTTGCCTCTACCAACTTCAGTGATTTCACAATTTAACTTATTGAGCCGTCCATCAAGGATAAAGAGAGATTCCTTGGAAGGGGTCATGAGATACTGACCAAAAATGCCACTGTCTTTTATAAGACGGTTCTTACTGTTCCAAGGCCATTCGTCTGCTTTGACAGGCTCCTTCAGACTCTTCACCATCTTAACGTTGCCAGAGGAGAGCTCCATGAAAAGAACATCAGTTTGTGTGCTGGAGCTACAGTAGACATTGTACTGATGAGCTTCAGTGAATGATGGCTGAAAAGCTACATCAGATATGTGCAAATTAGTGTGAATGTCAAATGCATCCTGTATTTCTCCTCTCATTGTTATGGACTGGATCCTCATGAGACCCTTTGCATCATCAATGCTGATAAGGTAGCGTCCATCTGGAGAAATATGTGGTGTGCCTGTTACGTCACCATTGTATCCAATCACTGCATCAGTAACACTATCCACTATAAGCTGCGGTAGGACAGCCCCAGTGGTATCAGGCTTGCAGCAGATAAAAAAATATCCTCCAAGATGTGTATAAGCCAGTGACTGAGGAATGCAATTATAATCCTTCAAACTAATTGTCTTGACATATGACATAGTTTCTAGATCAATTTTCTGGAGTGTAGGCTCATCCTTATGAAGAATAAATCCAAACCTGGAAGGAAAAACACAAAATCAAAGAAAGGCAAAGCTGATGTGTTCATTAGGGACAAATGGGTAAAGCCATTATAAGCAAAGTAGATGAGTTAGTATGTGCAGAAGTGTATTGCTATATATCTCAGCTTCAAATGTTTCAGCTATTAAGCAGTTTAAAGTATTTAATTCTTAGTGTTCTTGTAACTGACATTCAGACTGGATCAAAGGAAATGTCTAAAAACTGATTAATAGAAAAACTATTTTTTTCCGACTGATACAGGGGGAAAAGTAAGCATTACTCTGAGCATATCTATTCAGTCATAACTTTTGCAAAAGCCAGGAAGGGAAAAAAAAGATTATATATCAATAGATTGTACATCTCACATGTTTTAATTCACTTCACATAGTTCTTCAACTTTCTCGGAACATCAGCTTAACCTAGCACTCATTGCTATTCAGATAATTACCTGAATCTTCCTCATTTTAATTCAGGAGAAATGAATATCATAAAAGGATTTAGGTTTATGCCTCCCAACTACCTAAGCCCTTATTTCTTACAATTTAAATGACCCTTTATGCTTTTCCATATATCAAGGAATTTTCACTGAACATGAATAATATGGTTAAACTTTAAAATTCTAGAGTTGAACATTTATAACATTTTAAACATAAACTATATTATTATTCTCTAATGTTAACATATAAGTTCTGACTGCAAAATCATTTGACTGTATATATGCAAATACAACCACCCTAAATATTATGGATTCGTGCAAGTAAACTAGTTTTGCTTATCTAAGTAGCTTTCACAGCACTTTTCCTAGACTGATGTTTTCCTCTGGCACACTTAACACTTTCCCCTGAATATTTGATCCTAAGAATGAAGGTGTATGCTGACATATAATCTAGCTGACAGCTAGAATGTTCCATCAATTGAATTGACAATAGCACAGAATTTTTACACTATACTTTGCAACCCCGATATATTTAGTAATCAGTGAACCACCAAAGAGACAGGCTAAAAGGTTGAAGGACATTGCTCAGTCAGTTCCTCCGACATAAGACAGCGTGAATTGTATTTGCATTTCCGACTGAACTAAGACCATTTTTAATTTTAGCCCCACATTCAAAGTTCTTGCATACAGCTTCAGTATCATAGGATCACAGAACTACAGAATTATTTTGATTGGAAGTGACCTCTGGATTTCATTTGGTCCAACTCCCACCCAGAGAAGGGCCAGTAGGAATCAGACTGCCTGCAATTATAAATTGAGCTAATTATGTGATCATTTTTGTCTTCGATTATTCAGCCAGTATGATTCTTTATACATATATACATGCAATCTGAATTGTCTTGGTTAGGAAAAGGGTGAGCGAGCCTTTACGAAGTTTATGTCAACATAACTTGGCAATTACTGTTACTTTCTGTTCACAAGGCCTGTTGTCATAAAGGAAGGCTAGGATCATCAGATGAGATCTGATTTTTAGCTGTTTTGGCCATCTAATATCCTTTTCCTAATCTTTTCAGGCAGGCAAAAAGTTGTTGATTCCTGATTCCATTATTACATAGTAGGTAATTTTTGGTCATGAGAAACAAACTTGTACTTTATTATGTACAGAATCATTCTGTAATAGAAGAAGCTAAACAGCAAGCAACATTCTGAAATTTCAAATGTTTATGATATACTTCACTGTTAAATAATCAATGTTACACATATGAGCAGTGATTACAAAAAGACAATATAATTAGCTTATTGATTGTCTTTAACATAACAGCGTCCAGTATAAAGCAACAATCAGGAAACTGTCCAAGAGCATTCACAACATTCTGGACAATGACTTACACATATCTGCTACTTAATCCTGCAAAAAACAATAACCAAAAAAAACCCAGTGCATTTTGAAAGGACTTTTTTCTGGATGAGAACTGACTGAAAGCTAGACATTGTTATCACTGTTGATTTCATTAATATCAAATGCAAAACAAAACTGAAATATCTAGGTTGCTAGATCAGGTATTAAAAAATCAGAAAATGCAAAAGCAACAAAAAAATACAGAATGTTACAGTCAATATTATAGACGATATAAATTCAGCCAAACTTTCTGTCCTGTCAGGTTTATTGTGTATAACTGAACTTGAGCCCTATTTCTAACACAATATGGTTCATCTGAATACATGCAGGCTGCTGTTTCTTCAGCCCTGCTTTATTCCAGTCTTAACGGAATCCATTTGCCACATCTGAGAGGCAGAGGTTGTAATGTGGGGAGGGTAGAGATCGGTGTTTGATGTAGATTGCTGTTAGTTTGGTTTGGTATGGATTGTGTTGCAATATAGATTGGTGGCTGAATGGAGGATAATTGTGCTCCTGCAGAGGGAAAGCGTGGAGTGAACTTAACAGGCATTTATCTTATGGCTTAGCATGTACAAGTAGCAGGTTAAAAAACATGAAGGAGGAACATGGAGAAAAGTGGACATACTGCTGTGAAAGAGGATGGCTGCAACATGCAGGACAGATTAGGGCATTCTTTGAGTGAGACACTGGATACATTGGAGAATCTGCAATTACTGTGGAACAGTGTAGCACAGGGGACAAAAATTACACTGGTTAATTACTCCGAGAACTGTAAAATTTGCTTAAAAGTGAGTTAACCCATATAATTGTAAGAAGACAAAATCAGTAACACAAATTCACGAATATTACAAATATAATAAAATTACCTGACTTCTGCAGTAAATAAATAAAAAATATTATTTTTGAATAAAAATCTATTTTTCACTTAGGTCTGCTCTTATTCAATAAATTTTTAACATTTCTGTTCTTAGGAGAAATGCACTTAAATTACATTTAAGTTTATGAATATCTGTTTAAAGATAAACATACTATTAGTGATGTCATTTGTGTAAATTCAAAAATTAATATGATGCTCATGAACCTTTCTCAATTCTCATTATTTTAATGAGTGAAAGGTATGTGAAAGGAAGGGAAAAACTAACTTTAGGTCAATGTGATGGCAGGAACTGAATACATTAAATACTTTAATATCAAGTATTACAGTATTATTTCAAACATTTTAATGTAAGTACACACTGAAAATATTTTTTGCCTTAATTACTTCTGATCTCAATTTCAATAGTGAACAGAAATAAGAGAGTTTTTTTCCTTGAGTCTGGTAAGCTAACTTTGGGTTTGAAAACATCATTTTTCTCTTCCAGTAATGGGGAGAATTAGGGAATCTTTACTTTAAAGAAAAAGAAAAAGCTCTCACAAAGGTGTTTGTAACCTATGTAGGTACCTAAAACACATATCTAAGTCACATTTTCAGACATATACAAACATACATAAAAGTAATTATGTTTTTGAAAATCCCAGGAGACATCATCTAAAATCATGATTAAATACTTTCATAATTGTTTTCATATATCATGTATCAAACTGACTAACAGAGAGAAATCTTTGTGCTGCCCGCATATCTATTTGTTTAAAAGATTATTCCAGCTGATGAAAATGACCCTTTCTTTCGGAAGTAAAATAAAAATGCAAAACAAGATTAGAATCAATTATCTAAATCAGCAATTTTTACTTGGCGATTTAAATCACAATTGAATGATTAAAGTCAGTTTCATGCAAAAAAAATCTGCCTTACTTGTGAGTTCTTGATTAAGCACTGTTAATGATCAATTTATGATATTTTTACTTTCAAATGTCATTGATTTCAAAAGGAATACATAAGTTACTAATCTTTGCTTCTCAAATATTATTCGTAGCATATATTTTTGAACCACAAGTACACTCAGCTTATGTTAACTTTGGTTGCACAAAACCCTTGATTACCAAAACAGTGAATTTATTCTCTAAATTTAAAGATAAGGGCTTACATACCTTCTCTAAGGTACATCAGTCGAAGGTACAGAAAGACTCACACTTGACAACTAGCTTTCCCTCCAAGAAGGATATTGCCATTGGTTTGTTCTCCACTTTCTCATTACCTGGTGGTACCTGCTGCCAGACAAATCCTCTGAATTCTGCCAGCTAAGAGGTTTGCATGAGCATTCCCCAGTGCATGCCGTTAAGATTAATTTAGTTATTTTGGAATCATTCAAATGCTTTAAATAGTGTCTGCTGATTAGCCTGGTTGGTATGAATGAAATCGTTTAAGAGCCAGAGCAGAATGTGAGTAATAGTTTTCCCACTTACACAGGTAGGCTCAAAAAAACTGTTTGTCTACAGCAAGGGACTCCAGACCTTTAGGGTTAATCACATCCTTATTCTAGAATGAATTATCAAGTACATTATAAAGCATAAACCAGATGATAATGTCTCAAGTAGTTCAACCAAGACTTTCCAAAGCACTCCAGTTTCTTGTGCAGCTTTAGATATCTCTTTGTAACATTTATTTCCCAGTCCAAAAGCCACAAGTGAAAAGCTTACAGTATCTTGGATAGATTGTTTTTTGCAACTTAAATATTGGTTCCAGCTTTAGTAGTTGACTTCACTTGAAAACTACAGAAACTGGATTCAAGGTTGCAGCATCCTTATCCTTATTTGTTGTACTTGGGAGATCTACTGTCCCTTGCTCTAAAGCTATTAGGTTACTTGATTTTCACACTGAAGCAGCAGATTCTGATACTCTGCTATACCTGAATACCAATTTACAATGTATTTTACTTTTAAAGTGTGCAAGGGGCAGTTTAATGCTTTTTTTTTTTTTTCCTGTGATCATTCATTTTCATGCTCTTAAATGCTACAGGCTACCATTTCAACTAGGAACCTAAAAAGATAGAGAGGAGCAAGTACAGACAACTAGAATACATCAGTTTGAATAAGAATATAGGAAATCACTTTGTCAAGATAATTTCTGTGAGTATTAAAACCAGATCCCGGACAGAGGAGGGTGAGAAGATCCAAAGGGGAAAGCTGATAAACCTTCACAAAGGACCTACCCTTCCCCAGAGCAAGTAAGGCTGCCAAAAGGAATTCATTAGAACTAATAGGATTTTATAAATACTATTGTTCAAACAATTCTTTCTCAGCCTGTCATGTTACCTGTAACTTTTCAGTGCCCCAATTAAAATTCAGTAAAGCTGTACAGAGATGTAAATACCCATCAGCCCAATAAATACAGATGAAAGAGAAGTGGGAAAAAGTAGTTTCAAAGCTGCCAGTCTTCTTGGATGTAAATGGATTTGGCAAGCTGTGTGTTTGATATATTTGTTTGTCTGCCTCTCTCAGTGAGAGCTGTGGCTGGGATTTTGAGAAACTCAACAAATCAAAAGAGAGCCTTGCACAAATCAAGCACAGTCTTTTCATGTGCCTGTGAGGTTTGTGTGACTGATCCTTAGTCTGTAAGAACTGCCATGCAGAGGTGTAGGGATGGTAAAAGTAATGGAAATTCTGGAAGTAATGGAAGTTCTGGGGGGAAGAGACAGAAAAGGGGAAGTGAAGTAAACTGATAAAGATTCCATGTCTGGTACAGTTCAAAAAATAATAAACCTTCAAAAAAAAAAAAAAAAAAAAAAACAACAAAAGCCACACAAAACCAAAACCACAACAAAAAAGAGAGAGAAATTATACTTTTGTTACCTAAAGATGAAGCAGCATTTTCTGAGCCACTAGCAATTGAGGAAAATGATGAATAGGTTTTTTATAGGAATGTGTATCTGCCAGGTTAGATAATTTGTTCCTGATAATTTTGAAAGAGTTGCCTAGATCTTAACATTTTAATAAATCTCAGAATAAAAGGAAAATTTGGAAAGTCTAGCAGAAGATTGTTGAAATATTCATCAGATAAATCCAGGTATCCTAGTTAAGCTGAAGATCTTGATGCATATCCCAAAGAAATAATAAAATTTATGAGAACCAACTAGAGAAAAATGTGAACATAATGCAGTCAGCTGGGTTTATGAGCAAATGAACTTTGTCAGACAAATTGAATTTTTTTAATACAAAATTTTGCTGAAGGTAACTGAATATCAGGAGGGCATATCTTTATTGGAATAAATACTGATACCTTATGGAAAAACAATTTCTCTGCAATAAAATGCAGTTATTAATGCAGAATCATCATTTTGCAGGGAAGTTTTGGTTTTGCTTTGTACCAACTCTGATACTTCATAAAATTTTCACAGGCCATTTGGATGTAAATACATGTCCATAACATTAAAATTGCAAATAATGACAGGGAAGTTATTACATTAGTCAGTTGCTCATTTAAGCAAAATGTGTTAAGCAAAAATTTAAGCAAAACCTGCTAAGCAAAACGGAGCCAAGTGCAAAGTCAAGCAACTTTACTTGTGAACGAGGAGTGCAGGACATGCATGTAGAACAATAACCTGAAAAGAAGCATCTATGAAATGATTTAAGGATCATAGCAGACATGCAAGTCACAATGAGATCTGAGTCTAATGAGCTCGAAAAGCATTACCCAAAGGTCTTCATACAGTCCTTGGAGGAACATACAGAAAGGGGCAAGGAAAATGCAACAGTCTCGTATCTGTATTCTACACTGGGGAGACCATATAAAGAACTCTTTATATTGTTTTATTTCTGTCCTTCTACAGAGGAGTATTAAAAAATTAGGGGCAAAAAAGAATCATAAAATTATTTGAGGGCTGGAGACAATAATTTTAAGGAAAAGTCTGAGAGAGTTCAGTATATCTGGCTTATGAAAAATATAACTGAGACATGACTTATTTACAACATGTATCTACCTGAATATACAGAATGTTAGACAAGATGTTCTGGTGCTCTGTTCTAGCCTGTGAATATGTTAAACATCAATTTTTTTGCCTTCATACAATCAAAATTACATGAGTACAGTAGGTATTTATCTTATACTACTTGGTCATTTTATGCTGAGACACATCCAAGTGTTTAAAATCTCATGAAACTGTGATCTGACACAATACCGTAGCTCATACACGCACACACACAAAAACAAGTAGCATGCAGGGGAATCTGTCTTTCTGCAGGCCTCAGGTTTAGATGACATTTTTACATCCACTGTACAGGAAAAAAAAGCTTGTTTTTTTTTATTAGTCTTACACTGTTTCTACTCTTAATAAATTTTCAATTTCACACGTGACTTACTAGTAACTTTTACAGTTACTGATCTTCCATACACATGGATATATCTTCAAAATAAATGTTCCCCTTGACAACACACTAGTCTCCAAATTCAGGAAGCTTGTGAATAGCCTGTATAATATTACAACTATATAACTATAACAGCTATAATTTCACTTGGGAAGAAAAATGTTCTAAGACTGGGATGGTCATTCCTTTGAGATTTATTAATCTAAATGTAGATCATGAGGGATAAGTTGGAGGAACAGTGACAGATCACAGAGACCTGCTTCAGAACAATTACCTGCTTGCAGACAGCAATGATCAGTTGCAAATAAATTTCAGCCCACTGTCCAATAACCTAACTGCTGCCTTCTAACCACCAGGTGAATTTATCTGTACTTCTGTTCTGCCCAGTATTAAGAACCTTCTCATCATGCCAGTGTCAGATTACTAACTCTGCTTTCATTGCGAGGTTGGCCTTGATCTTTCTGATGAGGAGGCAAAAGCAACCGTAAAAACACAGTAATACCAAATTTATCAGAAAACGGTATTGCAACTCACGAAGGTTAAACACAGTTTTGGATTGCGCATCTTAGTGAACCCCCAAAAAAAAGCCGTATGTAACAAAGTGGGTGATTTACCAGATCTGTAACAAATTGTTGTCCTCCAGTGGTGTCTACAGGCCCAGTGTAATAAGGACATTTCAGAAAATTGACATTAGTAAGAGTTTTGTTAGAGGTCTCAGTAAACCAAATCAGCAAGTACCTGAGTATCATATTACATTCACTATCCTATTTTTAATTTTCCATTCAAAGTAAAGCAAAGCTATTAAATTTGTGTAAAGAAGCCTGCAATACTACCCTGTGTTCAGTGCATAGCTGAGCTCAATCCCCAAAGCTACCATAACTTTTCAAAAACACTTAGTTTTCTAAAGGGATTAAAAAAACACAGCCATCCATAATCATGCAATGAAATTGTATCTGTCACCTAAGTACTGTTAAACTGTTTTTTATGATTAGGCTGTTGGAAAACAAGTGATACTTCAGGGTACCTTCGCTTTTTCCAAATGTTTTATAGATAGATGGTGGTGCACTTAATGCAAAGTTTCCTCTCATATAGATAGATATGCAGAAGCCTCCCACTGTTCATTAATCCCCGATTAATATTTGCGAGAATCTCAATCCTCATGTCTCTTCGATGCACAGTATCAAAGAGCACATATAGGTTGCAGTCAGAGTGCATACTGGGATCCACTGCAACTCAAGCCTGCAAGACTTCAGAGCAAAGCTTTACATTTCCAATAATTTATTTTACAGTTTATGCAAGTGGGAATATGTAGCCTGTGGGCATATCAGTCCAACTGGAGTACATGCTACAACTGTAACATCCGAGATTGTCTCTTTCTTCACTCAATCCATATGAACAAATAACATTTGAATCCCAGATTTTCAAGATTTGTAATCTTACATTGTGACATATAGTTAAGAGAAATAGGAATAATAATATTTAGCAACTCTATAACACTTTGTATGAGCAGTATACAGGGTTTGGTTGGGATAGGGTTAATTTTTTTCATATCAGCCCATATGGCACTGTGTTTCAGATTTGTGAACAAAAGTGTTTAGAATCCACTATGTTTTAGTTATCACTGAGCAGTGTTCGCACAGCATCAAGGCCTTTTCTTTTTTCTCACTGCCCTCCCTGCCAGGTGGGCAAGTGGTTGGGAGGTGACACAAGCTGGGACAGCTGAACCCCACTGACTAAAGGGATATATATTCTACTCTATAGAGCATAATGTACCCAGATGAAGGGAATCTGAAGTACATAAAAATAACTTCTCCAAACTAAGTTAAAATAGACAGGAAGAATATCCTAAAAGGTATCAACTGCAAATGCATTAAAAAAAAAAAAAAAAAAAAAAAAAAAAAAGCTAAGAAGCTCATGGATGAATGCCTTATTTTCCTAATTTTAATGGAAAACACCCACCCACACATTCAGGAGTAGAATAATTATGACTAATTTAACAACATGTTTAAAATTATTACTTCTATTGTCTCACAATATATTCAAGACTGGAGTTTTTAAAGCATTCCAAATATATTTAAAACATAGGATTTGAGTCCTAGTTTTATGGAATTGTAAGCCTGTAAGTAACACAAAACCAGTCAACAGTAAATTCATGAACTGCATCGTTCTTTTCCCTAAAATACTTACTGTAATTATCACTACAGTATTTCCCTAACTACTGCAAAACTGTTAACCTGAAAACTCCCACTGACAAGCTGACAGACAAAGGGATCTACCCATACTCTACCAAACTACTACTCTCTCTTTTGTCAGAATATAAAATGCCTCATAGTACAGGAAATCTTTCACCAATTAGGTTTGGAACAACTTATGTACAGGAACTTGCCCATGAAGCAATGTGCCATGAAGCACAAATTCTGGACTTATATTTAAAAGGTATTAATTTTGGAAATCTTACTGGGTATTATTGTTATACATCAACATCACCAGTCTTTACAAGTCCTAACTCTCCTTTCTCTTATCACATCCAATTTTCACATTATTTTTCATGAAATTTCCATCACTTAAAGTTCCATTGTTTGTGACAGTTATAAAGCATAAAACCAAATGTTCTTTTAATATAGATCCCCACATAGTGTATAACAGATGACTTTCAGCTATGAAAAAATGTGCAAGTGTAGAGTATGTTACCACAGCAGGATTTATATTGCTGGCTTCCTTTCACTGTCCTTTAAGGTGACTGAATACTTTATCTCTCACTGTCCTTTAAGGAGATGAGCTGCTTTCAAACCAGAGCAAATCCCCCTGTTACTATCAGAGAATAGTTCATTATATTTTGAAAAAGTAATGCTGGTTTCATACAAAATTCCTGTCAAGTTCCTTATCATCTCCATTCAGCCTAAGTAGCTTTTACTATTGCACAGCACAATGGGAATATTTTGCTTTTGAGGAATGAACTAGAACTCCTTTTTCCTCTTGAATATCTCACTGTTGTTCCATATTTGCTACATAATTGTTCTTTCTATCCATGCCAAAAATGCTTTGAATGTGATGAAACAATTTAAAATCTGTACAGCTTCCTTATCTGTTTTCTGCCAGTTTGTTCCATAACAAAAAGCTAGATTTCAATAAATTGATTACTATATGTATTGTAGAAATAGCATTGATAGAATGTGGTATGCCACAATTGTGTATAGGTGTGTAGCAAAAGATCCTTAAGCATCTAAGAATTCCCATTTTCAGACACTTCTGTCATCTAACTCCTACAGGACAGAGGAAGGGATAAGAGGGAAAAAAACCACACTGATGTAGTGCTGAGACTGCATGAGTTAGGACTTTCACATACCTGCAGTTTACTTGCTTCCATTCTGCAGAGTTTTAATAGAGGTATGTATTACTTGATATAAAAAGTGCATGTGTTACGTAGCATAAATATGCATATACGCATATGTATATGTATAGCAAGTATAGCATCTCAGTCTGCAGTTGAGGTATAGGGAAGAACCATGCGCTAGGGTATGCCTCCCTGATTGTTTTGTTTTTTTTTAATACAAGAAGTGGATGAGTAAAAATAATTTTTGCCTCACATATTCTGGGCTTCAGGCCTCAGGCTACAAATGTTTTCACTGCTCTCTGCACCTGTAGCTTCCAAATTTGCCTGTGAAGAACCCACTGATGCTTTTTTCAGGTCAAATGATAGAATCCTCAAAAGTGATGAGCTTTCTTTGTCCTCTCAAGGGATAAGCATGCTTTCTTACTTTAGGATTAACTATAAACATTTTTATGACGCAGTTGATGAATTGGATAAGTTGAATGGATGTATTTGAGTATCATGTATCATTCAGAACAGCAGGGCTAGATCTCAAACCACACAGAGCTGAATTGTGGATGGCTCTCATAAGGATTTCAAGTAATACACCTTAAAATCAAAAATAATGTACTTTAGATTAAGTACATGTACAAAATGAACACACTACCACAGTGACCAGTTTAATTTCAGATTTTTAATCTGGTCTTTTCATCAGTTTATTAGAAATTGATATATGAACCAGGAAAAAGAAAGAAAGACAAAAACAGTACATGGCTTAACCCTGTCTTTTCCAGAGTATACAAAAATATAAAGCTGTTTATATATACATCTTTACTGCTCTGAAATAAACAAGAAAAAACCCTGTATTTCTGCAGTCCTAATCAAGCACCACTGCTTCTCCTTTCTACAATCGTATCTGTAGGCAATAAGAGGTTGAAGAATTGCCATTATTAATGTTCAGCCTCATCAGAAATTCTTACCACAAAAATCACTCTCTACAGATAGCATTTCTTTCCTGTAGACGCCTACATTTCTATGGATAACTATACATGCCTGCATATGTGTTAAACATCTAAGTTGCTATTTTTGCCAGCAGAGATCTAGTCTACACAGTCAACAGTCTAGAGAAATTAAGATGTCCAGTGCCAGAGCCCTCCCTATAGGGGGTCAGCAAAATCACCTTCTAAACTCCATTACCTGTATAGAATAGATCTCCATGAACTATAGAAGAAGACAGTTTACACCCATGGCTACACTATATTTTCACACCTTAATCTAGGCGCCAATAGTCTGAACAACACACTCACCATAAGCATCCTATCAGAATGAAAGTATAGTAACCAAAACCAGCCTTATAAAACTGCACAGATTTGGAAAACTGAAGCTTAGATGACCGACACTATGTCACGATGCGAGGAAGAACTACAGTTATGCTTGAAATGTGACTGTTTTGCCAAGTCATTACAGTAAGTTCAGGTAACTCATAGCTGTAGAAGCTATTAAAACTGCCTTTTGTGGTCAGAAATTAAAATGACTGCTCAGAGGAGCAACTAGCACTACTACAAGTGCCTGGATAGAGAACAATGTTGTATATGTCTCCATGCAAAACAGCTAAAATCAGAGAGGATGTTCCTTCCAGAACTTTCAGGGTCTCTGAAGATGGCTTTCACAGATCTCAAAGGGTAGTTTTAATAGAAAACCATGAATTCATTTTGCTTTCTATACAAAGTGTATTTTTCCAACCATAAGGATCAGCTTCAATATTTTCTGAAGGCTAGAGAGTCATCAAAAAGACAAATAAAAGCTCTTCAGAGTCTGCCTTTCATTTTTACCTTCTTAGGGTTTTGCAGAGCTCTTAAGAATTGCATGCAAATCTTATAAATGAATTTTCCAAAAGCAACTTTGTATATTACTTCATGTTAGTGAACTATTTTTTCATGTTATTATTAGTGTTTGACATATCCTGTTAGAGCTAACAGCACTCTCTACTGCAAAATACCAAGATGGAATTACATCATACGACTTTTAATATCTCTCATTCTGACACTGTATTTGCAAATTACAACAAATATTTTTCAAGAAATACTAAATATAATGAAATCTGGCTAGTAATCATGCTGTATCTATTGATTTTAAGTTGAAGAAGCTTCCCAGTTTTAAAAGATGAATTTTAAAAGTACTTCTTTATGAGCAGGCAGGAACTATGAAAGGTGTGGAAAGGAATGGTAACCCACCTAGGTTACACAATTTTTCACATTCTAGAGCATGTGTTCCACGTGGATAGCCCAGGAAGACACTGAGGCCTACCGAGGCAGTATTACTTCAGTTAACTATACCACAGTTAGGCCCAACTTGTCTCACCTTTATTTATTGCCTTTGTAATACTGTGAGATTTATACAAGCTTACTGTGCGTAACATACTAAAGCAAAGGTCACAAGAGAAAAAAAATCATGAAGAAGAATAGAAACTCAAGGAAGGACTTGGGGCAGCCTATATGAACAAAGTTTATAGTAATTTGCTGCCTTTGAAAACCTGCAGGTCACACTGTAATAATACTGCATTTCCAGTAGTTATTCAGACTGAAAGAGAATACTGAGACCTGTGACTATAAAAATTAGTGAAGATGCAATCTAATTTTGACAGGAAGTTTTAGTCAAGTAAAGTATGAATTATTAATGGACAAGTTATTCCAAACAAAGCTCCAAAGTCATGTGAATTCTGACACTGAATCTTCAAAATTGTTTTTCAAGATGTTCTACCCTTCAGATAGAGCAAGTTAGTTTGTATTTCCTATACACAAAGAACAGCCAATTAAGATGTTAGTGTGGACCTGCTAACAAGTGGTATTAACAACCTGGCTTCCTGTATATTATTTTCTTCCTTTAGACAATCCATATATATTGCTTACTACTGCAACTGCATTCATTATAAAAGAGAAAATTTCTAAGCACTAGTAAAGAAACCCCTAAAAAATAAAAGCTTAAGAAATTCTTTCCTAGAAATGAGGATAAATTTTATTATATTTTAATGAATATACTTACATAAGACTGTATTTATTCTTGAGTTCAGAAAGATCAATAGAATAGAAGATAATGATGATCATGTAAAAACTCATGTCCTCTCTCTTTTCTCCTTCTGGCCATATACCCACAGATTACCCTCATGAAGTCAACAGACTTTTTTAGAGAAATATCCAAGATCACTTAAGATAAAACTCTATCACGACAAAGTTTGACCAAATATGCTGGCCAGAAGTTTTCCGTAACTCAAAGTAAATGTCATTAACTAGCCAAGAACAGTCTGTTACAGGCTCAAGGTAGACCCTGATCTTCTAAAAAGCTTCTATTCTGGCATAGGAAAGTACTGCCCTTAAAAAAAAAAAAAAAATCTAAAATAGAAGTTTGTATATTTACCAATTTTTTTTTTTCTGATGAAATGAAGAAAATATTAACAATCAATGAAAGGAGAAAGGAAAACTGGCCTTAGAACTGTTTTGTTAGTTGCATAGCTCAACTGTCTGCCCTTCGAGATTTGCCACCAGCGCAACAATATGCCTCAGACTAAGGATTTTCTAAGAACTTAATATACAACACTGCAACCATTATTTACTTTGTTAAAATTACTCTTCACTTTATAACCATACACAGATGATTCTAAGGAAGACTGTTCCCATGGATTTATTTTACTTTGGAGGCCTTGCATTCATACCATTCAAATCATCCCACAATTTTTCTCAAGTAACTTTAAAATACACAGTTTATTTTTTATTGCCGTTTTCTATTATAATTACTGTAGTATATTGCACAAATAAAGTATTTACCCCTGGACAAAAACCACACTTTTCATTTCGGAAATGTTTTTGATTTCAAAACCTGTCAGCATTGCAAGGGCATACGAGTCTTCCCCTCAGGACTTACAAAATTATTGGTGCCTAGAATAGTTCATTTATGGCAGTCTGCTGAGAGGAGATTTTTTTTTAATTTCTGAATTTCAGAAATGGTTGTTTGATGATAACAAAAGGCTAAGTGGATCTTGTCCAGTAGCTATTGTTCATCAGCACAAATGGTGCCTTTCTTTTGGGTACTATAATAGTCTTTGACCTTCAAATTTTTCCTAATTTTGTTCCCAATGCTTTTCATAACACTAAGAACATTTGCTTTGTATTTCTGCCTGCATCAGAAAAGGCTTTTTTCTCTTCCCTTTGCACTTGTTTATAACATCATTAAGACCAAAGCATCTTCCTGTCTAAGTACGTATTAACATCTTGGAGAACATCTTGATAATTCTCTATTTTTTAAGTGTTTATGTGTGTGTACACATATATTCATATACACATCTTTAAAAGATTTTTGTCCTCTTCACCAAATGAAACATTTAAGTGCCTTCTAAAAAAAGATAGAAATAACATTTGCTGCAGTAATGTGTGACTGTGATAATTTACCTGGGAAATACTAGTCCTGATAAGTAGTAATCCTAAGAAATAGGAGTAGGGAAAAAAAAATGGTAAAAAAAAATAATAATAAATTAAAAGACAAAGAACAGAAGGTTGTGGGGTCACTCTTATGGAAAATGAGTAATTTCAGTGTAAAACAAGATCATCACTATCAGTTCTGTTAGATGAATGAAAAGGTCAGTGCTGATGAAGAACAGAATTTGATGGCAGGTCTCATTTTCTGAAAGTATTGACTATTTTGTTTTAATTTCCCAAGGAAGAAGTTCTGGGTTTTGAAAACTTCAGGTTTCTGAGTTCTTACAGACTTGCACATTAAATATCTCATCTGTACCTTTCCAATTAGAAGAAAAAATTGTCTATAGTTAACAGGAATTCTTTGAAATTTTTTACCTTTCTGGGAGGAAAGAGGAAAATTAATATACAGATATAACTTGCCTTCAATGAAAATCAATACTATTTTTATTCTTAATTGTGGATACAGTTTAAGAATACCTTTTTAGGAAGAAAAATGGATGCCAGCAGAAGTCATATACACTTCACAGCTTTACTTGACAATATTATTATAAAGAAATATAAGTCTTCATAGATTAATTCAGAAAGGAACTTAACACTCAATTGTAAGTTCTATGAAACCAATATTTTTTAGATCTATGGGAGAGGATTTTCTTAGTAATGATAAAATTTCTGACTAGATCCTAAAATACTCTGACATAGAAGAGGGATGGATACTGCAAAGGTGTGTGTGTGTGGCTAATCCCACAAAAGGCCTGTTGTGCTTCACAAAGGTGGTAACAACTGCTGAACATTACCTGAAAGATATGAATGATCTTTTGCTATTGCTTTGTACATACCTTATAGCAGTGAACATGTTTTCTCTATTTCAATTCTCAGTCAATGATGGCCAAACATACTAAAATGATTCTTTCTCTGTCTCTCAGCACATACTGACCATTATTTGGAAAAATAAGGATATCAAGAACTTCAAGACAGACATACAACACAGAAGGAAGGAAATATAACTACTACAAGGGCTTGAAGGAATCCTGAGAAATGCTATGTTGCTAGAATAAAGGAATTTTCTCAAACTAAGATTTGTGTTCAGAGCTTGAATTTGAATAGAAAAATTTCAATTTCTAGACAGTAAGTGACAGACACAGGAATGGATACTATAAAAGAAACAGGTTTTGAGCATTAGCAAGCTTTCAGTAATGGACAATAATGGAAGCAGAGTTTCTGAGTTTACGCTACATTATATTTAATAAGATTAGCTCTAGACTCTCAAAATTTGAGTGCCACAGCTTTAATGCTGCTGAGCCAAAGTGAATGTCTTTATAAGTACCATCAAGAAAATCTACATCCTTATTGTGACAGTTTTCACTAGACCAGAAAAATCACAAATGATACAATCTTTCAAACACTTATTTGTGGGACAGATCCATGCAAGTTGTCTTCTGTAGCTCAGCTGGATAAATCATCTAAGTCCTTACAAGAAAAAGCTAAAAATTTTTGAACTAAAATCTCATATTGATAACAGAAATAGTATGCCGCCTGAAATCCTATTTCTTTTTCGAAGTTTTATTGTTTTATTTTATTACTATTTCGGTTTAAGATTTTTCTTGCAGAGCATTTAAGCCATATCTCACTAGAAATCCAGAGGAAGGAAATTAACTGTCATCGCAAATTCGTGTTGAAGAATATTTTCAAACAACCCATGTGTAAAGAACAACAGGAAAAACTTCCCAATAGCTGACCCAGATGCTACAGTGACTTCTTTAGTCATTATTTTAGATCTTGCTGGAAGAGCTGCCTTGTTTTAACATGTCACACACAGCTCTGGACTTCTTAATCACGTTTAGCATACATTTGTAGGGATAAATCCTGAAGTTTTAGTGCACTAGTGATGCAGAAGCCTATGTCTGAGGGCTCACTCATGAAGCACTTGCAACATGTATTTATACAATACACATTTTAATTATTACAAATAGCTCTCCAGTGATTACAGTGCTGACAAGAAAATAGTCTTGAGAAATTTTAGGACAAAGGAAAGCACCTTAATTTCCAGAATTTTAGAATCCAGGAATACATGAAACCATCTGTATTATATAATAAAGGAACTTATTCTCAGCAAAAGTATATTTGCAGTGTTGGCAGAAATGTGTTTTTCCTTCTTGTACCTTGTAGAGAAGGAGAGCAATAAAAGTCAAAGAAAGGGCTAGCTATACTGACACAGTGAGCAAAAGACATTCCCAAGGATGGTCCTAAATGTCAGTAAAAGGTAGGATAGGATTAAGAAGATTTGGCACTCCAGAAAATATCATAACATCAAGGTGGGCAGATATCATATGGAATGCACAGCCAAATTTATATATGCCAAAAGAAACAGCACTAGTAGAAAATTAATAATGAAGTAGAGATAAGGACTACAAAGGTGATAAATTACATATGTCAAAACAGTCTCAAGAGATCTTTTTCTTCATTTTAAAAATGAAGTTCACATACTGTTACAGCTAAGGATATGTGAATATTCAAAACAACAGGTACTGAACTTTACCACATTTTCTTACTCTCTTTTGTTTTTTACTAGTGACCCAAATGAATGAAATATTAGACTAAACAAAAAAAAAAGCAAATTATCTGTAAAAATTATGATAAAATATTATTTTCAGAACATAAAAGCACCAGAGATGACACCTATATTGAAACTGTAAGATAATTACAGGGGAAAAAATCAGGCACATCAAGGTAAATTGCTGTGTTCTACTTTACAGATAATATGGGAATTGAGGATTTGTGGCAATGGCCCTATTAAGATGGAAATTTTGATCTTTCACCCACAAGAAAATGTTGCATGCAGTTGGGATCCCATGGAAGGAATACAGACAAAACAGTCTATCCGTGTAGATTTGGAAGTTTCCTTAAAATCTTTAGTTGTATGACCACACACAGTAAAGTATCTCAGCTTCATTAAAAACGGAAAGACAGGTTTGTAACATAACATCAAAGAGGAAAGCTTAAATGTAATGAATAAAAATAAATTCTAAATGCTTAAAAGTAGAAATGTGCAAATGAAAATTTCCAAATAATTTTTCACTATTCCAAAGTCACAGATGTAAAACACAGCACCATTCCATCTGCTATCAAGAAAATTAACTCCATCCAAGACAGACACAGCACAATTTTTTTAAGTAATTGTGCTCTGAGCAATTAAGGCAGCACTAGGATAACTTCTGATCACTGGGTACACCAAATTATGTGCCGTAATTATAGGGATCAGTTTCTTCTTATAGTTGATTACATTTTTATACATTCACTGTGTCATGTATTTTCACAGTGATACATGCTGAATTTTTAAAAGCAGACAGGTACTAGAAGACAGATACAACCATTATTTATAATAATGGTTGGTTTGGCCACCTCAGATGGAGGATTCATATTATGCCAACAGTAAATATACCTGTAATGACTTCTACACCTGCAAAAGGGAAAAAAATTTCAGTGTGAAGCACATTTGCATTTTAGCAAAACTACCTTTCACATTAGTAGAGCCAACTAGACTTACTTAAGACAGGTACTGGCCATTTCCTGGGCTAATGAGGAAAGACAAGTAGAACATAAGGAATTTTCCTTTATTGATGCTAGAACTTTTATAGTGGTACAAAGGCTGGCTGCAATCTCATGTTTTTGGTAATATCTGAAATGAATTCTCAGTTCTAAATAGCCACACCGAAGTGGAAAAAGTTTTCTGATAAAATGTTGTGGGTTGCTTTTTATTTTTTTTTGGTTTTGTCTTGTTTTGCTTTGAAAGCTGGCATTTTTAGTTTGAGAGCTTTGTGAACTCTTATTCAAGCTACTTTAAAGAAAAAGATCTGGAACATGAGATAAATAAATTGGCCAAGAAGCAATTGTATTGTATTGTTAACTGACATGGGAAAAAGCCTGCAGGATAGTTGATTCCAGAAACAAATTAGTTTTCAAGACTGATTTATCATATATATTTGTCTGTATGCATATGTACATAGAACCAGAATACCAGGTTGGAAGGGACCGCAAAGATCATCTTGTCCAACCTTTCAAGGCAAAGCATAACCTACACTAAAAGTCCCAACACCCTGTCCAATACTGGTGGAGTAAAAGTCCCCAAACCTCAAGGGTCCAATACTGGGAAATCCATCAATTCCCTGGGAAAATTATTCCACTGGCTGATTGTTCTCATTGTGAAAAATTGTAATCTTCTGCCCAACCGGATTGTCCCTGAGAGTAACTTATGCCCATTACCTGTATTTCCCATGTGACTCCTTGTAAAAAGGGAGTTTCCATCTTCTTTGTAGCTACTCTTTAAACACTTGAACATGGTGATAAAGTCTCCACTGAGCTTTCTTTACTCAAGACTGAGCAAATCCAGTTTTCTCAGCCTTACCTCATTTCCAGACTTTCCAGTCCTTTAATCATCTTTGTGGCACTTCTCTGGATCCTCTCCAGCCTGTCCACATCTTTTCTGTAGAGTGGGGACCAAAACTGAACACAACATTCCAAGTGTGGTCTGACAAGCTCCAAGTAGTGTGAGATACTGAGATCTTTATCTCAGCTGCTGATGGCCTTGATGTAACCCAGCATCCTGTTGGCTTTGTCACAGCTGCACACTGTTCACTCATATTGAGCTCTTTATCCACCAGAACCCCCAGAACCCTTTCCGCAGTGCTGCTCCAAATCAAGTAGATCCCAGCCTGTGCTGGAGTCTTATATTATGTTTTCCCAGGTGCAAGACCTTACATTTGTCTTTGTTGAACTTCATAAGGTTCTTGACAGACCACTCCTCCAGCTTATTCAGGTCATCCAACAGGGTGACTCTCTCTTCCAATGTTTCCACTTCCCTATTCAGTTTGGTACAATCCACAAACTTGGTCAGGGTACACTTGATCCTATCTTCCAGATCACTTATAAAGATACTAAACAGAGCTGAGCTCAATATTGATCCCTAGGGGACCCCACTAGTGACAGGTTGCCAGTTTGAAAAGGAACTATTCACCACCACCATCAGGATGAGGCCTGTCAGCCATTTCCCCACCGACCACATAGAACACTAATCTAGTTCATAACGTCAGTTTCTCCAGGAGAAATGCGAGGGAAACCGCATCAAAAGCCTCACAGAAATCCAAGCAGACAATGTCCACTGCTTGTCCCACATCAACTGTGTAGGTTACTTTTGTCACAGAAGGCGACCAGTTTTGGCAAGCACAATTAGCCCCTGGTGAATCCGTGCTGGCTTCTCCCAGTCATGTGCTTCATTTGATTTGTGACAGGCCCCCAAAGGATTTGCTCCATAACCTTCCAAGGAACTGAAGTAAAACCGATGGGCTTATAATTTCCTGGATCCTCCCTTAAGCACTTCTTGTAGATGTGGCCAACATTTGCCTTCTTCCAGTCTTCTGGGACATCCCCTGTGCAGTTTCACGATGACATCAGCCAGACACCCTTGGGAGGATATTGTTAAGGAACATTGATTTGTAGAGGTCAAGCTCCTGTTCACATACCAAGTCTTCCTTCACTGATGGTGGGTCTGCATTTGCAATAACCTGGGTTTTTGATCCCAAGCCATGGGGCCCAACAATGCTGGTAAAGACAGAGGTGAAGAAAGCGTTGAGAACCTCTGGCATTTCAGCCTTGAAGGAGGCTAATTCACCTCACCTGTCTAACAGCAGGCCAGTATTTTCCTTCTGTTTCTGCTTCTTGTTTACATACTTGAGAAACCCTTTCTGGTAGTTTTGACATCTCCGGTAAATTTCAATTCGAGCTGAGCTTCTGCTTTTCTAAACGCATCTCTGCATGCCCTTGTAGTTCTCAATGGGTATGCAACTGTTTTTCCATCAATGGTATGTTTCTCTTCCTAAGCACTAAAAAGCTCGCAGTTTAGCCAAGAGGGTATCATGCTCCACCTACTTCCCTTACCTTTAAAGGGGATGAACTGTTCCTGAGCTTCCAGGAGAGCATTCTTGAAAATCCCCTCACTCACCAGCTCCTTCATCCTCCATGGAAACTTCCCATGGAATCCCTCTCAAATGAGCTCTGGGAGTGCTGAAGTCTGCTCTTCTAAAATTTAAAACCTTTGTCTTAGTAGTAACCTTCAGTATTGCTTATTTAAAATTAATGAGTTTTCCATTTTTTACTAGCTTATTTTCTATCCAAATCAGTTCTCTAGCCTGATTCCTCACAGAGGCCCCAAAATGGTTTCACTAGCACACATGAAAAGCAACAGAGAGAGAGAATACTTTGAATTCTGTCACCGCAGGATGGGGGGATACATAAACATAGAGCCTTAACTTCAATTCAGTATTCTACTCTAGATTCTTGTGCAAGTTTTCATATCATAAGTTAATGAAAACAGTGTTTAAATAAAAAAGTTTAAATGGCAACTGCAATTGAAGTAGCATAATAATAACCTCCCCAAAAAGACATATTGGCTCTATTTTAAAAGCTGCTGCATCTTTGACTAATGCCAAAAGGATACCCTCAAAATGCAAGCAGAAATTTAATGAAAAGTATATTCACAACTCCATCTCCTTCAGACTCCAATAATCAATCTATATTGAGAAGTGAAACATAATCCTCAAACACCACTGTGAGAAAAAGAAATTACTTAAAATGCTTGTCAGCTGCATTTGAACAATTAATTTAAGAACTCATCACAAAAGAAATTCATATGTAGACATGTAGTGTTCTAGTTGCAAAATACATAACACATTTTTAGTCACTCCCTTTATAAAACTATAAATGAGTTCTTAAATTTACACCTGAATTAAATAAACTTCTTCCATGAACACTATGTAGTAAATTCAAGAAACATAAAGGAAGGTATTTTGTCAATAGCTCTGATCATAATCCATGTGTCCTCTCATACTTTGAAGTGAAAGTATCTGAGAAAGAGTATTTTTCAACTCCCAAACACAATTAAGGAGCTTTTTGTTCATTATCACAGTTTTTTATTTACAAAAGGAATGCTTTCCTCTCATTTTGTAGATACAAAGAGCAACATTCAGGTGTCAAGGATAACACCTGATTCACCTCAGAATATTCACAGAGGCTCATCTTAAAACTGCACCATTCAACAATTTTACTAGATCCACAAGCAAACTAACTGTCCTGGGTTCAGCAGTAGCAGTCATTTTTCTCCTTCTTAGTAGCTGGTGCAGTGCTGTGGTTTTGAATTTCAGCCTGGAAACAGCGCTGATAACACTGATGATTTTAGTTGTTGCTTAGTAATGTTTACTCTGACCAAGGACTTTCTGAGCCTCATGCTCTGCCAGGGAGGAGGGGAAGCTGGGAGGAAGCAGAGACAGGACACCTGACCCAAACTGACCAAAGAAGCATTCCATACCACAGCACATCATGCCCAGGATGTAGAACTGGGGGCAGTTACCCAGAAGGGCTATATCACTGCTTGGGTTAGGCTCGGTATCTGTTGGCGGGTGGTGAGCGGCTGTATTCTCTTCCCTTGTTGTTTCCCTTATCATTATTATTATTGGTGGTAGCAGCAGTGGTTTGTGTTATACCTTAGTTACTGGACTGCTCTTATCTCAACCCGTGGGAGTTACATTCTTTCAATTCTCCTCCCCATCGCTGCGGGAGTGGGGGGGAGGAAGAAGGTGGAGTGAGAGAGCCCAGATGCGTGGCTGGGTATAAACCATGACAGTTCTTTTTGTTGCCCAGTGTAGGGCACAAAGGGGCGAGATAATGACAGATCTGACCAGAGTCTAATTGTATTTGTGATAAGCATTCATTGTTTCGGATTAATAGTCACTCGTCGCAATGCTGATTTATTGGCTCTCAAAGTTGTTGCTCTTGATCTCACAGTTTCAGCATGTCTTACAGCTGGTATTTGCTGTGTTAGTGTTTATCAGCTGGGGGCCTTGGGCTAAGGTTCTTGTTTCATTGTACTTTATGGTAATAACTTGTAATACAATAGAATCATTTATCATGAAACTGATCTGGCTCGCGTTCCCAGTGTGGTCACCACCTCTATATTTTGGGAGGTATATAATAGAAGGGTTTAGCAATTACACATCTTTTTCTCCCCTCCTCGGGTGGTCAGCGTATGAGGGAGACATTCCTACACACCCCTGCAACAAGTACAGCAGCTACTCAAACTGACCGCAGCAGACAGCATACCTACTCCAGCTCCAAGCACAGCAGTTACACCAACCCCAGCGACAAGTACAGCAGCTACTCAAACTCCGACTGCAGCAGACAGCGCAGCTGCTCCAACTCCAAGGACAGCAACTACACCAACCCCAGCAACAAGTATAGCAGCTACTCAAACTCCAACTGCAGCAGACAGCGCAGGTACTCCAGCTCCAAGCACAGCAGCTACACCAGCCCCAGTGACAAGTACAGCAGCACCATTTGAGAGTTCTGAAGGTTTTGAATGGCCTTTGGGTACCCTTGAGACCTGTTTGCTGATTGTGATGGGGATCAGCATGTTGGCACACATACAGAATGTGTTTTATCCATGACCATTTTGTCTGATCTCGAAAGTTAAGTGGAGTCAGGTTTGGGTCTTGCCTAGGATTAGACAACAATATAAAAGGACTAAGAGATTTTCCCCAAGGCTGGACAGTCATGAGTGGCAGGGCATGTGGGACAGTATGAGCAAGTATCTAGTCCACTGGGCCCCTCCAGTGCTCTGGAAGTGTCAGAGATGGAAGGCAGCTGTATGGAGTCCCCAGTAACAAGTTGCAGAAACTGCTGAAGGGGAGGGTGAATTATTTTGAGCCTGGTGGGCCCATGGCACTTCAGGCCATCAGAGCAGAGATGCAACATAGAGATGGACTCATGATCGAGGGGTGGACTTAACAATGGACACTATTGCCCAGGTTATTCACGAATGTGAAATGTGCTGCAATTAAACAAGCTAAATGGTTAAAGCCTCTTTGGTATGGAGGATGATGGCTGAAGTACAAATATGGGGAGGCCTGGCAAACTGACTACATCACACTCTCTTTCATGCTCTGAAAAACTGCTACAAGAATTGGAGCCCAACATCATGGACTGAATCGACTCAGCAGCTTTATAGGGATTGGTCCATGGAATGGTCTCTCTCTCTGTGTATGCATATATATGTATATATATAAGAGTGATGGTATATTGAAAATGTGGGATCTGAACATGATGTGAATGGTATGGAATAAGGGGTGGATACAGTCCTGGGTTCAGCAGTAGCAGTCATTTTTCTCCTTCCTAGTAGCTGGTGCAGTGCTGTGGTTTTGACTTTCAGCCTGGGAACAGTGCTGATAACACTGATGTTTTTAGTCGGTGCTCAGTAATGTTTACTCTGACCAAGGACTTTCAGAGTATCATGCTCTGCCAGGGAGGAGGGGAAGCCGGGAGGAAGCAGAGACAGGATACCTGACCCAAACTAGCCAAAAAGGTATTCCATACCACAGTGCATCATGCCCAGGATGGGCAGTTACCCAGAAGGGCTGGATCACTGCTTGGGTCGGGCTGGGTATCAGTCGGTGGGTGGTGAGCAGCTGTATTCTCTTCCCTTGTTATTTCCCTTATCATTATTATTATTGGTGGTAGCAGTAGTGGCTTTCTGTTATACCTTAGTTACTGGGCTGTTCATATCTCAACCTGTGGGAGTTACATTCTTTCGATTCCCCTCCCCATCCCTCTGGGAGCGGGGGTGGGGAGCAGGAAGAGGGGGGAGTGAGAAAGCCAGCTGCATGGCTGGGCTTAAACCACAACACTAACAAATGGCCCATACTGCTTTTGACAGTATCTGTAGAACTAGTCTTGAAAACAGGCCAGTCCTGAAAACAGTCTCTCCACAAAATTACAGACACTGCAGCTATTTCTTTAATGTGTTTATTCGTAAATCAGAAATGTACAAGAAAAGATTTAAAGATTTACTTAATTTCTCTTGCTTTTCAGAACCTCCCTGGTCAACGAACTCAGATCAAACACAGTCCCTCTCCTCATAAAAAGTGTTCCAAGATTATCCTCTCAGGTATACCTATATAAATCTTTGCAGCCTTCTGTAGGGCTCCATACAGGACCACTTAGTTCAATTTTGTCTGGTTTTAACTACAAAGAAGTATTCTGCTAGTGAACAAGATTAACATCCTTAACATTTGTAACAAAGACAGTCACTGGTCTCTATGACATCTGAAGTTTAATGAGCATCGCTTCAGTTTTGAATTGTGTCATTACTCACACATTACACTTAAAGCACCATAGCTGCAGAACCTCAACAAGAAGGGAGGTTAAAACAAAGAGTAACTTATGTGAGTTGCACAGGTAAAATGCAAGATAGGTGTGAAACTAAAGAACTGGGAGTTGTCTGATACCTATATGCCTTCAGAGTGAGCATAATCATGGCTCAGTTTCTAGAACTATCTCAACCAATACTAAAACTAGACACCTGGCTCAGGTATGTATTCACATCAGACCATCTGCTTAATCCATTTCTGCAGAAGTTGATCTAAGACCTTTACACCAGTAATTTGTTTTTACACAACTATTTTAGCATTCTCAAGCTACATTTCCTTCCCTTTTAGTCTGTTGAAAATACTGCAGAATCACTTCCATTACCCAAAGATTCTATCAGCTAAGGACCAAGAACAATATTTGTTCACTAATCAGAGAGAAACCTGAAGTTTAACTCATGAATCTAAGGCTGGAAACCAAAGCTTAAATTCTCCACAAAACATAATTTTGCCGAATTCTCAGTGGGATAAAGAAAAACAGTAGGCTATGGCATATAATTCTGGTACTGGAAAGTCTTGTGACAATCCATATAAAATCAATTCACAGCTGTAAACATTTTCCTTGGCTTTCCTTAATTTTGTATCATCTTGCTAGTATAATAAAAAAAAATTATTCTATTCACAGAATTATCCAAGTACAAAACATCTATTCTTTTCTAAAATGGTCTAACAAACATATGGTACAGCTTTTAGATGATACTTTCAACACATACTTCAGATGGTATCAACACTTGCAGATAGTCGTACCTCTATAGCTATCAAGTCCACTCAATCCACTATATTGAACAAACAGGCTGGCAAGAGGCATAGAACCACACATGTACTGCAAGGTCAGAAACAATCACAGATTTCGATGCACTAAAAAAAATTTTTATTTTAGTTGCATCTTAATATAAAAAAAAAATAATTTTAATTTCTTAACACTGTTTAAACTGAATTCTCAATATTTCATTCTTCATATTCCCTCTGTAACAAAGATGATGTAAAACGCACTATTTAAAGTAAAAAAAAAAGTAGGAAAATACTTTTTTTAGTGTCTCCCCTCCATTTTTTCTAGAAGTTCTTATGAATATCTTTTTCACAGGCAAGCATTCATTGATCAGAAGGGTCTTTCTTTGGGGGGCAAAAGAGAGGGAAAAGAATGACTGCAAAGTTTTCATTAAGCACTATTCTCATGAAGAAACAATTTAGATTGGCAGACTGCAGAGTGAAACCTCTAACACAGATGGATCTCCTTCATGTGCTGTGCAACCATGTAGGAGTCCACAATCATCATTAGAAATTGTAGTTACTTTCTAGATCCTCTGCTTTCTTGATTCTCTGCCTTCCCTGGTACTACAGAGCTCTTTTCTCCAAATCCACAAGCTTCCAAGTTATTTCCCCTGTGGTACTATATATGATTATAGCTTGATGACCAAGAACTGTTTCAAACTTTCCACTCCTCTAATATTATTGACTGAATTTCTAAAATGTTAAATTGCCCCTAATGTTTGAGCTAAATCATACTATGTGAAAAATTCAGCCCCCAGATGAACTCTACCTCTATTGCTGACACTTTGTCTACAGTTGACTTGACATTTAACATTTCCATTGTTTAAGTTGCAAACCACTGAACAGAAAGTTCTGCCTGATTATGTGGATTTTTGAAGCAAAATAATATTTTCTGTTTGCTTATTTGCATAGAGATACTGAAAAATCTTTCACAGTCCTTCAGCTACTTCACACCTCTGTAGGGGCTTAAACTCTGGAATGAAGCATGAATTTACTGAATCACCAACCCACATGGGTTTCATTTAGGAAGGTTCACAAGAATGCATTGGTAGCACATTCCAATTACCTCTTAGAGAAAAGCTTATGGCTTGGACTGGTTTGTTCAAAGACAAATAAATAAGTATAATTTTAGAAAGACTGTTTCCCCTATTATTATACACAATGGAGAATTAAAAGAGAGTAAAAACTCAAACTGAGAAAATTGTAACTCTATTCAGATCCTGAGCCATCTCATCAGTGAGTTGATTGCTCATTCTTTGACTTGTTAGGTCAGGTAACTATATGACATTTAAAATATTTGCTGAAGGATTAAACCACCTAAAAAGTTAAGAGTTGCTCTATTGCAGTGAGTTCATTTAATATTGCTTTTAAAACTTTTTACAGCAGTGTAATGACAGACCTTAATTTATTCCAATTATCTTTTGTTCACTTTGATTTATGAACAGTAGAGCTGAAATAATCAGCTCCATTGCTCTTCAGACTTCCAAGAATATATTTCATGAGTATTGTACAAGTCATCTTTTTGCAGCCATCACAAATACTAATTGCAAATGTCTATTTTTATGATAAGGAATGGTATTAGCAGACAATTAAGGACAAGATCATTGGTTGCTCTAAACTGCTTTGGCACAAAAAATAGTTCACTGAATAAATTTTTCTCAGCCAACATACAAGGCCAAATATTGAAAGTACGTATACTAAATTCTTAAAAGGTACACCTACAAAAAGAATAATCTTCAGTAATAACTGAAACAAACACCCCAAAACTAAACAAAACAAAACAAAACAAAACAAAACAACAAAGAAACCCAACCTTGGGATTTCTACCATTTACTACAGATTAATAGATCTCGTCCTGTCTGCTTTTGATGATTCATCACAGTTGTTCAGATCATTAATGTTGTGCTTGCTGATCATCAATCCAAAAAGTTATTTCCCCTGATTCCAGCTGTACTATAAGTACAACCAATTACTGCCTTAGCCTGCGGTAGGAAAAGTCTGGGAAAACTATTTATTTTTTCTTGAGATCAATTATTCTTTAACTCAGACCAAACTTTTTAGTACCTTTTCAAATGTCTGACCTGGTGCAAGTGCATCCTAAATTACCTGCTGCCCAAGACAGCATTAAAATGTGTAGAGTTTCCCTTTTTTAATAACGGGCAGCCCATTTCCATTGTCATATATAAAAACAACAAACCTAGATAAAGCAGATGTATAGTGCCATCACTTCTTACATAAAACTAAATTGCAACAAGTTTTAAGCACATACATATTATCACTAAGTAACACTTTAGATATTCTTAAAAAGAAAAAACTTAATGACCTACCACTGCTTTAAATTATTCACCCTTATTTCTGTTCCTACATGTCACCGTCTACTTATCTTTACCTTCTGTCTCGTTCTTAACAGTGATTAAAGAGCAACTGATTGGACAGAATACACAGTAGATGGTGATACACTGTAGACAGTAGTAGCTATTTTGTGTTAACAGTATTATGAAACTTAATTCATACTTTTAAGTGGTATTTCTTTTTTGCTTAGAAATGCCTTTTTTTCAAACAGAAATTTGGTTCTGGATGCTAATTGTGTAAGCCATGCACACTTTGTCTTCTGCTCCATCATTCAAAATTTTACTTTACAGGTGACAAATACACCTAGTTACAGAAAGGTTTCATTTTTCTGAAAGGGCTGGTGTTGCATGGTCAAAGGGAACTGACATCTAACAAAGAGTAAATAGGGCCCTTGAGCAGTTAAATATACCAGCTAACTCAGCCAGTGGGGTTATTTCCCTTTTAGCTGTTTTTCGTGATTCACATTCATAAAATGCTCCCCTGGCTGGTATATACACCAAAGAGTAATAAGCTCAAGCTTTATGTTTGTTGCATGACATCCCTAACAAACACATGCTGTTATTGAGCATTTTTATTGTTGGCTGGTGACAAGTTGGATTTAACAGACAGTTTCTATGTTGTTACTAACTTGATGAATACAGGCAATTTAAAACCTGTCCTGACATACTGCTCACACAGTTCATTTTTATTTAAACAAAAAAATCAAAGTACTTGAAGGCCAGAAATTTTATCTAAGACAAATTCTCTAATGACTAACTTCACATGAATATCTCTTGAAATAAAACATAAAAAATAAAAATACAGTATTTGTCTACGTAGCATGTTTGGAGTTTTTTGTTGTGGGGCTAGTTTGCTTTTTGTTTGTTTTCTAGAAAAGGCATGCAGAATTAGCATTCTAGAAAACTAAAATATTGCATTTCAAGTAAGCTCTAACTGCTGGTGAATTTATTTTGTTGGCTTTTATGAAGGCTTTTTGTCAGACTTTAAAAATTTTCTTTTGGTCATTATCTGGCATATGAATTTAAAAAGAAAAAAAAAACCAAAACAACAGAACCAAGAGAAAGACAAAAAATCACAAGATGACCATACTAGGCCTGAATTGATGTACATGTTCATGTTTATTACATATCTGCCGCCACTTATTTAATTTTTTCTTTTACTGTTTAGTTGAATAAAAATTTCAGTGTGTTCTCTTATTCTTCAATTCTTTTTTCTCCTAAGTTCCATATATGACAGGTGAAATTACTCATCAGCTGAAGGCAATTGTGACTATTTAGGCAAAATATCAACTTAAAATCATTTGAATTAGATGAATTCTTCACTTGCTTTGGAATGGGCCTATTTTTCTTTTCCCAGTCCTGTTTCTCCTTATTGTATGATGTTTATCCCTATCCACGGTTGTTTGTTTTTTTTTTCCTTCCTTTCTCCTCTATTTACATGAAAAGGCACCTAAATGTCAGTTCTGTTGGGGTAGGATCTCTAGTACTTGATAGTTTATGAAACAGTCACTTTTTTTCTCTCAAGGCATACCTGTTCCAAATGTAGCAGAATTATTTAACGCTCTTATACAGCTGAGTGTGAGGATGGTTGATTACTTCAGGGACATAACATGCATTTTATCTACTCAAGACATGTGGCAGTAATGGTACATAGAGTCAATTTCTATTCAGCCATATTAATTTAAAGATTCCTTTTTAAATTGCATATGGCTGATTGCTAATTTACTTGTTATTTAAGTGTTTTGTAGAATATATATACATTAAAAAAATCTTCCATCAACAGTCTCTTTAGGAGAAGCCAAATGATTTTGATACAGCAGACTAGATTCATCAGTCATGTACAGAGTAAATCCTAGAACTGACAGTAAATTAATCTTAAATTGCATCTTTTCACATTTAACACACTACCACTCACTACAATCAGAAACTGTATCTTTTTTAATGGAGATGCATATTTACATATGTAAGTTGAGATTTCATCTAAAAGTGAATGATGTCTCATAACTGTAGAACAGTTAAGATCATCCTAATGAAAGCATTTCTATAGAAACTTGAAGTTGGAAGAGCAGAATAAACAACTGAGTTAATTATTTACAGAGGTGTTTTGAGGCTAAAATGGGTCTGTTTCAGCTTGCAAAGAATTTAACAGTCCTAAACATACAAAGTGCTAATACATATTAATGCAATATTCAGATGCAAAAAACCTAGACTGCAGAATTTTTCAGTGCCTACAGGTAGAAATGTTACAGGAAAAATATGAAAATAAAATTATATTTCACATTCTTACTAATGTATTTTGAGCCCTTGGGGAGAACTTGAAAAGGTTTCTTCTGCCTGTATTAAGTATTGCCTTCTTTACCGCACATTCTCTTTCTCTGTCCTGTATGTCTTTTAAAATTCAGGTGGTCACTTTGTTCTATTCTTCCATACTTAAGAGTATTTCTATCACAGTCAGAACTTCTTTGTTCTGGCTGTGACAGAAAAGATAATTCTACATTAACTGAGAAAAAGACTTAAATTCACAAGAATTTACAGTGTTTCCTGGCATGGATTACAATATGAACCATTTTAACATCATATACTCAGCACCCATGTAATAAGACCAATTATATTCACGCATCTAAAGACAGTTCATGTTGCATGTTCAGTCATGGTCTGTTTTAAAAACAGAAAGCCTGATAAGTAAAAGCAACCAAACCAAACCGAAAAACAACACCCCCCCCCAAACCTCCTCCCTTGCCCCCCCCCCAAAGAAAACACAAACAAACAAACAATCCCCCCCAAACAAATAGAAACAACAGAATGTGCAGGAAAATCCAGTTCATGAAGAGTTATGTTGCATCACAAGTCCTTTCAAAACTCAGAAAGTGGTTGGTTTTTTTTTTTCTGTTTTTTTTTTTAATCATGAGAATAACTCCAATACAACATACATGCAATACAATATGGCAACTGCTCTGAGCAGTAGTGGAAATTAGTAAATATTATTTACAAATTAAGATTTATGCTCCTAAATTAGGGAATTACCAGACTATTAAAAGTTATCAATTCCTTGGGAATACTCCAGATGATATTACATCTCAATTTTAGCATGTGGAGCAGTGGAACTTCTGAATATTTTCAGAGGCAATAAAGAAAAACTCTACCAAATGTGTTTATTTTGACATCTAGCATGTTTTCAATAAAACTCTCATTTAGTTTGTTATGAAGACAAGTGTTCCAAAGCAATACTGAAGTAGGTGACATAGTCTCAGATTTTCAAGGTTTTAAAATTATATTTTCTTTGGAGATAATGTTATAGTTCATTTGAAAGTTGATTATAATTCAGCAAAAACTTACCTTATATGGGTAATGATGAGGGTTGTGGCTGGAATGAAAAAGTCATCCACTCTGTCAAACTGCTTTCCCACTGGCTGAGTATGGATTATGTGATGAGAAACACTCCCACTGGCTTGTGTTATCACCTACATAAGTAACATCATTATAAACAATAGAAATACTCTTTCAAAATTTAATCACTATCCAAATAAATGAATACAGTATTACTTCTGTATTCCATCTCTTCTATTACCCTTTAGTTACGTTTAGGATTTTTGTTGTTGGGTTTTTTTGTTGGTTTTTGGGTGTTTTTTTTTTTTGACACTAGATCCCACAGTGAGTCTAAATTTCTTAAGCACTTCAGCCAGAGTGAAAAAATAAGGTGTTATCAACTGATCCACAGGAAGTTATAGCTATGCACACTCCTTGTCAGTCATGAGGTAATTCAACATAGCACAGACGTATTTCAGAAGCAGAAGTTTAATTGACTTCACACACTCCTTATGTTGTTATGAACTAATTTTCCTCGAATCCCCAGTCTTGGAGCTTCTCTGAGGTAAATGTTTATGCGTGAATGAAAGACAATTCCACATAATAACCACTATGATATATCCACACACATGCACTTAAAAGTGAACTAAAATAAAAATAAAAAGAAAATAACAGGTTATCTATACTGTAAGGAAAAATGCGAGTGAAGATGATCAGTCATTTTAAACCAGGTAAGACAGACTCAATTATCAATCCTTTTCTGGGGAAGACTAATGGCTAAACTCCTGCAAATTACCTTGCATACTCCCTAAGAGCCTGTAGGTGCTAAAAAGGTGGTTTAGAATGTTACTCATTCTTTCTGCTTAAGCCCTGTGTTTGAATTTCTCTTATTCTTTATCTTATACATATTTGAAAATACATAAGCATTTCTAAAGAAAAGAAAAATATGTTAAAATGAAAAGGAATTTTGAAATTATGACATAAAGACAATCACCATATTTTCAGGGCATTACTTTAAATAAGGAACATAAAGCAGGGGAAAAGTAGGAATGAAAGATCAGCTTCTTGAAACATTTGGTTAGTGACTGTCCCTAGGCTTGCCACTGCTTAGAGGTATGGTAAAAGTAAAGGTTTTTAACATATTACATCAAAAAAAGTAATAAAAAAAGATGGAACTTGTCAACTTCAGAGTATCAATACATTTTTAGTGAAACAGGAATATGCCTAAAATCCAGTTTATCCTATAATTAGGGACACAAACACCATAAACAGCAATAGATTTCTCTCAAAAGACCGGCACGTTCAAAACATGCTGCTGCTTTTACTCTGTTTCTTACCCTTCTATCAATTTAGCATTGTCACTTCTGAGTAAGAGTGCTGAAAATTATCTCTATCTTTTTTTAGCAGTCAGTTGTGTTTTCCAGTTACCTGAAATCATTTCACTTCCCCTCCTGGGGTCATGATAATAACACTTTAAGGCAAACATGCAAAACATTGCAATTACACAAAGGTTCAGTTTGTCCAGATTACCTTGCATATAATTATTTTAATCACCTCACCTGCAAAGTTGGTGAATTCTTTTCCATGTTTCCCCAGCTTAGCACCCAGACTTGATCATGAGATTTATCATAGTGTAGCTTCACTGGAACAGGATCTGTACTTACTGCCTGAAGCATCACAAAAATAAAAATCCTTAGTTCCTGCCATATTTTCAGAAGACAAATAATATACATGCTGGAATTAAAATGATGACTGGACATGCACTTCTTGTCGTATTTAAAAATTACATTGTCAGTTGTTGAAACAGACTTCTGATTAATTCAAAGTTACTGAACTGCTGATAAAGTGTGTTTTATTAATTACGTGCTCTAACATTTGGCACCAAAATTACGTTACACTGAAGTTATTAAGAAGCTGAAAACAAAGGTTTTAAATCAAGTAGAAAAGTACTTTTCTTCTTTCTCTACCATCACTCTCACTTTAGCCATACAAGTTTAAAAACTACTTTAATTATTGAAAATGGCTATGAAGGATAGAGTATTTTCAAGTGACATACTGAACTCAATTACACAGTCCTGTATAAAACCAACACAACATTGCTACACCCAAAGCTTCTGATTTCTGCTGAACTGGGTAAATTTTCCTGAAGTTGGAAAGATTGTTTTCATGGTTTTTCCAATTACGGTTGCTACTTTTGGTAGACTTGTGATCAGAGTCTTTTCACTACAACCTTGAGCACTGACTCTTGAGACCAGAAACTTTTTGAAGACAGTTAAGCTTTACACTTCCTTTTTCCAAGGAGAACTAAAGATTTCAGAGGTGTGAAATGAGACGACAATGTATTTGATTAATAGACATTCTGCATGAGCTAAACAACTGGGGGGATTGCTTTTCTATTTTCATCATTAGAGCAGAAAAAATAGGCAGGAATTGTTCTTTAGTCTCACCATTATGGAAGTGTAAAGTACAGCTTGTTTATCAGTTTGTCAAGGAGAGTACCAGCTGGCTAATTAAGTGAACCTAATTTAAACTAATGATGTAGATCCTCAAGATAATGCACTAATGGCTGGCTGAGACTGCTGATGATACTTAAGTGTATTCCTGAGGCGTTGCAAGCCACAGCTTCATCTTGGCAGAATTTGGTTTTCCCTTTGAAAATGGAAAATGAAGCCAGGTTACTCATGGGCTCATTTAAAATCATAAAGATACCCCTTCAAAAAGGTTATTTGTGTTTGATAACATTTTTCTGCTGCAGGCTAGAAGACAAGTTGTCTAAAATAATACTTGTGCTGTTGTACAGCTAATTTGTTCAGGTGTGTCAAATTTCCTTTTGGCTTCCCCAGGCAAAAGGTCTGACCCATACATGTTCTGCTGAGTGAGTGCCAGCTGTATTCAGGGTCTGGGCCCTGGCATTGCCTGGAGGAGGAGAAGGAATTGCCTTCAGAGTCAGACATGGGTAATTTAGCTCCCAAGAGATGAGCCGGAGGCAGAAAGGAGCTGAGCAACTTAGAAGCAGGCTTTCACAGCTGTTTCTACCGAGCCAGCCTGATCTGTCAGCCGCACAGTGTGGACTGACCAATGATGAGCTCTGCTTGCTTCAGCATGCCTCTAAATCATTCCTGTTAAGGTGTGCTGCTAAACAATACTGAACAACCGCAGGTGACAGTGCTTGCTCTCAAGAATTTACAAATGAAAGCAATTATTTCTCTCAACTTTATATAATGAGAATTACCTAGCTAAATCGAAAAGTCTACATGTATCACTTTAAAGATACACCATCCACGTTTCCAAAAAAATTTCAATTTATTCTGCTATAGAATCTTCTTTAAGTACTTATTTTGATAGAAATAATTGTCAGAAATAAGTCATTCTCAACTCTAGTTGTTACCTATGTGCATACATCATCTACGTTAACTTTCACAGCAGAAAAAAATAAATATACACACTAGTACACCAGAGAAAACAGGACAGTAAACAAAACCAAATCAACATTATTTTTACACAGTTACACAACCTAAAGTCCTTTCAAATATGTTTTTTAGTTGTCTTAGGATTTTTTGCACCTTGACAGAATTTTTATAAGACTGATGCTCACTTCCAAAATATGGAGTTTTCTTCACATTTGTTCCTGCTAGAGTATGGATTTTTAAGAACTTGGTTTTACAGAGCAGGTAGGTGGTTTCTTCTTTAAGATAATAGACTAGAAAGAGTTAAAATGTAAATGATATATTCTGTAGTAACATGACAAAGAAAAGGCAGTCTAGTAAGCAAAATGCTCTCATTTCTGAACAGCTTAGCATCTATTTTCCAAAAATCAATTGCATTTTGATTCTTCTTCTGTGCTAAGCAGTACTGTAAGTAATGAAAATAGACTGATCTGAGAAATTAAACTCCCTTCCTTGCTTCCTGTTTGTATGAATGTTTATATATGTGCATATGAAATGAGCAGAGCAACATTTAATGATTAGAAAAATCCTTGCTGCTTGCAAAAACAAACCAAAGTCAAAAATAAATGCTTGTTGTTAAAATACAAGGAAGAAAGGGCCATGCTTGTTGTAAAAAATGCTGAACGAAGTATCTCTTGACTTGTCTTTAAAATACAAATTAGACTTCAATTCAAAAAGCCATCTGTGAATCAGAAGCAAGTATAGTTTTTTACGGTTTTATACTATGCATAAACGATTGTAAAGGTTTTATATTATCCTGATTTGTTTCGTTTGCAACTACTTTTACTTGTCTTTGGGTTTTGTTTGTTTGTTTTTTTGTTTAATTAAGGTTCAAGTATGGCTTGTAAGTTTAGTATGGTTAAGCCAGACACTGAGCAAGTCTCACAGTAAATAATATTCAGGTCAGTAACAAATTGCAGAAATTCTCTTCAGGTGCCCAAAAGTGACAGTAACACTTGGTTTAATTTACTTATCCTAATCACCTGTTGTCATGTTGTCTTACCTTACCCTTAGTCATATTGTCTTACCAAATGTCTATATTGTGAAATGGAAAGATAATTTATCATTAATATCTAAACATCCTAGAACTGTCAAAACTGAGACTTTCATTCCTGCAAAAGGTTTCCACAGATGGGATAAATTTCATTCTACAGTTCCCTAAGTTCATGATTTGAATATTATTAAATTAATGAAAACCAGTGCTTTTCTATCCCTCAAAATAAAATTTCTTTGAAAGTGAAAGTTCAGGGTTTTTTTCTGTATTAGCATGAACACTTGTGGAGTATCAGGAACACAGATTTAGTGCACAAATCTCCATGTAACACCTAGTCATTCTGTATGGCTGCTTCTCAGCTCATTAGAAAACTTGAATATTCATATGATAGAACAGCAACCTATTTAACTCCATCCAAAACCTGGATAATCTCTTTGCATAATTCAGGGAGACGGGATGTACTTTTATTAGTGACTAATATATTGAATTTTATTTTAAATCAACATATCATCATAATGAGTATCTCTAAATATTCAGCTAATGGTAAAGCACTCTGTAAAATAATAAGTAATGAATCTGAAGGCAAATTAGAAGAGTCTATAAATCAAACTACTACTAAATTTTAAAGAACATTAAATTTTTCTAATATTTGTCAGTCAGCTCCAAAGGCACTGAAGTCTAAATACTAATAAATGCAATTAGATTGGTATTTCATCCATTGTATGGAGGAAGTCAAGATGACACATGAATGTCAGCCAGAGACCAGGGGAACCATTGTCAGAGATTCCAGTCCTTCAATTCTATAGATTGCAGAAAGTTTTTTTAGTCTTCCTTCCTTCAGAAATACATTGAATTGACTGTAAAAAAAAAGTTTTGTTTTCAGAAAATGAAATTCATTACCTCCTCAATTCATGTCTACTTTGATATGCAAAGGCCAATTTAACAACTAGGAGGCAAAAGAACAAAAAAAACCCAAACTTCCATTTTTATTTTTTTACATAAAACATTTTATCAGTCCCTATCGACATTTGGATAGGTCAAGTTTTGAGGAAGCTCTCTACTGAGCCAGATGACAGAATATAGAAGGCAGAAAATGTAGATGTTTAAAGACTAAAAATTTTTTTTTTTTTGGTGAAGTTAATATAATTTTAAAATTGCAATTGAGCTATTTTTTTTTTTTAATTTACATTAATATAAATAATGCATACTAGTGTGAAAGAATGGTTTGGGTTGGAAGGGACCTTTAAAGGTCCCTTCTCTGCAATGAGAAGGGACATCTTCAACTAGATCAGGTGCTCAGAGCATTGTCAAAAAAGACCTTGAGTATTTTCAGGGATGGGGCATCTACTATCTCTCTGGGCAATCTGTTCTAGTGTTTCACAACCCTCAACATAAAAAAGTTTCTTCCTTACATCTAGTCTGCATCTATCTTCTTCTAGTTTAAAACCATTACCCCATGGTAAGGGTTTTAATAGGACCACTACAGGTCCTATTAAAGAATCTGTCTGCACCTTTCTTACAAGATCCCTTCAAATATTGAAAGGCTTTAGTAAGTTCTCCCCAGAGCCTAATACACAATACATAGTCTAGACATTAAAGATTTTCATTCATTTATTAGAGAAAAAGTCAAATGGCATAAAGAAAAGCTCTATTTAAATATTTTATCAACAATTTAGATTAGATTTCTAATTAAAAAAAAAACTTTTAAAAGAGTTTTATTTAGTTAAAAAGGTCTGTTTCCTATGAATGTGGTGATACTATATGTAACCCTGTAGATGTAATTCTGTATGATTAAAATTTAAATCAGAACACCCACTGTGTGTCAAAACATCTTTATCAGTTTCACATACAAGTGTCCATTCTTCTCAGAATCAGAGCAAGACTTAATAAGTTATTAACTAGCTTCAGACCTCTTTGCACAGGAAATAATTTTATTTTAGAAAAAAGAACCCTGCCTTGAAGTAAATGACAAGATTTTATATGATACACAATGTACTTAAAAAACCACCCACAAACACACAAACTCAATTGAAAACCAAGCCCCTTGTCTGCTGACAAGACAGTCAGCTGTCTTGTTGACAGTTCCCAACTATAATTGATTGACTTTTTTTGCCACTGAAAGCAAAATAAACCTAGTATTTCTGGTCAACTGACATCATCTGAAAGACTAAGTATTATATAATGAAATATATTCTATTATATATGTCTGATTAAAAACAAAAAGAAAGAAAAATAGTGTAATATGGTGGGAATATTAGGCAGAAACCAAATAGCAAAAAATATTACGGTTTTGCCTCTTCCATATGGCTTGTTAACATATTTTAAGACTTTAAATGCTCTTCATATTCAGAAAATATATTTATAGAATTAATAACTTTATGCTATTATTTTCCAAATGCATTTTCACATCCCTTTAACAATTGCACATACTAAAATTTGTTCTCATGTAAATCCCCCACTTAACCTAGGATCTCACTGATATCACCACATACATAAAGCAAAAAAAAAGAAAGAGAAAGTGAGACAACAGTTAGACAAGGCAATGGATATAGTATGTGATTTGAGTAGTGACAATGAAACCTTGAATTTTTACTCCATCTCAGTAAGACTACTGATCATTTGAAGTATATTGTGACTCTCTTGGGCTCTCCTGAGGGAACTGCATTGCTCCGAAAAACTAATATTAAATTTAACATTGTTTTATGCCTTGGTCTTTCACAAACTATATGAGTGCATTAATCCCTGTACCATAGCATCAATTTCTCTCTTTTACCCAATGAATTATTTTGACTAAGCAGAGTATCTACAGCATCTTAGACACTGAGAAACTATCATACTACCTAAAAAGTAAAAAGGAATAGGGAATCACAGAATCATAGAATAGTTTGGTTTGGAAGGGACCTTAAAAATCAACTTCATAGTCTCCAATGTTGGCTAAGGGTTGTGTTGGTTCTTTCCACAATTCTAGTAATTTCTCTGTCTAAAAGCTCACAGTCCTTACAGTCCTCTATCTTCTGTAGCCAAATCTATCCCCCTGACCTTTTCTGTCAAAACTAATAGACACATTCCTGTGATAAGACTCTATTTTCATGAATCTTTATTTTCAACTGAAAAGTACCTTGAACCTGAAACTTCCCAAATAATTAGTTTCCTCAACTACTTAATATTTATAAGATGTAATATCATGCTGATTCTCTCCTTCACTGTTCCATATTGACAAGAACTCACTAAGCTAGATATCCAAAGTAGATCAGCTTTTTTTCTGAGATACTGTGTTTACTCTCAAGATAAATTCATTTATTAAAAAAAAAAAATGTGAAAGAAAAGCATAAATTCATGTGTCCAAATTAGGTATTAACTTAAAAATGAGAAATAAATACCTGTACAACTTTCTGAGACTGTACATCAACAATAAGAACTCTGTCAAGTGTAGGCTGAGTTACATAAATGAACTTGTCTTTTACATTAACAGCTGTTGCCCATACACATCGCTGAACAGGATCTCTATCTGCTTTGGGACAAACTTCATCCTATAATTCAGCAGAAACAGGGAAAGTGTAAGAATTGAAACAGTCAACAATACAATAGAAAGGCAAATTACATGCTCTTTCTTCTTTTTTAACTGTAAAAAAAAAACTATAAAGACAATTTAAGGAAGGAAAAAGAATAGGCGACATTAGGACATAGACCAGTGTTAACCAAACTGGCTGTCATAAGCACGACACAACTCACAAGCACAAACATACACTAGCATTTCTGGATGTTTTCTAGACATTCAGGCAGTTAGCACCGTTGTTCAGAGAAAGAAACCGATTTGAAACAGTAATACATGTGGAAATAAAGTGAGCAAGCGCCAGGAGACCTTAAAACCAGAAAAACAGACTAGGGACAAAAAGTCACGTTACTGTGCAGTAGCTAGCAGCTCCCCCATCTGCAGCATCACAGTATCTTGCAAAGAAAAGCAGTTATAGACATGGCTTACATTTGCGTCTAAGCACACAGCAATAAGGCAGGTAAATACCAAATTGGGAAAATAGTAATGTATACATAGAGAGGAATAGGAGGAGGGGTGCTGCAAGTTGTCACATGCATAGAGACAAAGTAGCAGCAATTAAAAGAATCTGAAATATCATTTCAAACATCAAGAAGTTTGGCTACTTCTGCCATAAAATATTCTCAAGGCCTTTATCATGAGTGTTAAACAATGTAAATTAATTGGTTTCTTAGCATCATTCCTTCACCCTCTGTTTTTCCATTCCTGCAGAAGAATTAAGAAAAAAAAAAAGCAAAATTCCCTTTGACTTCAGTGAATTTATACTTGAAAATATAACTATTGCACTCTCACTCAAAATAGCTATCTGTACTTTACATACTCACTACTCATATTTTTATATAAATATATTCCCAGTCATCCTAAGTATATTTATATTTATATCTGTCTATTTGTAAATATTTACTCCTAGTGAAAGCTTGCTTTTATCAAAATTAAGAGTTACTTGGTCAAATAAACTACCATATTTGGAAATTCCCTTTATGAAATAGTATGATTTTTTTTCTATAATGAACATCAAATTTATGTAAAAACAAAGACCTGAAAAATAGTCTGCTTGGAGAGATACAGCATGTGTCAAGCTTTTTTATATTACTGACCTATTCTTTTTTTTTCTCTCTTAATGTTTCTTCCTTTCACCACAGGGAGCAATTTCACCAGATTGTAAGTATTATCTCTTTTTAGCAGTTATCTGCTGCTTATTCCTAATTTAGAATACTCTGGTACATCATAACTGGTAGCTGTGAAAATAATTATGATATGTCAGCAGATGATGAATTCAATGTAGAATGAACAGCAAGAGTTAATGAGATCTTAAACAAGAATTTCGCTTTTAAGCATTAAACTCCTTTCAAAAGAAAGGAGAAAATAATGTGACAGCACTAAGCAATGCTTTTCAAGAAAATGATGCATTTCAACACTAACTTTTCTGTATCATCAACGTTCTTTGCCTGCTGTGCCTCCATGTTTGAAAAACTACATTCAATATTTATATGTCAAAATAATAAATAAATAAATTTTAATTTTTCAATGTTTTTCCCTCTCTCACAGAGGGGTTTTCTTTACAGGAGATTGAAATCCACTGCGTGCTCTGATGTGGTGTTTAATCCTCAACTAAGTGAAGGTCTTTCAAAAATTACATTGATAAGGAAATGTTACTAAACTCAGGTTTCATGGGATATTTCACAATCAGAAACTTCAGCAGAACTCAGAAATAAATAAAACCAGTAAGATATGTTTTACACTCCTAAAAAGCCATGCACTTTGAAGGGAAAAGCAGTTGAAAATCTGTTTTTTAAAGAATGATGGTCATGTGATAAATGGGACTTTCATTCTTAAATGTAGCTAAAAGCTTTTCATCACATGAAGTGCCAGCAAGTATTAATAAACAAGTATGTCTCTAGTAAGATGTGTAATCATCAGATCCATGATCATTTGACTTCTGTGCGATTATTACTTCAATTGGAAGGTTGCTTCACTGATCTCAAATTATTTTTTACATTTATTCTAAATATGCCTTATCTTAGTTCCATGTTTTATCTAAACTGATAAGTACTTTCAGACTGTTCTACGAAGTCCTCTTTCTTCCGCAGCAAAGCCCTTCTTCAAATAATGCATCAGAAAATTTTTATAATATACTGTGTCATTCCTTTCAGTCATGTCTCAAGGGCTCACTTTGTTTATACCAGTTTTTGGTGTTATGAATCCCAAAAGGACATAAGCAATATATTATTCAAAAATAACCAACTCCCGATGAAGGAATCTAGGTTTCGTTCACATGGCATCATATAGATTAGTGTAAATTATTACACAAATCATACCTCCCATTGTGGGAAGTATAGCAAAATAGGAAAATATCATAAAATAAGCACTTCTAAGTATATCAAGAGTTCAGCAACTTCCTGAAACATTTTCCTGAATCTGAGTCTAAAAAGACTGCCTAAAGTGTATTTCTAAATATTATTTCAAGGAAAAGCAGTATAAACATGTGCAGCTTATATATATATATATAGATGCACGCATGCACACATGTATTTTAATTAGAAACTACAGTGTATTGTTCTTATTGTCTACATAATTCATAAAATTTGCTCCTCTTGTTCCACTTTAAATGCAGTGAGTAGAAAACACAACACTTTCAGAGCTAAAATAAAAAATATTAAGTAAAACCAAAACCACTACATATACAAATGCAGTTTACAAGTTCTATAATACTGTTTATGCTGTCATAAATTTCTATAATCCAATGCCAACCCTCACTTTGTGCCCAAACCTAAAAAATTAAAATAAGGGCAAGAAAGTGTTTCTCCAAAGTAACAGTGAAAATTATGCCTTAAAGTTCTCATGTTCAAAATAGTATTTTCCTAGCATGAATTGGTTTATGCAGTTGTTTCTCTAGTTATTCAAACCCACATTTATCTAGATGCCTCAGGAATAGCTTCAATCAATGGAACTGAAATTATGCATTTGAAAACTTCACATTAATCTGATTACACAATTTGGATTTCTTCTACATTATTTGACATTACAGGCATTAATTGTGAGGCTCCATATTAATTTCCCCAGTGGCTGGGTAATTGGATAAAATAATTTCTCCTTAAAATGTAAGCATAAACCCACCATTTTTCTTCTAATTAAAATGTAAGCAATCAGCAATTTAGATTTTTCTAATTTATTCTCTCTGAAAAAAAAGCTAACATCTGATAAAACATAAATTTCTTTAATAGTTGTTTTCCCCTACAATTTTTAATCAAAAACTGACTTGTCCTGTTACAAGTCAGCAGATGGAGGAAAATAAATCCTTAGAGAAAGCTCTTCAAGTTTGTCTGGGGCAAGAAATTCTCAAGAGAAAATATGTACTTGCAGATTTGTAAGTGCAAATTCCATGTTTATAAACTTACACTTCATGCAAGTGTTCTCAGTGTTAAGATTTGAGGCAAACTCTTTAAGTAGTATAATGAAATGTCTATCTATGCTATGCCTATCTAAGAGTAAGTTGGCATCAACAGGTTATAACAGTGCATGTATTTAGACATGAACTCTATATTAACTTGTTATTTACTTGACATTTACTACATTTTCAAGTAAAAAAAAATAGACTGTGGAACTTTTCCACATATTCTTCTTTACCAACAAACAAAGGTTAATTTTGCATTTACTACACTTACTGCGCCCTTAAGAGTGTTAACCAAAGCACAAGAGCTCACTTCCTGTGGAAGCTGTAATGTAACCACATGGCAGAGCAACAGTTTTGAACTGAACTATTTTTCTCCAACCTCCAACACATATTCAACTTCAATCATGAGATAGCCTAAAATATATCCATTATGTGCTATTCTTGTAATGAAGAGGAAAATAGGGATAACGTTCAAACCAAAGTGATTTTTCCATTGGTGTCAACAAAGGCATATATTTCAACTGCTTCTTTCTCCACTCCCAGCCTCCTGAAATAATTATTCTAATTCGGATATATTGGGAAGGGAAAATAAAAACACTTTTGCACGAGAATTAGAATTTAAAGGCTTTGGATAATATTAATTTGCAGAAGATAAATAGAGGTTGCATGTTGGTGAGGAAAATGTCCCAAACACTTCAGTATGATGAGATATTTAACAGCTGAAAGACCCTACTTGGACCATGGTTAAGAATCCATTTGACATAAACAAATAAAGAGCTGTCAAAGCTGGTATAACTAAACAATAAACTATCATAAAACAGAAATAAGTTTATTTTTGTGTCCATGTGAATAGAACTTTCACTATCAGCCTAATAAATTCTAGTTTCATTTAATATTAATTTAGATGATTCAAATAATTCAGGAGATTCTGGGAAGGAGAGGAGGAAGCTCTATAATTTTCTGTGAACCATGATGATCCAGTAAAGCACCAAACCTTTTGATTCGCTTTAAACACAATGAAAGTGCTTTGCTGCATTGACACTCGGCTGCATAAGAGGCAATTAAATATTTAGATAAGAGTCCTCAAGTATATAGTTATTGAGAAACTGTATTTACATTTAGCAAAATTAGCATACTTAAATATGTACATGTAACTTCTGCAACATTTGCTCACAATACAATGCAATGGCATGTAGAGACGTCAGAGTTCATTCTTTTACAGGAGCTCAGCTAAAGGTAATTAATTTTGTTGACAGGCAAACAGGAAACCTGGTGTGGAACACTGCAGTATCACATGCAATATTCAGAGATCTTCTGTAGCACTTCTAGTACCTGAACTGCACTGTGGAATTTAAAACTATTCCTAGACTTCAGCAAATGTTTGGAATGAAACAGGTTTGCTGGGGTTTAACTTATCACCTGAATAGCTAATTCAGAAAAGTGTAAAGAAATGAGAAATGGGAGTGGTTTAAGCAAGCATGTATTTCCTTTAGGTATATGCCAAGAGATAAATGATGGAGATTTTATTAGCAATAGCTGCCATAAATGTGAAAGGCTAAGTAAAGCCACCTCAAAACATGCAGCATACCAACATCTCTGATTAGCAAAGTCATATGGCAAGATCAAAGAGAATTACTAACGAGCAATTTATGACACGAACTCTTACCACTAAATGATCACATGGTAAACTTGAAAAGTCTGATCCTGGAAAACTGTTTTTTTTGTTATTATTCTTATTTAGAGAAAACAGATCTCACAAAGACGCTTGAAGATATATTATATTCTTTAAAAAGACGTTTAAAGCTTCACAATGAGTTTTTTGAGAATATACTACTGCTGTCACAGTATTAGCAGTATATGCAGAGAATTTCTTTTAAACCTGTGTTTAATCCTTCTTCTAAGAGGAAAGTAATCATAAAGGTTTTTTTGCAAAATTTTATACTGAATTTTTTTTTTTTTAATGCAGAGTAAACAATATCGTCACTATGAGTAGAAATACATAAAGATATATTTTCCAATTATTTCTTATTTCTCTTGCAGGAGTAAAGATTTATTAACTACTATGTGAGGGAACATGCTTTTAGTGTTCAGGGAAATAACAAGAAATATTGTTGAATTCGACGGGAAAAATGACATGAATGTAGGTACAAAGTTTAATTTCTGGCTATTTATTTACTACACCTACCCATAAACCAAAGATATTCAAAGAAGGACAAGTCTATATCTACTTTAAAATGAAAGTTATCAAACAGCCTACGTGCCTCATCTTTTTTTTTTTTTCCCTAGGATATAATTATTATACAAAAAGAAGTAAGTTTGACTTATCCATCCTGATTATTACCACATTTCAATAAAAATACCCTTAAAATCTAGGCTGCACTTTAGACCAATAAAATTTTACAGACTTCTTAAATTATCAGCTTTGAATTAAACAGCTATAAAAAAAACTTTTGGCTTATTTTTGGCCATGTCAACCTAATTTCACATAAGCAGTGCAAATCAAGGTATGATTAGCTGTTCAAAGCATAATTATTCACACTAAAATAAATCTTGCTGCTGAGTACAGCAGCCTTTGACATCAATAATGATAACTGAAGAGGCAAATTCCATTGAGACAGTTCTGCTATTATTTCACTGTGCTTTAGGCATTAGAGAAAAAACCCAAAGTGTACAGCTCATGGGTTGTTATGTATTTCAAGGTCACTCATTCAAATCCAAATGATGAGAAAAAATTATTATTTTTGATAGGTGATAGATCATATAAAACAAGTCTTAATGTAGTGATGCGAACCAAGTGTTCCTGTGAGAACATGCATCATGTCAGCTAGCAATTTGATTAGCAGTAAAGGAAAAGCATCAAAAGAATAAATGGAAGTGGAGGATACACTACTGTTTTGATGTATACTACACATGGAAACTACTCCATAAATGCACAGAATTTGGTGAAATCAGCTATAAATCTGTTAACAATAAAGTTACTAAAACTACTTATAGGAATTGTAAGTTTGAGTCAAAGCATCAATCATCTGTACTAACTTCAGTGGAGCTGTTAAGAGTATTTACCAGGATAGGGATTTGCCACATGATAGCTGGCAGTTTAATATAGACAAACATCCAGTGGAGAAAAAGAAACCATTAAAAATAATAACTTTAGATCCTACATTTAATAGACAGTCAATCCCTGATTCACAGAGATGCACTTAACTGGGGAGGAAGGGAGGAAGAAAAAACAACCACCAAACCAGAAACAAGGAATAGAGTTGTTAAAGGACTGGGAAAAGACAGCCAAAGAAAATAAAGGGTTTGAAAAGTACACAGGGAATATACAATCTAAAAGAGAGATTGAAAGTTTGGATTTGATCAAGGAAAAGGAAATTTTGAGTTCATAACCATAAACTACTTATTAATTGAGAAGATATGTTTGAATATATCAAGCAGAAAGAACCAAACTAACAATAATAAATTCTTATCTAAAGAAAACTATAATTGAGAAAACACTATAAATAGATTTAAAAAAAATGACTTGCCTGAAAACCGAGGAGTTTTTCACTAGGCTTTATATGTCTCTGAAATTCACATTCCACTGGTTGTATTACTTTGATGCCATCTTCATAAAAAACATAAAACATGTTCCCAATTCCCAGACCTTAGGAACAAAAACACATTGAAATGTATGAAATTAAAAAATGACAAAAAAAGAAAAACCTTGCCTTGAATTAAAAACCTCATCACATTTTTGGTATGAAACCAATTTGTTCATGCATACAGCGCTAATACAGATCATCCTATAGGATCTTTTGTTGTAAAACTAAAAAAAAAAAAGCTGTTACATTATTCAGAATTTTACATAGTCTTCTCCATTTGCAAGACACTATTTTTATGCATACAGATCTAGAAATATATAGTTTGACAGCTGCAGTAACAAAAATGATCTTGTGAAATCATCTACGCTGAAATCAAATTAATATAAATTCTCCAGCATTTTTATTTTTGTCTGAGGGGTGGGTTAGGGTTAGGGTTAGGGTTAGTGTTAAAGTAACTTATGGGTTAGTGTTAAAGTAATTTATGTATAACATTGAAAGAGAAGTTCTGAGTATTTATTATAAACCCTTACTTGAAATTTCTTTCAGTCAGAAAATATTCTCTAATGTATATTATCGGAATGCCATTGGTAGGGAGATAGTCATTCAAAGTTTGAAGGGCCACAAATGTTTATAGAACTATGCAGTACTTCTACAGCAATGTTGCTGACTGAGAGCATGATGTAAACTCTGTGTAGCATGAAGTCTCACAATACCTGAGGTCATGCTCTTGACCACAAAAAAGGACATTCTCCTTAATTTATCATAGAATTATAGAATACTTAGGGTTGGAAAGGATCTTAAGATTATTTAGTTCCAAGCCCCTGCCATTGGTGGGGACACCTCACACTAAACCGTGTCACCCAAGGCTCTGTCCAACCTGGCCTTGAACACCGCCAGGGATGGAGCATTCACAACTTCTTTGGGCAACCCATTTCAGTGCCCCACAACCCTCACAGTAAAGAACTTCCTTATAGCTATTCTAAACTTCCACTGTTTAAGTTCAAACCCGTTACCCCATGTCCTACCACTACAGTCCCTAATGAAGAGTCCCTCCGCAGCATCCTTATAGGCCTCAGTTGCTGGTTTCCTATGTAGATGCTATGATGATCGGTTCATATTTGTAAAATTCTATGAAGAAAATCATAATACTCATAAAATTACCACTATAACAAACTCTGACCACTAAATTGTTGGCTACAATGATAAAAACAAACAGATATTGTGGATACAGGTCCAAGGTGTCGCTTGACATTAAAAGCATTTGGCATAGGGACAAGGGAATAAAACCCAGGAAAAATAAATTTGAGTCTGAAATTGTACTTATCCTAAATTCTGAAGGAAAGCTCTCTACATTAATAGAGAACAATTCATAATATCCAATAAAATAATGAGAATATTAAGTGGGGGAGGGGGAAGTGTGTGTTTATATATAGGTGTATATGTACGCACATACATAAAAGTTCCCAGTCCCCAGTAGGAATCACAGAGGTAATACAGAGCTTTAAAACGTAGTAATATACATTGGGTTGTAGAGATCTGTAGCTGAGCAAGTGACCCCCAGGTGATAAAGACATTTGATAAACAGATTCCTAGAACTTTCTCCTCAGTTATCAATAATCCAAGGCAGGCTTTCCCATGCACAGGTATTCCTATGTAGTAACCCAGCCTAAACTTTTAAGGTTTTATTTCCAATGTCTGTATAACAATGTCCAACAAATCGTTCTTCAAAATCAGTGAAGGAGGCACAGTAAAAAATGTCCTTCCATTTCAATACTAGTTAAAGAAATCAGTTAATATAAGGAACCTTTACCTGCGGATCCAATGAAATAATCCCCCCTTCCAAGTTCTTTTTACCTCAAAACTCTTCCTTTGAGCATATATCTACAAATATCTCTACAAATATCTAATTTATACAAATATCTGATCACCTAGGCAAGACATTTCTTCACAACTACAGGAGCTACTCCTACAAAGACTTTTGACCTAATTTTGCAACCTTCTTTGCATGAAACCAAAACCAACACAGCTCATTTATGATACAATGCCAGAAGCAACAAAAATAAACACAGATATATTAGCCTCATTTACACTGAATCTATATTTAAAAATGGCTGATTTGAAAAAAAAAAAAAAAAGGTGGTGGTTTTGGCTTTCTTTTGAATATAGATTAATATATGGATATATTTATGTGTGTGTATTGTATTCTTATTGTAATAAAAAATTAACATACCTTCAAAATCCTTCCAGATTTTCTGACATTTACTCTTTTTATACTTACACAAGCAAGTAGTCTTTTGTGTATCTCATACAGAAATACGCACTGCAGGATCTAAAGTCAGTCTAGGATTTCACAAGCTGAACTGTCCTACTAATCACCCATCCCTCCCTTCCTATCTGTTAATACTAAAACAACAGAAGATGACAGAGTATGCATGATCCAGAGAAGTGACTGGTGATGCTTACTGGCATCTTCAGGGCATTGCTCGCTTGCAAATGAGTTTCAACACTGCAACCAGTAACGGTACTTGTTGGAAACACAAGGAATGGCCTTATGTTGTGATGAGAAATGCAAGAGAGATCAAGAAAATCTGCTCTAGAAGATGATACTGTCACTTCACATTCACAATCTCTATTATAAATTGCTTTCTGTTAAGTTTCACAATAGTCACAGAGAAATTTGAATGCCTTTACCATAAGCACTCTGGTAAGCTACTATCTTTAATTGGTCGTTATCAGAATTTAAGTGCTTTCTAGCTACTCAAGCAACACAGGACCTGACTTGAAAAGACAATCCCCTGAAAAATCAAGGTAGTGACAATCCTGTTTTCAGTTTTATCCAAGATAAAACATAAGATAAAACACAAGTGATACCTTCCCAATAATCGGTGAGAATACCATATATTTGAAACTTTAGTGTTAGAATCTTCTTGTGCATCAGTTTAATTGTTAACAGTTGAATTGTATGAAACTCTGAACATGCCATTTTTACTCTGAAAGGTCAATAGAGCAGGAGGATTACAGGTGAGCTCCACCATAATCAAGAAACTGATTGCTTATACCAGCTGAGCAACCAGTAAAATAAGAATATGAAAAATAAAACTAATTCATATTTGTAAACACACTAGAAAATGCCAAAGGTTGCTATGTAATTAGACAAGTGAAATTTCTGAATCTTTAATTGAAAATATACATTTAAGAAATATGCAGAAATACCACTTGCAGCATGAATTCATAGCGAAGCCTGATTCACTTACAGTATTATCAATCTTCCAATGGAAATAATAGAAAAACCTTCCTATTCCTGAAATACATTATATTATTTTGTAAATTGCAATTTGAAATTAAGAATAGGCTACTGAGAGCAACAAAATGAGACCTTGTGACAACACTTCAATTATTTCTCTGCAATATGCTTTATGAAATTATCTCATATATTTGAAAGTAATGCCTGTCTTTGTCAGTTAAATATACTTTCCATGTTTTCTATGATTTTAACACCTGATACTGATTTTATTTATATTTATCTTTCAGTTGGTCACAAACCACAAACCTCCATTCCTCCTCCCAACACTTATTTAAACCCTTTTATATAACATTTATATAAACCCATCCTGAGTATAAGAAGAAAATACCTTTTCTCATTAAGCAACAACAGGTGCCTCAATTTTAATTATGATGTTTAAAGTTATAATTTTGTCAAATAAGAATGATTCAAACAAGATAAATCCCAACCGCATACAGGCTGATCGGCTGGAAGTTTTATCATGTCAGAAAAAAAAAGAAAAATTAAAGATCGACATTTTAAATCTGAGCTTCTTGTGGTACTTCTTTGAGTATTTGTTTGGTTTTTTTAACAGTTTATTTCCTTTTCTCTCCCCAGAAGGAAAATGTTCACAAAGACATGAGCATTTAAAGGATCAATTTCCACTGCATTTTTTTTCTTTAAATCTTTTTAAATACCTGGAATGTTGCAAGGGGGAACATAATTACTGTAATGGCAGAGTATGAACAAAAAAACCCCTCCAGCACAGAGCACAGAAAAGGAACAATAGAGGAGCATTTCATCATAATTCAGAAATTACAAAAAAGCCATATGTATTAGTACCTTGCTCTCGCCACAATATGTTTGCAACTGCAGCATGTAAGAGAACAGAAAACACAAATGAACAAGAAAAAAAACCATGAATGATATCTCAATTCTAAAATAATTATGATGCATTACTGGAATAAACGTCACTACCACCTGCTACAGCCCCCCTGCCCAAGTTAACTCCATTAGCATTTATCAATACTGTGTTCATAATCCATTAAAAAATGGTGTTTGCATACACATTAATTATGCATACTAATTACAGTGATGTAATTTTCATAATATCCTTTAAGCACTGGACTTTGAAGAGATTTATTTCAGGACATAGTTATGACAGAAGCATGCAAAACTAAAATGTATCAAAGATAACACAGCCATGCTATCAAAGTTGTCATGCTGTATAATGATTGACATTATCTTTGGAAGACCAGGATAGGAACTATAAGATGGCATGGTATCCACTAAGTGTTTAAGTTGGTTACTTCCATGAAAAAATTATTTGCATTTTGGCCATCTTGTTTACAATTGGACCTTTGAGATCAATGAAAACTAATTATTCTAATTTTATTCTTTCAGCCTGGAGAGAATAAAATAGCAAATATAATTTTGCAAATTTAAAATATTTAGAGCTCAGTATAAATTTTTTAAAACATCATCACTGAAAAATAAAGTCTTTGTAAAGTAATGATCTTAAGAAATAGAGAAAAAATTAAAGGAAAGGAGAACATGTCTGTCTCACATATAGACATAATGGAATTGTGATGTTCATTGGAAAAAAAAAAGTTGCAAAAGCTTTAAGAAAAAGTTTGAAAAAAGTAATGGAAGACACATTATTAAAAAATATGTTGGTACAGAAAAGTCCCTCAGCTGCTGACTGCTCAAGATTAGAAAAAAGAACAACTATCACTCCAGAACATCCTGGACAATGATTTTTCCCAAGCATCTTTTACCAGACACTGCTGAAGACATGACCAAGACGGGCTTTTTCCCTAAAGGTGTGCAGCATTTATCTCATTCTTGAGTTCTGAAAGAATATACAGAACCCAAAATATGTAGAAGGGTCCTTGGAAAAAGCATCAACCCACCTTCCAACAAGCTCATGATCCAGATAACTCAGGATAACAGAGCTACTGGGCTTTTGTTTTGTTCTTTTTTTTTCTCTTCTCCTCTACTACTTTTTGTCCTGTGATTTTATTATCTTTTTTCCCCACAAATTTTCTCCATAGAGCTACCTCATTATATGACCTCAGACACAGTATTTAAACTGTGTCATTTGGTTATGCCAAGTTAAAATTAAGGTGATGCTTAGTTTTTACCTTCAGTGCTTTGAAGTGTACAAATGAGAGATCACCATGCACGTAAAAGTAATACTGTTGCAGTGAAGTGACTGTGAATGCCAGAAGAAAAATTCCCGTTTTCCAACACATAACATCAGCGCAGCTTTCAAACATGCTCAGTCTGTGCTTTATTATCTTAAAATGGCTTAATTCTCTGCACTATTATGTGTGCATTGTTTTCAAATATTATCTTTTTCTTTAATATTGAACCATTAGGATCCAATAAACTGCTAAATGCCAAGATAAATGGAATGAGCCATCTTGCCACTTACTCAGACTGAGTAGTAAGCCCTTACATCAGAAAGGCAAATTTCTGCTGAACTACTGCTCCGGTCAAAATGGTACCAACATATTTTATTTCTCAAGCCTTTACACTTGCTTTTCTGATTTCAGGTTATTGCTTTCAGAAGAGACTAGTTTTGAAGGAAGTCTCCATTACTTTGGCTGAGTAAGTGTGTTCTCCAGACATCTGGCTGCTCTTAATGAAACTTCTTGGTGACTAAACTGCTAACACCAGTATGACTCTTAGATTTACATCCAGTGCTGACAGCACAAAATGGATTTGATTTACTGTATATTTCAGTGGCAGACATGAACAGAGTATTTAACATACCTCTTCTAAATAACATTTGGCTGCTTATTTTTAAACTATTTGATTTTTCTCCTGAACTAGACCTTTGACTGTAAGTTGCAATCATGAGACAGAATATTAATTTGATGTTTTATTGACAGCTATTATTTTTTAAATAAAGACCTAATCAGTAGATCACCAGTATTGCAATTACAGAAAGAATGGACTGAAAGTTTTCAGAGATCTTGAATTATTTAAGACAAAAAGAAAAAGGTGTTGATTTGTGTAAAAAGAATGCTTAAGAGACAACTATATCCTTATGACTTTAGAGCTACAGAAATTTTCACTGCAAGATGAAAACAACTGAAGTCTCATATAGAGATAGTATGACCAAAAGGAGAAGAAATTGTGATAATATAGTACTGCCCTTCCCATCAATTAAAGCACCTGCCTTGTGAGCACTATGCAGCCAAGTCATTCTATATAAAAGCTGACAACTTTGAAGATGGAATGCTAAGGTGCTAGTGTTTGTTGCCCTTTGCTGAAGTGTTAAATCAGTCATTTGTACCTTGACAGATAGAACAAAGAAATAACCCTGGGGTATGCCTCAGATGACCGGCTTCTGGGTGGAATTGGTGGCACCGATTACAACCTTTGGGCCTGGAAGTTCAGCCTATTTTCAATTCACCCCACTGTCTGTGCATCTACCCTGTACTTCATCCGTTTGTCTAGATTATCTTAGGCATTTCTAAGGACAAGATAAACAACATCCACTCCTCATCTCACCCTCCCTTGCCAGTCAGCTGATTGCAGAAGTATGACCAGATATTATTTCCCTGTCATTAATCTACACTGACTGCTCCTGAAAATCTTCTTGTCTTTCATGTTTTGGGGAATGGTTTCCAGGGTTATTTGCTCCATCTCCTTCCCAGAAATCAAGGTGAAGCTGATGGGCCTATTGTATCTTGGAATCTCCATGCCCTTCTTGAAGAGTAGCATCGGATTTCTTCCAGCTCTGCTTCCTCTGCCCCACTCAGCAGCAGGCCCCATATTCTCCCTAGCCTTTTTTTGCTGCTGATGTCTCTATGGAAGCCTAGTTTTTGCTGTTCATGTCCTTCACCAGAGTCAGCAGCAAAATTCAGAAGCTGAAACTTCTAACACTATCCCTGCGTGCCAAGACACTGGCTCTATATGCAGACGACAGTTCTGTTTGTCTGTGTCACCTTGTATAGTCTTTTTTCTGTAATAAAGCAAATTAATTTCCCCAGGGCAACTTGGAAGATTTTCTGTAAAAATATTTTTTTCTTCACATTGTGAGGAAAGGACTATGTAATATATGGCACTTGAGGTCCTGTAAATTTAGCCATAAAGTTCTACTTTCGATCAGATTTTTTCTAGGGTTGACATAGGAAGGAAAATAAGTAATTATAATTATTCAACTGTGCGGAACTACACAGCAAATTAGATGATTTAAGATGCTAAATACAGAACACATTAATGAAAAATCATATGTATGGCTCTGAGTTATGCTAAAAAAAGGGGGGGGGGGGATAAAAAAAAGTGCTTTAAAAGCCCCACAGTTATTAATTTTAAAGTTAACATAGTTCACCTGATGCCACATGAATGTGGGGTGGCCACCATCTGAAGGGACATAAGATTTATTTGCTGTCTCTATTCCTCTTTTTACTCTGTCTTATTAAAAGCTGTTTTATTACACCATTAATTCTTGGTCCTTTTATACTGACATCTAAAAAGAACCCTGTGCCATGCCTTTCCCCCCACCCACCCAGTACAGAAGAGGGGAGAATCCACATTTTCCTGAAAGAAGATTTCTTTCTTTTGTTTTTTTTTGTTTGTTTGTTTGTATTTTGTTTGTTTTCTTTTTTTAAGGACACTTACAGCTCCATAAAAATCACTCTTCATGGTACTTACATAGCTATTCTATTCTATGTTTCTGTGCTCAGACCCAGTCTTTGATTGTCAATAGTTAACATCACATGTGAAAGCCTACTCTTCACCTTTGTTATTCATTTTCTATGTTGGCTAAACAGTGGTACATTTTTCAGTAAATTCTGTCCTTAGCACCTCATGAAATTCTGCAGCAGACTGTAAAAGCAGCATTATCCCCTTTGGATGGAAACAACAACTGCAAAATTCCATGGTATTTCTGCTACTAAATGAATTCAAGGGTACTACAATGCTATTTTCTAAATAGAGTCTGTATCCTACTCCTCTTATCACATTGGTAATATATGTCATCAAGTTCACTTTTCTGTCTCAATAACAAATGTCAAAGTTTTCAGCTATGTCAGCTACAGTGATATTCTTCCCTACTTTTCTGTTTGCCAAACTTAAGTTTTCAAACATAACAGCTGGAAATAATGTGCATGTGTATATATATAAAAATAATTTCTGAGATTGACACTCACTGAGTTTGGAAATTAAATGTACTCTTCTGCTTCCTTTTGGTACTGTAATTAGATGTTCACATTATCAGTAATCAGCACACAATACTCCAAAGACACAGAGAAAAACGATCGGGGCAACAAGACTCAGAAAAAGAAACTTGTTCCTGAAGCACAATACTTCATTTTCTTCTAGGAACAGTTTTACCTCTTCTACGACATGCTTCACTGGCTATTATCCAAGAAAATGCTGAAGGAGCTTTTAAGATCTATTAACTACTTTTTTATTTTTATTTTTAAATTCAAAACTGTCATTCTTTTGGACCTATTTCATGTATGTGTGCTTAAATAACCTGAATTTTTCCTTTATAAAGGAAAACTAAATAAGGTGCTTTCATAAAATGTTATTTTGTTGCAGTGGTACTCAAACAAAGTTGTATCAATTAAACCCTCAACATAGGAAAAACTTTCCTAGCTTGCTGCACTAGGAGAACAATGAAGTTTAAAATGCCTTTAAGAAGAGGGAAAAAAAGCAGAAAGAAATCTTCTCTGCATTATATATTATTCCAATAAATAGGGGATGAAAAATCCACTGATATCTTCTGAATGCAAATAATGATTTTTCAGGAATACAGAACCACTGTTGTTAATTCCAGGTTTTGTCTCGTTGAAATACAAGCTTTGCATTTAAAATTCTTTAATATTTTATCTGAATTTCTATCAGCCTATAGCAGCTGATAACCAACAGTTTCATATCAGCTCATTGTGCTAGACTTTGCACCCTCTGACAGGAAACTGCTGCCCCTTTCCAAGCCTTTAATCTATAATGGCAAGAGGTAGATCTAATAGAAAATAGGGCAATGAGGAAGATGGAATAGGGTCATATGGCAAAGGTGTGGAATTCAACGTTATCATTCAGAATTGTCCCAACATAACCTGCTGCACTTTTAATTCCACAAAATAGTAATTTCAATATGTTTGAATGAATGATGTCTGCGCACTTCACTGATGTCCACCACCACTGTCAACTGTTCTGGTTAATCATATACACATCATAAAGAGAATGTATCTTTTTCTTCTCATATCTCTAATTTATAAACACATGCCCTTATCTATAACATTATTACTATTTGGTTGCTAAGCCATGCAAGTTTTTTATGATTATTTTTAAAAGAATAGTGCTAAAAGTAAAGATGAGGTTAAGGTGATTTGCTTTATGTCAATTTCCACTACTAAGCAGAATGAATACATTTATGCATATATTTGGTTTTAATTTTATTCTAATTTTAGAATAAATTCAGGTTAGTTGGGTCAATATATAAATATATGTAAACTTTTACTTGTGAAGCAAACTTTTTTTTTTTCAAAGTTATTGATTTTTTTAACTATTTTAAAAGTAATTATGTCAACACAAATTCTGTCAAAATTCCATTCTGTTCTTGTGTGACATTCAATTTAATTTCATTTTAGGTTAGGTTAACACAATAACCCAATGGCTGGCTTTATGAATATTAAACTATTATTTATCAGTTAAAGGCACTGCTGATGCTTTATATTTGGTCAAATATGCCCATGTTAGCTTACTCAATTTTATATAAATCTTCATAATGAATTATGCTGAGGTCCCTAACTCAATCCAGTCTACAATGGATAGGAATAAAATATGGTTCATGAGCTGAATTTCTACCTTATACTTGGAAGTCTGAAATAAAGTCTTTGCCTACGATGCTGTGAACAAGTATAAAATTGTTTAGCTCGACCATAAAATAAAATGCCAGCATAAATTATCTCTGAGGAAATTAGGTAAATAGGTACCATAAGATGTGACACCATGGTCCTGTCACACCATAAGATGTGACAGGAAGATTCTATTAACGTTTCATAAAGCCTTTCAGAGAGAATTTAGGCCATAAATCACAGTCAAAAGGCTTTTAGTCTCATTCCAAGTTCTAGGCAGTAGAAATGCCTGGTTGCTTATGATGGCCGTAAACCTGTCAACTCAGTAGCATTCAGATCACATTATCTCTGGTTAGGTGATAGGACTATGACATTTTGTAAAAAAGGTATACTTAGAAATAGATTTACTTAATGGCACGGAACAGGCATATTGTTTTTTTTTAAATTTAGCCCTGGGACACAGTGCATGAGACAGATAATTTTTATCCTCTTTTTTGTGACTAGGTGAAGGAATCCATACATATTGCTTCACAATATATGATGATGTCAGATTGGGTGAACTAAGTAACAGTTTGTGATTGATGACTAAAAGCTACTAAACCTTAAAATATTATCAAGTACTGTCAAATTGGTCTTGAAATTCCTTAACGGCATTACTTGATAACTTTCTGTCATGAGAGTTGTCTCCCCAAGGTGCACATGTATGTCTCAGGAAAATTTAGATAAATACTTAAGAAGTCATATTAATTGATGGCAAAGTAAACTGCATGAAAAATGCAGCTTTGGAAAACATTAAAAGAAATGAAATCATCGTAAAAAAACAGCAAATAAAATAAACAACAACAAACCCACAAAACTGTTTAGATTTAAAGTGAACAGCACAAGTTTCCATGATCTATGACCCTAGATTGATAGAATTATGCTAAATTGAAATTAAGAAGAAACCAAAGTAGAACCAATGTATCTGTCAGTCACTAAGAAAGAAAAAATGGTTTAAAAAAAAAATTACTTCAAAATACTTCACTAGTTGTGAAGATAAGAATTTTAAGTATCTGAAAATCACCCCTTAAAATTCTTAATAATAACAAATTAATTAAATTTGTTAAATTAAATTAAAAAAAAACAAAATAACAATTAATAATAATAACAAACTTTTGTTATTTTCTTGTTTTCTGTACTGTCAGACTTTCTTCTTTAGATCTGTAGATTATACTCAATTACATTATTTCAATTAAATATTCCAATGCTAGTATAATTTTTCCTTCTTGTCTTTTTTTTTTTTTTTTAGCTCACAAACGGGTTTATTTATACTCCTTAGCTATGTATTATATTCTATATTCAGCTAACCTTACTTTAACTAAAAACTGAAATTTGGACCAATTCCATTGGTCCTGAATGTAACCTAAATAAATAAATAAATGCCCTAGTGGAAGCTACTATTTATTCCTCCTCTATTTATGATTATTACTGTACTTTGTATCAACAAAAAAGGCAGTAACATCTTGCCCACTCCGTTTTTCCCATAAATATATTGTCGAGATACACTGTTAAATTATCTTTGTTCTATATCTAAATTCTTCAGCTTTCACACAGTGCTTCAACTAGAGCAAGCTGATGATTTTGGTTTGCCTTATGGCTGCTAGAAACTGAGTTGATGAATATCTGTGTTTGTGGCTATCAAAGGTAGCCATCAACATAAATCTGCAGTGGAGCTATCAATTTGTGTGCTCATAAGTTAAATGCTGCTAAATCCAGTAGTATAGAGGGGAAAGCTATCAGTTAATAAAAGATTTGAGAGTTTCTTAAAATGCATCTGTATGTGCTGCAAGGTAGAAAATGAAAAGCCACCTTTATCAGTTACTGCAGAGATGTTGGAGTGCTAGAATAAAGATCCCCTTTACAAAAAAAAAAGAGAGAGAAATAACAGTCCTTAAGAAAAGAAGTAGCCTTAGTTACAATTAACATCCCATTTTTGTGCTAACAGAACTTCCAGCAGCTTGCTAATCCTTTACAATCAATGCAGAAGCAAACGCCCCAGAAATCATCACAGATGGTTGCCAAAGGTAGAAGGAAAACATTGTGATACCAGAGCTATTTGAGGTTTAAATTGTACTGATATGAACCTGACTCTTTTTTCAGTGTTATTTTGACAATATTCCTCTATAAATATTTTTGTCCTGTATTTGCACAGAAGCAGGAAAACAGAGCCTGATTAAATACTTTCTACCTTACAAAGGAACAAAAAAGCATGTAAATGATGTGTAGTCAAGACAAAAAATTAAAATAACCAGGTCCAAATGAGTATTAAAAAAATCTGGTAATAGATTTTTCAGATGTTTGGTCTGGTGCTATTATCTTTGAATAAATTTCAGAATATATCACAAAATTCAAGGTGTACCACTACATATGCCCCTAGTGTATCTCTCACTTCCTGAAACTCAAACAACTAGTTAGACTGGGATATGTCTCAGACAAAAGAAGGGAAAACACTCACACAGAACTAACTCAGTTAAGAAATCAAAGGATGAGAATGTAATATGATCTAATTGAAACCAGGTTTTCTCCAACAAACCTGATTATATTCCTTGATGTAATTAGAAGTTTGGGAATGTAAAAATCATATAGATGTAACCCAGAATTTTGCTAAACTTCTGTTAACATAGAACATTCTAGTTAAAGTAACACAACAGTAGTGAAGTACATGTTAATTGAATTAAAAATCACCAAACTGATTATTCTTAAAAAAGTAGTTTTCATTCATAAATCATCAGTAAAAGGTGAAGAAGACAGCACTAGAATGTGCCCAGAGCAAAAGGTAGTGAGTCTTGTGTTATCTATTTTCATCACTGATCTGTAAACAAACATAAAATCATTTCCTAAGAGTCTGAAAATTACCTGTTATGATAAACAACAGAGTTTCAAAAAGTTTTTTGAATTACTTTTTCAAGTATATCTCTAAAATGAATTACATCTGATACAACCATATGCAAATTTAGACATCCAGGGAAATGTAATGCAGACTATCTACACTGGGGTGCTGAGACAGCTGGAAGGAGCAGGATTGGAAAGTGAGGCCTGATAGGATACATGGCATGTGGTAGATAAATGTATAAATATAAAATTCCACTGCTGATACTAGTGGAAAAAAGTGACAAGGGATCAGTGGATGTGGAAGCAGAACGTTATCAAGCATGTATTTCTCTCTCCAGAACATTAAAGAAATACATAATACACTTGCTTTTGCAAAGAGCACTTCCCATTTTTAAGAAAACCATACCAAAACCCATTACAATCCTCAAAGCAAAAAGACCATCTGAGTCCAATGGTAACTGTCTTATTGTGAGAAACTTCTAGTTTGTATGAGAAAAAGTAATCAATATTTAACAGTGATATATTCATAGGGCAAAAATTCTTAAGAGAGCAATTTACTGGGGGAAAAATTAGAATCAAAGGAGGAAACTGAAGGAAAAACTGCCTTCTATTCAGCAGTGAAACTGATTAATTAGTAAAGCAAAATACCAAGAGAAAGGTGGGATTCTTTGAGTCTTTGTGTCTCTAACTCAGGTAGATGCATTTCTTGGATTATACACTTCAGGCAAACAAAACATTAGATCTGTATTCAGGCAGAACAGGACACAATTTAATGTCTTGTGAAATGGAGGAGACAGATTAGAGGTGGATGAAATGGTTCCATCACGCTTAAATCTATGAATCCATGAAATATCTGTTCTGAAAAATAAAACTACATTGGAATGAAACTAAAACCAGATTTTAAACTGCTATTTGTATTACAAATGTGATTACGCCAGAGACTCCTTCTAACACAGCTGAGTTCTCTCAGGTATTATTAGAGGATCATGACAGTAGGAGAGACTGCTGTCTTCAATGAGATTTAGACTAGGTTGTTAATCCCCAGAATGTTTTTGCCAGTCACCACAGGGGTTATCCAGCTATCACACAGAACAGCTATCTTATTCTCAATGGCTTTAACTGCAAACTAGAGGGAAAATTGAATTCACAGCACAAAAAGAATTTCCAATCTCTAGAGAATTAAAATAACACGGTTCTTGCATTCAGAAATATTTTAGATGCTACTGTTGTATGAGTAGCCTGTACAGATCTATTCACTGTACGCTGCATGATCCTGTTGATTATCAGTCATGACACCATAAAGTGTTCTAAAAAGGTATATAAGAAGCCAATAAAGAAGGCTCCTTACATAATTACAAAGACAAATAGAATTTGTGCTTTGTTGATGAATGATGCTAATTAATACAGAAAAATTAATATCGAGTGGGAAAAGCTTAAAAAAGTGTTTTACATTTGTAAGAAATGTCATAATGATCATAAGTAGTTTCCAGTTACGGTAGAGCATTTTCATGAAACACTTTCAGCTTAAGGCCAAATTTTCTCAGATTAAAATACAGGTTTTTCAACAGAGATTACAAAAATCTAAACATTCTTAGGAAAGGGCCCTGCTGGCAAGAACGGAGAACAAAGACAGCGTTATGAAATTAATGGAAGAACTGTGCTTGGTCAGTCTGAAGAATAGAAGGCTTTGGAAGCACGTAATAGCAATCTTCCAACACGTACACAGAGGTTCTCAAGACAGAGTCAGGCAATTCACAATTGGCTCTGCAGCAATTGATATATTTGGAAAAAACAGACAGGTTTTCACACACGCAAGCTGACTTCAGGTCTGATATAGAAGTAGCACACATCAATGCCTGAAGAAGAATTACTAAGAGTTTAATTAGCAAAACTGCATTTAGACACTGGGATTAGGGAAACCAACTGCTTTCTTCTAGAGACAGTAAAAACAATATATAAACAACTAGATAAATAAATGCTATCAAAATTATCTCACCGTATAGACTGTTTCTACCTACAAGCCTTCTTTTGACTAATTTGTTTCATGTTTACAGATTTTCCTTTAATATACATTTAAACTGTAATATGCTGTCTTACTCTGAAGGCAAGTTAGTGTTCCAGTTACTAGAACAATAAAAAAATTTCAGCCTTCTCAGATATCTCTCTTATTGTTTTAGAGAGGTATCTCTAAAACTGGTATTAGAAGTAACATTATTCTCCACATGTATTAAAAAGGAGCAGCAGTGTAAGGTGTACACTGCCGCTGTGTGATCACAGAAATTTAATGACAAGATATTAAAGTGCCCACTCATCGATGCAACTCCAAATATTATAGAGGATTATTAGGTAGTTTTTAAGAGATCATTTGGCCCTGTATGCCTATCCCTTTTTCGTCACACTCTTCCTCCTTCAGTTTTTATGTGTTTTCACCAACCTCTCACACCTGCTGCTGCCTGTGTCCTCCCTTTCTTCCCCACATTACCAGCCTCTTCCACTGTCCCTCTCCCCAGGTCTCCTACAGTTCTTCAATTTACTCTTATTCCTGCTTCCTTAACTTGTTTGGATGCTGCTTGGAGGATCACTCAAGGAGCCAAGAGCACAAGAATTAAGTGAGTTATCCTCACTTTCACATCCACAAAAGCAAAAAAACCCCCCAAAAAAACCCCCAAAAAAAAAAAGCAGTTACATTGAGAATCTATTTTTTTCCAGTAGTTCTAAAGCGTGGGTTTGAATGGCACCTTCAGAACTCTACCAAACTTCCCCGAAAAAGTCCACCCACTATATAAATCATCGATTACTTGGAGATTTTTACTGTGTCAAACACCAGAGAAATCTTTACTTTTATTGCAGTATATTCAGGTGATAATCTCACTGCATGAACCACCCATATCAAGTCAGATTTTGGTGTAAAAAGCTATCTGTTAAATGACTCTAATGCTTTTAACATGAGTAAAATCCGGTGTTCTTCCTCATGCCTATTTCAGGAGTAGCCATAGTATATTAGTGAAAACATTAAAAATCAGAAGCAACAAAAAAAGCTGTTGTTTAAGACAGATAGCAAAACCAGAATGCTTTAATCTAAAAGGTTGATAGCAGAGGAATTAAACAGCATGATAATAGACAGCACCAGACATTTATAATTAGTACAGCAGATGTTTGTATAGGTAATAAAAAGTAAATATTTCCATTACAACTTCAAAAGTCTAGCAAAAAGTGCATGTGTGTTTGGACACAGACATAAAGTATACTGAATTTCAGCTACAGAATAAGTTAACTGTTAAAAACAATACTGAAGCTAAGGGATTTTAAAGAAAATAATTTAATTCCTCTCACCTGAGACAATGCCAAAATGAAAGCATATTTTCAGGAGTTTGATTTTCAGTGCACACTGGAAAAGGCTGAGGTGCTAAGAAGAGGCCAGACTATTCTTGAGACTGTCATCCACTATTAATAATTCTACCTATGTGTGACAGAACACTGGTTCGGTGTTCAGTGATGGCATCTACTGAACAGATGTGTATGACAGTCTTTCACGGTATTTTCCATTCTCTTCTATCTCAAATTACCATCTTGATGACAAATCATTACCATTAAAGTACATTGACTTCTCTTGGGAAACTGAATTGAAATTTCTGAATCTGGGAACTTTAAAATAAGCAAAGCCCTGGCACCCATAAGTTGCACCTGCATTACATACTTTTATTTTTGTTACCAACATCACACTTCCCACAGTTCAGTACAGGTTTGCCATTCACTGTATTTCTTTTCTGTTTGTAATACAGACATGCATTAGGTGTCTCTGTAACCAATGCTGTGAATTTTGAAAATCTAGCAATCTGATAACATTTTTATGCACACAGGTAAAGGAAAGCTTCTCTTATTATTTAACAATCTATTTATCCATAATAGAACTAGTTTTAATTGAGACAGAGGTGACAGAAATTATAAGATTTTTTCTTAGGAGCTGCTTACACTAGCCATTCCCAAAGGAATGACCTAGCAATGCCGTTTTTGCGCATATCTTCATTTTTTCTCTCAAAGCACTGTAGAGAATTTTGCACATAACAAATACGGGATATGTTGAATGAGATTCCACAGATAATTACCAAAATTTAGCTTATTATGCAAAGTACTATTAAAACCAAAAAGCTTTTATATGCACATAAACAATGGGCCAGATAAGTACAAAAGTGAACATTTCCTTTGACTATTAAACTTTGTATGAAATACATACAGTGGTTAAAGTTGAACCATGTTCTGTATTCATTATGCAGCTTATAAAATTACTGTCATGCTCAATGCAGTGCAATTGTAGTTTATATGATTATGGCTCCGCTGAAAAACTTCTCACTACCCTCACAATAGCCAATCAACTCCATGCTCTGAAATGCTTTTGCTTTGCTATGTTTTTTACCTTATGTGGCATTTTAAAAGTAGATAAGCTCAAATTAACTGACAAGCTAGTGAGAACCTGTTCTACTTTTGTTCAATGCACTATCCTAAGATTTCCAGAAGAGAGTACTCCAGTAAGAAGAAAAAAAAAAAGATTAAAAAAGTAATCATGGCTGCTTTATTCTCTTAAAGGAGGATAAAAGCAAAATGATTTATAAAAATGTCACCTATGGCAGGTATAGTTTATATCAGATCATATGAAATCACATTTACATCACAAGAGACTGTCTTTAGAATATAACTTGTGACCTAATCAGCAGGCTTTAAATTCAGGTAGTAGTAGCATTGTGTTTAAAATGTGTGGGTGGGGAATTAAAAGCCCACAGTCTTATCCAGGTGGTTTTACCTGTGTCATTTTATTCCCCAAGAATCCCTAATTCGCTGCATGAACCAGTGTTTTGGGAAAAATGCAAAACCAAGCAGAGAATAGTGAATAATAAAGCCCTTCTACTCTTAATTTTAGATTTCTAATACCAGCAACTCCTCCCTAATAGAAAAGGACTTTGTTTTAAACAGAATTTTTTTTTAAAAGTGGCAGCTACCAAAAATTGTACCTGTGAAAGCAGTTTATTCATGTTGCTATGCTAATGATATTGACAGCAACTTCTTTTTTTAATTAATACGTACCTTAGTCTTCTTGCATATACAGAAATAGACTTCTGACCCAAATCAGGCAAGCCAGAGTATCAGAATAAACATCTCATGTAAATATCTGTTGCACTTATATTTGAATGATATAATTATGCATATATGGACTATGTATATTTACACATCCACCATTTTTTAGGAAACCATGTTCATACACCAAGAAACACAATGGTAAAGTGCCTCCATTCAACATACAACATAGAACTTTTATAGGAAGGAAGGAGTCTGTGTCTTTTGGATGAATTGTCTTAGAAATAACCAGGTTTATATTTTTTCTCCCTGCACTTACATCTTTCATGACAGCAACAGACACCCATACAAAATACTGCTAGTAGATTTTACAAATCCTATAAATTTAGATGATCTAAAATTTTTGCATCACATTACAGTTCCGGAAAACATTATTATGCATAGGTGTGGATATTCTAGCACAATCACTGCACACCAGATCTTCAGAGGATACAGTGATTATGTAACTAAACGACTTGGGAAGTTGACAGTTGGATAGAAATGTTTTGGTTTTAAGGCCAAACAAATTTCAGTTTTGTAATTTGGCAACATTCACAACATTTTTCACAGACTGCAAAAGGCAAATGGAGGTGACCAAACTACTTCATATTACCAGATTTCTATAAATTCAGCATGATCAAACAACTTATTTATCCTCAGCTGCCTTCTCAGAAATGTCTGAGCAGTCACTCTCATGACACTTAAAAAAAAAACATGTTAAGACTTTTGAAATGACAGCCATAATTAGTGTTACTGGCAGCAGCTAAGTAAAGACATTACCATTTGGATTCTACACTTTTTCTGCATGGAAGATTTCCTATGACACATTTAAAGCTTAATAAACCTAGATGTAACTGAACTCAGTGTCTCTTCACAGGAAGTGTCAGGCAGAATTGCAGTGCTACTAATTCTGCCTCTAGTATCTTCTGTCGAGTAGTTGGCACTGTTGAATAAGCTTCTAGATATATAGGAATGCCTTAAGTTAATGCAATCAGACTCACTAGTAAAATAATTATCATTTTCCTAGACAAATTTGTAAAGAATATGTAGTACTCATTAAAGTAACAGATTCAAAAGGAAAAAAAAAATAATTAAAAAAAAGCCCAACAAAAAAGGCAAAACCGGATGGGTGAAGCATAAACTTGGGAATGGATTTTTTTTCAAGCAGAGGAAAGAAAGGGAAGGGGAAAAAAGTATCAAGGCAGACAAATAATAGATAAACACGATTATAATAAGCCCCACTTCCATTCAAATGAGAATAAAGAAAGTTAGTTTTTGGTAGTGGTAGAGATTTCTTTGGCATATTGAACTCCCAACTTAGCAAGTGAATGTGGTCACCATTGCTCCACATTTTAGGAGAGCCACAGTTATCCAGACACAAGATAGTATGGGCAGGCTGGCACTGATCTGGACCTGCTGATCACTCCAGCAGGTGAGATCAAGTCCTGTCATGACTCTCACATCCTGAGGGCCAAGTTGGACTCTTGGTATACCCCAAGAAGATACAGGAAGACTGGAAAAGGTCTTTCTCCCACAGAAAGGTCTTTTCTTCCCAGAAACCACACCAAGACTACTGCTTTGCCTTACTTAGGCAAAGTAAGTACTTATTTCATATTCCATTTACATGCAACAAAACTATAATGAGGAAACTACCCAAATTTTAACAACATGAAAAATATGTCAATTCACAGAATGAATCAGAGATTTCATTTTACTTCTAAATAAACTTCAGATTACACACTCTGCCTTTGGTGACTCTTGGATATCATTATTTAAAATATTTTTTTAATCAGCTATCTATATATGCTCATTTTATATAGTGCTTCATAATTTTTAGTACTGATTTAATGTTTAAATGAGGGCTGCATGTATTTTTATATTTCTCATATTACTTACGGGTCTTCCGAGCAGAATCTTCCACAAAAAGAGAAGAAATGTCTTCATCCACCCCTGCTTCATTCTTTGCAATACAAGTATAGGCTCCTGTATCTTCATAGCGCACATTGCTAATGTGAACCTCACTACCATTTGCTGAAAGGAGAGGAAAAATTCAACATGCAGACATGCTAAAGTGCTTTCAAATTATACATTCAGAAGGCTTTCCCTGCTCATGCTAATTAAACTATTTTCATTCCTGAGTTCATAACTTGGAGGCATGCCAAACTAATCCAAAAGTGTTCAACTGGTTAGTGAATTACATGCACTATTATTCATCTCACAGATATCCAGAATGCCTCAACTGATTTTGCACTTCAGAGCCAAATATTGGCCTGAGGTTTTATATATGTTTAAATGACTATGGTTGTCTTTAAAGTCAGGTGAATATTAGGTTTTTATTATGTTGCATTTGGTCACTTGACACTGTCACTGGCTTTACACAAAATAACCCAGGTTTCCATGGAACATAATGGGCTAAAATTTCAAGATTTTAAATAACATTTTTAATAAAATTATTTGGTTTTAGCAATCAGAGGCACATGAGTTTATTTTTGTGTGACTCCAATGTAACAACAATAAAAAACAGGTACATTTGAATTTTACATCTGCATCAGTGTAGAAGCTTATGGAAATCACAAGTATGTCAGCTTGAATAGGAATATGAAAAAACAGTCCAGGTTTCACAGGCAGAAGTCTTTTAAATTATATGATGTGAATAATAAAATGGTCAACGATTAACTGCATTTGAAGCATAGTATCCTTGTTCAGCTGTAGGATCTATTTTACAAACCCAGCTTTTTAGGCATTCTAAAATATGGACTAGAAGGGGCACCTGGTTATGGTGCAATACTCCTTCCAGACCATCTTTGTCTTGAAGCTAGTGTATAGATAATTTAACCTGGGAAAAAATCAGGGAAAATGAGATTTTCAAAATTTTCTTTCAAATAAGTACCTTCAAGAAAATGGAATCAAATGTATTTTGCTTAGAGAAGAACCATTTTTATTGATTTATCATAAATATATGATACAGAGGCAAAGGAAAAAAAGAAGACACTCTAATCCCTACAGGGGAAATTAACAAAATGCTGCTATGAAGGAGGAGTCAATCCCTTTCTAATCATAGTGGAAAGTTTCTACAAGGCAATTGCTCACATATATCCAGGAGAGAGGGCCATGAAACTGTGACATCTATAGGGAAGCTAAGACTGTTCAGAGAAGCATTCACCACCTGCTTGTCCTACTGTTTCTCACACTGCAGGTTGATTGCTGTCCTATCCTGATGCTCATCCTGCTTTTGCAGATGAATGAGAGAAGGTTTTGAAGGGAACACTGGCAGCATGAGATTTTTTTTCCCTATGGCTGATCAAAAATCACCAGAAGGACTGCTCAAAGGTTTTGTGCTAGGCAGGTTCACTGAATTTTCTGAGTCCTGAAGATTCACAGAAGATAGGGGGATTTGTGTGTGGTTGTGATTTTTGGTTTTGGCAGTGAAGGCTTTTTGGTGTGTGCACAGTGACTTTGCACTCTCCTGGAGGTCTGCTGAGACCCTTCACACATCAGTTTCCCTCCCTGTCCTTTCTGCCATCAGGTCCCCAAGTCTCACTGAGACTTACCAGTTAAAAAAACTCTGTTTTTACCTGAGCTACAGTAAAAGTAAAGTTCTGTCTGCTACAGTAAAAGTAAAGTTCTGTCTATGTTCTGAGCTAAATTTAAATCTGGACTCATGAAAAATAAAGAGATGTCCTGGTTTCAGCTGGGATAGAGTTAATTTTCTTCCTAGTAGCTGCTACAGAGCTCTGTCTTGGTTTTCATGCAAGAATAATGCTGATAATACACCAATGTTCTAGTTGTTGCTGAGTACCAGTTACCCTGATCAAGGACTTTTCAGTCTCTTACACTCTGCCAGTGAGCAGGGGCACAAGCAGCCAGGAGGAAGTAGAGAAAGGACAGCTGACCCAAACTAGCCAAAGGGGTACTCCATATCAGTATGTCATGCCCAATATATAAACCAGGGGGATCAATCACTGCTCAGGTTAGGCTGGGTATATGTCAGTGGGTGGTGAGCAATTGCACTGTGCATTACTGTTCTTTGTGGGTTTGTTTTTCTCTCTTTCTGTTTTTTCTCTTTCATGATTATTATTAGTAATATTAATATTATACCTTATTTTAATTATCAAATTGTTCTTCTCTTGGCCCGCAGGTTTTGCCTTTTTTACAACTCTCTCCATCTCACTGGGGAGGGGAGTGAGCAAGCAAATGCATGGTACTTAGTTGCCAGCTGGGTTTAAACCATAACAATAGATTAATATCATTGCATTAGAACAAATCTTTACAGACAAAAGCATTGTTTCTCTATTTAAATACTAGTATTCCATACTCATTGAATGGCATTAATATAGTTGTAGTGACACATTCTAACGAAGTGTTGAGCTGCTTTCTCAGAAACTGCAGATTTTTTAACAGAGAAGAGCACACTGGAATTTACTGGTGATTCTGCCAGGAAGCACAACCATTATTTCTAACACAAAGAAAACAGAGATGTGTCTTTGGGAGAAACTGGAAGACATCTTCTGAAATTTCTGAAATGTTTTATCTTAGATTTCAACCCTTCATTAAAACTACATAAGAAGAGTTACTACAGAAAGGATGCACTGATAAAGCATTCACAACCTGTAGAAAACAATAAATATGCCCCTTTACCTTGAAGAGTTAGCTGTTTGGATAACTTTGGAGTGATATCAATCCCATTCTTTAGCCAACCAAGTTGTGGGTTGGGAATACCTTCAGCATGGCACCGAAGGCTAGCAGTCACACCTGGCTCTCTTGCCTGGCTCTCTGGATAGACTCGGATTACTGGTGGAACTGAAGAAAGGAAACAATTATAGTTTAGTGGAGAAGACTATTATTGTCATTTTAAGAAAAATAATTATAAGCAATTTTAAAGACTCCTGCAGCTATATATAATAACGCACAGATGTGTTATTAGCCACATATTCAGTGACATTCAGGGTTGAACTCCATCACAGAAAATTTATGAAGCAGAAAGAACGCTCAGTGAGTAAAACCTATTTTCACTGCCTGTGGTATCAATTTAAAGTCTGAACTCTAATTCAATATTTTGGGGTTGAGTAATATGATAGTTATTTTTCCTTAAATTTCTTTATAAAATATGAATAATGCACAACCAGTATGTCATGATGTGACGTACAGAGATTGCAACTGTCTTGTTTCACAAACCTTTTCTTTAACACGTCATCTCCACCTTTCCCTTCTCTTCAAAACATCTACCAACAATCCATTTTATCTGTATAAAACATGTAATTACAGAATCACATAATGGTTGAAGTTGAAAAGGACCTACAAAAATCATCTTGTCCAGTCCCTCTGCTGAACACAGTTGCCCAGGACCATATTTAGTTTTGGGAGTATCCCCAAGGAAGCAGACTCCAACACCTGGGCAACAGGTGCCAGCACTTGGTCACCATCACAGTAAAAATAACTGTGCCTGATAATGCTCCCTAAGGGATTCTTTTATAGATGAAGGTGGAAAGCAGGGGCTGGTCAGGTCTTATCCACTAGTGTGCATGAGCTGTCGACTCTTATGGCATGAGCCCTGAATTTCTCCTGGGTTAAGAAACCCCCTACACATGCACTAAGCTCGAGCACTCTGCTCCTAATCATGCCAGCATGGGAGCTGCTCGCCTCAGCAATCATTAATGAAGAGGTTAAGCAGGACATTTATAAGACTATTCTGAGTTTCATTATTAAAAAAATGTAAGAATTGCTGACATCACTTTTCCAAGGTTTGGAAACTTGCTGCAGTATATGCTTACCAGCTAAAAACCTGCTATATAGCACACATCAGTACTGTCAGAAAGGGCATATGATATCACAGTGGTCATAGAATCATAGAATAGTTAGGGTTGGAAAGGACCTTAAGATCATCTAGTTCCACCCCCCCTGCCATATCACTACTGTTAACGACTAAGCAAGATGATTTAAAAATCTTGCTATGTAGATTTTTTAGATGAATTATTACTGATCTTAATTATGTATAGAGAGAATTTGCTTGAGGTGACTTCTAACAATAAAAAAAAATAAAATAACTGTAATGAAGGTTAAAGAAGCATAATTCCTATTCTCCAAAGTTTTGTTTAATTCAACTTAGCTGTTGCCACAAAATACAGCTATACAGCTGGGTAGAGGATGAAGTATCAGTTGATAATGAAAGAAGATAAAAAGATCAAAAATGAACTGTGTCTATCTTGGCACAAGATTAAATATTTTCAAATTCTATCTGACTGTTTACAAGAAATGTCACAGCACGCCACCCTATTACAGCACTGAAATGCCTTAGACTTCTACATTGCAAGAAATACACAAATGTACTGTATCTCAGAGCGGATGTGGAAACCAGTAGGTTTCAAGGCTATTTTAAACCCAGTCAGAAATTAAGGTAGTTTCAAATAATATACAGGAAAAATTACAGGTAACCTTAACACACAATCTGCAAAACCATATTAAAAGAACATGGAAGAAGATTAAAAATATGGAAATTATGGCTGCTAGTTGCTTAGACTACCAGCTGAGAGCAAGAGTGTATAAAAATCAGGGATTTAAGGATTCTGAGTTTCCGGAAAGGATTTTGCTTTTATGGACATGGATCTGTACTTTTCATCTCAAGCCTGACATTCCTATTCCTATTCCCCCTCCAATCCTTCCCTGTTTTTTCCCCTCTCCCATAAGATCTTGTGTGTTCCATACTGAGACCTTGCCTTCCCCACTGAGACTCCTCAGACTAAGCCACTATTCGACTGCACGCTCAGATGGCCTGAGCCTCTTTTGGCACCTCAGCTCCCCATCTGACTTTGACTCACTTCCTAGGATCCAGTTTTCATGTCTGCCCTATTCAGCAGTTCTTGACAGAAGGTGCTTTAGGTGGACTGCCCCATGCTGCAGATTTTCCACTTCATCAAAGCCAAATAGTTTATTTCTCCACCTTGACTCCAAAATAGCAAGGATCACCATTTCCTTAGAGATAGAACTGCCACAATTTAGCACTCTGGAGCATCTCAGCAACAAAAATAACTTTTAGGACCAAGTGCAAGGCATTGGAACTCTGTATACAATATTAATATATAAAGTGGTTCATTGAATATATTAATACCATCAAAAGAAAAAAATCAGACTGACAGACTCAGATTTATATAGTCATATAGTCTCATGTGGTTGAAAGTTTTAATTATTTTATAAATGCTAATAATTAGCATTATTTAGTGAAATAGTTCCTCCTGCGCCATTATAATTTTGTATTTTGGGGTGTTTTATTAACTGTTTGTATTAATTGTTTATATGAAAAACAGTCAAATACCAACTTATAAAACTGCTTACAATATTTAGTTTACCATATTATTTGTATAAGATTAGTCTAAATTTTTTCAATCATAAACCATGTCTTTAACAGCCCTCATTACCTGTATTGTTCAAAAGCAAGCTCATTATTCTTTAATTCTGTACAAGAAAATTCAAAACTAAAAAAAAAAACCCTAAAGATTTTAATCTTAAACCAAAAATAAATTAAATTTATATATGCATATATGAAATATTTGCAAACTAGTCAATGTAAAATATATGAATATTTATTCCTAAAAATATATAGATTTACACACATGTAAATCAAGAAAGAACTTAAAATCTAGTTCTGTTGTTTTCATTGAGCCTTCACATCAGATCTTTGTGACCAATAAAGCCTCATTATCTCATTAACCTTTTGTCTGACTCTCCTGTTAATACAGGTATCGTTACATTAATTAGTCATTATCACAGCTACAAGTACTGACCATCATGCTTGTGCTTAGGAAGATTACTGCTTACAAGTGCAGCTCTAAACTATGGAAGAGCTGTTCATTTATTTCCACGTTTTTATCTCCGTTTATCCAAAATACGCACAGCAAATGATCCTATTGCACTGAGGGACTCCTCCTTTTCCTTTCTTCCCAGGAAATCAACATCCAAAATTGTACTGGAAGATACCTCTCCAGTGTCAACTTGAGAAAAAACAACCATCTGAACACAGCAAACATGGCCCAGTCAATTTGTTTGGACAACTTTAAATTTATATGAAAGACACAGAGGAGTGGAACAACTGCTTAAAATAATCAGAAAAAAAAATCACATATAGGAAAAAGATCTAGGAGGAGAGGATATTACTATTCAAGAGAAGGGAAAGACCTATCTTGAGGGCACCAGTAACAACTGCAGTGAAGTTTTGTCCAAGTACAGAGTTCAGGAAAGTGGTCCTTAGAACTTGCACAGATGTAGGAAAATGTAAAGATCAAGATTTCAAATCCAGATGTCTTCGGTTAATATACTAAAATCAGGGTAAGAATTCAAAATAATAAAATTGTAGGGTAGTGGTTTTTTTAAATCTTACATTAAATGCAAAATACTTATTCTGTACATAGCACACTAGAAGTCTTCACAAGTCAACAGCTTACAGTGCAAAGCAAATCTTTTGGACTATTTTTACTCCTTTAATAATTATTCATACGGAAGTAATAAAATGAATATTACTATATTGTATTGTTTTTCATTACTGTTCTGTTAAGCTGAAACACTGTAAAAAAAGTAAAACAGTAACAACAGATTTGCTTAACAAAATTCAAATCCAAGTCTGCTATGAGCTTGGTAATTAGAACATTTTTCCTTACCATTCACTTGGAGAATATGCGTCTGATAGAGCTTATCATAGCCATCAGCATAGCAGGTGTAATTTCCCATATGAGTTGTGGTAACCTTAGTAATGTACAAGGACCCATCATCTCCAAAATCCTACCGGGAAAGATTAAAAATAACGTTATCATAATTGTGCCTGCATCTCTACAGTAATTATGCTCATCATCATGGCAACAAAGCTGTGATGTAAATACCAAACATCACAAATGTTAAACCAAAACAGATGACAGTAATCTGAAAGCCAAATATTATATTTGTGAATGGCAGAGTTGTTGGATCTTGTCACACACATTGTGCCTGTAAAAGAAAATAAAACTATTATTTTATCAATTAGTTAAACACTGCAGAAGCAATACGTTTGTTTATTTAGCTCTGATAGTTATTTGCAGAAGAAATGCTATTTAGGATTGGATATGATCAGATAGAAAAACTAAATCTCTGCACAATTTAACAAAGCAAATGACATCCTGTGGAAGTCTGTCATCCTTTGAAATGAGCAGATACATAGAAAAAAAAGATCCTCTTTTTTCTCCAATTGAAGTAATAATTTTTAACTCCATCCTTTTATGCATATTTAATTGGCGCACAGGCTACACTGGGTTACATTAAAAAATCTGACCCTCATTTGGACTCCCCATTCAATTTTCAGTTCTATTTTAATTAATAAAATATCATTTAAAATTTACAATTTACAGTTGTAAACTGTATCAATTATTGTAAAAATGAACATTTAATAGTCAGTTTTATTCTTCCTTGTCATTTTTCATGTCTGCAAGGACCACGCTAAAATAACAGTCCTAGTCTAGTTTCTTCCATTATGTCTCAGATTTTATAGTGCTTGTACAAGTCCAAAACTGTTTTTTCTACATCATTTTTCATGATTTACTTTTTCAAGGACATTTCTCGACAGTTTGTTTCAGTCTCATATAACAATCTTTTTATTATTATATATGCATTGTATTTACATAAAACAACAATTAAATTATTTGAGCAGAGAATAGAAAATGGGAAAGTAAAATGATGACAAATGTCTTTTAGCCTAGTAGATAGTTTCTGCTGTAGAATATTTAATTCTGAAATTAAAGTGTATAACCTATGATAAAATACATACAAACCAGAATCTGTTTCAAACTAGAAAAAGTATGCAAAATCTCATATGGCATGTAGGTCAGCCCGTGTTCCTGAAGGAAACCTGTACTTATATGCCTGTAATCATATGCCTAATGTTAATATATTCTACCATAAACTCAGCTATCTTTCTTGTGTACTAAAAAGCTGTTTCAAAGTTTATCAATATTCCTATGTTTATAATGTAGTTTTTCTTTTTATCCTAAAATTATTCATGGCGAGCTTATAGCCATTTTATACTCTAACATAAATAAGCTCTGAAATAGCCTTTAAAATCTTTAAATAACTTACAATATCCTCTCCTTTCAATTAACCACAGGATACGGCACTATAAAATATACACATCTACACATTATAATTATATGCAACACAAATATTCATGCACATATGCTCACACATAGAGCCCCAAGTATCAAACAGGTGTCTGATTCACTAGAATAGGAATAATCACCAAGCTGCAATAGGTACGTGCCTCATTAGATTCAGTGATTCATTACAGAAGCACTGCTGTAAACCGATTTCAGGGATCTGGGATTCCTGAAGGTAAGTGTTACCAGCAAAGACCATGGTAAAGGAAGCTTTTAGTACACCAGCCTCTTCCACTTCTTTTGTCACCAGGTCCTGTGCCCCACTCAGCAGCAGGCTCATATTTTCCCTACTCTTCCTTTTGCTACTGATATAGTCCTGAAGCCCTGTAGAAGCTCTTCATGTCCCTCACCAGATTCAGTTCCATGGGGGCTTTATCTTTCTTAATCCTGCACATTCTAATAGTGTTGTAATATTCTTCCTGGGTCACCTGTACTTGCTTCTACCATGCTTCCTTTTCATTTGAGTTCTGTCAGGAGTATATTGTTCATTAAGACAGTTCTCTGGCTGCCTTCTATGTCCTGTTCACTGTGACAAACTATTCTTAAGCATAGAAGAGGCAGGTGATCCTTAAAAATCAGCCAGCTCTCTTAGAAACCTCTTCTCTTCAGCATGGTCTCCTATGGGATTCTTCCAAATACTTCCTTGATGAGACTGAAGTCTGCTCTCCTGCAGTCAGCTCTCCAGAAATCCAGGTTTATGCTCCTACTTTTTACCTTGATGCCTCCTCCTAGGCTCCTTTACTCTACCATCCTGACCTTATATCTACAACCAGTTCAAATTCTTCAAATTCACAGAACAGTGTCACAGCTTTTAAAAACAGAAAACTCAGCTGTAATATCTCACTCAGGGAGTCTGTAAGCTGCACAGTAAATGAACTTAGATAAAAAATATTACTATGTGCTGCCTTATTCCTACATTCTATCCTTTGAACATTGACAAAATATTGGACTAGATTAACCTCTGGTCCGTGATGTCAATTCTTATATTATTCCATGACCCCACCTACCACTTTCCCAAGTTATTTGGATTTATTTTTTTCAGTCCCCACTTTCTGGTTTTTATTCTTTCCCAGAGAACATAATCTTAGTGATTTTATGCTCATATTTCACTGAGGCTGCCTTTCACTATAACATCTTTAGTCTTCTTGTAGATTGAAACATAAATAAATTGGAAAATTGGAATCTAGATGAACTTGCCTTTCTCACTTTTCTTTCAATAGACTCAAAATATTGTTTAAAAAAAACCCAAACATGTGTTTCACTGTGTTTCTTCTCCCAAACATGTTTGGGCAACTAAATTTCACACAGCACAACTGTGCTTCAGATGATTCTTATAGTTGCTTGTTAAGAGAAGAAAATAACCCACCTAAAAATTAACCCATCTGGTAAGAACGTCAACAGCCTGCCTTAAGATAAACATAGCTTTCTGCATTAGCACTTCAGTTACACAGACAATATTTCTACCAAGTCTTCAATATGCCATCATATGTTACCCTTACAAAAAAATAGTAAAAATAAAAATAAGTAATAATAAAAAAGCTTTAATGCATACTTTTAAACTTTGATTATGAGGATGAATACAACTGGATTTCCTGTCAAAAAAACGCACCTGAAGAACTCCAACAAACTTTCTAATTTGGTATTTTTTTTATTTTATATCCTTCCAAAGTGCTTGAAGTGCAATCAGCTTTTATCCCTTTATTATCTAAACATGTTTTCAAAGCATTGCTGTTCAAATTACAAGTGGAAAAATGAGGAATGTTCAAAAGAACCACACTAGAGGTACTTTTATTTAGCAAATGTCTAATATTGCTGCCTGCAATTTTTTGCCTAGTCTCTGCCAAAGATATTTGTGAACAAAACAGGACACAGAACAGAGTGTATTAACATTTAGCTGCTGCAATACAGTCTGGGGGCTTGTTTAACTTAACATTCCTTATACTAAGCTATTAGATATTGCTTTGAAGCATACTTACCTGTCCCAGGCCTTTGACTGATTCATTATAGTGTGATGACATCTTTAGTACCCCATCTATCCTCCAAGTAAATGGATATCTGTGTTACCACTTCTTCCTTCTTTTTCATAGAAATCATAGATGGATAGGATGGATAAAACATCCCTGTGGCTATTTTACTGAGATATCTGTATTTCAATAGGATTCGCATATGATGTCATCATTTTGTCAGTCAGAGAGTTTGAATTTTATGGATGGCTTTTTTATTGTTCTTGCTGTTGTGTTTTATTGTTTGGTTTGGTTTTTTTTTACAACTACAAAACAAATGTCCCTGAGTTCAGTGATTGCTTTGTTAATTAAAGCAAACAATTCAATACAAACAGAACTTAATGTTAAGCAGCTTTGGAAAGGGATGATGAAGTATAAACAGAGTTCTTCAACACTGAATGTTGACATATATTTAGTGGTTTATAGAATCACTTGTAAGATAAGTCACTGACAAAACCTGCATCTGTAGACACGCATCATTGAACTAAAACCTTCAAACACCAACAGCAACGCATATAGAAAAGGGGGTTTTTACCTTTTGAAAAAAAAGACTTGGTTATCCTAAAAAAATTGCTACAAGCTCAATTTTTTGCTAAATATCCTATTGTTCAAATGGTGTGATACTTCTACAATTAAACTGAGAACTATTTTTGTCATGCATAAAAAAAGATAGAATTGAACAATTATTTTAACAATGATTCCACTGCAATTCTATTCTGTTGAAGGACTTGACATTTAAGAATCATGGTACGTGTCACGAATAATGAGTAAAGGAATATGGAAAAAAACATTCATCAGTGAATCTTTGCTTAGTTGTCTTAGTGTTAATATAACAGAAACCTAAAGGCGATTTTTGTTTTTAAAACAACAATTACTTCCTTCACTTTTACAACTTGCTTTCATACGCTAATGCTTTTCACATGAGAGAGTCTATGATCATTTGCTTGCACTTCTTCATTAACAGCTCTGTTGCCAGCTTTCTCCCCACAGGAAAATGTATAATGAAACAGACTGCTTGAATTTGTTCATCATCATATAGCCTAGGATTTGTCTGATTCGGTTCGTGGTTTGTTTTTTGTTTTTTTTTTCACACCACAGTAATTTAGTACCAATATATTGTTCTTAAATAACCTTTTTTTTTTGCTTTGGCTCAAAGGCTTCTGTACTCCAAATCTTGACTATTCCTTCATCTAGAGATCACAGTGCTCACCCTAAAAAACATTTCCCTCAAAATGAAAATTAAAAATATTATGTCTTCATTTTCCTTTTCACTCAGTGCACCCACGCTGTTCCCCCTGCCCAAATCTAATTTCTATCATATAACCAAGAATTCATATCAGAGAATTTAAGGAGTTCAGAAAATTGAATTGGGGATGACATCTAGATTTAGGTGATCCAAAGCTATTACAGCCAAAACTGAGAGATTTTTTTAAAAAATAAGAAAACATGATTAGTCTAGAAAAGGAAGTCTAACTCCATCACAAAATCATTTCTGACCTAGTGCTTAGAGTCCCAGATAACACATAGGTATACCAAAGTTAAACCATTAATGCACATAATTTAAACTAGGGCTTGGTACTTGGGTTTTCCACATTCTGAGTGGGTTTTTCCTCTTTGGGAGGGTGATTACTAGGGTTTTCGGGGATTTTTTTGTTTGTTTGGGGTTTTCTTGTTTTGTTTTGGTTTTTTTTTTTATGATAACTTTCTGACCAGCATTTCAGCCTCAGCTCTTCACACAGACCCAAACATTTTATAAAACTGAATATAGTGTATTTAAGAGATCTATGAACTGCTTAAGAATCTTGGTTTTGAAATTTCCTCTCTGTAAGCTCAGTTTCTGGCAGCTGATGAATTCTCTGTGCATTTCCTGGAACACCAGAAAGCACCATTACTTTGTACATGGTAAAAAGGTGTTTTTACACACCAAAGTTTACACTTACACACTTTCAAAGTACTAATTTTATGTGCCCTGTTTTATGTAAGTCAGAAGAAACAATTGGTATAATCTTCTTACAGCTTTAACATTTTTAACTTCTAAAAAACTTGAAAATATTACTCAACTTCAAAACACCACACTTTGGGGAAGGAAAGGAAAAATAAATAGAAAAAAAAAGAAAAGATATCAAGGACAATAAAGAATAGAATACAGGAATAAGAACATGAGAACTGGAGATGTGAATTCTTAGTTATCTTAAATCAGAAAAAAATATCTTATTGGGTCCCTAATAAATCGAATTTGCAAGCACCAAATATTTTTAATAAATAGCTTTTAGATTACATATGAAACTTGCATTTATATTTGCAGTCTTTGACAAACCTACAACAAAGAAGAAAATTACATTGGTTGGTAACATTTTTTGCTGATGGTTAGTAATGTAAACACTGTTAACACTTATACTAGCTCAGTTATAATGATAACACAATTTGGGTGGGGGGCCTTTCCTTCCTTGTTTTTAAAAAGAAATCTTGATTTTCTTACAGGGAAAGGAAAAAAAAAAAAATCTGCCTGTGAACTGATCAGGAAAATAATTTGCACCCAAGAATTAAAATTTTGCATTGGTCTGCTAAGGGAAAGCTGCATCAATAATTGCAGCCATGTAGATATTTTCGAAACAGCAGCTGTTTGCTTATAAAACACAGCCAGTATAAATAATCCCTTTTTTTTTTCCCTGTATATCCCTCCACCCTTTCTGTATTTATTTCAGTCAACTCATGGAAGTACCAGTAACAGTAATGTCACATTTTTTGTTCATATTTTACATATTTATTTCTCCATATCTGTAACTTGATTTATTACAGGGACATGGAGAATAGATAACCTTTTAAGGGTTAACTAGAAACATTTTTTAAAATAATTATTGATGTATGCTTGGTTTGCTAGCTAAATTCATCACAGGCTTTTCATGCTAATTTCAATGTTACAATAACTACTTTCCAAGTAATCAGTTTTTCTGTTCACATTGGCAGAGCCGTGCAACTCTGCAGTTTGCTACTGCATGTCAGAAAGAAATGAAATTCCAGGAAGAAATCTAAGAATGACTGCACTTGGCACAAATCCAAGATTTTAAAAGTTTTCCTTCTAATTCAATGGGGAAAACAAAACCTAAATTTCCTAAGCACAAATTTTGCATGTCTTCTCTCAATCTCTTATTTTACAGCTGCAATAAGAACAGATCATGAATCTAGTGTAAATTCACTGCTTGAATAACCAGCCTGACAGAAAATCACAAATCAGAACAAAGCTTCGAGAAAGAAAGAACACAGTGTAATGCAGTAAGTAGTAGTATAGTATATACAATAGGAAGTGACACGATCGTAAAAGAAATGCTATTCTGAAGAAAGTAACACCTGACAACAGTCTGTCATTATTAATGCTAGCTAACCTTAGTGAAAGGAAATTATTCTTAGAAAGTTTTTTTCACAGTCAGCTGAGAAAGCTAAAGGTGGCAAAATCCTTTCACAGACCAGTTCAGTGGATCTGTCTTTGCTCATTGCTCTGAGTTACCGCCTACCCGTCCCTCCTGACAAACTTCCTAGTTACAATTTGACACAGTATTTCATTGATCCTTCTGTTTTTTGACACTGAGGAGACTGGAGAGAAGAAAGGTTGCCTCACTAGCATCACTCTGCTGCCAGTGGGGAAAATAGTGATCATTCAGTAAGCAATTCAGAACATTTAACTAACTCTCAGATTTTGAGGATCTGCACACATCTTCCTAAGCTTGTCTTACAAATTGTCAATACAGAGATCAATATTATCTCTTCCTAAAAGAAGACTTTGTAATGCACAAGCGGATCATTAGTTGAATTGAAGAGGATTTGTCTGTACTCAGCAAATCCGAGAAAAATATTCTCTGATTATAAATGAGTATCTACCTAAATACACTGTATCTGCCTAAATAAGTAGAGATGTATGATTTTTCTTTTATTTTCTTTGATACAGCAAGGACTGCAATTTCACTTCATGAGGAAACAGTAATAGCTAATAAATGGTAACGGCATTATTCTACGGAAAACATGCAGCAGCTTTGTGCTTTTCAAACTCAGTCAGTTGGTTAAAAATTGGTTTTGCTATTTCAAAACCTAGTAATGTTACAAGGCTCCTAACAACCTGAAGAGGAATGACACAGAGAAGAGCCATAAACACCTTCACTCCTAGATCACCAGTGAGAATAATAAATTCATTTAACATACAGTGGTGTAAAGAGAATTTGGATCTTGTATATGGGAGATATGAACTAGACATAAGTGACAGCTTTGCCAAAGGACTAGAGTTCTTGAGGCTAGCTGTAAAACATCACTAATCTTTTACTTCCAAAAACACTCTGTAACTTTACATTATTTTGCTATGAATCTGCAATAGCGACTGCTAATTTATTTAGACATTCAAAAACTCCAATGAGTAGATACAGCTTATTTTAAATGGAAATTTCTGCATGCTCTAATACAGCTGTCTTTTTTATTGGCTCATGTTACACACTGAGATCTTCAGAATGACTCATATACCATTTAATTTCTACTCCTTTTTAATAAAACAAATTGTTATATAATCAGATTTAATCAGATAAAGCTATCTGACATTAATTTCTCATATTTTTCAATTTAACATCATAATCAGTGACATGAATTTATAATTACTCACCACAGTCTATTACAATTCCCCCAAAATATCCTTTTTCGTTTTACAAATCAGCTTCAAGTGTCAGCATGGTTTAGGTGGAAATCCTTGATGAAAGCTTGGCACTCATCCTTAGCCTGCAGCCAGTAGCACTGTGGGAAGAAGGTGGTGGGATCGGCTTGGTGGAAAAAGGGCAAGTTTTGGAGGTTGAGGCACAGCCCCTCCTTGGTGGTGAAGGCTCCAGTGCCAGCAAAGTGGTTCACTACCTGGTCCTGCTGCAGCTGCTGATAGCTCACAGCATCGCATTGGCTGGTCCAGATGAAGGCTGGTGTCTGGTCCCGCACCATGTAGGCCATCGTGTCACGGGTGCCATTTGGGTCCTCATCATACCACTGGGCCTCTCCTCCTCAGGAGGCTCTTAGGTCCTCACTGAGTGCTGACCCAACCCGATGCTGACCCTGGCTCTGAATGCAGAGGTGCCTCCCACTGCTCATCATCACCACCATCCTCCTCATCTTCCTCAGCAACTTCTGGGTGTCCTGCTGCTGCTCCAAGCAGGTTCACACCCTCACCATGTTGAAGAACTACTTCTCCACCCGGCCCCCTGCCCGTAGCAGCTTGTGGATGACGGCATATGGGCCCTGAGCCGAGAAAATCTTCTCCTTGATGGCTGCCTCCATATGCTGCCTGGTCCTCCTCAGCAGCTCCACGTTGACTGAGTGCTGCTGCCTGGTGCTGGCAGGAACTTTGTGCTTCTGGCTGCCCGAGCCAAGTCTGCCCCACACAGCATGCACCAGGTTAGAGAGCTTCATGCTGGAGTCCTGGCTGCTCTACACCCCCCAGGGGTGCCTCACAGGGCCCAAAGGCCCCACTCAGCCCCCCAAAAAGAGCAGGAACATCTCCTACTCTAGTAGTTGCCCCCTGCCCAGCCAGGCTGAGGGGGTCTGTGTGCCAACGAGTTGACTCCTTCCAGCGATAGCCATTGGGTTCGCCCTCTCTGTTTGTGGTTGCTATGGTGCTCCACAAGGAGCCTGAGTGTTCCATGGGCCAGGGCATTCCATGGGCTCCCAGGCGCTCCATAGCCCCTCCCAGTCGTTCCATGGGCGTTGACAGACAGCTTCATCTTGCCGATCTCCGATCTCCTTGTTGATCTCCTCCATGAAGTGGATGACAAAGGCCACCAGCTTGTGCTTGTTACAGCTGCACCCAGGACAAGTGTAGATGTATTTATTATTACACTCCAAGCTAGATCTGCAAAAAGAAACTGTGCATTTTACTTGTATCAGATCAAATTCCAAAGTGATATCTAAGTCCTAGGAGGCCCCAAAGAAGCAGAAGTACTGACACAATTCACTCTTTAAGGTGGCTTGATTTAGGGTCACATTTGTGGAATAAGCTTGGCAAAAGCACTTCCCATTTCTACTTTCTTTAAACATATTTTATTTGTAGGAAAGTAAAAAGAAATTACTGAATGCTTCCTAAATTGTCCTGATTCTAAAACCATGAACTCTTCATAAGTACACTGGGATAATGTTGACTTTCTTTGTAATCACTTAGCTTACAAGCACTTTTGTTTTAAAATTATAAAGTTTTTGATCTTTATATAGCATAAAATACTGGGTTTCAGGTTTGGTTTCATGAGAACAACCCTCCTCTCTTATGTTGACAATAATTCATATATTTGATTCGTGAACTGCTCTCATCTTAAAGTAACAGAAATCTTATTTCACAGAAACAAATTTGTGCAGATATTTCTTTAGACGCTTAAGAGAATCTACAAGCAATTTAAAAAAAAACCCTTTAAACATTTTTATTACTATAATATCCAATTTTCATCCAGTCCATCCCATATATTTCTGAAATATTCAAGAGTGAGACACACTCAGGAAGAGTGTCTTCAAGCTTTATGCAGTCTGCAAAAGCTCTGCAGGATAAATTTGGTTTTATTACAAACTACTCTGTGTACATGTGATAAACCAACCACCAATAAAATACCCTGTCAATCATACACAGCTTTCAAATATTTTGCAGACAAAACTATCTAAAACAACAATAACAAAAAAAGATTGGTAGGGGATCTCCTACTATGTGGTAGCTAAAGAGAAGATATAGGGAAAAAAAGAAGAAAAACCTAGTAACTTCAAACCTGATTTTGAAAACCTGAATGATCCACTTCTTGTTATTCCCAGGATACAAGGTTAAAAAAAACACAAACAACCAAAAAACAAATTATAACTTGGATAGTTTTCTTCAAGATGATCTCTCATTTTATATGCAGCATCAATGCACGATCTCCAGACAACATTAGAGGGAAAATAGGGCTAGTCAAACACATGACCTGGATTATTAATGCAGTATCATTATGTCAGTTTGCCATGAAGTATATAGTATAAGAAAAGGAAACATACATGTTTAGAAAGACTTTGAATGGAATTTATACACAAAAGTTATTTTTAAGGCATAGACCTGAATACATACAACAAAGTCAGTGATACCCGTCCACTGCCATCTTTTGCTCTTGGTTTATAAAAGCATTGACAGCCTTAATGCTAGCACAGAAGCTTCACTTAACAAGGGTCTAGCCCAGGCTGACATACTCAATACTCATAGAAATATTTTTCTTAGAGCCTTTTAGGGAAGCAAAAATCCCAGTCAATCTGATCTAAGCAAACTAAACATTTAGTATGAATTACACTAATAAAAAAAACTTGAAAGCTGAGACAATTTACATTTAATTCCAATCTTAGTTATCTGCAAGCATCACATAAATAACTGTCTTTGCTCAAACTATTAATACAACTTTACATGTTAATCAGTCTAATCTTTTATCACAAGAAAACTTTACTAGGCAAGATCCATTCCTTAAAGAAAGAAAAGACACTTCACTGGCAGCTATCTCAAGGCTTACTGAAACCACTAAAACTAATTATGTAGGAACATTTTTTCTTTTCTATTTTCCCTTCTCTATGTACATTAATTTTGATAACAATTTTTAGTGATAGCCTTCGTATGTTTTGACCATGGTTTCTGATCAGGTAAACTGAAAGCTATTGTAAGAAGATGCTAGTACATGACAAGATAAATTACAGTGTTCAGAAAATTGCCCGTAAAAAAAAGTTTCATCATGTGGTGGTACTTACAAACATATTTTCCAGAGCTGTACCAAGTATGACATCATTATTTTACTAATATGAAGCCAAGACATTATGAAGAAAGTTAATAAGCCTACAGGTATCATATATTTTCATGGTTGTTCATAAACAACCACAACAGCTGAATGTGAAACTAACAAAATCTCATTTTTTCTACACATTATGGCCAGTAAGATATTTGTAGTTCGCCCTTCTGGTATATATATATCTGTCAGATCTAGTTTGTCTTTGAGTCTGTCGTGGTTTAAACCCAGTCAGGTAACTTGTTCACTCACTCCCCCCCCTTCTTTCCCTCCCCCTACGCCCGGAGGGACGGAGAGGAGAATCGAAAAGAATGCAACTCCCACGGGTTGAGATAAGAACAGTTTAGTAACTAAGGTATAACACAAATCACTACTGCTACCACCAATGATAATAATGATAAAGGAAATAACAAGGGAAGAGAGTACAACACCTCAGCACCAGCCGACCGATAACTTGCCCCCCTCAGCCCGACCAAGCTCCGACCGATACCTCCTCCAACCCTGCAGTCTCCCAGCCCTTCCGGCTAACTCCCAGTTACATCCTGGGCATGACGTGCTGTGGTATGGAATACCTCTTTGGTCAGTTTGGATCAGGTGTCCTGTCTCTGCTTCCCCCTGGCTTCCCTTCCTCCCTGGCACAGCATGAGGCTCACAAAGTCCTTGGCCAAACCAAAACATTGCTATCAGCTCTGTTCCCAGGCCGAAAGTCAAAACACTGCACTGCACCAGTTACCAAGAAGGGGAAAAAAGACTGCTACTGCTGAACCCACGACAGAGTCACAGAAATTAAGTTGGAAATTCCCCATTTCCTAAAGGGACTGTGAATAACGGTCATTATTATTTTCTGGCTGTTATTAACAAGGTGAAGAAATCTTGCTGATATTTAGAAGCTTTGTTCTTACTGAAAACTCACATTTGTTGTACATATGAAGTCTACCATACCCTGCTACTTGCAAGGTTAACTATTATTTTGAAGCAAAGTGCCTAATTGAGGTACATGTGTTCCCACTGTAACAGTTTGGGTTTTTTTTAAATAACCAAAGTGCTTTCAATTACACAGTTGAAAACAAGACCATAAACTCCAGTTAAACAAAACACTTATATAAAAGGTTTATATGGAAATTGGAGTATTCCACTGAGTCATGACCATATTCATGTGCTCTTTGAATTGAAGTAACAGGTTCTCACTTCTGAGCCGTTCATTTCTTCACCAATCATAGTAAGCAATCCTCTTTTGCTGCAACAATAACTCTTTGTTAAGAGACTTCAAGTTTCTATAAGATCTACCAAAATAATTTTACCTCTTAGTTCACCACTGTTGTTTATATTTGTCTCTTTTTAATTTTTACTTTTTTAACTACTGCTTTCTGCAACACGCCCAGAAGTACCTTAGAAATACAAGTCCTTTATGAATCATGAAACCATATATACTATACCATATTTTTTCACCTTTATTCTATGCTTTCATATTAAACAACGGGACAGCACTATTGATTGGAAAGCTTTTATTAGATACTCTATTATTTAATATTTTCCTGCTTCAAATATCCAATTAAATATTTACATGAGAAGAAAATATTGGAGAAAATTAAGATATTTCCCTTAGTAAGTTCTAAAAGAAAACTGTTAATGAACAAGCAAAACAAAATCATATTTAGTAAGTACTTTTGGGCAACTGTCAAAAAATCCAGTCATTTTATCTTATTTAACCTGCAAAAATATAATAAAGAATGCAGACTCAATGATCACTTGAAATTCACATGAATTTTCTTTAGTGTATAAATTAGTCTAAGTTTTATACTAAACCAAACTATCTATTATTTAGGAACACTGTTTCAACTTCCCTACTTCTGGTTGGAGTTTTAAGTGTTATAATAGCCAGGCATTCATGAAAGGTGAATTAGAGGGACATAACTGATGCATCTGTTCTCCAAAGTTTAAATGCTAAAAATATTCTTTCCTGTAACTCCAACCAACTTTGAAGAATATATCTCCTACCATTCTCTATCAGGCTTTATCAGAGTCCAGAGTGAGCTTTAAAGAAAGAAAAAGCAATCTGTGAAGAGCAGGAAAGGCTGTAAGGTTGATTCTCCATTAGGGCTTTTCAGAATGCTTTGGAATGTAGAAAATATAAATGAAAGGTTTCATCTCCAGATACAAGTCTAATTTAAGCAAGTAACCATCATACAAGCAGTACGTCACTGCTGCACAGATGCTCCAAAACCTGTAAAACCGGATGGTTCTATCAATCTTATTATCTGCAAAGCATTGCCAAAATGAGAGTCAGGAGAAGACAGAGCAGCAAGCATAACAAAAGGCAAAAGGAGCACAGCTGAGAATAGCCAGAAGGAGACTTTAGAGAGGACCATCCTCAAGACTTCCTTCAGAGTTGAAGTGTGAACAGATGATGGATGGAGAAACCACCATTGCTTTATTGAGCAACTGTGCCCCATGTTTCCAATGCTCCAGGGTTTTCATGATCATGACATGTGAATTTATCACAGTATTAATCATAGTAAATGTATACAAATAAAAATTCTTTTAATGCTGTAAACTATACTAGCTGAAATTCAGTATTTTAGCTATATAGATGTGGAAACAGAAACCTGCATGAAAATCAAGCAAAACTACAGGAACTATTAAAAGTACTGACAGATAAAGACACTGCCAGAATTCATATTAAGCTTAGGTAAACTTTTAATTTATCTCTCCTCTCTAACAGAACAATGAAAAAAATTTTGGCCATGGATACAAATGTTACTTACATCTAAATACAACAAAGTTCTGAATACAAGCTTTTGGAAACCAACTCTAGATTATCAAGATAGCTAGATAAAAATGGTATAAAGACGACAAGGAAAGGAAGAATACACAGGAAGGTGATAACATTTACTTATGACAAAGAATATGAGGTGATGAAATAAAAATCAGTCTGTAATCAATCAAGAAAATTTAGATATTAATGGATACATGGTACTGGGAGTATGGGGGGACAAATCACTCCATAGCTTGATACAGAGAAATCTTAAATGTCATCATTTGAAAATCATGGCAGACATACCATCTTCTGTTATTTTGTCAGAGCTCAAAAATTAATCAAGCTTGATCTGAATAAGTAACTTGATTCATATCACTTTAGCAAGTAGTGGTACCAGTGATTTTACAGGTGGGTGGCAATTTTCTTTTTGAGTCAGTACTGAATCAATACCTTGGTACACTTCTGGAGGATTTTTTTTAACTATTATTATTTTTAAAATATTACAAATTTTAAAATAATATCATTTTAAAATATTATAAATGCCAGGTGAGCCAAATTCCCAATGCATCCTACCTATCTTAATTCTTCCTACTAGGATGCCAGGGAGAGGCAGAAAGAAAGAGTTTCTGTCCTTGGTGTTTAAGCAATTGTGCCTCTCTTCATTGAGACAGACTCTTCGATATCAAAGCACCTTTGTTACTGATGATGTAAACCTCTTATTTAATGTACTATAGTGATGATTTGAAAGTCAGGGCTGTGAGCCACAGGAGGCCATTATTAACAAAGCATATTTCTCATGATTTTAAGGACTGACCTTTCCTACTAGCTGTAGCATAGTCCAGGTTGCACTTTTGAGACTTCTTTTCTAAACTAATAACCTGGAAAGCTTAGTATTCTTTTTGCATCCTATAAAACTCTTTCAAACAATTCTCACCAAAGCTGTGGAAAGCATTAGGTCTAGTAGGATTGCAAAAGTACTGCAAAATGACGTGGACAACTTGGAAAAATAAGTATGTAGCTAGTAACAAAAGCATGAAGAAATGATGCTAGTTAAAGTCAGCTGAGGGAATGTATACTGTTGAAAAAAATAATCAGAACAGTAACTCTGCAAATGCACATAAAAATCAAACTGCAATTTTTGCATGCATTAATCAAGAGCTAATAGCACAAGCTGGATTTTCTAGCATCAGCAATATAGAGTGCAGACATAACCTGCATCACTACTTATATATATATAGAAGAGAACAGAGAAAAGAGTGAACTGAATTGAAAAGAAAGGTTTGAGTAAGCAAGATTGGCAGTGAGAAAAAGATGCCTACAAAAATTCTGAAGTCAACTTATAATACAATAGACCAAATAGCTTTCCAGTAATTTTAAAATAAAGGAAATATGGACAAGAGTGAAAAGAAACGTAGGTGTGATAGAAGTTCTTGTGTCTCTGAGAAAAGGAGCATAGGCTACAATAGCAGTAGGCCAATAATAAACAATGTCTGAATGAATAATATGGTAGAAAAAGAAAAATGTATCTAAAAGATAGCTTGCTGAAAGGAAAACACTAATATAAATGAAATCGTTACCTGTGTATCTTCCTTAAAATATTCCCATGTTTCTAGAGAGTATGTTAATTCATATTTTCTACAGAAAACTTAGAACATGCAGGGGTGAATATAACTATCATAAAGTCATAGAATATTTAGGGTTGGAAAGGACCTTAAGATCATCTTGTTCCAGCCACCTGCCATGGGCAGGGACACCTCACACTGGACCAGGTTGTTCAAGGCTCTGCTCAACCTGGCCTTGAACACTGCCAGGGATGGGTACTGTAATATAACAAAAATAATCAAGTAAGTTCTTTATTTCCTAAGTTTACTTTTAGAACTTTCTGCTTCTAAAAAAAACTTTTGGTATTCATGCATTTCAGCTCACACAGGAGAATAATAACAGCTATCAATACAGAACTACCATTTCAGCAACTCTTCTAAAGATGTGTTCAACACATTCTGTTAAGAAATTGGCTCGGAGGAACCACTCAATTCAGAGATCCACATTGTCCCTTCTATTTCATTGAAGATTACTGTTTGTAGATGTCAAAATGCATAATGCTTTTCCAGGTAGTTTAACATGGCTTACCTGGGATTATTTTAAAGGTTTTGTTCATAGCAAGTTTGTTTGCTTTGTTAAGCCTTTTTTTTTTTTTTTTGACTTTTAAGAGTTGTATTTGAGGAGCAGAAATAAAAAAATAAAAAAAAAAGAGGTGTATTTCTCTGACATTTATGGCTCACCTGGGATTCTGTCATAAATACAAACACAGAAAAGTAAATTCTTGACAGACATGGCATTTGTATTTATGACCACAGCCTTAAAGTCATAACTGTATACTAAGAACAATTTAACCATGCATAAACTTTGTATGTAGGTCCATACAATCACAGGGGAGAAGGCAATGTGAAAGGTTCTCCTGAGTATTTTCTTCAGAATAAAAAAAGGGGCAAAAAAAGATAAGAAGTTGGAAGGAAAATAAGAGGGCAGATATCAAGAGTTCATTCTAGGAAATATGCTTGGTATTGTGGAGAATCTGAAAACATTTCTGTCATCAGTTGCTGAGTGGAAGTCTCCAGAATGGAAGATGGAATGCAGTGTATTCCCTCAGAGGACATTAGCTTTTAATGGCATCTCCATTAAGATGTGGGGTTGCTGGGTTTGAGGTTTGAGGGAGAAGTATATCAATAAGAGAATGTAGACTGATATGAAAAAAGTGAAAGCTGTAATCTGATAAATCTGATCTGGTCAATTGGTTTTAGCAAGATGAACAGCTGAGAAGTTCTGGCAGAATGTTAATCAATGAACAACTTCAAAACTCCCTAAATGGAAATATTGCATTCTTCCCGTGAAGGTAGCCTAAAGAAGGATATTGTGAGCTTTTCTCAAAAAGTAAAATTTGAACTACACTCTTTAAAAAAGTTACCAATTTCAGTCCGTGAGCAGTTGTTAAAATTTTTATATGGACAAGTCATCTAAGTAGATCTTGTATAAATGTAAGAACAAAGGGCAGACATTTTGTAAGAAAAATGTGATTGCTAACAGGTATAGGGGAGAAGCTGAAGGCAAAACAAGGGGAAAAGGTCAGAAAAAGAATAGAGGAAAATGAGATATAAAAACTGTTACATAATGAAGCAACTAACACGAGAAAGTAATACATACTGCATTTGGGGAAAAATCTGATATTTTTGAATTTTCCATAAGTGTGAATTATTTTCTGTAATAAATAACAGGTTTGATAAAACATATTCAAAGAGGTAAGTGGAAAGGCAGATAAGAAAGTTAAGACGCAGGCTAACAGCAGGAAATGAGGGTGGTGAGACATTAGAACAGGCTGTCCGGAGAAGCTGTGGCTGCCCTGTCCCTGGAAGTGTTCAGGGTCAAGCTGGATGGGGCTTTGAGGAACCTGGTTTAGTAGCAGGCGGCCCTGTGTGGCAAGGACGTTAGATCTTTAAGGTCCCTTCCAACGCAAACCATTCTATGATTCTATGAAATAAAAGCCTACTAAAATAAAGTACTAAAATATCAGCAAAATGTCCCGTGATAGCAATTCTATAGTGAGTCAGAACACAATTATACTACAATTTAAGTAAAATTTGCAGAGGCATATGATTTTTCAGTTTCATTCAGATGGATGCTGATTATCCCTGACTCCAATCAGAGAGAGATCTTTCCATAAGAGAAAGATCAGTAGCAAGATGCTACTTACACAAATAATAATCATAAGTGTCATAAGAAGAGTTGAGGAATACTAAGTACTTCTAAAATTACCAACTGGATATTATCAGTAACATTATTAATCTGACCACACACTTGACAGCATTCTCTAAGTTATTTTATCACTTTTTAAACACACTACTTACATACAATTCTCATTATCAACCTTTGAAATCCAAACAGTATTTCTTAATATTTCTTTAAAGTCTCTTTGAGTATATAACACTACTCATTATTTAACACTGGCTTTTAGTCACCCTTAGGCATACATCCTGTATAATTTCAGTAGAGGAGTAGAATACTTAAAAAGAAAAACAGAAATTCAACAGCCATAATTTGAGTTTAGACTTGGACTCCTGCTGCTTCTTGTTGCATTTTTCCATTTGCAGAAAAAAAAAAATAGGATAGTACATTGTTCTGATTTTATCCCTCCTGAAGTGAATAGTTTAACTCATATTGAAAACTGCATGGTGCAAAAACTTTATTTCTAAGTGAGAAGCACTTGATATGATTTACAAAATCACACTGTCACTACTGCTTAGTCTAACTGGTTCCCTACATATGTGCTGACTCCCAGTTATGATGACCTGTGATGCATTTTGCTGAAAAAATGATATATCTATCTTCCCAGGCCAGCTTGTCACATTATTTTATAAAGTGTACTATTATACACAACATTATTAGTCTTGAGATGCAAGGATGTGGTTCATTTATAACTGAGTAAATTAATAATTCCCACAGTAAGGCAAACATGATTATAGCTTATAATATAGCCATAGTAAAGCCTAGAATACATAGCCTCTGGGGACAACTTAAATTATACAAGGACTTAGGGATTTTGAATGTTTAAAATTGCCCAAGTAACAACACATTCTTTGGTCTGTAAACTGTAAGCACACTGTTTCCCTCTGCATTTTTTTTCTTTGATGTTAATGTTTAAGTACTAAGTTCATTTTCCATAATGAAATATAAGACCCCACTATTTTTTGTCCAATTATTTTTGTTTTCCCGAAGGTTTTATTTTTATTACACTGTCTGAAGGGATACTAAATTATGGCTGCATAACAACCTTTAAGCAAACATGAAACTGCAAGAACAAAACAGAGAATGTATGATGAACAAGGTTCAGAAAGGTATGGAATGACCAAAAAAATATGGAAGGAAAAGAAAAAAAACTAAACAAACCAAGGAAAGGTCTAGAAATAAATATACAGGATCAAATCAGTGTGAACAGTGAAACGTAAAATAAGTTTTGAACAAAAGAGACTCAGGAGAACAATTTAACTCAACGACTTTACAGCCATTTTTTTTTTTTATATATATATCCAGACTCCATTAACTCTTTCTTTCACCCTATGTTAGTTTATCACCTATACGTATTTGAGTGCTATTAATTTTAGTGCCTCACTCCTTGGATACTGGACGCCATTCTCTTTCTATATTTGAATCACAACTGAACTGTTAATATTAAAGGACTGTGGCTATAACATAATTTTTGCTTTAAAAGACTTCCAAGCATTCCAGTTTGTTTATGTTTTTCTTAACCTAACAAATAAAAAAAAATAATACATTCATCTTCAGAATTATGTGCTCCTGTCACTGGAAGCTTTTACTCCCTTGACAGTTCTTACTGCACCTGTACACAAAATGCACACACAGACATTATCTCAGCACTCAGGTAACACTTTCCAGGCTTTTCTTTTTCTGTTTGTGGGATCTCAATCACTGTCACACATTCCTCCTCTCCTATTAAACATCAACGAATCTGGCCAATTCTAGCAATTTCAACTTTGCTTTTGATGTCTGATCACTACAGTAATCTGACTTAAAAATGGGTACCCCGTGGGTCCCATACTGGACTCTTCCAGTTGTGATAAGCACTTCAGAAGTATGCTGGCTTGGCCTGGGCCAATAGTCACACTCCCACCCAGCTGCTCACTTAATCATTCCACCTCCACTCCCATCCCCTCACAGCACAGGGAGATAAGAACATGAATGAGAAAGGGTTCAGATAACTACAAGGAGATTGCTTCCTAATAACTATGGTGGGCAAAAAAGACTTGAACTTGGGAAATTTAGCTTAATTTATTGCCAACTACAGTAAACATGTAATTACTAATTCAGGTGGTGGCAAACAAAAAGACATACATACATAATGAAAACAACAGCTTTCCTCCCCATCATCCCCAGGCTCAACTTCACTTCTTCCCTCCCAACTCCTTTACCCTCCATCTGAGGGGTGGAGAAGCAGTTTCTCTTTGTGTCTCCTCACCCTTTTCATCTGCTCCAGACAGGCTGAACCTATACACCAGTGTGGCTCTCTTCTCCACCATGGAACACCTCCTGCTCTTCCAGCCTTGGACTTCCCTGCTGTTTCTCTCTTTTTTCTCTCCTCCTCTCTTTCTCTGGTTTTCTATGCCAAACATTCCTTTTCTACTGTTTTCTCAAGAGGCACCACATGCATACCTGAGGGGCTCGTGGCTGCAGCCCTTGCTGCCGACACCTGGGAACCTGCACACAGCACAAAACGTTTCTCTGGGGTTTTTTTTTGGTTGGTTGGTTTTGGTGCTTTTCTGGGGTTTTTGTTTCCATTTTCATACTCAAAATGTATGTACTGGGCTTTGAAAACACTCACAGGGTCTGCAAATACAGTTAACTGAACCGCTCAGTTTGCAACTGAACTGTTAGCTTCATTATTTCCATTCATCATTTCCCTTTTATTTCTGTGTCCAGATGTATGTTCCTGTTTCTATCTACAGCTCATGCCATGTATTATACTTAGAAGAGATTAGTAAGAACTCCATTGTATATGAGCATCATGAATATTTACAGAAAGCTAACAAACACTGTAGAAAGGAGCTTGTGAACATGAGCAAGACGCTTCTGAATGTCAGTCATATCATTAATACCAAACTAACAAAAGCAACAATTATTTAACTGAGAATTTTCTAAGGATGCTGGTTTTATCCTAAGCCTCTCAAGTGACTTAAAACTACCATTCAAGAAAGATGAGCTTTGACACTGACTCTTATTTTACAAAGCACCACTCTGAGGAAGCTCAATTTACAAACAGGAAACAAAATAGCAAATGAAACAAAGGTGATGTGTGACTGCAATTTCCACCTTAGAATTAAAAGCATTCACAAGAAAATGAAATATAAATAAACAAACTAGATATGTGATTGCAGCGATTTTCAACACCCATAGCAGTTCCAGTGATCTCACACTCACTTGAGACGGAGTGCAAGCACAACTTCCAATGTAACCCACTGTCCTCATTTAGACCAAAATTGCCAAAGCAATGTAAGCATACCCAACAAGCAAACAAAATACAGCTGAAAGCTTATTTTTAGAGTTTTGTCAGAAGATGCAATTATGTTTCTCAATTTTGTTACACATTTTTAGGTCACAGTAAGTTAGGTGGCAAATATTGGCTGTTCCAAAAATAAGATTTCTAAGTTATACTAATACTCACTGGTGATGTGATTCTTTGAAAGTACCATACACACTGATGAATATTTGGATGAATGAGCAAAACAACCAGTTTTGTAGCAAATTACTTGTTTTGGAAAAAGTCAGTTTTTATTGAATTATTAGAAAATAAGGTTATTAATATGATCTGTCGCAAGTCACTATGGATTTCTTAAAATGCTCATTTCCCAGATTTCTTTCAGATGTTTGAAGACAATATAATCCTGAATGTATAATGCTGACTGTATTTCAGGCTGCAATTTTATCCTCATGTTCTTTTGTTATATTTATTCTTTTAAATGGTCTGTGAAACATGTTTTCTCTATGTTTAACAATAAGGGTTGGAATACAGAGCAAAATAAAAACCAGTCTGACAAACATTTCATTTCCATTTCTTTTCTTTGAAACACCAGAGTCATGCAGCTTGTTACATATCTTTCTATTCTTTATGAAATGTTTTGATAATAAATTGTTAAGTAGTTAAAGAGCTTTCTCTTACTCACATTGATATCTTCCAAATCTAAGCTATTCAGAACAACATTGTTCCTCTTCCAGATGATGGGAGGTCTCAGAGTTCCCTGGATTGCACAACTTAAGACCACACTCTGTCCCACTGTTGCTGCAGTTGTGCTTAGTTTTTGATCTTCAGGCAGACTCAGCTGAACTACTTCTGCAAAAGATATATTGTTTGAAGGATTAATTAGAAGGCAGATTCAGAAGGTTAATTAGCATGTAGGTTTTGTACACTAGTAATTTAAGGATTTTAATTGGAATCAAAGTAAAAAGAACTTCCAAGAACCACAGGAAGTTCAGAGTATTTCAAATAAAGGTCAGCATGACATTTCAATTAAATTGACTGACAAGTATCACCCTGTAAGGAAAGATGCATTTAACATGAAAATTAATTTCAGAGGTAAGACTGTTATAAACATGACAGTTTATACAAAGTCTGATACCACAAGTTATTTGACAGTTAAGGCCAATGCAGCAGAGCAGTCAGCACATTCATATGAACTAAAATGGCCGAATTACTACAATACACATTCATATGAATTCATTCTCAGAAAATAAAAATAAAAACTGAGCTCAGAGTACAAAATATACAGGACTGAGAATGAGATGGACAGCAAAGTGGATGCTGCATTCAGAATATAAAATTAAGGTATATGACTGATGGTAAGCCAGGTTTTATGAGTCTTTTCTTGGTATCAGTGAAAACATAGTTTCCAGATCAAACCAAAATTAGTAATCTCTTCCATTTCAGTCTCAAAAGAATATGTATTAATCATAGTGCATACACATTAATGTCATCTTTAAAAAATAGTATTAAAATGATTTCTCAATTTCAAACGTGATTCCTTTTACAATGGCAGAAATTCAGAGCCAGAAAAATAAATAGTTGTGTACTTGAATAAATCTCTTTAAATAAACAAAAAAAGAGAAAACAGGGTTAAATACAAACCTGAAGTAAATGTCACGCATCACTTGACATATTGTGAGTTATCTTATTCCACAAATATTTGCCACATATTTTTTGCATTTACTGTTCAACACAGTATAAAGTGCTAGTGTTGATAACCTATTTCAAAAGGCTTGAAAACCAGCTTTTACTTTATTATTACCTAAATCAGTCAGAACAGAGTGTGTTTCTATTTTCTTTGTTTGCCCAATATTTAGTAATTAAACTGTGAAAGGCAGGGAAATGGAGTTTTCAAAGTTGACATTTTGCAAAAATATCTTAGAAAGCAACAGAGATAAATCAATAATGGAAACTTACTTTAAGCATTATTTTTTCAAGAGTCATATATCTTAGGTTGTCATTCTTCATATATGTTAAGCTATAGCAATATTCTTGTAAGCTAACATATAAAATTATATCACTGTATTTTTAAAACATAGGAGAGGTGGGGCAGTGCTAGCGAAAAAAGACAGTTACAGCTGTGCAGTGCTTTGATCAACCTTTCTGTTTTCTTAATCCTAAATACCATAGGCTGATGTGTATAATGTAAAATTCTGCTACTTTAAATTAAGCACATTTTATAAAAAAAGTTGTTACACTGTGATTTATTTTAGGTTTCTGAAGAAGTTAAAGAATAGGCAGTAAAAGTTGGGCTATTTCAGTTCTCTCCCTATACACAAAAAAAAAAATCTTATTGCCCACTCCTTTGATGGCCCAAAACAGTCTGTAGGGGACTGTATGCAATCATAAAACTCTTTTGTATCTCAGAATACCAAACCAGGAAAATAGAAGGAGAAACACTGAAGCATATGAAATTTCTGGCGATGAAGTGGTTCCTTACTATGTCTTACAATCGGAAAGAAAACCCACAATATCACTCCAAATAAAAGTTTTTGAAAGTGAAAAGGTATTATATTGGGACTTTATATATCACTTTAGAATTTATTATTTAGGGAAGAGAAAGAGTTCTTATGCAACTGTTTCAGCTAATTTAATTCCATCAATAAATGTACAAGTTGAACCTTCTCATTCACCTACATAAGTTGTGTGCGTACATAGCCAGAAAAAACTCTTATGAGTCTAAACTAATGAACATTATGCAGACTGGTAATCACTATCTAAAATTAAGACCACATCAAGCCTGTATTTATTTTGTTTGCCTATTTCAAACCTAATTTAAAAGCAATCACCTTTTAAAGCAAAGCAAAGAAGCCTTTTGTCCATGGACAGAGTAAGCTCTGTACTTAATGGATAGCATTACTTGATGGCTTGAAATAGCTGAAATGCAGCCAGGTAACATACCTTTTCCTCTTCAGGCATTGGTCCATCAGTGTCATTTTGCTGTTCTTTAACAGCAATTTTAAAATCAATTCACACCACCATTAGCATGACTAATTTTGTCATTTTCTGCTATATCTTCTGCTTTGAACTTGTTGTAATCATGTTACTTGCATATTTAGTAGAACGTTTCAGTATGAGAAGTAACAGAACATGTTTCATGAGTGACTGTTCTTTAGGGTCTCATGCCAGCAGCTGTTCTCTAAGGTCTTACACCAGCAAAGCGGTCTTTCTGTTCTCATGATTCATTTAACAGCACACAGAAGAAAAAAAAAAGCTAATTTTTTTCACTGCTCCTTAAGGTTTTAGATGCAGATTTTGGATTAAAATTCAGAAGGTCTTATTTCCAGCCTCATGACCAGCACAGCAGAGCAGATTCTACTTTTATTTTATGGCAGCATGGCTGTTAATCAAAACCAAAAGCTCTTAATAGACTTACAATTATAATTAACATTTATTCTTCTTTAATCTTTGCTGACAAGAGACTTGAAAATCATTTTTTGTTGACAATTATAATACTGTAATAGCTCATGGTTTTTAGGAAGTCCTGTACAAAACAATCCCATAAAGAAAATTAACAGAAACCATAAAAGAAAACACAATCCTGCATTTATTTCCAGTGTTAGTCAATGAGATTTAATGGAGAGTGATTCGTAGGTCATGCTAGGAAACATTTATTTTATAGAAGAACTTAAAAGCTTCTCTGAAAAACAAACGTGAAGAAAAACCCTTACAGTTTCTACTTCCTCTTACAAATATTGAATGCAGTATTCTTTATTAAAACAGCTAGAAACATTAGGAATAGTTCAGGTTTTAAAAATTAGGATAAAGTAGAACATGTCAGTTGACCTCTTGCTTTGGTGAATTTAGCATCCAATTATTTTATTATTGAAGCAGCTTTCAATTTTTGATTTTGTAAGGACCTAAAATGACCACATTTCTTTTCAAATGTCTAAAAAAAGAAAAAAAAAATCAGCAGAATTTAAGGACTAAATAAAATAGAGACAATTATGTCTTACAAAAGCTTATAAATGTATGCACTTATAAAGTGTTTACCATTAAAGCAAAGCCTCTATTTTCTAATGGTTGTTTCAAGTACTAAGAATGAAAGTAGACAGTGAGAAGTATCCCAAGAACTTTGTGAGACTGAAAACCCAAACAATAAAATAGTAGGTAAATTCAGTGGGGGTAAAAGTATTATACTACAGCAAAAGCAATCCTTTGAATCTAGATCAATGGGCTGTAAGCTGACTTGGCAGGAGAGACAGTGAGTGATGATATGCAGTTATATCAACTCTGTCCTTTTAAGCAGAGAAAAATTTGTATCTTAAGGAAGGAACTAAAAGTGAACAAAACCCTCATGGTTTATCCACATGAAAACCATATGCAGCTGTGGGTCCTCTGCAAAGCAGATAAAAACACAAAACCAAAACAAGCATGATAAGGGTATGTAACAGTTAAAATATGAAAAATTATCAAATAGACTTGGATTTTTCTTTTACAAAACACAATGTAGAGAGCTTTGACAGCAGTCCACAAAATCATGGCTCTCATGGAAAGCTGGAATAGCTATTGATGGCTTATTGTATCTGCTAAGACTGGAAAAACATCAAAATAAGCAAGTGTGAGGACAGCTTCAAAATGAAGGACAGTAGTTTTCATGCTTACAGTGACAGATCTGAAAAAAGTCTTTGTTAAAGGATATTGTGGATCCCAGAAGCTTACATGTGCAGGACAAGATTGCGCAAACACATGTAAAAGTATAATGATATTATTCTTACACTTCTTTGAGAGAAAGTATTGGACTATCTGGACCTGGGACCAGTACAGCCCTTTTTGTAGTCTTAAGGCATTCTTCTTTACTTTACATGGAGTTTACCCAGAAAATGTGATTTCTAAGTTTTCTTTACAAAGTTTACATGCTCCAGCTTTAAGTGAAACACAGTTTAAGGTACTTTCACAGCTTTAATGAGAAAAAAAAACGCCAGCAAACCAAACCAAACCAAACCAAACCCAAACAATTTAAATTTAAAGCAGCTGAGCTAATAGACAGTATGTGCTATGTCCTGAAAATCATTTTACTCAGTAGGTGAATTGGCCCTTCTGATATTCATTGCTTTGAATAGGTTTAACTCTGAATGCAAAGAATATTTTCTACATTGCTTACATATTATACATGCTCATTTTGACTATTTTTTTTATTTTAATGTAATGATGGCAATCATGGAAATCAGTGATAAGCACTTTTTTGCTAATTTCTAATTCACAAGCTGATAAAACTAAAACAAAACTTCAAAGCTCATTACATGTGCATTAAATTTCATTCTTATTTTAATGAATGGTTTTCACTTGCTATGACCATTGAATCAAACTTCTCCTCAAGACCTTGTGCTTCTCACAAATCTGCAGATCCTAAAGCACTCAACAAGTTTTAAATGCGTGCAACATGGACTATAATGACTGACTTAAGCCTTTACAAAAATCAATAAAACATATAATTTCATTTGCTCTGCAGGGCACTAGGATCATTTAAAGAAAGTTCAGAAGCACTGTTTATGGAAATATGAGGAGTTATTGACTCTTTACAACTCCCCTTGTCATCATATAGCGAAACACAAAATGCTTCTATGCAGCTGTGGGCTGCACCTCATTTAATACACTGCACAAAATCAAGGATTGCCAGAAGTGCAGTATTAGCAGCATTCACTAAAACCCAAATACATTCATCAGGTTTATCAGGTGATCACCTGCCATGATTTAAGCCCAGCTGGTAATTCAGAACCATGATGCTGCTCACTCCCTCCCCCCCTTCCTCCCCCTGCTCCCACAGGGATGGAGAGAATTGAAAGAACGTAACTCCCACGGGCTGATGCAAGAACAGCCCAGTAACTAAGGTGTAACACAAACCACTACTGCTACCACCATTAATAATAATGATAAGGGAAATAACAAGGGAAGAGAATAGAACAGCTCACCACCTGCTGACCGATTTAACCCTTCCAGGTAACTGCCCCCAGTTTATATACTGGGCATGATGTGCTGTGGTATGGAATACCCCTTTGGTCAGTTTGGGTCAGGTGTCCTGTCTCTCCTTCTCCCAGCTTCCCCTCCTCCCTGGCAGAGCATGAGACTCAGAAAGTCCTTGGTCAGAGTAAACATTACTGAGCGACAACTAAAAACATCCGTGTTATCAGCGCTGTTCCCAGCGTGAAAGTCAAAACCACTGCACTGCACCAGCTACTAGGAAGGAGAAAAATGACTGCTACTGCTGAACCCAAGACATCAAGGTTACTTTGCATCAACATCTGAAACAGATCGGGGAATTGGAGAATTGCTTTCTGTACAGGAAATATATAAAATAATAAACTTGTAAAGATACATCATTCAAATCCAGCTAAAGCCACTTTGGAAAATGTGGAGAAAAATCTGTATGTATTTGGTTTTGCCTAATATTCTTGTATCAGCACTACAAGAATACTAGGTAAACCTAAGCATGTTTTGAAAAGTATCATTACTACTCACGGTAAGGATATTTACAACAGTGCACATAAAGGGTTTACCCTACAGACTAGCTTGTTATGAGAAACTTTTGAAATTGCAGAGGCCATTCAATTCTTATGAGAACTTCTCCACCCTAGAGGAAAACACAGGCCAGGAAAGTCAACTCACTACCTGTATTGGGCTTCAAAGTCTTCCATTGTAGGCGAAATCAGTAATTTACTCCCATAACACTGTGACACATAGCCTGTTTCTCATAGATTATTTATTAGGGATAAACAAACAATCAAAACTTTGCATATTCTGACTGGCAGATTAGTTCTTTCTCCTTATAAAGAAGGATGGCTGGTTTCATAAATTTACATCTCTTAAACAGACAGTGAAAAAAATGGTAAATAGTAAATCTCTCTCATTCCTCTTTCTACCATCACCCCACCAGACTGAAATTGCCTGCTCAACCTTAACCTAACCTCAGTATGCTCTGTAACTGATTTTATACATCATTCAATGAATCCTAATGGAAATTTCAAAGTTATTGTGATAGGTTTAAATTTGATTTGATGCATGTTACCGGAATTGCTGATCTGACAGTAGTCAGATATGGTAACTTAGGTTTATGTGTGTATAAATAAACTTGCAACTTTTATAGACTCAATATTCAAAGCTATACAACAATATATTTCTAGCCAATAAAGCTGCAGCAAAAGTCAATTTTAAAGTATGTTTAGAATCTCAGAGTAAATGAAACACTAATTTCCTAATAACCTATTGCCATTTTTAGATTTCAATCCCAGTCTAAAGGCTATACTTCAGATAGTTAAGGTATAATTAAAACAGTTGTACACTAAAACTATTTTGAAAACTTACAGATACCGCAGCAGTCCAGATTATACGATAAACCCTCTCACCTAGAATGCTACATCACTGTTTAAGAAAATATGCAAATGACCTACTCCAATAATATTTGTCTTCATATGTGATGATATGACACCCACAGCTAAGCCATCTTATCTGTTTGATCATTTGTATAGGCACACTTATTCACTGTGCATCCATAGCACCACAGCAGTTTCTGGAGACATTTTCTCAAACATAGTTGTTCTTGCAGTAGTAGTTACCTTTTAAAAATCCATTAAAAATATCATTTTATTATTATGATGATAGGAACAGAGCATAAGCTAAGAGTGGCCTGTATAAAGATGAAGCAATCTTAGCATATGTACCTTGAATGAGATACCATTAGAAATTAAAAAAAAAAACACCAAAAAACAAACCTCAGAGACTTGCAACTAATTTTCCCATTTAGTGTGAAACATTTAACACTTTACACTCTTATCCATTGTAAATTCAGCAGAGAATAAGTGGTTTTGTTCAGAATATGGAAAATAAGATGGCACTCCACAACAACACTGGAAGTATCAGTAAATAAATACTGCTGTACTTGACTTTTATATGGTTTCTTTTATAAAAGAAAAATACTTCTTGTTATGCTAGCATATTGTTAATAACAACTGTTGCGGAATTACACTGAAATGTCTAGGTTTTTAAAAACAATAATGTTACAAAACAATATTACAAAGTCTAATGAAACATTGACCGGATGTTAAATTTAGTCTCAAAACTTTTTGTGGAATCTCAGTGTTTAATTTTCTAAAGTTAGTACCTCTAGATGCACATGACTGAACTTCAAATCTTCCAAAATTGCAGTGGTGAGAAAAATGGAAGAGAAGAAGAAATAAAGACAAAAAAAAAGGCATACAAGAAAATACAGTAACAGAAAATTTTAGGAGGTTACCTAGGTCCAATGAGATTTTCTGTGTCTCTATTATTTACATTGATTTTTAGCTGTGCTTACATATTCAAGAAGGGAGAAAAATAAATAAATACAACATGACATATCTTATTTCTTCTGGGGAGGAGCATTGCTCATCTTTGCCAAATGTAATGTAACATCCCCCAAAACATCTCTCTAGTTTTCCTTATAACATCACATTAACATCAGCTTTGTTATGCACATTGCCAAATCTCAAATCAACCAGCTTCAGTTTGATGCCTCTGTGCATGCTGTCAACTTCTGTACATTTCACCAACTCTTTAATGACATGTTTCTGTGCACTGGATATTATCTACACCAGGAATATATATTTTAGAATATATTTTAAATGGATCTTGCACAGATATCAGTGTATTCAAATTATAGATATATTTCATTACCCTGGCATAATATGTTCAAGTGAAAATCTTTATTTTGTTTGTTTTTATACTTACTCATAAATTTAGTAGCTTACTTTTAAATTTTGGAATTACATAGGCAGAAACATGCAGTATGAAGTGATTATTCTGCTGAAGAGAACGCTGAATGTTCCTCTGTTTCACCAGAAGCTGCAATGGGCAGCAGCAACAACTTCAGAGAAGAGCCAGATCACGCTACAAAACTCCCACAAGAGGTCTTTTACTTGCAGCTGCGAGCAGCTTAAGCTATGCTTCTGAATAGCACAACTAAGGCAAAATTTATCAAAGCAGATTAAACTCTTAAAACCAGTATAGCTCCCCCTGGGGAAGTACACTGAAAAATACCTAAAATTTGATTCAGCCTGTTCTACTCAGAAGACAAAAGGATTAGTTTTCAATAATGCCTTTGAAAAACATTGCTGGTCAGGAAAAATAAAAAAGACTATATGAAAATGATACTTCATAGAAAGCAAACAAGGAGGTTGACATCCAACAACCTCAGTGTTTATCTGAAAATCAATAACCACTCCAAAAAATATCCATTCTAATTGTACATATACACAACCTGACACAAGAATGTTATGTTTAAAAGCAGTATTTTGGCAACTTTTCTGGTATAATTCAATTTAAAAACTGTCATTAAATCTTTTTCTTGTTTTCTTTTTCTTTAAAGCTTTTTCTTCATTCCCAGCTACAGAAGCTCAGATGCATTTAGAATAGGCTCCATTCTTATCTTTCCCTCTTCTCACTGTCTTTCTTTTCCTCTCTTCTTAATTATCATTTTGTTTTATTTCTCCCCAGCCCTTCCTCCCTTTATATTTCTCTACCTCACTACCTGCCCCCATAGATCCCATTAGTTCTACTTGTCCTTTCTTAAATACATGCACATATGCTATTTATGCAATAGCTCAAGATATTGAAGTGATCATCATTGATTTATTTTAGATCTAGAGTTCACTTATTTGGATTTATCACTGGGTGGGGCAGGGGAGGGGAGCTGATGGCTACATCTTCCTTGTGGCTTAGATACAAGGTGCTCACAAGCAGAGATACTGCTTAGAGATACTTGTGTGCTCACAAGAGTTTGTAGGAATGTACCCATGCCACTTCCTGCCTAAATTCTGGGCAAGATGCACCCATTCCAACATGCACATCTTCTCATGTATAGGAAGAAAGGAGCTGCAATATTTCAGTATGTATGCAAGTCTGCACAACAGGGAGGTCATGACAGTACACACTTTATGTCCAGTATCTTATCTCATATGTTTCAGTCAGATTTAGATCTTATTCTGAACAATAGTAGAAGACACTACTGAAATATAATTGGCTGTCAGAATAGCAAGAGTATACACAATTAAATATAGAAACTGGATTATCTTTATTGCTACTAACCTTTTAACTTGTTTCAAGACGAGAAAAAGGTTGTTTTCAAAACACTGATCACTGATAAATTCGCAGTCAGTACTAATAACTACTTTTTTCATTTGTGTATCAAATACATTTTAAAAAAGCATGATTATGTCTATCCATGTACATCCTGTAGCGTTCACCCACCAGAATTCTGCTAGGAACCCTGACACTGGGTCCTCATGGCTTTTAGACTTCTAGAAACTGAAGAATCTAGAAACTGAAGAATCTAGAAGTCTCTCTTTAAATCACTCTTCTCTGATCTTTCTGTATAGTTTGTTTTTGCCAAGACCTGGAACAGCATTCAGACGTATTCAATGTCAAGTCCTGACATCTCTGGAACACTTCCATAGCTTAAATACAAGCTTTTCCAACATCCCATCCAAGACTGTGCAGTTTTACACTTCTCAGTCTTCTTAGTCATGCATAGAACAAGCCAATGCATATTGCAGATATAGATTTGAAATTTAAAACCAAGTATTCAAAAGTTTTTAGAAAAGTAAACTTAGTCTCACTTCCCCCTATTCCAGATTACACTTTTCTTGAGAATCCAAAACACAGCACTGTACCAGCTACTAAAAAAAAAAATTATCCCAGCTGAAACCAGATCATCACCCTAAACACATAAAAAAAATACACATGGTCAGAAATATCCTGTAACTGGTAACAGCCAATGGCAAATGCTCAGGGAAGAAAATACTGGGCAAGCATATATAGGTAATTCAGGTAATTCCCCTGAATTCTATCTTATCACTCATCAATACAGTACTGCCTAAACCAAAGACAGTTTATGGTAGTGACACTAAAATAATGATTCAAAAGGGTAAATTAACTGACAAGCACAGGAGAATTAGCTGGCCTGTTAGCTGAGCAACTCAACAATTCTGCTGACTTAATCTGAGGAATTCCTTAACTTGGAATGGAAGAGGTAGTTTCCCACGTGGAAGAAAGAAAATAAAGATCTATCATTACGATTGTACAATAATATGATGTTAAAGGAGAGGGAAAAAAGTAAACCACAACAAAACCCACAAAAAAAACCCAAACAACAACAACAAAAAAAAAAAACCAAAAAGCCAAGAACCCCCCAAAACAACACCTGAACAAAAAAAATATCCCACAAACTGCCCCCACCATGAAACCCACACAATTACTTTTTTCTTAAAGAAGAAGAAGAAGAAAAAGCTTGATGTCTCAAATGTCTAGGATTTTATAACAATTATGAGCCTTAAATTAAAATCAAGCACTTCTCCTCTAAGTTATTCATATCTAAGGAACTTATTTTGAATACTATGGTTGAAATCCACAAAATTGAGACCTTCAAAGATTAAAGAGATCAAACAAGTGCCGTCAGAAGCAAATAACTGTAGTTACTATGATAACCACTAATTTATTCCAATGACATAAGCACAAAGTCAGAAGATGAAGTTTTGAGACATGTCTGTCTACAAACACATATACAAACAGAAAATCCATTCATGAGCAACTTCACTATAAAAAAATAAATGAAATAAAGAGAAAGGATTGTCTAGGCTGAAACAGGACCAGGCTGATTTATAAACCTCTCTTGACCAACACAAATACAGAAAGCCTTTCATGAGATTTTCCATATAAACCATGTTATTTTGCCCACTCCACAATATATTACATATTACAGATTGCAAGGTCGATGCAGAATCAGTCCAAGTATCAATTTCTTTTCTTTCCTAAAGCCAAGCACACTCACTTTCCTGGGCTGCCTACATCAAAATACAGATTTTGTTTCACTTACTACCCAACTCCCATCATAAATTAGCGTTTGCTGTCTGCTAAGAAATTCACCCTAGCTTGTATATGCCCTTGAAGTTCTCTTTCTTCCAACTTCACAGCAGGTCACCATTTGCATCAGTTTTCTCAGCCCTTATCTTTCTGGGAGGGAGACCTTTCCCTAGTTTCCCTGTCACTCATCTGGCAGACAAGAGACCATACGTTCTCCAGAAACTATATCAGCAGTGAAATTTTGATTAAAATTGTTCCCCAAATTGAGGCACTTTAAAATCAATTTGTCTCTCTCTAATATGTGTCACTTTTGATCTAATTCCAGGATGGATGAGGAAAACAAGAAAAGAGAAGGAGCGAAGACCTGACATTAAAGACAACTTTGCCTAACAGACAATATTCAATTTCTACCTTGGATACTTTCAACAGCATTTGGTTCGCAGAACTCTGCAGATTTCCAGGTTTTGTGAAAGCTGCTGATTAGTGAGTGTAAACTACTGATAAATTTTATTTTCTTAATTTTTCACAAACCTCTCAGTCATAACTTTGTCCTTATATTCTTTATGAATAGGACATAACTGAAATTCATGTGGTAAATACAGTTCTAGCTAAATGATAATAGGGTTAAAAGCTGAACTCCTTTTAATGAAAAAACACTGCTGGGCCCCAGACAGGGAGGTATACTCAGAATTAAGTGGCCTGTAACTTACCGCACCTTCAGGTTCAAAAAGCAGTGGTCAGCATTTGAGAGACTAAGGGTCAGCTTGCCGCAAGTGGTTTCAATACTGGGCTGACATGGTCTAGCATCTTCACGGTGACTTGGACAAAACGCACCAGCAGAAGTTCTGCAGTTGGCACCGCATTCACAGGATCAGGAAGTATATTTCTGGAATACTGCACTTCAGAGAGAACTTTATAAGCAGGCTGACAAACTGTGAAATTCTACGAAGACAAAAGTCTTGCAGTTGGGACAGCATAAGCCCATGTAACAATACAGGGATGCAGCTGACTAGAAATCAGCTTTGCAGACAAGGATCCAGGTAGACCATGTGTTGAAAATGATTAACAGAGTTTGGTCAAATGCCTACCAAAATTCCCCTCTGACATGTTCTACAACTCAGTGATCCCAGCTGTGAAGGAGTCTGTGACAATTCTAATTACCAGTGGAAGTGTGGGGGGGGGGTGTGCAAAGGGCAAAAGGTGATCCAGTTCATGCAATCTAGCTGGATTTCTGGAAAGTTCTTAACAGTATCGCTCAAGATTTCACTAAGACTTCTGAAGGGGCAGCAAAATAAACTGTCCAAAGTGTTTAAGAGGCCTAGGTTTGCAACCTGATACTGTTCTTTATCTGGATACCATTTTATTTGTTCAAAGTACAGCTTCAGTTAACTTTAGCTCCATCTAAGAGTACTCAGATCCTCTGCAAATATATCTTTGTCTCACAATTCATATCCTGAATGTGAGGAATATGCAATCATGTACAGTTAAACAATTCAGCTAAATTGAACGAACTATTTATTAGTCTGATTCAGTAGGGTAGTTAGAAGCTTTGATTCAAAAGCAAAGGCCATTTCGCCACTTAAAATCACATTTGTTTACCATTAGTTTCCTCTTTGTACTTATTGTAATTATTGCCTTGTTCACCAAACACCTTTCAGCTTCAATAATAAAAGAGGGAGATCTTAACAAACAAAAGCTAGTTTTACACTATACCTCTGATTTATTCTCCATTCTTTTTATCATAAGACAGGAATACCAAGGCATATGTGCAAACATATAATTAAAATTTGCTTCATAGGGCAGTAACAAAAAGTCAAGTAAAGTTGATACAATCTTCTTTTATTATCTTAAAAGACTAATTATAAATTATATTAAAAGGCTGATGGTAATAAAAATCTTACCATCTAGAACTTCTGAAAGCCCAGCTTACATGGATTTAGATCTTTAGAGAGTACAAAAGTCTAAATTGATCTAAGAAATGGTATACCCGAGAGCTGTCATAGTGTCTCATCTTTCTACAGACATCATTCACTATTCCTTCAGTGCACCGCACAATTATTTGGTGGCAACCAACAGAAAAGACCAAGGATTATGGCTTGCAGTTTTAGTTTCTGAGGGAGTGTTTCCTAATTATAGGCTCTTTGGCATCTTTTTGCTTAGCAAATTTCTTCCTCCCTCACTGTACTAAACTGCATTCCTGTGTGCTTTGTCTCATCAGAAACTATTGCCACCCATGCTATTGTTCATCTAACTTCTAGCTACTATAGATGAAATCAACTGAAATTAATGGCAATCTCACCTGAGTAACACAAGATCTCCAAAAAACTAGTAGTCAGACTATCATAATGGGTTCACTGTAAAGTATAAAGCCACCCAAAATATCTTGTTTAGTTGGAAGGAGATGCATTCCTGCTGCAGATTGCTGCCTTAGAGCATGCAAACTACATGTTGTACTGTACAAAACTATACTTTCATCTAAAATAGTTAGTTTAAAGCTAACTCAGTTTATTTTAATCAGCCTTGCAGCCTATATCATAAATAGTCAGTGTTTCAACTGATATATTGTTCAAGATGCAATGAATTTTTGCAGCTCCTTATTTCTACAGGATCTATTAAATCATTGGAAAATAGAGGACATAGTGCCTCAACTGTTACCAAATAACTTACTTCCAGTAGCCTTCAAAAACTTTGTTCAAAGACACAAATTGTATCATTGTACGAGTCTGGTATTTTCCAAAGTATCTTAAGGTAATTTTCATCAAAGAATGCTTCCTTATTCATTTTTTTAGCTTAACAACTGAACAGTTAAAACTCACACCAAACATCTACAAACCTAGACCACCTGTTTGTAATTCAGTCATGATGAAGAACAAATTTAAATCGTAACACTATATTATTCAAAAATAGGCACAGAACCAAATTTTGCAATGAGCTATGCTTGTAGTACATATTGAAAATTACATACCGAAAAATAAATTAATAAAAACAGCATTTGGGTAAGTGTAAGCAGTAATGTGCATAAGCAGTAATACATAATTAAAAAGGCATACTAGTCCATTACTTCTTAAAATGTTTTCTGTTTTCCTCCTGAAAACAAATTTCACAGCGAATGAAGTTAGGTGTTAAATATAGCTTTCCTATCCTGATAACATGGAAGTGCTAATTCACTAAAGTAATAGTGATAATTGATTTTGACCTTATTTATTGTAGAACACGCTGTTGAATTTGTCTAAACAAAGAAAGGAATTAATGCAAAAATCAATTCCTATATGTTTATTGTGTTTGCACATTACTAGTTCAAGAAAAAAATTTTACTTAAATGGTAAGAGTTAGCATAAATATTTTTAGTAATTTCACTAGTATAGATCCAAATTTAATGCTTCTTCAGTTTATTGCAAAAACAGATGCTGAACATCAATACTGCATACTTGCAGTTACTTCAAATGAAACATTTAAAATGCAGCAGTTCAATCTATGAAGTATTTCTGGAACTAATCAATAATGAAATGGGAATTTTAAAAGGAGAGTTGACAGCCCTGGTAACTCACAGTTTTATGCATGAAGATTTCAGTCTATAAATATAATAATTTACCAATTATATTTACTGCACAGTTTCATTTCACTTTCAAATTTCAAAGCTTCTTTCCCAGGATGGTAACAGAATTTCTAAACATTTAAGATCTCTGGACTTATCCTGAGTTTTATAATAACCCAACTTTGTAAAAACTATCTCTTTGTCCAGTTCTGTCAGGAAAATGACCAGGACAATATTCTAAAATAGTAATTCAGGATTAAATTACCTGAACTGCAAATGTAGCTAGCAAGCCTGAAGCATAGCAGACCTACTATATTTCCACACAAAAAGAAGGGCCACATGACTGTTATTCAACAATTCACTGCAATCTGAAGACTAGTTATGAAGCAGCTCCTCACAGAAATCTTTAACGCAGAAATAAGCACAGACATGAGCAGTTTTAGGATGAAGGGGATTTTGAAAAATCAATCAACTGGCTTATGTGACTATTTATATTTAGAGGGGAAAAGAAAGAAACTAGAATTCAAGATAGGCTCTGATACCTGACTGTACAAAAGCTTCTAACTTTTGATGTTTACTGAATAGAGTTTTACTCCTCTTAAAAGTAGATGTCTGTGCACAGGACAGCGATTTTGTGTTGAGCATCGTGGCACATTCTGAAAACAAGGACTCCTCTGTGTATGCCTTTCTTGGGTTTGCATACCTGGTATACTTCCCCAAGATCAAAGCAGACCATGGGCTATGAATCTAAGAAAATCATCATAAAGGTTAAAGAACAAACTAAGAACAGACTGGATTAAGCTATTGTTCTTAGCACTTTGGTCCTGCATACTACAGTCCTACTCGCAGTATCTTCTGATCTATCCTTTCACAAACAACGTGCATCAGATCTTGTCATGGGCTGGGAAGCTATCTTCGTTCACTTCTTCATTGAAGGAGTCTGTTTGCAGGTCTCTTACAAACAAAACCATCAGTGCAGTTCCACGTGAATCGCCACTGGAACACACATTGTCTAGCACTACCCAGGAGAAAGGGTAAGAAAAAGAAGTGATAACATTTTTTGAGACAGAATTTTTAGATAACTAATTAGGTGGTTTAGGTAGCAAATGTAAAAGCTGATTTGCTTAAAGACCTTCCTTACAATACTGGCATGTGAAATTCAATATATTTAATTCAGTATTGAAAGTACTGCATGAAGGTAAAAAAAAAGTGCCCAACCTTTTTTATACAGTGATGGGCTCTGAATAACTTATTATTGCTTTGGTATGAGACCTCGAAAGTATAATTTGCTGTTTTACCAAAACATCTACTCAGTCCTGAGAATATGACAACAAAATTATTATGCAAAGACCAGTACCCAAACAGAAAAGTATTACTATGATACTATAAATCTATGTTGCATGAGCAACATGACTGCTTTTTGCCCCTCCCTCTGTAAAAAAACTTGCAGTGAAACTTGAAAAATAACAGAGAAATGCCACAAGAATGATCAAAGATGTGGGGGGGTTTCTATACAAGCCGCTACTAAATGAATGAAATACAAGCAGCTATTTTTCAGAATGGAAAAAAGATGACTATAAAGATAAGTCAGGAGCTTAGAAAAAAACAAAAAGTGTCTTGGAGACTAAGAATATGGAGCAAATGTTCATGGCTTCTTATTATACAAGAATAAACTAAACAGAAGGTATGTGCAATGAAGAAAAACAAAAAATACTTTTTTTTTTTATTCGTAAGTCATTAAATGAAACAGAATGTTGTAGATGCCAATTGCACATGGGTCCAAAAAGCTATCAAATTTATGAGTGAAGCATCCATCAAGACCTGTTAAAGACAAGCAGTCTCTGAGACAAAATTCACTAGAGAAGAGAAAATATATTGGAAGGATCTTGCATGCTTTTTCTTCTTTTACAATCTTCCCTAAGCAATCTCAGAGCAAAGATACTGAACTAAATGTATCTTTGTTCTACCCTAGAGAAGTTGTTAGTATGTATGTGTTGTTACTCAAAGTAGACATTAACTCAGCACTTCATAAGCACAAACAAAACATTAATCTTTGTTTAGCGTCAACTATTTCCTAAATAGAATGTTCTACTTCTTAAGTAGAGTGTTCAGCAAGTTTTAAACCACTATAACTATTCCCTCAAACAAATACATCTCTCCCATATGTCTAGGGTGGGAAGAATTATAATCATAATCTAAAGCAAGTTTTTTAAAGAATGACATATTCTCTAATTTTTTATTCATGGCAAAGTGGCAACCAGATGAATTGTTTGGATCCCTACTACCTCAGGCAATCAAGTTTCCCAGTTCCTATGCTAAATAATTACATTGAGAAAGCTTATGCGGTTTTCCTCTCCTCTAGGTTTTCACTGTTTTGCATCTTTTTTTAAACATGTTTTGACACAATACTGCACTACATATAGCTCAGCCTTTCTATGGCACCTTCTCTTTACTATGGCCAAAATTGCATTTCCATATAAATCACTTGCTAACCTACTTAACATAAGATTTGATTCTCTGAGAGCATGATCTGTTTAGAAAACTGGCATAAGAATCTAATGACAATTTAATTCTGTAAATACCACAATCACAGGGATATTTTTTTAGTCTGTTTCCTTATTTCTTTTAGTAGGAAATGTTAAGTCTGTTTGAGTCAGCTAGGGTGGGGGGAAGAACGGAGTTTTGTGTGAGTGTTTCTTTAAAATCCAGCATATAAAAGCATATAAAATACATCTGGATAACTGTTCACATGGTTTTAGGTTGTATATAAAACAGTCATCCTACTAAATAAGGGCTCCAGTGATCAGTGGAAGTGGAGTTAGCATGATATACAATTTCACCAAACAGATGCAACTCTCACATACATCAATGTTCCTACTGAAGTCAGTTTGCATGTATCTCCCTAATGAATATATAAGTAATTATTTTATGAAGTTATGAGATGTTTGGTTTTGAGCAGTTAGAAAGCCAGGAGCGATGAGGATGTATCAGAATTTAGAATACCGTTATCTGAGACCATGAAAACAGCTTTGACAGACTGGAATATTTCATGTATTTTCCTCCCTAACCATACAGTTGTCAATATTTGTATAGAGTTGTAGCAGCTTAAATTCTGGGGTTCAACACTCTCAACTGTATACATATCCAAATATTTTTAGCAGTGACAGCATATGGGAAACTACTTATAAACACTTGAGAGATCAGTGGTATATTCACCAGGCAAATGCTTGATGACAAGAGATCAAGACTTACTGAAATAAGATTTATTAAAAAAAAGACCTTTTCATGCATATCTTCAAACATAAAACTTCTATAACTACAGGATTAAATTGATCCTACTTGCCAAAACTTAAAATAACAACATGTAAATTACATTTTCTTTCATTCAATATATGACTTCAGAAAATGATGTTATCAGCTAGTCAGGAGTAACAACTTGTCACGATGGAATCCTTTTATCAAAGCATATTGTTCATGCACTAAAAAGATTGGTCTTATCTGTACTAGTAACCGTTGCAAACAAGACTAATAATATCATTAGATGTGCTTGAGAACAATATTCTGCCTCTTAAAAACACCTTCATATATTTTATGGAATATTGCAATTGTCCTGCCCTTTCCAAAATTTGTAGCTTTAGATATTTAGATTGAGATGAGTTCTGAAAACTTACTAAAGAGATGATTTTGATTTAGAAGCAGGCCTCTCCTCCATGTAGCTCAAATTAGTTCAGGAAACACAAGTCAGTAGGATAGATACACATTTCTCCTTTCCAAAAGGACACATCACCAAGCCCCTTACAAATCACTGCCTTTTTAATTTTTCTCCCTTACTATATTTTATGAGCAAACTACAAAAAAGATGTCAAATATAGGGTAAAAAAAGATTAAAAAAATCCCATGGCTGCTCAGAATTTCTCCTTTTTATTCCAAGGCATAATTTAGAATATGGGTCAGGAGCATATGAGCAAAACTTTTGTATTTAATCCTTGTTGACTTGGGAATAAGGAAGGAAAGACAAAACCAAGGCCTGAAAGCATTAACTAAGAGGAAACTAAACAGGAAATAATTTCAGTTAAAAAACTAACTAAATAAAACTAAGGAAGAATATACAATAAATAGATGACAGACAGGAAAATGATCCAACTATCTGAACACAGTGAAAGCAACTTACTACCTATGAAGATCACGGCAATTACTACAGACTTATTGTAAAATGGCATGTATGGATGTGCTAGGACAGATGTAAACTTAAAACACATACAAGACAACAGAACACGTTCTGGAAGCAAAATATTGAACTGATAAAAAAAAACCCAAACTCAAAGGAATTTGATTAATGAGTATTCCTCATTATGGAGGAATACTACAGTAATGCTAGAAATTGTGCTATTATGTTTTGGAAATGAAGTTAGTAATGAAATTTCCTGAAATACTTTGCCAGACTGCGTTCATCACTAAGAACAATGGAGTGAATGAAAAGGGTTTCTTCTCCAATATATTTCTTTGAATGCACACTTTTTTGAGCCAATTTTTCTTTATTGTATGTAATGGATATGTGAGGACATTCAATCCAAAAACTTTCCCAATATCCCGTAATACAGTTTTCTGTAACACTAAGGCCTACAGAAAAGCTCACAAGCTCTGCAAAATTAGAATTATTATTTTTTTATCCCCTTGACCCCATTTACAGCATTTTCAAAGTATCTTCATATAATCTAGGTGCAAAACTATGGCTCCAGATTCTCTTTTTATAGTGTAAATGTCAAATATGCTTAGGAAATCCAGGTGTCTTGGTAATTACTAACCACCTTTACAAACTTCTTCCGACTGTAATAATTTTTCTGTTTTTATTTAACCAGATGCAAGAACAAAACCAAAGAAGCAAACAAGAGTAGATGAGTTACCAAAAAGTCCAAATAAAATATCTGACAGACTTTTGCGAAAGCTTGTTCCTTTTGACTTCACAGCAGCCTGAGGTATAAAGATGAAACAGCATGTTCTAAATTTTTAATAAAAAATTACTAGTAATTTAAAAAAACAACTAAGCAATTTTTAATATAGAATTACTTAGTAACATTAGTGCTTGATATTCAAGAACACATCAGTAAGCTCAATCTTGTATGAAGCATAAAGTAACAGGTCAAAACACCCTTCAGAGAAATAAATTGATTCTTGGATAGAAAAGGCATCTTATTCAGTCTTCATGTGAAGTACTTAAATTATCTCAGTGACCAAACGCTCCCCTTTTGATGACAGGGCAATGAATTAGAACCACCTTTTCTTTCCTTTTTTTTTTAATTGTTGCTAAGTAGCACGTACCCTGATCAGGGACTTCTCAGCCTCTCATGCTCTGCCAGTGAGGAGGGGCACAAGAAGCCAGGAGGAAGCAGAGACAGGACACATGACCCAAACTAGCCAAACAGGTGTTCCATACCACAGCACTTCATCCCCGATATAGAAACTGGGGGGAATTACCTGGAAGGGACCGATTGCTGCTCAGGTCAGGCTGGGTATTAGTCAGCAGGTGGTGAGAAATTATATTGTGCATTTTTGCATTGTGCATTTTTTGTGTCTGCATTTTTTGTATTTGCAGTTTGTATTGTATGCACAATTGTGTATTGTATTTTTTTCTTTTTTTTCTTTTTTTCCCCTATTTGTTCAAGGTTTAGCTTGTTTTGTTCCTATTTCCTATTTTTTTTTATTCTTAATATATTTTACTTTATTAAACTGTTTGTATCTCAACCCATGGGTTTTATCTTTTGTTTTTTGCCAATTCTCCTCCCCTTACCACTGGGGAGCAGGAGAAGTGAGCATGTAGCTGCGTGGTTCTTAGTTGCCAGTTGGAATTTAAGCACCATACTAATACACTCTGGATTTTTTAATAGAAAAAGGATTTCTCTATGCTGTTTCCTGAGGAAGTCAAATACTAAATATGATTTCAGTTCTTGTTAAGGGAAAGGAAACTTGCATTGAAATTTAATATAATGATTATATTGAAAATGACTTTAGAAATTATGCTTAAATGAATACTTATTGCTGGTTAACAGCATTTGTAGCCTGTTACTCTGGAAGTTGAAATTGGTAACCAATTTTAAGAATGAAATCCGGATAAAGAGATAATTCTATGGCTGCAAAGGAAACAAGTAATGCAGTGGTTACTGAGGCTTTCATACTAAATAATATTTTATGAGCCTATTAATATTCATTATAGTTCCAGAAGAGTAATTCTACCTTGAAGTAGAGATACTTAATGTTCTTGCTTGTGGATTAGCTAGTGATTGTCTCCTTTAATGAACAGTCATTACTTCTTATGTTCTGATAGTATTTTCTCCCTCCTCCCCCACCTTTATGGAGAAATTGTGCTTTCTTTAAAATTGTTAATAAACAAAACTGTGATTATGAATTATTATTTTAAATTTGTCTTAAAGTGTTCTTTAAGCTATCTAGAGAAAGGTGTTTGTGGATGTTGGAACATCAGTCATAGCTTAATCTTACAGGTGCACTGCTTTGCAAAGGCAAAAAATATTCTCAGAATCAGCAACATAACAAAATAGTTGCAACAAAACTGTAACTCATGCCACATAACCGATTCCTGAGAAATAGCTAACAGATCAATTACTGAGGGACTTTGCTAACCATAACTACATATGAAAATTTGCTTGGTATCTATTTTTTCCCCTCAGCATTCTGTGCCATTCTCCATAGCATTGAAATAAGCCCATTGAAATGCATGTAAGACTTCATTCTCAGACAATTTGAGCCAGCAACAAATATTACACAAGTCAATCTCTACCAATCCTCTTGTCTGAAACAATGATACTGTAACTAAGGTGCTTGGATCTCATCTTCATCCTCTGCAATCCCGTATTTCAGTGTCCTCTAGCAACCTACAGTACTCCCAGGTGAATGCACTGATGGGATTAGAGGTCAGCAGAACTCAAGTTTCATAAACAAAACCTAACTTCCTCATTAGTTCCTGATAGCCAAAGACCTTTTGAAATATCTGTTTCACCTTCTAATGTAAATCTAATGCAGCCTCAAATTTGCTACTTGATTCCCCGCAAGACATGAAAAAAAACAACCCTTTGGCATCTGGCATTAGCAGAAGTTCAAATTCTAAGTCAACAGAGGTGCAACTCATTTATTTCACATCACAATGTAATCATGTTTTATTAGTACTTCATTTCTAGATATCTGGCCTTAGAAAAGAACAGCTTATTCAAACTTAAATGTGATTGGTTCATTTTGACACTTCTTACTCAGCTCTTAAATTACCAAGTCAGTGCAACCATTCTATGGCCTAGAAGAGACAGCAGCAGGGCTATGATCTTCATGACAAGCATATACAGTATCTGATCTCCCAGTACCTTGATAAAATCTTTCATTTTGTGTTTATCCAACAAGAAAGCAAAAATCAGGCAAAACTTTAAAAGAATAACAAACTTCAACTACACAATGCTGTTTAAGTTTCATCAAATGTTTTGAAAGTAAGCTCCGAGGAAAAGAATGGTAAAATCAGTTATCACCAACATTGATCCAGGCAAAATCATAGAATCAGAATGGTTTGGGTCAGAAAGGACCTTAAGATCACTGAATTCCAAGCCCCCTGCCATTGACAGGGATGCCTCACCCTAGACTATGTCACCCAAGGCTCTGTCCAGCCTGGCCTTGAACACTTTCAGGGCTGGAGCATTTACCACTGCTTTCAGCAACCTGTTCCAGTGCCTTTTACATTGTCAAACAACAACACTTAAGACTTCTTTTTTTTTTTAAAGAGCCCATTTTACTCAATGACTTTTTCTTTTTTAATTAAAAAATTAAAATGTTTCTAACAAAACCCCCCAAAAAAAATCAACAAAAAGACTCAAACCCCACTAAACCCCCCCACAGCATTATTGGTGAAGCACCTAATAAACACACTTATCATAATTTGGAAATCACTTGGCATCAAAACTAATTACTTAGTGGCATGTGAGAAGTTTCAGGCACACTACTTCAATACATGAAATGGTATTTAATACCATAAATATTTACTTGATTGAAATGATCAGTTTAAAACTCTATCCTCAACAGAAGAGACCGCATTCCTTTCCAGCTTAGAATCTCTAGATTGAAAATACACGTAGCACAGGTAGGAATTTGAAAGATAGATTAGGTTGAGCAGAAAAATATTTCCACTATCTCAAATAACTCCCACTCAGTATGATGCTAACTGGTATTTTCAGAGGTTACTGCTGAAATATAATACCCTCTAGAAGAAGTTATTACACACAAGATGTTGCTGAAAATGAATTAATAGTAGCAGGAGACAGAATAATACCTCTTCCTCCCTCAGAAAAGCTTTCCTCTACTATTTGTTCACCTGTGTTACTATTGAAGACTCATCATAGTTCTAAAGCTCTGACTCAGATTGTACATTAAATACAATACTTGAGACCTCATACTGAAGTCTCTGTAAGCATGAAATCAATAAGTATTTTTTGAGTTAGGTTTTGTGGACTTGAGGGTAACTTACAGAAGCCAATGGCAAGTCTCATTTATTTCAATGACTTGTATAGATTGTATATTTAGATTTTTTTTGTTGTTGTTTTTGTTAAATTCTGGTTTATTTTGCTTTGGAAATAAAGACAGACATTAAAAAAAAAGGATTTTTGAACATGTAATAACTGCATTTGACAAATTAAAATAGAAGTAAAGGTACCATAATGAAAGAAGTGATGTTTTGGAATAATTTTTGAGCACTGAGAAAATCTAGTAACTAAATATATGCAATCATAAAGAGCCCTGTGTTTATGAGGACTTCTTGCTGTTTCCCTGTCTACATGACAATCATATTAAGCACTGGCCTCACATTTCCTCCTAAAAGCTGAGCCCAAAGACAATCTCTGTAATTTCAGCCCAGACAAACTTCTGTAATAGCTGCTGTTACTGTAGGTTTATATATTACTTCACGCAAATACCTCAGCAATAAGGAGTGCTTGAAATTTGAGTCTGATATCTGGACAGGAACAGCATTTCAAGACTGAAGATACTTCTAAGTACATAAAGCAATAGTGCATACAGTAATAATATACATGATCCTGAATAAAAGCTGCGTAACAGCTTAGATCCTTTTAACAGTGTTATGTGGTACCTGAAAGCACGAGCAGTTCTTGAAACTAATGGAAATAGGGGCTATAAAATTAGGTCATATTTTATTTTGGCTAGCTAACTCTTTCTGACAATTTCTTGTAAATCTAGTATTAACTTTTATACTCAAGTCCTGAGTGTGAGGGTCTTCCATGACCCCTTTTTTTAGCATAAAATAACATCAAATATAGTTCTATACTAACAATAAGGTATTATTCTGAAAGGGTGGTTTCTTAATTTTACATAGTATATCAATTATTGCATAGAGCATTTAGTTATATTATTTACAATAAACTTCATATTTGTACTCATTGTATTCCATCAATTCTACTCATGAACATTTAAATCAACATCATTCTTTCTACTGCAATGACAAAGTGCCTACATATACATCTGCATCTGCTGAGTGATAAAACTATTAACTTGCTTTCGGTATACCTTGAGGTTTTGCAACCCACCTGAAATAGCTTCTTTGAAATTTCATTTCAGATGGCATTTTAAAGAAGGAAAACGAATAAGATTTTTTTATTTTGGAAAAGAACACTAGAGGACTAAAAATTTGAGACAGCGTCCACAGCAAACATGGAATTATCTTGATAGCATAGGAGACATTACACAAAGAAGAAAAACCTTGAAAAATAAAGGAAGTACATTGGCTGAATTTTAGTTTACAGAAGATAAAGCTGTCATGAATCCGTACTGCCCCTTTCTAGCTTTTGTTTGGCTCCATCATCTTACGCTTTCAGCCAGCCTTTCAAAAAAAGTTAAATATATTTTTCCCTGTCCAAGGATAACATCTGCTGATGGAAAACCCTTTAGCTTGGGGCTGACTGAGGAAGAGAAACTAAGAAGGAAAATAGAACACTAAGATGAAGCTGGGTCACTTTTCAGATAGAATTTTACATGCTATGGCCAAAGCAGTAGAGGGCCGAACCAGATGATTCCTTTAATGCCAGGCTCCCAAAGCCTAGCTAACTCTAAACTTTCTGGGTTTTGTACTTATATTAACAGTAATTATTTTTCAGTCCCCTCTGCATACACTATTGAACTTGTTAAACTGTTACGGCATCTAGTAGACAGATATCTAGTACTGGATGCTATAGCCCTCATGGTACGACTGAAAACAGCCAACACCCAGAAAAACTCATCAGTCTTTCTGGTATGTGAAACACTACAGAAGACAGTAAGCTTGAAACATTTTGTGAACCGGAACTTGGCACAAACCTCCAGGGCAGAGAGCACCCTCTCAAGCACCTTTCTTTGTTACTGCCTCAGTATCTGACCTTCTGAAGTAAGAAAGGGATTTTTCATCTGCTGCATAGAGTTATCACATTTGGTTGTCCTGTTTATTTTGAATGTTGCCATATAAAATGAAACTGTCAAAAATAATTCACAGAATTCAAGCAAGCATGTACACTTATATATGTATAGATATATATTTATGTGCATGTGAATATCTTTAAGACAGGTAATGATTAAACTTTGCCCTTAAGGTGGGTTTTCTTTCCTACCCCTAGAGGAAAAGACAGAATTGTTGTAATTTGTGGGGAAGCCTTCATAAGGAGGCACAATGTAGTCATGTTTGATTCTGAATTTACAATCTTCAGATGACAAATTTCTGATTAAGTATGCCAATGAAAAGATTCCTACCTGCAAATACTAGTGAAACAGAACTGAAAAAATAATCCCACTGATAAGCATTCATATTTAAATAAAATTTAATTGCCTAAAAAAACACTTTAAGCGAATGGGTTTTTCAACAGCATAGTAAAGATAGCTTTTAATCGCATCCAACTGTGTTCAAAACCTTATCCAAGTGTTTTTAAATACCATTTGAAGTCACTGCTAGAAATGTGTATGCCAGCTGTATGCCTGACTATTGCTACCCCCTTTTTATGCTCAGGCTGATGAAACAAATATCCCTAATGCCTTCTCTCATTCATTTTCCAGCTTTTTTATTTTTTCTAAAGAGTCTTCTGTGCAACATGATTCCGTGCTGAGTAGGGGATGGTGATGAACAATTCAATTTAGAAAATGAGAGCTGTTTAACCTTCACTAAATTCTAATATGTCTTAAAAGTATATTTTGTACAAACTGGCTTCAAAAAGTACCCTTGGGGAACATACAAAAAGTGTGGTGCTGTGACTTGTATTTGCCTCTCCTCTACCTCTACCAGCAAGTCCTAACATTTCTATGCTCATGTGACTGTCTTAACAAACAAGGCATTAGAAGTGCTTCTACATCCTTTCTTCTACTTTAAAATACTCTTCATAGCTACAGAAATAACGAGAAAAAAGAAAACAACAAATAAACACCTCTACCCTTTGAATTCTGTGCAGTGCATTTGATTAGGATCAATTTCTCCAGCATTGCAAGCCCAAATTTTCTCCACTGTCATTCAGAGTGAGTGAATGTCAGTAACTCTTGCTCCAGCAGTCAGGCAGAAAAAGTTTAATGAGGAGAGTTCAACAGTTCTCAAATCCATCACTCCACTGCTATTAGGAATAGAGGCTAACCCACAGGGAGTAGCAGGTATTAAACTGAGGTCAGGTTCTAAATGTAGACAAAAAAGGTTGAGATAAAAGAATGAAAAACCAGTGACAAACATGCTGTCAAGCTCAAAGTACAGAGGACCATGTGAGGGGTCAAAACTTCTACAAGCATTTCTTATATAAAATAATAGCTATGGCTTTTAAAGTTCTTTAAATAACAAATAAGATCATAATATTTTAGAAGATGATCCCCTGCAGATACTACTACATGTTTGGAACTGTCCAAGCCAGTGAAAAATCTTTTCCATACTGTACAATATGATAATTTCAGAATTACAACCTAATAATTATAACTTTGAAGTAAAAAATTTAAATTGCTAAATACGTAATAAGATTCTGGGGAAAAAATCATTTCATTCTGTTTGGAATAAATATTTTCAACGTTCCTATTTCACTTTATATGTACTGCACAGATTTGTCACCCCCCACCTTTGCCATTTAGAACAAATACCTGGCAAAATTACACCACAAATCTGTATCTCTCTGAGTCCTCTGAAGACATAACAGAAGTAGTGCATTTGTTGCTGGGTTTGTCAGAAATGGTCTTACCAGCTCTCATAAATACAGTGTGTGGGGAAGTGTTCTAGATATTTGGTTCTACTGATTATGTCTAGACCACACTACTTCCCACTTGTGCGCAACACAGACTTACCAATGGCTGTTAGCAATAAGAAAGATTATCTATGAATTCTCCATTATCAAAAATCCCTCAGAAATCTGGATGCTAATGGATCTCACTGATTTCTGCTAAGAAGTTCTCTTCTATAGCATGACAGTTAAATTGTGTCATTGTTCACATACAGCATCAGGATGTACCAAGATTTAAATGTAAAATAATAGCATTTCAGAAAAAAAAAAAAACAGAAAGAAAAGAAAACTGAACGAAGAATAGGCTGATCTTTGTACTTACGAAAAGCTCTATAGAATTCTTCAAGAGCTAGGCGCTTGTCACTGTTATAATCATCATATTTCAGCAAATCAAACAGAGAGCAGTCAGACAGATCCTTGCCAAGCTCATCCCGTTTTATTACCTGACAAGAAAATCATAACCATGAAATTACATTTGTGCTCTTAAGACTTCTTTGGTATAATTAATTGTTTCTAATAATCATTTAATAGATCACTTTAAGGTTGCTCTGGTGCAATGAACTGCAACTGTGTAAAGGGATTTCCAGTTACTTTGTAACTATTTATTACAGTTTTAAAAGTTAATGCCTTCAGAATAGACTTACTGAGACTACGCAAAAGTTTTCAGCATATTACACAAAAGTTTTTAGCATATTACACAAAAAAAAATAACATATATAGAGAGCATATATAATGGGGATAGACACAAGCACTATAAAGACACTGAACATTAAAGCTGATTTTACTTTACATGTATAGGAATGGTGATTAAGAAACATTTGAATACACTTGAGATAATAATTCACCATAAACCCCAAATTCAGACATTTTCAAAAATAACTAAACTCTTACAACCCTACTAATTGTATCAACTTCTTACAGGCTTTTGACAAGCCTATTAGCTTCCCAAAGACCTGTTATATAAGTAGCTGACCTGAAAAGACTCCTGTTTCCCAATGGGGGTGCATATACTTTGTAAATAGATCATAATTAATAGCTGTTTGATTTTTAACTCAAATTAACTTCTCCCAGAGAAGTGTTCTTTAATTTGAAGACCATTCTGCTGTAAAGTCTGTATATGTCATAGACATCTCCCTCAATTTCATCCGAAGAATTCTGAAGGTGTTGGTAACCACAAATATTCAGAATTCTTCTTTTACATGCTGTATGTGTTTAAATCACTGTCACATAACTGAAATAACCAAACCTAATGCAACTCCTTGGTGTAATGTTGCACAGTTTAAAGTTTTGTACCAGGTATAGAAAAAAATGAACGTAACTACAGTTATAGTAAGGAATGTATTCAGATATTATTAATGTAAATATACAATATCTAAACAAGTAATAGAGAAGGCGCATTAGAGCAAAGGGAAAGGACACAAACATTTTATCCTACCAGAGGCAGTTTCTATATATTAGTATAAAAGCATTATAAAAAAAAATAACCTTGTTAGTACATTAGAAAGTGTGGAAGCCATTCACAAAGATAAGAAAAATCACCACAAAATCAGCTTTAGCTATTATTAAGTAAAGATACACATTACCCTAGCTGAATATTAGCGTTAGTTATTTCCCACATTTTAAAAGACTGCTTATTACACTCACATTAAACTGAATTAAGAAAAAATGAAATTGTGTACATCTTACAGCTGAAACATAAAGGCTAAAAATGTAGCTTGGGAAGAATCAGTAACTCTAAGCCCAGCATAGTTTTACAAGTAACACTAAAGATACAACCTCGTGTACCGAAAACCTCACTCTAGAAGAAATCTTTGAGATTTCAAGGCCATGAAATGTGCTTGTAGTCATAGCTGTTTCATGAAAAAGGAACATTTAGGGTGAGAAGCATCGTTCCTTTGCTTTTCATAAAAGGTAGTCTGAAATAGTTAAATACGCTTGTTCCCACTAGCTTCAGCTGTACAAACAAGGATTATACTTCACACCTAAGGTGGCACAATAAAAACTTTGCTAAAGCCCATCAGCACCTGACACTACAGTACCACATTTTTAATTGCATATTAGTGTTCTCAGCTTCAATCCTTTAAGTTGAAATTTGTCTTTTGATGCCTTGATTTATAATTGGTAATTTTTATTTAAAATAAAAATAATGATAATTAAAAAAAGATTAGCCAGAATGACTGAGATATTTTCAAGAATGATGCAATGGATCGTATGGTATAATGTACTCTCCTGGCAATTATTTTTCATCTTCAGTAAATTATTTTCATAAAAATTTTATCTTCAGCTATTGTTTTAAATAAGAAAACCTTGTAGAAGTTTTGACCCCTCACATGGTCCTCTGCCCACTGAGCTTGACTGTGTGTTTGTCACTGGGTTTCATTCTTTTATCTCAACCTATTTCATCTACATTTAGAACCTGATCTCAGTTTAATACCTGCTACTCCCTGTGGATTTGCTCTATCCCTAATAGCAGCAGAGTGGTGGATTTGAACTCTCCTAATAATTTTGATTAAGGAATTTTGATTACAGATACAAGATTCAATATTTGCTTATATACAGACATCTTTATGCTGGTGATATACTTCGGGGTTCTCTGGAAAATTCACTCAGTTTTGATAAACACTCAAAAATTTCAGTGAGGACAGATTTTAGAAAGTACAGAAGTTATTTCATATCATGATTAATCTTAATGATCTGTGATTTGCTGTTAAAATCGCTGTTCTAATTTTTACCCAACAGGAATTGTCTTGTGCTGGATAGGCAAGGCTGACTACTTATCAAGCCATTAACCATCAGAGAAGTCATTTAACGATTTATGTTAACATCAAATGTTTTAAAAATCATCAGGATCAAACTGGCTGTTCACAGGATTCCCTAATATACTGGATGAGGAGATATCTTGCTTGTTGACATTACATTTTAATAGATCTTCACGTATCAGTGAAAGTTCATAACATGGGGCATCTCATGACACAGCACAAATATTCAAATGGGGCAAGAAAACCTGTCAGTATTGGTTCGAAAAAGAAACAGTGGAATTCAAAAACAAATAGTCAGGGTTTGTTGCTTTTTTTCGATTTTTCATTTTCTTTTACTTAGGCAAGGGATTTAATTTACTACAGCAGCTTGCTAAAAATAATAGCTTGTTTAGGTATTTTTAATTTCACACCCTACATCACTACAAGAGAAAAGTAGTACTATGTGGTATTAATACTGCATATACATGCACAAATAAATGATGTCAGTAATTGAAAAACCTGAAAAAATAGACATCAGTAAGGAATCATCAGAGGCTGAAACAATCCAGGGGGATTTTGAAAATCTGGGGTCCTACACTAATCCTTTGTGATAATTTAAAAAAAAAAAAAAAAAGAAAATTGGCAGATGGTATATGGTCTTAAGGTGAATAATAACGAGGTAAAATGACAGGGCAGCATATGGAATGAAATGGATCACATGGATGGATGTTTTCAGGAACAGGACCCGTATTTTCATACAGCCAAATGTAAGGCCATTCATCTAAAAATAAGAACCTAGATCATACCTTAATGAGGATAAATGAGCCCTGGAAAGCATTTTATCTGAAAGAGAGGAAGGATTTGCTGTGGATAAAGGATGTCTTACAATCCTAGGATCATTCTCTAGCTTATATACTTCTATACTTTGAAGTATAACAAGATAACTGGGAGTAAGAAGGCGATGATTCTGATGGTAGGACTGATTCTGAAACACAACATTCAGTTTGACTTGCACATATTAAAATTTAATATTGAGAAACTAGAAGGGAACTTCTCGAGTTACAAAGAATCAATAAGAGTAAGCGGAAACCTGGTGAAGACACTTTAGATAACACTTCTGAAAGCAAAAAAAGAAAAGCTACAGAAACAATTAAGCTTGAATCCCAGGTTCTCTTTGATGTTTTCAAATCACTGCCAAAGGTCACTTGCAGACCTTTTTTGCTTCAGCCAAAAGCAAGACATTACATTTTTTTAATTAACAGTGTAGGATAAATAGAATGATACACATATCATTCTATATGATATATGATACACAAGTCAGTTTACATGAGGGTGTATCACACACGATCTAACCATGTGCCTTAAGTCTCTGCATAAATCTCTGTCGATGGAGGGCAGAAAAGTAAAATTTAAGGAAACAGATTCTTGAGCCAATTTTTTAAACCCAGTCTGTGTTCTCCTTGGTTAAACTAAGCAGACAGTAATTAATATGGGCAGTAGGATAGAAACAGGCAACATTTTTAGAATCACATGCTAGAAACAAAATCCTTACTATAAAAGCTACAGACTAAGATGACCTGCACAATTCTACTATTGTGCTAGACAAATCACATGCAGGATTATCTGATTTCAGACTTCTGAGCTGAAAATCTGTACCAGAGAATGTTCACAAATATTTATGCTCACAAATTGTACTTTACATTTTCATGAAGAGAGTGAAGTATTTACTTTCAAAACATGTAAAAGGTAAGACAAAAGCAAAACTGCTTCTCTCTTTATGGCTCATTGTGAAATCTCATAAGCATGGAAAACTTACAAACTTATCTAAATTTTCTAATTAAATATGGCTTTTAAAAAAAAAAAAAACCAACATTTACTCTTGAGACTTAAATGCTCTTTTAAACACAGAGGAGAGATTTTTATCATTTGGAAAATACTGTGGTGTTTTTTTTAACAATATAGCACACATATTTTTCCCATGAAATTACACTGTTAGCTAAGTTCAAAACAACTCAGGAATTTAGTCAGTACTACGCCAGGATACTGGGAATGTAACCTGATTAAAACTGACAAACTACACGTCAGAATAGATTGTTTCATTCACTTCAATTTGATTTCTGAGAACCACAATGAAATGTCTGCAGATGTTTTGAAACTAGATCACAAACAACACATTTCCTTTATTAGTCCACCTTACCAAAAATTTTGTCAGTGATTGATGGTCCTTATGTACTTCCCCAGACAAAATGCTACAGAAATACAACTACAAGCAAAAACTTTATAGAGAATATAGTTGTTCAGTTAAAGTGTGTTCATTTTTCCTAAAATCAAGTATCTTGTAACAATAGTATCACTCAGTGCTTGATGTAGAGTACATCAAACACCAAACGTTGTGAGAATTGTGCTCTTTGACTTCAATTACTTTGTTACGCCATTTCCCACAGCAGTAATATTTTGTGGAAATTAAAAAGAATTGGTGATTTATAAAATAAAAGTAATAATAAAGGTTGGTAAATTGTTCCTTGCTTTAACTTCCCTTAACCCAGTTAAATCATTTACCCTTGGACCTAGCGGTCCAGTTTCCTTTACAGTCTGTTGGTGTGTTTTAAAGGACACTGTTTCATAAGACAGAATTTAAGCATCATTGAGATAGAGAGAAGTAACTGAAGAATCATAACTACTTGGCCTAACCTTGAGGTCATTGGCTAGAGAAAGGGATATCCTAGACAACTCCACCTTCAGCAACTGTTTCTTCTGTATTTTGCATTAGCCAACCCCCAGACTGTGCCCACACAATCAGGTGTCTAAGGTCCTCTTGTTTACAAACATTTCTTCTCAACTTTAAGCATGGATTTTGTTCCTAGCCAGTAGCTGAAAGATTAATAGCTGCAAGATTGAAGTTTTTTTTTGATACATGAGATTCCAGTAGCTAAATAATTCTAATCCAGCAGAGTAACTGAATTATCCTTTACACAGGAAAATAATGGGATGTGCTTCTACTTGATAAAAGCAAAGGCAGTAAACACAGATCAAGCTAGGATTTAGTTCTATGATCATACTGTTTGTAAGCTACTACTTCCCACTACTAACCCCTAAAACATTATCTCCCCCCTTTCTCCCCATTTTAAAGTTCCAGGTAGGATTCTTATTTTTATTCTGAATCTAGAATTGAATATAGTGCTTGCTCTGCTTCTCTGAGATTAGCGATACTAAAAATAGATAATAAAACCTAAATAACAAGATATACCTAATAGTCAGAAATTAATATCCAGAAATAGTCAGAAATATAGCTTAACAGGCAAAAAATGCTTCTGCCTATGCCACATGTACAAAACATCAAACTTGATTTAAAATGCAAAAATAGGAGATAGGTTTCTGTGCTGAATTAATTCCCTTTTTTGCTTTACTTGCATGTGCAGCTTTTGCTTTATTAAACTGTCTTTATTTCAACCCATGAGTTACTGCACTTTTACTCTTCTGATTCTGTCCCCATCTCACCATGGGGAAGTGAGCAACGGTCTGGGTGGTGCTTAGTTGCCAGCAGGCATTAAACCACAACACATATTACTCTTTCTCTCAGTTTGATGTCCTCCAAATAACACATAGCAATACCACTGATAAGATGCAAAATCAAAAGTCATAAAGATAAAATGTTAAAGGCCAGTGATTTTGATCAGAGTTTGAGAAACCAGTGCTGACAGAAAACATGCAATTTACAACTACAGATTCGCAAACAAGTGCCACAAACTATCATCTGGCATAAACCGCACCAGTATTATCATTAATACAGAAATAAAACCAGACAGTTTTTGGCATTGACTTTCTGTTTTTTTTTTTTTCCTTCAGATCTCAGTGGCACAACACAGGAATAAAGTTTTGGAATCTTAATCTTTAAAGGAAAAGATGACACCATAACTCTTGCCAAACTGAGGCATAAAAAAAGACATACATCTGTTCTCAATTCGCAAACAAGGAACAGTTTGTTAGCAAATATACCAACTGACATTGATTGAGGCAAATCTGAGAAAAAATAACTTCTTAAAGAATAAAAAGTGGAAATCTTACCTATACATTTAGCAGCCATTAATGTTGCATTACACAAATTATTTATATCTGTAATTCATTCAGATTACTTTTTTTTTTTTTAGATAATATATAGTAGCTGAGCCATTTACAGACAGTCATCTACAGAGGGTGTATTCTTCTAAGGTATGGTATATTCCTGAGATTTAGAGGTAAGGACACATACCTACACACAGCCATAAAAATAACAGTACTTAATTTCCTACTTCAAAATTGTTTCTTATTTAGTACTTTTTACATCAGAACTTTTGAACTGATGTTTTATAAAGATGTTATCGATACCTACACACACACATCCCCAACCTTGTGCATTTCCCTATGAACACACATGGATATGTAACACTATCCAAAGGTTCATGACACTTCATGATCAATCTGTATTTCTGATTACACCTGTAACTGAAGCACATTAAACTGATACGTGAAAATGGCAAATTTATCTTACAGTAGGTCCCATAACTTCCACTGATCACTCCTCGAAAAAATGATGAACTTAGTACATTTTCTAAGAGTAGTTCATTTAGCTGTTTCTTAATTTTTTTGTTGTGGGTGTTTTTTTCTTTTTTTTTCTAAGTAGAATGAAACAACACTAAGAAAATATTAGAACAAAATGCAGAAGGATGACGTTTTATAAAAATGTCACAAAAACGTTATAAAACGTAACATTTTCATTTGTCCTAAGTTAGCCTGGTGAATAACAGAAATGTGTGCAGGTATTTGAAATCACAGATATTAGTTAATATGTAAAAAAGCTAAATTCTTTCTTTGACTCCAGAAAATAGATCATTAAAAAAGAAGGAATGGAAGAGGAAAATTTACTCTAATTAATATTATTATTATTATAATAATATATTCAACTTCCTTTCAGACTATTTCCCTTCCCTTTTCATAAAATTTTGTTTTCTTAGCTCACTAGTATGAGAAATAAATAGGATAGCGGCTGTAAGTCTAACTGGGTATAGATTATTTCACCTTCACACACAGAAGGAAATTGTATTTCCTTTTTGAGCAAGATGAAGTATTCTTACAGCATGGCACTGCTCCGACCCAGGTGTAGGATCTTGCACATGGCATGGTTAAACTTCATGAGGTTGGCATCAGCCCACCTCACAAGAGTATCAAGGTCCCTCTGGATGGCATTCCTTCCCTCCAGCGTATCAACTGAACCACACAGCTTGGTGTCATCAGCAAACTTGCTGAGGGCACACTCAATCCCACTGTCCATGTCAGCGACGAAGATGTTGAACAAGACCGGTCCCAACACCGATCCCTGAGGGACACCACTCGTTACTGGTCTCCAGCCAGACATTGAGCCATTGACCACAACTCTTTGTGTGCAGAGAGCCAGTCAGTTCTTTACCCACGAAGTGGTCCACCTATCAAATTGATGTCTCTCCAACTTAGAGACAAGGATGTCATGCTGGACAGTGTCGAACACTTTGCACAAGTCCAGGTAGATGATATCAACTGCTCTACCCGTCCATCAGTTCCGTAGTCCCATCATAGAAGGCCACCAAATTGGCCAGCCATGATTTCCCCTTAGTGAAGCCATGCTGACTGTGACCAATCCCCTTGATGTTTTTCCTGTGCCTCAGCATGCCTTCCAGGAGAATCTGCTCCTCTGCTCCAAGATTTTGCCAGGTACACAGGTGAGACTGCTTGGTCTGTAACTCCCCAGGTCATCCTTTTTCCCGTTCTTGAAAATGGAGGTTATATTTCCTTTTTTCCAGTCTTCAGGAACTTCTCTTGACTGCCATGATTTTTCAAATACGATGGACAAATTCATTTAAATTATAGAATCATAGAATAGTTAGGGTTGGAAAGGACCTTAAGATCATCTAGTTCCAACCCCCCTGCCGTGGGCAGGGACACCTCACGCTAAATCATATCACCCAAGGCCTCGTCCAACCTGGTCTTGAACACTGCCAGGGATGGAGCATTCACAACCTCCCTGGGCAACCCATTCCAGTGCCTCACAACCCTAACAGGAAAGAATTTCCTTCTTATATCCAATCTAAACTTCCCCTGTTTAAGTTTTAACCCGTTACCCCTTGTTCTATCACTACAGTCCCTAATGAAGAGTCCCACTGCAGCATCACTATAGGCCCCCTTCAGAGACTGGAAGGCTGCTATGAGGTCTCCACATAGCCTTGTCTTCTCCAGGCTGAACAGCCCCAACTTCCTCAGCCTGTCTTCATACAGGAGGTGCTCCAGTCCCCTGATCATCCTCGTGGCCCTTCTCTGGACTTCTTCCAACAGTTCCACGTCCTTTTGATGCTGAGGACACCAGAACTGCACACAATACTCCAGGTGAGGTCTCACGAGAGCAGAGGAGAGGGGCAGGATCACCTCCTTTGACCTGCTGGTCACGCTCCTTTTGATGCAGCCCAGGATACGGTTGGCTTTCTGGGCTGCAAGTGCACACTGCCAGCTCATGTGAAGTTTCTCATCCACCAACACCCCCAAGTCCTTCTCCGCAGGGCTGCTCTGAATCTCTTCTCTGCCCAACCTGTAGCTGGGCCTGGGATTGCTCCAACCCAGATGTAGGACCTTGCACTTGGCATGGTTAAACTTCATGAGGTTGGCATCAGCCCACCTCACAACTGTGTCAAGGTCCCTCTGGATGACATTCCTTCCCTCCAGCTTATCAACCAAACCACACAGCTTGGTGTCACTGGCAAACTTGCTGAGGGCGCACTCAATCCCACTGTCCATGTCAGCGACAAAGACATTGAACAAAACCGGTCCCAACACCTATCCTGAGGGACGCCACTCGTTACTGGTCTCCAGCTGGACATTGAGCCATTGACCACAACTCTCTGTGTGCAGATGTCTAGCCAGTTCTTTATCCACTGAGTGGTCCATCCATCAAATTGATGTCTCTCCAATTTAGAGACAAGGGTGTCGTGCGGGACAGTGTCGAACGCTTTACACAAGTCCAGGTAGATGACATCAACTGCTCTACCCCTGTCCATCAGTTCTGTAGCCCCATCATAGAAGGCCACCAAATTGGTCAGGCAGGATTTCCCCTTAGTGAAGCCATGCTGGCTGTCACCAAGCATCCTGTTGATTTTCATGTGCCTTAGCATGCCTTCCAAGAGAATCTGCTCCAAGATTTTGCCAGGCACAGAGGTGAGACTGACTGCTCTGTAATTCCCAGGGTCATCCATTTTCCCCTTCTTGAAAATGGGGGTTATATTTCCCTTTTTCCAGTCATCGGGAACTTCACCTCACTGCCATGATTTCTCAAATATGATGGCCAGCGGCTTCACAACTTCATTCACCAGCTCCTTCAGGACCCACGGATGGATTTCATCAGGACCCATGGACCTGTGCACATTCAGATTTTTAAGATGGTCTCGAACCAGTTCCTCTCCTACAGTGGGTGCAAGGTCTTCATTCTCACAGTCCCTGCATCTGCCTTCCAAGACTTGGGTGGTTTGGTCAGAGCCTTTGCCAGTGAAGACCGAGGCAAAGAAGTCATTCAGAACCTCAGCCTTCTCCAAATCCTGTGTAGCCAGTTCTCCTGAGAGCTTCCTGAGGGGGCCTACATTCTCCCTAGTCTTTTATTTGCTACGTACTTGTAGAGTCCCTTCCTGTTATCTTTAATACCTCTAGCTAAGTTTAATTCTAACTGGGCCATAGCTTTCCTAACCTGGTCCCTAGCTTCTCGGACAACATCCCTGTACTCTTGCCATGCCACCTGTCCTTGCTTCCACCTTTTATAAGCCTCTTTTTTCAATAGAATTTTCCTCAGGAGCTCCTCGTCCATCCAAGGAGGTCTCCTGGCCCTCCTGCTGCACTTCCTTCTGGATAGGATGCAACACTCCTGAGCTTGCAGCAGGTGATCCTTGAATATCAACCAACAGTCTTGGGCCCCTCTGCCCTCTAGGGCTGTATCCCATGGAACCTTCCGAAGCAGGTTTCTGAAGAGGCCAAAGTCTGCTCTTTTGACATCCAGGGCAGTGAGCTTGCTGCACGCTCTTCTCACTGTCCTGAGGATCTCAAATTCAAGCATCTCATGATCGCTGCATCCAAGGCTTCCCTGGAGCGTCACATTTCCAACCAGCCCTTCCGTCTTGGTGAGCACAAGGTCAAGCATGGCACCTCTCCTTGTCGGCTCCTCTATTACTTGCAGAAGGAAGTTGTCTTCTACACAATCGAGGAACCTCCTGGATTGCTTGTGCCGGGCCATACCGTCCTTCCAACAGATGTCAGGATGGTTGAAGTCACCCATGAGAACAAGGGCCTGCGAGCGTGAGGCTTTTCCTGTCTATGGAGTGCTTCATCCGCAGGTTCTCCTTGATCAGGCAGTCTGTAACAGATCCCCACAGTAATGTCTCCCATAGCTATATTCCCTGTAACCCTGACCCACAAACTCTCTGTGGACTGCTCACCTGTCTCCAGACAGAGTTCCATACTCTCCAGCCTATCCCTAACATAAAGGGCAACTCCCCCTCCCCGCCTGCCAGGCCTGTCTTTTCTAAAGTGCCTGTAACCTTCCATTCCAACACTCTAGTTGTAGGAGCCATCCCACCATGTTTCTGTGATACCTATTATATCATACCCCCGTAGATGTGCACACATCTCTAATTCCTCTTGTTTGTTCCCCCATGCTATGGGCATTTGTATAAAGGCATCTGAGCCAAGCTCCAACTGAAGCCGGCTCATTGGCTGGAGCGGCTGGGATATCTCTACGGTGCTCCAAGCATTTATTATAGGTTCTGGAACTGACTGGGTGTGTTGGAATGGAATGATGCCCCCCTTCCCCCAATTCTTTTAGAGTGCTTTAAAAACAATCCAAAACAAACCCTTCAAAGAACCACCCCACTTTACTAGAAATCATGTAGATATGTTGCATGTATCTTTGACCAGAGGTGATGAAGATGATGGTAATTTTGAAAGCCCAGCCTTCTGGAAGCGTAGATACCCTGATTAGTACCTACCTCTGAAAAGAGAGTGGTCTAAAAGGTTAACTTCCTTGGTAAGTTCTTCCAATATCAAGCCACGTCTGCCTTGCCAATACAGGATTTGGAAACTATAATATTAAATGAGTTAGGCTCAGCAGTGAAAAAGGCAGTCAAGTCAGCGAAGAATTTATATGGGAAAAAATGTTCACTTAGCTTGCATGGGGCTACATAATTCCACCACTTTATCTTCACTGCAGACTACCTTATCTGACATTTACACTGTGCAATGGATTATTATTTTTTAACTGTAATTCTGTACTAGACTGTTACACAGCCATGAAAAAAAATTATACTCAGATGCCAGAACTGTTAAAACTAAAAAAAAAAAAAACAACCCAAAAAAAACTAAAAAGAAAACCAAACCTGATGATTTTTGATTTGTTATAATACTTAATTTAAAAAAAATCTCTCATTGTTTGAAACAGCTTTTTTTTTTTATAAACAGTACTATTTTTGCTTTTCTGGAGGGTAATATTAGTTTCTCTTGCCTTGAGATACAGATGCAAGAAATTTATGATTTCTAATCTGTAAAAATTGGAGTGTTCCTGTCACTATTTCCAACCTTCAACTGATTAATTTCAATTTTATATTAGGTATGGTGACTATATGGACACCTATGAAACAATAAAATGAAATCCAAGAGCCTGACTGCAGTCACTGCACAGAAAGATTGAAGAGATGTAAAATTTAAGATGCACTAAAGAACAAAATTTCACACGAACATAAATTAACTTCAGGAGTCCCTGCTGTTTTCTACAACGAATATGTTATTTTTCATAGTCCCTTAATATGATTAAATTTAAAATGCAGGCAGACACTATTATTTATGACAGGTCTGCAGATTTCAGAATTTTGGCTGTACTGTGGGCACAACCAAAAAAAAATCTCCTAATCCTGAGAACTTTTCCAAGACTACACTAATGCTTGCCTTTGGTGGGTTGACAAGGGCATGAGAAATGGAGGTTGAGGTCAGTTCTTCACATGCTGTATTTCCCATTCCTTCCTCCTCAGGGGGAGGACTCCTCACACTTTTCCCCTGCTCTAGTGTGGGGTCCCTCCCTCAGGACACAGCTCTCCACAAACTGTTCCAATGTGGATCTTTTCCACAAGATGCAATTCTTCATGAACTGCTCCAGTGTGGGTCCAGTAGATCCCCCAGGAACAGACTGCTCCAGTGTGAGTCCTACCAGCAAACCTCCTGCAGTGTGGGCTCCTCTCTCCATAGGGTCACAGGTCCTGCCAGAAACCTGCTCCAGTGCAGCCTTCCAATGGTGTCACAGCTTCCTTTGGGCATCCCCCTTCTCCTATTTGGGTTCCTTCACAGGCTGCAGGTGGGTATTTGCTCCACTATAGACCTCCACGGGCTGCAGAGGACAGCCTACATCACCATGGCCTTCTCCACAGGCTGCAGTGTAATCTCTGCTTCAGCACCTGGAGAACCTCCTCCCCTCCTTCTTCATTGACCTTGATGTGCTGCTTCTCTCACATATTGGCCAGTGGTGAGTTCATCTTGGAGGTGTCTGGCATTGGCTTTATCAGAGAGTTGGGAAGCATCTAGTAGCTTCTCACAGAAGCCACCCCTTCTTGCCACGCAGACGAAACACACTCCCATTTAGCCCTGGGAAAGCTCAAAGACCTAACATTCTTCCTCCACCACCACCACCTCTTCCCCCTCAATAATCACACTCCAAGAAAGTTTACGGGCTCAGCATTCTCTCAGTGGCAGGGACATTGCTCACATTATGAATCAATACCTTCTAGATAGGTGTATTCAAGACAAGGTTTTCTTGTTTCTTTTCTCCTACTACAGCTGTTCCAGTTTTTTTAGAAATACTAATAGCTATCATATATACAAAGGACAGAAAACAGCAAGAGTCTGATACCACTTTCCAAAACAATCTTGATTTTTCAAGCTTTTATGTTTGACAAGAACAAAAAACATTAATTGGTCTAAAACTCAGGAGGATGAAAAACAAAGTGTCAAGTTTTCAACAATCAAAGACAATGCTCTGAAAAACAGGACATTTCATTTGAGCATACTGTTCTGAGTTTTTTTTTAATTTGAACTGAGAGAACTGAGAACTGAGTCACACACTGTTTCTTTTCAGTACATATGCAGGCTAAAATCTTCCTCCAGCAGACGAAGGCATAGATTTACAAATACTGAGATTATACAGGAGCTAGGTTCTTAACTGCAAAGCTGCATATATTCTGTGTTTTCCAAAGGTGATTTGCTGTTTCCTTTTGTCATAGGAAAAAGAGACAAAGGTTCTCAGCTGAAGCTTCCGCTATTGAGAAGGCTTCACAAGAAACAGGTATAGCTTATCTTTTTTTTCCCCTCTGTTCAAACTGACTAAAGAGCGATTTCTGAGGTCAACAGGTTAGCTCATTGTGTCTCTTGTCAAAACACAAAATAACAAACCATACAGCACTAACAATGAACTTTTTTTACATTATGCTGTAGGTTGAATACTTTGATGTTTCTATAACGAATGTCAGCCAAGCCACGAAGCACCATGTTTCGGTTTTAAGGCTGTCTGACCTGTTTCAATGCAAGAATTTACTTCTCTTAAACTACGTCTAACACAAAGAAACAAAAGAAAGTGTAATAGTATACATCTAGCACCTGAACAGAGAAGAGCTGTTTCTTTATACAAACCTGGAAACTACTAAAAATATATTTGATACTGACATCCAGTACTAGTACTTTAGTCTTGCTCCTCTAAAAAAGCATGATTCACTGATAATTAGATAGTGGATCTGCAATGGTGAAATTGTTCAACTATTTTCCAGTAGTTAAGTGAGGACTATGGCAACGAAGTCATTCTTTTAAACAAGTCATTTATAATTATTTGAAATTATACCTATATTTGCATGCAGTCTCTGGTTCTGGAAATTGCTACTAAAACTTTACAAGCTAACTGTATGGAAATGCTAAGTCCAGCCTAACACCTTGGGTATTATAGATTCACTTGTAAATACCTCTTAACACTGACATGTGACTTAAAAAGCAGAGTAATGATAAATAGTGGCATCTAACAAATCTTAATTTTCTTGAATTTTTAAGTGGCTGCCTGGTATACTCATTAATATAGCTCAGCTATGATTAGGCTTCTCAAACATGGACTTCTATATTATCTAGTAAATCAAAGTACATTTGCCATAACAACACTTTAATAAAAGACTCTTTAATCAGAAAAAAAAAGAAAAAGAAAAAGGAAAAGACTCTTTAATAATTAAACACCAAATCTACCCTTCTAGATAGATTCAAGCTAGTGCTGTCATGTCTACCAGAGCAGCCATACTGGTTTAAACCTGTAGTTAGTTAAAACTTGCCATTTAGAGACTAGAACCCTTTTTCCATGACCATTTCTGCACTTTTCTAGCCCCAACTTGTATAAAGCAGTAATACCTGCTTAGCATTATAGAAGTGATTTAAAATATCATTTAAATTGCTTTCAAGTTCTATAATGCATCTATACAGTTGGACTATGATAGCATGCTGTGGATAATAAACTAGCTCACTGTCAAAGCAACCTATAGTGTTCTAACCCCCTAAGGTATATCCCAAAGCATTCTACTCAAGTTTCTGAATAATCAATGAAGAATTTCTGAATAATTCATCTTTTCAAAAATTCTTGAATGAAGTTTTCTACCTCAGAGACTCACATAAATTTTCAAAATTGAAAGCATCCCGAGACATAACATTTCGTGTGGGTAAGTCCTGACAAAGACAACTGAATAGCTACTGTGCTACTGGAAACAAACCTTACCTGAGATAATTCATTAGTGTCCACAAGTCCATTGTTGTCTGAATCAAAATAATGAAACATTTGATCTACAAGAAGTTTCTTTAAAGCCATTTTCTCATCAACGATTTTATCTCCTGATGGTGCAATGTATCTCTGACTTCTTAGATCCAGTAACATATTTTTCACTTGGGCGTATTCAGTAGGTTTACATTTATCCCCTGGAAAGAGAATACAAAATACAACATCATTTTTAATTTCTTTTCTTATTAAGAAAAAAATTAACTTAAAGTTAAATTAAGAAAAAATTAAAAGAGGTAAGGAATTTGTTCTGTAGTAGTTTGATCAATACCATTTCCTTGTCTGGTCTTCAGAATAAGGCCAAAAAATTATTGCACTTCTAGATACTTTCTGTAAACAAAATTATCTGTGTATGGAAACTAAAGAAAATTTTAACAATTTACAAGCCTGTACTTTTCCATTTAGATCCTTCTGGAAAGGTGCATCTGAAGATTTTTAAAAATTTTACCTTTCCTAAAGCATTTCATATACACTTTCCTAAAGTGAATACTGCAATGTAATATATGCAGCAAAACCTGCTAATATGATACAAAATAATACCTAAGGAATATATTTCATCATAGGATTTGGCTTCAGAAAGTAGAAATTAAACTTGAGGACTCTTAAGCTAGCTCTAACTTTTCATTTCCTGGCCATAGCAAACTTATTTGAACAGGTAAAAGTGGGATTGCCATAAGAAGAGAAATCACATCTTTTTACAAGATCTAGCTTATTCTTTTCATTATGAAGTCTTCTATAAAGCAGAAATTGCTACAGCCAATACCCCGTATGTATTGATTACAGTCACTACTCAATCTAAGCCAAAGCACCATATAGTGTATGCCTGGTGTTCCCTTCTATCAGTCACTCAACATTTTAAACTGAACAGAGAACAGAGAAATTGCTCAGAAGTTTTTGCTTTTATCACCATAACCTTGGCTTTTCAAAAGGGTTTTGATGAAATATGCAAATATGGACCAGCAAAAATACTTTGCATTTGTTGCAAATATATATTTACAGTTAGCTATTACCTAAGTTAACTTCAAGCAATAAATTCAAGGCTAGAGCAATACCTTGATTTGCAAAGAAAGGTACATTCAGGTTTGGGGTTTTTCAGATGCTATGATGAAGATACAAATATTAACGAGGAACAACTATTTACCTCAATTATTTACTATTTTCTGTATTTAATGGTATATGCATTATGGTGACTGCATCACTATGTACACCTCTGTCACCATTTCGTAAGGCAGAGCAAAAGAATTCCTAAATGCTTCTCACTATCCTAGTGACAGACGTAGAAGAGAAGGATTCCTATGATAGAAGTTAAATCATGGAAGTAGACAAAATAGTTTTAGGAATCAAACCCACTCTGGCTTTTTTTTTATATTTTCTTCTAAAAGCCACTGCCTGTTATGTGGCTGTCTGACAGCCTGAGCTAAACATATTATTTGCACATTTATCCTTACCTGCAAGAGGCATGGAGATTGAGGACATACCATTTGTAAAACCCGAGTTTGACATGACTGCTTTTCAGGGGTCTAATGCAAAACTACTCAGTAGGAAAATGTGTCTATTCCATAGCTATTCTGTAGCTGCAGCGAAGAAACCTTTCCATGTGAAAGGCTGCAGGCTCCAGGTGGTGGGAAGGGAAGACAGCACTTAAATTCAGCATACGCTAATTCATTTGGGTGAACTCCAAAAGACTGGGCCAGGAAAATAAGTACCATCCTTATCTCCCCTAGGTAACTTTTCTGGCATTGGTAACCTCAGAGAGGGACAGTTTGGTTTTACTCAGGTGCAGCTGAAGTCTAACATTATTTTACCTATACTTCTGGCATATATGTGAAAAGACAAATCTTATTTCTTATATAGTATACTGGTCAGACCTAGCTACCATGTCCAGATTTTATCTCTTGTAAATTATTTTTAATTAAACAGTTCTCATTCTGCAATTCCAAAGGGCTGTTTCTACCTTACAGATACATAAATAAAGCTGTTTATTTCTCAATAATATCTGTCAAATCCCAGATTCGATGCAGTGTTTTTGATGAATCAGTACATGTCTGAGTTAGAAAAAGAAGCAAAAAATGAACAAAAAATTTACACTGGCAATTCTCTTTTTTTTTTGTCCTTGAGGCACATGGCAATGTCTCTTACTTTAATAATCGATCAAGAATTGGATAGAGGTTCATCTCTGTAAAGACAATGATGCTAATATTAATTAGAATATTAAAGATTATTTATTAAATGCAGACAACTTTTGCATGGGTCAAACAAAAAAACTCTGCATGAGATACTACATATACAAAGTAGTGCAAATTTAGAGAAAAAATATTTATGTATCACATGATCATTAAAACCATTGTCATAATTAGCTTCTTTTCCCATTTCTAACTTTTAATAGTTTACGGGAAAAAGTTTTAAAGGAATTTCAGTTTCAGTCCAATAAAGACATTTCAACTCACTTTAGACAGGACTTCTACTTGACATCTAAAGCTTAAGGAATGATGAACTAAAATTTTCTTTCACAATAACTATTCAGAGAGAAAAATACAGGCATTTTCTACAGCATTTCTTTTTTGTACATTTCCCACTGCATAGCACAAACTTCTGAAACTAGCATAATAGTCATATAAGAGCACTTTTATATTACATGTTTATAAACTACTTTTGCATTTTTCCAGAAGGGAAAAATATTTGTACTGTTCTGTTTAATATATGACATAAATGCTCTTTAATAAAAAGTTATCTGAGATCGTTATTGCCACAACTTTGACTACTTGCATAAAAACTTTATTTATTAATTAAGAACAGAAAACCGTTAACAGTCACACTCTCCACCTCATAAAGTAACCACCCCAGTGTCACCAAAATATCTTAAGTTATATGCTATTAGTGTATATATATATATATATATATATATATATATATATGGTTTATATTACCCCATTAACAGAAGAACATAATTTCCTGAGAACATTTTGCTAAAATCTATTACAGGTGTTCTACACTAAGATAACTTTGCATTTTTATTTACCCTGTTCACATGAAGTCCTTTGGAAATATTCTTAACCTAAAAAGTAGCTCAAGGTTATCAGTATGTTGTATTAATTACTAACAGAAAATACTACTCTCTTTAATATTAATGAAAATAGAATTAAGGGTAGATGATGTTATTTAATAATCTGAAAAGTAGCTTTCTTATTGACACTGAAACATTAATAACAATGGCACTCTTAAAACCAGCTGCAAGTACACTGAATATGGTTCACAAAACAATTTCATATCTCTACAACCCATCTTCAGCAGATGCTTATTTTATACTCAACAATGTTAAAGACTAGCCTCTTTATGAGATTATTTGCACCATCTCTGTAAAATAATAGCTGTAATCTGCTCTCAGTGTATACTGCTCACCCTGCAGATGAACCGCACTGAATCACAGTCCCAACCATAACAGTCCATTGGCTTCTATTGTGTGGGTTTTATGTTTGCTAGAGTCCACTGTGATTCTTCAGGTGCTTCACCAACTTGTTTGAAAGCTAGTCCATCCACATGATGAAAATACTGCTAAAACCTGCCAGAAAAATCTCTGTTGGCTGTCATCTATGGTTTGAAACAGATGTTATTTTATTTCTCACTTATCTTATTAGATTAGTCTGACCCATAGAAAACACAGCTTTATCAACTGTAGCTTCACACTCCCTGTAACCACACTCTGCTACAGGTCTCTAATATGGAAGTAGTATTCCTCTTTTTTATCTGGAAAGGATGTCAAGGTCTCTCCACATGAGCACAGGGTTTGTATATAAGGGTCAGAAGAAAATACTCAGGCATTTAATCACATTGGTAGGGCTCTACTGTATCTTTAAATAACTTTATTAAAAATAAAATATTAAAAACAAATGCTTTGTTTTCTGTTGCCCTAGAGTTTGTGGTGTTTTAGGCATTGTTCATGACAGATCATAACAAGTAATGCAAAAATAACCTACATCACTGAAGGTAGCCTTTACACCAAAGACTCCATAGTCTTGAACATAAGGGCAAACATGACCAGTGGATGCAACTGACAGATAAGGGGATGATAAGGAAACACAATGCACGGCACAGGTTCATTATGAAATCATCCTCTAGTCTCATTTCCATGACTGCCCTTCACTGTAGTATTTAAGGAAATGTTAAGGAAATGTAAAGCAGATGTTTAAATCACAAGAATGAGGCTCTGCTTACAGGAGACCTTCCCCAGGCTGGAGCAGCATCACTGTGAAAAACTTAGTTGCTTTATTTATGTTCTAATTTAGAAAGCATTACTTGTGAAATTGTTGTCTCAATGACACACAAATGGTAAATGGGGACTAAGCACGAAAACATTTATAGTGAGGAAAAGTAATTTATGCTTGACATAATTGAGAAAAACAAACTACTGGGAATATATTACTTCTGAAAAGACCTACTAAATTCTATATAATTATCTACATACGTAAGTGCAACCTACACATTGTGTATAATTTATATAACCCTTTCTCCATTTATGAACTAGGATTACTACACAAATAAATAGTTCATTTCTGAAAAAAAAAAAAAAGCAGAAAGCAAGAATAGCAAATCTTGTGTTTTCTTGGGGTTTTGTTCTATTTGTTTGGATTTTTTTTGTTGGTTGTTTGCTTTTGTGTTGTTGTTTTCTTGGGTTTTTTTTCCATTCATGGAATGGACCCATTCTACTACATAGAACATTTTGTCAAAAACAACCAGCAAAGCAAAACAACCAATCAAACAGGAAATCCCCCCAAACTCTGCTGTGACTTATTTTACAAGTTTTCTGACATCATCTGCACAATCCTAGAACATGTGCACCTAAAAGTGCCAAAACAAACAAACAAACTAAAATTGAAGTGCAGTTCTCTGGTCCTGTATCTTGTAATACAGTGATAGTCCTAAGGCTTACATACTCCAAACTCAAAAATAGTTGAAAACTAGACACACTTGGCTGTTTCCTTCTATGCGGTACAACAGCTTTGCAGCTATATCTCCGTTACCTTGGAAACAGCTGAAAGTTAGATTTTCAGTGCTATTGTCCTTCTAAACAGTATTGAATAGATGCTATTTGCCCATAATAGAGAAAAAAGTTGTATTTGACAATTTAAATCTTACTTAATTTGCAGGAAAAAAAGATAGATATCAAAACTAACTAGTAATTTATGAAAACATGGCAAATGAATATACGCATTATTCTTAACACCGGTAGAAAAATATTAAAGAACTAATTAAGATTACAGTTTAGGGGTCACTCTTTAAATTCAAATTCAGATGTAAGGGTTTTGTATTACACAGTTTGTAGAAAAATACTAGGATCCATAGAGAAGGAAAGAAAGAACCTATCATTTTAAAAAGATAATAAAGACAAATCATTCAGTTTCTGTCCTTAGTTCTTTTACCACTTTCATGGTTAATACAGACATTTTAACTCTTCCTTGCCTTAGAATTTCCAGCTACTTAGCAGGAACAACTCTTATGTCAGAGATCTATCAAATCAATAATATTGATGGAGGCTCTATCTCCATGAAAATCATCAGCCACTGAGATACAACTGGATTCCAAGATCCTTATGATTTTGAGCTGAGTTGTACCCATATAGCACTAACGGTTTCCACAAAGCCATTTTTTCCTTCAAAATTAAAATAACTTTGGCTCTCACAGAAATGGCAACTAGTTTCCAGTGGACCATACCTCCTATAAACAGTTTTAAGTATTACAAAACTGATACATACATGAGATTTTTTAAAATGGAACAGACTTGAGAAGCACCAAGCTTAATGTTAATCTTCTACATGCATTTTGTACACATTCAGAATAATCTCATTAGCCAAAATAGTTCACTGCAAAATTATGAATTATATTCTGTGGAGCAAAAAAGAGAAACTAATCCAAGATAACATACATATAGAAAAACACATACATTTATAGACTAATACAAATATGGCCATACACATTCATGTGCACACATACACTCCCCATTGATAAGATGAAGAATAGATACAGCTAATATCAATTCAATTTCAAACATAACGCAAGAGACAACTTGAAGGTCTTCACCCACTCAGCTATTTTTCAAGATCTAGTTTCCACAGATGAAACATGAAAGTTGCAAAATTACTTATAGCCCTCAGAGATAAAGGAACTTTTTAAGCCACCAAATTGCTTAGGTTTTATGTGGAAGAAACTTCAGGTCCAGATGTTGTTACACGATATCTTATTTCCCAATATCAAACTTATTTTCCAAATCTAGAGCTCAATAGTTTGACCCTTATTCTCTACTCTCCTCACTGAAGCTCTGGAACTACACTTGAACATAAGCCATCTCATTTTTGGTCTATGGTCCAGAAGTTGAAGGGGGTAGGGAGGAGAAATTCACACTCTAAACTACTTTTTTTTCTGTAAAAATTCTTGGATAAACAGGGTTTAACATCAAAACTTTCTCTGTTACAGCTAGTAATGCAGAGTGGTTAACATATCACAGATCTCTTGACAGAAGAAAATAGGTCATACAATCTTTCACCTTCAAGATGACATTTAAAAGCTCTAGCAGGTTGACAATAATGCTCAAAACATCGTTTTCCACAGCTGAGAAAACACTGAATGTGTGGGTTGTTTGGACTACATTAGGATCACAAACACCATCAGCAGAGTTAGTATGTAAACGGCAAGTCAAAACTCTTCTACGAGACTGACCCTGCCTTCAAACAACTGATAAATCTACAGCTCTTGCAATGAGTGGTATCACTTCTTGAAAATCTTAATGCCTCAGATGCTTACCTCAGGGTATTCTACCATAAAGAAGAAGAGATGAAAATGGGCACATTTAACAAATATGCTCAATTTTCCAAACATATCAGATATCATTCTTCTTTACCCAACATGTGCTGAAGAGATTTCCTACTTGACAACTTTTTGTTTTCTTGTATCCAGCTCAAGGTTTCAGATCAGTTTTTCTTTTTCCCATACAATAATAATAAAAAAACCACAAACAGAAACCAAGCCCAACACCCACACTTCAACTTCATAAGTAAAAATTCATATACAACATTAATAAGAAGATAATCCTACCTTATTAAAAGAAAAACTAAGAAAAAGAGAAAAGCAGAGACCCAAAGGAAGACATTGGTAAAAATGAAGGCTGAGACAGGAGTTTAATGCAGCATTTTATTTTTCCCTTTGGTGGCATTAATCCAACCACTGCTGTTAGTGTTCCTCCCACAGGGCTTACACAGTTTTTGACTTGTGGTATCTGGAGTGATACTATGAAAGCTATGAAACATTATAGGCTTACATTAAAAAAAACCGACAGATTAAGATGTATCCCAAATCCAGCAGGGAAATAATTCTGGGATGTAAGCTTCACCACAAGTCTATGTAGAGTTCTGCTTTTACTTCTCAGGAAGCGTGTGTCAGAGGGCTCTCTTATTTTAAAATAGTTACTGAAAGATGAAATATGGCTTCTATTAAGTCACAGTCTTCCTTTTCCCATGGCTTCCCAGGGTATTTAGAGGTTTATGAAAGTGAAGTCTCAAGACTGGGTTAAGACTAACTAAAACCACACTACAGTTAAAATCGACAGCTCTGTGCCTCCATTTGTATTTCTTCCCCTCCATCACCTATTCCAACTACTTCCTTTGTTTCACCTTTAGCACAGTTGGCTTTTGGTGCTAATTACAGAAGTCATTACACTCAGCCTTTTCCTATAGGAAAAATAATTTGTTTATACATATGAAACCAAAATTTTATTGCTATTCAAATGGATATTTTAAGCAGTCTATTAGCCCAATTTAATTAATTCAGAAAAGTCTTAACATAGAAAAAAAATACTTTAAAATCCTTCCTAGTATCCTCTTGAAATACCTCTTATGCTTTCCCTTGTGGTTTTTCTCTGGGTACTGAAGTTTCAACCTTTTCTTCAGGAAGATTTAGGGGGGAAAACCCATAAGGAGTCAAGAGCCTCTTGAGATCATCATCAGGAGGAACATGAAAGTATGGTGAGAGAGCCTTCCTCCCCAGTCTTGGCAACTGCTTCAATTACTTTTTATAACTTTCACTATCAGAACCTGCTTCTTTTGGGTAACAAGGTTAAGTGTGAAAATAGAAAAATAAATCTTCTCCCAACCTCAGTTGAAATAAAAAGCTATTATTTGTTTAGCATAAATTATCCACAGGCAGTTTTGAGAGAGCTTAAGTCAAACAGGATAAGCAATAGTCATTTGACCATTAAGGAATTTCTGAAACACATAAAATCAGCTCAGGCCAAGGCAAAACCAGTTTTGAGCCCCTCTGCACTGTCAGGTCAATACAAAGGGGTTTGTGTGTGGTTTTGGTTTTTTTTGGTTCATTGGGGATATTTTTTAGCCAGGAGGAAAGGGGAAAGAAAAAGAAAAAAAACACATTCTACAGGACTATTCATCTTTGAGGCACTATTACAGCATAAGCTAAAGCAATTCACAGAAATTTGAGCTACGGTGGACCAAGGTCAGTAAGTGTACGTGACAAAACTTCATTTCAGCAGGCCTGAGGAAGAGGCATAAACAGTGCTTCTGAGGTTAAGCATTGCATCTTTGTACTTCTCTGCTCATTCCCACAGAAACACAAGGGAGTAGGCCTTTTTGACAATAGAAGGAGGAAAGCCTGATTTATAAATTGAAACTCAAGAAAAGGAGCATTCAATCTGCCTTTGGATCCACATCATAATTTAACCAATCTATACTTGTCTGTCATCAAAATAAGCATGCCATCAGCTTGATTAAAACTCAACAACTTCATGTATCACTTCCAGGTTAAGTTTTCTTACTGTAGTTAGTGTAGGCTTGAAAGTGTATTTTGAGGTTTAAAATTTTCAAATCTCATCAGCTATGGTTGGGAAGAGGATGCAAAAAGGATTTCAGTGAAATCTGAAACCTTGCTGAGACTTGTGTGCAGCCTCATTTACTTTAATGTTACCAGGTCATCTACAGTAATTGTTTACATAATTAACTGATGCACTGTTCCAGAAGGAAAGAAACATGATTCAGTAAGAGACAGCACTGTACTACGAAGACCTATACCAGTATCTCCCCTGTAAAACCACAGAATCAGCTAGGTTGGAAAAGACCTTTAAGATCATCAAGCCCAACCATTATCTCAGGACTGCCAAGTCCACCACTAAACCATATCACTGATGGCTTCATCTATATGATGGCGATTCCACCACTACCCTGAGCAGCCTGTTCCAATATCTGACCACCCTCTCTGTGAAGGAATTTTTCCTAATATCCAATTTACACCTCTCCTGGAGCAGCTTGAGGCAGTTTCCTCTTGTCCAATCACTTGTTACTTGGGAGAAGAGACCAACCCCCACCTCACTACAACCTCCTTTCAGGTAGCTGCAGAGAATGATAAGCTCTCTCCTGAGCCTTCTCTTCTCTAGACTAAACAACCCCATGTCCCTCAGCCATTCCTCATCAGACTTATTCTTCAGACCCTCCACCAGCTTTGTTGCCCTCTGGGCCCACTCCAGCACCTAGATGTCTTTCTTGTAGTGAGGGGCCCAGAACTGAACACAGGATTTGAGGTGCAGCCTCAGCAGTGCCCAGTACAGGGGGTATGATCACTGCCCTGGCCCTGCTGGCCACACTATTGCTGATACAGGCCAGGATGCTGTTGGCCTTCTTGGCCACCTGAGCACAAGCTGGCTTATGTTCAGCCAGCTGTCAATCAGCAACTTAGGTCCTTTTCCACCAGGCAGCTTTCCAGCCACTCTTCCCCAAGCCTGTAGCATTGAATGGAGCTGTTGTGGCTCAAATGAAACACGCAGCACTTCACCTTGTTGAACCTCGTACCACTGGCAACAGACCATCAATCCAGCCTGTCCAGCTATGTACAAAGGGCTTACATATTATAAATACAGCTGCTAGCATTTTATAATGATACATCTTATCGCAGGTCTTGTAATACTCTGATGGATGAGGCGAAGGTAATGTACTTTAGCAATCATACAATTGCAATACCAACTAGGGAGTTTTGATAACAAAACCTCTGCATTCTTGTAATTTTAATTTGGCATCACACACACACATATCTGAATTTTTGCTTATATTAATCCCTGAAGCTAGACCTGGACAGATCAAAGCAAGAGAAAAACTTGGCCTACACCAACCCACTTTCATAGAATCATAGAATAGTTAGGGTTGGAAAGGACTTTAAGACCATCTAGTTCCAACCCCCCTGCCATGGGCAGGGACACCTCACACTAAACCATATCACCTAAGGCTCTGTCCAACCTGGCCTTGAACACCACCAGAGATGGAGCATTCACAACGTCTCTGGGCAACACATCCCAGTGCCTCACAACCCTAACAGGAAAGAATTATATCCGATCTAAACTTCCCCTGTTTAAGTTTTAACCCTTTACCCCTTGTCCTATCACTACAGTCCCTGATGAAGAGTCCCTCCCCATCATCCCTATAGGCCCCCTTCAGATACTGGAAGGCTGCTATGAGGTTTCTACGCAGCCTTCTCTTCTCCAGGCTGAACAGACCCAAATTTCTCAGCCTATCTTCATACGGGAGGTGCTCCAGTCCCCTGATCATCCTCGTGGCCCTTCTCTGGACTTCTTCCAACAGTTCCATGTCCTTTTGATGCTGAGGACACCAGAACTGCACACAATACTCCAGGTGAGGTCTCACAAGAGCAGAGTAGAGGGGCAGGATCACCTTCTTCGACCTGCTGGTCACGCTCCTTTTGATGCAGCCCAGGATACGGTTGGCTTTCTGGGCTGCAAGTGCACACTGCCGGCTCATGTTCATTTTCTCATTGACCAACACCCCCAAGTCCTTCTCTGCAGGGCTGCTCTGAATCTCTTCTCTGCCCAACCTGTAGCTGTGCCTGGGATTGCTCCGACCCAGGTATAGGACCTTGCACTTGCCACGGTTAAACCTCATGAGGTTGGCATCAGCCCACCTCACAAGTGTGTCAAGGTCCCTCTGGATGGCATTCCTTCCCTCCAGTGTATCAACCGAACCACACAGCTTGGTGTCATCGGCAAACTTGCTGAGGGCACACTCAATCCCACTGTCCATGTCAGTGACAAAGATGTTAAACAAGACCGGTCCCAACACTGATCCCTGAGGGACAGCACTCATTACTGGTCTCCAGCTGAACATTGAGCCATTGACCACAACACTTTGCGTCTGGCCATCCAGCCAACTCTTCATCCACCAAGTGGTCCACCTATCAAATTGATGTCTCTCCAATTTAGAGACAAGGATGTCGTGTGGGACAGTGTGGGACTTTTAAAGATGCAGCATGTAAATTGCAACATTGTGGGATTATACGCAAATGTATTTTGACCAGTCATCCGTAACAGAATTTGGATCCTAGTTTCCTTTCACAGCCACAGAAATGGTTACCAAGAGAGTGATCAATAACTTAATTCTAGCTTCACTATAAAGAAATAAATGCTTTAGTCAGAGATTTCTCCATACAACTACAAAAAGTATGCTGACCTAGTAGTTGTTTCAAAAATGTTACTGTCTTTATGTATAGCTTTTTATCTTTATTCTTGATCTGTGGTTAGATGCAAAAAGACATTTTGCAATGTCTTTTTGACTTTACTTATCCCAAGACTAGGATAAAAATAGATATCACAAAAAAAATAAAAAACAACACAACCAAACATCAAGGTATACTCTTACTAATTGAAAACAGCTGACTTGAGAGACGATTTGTAGATTAAAATACCATAGAATAATTGTTGACACAATTTTTACAAGTTAGAAACATATTCTAGATATGTATAATTTCATGTCAATAGAAAGTGGAAAGCTTCCATTAACATTCTATTACTCTCCCAATCTAACTAAATATTTCTTTGATAATTGTTATAATTGCCTAGTTAATGGCTATGGAAGGGATTATTTTAGGGATCACCAAACACAGTGCTAAGAGATCACAGAAGCCTGTTTTTGTAATATCTGACACATATATTGCTTCCTGAAAGGTATATTTATACTTATTATATTTTACATAAATAATTTGAAATAGGTGGTTTGGTTTATCTATGCAAACATGACACTGAACACATAACGCATAACACATAACTCATAACACTAACACATAAAAAAAGGACTATTCTCAACCTGTTTGCTAATATGGGGTGCACAGCCGTTTTGGGTCCATCTATACTCTCACAGCAGACTGCATAACTGTGGCAAAGCTGACAGTTTTAATTCCATGCACCCCCTCTTCACAGACAAATGAAGGGAGGTGGTGTAAGATTTCAGAATATTGAGCCTGCACAACGGATACATTTCTTGTCCATTTATAGAGCTTGCACCTATGTCTGCCATTTCCATTCTCATCTATACATCAGTCACTAATTACATCTCATTTTCAGATTTTTACTGACACAAAACACCTTTCACTGTCTTTTAGAAGGTTATAAGAGTTTTGAGAATTTGATATGGAGACATGATCCAGCATAGGTGAAGGCCTGAGATGGAACTCCTCCTTTTAAAGATTTCATTTTAAAGTAAATAGGCTTCCAGTCTTTAAAAAAAAAACAACAAAAAACACAACAAAACTGAATGAGAAAAAGGCAACATTCCAGGTTACTTTTTGGGATATTTCTCTTTCAGGGAATTCTAATCTCAAACCATACTAAAATGCTCTGCCCTGCCACATATTGTGTGAAACTTTTGCACAGTCCTGAAGCCATACAGGCTCAGCTGTTCTATGGAGAAGGAGGCACATTCTTGCTCCAGAAGTTCTACCTGATCAGAGGACAAATGTTAGGACAAGGCACAGCAAGAGCAGAGAAGTTTTCAGTGATTGAATTATACCAACATCTGCAAATTGAAGAGACTGTGTTTGTCTGACAAATATTTTCTTTAAAAAAATTGCATATTTGTTAAGAAAACAGTGTGAATGTTTAGTAACATTTAATATATCTGATAAATCTCCAAAAGAATTATAAAAAAAAAGTCATTTCTCCCCCAAAACTATGAAGCAATCATTATATTCAAATGCTTCCTTAACATAATGGAAACACTAATTTTCAAAATACCTTAGTCTGTTATCAGATATGATATTATTTTAGAGTAAAATTGGTTCCATTTTCAAATGCAATTTTCTAGTTACCTGTATAAATAAAGAACAGCAGCAGCTGTGCTGGTTAACAAAACTTACAACAGCAGGAAAATAATATGAGATGAAAGGCCTGGACAACACAGAAACTCTTAAGCACAAATTTATTGCAAAAACAAGTTTGTCTGAATTTTGAGACTGCTACACAACAGAAACAACTGTCAAGTTCAAAAATTAAGTGTAGATACATTCAACAGTAACTGCCATTGAAAAGTCACCCACTGCCATGTGATATTGCTGCTACTGTTCCAGAGAAAGTATGATTTGGGGAAATTATGTCAGAAGCAGAGCATATATACAAATATGTACACTTATGTGCACTAAAAATAAAGCAACAGCTAAGTTTATTAATAATAGATAAGTATTTGTTTGAAGTATTTATTATTTTGAAAAGTGTCAATTGTCCAGTTAAGAATAGGAAAATGATAACTGGCTAAGACTGCTTAAGATAACTACACTCATAGCAGACCAATTTTAGCTGCTATTCTATTTTCATTGTTTCCGAAAAACAATGGAATACAGTGGGAGCATAACAATAAACCTCTAGCAGTTGCACAGAAATAATTGCAGTTATAAACAACAATTATCCTCAGTTCTTATTTTTTAACTAAATAGCAATCAACTCTGCAAACCCATTTAGGAAACTACAAACAAACTTCATATAAATTTCATCTTGGCTAGTTGCTTAAAATAGCAGGCACAGATCTACTTTAAATAGTTTGTTACATTAAAAAACACTTGATAAAGAAATTAATACTTTGATAAAAATATTTCCTTTTCCTACATGAGAGAAAAATATACAGAGATAAAATTTTACTACTGCTATCAGATTATTTAAACTGTTCTATTTCTGCAAATTCCTTCTAATTCAAAATTAAAGTACAAGGAATTCACAGAAAATTCATGTACTGTCTAAAATCATACTTTATATGCCTTGAAAATGGTGACAAAATCTCTGGTGATTCTGTATGACTCAATTTGACATAGCAGTACAATTACTAATTAGACAAACAAAGTCCATTTTTGAAAATCCCTGTCTGGACATAAAAAGCATGTAGTAATTACTACTAGGATTAAAGTCTTAATTCTAGAATTCATAGGAATACTAAACTGATCCTAAAGACTGAAGACTTTCAGTAAAGCAGCACATTGGAAATAAAATTGTACTGTGATACATACCCAATGTGTGAAAGGATGAGACATTTAGTTAATGATTTGCAAGTCTGACCAGGTTAACCTAAATTTGCCTCCAGAGTTTAACTGAAAATGGAAGAAGAGGGGGGAAAAAGGTGGAAAAGAACTTCATATTACCCTAATTCCAAGATCTTTTCAGGTTAGGAAGTTTTCATAGCTGTCTACCACCAACGGATAACTAGAACTTCGCCCGTTACCGAGACTGAATTCTATCATCTACAAACACAGGGTTCCCCAACATTCACATGGTAGGGGCAAAAAATATCTTTCTTATGCTTATTATTACTATTATCCCAGCCCTGAGAAAAAAGCGTGATTAAAGCACTATGCAGATTCGCTCTGCAAGACTAAATTAGTTTATGAGATGGTTCTGGTTGCTTAGACTGTGCATTAGTGTTCAGCGCTCCCTGAAAAAGCTGAATTTCCTGCTTGCTGTCCAAACTAATACATTGCAGGCTTTGCAGAACCTCTCCACAAATAATGTTGAGAATGAAACTAATTTTCTCTCTTCTTTTTTTTTATACTTCACAGATATTAAAGGGGGAGTGGGGAGGGTGGACATAAAATTGTCTTTTAAAAGAATAAAGTAACACTGAATCTCTATGAAACCCAAAGATGTTAAAAGCCAATGGTATCCATTTTTTACTCTGGAGATGTAACAACAGACAATCTTTGCATCTTTGCAATCTTTGGGTTTGTTTGAAAGTGAAACAGAATTACAATTTTTCTCACTTCAATACTCAGAAATTCTTTACTCTCCCATTACATGCATTGACAGGAAATAAAATGAACAGCATTTAGTTACAGATTTTCACCTTTATAAATTAATAAGCTTATTTCACCTTCTAACTTCATCTGCTGTGTTGCTGGAAGAGATAGTCAAGATCCTCTCCCAAATATTCAAGATACAGTTTTGAAGTCTCAAACATATTGTAAATGTTAGGAAAAAATTAATTACCGGCAACCAGAAATCACCGAGATGCAAAGCCCATGCATGCGTTTATACATCGTGACTGTTACAATGAGTTAAGAAATATCTTTTTGTCCTTATAATAAATGGGCAAAAATATCAGTGTGTAAATTAGAACTTGGTCCCTTGTGCATATTCTGCATAGTGTATATATATATATATATATATCACTGGATTGGACTGAATAAGAGAATAATGGGAAGCAAATACATGTGACAAAGATCTTTAAGAACTCCCTTTTTGTTAAATTAATGTTTCTTTAAAATCTAAGGAACTGTCACCATGTCAATTCAAAAGGTTACTGACGCCAAGCAATGCTCTGTCCACTTAAAATTACTTTTGAGTAATTCCTGTGAATAATGATCTTCATTACAGGCTGTCAATCACAGTTAATACAGCAAGTGCACACTGCTGCGTGTGTGAGAGTAAACGGAAGCAGTAAGAAACTCTCCAAGAAATGGATGTCCCAGTTACATTTGTGGGTCAGCTGAAATGTCTTCTAAACCTTCAAGACAGTTCTATCCTTTCTGTGTTGGTAAGAGGTTTCAATGCAATCTGTTATTCTTCAAAGAAAACACCGAGACAAATGTTCAAGGATTCTGGAACTACAAACTAATGCTTGATACATGGCCAGCTACACAAATCCTTCTGAAAAAAACTGTCAGTAAAATAAGAAGACATGCTACTGAAGTTTGAAACTGGTTACTAAATATGAACCTATTACCTCAACGAAACGCAGTGGTTGCACTTACTCCAAAGAGATATGAAGGGGTTTCTTCTGGAAGGTCCTTTGAAGTTTAAGAATAACCTCAATAATGAGGAGGGAATGTTAAAGAAGTCACTTATGTCAAATTACTTACTTGCCTAGGCAAATATTAAATTCTTAATCTAACTTCTCTGCTTAAATGTACAAAGTCTCAGTACTTTTCTTAATCCCTTTGAAGAATGCTTTAAATTAATTTGGATACATTATATATCACTAGTGACTGAGAGGATGCTCCTCCACCCAACCTAGTCTAAGCAATAGCGGAATGATCTCACAGACAAGAGGACACTCGTCCTTAAGAGCCTTAATTCTCACGTTAAGTAAATTACTGTGCACCAGAGAGTCTGTACTCCCGATAAAGCTGATCTGACCTTAAAGAACAGGGGGACAGCCTTCCCAGGCCTTAAAGAGTGCCCAGGTTTCACAGATACCCCTGAAGCATCTTGGCAGACTTAGTCACAGAGTCTTGGTGCCAGAGGGCACCAAGAACTTGAAGAGTTGGGACTGGAAAAGAGAATTTATTTCAGAAAAGATTCAAATGTGAGAGGCCTGACGCTAGTGTGTACTCAAAAAAGTGAGATCGCCTCACCAAATCATGGCATGGGCACTGACATTGCTACTGCTAACGGTATCTTATTCATTTGTTGGCTCAGATCAACCCTTTTTATCTATGCAGTGGAAACTTTTGATTACAAGCCATGACCTCAGGCTCATTCCAAGAGCTGAGAGCAGCCATTCTGGCTATAAACTGGGAAACTGATCTATATCCTAACTGGGCATGATCTCCTACATTCCCAGCTTCTGACAGTTCTGAGGGACTGTGAGAAGGATATATAAAAAAACCTCAGCAGAATAAATTTACACGTCGACATGTGCCAGGTGGGTTATGAACAATCACCCAAGCAATTCCAGATCTGTGAATTTCACATGCAGATTATCAAATCTGCTTTTTCATTTTGTGGTGGTTTTTTTTTTTTCCCCAGTGTGGAGAAACCAAACATGCAAAAAGAAAAATTGTAACAGCAAGAATGGGTATTTTAAAAGTAGTTTGATTAAAAACAACAGAATATTTTAAATGAGTATTTTAAATCAGGACAAAAAGACAGAATGAAGGATGTGGGAGCACAAACTGACATCTTTACCTATACATGACCACAAAATACCCCCACTATATGCTTCTGAAGTTACTATCTATCTACGCTTATTAGTAACAAACACTTCTGTCAACTAGTGTTTCAACATATTCTTAAAAATAAACTGTAATTCATGCTGAACAAAATGTTATCATTGCTTTGCTACAAAGCTTCTTGCAAAGGGTCAAATACAGGACTCTCAACTCAACTCTGAAAATTAATTAACATTATGGTGCATATCTCAGCAGAAGAGTAGAAGAATACTCAAATTTTTCTCAGCAGAAAATTTTCCAGTTTATAATTCAAAAGTAGACATATTTAGGTAGTTCTTTGAGTCTTCCCTTTTACCATCAACACATTGCCACGGTGTGACCTGAAAACAGAGTTTGTAGTCAATATTTTCTTTCAAAGCTAGTTTGCATCAGATAATGCTGTGACTTTTTTTTTTCCCAAAGGTAGTCTTCTAAGCAGAACTTCATCAGGCACAAAGTAGTATAACCATTTCTTGGTGTGTACTAGGATTTTGGCAGATACAAAGAAAAATATTTTGTCAGAACAGAAATATTTGGTCAGCAACAAGAAGTGGCTGTTTAAATAGCAGCTTTCAAAACAGATGTGGTTTTGGTTACTGTCCTATTGCCATCTGACCCTAAAAACCAAGTCCAATTTAGCTAGATTATTATTTATCCAATGCTAAAAAAAAAGGTCATGCTCAGCAAATACAAATGTCATCTTTTCAGAAGAACATCTATCTCAAAGGCAAATTCACAGAATACAATCACTCATCTCTTTCCCTCATCCCATTCTATTTCTCTACCACTAAATTTTCCTTGACAGTTTCTGACTTGTTTTACAAGTTATTTTATTCACTACAGTAGAATTAATCTTTTTAAAAGCAAAAGGGACCTTGTATTCTTGTACTAGCACTGAGTTGCTGGACAACAATAATAATTTGTTCCTCAATTACTCTATTAATTAATATGCAAAGATTCTCTCATAAACACACACTGGACACTTCCACAGATTACCACAATTGTTTTAGATTATCACTGCCCCACACACCTAAGGCAAAGGGTGATAAAAGTTTCAATGTGTTTACCCTATGGAAATAACATTTCTATCAAGCAGATGGGTAGATTTCCTCAATCTTTCTAATAAGAATTAATGGAAATTAAAAAAGGATTTATTGACTGATGGCAGATGGTTGAAGGATTTTGCAGAGGTATGACCCATATAAATTACACCAAAAGCAAATTCAGCCTCTTGCTGGGGACAAAAGCTTAGTTCTGCAGTAAATTAGGAACACTTTGCTCAGATTTTGAAAGCAAATACACACTTTTTCACTTTGCCAGACATGACCATGCTAAGACATCAAAGGTCCCCTGATCATCATACACAGTGCAGGCCTACTTGGCATTCTTGGGAAGAAGCCCATAGAAACAGTCATGATAAAATGCATTATCCTCAGACTTAAGTAGCTGCTGCCTGTGTATGTACTTTAAATTGTCTCCTGAAGTGCCAGCTCCTCGTAGGCTATAGCCTTCTCCTTGTCTACTAATAGGTTCCATTAGTTTTGTGTTCCTCATGAGCAATGCAAAGGTGAACAGCTAGAAGGAAACACACACACACAGTGGAGCTTTTTGATGCAGAGTTACCCTAAATCCCACAGACATGAACTCATATTAGTACTAGTACATACTAGTATTAGGAAAAGATTACTCGCTATTTGAAGACAATGAAGAGCCATCACCTCCCTTTTTCACAGCTGAGGTAGGATACCAGCAGATAAACAGAATTCTTTGTCAAAGGTATATATTGCTACTCCTAAAGTTTTAATGCCCTCACCAACTGCCTCTTGGCTAACACAATCCATACAAAAGCAGAGAACTACACTAAACTGTTCACCCGGCCTTGTGAGCACATGGAGTTCACTCACTCTCAATCCGACGTTTTCCTCACTGCTGAAAGCTTTTTGATACTTCAGGACAGGCATAATACAGGGGATTCTTTGCATTCACATCATGTTTCCAAGAAATGTCAGAATACAGGGCACTGAACGGTATTCTGTAGAAGATAGGTATTACATTAGCAAAGAATGTTCAGCCCAGTATTCCAGCTTGCAGTTGAGTGTTGCTTATTCCAGAAGACATGTTTGTGAACACTGGGCCAAGGGAATATGAGATTTGTTTATTTCCATGCCTGTGTAAAATCTAACATTTCTGGGTCTAAAAAAATCAGGACTGAAATTATAGAACACAGCTCATTTTTTTATGTTCTCGTAATATACAGAATATTACTTTGATAAAAATTATGTATGGAAAAAAAAATATCTCTGCTAAGAATATTTATGATACCAAATCCATTTGAATTGGCTCTTTTAAATATCCTAATAACAATATTTTTTATCCTCAAGCACAATGATCTTGATAACCTAATATAATATTAAGTTACAAGCTCTGAAGCCTCAAAAATTATACATTAAAAAACAATCATTTGCTTATAGGTCCCATTAAATGTTTATTTCTTGAGTAAAAAAGACCCCATGTAATCTTCTGCTCCACACTGGTGTATTTAAAGAAACTAATCAGAGAGTTAATCCTGTTTCTGATAAAATGGTAAACCAATTGAAAATATATTTTTTTCAAGACATAATAGTATTTACCCAATATCTACATTTTAATATAATTTATCTATCAGTATTTGTCCCATTTTATGACCTATTTCATTTTCAAAAGCACACTGGAAACAGGTTAAGATGATGGTGTCAGGGCGCTGTTTTGTTGCTTGCCTCTTTTTTTCTTTCAGAACAATAGCAAATCTGTGTACCTGAGTGGAATGTGTTTTCTTACAAAGGAAAAAACTTATGTGAAGTTAAAATATAAATTGTATTTACTGAAGTATTTGAGCTCTATCTAGATAGTAATATGAGATGCAACTCCAAAATAATAATGGTTTTTCATGTTCCAGATGTTAGATGAAGCTTTGGTTAATCAGCTTTTTTGTACCTCATTGCACAATATATTTCTGGTAAATTTCTAAAACGAGTAAAGCTGTTCCCAATAATATTCTTTGTAGCTCAAATTATTAATGTTCTTGTACAAAACATACCTACATTACCAATTCTATCCAAACCCAGTCAACAATTTCAGTAGTACATGGATTTTACTATTTGCTGTCAGATGACTACCCTCTAATGAACAGTGTACAATTTAGAAAGTAGTCATCCCTGATTTCAAGTGTAATATGTACTAAGAAACAGTTTTCTTTAGTAATGTAACACAGATACTTGAAGAACTTGAATGGCTATTCACACAGGTAAACTGAAGGACATAGTCTACCATGCATGCATTAAAAACAAGAGCTATCCAGTTCCATCAATGATAATGTTGCTAGTCAAATGAAAATAGCAACAGCTTTGCATGTTTAGATTACAAAGCCAACAAGAACACAACAAACTCATGATCATGAAAAGGCAATCAAACCGACCAAAAAAAAACAACCGTTTTTTTTACTTAACACATTATTTTACCACAAACTTACATACATACACAGAGAAATTTTAGCTTTGGCAGAAATTACAAACTTCTAGAAACTTAGGCAACCAATTGAAAAATCAGTTCACAGAATTACTTTCAGTTTTTACTAGTGGAGCCAGTAATTTGTCACGTATGCTGGATGCTGGTAGTTTTCAAAACCTTTTTCCATGTCCTGCTCAGCAGCAAGAGTTACATTATTAGAAAATTATCTATAGAATTGGTTTGTGAAAACTGTTGCTAGAAAACTGAAAATTGTGGTTCCCACTAACATGATGGAAAGATAACTTCTTCCTTATGTCAAGTTTAATTGCATTTTAACCTATTTAAAGGCTAAAAAAATGTCACTAAAAAAAATGACTGCTGTCAAGTACAGTTAAAAACAAGTCTATACTACGTTTTTTTATTTACTATGGAATTCAGTGGTTTCAAAATGAAAAAAGTGAGAAGAGAAACAGTTGAAATATTTAATGCTTAACTGAATTTAATGAACTTTAAATGAGTTTTTAAACAAGTGTGTGCGGGATGAAAAACTGAATTCTGCTCAATGCAAAAAATGCGTTTTCATAGAGCATTTATCCTGAATACAGCTAACTTATCTTTTGAAACCTGTGTTAGCATTATAATGATTTTTTTACCACAACAGTTGAAATAGATATCTTCTCTCATTTGACTGTATTTTTAAAAAGCCAAGTCCTAAGGTAAATTACTGTTATAAAGTATGACAATTAATTGTATGAAATTGTGCTCAATCTAAACAAGACAAAAAAAAAAAAATCTATCTTTCTTCCATAAGTACCTTTCTTCGCTTAAAGTACCAAATGTATGACACAGTACCACTTTAATTTATTTTTCAAGGAAGACCAAAAGATATAAGTACAAGTCAAGTCTGTTTAATTTATACACAAAAACCCTTGGAAAAAAAGTATGATTTGCAGATTTACTGATTTTAAAAAATTCAATAAAGCAAGTCTGCATATTAATTATTCAGAGCAGATTAGTTAATGAGCAAGTCATTGAACATGAGATTGGAAAAATGATGCACATGACAATGATATGAGGGATCAAAATAATTTCTAAACATAAACCAGGCATACATTTATTTTTAGATATTTGTATAACAATGCTGCCTCCCTCTTCCCTTGCCCTATCTATTCTGCAAAGGGTTTTTCCTGGCAGAGGCTACATGGACAAACTTTTGTACTTGCTGCCCGCAAAGTTCCTCAAGTATACTGGACATTTTAACACTAGACTTATACTTGAGGAACTTTCCTGGGCAGTTAGGGAGAACAGTGAAGACAACAGCTGATGGCACTCTGTGTATCTGCAGTGACATATACCAGACAGACACATCAAAATCACAGAATCATAGAACAGTTTTGGTTGGAAGGGCCCTTCAAAAGCCGTCTAGTCCACCCCCCCTGCAACGAACATGGACATCTTCAACTAGATCAGGTGGCCCAGAACCACATCTAGCCTGGCCTTGAAAGTCTCCAGGGATGTAGCTTGATTTCAGACAACTGGATGTTCTGAAGAGTTGACACTTCTATTCCTATTATTTTTATAACATTAAATAGCATAACTACAACAAAGGAAACGGACTTCAAAATCAACAACGTCTTGACCCCCATCCACTCCCGAAGAAGAAAAATCCTCTACATTTATGAAACCCACAGTAATGGGCAACTCATTACAACATGCTACTCTTGGGATTATGGGCTGAAACCATGTAATGCCTCATCAAAAGGCTGTGTCCTGGGTTCAGCAGTAGCACTTATTTTTCTCCTTCTTAGTAGCTGGTGCAGTGCTGTGCTTTTGACTTTCAGCGTGCAAACAATGCTGATAACACCGATGTTTTTAGCTGTTGCTAAGTAATGTTCACTCTGACCAAGGACTTTCTGAGTCTCATGCTCTGCCAGGGAGAAGGGGAAGCCAGGAGGAAGCAGAGGCAGGACACCTGACCCAAACTAGCCAAAGAGGTATTCCATACCGCAACATCATGCCCAGGCTGTAGAACTGGGGGCAGTTACCCAGAAGGGCTAGATCACTGCCAGGGTCAGACCGGGTACTGGTGAGCAGGTGGTGAGCGGTTGCATTCTCTCCCCTTGTTATTTATCTTATCATTATTATTATTGGTGGTAGTAGTAGTGGTTTGTGTTATACCTTAGATACTGGACTGCTCTTATCTCAACCTGTGGGAGTTACATTCTTTCAGTTCTCCTCCACATCCCTCCAGGAGCAGGGTGATGAAGAAGGGGAGTGAGTGGCTGCGTGGTTCTGGGATGCCGGGTGGGTATAAACCAGGACAGCTCTTTGTGGTGACCAATGTGGGGCACAAAGGGTTGAGATAAAGACAGGTCTGACCAGACTAATCATATTTGTGATAAGCATTCATAGTTTTGGATTAACAGTCACTCATCACAATGCTGATTTACTGGCTCTCAAAGTTGTTGCTCTTGATCTTGGAGTTTCAGCATGTCATACCTTACTTACAGCCAGTATTTGCTGTGTTAGTGTTTATCAGCTGGGGGCCTTGGGCTAAGGTTCTTGTTTCATTGTACTTTATGTTAATGACTTGTAATACAATAGTATCATTGATCATGAAACTGATCTGGCTTGCGTTCCCAGTGTGGTCACCATCTCTATAGTTTGGGAGGTATATAATAGAAGTGTTTAGCAATTACACATCTTTTATCCCCTCCTCAGGGGGTCAATCTGTGAACCCTTTGTGCCCCAAAGAACTGTCATGGTTTAAGCCCAGCAGGCAACCCAGAACCACGCAGCCACTCGCTCACTCCCACGACTTCCGGAGGGATGGGGAAGAGAATCGAAAGAATGTAACTCCCACAAGTTGACACAAGAACAGTCCAGTAACTAAGGTATAACACAAACCACTGCTGCTACCACAATAATAATAATGATAAGGGAAACAACAAGGGAAGAGAATACAACCGCTCACCACCCACCGACCAATACCCAGCCCGACCCCAGCAGTGATCTAGCCCTTCCAGGTAATTGCCCCCACTTAATAAACTGGGCATGATGTGCTGTGGTATGGAATACCTCTTTGGTTAGTTTGGGTCAGATGTCCTGTCTCTACTTCCTCCCGGCTTCCTCTCCTTCCTGGCAGAGCATAAGACTCAGAAAGTCCTTGGTCAGTTTAAACATTACTGAGCAGCAACTGAAAACATCAGTGTTATCAGCGCTGTTCCCAGGATGAAAGCCAAAAACACAGCACTGCACCACCTACTAAGGAGAAAAATGACTGCTATTGCTTAATCCACGACAGACTGACAGGATCAAAACAGATTTTTGGAAGGTTATGATGTAATTATTCACCAAGCATTTAAAATCTGCCAAAACAAGGTATTTTCAGAGATGACCAAGTCATAATAGAGAATTCAAAAGCCTATTAGAAGAATGTCATAAATCAGCTGATCAGAATTCAATGTCAAAGCACAGAACACCCAGTGAGATACTCAGGCAAATGTTGTAAGCTAGGATAATACCTGCTATCTGGAAAAAAAGATAAAAAAGCAGCGAAGTATTATATCACTTTGCCTGCTTTTGAAAAAGCTTCAGGGTAATATGCTCAGCATGGACAAAAAGGGTAAGATATTGACTAAGAGGAAACGACAACACTGAAGTGTAGTATAAGAAAGCCACCAGCCAGTGAATTCCACTACTCCACAGTGTCGTGGTTTAAACCCAACCAGACAGATTTTTCACTCACTCTCCCCCTTTCCTCCCTTATTCTTTCCTTCCCCCTACTCCTGGAGGGATGGAGAGGAGAATCAAAAAGAATGCAACTTCCACAGGCTGAGATAAGAACTGTTTAGTAACTAAAGTATAACACAAATCACTACTGTTACCACCAATAATAATAATAATAAAGGAAATAACAAGGGAAGAGAATACAGGACCTCACCACCAGCTGACCGATAACTCACCCCCCCAGCCCGACCAAGCACCGACCGATACTTCCTCCAACCCTGCAGTCCTCCCCTTCTGGGTAACTCTCCAGTTACATCCTGGGCATGACGTGCTGTGGTATGGAATACTTCTTTGGTCAGTTTGGGTCAGGTGTCCTGTCTCTGCTACCTCCTGGCTTCCCCTCCTCCCTGGCAGAGCATGAGGCTCACAAAGTGGTTGGCCAGACCAAAACATCAGTGTTATCAGCTCTGTTCTGAGGCCAAAAGTCAAAACACTGCACTGCCCCAGCTACCAAGAAGGAGAAAAATGACTGCTACTGCTGAACCCAGCACACACAGCCTGTAAGCTAAAACTCAAGAGGGAAAGCCAGTATGGTTCCAAAAGCACCAACAGTACTGGGAAGTACACTGCAGAAAGGCAGTTGTGAGAGCAACTCAATGAATACAAGAATAGGATGATTGCTACTGGGGAAAAAAAATGCATGTGAATGTTGTTATGGCAGAGCAGTATGACACTCACCCAACTAGCAGTCTTTTTGGTAACTTGATTGTATGTCTGATCACAGAATGTTTAACACCAAGAAAGTCAGGACAATCCTAACTCTCAAAGCATATCTTCAGTTATTAGCATCCCAACTTAATACTTCGACAACCGCCGAAAGGGATAAGGAATCAATCTCACCTGTACTTAGGACTGTAAAACCACAAAGTGGCACCAGCAAATCATGGACTGTCACCTGCTGACATTTAATTCCAGAAAAAGCAAAACCAAAAAACAGGTATGCTTGTGCTGTTAGAAACTAATGTCGATGTCACTGTGGACTTGTACAGAGATTAAAAAGCAACAGATCAGGCAGCAGAAAAAAAATTAGATGTGATTTTGATTTTAGGAATTGCCTTTTCTTTCTGAAAATCCCATCAATTATTTGACTGCAGCATCAAACACATAGGAAACATCTCTCCACAGAGATAAAATACATTTTGCTCTGAAGTCCAAGAAAATATTTTTGTTTTATTTTTATTTCATTAACTCCAGATGCACTGCACCATGATGAAGGCTCAGCAAAATTTATGAATCAATTATACCCTAGCAATATCAATGCTGGTAACTCAGCAAGATCTGCATATCCCTTTGACATATGAAGAGATCAACTCAATGTTCCCAATATTCTCAGTGTTTAATTTAGTCAGATTTTTTATTTTTATGAAATACTTTATATTCTATATTGGGCTACTTTAAATATCCATGATGAGAGTCTTCAAAGGCTTGAGCATGAAAAAGGAGAACTAAAATTCTCTGTAGGATGAGCAATAGGAAAAAGAACAAAAACTCCACAACTTTCTTACAATGCAGAAAAGCTAAAGTAATACACAAGAATGAACCAACAGTGGGAAAAGATACTTGTAATTTTTTAGGAAGAAAAAAAACCCATATGCTTACAACATGCAAATTCCTTTGGTATCCAAATGGCTTGTTAATTATACTATGAGGCCTCTCTGCTCAACAGTGGTGACAGTATTTGTGTACTCCTCTTTTGCATTTTTCCCTTATATCAGAAGTGAACTGAATAGGTTTGGGCTGACAGGCTGTGCTCAGGATCTGAAGTGCCTGGTAGTTTCATTATTCCAGAGGAATGCAGCTCTTACCGAGAGGTCATAGCCATGGACTAAAAGAGATGGTCTCTCATAGTTTAGAATAATCCTATGAATAGCTTTGATGGTTAAAACCAAGACATTGAATTTCAATTGATATGCAAGATGTGAGCTAGTGCAGCAAGCATGGTACAACAGAGGAGGAGTAGCAGTGCTGCCTATTGTCATTAACCAGGCTGCTCAATACTAAGCATGTTGAAACATTTCTCAGAGTTGAGACATTTATTTCCATGTACAGATATCAATAATTGAATTTTAGCCATTGATCATTAGCTTTGCAGCAGTTACAAGGTAGCTCATCTTTTAGGTAGATTTTTTTTTTTAGATTTTTTTAATTTTAAGCAGACATAACTACAAAAACAGCAGCTTCACTGAGGATTCCAGTTCTCTGAAGTCCTAGTAACTCAAGGATGAGAAATGTTTGTTGAATAGAGACATTAGAGAAATAGATAGTTCTACTAAATTAGGTTTTTTTCCCCATCTCCCCTGGAGCTTTGACCTTTGTTTCATTGTTCAGCTTCAGTTTCTGTTTGTCTTCCAAAAGGATCTTTTAGCCACGGAGATTGTTGCAAGGGACATATACGATATTGATAAAATTTAGGTTACACGAGTGAAAAGAAGTGGCATTATCAGGACATTTTGAGTATTCAGGATGAATATTTGTTAGATGAAGTAGCAAACAGCAATTCGCAGAACTATAAATAATAGAAGCAAGACCCTTAGAAAGTCAGAGCAGTACTTTTGTCTATTATTCCAAAATGCATAATGTTAGGTACATCTGCTCATGGCAACAAGGGAACACATTCCTAGAGAATAAATAGTCAGAAATTCAAATGAAAAATATCTCATGAAGAACAAATGTCTTTTTTTATTGAGAACTTATCATCTCAAAGGAAAAAAAAAAGTTTGAAAACAGTATTAATAAAAAAAAAAAACACAATACAGTTAAAAGTTACCAGCAATGAAAGCCTCACAAATGGCAGAGCAGTGAACTACTGCAATAGGAGGACCTAACAGCGGGACTGTTACAATGAGAACCACCTTGTTATTATATAGTTAACATCTGTGCTTCCTAAATGGCAAAGTAAATTAACGTAATGGCTATTGCCCTGTATTCACATTTTGCCACCTGCATATGCATGGCAAAATACTGAGTAATCAAATCAGAAAGCCCAAAAAAACCCTCTATCTTTTCACCTTCCTTTGAACATACGTATGAAATTGTTATATTGCTTTGCTGCAAAGTTTTACAGATAAGCCAACCAACACAATCAATCTACATGATTAGTTGCAAGGACACAATCAGCAATGTACCTTTATATTTTGGCAAGATGGAATGAAAACACTGGAGGGGGTCTTACTTCCTGGGATATATTCAGTAGTTTTATAACTGTAATTATGTAGTAATGCTAGAGATCTCAGTTAAGCTTACAGATCTGGAATATTTTAAGACTAGATGTAGCCCAAAATCTTTCAAGTATTATTATTTAATCTTCAAAATGCTCAAACAGCACTGTTGGCCACAGCTGTTGACTTCCACAATTCTCAGAATTTTAAAGCAAACTAACATTACTTAAAATTTTGATTTCTAGCTCTCATGGGTAGCTAAGGCTTCTATATGAAGGACAGCACACCCTTTTATTGAGAGGAGAGAATTAGGGGAAAATAAGGTTTAAGACTAGTATTTCAGTTAAGGACAAATAAAGGAAATGTACAATCTTCTTTCCAAGAGTTCTGCTTCTTTCTAAGACTGGATCCTACACATAGTTGAGTTTGCATCTTTAAGGTGCATAAATCTTATTGAAAGAACATTTCCATTTTCTTCCATGATATCTATGCACTTTGTAAATATTCATCTGTGAACCAATATGATTCAAAGCTATCTTGCATCAGTTCTCCTAAAGAATGGTGGAGTTGCAATGACTCAGTCTTAATGCTGAATTACAAGAGCAGATTGTTGAACCACGTTGTTGTTTAATGGAACAAACAAGCTTGTTATTATCACATTAGGAAGGAGGATCCAAGAGTGGTCACCACACAGTAATTCAAATGCAGTTGCTTTTATAACTGGTGTCAGGATTTCCATTAAATCTAATACAATCAGAATCCAAAGGGCATTAAGTATTTGTTCTATCTTAATTCCATGAATGGTGACACCACGCTTAAGGAATTGAAATGGCTACATATCAACTGTTTATTACCCTCCACAAACAATTTTAAATAAACCTTTGCTGAAATAAAATCATTACCAAAAATATAATGTTAGGCACAGTATAAATTTTAGGGTCCCCCATAGTTCTCAAATCTCAATATTTGCAGTAATCAGTAAAGAATCATTTTATCCACATTAGAAAATACTTAATAGGCATTCAGTTCTAACTGAGGGTGGGACTTGCTGATCATATAACAATTAGATATACATATATACGCTACTACGTCCTCAATGTTTATAGTAGATAAATTTGCAACAAAATTGAGATTTGCAAAACACTGGAAACGGTACAGCTAGAGGTAATTAGCCCAGCTGGAAATGCATTCTGAGGAGCCTCTGATGAAAGCTGACATAAGAGAGATGAATGTGTTTCCAAACAGTACAGTGCAAACAGCAAAACATCAGTACTTAATTGAGGTTTTTTCATAACTGAGTTCAGACACTGTTTGTAAAACGTGCATAGAGCACTACTGTTTTGTTTAATTCTGTCCAGCTACACATGTATGCTTTTCCATGTTAAAAGAAATATATTTTTTTCATAAATTCTTTTAAAATTTCTCTACAAAGAATTATTATCTTAAAAACACTAGAAAGAAACTGAGAACAGAATTAAGACAAACCTATAGGGAGGTTTTAAACACCACTTTATACCCATTGTCCTGGGTTCAGCAGTAGCAGTCATTTTTTTCCTTCTTAGTAGCTGGTGCAGTGCTGTGCTTTTGACTTTCAGCCTGGGAACAGCACTGATAACATCGATGGTTTAAGTTTCTGCTTACTAATGTTTAGGCTGACCAAGGACTTCTTGAGTCTCATGCTCTGCCAGGGAGGAGGGGAAGCCAGGAGGAAGCAGAGACAGGACACCTGACCCAAACTAACCAAAGAGGTATTCCATACCACAGCACGTCATGCCCAGGATGTAAAACTGAGGGCAGTTACCCAGAAGGGCAAGATCACTGCTCAGTCGGCAGGTGATTTTAGTTCTGCCAGTGTTCTGGGGAAACACTGAGATCTGGGCTTACAGACTGAAGTTTCATGTTCAATTTATTATTTTCTTTATATACACAAGAAGTATAAGCTTACTTCAAAGAGATATTCCCATAAAACTTGAAACACCTTAACATTAAATGTAATTGTAACAGGGAACTGTGTCTCCAAGATAAACAATCACTTTATCTTTTTTTAGTCTCCGTATTCTTTCTTATTTAAAGGAGTGTGCACATCCACAAACAGGCATGTAACAGTTCCCATAAGCCTGTGAAGGAATATACAGCAGCTGTTGATCTAAAATTATAAATACTTCTTAAATTTTATTTTCTGCACATATGTTTTAGAGAGTTCTCTTTTCAATTCTTCAGGAAGTAATACCATCAGGATTAGCACTGCAACAGACCAACACAGAAATGAATTTGCCTTTAAATTTCAGAAACAAATATGGCCCCCAAATAAATTTTAATTATCTCTTTAAGCTAGCACACTGATTCACTAAACATAACTGGCATATAAAAGCCTTACTGCAATCAATGTCCCTGTACATTAGCAGGTGTGCTGTAAGAACATTGTTCTGAATTTCATCAGCTCCGATCATTAACTTATCACGCGGCAAAAGGATAATTCAAACAAACTCTAGTGCCAAGACATATTGTAAAGGCTCAGGAAAAAAGTACTCAAGCAAGAACCAACAACAGATTTTGTTTACAAGGAGGGACTGAGGAAAAAAAAATCACTGTGTTTGAAAGACAGATGGCAGGACACTAGACTTGACTTAAATTCAGCCATACAACTAAAATTATGTAGTACATGCAATGACATACTTCATTAGCATTTTTCTTTGAAGACTGGTATGTCTGCTGTTGTGCATATCTATATCTATATATCTACTGCTAGAGAAAGTAATGTTCAAGAAAAGTGCCAGGTACTGGAGCAGAATACAGTGATGTTTCCCTTGGTCCTGACAGAATTCAATTTACAGTCTTGAACAGGCCTCCAAATAGAACTGCTTCCTGCATAGGTAAGAATTCCACACCATTCTTTTTAAATTACTTTTTTCTTGGAGAAGAACTGTTAGTCACGCTTTCCACCTGAGATCAGGTAGCCTGTTATGGATTAAGGATATACAACAGAGCGAAGCAAAACTCTGACTCTGGATGATAGTATATACTCAAGTTTCACACCAATAATCGTATTCCAGAATGTGACATCTAAACCTTGCAGCAAAACATACCAAAAGTTAATTATTGGAGCAGGCTGGGGCAATCTAGCCTGCCTAGATGACAGACTATTCTTTGACTCTAAGTCCTCAAATACCAACATCCCTGAGGAATCTCACATCACTTTATCATAGATGTATAATTGTACAGTTCCATCCACCAAAGTAACTCCTCAATGACTTATTAAAAAGCATCTCTTTGATCATTAACTTGTCTTTCAGTTTCACTCAGAACCAGTTTGAACAAAGGTATAAAGTTCTATGTTACCCACATATTTCAATAAGTAACTCTTGCCATTCCAGCTACTGCTTATATACAAAGGCTGGAAAAGAACACACGATTCTATCATACAAATTTTAGACTGAATTTGTCTTACTACCCAGTTTCCACTGAATTTTGAACACTTGGATGACCAAGAGGTTGTGGAAGGGATTTAAACTGGATGGCTTTTGTGGACACAGATAGACAAAGATGAATCCACATCTAAAAAGACCTAATGCACAGTCTTTCTGCATTAGGCTAATGCTAACAACTGTTACTAATAAATTCTGACATGGTTTATAGATCTCTAAAACCAGATTAAGCAATTTGCCTTGAGCTGGCAATGAGTTCAGATAATGGGTTAACTTGGAGACAAAGAGAAAGTACTCCAATTCATCACAGAGCATTGACAGAGATGTTTTCAGCTACTAAACAAATTATCAGATCTCACAAGTACTGGGGAGCAAATCATATTTCATGGCTATTCATTTGTCACATGGTCACTTTCCTCAGGCACACATGCTCATTCTACTAAGCCTGTAATCTCATGCTTTCACAGTGCTGGATGTATAAATAATTGCCTTTTGGGTCAAGCAGTGCTAGATATGCTGCAGTGCTGTGCTGCAGCATCATCTCTCTTAACGCTCATTCCCCCTTATTTGACAGCACCAGTGACCACCCTCATACGCAATCTGCTTATCAGCTTCAGTGTACAGTCCCATGAATTGGTGAAAAGGCCATTGTCATGTGCAGCAGCTGCACATTTACTGCTTATTGGTGCCCTATATTCAAAGCAGTCTTGATAATAGGCTCAGTCCCAACACCAGCTTAATGCCACATCTCATTCTTATTCCCATTATGTCAGGCACAGCATCTCATATAACGGCAGAAAAGGTACTCCTCAAGTCTAACAGGTCACTTTGATTCAGCTAGCAATGCAAGAAAAGGTTTGGGTACAGCTTGATACAGTTTTGTGACATTTTGCTGATTTATATTAGAGACAGAGGCTATAGGATCTTCAGCAAAGGCCTACATTCCGTATTAAAATAACATGCTTAGGATTTACTTTGCATAGCATTTCCTAGCAAAGTAAACTTCAAAAATCTAATTCAACACCATTTCTTCTGGTTCACAGTGTCTTCCTTAAGCAAGTTTTATTCCAGAGTTTAACAAAGCCATGCATTAAAACCAGGAAAATTAATTATGAGGCTTTGTGACCTCCTCACCTGGCTATGACAGTAAATGGCATTGAGGCAGAGTTCTGTACATTTCTAGGGAGTATGTCGTTTGCCACTGAAGATGATTCTCTTGCATGCTATCAAACCCAACAAGAACCAGGGAGTTATCACAACATACAACAAAGAGGGTTTTAAAATGCTGATTCAAGAAAGAGGGCTCTTTATCAAGTATTTTAGGAACTGGCCTCAATCCTGAAGTAAAGGTTATAAGAGTGGGTAATAGCATGAGTAAAGCATACATGTAACAAGATGAAGAGGATGATGACCTATATGACCCTATTCATAAGAAAACAGAATATTTTTCAGTAGTACTGAAGTTGTACTTCCCACAAAGGCACAAGTACTGAAACAATAGTATAAAATAGCAGCTTTGAAACTGGACAAAGAATGGAAATAGGACATAGTCTCAAAACTGTGTTTGTGACTAAACCACAGTCAAAGCTTATGATTTCATAACCAACTTACAATTCTTGATTTTTTTTCCCCACATTTTGACTCCTGCACTTTCTCCAAAATGGCTACTATTGGTGCTCTCAAAATACCAAAATTTGCATATTGAGAGTTACTGTAATAGCAAATAACAAAGCAGCAACTGTAAGAATTTTTTAAAAGCAACGTTACACTCTTAGAAGAGAATATCTAGGGATAATGCTTTGATCTTCCATTTTACGCAGCAAGAGAATGATCAAGTATCAATAATTACTTTTATTGTAAAAAATAGGTTATAAGCTGTCAGCAGAAGATAATTCTGAAGAATTAGATAACACAAGAATTAGAGAAAGCCATGTACTCTGCCTACAGTATTAACAGTCCCTAAGAGATAAAAGAACAGTTTTTTTTTTTTCTTTTTCTCCCCCCTCAGTGTTTGACTGGCTAAGAAAAGCTCAAATCCAATAAAAGTTTCTTTTGATTTCTTTCTAGAAAACACATTTAACTGGGTAAATGAATACTACTAAGCTTAATGTTCTTCCTCACTAGGGACACATTTTTCCACAGCTCCAGCCTCTTGGAAAATTCACTATATAACACCCTTCACTAGTGGATTTTACAGCACTTCACAGAGGAAATAAGGTGTTGTTTTCCCTCAATTTGCAGTGAGTAAAACCATACAGAATTCCAATCAAGGGGGATTCTCAAGGCTGGAACCACCTAAGAATTTGTAAACAAGGTTCCAATGCTGATGACTAGCTCCCATATCCTTAAAGTGTTGCGAAATCTCAAGATGCTTTGCGTAGATATCCATGGAGACCAATGGAAAAAGGGTCTCTATCCTTCTCAGTAGCTTCCGAGACTATGGATTCCTAGAAGCTATTAATTTCATTTTTACTCCAGCTCTATCCAGTGACACAATTAACAAAGCCAGAAATAAAGGCAAGGTCTCAGAAGAGTGAGAATGATGATATACCCACTAGCAAAAGCAAAACCTGGTAAGACAGAATGCACTGATTTCCAGACGCTGATTTGGCCAGCGTGAGCTATGACAAACTAAGACTTTTGGGGGTTTCCATTTTATTATCTCAAACCTGAGTTCACAGCATTTCAGACAAGAATTTTTAGCAAAATCTGGAAGAGCAGATCACTGAGATCAAAATCACACCACAAGCAAAGTAAACACCAAGATAAGTTGTAGTAAAATCTTTCCATTTGATACTTCAATGGCGCTGCAGTGGGTTGACCCTAGCTGGAGGCCACATGCCCACAAAAGCCACTCTATCACTCCCCTCCTTAATAGGACAGGGGAGAAAAAATATAGCAAAAGGCTAGTGTGTTGAGATAAGGACACAGAGAGATCATGCACCAATTATTGTCATAGCCAAAACAGACTCAACTTGGGGAAAAATCAGTTTAATATATTAGCAACCAAATCATAGTAGGATAATGAGAAATAAAGCCAAATCTTACACACAACTTTCTCAAAACCCTCCTTTCTTTCCAGGCTCAGTTTCACTCCCAAATTCTCTAATATCCCCCATACCAGCAGGCAGGGGGATGTGGGATGGGGAATGAGGGTTTGGTCTCTGCCATCCCTTCCTCAGAGGGAGGGAGTGTAGGATCCTCCACAGGCTGCAGGTGGATGCCTGCTCCACCATGGACCTCCATGGGCTGCAGGGGACAGCCTGCCTCACCATGGTCTGCACCATGGTCTGCGGGGGAATCTCTGTTTTGGCATCTGGAGCACCTCCTGCCCTCCTTCTTCACTGACCTTGGTGTCTGCGGAGCTGTTGCTGTCACATATCCTTACTCCTCTCTCCAGTGACAGTTACTCCCATGCAGTAATTTTTCACCCTTCCCAAATCTGTTATCCAAGGGGTACTACCACCATCATTGATGGGCTTGGTCTTGGCCAGTGGTGGGTCCATCTTAGAGCCAGTTGGCATCAGCCCTGTGGAGGTGGGGGAAGCTCCTAGCAGCTTCTCACAGAACCCACCCCATAGCCTCCCCACTACAAAACCTGGCCACACAAATCCAATAAAAGCACTTAAATCTTATCATAAGTATTTACTGAAACTTAAGCTGTTATGTTGCTAATGTAACTATTTTAAAATAATTTATGAAATCAAATAACAAAAAAAAAAATGAGTGCATCAATATGGGGGGAAAAGTAAAAGAGAAGAGCTTAAATTTCCATAAACCTTTCTTTGATGCCTCATTTCTCTAACACACCTTTTTTACTGAAAGAATTGTACTTGATTTACAGAGTATTAATAGTCACATTTCATTTCTGAAACACAATGTGATTAGTAATTATGCTTAGAGACTCACATAATGTACTCACATCACTCACGCTTTCACAAGTTCTGGAAATTGTTATTGCACTACTGAAAAACAGTCTTGGAATGTGTTACAAGTTTAACAAAGAGAGTAACTCACAGAAGGTCAAGATCTTTCCCAAAGTTTTCAAACTTCTGGCTTAATAATGGCTTATAATATCAATTCTCTCCATCAGGTTTCAGAAGAATCACTTGAAGAAGACTTCATGAATTTTCAGGAAGACATTTCTGAGCATATTAGATCCTCACATTCTTTCCAGCTCCTCCACTGTTCAGAAATTGAGTAGCATCTCTCATATCCAGCTTTACATAGATAGCCTTCTGACTGTCCTCTAGCAATTTTCCAGCACCCCATATAGAAGTACTTTAGTGTTTTCTTTTTTAATTGTGTGTTCAGATTTTTTATTAAAGTCATATTCCAAAGTCACTATGGCACAGAGGTACAGGGAAGAACTAGAGAAGGATATTGGTGCAGTTTCATGAGCTGTTGGGTCAACCTAAATCCAAAATGTTGCTGCTGCAAAAAGTTATAATCCCTCTGTTCCTCCCACCCTGCCAATGTCTTTCCTCCTCTTCTGGTCAGTACTAGATCTCTAATGCCCTGCAAAGAAATTAGAAAACCAACCTATACTTAAACGTTTGAATTGTTAACTCTCAAATTAAATTCTGTTTTAATTTATAAAGTTTCCTGGCCTGACATGGCTAGAATTTCCCATAGGTTCCTGCAACTACACCCGGCTACTGCTGATGAACATGTGAACGTTTATTACAAAAAGAATTTCTTAGGTAACTCAGCAATTGGTGGGGCTCAGTGCTCACATGAGGCACTGGACATAACTATTGCACTTGCTCCAAAACCAAAATTAACAAAAACAAAGCAATCGAAAAAAAACAATAACAACAATACACAGGAAAAACCCAATCAATAAAAAGAATGAATAGAAAAGCAGCAAATTATCTCCTTTACCTTTTCCAGCTGTCTATCCTTTAATTTTCCAATTTTCCTTTCTCCATTTCCCAAAAGTCTCAAACTGGTTTTCCAGGAGAAGGTATTTGCCTTTATGCATAGTTATTACAGATATAGCTATCAAATTTGAGTGTTTTCTTCCTCTTGCTCTTGAGCTTCTATTACGCAAAGAGACTGATGCTTGGTAAGACCTTTTTTCCATGGCTCCACAGTTTGAGCACCTCTCATATGTGAACTGAAAACAACCAGGCATTTTAAGTTATCCATACACTGATTTCTGAGAATAAGCACACAAATTGCTATCATTTATTGTAACATCAAATTTCCAGTGGAGACTTACATACTTTGGGGTACTGCTCCCATAAGAGAGTTTAGTGGAGCTACATTGTTTATATCGTTAAAGGATGTGATCCACTGTAATTTAAGACTCAAACACAGATACAATAAAATTTAATGTAGCTTGGGAAGGATCCATTTTAGAAACAGCTTGCAAGCATCAGATAATTACTCTCTTCATACAGTTACAAGGGTGGATTAATTTTACATCTTGCTCATTTCCATTTAGTATGATGCAGATGAATCAATGCTACAGGAGGAAAAAAAAGCAGGAATGTTTATCAGTGTGTAAACACGTTTACAGTCCTTTGCTGCATACTCATTCCATCTCATTTTTACTTAATTACCTATATCCTTGAGTAGCAATGAAGAAAGCTTCTGAAAGATTCCCTTGCTACTGAACTATAATATAACAAAACGTCAAAAAGGCTAGCTCTTCTGTAGGGACTGACTCACTAAAGGTCAATGATGATCTCATAAGAGTATCTCTCCATGCTTTTTCCATCAATTATATAAATATATTTATTTTAAAAAAGTCTTTGAGAGTGTCATGACTTTTAGTTTCAGAAAACTTAAGATATTCATCAGGCATATTTCACTGTGAGAGGAGATAGAAATTAAAATTTCCTTTAGTTTTTACAATCCTCATTATGGTTTTATACTTTAAAATCTATCTGATGGAATATCTGTTCTGCTGGTTATAAGGAGCCAGTGGTAGAAACACATTTGGTATTCTCCACTTTTCACTCTTCTGTAAAAGTTTCTAGTCTTGGTCATGTCATTTTATACATTTAGAATACACAAAAGGAGATCAGTTGGCTCTTTCTATAGGAGTGAAGCAATTCTTTATGGCTGTAAGCTTTTCTCCCTTGTGAAGGGTTCCTCAGTCAGTCCTAGGAGACTATGCAAAGTAATGGGAGAGCTTTAGACGAGTAATTTTCTCTTCTACCAATTCTATTTAATAAGTGCAGTACTTTGAAAATGGAAATTGCTATATAAGAGCTAAATACTATTGCCATTGCTTCGTTGCCAAGGGACAGCTGCTATTAAGAGCTTACTCTGTACAACTATTAATTTAGCATTTTCCATTACATGCCCTGCTTTTGCATTATTCTAACAATGCCACGGTTTAACCATTTGGACTGCAATATTGTTTGTAGTGTATTTTATTTTAAAAACTGAGCAATGACAGCCATTTATTTCATATAATAATACATGCAAAATCTATGCTTTTTAAGGATACAGCTTTCCTGTAATTTCTGAAGTTTTTTTTTTTTTTTCCATCAATACAAAGAATGTCTCCAGCACACTCACTTGAAACCTGACTGAGAAAGAAGTATTTCTTCTGCAGCTACAAAGATAGATACATTTTCCTTTTAGTAATTCCATCGGCATTGCCTGATATATAACTCCACAAAAATTAATAAATTCAACATAGGTTTTATCAACTTTGGTGGCTAAATAACAAGACTACCACTTCAACAAGCATCCTCACATACAGGGAGACTGCAGACCACAAAAGGACTACTGCCCCTTCCTCCTTCCCAGTTGCTTTTGCTAAAAGCCAAAGGACACAATTGGAAAAAATCTAGAAACAGAAAACAAGTTGCAATTCTATTGCAGCTGTTATCTCAGTGTTTTTCTTGTCCAGACATAATAAAGGAGAAAGCATCTTATTGAATAATTAAAGGATAAGGAGCTATAATGGAAATAAGAAGACATTGACAACTTTGATCAGCAGAGCATTAAAAGAGGAACAGACTGGAATAGTTGCACCCAGATGAGGTGGGCAAGGAGCTACCCCATGAGAAGGGACTAATTGTATAATAGAGGCCATGCCAGAAAATGCTAAAAGTTGAAGAGTCATTGGAGTCTATAATATACAAAAACTATAAAGGGCACCATAAGTTTTAGGAAAATGTAAGCTTCCGTAGTTGAGTTCAAACTTGACTTCATTGAATACACCCAATCAAACACAGTATTAAAGAAAGAAGTGCTAATCTGTGTCATTAAGTCTATAAAACAGAAAAAAAGTGTTCTGGCTCAAATAAATGGTAATCATCTCTGCCTCACTATAATACACTAAACAGTTCTACATGGTCAGATAAAAATAAAAACGTTGCACTTGGAAAGCATTTTACAGGATATGTTACAGAATACGTTCTTTTCCTAAGAATATGTTCCTTCCCAATATTGCCTGCTTTTCTGCCTATCCTCACCAAAGGCACTGGGAGGCAACATGGAGGGAGGGAAGAGAGCTCATTATTCTCACTGGTGCCAGAAAGTGCCCAAGTAGAAATTTCTATGCCAATTACCCACTTACCTGTAACTAAAGGCCTTATCTGGAAAAGTCTTATGTATGTAACTTCAATGATGAGAAATGAAACAATATGCTGAATAAAAAACTAGACTACTTTGGGCCCTGAAAACTATATTCAGCATATCCTGAGAAGGGACATAACATACTGGTTAGAGAGGGAGAATTTAGATGTTTTATTTTTCTAGAACTGAAGTAAGGATGTAAGCTCGTTCAATCTATAGAATTAGGTCTATAAGATACGTTAGGTCATTTGTATTAAAAAACTAATAGCCTGCATTAATAACATGAAAAACTAATATTAGAAAGCGATATCGAAAGTTAATTTAAAAATAGAAATAAAAAGAAAGTGTCAATCCACAGGGAAGAAAAGAGTCATTTAATTTTTGTCATACAGTTTCTGACTGAATTTCATAGTTATTCGGAAGAGCACCAGGAAAACGAAAACAAAACCATCAAATGAATAAAATTTCTTCCTATTTTAGTGAGTGATTTAACATGGTCACAAAATTAATTCATACTTATTTGAATTCATAAGGGAAGAAAACTCCAATAATCTACATTCAATAGAGTTTTAAGACATGGTGAACATTGAATAGTGAAACGTCCCCTCCAGGATGATATATAGATCTTTATTACGCTTGGTACTCCACACCTTCAGTAATTTCCTAGAAGATTCAATAAGTAATAAGCTAAAGAAATATATAGATCACACCAGAGATAAAGCAATACCGAGATAAAAAATTTCAAAGCATAATCTGAAAATAACTGAAAATGACTTTTCAGAGCAACTTCACATTAGCAGAGTAAGAGAAAACAATATAACATGATACATATTTTATTTGTGTGAACTGGTAGCAAGAAAGCCTTCTGCAGCTTTAGGCTTTCTACACCAAAAGCTTCATATGTAAGTGTTTGGGTGTTTGGTTTATTGCACTTCCACAGCTGCTTCTGGAACAGCATGTTCAGTTCTGGGCATATGACCAGAAAATTACTACCAAATTAGAACAGACTTGAAGAATAGTGAAGGAATTAAACGCCTGAGGGAGTTTTATGTTACAAGACTTAGGTGAATATGAACTGCTCTCCCCAGGAAGGAGAGCATGTGAATATTTATATCCAAATAATTTAAATATAATTATCAAGTTAAATACAATGTTTAGAGAGGATTCAATTTTCATAGGAAACAAAAAAAAAATATATAAAAATAAAAAATTAAGTATCTGGGAAAATATTCTAAGATTAGAGTAAAAGTACTTGATGCAATTTTCTTTCTGTGACACTGAGAAAAGCTTCGCTGGCAAATTTAAAACAAGGATAATCAAGAACTTTACAGACTAAGAGAAGACAAGTAGACACACCCAGGACAGGGACAAGCTTAGTATATAGCATGAAATCGCAATGCTTTAATATCCGAGAAAAGAAAACCAGCGCAAAAAACAGAGAGCTCATGAATGCCATAAACTCCTAAACAAAATTAACATTTTTCACCACTTCACTTCATATCTCAGGACTTCTGCTGATTAGTACTTTCCATTCTATAGCACTTAGTTCTATAAAATATGTTTTTCAATACTTAATGCATATTTGCGGGCTATTCTGACCACAAATTCTGCCATCAATTATAGCAAATATGTATTATGTAAGTGAGAATTGAACTAGGCAAGGTAACCCAAATCAAAATCAAAGCCTAACTTTCTTACAAACTGAGCCTACCTTACTCTGAAAGTAACCAGCTACTGAGAACCAAATGAACAAACACAGGGGAAAGACTTCAGAGGCAAGAGTTCATAGAAAGAGAACCTACTTAAACCTTAAACAGTAGCTTGCTACAAAAAAAAAAAAAAAGGTCTCTACTGCAGGATAACATAAGCAAAAAAAAAAAAAAAAGTCATCCTAATACACTCACAATTCAAACACCTCTCAGGCGTGAAAGATGGGAATTTTAAAAAGGTTAATTTCAGCTTTCAGGTATGCCTGACTAAAGTCAGATTACAATAAGAAATTGCTTTAATTATGGCAAGCCAGCTAACTGTATCCCTAAAGTTTTTAGCTGTAATAGTCATAGGTAAGGAATTTTGATTGATTCTATCATAACCACCACATCCATACCAAAGCACCATTTGGGATCAAATTTTGCCCTTAGTTACATCATTTCAAATTAGTATTAATCTCTCTAAATTAACTTAGATTCTGTTTACAAAAGCCTTCAGACTCAAAAAGCAATCAGAAAGGAAGTGCAACTCTAATAACTAAAACAGTGGGGGATATTTCTTACAACTCAGATAATTACAGGAAAAAATGAAGAACTTGAAACCTTCCTTAGGCAAATTAATCCTTCTCAGAGACATTATCCCCAGGAAGATTCTTTAGCTATGAGACTAGAGAGTATTATTTAAAAAAAAAAAATCTACCTTTAATCTCTTTGGTTAAACTTCTGTATATAAAATAGTAAGGACAAGGTCCTGATCCTTCCACATTAGTGCTCAACAAGCTAGAGCGTAATTCCCACCTATTAGCTGGCACACTGATTTTGTAAGACTCTTCCAACCAGAATAGGCCAACCCTTAAAGCTAATTATAAGCACTGCTGTTGACAGGTGCAATTCTTCAGTTAGAATCTCCACCCTGAATGACACAGAAGCGGCATCTGCATGTTATTTCCCATATCACTATGTGATGAATGCAAAAGGGGCACTGACACTTTCACTTCAATGAATTTTACAAGTGCTTCCACAAAGCTTTGGGTATACCCAGCAAAATGAGTCTCTACAGGTGAAATACACAGGAAAACACCATGAGAATTGCCATGGAATTGTCTCCATGAATGTTCCTATTACCCTCCTGAAGAAGTCTTGTTAGACTATGCTATTTATCTTGAGTATTTTCTGAGTGCCATGCCTTACCAACACCCTTTCCTATCCCATTATTTGTTTAAATGAACCTTTCCAACACCTGTTCCTTCTGCTACGATAATAAATTTAGCCATACACTAGTTCCCAATGTTCTAATGTAATTTTTCCCAATTACTCATAGAAAGCTATCTAAACACACACATGCACATCCCGTCCCCCCACAAAAAATAACCAGCCAAACCCAAAAACATACAAGGCGACATTTCGCCATTAGGAAAAACAACTAGAATATTTACTTTGATAATTACCTATACACAGTGCCTCAGAATTATAGATTTTGATATGGTGAAGGTAATTACTAGACAATATTTTATGATTAATAAAAAATAAAGGAGCATAACAACAGCAAGACAAGTAAAATAGATTTCAAAACACTATATTCTGAGAGAACTCTTTGCCACTGTACTTTACAATATTAAGGTAAGATTTGTTGTAGAAATAGTACTTCAATAGCTTGAAAATCTCAGATTTATGCACAGTGATGTAGGGTATAGCCATGCCCTGAATTACCTGTCTCACTCAAAGAACGGAATTGGAAATAAAACTTTCCAAGTGGCAGATTTAAAATACAAAAGAAAGACTTTTTCATATATGGCAAGATTCAACTGAAGAACTCCTACTTACAGACATTTTTATATAAAAGTATAAATAGGATTAACTGCAGAACAGACCAGTTGTGGGGGAGGAGAAGGGGATATCAAACTGAAATATAAATAAAATTTTGAGCTCCAAGTCCTTAAATTTCTGGTTACCAGGAACTGGGAAGACATACACAAGGAGAATGACTATGTTCTATTTCTTGCATTTTTTTCAGAAGTATTCACTACTGGCTGTCATCAAAACGAAGATATTAAACTAGGCAGATATGTAATCTGAATTAATCACTCCTACTACACTTATATGCAGTGCCAAAAATGATATTCACGTTTCCTCTATAGTAAGTTGACAAAGTATGTGCTTTTCTTTAAAGCCAGCAGGTTGAGTAGAATAGCTAAGCCATGAGGTAAAAAATAATAAAAAGAGATAATTTGTAAGTCTGTGGTTTACCAGACTCACCAACTATAGGTTCCCTTCTTGGCAATGAAGATTCAGTACTACTTTAGGTTATGCCCAGAGTCACAAAAAAAAAAAAATCAAGATGATAATAAACCAATGGGGGAAACAAGGGTAAGTATAGATTAAAAAGAGATAAGTGTAGATAAAAGTTTCTAATAAAGTATGTTTTAATTGATGAATAATGTAAAACTAAATGGACAAAGCAATATGCAAAAGAAATGAAGAAGAAAATAACATAAAGCAAAAATAAAAGTTAAGATGGCCAAGGATAGTAAGTGCATAGAGGAATAAAACCAATCTCTCTTCCCTAAAGCCCCTTCAATACCTAGCTTTAATTTAAAAAATACTACTAATAATATTTAATGCTTAAATAAAAAGGAAGGGGAGCTATAAATCACAAGAACTGAGTAGATTGCTTGGAATTTCAAGAAATGTACTTATGAGTTCATTTGTGAGAAGAAATTAAAAGAGTTATTAAAAAACCTGAAGTTCGCAGCTGCTCTTTTAAAGTTTCTATGTAAAACTGTAAGTAACTTAATACCTTTTACAACTGGATAGCTACGCATAATGTATACTAATAAAGTACCAGAAGCATATGCTGCTTTGAGAAGTGGCAAAGGATGGTTTTGCTAAGGCAAGACAAGATCCAGTTGGCAAGGTACGCAGCAATGGCAGTGGTAAGTCCTGTGGCTGAATGCTAGATGGAGGCATACAGGGAGGTTCACAAAGCCAAGGAGACCCAAAGAAGTGCAAAGCACCCCACCAGAAGCCAGCAGCTCTCACAACAGAGGCTGCTGCATCTTGTGCAAGCAACTATGGGAGACTGAAACCGCCCTAGGGAGTGCTGTGAATAGGGTATACAAAAACAGATTGAGAGGGTGCTGCAGTTTGCACAGATTTGGATCTGAGAAGACCTATGCACACTGCTTGTAGGCCCACAACCCAAGGAAGTGCCCTACATCTCTGCCATCAGCGTTCCTACAGAAAAAATTCTTGAGATGCCTGGCACGTCCACCCAGATGGAAGTGGTAAGGAAAGATACTTCAGTACAGAAAAAAGGAAAAGCTCATCTTGAACTGAAATTGGCCAGAAAAGTCAAAAAACTAAAAGGGTGCTTCATGTTCATAAATAACAAGCAGAAATAAAAGGAAAATACTGACCTGCTGTTAAGCAGGAAAGGGAGTTAGTCACCAACTATGCTGAAAAGGCACTTTCTTCACCTCTGTATTTATTAGCCCTGTTGGGACACAGGCTTTGGGAGCAAAAATCCAAGTTAATACAAACACAGACCCACTGTCAGTGAATGAAGAGTTGGTATATGAACTATTACAGGTGCTTGACCTCTAGAAATCAATGGACCCTGACAATATCCACCTGAGGATGCTAAAAGAGCTGGCTGACATCATTGCAAGGCCACCCTCCACAACTGCTTTGAGAAGAAGTAGAGATTGGAGTCATCCCAGAAGACGAGAAGAAAGCTAATGTCATTCCCATCTACAAGAAGGGCTTAACAGAGTATCCAGGGAATTACAGGCCCCTCAGTCTTACTTCAGTCTCCAGGAAAGTTGTGGAACAAATCCTGTTGGTTATCACAAACCAAATGAAGCATGTTGATTGGAATAAGCCAGCACAGATTCACCAAGGGCAAATAACACTTGACAAACCTGATTACCTTCTACAACCAAGTAACCTGCATGGATGATATGAGGCAATTGGCGGACACTGTCTACCTGGATTTCTGCAAAGCTTTTGATAGAGTTTACCACAGCCTCCTGCTCAAGAAACTGATTTGTTACAGTCTATACAGGGGTCTGTGTGGTGGATGGAGACAGGGCTTACCAGCTGCACCCACAGGGTATGTTAAACAGCTCCTTTTCAAAATGGTGACCCGTCACTAGTGAGGTCCCTGAATGATTGATATTGGCCAACACTGTTTACTATATTCATAAATGATCCAGAAGATGGGATTAAGCATACCCTGACCAAGTTTGTAGGCAATACCAAACTGAGTGGGGAAGTGGACACTCTGGAAGGGAGAGACACCCTGCAGGATGACCTGGGTAGACTGGAAGAGTGGGCTAGCAAAAACCTTATGAAGTTCAACAAAGACAAGTGTAAGGTCTTGCACCTGGAGAAATACTGTCCAAGAAAGACTGCAACACAGACCAGGATCAGCCCAGCTGGGGAGCAGCTCTGCGGAAATGGACCTGTGGGTCCTGGTGCACAACAAGCTCAACATGAGTGAACAGTGTATAGCTGTGGCAAAGAAAGCCAACAGGATACTGGGTTACATCAACAAGGGTATCACCAGCAGAGATAAGAAGCCATAGAATCATAGAACAGTTAGGGTTCAAAAGGACATTAAGATCGAGTTCCAACCTCACTGCCCTGGCAGGGACACCTTCCACTACAGCAGGTTGCTCCAAGCCCCGTCCAACCTGGCCTTGAACACTGCCATGGATGGAGCATTTACCACTTCTTTGGGGAACTTATTCCAGGGCCTCACCACCCTTACGGTAAAGAACTTCTTCCTTACATCTAACCTGAACTTCCCCTGTTTAACTTTAAACCCATTACCCCTTGTCCTATCGCTACAGTTCCTAATGAAGTGTCCCTTTCCGGCATCCTTGTACTTCAGATACTGGAAGGCTGCTATGAGGTCTCCACGCAGCCTTCTCTTCTCCGGGCTGAACAGCCCCAACTTTCTCAGCCTGTCTTCATATGGGAGGTGCTCCAGCCCCCTCATCACCCTTGTGGCCCTCCTCTGAATTTGTTCCAACAGCTCCATATCCTTTATCCTACTCTACTCATGTCTTCAGTTTTGGACCCCGCTATCCAAAAAAGAAGTAGACTGGATGGAGAGGATGCAAAGATTATCAAAGGAGTGGGAAGCCTGCCATACGAGCGAAGTCTGAGAGAGATGGACTTTTTCAGCCTCGAAAAAAGAAGGCTTGGGGAGAATTTATCACCAGGTTCCAGTATTTAAAGAGTGGCTACAAAGAAGATGGAGACTCCCTTTTTACAAAGAGTCACATGGAAAAGACAGAGGTAATGGGCACAAGACAATCTGTGGGAGATTCTGGTCAGACACTAGAGGAAAATTTTTCACAATGAGAATAATCAGCTATTGGAATAACTCCCCCAGGGAAGTGGTGGATTCCCCAACATTGAACACTTCTAAGATGCAGCTGGACAGGGGGCTAGGGTATCTAGTCTAGGTCATGCTTTGCCTAGAAAGGTTGGACCAGATGATCCTTGAGGCCCTTCCAACCTGATATTCTGTGATTCCATAATTAAATAGATCAGCCAAAGTAAGCCTTGATTACCTCTACATTTGCAGGCTATTAGCTATCCAAGATTTGGAACTTCAAATTGTTGAAACAAAACAACATTCTGTCTTTCACTATCTTTTAGTCTGAGTTCCTGTAGTTTCAATTTTTAAAATAAAATTAACTATTAAATTCAGTGTTAATTAGCATTTTAATGATCCTAAATCAGGAGTGAAACAAGGTTCCACTGTGCCAGATCTGAAGTTCTCTGTTCCAAAGAATTTACCATTTCAATACATTCAACATGTACCTACATGTTGCTAGAAGTAACCAATAACATGTAGTGAAGTTTATATACTCTGTGTTTCTACTAGCTAATTTTTTTTGATGAAAACTCTAAAAAAATTAACTGAAAAATATCAAAACCATACACAAGTTAATCAGAGGGTAACTTGTACATATTATAAGGCCATTACACCAAAGTATTGTTTTACTTTCAAGAGTCTTCTAACGAAGTATCAAATAAAATGTTAGTAAATAATATTTTTCTACATCACAAAACAAACCACAGTCTCTGCCCAGAAACGCATAATAATTTGAAACAGCTTTTTTATAACAGTGAAGATCAATTTTAAGTTATAAGCAGCTAATTTTAACTCCTACAAATTAACTATGAAAGGACATAGAATACATAAAATACTTCTTATAAAGCTATGTCAATTAACACTGAAACAAGTGATGTGATACATAGTATTACTTTTGTCTGCTTATGAGTCCTTTCCTCCCCTCTGATGAAATTTACTGGCCATAACAAAGCCAATGAGGGAATGCTCAGTGACTTCAGCTGAGTCAGCTTTTTGTGATTCCTACTGCAACCTAGAAGGCACAACGAGCGGGCTATTAAATCCCACCACAGTCACAGGTCCATCATGGCAGAGATACGAATACATTTTAGGGAATAAAAAAAAAAAATCTCTCAATAGTACTTACATATCTGACTACACCAAACCTATACTCTAACGTCTACACCAGCAAAAATCAGGACTCCTTAAATAAGGATTTTACATGCTGCCTGTTTATCCTGCTGAAAATAATATGTGCATATTTGCCAGATAAAAGGAACATGAGCTTATCTTACAGTCAATTATTACTTCTTAAAACAATTTGAAAAATAAAAAGGAAGAAAATCCAACTACTAATTCTTTACAAGTGATCCTAAACTACATAGCTTTTATGACGTGTCTGTGACTTAAAAATTTTAAGGCACAGAATTTTTGAAATAGAGTTATAAAAAGTTATGAATTGATTAAATACTTTAGAACTAGAATAGAGACATTTTACCTAGGTGCTCCTAGAAGAATATAAATGGTTAGTCTCACAGGACAGATGCGGATTATATTGCATACAGAGCAGCTGTCATTAGAATCTTGTTTTCTCAAGCACAGTAACCTAAACTGGTTACTTTCACTGGTAAAAACTGACATCAGTTGGTCACTCTCCAGTCAGAAATACTATACGCACTTACTTTTACATACAGTGATTTTCACAGGATAATACCGATACTAAACAGCTATATATGAGAATTTGGCACGGAGGATATGGATTTGCCAGAATTATCATCATTAATGCTGTGTCTACTTTAGCCATTGCACTCACAGAAATACTACAAGTTTCATGGTACCTGTACTCTGTACTATTCAATATTGCTATGGATAGTGCAGGGGCCTTGCTCCTTTTTTTTTTTTTTTTTGTCTATATTCTATTTAAATTACAGTGGGAACATAATAACAAGACAGATCTCTGTGCAAACCTTCCTTCTCAACTTAGCACATTTCGTGCCAAACACACCTTCCACTGAGCATGTACCAGTGCAAGTTAACCAATAGGCTCAGCTAAAACTGAGTCAATTTTTGAAAGGGACATGAAAAATAAAGCAGGTACCTAAGTAGAATTACAACCTCTCTCTCTAAAACATAGAAATGATAAATAAAACTTATAATAAATAAACTGGGTCTGAAACATTAAACCAGGCTGTATTGCTCAGCAGAAATGCAGCATTAAAGTTTCCTATGCAATACTAACTATAGTACCTCCTGCAAACATTTCAAAATCATTCTTCATGACAACATCACAAAACACACACTTATTCACTTTTTGGCGGTCTTTAGATTCATTAAATCTGACACGATGAAAAAGCGTACTTTGCCAATGCAATATTCTCCAGGTGATATGCCACTAAGCAAGCAAAATCTAAATATATGATCACCAGTTCAAGTCAAATAGTGCTTTACATTCAAATTTATAAAATGAAACTATAGCCGACTCATTATTGATATTTGTAGCTCATAAGCAATTTAAAAATAATGAGAATCATTAGCTGAAAATCAAAAAGCTAACAGTTTCACCTTGCATAACGTACATGGAATAACAAATAGGTGTTGCCAAAATATACTTATTAGTGAAATATTTCTCATAAATTTCTCCCCCTTTATAGTTCATCTCCTGAAAAATAAGCCTAAATGTTTTTCTATGTATAAAATCATGATACTGACAAAGAAGGTCAGTCTAGTATTTTCTATGTTTGGACATTACATTTATCAATATAACAAATATTTTAAAAAATAATTAAACCTGAGTGTGACGACACCTACTTCTCACTTGTCTAAGACAGGGAAAAGCATAAAAAACATTGTATTATTTGTTCAAAGTCCGTTTTGCCATCCAACATCAAATTCAAAGCAGCAGTGCCGAAAAGCAGATTATGCTTTCAAAAATTCTTGACATTAAACGCAGCTGGAACTCAAGGGTGTTTTATTTAACTAACTTATCGGATGAATCAATACATATAAATCACAAATTCCTGCTACAGGATTGTGTCAGTGTACAGAAAATTACTAGCTCCTCAGTTTAAGATCTGATGTAGTTTTCCTGCAGACGTTTTAATTCTTGCATTTTGCATGCACCAATCTTTGAAGGGACATCTTGGATGCATGGACCAATCTTTGAAGAGACATCTTGGATACCTCTGTAACTATTTCTTCCTTAACTAATTAGTCAAAATAGCATTGCTACTTCTTGCTGAAAGATGACATGAAGGATTCAGAGCTTAGAAATGGGTCTTTTAAAGATCTGTTTTAAACATAAAACACTCCGTACATCAATCACAAAGTATTTGTCCTAAGATTCCAAAACCCCTTTCCCGGCTTAAGGCTTGGACAATATTTGTAGAATTAATTGTATTGCAGACTGCAACTGGCAAGTCTGAAAATACTTTCTTCATGACTTATTTTCCTACTTTTTTCCCTGGGTTTAAATTGAGCAATTTTTCCCCCCTCATATTGATTCACAAAGATACTTTATTTTGCAGCTATTTACATTGGAATTGCCCGAGTCACAGGTTCATCCATTCCTCCTGACAGAGCTCTGATCACATTTCCTGAGGAATTTTTTCGCTCATCCATCACTGATACCCCTTCTCATACTTCATTTTCAGTCTTTATTTCTCCCTCCTGGAAATTGCTGTCCATATGGCTAGAGAGATATTAACCCTGTCTTTTTAGAACATGCAAGTAGTGTACTCTGCTGCGTACCTGTCTTACCAAAACTTTTTCCAGTCTAATTCAGGTTTTTTTAAGAAAACATTCCTACTGACTTACTACGTAAATCCACAAATCACCTACTAGTTCAGCATGAGAATCCTGTATTGTACACAGCAAAACACATTTGTTGCACACACTTGTTCAAGCTGTTTCAAATACTGAATTTGATTTACGAGGATGTATTTTAGCATGGCATTTGTAAATCCCAGTCTGGAAAACTATGCATAGGTAAAAACTGAGACACTTTGATGGCCTCATATTCACTTTACGGAAGTATTTGGTAGCTGCTGTTTTAAACCTTATATGGTCAAGCAACTAGAGGTAGACTATCCTCAGCAGACCTGCCCAAATTTGTAGTGTATAAATAAAGTTCATACAGCAACAGAACAAAGCATACCTGCTAAGTAACACACGCATGTTATACCTGTCTGCAATAGCGAGTGTTAACAGGCCAGGTTGGATGGGGCTACTAGAAGGTGTTGCTCCACATGGCAGTGGGGTTGGAACTAGATATCTTTAAGGTCCTTTCTAACCCAAACCATCCATGATTCTATGAAAAAGAGGGAGAGAAAAGAAGAGAGTGTGCGTGAGCATGTGCACACACACATGTATGACCTTCCCCCAGCAATTCTGCCTTCAGCTGGCTATGTCACATGTCTCTTCTACTGACTGCTACTAATATTTCTATGCAGTTACAATTCCTCCTATTGAAGACTCAATATAACTGTATCAGGTAACTACAACTTCCATCATTTTCTATGCAAGTAAGGTAGAAAAGAAACATAACAATGATGCTACTCAGGCAGACCACTGAACATAGTTCATCTTCCCAACAGAAGAAATGGAAAGTCTGAAGAATTGCATGAGTTGTTATCCACTGAAAAATGCAAATTACTGTTTCCATGACACAGCAGCAGTTTTCTACAGAGCTTACCTCTTGCCCAACCCTTAGTACAGAAGGTCCATGTCTGTCCTGGAGTTCACCCACTACTGTCAGTTATCACATCCAGCAAGTTATTTGCCAGTAAATGTAATGCTCCCCTTGAACTCAGCTAAGAGGCCAAGACAGGTATAGAACTTCTGTTAATTCTGTAACAGAGATGAAGCATACTGGCTACAGCATGGATGGGAAATTTGCACTGGTACTGCCTGTTTGTAATTTGAAGATTTTAATGACAGCAATTTCTAATACTTCTTTAGTCAACACTAAACTTATGGATTTAAACAATTTCCTCCTTTTGAAATGATTATGTGCAAATGACCTGAATATTTTATGCATCATATAATGCCTACAGCTGGTGAAAATTCAGCAGCTGTATCTTTTGGTGTATCTCTTAACAAGTCTTATTTTTGCTGAGATTGAGACTTAGCACTGAGAAATGCAATTCAATTATAACATTCGCAGTAAAGCAGCCAAACACCATGAAGCAATTCCCCAGGTGATGATATAAGGTCAATTTAGGACAGTCACTTAAACTGGTTGCTGCATAACTCTATGCGAAGTTGCTCAAGGAGCTACTGAAGTCAGCTGACAGATAGCCACTGACATAGCTTTCATACTAGGCTTTAAATAGAAAATACCAAAAGTCCTGTCCTTGTTGTTAGTAGCGCTGTATGTTACTTTTACGTACTAGATAATTTAACAGGAATTATATTTTTCCTTTTTCTTTAATCATATAAACTCAACTAAAATGAAAACATTTGTTTGATTTGCAACCACAAGCGAAATATTGTGCATTCTCAAATTATGATAAATCAGCAAAAGGTTTACAGATATGTAAACAAATTTTATGAACTATCCCATAAAACTAATGTCAAAGGCATTGTTTTCAAATTGTGAATTAAGGGAATAATTTTATATTTAAGTTGGCTGCATGGCTATGACTGTCATAATGGTACAGAATGTATTTGAGAGTTGATACTGTATGTCAGCAGAGGAAATTGAAAATAGTTCAACTGATAGCTTTCTACCTTTAAGAGGTTCCCTTTCTATTAAGAAAGGAAATGGTACTATTGCCTGTAAATGCAATTAAACTGCTATTAAATGCCTCTATTTTGAAATGCATCCCAAAGCTCTTTGATGTCTCTTCCTGAATCTTATTAACAGTCAAGAAAACTCAGATCACCAGAACATTTCAAAGTATTGCCCAGAGCAGACCAATTTTTACTGTCTGCAGAAATGCTAATCAGGTAATCAAGGAACTTTTTTCCATAGGCAAGTATGAACTGGTCATTTAGTTTTCATAGTGATGAAAATCTTCTCTGCAGAGATTCAAAACAGAGATCGAAGCTCAGTCTCAGCAGCACATGGTAAAATCATCACGGTTCCTTTAAATAAATCCTTCTTTTGAATTTAAGTCAGTGGGTAACAAATGGGTATTTACTAAAAGGAAGTGGTATAACATGGCAACTTCAGGACACTGGGACAGCATGAAAAAGTGGAAGGTAAGCGAAGAGGCAGAAGAACAAGACAATTTTAATTCTTTCCTTAAGAGCTTCAAGACCATCTGAGATTTTGTCCATCTCTTATCAGCCATATATAGACCACTATTCTTTACTCTTAGCTATTTCAAACTTTATTTCTACTACTGTACCAGAGCCATGTTTCACATTGAAGCTAAAATTCATTGGTTTGGGTTTTTTTGGAGAGTGCTGTTTTTTAGGTGTGCCCCTCCCTCCCCATTTGGTTGTTAGGTGTTTTTTTTTAAGTATCCTGGAAGTTCTCTATAAAAAGTTGTCATTTCCTCATGATGTTTGAGTCTCTCATCTCCCTATCAGGTCCAAAGGTTTGTGATAGCACACATCCACAGAATGTTGACTAATTACTACCACATTCTTCTGGTTACTAGTTGTCATTCTGGATTTAAAAGCATAAAAATAAAATTATGCTTAATTAGTGAAGGCAAATTGTCATTGTCTTCATGCACAATTCCACAGTCAGGGTGTCTCTGTAAACATTCATATGTGTAAATGTGTAAATATAAACTTAGTATTATTTACTAGTTTGTTTGTATGTACATATAATAACCTGTGTGGCCTAATTTGCCTTACAAACTAAGAATTTTCTTCATCATATACACTGACACAGAGGAATTGGCTAGATAATGCGGGCGTCAGCAACTACGGCACTACAAACAGCAATGCAGAATACAACCTTACAATTTACACCACAACACAAGTCCACTGTGTCCTGGTTTCAGCTGGGATAGAGTTAATTTTCTAAACACTTTCCTGTGGCATTTAGCTGCTTGACACCACAACTCTTGAAATCCTAGTGCATTACAATTCTTCTACAGCCACTGAGATTCTGCTGGAGATGAGAAAAAAAGCTAAGCCTTAGGAAAAACCTTGACCAAGGACACTTTAAGAAAGACCAAGCAGATCCTGAATACTAAAGAACAGGACACTGAGGTGACAGCAATTTGTCTCAACTCAAACTTGCCATGTAAAAGAGGGAAACAACTCACTGATGCAGTTTCCAAAATGCAGAACAAAGCAGAACAATAAAACACCCGGACTCTGCTGGATTTTATTCCCTAAGGAATATGGTGGTTTCACACAGCGGAAGGGCATCCTCTTCAGAACAGAAAACAGATTCCTCCAAGTCAATCAAGGAGGGAAAATTCTTCAACTTGGGACAGTCTCACAGGCAGGAAAACCACAAAATATACCAGTAAACTAGATTTTTTCTATGCTAAGACCAATGAAGTCTGTCAACAGGAAATGGCATTCCTGAGGAAATCTCCATCCCTGTATTCTGTTCCATCACAAACTAGCGTTAGCTCTACTTGATCCTTTAAAGACCTATGCGCTCTGCTGAACATCACTATTCCTCAATTACCAATCAACATATGAATTTAAAGGGAAGAACACAATTCACTTATCTGCCAGATGTAACAGTCATTTTGAAGGTCTGAGCCAATATTCCCAGAGTATCAATTTAGGAGTATTTAAAATGTGCATAACTCTAAAAATTTAATGTTAATGTGGTAATTTAAACTGCAAAATACAGTGATTTGTTGAAACAAGCAGACCAAGTGTGTATGGACTCCTCTCAGCATTCAGAAATACTTTTGAGAGCACAGCTCATTCTGAAATCTCTAATAATCTATGAAAGTCAGTGGGTTGAAATACATTTCAAGTTAAGAGAACCTCCCTCAAACCCTTAAATTAGGAAAGTTGTGAGAAATGCATAAAATTGCTATTCAATAATTGTACAGCCTTTCACTTACAAGTAATTTTCCAGCAGCTCAGAAGAGAAACTATTGCTCAGAGCCACCTACAGGTTTTCTACTACTCCTATGAAAAGATACTTAAAAAACCCAAACACATACAATGAAGGAGCAGCTGCACATTTTCAGCCTTAAGAGAGCATTACCTAGCTTGATTTCATAGGTCAAAGTGAGGATTAAAGATGCAATAACAATCGTAGACTGTGAATACCTGTGCTACTGTGAGACCTCCGATTCTAGGATGCTTTTTAATCTTGTAATCCAGTATTCAGATAAACCACTAGTACCAGTGGTTCATTCTGGGCTACTTTCTGGCATGAGTAATTAATTCTGTTGATCTCATGAACTTAACAGACTTGTAACACCAACAAAGGTACCCAGCCTGCTGATGCAGACTGGAGCAGTCAACACTCTTATGTTAACAAAATCGTGAAACACCTGTAGGATTAATTTTTTTTAGAATTGGTTGTGACAGAAATTTCAGCCTGACGTTTTTTTTTTCCTTTGTAGGAGGTTCTTGTTTCTTTTGGTTTGCCTGTTTGGGTTGTTGTTGGCTTTGGGAGGAGAGTGTTTATTTTAAGGACTATGACTCTATCATTCCCATTTTAATATATCAGTTACTCAAAAAAAAAAAGGAACAGCAGTAAAAGCTGTTGGAAATTATTTGGACAAAAAAATATCACACACTACAACACTCCCAATGATCAGGAAACACAGCAGTGTAGTGCAAAGCAAAAAGTAAATCAGCACAGCAAGTTTGAGAGAAAATATAAATTACCCCTTCTAATCCCTTTCCACCAAAACTTGTGTTTCAACTTTACAAAAAGAACTCCTTCTCTGATCAGTCAAAATTGTGGCTGCATTATGTCACCTGTATTATAAAAGTGCTTGTTAAGTGAAATGATGGATCTCTGAACTCTAAATATTTAGCTTTTATTTGGAGCTTTTTTTGCAAAGACTTTTCTTTCTTTTTTATGGACTTGCTCACAAATATTTTAAACAAATAAAAGTTGATGCCATTTCTGGAGAGTTATTAGGCATTATTATACAACTTGTATGGATTTATGACCCTGGCTTTATAGTATTGCATCTATTCAGCTCTATGCAAACAAAAGATTTGCCCATCTGTTTTCTGCCAGTATTACAATTTTAAAAAATAATTGTGTATTTTTTTAAATAAAACTCAAAGTGACAACGGAAGGATTTTCAGTGAACATTCCTATTAATTTTTATTTGCACAAGTAATTATCATAAATTTTGCATTCAACTTCTTGGGAAGTGAGCCTCCTCTTCCCCTTTAGTCCAATGAGTGAATAAAAAGGTTTACATATTAAAATAAAGGCATTTAACCTTCACTTGTAATCTTACGTACGTTCACTTTCTCTTACAAGAGAGAGAGAACTAAGATCCTTTATTCTTTGATTTCTCCTCTGGCTTTTAGAAATAACAATACCCCACTCAGCCTTCTGTTCTGAAAGTGCAAGTCCTTAAACTATGCATTATAAAAGAGCAATTAAATACTGCAAATATTGAACCATTCATCAGGTGAACTCTGCATAAACTTTTTTGTGCTATCAAATTATCATTTCAGAGTCCCATTTTCTCTGCCAAATAGGAGCAAAGCACTGTCTGAATTTAACAAAAACAAGCACCAAATTAGAAACTTACCGGTGCCCCCATTCACTTTTCAATTTAAAAACTCCTTTCACTTCAAGGCTGACAATATTTGGGAAAACATTTTTATACAACTGAAAAAAGTATTCTTCGTAGATGTAGACTGAAAAATCCATGCACAAGAAATCCGAGAGTCCAAATCCTTTGATCATCTAAATAACAGTACTGTTCAGGGAAACAACACTTTTTAGTCAACAGAACCAGATTTTCATTTTCCAGAAATGAGTATGCAAAATAGACTGACCTTATCCACAGATTGCTCTTGGTATGAAATAGGATCATAGAATAGTTAGGGTTGGAAAGGACCTTAAGATCATCTAGTCCCAACCCCCCTGCCATGGGCAGGGACACCTCACACTAAACCATGTCACCCAAGGCTCTGTCCAACCTGGCCTTGAACACTGCCACGGATGGAGCATTCACAACTTCCCTGAGCAACCCATTCCAGTGCCTCACCACCCTTATAGTAAAGAACTTCTTCCTTATATCCAATCTAAACTTCCCTATTTAAGTTTTAACCTGTTACCCCTTGTCCTGTCACTACAGTCCCTAATGAAGAGTCCCTCCCCAGCATCCTTATAGCCCCCCTTCAGATACTGGAAGGCTGCTATGTCTCCCCGCAGCCTTCTCTTCTCCAGGCTGAGCAGCCCCAACTTCCTCAGCCTATCTTCACATGGGAGGTGCTCCAGTCCCCTGATCATCCTCATGGCCCTCCTCTCAACTTGACACCAGAACTGCACACAATACTCCAGGTGAGGTCTCACAAGAGCAGAGGAGAGGTGCAGGTTCACCTCCTTCAACCTGCTCATCACGATCCTTTTGATGCAGCCCAGGATATGGTTGGATTCTGGGCTGCAAGCACACACTGCCAGCTCATGTTAAGTTTCTCATCGACCAGCACCCACAAGTCCTTCTCTGCAGGGCTGCTCTGAATCTCTTCTCTGCCCAACCTGTAGCTGTGCCTGGCACTGCTCTGACCCAGGTGTAGGACCTTGCACTTGCCATGGTTAAACTTCATGAGGTTGGCATCAGCCCACCTCACAAGCATGTCAAGGTCCTTCTGGATGGCATTCCTTCCCTCCAGCCTATCAACCGAACCACACAGCTTGGTGTCATCGGCAAACTTGCTGAGGGCACACTCAATCCCACTGTCCATGTCAGTGACAAAGATGTTAAACAAGACCGGTCCCAACACTGATCCCTGAGGGACAGCACTCATTACTGGTCTCCAGCTGAACATTGAGCCATTGACCACAACACTTTGCGTCTGGCCATCCAGCCAACTCTTCATCCACCAAGTGGTCCACCTATCAAATTGATGTCTCTCCAATTTAGAGACAATGATGTCGTGTGGGACAGTGTCAAAGGCTTTGCACAAGTCCAGGTAGATGACATCAACTGCTCTACCCCTGTCCATCAGTTCCATAGCCCCATCATAGAAGGCTACCAAATTGGTCAGGCAGGATTTCCCCTTACTGAAGCCATGCTGGCTGTCACCAACCACTTCGTTGTTTTTCATGTGCCTCAGCATGCCTTCCAGGAGAATCTGCTCCAAGATTTACAATATAAGGATAAAGATCAGGATAAGGACAAATAAGAACGTTAAGATGCACACCTAGTCCCCACAGTGACCACCACCACTAATATTTGTAAAGTAAAACAACTGACAAAATGAAGAAACAATTTGGTTTTCTTTATGAAGCGCTATTTTCTTGGAGAGAAGTGGGGGACTTTAACTGATATTAAAGTTATATATGTATGTACAGTTTGGTGTTACAAAGAGGGTATCAACACAACTGTCGCGGCTATAACCCCTCCAAGTGCATGTTCTCTACAAACACTGGAGATACATAAAGCATGTCTAACTTTATTTTTTCAAATCATCAGAATTTGCTGAATACTTTTAAAGTTTTTAACAGTTTGAATAGGTCATGCAAGAAAATCTCTTAGAAATTAGTTAATCTGTGAGGTCAATTCATAAAACATACAAAGCAGGCAAACCATATACATTATAAGCAATGGACTACCAGCAGCTGTGGTGTTTACCAAATCATCAACCTTTCAGAGATGGGTGATGATCTGGTAAACAGTTTACACAAAATGCAGCACCAGTTCACTGTGGGAGTACACCTATGTCTAGAAGAGTGGAGCTAGGAGCTATTCCTTGCTTGTGGATTTACATTTTGGGAAAAACCTGAGACCATTACAGGACAACATTCAAGTTGATTAACTTGTGTCCTTTCCCCTAATCCTTACTTTCTGTGGAATGTGTTGAGCAAGTAGGGCAAAAAAAGAGATATGGATCCTGCACCATTAAGGATGATGTTTGCTCCTCAGGTATACCAACAGGAAAAGACCCAGCTCAGCACACGGGCAATCTATGACACATTACTTTACAATCCTTATTGTCAGCATTCTACTACTTGTTGTCAATGAACTACCTAAAACTAATTTCGCTATCCATAAAAATGTTTTGAAGATGGCATGTTCATTTTGTTCTGATATTAGACAACAGCAATACCTCTGGAAATGATTGAGGAATACCAACATGTCACTGGAACAGCCATACAGCAGTTTATTAACCAGCTGTATGAAAAATCTCAGATAACAGCTTATTTTTGCTGGTTTGGAGCAAAAACTTTGTAATGTTTCTTCTCACCTTTAAGGTTAGTGCTTGAACCATGAGGCCTGTGGAAGACTACATTTGTCAGTGTATTTCCCCCTTACTGCTGTTCTGTACTGTTTTTCTCCCATGTCTATTTGAATACTAAAATTAGCAAGCAAGACAAGAGGGCAGCTCAAGACAACAAACATCACATTATTGGTACAAACAGCACAGTTTCAATAAAACACCATTTTTTCAATTCATAGAATGGTTAGAGTTGGAAAGGATGTTAAGACCATCTAGTTCCAACCCCACTATCACAGGCAGGGATACCTCACACTAGACCATGTCACCAAAAGACTCCGTAAAACCTGGCCTTGAACACTGCCAGGAATGTGGCAATGGGCAACCCATTCCAGTGCCTCACCACCCTCGCAGTAAAGAGTTTCTTCATTATATCTAAGCTGAACTTTCCTTGTTTAACTTTAAACCATTTCCTCTTGTCCTGTCACTACAGCTCCTGATGAAGAGTCCCTCTATGGCAAACTAGTAGGCCCCCTTTAGGTGCTGGAAGGCTGCTATGAGGCCTTCCCAGGGCCTTTTCCAATCTGAACAGCTCCAATTTTCTCAGCCCCTCTACTTTTTTCTTTTTAAAAGGCTTGTTTATTTCAAACTTTTAACCCAGTATTTCCTCCAGTACTGGACTCCTTCTTACATCTTTCATGCTTACGATATGCCACTTCAAACGACCAACTTTGATGTACATAATCTTCATTACACTCAGTAGGAAGGTTTCAATTGGGCCCCAAGCTCACTCAAATGATAGTATCAGAGAAACCTCCATTCCAAGTAGAAGGGAATAACAGTAACCCTTAGCACTAGGCTTTTTTGTACACAAAATTTGAAACACATGTTCCAATTTCTTTTAAAAAATACTCAATTTAAAAATATCATAAAGATTATAGAAAGCATTAGCATTCTTACATGCAGTGTAAATCACTTATCCTGATGTATCTCATATATATACAGATTTCATATAATTAGCATTATGGAAAAATCTCTTACCAGCTTTTTTTCTTCCTACAAGGTTTATTACAAAAGCATGTTTTCCCAACCACCATAGCTAAAATGCCTGCTTTAAAACTTCATCATACAGTAAAAAAGATGGATATATTCCCAGTGTGGCCATTCACCATCTGCTTAAGCAAATACACTTAAAGATGCTTCTACAGTTGTGATAAAATGACAGCAAACCTAAGAGTGCACAGAGCTCATATTCTAAAATGATAATTGTACAACTATAGTTTGCATCATTAGGGACCAATAAAGGCCTTTATGTTCCATTTGAATGACAAGGACCTTTATCAAAGAGATGCCGGAATAGGAAAATAACAAAGAAATGGTCCATTCAGCAGTTGTCTTAAATTTAGGAGCACTACTGAAACAACATCTTGACCATAGTTAGTATTTAACACCATAGTGATATTTTTCTCACTTTAAGATTGTTTCACGGATATACAAGACTTGTCATTTCACTAGATTCCAGGAGTGCTTTTTTCTCATTTTCCAGGTGGGATTAATCATAAGCACAAGTAAATTCCATGTTAACAACAGCTCAGTTAAGATTCTCTGAGTATTCTGTTACTCTTTTAATTGTCAAAGTGACGACTGGGAAATGCTAAATTCATAGCTTGGCCTTGCACTGTGAAATATCCTGACAAAAAGGCTTAATAAGAAATGAAATGTTGCAATTTTATTAGTCAGTAGCACCTTTTCTATTCTGTAACATTATTAAATAGATATGAAATCTGTATTAAAGCACTGCTAATACCAGAGTATCAATACACTGCAGGTTTACTGGGAGTTTTAGTAATAACACTTTTAAGAATACAGCTAAGAGCTCTACTGCTTTAAGGCCAACATCAGCAGTTTTCTGTGGCAAAAACACTACTTCTAGAGATTCAGATGACTTGGTCTCTCAATGATGGAAAGGAAAAAAAAAAGGAAAAAAAATAATTCCACCATCTGTTCCACTCCTGAGGGAGGCAAACTTCCCTGGCAGCATATAGTTCAGCATTTAATCGCACCCAAAGCCAATACAAGTAATGCAAAAATATAAAACATCATTTGTAGCAAGTGGAAATTTTTGTATAATTTTACTTTAGCTTATTTCTTTGGGCTACAGTTTAACCTACTTTTCCTGTAATCTGTTTTCCTCTATTTCTGCTGTTTGCTTTCAACAATTTTAAATTAAATCCACATTATCATTCCAGATAAAGATAAAACTAAAGGCTCTAATTAGATTTCATTGCCCAATTTATCAAATTTCATTTATTCCTTTCTTGAGTAACAGGAAGAATACATTTGTCAAGGCCCATGACAGTAGAAACATCTTCTAATCAGACGTTCATCAATTCAATCATCCAATTTGATGTTCATCATCCAATTTGAATTGCTGAGGTGAGTAGATTGAGAGAGGACACCTGCAACACCGGAGTGGAGCGGGGAGAGATCAGCGCCCAGGAGCCTCAGCTCAGAGCGACAAAAGCCATTGAGGAGGGAGCCTCAAATCCTCGACAGGACCTGCCCAGGAGCCGGCAGCTCAGCTGACGGCAGCAGCTGACTCACAGGGGGCGGAGCCAGGAGGAGAGGCACCAGCCCTGGCTGGGTAAAAACCTGCCCCAGGGAGCGCGAGGGTGAGTGACCAGGAGCGCGGCGAGGCAGTTTGTATGGGCTAGGTAAGCGGGGTGACCGCCTGATCAAGAGGACTCGACTGGAGCGCAGGAGGAGGAAGGACTGCTTGCTTGTGCAGAGACGTAGATGGACCAGACAGATCATGGTCACCACTCGATCAAAACCTGTAGTTAGGAATAACGTGGGTACCCGGACTGAGCCTTCCTGCAGACATGCAGCCCTGCAGGTCTCTGGCTGCAGTGAATGCCTGAGCCTGGCACTTGTATTGGAAAGAGCCAGTGACATTGCTTGTGTGCAGTGTCAGCAAGTAGATGACCTGCTAAAGCAGGTGGTTGAACTGAGGGAGGACGTAGAAGGGTTGAGAGCTATCAGAGAGTGTGAAAGTGAAATTGACTGGTGGAGCCACAGCCTAAGGCAAGGGCAGAGGGAAGTGGCTGAACAAGTGATAGATCCCCTTCCCTCCTACCATCAGATAGGAGTGAACTTAAGGGACAAGGAGGTATGGAGAGAGGTCCCTCCTCAGAGAGGTAAGTGAAAACCCTCACAATCCCTTCCTCCCCATTGCCTTTGAGTAACAGGGATGATGTCTTGGAACTACAGGGTCAGGTAAAGGGAGATGGAGGGGTAGATCCATCTAGTGAGTCACCTAGGGCTTATCACTAACCCCCATGCCTTAGAACTTCCTCAACTAGGAAGAAAAGAAGAGTAATTGTGGTGGGTGACTCCCTTCTGAGGGGAACAGAAGGGCCCATTTGTCAACCTGATCCATCCCACAGGGAAGTCTGCTGCCTACCTGGGGGCTCAGATTAGAGATGTTAAAAGGAAACTCTCTGATCTGGTGCAGCCCTCTGACTACTATCAGCTGCTGGTTTTTCAGGTTGGCAGTGATGAAATTATTACAAGGAGGGCAAGGGCAATGAAGAGAGACTTCAGGGCCCTGGGACAGCTGGTTAGAGGGTCTGGAGCACAGGTGGTGTTTGCCTCCATACCTGTTACAAGCAAGGGTGAAGAGATAAATAGGAAGAGACTGCAGATTAATGTATGGCTACGTGACTGGTGCCAAAGTCAGGGTTTTGGGTTTTTCAATCATGGGCTGCTATATGAGACACCTGTTTTGCTGGTGGCAGGTGGGATACATCAGTCCCAGAGGGGGAGAAGGTTTCTGGGGCAGGAGTTAGCAGGGCTCATTGACAGGGCTTTAAAGTAGGTAGGAAGGGGGAAGGGGAGATAACTGGGCCTGCTGGGGACAAGCCCAAGAGAAACATGCTAGGGCTTGAAGAATGGCAGACTAGGGAGAACTCTCAATCTATTGTCTCATTTGAGGGAAAGGGTAGTTGTTTAAACCCTGTCCTGCAGGGGAAAAAGGGTACCTGGGCAAGAGTTAGCAGAGCTCACTCACAGAGGCCTAGGTTAGATTCGAAGTGCGAGGGGGCTGTAGCTGGGTTTGAACTACTGGGGCAATGTTCTAGTATGAATGAAGACCAGAAGGCCTCCCGCCTCCCAAGCGTGCCACTAGCGTGCTCTGCTCGCTCCCTGAAATGCCTGTACACCAATGCACACAGCCTGGTGAATAAACAGGAGGAGTTAGAAGTCTGTGTGCGGTCTAAAGGTTATGATCTGGTGGCAATTACAGAGACATGGTGGGACAGCTCACATGACTGGAATGTGGTTATGGATGGCTATGTCCTTTTTAGGAAAGATAGATCAGCAAAGCGAGGTGGTGGAGTCGCTCTTTATGTGAAAGAGCGACTAGAATGTATTGAGTTCTGTCCAGGGGCAGATGAGGACTAAGTGGAAAGTCTGTGGCTGCGAATTAAGGGACAGGCTGGTACGGGTGGCACAGTTGTGGGGGTCTATTATAGACCTCCTGATCAGGTCGAAGGAGTTGATGAGGCTTTCTACAGGCAACTGAAAGCAGCCTCACGACTACATACCTTGGTCCTTATGGGGTATTTTAACTACCCCGATATTTGCTGGAAGACTTACACAGCCAATCATTCACAGTCTAGGAGGTTCCTCCAGTGCATTGATGATAACTTCTTAATGCAAATGGTGGACAAACCAACTAGGAGAGGAGCGCTGCTGGATCTGGTACTCACCAACAAGGAGGGTCTGGTTGAAGTAGTGATGGTCAATGGCAGCCTGGGCTGCAGTGACCATGAGATGGTGGAGTTTAGGATCCTGTGTGGGAGGAATAGAATACTTAGCAAGGCCACATTTCTGGATTTTCAAAGGGCAAACTTTGGCCTCTTCAATCAATTGCTAAGGGAAGTATCATGGCAAAGGGTACTAGGTGGTAAAGGGGCTTAAGATAGTTGGTCAGCATTCAAGGACCACTTCTTCAAAGCTCAGGATCAGAGTGTCCCAATGAGTAGGAAGTCAAGTAGGGGAGCCAGGAGACCAGCATGGTTAAACAAGGAACTGCTGGGCAAAATCATGCAGAAAAAGAGAATCTATGGATTATGGAAGGAGGGGCCGGCCACTTGGGAGGAATATAGGACAGCTGTTAGAGGATGTAGGGAAGCAACTAGGACAGCTAAGGTCTCCTTGGAACTTAATCTGTCAAGTCGGGTCAAGGACAATAGAAAGGGCTTCTTCAAATACATAGAGAATAAAACTAACACAAGAAGCAGTATAGGCCCACTGCTGAATGAGGTGGGTGCCCTGGAGACAGAGGATATAAAGAAGCCAGAGGTGTTGAATGCCTTCTTTGCCTCTGTCTTTATTCCTGCAGACTCTCCCCGGGGGACCCAGATTCCTATAGCCCCGGAAGGAATCAGGATAAAGGAGGAGTTTGCTTTGGTAGATGAGGATTGGGTTAGGGATCAGTTAAGCAATCTGGACATCTATAAATAAATGGGTCCGGATGGAATACACCCGTGGGTGCTGAGGGAGCTGGTGGAGGTCATTGCTGGGCCACTCTCCATCTTTGGTAAGTCATGGGAAACAGGTGAGGTCCCTGGGGATTGCAGGATGGCAAATGTCATGCCAGTCTATAAGAAGGGCAAGAAGGAGGACCTGGGTAATTATAGACCGGTCAGCCTTGCCTCCATCCCTGGAAAGGTGATGGAACAACTTATTCTTGACACCATCTCTAGACATATCAAGGATGAGGGGGTCATTAAGAGCAGCCAACATGGCTTTACCAAGGGGAAGTCATGTTTGACCAACCTTATAGCCTTCTATAAGCAAGTAACTAGGTGGCTGGATGATGGTAGAGTGGTAGATGTGGTTTTTCTTGATTTCAGTAAGGCATTTGATACTGTGTCCCACAGCATCCTCATAGATAAGCTAAGGAAATGTGGGCTTGAGGATCAGGTAGTGAGGTGGATCAAGAACTGGTTGGAAGGAAGAAGGCAGACAGTTGTGGTCAATGGGGCAGAATCTAGCTGGAGGTCTGTGACTAGTGAAGTCCCTCAGGGGTTGGTGCTGGGACCAGTGCTGTATAATAATTTCATCAACGACCTGGATGAGGGAACTGAATGTACCCTCAGCATGTTTGCTGATGATACTAAACTGGGAGGAGTGGCTGACACACCAGAGGGCTGTGTTGCCATTCAGTGAGACCTGGACAGGTTGGAGAGTTGGGCAGAGAGGAACTTGATGAAATTCAACAAGGGCAAGTGTAGAGTCTTGCATGTGGGGAAGAACAACCCCATGTACCAGTGCAGGTTGGGGGCTGACCTGCTGGACAGTAGCGAAGGGGAAAGGGACCTGGGGGTCCTGGTGGTTAGGAGGATGACCATGAGCCAGCAATGTGCCCTTGTGGCCAAGAAGGCCAATGGCATCCTAGGGTGCATTAGAAAGGGTGTGGTTAGTAGGTTGAGAGAGGTTCTCCTCCCCCTCTACTCTGCCTTGGTGAGGCTGCATCTGGAATATTGTGTCCAGTTCTGGGCCCCACAGTTCAAGAAAGACAGGGCATTGCTTGAAAGAGTCCAGCGCAGAGCTACAAAGATGATTAAGGGAATGGAACATCTCTCTTATGAGGAGAGGCTGAGGGAGCTGGGACTCTTTAGTTTGGAGAAGAGGAGGCTGAGGGGTGACCTCATCAATGTTTACAAATATGTAAAGGGTGAGTGTCAGGATGATGGAGCTAGTATTTTTTCAGTGATGTCCAGTGATAGGACAAGGGGCAATGGGTGTAAACTGGGGCATAGGAGGTTCCATGTGAACATCAGGAAAAATTTCTTTACTGTGAGAGTGACAGATCACTGGAACAGGTTGCCCAGGGGGGTTGTGGAGTCTCCTACATTGGAGATATTCAAGGCCCGCCTGGACAAGTTCCTGTGTGATGTACTCTAGGTTACCCTGCTCTTGCAGGAGGGTTGGACTAGATGATTTTTGAGGTCCCTTCCAACCCTTAGGATTCTGTGATTCTGTAATCTTGAATAACTTTTTTAAGCAATCTAGTTTCTTCATGAAAATAAAACAAATTTATATTATTTAAAGTTTTTAATTTTTGGTATAAGTACCAAAGCTCTGTGATTTTAATGACAGCAAAAGGGAGAAGTTCAGACTCAAAGTGAGAACTAAATTAGACTGAGGCAAAAATTATCTATTTTGAATTTGTGAAATTACCTTTTAAAATCAGCTGCAGCTGGAGGATTCTTTGGGCCATCCCATATAAATTTCAATACAAGCCAAGTCTAGTTTACCTTAGGACAAAGTCTATCCCTTCATTTAATAATACACTCTATTTTAATTGTAGGTTTTGTTAAAAGGAGTATTTTATGGCATAAACAGTTCCATATCAAGTAGACAAAATGCTGTCATTGGATCACTCCACTTACTATAGATCTCTGCCAAGCTTCAAATTATTGTCTTTTGCTTGCGCTGCTTTCTGTTTAGTGGTGACTATCACATTTTTTTGAAAAAATAAGGTCATGTATTTAATACATTAAAACTTACAAGTCCTGGCAATAAATAGAATATACACAGTACAATATTTATCAAAATCATGTTACTTCAGTTATTTACCTGTTTGAAACAATTAACACAGTATACCGCTCAAGTCTTCTTCTGTTAGAAACTGCTTGTAGCTAAATATTTTCTGGTCACTTCTCACTCTTGCCCACACCCCAACTTTGAAAATTAATGACAATGTGATAGCTGTTACCACAAGCATGGATGGAGGTGTAAGTCACCTCTATTCCACTATGTGTTCTAGTCACAAGATGTGACAAAAGAAAGGGGAAAATTTGAAGTTATCTAGGTAGTGGTCTACGAAGAATTTGATTTTGGAAGTGTCCAGCTCTTGCATTGCATCACTTATATTCTGCATTTTCTAGTAGATTACAAGTAGTATGAAAAAGAACTTACAGGAATTGAAAGAATTCTGTCTAAACGAGGTACTGTCAACTATGCAAATTAAGTTACTTTGAAACATATTCCATTTCTCAAGTTCCGCTGACACACTACACATTAAAAGCAAGCAAATTACCTTAAAAAGGTAACACTACTTTCCCAAGTTTGTTTTCCTTTTACTGTGAACCCAGAAATATTTCTACTACCCTCTTAAGGGATTGAAAGGCAAACTGCAAAAGGCAGCTTTTACCCACTGTAGATTTACTTTCCCCATCAATTATTAGCTATTGGAGTCAAAAATGGAAATTTAGGATCTTTTTTACATGCTTGTATCTCTCCAATGCTTGTAAAAGAAGCTAGTGCTTTTTTCAGTTGGTATACCATACGCTAGCCAACCTGAATTCCAGTTATGCCAATGCCTTGTATATGTATCCAATTGCTAATAATTTTTAAAGGTTATGTGTTCCATCAAATTTCCCACAAGACTTAATAAATCTGACATTATTTCAATTAAAAATTTTAAAAGTTTGCATTAGACAAACCATTGTGTATTAGCTTAATGCTTAGCTATTATTCTAAACAACAAACATCTGCCTAATGACAACTTCCTGTTTACTACAAACATGATAAAACAGTTTAAATTTAGTATATTGTGTAACAATTTTCACTATCCCATACTACCCTATTTGATATTTTAAAATAACCAGATTTGATAAGGATAATTAATTATAATTGGCAGCAATAAGTTTTAATACAGTATATTGTGTAGCTACATCATGGACTACTGTGACCTGTTTTTCCAGTTTTGATCACTTTTAGTACTCTCGATATCAGACAACACCAATTTTAGAGTGCCACAAAAAGGTGTGTAGTAGCTTTTTGTCTTTTCCAAAAGGCTTTTTTAAAGGCCATATGAGCACAGAAGTTGAGGATGCAGAGATTATTTGAACCATACTTGCACAATCCCTGCACTCCTAGCATCCTGTCAACACTTTCATATACAACACAAATTAGCAAAAGGAGAGCAAAGAAAATCTATCCTGTGATTTGCTGTGTCCTAGTTGCAAGAGCAGACCCAAGTTACCAGATTAAAAAGGAGGGAACTAGTAGAACTTTAATGCTACCTCTCCACTGATCACACTTTGCCAGAATTCCATTTCTGTTTCTTTTCCTCTCTTCTCTCCAATTCTCCCACAGTGGTATTGGAAACTACCAGTTGAATTGAAGCACTGCATGCTACTTTCTGCCCCTTCAAAATCAGGCCAAAGACATACATAAGGGTATTTTTTTGGAGACACTTATCTAAAGAATCACAGAACAGCTAAGGTTGAAAGGGGCCTACAGATGTCAACTGGTACAATCACTTTGCTCGAGCCATTTTAGAGCTCATTGCCCAGGACCATGTCCAGTCAGTTTTGAATATGTCCAAGAAGGAAGACTCCACAATCTCTCTGGGTAACCTCTGCTTGGTCACCTCCGCTGTAAAATAAAAAAAAAATTAAAAAAATCTAAAAAATAAAAAAATCCAGTGGTTCCTGATTTTATTCAAAACCTCTTATGTTTCCCTTTGTGTCCATTGCCTCTGGTCCTCTCACCGAGCACTACTGAAAGGAGCCTGGCTCCTTCCTCTTTGCACCTTCCCTTCAGGCATGTATATACATTGATGAAATCCCTCAAGCCTTCACTTTTCCAGGCTGAACAATCCTTGCCCTTCCTCATAGAAAGAGTGCTCCAGTCCTTTTGTGGCCTCTCAGTGGACTCTCAGTATGTCTATGTCTTCTATTGTACTAGGGAGCCCAGAACTGATCACAGTACTGCAGGTATGACCTCATCAGTAGATGGTATGGATCACTTCCCTTGATCTGCTGGCAGTGCATTGTCTAGTGTAGCCCAGGATACTATTAGCCCTCTCTGTCACGAGGGCACTTTGTTGGCTTATCCATTTAACTTCTCATTAGAGTAGTCCCATGCCACAGCATCCCTCTGCCATCATTGTCCCTTGTGTGGAAGAAATGATAAAACAGATAGCTGCACATCATCTGCTTCTATAAATAAACACTTAGAAATAACTACTGTTGTACTATTCAATCAAATGCAAATTGAACTGAAAACCTGAACTTTATGCAGTAATTGTTATGGTAAAAGAAAGCGAACAAGGCACTTCATTCAATGTACAAAAACCACCATGTCTAAGAATAACTTAAATTAGAGCAAGAATAAGCAACATAAGCAAACCTCATGAAAGAGGTCTCAAGGTTCTTTCTTTTTCTAGTATGTATTACACAGGTATACCGATTTGGAAGAACTATCGTACTATGTTTGGCAAATAGGTAGGAGTTGTAAGCATTTGTGAAACTGCTCACGCAAACACAGTATCTCCATTTTAAGCCAAGGGGAAAAAAAAATGTATCACTAAAACTATTTATTTTTTCTACCTTTCAGCATTCTTTCCAATTTACTTGGAGAAGGGGGAGAGGGGGATAGGACAGGAAACAAAGACACAAAACACCTCAACAAAACGTAAAGCACTACATGTAGCTTCATTCAAATTCCTGAAGCTCATACAGTCTCTAAGTATACTATCACAAACAGTCAATGAGTTGCCTTGTACACTAAGAAAACAGACAACCTGGGTAATCACACTTGCATTTAAAATGTTGATTGTCTGATTCAGTGACTTCATAAGACTTTACAATGCAGCTTTCAGTATAAATGCAGCTCCTCTGAGCAGATTCAACATCGTTACTGGAAGCAGAAAAAAAAATTAATATTCAATTCTTCTATTAGTGAAAATCCATTATGTCCATAGCTCCACTTCTTTGTGAGGTAACAAACAGCAGTGACACCCCTAAAAGCATTTTTAAACTTCATTAAGTTTTGTACAGTGATTAACTGGAGAACACCAATTCCTCATCACTATATGAATGCAGAACACATAATAGGTTAGAGCTTATTAACACATTTATTCCAGTGTTGAAGGAATTAATATACAAAGATTGGGACTGCTCCAGCTACTGAAAATGAGATGTATTTGCGGTATGTCTTTAGACAGTCAAGAAAACCCCCTATAATGTGTTTGAGGCTTGTCATTGCCCCATCCTACATTTTAGAAGTATGGATTTAATTCAAAGGGAGAGGAAGAGAGAAGAGTTCTTGGCTTTAGTTCCAAAGCAGTACATCACCAACAGCAGCAAATGGAGGGTACATTGAATGTTTAGTTTTTTAAATCAAACGTGATATGCATGTTCTGATAGGTATCTTGCACTCAACTTTACTCTTGAAGATTCAGTAGCTGATATTAAATATGTAGGCCTTGCACCCGTTAGTTTGCATTATTTAAGATAATTGTGGGTAATTTTGTGACAAATCTTCCACAGATGTTTGAGGAAAAATGACAGTCTTCCAAATCTTGTGAGCAATGCAGCTTAAGAAAATGAATCAGGTGGGGACAGCGGATGAGAGGAACAGTGCTAAAATTTAGGTTGTGTTTTTCATGGGCAATAAAAAGAACCAGTTTTCCATTGGTTAGAGCATCTCTTTCCAACAAAGTGCTGAAAGAAGCAGAATATAAACCTGCCTTAACACTCTTGTCAATGTGTAATTACTAATGTTAATAGGTAAAAACATATACAATCCCTGCATTAACTCATACTTAAGAAATTAATTTTAAATTGTGTTGCACTAAAGTGAACATATGCAGGTCGTGGGCTGAATTCCTAGTATTAGTCAAATAATTCCTATGCTCTACCAAACATGTTTTAAGATCAAGCAGAATCTTTCTTATTCCTATTCTTGTGATAGAGTTCTGAAAGAATTTTCATATTTCTTTTAATAATCCAGTTTATGTTAAATATACATCTGGTGTGATAGTTGAAGCTTGAGAGTTTATTAGTAGCAACCTTAAGGGTGCATGTTATCTGCAGGAATTCAAGTTTTCCCGTAGAGTTAATAATGATGGTTTTAAGGACTTAAATAAGAAACCAGAGAAAAAAAGCAAAGACATCTTCAGGAAAAAAATATTTTTTAGTGAAAATACTGCACCCAAATGTGATTAACATTTTATTTTGAAAGACTGCCTAATGATCAGCATTAAATTATGAGTGTGCAAGATTTAAGACCAGATTAAATATATCCTCAAGTGAAATTGATAACAGACTATATGCATGCTTTTGAAGTATCTGAACACCAAATGAGATTAAGTAAATGTCAGTGCTTCTAAATGAATGTTTCAATATTTTAGGAACCAGCCTAAGACCACACTCACCTAGGCCACAAATTGCAACACAAAAATAACCAAAAGAAACCCAAAAAAAATTTTCAACCTAATTCTGTTGCAGTCACTGGAGAGGCTAAACCAGTGTTCTAGTTACTTTCTGTGATTTAGGATTTGGTTCATTTCAACTCACTTCAGGCTTCTTTCAAAAGAAAAAGCTGACAGCCTTTCCCTCCAAGGATTTGCAAAGTTTGCTTGTGAAATCCTATGTTGCTTTTACTCATGAGAACTGCTGTGTACAAAACAAACACCAAAACTTATTTGCTAATTTTCCATTTTTACTGGAATACAAAGCTGTTTACTCATACACATCCTCAGCATGCCCTGATGATTCTGTAAGTCTCCTTCATATCCCTTTTAAGCCAGTTAGTACTTATCACTTGCTGCCGTCTTCTGAACTTTTTCCAGTTTTCCCATACCCCTTTTGAAATTGTTCATAGTCAGCTCTTATCCACATTGCCCTAAAAAACTTTGTATCAGCAGCAAACTCTCCTACCTACGTTTCTACTTTCTCTTTTGGGAACAGACTGAAAAGCAAGTATTATAGCAGTCTTCAGAAATCTAGAGATTTTAGCAATAGTAGTAAGAAATCTGATGCTCAGACCGTTTAACAAATTAAAAGGTTCACCAAATGGAAAGTGAGACAAAAATAGAGAATCAAAATAATATGATACAGATATCATGGAAATTACTTATGAGTAAAAAAGCTTATATTTGAAGTAAGGTTTATTCCAGAAATAGTCTATAAAACTCATAGTACATAGAAGTATGTATTACATTCCTGAGGATTTCTGGTAAATTGCAGTTTGTAATAATGATTTGGTATATCACTGTGTAGAATTAGATTTAATGTAAAATATACAAGAAGCTCAGGGTGAAAAAAAATATAAGATTAATTTTGTCATGGGGAAGTTTTAATCTCTTATTTAGATTTACTGGCCTGGATTTAGGAAAATGAAATAACTGAAGTTGACACATACATGAAAATATATCTGAAGCTTATTTGACCTTCAGTATGAGGCATTCACCATCAAGTACAATGTCCTACAGAAGAGTCCAACTGAACTTTTTACAAGACAAAAAATAATAATGCCTCCAGACCTTTAAACTCAGCGCAAACCCATTAATTTCACAGTGCCACTTCACAGAATGAAGATAGTGCTGCAGGTAAAGCAATTCCACTCCATTCGAATTGCCACCCTCTGGGGCTTGTTAAACCTATGACTACTGAAACCAGAAAGGGATTATACAAAAGTACCAAGCATAGTGTTAGCCACATGGTTGGATTTCTTTTCTCATATTAAACAATAAGCTGCTTTGAAATGCAAGAGTGTATGGCTTGAGAACAGCCACAACACTGGAAGCAGAGAGCATGCAGAGGCCACCTAGCCAGAGAATTACATAGTCAGCAAGGCAACAAAAGTGGTGCCAAAAGAAGATGGCATCAACATATTAGACTTCCAAGCTCAGACTGTCATCTGATGGGTAATCTAAGCTTTGAACTTTGATTTCTGTCAGCAGTATTTTCTTTAGTTCGTAATTTACATTTCCTCTTCTTCCTACCACTGAATTCACCATCCTGGCACTTATTTATCCCTTTTTTAGTTCTTGAAATACTTGCTCTTTACCTTCACTCCATCATTTCTTTTCCTTTGCTTTCTCTTTTCTTGAAACCAGAACATCTTCTTCTGTATTCTGTTCAGGAATTAAAAACCAATAAAGCCACAGGCTGCTAGCAGCCAGCCAGCTGTTCGGTTCCCCATTCTTTCCTTCTAGCAGGTGAAAAAAATAATTTGAGATCAATCTTACACAGAAAGTTCCTCAGATGACAAAGTATTTCCTAAAGAGGCCTTTTATGTTCTTAGAATAAACTTAAATATTTGAAAACATTTCTAGACCATTAAGGCCTGAGAGCACCTCTGAAAGGGATTGTGGAACTTAAATTCACTAACATCAAGTCAGGAGACTGGACTTTACAGGTGGAGAACAGGGTCTGGTATAGAAAACCCTTTCAATATAATCCTCTTTTCTATTGATCTAGAAGTAATTAACTTCCCTGCACAATACATTTTGCCTCTACGCCAGAAGAAATTGAGACAGCTTATTGAGTAACTCAAAGGGTCATAGCCAACATCTAATCAAGCCATTACGAAAAATCATTCAGTGTCCAATGCAAGACATCATGAAATACCAATAAGCGACTGATAGAAAAAAATGCAGGAAGAGTGAAGAAAAAGTAACTCCTAATTTAGGATGGCCATTATCCTGATCCATGCCTAAAATGTACAGTTTGCATAATAGCCCAATCATCAGGAAAAGAAAGGGATAATTTAAACTTTTCACTTAATTTACTGGTTTATGCCTGTGTTCACACGTAATTGGGAAAAATTATTTAAGTCAGTGTGAGGAAATAAAGGCAGCTAGTGACAATGTAAAAGGAAGGAGTACAATGAACCTGGGTGTGCCCATGTCACTCACAGGAATAGGAAAAATAATTTGTGTTATTAACTGTTCCAAGTTTACCTGCACCACCTTTCAGCCTACAATGGGACAAGAACCTGAAGTTTCAGCTTAGAAAAAAAGCCTATCAGGAAAGTACAGCTTTGACATAGGTAGCTTTCAGTACCTCAAAACACATTTATCAAATGTTTCAGACCTTACTTTTTGTGAAGGATTTGATGCTTTTTGTCTATGCTGTTTCACACTGAACTTCGGCAACACACACTTTTCCCAGTGATGTTAATAGTTTTCATATATAAATCAAAGATCTCTTCCATTTAGCAAGTCAATCCTTTAACTCCACTCATCAAGTAAGTGTTTAAAAGGGCAATTTTCAAATCATTAAGTAGACCTCATGATGTTTGAGATAAACTATAAATTATTCTGTTACAAGATGTATTACTTAAATAATTATAGCTACTTAGCTGCTATTGTAATTTTAATCAAGTATATGGAACATCTGTTTATAAAATTTTATTCTCCAGACACAGAATACTGAAGTGTTTTCTGGTACTCTTACTTCTTTAAATAAAGTGTATTTCTCAGCTTCTCTGATTTCAGCTCAAGACCACCATTATGTCTAAAACCTAAAATTTATGCATGAAGAAATATTCTTCCACCTCCCCCCAGAAGAAAAAGGAAAAATATCACCCTGTATGAAGATCTGAAACTCAAAAAACCCAAAGCATGATCTTGATAAATATAAAACAACAGATGAAAAAAAAAAAACAACAAAAAACTAAACCAACCAAACAAAAACCCCACCAGATTAGCAATACACCAGAAATCAGCATTTAATTGCAATCATCATATAGTCATTGTTATCAGTGACTACCCCATCATGTAACAGAATCTTGCAGGCATGACAAACCTCTTTCCCCTCCTTCCCCACCCCATTTCAGACTAGCTTTTAACAAAGAATTCTGTGAAAGACTAAAAAAAAATGCTCTTAATATTTGTTTTCTGAACGCAAGATCTTTATTTGATCTCTCTGGTCTCAGAAGCAGCTCATTGACATGAAATCAATCACTCGTGCTGGAGGATGCCAGCTAAGCTAACAAGGAGGACATGTGGCAATGCCCTTCTGACACCCCTGAGAGTGATGGGGTTCTAGCTAAAATACTGTCTCACTTTCCATTTCAGTAATTAGATCTCACTACATTTCCCCCCCTCAGAAAAAAAAAACAAAAACAAAAACACTACAGTTTTTCACAAACATGCTCAAAGCTTATTTGTATTGTATACAGCACACTGAAGAACTGAAATCAGCTCCATAAATCTAAACATTTTAGTATTTGTTACTGTCATTTGTTCTGAGTACTGTATCATCAAAAAAGGTTTTTTTTAAGAGATTGTGATTGTTAAGACACAAGACAGAAGCAGTCATGTTTTGTTGTTGTTGCAAAAGCCCCATATACTATACTCTTAAATTTTAATTTTCCACTACCCCAGAACACTACCTATTAGATTATATATTGTGATCATGTATCAATTTTATATAGGGTCCACATTTAGTTTTGAACAAATTTAAACTTTCACTATTACTTACAAGTGCATTCCCCTTTACAAGATTTCCATCCCCTCTCTCTAATCTATGAATCCCTGTCCCTTAATATGTTTCAAAGCTGCTGAGCTTAACACGTCAATTGAAGTAGGCAAAGGAGGAAAGACACTTCACCTTGGCAGTCACCCCATTTACTCAGGAAGAAAAAAATTACATAAAGTCCAGTTGTGCATACATTATATTTTTTTCTTGAGTTCTTGACTAAAGTTGGCTTTTGGGGGGGTTCCCTGTGCCTCCCTCAACCCCTCCTATTCCATTGTTCTACTACAAATCCCTTCATAATAATAAAGATACTTGCATTTGTACATGACCTGGGATATTTGGATTTGATTAAAAGACCACCAGCTTTTCATTGAAAGGACAATTTCTCAACCATAAATGTAGTGAAAAATTCACCTTTGATTTTTTTTTAATTAGTTCCATCTGAACAACCTTATACAAGAATACAATTTTGAAAATTCAGATTAAAATTTAAGTGGAATATTGTAATTTAAATCAGTATTCCCTACAAAAGTGAATTCATTTAATGGAAATATCTCACTAGACTTCTTTCTGTGGTGGTAGTAGCTATTAGTTGCTATGAGTGAGAATGCAACTATACCTACAACATAATGTTAACAAAAATAGAACAGTCTAAAAAGGATATGAATTAACTCAACCCCTAGGTAGACTCATCAAAAATGCCCTTATTTAAAAACATTTCCTCACCACCACCGCCCCCAAAGCCATCTGCCACTTTTAACCAGTACAAACATGCTGCAAATCTGTCCAAGTATGCTTAATCAGGCTGTGTATTGGCAGAGTTCCAGAAACCTGCAAGGTGTGCTCAAAGTGCATAAAAAAAAGAGCAAGCGGCAATTGTTGACATCTTTAGTCAATAACATGCTTAACAGAAGGTGTATCTCCCAGCATTCAGGTTAGCATCTCTCAGCATTCAGAAGATTAAAAAGTAGCTAAACTTGCATGCTTCAGCAAACACCCATGTAAAAACTCTTCATTGTCCAAATTCAAAGCAAGGAAGACACATTTAGCCACGAACAAACTGCTGGTATACCAACTTCAGTGCCAAATACAGGAGCAGGTCCTGCAGCCTTACAGAACCCCTCTGAAATCTGAATCTGTTTTTTATGTAACAGAGATTAATATCCTTTGGGCTTTGGGCCTGTAAGTACATTCAGATGAATGAGGTCAACAGAGCCACATTCTTAAGACAAGCTGCTGTGGATTAATTTCCAAGAGACAACTGGATTGTTCAGGTTAAAAAGAGGTGATTGCCCAGAGCACTGAGTACAGATAAAAAGGGAAAAAAAAAAACAAAACATAAGATATCTCTGGAGAAAGATACTTACTGTGTTTACCGAGTCATTTATTCACTGAACACTCAGTGCAGGCTCTACAGAGCTTTAACTGAGCTGCTTGAAAACACATGCTGATAGCAATATTCCAGGTACTGTTCAGCTGTGCTTACCTTTGAAGAAGCAATCTTCATTGTGTACAATGGTGACCTTTTGCTTTTTCAGACAAGCAGCCCTGTGCACTTCGCAATGGTTTTCATAGAATTCTCCATCAGAACCGCACACAGGCTTGTAATGCGGTCTGCAGTGCTCCATGCACACGCACTCAGCTTGGCCCGTCTCCCCATTCACAACGCAGTGCCTACCCAAGCCGCAGTACTTGTTCTCACATGATCCAAAATGGCCATCTTGACCCATAAACCCTAAAAAAAAAAATACACCAAAAAACAAAAAAAATTGATATATTAGATGCATTTTGTTTAACTGCGTGCAAGATACAAATAGTATTGTATAATGTAAATGAGGTGAGAATATATTGTTACATCCTTGACTAATGCTTAGCATAGGTCAGTTTGAAAAGAAACAGATTTAATCTCGTTAACATGACTGGGCACACTGGTGATCATTTTCATGTCTTAGATTAACTGTAATTAAGAGCAATATCTATTAACAAGATTTACTTTTCACTAAAAAAACATAATAAATCCTGTCTTTTTAAATGGATATTGAAGCTTGTCACTTTAGGACTGCTATGCTACTGCATGTAATAGAAGAGTGCATCCTCCAGAATTTAGATCACAGAATATATTCAATTGGAAGGGACGCCTAAGGATGATTGAGTTCAACTCTTGTCTCCCCACAGGACTACCTAAAACTAATCCATATGACTAAGAGTGCCCTCCAGATGCTCCTTGATTTCTGACAGGCACTCACACACTTAGACTGATACACAAGACTAACTAGAGCTGGGCCAAGGCTCTTAACCAACATGGAGAAGGAAGAAGTGAAAAAAAAACCAAACAAAAAACACAAAAAAAAAAACAAAAAAAAACCCCAAAAAACAAAAAAAACCAAACCTCTGTGGGTGGCAAGACAATGACATTTCAGGGAACAGAGCATGGTGGAAGAGCAGGATTGACATATCAAGCTGTCGTGGTTTAAACCCAGTCAGGTAACTCGTTCACTCACTCCCCCCCTTCTTTCCCTCCCTCTACTCCCGGAGGGATGGAGAGGAGAATCAAAAAGAATGCAACTCCCACGGGTTGAGATAAGAACAGTTTAGTAACTAAGGTATAACACAGATCACTACTGCTACCACCAGTAATAACAATGATAAAGGAAATAACAAGGGAAGAGAATACAACACCTCACCACCAGCTGACCGATAACTTGCCCCCCCAGCCCCGACCAAGCACCAACCGATACCTCCTCCAACCCTGCAGTCTCCCTCAGCACCAGCTGACCGGTAACTCGCCCCCCAAGCCCGACCAAGCTCCGACCGATACCTCCTCCAACCCTGCAGTCTCCCAGCCCTTCCGGCTAACTCCCAGTTACATCCTGGGCATGACGTGCTGTGGTATGGAATAGCTCTTTGGTCAGTTTGGGTCAGGTGTCCTGTCTCTGCTTCCTCCTGGCTTCCCTTCCTCCCTGGCAGAGCATGAGGCTCACAAAGTCCTTGGCCAAACCAAAGCATCGCTATCAGTTCTGTTCCCAGGCCGAAAGTCAAAACACTGCACTGCACCAGATACCAAGAAGGAGAAAAATGACTGCTACTGCTGAACCCAGGACACAAGTGAATGTTGGCTAGGAGTCAAAGGAGCCTCTTGTGTTTCAATGAGACAAGTGGGATTTGGATAACAAGCAGAGATTTAAGAGAACTACAGTAGAGGTAAAGGTGCTTCTGCTGGCCACAAATCCCAGTTCCTTCTGCTCCTAGAACATGGAAACAGATCATCTACATTAGGCTACCAAAGCCATTTATCCACTTTATATCCTCTCTCTGCTGCTGCCACCATATAAAATAAGTGCTGAGGTCAGTAGCAGATATTTAAATGAAGGGGGAAGTTAAGTGAGCATGGAGTATTTCCACGGTATATCCTCAGTTTACATCTTGGCTGACACTGAACTAACTATACATTAAATTCTTGTTGAGGAAAAGGGTACGACAAGTGAAAAAAAAAAAATAAATACCTGAAAAACACACCATCAAACACCACATCAAACACCACACTATCATAAAACCCACAACAGAATCTCAATTGCAATTACCCAAACTTCAATTACATAAGTGTTCCAATATCATAACTGTGTCCTAAAATAAGTATAATGCCTACAAATGTGGGAATTGACAGTGCCCTTCATAGTTACCTCACTTTATTCTCTTGCTGTACACTTCTAACTTCCAGAACAAAGAAGAACTTGATCCCCAAATATTATGTACACCTAGCATTCTAATTCCTTGCAATATTTTTTCTCACAGCCTAGCTGAATGACACGTGGCTACCCCGTAAAAAATAGCATGAACAAATGGTAATGCGTAATTTGGTAGTATTACATTCATTTCTTGAAGAGCTAATGTGTCAGTACCATAGCTTGACGCATATTGCTTCTAACCATTGAGAATTTGTTTGTGGCTTCAATGGCAGAAGTAAATTCTTCTCACTTTTTCTTAAGCCTACAGGTCTGTTAGACCTTAGACAACAGTGCTTTCATTCTTTGCTTTCTCATACAGCATAAATTTTCTATAGACAAATACACTACAGAAAGCACAAGACCATGAAATTTGTCTCTCTAATATGACAAATGCTTTCAGTATATTATTTATAAGAATTTGAGCACAAGGTTGAAAGGACTACAGATTCAGCTCGGGTGTTTTATACCTGATGTAACTACACTACTATGACTTTTATACACATGTAAGAGTACAGACCAGGCTGATGGTGGGGTTTAACTGCTCATGCACCAAACTGACTTAAAACGGGTTTTTTAAAATACCACTCCTTGTGCCAATATATCAACATGATATACAAGCAACAGACATTAACTGACAGAAATGAATGTAAATCCAATTTCCTTCTACTACCACTAACCTCAAATTAAGTCTCGCAATGTCCAAGAGTACTTAACAGCACAGGTTATTACACAATTTCAGGACTTCTCTGAAGTTATACAACTGTTGCAGTTTGAGGCCAAAGCTCATAAATCATCATTATTTCTGCTTTCTGAATTGGAAGATAAAGACCTCAATCTGACAACTGCTCTGAATTATTGAGAGGTGTTTGGTGACTCAACAATGCATCCTGCTGTATATCGCTTTGAAAGTAGAAACCAATTTAAGGCTTCACTTAGGACTTCCATATTAGTACTATAATTGAATCTGATGCCTGAATGCAAAACAGCTACTTTCAGATGAGGAAAAATGATGAGAATGATTTGTCTAATATATATTGACATTAAAAATATCAATACATCAACATACACCCATCATATACATCAATAAGCAAGCAAGATTTTTGCCATAATGAAAAACTATATTACTTTGTTATGAAATGTTTTATAAATGTCTTCATTTTAAACCATTAACTATTCAAAAACAATATATATATTTGATATATCACTGCATATGTAATTCCTTCAATTGAAGTCTAGAGTAAAATTTGAACTGGCTTCAACAGAGAGAAGATTCTTTCTTCAGACTCTTTGCCTAAGTTCAGTTACTTTTAATGCCTTCAGTATGTTCAACAAGCACTGGTTTGTGCCATTTTTAATTTAGGAACTTGCAGAACTTCTAATGTATTTGATGAAAAGGGGCAGCTAGGCAGCTTTTCAAGTATTCTTAATCAGATTTAATAAAAAAGTTAAAATGTTTTTTTCTTAAAAAATCCACAAACTAGTGGTTATCAGATTACTCAGAAAAAAATAAAATCCATGCCATTTCAAATGAGGTGATAAAATGTTTGTCCTGGGTTCAGCAGTAGCAGTCATGTTTTTTCCTTTGTGTTAACTGGTGCAGTGCTGTGTTTTGACTTCTAGTTTGAGAACAGTGTCGGTGAAGCCGATGTTTTCAGTTGTTGCTAAGTGATGTTTACCCTGACCAAGGACTCTGTGAGGCTCATGCTCTGCCAGGGAGGAGGGGAAGCTGTGAGGAAGCAGAGACGGGGCGCCTGACCCAGGCTAGCCGGGGAGGTATTCCATACCACAGCACGTCATGCCCGGGGTGGGGGGTAACTGGGAGTTACCCGGAAGGACAGGGGCTTCCAGGTGGAACTCGCTTTCTTGGCCGGTGGTATCGTATTCTCTTCCCTTGTTATTTTCCCTTATCATTGTTTTAGCTGATAGTAGCGGTGGTGATTTGTTGCTGGACTGTTCTTGTCTCAACCCGTAGGAGTTGCACTCTCTCGATCCTCCTCCCCGTTCCTCCGGGAGCGGGGAAGGGGAGAGCCCCCGTGCGGGGGGGGGGCGGGGGAGACGGACACGGACCTCGATTGTTTTCAGCTCGGCACCACTCACTGGAAGTGAGCGAACGAGTTACCTGACTGGGTTTAAACCACGACAATGTTCATAAACATAAAACTTTGATATCAGTTTGAACTAAAAGTGCACCCAATTCTGAATATGCAGGCAAACCAATAAATATTAAATAGCTACGCTGAGATAAAAATAAATGCATTTAGACATAAGTAAAACTTTTTCTTTTAATAAGCTAGTGACACAAATCTAGAGATTTTAAGACTATCAACAGAAAACAAGGTTATATGTAATAGCATGGATTGATTTTTCATCAGTTAAGTCAAAATTTACCTTTACTGTAGAGGACCAAATCAAATTAGCAAAAAGTATGGGGAACAAGCAGTCACGTTGGATTAATTTTTTTTCTTTCATCTGAGTAAGTGATATAGCACTTCAATTGCATAATAAAGAAACAACTGCAAAGAGCTATTTTAAGTATTACTGACAGAAATTTTCCTCCAGATACTTACATTTTTTCTTTAGACTTCTCAGGAATTATTAATGAAATATTGGAACAAGACTTCTAATTTACAGAGGGATAAGTCAGTAAAACAGAGGAGATACCAGATGTTTAGAGTAGCCTTACTAAGGGGCACTGATTTATTTGCTATGGATAAAAAGCATTAGCATTCTGTTGTCAGAGTTGAAAAAAATGCAAAACATTTGACCCAAGTACAATGATACAACAACATCAGTAATCTTTCTATTTTGGTACAAAGGCTACAGGAATCTTGTCATTACCAAACAAACCATCTTTTAAAACCATATGGGTTGTGACTTGCAAACCATTCATGAAATTCCTTCTCTTTCAGTGACTTGCAGGAGATCGAAACTATTACTGTTCCTTCTTGGAATTATTATTGAAGAAGGTATACTTTTGATAGAGTGATAGCGGAAGGTTTGTTTGGGTTTGTTGGGTTTTAGAGTTTTTTTCTGGTTTAATGCCAGTATAGATAAGTCTCCAGGGACAAAATTGCTTAGGATTCAGCAACTATTCAGAAGACCACCACCTCCTTCCAAGTTGTAAAATTAAATAACACCAAGTTTTTCTGAAGGCAGGTCTTCTACCTAAGTATTCAATCTAGAAAATAAACTAGACCAAAAGGCACTTAGGTTCCTAAATGTGGACATAATTCAGTGATTTAGTAGATAAGCAGACCAGCATATTCAATATTAAAAGAAACTGAGAACAAGTAAATCAAGACAATAAATAATCTACACATGTATGCTAATTTTTTCCATAATTCAACTGGTATTGCTTATGTGATGATAAGTAAGACTGCATTTGTCAATACGAAACCGTGTACCCATATTAGCTATGACCTCTGGATTTTCAGCCATAAAGGTGTAATACATATGCATTCTGAGAGGATCTATAGTACTATAAAAATAAAAAAAACAAACCAAACTTTGTTCAGTTTAAAAGTAAGCCTGGAAGCATTTAAATTATCATAGCCTTAAGTTAAAAAAAAAAAAAAAAAGAAAAAAAGCAAAAACCTACACTTCAAGAAAAAGCATTAAAAATGTATTATGCCTAAAACAGAGAAAGCAGTCACACAGGGTTTTTTTCAGAATCTTTGGAACTTAAACTCCAAACAGACATAAAATGAGAGAACAAACAAAAAGAAAAGACTTTAATTTTAAAAAACAGAGAAAGCAAATATTTTTTTTTGCTTTTAAGATAAACTTTAATAAATACAGTTTCAAGCTGTCAGTTAGGACTCCTCATACACATTTCCCAGCCGAAGGCCAGTTCAACAGCACCCAGAGGGGAGCTAGTTTTAGGTCATAATTGCATCGTTTACACTTGGAGATTAAGTGCATGTTTTAGCATGCAAAAGGCTCACAGAAATATACACTTTGTCCTTTGACTAATCTGTTTAGAGAAACATTATATATGGAAACAGGAAATTCACGAGAGTATGAATCACCACATTGGCCAGCTGGCCCTGTGTGTTACCTAAAACAAAGCAGCAAATATTTTTTTAGACAAGACATCTAGATCTTTTGTAGAAGTTACTGATGCTGACTTCGGAGGTCAACAGTCCCGTTCTCCCTCACCCCCTTTTTATTTAAATGTTTGTAAATGACAATTCCAATTACATAGCTGTATTTTTTTTTTCAATATACTGTATATAAAAGGCCCAACCAAGACTGTAATCTGTAATCCTAATGTTAAGTGTTCAGTGTAGCCTTAAATTTCACATGAAGCAGAAATATCTCAGGAAGAGCAGTGGAGAGAAAGGGAGGAAAAAAAAAAAAAAAAGAAGAGGAAAAGATTGATCACCACTTAGCATTAACACTGATAGGGCATTAACACTGAGCATGTGAGCATGACCTCAGCTCATAAATTTTAAAGATCTAGACTTTTTTTTTTTTTAAGTTGTAGTATTTTAACGGCAGTTCTTTGACAAATTTTGATATTGCTAGCAAGAACAGCTTGTAATTACCCTGACTGAACATGACACTAAATCTGTGCTAGCCATTACCCAGAACTCTTAGTATATGAGCTGCTCCAGTAATTTCACATTTTATATTTTGATGAGGAATACTTAAAGAGTGAATTATTTGAAAGTAAATAAACATTATTTACAAATTCCTCAATATAACACAAAAATAAAGTTCCCCAGGTGATTAACAGCATGTATCTCAATAAGCTAAAGAGCTTCTGGATTTTGAACTCTCCTGACCAATGTATTCTCTAAATATGGTATTAGAGTGGCTTACCATAACACATGCCTTGATTTTAAACCACACAAAACATCTTTGGTTTGCCTGTTGTGTGAGCCTATATTGTAACAGATAATGTAGTAGTCAGTTCTTAAAACTGTATTATCTGTATTCCAAACTCTAACCAGGTTAGCCAAGTTTTAGGACACTACCAGGCATTTCTATTTCATAAATTTTGCTGAAGAGACATGTCTGGAACATGGTCACCTAGGGTAGGGTATTGATGAAGAGAAATCCCACTCATGGTCATGTTCATGGATTTACAAGCAAAGTAATTTTAATGCATGTCTTCTATAAATTACATAAAAAGACATAAGTATTTCTTGCTAACTCTTAAAGTGACAAAAATATAAATGCATGCTCCATGCTTATTCACTTTTCTTTTTCTGTGACTGACTTACCCTTAATGATTATATTTAAAACTGACAATTTTGTAAAATTTTGTAAATTTTGTAAAATTTACAATTTTAAATAGTCTTTCATATCACTAAGTACAACATGAAGCCCATAAAAGTAGAAGGCAATGTACTCCCCCCCACCCCCGAGCTCCAGAAATCACCTTTGAAACCTTAACTTTCAAAGACTCAGCCTCAAAAAATAATCCAATCTCACATCCTTTTGAAAGCAAGATTAACTCAGAATCTCCCTTGTTTTTCCACTTGTTTGTCTAATTAAATTTTATACACAAGAAAGAAGCAAAATCTGTCATGACAGGTATGAAGAAAAAAACATAATGGAAGACAAAAATCTTAAAATTACAGTCCTTCACCGGAAGGAAAATCATTATAGCAGCAATTTAAACACGGTCATAGCATTTGAATACAGTGATTATGAGTAAAATAGAGAAATGCCACCTGAAATAGATCCCCATTCATAAAGGTGGAAGAGTATTCACAAAAGGCTGATCATGTGAAGAATTTTTTCAGCAGTACACAGAATTATAGATGAGTAAGTCTGAGGGACTCTGCTGGCTTGGACAGCTCTAAATCACAAAGATCACAATTAACGAAGTTCAAGATAATAATTGCACAGCGATAAAACAATGTAAGAGTTACTTGAATCAATATTTTCTAATGATTTTAACGTGTAAAATAGTTGTACAGCAAGACCTCTTAAAAATTTAAAAAAAAAAAAAAGGACAAAAATAAGCTTCTGTTAACATACTGTTCTTCCTCCCAGGAGGCTTTCAAGAGCAGAAGTGCAAACTTGTTCTGAAGAAGATAAAGATAAAACAAGAGTGAGCTGTTCCCACTTACACACCAGAAAGAGCTCCTCTTAGCAGCTCTGTCAAGCAATTCCTTCTCATGTACTCTCTGCCATAACTCTGATAGCCCTAGCTGTCATTGAAAGAAGCAATTTGGATCTCCTCAAAGTTTCTTAGAGTCAGAGCCAAACCAGAAGGTTGTATCAGCAACTCTAGTAGTTCAAAGATGGGAGCGTAAAGAAAAAACACAAACTAGAGCAAGCATCACACCAGGGCAGGGACAGGATAAGCACCTATAACACACTGCCCTCAGCCACTTCCATCTTCCACCTCGCAGCCCTGCTTCCACCTTAGGAACGGTATTACACATGGCTGGCCGGTCATTAGTTTCACCTCCCATGGTTTTCTTTCAGCATCAGCCAAGTAACCTGGAGCACAACAGCTCACTTGGCCTGTGCATACAGTTTTTTGGCTGGGTCTTGTACTGTCCTGTCCTTCCTTACCCAACTCCCCCATGCTTACACACAAAAAAAGACCCCTGCCTTTGCAGGAGGACTTCAAGTACTGCAAAAATTTGCACCTTCTTAGAATTTGACTGAAATGTGGTATGCTTAACATTTATCAGTGAGGACTAACAGACACATATGTTACAACTGCTCGTTTTGGCTGAGTTTACCTTAAAATTCAGGCTAAATGCACTTAACAGCATGCGTGTATTGTATATTCAAATAAAGTGACTTTCTCATGGTCTTGTAAAGGTAAATTAGGGAGAAAAAATGAGAAAGTGACATACTCCTAAAGGGATAACTGTGCAAAACCACAGCAAGCAAAAGGAAAAGAAACCCCCTGTAATACCAAGAAGATTTCTAAGTACTGCATACCCAGCTATTAATCTGAAATGCTGAAACCTCCCAAAACAGTGTTACCTGTTGGTCAGGAATGCCTTAGCAACTTGGCCCACGTGAATCCTTTTACCAGTATTTTGCAGCTATCTTGAGCAAACTCCACAGAATTTAGCTCCCTCAGAAAAAAAAAAAAATCAAATCACACCTCCTCTGCTTGAATCTAATCGAAGACAGGGATCAGAAACACCACATGAGTAAAGGCAAAGAAACGAGAACACAACCGGCACCATACAAGAGCATCCCCTCCTCACAAGGCACCTACTTTGTACCACGGCCCAGAGCCGCCGCTTACCCCTGCCCTCCGACAGCGCACCGCGGGCTCCTCCCTTCGCTCTACCCCCGGCCACCCAGGGCAGCCGCGGCTGGGGACTCAGCAGGTGGCCAGCTCGCTCCTCCCACCATTAAAGAGGCCTTCTGTGGATCCCGCCTCTATAAACTTTCTTTACTCACCCGCAGAGCTATTAAGCCCTTGCTTCGCTTTCAGAACATAATAAATGGCCACGACAGCTCCACTAATGTCTTTCCTTCCGAGCAGCGCTCTGTTCAGATTCCTGCCTGAGCCCAAATCGATTTCACCACCGAAGTGCTGCTGGACAATGCACTGGCCCAGGCAGCAAGGTCTTGCATGCAAACCCAGCGGCCCAGGGCTCTGCAGGTTCCTACAGGAGACATTACTGGCCTGGCCAGGGATGTTCACACACTCCTGGGAGCCAAGAAAGCACACCAAAGTCTCCTGCAGTGCTAGGAGGTGATCTTTGATCATCCTCCTCATAGCTGACCTGTAGCCATTAGATACGGGCTCAGGACATGCTACTTGCCTTATATAGCAGAATACAAAATATACACAAGTCTGAAACTAGAAGCTGAACATATCTGGAATAAAAATCTCTGCTGGCTTTACATGTAAGTATAGACTGACATCCTTGAGCAGTTTCAAACCAGCAACTCATTACTTTCAATTAAATCCTTTGCTGTACCTAGCACTTACTGAGTTTTTCTTTCTCACATGCTATCTTTGTGTTCTGAAAAATGTTTATTATTTGTTTAACACCAAACCAGTGGCAAACAAAGTGGGAAATGACACATTTGCCTCATAACAGATACATGGACCGTTATTCAAATGGTTGATTGTTTTTCAATTGCAGCGCAACAGGCAACCCTCTATTCTGCCAAATGTGTTGCCCAATGTCACCCAGAGCAGGAAACGTGCATCACGGTGACAGCAGTTCTGAAAAGGTCATAGTTTAAACAACCTTTCACACAGTTTTTAATGCTTATTTGAAATATAGCTCGCTGAAAATCACAAAGGGCGAGCTTAGTTCTCAGACAGACAAAACAACCTCAGTACTGCTCACTTGTCATTTAAAACCCAAGCTGGTGAGTTTTAGCCACAGTGATCAAAATAAGCAAAACTCTCAGTTAAATTATTGACTGAAATTTCCTTTTACTTAGTTAAAAATTAGGTTGTTAGGATTTGGTCTCAATAAGCAGACGTATATGGCTTTCTCTGGGGTTAAATATGCTCCTGTATGAAACAACATTATAAACAGAAAATTTAACTTATCTCCTGGTCAAGTTGCCAGCACAAAAAATGTCATTCAATTATCCATGGTACAAACTAGCATACCACAATCCAGACAGTATACAATTCCCATGTTAGACACTGGATCGACACTGTTTTGCTGGGTTCTTATACTTCAAAGTCCTCCCTTCAGAGAAGAGCTGTGATGGCTTTCTGCTACTTTCCCCAGGGATCTCTCCTAGAAAAAGTAACATAGACTGAGCAGCATTTATACCATGTGGTTGAAGCGCAGCATCATTACTGCTTGAGGAAAGCTAAAAAAGAAACGACGAGCATCTTCGGTTTTACTGCTTAGAAACATTTGCTCCTAGGAAATTTGACACTGTCTTTTTTTTTTTTTTTTGGACTTGTGACTGGGCAACTGTGGTGGGTTGAGCACGTAAGTGCCCAATCAGTCACCAACTCCCCCCCCCCCCCCAAGAATTCAGAAGGACTTCAGTAAGGAATTCATTGATTTCCATCAGCAGGCAGATACCCAGCTGCCTCCTGGAAATGATCACATGTAACAGGGCCATGCCTTAACCACCAGTGTCCCACCATCCTTCTCCTTTCCCACAGCAGTTATTGCTGAGCAGAACATCCTATGGTGCAGGATAACCCTTTGGTTAGTTCAGGTCAGCTGTGCCAGCTGTGTCCCCTTCCAACTTCCTGCTTTGAGGGGAACACAGTGGGAAAAGAAAAGGCCTTGATACTGTGCAAGTGCTGTTCAGCAATAGCTAACCCAACATTGGCTTGGTCACCAATCTACAACATGGCAGTATGTGAGCTGCTATGGAAAAAAAACAATCCCAGACAGATCCAATACAGAAACACAGTGTGAAAGCATTGTTGGCATTATTAAATCCAGGAAGGTGAGCAGGGATGGGGGGCAGAGGAAGTTAATCTAAACTGTTCATCAGTGGACTCTTTAAGAAAAAAATTACGTAGAAGAACATTATAACAATTTTTACATACAGAATTTCTAGTTCAGTTTCTTTGAAAAAAGTAGTAAGAAACTACTACTTTCGATGTCCTGCATGTTCCATCTTTGTGGAAGATAAACATGCAATGTAACAATGTAAGGGTTATTAAGGCAGGCTATGATCTTTACACACCCATCAGAAAGAAACGGCAAAACACTGCATACTTGTATACATGAGTATAGCTCTCAAAGACACTTAACTCAGCTAACAAACGTTGACACCAATGTCCCATATGTGGATTTCTGAAAGAAAAACAAAAGCAAAAAAAAAGCAACCCCCCAAAAAAAACAAACACCAAAACTAAATAACCCCACAACCAAACCCTACAAAATATAAATGTCATGCCAAAAGATATGCAATATCTGAAAACAATGTTTTAAGACAGTAAAAAGGAGTCTAAAAAGAACGTCTTTACAAAGAATAGAGATATACATAGTGAAGCAATACTGGTTGCCTCCAGACCTTGTTACAAGAAAGTAATCATCTCAAATAGATTTGAATTTTAACGACTTAATTCTGCCATTTTAAGGCAAGCAGAGCAAAATGCACTGTGCACACACCCCTTTTTTGCAGAGCAGGATTGATCCTATCTGCTCCATATAGTCAGCTAACTTGTAGGGTTTTTTCTGAGGAAGTTCACCCAAAGTATCTACAATTAAAAAAAAAAACACAAAAAAAAAAAAAACCAAACCCAAAAATATACCTAAAAGCTAATCTGTATTAAAATGAAAAAATGAAAAGGCAAAATGTTTTTCCAGATTTTTGTTAGGAGAGAATATTGCTCTATGACAAGATAAAAAAGATGGGCAAGTGACATATCAAAAATCTTCCTCTTGACATAGAATCATAGAATCACAGAATCATTAAGGTTGGAAAGGACCTTAAGATCATCTAGTTCCAGCCCCCTGCAGTGGGCAGGGACACCTTACACTAAATCATATCACCCAAGGCCTCATCCAACCTGGTCTTGAACACTGCCAGGGATGGAGCATTCACAACCTCTCTAGGCAACCTATTCCAGTGCCTCACCCCCCTAACAGGAAAGAATTTCCTCCTTTATATCCAACCTAAACTTCCCCTGTTTAAGTTTTAACCCGTTACACCTTGTCCTGTCACTACACTCTCTAATGAAGAGTCCCTCCCCAGCATCCCTATAGGCCCCCTTCAGATACTGGAAGGCTGCTATGAGGTCTCCATGCAGCCTTCTCTTCTCCAGCCTGAACAGCCCCAACTTTCTCAGCCTATCTTCATACGGGAGCTGCTCCAGTCCCCTGATCATCCTCGTGGCCCTTCTCTGGACTTCTTCCAACAGTTCCATGTCCTTTTGATGTTGAGGACACCAGAACTGCACCCAATACTCCAGGTGACGTCTCACAAGAGCAGAGTAGAGGGGCAGGATCACCTCCTTCGACCTGCTGGTCACGCCCCTTTTGATGCAGCCCAGGATATGGTTGGCTTTCTGGGCTGCAAGCGCACACTGCCTGCTCATGTTCATTTTCTCATTGACCAACACCCCTAAGTCCTTCTCCACAGGGCTGCTCTGAATCTCTTCTCTGCCCAACCTGTAGCTGTGCCTGGGATTGCTCCGACCCAGGTGTAGGACCTTGCACTTGTCATGGTTAAACTTCATGAGGTTGGCATCAGCCCACCTCACGAGTGTGTCGAGGCCCCTCTGGATGGCATTCCTTCCCTCCAGCGTATCAACCGAACCACACAGCTTAGTGTCATCGGCAAACTTGCTGAGGGCGCACTCAATCCCACTGTCCATGTCACCCACAAAGATGTTAAAGACCGGTCCCAAAACTGACCCTGAGGGACAGCACTTGTTACTGGTCTCCAGCTGGACATTGAGCCATTGACCACAACTCTCTGTGTGCAGCCATCCAGCCAGTTCTTTATCCACCGAGTGGTCCATCCATCAAATTGATGTCTCTCCAATTTAGAGACAAGGATGTCGTGTGGGACAGTGTCGAATGCTTTACACAAGTCCAGGTAGATGACATCAACTGCTCTACCCCTGTCCATCAGTTCCATAGCCCCATCATAGAAGGCCACCAAATTGGTCAGGCAGGATTTCCCCTTAGTGAAGCCATGCTGGCTGTCACCAAGCACCTTGTTGATTTTCATGTTCCTTAGCATGCCTTCCAGGAGAACCTGCTCCAAGATTTTGCCAGGCACAGAGGTGAGACTGACTGCTCTGTAATTCCCAGGGTCATCCATTTTCCCCTTCTTGAAAATGGGGGTTATGTTTCCCTTTTTCCAGTCATTGGGAACTTCACCTGACTGCCATGATTTCTCAAAAATGATGGCCAGCGGCTTCGCAACTTCATTCACCAGCTCCTTCAGGATCCACAGATGGATCTCATCAAGACCCATGGACTTGTGCACATTCAGATTTTTAAGATGGCCTCGAACCAGTTCCTCTCCTACAGTGGGCCCAAGGTCTTCATTCTCACAGACCCTGCATCTGCTTTCCAAGACTTGGGTGGTTTGGTCAGAGCCTTTGCCAGTGAAGACCGAGGCAAAGAAGTCATTCAGAACCCCAGCCTTCTCCAAATCCTGTGTAGCCAGTTCTCCTGAGAGCTTCCTGAGGGGGCCTACATTCTCCCTAGTCTGTTTTTTATTTGCTATGTACCTGTAGAATCCCTTCCTGTTATCTTTAATACCTCAAGCTAAGTTTAATTCTAACTGAGCCTTAGCTTTCCTAACCTGGTCCCTAGCTTCTTGGACAACATCCCTGTACTCTTCCCATGCCACCTGTCCTTGCTTCCACTTATTATAAGCCTCTTTTTTCAATAGCATTTTCCTCAGGAGCTCCTTATCCATCCAAGGAGGTCTCCTGGCCCTCCTCCTGCACTTCCTTCTCGCTTGGATGCAACACTCCTGAGCTTGCAGCAGGTGATCCTTGAATATCAACCAACAGCCTTGGGCCCCTCTGCCCTCTAGGGCTGTATCCCATGGAACCTTCCGAAGCAGGTTCCTGAAGAGGCCAAAGTCTGTTCTCTTGAAGTCCAGGGCAGTGAGCTTGCTGCACGCTCTTCTCACTGTCCTGAGGATCTCAAATTCAAGCATCTCATGATCACTGCATCCAAGGATGCCCTGGAGCGTCACATTTCCAACGAGCCCTTCCCTGTTGGTGAGCACAAGGTCAAGTATGGCACCTCTCCTTGTCGGCTCTTCTATTACTTGCAGAAGGAAGTTGTCTTCCACACAATCGAGGAACCTCCTGGATTGCTTGTGCTGGGCCGTACCGTCTTTCCAACAGATGTCAGGGTGGTTGAAGTCACCCATGAGAACAAGGGCCTGCGAGCGTGAGGCTTTTCCTATCTGTCTATATAGAGTGCTTCATCAGCAGGTTCTCCTTGATCAGGTGGTCTGTAACGAATCCCCACAGTAATGTCTCCCATAGCTATATTCCCTTTAACCCTGACCCACAAACTCTCTGTTAACTGCTCACCTGTCCCCAGACAGAGTTCCATACTCTCCAGCCTATCCCTAACATAAAGGGCAACTCCCCCTCCCCGCCTGCCAGGCCTGTCTTTTCTAAAGAGCCTGTTAGCTTTCCATTCCAACACTCCAGTCATAGGAGCCATCCCACCATGTTTCTGTGATGCCTATTATATCATACCCCCATAAAATAGGAGAATATAACTTTCAAAAGATTATAAAAGCAATACTCCACAAAAACAGTCTCGTTAAAATTTTTTCTACATCTATGTATGCCTTTATACTCATTAAAAATTACCTAGTAAACCAGAGAAGTCCATTCAGATAAATATAAAAGTAATTTCTTTCACAGAATATGATGCACTCGTGAGATGACTCAAGTAACATGACTGCCAAAAAGGTTTTCAAGTCTGTGTTTAAACTAAAGATATTTTGTAAGAAATATAAGCCTTAATAACAACAACAAAAAAGAATAGTTGTGCTGCTAAACTATAGTAAGGCAGTTTTAATTTCATAAGTCTGGTACTCTTCGTAGAAATAGTTCACTATAGAATTGGTTTGTTTTTTTGGTTGGGTTTTTTTTCCTAACAAATATGTAAAAGCAGACTAAAGAAAAAATACAAACAGTCGTATCTCTTACATCATGGAAAATCAATCTTATAAGAAAACACATATATATCTTTATGAATGAGAGTGCATTTAGCTTTCAACAGAAAGAAAAATTCCAGTCAGATATCCAACTGTCATGCTTTTTGTATTACTTGATATAACTTCTGTCTAAAGACAAATTGCCCTTATTATAAGCATGGAAAAAATGCTATTTTTTTTTCTTGGATAAAATTAAAAATTAATAAAACCCACTAGTACTACTACATGTGAATTAATGTAGGGCTGTAGTAACAGATAATCTTTAAGCCTTTCAGAAATACAAGATACAGAATTAATTGTAGAAAAGCATGAAGATCATTTTCAACTTTTATTCAAGAGAGCACTGTCTATAAGAACATCTGTATTGATTCATAACTGTCACACCTCTGGTTCAGCTGTTGCATTTCTTCTCATTGGAAAATGTCAAAGTTAAACTACAAACTGTGATCAGCACAGCTACCAAGTCACTGTAAACTGTTTCAGTGTTTTAGCTACTGAAGTGCATAAACTTTTCAAACGAATGAAAATTAAAATCCTGTTATAATATTCGTTACATGTGTAATTACCAAAAGGAAGGCTGATTTACATACAAATTAATAAAGCTAAGTAGTTTGTTATACATAATGCTTTCTTAAGTGATTTCAAGTCATTTATGAAATGAGATTCACGGATGTTTTATAACTAGAGAAATAAGCACTGATGTAGGAATAAGAATTTTTGGCTACTCAACATTTTTTGTATTATATGGACTTGAAAGGTATTGCAGGTTAACAAACCCTGTTTATTCTTGGCAACTCTAAATTACTAATTGCAATGAAAATAAACATTTAATCAGAAATCCTTTCAAAATTGCAATGCCTTTGTAACTAAATTTTCACAGTTCTTTTTACCATAAACAGTTTAGTTAAATGACTGAAATTATAATGCAGAATATTTTTTTCTCTGCGCTTAAGGGCTGCCAGCTGATCTTTCAATTTATAACAGTTTGAAAAATGGCAAAGAAATCAAGATCTAAGTGACCTGAGTAATTAGCTTAAAGTTACTGGAATGATGCAGGTAACTTGCTTAATTTTCCATAAACCAGTTATATCTTTAGACTATACATTTATCCTTACAGGCATAACTGAATTATAACTGTATTGTTGTCTTTCTATTACTGCATTGTAATTAACATTCATATAACGCTTACATACATTTTAAGTCATGGCAGAACTTATTTTACTGTCTTAATTTTACCTTGTGTGCAGATGAAGTAGCGTAGTACTACAGTCTAAGAAAAAAAACAACCAACCAAATAAAAAGAGAAAAAAAAAAAAAAGGAATAGGAATGGGTATGCACTTCTTTTAATGCAGTTTAAGCCATAAATTGCTACAGCTCTTTCTGAAGAATTTGGACGTCAGTATACTTTCAGTCATGCTGGTTAACACAATCTTGCTGTTAATTGTGCCCTTAAACGTACCCATTATTTTATACAGCATTTAATCTGCATCGTTTTTTGAATGTCCAACTAAAGCTAAATGGCAGCTTAATAGTATTTCTACACATGTATTCATAAAGGAATTTCACAGAATTCTGTTACTGCTACAATTTCTAGAAAACAGCAAAATTATGCATAATGTATTTGTGTGTAAAGCTCTGTAGAGCTGACACACATTTCTTGAAAACACAGTTGGAAAATCCATCACCTAGAAAGAATGCTTTTTATTGCTTTTTTAGTTATTCTTAATTTTCTGAATTTAATAGCCAGTGTAAAAAAATATTCATAAATATGTATGGCCTATTTTTTTTAACATAACTTTACTGAAGTGATTTCATCCTAGTATGTAGACTATGAAAATGTGCAATTATGTAACTCAACATACTTCTTCCTCCCTCTTCGTTACCCCCACAAGAATTACATCCCTTTCCATCCCATATTTCCCTTCCTGAAGGAAATTTTTTGAGTGGACAGTAGTCTTGACAGTAATATTCCACCACAGGAGCACCACAGATTAACTCAGCAAGAAAAAAATCTGTGAATTTTACAGCACAGTCAAATCAAACTGATTTTTTCAGAGATGGAGGGAGGCACACACTCATACTCTCCTGTAACCTGTTACCATGCTATGGTGAAACAGATGCTCCAGATTTTCAAGGCAGTGATGGCAGCTGAAACAGATAAGAATGTGCTTGCCTTATGCCTTGAACTTGCTAATATTTGATCAGTTTAAATTAAATGACACAAATTTCTATCTGCAGTCCTTGCAGAACTCTTTTAATACTGTTGATGTAAAATATGACAGGTAGTGAGCAGGTACAGTCTGTGAGGCATATTTAGATAGCCTAATACATTAGCTACTCTGAAAATGTGTAAAATTGCTGAACGTGTGTGTATAATATAAAGAATACACATAAGCGTAAGTATTGTTCTTTAAAATAATATAGTTAATGCATATAGCATAGGACAGTTTAAAAATTGTTTTTATCAAACCTATATTGTTAGAAAAGTACTGGGAAATTAAAATGCGAAAGCTAGATTCGGGGAATAGTCTCATGATTTTGATCTTTTGAAGCTGTCAGTCCTCTGTTGGTGAGTACGTAAGATGCAAAAATCTTTGATCAAATAATTGCTGTGACTCTGGGTTTTGTGTATTTTCAACTACTGTAAGTAAGTTATTGTGAAGTGACTGGTTTTCTCCCTGTTAACCAAAAGTTTTATTTTGAGGCAGTAACTCTATCCCAGTAAATACTTTGGCACATTTTCCCAGTATATCCTGTTTTCCTAAGCTTGTATTTTTCCATGAAAATAAGAAATTGAAAGCTTGCTTCTTTGTGAAATAATCTATTGTAATGCTCCATACATCTAAGGTAGGACCGCTGAGGAAGTGATGCAAACCTTGATGCTATTCCAGCCTTTGCAGTGATCTGCAGTCCCAAAATCTAAACTGAAAGAATGTACTCATTCTCCAGAAAAAACGCAAAATAGTATTCAGGCTAGATCTATACCAGTTACCACGTTTACATAGAGAGCTCAGATTGAACTGATGAATGCTGGGATGTTTGGACTGTCCATATGGAGAATACAAATTTCTAAATCTGCATCGTGAGCCACTGTCCAACTCAGGAGGGGGTGTTGAAGAGGGTAGTTTTCATTTAACCAATGTATGAGCATTAAATAATTATTCATAAAAGGTATGTTTAGGAAAAAGTGATCTGTTATCTGTTACAAGGACTGTTTTGCCCAGGTTTTGGGCTGGGGCTGGGGGGAGGAGTGCTTTGGCTTTATATTAATCTGATTAACTGATCAGTAGTTTATATTCTTTGAAATCAACAATCACTTTTTTCTGGCTTGGGTTTTCACTCCACCTTGGAGATTACCTCTTACTATCATCTAGACTGGCTGGTTTGCTCTGGACAACAACACCTGCTATGAGCACTGCTATGAAACCTTGACCTAAATCATTATCCTAAGCAGCCCTTCCAAGCTGTACGAGTTACCCAGATATGATAACAGCCCATAAATTCATGTTCTTGTTTTTTATCTCTGTAGCAACTAGGTACAAATGAAATGTACCCAGAGGTAGAAACTGCATTTTCTGCCTTTGATAGCCATCTCTTTTCCTGTTTTTCTGTGCTGATCCTGTTTTGATCTTTTAGGAAACGAATCAGTCATTCAATATCATCAATAGCTTGAAACCTTGTAACATTAACATTCTCTCTTTTCTCTCATTACTACCAACTCATTAATAAACCATTATACAAAACCAAAATCAAAACAAAGGGGAAAACAACTTCTGAGGGAAAAAAAAAAAAGAATCTTCCAAAAAGATTTTCCTGGGTAAATATACTTGATAAAGATTAAAATGAATCACATCTGAAATTATTTGACTCATACTGATTCTTAAAATCATAAATGTTGCATGTGTTTTCCTGATTAAAATTCAGAAAGTTTAACACATTGATGTTGTTTTCCATTAGTGATCTAGACACTAGTGACTGCACACAACACAATTGCTTTTAATGATGTAATATTAAACAAGATATGTTAACATATATAGTGACCCTCTCAGTCTGTTGAGGTCACTATTTCTATTTGTTGCATGCACAATATACACATTTATGTGCCCATTTATAAACATAGATATATGTCTTTGTACTTAGGCTTCTATAGAACAATTGCAACAAGAAGGAAAGAATTGTATACGTAGTGTTATGCAGAACATTCAAAGTGCATGCAGCGAACAAAGACATTATATCAGAATATTGCAATTAACTGAGCAGAGCGGTGAGTGCACCATCTGAAGTTGTGTTGGTACCATCTGATTCTATAGCTAACAGAAAGCATGCAAAATGCTAATGACTAAACTTGGTAGACTTTCAAAGTTTGAGTTTTGCTGGGTTTGGTTTTGTTGGTTTTTGTTGTTGGTTTGTTTGGTTTTTTTTTCCCCCTATAATTGGACTTTTTTGGTTTAGTGTTTTCTTAATTTGAGGACTGAAAATATGAGAAGTCATGCTGTGTGCCTTTATTCCTCTATCAATTTCTGTTTACTGAATTCGAGGAAATACCACTTTACTGTACAGACATTAACAGATAGCTTACAAGTGACCCTTGCTAGATAATTGGATCTACAGATATGAAAGTAGAGTGAGCAAGCTGTGTTTTTGATTGAATTCAATCTGTGGTGAACAGCAGATTTTTAAGAACAGTACTGAGAGTGAGATAAGTTCATACTGAACAAATATATAACTGTCCATAAACAAATAAAAAAACAACTGACAAGTGTTTAGTACAGTGATTTTTCTAACCCTATCCTTATTTTTAACACTATTTTAATAAAAAAGAAAAATCTATCTTGACAGTTTCTCAGATAGTATTTATTGATTTGTGATTAGTGATTTTTATTTAATACTTTTGATTGTAGAATAATGTGACATTTCATATCAGACCCCTTTTAAGAAAAAACACCCCTCAAAACAGCGAATGAACAAAGCATTACAATTTTCAAGTCAGTCCTTAGAATCTAATGGCCAACATCAAAGGCCGTACTCCTATGACTTTCTGAATTCAGCCTCAAGATCATTTTGGCTACCTTATTTTTTTTTATTCAAATAAAAGAAAATATTTATTCTATTATTATAAATACTATATATATTACATATTATATATTATATTTTGTATTATAGATTGTATAACTATTATATATAAATATCATAAAATATTTATTTTATTCAAATAAAAGATATTTTCTTTATTGACATTTGTGGGAGGTAAGAACCTTTGCTGCAGTTGAGGGTTCTTGGAGAATAGCTATCAGTCTGAAAAAAAAAACAAACAGTCGGTGTAATGCTTGGTAAATCAATTTATCAAGACTGAACTTGATTTTGATTGAAGATACAAGGATTAAGAAAAAAAAAAAAAAGTGAAACATCTTACCCACATGGTTTTGGTTCCTAAGTTCACATCTAAGGAAAGACACAAAACACAGCAAAAGAAATTGTAGAACACCTGGTTCCTTTTGTTTATTTGGTTCAGCTACAGCATTTGGAAAAAAGGCATGTCTATGTTACGATGTCAAAGGAGTGAACAAGCAATACTTCCACCATGAACTGCTTTCAATGCCAAGTTGTTTGAAATATTTTCCAGTGTAAGAATAGTTTCCTATTCATACGACATACCATTCCATTGCTAATAACTTACACCAAAAAAAAAAAAAAAAAGGAAGACAAACTGAAGATCAAAACAACCACCATTCATGTTTTAACCTGCTGTAATTTGAAAAAATTATCTGTCAGAGATCTACTGAACTCTCCAGTTAAGTTTGTGATACTCAAAGGTTCTGGGTGGACTTGAATTAAACATGCAGAAAATAATTCAGCCTCAGATTAAGAAAAGAAAGGAACTAAATAAGGCAACTGTTTTGCAAAAGAAAACACAGAAGCCTTGTATTGAACTACAGGCTTTATCCTCTTCAGTACCAGAAAACAAAATTCAATTTTGCAATGTAAAGTAATGCAAAGATGTGTTATTGTTTCTTCACAAGAGCCTCATTTTGCATGGTTCTTTCTTACCTCTCCCAACTTTCCTAATATTTTCCGAGAGAAACCAATTTTGCATTAATTCAGTCAGGTGCAAATTCTATGACTTCAATAGCCTGAGTTTCTAGTATGGGTACAAAAAAGTAATCACTAGAGACTTGGACATAGCAGTAGGAATTGGTTCTTGAGATTATGAAATTTTGTGAGCAAGTGAATTCCCTCAAACATGGCAATTCTTAAAAAAAACCCTAGTGACAAGGACCGGGCTGTGAGGAAAGACTATCATTTCTTCATTCCCACTAGAACAAGAGGAATGATAGAAAATAAAGTTATCTAAAGCAACTCAGTGGTTTGGGTTGTTTTTTTATGTTTGTTGAACTATTCTGAAATAATCTCATTGAAAGTGCAGCTTTCCTGAAAAACAGTTGATGTAAAAACAAAGAAGAAAAGTGAAGTGTTACAGGCATGTAAAGAAATGGGAGGAATATGAGTTTATAAAACCTAAGCTGAAGCAGAAGACAGTAGAATAACCATAACCCAAAGGCCAGGATGATTCAAGTGTTAAATAAAACGATGAAATTAAATCTACTCTGAAATGAAATCTGATCTTAAAAATACAGCATTGCAAGTATGCATGAAATAATGCATAATTCATTTTATATAACATCTCATGAAAACAAGTCAAGTAGCATTAAAAACTATTTTAATTCTAGTGCTGACACAGTCTTTTAAAAATAAGTATCAACAAAATCTGAGGCTAAACTGAAAAAAGAATGCATTTTATGAGTAAGTCCAATAACATCTACCACCAAATAACTCTGTATCCCTGTATTAGGCTACATATCCAACTATTTTATAAACTGTGTGTTCCAATCTATTTTACAACAAAATTTATGGAATATTGATATGTACTATGTTCTGAGTACAAAAAATGTAGGCATTCTGAAGAATAATTCTGAAGAAGGGAAAACAAAAAAGGAAAGTAAAATGTGAGGTGAAAAGAGCTGTTATTGACAGCTATTTGTCAAGGATTCTTCAAGATAATTCACATAGCTTGTGTGTGAAGAGGGATGCATGAAGAGCAAAGAACTTCTCTCTGTTTTAGAGAGAGAGGGAGGCATTATCCTGGAACTCTTTGATTGCTTCTCCTAATACTGCTATCCCTTTTAGAAAGTAAAATGGAAGTGTAGTTCTTCAAGAAAAAGCTGTGACTCTCAGCTATCCTAATAGTTTTAAAAATAGCTAGTGGCTCTTTTGGGGGGAATAAGGTGTTGCAGTCAAACATTTCTTGTTCTTCCTTCCAAAAACCTTCTTTCCTTTCTATTATCTTCTCTTTTGTTCCAATGAGAGAAAAAGGAAACTTCCCTCTGCTGAGATTCTGAGCCTAGATTCTTTTGCTGAGATTCACAAACACCTATGTATTTTTCCTTAGTCAGTCAAAACTTGCTTAATGTGAAAAGCTTTACTAGGCAACTTTGTTATTCAGTATTTATTTTTTTCTTGCATTTCTGGTAGTGGGATAATAAAATCCATAATTATGTGATGCTGAAAGTTGTGATGAAATGTCATCCTTCTATTTTGGTCTTCCTAGGCCAAGCTTTCTGACTTGCACTCTTATAAACAATGCATGAACAGATGACTTTTGAATTACATTTTGTATTGCCGCTATGCAATAAATGCATAAACATCATCAACGTAAGAATTATACAGAGAACATTGTTTGCCAGTGATACCAAACTGAATGTGGAAGTGGACACTTTGGAAGGGAGAGCCACCCTGCAGGAAGACCTGTGTAGGCTGGAAGAGTGGGCTAATAAGAACCTTATGAAGTGCAAAAAGGACAAATGTAAGTTCTTACCTACATAAGCACAATCCAAGAGTGTAGCACAGGCTGGAATCTGCCCTGCTGAGAAGCAGCTCTGTGGAAGTGGACCTGCAGGTCCTGATAGACAACAAGCTCAAGATGAGTGAACAGTGTGCAGCTGTGTCAAAGAAAGCCAACAGGGTGTGGGTTACATCAACAAAGGCATCACTGGCAGAGATAAAGATGTCATTATCCCACTCAGTGCTTGTCAGGCCACACCTGAAATACTACATTCAGTTTTGGTCCCTGCTATTCGGAATTGATGTGGACAGGCTGGGGAGGGTCCAGAGAGAAGGGCCACAAAGATGATCAAAGGACTGGGAATCTTGCTGTATAAGGAAAGGCTGAGAGAGCCAGGATTGTTTAGCATTGCAAAAAGAAGCCTAAGGGGAGACCTTATCACCATGTTTCAGTATTTAAGGGATGGCTACAAAGTAGATGAAGACTCCCTTTTTACAAGGAGTCACATGGAAAAGACAGAGGTAATGGGCACAATTTACTCCTGGGGATACTCTAACTGGACACAAGAGGAAAAAATTTCCACAATGAGAACAAACAGCCACTGGAATCATCTCCCGAGGAAAGTGGTGGATTCCCCAACACTGACCACTTTCAAGCTGGACAGGGTGCTGGGACATCTAGTCTAGATAATGCTTCTTGCCAAGAAAAGTTGGACCAGGTAATCCTTGAGCTTCCAACCTGGCATTCTATGATTCTAAAATTTAAATAGACTTTATCACAACTCTACAAATTAAGAAGTGATGCATATACAAAATAGGATGCTTATGGCTTTCTTTCAAAGACAACTAGCTTCAGAATGAGCTTCCAGTGATGTCTACACATTGAACAGTGTCTGCTCATGGGGAACAGGAAACAGATTCTAGCTTAATTTTCTCCTTACAAAACTTCATTGTAAAACTGTGCACTGATATGGACATCAGTTTCTAAGTAGAATATTTCTGACAGATCAAAAGTTAACTACAAAACAACATCGACCATGCTGACATCAACAGTTAATACAGGTGAAGAAGAAAATACTGATCACTAAAGTGAGATGCCTTTTTTTCCTAAGAACTTCAGCAACTGTAAGGTACAAAGAGCCCTTTAAGAAGCTAGTGAGCAGAACTGACATAAACAGGCATCCTTGTTACTGACAAAGGGAAGCAAATATTGGGGGAAGGTGTTATTGCTCATATAATTCCACTTCAAGGGGAAAGGTCAGTCAGTTGCTAAAATTCCTCGAAAAATTTTGTGTGAAATACCAGGACACTGCAAAAGGAGGAAGCATCAACCGCTACACATTTTGCTGATGCAGACTCAGCCCATTTTCTTTTCACCCATAGCATTCAAATTTTGATCAAAAAATTATCCTAATTAAATCATCATTCTGAAATTAAAATATTAGAGTAAATTGACACATATGGACTCCTAGGCATATCAAAGACACTTCAAATAAATCTAGTACTTATTAGATAGATGATCTAAAATCTTTGCAGATTTTGGATTAATCAGTCCTGAAGTCCAGCACGTTGTGCTTGGATACAAAATGAACCTGTATATATGTAATGTAAAATGCTAGAAAAAAAAAATATTCTATTTTAGCATTTAAAAACCCAAACAAAACTAGTAATATCTAAATTCTTCTTATGCACAGTAGAGCCTTCCCCTCATTATTAACTTAAGGGTTTTTTTTTGACAGTACTTGACATTCTCATGAATTCTTTAAACCTGAGGGGGGAAGCACCACATTTCACCAACTTTTATTAGTTGGCATATTCATAAGGCAAATCTAGTCTCTAAATAATAGTGTTTTTTATGTTCCCTTCAAGAGAGTCACATGCCAAAAGCTACTAATATTTAAAGGCTAACCCAATGTAAAATAATTGTAAGTTATCTACCAGGTATTGCTATGTGCCTAGGTTCTTTTGCCATGCTCCATCATACGTATTAGCTAGCCCTGTGAATAATTCTACGCATAAGAAGTAAATTTTAGAGTAATCAGAGTAATTGCTAACAAAATCAGCAACTGCTCAACATGAAAAAAAGACTAGAAAAAAGTGATTTAAAGAGAAAAGTACTTCAAAAGGTGAGGAAGAATTTAGTATGCTATTTTAGATGCTCGGGAACATCTTCAATATTAAAAGCTAAATATTTTATTAGAGAAAGTACACCTGACAGGTAAATAATATGGTCCCGTTCTACAATTGTTTTAATTTTGTGTTTGTTAGGATTCTTATCAGTTCAGTCTGTATAATATGTGGCGAGTGATACCACAAAATCAAAATTGAACTTGTACTGAAGAAACATGATGCATTTAGCAACATGAGGGAACAACCAACACTTTATGTTCAAAAATCAGTTATTCCTTTTCATAGGGATTCTGATAAAGAACTTTGGAAAAATCATTATGATCCTTTATGCTTAAGTATTTTATAAATTCAAAAGGAAATTAACTAAAATCTTAAAGAATAAAGAATGCTGGTGAATGAATAAGTATAAATATGATTTTCTGTTAGATAGGATTTTAACTTCAGATTTTCACCTCCCATCACATATTTTCACACACAGTATCACAGTATCACAGTATGCTAGAGACTGGAAGGGACCTCGAAAGATCATCTAGTCCAATCCCCCTGCCGGAGCAGGAACACCTAGATAATGTTACACAGGAATGTGTCCACGTGAGTTTTGAATGTCTCCAGGGAAGGAGACTCCACAACCTCCCTGGGCAGCCTGTTCCAGTGTTCCGTCACCCTCACTGAGAAGAAGTTTCTTCTCAAGTTTAAGTGGAACCTCTTGTTCACAAAATACACTGAAAGTTGCCTCAAGTGCTTCATTTGCTATTCAACATACTTCAGGGTCACAGAAGAGTTTAAAATGCGCTAGTAAATATTTTGATGCTAGAACACTGAAAGAATAGCTATCATATTGAATGAAGCTGACTGGAAAATCTGTTCTTGCCAGAATTGGTAAATGATTTTCAGTTACATAATTTTTACTAGAAAAAAAATAAATTTATTGGAAAAAAAACAACTTCCCATGGGAAGACATTCACTTGAAAAAATTGACCAGATAAAGTGGTTGAAACTGTAATAGACAGTAGTTGGATTTTTGCTGAGGGCACAGGGTACTGAATCAGCTCACATTTAAAATACTTGAAGGCAATAGAATTTACTGATGGTAAAAATTCTCTCAGTTCTGAAAACATTACAGTAAATTCTGAGAAGTCTCAATTCACTGTCACCATGGAATTTGGAAAATTATTTCTGAAACAAAAGAGCACCAGCAACTTGAGTTGAAAATTTTTCCAAGTTTGAGTGTACTTTCAGTTTTCCCCATACTGAGAAACTTTTCTCCATATATCTCTGAAACAGTGCAGTCAGTTTCTATACTGGAAAGCAATTCCTGTTCCCTTCACAGCTTGTTCCATTAATACTATTCACATTAATGGTACTCAGTAGTATAAAGCTTCTTTATAGAGGGTACACCTAGGGTTAAGCTTTAACCATATAAAAATCTAGAAACAGATAGCACAGTACAGGAGTCATATACTCTGTTCAGAGCTCTTATCTCTTCCATTCTCTTGCAATGAAATGAGTATTCTTTCTAGTGTCATTTCAGAAAAGAAAAATGGTGAATACTGCTCATTCTGCAGTAATACACATGCACATCTCTCTTCTCTGCTGTCATTTGCAATACTTTAGAACAGGATTTTGTGTCATTACTTCTAAAGTACAGAACCTAGTACTTCTTTCTTTTTTTTTTCCCCATTTCTGCTATAGCAGCTTCAAATAATTGCATCCTTTGAGTGCCTCCTTCCGAGTTAAACTTTTTTAAAAGTGCAAAAAAATCCTCACCCACCTCAAGATAATTTTCATGTTCATCTGTTGAATTCTAGTAAAGGTAAGAAGAAGAAACATTAATAAAATTTAGTTCCCCCCCAGAATACTGTACCACTGTAGCTGTTACTACACAGCAACACTCCTGTCGTGGTTTAAGCCCATTTGGGAACTCAGCCACGCAGTCTCTCTCTCGCTCCCCGCACCACTTCCTCCCTCCACTCCTGGAGAGATGGGGAGGAGAATCAAAAGAATGTAACTCCCACGGGCTGAGATAAGAGCAGTCCAGTAACTAAGGTATAACACAAACCACTACTGCTACCACCAATAATAATAATGATAAGGGAAACAACAAGGGAAGAGAATACAATCACTCACCACCCACTGACCGATACCCAGCCCGACCGAGCAGTGACCTAACCCTTCTGGGTAACTCCCCCCAGTTTTACATCCTGGGCATGACTTGCAGTGGTATGGAATACCTCTTCGGCTAGTTTGGGTCAGGTGTCCTGCCTCTGCTTCCTCCTGGCTTCCCCTCCTCCCTGGCAGAGCATGAGACTCAGAAAGTCCTTGGTCAGCCTAAACATTACTGAGCACCAACTAAAAACACTGGTGTTATCAGCGCTGTTCCCAGGCTGAAAGTCAAAACCACAGCACTGCACCAGCTACTGAGGAGAAAAATGACTGCTATCTCTGAACCCAGGACAACTGCCATGAACAACATATTAACACCACAGAATAATACTGATTCTTCATAAACAATGTAGTGTTATTATGACAGAACTGCATGCAAACTGATACTGGATGACTTTCTTTAAAATTTATTTAAGATAGCTGAGTTTCATTTAATACAAATTAGTCATAAGGCAGATTTAAGTGTGCTAATACCAACTTGGTTCTCTAAACACTACACCTTTCTTAGACATCAAACAGAGAGTTTAGACACACATCAACAGCCAACTGTCCATGTAGGCGATCCATTCCTCCAAGGAGTGTGTGGAAGCCAGAGAGGGAAGACAGGCATGTTATCCGTCCCCCTTTGGCTAATGACTAATTTGAATCTGGTGTTCAAAGCCCACATGATTCAGCCCTGAGATTATGGGCAAAAAAAAAAGTACAAAGGTCCATATACTTGCTTGTATAAGGATTAAGATTTAATGTTTCTATTTAAATTCCGAGTACTACCTACACCATACCCAAGGTGTACTCTGTGGAAGGCACTCAGTCCTCCATTCAGTACCAGAAAAATTAAGTTTATGGTACAGCCTGCCTTTTCCACCTCTTTTATGAATTTATATCAATTCCTTATTAAGAAAATAACAAGCATTTTGCATCATCCAGTAAGAAAAATAAAGAGCATAGATTGATCTGTACGCTATCAGTCTAATGAAACAGATTTTTGTCTTCTGTCTCTCAGGTCTGCCTTTTCTCTTTCTTTTGCCTCAAAATTTTCTCCTATTCCACAGTAAACCCATGCCTCCTATAACATGTAACCAGGTAACAGGCAGAGTACATGGCAATGAACCAGATGACATGCCAGCAATGCATATGGTGGTAGGCCTGACATTACTTATGTACAGCACTTGTTGAAAACATGTCCTTTCCTCTCTGAGATACTAATTAAATAGTTCATTTTGTAAAGTTGCTGATTATAACAAAACTAGTAGAATGTATTTCTGAGTTTTCAATTTCTCTTTCAAAGTTGACTCAATCTGATCAATGGTCTTAAAAAGTTATTATGAGGTGACTAACACTAACAGAAAAAAAAAAAAAAAAAGAAAGGAAAGATTACTCCATAACCTTCATTTTTTAAAGAAGCCAGACTATAAAAAAGGAAAAAAGTGTAACTAATCCTCAGGTAGCTGATAAGTAGGTAGCTATGTACTGATTAGGAAACAGCTAATTTATTTTTGGACAGAGCTCATTATTAAGGCAAAAAAAAACCAACCAACCTATATGAGGTAGACTAACCAGGAGCTTTATTGAAGAGAGAAAGGGTTTCAAAGAAATTTTAATGCTACCTAAAATTGATCCAGCAGTTAAATTTCTTGTGCTAAGTCTGTAAGACCTCTTCTAAGTAAGCACATTCCTAATGCTAGTAAATAGTTTCACTATAGTCATTAAGGGCAGTCATCATCTGCAAGATGAGTTAACTTTAGCATTGTTACTGGATTTGTTTGCCTATTTCACTGCTAGCTATATTCACCAGTCCATCATTTTGCTTGTTCTTTCACTCTATTACCTGCTTTTAAATAGCCCTGAGTGCTATATTAAAAACAAACTAAAATTTTCCATAATTTGTACAGGACTTTTACCTGTGGCTCACTGAAAGTGGGGGAAGGTCAGAGTTACAATCATACAATTGTATGCAATCCTCTTAAAATTAATTTCTCTCTGTGATATCTGCAACCTGTATCTGTAACGTAAATCACAGATGGCTTCTGTGATAATGCTCATGTCATATGCATTAATATGGAGAAATACATAGGTTTTTTCCACTTTTTTTTTCAATAGGCATGATGTGAAACTTAAATCTGCACTTGAAATAAAGCTTTATAAGCCTGATGCTATTTAAAATGAGTTCATTTTAAACATGATTCCTGATCAATTTAAAATATACAAAATACATCTTCTGTTGAACAGGATGGCAGGGGGAGACCCAAGTGCTCTGGAGTAACTTGTGGGCAGTGCAGTAGAAGAACATGAATAGTTCATGTTCTAAAAACTGGCATCAAACTTCTGAAGCCTGAAATTGCAGATAGGCTACATTTGTCCTTCAGCATTTAAGGTAGATTACATTTTTTAAGGTATCAGTTGTGAAATCAACCATTGAAAAAATGATTATTGCTGAAAGCTGTACTAAAAGTCATGTTTCAGCCTGAAATCTCCTCCATCTGATCTTCAGCTTTCTTGGCACACCAGCATAAAGCTCTCCCCATCTTTGTAGTTTCTTAGGGTTATAGAAGCTTTCTTTTTTAGTCTGTGATCCCATCATAACCAGGCTTAGGGGTGGATCTCTGTTCCACAGTGGAATTGACACCCTACTTACAGACCACAGGAGCAAATCCAGAGTTATCAGGGTAAATGACAGAACACAGGAAGGTTACAGGTAAAAAATTGTTTCAGAGAGGTCAAAGAACGCAAGTCCCTCTGTGTTTCCTTAGTTGTCTTTTTTAACTTTCTTGTAGAGCACAGAAAACTTGGTAGCAGTCAGCCTTTTCAGGCTGCTGCCTATAGTTGTGAGATGCATGAGTGCATTGTAAAGCTTGATTAAATCATCAACAATAGTGGTGCTACTGAGGAATATTAGCTCTTTTTGTTCCTAATAATCATACATTCTTGCTTCATGGTACCTTGGAACTACTACCACAAAGACTGAGTGGATTTCAGAAATTATAACATTTCCTGTGTTAAGTCACACTTTCCTATTAAAAATGCCTTAAGTAGGAATACTAAACTCATGCTGTACACTGAAGATCCACCTAAATAAATCCCAGTATATATTAGGCAAACTCCAGTTTTCAAGCTTTGGGGGTTTTTACATAAACCTAAAATTTTCCTGCAGTAATAATGTGAAAATGCAATTTCCTCTGCTTCTGTGGCTTTATCTCATTTAAACTTTTCATGATACTGTTTACTTACATTTTCACTAAGAAAAAAAAATTTAGAGAAAAACCTCCTAAAAATAAAATCCATCATCAATGCTCAGTGAATATAACTATAAAAGAATTTTGTTTTCTATGGACAGTACCGATAGATGGGGATGGAACGAAGATGAATGCTAGCATAACAGATATAGCATAAAATTCATATTAACTACAAAACATGGCACAGAAAATTTATTTTCTATTGTGGTGGGTAATGTAACCAGCTCCCAGAAAAAAAAAAAAAAGTAAATTAGTACCATATAAACACACATCAACTGTTGAAATTAAAGCTGTTCTTATTAGCATAATATCCAATCCAATTTTAGCTTCAAGAAATAACATGAGATTTGGAAAGAAAAAGGAAACACTGTTTTCAGATCTTCAAATTTTCCCACTGGTTTTTCATACTATTCAAAATTCAGATACATGTTTCAGAAACCATGTTCTGAGGTATGATACACTGGGCTTGCTGTCTGGTGACTTGTTCCATTTCTATCACTGTTTCTAAACCTTGGAGAAATAGCTAGTTCAAACTGTGATGGCGGTCTACTTTTCCTTGCTTTTTGTTTTTTTTTAAACCGTACACTCAAGGTGTACCGATAATGTTGACCAGATTTAAACAAATGCAATCATATGCTCCATTGTACTAATATGCTCCATATTCACTAACCCAGAATATGCTACAAGCATATTCCGAAAATAATTCGGTTTCAGCTCTTACAGGTATCTCCCTAAAGCCAAGAAAATAATGATATTTTTTAGGAATGTAGTAACATTCTACACCCTGAAAAGGAACAGAAACATTCAAAATTTAAGTGCCTTAATATTAGGTTATCGGCACTGCTTTGTGTCTATGTCATGACTTGCTAGGAGCATCCTTTTTATCTTCTCAGTGTTTCCTCCCCTATTTGTGTGCTGTGCTGCAATTGCCAGAAGTATCTTTTTTGTTGGCTTTGGTACATAGATGAACTTTATACACAGAACTAAACTCTGACAGAGAGAGGCTGATATAGATGTATTTTGCCTGATTGTTAATAGAGAAGTTCACATCAGAAACTGAACTGTGATCTGCATGAGTTCTGTTATCTTACAGGTAGAATTCCAATTTTAACATTAGATGGTTTGAGGAGACATAAAAATTGCCTCTCTTCTCAGTGATAGAATGGCACATCCTAGAAAAATAGAAAAACTGAAGTAGTTTCTTGCTACTGAAATAAAAAATGAGTAAATATGAAATTAATTTCTTCAAGTTGAAGGTTGTTTGTCATGTTAGGCAACCTCAATATGAGTACAATCATCTTTCTGCATACTGACATAAATCTAGTTTTTCTCTTGCAAATTCTTCTGGAGATTGCACACTAGATTCAGTGAAAACATAATACCTTAAGCATGTAGTCTTCATAACCTAAGGTTTCTAATGTCTGTTGTCCATCCTCCTAACTTTCCAACAACTCTCTCAAGTGAATACTAGTGATTCCCAAGAAAACTTACAAATAATATCATCAAATGATATAACCTTTTTCCATTCAGACATTTTACACTGTAGTATAAACATTTAACAATAACACATCTACTTTCTGTTGCAATCAGACATTTCAACTCTGTCCAGCTGAGTCAAATAAGAAATTCTTAAGAACCTAGATATTTTTTCAGTTTCAAAGCTAGATTTATTTTTTTTAATTGTTTTTTGGCTTTTGTTTCACTTTTGAATGATAAATATGGGACCACAACACCTTTAGGCTCTATGTGGATCCTATTCTATGTGGATAGTTTTATTTTGTTATGATTAATTTATTTCTTGTATACTAGTTTTGTCCTGTCTATCCTATATTTGGAGTGTTCCTCCAAATAAGGAAATATTAAAAGGGATCATTAGACAATAAACTTGCCCTAGATAAACAACAGAAAATCCCTGAACAGATTAGTGGTTTGCAAATCTTGTAATGGTTTCCTCTGAGACAAAATTCTAGACTCCTTTAATGCAAGCAAGGATTACAAATGTAATCTCGTACTGGGGCTACTCTTCAGTTCAAAATTTGCTACCAAATCAGCAAAATACCTGTTAGACACAGAAGAATATAACTTGTGATCCACCTAGTGTTTAAGAGTCAGGAGTATGGCTTAGTATACCCTAGGATAAGGAGGTACCATGAGAAATGATGACAGAAAAATGTACAGAAGAAACTCTCAGATTAAAACTCTTGATGACATTAAAGAAGGACAAGCAAGTTCGGTGCAGCTCTATTATTTTTCCAGAGATACAACTGGAAAACCTGACCAGGTCCAGGAAAATCTGACCAGGTTTGATGTGCCACATGTGCAAAACGCACTGCCATTAGGTCTCAAAAATAAAGGCATAAAAAGTCTTTAACTTTAGTAGAACTCTTGGAGTATGAATTAGCTACACAGGAGTACTGCATGGGCTAACACTGGTTTCCACATTTTAGACTACTGGACTCTATAGTTGGACAACCCATACATGCAGGAATCTTCAATACAGAGATACATGTGGAATCCTACAGCTGCAGCTGCGTGGGCCAGATGAGCATTCAAGAGCATATTGGGCCAGAAAACTGCATGAATTATATTAGTTCATATGTATGAAGGAATAGTCAGAATAGTGCAGATAGTCAGAAACAGTGTTTTTTCTGCTGTTTAAAAAGATTTTCTATGCTTTTTTGTGGAATTTTTGTCAGATTACAGCCACTAAGCTACAAAATATCCACAGCTGCTTCATGAACTCAACACTATAATCTTCAGAATAACTTCTAATTGGACTTCGTTGACAAATAACAGTCACCTAAAGTTGAATTAAAACAAACCATCTGCGGACTTAGAGGGCTGGATGGTATCTCAGTTCTTCCCACCTTTCTAAGCTGTATTATGGTCTAATTTCAACAGTAAAATCAGAGGGACCTGACTTAAATTCAGATCTTCCACATCCTAGAAGAGCATATTAACTTCTACATGACAAAACAGGGGCAGAATCTTCATTTCAGAAAGTGGTGCCTGCCCAGTGGGGAAGAGGGGTGGCAAGTAATTCTGAGTAAGATACTCAAACCCTAACATTAAGGGTTCTTACCCATTTCCTGAATCTTCCCTTCAACTGACACTATGCGTGCATACTTGGAGCAGCTTCTTATTAAATTAATTCCCTCTTCTAGATTTTGTGCTAGTAGAAGCCCTATTAACAACACAAATTAACAAACTAATTTCACTCATAAAAAAAAAAAAACAAACATTTTGTAACACTAGTTAGACTGGTTGTACATTAAGGTTAGAGTTGCTATCTGACAGCTGTCAACAGATAACATTTATACAACAAATAATATTTGTAGGCTCTAGTTTATGTGTTTCTTGCCAGACTATATAACCAGGTCACTACAAATATATCTTTAACTGATTTTTAATCACAGTCATAAAATTAATTTTTTCCAATCAGCTTCTTCTTTGATATGCACTCAAATTCAGATTTTACTTATCTGTGGATTGCAGTTTCACAGGCTTTCTTCAAACTTGCATAGGAATCATAAATTATTTCTCCCACTTTAGCCCATTTCACGTTCAGGAAGCATGCCTTTTCCTTAAGTCCTCTAAGGAATGCACTCCTGCAACTTTGCCCTCCTCTATTAAAAATCCTATTATTGCCTCGAGTTAAAAAAATACCTTCCATGTTATTTAGTAGCTTTTTGTTTTGTATCATTGTATTAGAAACATTAGACAGTACACAAATCTTTTTTTCAGCAAACTCAATAGGGGTGTAAGTTCAGCAGTCATTTAGCATACCAAAAGTAACTTTTATATATCCTAATTTAACTTCAAAAGTTTTCCACTCTCTTAACGATGAAATGATGATATACTATAAAATTTATCTGTCCAAAAAAAAGCTCAGAAAAGCAAGTTGCAATAATTAAATAAACAAATTTCAGTGCATCATTTCCTTGCCTTCAACATCTCTTCAAGCATTCATATTATTAATAAACTAGTTTTTTAAACTAAAAAAGAAAAAAAAAAAAGAACAAGTTTTCTAGCTGTATCTTACAGCATTCAAAAACAAATGTTTGCTTGGGTTTGCTGCATTTCAGTCAATTATTGAAACAAAATTTTCACAGCACTGCTCGAAACTTTTAAGATATTAAAAGGAAATGAAAAAAAGGAAAGGAAAATAAAGTTTGTTTGCCTTGCATATAACCATGAGCCTTAGCAAGTACACATAGGGAACACATTATCTTAAACACAGTTACTATATAAATCAACATCACCTTAGAATCACAGGATAGTTTAAAGATCATGTAGTTCCAACTACCCTGCCATGGCCAGGGACATCTTCCACTAGACCAGGTTGCTCAAAGCCCAATCCAACCTGGCTTTAAACATTTCTTTGTAAATTTGCATGAAAAGTATGTGGCTTTCTGTTGGTGATATTTGCAAACTGAAATCAAGGTAACACTAATTTTGTGGACATTAATTTTTACTGAAAAAATAGGCAGTGTTACACCACCTATTAACTGCAGCTCTCTTTTTAAAATACAAGCACCAAATATAATTTTAGTACCAAGCAGTTAACTAATACATTCACATATTTGAAGAAATTCCAGTGATTATTCTGACTATCATTTAGACTATAAGCAAAGCCTACTACAGCACTGAGGGCCACAGAAATACTACTTCTGGTTTTCAGATATCTCTTTCGGCAACATAAATATTTCTGGGTTTAGAAATGAGTAAGTAATATGTATTCTGCTAAGCCTCATAGTTGTGTTGCTGAAGGGAAGAAGCAGATCAAATGCAAATATATTACACATTTTCTGTTATCTGAATAAGGTAAAAACCACAAACTAGTTATCAATTTTTCAGATAATAAAAAATGGAATGGTTTATTTTTTCATTATATGAATTTTATTATTTAGTAGAATAAAATGACTACCAAATTATGTATAATTTGCTGGTATTTATTTAGTATAGGGCTAGCCAAACATTTCAGCCCAAGAGACAGAAAGTCAGTTTGATATTCTTCAAAATGACATTGTAACTCCAGAAAAACACGTCAATACGTAAAAGGTGAACAAAAAAGGAGCAAGACATTTTCCATTCGCTTTCTCTCAGGAAAATAAAGCAATCCATAACCAACTAAACAAAAACACACACGATAACATAAGAGAGAAACTATGGAATATTTAGTAGTATGAAAAGGAATATACCAAAAGTAAGGCATTTCTGTGTGCCTTGAAAAGCTGAGTGGAAGAATTCTGCACATTTAAAATGTTCTGATTTTTTTCATTCTGAATCTGTCTTTCTGTTTTACACCATATGACCAAGTTTCAGAAATCCATACATAAGCATTGCATTTAAATGAATACAGTGTATATTTCAAGCTCTTGATTATACATCTCTGTGGAAAGAACAGGCAGACTCAGAGAATCAATAAGTAGGGGTCTGCCTCTCAAGCCATTTCACCACAGGCTTCACATAGCTTTAACAAATTCACTTGATGTAACATGGATTTCAGTTCCTGCTTCTGAAAGGCCTACTTTCTCTTGTAGAGAACTTGGGGGAAAAAAAGAACCACCAATAACTGCACATACAGATTCTGAAAATCTCTATCAGTATTTTTCAGTATCTGGTTGGATTACATATGTGCTCCATAACTTTGACAAAACCAACAAAACCAGACAAAACACAACATGAGCACTCCTTCAAATTAGAGGATGTACATTCTATAGTTTTAAATGTAATGTTATACTTGCAGCTTCTGCTGTTATATTTCATGGATGATAAACTGCTACTGTTTATTTTTTTATTTTAAAAATAACAGCCCCTAAAATCTCCTGCTCCTGACTTCTAGAAAAGCTTTCCCCTCAATCTATTTGTTTAGTGGAAAGTCTTCTAATGCTTCTCAAAGTAATGTCACCATCTTGAGTTACAAAAAACATTCAGGGCAGAGTGAAAATTTATGAGTCTGTTAGTTTTCTTTGTATATATGACATGATTCACACAGTCAATGGAAAGCTTACTTGAGTTCACAAGTCCTAGGTCAGACACCAAGGGAAAAATTAAAGTACAAATAACTGAATTGGTTCACTGGTGTCCAGATTGTCTTTCTTATTTTGAGTTTGGTGCCAGAAGTGCCCAGGTCTACCTCTTAGTATCTTAAAACTTCCCTAAATTCTCTGATGTCCAGCTCCACCTTCTACAGGTGCCATCTTGGATAATAAGAGCCATGATTAAATTGGCTGGTCAAAATTATGTTTAAAGACAGGTATTCATTTGAAAAGAAAACTTCAAAATGCATTGTTCCCATCCATTCCTGGAAGATTGCAGGATTTTTTTTTTGGCCCCTATTTTTTTGCTAATCACAGCCCACCTTTTCTAACTCAAATCTACACTGAATGTAGAACTGTGCTAAGTCACACTATCGGCAAGTGACTTCGTAATATTTTATGGTAGTCTGTATCACTGGCATTTGGAAAGCAAGAGCATTTTCATTAATTTAATCAGTCTGAAAAGTGCTTCAAATATTTAAATAATTGATCTCTACCCAATATTTTCCAAAGCATAAGTTAGCAATATTTGTAAATGTATTACAAAGATACTTCCATGGATCTTTGAAAACCATGGGGTTTTCTGTGTTATAAAAGCTTTCACAGTAATGTATTTTAAGTCTCTGTCTGCAGTCAAAATTCAATACACCCGCAGAATCCCACTGAAGTCAATCAGGCTCAGTATACGTATACAAGATTCTGCCCATACAGAACAACTTTTGATTCTATGTCCTGCAAAACATGATTGGACACCACTTAAAAATTCCTCATTTCAAATTGGTTTTCATTAAAATTCCATTTCTTAGGTAATTTTTAGGCCATTTGAAAATCAATAATCTATTTTGCACTAATGTTTTCAGGTAAACTAACGTTTCTCAGTAATCAGTATGATTTAGGAGTTCATAAAGTGATATGCAAACCTACCGTGAACTAAAATAGCTTCTCTGTGTACACTTAACATTCTACGGATTATTTTTTTTTATATTTTCTTCAAGTTGTCCTTCCAGCGCCCTAGCTGAAATTAAAGAACATCAGATTCTAAACCTGTTTAATTTAGAATGGCAATGAATTAATCCTAATAATCTAATAACTCCATATGGCATTGTCTTTGAATCATTAGAGGATTTGCAGATAGTATCTTGTGCATGCAAACGAGATAATCATAGAAGCAGAGACACCAAATAGCCCTTTTCCCAAACACTGGTGGACATGCATATTCAACAAAATGCAAATATTGACTTTTCTGATAGCAACTAGATCAGATTGCTAAAGTGTCTGATGGGACATTGTAATCCCAGTGAGGAAACAGTACTGACCTTCGTGCTCTGTATGGCTAGCATGTAGCTTGCTTGCATTTATGATTCCCTGAACCTCTAAGCATTTGCTACAATTGGAAGAATAAAGTAGGCATGTGGAAAAAGGCAGTCTCCATAAGTACAGAAAAACTTGAAAGAAAGTAAACAGGCTTCATGTCTCATGATATCTCTCTAGAGAGGCAAGGAAGAAATGTCATTTGCAATTGATTGCTTATAAAGATAAGTGGCCCTATAAAAAGACTCTCTTTTAATAAGCAAGAAAAGAGGACTATAACAGGTCACACACCTGCACATTCAGCAATCAGTATGCCCAGCAAGTATTTTGGAATATAGACACATGAAAAATGCTAATGCATTAAAGAACATACCCTCAGATGGGGTTTTAAAAGATGTATTTAAAGCCTGCTAAAGGTTCACAAGAAATGCTTTTTTCTATGTTCTCATTTCTCTTCTGGGTAGATATTCTGTTTGCACCAAAAAAAAATCTTACTATTCCAGTCCTCACTACTGATTTTGTGTACAATTTGGAATACGCCATTCTTTAGCTTAAATAGTAAAGAGGAATCAGAGATAGAAATACCTTTTAAATACACAGTACTCCTTACACTGCTGAAATATCTGTGAGTGAAACCTTTGAGAAATGAATGGTTCCATCGCTGTGCTTCTAGGAAATTTTACTCCTGTCTAAGTTAATGTATGGCCCAATGGCAAATCCTTAACTCCATCTTCCACTAATGTATTTATTTTACTCAACAATGTTTTTTGTGCAATTCATAGAAAAATCATTTGCAGCAGGTGTGAAGATCATGAGGTGGGATTTTTGCTCCTTTGTTTTTTCTGGGGGGTATTCTCTATTTATTTAACATTATTTTCACATGAAGGCAAAGCACAGAAAATAAACAGATAATAAGGGAAAAAACTAATTCCCAATCTTCTGGAACAGAGAAAAGCCCAAACTCAGGGCTTGTATTAAAGACATTACATAAAACCTAAATAGCCTGTTAGTTGATGGAACTCATCTTTGTTACATGACATGACATTGCTTTACTGTTATGTAAGGGCAACCTCACTACTTCCGTCAATAGAATGAAATGCCACATTTCAATGCTAGTTTTTCTTTTACACTGAATTATTTTTAAAAGAAAATATTTAAACTTCTGTTGCAGATATCTGGAGTGGGTTCTAATAATATAGCCATTCAACATGCAGTAACAGTCACTTTAAATATTTGCACTTGGTATGGTCAAAAATATTTGCTGTTCACTTAAAAATTATAGATACATTTTCCAATCAGCACCCTGTGAAAAAAATTATTATCAAGTAACTCTGTAAGATTTTTCTTTGTATCATTAATGTTTAGAGTGGTCTCTGTAAGGCTATTCATGTTTTTAAGCAAAGTTAGAAATGCACAGAACAAAGAATCAGTTATCATAAGTAATTCAGGTTGAAAGGGACCTTGTGAATTTTCTAGTCCATGCTCCTGCTCAATTCAGGGTCAGCTATGAGGTCAGAGCAGGTTGCTCAGGGCTTTATCCAGCCAGGTCTATTTCAAATTTATGAACAGTCTAAATAATGACTAGCCATGTGCAAAATTATCTATATTATTACCAGTAGCCATCCCAATATGTAATTTAAAGCCATTTTTACCACATAGACAAGTTTCTACATTCAGCATCATTATTAAACTTTGTATGGAAAAAAAGTTTCATACTTCTTTCAGCATGTTTTCTATCTGCCTTTATATTAATGAAAGGTACAGAAAATACTTGCACTGACTGCCTTAAGCATCTAACTTAAGTTTTAAATATTTTTTAAAATGCATTTATTTTTCCTACATTAAAAATAAGCTTTTAAACTTCAGTGTTAAACAGCAAGTACCTGCACAAGGGTTATGATTTCCTCAGATAACCATGTAAAGAAGTGTAGCTCATGTGAAATCACTCGTTTTACATTCATTTTTATCTCCAGATGTAAAGATAACATCTTTCAATGATGTACAAGAAAAAAAAATCTAAATTGATTTCAGTTAGCATCAATATATATTATTAAACTGTAATTACCTAGTTATAATGAAAACAGTTTAAGTTAACCTGCATTTTGGCTGAAATATTGAAGAAACATGTAACTGTGACATTTCTCATTGTGAACAAGGAGCCTAGATTCACCCTTCACACAACTAATTTCACCTTTAAACTTGAAAAAAGCAGCAAAACTAAAAACTAAAACTCCATCTATATATGGCTCAGTCCTGATATTTTGTGTGTATATGGCTGTGAACACTTACATGTGTATTTCTAAAATTCATATATGCTTACAAGCATGTTGAATGACCCTAGAAAGATTTTGTTTAAGCAATATAAATACATTCTCTTTAGCGTTTATGATACTATATGACTTCTGTCACTTTTATGTCATCAATCATATTCATAACTGTACATACTGCTTTTATTTTGAGTTATCAATGATGATTATAGAGTAACAAGATTTTTCATTGTTTCTGGGGAAAGCAGGACAGATTACTGCTAATTAGACCAGAGTACAAGCTATATATATGATCCTTTAACCATAGAAATTATGATACCAGTATTTTATTTTATTGGGTTTTTTTCCTCATTTCTAGTGCATTTTTAGTGGGCAGTTTTCTTAAAGCTACACAATCACAGCTTTTACATTTTAAGTGGAAGAATCAATGTGTGCTAATTAGAAAGCTGGTGGCACTCATAATACAACTGGAATTTTTGTATGCCTATTTGCTATAATTCTTTATTCTTCCCTTTCTCCTGAGAGCCTTCATTTAATCAGCTCTATGCAGAATTCTATAAAGCCAAGAAAAATGCTTGCTTTAATATTCTCAGATTTATTTACTTTTGAACCATAACAAAAGTTTTTCTTAAATTTCTACTGAAGCAATGCCATCATTGATTCTAATTTTTTTTAAAAGAACAAAAACTGAGATTTCACTGATTACTGCTACGGGGCCAGCATTCACAATTGTATCTGTTCTTTCTGCATAATTCGAAAAGGAAATAATTTGAACCTTATTACTGAAAGTTTTGGTATTGAGACTCTGCCAGCATAGCAATCTAAGCCTGTACTTAGGCTAAATCTAGACCAGAAGTCACATGCTAGAAAAATTAAAAAAAAAAATATAGCCACTGCAACATATGTACAAACAGATTCTACACATTTCAACGTCCAGCAAGCATGAAGAGGAGAAAGCATCCTACTATATCATTTCACTTTTGGATAGAAAGGCACTTGCTTGTAGACGTGTAATGATTTATGATTTTAACCAAGGATCAACCATGACTTTATTAACGATAAATTTAGCTTATGCAGGGCCACACAACATGACAGTTTGTTACTACCATTGCCATTATACCATATGGATATCCCTTCAGAATCTGAACAAAACAAAAATAATTTGGCAAACCCTGTCAACTGTGAAAATTTTGTAAGACACACTTCTGACAGTTATCCATACATCATATCAAAAAAAGCCCTTTAAGAATTGTCAGGAATTTATCCTATTAGGATTTTAGATACCATCTTAAAGACTAGAAAATATTTTTGCTATTATTAATAAAATACAGTTATTTCTTAAAGATTCATCAGGTCCTCCAAGATGATGGAAGCGTAGGTCAAATGACAAACAATATGCAGGTAAAAACATAATCTAAATTGAATGTTCCCCTGAACTGTTTTCACACAGACTACCCCATGAAGTCCACTCTTCCTTGGAATCTGAAACTGGAAGCTGTGTTCCATGACTGTGAAAAAAAATCTAGAAGTTACTTCAAATATGTGATCTCTAAAAAGCTTTGGAAGTTCAAAGGCATATCGTACCACTGAATATTCAAGGAGGTTGCATTTCAAAGCCTTATACATGTTCTCTTCTGAGAACATGGATTACTTTCTGCCATATCATATCATCAAAGATATGAATGGCTGGTATGAAAAATTGAGGCTGGATCTTCCAGAGGCCAGTGACAGGTTTAGATGGGATCATGTCAAGCTGTTTGCAGAAAGATTCAACTTTCATGAGTGCCTCTGTGCTTCAAGTCAGTGTGTAAGGAGTATATCTGGTTACAGGGCACACCTGACAACACCACCTACTCAGGTTTGCTTAATCTTTGAAGCAAAAAGTTCCTATTTTCCATCACTGTGATTCCCGATTACAACATTATTTCCCCATCAGCCCTCATGCTGGCAACCAGAATAAGGTATTACATACTGGAGAAGTTGTGCTTCATTTTAAAAAGGAGGGTGTGGGTCCTTCTACCATCTTCAAGTGATTTCCTGAGGGTTTTTTTTGTCATTAATGTATCACTGCATGAAGTGAACTGGCATCAAATCTCCTCCTTAGTACCACAGAACTAGGGAAATTCATCCTGAAGCAGGTTTCATTTCAGTTTTACTTTATCATTCGCAGGCAATCACATGTGCTATTTTTAAATCTGGTGTTATCATATTAATTCATGCAAAGAGGAATAATCTGCACATGAGAAATGTCTTGCTGCATAATAAAAGGAGAACGGCCTCTTGTTTAAAATAATGATAACCTAGCTGACTTCTTATCTCAGGATTTCCATACTCTTTTCAAGAATTTTAGCAAAACACTTTTAAGTCTTCCATTCTGCTAGGCAAAACAAGCTAAGATCTCGCTTCCTCATTTATAAAATACTATCTGATCACTGTAGCACTTCTCTGTACTTGTTCAAGATTAAATTCAATTCAATCTGAAATGTGAACATTGAGACCTAGATACAGTATGTCAGATGAGGTTAAAGTAGTGTCATATGTAATACTTTTTATTATTGCTCTATCCCTGCAAGGAAAACCTTCCTTGATATGATACAAACACACCTGTTTCTTTATGACATGTTCATAATGTCATGATGAAATGTTCATTATGACATGTCATTATGACATGTTCATAAAGTCATCATACAGTTTTTATTTTCGTTCTCCCTTTGTTGTTACCAAATTATAGCCTTGATTATAGCAAAAAACATTATTCTGGTTCCCTGAAATCTGTACCATTACACTTAATCTCATTTTCAGTTTAAACCTGAAAAATCATTCAATTCCTTCAATAAGATTCCTTGGACTTGGGGGTGTTGGTGAATGAGAAAATGAACATGAGCCAGTGGATATAAGGAAGAAGTTTTACTGTGAGGGTGGTGAGGCACTGGAATAGGTTGCCCAGGGAAGTTGTGAATGCTCCATCCCTGGAAGCGTTCAAGGCCAGGTTGGACAGAGCCTTGGGTGACATGGTTTAGTGTGAGGTGTCCCTGCCCATGCCCGGGGGGTTGGAACTAGATGATGATCTTAAGGTCCTTTCCAACTCTAACTACTCTATGATTCCAACATATGCATATCTGTCTTTTAGTAACTACTGGCAACTTTTTGCCAGATTAAAAAAATAAAAAAAATAAAAAAAAAAATCTCAGCATCTAATTCATTTTCACATTTTAACAAAACATTAAATAGCTATTTGCAAAAATGCCTAGAATTTTTATTACTAGGAAGAAAGCATACACAGTTGCATTAATTTACTAAAGATGCATGCAACTGCATAAGCAAAGAAGTGCTGCATCTTTTCGTACTAATCACTTGAATACCCTCAATGTAAACACATTTTTTCATTTGGCTCCAGAGAATTAAATTTTAAGTTATAAACAATCTATCCATTTTTTTACCTGAACTAAAGTCTTTATAAATAGTTAAACTGCTTGTAGTTCTTATCTGTGGAATATCTATGACTGTCCAACATCTATATGGTCCAAAAGGTACTTTCAGAAGACAGAATTTTCCTCATTTAAAGCCCAGTAGTGCTGAAATTATTTTCTGAAGAAGCTGTGCATAAATGGGGATCAGTTCCAGTGTAAATTTTGGGGGGAAAAGGGATTGCTCTCTATCAACAAACCTGGATTTCATCTTCCAAAAAAAATTTAAAACACTAGTGGTCTTTTAAGTACCAAATGGGAAACATACCTGTGATAGTAAAGTTATGTTCATTTGTGTAACACCCATAGGATTTTGCTTATTCATGTATCAGGGTACTAGATTAGTATGATGTTAGATAGGTAGATAGATACCAGTACTAAATACCATACAATTACCATTTCTGCTAAAGATCCCTATGTTCTTCATAGTAGAAATAACGGTAGAGAATATTTTCTTCCTAAAGGCATGTAGACGATATAACAGGAAACTGTTGCTGCTATTTCTTTTAATAGAATTCTTGAAAATCATTCTGAATTAAGAAAAATGGAATAAAAGGAAAAAGCAAACCAGAAAGTTTCATTAAGTCATTTTGGAATAGAAACAGATAGGTCTATTATTAATATGGCTCATATAAGGAATTAGATTTTCAGGTACTTGGGAAGGCATTTAACATTTAAGGATTAAAAACTGAAATGAATTTATAAAAGAAACTTATATTTTATATCTGTAAATTGAAAAAGAGAAAGACATTTGATTGACAGCAATCTCTGCTTTGGATCTCTTCAGAAAAAGTTCTAATAATTACCCACATTGAAACTGCTAGTTAAAATAGATGCTTTCATTCCTTGCAAAGTCTCCTTAGAAACACTAGACTTTTAAGCGTAATCAAAGGAGACAGCTGGTTCCACCCTTTATGATAATGTGCCATGCAGCTTTATTAATCTGACCTTTGGAAACAAATGAGAAATTTAATACTGCCCCACCATAATTGTTAGTGGCAGCCCTTTTAGCAGACTTTAATTTGCACTTCACTTTAATATCTGCTTCCAGTTATGATGTAAATGTTAACAGGATCTGACACTGTTAATTGTGCTCTAGTGTCTGAAGCAGTGGCAAAAAAGTGTGCTTGGAGTAAACTAGAACATGACCTTAGTGGATAACAAAATGCATCAACCCCTGCTTTTCAAAAAGTAAGGCAAAAATGAACACTCCGATTGCTTCAGCTGGCATCTGAGTGGTATACAGTGCTGCAATAATTAGGAGTAAGGGTGGAAATCATGTTCAACAGACTCATCTTTCAAGGTTATATAGTATCTGATTGTCCTTTAAATTGCTTGCAAAAGATATCTGATAGGAGAAAACATGTTCTCAATATATATTTTTTTTCTGATACATACTGTTCCAGCAGAGAAGGAATACTACACTGTAACAAACTAAAACATTAATCAATTCAATCCAGGAGGATTGCAGTCCACATTCTAATCATACTCACATAATACAAGTGTGTTGAAATACAGATCTAGAATAATTTGATCAAGCAGACATAATGAGTCACTGGGTACATTACAGAAAGTAATGGAGTGCATTTTTTGTCATAGTTAATTGATTTAACATGACATAAGCTGCTGATGCCATCTATACTGTATCAGAACATATGTAGCTTTGACCATTATAAAAAGTAATAACAGCCAGTCACATTGCAGGATAGACATAACAGCTTGCTCGCCCACTGGCATTTGAGAGCATCTCAAGCTAAGTTGTCACTTTTAGAAGTTATTGCTTTAATTAAGGCCTTACTGTTTGGTTTTTTTTCCCTTAAATTCTTTCAATTGTGAACAGTCTTAAGCATTTTTTCACTCCTTTTTGTCTTACATTTATCATTGTGTAGAAGAAGACACCACCACCAATCTGGAACCCCAGACAAGGCCACAAGTGTTGTGCAAGTATACTGACTTATAAGGACTACAAAGCAAGTAAGATATGTAAGTGATACCCATATGGTATCCTCTATTTTAGTAGCTACAGGTCATAAAAGGAACAGTTGTTTGTTAATGATATCAGAAGAGTCTGGCAATATGTTCATAAGAATAGATAATTATATTTTTGAAACTGATCTGTGAGTCAACAGTGATTTCATATTCAAATTATTAAGGTAAGCATGAAATGAGGACTGAATACAATTAGAAACTCAGGTTGTAATTAAAATACTTCAGTCAGTATTCTCTAAACTCTAGTTTTGACTGTTAATGATGTTCAAAGCTCAGAACAATAGCAGGTAGCAAAAAAATTGATCAGTATACTATAGTCAGTCTCAAATGTACTTAAGTAAAAGTATCCAAGTTAATATCATTAAAATAATTTGCAGGCTATCTTACAAATGCTATAAAAAGTGTATGCTTTCCAAATTTTATCTGGAGCAATATTTATATCCTTCACTAACTGTTATTTAATTTGCTAAAACGAATAGCTAAAAATACACAAGTTCTATACAGTATCATCTCTTTGTTCCATATCAGCAAAATGACCACCTAAATTCAAAACTGGTTTTTAGCTTTTCTGGTCTAGTAGATTTTCTCTGGTTTTGCTACTGTTGTTTCTTAGGAATACATATTACACACTGCTTTTCCATACCGAGATTGATTTTTAGTTCTTAAAAAAAGAAAATTATCGTCCTGTAATTCAAAATAATCATGACTGAGTTTAGGAACTGATCATCTGAAACATTATCAGTTAACTGAAGTATTTTGTGACTCACTATTTCCAGGGTGCTCGTGGTTTTTCTGAGCAAAGGAATTGAGATGGCTTTGAAGTTCAGCAAATCGTCAATATGTGTTACTAGTCAGCCTTCTGGTTCTTCAGAAAAAAAAATTTTCCAGAATAACGTTGTCAGAAACAATTTCCACTTTAAAGTTTGTAATATAAGTTTTTAAAAGCACCTGAAAGTCTCCAAAGTTAAGAGTGAGCTGGGAAGAAAATTCTGCACATTGCTTAAATACAACACAATTTGATATTGGCAAACATATTTCCAATTTACTGCAAAAGTATCTATTTTAAAGTCCAGTACAGGTTTAGAATAAAATATTAATTTGTCTGAGCGAGTTAGCACTGGAAAAGAGATGTAAAGGAGGTCAAATTGTGACTCCAAACCAGCAAGAAAATTTAGCGAGGTTTTAGTTGGCAATTCTTTGCCTTGTTATTTCATTCATATTAAAGACATGGTTTATGAAACTAATTTCTTTTATATTTTTCTCTGGTGATAACCATTTTCATGCATGAAGAAGTTTCAGAAGTATAAGGAAGTTTGCCAGTATATACAAAAATTGTAAAATGTTAATGTATTATTTTACATAATAGCAATGTTGTGGTTTTTTTCCTCAAACAGTGTACACAAAGGTCTATTATCCATTAAATAAAACATGAAAAAGAATATCACAGATCAGAGAGAGATGGGATTAGTGTCAGAACAGGGTATGTCTGAGTACTGGCTTCTATTTTGGTGTGATTGACTTAGTGGCTGACAGTAGAAGTAACAGATGGGAAAAAAAATGGGTCAGAAAAATGTCAGGAGAAAAAACACAAACACTACAAAACAATAACATCACTGCTAAAACATGAAGCGCAATCAGATTTATAACAATAAATTAAGAAAAAATAAAAAATACTAGGCTTTTATAATATAGTAAAAGATATGGAATGGGGCTTGTTACTAATGTCTGGATCCTGATGAAGTCAAAAGGCATTTGACTATAATTCTGTTGCAATACCCTCCTCAAAAAAACAGTCTTCTGTATTATGAAGAAATTCTTGACAAATATCAGATACTGAAACAGTGGTATCAATGGAAATTATGAGGCACATCAGAGATTCCAGCTTCATTTGGTAGGAATCTTTAACATGAGCTGTAGTTGTCCTCTGTATTAAGACTAAAACATTGGTTCTGAGAGTTTCAGAATATTAAAGGAAGCACAGAAAATGTTTTTGTCCTTTTACCTTATACGGTATCTGCCATGTGTGGAAAGAGTAAGGAATATTGTTAGAACACTGGCCTAAGACCCTGGAGATAATTTCATGTGCTGGTTTGGGCTGGGAAAGGTTAATTTTGCTCATAGTAGCTAGTATGGGGCTATGCTTTGGATTTGTTCTGGAAACAGTGTTGACAGTACAGGGATGTTTTAATTATTGCTGAGCAGTGTCAAGGCCTCCACAGAGTCAAGTCTGCTGTTTACAAGCCTGCTTACAGAGTCAAGACCTTTTGTGATTCTCACCCCATCCCACCAGTGAGGAGGCTGGGGGTATACAAGAGGCTAGGAGTGGACACAGCCAGGACAGCTGATCCCAACGGACCAAAGGGATATTCCATAACATAAGGGATCATGCTCTGTATATAAAGCTAGGGGAAGAAGAAGGAAGGGAGGGGCATTCAGAGTTAACGGCATTTTTCTTCCCAAGAAACTATTAGATATGTATCCCTGCTTTCCTGGACATGACTGAACACCTGCCTGCCGATGGGAAGGGGGGAATGAATCCCTTGGTTTGCTTTGCTTGCATGTGTGGCTTTTGCTTTACATATTAAACGGTCTTTATCTTAACTCACAAGTTTGCTCACTTTTATTCTTCCAGTTCTCTCTCACATCCCACTGGGGGTGAGAGAGTGAGTGGCTAAGTGGAGCTTAGTTGCCAGCTGGGGATAAACCACAGCATTTACCCATCTCACAAGAACACATGCAGAGCACAACGTATTTAGATACTGCACGTGAAGGGTAGCTGCTTATTGATGATGCAGACCATTTATGATGAAATATTAATTTAACCTTGTTTCATCCAAACCAACCAATATTTTAAGAAGAAACACCTTCAAGATCTTATATGCCTTAAGTTACAAGTGAAATAAAAATATCTTTCTGAAACTTTGCAATAACATGGAAAAAGAACATATGAAAACAAATAAGAAATTTAAAGAATATGAAAAGAATAGGAAAAAAAAAAAAGAAAAAGAAAAAAAGAAAAAAAACAGTGACAAAACAATCCCCAAAAAGCATTAAGGAATTAAGAAGACCTCTGTATATATCCCAAAGCCTACTCCATGCATGAGTAGTCTTCCAGACCACTGAAGTTGAATTGTCAGTACAGGCAGAGACATGCACAACATGAAGGAAGTTTAGCAGATTGAAAATTTTCTCAAAAGATGTTGCAGATATAATCACAATGCATTCCGTGCAGGTGGACACCAATATCACTGCCTGTTTGGAGGTAACGGATCTCTCCCTACAAGTAGAATGCTTTCCTTTGGGTGCAGCTGTGGGCAATATTTTTTCAGCTTTTGAAAACTATTTCTTTGGTTAGTTAACTAAACTAACATCTAATTAATATGACGGTTGAAACTGAAAGGGTTTATTTTACTATGCACACTCTTCAAATGAAGGACCACAGATCCTTCCATGATGTAAATCATCATATCATCATGAATAATGTAATTGTCCTGACACAACTCCAAACAGCTACTGGATTTAGTTTGTCTTCAGATGTCTGTGTCTACTCTTAGTTGGAGAGAAAACTAGGAAATTGAGATCAATCAGTACTGTGATACATAACTGAATTATGAACAGCTAACTCAGGTGATATGATTAAACATGAAATCCACAATTTGGTTTCCTGAACTCTTCTAATTTTCTTAAAACAAGGCTGGGTTTTTAACCTGGATATTCTATTTCATGTAGTTTTTAGCTACTGGCATAGAGTAAAGCGCAGTGAAAGTATAAAAAAATTGTATGCAAAACACAAACCTGACACTAGTTTTGCAAGGCAGCCTACTAAGGAAAGTGATCGGTTTCTGCACAAATTGGAATCACATCCAGTCACAGATTTACTGAATGGAGAGGGAGAAGCTAAAGTAACGGTACTGATGTTTCACTGAAGTATAGTAAGTGTCCATAGCTGAGGACACAAACTTGGTGAGAAGCCATGCAGCCCATCCCATCCAGAGCACAGCAGGCAGCTTTGCTCATCTCAAGCAGTTTCGAAAATAGTAGCTTATTCACTTTCTACATTTCATCTCACTTTCCAAACAATCCATCTGGATAATGTTTTACCAACAATGGATGTTAGATTTGTGACGATAATAATTATCTCCACATTTTGAAAATAATTAACACGTACCTTTATTTCTTGAGCTTTCCTGATTCTTTTCCTGCTGCAATTAAAAGTAGAAAAATGTATTATTTAAAGAATTAGTTAATACAAAAACAACAGACATAGAGAGACAGTCTAGTTCACCCTCCTTCCTGCTCCAAGATAAAATTAGCTGCACTTTGCCTGCTGCAGAAAGATTCCTATATAACCTGGTTTTAAACTCACCCAGTATTTTTCACAATGACAGTGATTAAGCATTGGAACACGCTGTCTAAAGAACCTGTGCAGTCTCTGTCACTTTATCGCTATCTTGGGAGATACTCATAATTCAACTGAACAACCTGGGTTGGAACTAGATGATCTTAAGGTCCTTTCCAACCCTAATCATTCTACAATTCTAATTTTGAAGTTATATCTGGTTTAAGCAACTGGTTTAGCTAGGTAACTGTAGAGGCCACTGCCAGCCTAAGTTACTCCATGATATGGAGAGGGTGTTCCAGAACCTTGTAAGACCTGAAGCAGTGCTTAACTGTCCTCAGTTCCATCATGAAAAAATGTCAAAATCCCTTAAACTATAAATAATATTTTTTCTTATTTTTCCTGACTTGCCTGCATCTCAGTGAATATAGAAAACATTTAAACTTTTAAGCAAAATAAAGTCATCTTCTCTTCCTTCAGTTATCCCCAAATCTTCTCTATTTTTAAGAATTTTTTACTATGTGTTGCCTAAAGTATTCTGATATTCCACTTCAGAGTTGTCTATAAGGATTTTTTTAAACGCATCAGCTCTAAAGCTGCACCAGCAACACATAACATATATTAACATATTTCAAAATAGCAGTTTGCTTCCAAAAAGACAGAATTACATAGCTGATTCACAGTCAACAGATTTTTCACTATAATCCCCTCAGTTGTTTACTCTAATCAATCAATCTTTTCCCATAGTAGTGTTATCTAGTTATTTCTCATCTTTTTTTTTCTTTGAAATACTACTATATTATGTTTCTGCAAAAATGTGTTTAAAAATAACATAAAAATACATTAGCAAATAAAAGGAAAAGATTCATTCTACTGAGGCAACACCACACAAAAATGGATATAAACTTCCATGGTTAGAAAACATTAGCTGATAAAACTTGTCAATCTGTTTTTGAATAAGCACACAACCATTTCTTCCAGCTTCAAGATTCCCCTTAAAAAAGAAAAAAAAAGGAAATAAAAAGCAGCAAGTTAGTTTAGTCCATTTACCAAAGGACTCACTCTAAATACTCTGAAACTACAACTAAAGTCGACAGGTCTTCTGTTTATTCATTCTGATTTCACTGTCTGACACAAATCCTGTTTGCTTTGCAAACACTGAAGAATTATTTACAACTCAAGCAATAACTGCTACCACAGCATGTTCTCCTAATTGTATTTTTAGGTTTATTTTATGTTTTGAATGAAAAGTTAGGTCTTCAGAAATGGTGAAATCCATATAAAATGAAAGTTTGACAGTATGTAAATCAATAAATTTTCCGTAGTAACACACTTGTACACAACTGTATGTATTCACTGATCACCTTCATATCACCTATATGAGAATGAATACAGTAACCAATTTCCTGCATAACCTGATATTCAGTGTTAAGTATACACTGAGCTAGTTGTATTCAATAACATGAAAAAAAAAACAAACCTGAGAATTTAGCCAAGGCAGTAAACTGTCCCCAAAATTTGCAACTTCAATTTTATAAATGAGAAGCTTTTTGTTCTGGGTACTGAAAGGAAGAGGGGGAGGGAGAGGGAGATGGAGAGGACTTCTGCCTTTATTTACAATAAAATATGGTGTACTAGACTGCAAGGGATTTTCACATACATCCTTAATAAATACAATGAATGGTATTTCCTGAAATACAGGATATAGAATCATAGAATAGTTAGGGTTGGAAAGGACCTCAAGATCATCTAGTTCCAACCCCCCTGCCGTGGGCAGGGACACCTCACATTAAACCATGTCACCCAAGGCTCTGTCCAACCTGGCCTTGAACACTGCTAGGGATGGAGCATTCACAACTTCCTTGGGCAACCCATTCCAGGGCCTTACCACTCTAACAGGAAAGAACTTCTTCCTTATATCCAATCTAAACTTCCCCTGTTTAAGTTTTAACCTGTTACCCCTTGTCCTATCACTACAGTCCCTAATGAAGAGTCCCTCCCCAGCATCCCTATAGGCCCCCTTCAGATACTGGAAGGCTGCTATGAGGTCTCCATGCAGCCTTCTCCAGGCTGAACAGACCCAACTTCCTCAGCCTGTCTTCATACGGGAGGTGCTCCAGTCCCCTGATCATCCTCGTGGCCCTTCTCTGGACTTGTTCCAACAGTTCCATGTCCTTTTTATGTTGAGGACACCAGAACTGCACACAATACTCCAGGTGAGGTTTCACAAGAGCAGAGTAGAGGGGAAGGATCACCTCCTTCGACCTGCTGGTCATGCTCCTTTTGATGCAGTCCAGGATACGGTTGGCTTTCTGGGCTGCAAACCCACGCTGCCGGCTCATGTTCATTTTCTCATCGACCAACACCCCCAAGTCCTTCTCCGCAGGGCTGCTCTGAATCTCTTCTCTGTCCAACCTGTAGCTGTGCCTGGGATTGCTCCGACCCAGGTGTAGGACCTTGCACTTGTCATGGTTAAACTTCATAAGGTTGGCATCAGCCCACCTCACAAGTGTGTCAAGGTCCCTCTGGATGGCATTCCTTCCCTCCAGCATATCAACCCATACACATAGCTATCAGCTTGGTGTTATTGGGAAACTTGCTGAGGGCGCACTCAATCCCACTGTCCATGTCACTGACAAAGATGTTGAACAAGACCAGTCCCTACACTGAAGGATACCACTCATTACTGGTCTCCAGCTGGACATTGAGCCATTGACCTCAACTCTTTGCGTGCAGCCATCCAGCCAGCTCTTTATCCACCGAGTGGTCCATCTATCAAATTGATGTCTCTCTAATTTAGAGACAAAGTATGATAAGACATTAGTTTGGGTTTAAACTTAAACAGGGGAAGTTTAGATAAGAAATAAGGGAAAGTTTCTTACTGTAAGGGTAGTGAGGGTTGCCCAGGGAAGTTGTGAATGCTCCATCCCTGGCAGTGTTGGACGGAGCCTTGGGTGAGATGGTTTAGTGTGAGGTGTCCCTGCCCACGACAGAGGGGTTGGAACTAGATGATCTTAAGGTCCTTTCCAACCCTAACTATTCTATGATTCTTTAAACTATAGTCAGCATTTGATTTAACAGATCCATCTAGTACATTCTTCAAGTCTTCACAAAGGAGAATTTGTGTTTATTTTAATTTTTTATCTTTTAAGAGGTCAGAGAATGAAAGTTAGTGCAATTTATATGCTCCATAAACACTGTTTAGTCTCACAGAGCTCACTAGTCTTTTTTCCTTTCCTTTAGTTTGCAATTACAAGAATGGAATTTTTTTCCAACAAAGCTGCAAAGCCTATAATGTCTGCTACTTACACTACAATAAGTAGATTCTGAAGACTTAATCCAAGAATTGATTCCTAGATCAGAGTACCCTTGCAGGAAAGCAATCTTAAAAATCAAATTCTGGTTTCAAAGGAGAAAGGAAACACTATGAGGATCGAGAAAGACTTTTTATGGATAAGAGAGCGCAAGAAGATTGGCAAAGTTAGGAGAGGAAAAAAAAGTGACTGATGAAATTTAAAAATAAAATAAAAAAACAGGATTTTTTATTTAATGGAATACATTAAGATTTCAGTGACTAAAAAACAAAGAAGAAAAAACAAAAAGAAAAACATTTTCAAGAAAAGAAGGCCTTAGCAGAAAGTATCTTTTATTTTCTTTAAAGACTTTATTTTTTTCTAATATCTTTATTTTCTTTAATATCAGATGAGGATTTTTTAACAGCTTTTCATGACTTAGTTTTCTCAAAAGACTCAAAATTTAATTTTAAGCTGCCATTCAGCCTACTAAGGAAAATCTTTGCTAGCAGATCATAGACCAGCCTCAGTGTGATATGCCTTGTGCCAGCAAGACCCTTGGTAGCAGCCAAGTGCATCCAGATAGAAAGAGAAGACTGTTGGCCTCAAGTTATTTCAAGATTAAGCAGTGATTAGACTGGGTGTAGCATCTCTGAACTGTGAAATTAACCTTCTGCCTAGGGAAAGCCTACTATAATATTAGACTTTTCAACTGAAAAGAGAGAGTAAAAAAAAAAAAACAAAACAGAAAAAATTATACTGAAGATGCATTAAATAAACCTTCAAATTTTCCTCATTATTGAAAGAAAGTATGTGAATTAATTTATGTAGAAAACACCTATGATGCAATGACTTATGTTAGTGAGTAAACGTTACTAGCACTTGTAACTTAAAAAAATTAAGGTCAGAACCTCAAGGAAATAGGAGCTGTTCATCCAAATTGGAAACAAGCAAACCACCCAAAAAACCTCTCAGAATCATGGAACATGAGAGAAGTAAAGAAACAATTGCTCATCATGAAAGATATTTGTTGCAGAATGGCTCCAAGAGCAAGGCCATGGATCCTTAGAGGCCTTGTGTGAGCAAGGCAAGGTGTAGGCCTCACAGGTAACCGGATACCGGATGTGGGAGGAGAATGTGAAGGAAGCTGTGTAGAACTAACCAATACTGTTCTGACTAGTAGGCGTGGCTAAACACCACGCGGATATAAGCGAAGTGCACCACAAATAAAGCAGAAGTTTGCTTATCACCCATATTGGGTTGGCGTGTCATGCTTCTCCTCGCCGCTTACAGATATTTCCTCTTGCACTTGCGCAGCATGCTAATGGCTTTGCTGCTATTCGGCCTGAAAATAAAAAATTTCTACCAGTACGCTATTATGTGCTACACACATTTCTGTTGCTTTTCTCCTGTACTGCATTATGTTACATAAACAAGATATTTTCACCTCACTTGTAAACAGTCAAAGAAATGATATATATTTACTATCCAAATAATGCTGAAATGGTTAAATGAACCATAATATATATTGTTCTCTATTGGAATAAGTCACCTCTAAGCAGAACAAGTCATCTTGCATGCCAAGATTTTTTTTATTAGCTTCAAGATAACAATTAATTTTGAATTTAACAGTTTCCAACCAAATTAATCAGAGAAGTGGCATGGCTTTGCATGGTCTTGTGTTGCATCATATTTTGCCAGCCTGATAAAATGCATTGATGCAGAACATATTAGAACTGTAAAGAAACCTTTCTTATGCATCTAACAGACTGAATTGAATGTAAACTTCTCAAAGCACAGTGGATAAAAGTGGAGAAAATGTCAAATTTTCTTCTGTGTTTGTGAACTAAAAAAGATCATGGATGGCTAACCACACAAATTGCTATTCTGTCAAATCATAAGTTATAAACTATTCGCAAGATATATCAAATAAGGCTCAGTAAACAAACTGATTTAAATATGAACAGAAATGCGTTTGCAAGGTATAAAAGCTCCTTTTCTAGTGGTATTTTCTCTTCGTCTTAACACAGTAATAGTATCGATACCACTTAAAACATCTTAACATTTTGACATTGTCATTCAGAAATGACGTATTTAGTAAATAATGTTGGTATAGTATCAAATTTTATTTAGAAAAGAGGCTTCATTTTAGCAAAAGTGGAGTAGAGCAGGATGGCCAAAGGAACTCCTAAAGTACAGTGAGTCCAAAGAAGGCACACAGCTATTTACAGAAAAGACTAGAGCTGCTCTGTAAAGGTAGGTAATATTCTAGGACTAAGAAAATCCACCAGACAATTTAGAAACAGTAAAGATAGTTTCTTAGCCCCATTTCAATATGTATCATGTGCACTTTCTTTGGTTTTCCCTTTCTGAAAGAATAGTTGGTATTTATAAACCATGGATGGCAAAGAGAAGCATACTGACTTCCACTTAATTCTGTTTTAAAAAGACAAATTACATACTTCTATGTAGTACGTACGCACTACATCTGGAACCTCACTCATCTCTCTGCCTGAAACATCTGCCAAGGATCTGGGTATGTGTCTGCCAGAGTGGGCTAGTGGTAAAGAGCCTTGTTTCTTTCTTGTAAAATTCAGGCAAAGTCTTCTTTTCCATGCTGGCTTTATTTAGAAAGAACTAATGGAATTCTTAAAATAAACAAAGTGCTAATTAGTCTAAAACATATGGTAGCTTGTCCTTGATATGTGACAAAAATTACAATAATTTAATAAACATAAAACGATAATTACAGAAACTCTGCTGGAAGAGGGAGTGCAAACTTATTTGCTAGATTAACATTTTATAATGAAAATTTTTCATCAGTCATATCAAAGTGTAGTTAAAATGCAGAAAATTAGGTTTGTATTCATTATCTTTAATGTTCATTCTGTGGTAGGGGTACTTTGTTACTATCTAGTCACTTAAAGAAATAATTAAAGGAATAATTGTTATTAAAGACAATTTTTCAGTGAGAGAAGTACCAAGATAGTTCTTTTCACCAAGCTGTTAAAACACACACAAGCTATATTAGCTTGTATTAACGTATATTAGCTTATAGTAATACGACAGCTTTAATTACAAGAAATCTGAATTCTAAGTGTGGAGAAACTTCTTATTCATGGATGAAGCAGTAGTGTGGTCACAGCCATAGAGAGCAAGTGCACATACAGCACAAAACAATTTGTTAAACTATTCCCAGAGCCAGTTTGATAACTGACATTATACTGAACATTTGTGCTTCAAAAAAGTTTCACAGAATCAGACTTCATCAGACTCTCAGCAACTGCAGTGCAATAGCAGTTTAAACTAAAAATGCCTGGAAAGCAACAACATTTATGTTTGTAAAGCTGTTCTGTTAGGAGTAGTAAATGAGGCCTTGCTTACTACAGTAAGGAAGAAAGGATGAAGAAAAAGTAATGCATTTTCCTGTTGCTCTTTTCAGAACACTACCTACTTTTAGTAAATTACTAAATTACAAAATTTGTAGTTTAGTGTTTGTAGCAGGATTCTTGCATGGATATTCTGCATACACAGCCCAATACTGTTAGAGACAGCCATCATTTATGGCAGCAAATTATGGTAAGATAGTATACCACAGGTTGTTCTTGTACCAATTAACACACCACATGAATATAAGATTGTATGAAGGAAACAAGATGTGAAGAAAGATAGCTAGGGAGAGATAAAGTAAAATATACAGCTGTTGAAGTTTTCAGAAGTAATGACATTCCCAGGATTAGGTATTACTAGATACAACATTCTTAAAATAAGCCTTACAGGCCTCTGGAGAAAATTTGATGCAATCTTGAATTCATGAACCCTTATGGAAATGGTCCCAACAGTATTTGGGAGGCCTAGGTACAAGAGTGAAAGATGTACTGTAGGTTACCCTGCTCTTGCAGGAGGGTTGGACTAGATGATCTTTTGAGGTCCCTTCCAACCCTTAGGATTCTGTGATTTGTTTCATTAAAAAACAGAAGCAAAAAAAAACAAAAATGCCAGCCCCACAGAGGTGGGGGGAACTGTGAAATCTGATGATTTGCTTCTTGATTTGCTGATTTAGAGCCCCAAGGAATATGGAGAACAATTACTGCATTCCCAGGAAGGGAAGTATAAAGCAGTTGTTCCTCTTTGTGTGCAGCAAATTACAACCCCTCAAAGCAGAAGCAGAGAAGAAATAAAATTATGCAGAAGTTCCACATCATTTTTTCTATACCTATATACTTTTAAGAAAAACTATCTCTAGACCAGGGTCTAGATGCACTTTCTTCTGTCCGCTTACCAGCTTTGAAAGTTCTACACAAAGCCTAATCCAGTTTTTCCACTTAGGCATTATCCCTCAGATGTGTTGATAGGGCACATAACTAGTCTTAAAGGAATCCTCGAACCATGTAAAGCAGAGCAGATGAAGAACATCATCTTCAAGGTGAAACAATTCTTCTGGGATAAAGTTACAGTCTACCTCTTAATATTCTGCAGTACCAAGCACAAACTTCATGCTAATGTCACAGTAACATTGTATACACCGTGTACACTATGTATTACATTCAATAAAATAATCCTTTTCCAAAATAGGCAGAGAAAGATGAATGCATTTTAAAAGCAACAATTCTTCTGGCAGAGTTGCTCATGATCCATGTAGACACATTTCCTAAACTGCTGCCTAGTGTAAAAAGACCTCCGTGCATCAGGCTGCAGGCAGCTCCCAACAGAAATAAGCACTTTAGAGTTAGGCTTATACACCCTGATTACTATTGCACTTGAAAAGAAGTTGAGAAATAGTTTTGATTTTTATCTTATCTTTGAATTCAAGAATCTTAAGGATTCTACGGGCCCAAGAAAACAGTAAGCAAAGGCCAAATACAATCTTTTTTCAAGTTTACTGAATTAGAGAAGGGCCTGTTTTCCAAATTTTGTCTTTTTTAAAAAGGAAAAAATAAGAAAATCTTCATGCTGGTTTTAAGGATCAATTATTTCATGGGCTGTTACCCTTTCATACATACATTGCCTTCATTAGGGCGATTGTCCTAAAACAACTGGCCACAGTTCTGAGCAGAATAGAAAAAAGTAGTAATAATATTTTTTTTTTTTTTTTAACCTAACAGAACATGCATAGAAGCTCATCCTGGGTAAATTTCTTAGGCAGCTTACTCTTATAGAAATAAAAACATAACTATAACTTATTAAATATGACTTCATACTTTCTTTGTTGATGACAGACGGAATACATCTTTCATAGTACATGACAGAAGAAATTTCTACCAGTGTTACACGGCTGTGCAGTGTTGCTGATTTTACAGTGCTTTAATCACTAAAATACTTAATCCATAGTTTAAACAGTAGAAGTATATACTTTTGTGTTGAAATATGTACCACTAAAACCAAAACAGCTTATATACTGAAGATTGTAGTCATGGTTTAAGCCCAGCCGTAAATCAGAACTAAGCAGCCACTCGCTCACTCCCCCTCTTCTTCCTGCCCCCACTCCCAGAAGGATGAGGAGGAGAATCGAAAGAATATAACTCCCATGGGTTGAGATAAGAACAGTCCAGTAACTAAGGTATAACACAAATCACTGCTGCTACCACCAATAACAATAATGAAAAGGGAAATAACAAGGAAAGAGAATACAACTGCTCACCACCCAGTGACCGATACCCAGCCCAACCCGAGCAGTGATCTAACCCTTCTAGGTAACTGCCCCAGTTTATATGCTAGGCATGACTTGCTGTGGTGTAGAATACCTCTTTGGCTAGTTTTGGTCAGGTGTCCTGTCTCTGCTTCCTCCTGGCTTCCCCTACTCCCTGGCAGAGCATGAGACTCAGAAAGTCCTTGGTCAGAGCAAACATTACTTAGCAACAGCTAAAAACATTGGTGTTCTCAGCCTTGTTCACAGGCTGAAAGTCAAAAACGCAGCACTGCACCAGCTACTAAGGAGAAAAATGACTGCTACTGCTGAACCCAGGACACTTGTATAAGCCAATTCATGTAGTTAAATCCAGGCTACAATTCTCCTTAGCTGAATTGGAGGAGCTATGAATTCTACATAAATGATAATTATACAAAGTAGATTATTGCTATTTGTGCATATTTTACATTAAACTTGAAATGGTCATTCAGGGTAGAATTACTTTCCCATGTATAGACTGCATAAGACATACTTTCTTCCAGCCTACCAAGAAAGAATAACAAAACACAGGACAGTGGAGATAAGGTGCTGTAGAAAAGTATATTCATCTCCTCCAGCACATAAGCTAATCATATTCAGTGTATATATTTATTTTGACAAAGAAGGGAGAGAATGATCTCCAAGAGGCAATATTTCTAAGGGACAGTATTTAATGGGTATTCTGTTATCTTCCCCCTCATGACAGCTCCTAAAAATCCAGGTACCCTCACAACTACTGAGAAATATTATATTTCCTGATAATATAGTAGGTATAGATGGATCTTAGCTGCACAATTCCCACTGACATCAATGGGAGTAATTTGTCTAACCCACCCCCTTTTTTAAAATATTTCAGAGATGGTTTTTAAGCGTAATTTTCTAAAAACCACATAATGTGCATTGCATTTTACAATTCAGCCTATCTGAGGCTCATTTAGGTTTTATCTTTCCTCTTTGCAAATTTTTGTCTGGGTAAAAGATAATCTGCAGGAAGAATGACAATTACAGAACATAGTCATCCTCAATCACCTTCTTACAATCCAGGAATACAAGTAATATTTAGTCAGTGTTGGGACATATTTACGGGTGAAATTGCAGTACATCTACCATATTGATTAAAACCAATATGCTGAGAAATTTCTAGGAATGATATTTTGTTTCTACCATTCATCTTACAATGGCAGATAAGGTAGTGTTACAAAGGAAAAAGAGAAGTTCATCATAGGCATATTAATTGTTTGCCCTTCTATAATATATTCAACTATATATTTGAGGAATACATTCATTTTAACCAGAGATTTGATGAAAGGTTATACCGTATTACCTACTGTGTGACATTCAGGAAATTGCAAAGTAAAATTAAGATGATATTTTTTTCCACTGAGACTTAGAAAATTCAAGATTAGCTCAGTATTTGATTGCTGAATTTCAACTAACTTTTCAAAATGAATCATGAAGTAAAGCTGTATAAACTGCAGATATGCCAACAACTGGTTACAGTTTCCCTACTGTAAAGTAGGCAAAGTATTGTAAAGCTTTTAATTATTTTCTCTTGAAGCTCATATCGGAAGCATGTAGGTTAAAAGAAAATATATATATATATATATACACACACATATATATAGTATAGTTTCTTTATATAAAGACATCTCTTTTCCTTCCCTGCCCTGGACTGATACTAGTAGGCACAACTAAAACAGGGTTTGCTTTTAATAACAAACTATAAATAATGTCTTGCAAACATTTTCTTATACCAAACCAAAGACTTTCATTACATTCTGTCTAATGATAGAGTATATACCAGGAAGCAGTCATTGGAAGTAAAAGACATTTGTGTCCAAATGATGAACTCTGTTGTTTACAAATTGTTAACAGTAAACCATCAAGGGAAATTATTTGAAAATATTAAGGTAGGGAAAGTATTTGAAGACTCAGTAATTTGTTTGATAGACATGCTTTACTTATGCCCCAGTTACAGAGGGAATGAATGAATTACAGAAAAGGGAGACCTTTATATGGGAAGTCAGACTGGCTAATGCACAGACCTTAAAAAAAACAAAACAAACTAAAACAAAACAAAACAAAAAAAAACCACCCCAGAACAAACAAAACAAAGCAAATAAAAATAAAGGGGGGGGAGGCGGAACGGGGACACAACACACCAAAGCAAAACCAAAAAACCCACCACTAGGAATAAACCACAAACTATCAATTGCAATGGGATGGGTCTTTGTGGTGTTTTAAACCCAGTCAGGCAACTCGTTCACTCACTTCTCCCCCTTCTTGCCCTCCCCCTACTCCAGGAGGGATGGAGAGGAGAATCGAAAAGAATGCAACTCCCACGGGTTGAGATAAGAACAGTTTAGTAACTAAGGTATAACACAAATCACTACTGCTACCACCAATAATAATAATGATAAAGGAAATAACAAGGGAACACAACACCTCACCATCAGCCAACCGATAACTTGCCCCCCCCCCCCCAGCCTGACCAAGCTCTGATCGACGCCTCCTCCAACACCACAGTCCTATCCCTTCTGGGTAACTCCCAGTTACCTCCTGGGCATGACGTGCTGTGGTATGGAATACCTCTTTGGTCAGTTTGGGTCAGGTGTCCTGTCTCTGCTACCTCCTGGCTTCCCCTCCTCCCTGGCAGAGCATGAGGCTCACAAAGTCCTTGGCCAGACCAAAGCATCATTGTTATCAGCTCTGTTCCCGAGCTGAAAGACAAAACACTGCACTGCACCAGCTACCAAGAAGGAGAAAAATGACTGCTACTGCTGAACCCAGGACAGGCTTTCACAATTTTTAGGATCAGTTTATTGTAATAGTTTAGTTACTATTAATTGTAACATCCTTTTATTCAGCAGAATTGTGAGATGAAATGATGTAACGTCAACTAATGTTAGATATACCAAGAACACTGAGGAAATTCTATTTAGGCAATGTAATATCAATTCTGTATTACTTGTAATCCTCAGGTAACTGTAATAGAAATTAATACCATTACCCTGAGCTACTCTACAGAATGGAAGATTGTGCTGATGCCTCAGAAGAGTGATAGACTTTACTTCTTAGAAATTACAGCTGAATGATAGGCTGTTTATTCCAGATTACAAACCCAGAGTTATAGACTATACATTAAACAAATGACAGGTAATTTTTGTTTGGTTTGTTTTCGTGGAACAAGGGGACACAGAAGGAATAAGCTTGTTAGAGTTTTCTTATTTCAAATTAATATTTTGCTACAACATATTGAGTAAAGGAATTCAATTGCAAAAGTTTATTTGACTGAATGAAGAATAAACATTAAGCAGATGTCATTAATATCACACAGAGCTAAAGAAATTATTGCTGTTCTACTTATTTTATATAAATGTACTGTTCATAGATTGCATTGTTGATACCTCACATTCATTTATATGAACAGTATAAATGTAGCCTCATTAACAAACTACATTAAATGAAAACTTAAAACTGACAAAGAGTTAAAAAAACATGCCAAGTGAAACAATAATCTCTTGCTCATCTCTTGGATCATTTTTAACAAGGTCAAATAGTAACGCTTGTTGGGTTTTTTTATTAAAGTTTGAGAGATCTTTGTTTTGACTTTTAGGCATTAACCTTCCATGTTCTTAAAAGCACTTAAACGTACTCATACCAATGCATAAATATCAAAATAGACATAATTAAGGCATCTTTTCATTAAGCTGACATTAGAATTTCCATTTATTTTGTGTATCAGGCCTAAGCAGAGCTACCAAAACCTTTAATGTTTTCAATAGGCAGCTTGATGCTTAGCACCATTATTTGAAAGACAAATCCAGTGGTTTGTGGTTGTTTGGTTGGTTGTTGGTTTTTTTTGCAGGTTGCTTTGTTTGGGTGGGTTGGGTTTTTTGTTGTAAGATTTACCATGGATTCAGTTCAGAAACAAACAGAATGCCCTGAACTGGACTACTTACATGATCCTAAAAGCAATTAAAAAAAGAGTAGGAATAAAAATATGATGTCATGACAACTATCGTAATCTATGCAGTCACCTTACCCAAAACGGGAGGCATTTTAAGGTAAGCATAGACTACTTCAGTAATAAAGGTCCCCAAGTTAAAAAGAGAGAAGTCTAAGAGGCTTTTTCATTGATATTTTGCTTTATAAACAAGGGAAATAAACTCAAAGAGCAAAACTCTCAAAAGAAAAGGCTACTATACACATTTATACATGTTTATTATTTAATAATATTTGGATATTCTTGCATATTATTTTTCACATTATAAGCATATGTCTGTGCTACATGATATAACCTTTGTTTTAACAAACCAAGATAATAAAGTTCAAATACAGATAATAAAAGTCACTGTCTTGTAGGTATTGAAAATAGGTGTTAAATCCTCGGAAACAGTGATTGAGAAAAAGAAGCAGTGGAAAAGAATAAAATAAAACATTTGGCTGATAGGAAAAAAAAAAAAAAGAGGTTGAATTACATACAGAGTAGTCTTGAGGATCTGAAGGGTAAGAGACGTGAAGGAGGGCATGGGAAAGCAGCCAGATCCCATAAACCTAATGTAGCAACACACACTTCAAGTATCTAGCCTCTTTCATCATCTTCGAAATCAAACTGCACAAATCTGAGCAAAAGCAAAGCATCCCAAGAAATATATAAAACAAATACCTTCTGGCTTTGTTTTGCTTTGATTTTGATTGCAATTTGTGACAATGATTTGTCACTTTAATAGAATTGGAAGAAAAAAAATACTAACCAAGAATCTGAAATAATAGCTGATATAGATTGTGTTTGCATCAATTCCCAAACACCAGAAAGGCACAAAACCATTGTCTTATCTATTCAGAGGCTAACTTGCTCTTCCTAAAGATCAATAGGTGTAGGCTAAACTGAGTACTATAGAAGGTAATTACACTACCTTCAACAACCACTACTTTATATATTATTCTTTGTGGCCAAGCTGACAGGTGAAATTAAAAAGGCAATGTTAATCAAAAGGTAGATAACACACCTGGATCTTGTCACCTCCTAAAATAACTGGGTGAGATTAAACTTTTCTACAGTGGTGATTTTCAGTAATGGGATCACAAAGAAAGGCACAGCAAAAGATTCAGTACAACAGTAAAGATGAACCTGTTCTTCCTCACTAGCCCCAAAGATCTGACTAAATGTTTACAGCTGTGTGTTGCTAATGAGTTAGCAATGGAAGCATCAGCAGGCAGCTTGAAAGAACTTTACACCTGCCTTAATTCCAGACTTTGACATTCTTCTGCCCCAGACCCCTCAATGAATGACCAAAGAGCAACTAGTTGCAAGGAGGACTGTAAAAGAAATTCTACAGATTTTACAGGCAGCTTTCCTAAGACTTCTTAAAAAATGCTTTGAGCATGTACTGAGAGACAGCAAAAATAACATGTTTAATTGGTATCAGCTTATTAATATACAGTGATTGTAATGGGACTTTAAAAAAATTAGCTACGCCTTTTGAATGCTACTGCCCATGGGAAAAAGCAGATTAGAATGCAGAATGCACCCCTCTCCCTGAGTAAAGCAAAATAAAATTTAAAATAAGTTTCCTAAGACTTCTTGACTACAGTTAGAAAATAAATTAAGGAGGGGGCGTGAGGGAAGAAAGTGAGCTTTGTTACTTAAATGAAATCCTGGAATTTGCATAGGACATAGATACTGTGTTCAGGGAGCCTCAGGAGGAAGAAAAAACTCTTGTTACCTTACAGCTGAGAGCAGCATTGACATGCTCAGGAAAAGCTCTGTTCTTAGTCCTCAGAAGTCACTGCTGCATATTACTGCAATGGATTTTTCTACCCTCTCTCTCTCTAGAACAGAGGATTTTAGAGGATCAAATTTTATGACTTCTCAGATCCTGCAGGCAAACAGGCTTGCCAGAGAAACACTGTGAACTATAAACCTCAGGTTGTTTGGAGACCAGACCACACAAGGAAAGCTCAGGCTACTTTTCAATCCTGAAGTACTACTGTCTGCGCATTTCTTTTTTGGCTATGATACCTTAAATGAAAATAAAGTCATTGAACACTCAGCCTGTCTGTATTTTACAGGCATTTTATTACAACACAGAATGTGCTATTGAGGTAGAACATTTTATAACCTTTAGGCTAAAACCTAAATGCAGAACATATGTTCTACACTTTGTGCTTATACATTCAAATTTGTCTTTAATAAACTGGAAGTGCATGCTTATGCCACTCTGCCCTCTTGCTTTGTTTCATTTGTACAAAATCATTATCGCCTAAACACTTCTAAAATGGACCCAGTACTAATCTAAACCTAAACTGACCTAATCCTGAGACCTAAAATAATGAGAACTGAACTGCCTAATTTAACAGCAAACAGCAACAGTAATAATGGAGGGACAGGAGAAAAGGGAGAGAGGCAGGTTTTTCAGAGGAAGTCAAAAGAACTATTCTAGTCTGGACAAATAACCCAGACAAGAGTGAGCATTGCACGTCTAAGATCCCATTAGCCCTTTGGTAAAACAAAACAAAATAAGGACAAGGCTGGAAACAGTTTGAATCAATATGGCAAAACCAGTGGTTACACAGTGTCCATGAAAGCTGTTAAAAACAAAGCATGTCCCCTTTTTTGTACCCTCTGTACACATACTCAGCTGGACAAAAAAGCTTGCTCCTGATCGAAGCTACTTCCCAGGCCCAGGCCCAAGTTGAGTCTTAGAACCAGGCCCAGCCAAATTCCAAATTTCTTAAGTTTTCCCTCTCTCCATTACACAGATTCCCCAGACCATTGCTCCTCATCCTCTGCCCACTCCGCGCTCGCTCTTAGGTGGGCATTACAACCCTGACTATAATGAATGCAATGGTCTTAAATCCACAAGATGAGAATAAATCCTAAGTAAAAAAGTACTTAGGTGATGACAGCTAGGTTAGCAATCTTCACAGATTGCCCCTTGATACTAAAACCAAACAACTCCCTACCCATAATATCATTCACAATGGAGCACTGCGCTCATATTATTTCCCCTAAATCATGTGAATCACCTGGCTTGTAGGGGAGGATTCTGCGTTCATGTGTTAGATATGCAGAGTTGGCATGCTCTGGAATAACATATGAATGTACAGGCTAATTAATATTACATATATCTCTGACAGAGAATCAGAAACCAAGAGTCAGCATTCCGTTGGCTGCTGCCTGCCTGTTTTACCTGGAAATCTCAGAGCATACATTTCTTTACTGAAGACATTGCATAAACATTGCTCTCTGTCAGAGCCATGCAAATTACAAGAATATTCATTAGGATGCTACAAATTCTTCCTAATGATTTCAGGTGGGAACCTAGGCACTTAAAAATTGCTTAAAGGACTTCAGCAGCAATGCAAAAAGACTCCCAAATGGAAAGTCCCTTACAAACTTTTTCAGTGTTTTGACAAATGAAGAACCAAGGATTAACTGGCTTAATAAGAAATTCACAAGCTATTCAGACATAGCCTGATATTCTTCAGCATAACCATGTAAGTGTAAGATGTGGCAGTTTAACAAAGGAAGGGGAGTGAAAATAAATTTAGAGGAATGCTTTGTAATATTTTTTCTCCATTCTAGTTCAAGTCAACTCATCTTTTCCCATCACATATAAATGATGTAATTGATCTTCATTGCCATTATAATGGCCATGTTAATGAATATTACTGTAATTATAGTTTGGGCCATAATTATAATTAAGGCATGAACTGCTGCAAGTTCTTAGACTCACATTTTGTAAATTACTGCAGATTTTCTGTTAGAAAATTTCCAAAAAAGAATTAAGTTAATACTTGAAAGTCAGCAGCTCATCTTAGTTACTGGATATTAAAACCTCCACTGTAATATTAAAGCGGTTCCAACTAATATATAATAAAATTAGAAAACTTTTTTGTTAATACAGCATATGATAAATTACAAAGTTTACTGGAGAATAGTTTGTTATTTCCTGACATTAGCCAAGGAAACACTCTAGCCCAGACTCAGAAATTAGCCATCTATATACTTAAATCATATTTTACTATGATTTTCTGCAGTTTTAACAAAAAAAAAGAGTAATGTTGGAGACTGAGCAATAGTGGTTTTAATTGCCACTGAAAATGCTGATTTCTTAAAGGAAGCACTATTATCTTCTAAAGAAAATCTGGATGTAGAATCTTACACACTGCAGCACTGAAAATTTCTATCAATAATAAGAATTTCTACTGCTGAAAAAGGATACATCTGTGGTATAAGAATTAAATTAGCTACACATTCTATTCTATTGTATCATAAGATATCACCATATAATTTTTAAAGAATCAGTACTTCTATTTAATCTAATATAAAAAATCTAAAAAGACCAAAAAAATCTATGGAACCATGAACACAGACAATGCCATCTGTGGAGGAGGAAAATTATGTATCTGAATATTCTGTTACTTGAAAAATATATGTTCATAGTCCTTTTTGAATGCAACATTCAAAAGGAATGCTAATGGACATGATAAAGATAATATAGGTATTTCCTAAGTAAAATGATTTGAAAACACTTTGGACAACCTATTAATCAAATTGGTGCTACAAATATTTGTTATTAAAACATGAAGAACTTCTCAATTTAATTCAGCACACATTTTACTGTCGACCCATTAAAACAGTAGATTGAGGAATATTGTCTCTTGTTATAACTCAACATTCAGATTTTCTAAAACATTTTTTTAAGATTTTATAAAAACTTTATTGAAAACTTTCATAAAATATTTTTTTTTTAAATTCTGACTTTTTTAAAGTATCTTTAAACCTTTCAGTAAAATAGCACAACTATTAGGCTAAATATATAAATCATAAAAAAATATATAAACAGATTATATTCTATTATAGGTCATTATTTATTATGTATTATAATGAATCACTGGATGGTGGAAGAGACCTCTGCAGGCCACCTTGCCTAACCTCCGTGCTCAAGCATGGTCATTTACAACAGGTTGCCCATGACCCTGTGCAGACTTCCGAGTATCTCCAAAGATGGAGATTTCACAAGCTCTCTGGGCAATCTGCTCCAGTGCTTCATCACCTTCACAATAAAAAAAGAAAAAATAAAAAAGAGAAAGGAGAAGTTTTGTTACATGTAAAGTTTTTGCCTAATTATAAAGTTATTTCCTTACACAGGCTTTAGTCACATGTTTAGATTATCATGCTTCAGACTAAAGGTCTACTTGTAATTTCTGTGCATGAGGCGTTGAATTTGTTCATAATCCCTCTTAGAAAAGCAAACCCTTCTATATATGAATGCCTGTTCCTATCATGAACACAATTTTTTTCAAAGTAATACCTAAGTACCAACAGAATTGGTTTTCTTTGGAGTCTGATGTTTGGAGTTCCTCTGGCTGGACTACCATCTAAATAAAATAAATTTTTATTAGAGCAAGAGCAGTTATGGAGGGGGGGTGGTTTGGAGGTTTTTTTAATCTTTTTTATTTCAAAACTTTGCACTCATAAACTTGCACGCATATTGCTTGATCAAAGAAAATATAACTCTGCTGGTATGCAGAGTTAATAAGTATTCTATTCTCATAACTTAATCTGAACGCTTGATCTATCAAGTGTTTGACTGAAGCAGGAAGTCTTCCTTAATATATTATTTATATGTTTTGAATAAGAGTATCTGTGCCAGAAGTTGTTTTAAAAATTGTCTTCAGAAAAGTTCTGCATTCTTAGGTTTTTTTATACTAATATGTATCCATAATACCAAAAGCTGAACTATACTCTAAACCAATTTTTTTCACCTAGAGATATTGCCGAGGAAAAAAATCCAACATATTTTCTTTGGTTTTCTTCAGAATAAAGTTTTATATCATGTCTCATCATCCTTTTTCTTATTTTTTTATATTTTTTATAGCACTCATTTTATTTCCCTTTAAGCTTTATCTTTTTTGAAAATACAAAATCTATTTACAGGATGTTCCATTTGCTTCTGTTTTGTATGTATGCATATTTTTATATGTTTTTCAAAAATATATAATGAATGAAAAATAAAGGCAAAGTGTCTCTAACTTTCATGTGTGCATAAATATATATATATATATGTATGTGGACACAGGCACAAGTGTGTGTGCAAAGCCTCCAATATTAAAATGTTTAAGACAGCCTATTCTAAGTATTATATGAGCATTATCAGAGGATTAGAAGTGTTATTAAGAAACAGCAACATACTATTAGTTGCACATACAACCATTAATCTAAGAAATCATCTAAATCTCAGAAAAGATGTTCACTACATGTGAACATCCTGTCCTCGATTCTTCTCACATTCTTCATGGTATTGTTCTGGGGTTTTTTGTAAATGTGATTTCTCTCTCACGTGGTTCATTCCATGGTATCATTACTGGTCTCCCTCAATCATTCTAGATTTCAAAATATTTTACTTGTCCTATTTTGTCGCATTTTGTTTAAAGCTGGCAAGTGGAAGTAAACTGATGACACAAAGTTTGTGGTTTTCAAAATATTTGGTGTAAACACTTATGTGCTTATATAGTTATGTATTTATTTGTCTGGGGTCTGATGCAGTCCTGATTCTACTTGAGCAGCATTCCCTAGAAGATGCACAGTTTTGCAGTGAAATTTCAATTTTAATATATTATGTTTCATTTTTTAGAAACTTTCTATATTTAACCTAAATAGTGTATAATAATCAGCTAATAGGGAAATATTTTACTTGTTTGAGAACTCGGCTATCAGGTCCTCCTCTTTATGTACTGAGACAGATAGAATCAAATGCCAAAAGCAAAAGTAAATTGTTCTGGGGCAATCTGCTTAATATCTGAAACCAGAGCAGGTAATCAAGTAATAACTTATCACCTACAACTTTCAGATATAAAGAAGTGGAAGAGAAAAATGAGAATGATAAACTTAACATGAGCCGGCAGTGTGCACTTGCAGCCCAAAAAAGCCACCCGTATCCTGGGCTGCATCAAAAGGAGTGTGACCAGCAGGTCGAAGGAGGTGATCCTGCCCCTCTGTTCTGCTCTCATGAGACCTCAGTTGGAGTATTGTGTGCAGTTCTGGTGTCCTCAACATAAGAAGGACATGGAACTGTTGGATCAAGTTCAGAGGAGGGCCACGAGGATGATCAGGGGACTGGAGCACCTCCCGTATGAAGACAGGCTGAGAAAGTTGGGGCTGTTCAGCCTGGAGAAGAGAAGGCTGCATGGAGACCTCACAGCAGCCTTCCAGTATCTGAACGGGGGTTATAAGGATGCTGGAGAGCATCCCTCTTCATCAGGAACTGTAGTGATAGGACAAGGGGTTACAGGTTAAAACTTAAATAGGGAAGTTTAGATTGGATATAAGGAGGAATTTCTTTACTGTGATGGTGGTGAGGTACTGGAATGGGGTGCCCAAGGAAGTTGTGAATGCTCCATCTCTGGCAGTGTTCAAGACCAGGTTGGACAGAGCCTTGGGTGACATGGTTTAGTGTGAGGTGTCCCTGCTCATGGCAGGGGGGTTGGAACTTGATGATCTTGAGGTCCTTTCCAACCCTAACTATTCTATGATTCTGTGACATTGGATCATTTTTTCAAATTGAGGACCAAGAAGAAATAGCTTTCATATTTTATAAAAACTATGGAGAAATTAAACTAACCAGATCTTGAAACATTAATAGAAACTATAGAAACTAACATTTAGAGTTTCTAGATGAAGCACCCAGGTTCAGAAGAAGCGGGAAAAGAAGTTTTATCATCTTTGTTGTCCTGATTGTAGGCCTAATGTATGGCCCCTTAGATGTTGCTCCCATGACTACCATGCCAAGAAGAAATGAAGAAGCTGATCAGATAGCTTCAGACAGCCCATGGAGATAGTACAGCCCTTTTCCTTGTTTTACATATCTACCACAGCAGTTTCCCTCCTAGGTACCAGAAGGATTTGTTAGCTGAGGGCTGCTTTGGAAGTCCTGGATTCATCACAGAGGTGTGGTAAGTGGGCAAAATTTGAATGGCATACAGATCTTGAAGCTGGGAAACTCAGAATCTTAGGAAACATTTGCATTATGCCACGGTTCAAAACTCCTAAATTCAATGAGCACTGTGAACATCTACCTCACGCAGACAAGTTTTTGTTGATTAGTTAACTTCAACACTATGTTTCTTTTACAGGCAGTTCTGGGCTGCTTGGTGTGAAATCCATCAAGTACTGGGACAAATCATTGCCTCAAGCAGATGCTGACAGTTGCTTTTAGAGACAACCTCTCCTGGCTCTCTCTCCAAGTTTCTGTTGATATACATAATCTCTGTTTGTGAAACTAGAACAGTTTAGCTCACTATCTTTGACAGATTTCTGGACTTTCAAATCAAACCAGAACCCTTTTAACGCAGCCACCAGCATGCGAAATCAAGTCTATATTTTTGCATATGTTGTTAGTGAAAAAGTTAATTCTGAGTATTACTCCAATAAACACAAACAAGACAAGGCTGGTGTGTAATTTATACCTCCATCATGGAAGAAAAGCCAGAAGTGCTAGAGAATAATCTGTACCTTGTGACGTAATCTTACTAGAGGCTGATAAGGCCGAAAGTCGTATCCTTCCTTGGCTGGCCACCCGTCTGCTCCCAGCAAAATGCATCCAAGAAGTAAAACAGTTGACCACCACATAAACATCTTTACAGGTCTGCTCCTATCAAAATAAAATGTTAAAGTTCAGTGACAGACTGCAGTATTACTTTGGCACAATTCATACCATAAAAGTTTACAATACCGATACGCCATGTGTGGACACGAATAAATATCGCAGAAACAGAGTAATCCATCTGGCACAATAGCAAAAAGAAAATACAAGTACTAGTATTTGGAACCACAATATCAATTAGGTTGTGCTGAACTGAACGTTTCATCATAACTATTCAACACTCATATGAGAGGCTTGCTGACCAAACAACCAGGAAAAGGCTCAGAAAAGACATAATAACAAAGCAGTGGCAAAAAAATCGACACTTTTTCTCAAATGAAGAAAAAAAGATGATTATCAATCACATGTTCATCAATATTTTCTTTTAAATATCATTTCCTGTGATGCATTGTTCACAACCTAAAAGTGCAAAACACCTAGCATACATCTGTTACCATCTTTATCTTACCAGCACTGAAATCTTAAATGTAAGCAAATCACTGTATTTTCTGCCAATATTCTGGAATAATTTTTAAATTGCATTATTGAAATTATGTATAGTCTATAAGCTTTATTGCATATGACAGCATTATAAAAATATTTCCAATCTATTAAGTAAACTCCCCACATCTTGCCCCAGAATTCACTGCAATCAAGCACAAAATTCTGTGTAGATTATTTGAAAACCTTTTTTTAGATTGGCATTGATTTTTGATTCTGTTTCAGAATCGTACAACTCATGTTGCAGGTGACCTGAACTGGCAAAGCATTACCATGGTAAATGCACCAGCATTCTATTACTTATTAGAAAAAAGTCCAAAATTACAACTGACAACTTTCAAAACTATCAGGTCATAGGACATTTTCGTAAATACTTTTGTATTTGTACTAATGACATTCAGAAATAGTTGTTTCATATTCTATTGTTGGTACAGTTCTCTACATATGCATTGCTTCATACTTGTCTAATGCTCTTTTATTATTAGCAAGAAAAATATTCTTATCCCAGAGGAGACTGTAATATTTCTTAACAGATGTTTGGTAACACTGTGACAGTCCATTTTCCTGCATGTAGAGAAGGGGATCAACAACTACTCTCATCTGCCTAAACAATGGCACCTTGTTGAAATTTGTGCAAGAACATGTAAAACTACAGATTTCAAACAAATCAATGTAACTTCATTATGATGCACTGAAAACTGAAATAAATTTACATCCACTTTTTATTCAGATGAAAACCTTAATACTGTGGACTACTTACGTATATTTCACCTTCATAAATCGAAACATTATATAAGGAAATGAGGAAGTGGAAAGACAAGGCCAGTCTTAACAGTTGATGTAACCTTTTGTTTCATGAGGAAGTGGAAAGACAAGGCCAGTCTTAACAGTTGATGTAACCTTTTGTTTCATGGAAGAAGCTATCAGAAGGATACTTACTTATTTGCAAATTTCATATTAAACTAGAATGTCAAATTAACAGTTTAAGACTTTGTATTTTAAAGGTAGATGTTGGTACTTACTGATGAAATGTATCTGGTCAATTGCATACAATATGCTATGTATACAGTTATGCAGTTATAGATATCATCCACTTCATCTGCATTCTGCCTGTAAGTTTGTCATCCTATAGTCATCATAAGAACCTAGCTTGTGCTGATTGCAGTGTTCTGATGTATTATAAACCAGATTATCAAAAAATTACTTTCTATTCAAATGAACAAAAAATCTGATTTTTTTCAGACAAAAGTGGACTGGTTTGATGAGCTAGTCCTACATTACATCCTCCAGCTACCATGACACGTTAATGTGTGACCCATTAGAACTAAAACTAGGATTTTAGATGCTGATATTACGAAGGGAGATACACAACAATCTGGAAGAACACACAAATTATTTCTAATGTTAAAGGCCTTGACAAACTTATATTCTGAAATTTATGAGAAAATCCTTACAGAATATGCTGAAAAAAACAGAGAATGTGTGTCAGAGCTGCTCTTTAATGGACAAAGACATTATAACTTCATAAAGATAAGATCAGATCTATGGAAGACCTATAACTATCATACTCACAGATTTTTCAGATACATGTGGCATGGCAGTCTCCTTATATGGTTCTTAATGGACTTACAAACGCTTATTTCGTAAGTAATTTTGGTACCTATTAGAAATACTTAATATTTATTATTACTATTCAGCATCTGTGTTGAAACTATCATGCTAAACAGACAACATGGCACACTAATCCTCATCACTTTGAGACATGTGCAAATGCTTAGCCTATATTATGTAGTCCTGCAATATCTGAGAGAGATGAACAACATCTATGCATGCTGACTTAGGCAGGAGTGTTTATTTTTTTTCCCTTTCTACCTTGTTTCTACTGCACTTACCATGCTAATGTAGAAATATCTGATAAAAATAATGATATACATGAATAAGTGCAAAATGTTGTAGTGTTCCCTAAGAGCCCAGAGTGTGTACAGAATGTTAAGTCTTGTCTAACATTTCCTTTTTTTATAGGAAATCAGCTGAGCATAAAATGTGAACAAAGTGGGGATCACTTGTTATCCTGTATCCTTTACAGTCATGCTTCTGGGAATGCTGTTATACAAACTGTGTGTTTCATTCTTATCATTCTTCATATGGCAGTAAATAATCCTCACAGTCATTCAAAGACAGGGACCTGCACAGAATTAATTCCTGTGGGGATATCAAAGGTATTAAATGGGCTCCAGCCTTCCAACCGTTCATAGTCTTAGTACGCAGGATCCTGCATAAGTCTGCTACCCTTCTTTGGGGACTAGTCTACCAAACTTGGTAAAATCACTTGATGATTGCCACCTGTTTCATTCTCATTTTAGATTACTTTTACCTGACTTTTTGCCTGCCTGGCTATCATACTCTTAACTCAAACTCAATCTTAAGAGTAAAATACCATACTACTTTGACATCACCTATCTCTTGTTCCACCAAAACCAATCTCATTCTGAGTCTGCCTCTTAAAAAAAATTAAGATTTCTTCTCATTTATTGTTGCTTATTCTAACAGTTCCTACTTCAAGTACCTTTTTTCATTATTCCAATTTTCAAATAAACACAGTAGAGGTATCTCTCCCAGGAGATCTTCCATAGAATATATTAGCAGTGAATTACTTGAAACAAAGACAAGAAACTCTGTTACAGAGAGATATTTAATATAAATAACTTGAGGCTTGTTCTTTTACACCTGTCCAGTAACTAGATATTAAAGTGATGATAGGAAGTGACACAGTGAAAAAGTATTCTTGGGTTTCCCTCATACTTTCACCAAAAGAGAATTGCTAATCAGATGTTCCAGTGGAGCTTTGGTATGGGATTACTAGAAGTCTAGCTCACTGATTTCAAATACCAGGAAAGATTACTTCAAACTCTAAAAATTCAAGTGTGTTGTGGCATAGCATTTTCCTTCACTGCCTGCATATTAGTTCTCAATATCACTGTTATTGGAACAAGTCCATTATGGGGGTGGGGGTGGGGGGGGGGGGGAATAAATAAGAAAAAAAAGAACAGAATCTTGACTTTTAGTTTCGAACCCCTTTGTTATGTTTCTGGAAAAAAAAAAAAGTTTTGAAAATACTTTATTGTTGACTTTCAAGGTCGAATGAGATTAGGTTAGCAGTTATGCATGCTAAAACTAGCTATGCACAGTTGAACCTTTGTTCCCTTTGTGCACTTGTGGAATATCTCTCCATACAATGAAAATTATGTTGGAGAACAGTCATTTCACAGAAGACTGTAAGGGCAGCCACATTCCACCATCCTCCCATCTAAACAGCATATATATTGGCTTCATGTGGTGCAAAAGCATAGTCTTTATAGTTTTGAAAATTATTTGACCTTGAAAGGCTTCTCCTTTGTACTTGTCCACGAGAAGATAAAATTATGCTGTTTCTGGCTTCATTGCCTGTTACTTAGATGAACACTTAAAATGTAAATTAAAAAAATCAGCTTTTTGAACAGATGCCACCTAAAATCCCCCAAATATGTAGGGTGTCTGCAGTTAGTATTTGCCTTTTCAGAAGGAAAATGCTGAAAAAAAATCAAAGATTTTAAGCATTACTAAGGCAGATTTTAGTAAATGTTTTGAAATATTAGAGTTAGACAAATACAGAGCTCCTGAATACAAGCAACTTACTCTTTTATATTTTTCTGCTATCACTGCTTGGAAAAGTGGAAAAAAGATGTTCTACTTTAATCTCCCAGGCAGTATATATATATATTTTTTTTTTGAGAACTTTGGAACGGGCGGGATGGATGGTGTGTGTGCCTTAAAGATGAATAAGACTTTAATCTCACTTTCTGTCTCTTAGGAGACTTGCCATAGAATGACACTTAGGATCTGAATTAAACAGCTGCACAGGCAGAGAAGGCAGTGGAGAGACCAGCTTTGAGAAATATTCCAAGAAACAAGCAAGTGTTATTCAATTACATTTGACAATTTCAGTGAAATGCTGTTGAACACATATTTTTCTTCTTGGGTTTGTCACATCACTGAGGCATCACCCAGAAAGCAGTGTAATGAATTTACTTGTGCTGTGAAAGTTCTGAAATCAGCTTGTCAAGCAGATACATTCCTGACCTTTACCATTTTTTCCAGTGATGTTTTTCTTTCATGCAGCGATTTTTTCACTTTACTTAATAAAAGCTCCACATATTACAATACAGCTCTTTTCATATACATTTATATCATAACTTGTAAGTTAAAATAGAGAAATAAAAAGCATTCCAGGACACCTTTTAGTATATATATATATATATATATATATATATATTCTGTATGCCATTAAACACTGAACTGAAATTCAGACCACTGGTAACAGTAACACCTATATCTTATGTCTAAGATCTAATTTACAGCTACTCTTTGTGCTTAAGTAATTAGGGTATAGAGGTTTTCTTATCTAAGTGTTCAGTGCATCACTGTACTGAATACTGTATTAGTCTCTGCTTAAATTCCTTTAAAAATATAATAGAATGAGGAACGTAAACAGGAATAAACAGGAAAACCCTGAGGTACATATTGGTCTCAGTTTGAAGAGTAAACAAAATAGATTAAAGAAACTCATCAGATTTCCAAACACGGTTACATGAATATAAAAAAGCTATGTTCTTCACATCCACATAATATTACAGAAATTAATATATATATGAATTTAAAAAGGAAGCAAACTTAAAGAGCTAAAGTTCATCAGTGGGTATTAGACATAATGGTAAGCTGCAGTTTCTAGCTCAGGAAGTAAATAGACTCAGGAAAATATGCTAATTTGCCCATTCTCTCCCTGACTCTTCACTTGTCCTTTAAGCTGCTACCATTGACCACCAATTTAATAATAAGTAGTTATTAAACAGTATTGCCCTTTCTTTACAGCATCACATCAGTGTTTGCTGCAAATAAAGAATCAGAGCAAGGTTTTCTGAAATCTAAGGTACACTTTGATTAACAGCTATTTAATGACAGCTCCCTGGTGAAGTAGGTGAAAAGTGAAATTACCCCTTGTCCTGTCACTACAGTCCCTAATGAAGAGTCCCTCCCCAGCATCCCTATAGCCCCCCTTCAGAGACTGGAAGGCTGCTATGAGGTCTCCACGCAGCCTTCTCCAGGCTGAACAGACCCAACTTTCTCAGCCTGTCTTCATTCAGGAGGTGCTCCAGTCCCCTGATCATCCTCATGGCCCTCCTCTGGACTCGTTCCAACAGTTCCATGTCCTTTTAATGTTGAGGACACCAGAACTGCACACAATACTCCAGGTGAGGTCTCACAAGAGCAGAGTAGAGGGGCAGGATCACCTCCTTCGACCTGCTGGTCATGCTCCTTTTGATGCACCCCAGGATATGATTGGCTTTCTGGGCTGCAGGTGCACACTGAAGCTGGCTCATGTTCATTTTCTCATCATCTTCTTTTCCTAAAATTTCCAAAATCTTCCAAAATTTTACATTGAAAGCCTCTTTATAACAATATTTACTCATGTGCTCAGTTTGCAGCCATTCATACAGAAACAGTTATGATTTAGTTGCCTTATGAGAGTCCATATATTCTTCAAGCTGACCTTTACCACTGAGATGGGGGAAAAATACTCTGTTCAAACTATAATTGCAAAGAAGATTGAATCAGTTTTCTATTGAAACAGATGAAGCATAAGTACAATATATTTTATTTCACTAAAGAAAACTCTGCTTGGTAAAATTCTACTTAGTATACACTCTTGATTTAAAATGCAGTTATTGAATAAATTTTGTAGGATGCAGTCAAACACAATTTAGTCTGCTCAGCAGAACAACTGAAGCTAATCTAGTCTTGAAAGTTTTGGAACTTAGAAGTGGTTTATGCTGCAAGATGCTCAGTTATACTTAAATCACTATTTTACTAATTAATAAAAAGAGCAAAATATCATAAAATTATAAATTGTCTCTTAAGCTATTGATGCTATAGCATTAAACTCTTTGTGTTTCCAAATCTGCTAATTTATGCTCAATAATCTCCAATACTTCTATTGCAGTCAAACCCTCAAATATTAACAGGGATAGCATTCAAACACACATCCAAAACTCTGAGGCAGACAGTCTTACATAAGCTGAATATGCAACTTCTTTGGACTTTAGCTATCACTAGTAAATTCAACGTATATTATTCTGTAAGCAAAAAGTTCACAGAATTGCTAGTTATCCCTGTGGATGATCTAATCACCCTGAGTTGGAGACTATTTCTTCCAATCCTTGAGAAAATGCAATGCAAAACTCCATCACCCTTTTTGCTCCTGCTAGTGCTTTTCACACCCTTGCAAGTCCAATATTTTGTGGAAAACAAACTAAAACCCAGTTCTGACACCTTCCTTATAAATATCTAATTATGATTAATATGTTCTACAATACCATGGTGTTTCCTCTCAAAGTTTATTATGCTTTCTAAATTTTTTCAGCAGTTCATTAGTAATGTAAATTTTGTTCTCCACCTGACTCTTCCTTTGAAATTATTGGACTAGGAGAAATGCTGCTATTATGAGAGTTATATATACATATATACTAAGCACTAATTTACCTCTCCCCATGCTGCACTTTTCACAAACAGAAAACACTGAAAAAAGATCATTTTATACACAGCCAATTCCAAGCTAGCATCTATATGAGGACTGAAAATTTAAAATTCAATAGAAGAATGCCCTATTTTAAACTGTATTTGCACATAAAATTAAGAAATTTTCCACTTTTGAATAAATGTTTCCAAAATTCCTCACCTACTATACTCTTGTTCAGTGTTATTAAAAAGTGACTAGCCATGATATCTGGCATTAAGAAGAGAGACATAATCCATTTGAAAATAGAAGCAGTCCATCCTGATAAACTGATTAAATCAACTTAATGCAACTACAAAGTACAATAAATGAAATCTTGTATACTAGTTAGATCACTGTGTTCCTCCTATCTTTAAGAGAGGAGGCACATCAGATATTAACCAGGAATTATTTAAAAGGTCATTTTCAACATATCGGATAGTAGTACTGTCCCTCAGGACATGTCAGTCTTCATCTTTTACATACTATTAATCTGAAAAAATAAAATTAATTGTCTGTTTTGTGTGGATCAGATAAAAAGCATAAGTTCTTCCACCATATTCAGTGTTATTAATAGGTTTATAATACAGCTACAGTAATAAATATAAACCATGCTCCATTGCCTGTGACTTTGAGGACTTCATTGTACATACTGATAGATGCAAATACCTGCTAGGAAAGAATAGAAACCACAACCCTTTCTTAAAATGATTTTATCTACCATTATGGTTTCACGGCAGAAAGGAATATGCAAATTTTGGTGTAAATAGGGATTATTATATTACATGAGCTTTGAATAAGGAGCAGAAGTTTTAGCCAAAAGTATGTTTTCTCCCATTAGTCTGCCTCTACTATACCACACCCCTGTGCCCCCACATCTTCACATGCAGTCCAAGTCCTCAAAAACCTCACAAGAGATATCTCCAAGCTGGCTGTGTTATCACACCTGCAAGTTCTTACAAAGTAATCACAGTATCAGATTATCTCTGTGAATACAGCCATACTTCATATTTAGCAAAGTTTGTCTTTGCTAAAATGCGATGCAGAATGCAGATCACAGTGTCATGACGGCAGCTCTCACCCCTGGGACCTGCTGCCAGCTTCCACACACAGCACACTTTATGCTGTCAACCTCCAGTTCTCCTCCAAAAGTGGCAGCCACACTCTGAACCAGAGTTAGGAGGCCACCTTAACTACATACAGCAAGCTTGGGGCTTGCAACAGCAAAACACTGTGCTGCCACAGCAGCACACAGCTCGTAATCTGTATACCGATTTGTTCTGTCTCTTACTTTATGCAGCTTCAGCCACTGACTACACATGCACACACTCTTTGTCCTTCACCCACTGAAAGAGGCTGGCACAGTAATTTTGGAACAGCCAATGATGCTGCTGACAGCTCATGGGCTGGAACACACAAGCACAGAATAACAGTTTTTTAAACTCTGATGAAAAGCACTCACCATGCCAGCTGAATTCAGCCTTCTGCTGACTCCTGTCCATCTTTCCCTGACTCCATTCCTGATTTAAATTGCAAGATTATCATTCCACACAAGCAGAAGGTGGAATACAGACTATTGTGCTCCTTATCTTGTACTACCACACTTGGTCTTTGTGTAGACATTACAAACATGTCAGGTGGCTCTGAGATGTATCCCTGAGGACCCCTCCATCATGAGCAGCCAGCACAAGGACCAGGCTTTCCCCGCTCTTCACTGTTAGAACTCTCTCCCCCCTCACATTGCTTGCACTACCACATGCTGTTGCACAACAACAGAAGCCCAGAAAACAAGTGTCTGTGGGGGAAGCAAACAAGCTATATCTGCCCAGATGCAAACCCTAGAGGAGCTTATTCAGAATTAGGCCTAAAAGCTTACAGGTGGCTGTTGTAAGCCTGGACACAACTGGCCTGAGTGTAACGGGGGGGCATTTCTGAAAGGCCATGACACCTGGAATGTGTCATGGACACTTACGAGGTTAAATCTTTGCTGCTAACTTCATGCTCTAATTGAATCTTACCATTTTAAGTACATTTATTTGTTTAAAGGAGAACACCAGATGTCTCACTGTCAGCGACACAGGTTTCAGTGAATTATAATGAAAGAAGAAATGGCAATTTTAAGCCTTTTTTATCATGTTCTTCACATGATCTCACAACCGCAATCTCAAAACTTCAATCTCACAATTTCTTTAATAATACAGAAAGCAGAACAAAATGAGGGAACTATATTTCACATCTCTCAGGAGGGATTTTTTTAATAGAACTGAGTTGTGTGTGCTGATCTTACTTTCCCCGAAGACTTCAGTATCAACCCTGGGAAACTGGTGTTTTTACCATCATTAATATATACAAGATCTTGTTTGTGGAAGTTATACTGTCAGCAAGGCAGTTCCTTTCTTCACTCATTAAGACAGCTTGTTACAGCTGGTTCCTCAATATCCTAGAGGATTAATGTTTATCATCATGACAATATCTGAACCCATGGGAATTAAACTAATGTATGTTACTAAATCAGAAATATAAAATCTGCCATCTTAGAAGCAGGAAAATACTTTGCTACTGTTAACATTTTACAACATTTTTAAAGTAACACCTAACATACCATTATGTAACTGTGTGCTCTGGGCATGCTACAAAAGGTAAATATTTTGGTTTTCAAGTTTTCACTTAGTTACATAAAATACTTAAGTAAAATACTGCAAACACAGATTAAATATAAGAAGAAACAACAGCTGTTGATGCTTCCATTGCGTACTTTTAAGAAAATCATTGCATACTTTTGAGCAAATGTCATTCTAGAGAAGGCAAAATGGCCACTCAAATTTGTTTTTTTAGAAAAGGTAAGCTGCTGAATTAAAGACTAAAGTGCCTCCATATTTGCTATGACATGCTAACCTACCACCCTTCTCCCTTTTGTTAGTCAAGGAAACTTGGAGGTTTGGGAAAACATTAGTTACCAATAAAAACACTGAGGCCTTGGTATTATGGAACTCCTTGAATGAATGCTAAACCATGATAAGCCTACCATTACTCAAACTACCATGATAATTCAGAGAATTTCTTTCTACTAAATAAGTATTCTGGTTAATATTGTCATCTTGTCCCTTTACACCTATGAAGCTTGCTAGGTTGCTCTATTGACGTGCTCTAACCAACAAAGATGGGTCCCATCTTTGTTACCCAGTGAAAGGAGTTTTTAAGCTTGTTTAAACCAACTTTAAACAGCTGGTTTAAAGTCAATCCACTGGGAGACTGTGGCTCAAGACCACCACGAAAATGGCAAACATCAGAACAGATAGGTTTGGGAGTTTTACCTCTGCTAGGGTTTGAGATAACAAAAAAATTACAAAGGACAAAAGAGGGTGCTAAAAAAACAACATGCAAAAAGGTATGGTAGTTTTGGCTCAGCAAAGTAGTGTTTCAGCAGCCTTCACAGCATGGGAAGATAGGTAGAGAGCATATCAGAAAGAAACGTGATACGGGGAAGTCTGACATTCAAGGAACCATGAGCTCCCTGCTTCCTTAAACACAGATGAACACTCAGCAGGATATGAGTACACCATGTTGTAATTGAGAGTATGCACAACAGTACAAACAGTAATAGGAAATATCAAATCATCAGACTGCAGAGAACAAAAGCGTACAAGAATTTTGGTATCATTGCATTGAACCACAGTTCAATCAGTAACCAAGAGGACTGATGAATGTTGCAGCTATTTAAATAAGCAAGGACTTTTTTCTAGCTGAGGGCAATCTGTCGTTATCCGGATTGAACCACAAATATATTTGCCCTCTGGTGCTCTCCTCCAGTGACCGCATTAATATAATTAAGTCAACTACAGATGAAACCCTGACCTAATTGAAAACATGAAAACAATTCTAAAAATAAACATTTAGTATGTTGGGTCACGATCTTATTTATAGGACTTAGTAACAGTAAAGTTCACAAGAATGCAAACAAAACTCTAAAATAACTCCATTAACTAAAATTAATTAAATCCAAAGTTGCTTGTGAATGTCTTTTAAAAAAAACATGTCTAATCATACAGATACACAGAAATAATAAAATAGAGGAAAGTGTTCTGTACTTGAAGATCAAAAATAGTGATAGGCATTTTCTCTTTTTAATTTAACTCTTGAGGAATTTTTCACTTCTTTTCTTTCTTGCTTTGCAGTGACTTGACACAAAAGTCAACTTTCTTCATGAACCTGAAGTCAGCATAGTCACAAAGAAATACAGAAAATTGCACTTGTTCTGTCAGTCATAAAGCTGGCTTGGGTTGCTAGCGCCATGTGTTGTGTTCAATAACTTTCTTAGATCCATCAATTAGGGAAGTGTCCAAAACCTGTCAGCTTATCTGCAATCTTTGTGAATGCTATGGGAACAAGTTTGAAGATATCTTTGGCCCCAATTTAAATTGAAACTCTGATGTCTGCTAAACTTGCTGCTTCACTTGGACATTAAAGTCCCAGTGAATAAAAGAAGGATCTTCTTCCCTTATGTAAAATGAAATGAATAGTCTTGAGTAGAATGAAGCAAACACTTTGTCATACCTGATGAAAAAAAAACTTTTTTGACTGTGACAGCTGACTTGGTCTTTTGCATTCTAATATTTATAGTAAATCACATTCCTTTTTCATTGAACAACTGCAGCCTTCTTTAAATTTGCATAGATACTTTTAATAAAACAATGCATTTCTTTTATTGTTTTATCTTTACTCACAATCCTATTCTTAGCATCAGAACCTTCATTTCCTGCTATGTTTTAACTGCCTTATACTATTTTACAAAGTTTTACTGCTTATGGTTTTATACTGCTCCAATATATCTACTAGACAAAAGCCTTCCAAATGCATACTGGAAAGCTGACAGCAAAATAGAAAACCTACAGTGTCCTGATGAGCTTGTAGCTAAAATGGATTGTAAAATAAGATTTTTCAATTATTTAAAAAATTATCACATCTAAGACTGGAAGAAGGACAATACAAAATAAAAGATGGAGTAACTACTATGGGGTGATGAAATGCTCACTATGCAAAAGAAATGAGTTTTGGACTCTCCTCCACCACCACTGTATAATATAAAAAAAAATTTTGTAAACATCTTCAGTTCTATTTATAAAATAGAAATACAGGGAAAATAAAATGTAAAATTTACTGGAACTAATGCTCTGACCATCTATGGTGGCAGGAAACACTAACAGGACCCTCTTAACAGACAAAAATTACATTTCAATAAGAAATGAAAGTTCAGATGGCTTAGGTACAACCATCACCAGACACTGCATAACACATCCGGTATGAACTGTCTGTACAAGCAAGAGCATCTCTTTTCTCATACAAAGTTATCACTCTGAAACTACAATCTCCACAGTAATCACCCTATCTCCCTGAGACGTAAGATTGTCCTCCATTTTTCATCCCTCCCTGACAATGTTCTTAATTCTGAATCAACCACTGGGATTGTCTAGGACACCTTTGTGAAGTGCAACACTCTATGACAAGGAGCCAGGAGATGTGTCTGAACATCATAAGCCACAGATGCCGATCAGATAATGGGTGGCAAATGTCCAAGTACTGCAGCTACACACAGGCCCTTTATTGATGAATCAATTACTGTCTGCATGAATGTATTGTCAGTGCTGACTCAGGTAAGCATCTCTACACAAATAAAATTGAAAGCTCCTCTTGCCTCTGTCTGTATTTTGAAGGTCTAGGAATGCCTGCCCTTCAGCAATTTCAGATGCTTCTTGTTACCCAGGTGAGATTTTCTGCAAACCCCCAATGATTAATCAAAACAGAAAAAGAGGTTTTTGAAAGTTATTTTGCAGATTATATATGCAGAAGAGTTTTGCCTTGTTCAGCAACATAGAATGCAAACTATTACATTTATAGTCTTGCAGCTCTTATGTGACTACTAAACAGAGAAAAGAGCCTCAATGGAAGCTATTCAGATGAAAGAAAGCCTCTGTTGTTTAATTAATCACATTCATATTAATAAGTTTCAAATAATCATTCCAGTATTCTCAGAATCTCCGATTTCGGTCCATGGTGGAAAAGCAAGAATACCCTGCCAACTGATAAAAGTGAAAAATCCACCTTTCTTTCTCAACTTCAACATCTTAAGCATACAACTGCATTAATGTGCAAAATCTGTATGTTAATGAAGACAGAGAATAACAATTTCTGTCCTTCAGAGCAATACAGTGCACAGATCATCACAAATCACACCTGTTGACAAGCCCAGGTCAAGCCTTTTCTCTTTGCCTTCTCCAAAAAATAAGGCTTGAGACTGAGTTGCTCCTAAAGCACTAGAAAATTCCATCAGGAAGAGGAGAGTGCCAAGGATAAAGGCATACTGAAGAGTCGGGTTCACTGTTCACTGTTACTTTTATTGGAGTTGGGTAGGAGATGAGGGGGAGGGGGAAGATGCTAAAGAAGGATTGGGGATATCACTTGTAGCAGTGCATACTGCTAATGCTCCCAAATTTCTCACTTAATAAGGATTACCAATACTCAGTGCTGGCACTGCAGCTGGTGGCCACAATTTCCCAGTGGAACACTTGGAAACAAAAAGAAAAAGCAGAGCCACTGCTGCTCTCTCCCAATAGTTGGCTGTTTTGGGCAGCCTCCCATGCTTAAAGCCAGCCCAACTGACAGCCCAGTGGTGCTGCTAGGTACAGCATGGCCTGTAATAGTACTACAGCCTCAGAGTTCCCCAGAGTTCTGAGTATGCAATATGATAACACACAACATATATTGGAAAAATGAGAGTAGTGTCATTAAAAGAATCCAAAATCATCCCTTATTTTCAAAGTTACTTGAATTCTTTGAACATCAGCCACAAAAAATACCTTTTTTCACATTTATAGCTTGCCCCAGTTTTGGCTACTCTAAAAGCCCAAGGGAGGTGCAAATCTACAAATGGGATATTTAAAAACTACTCCAGAATAACCATTTTATAGAAAGCCAGGCAAGCCAGCCCTTTTCAGCTCTGTTTTTGTTGGTTTTTTTTTTAAACCATAATATATCAGATATACGATATAAAATATCAGACACATGCCTGGGAGGATAAATGTAGCTATAAGACTGTTTGCTTTACAGCAATCTCTTTCTAGAATAACATTCCCATAAGACTTTCATCACCCACTTGAATTTATACCATAAGGACAAAGTATCCCAGCAGATGCCTTGACAGAAAAGCTCAAAACTATGCCTTGGGGGGTTAGGGGAGTGGTTACCTGCAGCTCAGTGACTGAAATCATAGCTCTGTGCTATTCTGTTCTAATTTATCTTGGACAATTACTGTTAGAGCCTGCTATATGTCCAGAGTAACACACTGCTCTGAATTAGTTTTACATAAGTTTGAACAGAGCTGGCTTGCTCTATGGAGAGCTCAGGCTGATCTTAGGCCACAATATACCAACTGATAGCTAGTTGAGCTGGAGGGCAGTGGAGGAAAAGGTTAATTTCTGGTCAGAAATACTGGTCAGTATATGGTCAATAGAAGGAAATGAAAGAATGATCAATGGGTATAACAGGGTGAGAGGGATAGCAGTGGCCTCAAAACAGATCAACTAATACTCTTCTAAAAATTCACTTCTCTTTTTATGGTATAGTACTTTCTCTTTGTAAGTTGTATCATCACAGAAAGTTTTTTATTTTTATGAAAGCTGTACTAATATTTTCTAATCACAATTCCAGTACATGTTGATTGATATTTCTTAGCATTTTAATGCAGCTTTATTTTCATTTTCAGGTTTGGACAAACTGAATGATGTCTAAATTGGTCTTTAAGTAAAATACTTAAATAATTATACTATTTATAGGGTCTGTGCATGACACCTACTTTCTCAATATCTTTACACATCACAGGAAAATCATATTCACTTCAGCAAGACAAATAATGTTTTTAAATCATTCCACCAGTTCCATTTAGTGATTGACCGCAAAATGATGGATTAATATAGTTTAATACTTCTACCTTTTGTTTTCATGGTAGGTATTGGAGTCCAGTAAGGACTTACCTGTTTAGCTACAATGTGAAGATACATAGCTTACTCTGTGATTCATGGTTTTACTTCCCCTATAATGTCAAGGTAAGTACAATAAACTTCAAATCAACATACTTAAAATATAACTGTTTAAGTTATATAAGTGCTGTTTAAGCAAACTTAGTCACATGGGTGTCTGTTTTTACTGTTGTGACTATAAACTTGCCCCTGAATGCCACAGCAACACAGAAGGCTTTTCTGCTGTTGGAACACTGAATCATCTAGACAGAAGTAATAGGTTTTCATCCTGCAGATGACATGTGCAAAGTTTTGTGTTCACTGTGTGACATTAACTTCGCTTGACGTTGTATCGGTTCTAAAGCAGCATTCTAGGTTTTAGGGGGTTTGTTGTTTAATTGCAACAGGAAAAACAAAAGTTAGACTGAAATTGTGGGTCATAATGACCCTTGGTAAGCATCCAGTAATTTAGGAGCCTTCATTAGTAATACCAATTTTTATCATTAATATTCTTCTGTTGTTAGAATGGCCAGCTGACTATAATTTCATAATATTTCCTGCAGATGGCCAGAAATAACATGCATGCAAGGATAAAGAGAAGCAAGCAAATTTCAAAACGATGTCATGATCTTCACTGCAGAGGTGTTCTTGTAGCAATTAAGTGTGGAGCTGCACATATGGTGTCTCATTTATCCTCATATTTTTACTGATGCAAGCCTGCTATGATACTATTAATGTAAATGTAAACATACCAGTTTTCAGTCAGTCTGGGAACACAAAAAAGTGTGGTTTTTTTTTTTTCTTCTCCAAAAGTAATTCCACTTTTTTTTTTTTTTCCAACTAGAGACTGGGAGAAAGACAAGTAGCCACAGTGTCACAAGTTCAGCTATGGTGGACTTCCCTTCTTTGTGTCTTTAAAGGAAATAGCTACCTCGTTATTTTACTCTCTTTTGGTGAGTCATGAGTAATGTTTTTTTCTCGTTTAGGATTATTTCATCAATGTTATTACTCTTAGCAGATGCTATGACATCCAGCAAACAGGAACAGTTTTTCTACTGGCTATGTGGAAGGCTTCTTCCCTCTGCCTAAGTATTTTACAAAGATTACACAGGAAAACTGAAGCACATAATTACTGCTGGACATAAATACCACAAATAGAAGGAAGTTAGTTATACATTATATCTATCTTACCAATAATTCTGATGCAATTATTGGAGAACTGTGACACTAGTCAAAAACAGTGAAAACTTCAATGATTATTGGCTTACAAACCTAATCTAAATGCAGGACAAACAGTATACTGAGAAGCTGCTTGTCCCTAAATATTCACTGACAAGAGTGACAGCAATAAAGACACTGAACTGGGTCTTACAGGGATATTAATGGATATAAATCAATCTGCCATGGCATCCTTTTTGCAATATTTTATACGCAACACTGAAACACTTTTTTGGAAGAGCGCCAACTTAATACTTCAATAAGGCAAATTTCTAGGATTCAGAATTTCTATGCATGCATACAATCTACTGTTCACTTTCTTTATTAGAAAGAATAACAAAGGTACAAGACTCCCTGCTTACAGTTTCAGCATTCAGAGTTTCATGAACAGATCTTAAAGTTTTCTTCCAGCATTTACACATAATTTCAGGAACAAATACACTGTTTATAAAAAATGCAAGACTAAGTCACTGAATTTGGACCTTTTGTCTCTCACAAGGAAAGCAGACAATGGTAAAGCCAACGTTCTTAGCCATATGACTTCATACAGTTCATGGAGAAGTCAGATGTAGCACAATGTCATAAAAACACTCCCAGTATAGTCAGCAAATTATATAACAAACTTTCATTTATATCTCTTTGTTAATATGAAAGCTGTTTTAACTCAGAAATTATAACATCAGGGATGTTAATTTTTTATATTGATTTCTGAGGCTTTGGAAATATAAATAAAATATTCAGTATAGCTTTATTAACTTTTTATATACATACCACATCACTTTCTACAAAGACAAGCATGGAAGCCATTTTTTAAAAGTTTATTTATGCATGGAAGAAATTACTGGGAACCTAAAGCACTGGATGAATATGACTATCATTCTGAAAAGATATAAAGGACACAAATATGTTAAAATATTAGATTTTTGGTCCATAAGGGACACAAATTTTAATATCTGATGCCTAAAGCACTCTACTAATGCTTCAAATGAAACCCCTAAGGTAAAGCTAACCTCCCCCCACTCCACTGACTGCAACAAGAACACACAAATGTAGACTGTTCAAATATTTTTGTGACAATAATTCTCTAAGCATAAAAGAGAATCAGCCTATTATTAGACAGTAGACTAAAATGTAATTATAGCTAAGCAACACAGTTTAAAATCACTTGAAAAACTGTTTCCAGTTCCAGGAATAATTAGCATAATACAAAAGTTAAATCTCAGGAGTGATGTTAATTATGCTTTTCTTTCAGTGTCCCAGGGAAAGAACTAAATCAGCCTATGCATCAATGTGCAGAACATTTTTAACAGACTATTACTGTTTATTAAAAACAGCCTGGGGCAAAAATCATAAAATCTAAAATAGAAATCTAATATTCATGTGGAAATACTACCAATACTAATTATTGCTGGGTTTCTGAATTACCTAAGAATATAAAAGGAGTACAGTGGAAGAGAGAAGAATAACATGTATGTTAGAGAGGAAAAAATTTAAAACCACTACTTTAACTTTGCATTAGACTAGCTGAGATTCATTCACCTTAAAAGGCACACTAAATAAATGCAAAATATGATCAATCTTCAAACTATCATAACCTGGTGCTGCGTCTTGTGGTTAATTTTAAATTAGAATTATCTCTGTCAGAGGACTTCATAATATGGAAGAACAGCAATGTGATGAACTGTATTTCAATTTGAAAATGAGCACTCAAGATTAAAAACATCGATTTCTCACTGAAGATGAGGTTATGGCTAACCTTGGCTGCTGCAAGGAGAGGAAGGGCCCATGTGACTTAATTCCATTTTACAAGGACAAGCCAGAAATACTGTCAGGAAGACCCCCTCTTCCTTCTCTGTGGCCTTTCCACTGCTGAAACAGATGATGAGCTGAACTTGTTTCTATCTTTAAACAAAGTGAAGAAGAAAAGAAGGACTCAGTGTTAAAATAAGATGTTACATTTTAATATCAGTTTTTGTACTCCTGTAGGGCTAACTGAGCAAACACTTGGAAATTACACTGGTTTTCTGAGCATTTTCTGAGCATTCACCTCTCAGACTTGAGGAATACCTGGCAACACTGAGGAAATCTGCCTTTACCAAAGGTACTTGGTCTTAGTTTTCATTCTACAGATTTAACAACCAAATCACAGAATCACAGAATGGTTGAGGTTGGAAGGGACCACTGGGGGTCATCTAGACCAATGTCCCTGTGGGACCACCCCTCATCTATACAGCCAGCTATCCTATCGTAAAAGACAATCAGGTCGGTTAAGTGTGATTACCCTTTCGTGAATCCATGCTGACTACACCTGATCACCTTCTGGCCTTCCCCATGCTTAGCGACAGCCTCCAGGATGAGCCATTCCATCACCTTTCTACGGATTGAGGTGAGGCTGGGTGGCCTTGTAGTTCTCAGGATCCTCCTTCTTGCCATTGCTGGAGCCTGGGATGACATTTTTTTTTCTTCTAGTCCTCAGGCACCTCTCCTTATTGCCATGACCTTTCAAAGATGATCAAGAGTAGCCTAGCAACAATGTCTGCCAGGTCTCTCTGCACTTGTGGGTGCACCTGGGCCATGTATCTGGATGTCAAGTTTGTCTAAGTTATCTCATTTTCTCATTTCTAAATCATCTCATGACCTACACCTCCTCAACAAACTGAAAGACTTCCTTTCTCCAGACCTTCTCCCTGGTTTCCTAGGTGAGGGATTCCTGAGGGCTGGCCTTGACATTGAAGATTGAAGTAGATATTCAGTATCTCTGCCTTCCCTGTGTCCTCTGTCACCAGGGTACCTGCTCCGTCCAGCAGCAGGCCTACATTTTCCCTAGCTTTCCTTTTACCTTTCATAAAAAGTGAATAGTCTCCAAGATATTGTACAAACTTTGTCTTACAAAGGCTTCTGCCTTTTGCTGTATTAAGACTCAATCCAGACCCTTAGAAGATAAAAATGAGACACTGTTAGAAATGGTGATACACCAAAATAACTGTCCTTCTCATGAAAGCAAAATGACTCATTCAGTCAGCTGATCGGAGCTAGCCTAGCTAGAGCCACAGCCGGCACGCTTCAGCGACCGCGAGGGTCAACGGAGATTAGGAAAATCAGAGGGGATAGCGCAGAGACATCGCGATTCCCGACATCTCCCGATCCCCGACATCTCCCGATCCCCGAAGCCCCAGCAGCCCTTGCGAGAGAGAGGCTGACGTAGCGGGGGGCGTTCCCAGGGTGACGGTGACCACGCCCCTGCCGCTTGCCCTGAAAGAGCCTCAGAGAGGGCAGCGACGTCGGTGGCCACTAGGCGCAGGGAGGAACAAGCAGGTCGTGTTGCTGACCCTGTTGCTGGTGTCCCAGACTGCTGACCAGTATGGTCGCCTCCAGAAAGAGAGCTTGCAGTAAGGTGACTACAGCAACTCAGACAGAGACCCTGTCCCAAACCGTGGCTGTTCAGGTCTCTGGGTGCAGGGAGTGCCAGAGCCTGCTGCTGCCGGGGGAGGGAGGACAGCATTCCACCTGAGTGAGGTGTGAGCAGGTAGAAGATCTGCTTAGCCTGGTGGCAAGACTTAAGGAGGAGGTTGAGACACTGAGGACCATCAGGGAGTGTGAAAGGGAGATCGACTGGTGGAGTAACTCCCTGGCGGGCCAGTTGGAACGGTTCCAGGGAGATACCCCCCAAAAGGGGAAGGACCCCCTGCCCCCTCACACAGAGGGGGATGGCCCGAGGCAGCCCCTGCCCTGTAGCTGTTGCGCAGAGGTAGGGGACCAAAAAGACGACGAGGGTTGGAAGCGAGTTCCAGTTCGACGTCGTGGGAAACCCTCCTCCCTTCCTGCCCTGCTTCCCCAGGTGTCCCTCCGTAATAGGTTCGAGGCCCTGGATCTTGAAGGAGAGGTAGGTGAGAATGTGGGGCAAGGCCAGCCCACAAGGCCACATAGGAAAAGGGGGTCGACTTTGCACCTCAAGACTGCCTCTGTTAAGAAACAAAGAAGGGTCATTGTAGTAGGGGATTCCCTTCTGAGAGGAACAGAGGGCCCGATATGCAGAGTTGACCCTCATCATAGGGAAGTGTGTAGTCTGCCTGGAGCCCGGATCAGGGATATCACCAGGGCGCTCCCCAACCTGGTGCACCCGACAGACTATTACCCGCTGCTGGTCTTCCAGACAGGTGGGGAGGAAGCTGCTTCCTGCAGTCTGAGGGGGATGAAGAAAGACTACAGGGCCTTGGGGCGGATGGTGAAAGAGTCTGGGGCTCAAGTGATCTTCTCCTCACTCCTTCCATCTTCCACTGATGTGGGAAGGAATGGGAAGATTCAGTTCATGAACAATTGGCTTCGAGACTGGTGCTACAGGCAGGGCTTTGGATTCTTTGATAACGGCTGGTTTTACAGGGCACCAGTCTGGACAATGACAAGTAAGAAAGGTTTATCTCACAGAGGCAAAAGGATGCTGGGGCATGAATTAGCAGGGCTCATTTGGAGAGCTTTAAACTAGATTCGAAGGGGGATGGGGTTGTAGCTGGGCTTGCCCCAGTGGGGCAGCGCTCCAGAATTGATGAAGACTGGGAGGCCTCCTACAATCCTAGGGTGAAATTGGTGTGCTCAGCTCGCTCCCTGAAATGCCTGTACACCAATGCGCGCGGCATGGGAAATAAGCAGGAGGAGTTGGAAACCTGTGTTAAGTCAGGAGACTATGATCTGGTGGCAATTACAGAGACGTGGTGGGACAGCTGACATGACTGGAATATAGTCATGGAGGGCTATGTCCTTTTCAGGAAAGACAGGCCAGCCAGGAAGGGTGGTGGGGTCGCTCTTTATGTGCGGGAGGAACTACAATGCACCGAGTTCTGTCCAGGGACAGATGATGAGCGAGTTGAGAGTCTGTGGGTGAGAATTAAGGGGCAGGCTGGCAGGGGGGATACTGTTGTAGGTGTCTGTTACAGACCACCGGATCAGGGTGAGGAAGTTGACGAGGCCTTGTACAGGCAGCTGAGAGTGGCCTCACAGTCACAGGCTGTGGTCGTCGTGGGGGATTTTAACTTCCCTGATGTTTGCTGGAAGGACCACTCAGCAACCCAGCCGCAGTCCAGGAGGTTCCTCCAGTGTATGGATGATGACTTCCTCCTGCAAATGGTGGATGAGCCGACCAGGAGAGGAGCGCTGCTGGATCTCATCCTCACTAACAAGGAGGATCTGGTCGAAGCAGTAAGGGTTGAGGGCTGCCTTGGTTGCAGCGACCATGAGATGGTGGAGTTCAGGATCTTGTGTGGTAGGACTAGTAGAATACCAAGTAGAATTGCAACCCTGGACTTTAGCAGGGCAAACTTTGGCCTTTTCAAGCAATTGCTAGGGGAAATCCCATGGGCAAGGCTGCTTGAAGGTAAAGGGGCCCAAGATAGTTGGTTGACATTCAAGGACTGCTTTTTCCGTGCTCAAGATCAGAGCATCCCGACACGTAGGAAGTCAAGGAAGAGGGCCAAGAGACCTGCATGGCTAAATAGGGAATTGCTGGGTATGCTCAGGTGGAAGAGGAGAGTTTACAGGTCATGGGAGGAGGGGCTGGCCACTTGGGAGGAATATAAGGCTGCTGCTAGAGGATGTAGGAAGGCAGCTAGGAGGACTAAGGCCTCCTTAGAATTAAACCTGGCAAGAAGGGTCAAGGACAGCAAAAAGAGCTTTTTCAAATACATGGCAGACAAAACTAACACCAGAGGTAATGTAGGCCCACTGATGAACGGGATGGGTGCCCTGGTGACAGAAGATACAGAGATGGCAGAGTTACTGAATGCCTTCTTTGTCTCTGTCTACTCTGCTGCAGGCAGTACTGAAGAGCCCTGTACCCCTGAGACCTTAGATGAAGTCAGGTCAACGGAGCGGTTTGCCTTAGTCGATGAGGAATGGGTTAGAGAACAGTTGAGCAATCTGGACCCATAAATCCATGGGTCCAGATGGGATGCACCCGCGGGTGCTGAGGGAACTGGCGGAAGTCATTGCTAGACCACTCTCCATCATCTTTACCAAGTCTTGGGAAACGGGAGAGGTGCCTGAGGACTGGAGGAAAGCAAATGTCACTCCAGTCTTCAAAAAGGGCAAGAAGGAGGACCTGGGTAACTATAGACAGGTCAGCCTCACCTCCATCCCTGGGAAAGTGATGGAACACCTTATCCTTGGTACCATCTTAAGGCATATCAAGGATAAGAAGGTTATGAGGGGCAGTCAACATGGCTTCACCAAGGGGAAATCATGTTTGACCAATCTCTTAGCCTTTTATGAGGAAATAACACGGTGGATGGATGATGGCAGAGCGGTGGATGTGGTCTACCTTGACTTCAGCAAAGCATTTGACACAGTCTCCCACAGCATCCTCACGGCTAAAATGAGGAAGTGTGGACTGGATGATCAGGTAGTGAGGTGGACTGCGAACTGGCTGAAGGAGAGAAGCCAGAGAGTTGTAGTCTATGGGGCGGAGTCTAGTTGGAGGCCTGTAACTAGTGGAGTGCCTCAAGGGTCAGTACTGGGACCGGTATTATTTAATATATTCATCAATGATTTAGATGAGGGAATTGAGTGTACTATCAGCAAGTTTGCTGATGACACTAAGCTGGGAGGAGTGGCTGACACGCCAGAAGGCTGTGCTGCTATCCAGCGAGACCTGGACAGGCTGGAGAGTTGGGCAGGGAGTAACTTGATGAAATATAACAAGGGAAAGTGTAGAGTCCTTCATCTGGGCAGGAACAACCCCAGGTTCCAGTATAGGTTGGGAAACGACCTGTTAGAGAGCAGTGTAGGGGAGAGGGACCTGGGGGTCCTAGTGGACAACAGGATGACCATGAGCCAACACTGTGCCCTTGTGGCTAAGAAGGCCAATGGCATCCTGGGGTGTATTAGAAGGGGGGTGGTTAGTAGGTCGAGAGAGGTCCTCCTTCCCCTCTACTCTGCCCTGGTGAGACCGCATCTGGAATATTGTGTCCAGTTCTGGGCCCCTCAGTTCAAGAAGGACAGGGAGCTGCTGGAGAGAGTCCAGCGCAGGGCAACTAAGATGATGAAGGGAGTGGAGCATCTCCCTTATGAGGAAAGACTGAGGGAGCTGGGTCTCTATAGTTTGGAGAAGAGGAGACTGAGGGGTGACCTTATAAGTGTCTATAAATATATAAAGGGGGAGTGTCACGAGGATGGAGCCAGGCTCTACTCAGTGGCAAACAATGATAGGACAAGGGGTAATGGGTACAAACTGGAACACAAGAGGTTCCACTTAAACTTGAGAAGAAACTTCTTCTCAGTGAGGGTGACGGAACACTGGAACAGGCTGCCCAGGGAGGTTGTGGAGTCTCCTTCCCTGGAGACATTCAAAACCCGCCTGGACACATTCCTGTGTAACATTATCTAGGTGTTCCTGCTCCGGCAGGGGGATTGGACTAGATGATCTTTCGAGGTCCCTTCCAATCTCTAGCATACTGTGATACTGTGACAATGTAGAAAACAACTTTAAAATTAGCATGGCGCATCTTTTTTTTTTTTTTTTTACTTCTGTACAATAGCTTATTTTCTGCTGTATTAATAGAAAGATGGACTGTTGCAAATATAAAAGATAGTTATATGTGAGCTGATGATTCACTTTTGCATTTAGCTGTTACACTAGAGTGCTCTCAGAAAGCAGATACTAGTCTTTTCTGTTTATATACTAAATATGTTTGAACCTTGCTTAAAAAAAATCTGATGGTGCCAAACAGTTTCTTAAAAGAAAACTTAGATTTTATAACTTTTCCATGTAGAGAAACAATCTTTAAAATTATATATAGTTGTACTTGGTGCATTCTCATCTAGAGTTCATACAGGGAACAAACACACCCTAGGAGTGATAGCCAACGTAGGCATTTTTATGCTGGTCTTGACTAAAGGCCATATTGCTATGTTTTCCTGGAAAAACAGAAATCCTTATAAGGCAACTTATGGAGATTTTTCCTAATCTAATTTACTTTTCTTCTTCAATTATGTATATATATTTTGTTTCTATATGTTGATACATGTTGCAACATTTTTTTGAAGACTGATCAGCAACATCTTAGTCAGACCACAGCTATAGTACTATGTCTTGTTTCAAGCCTCAGTGCAAGAAAACTATGGATAAACTGGAGCAAGTTCACCAAAAAGGCAATGAGTATATACTGAAATAGGGAGGTTCAGACTGGATAAGGAATAACTTTCATAGATATTTTTCCCACTTTTTTGCAGTTCATTTAACCTTTTTCCTAAAGAAGTCTTCTTGGATATCATAGCATTTTCACATATCCAATACTTCTGTTGCTCCTGTTTCCTGTTATCACTAAAAAGGCCATTAACTGCCACCAAATACAGTCTTCATGAAAAAGCATCATATATATAATCATAATATTGGTAGCAATATATTCAGTCTCTATAGAAACAAAAGACGGGGTTGTTTCTTTTTGACTGCTCTTCCATATGAATTATGATTTCCATTGATCTGCCACAGTGCTGTGAAAGTGGTTTGTTTTTTCTTTCTTTCATAATAAATATGATTCACAAAGTTTAACAAAACCCATAAGTAACATATTACTATAGTGCTGTTTTAAATGAAGTTTATGAAAGAAAATATAAAAAAATACAGAACTTGAAATGTTCAACTTCAAGCATCTCATCATCTGCAAGCTATTCGAAAAAGTTTATTTCCAGTACCTGTCATGAAATAATAAAATTTTCTACCTGTTTTTGTTTCATTACTCATTATTTTCTTGACAAGTGATTAAAAGTATAATAATTTACATATTATTTAGGATGACAGTTCTCTTATAATAATGAAAATACGTACAGTCCAGAGCTACAACACAGAAAACATCTAAAATATTTGGGTTTTAATGGCAGCAAAAGAATGCAAAGTAATAATCTAGAAGTTCCTACCACTTAATAAAAGAGCATTTTTAGTAAGGAATAACATTTTATCTGATTAATGCTATGAGCTATTTTAAGATTATTTTATTCCTTTTTGTAGGTATTAAGAACTTCTTTATGAAGAAACCAAAAATGATTTCAGAAAGTTTTAATATGCTGATTTAAAAATTATAGTGGCTTTTAACACAAGAACACCCATTCACTGATAAAAATATTTCAAAATTACAATAAGCCTTACTTAGAAAAATGAGAAAAAAGCTCACTCTGCCAGGAAAAGAAAGAAGTATTTTAAATATCGTTCATCTTCCAACTAACATTTTCAAGTACTTCATTATACAAAAAAGTCTTTCTGAAGCCTGTGCTGAAAAGCACTGCTGGACACCAATCTCAATTAATTCAAATGCAAATAAACCCTGAACTTCAACCTACTTCAAGCAATCAGTGCAAGCACTGCCAACTCTCCCCTTATTTAACTCTTTAGAAGTTCTTATTTTCTCAAGATATGCATAACTTGGCAATGCAGGCAAATAATTCACCACTAAGTTCATTTAGTGTATGGTAGAAAGAATGATTCATTGAACAGACTTACTATGATCATTTCTGGGTAGTAAGGGTAAATACGTGCATAAACTTTGTTGTCAAATAGATAACAAATACATATTTTCAAGTCATTGCCATATCCAGGTAGTAAGAAATCATGACTGGCTAGACCATAACAGTCTGGCTGATTTAAACTTATTTCATTACACCTCTTAGCCGATATATTCAGTTCTTATCACTGGAAGTATCAATGACTAGAAGGAAATGAAATTAGGAGAATATTTGCTGTTCTTCTGCCATGCTATCTGTGCAGAAATGTCTTTATCTGCACTGGTCCATCGAATGAAGACATGTCTGTTAATAAATGTGAGTACTGGAAAGGAACCTGCCTACTAGGAGACAAGGCTTTGTAACTGTAGGTTGCTCAATTAACCTAAAAAAAAGAAAAAAGAAATTGTAAAATAGCACAAAAGAGAGTTAGCCTCTGGGTTTGATTGCTCTTGATTACTTCCCTGGGCACTAGTAATCTTTGATATTGGTATTAGATGGAGTTTCATATAGCACTGTTTTCAAAGGTGCTGGTCAATCACAATTCTTATTCAACCCACAGCTTTCTCAATATCTCTTTACTATAAAGTTTCAACTTATTGTTCTTCTAATAACTTAAAAGGGTGTTCTTTGTCTTTTCTGTCTACCAAGAAGCAAGGAAAAGAGCACTGTATTAAATACGTATAACATCCTATGCAAAGAAGTTCTCAGTCTTTTTATTTGTTGACAGCAATTCCTTATGATTAAAACAAAAAGAGAAAAGAAAAAAAAAAGAAAAGCTTGAACTATAAAGCAGGGTTAAAGAGATTTGCAAATAAACTTGTTAATCTATTTGCTTTAAAATTAAGTAGCACAGTAGGACAAGCTACACTGAATAATTAACAATTATTTTCCTCCTTTTGCTTAGAAAAAACAAAGTCGAAAGTGGCATTTGTTTCATTACTCCCCCTTGAACCCATGATTCACTCCTGTGATATTTAATGTCCTGAATTATCTCATACTATTTGCCAGTCTTGAGAAAAATATTCAGAATTGGCTAAGTTTCATTTGACCTCTTCCCTTTAAAATTTCTAAGCCAAGTTCAGAATTGTTAAAAAGTGGAACTATTGGTATTGGACCTCCACTTTTTTATTTATGCTTGAAACTAACAAAATCAAGCAGAGGCTAGCTTTCATCATTATTTTATGGTCTCTTAAGAATATGAGAAGGTTGACACAAAGTTTACAATCAGTTTCTAAAATGTTATATAAAAAACTGTTTAGAACTGTGTGCATCTATCCCAAAGAGAAGAACAGGAGGGAGGGAGGTGGAAGTTTGCTATTTATGAGAGACTTCATTATGTGATTGTAAAAGTTCTTTTTTCTAGGGTTTAATATCTGTGGATTTTACAACAAATACTGAGGATCATTGGATAAACTCACACACAAAAATATCTGCATGACAAACCATCATGATTAGGTAGATCTAGAACACACCTAGATCTGAGCAACCATATTATTTGAGTTTTACTGAGTCCTATTTACTACCAAAGATAGTCCAATAAATAGCCAAATGATCCACTATCAAATATAAGCTTAGGATGTCTGCCAGGTTGTATGTATGTTGATACTGTAAATGTATGCCCTCACATGCATATCTCTGTGTGTTGATCAGTGTAAGCAGGGTCTATAAAGCAGCACTTTAAATAGGGAGCTTCCCTAAATACTCATTTTATGGCAAGACTCCTCCCCAGGTTTGTATTAGTTCTGCAGTCAGCTGTTAGGTCAAGTCATTAGAATCCAGTTTTCTGCAACTTACGAATGGTGGTGTTCAAGGTCTTGGAACTGTGCACTATATAAAATCACATCCCTAGAAGTATACAAATATGCTTGAAGGATTACTACTGAAAAAAAAAAAAAAAGACTATTTCTAATTAGGACAGTTAACCAAAATGGCTATGGACCACACTTGATGTTTATACATATATATACACACATCATATATACAAATATATATATACAAAAACCCCTACCATTTTATTGAAAAATAGCAGTGCCATTTTACTTCCTTGACAATCTACATATCATTTCAAATCTCCATTTTTTAAATGTGATTGAAAATAAAGGAGCCCAATACGAATGAAGGGAAAACATTACATAGAAAATAATACCAGATATAAGACATAAATTTAAAAGTGAAGAATTAATGTCTTAGTATCAAAGTTTATCATCTGACTGATGCTGGTAAAATGACTGATCTCAGCAAGATCAATGACTTTTACTCATATAATGATGGATATAGTCCCTTTGCAGTTAACAGGACTCTGTGTATGAATAAAGACTACTGAAGTGAACAAGAATTTGCAAATCAGGCCCTGTACATTTACACTTAAACATCAAAAGTTTGGCCATATAATTAATAGGTTGGGGCTGTTTGGGTTCTTTCTTTTTTTTTTTTCAGTTTGGGGCTCGGTTTGGATTTTTTCCTGTTTGTACCACATGCTTCAAAATTAACTTTTCCCAAACATTTTTGTAACGTAACTTTAGAAAGCAAGTATCTAGAATCTTCATACTTCAGAAAGTATAATTATTTAAAATTATACCTAAACGTGTCAAAGCAAATTAATATTCATGTCAATGACAGCCAATAAAAGCTGTCGAAGCTGACAGGTAGACAAGCAATGAAGGTTTGCAAACAGTGCAAGTGCTGGGTAATAAACTTTCCCCACCATTTGAGAAAGGAAGGCAACAGCTGCTTTACAGAAACAGCTATAATGGGTTGGGGGTGGAGGGCACAGAGAGAGGAGGGAACAGTAAAAGATATGTATTTCCTAATTCCACTTAAACTTAATTAAAGCCTTGGCAATTTAAACTACTTTCTCCTCAATTTGAGAACTAGTCCTCAGTAGTTCTGTGCTGTTGCTCAATAGCTACCTTTATATTCTAGCTGATAAAAATTTTCAGTAAAAACAACCCACCTTAATTTTAAATAAATGATGCAGGAGTACAAAATAGTACCATATAATATGAAGCAAGCCTCCTTTCATCAGCTTCATCTCATCAGCAAGTTACCTCACACAGTTCAGACATGCTAGCACTTGTACAGGACATCTATGTAAGGAAACAATTGTGGATTAGATCTCAGTTCCAAAGAAAATTCATCACAGCCACACGAGTATGAAGTGATACATAACACTAAAAAATAGAGGGTGAGGACCTCATTCACCTGCCTGTTGTGTTCAGCCATCTCAGTAGCACTGGCTACAAGCAGCAGCAGCAGCCCATTCCTTCTGGAATCAGCCTTAATCTCTGAGTGGTGAAAATCCCTGTGTGGTGCTCTGTGTGTGCAGAAATCCCTGCATGGTGCTGTGCTCTGCCCTGTATATGTAGAAATCCTTGTGTGGCACTCAGCTCTGCATGTGCAGAAATCCCTGCGTAGCACTCAGCTCTGTGCGTGCATAACTCTTACCTCACAGGAGCAGTAGAAAACCCCTCTGTGAAGCAGAGCGCCCTACCAAGCTTGCAAAAGGTTAAACACTGCCAAAATAGGAAGATATTTTGTCTGCCCACTCTTCCCACTTCCATTCAATTACCTACAACAGCAGTCCTATAATGCAACGTAATGTGGTACTATTAAATCAGGAATTCGAAGTTACACCTAGCTGTAGCCTGGAGGAAGGCCTGACATTTGTCAGTCAGTATCGAAGGAAACAATCCTCAACTTTCACGGGCACTTGCACACTACATTGACCTTGGAGGTTGAAGTGGAGATGATCCCTTTCACAAAGGTGCTCTTTCACAAGTTCACAGTGTTACAGCATTAAATTGTGCATTGAGTAACAAGGTATCACTGTCCTTCTGTCACACACACATACGTGCACGCACAAGAACACAGAGCAACATGAGGCTGTTTTTAAATCCTCCTTAATTCCTACTTTGCTCTCCACTTCCCAGAATGACCTTACGTACCCCTCCTTCCCCCAGACAGAATCGGCTAGAGCTTTTTGTGTCCCCCAAAGCTGGTGTTATTACAAAGCATCTTCTACAATGTCCTCTGATGTCTTTCTATAATACACAAGGCTTCCGAAATAAAATATTTTCAAACATTTAAACATTATCCCGCCAGCAAGTTTTGAAGAAAAATAAGCCTCTAACTTCACATTTGCGATTCGTCTTTTGTTTACAGAGCTCTTTTCACCGAAAACTGCACACCTCCTTTCCAAGCGTTGCCCCTCCACTGACCTAAAGGCTAACTAGCTCCCAACTTTGCTCTACCTTTAATTGCCAGCTCCTTCATTCGTTCGCCACCCCACCACCATTTATATGAAGATATCAGCTATATAACATACATATGTATTCTTGCTTACCTTACCCAAGACTCACTAAAGTCCACAGGAAAGGAAAACAAACCCCGCCAGGTCCCCGTGCAAGGACCGCGGAATGAGGAACGCTTCTCTGTTTCACAAAGCCAAGAGTGGATCCAGCAGGGACGCCGCTAGCCCGGAGAAAACTCGAAGCGGCAGTTCCCAGCGCCGCTTCCGGCCGAGACCGGTGGCGGTCGGAACCCCCCGGCCCCGGGGCGCCGCGGGGAGGCGGCGCGGGGCGCCCGCCCTTCAGCACCCGCAGCGCCGCGGACAGCACCGGCCCCGCTCACCGCCGCTACTGCCGAGCTCGACTGCCGCCTCCACCGCCTGCCCGCGCCGCCGCTCGGCTCCGCACCGCTCCGCTCTGCCCGGCGCGGACTGCCCCGCCTCCGACCCGCCCCTGGCCCGCCCCGCTCCCCCACAGCTGCTGGCATCACCCGCAGTCTGCTGAAACTTGCTCTTAACTCCCCCCCATCTTCAAAGTCATTGCTGTCCCATCTCTTTTTATGGGGCGGGGGAAGCAGTACCTCGTACTTCACCCTTTCCCCTCATCGGAGGGCTGTTGACCTGACGGAGTCCTGCGTTTCCCCACTCCGGTCTCCCCTTCTTGGGGGCATCGCCCGGTTCCCTGCCCTCCTGCCCCCACAAAACGCGGTAAACCCCATCCGCTTCACGAGCGGCAGCACTCGCAGTGCTCAGGACACAACGCAGCGGCCCCGGAAAGAGTGGCAACTGCTGTGGAAAACGAGTAGCTCCCAAGCGGAGCACAGAGGGTTGGTGTGCATCCATGTTCAACGCAGGGTGGATGTTACACAATAAGTCTTAGTATACCGACCGGCTGTATGAAAGCTAGAGTATGCTGGAGGCTTTGCACAGCCTGTGTCAGTAATCCCTACCATCTGTAGCAAATTTCAGCGTCTTGAATGGCCAAGTAGAGCTCCTCACTCCTAACCCATGCCAAAAAAATTGGCATGTAACTGTGAATCATCTTTAGTTATGAAAAACACATGGAAAAAAATCCTCCTCCAGATAAGACTGTTAATTACATCCTCTGTTTATAGAAAAGGAAAACATGTACGTTTGGATGAACGGAAGCAAAACAAAAGCACCCAGCTGGAAGCTAATGGCCTAAAAAGTTAGAAATACATTTACCTGAAGTGAAGCAAAGAAACAATGGTTTGAAGTCTCACTTGAATCTGCTTTACAGTGAGATAACAGGTTTAGTTATCTGATTTATTACTTTCAAATTAATTTACTATCCACCATTCCACCACTTTTAAAAAGTAGCTATTTAATCTTCAATGTAAAATCACTATGAAAATTAAGTATCTATTCATCATGGCATTATGTTACCTGCTTCAGGCCTTTTGGGAAAACCTGCTACAGATTAAAGTATTAAACTGTCTTTAAATCACCCGTGACTAGAGTAAAGCCAGATGGAGGTCATCTGTTTTGACTGGCGTGTTGGATGACCTGTACTATACTTGTACATGTGACACAAACTTGTAGTGAGAAACAAAACTAGGTAAATCCCATAGTTAAAGAACTGAACTGGATAACAGAGGAAATAATGAAACAAGATAGGTCAGATTGTATTATCACAATTTTATAAGGGGCTCTTGCTAATTAGGTCATGGCACTGCCATAGCAACATAATTAACCTTTACACACAAAGCATAGAATATAAAGCCAGATCACACAGACTTCCATTGATACAACCCTTTATAATTGCCAGTTATCATAAAGCTTGGCTGGCATCCGGATAACTTTCCTGAACCACTATTATTCTATTTCTTCCCTCTTTTTTTCTCATAAGCCCTCTCAGGTTTTTTGCAAAGCATAAATAGAATAAAATTATGATACTTAATGACAAGTTTTGGGGTACAAAAGTGATACTGAATCAACTTTGCTTCCTAGTAGCATAGCTGCACTAGAAATTCCTGGGACAGAGGTAAACTCCAATATTTCTTGTTCCAAGCTAAGTGAAAAACTTGTGAGGGCGAGCAGGGACCCTGCTCATCTATTCTCCTCTGCCATTATAAACATGCATGAAACAAATTATCAACAATTACAGAAATATTTATATAACCTTATTAATAAAAACAGGAGGTCTCTCAAATTATGCTGGGTCTGAAATACTATAGCTTACTGGTTGGCTTTGCAAACAGATAGACAAAAAAAAAAAAAACAACCCACAACAAAACCCACAAAATACCACATGGAAGACTCTCAAAAAATTCTTGAAATCTCTAAAACTTGTGAGGACTTGCACTCTTAAATTTGAGTGTGAATAATGATACAACAGTGTAATACTTTAAGGTATCTTCGCATTCTTGCATTTTTTAATGCGTCTGATGATACTCGTTTTTCTTCTTTGGACTCTCACTGGGACATCCACTTTACAAAGCTCATATTTAATTTAAATTACATTGATGTATTTGTAGCACACACATTTTCTACTTTTTCCTCTAATTTAACTCACTATCAGCTATCACAGGCAACAGTTAGAAATAAATTTTGCTTATTCTTCTCCTGAGAGCTTTCTGTCTTCTGCTTAATGGATATAGTTTCTAAACTCCATTTTGTGTACTGTTTGCTCTATTTTTTGACCCCCCCCAAAAAAGTGAACAAACTAATTTTTTTTCATTCTTTTGCAACCCGTACATTACACCACCACTGTTTGCAACTGAAACATTTTTATCCACCGAGGATTCCCCTGCAATATTACTTTATGTGATGTAATGCAGACCAATGCACACAACTTTAGTAAAGAAACTATTCTGAGTTTAAGAATCAGTTGTTAGTCCAGAAAGACTGCTGATGCTTAGTAATATGTTTCTGCTTTCCATAATCTTAAGTTGGGTAGTTTATGATCCCACATAGTATGCCATGCAATTTTCAGATTTTGATATAGAGTCTCATGTGCTTGGCAGTCAGTTATATTTGGTTTTCATTTTTCTATATGAATTGCTGTATTTGAAGAATTTGCTGGGTTTATACTGGGCAGAGGAGAAGCTGTGCAGTAGATACTAATGCTTTCTTGTGAAGGTGAGAAAGAGGAACTTCAAAGCTGTTTTATGCTTGTTAAGGCTATAGGTATTAATAATAAGGATTCTCTATTTTGTATTTATGAGGAGCTGTTTAATATAGGATCCAATACAGCAGGGAACCTCATGTAAGACAAAAAGAAGATCAAAGTCTGAATATATTAAGGGGAAGTCAGTGCAAATAATAGATGATAAAAGTTGTTTGGTTGTTCAGTGTTTGTCCAAAATATTTGCTTTCATACTTCACAGCCTACCATAACTCACTGAATATAGAACAATAGTCACTTTCTTTGAGAAACTTGGATCTCCTTTCCTACTGCAAGTAATTATGGAGAAAGGGTTACTTACCTTGCAAACAGTACTGCGCGCAAAATGAGTGCAGAATTAGAGAGAAAGCATGGTATTTCAGAAGTAGCTACTTTTCTTTGTTTGGCTTTTCTACTGCTAACACTTCTAAAGCTATTTGAAGTATCTTTGGATTTGGTTTTCTTTTTTGCAAGAGCAATCAGTAAGGAAAAAAAACCCAGGAAATTTCATAAACTTGCACTGTTACTTACTCTTCAGATCTTCAGATTAGTCCAGTGACTTCTGTATGTCTGGGTACCACTCACCACCTGTAAGTTCAAAAACAATAATTTATTTTTCTGTGATAAATCTCTAAACATTCAAAATAAGAAAAGTGTTCCCATGAATCACATTATCAGGCTACCAAAGAGTCCAGGATATTAAAATCTGATACTATCAAAAATCAATTACTTTGTTGTCCCAGCTAACCTGGCAGTTGCAAAGTAGTAAACAAGACTAAAAAAAGTCTTTACTTTTCTTCTGTTGCAACACTTTAAACATACTTCTATTTGTTGGTTAATACCAAAAATAGTTTTAGGCCCTGATAAATTTAAGAAATAAAGAAATCTTATTTCAAAATGTACAGACCACAGTACTGCCCTTTTACAGGGTTTAATTTCCACTCCTTTTTAACAAATTATTCTTTTTTGGTTTTGTTGTTGGAGGAAGACACCTGCCCCTTCAGTGCAGCTGTTACTAGTGAAGATCATTGATTAGCTTGAAGTCAATGACAGCAAAAGAACTCTCAGCCTGCTCTGACATGAGATGGCATGAATAATTCTTGAAATATGTGTGTCTCACAGCATGAAGTTTGGACACATACATTTTTCCCTCATCTTCCACTAGTCTAATTCATCCAATGTCTGTTTAATGTTCTAATGAAAGATGATAAGGCATCCACTATCAGCTCTGTCCTGATCAAAAAGCACAGTAAAGTGTCCTGAGGCCTGGACTGGTGCTTTTATAACAGCAGGGCGCCATAAGCACCAGAATGGCAGACACTGGCAAATGATGTATAAGAAAATTAGCTTACTTGTGGCTTGGAGAAAGGTTGTGCCAACCATCTGGCAGAGGAGATCTCCCAAATGATAAAAGGATAATAAAGGCACATTAAGGTTTACCCCCTGTCTCCTCAAAGACAGTTCTCACAAAGTGACTTAGTTACTTAAATAAAAGGAATATGCAATAGTGTTTACATACAAGAAACCTATATTTAAAATTCATCAAAGAAGTAATTCAAATTAAAACACAAAACAACAGACGTAAACTTGAGGGGGATGAGGGAGGGAGTGGAGATTAGGCTCTGAGGGTAGATCTGTAGATTTCTCCATTATTTCTAATGAAATAAATATTATAGGTTCATTTCAGTGTGCACCTACTTTGTAATGATAATAATTCTGACAAGATGACATTGCCCCCACTCTCATGGTATGAATATAAAGTAACAACTGATTAAACAGGAATGAGATAATACACTATGGAATTAATATCCACATTAAAATTTACTATTGAAAAATTATTGAGCTATGAGGATAAATGTTAAATTCCTTATCGTCCAGCCTTTTTCAACCACTTGGGATCAAATAATTGCATTATTCATTATCATTGAAATCCAAAACCAATACACTCGATGGTAGATAACACAGATATAGATATATATATATGAAAAAAAAAAAACAAAAAAAAAAAACCACCAAACAAGAAACCCACACACAAAGGGAAAGCTGAAAATACTTAATTTCAGTACTTTGTCGTGATGTTTATAAGAGATCTCTTAGGGCATCTATCGGGGAATCTTAGTATTGCACTCTAAAGAGAGGAGCTTGTAGAAAGCGTAACAAGTTCTTTTTGATAACAGATTAAACAAGAATATTAATTATGACTTGTTTTTTTTTTCCCCTCTCTTCTGGTCAGTCCTTATGTGATTGACTAGAAAATCTAAACAGTCAAATCAGAAAACATCACAGCTGAAAGTATTCACTGATGGAAATGAAAGAGCTAATATTCTACATTTCATTATTTGACAGCTCATTCAATCTCATACTTAAATGCATATTAAGATGAACATATCAGGCCGTGTTTATCTAGAAAATGAAAAATTAATGAATAAGCATGAAAAAGTGTGCTAAAACCAGAGTGAGAACTTTAATTCATAAGAATTACGTATTAAAAAGAATGGCAAACTTTTTGGATTAGGCTTGTTTAGCCTTTAAGTTTAGCCTTAACCTATTTAGATACTTTGAATTTTTAATTATTACCTATGAGCTCTGTGGTAGAATTCATGATATCTTTACACATTTGGCATGCTTTATTTCTGTCAGCTAACAATTAATATTCTCTGTGTCCCACACAGATTTCTGCAGACAGATGCTGTGTGGCTAGGAGTCTTAGCTAGTTTGTGATAGAACAGAAAATAATTGTTTAACTTATGTTACAAAAAGGATAGCTGTTGAAACTTTATTGATAAAGTAGGAGGAACACTCATTAGGCTGGATTTATTTTTCAGCAGAAGTTCTGTCATTACCTCTATCTTTGCTTACATATTCTTGTGCTTTCCAAGAGACAGTGACCTGTAACCGTCACCTACAATCTCTAAGTAGCTCTGTCTGACACCTTGTTAAAAATCACCACCAACAGCCCACAACACCACACCTAACCTGAGGCTGAGGCACACTAGCAAACTGTTAATATCCACTGCCACTGCAGTTTCAATAACCTTTCCCCACCCAATAAAAATCCCCTTCAGCATCAATAGTTAAGTTGGTTCAACAAGATATGAAAGTATCCTTTTGTACAGGCACAGAAAACTGCAACCTAAAAATCCTTTTGTTTATGTTACACATTATTGTAGGAATGAAACTTCACAGAAATTTTTTAAAGTCACACAGACTTCTGTGGCAGCATTCAAATATCAGATGTTATCAAAGGACCCATGCAGTCCGTAAGCATCCATGCACTGTCTGGTCATTACAGCAGCAAAGAATCTTTTCTCCTACAATTTCAGGGTTCCTGCATTTGTCCTAATTCTTTATCATGGATACAAAGAATGATCACTTGTTTTCAAGTGGTTTTTGTTAGGGAACAAATCAATCTAAATAGTGATTGCATGTCTGGAATTGATGTGAAGCCTAATTCACTCCTAGCCGTATATATCATCATCTATCTGATTCCATTCCAAGTTGTTCTGAGAACATAAAGTAACCTGTCCTTCAAAGAATGGACTTACTGACTTTGAAACAAGCAGGTCTGTGAACTCCAGTATCTGTAGGGCGAGAGACATTTCCTACAGCTCTAGAGAACAAGAAGAGAATATAGTAAGGTTCATAAGGCACATCTTACCCATCTCTCCTTGACAGCAATCAGCCTGCCCAGGAAGAGCACAGGAAATAATAAATGGGGCAAATATTCTGGCTAATTGTCTTTGTGACTTTGATATTGCAAAATTTTCTACTAAGGGATTTTGCATTTTAGGAGATAAATTTCGTCAAACATTCATACTGATATTGCAACAATTAAATACAGTAAAGAACGCATCTAACTTTTCGGCTGTGAGACAATGTCATTCTTTCATGTTTCAGTCCACCGTTAGACAGAATCCTGTCTTTTCAGACAACATTATGGCAATCTGAGTGAATAATAAAACTAAAAACAGAAAAACAACCAAAAAAAAAAAAAAAAAAGCTAAGAAGTTCAAGGAAAAATTTCTTTACTGTGAGAGTGACAGAGCACTGGAACAGGTTGCCCAGGGGGGTTGTGGAGTCTCCTACATTGGAGATATTCAAGGCCCGCCTGGACAAGTTCCTGTGTGATGTACTCTACATTACCCTGCTCTTGCAGGGGGTTTGGACTAGATGATCTTTCAAGGTCCCTTCCAACCCTTGGGATTCTGTGAATATGGCAATTTCATTGCTTTCATCCCAATCTCTCTTTCTCTCCTTGCAAATAATTTTTAACTGTCTTGCCACTGGTTCTGCACAGAGGAATAAGATAAATAATCTTCTTATTTGGCAAACCCTAAGGCAAAAAAAAAGATATTGTCATACTTCTTATTTATAATTTAGTCCCTGGGACAGAATTAAAGCTGTATTCTTATATTCTGCATCCAACTTACTTCCTTTTTCATCGATCACTCTATAAACTCTGACATTCACAAGCAACCACCTTAATCCTGCCAATAATATGAAGTGTGAAGTGTTAATAGGCACATATTTCTTAAATAACAGGAGGGATGCAAAAGGATTACTTGAAACTCCAGTTCTTCTACATCTCCATGAACCTATTTCAGGATTCAGCTAATTCTCCTCCAAAACTTAGCTAATTTAACATGACAGACTTATAATTACATATGACATTCTATGCGATTAACTGTAAAAATCTATGTTCACTAGGACAGTAATATTTGAAAAGTTGGGATTTGTCAAAAATATCAGATTTTCTCCAAGTGTTTTACTCAGAAAGCTGAAAAAGAGAGGGCACAGCAGCTTGTTAAATATTCAGTTAGAAGATCCCTTTTTTTTTTGCAGTATGTCTTATCCTTCATGTAATTTTTATTGGAGTCAGAAACAGGTTAGTAGGTTGTTGTTCTTCATTCTTCCTAAATGTATAGGAGTTTGTTTAAAAAGGATTACCCAGTTGCATGTGAATATAATCAAATTTGGAAGAAAAATTCCGGAAGAAAAATGTCAGAAAAAAAAAATCTTATTTTGATTCTAAAAGCAAATCAGTAGTTGAAATCCACTAGAAAATGAAATTTATGTATTTATCCTTAATACATATCTGATTACTTTACTAGTACTGACAAATACAGGAGACATCACTCCTGTATACTTCCACAAGGAAAGAAAACACTGATGCCCTCTTTTTGCTTAAATGGGAAAATGAATACTGAGAGGATAAGCTGTTTAAGCAGTCAACAAAAGAAATCTGGGGCACTGCTGGGAACAGAAGTTTCCCATTTCTTATTCATTCTTAATCACATGATAATCCTGCCTTATCAATCAACATGTAAATTTAAAAGCAGTGATTACAAGTCATCAGTACTGATGTTCTAATATTTAAGTACAATAGAAAAAGACACACCACTGAACTTCAAAGTGAGTTCACAAAAATCACAGCATGCACTCCTCTTAACATAAATGGTACTGCTTGCCTGTTATAATCCAATATTGTTGATTGAATAAAACTATATATATTCACTGTAAAATATGTGTGTTGTGCTCATTTGCTCAGTATTTGCTACAATATATATATATATACATTGCATTCTTTCACTAAAAAGGTACAAAGATGCATATAATACAGTTATACTGTCAACATTTTGGAACATGACCAAAATACATGCCACATTTCTAAATTTCTAGATACACGCTTCTATACAGCTCTGTCTACTGCTGTGAAAGTATTGGAACAGGTTGCCCACAGCTGTGAATGCCCCACCCTGGTAGTGTTCAAGGCCAGGTTGAATAGGGCTTTGAGCAACCTAGTCTAGTGGAGGGTGTCCCTGCCCATGCCAGGGGGTTGAAATAAGATGATCTTTAAGACCTCTTCCAACCTAAACCATTCTATGATCCTGTGATTTGCACCTCTGCTAAGTCATTTACTTGGTTTCAGTCAGGAAGTCTGAAGTTTCAGAATTCATAGATTCACACAGTTCATAGCACATATTGTAAAAAAAACATTAGGCACTACTTGCAAGTATAGATGCTTAAGATATTGAGTGATATTTATATAAAATTACATTAGAAAGCTTTAATAAAAGACTGTTAATTTGCTAAGTAAATCACGAGGTTAGAAACACAGCTGCAATATGCATTATTCAATTTGCATTTTTCTGTGACCGTATATATTCTGATGCAATCTTTGTTCACACAGATTAAAACAGGTTTTCTGCAGCAGCTCTCTAGTCAGTGAATAGGTGAGACAATGTCTACTTGCAAAAAACTATTTTCTCCAGGCACATGTAATTGCTAATCTCCTAGCAGGTGTTCTTAGAGACTTACTAAACAACAAAGAGGCAGAAGACAAGTTTCAAGGCAGCGATCAGGTGGAAACACTCTCCTTATTCCACCTGCAATTATGCTGTTCCATTCACAAAATAAATTCTTTTCTGTTTCTTTTTTTGCCACTGGTAACACATTTCCTGTATGAAATACTTCACTCACAGTGTAATGCTCTCTTCCACAGTGTTGAAGAGGATTGAGAAAAGTCTGAAGTTACAGTTTAGACAGAGGATTGACTTGATTGAACTGAGGTAAACTGACATACAACCAACATCGAATTGACAGTATTAAAAACAGCGGGACAAGACAAGGGTTTGAATCACAAAAACATTGGACTCAATTATATTTACAGGAAGTGGTATTTCCTGAGAGAAGCACTAGGTTAAACAGCAAGACAAGACCACAGACAAAAATGTTCTCTGGACAGCTGAATACAGGAAGTAGAGAGATTATGAAGTGATAGAGACAGAAGAATGAGTCAAGGAACAGAAAAAAGGTGGTGAGAAGGAGGAAGTGAGAACAGAATTAAACTCCTGGAGCAAGTGGAAGGGCTAGAGAGGGAGAATGAATAAGAAAACTCTGCATATGGTAGAGGAATAGGAAAAGAGATACAGAAAGGCCACTTCATGTTTCACCTGCTTTGTTTTTTTCCTCTGGAAAGTATTTAGCAAGATTTTGCTCAAAAGGGAAGAAGCAGAGGAGAAAGTTTGAGGAATGAATTGTTAAGGGTTCCATCCATTGAATGGTAAACTGAACAAAAATTTTTACTCTGAATTGCAGGACTACGGAAACTTAGTTCAGCATCTATCTGAAAATAACAATTTGCAAGTCATATTAAAATGTATAAGTCTCCTGTTAGAGAAGATACCCAATGTAAATTTGTAAACTTCATAATCACCTATTAAAAATTGCCTACAGATGAAGATTTATTCACCTAATAAATTCCCACCTAAGTTTGAATAATGAATATTCAAGCTTGAGAACCAGTGATTTGGCAAATACAGGAATGGCAAAATTAATGAATTATTTATGTGATATATTTGCTTACCTCTATTAGTGCTCCAAAAATAAGGGGGAGGGAAGGAGGAAAGGAAATCAGCAGGACAACATTTGTTCAAATGCATTCCAGTACTATGCACTACTTACAGGCTTTACCAGATATAATGTAGCTTATAGTAGAATTGGCAACAATATGACTGGATAGCAGGTAATTACCTAAAGCCCTTCAAAATAAAATTATATTACACTCAAACCTGTGTTAGGTGCCAAGCAATACAAAGGCCTATTAGGACAATTGCTTAGACCAGCCACAAAAGCATAGCAGAATTACATTCTCTTACTTAAAACTGCTGTTCAGACAGGACCATATTGTATTCTAAGTCTCTGGATGTAAAACAAAATTAATAAGTGTGAAGTTCTTACCTATCCCAGCTGTGGCTGCTAACCCCATCCATGCAGCATGGAGATATCTCAGTAGCTAGTTAAACACTAGGTCAGATAGAGGTGTCAGTATGCATGTGGTAGCAAAGCAGGCTAAGTTAATATACAACCTATTGAGAGTGAAGCTTTATTTAGTTTAAATGGTTTTTTAGAGTTTAAAGTAAAACACAATATTAAACTGTAATAAGGGCTTTTGTGGAGAATATGCTGTCATTCTTTTCTAAATAGTCAATGGAATAGCCTCACTTTAAGACAAAATATGCAAAAGCAAAATCAAGATCATTGCACTGTGAATATGCTAAAGCATTCTAACAGCAACTTAAGAAAAAGTTAAACAAAGGGTTCGCAAAAATGAAAATGGTATATCTATTTTCAAACATTAAAAGCAGTATTATAGCAAATGCTTTCCTTTGCTGCCTGTGGGTCCATTTAACTAAGTGTGCAGCTAGTCCAGTGTATGTGTTTGACTAAGTATGAAATGGTGCATGACTACATATGAAACAGTATGATGGTTTCAAAATTAAATCTTAGCTGGAAAAGGATGAAAAAGTGCATTGCCATATAAACAAAATTGAAAAATAATTTAGGTTATTTAGACATATTATGATGCATGGATCTTATTTCTGTGTATTTGCCAAGCTCACTTCTATCAAAGACTAACCCTTCATATTAAGATGTGGAAATGCCATTTCAAACAATAACTGTTCAGTAAACCTCACCTGAATGTATGGCCAACCTGCTTAAAATACTACTCTAGCTTTCAAGTCTCGCTTTCAAATCCCTCACTCATTACCCATCTAAAACAATTAAATGATTGTAATTAAAACCAAAAAAAGGTCAACACAGAACTTGTGCTTATTCATTATACATATGTATACCCAAAAGTTCTTAATATACTAATAAACAGTCTGCAGAGTATTTCATGTACAGGTCTATTCATACAGCCTATTAGGATGGACAAATTTCTGTCATATTAGGAAAACTCTCATAAGGCGTTCTTAGAGTGATTCTTCCCATGTGTTGTCTTTGAAGGAATTAAATAAAATTCCTACTGATCCAAGCTGCAACTGATTTTCCATCTGATTCCATCTTGCAATTTTTGAAATTGTTGTCTGTTTTCAAAATCAAGTATGAACAATTTATAGGTATTTTAAGTCAACCAAACACTTCTCCTTTTATGAATAGTCACGATTTTATATACCTGATAGTTTTCCAAATCTCCCAGAACAGATAATGCTGGTGATTTTAAGTGTAGGACAATGTTTTTTATTTAGCATATGACCGAGACTATTCCTATGTTTTTTCTTCAAGGGACTCTAAAGCAAGGAGACAATTAATTTGATATACAAGCATCCAACTCTTCACATTTTGGTTTGTATTTTAGCATTATTAGCTTCCAGACTCCCATAGAGTCTAACTGAAGATTTAGATGCATAATTTTAAGCATCAAGACTTGAAGAATAGTCATCCCTTTTCTGCTTGAACCCTTCCAGAAGTGTTTGTTTTGATTAGATACATGTAAAATAATTAGAAAACTCTCAATATGAAGGTTCTGTTGTATTTTGGCACACCTTATCATACACTGCTTTGTCTTGCTCCATACAGCTCAAAATTTCATGCTGCCATTAGCAGCAGTTCTTTTTGTTTCAAAAATGAGTTTTCCATTATCTTTTGTTCATTTTTCATCAAACACGTAACAGGAGAAAATATTCGGTGAGCTATAATGTAGCTATCACATCCCGTGCTCTACAGAGTAAATGTAAAAATGTAATCTGTGTTATCAGAAAAAAAATTAACACGTGGAGCAATTCGTAGAACATCAAGAGTTCAGTCTGTGTTGTTTTCCTCCTTTCCTTGCAAGTTTACATGACTCAGAACGTGAACAGCACGCATAAAAACATCTTATGTAGAGCTGTAAGACTCCACTGGGCAATTCAGATCAGATTTTTCAGAAGAGAAAGTACTCTCCTGAGAGATGTGGGCATTTCAAATTTCATCCTTCTTCCCAACCAAGATGAAAAACTGAAGTTGTTTCCTTTTTAGAACTTGACATATACTTAAAAATGAATCATCTAATCACATACTCTTTCCTTGCAGAAGATGATTAATTCTACTGATTCTGTGTTCTGTGGCTAACTGAAGAATTAAGGAAGTTTTCAATCTATTTATCCCCCAGGTATGTTAAAACAGTGCTATAAAAGACAGTATTGATTTGATGATCTCTTGGTAATAATCATTAAATAACTGAATATTTAATAAACTCAGATATTGAAAGTAACACATTTTCAGGATACTGAAAAGAAATTGTTGATAGTTACCTTAGTTGTATAATCTTTATTCTACTGCATTTTTTTCCAAATTCGGTATAAACCCCAAAATTTTACCTGTATTGTTTTCACCTTTTTAACTTCCAAGTTCGTCAGGCCTTTTATAAGGGTGTTATTTCAGTGTTTTTTTGAGTTTGTCAAGTAATGAGTACCTTGAATTTCTTCAGGTGTTTTAAAGCTGCTATCCTGGCATCATCGCCCTTACACAGCTACACTAGCTGCAATTCCATAACTTAGCTTCCACCCATATGACTGAGATTTTGTCCACTTTTTCTTCTAAAGAAGTTTACATGAATGCTCCTTGAAACACCTATTCCAGAAGATGTTAAATATTTCTAGTTAAACATCAGCATATGAAGTATTTCAGGTAGAATTCCTTATTTCTTGAAAACAATTAGAGGATTTCCCTTATGTTCAGTAAACCAGACTGCAGAAACCATGTCCAAATATCAATTTACTTATCCAACAAGAATTCAGCTTCAGAGAATGTTACCAAAATTACTAAAACCTAAGAATCTGATTAGTCCCAAATTCAGTTTTTGTTACATACTTTAAACTGTTCTCTGTTTATTTCTTTGTGTGGTGCTTTTGTCAAAGCATAAAAGGAGGTATGAAAGTTGTCAGCATCACAAAGATTTGCTTGCAGTGTCAACTGTAGGAGAGAAACATAAGGCAGCACTCATACTAACATACACTGACCATGATTTTGGCTAAAATGCCCTACTTCTTCAATTACATTGCTCATAAAGAGTTATCCATAAAATTTTAAGGCAGTTTGAACCTGCGTTGAGAACAAAGCATGTGTGGAAACTTTCAAACACTGTCTTACAGAAATGTGCGTGATAACATTTCTATGCCCTATCACATTCATATTCTCCAGCTATAGCTGATGTTTATGAAGCATCAGTGGCTTAATGCAGATACTTAAGCATGTCTAGCAATTATCAAAAGAATCAAAGGCATAAATATGAATACTATTGTTTGAAACACATTGTAGAAGGAAGAAGAAATACATTCTGTGGTGTACAAATTCCAGTATCCTGCTATAAAAACTGGAAGAATTGAATTTTATCACTATATCTTAGTTTTAAATATTCAGAGTTGCACACTTCTGTTTTGTTTTATAGCCTTTTGGTTTTTAGTTAAACTAGGTGGGGTATTGTTGTGATGGCCAAAGTTCTGTTTGTTACTTTGTTAGTGTATTACCCAGAGACTATATTAAAGGAAAACAGTCTCTTTCCATCTTCGTAAGTCCCTGTGGTAGCAACACTGGAAAAACAAAGGCATTAGAAAGGCAGCAGCAGACTACCTCAAAGAACCAGAGCATTAAGGAAGTCACTAAAACTAGTTAAATAAATAAACTAACTATTGTAATACTTCCAGATATGATAAGGCAATCCATCTTACTCATCTGAGAAAACAGTTCCTTTCCAACCCCAAATTTGCCTGTGATATCATAACTCCGTGGTGGAAACTGAGCTTCCAGCTACAGGCAGCCCGAGTCTTTGATTATCAGTTCTTCTTTATGAAATATGAACTTTCTCTGGTGTCAAATTGATTTAAGAGTGATACTTTTTGTATCCTTCTGGTTTCTAGTGCAGCTACCTTGGGAGCTAATTTGAGAGAGAAACGAAACAGTTTAATTTTGTATGAGAACACTCTCAATCTGTAGATTACATAACTTGCTCTGAATTTGCTAATGTTTAAATGACCTTAAGCAAGTTAATTTTAAAGTTAATACATGCAAACTTTCATCAGATAAGATGAAGAGCATTGTACAAGCCCAGGTTTGCAGTCTAACATCTTCATTAATGACGCCCATTTTCCTGATCCTGCTCAGATTATGTGATGTCTCACACTAGACAAATCATTAGATCAACAAGAATGTGGAAAAATACTTTTTCCAAATTCAAACCTAGGAGAATCCAGAATTGCACTTCGACACTTTTAGGTTTTGTTTGTTTTCTTACTATTTCCTGTATGTAAATGTTTGTGTTTTAATCCAATAAACTATTAGATGTAGAATTATACAGTGGACATTTAAATTATACAGTTGCATTCATTGTACAAATATATCTTTACAAGGTTTAATTTGTTATCTTTCATCTTTATCAATCATTTCTTGGTTTATGTGAATACTTACCAGTAACTCTTATCAGTGCTTCTGTCAACCTAAGTTTTTTTTAGCAAAATAGTTGAGTGTTTCTTATTTTTATCCCATTTTTTTTTTTAACTCTCTTCAATCTTATTAAATCCTGTGCAAAAGAGTATAATGACCAGATGATTCAGTGGTCCCCATCTGTACAGGAAAAGCTCTGGTAGCATCAGGGAGGATTTTTATCTAAAATCCACTCATCTGAGCAAGATTATTGTCCAATCTATTAGGGAGTCCTTATGAAATTATAATTCTTTCAAATTCAGAGAAAAAAAAAAATCGAGAGGGTAGGTTTTCACCTACTCTGAGGCTTGCTTTGCCCTTCTTGTGAAATAAGGGCATTCTAATTCAAAAGATGCAATTTTGAGGTTTTTTTTTTAAATGGAAAATTATCCCTTTTTTCATTTTCTAATCCTACATCTGTAAAGAAGAAGGGTAAATTGAGATTCTATGTATTTGTACCAAAAGGGCTTATCCTAAGAATTTTCTGTATATCTTTTCTTTCTGTTACTCTTCTGAAATATGTACTTGACGTACCTTGAATGTTATATATGCTGAGATTGTTCCTTCATTTCATTTCAGTGAAGACTGTTGACTACAAAAGAACACAGCTGCTACAGAATGCTGAAACAGACTCTTGAATACTTTGCTATTCATCAGATTAAAATTTACCACTTCAGAGCATCATGTTTTCTTTTTCCATCATGACTTTTAGATCTCTAAGGACCTATCTTTGTTTTTCTTTCATTTGCTTCCTATTTGTACTCACAAATGATCTCTACTATAAAAACTATAATTGGGCTAGAGATTTCAGCCTTCAGGCAATTTTTAGTAAATATGAGAACTGTGCTATTTGGAATGTGTACTACTTCTTTCCTTTGGTTTTACACATTATCTAGGGTCCGGAAAAGGAAAAAATACACATTGAGTTACTGCCATCAGTCCTGTGCCCCTGCAACACAGTAAAAATTTAGACACCTTAAACTTGAAATACAGTACAGTTTAACTGAGGTTTTAACCTGATGACATCCACATGATCCACAATATTCTCTATTGTATTGGAGGATGCAGCTTTGGGACATGAGGTCCTGCAGAAGAGCCCCCTCTCCCACCTGTGCTTTCCAGTGCTCTTCTCTAACCACTCAAAATCTGTAGCTTTCTCCCGCAGTCTCTTCTTCTCAAAATTACAGCAGTCAATGACAGATAGGTAGAGATATACCAGTTCCAAGCTTTCTATCATTTAAGTTTTTATTTCTCCTGCTGTTGAAGCAGAGACATTTCAAAAGGAAAAAAAAAAGAGGTTAAAAAAAGGGGAAAAAATCTTACTGAGAGAAAATTAAAAAAAAAAAAAAAAAGCCACATTTAAACTGGGAAGATAAAACAATAAATTGAGGCCCTACCTAAAGAGAAAGATGAATATATAGATGATTATATGTCACAAAGAGAAAATACCAGTATAGCATCTACACTGTAAAAGAACACAAACAGAAACTTGGCAGAAGAGTACAGTTTCAGTAATACCCATAAATGTTTATTAAATAAAATTAATAAGCTACATTTATTCAACAAATAAAACTGCTAAAGGGGCAGAGTTATACATGGCAGCTACTTCAGTGACACATGGAAGCTGATGGAGGATTAAAATGCAACAGATCTAAACTGAGGCGGCAGGCAGGGGAGGGAGGGGAGGGAAAATAACAAAACAAAACTGACTACAGATACATTGTCCTGGTCTATGTCAATGTCCATCAGCCACAGTCACATATTCTGAATAGTCTTTAAAACTGAGATATAAACACTTCTCAATTTTTTTCCCACAAGTTGGGAGCTACTGCATTAATCTCTTACAATATATTAAACTGTAAAAATAATGTTTATTTAGTGTCAGAACCTCTGCTTATTTCTCCTTCATTGATAACGAATGCTTAAGATACTTTTTGCACAAAGTCACTGATTAAATTGAGGCAAATCTAGTTAAATGAGTTAGCTAATTTTAAACATGTATATGTAGATCATCAGTGGCTACAGCAGTTACTTTCACATCCAAGACTGCAGTGTAAATGTGATGATTACATCTAATTACTATCAATACTAGCTTCAGTAGCACTCTTGGCATCACAGCTGAAAGTCTTCTCTGTGGCAGAAAAACATCCACAGCCCTTGGCTTGCCATCTCACATACACACAAACACATCTACAACACTGGCAAAAGCCTCATTTTCACTCAGCTCTTCCTGTACACTTAGTACTGGTTTACAGTAACATAGAGAGTACTATATTCTACTGAACAATGAATATCACAAAACAAAGCAGAGAAAGAAAAGGCCACCTGGGTAGCATAGCCAACTACATCTATTAGCTTTAGAGCAGATTTTACAACACTTACATTTTTTTATTGGTACTTGAGCTTTGGAGTCCTGCAAAAATCTTAGCATTCAATTAAGAAAGACAAACCCAAAATAAAAACCAGGTTGCCATGGTTTGGAGCAGTTCTAATTTTGAACTTTTTGCAGGCAATAAGGATTATGCATTTGCATAATGCAAATAATAACATTTGTTTCATATTAAAAACAAAAAATCATCATTTTTAAGTAAATTCAAAGCCATTTCAGGAACCTCAAAAGCTGATGTTAAAGGTTCCTAAGCATACTCTTGATTCATTACTGTTGCTGTTTTAAAGATTACTGCCAAAAACATGGCTAGGAATGATTAAAGGGAGACATAAATTTCTAGAAAGACAAATTCCTACATGAAAGCAGCACTAAGATCAAAAAGCTTTTTTGCACAAATAGCAGCCCTTACTATATTTTCTTGTGTATATATGCATAGGTGTGTATACACACACATAACTGCATACATATTTTTACATATACAAGTCTGTATCAACATTAATACAAGGTACAAACTATAAACCTCAGTTGTACGTCAGAATGTTCCAATATTTTTTATTATTTCTTTCTTAATGATTGAAACAAAAATTTATTTTTGTTTTTCAAATCATAATAAACAGCCCTTAAAAAAAAGTAACTTTACCTATCTGATGACAAATATTACGATATATTGTATTCTTGGTTCTAATTTCAACACTTGTAAAAGTTTGAGTTTGCTGACATTTCTAGAAATCCCAGTAAAATAAATTAAATTTTCTTTTGACCCTTTTTAACTCTTAAGAGTAGAGATCACGTGAGAATACGTACTTACTTGAAACGATGGCGATTAACTTGTAAGTACAACAGAAATACAAGTATTTTCCTGAAATTAAATAGCTATGCAATACACAGTATAATTATGAAAACCATCCCACAGAAGTACTTGTACTCTTTTTAATCTGGCTACTGTGCCCATATTGTGCTAGAGGACTTTGCAATCCTCTGACTTCTCTTAGCTGCTAGCTGGGAGTCAACAGAGAGTCAGTGGGGTTGTCTTGCTTTGAGATTACACAAATGTAAGCCAGACTAACCTAGGACCTGCTTCTGCACAAGTCTTGTGCCACCAGGGGATTTCTCAGGTGTTGGCTGACTCTCCATACAGCTACATACCAAAGCTTTGGCTATGATGCAGGTAAATATCCATAACTCATTACGGATATTCCATTACCACATAATCCCCTTAAATAAATACTTGAGCACTTTTCTTTACCTTTTGCACTTCTTGTTTCTTGTCATCATACTTTTCTTCTTAACTGTATATGTAATAATAATAGTGAATGATATCAGTACTGGCTTGACAGAAGAGTTGCCTATCACAGCAAATACACACTGACTTAACAAAAGACAAGACTTAAGTATCTCATAGCACTTGAACTTGGTATAATTTCCTTTGTCACTAGTGCATTTTAGCTTTTTGTTTTGTTTGGGGATTTTTTCTGGTTTTTTGTTTCTTTGGTTGGTTTGGGCTTTTTTTGTTGGGCTTTTTTTTTGGTTTTTGTTTTTGTTTTTGTTTTAAGTAATATTTTATACTTTTCCATGCTCATCACAATCAATGCCTTTGACCTTAGTCTTGGTGCTATTAAAATTACCCAGCTTTTTTCCTTTTACTTGAACAACATTTGCCTAACCAATGTTTACATAATGATATACAAACCAACTGAGGGTTAAGTCTATTTTTTCTATAGGTAACTAAAAAGAAACACAAACCAAAAAGTTATGTGTGCTTTTCTTATTTGTAAGAAAAAGCCAAGTTTTTTGGCTCAGCACTGTTCCTCATTTAGATACTGCTATCCCTTCATCATATAGGTGAAAGGGTCAGAGCCATTAAGCAAGAAGAGGAAGCAGATGAGGGAAATGGAAACTAGAAGAGGTGCTAGTGTTCCCTGTTTCACACCAGCTCCCTTATCCCTTGGTTGTCCAATCCAATATTTGCTTTTGTGATAGAATGTTTTTGTGCTTGCTTTCATAGTGTATTTCTCAATCTAACAAACTAGTTTCTTCAAGGATAAGCCTAACACAATTGATAAGGCAGTTTATTAAAGCCAATGCCTACTTAAGATTCTTATCATCCAACAGATCACACACTAAGGGTGAACAAAATCTCCCCCTTTCATGTGACAAGCCAGGATAGCTCTCCAGTTTCATCTCAACATCCTCTCTCCTTTTAACACCTTCACATACTCATGCCATCCTATACCCTAGGAATATACTATTAAAAAGTGAAACAACCAAAGCTAATCCCATACTCAGTGAGGGGGCTGAAGACATTTAAAAATTACTAGAAAACCTTTGTTACATGACAAACCATAAAAAACCAAGAATGTCATGAGTCAATACTGCAGTGGTCAGTTCAACTATAGTCCTTCACTTGACTTTAGCTGAAGAGGTTTCCACTTTCACCTGAATCATTACAACAAAAAGAAACTGATCCTTATGAACTTAAAGTACAACTCCACTTTAGGAGAAATAGAAGTAATTCTTCCATAGGCTTAGATATATAGAAAGAGGATAATGGAAAGTGCATCCTTTGCTACGTAGATACCTTCACTTGCATTATCTACTTCTGTACATAGATACTCACATTTGTGTGTGCATATATAGATGCATATACATATTTATTCTACTCCACAGTAAATGTATGTTTATTCTGCACTCTATGTATGAAGGTTATCCATTGCAAAGATGTGTGCCATAACATTTTAGTTGAAATATTTCACAGTATGTCTTTCATAAAGAAATAGTTTCAAGAAAAAGACAGAAAACTACCTCAGAAAAATAATCAATGACAACTATTCATAGGAAAACCATTTTTTAAAAATAGACTTCATATTGGACTGGTATAGAAAACATAATTTGAATTATGTTATTGGTCTTTAATATTATCTCAGACGCATTTCTATTGCAAGGTAATTTATTTCAAAATAAATTGTACTAATATTCACTTGGTAACTCTGTTATTCCTTAGCTCACTGCCTGCTTATTTGCGCACATGCCTGATGGTTTTTAATCAGATACAGCAAACCACATCAATTCTGTTTTGCTTTCAAAAATGATGGATGATTTAGCTCTATTCAAAGAATGGAGAGATCTACAAGTTTTCCTAGAAAGAAACTTAGATGCAAGGCCACGTTACTTTTATTTTTCACTTAACTCTTAGTCAGTGATAAATTTCCCATCTTTTCATCCTCACACCAATTTGATTGCTCAGCAAGTTACGCATAATTTCTTAAAGTGCTCAGTTTCCAACTTCAGATTTGCTAAGTTTCCTTTATTATCACTTGAAAATTCAACAGCTACCCTACAGTTTTTTTACTATAGACAAGACTCATATTTTACATAAAATTATAATTAGTATAAGGAAGACATCAACAAAGCCACACTGTGAAGCACAGGACTGGACATAAAATATAAATAAAAATACAATAACAACCAAAAAAAATATTTATGTTAAGAGAAAAATAGCTGTGCAAAGTATCAACAGTTTCTTGTTCCTTTCAGTTGATCAAATTCATACTTGTAAAATATTTTCAAGTATCATAGAATCATAGAATCTTAGAAGCGTTAGGTTTGGAAAGGACCTTAAGATCATCTAGTTCCAATCCCCCTGCCATGGGCAGGGACATCTTATGCTAAATCATATCACCCAAGGCCTAGTCCAACCTGGTCCTGAACTGTCAGGGATAGAGCATTCACAGCCTCCCTGGGCAACCTATTCCAGTGCCTCACAACCCTAACAGGAAAGAATTTCCTCCTTATATCCCATCTAAACTTCCCCTGTTTAAGTTTTAACCCTTTACCCCTTCTCTTATCACTACAGTCCCTGATGAAGAGTCCCTCCCCATCATCCCTATAGCCCCCCTTCAGAGACTGGAAGGCTGCTATGAGGTCTCCACGCAGCCTTCTCTTCTCCAGGATGAACAGACCCAACTTCCTCAGCGTGTCTTCATACAGGAGGTGCTCCAGTCCCCTGATCATCCTCATGGGCCTTCTCTGGACTTGTTCCAACAGTTCCATGTCCTTTTTATGTTGAGGACACCAGAACTGCACACAATACTCCAGATGAGGTCTCACAAGAGCAGAGTAGAGGGGCAGGATCACCTCCTTCGACCTGCTGGTCAAGCTCCTTTTGATGCAGCCCAGGATACGGTTGGCTTTCTGGGCTGCAAGCGCACAGTGCCTGCTCATGTTCATTTTCTCATCAACCAACACCCCCAAGTCCTTCTCTGCAGGGCTGCTCTGAATCTCTTCTCTGCCCAACCTGTAGCTGTGCCTGGGATTGCTCCGACCCAGGTGTAGGATCTTGCACTTGGCATGGTTAAACTTCATGAGGTTGGCATCAGCCCACCACACAAGCATGTCAAGGTCCCTCTGGATGGCATTCCTTCCCTCCAGCATATCAACCGAACCACACAGCTTGGTGTCATTGGCAAACTTGCTGAGGGCGCACTCAATCCCACTGTCCATGTCAGCGACAAAGATCTTAAAAACCGGTCCCAACACCAATCCCTGAGGGACACCACTCATTACTGGTCTTCAGCCGGACATTGAGCCATTGACCACAACTCTCTGTGTGCAGCCATACAGCCAGTTCTTTATCCACTGAGTGGTCCATCCATCAAATTGATGTTGCTCCAATTTAGAGACAAGGATGTCGTGTGGGACAGTGTCAAACGCTTTACACAAGTCCAGGTAGATGACATCAACTGCTCTACCCCTGTCCATCAGTTCTGTAGCCCCATCATAGAAGGCCACCAAATTGGTCAGGCAGGATTTCCCCTTAGTGAAGCCATGCTGGCCGTCACCAAGCACCTTGTTGATTTTCATGTTCCTTAGCATGCCTTCCAGGGGAACCTGCTCCAAGATTTTGCCAGGCACAGAGGTGAGACTGACTGCTCTGTAATTCCCTGGGTCATCCATTTTCCCCTTCTTGAAAATGGGGGTTATATTTCCCTTTTCCAGTCATTGGGAACTTCACCTGACAGGACCCGCAGATGGATCTCATCAGGACCCATGGACCTGTGCACATTCAGATTTTTAAGATGGTCTCGAACCAGTTCCTCTCCTACAGTGGGCGCAAGGTCTTCATTCTCACAGTCCCTGCATCTGCCTTCCAAGACTTGGGTGGTTTGGTCAGAGCCTTTGCCAGTGAAGACTGAGGCAAAGAAGTCATTCAGAACCTCAGCCTTCTCCAAATCCTGTGTAGCCAGTTCTCCTGAGAGCTTCCTGAGGGGGCCTACATTCTCCCTAGTCTGTTTTTTATTTGCTATGTACCTGTAGAATCCCTTCCTGTTATCTTTAATACCTCTAGCTAAGTTTAATTCTAACTGGGCCATAGCTTTCCTAACCTGGTCCCTAGCTTCTCGGACAACATCCCTGTACTCTTCCCATGCCACCTGTCCTTCCTTCCACTTATTATAAGCCTCTTTTTTCAATAGCATTTTCCTCAGGAGCTCCTCATCCATCCAAGGAGGTCTCCTGGCCCTCCTGCTGCACTTCTTTCTGCTTGGGATCCAATACTCCTGAGCTTGCAGCAGGTAATCCTTGAATATCAACCAACAGCCTTGGGCCCCTCTGCCCTCTAGGGCTGTATCCCATGGAACCTTCTGAAGCAGGTTCCTGAAGAGGCCAAAGTCTGTTCTCTTGAAGTCCAGGGCAGTGACCTTGCTGCACGCTCTTCTCACTGTCCCGAGGATCTCAAATTCGACCATCTCATGATCACTGCATCCAAGGCTGCCCTGGAGCGTCACATTTCCAACAAGCCCATCCCTGTTGGTGAGCACGAGGTCAAGCATGGCACCTCTCCTTGTCGGCTCCTCTATTCCTTGCAGAAGGAAGTTGTCTTCCACACAATCAAGGAACCTCCTGGATTGCTTGTGCTGGGCCGTACCATCCTTCCAACAGATGTCAGGGTGGTTGAAGTCACCCATGAGAACAAGGGCCTGCGAGCGTGAGGCTTTTCCTATCTGTCTATGGAGTGCTTCATCCGCAGGTTCTCCTTGATCAGGCGGTCTGTAACAGATCCCCACAGTAATGTCTCCCATAGCTATATTCCCTTTAACCCTGACCCACAAACTCTCTGTGGACTGCTCACCTGCCTCCAGACAGAGTTCCATACTCTCCAGCCTATCCCTAACATAAAGGGCAACTCCCCCTCCCAGCCTGCCAGGCCTGTCTTTTCTAAAGCGCCTGTAACCTTCCATTCCAACACTCCAGTCATAGGAGCCATCCCACCATGTTTCTGTGATGCCTATTATATCATACCCCTGTAGACGTACACACATCTCTAATTCCTCTTGTTTGTTCCCCATGCTACAGGCATTTGTATAGAGGCATCTGAGCCGAGCTCCAGCTGAAGCTGGCTCGTTGGCTGGAGCGACTGGGATATCTCTACATTGCTCCAAGCATTTATTATAAGTTCTGGCAACTGACTGAGTGTGTTGGAATGGAATGATGCCCCCTCCCCCAACACATCTAGTTTAAAGCCTCCTTGACCAGTCTGGCAAGCCTCCTACCAAAACTGCTCTTTCCCATCTTTATCAGACCACCTCCACCAGCCCCCACTAGACCTGGCCTACAAACTTGGGTCCCGTGTTCAAGACACCCAAACCCCTGACTATGACACCACCCTTTTAACCATTTATTAACCTGGCCAATCCTCCTAGCTTTTTTTAGGTCCTCCCCTGTACCCTGGAGAATTGATGAAAAGACCACCTGAGCTCCAGAGCCCCTAACCACCTCCCCCAGGGCTCTGTAGTCCTTCTTTATGATCCCCAGGCTACTACTATCTGTGTCCCTAGCACCCACATGTATCAGCAGGAGTGGGTAATAGTCCGTGGGACTTACTAGAGCATGCAGCCTCTCTGCCACATCCCTGATCCGTGCCCCTGGTAGGCAACACACCTCCCTTGAGACGGGGTCTGGCCGGCAGACAAGTGCTTCTGTCCCTTTCAGTGTAGGGTCCCCTACTACTACGACCTGCCGCTTTTTCCTAGCAGCACCCGTAGAGATCTTCTTTAGCAGTGCATCAGCCGGCTGTTTCTGGCTGGAGTGCGTTTCCTCATTAGCCCCCTGCAGGACAGCAAAGCGGTTCTGCGTGGAGACAGGGGATTTAGGGGGAAGCCCCTTGCTTTTGGTTGTCCTTTTCCTTCTTTGTTTTTGTTTTTTTTTTTTTGTCACTAATTCCCAGATTCCCAGGTTAACGGCCTCCTTCTTTCCTTCATGAGGTAGAGGTGAAGCTCGAGGCCCCTGCACAGTTTGGGCCTGGAGCAAGCATTCCTGCTTCCTCTCAGCTTCCCTGACATCTCGCAGCCTATTAACAGCATCCCGCAGCTCAGCCCCTGCTGCAGGAGGACCTCCACCAGGGAGCACCGAGTGCAGCCCTGCTCATTGCGCACCCTCCCCTCACCAGACCGGTGCAGGCACTCTCTACACCCCGAGCTCTGCACTGCAGCCTCCCCTCTCACCGGCTCTGTCTGGGTGCCTACGCTGGCCACCGCCGGGGCAGCCAGAGCAGAGCTCCCGGACCGGGCCCTGATCACACAACAAGTGCTCACCATCCCGCTCGCCTGCCCGCGCAAACTGCCTTGATCCGCTCTGTTTGCCCTCCCTGGTTGCTCGCGCTCCCTGGGGCAGGTTTTTACCCAGCCAGGGCTGGGGCCGCTCCTCCTGGCTCCGCCCCGTGTGAGTCAGCTGCTGCCGTCAGCTGAGCTGCCGGCTCCCGGGCAGGTCCTGTCGAGGACTTGAGGCTCCCTCGGTGGCTGTTGCCGCTCTGAGCTGAGGCTCCTGGACGCTGATCTCCCCCCGCTCCGGTGTTGAAGGCGTCCTCTCTCGAGCTGCTCATCTCAGCTATTGACCAATTTGTCTAACCAATCAAGCTATACCATTTTTTTTCCCTCCAAGGAAAATGAATTTTACAGTGTTAATATTTGAGCCAATTGAAACTGTAAAGTTTCATCAGGTAACGTATCTAATGCATTCTTGAATAAAATCTCAGTATGTCACACCCCTTTTTCACTATTCATCTGTTTGTAGCCAGACAACCAAAACAAATCTCAAACACTGTCTTTCACAACTATATGTGTAAAAATAGGCTTCCCTATAATTTAAGACTCTACCTAAATCAGAGATGTTCTTTGATTAGAGTTAAATGGAATTTCCATATGTTGCAAATAATTCTTAGAATTTGCCTTTGTCTTTTTCTTGGCAGTCAAAACTGAGTTATGTGAATATCTGTTTTAGCAAAATCTTAAGCACTCTGAATGGAAACGACCCTATAGCCACCATGTTTATTTGATATGCAGTTAGACTCACCACTGTTCTACTACTGTCATATTGTGTTGCATTTAGCTGCTTTTTTTTTTCTTAAGTGTTTTAAAGGCCAGTTTTAATGCCTGTTTTATATTTCTTCTCACTTCTGTTAGGTTGAAAGCCATTGTTTGGAAAACACTGAATTTTCCAATGGGAATATCTAGGGAGACTACTTTTCCCATGGTGAGCAAGAAAGTCCAAAGTCAGATCAGCAGAGACAGCAGCAAAGACCTAGGAATCTGAAGCTTAAGCAAAGTCCAAGAAATATTTTAAGGACTGGACTGATAGAGACCCCTCCTTCAGGACAGAAAGAGCATGGTTCTACAGACCAAACTGTGCAGACAGGACTGGAAGTCAGAAAGCCACAGAGCTGACTGAAACCAAGCCTGGAAGTGAGGAGCTGTTCATTAGGAAAGGCTCTACAACACTTTTTTAGTCATAGTCTTCTCCTACCAAATCACACTGATTTTAATGTAGCAAAATTGCAATTGTCTGTTTTAAAAATAAAGCCACTCACCTAAGTTTAGAGACTTAGTTTAGTGCTTTGAGAATCAGGAAGAAGGACTGCAGAGCTTTGCTTTAAAGTTTCTGATGTCTCAGGACCAATCTAAAGAGCAGTACTAGTAGAAGATTAAAAGCAAGCAGAAAAATAGATGTTTTAGTGTCATACAAAAAGTTGCAGGCAACAACTTTTGTAGGACACTTTGTAGAAATGGGTGAGAAGAATTTGGGTAGTTATGTATATGGAAAGTAAAAGTAACTATAAGAAAGATAGAGAAAGGCCTGAAGGCTGTATCAGCACATGATGTTCTTGTATCATAAGCTTTGGGAAGAAAGAGGAATACTGTAGCTCCTGTGTAGTATTAGGTTTAGTTCTACACGCAAACCCCCAGGCAGTAGCACACACAGAGACTCACATGAAGACTGAATAATCATCTGTTTTCAAGGAAGATGAATTCAGACTACAGCTGAAACAAATAAATGAATCCTAAACTGGGAAATAGACAGGCTACAGGGTTAAAGGAGAGGATATTGGCTTGTTTACCTTAGTCAAAGAAACAGACCAACAGGGAAAAGAACTCATGTTTATAAAAAAGCATTATGTGAAAAAAAGCAAAGCAAATAAAAATATCTTTCCATGTAAAAGTAAAGATAATACTGGCATAAGGAAACAAACTAAAATAGATACAAACCTGTTTATAAATTCAGGCTAACGAAAACAGTAACCCAACAATGCCAGGAGTAACACTTCAGATATAGGTACATTTAGGCTGAGACAGCCTCCCAACCACACACAGCTTTAAAATGTTATTTGGTCACCATATGAAAGGAATAATTAAATGTCTTTCACTAGTTTGAAAACAACTGCCTTCTTTTATACCCATCATCTTTCCTGTTGTTCTGTGCCAGTTTTTAGATCAATTCAATAAAACCAAAATAAGATTCACTTTTAAAAGCCTTGCACATTGCTTTGAAAACAATGAAATACAATGTTTAATACCATTTTTGTTTCAGGTGATGAAAATCTGAAATTAATAAACATTCCAGATATGTGCTGAAAAACACTGATGTAAAAAAACATCATACCTTATCGGATGGAGAAAATCCGTATTATAAGCCACATGAGAAAGAGAAGAGAAATTCTGCAGTGCTGAACTACATCCTGTAATTAAGCAGGCTACTGTTTTCCTTTTGTTTGTTTTTACTTCATAAAATCATGGAACAGCTTGTGTTGGGAGGGACCTAAAGATCATCTAGTTACAGCCCCCCTGCCATTGGCAGGGATGCTTTCCCATAGATGAGGTTGCTCAAAGCCCCGTCCAGCCTGGCCTTGAACACTTCCAGGGATGGAGCAGCCACAGCTTCTCTGGGCAACCTGTGCCAGTGCCTTGCCACCCTCACAGTTGAGAACTTATTTTTAATATCTAATCTAAATCTACCCTTTTTCAGTGTAAAGCTATTTCCCCTTGTCCTGTCACTACTTACTTGTGTAAAAATTCCCTCTCCAGATTTGTAGGTCTCCTTTAGGCACTGGCATCTGGAAACTAAGGTTTCCCCAGAGCCCTCTCTTCTCCAGGCTGAACAAGCCCAATTCTTTCAGCCTCTCTTCATAGGAGCGTTTGAGAGAGCTGTGTCTTATTTAGAAAGTTCAGGGACATATATTTGCTGCCTATAGCTGCTTAAGAGGGATCTAGAGAGAAGACAGACCTGGTCTCTTCCAGGAGTGCTCAGCGAAAGGAGAAGCAACAAACAAAAATTGCAGCAGGGGAACTCCAACTACTTGCAAGAAAACACTACATACAGAGAGAACTGTTGAACAAAACTTGGCTGGACAATCTGCTTGGCCTCATCAATCTGCTCTAACTTTGAGCAGGAGGTTGGACAAGGCAACCTTTATGATTCCAAAAATAATACGTTTCTACAGCTTTTGCTTGATTTGGAAAAAATAGCTTCATGTCTTTATGGAAATTATACATATTTTAAGCTTATACCCTTCTGATTATGTTTAAAGATCATATCATAAGGGTATTAGCAATTTATAACTTCTTAAGAGTATTCCTGAGAAAGAATAAGAGCCTTATCCATAAACCCCAAACAAGTGGATAAACCAGAATGGGTTTATGTGGCTAATTTTACAGAAACTTAGAAATCCAAGTGTGTAACAGGCATAAAAACAATATACTGGATCCTCAGTGCAATGTTGCCTCTTTATACTAGACATATTGAATAGCTACAGGTTTTGAATTGAAATGCTGTCATTCAATTAGATTTTTGTGTTCATTAGAAAAAAAGAACAAGAAATCAAATGTTGAAAATTCATAAACTATGCTGTAAATATTGAAATATAGGTGAAAGCTATTCCCTCCAAACATTAGCTATTGTTGCTATGCATGCCAACATCACATGCCAAAGATGTGATTTATTTATTTATTTATTTCCAATAAACTGGACCTTCTTGACATAACTGTCTGGAAGCCTAGTAATTTCGCCTGATAAGAAATGTGTGTATTTCATTTGGGGCCAATATTTGCACTGACTATGAATAATGCTTTCTTCCTTCATGCAATTAGAACAAGGTGTAAATACCTAATCAAAACACACATTTTTGTAGTAGCAGAATTGTTCAGATTTGTCCCTTCAGAAGCAAACAAACAATATGTGTCACCCCATGGTCCTATAAATATGGTATTCCTACCACTAGTAGTAGGTCTCAAGCTTCTTACTGAGTTTGTAAGGCCTCAGGAGTAAGACTTCTTATGTTGGTTTGCTTTGAACTTGTCTGGACCTGCCTCAAGCTTTCTTTTCACTTGGTTTATTTAAAACAGGAATTTGTTAACAAACACATGGGTACGCTTAACTTGGTTTACATGTACTTATCTTTGTATCATGTACACATAGTTTTTACATATGCATAGTAGCCAAAAGTAGTTGTTCTGTGTAGAGTGGACTATTTATGGCTTCAGTAGAATAACATAGCATAAGAGGAATACAGACCTGACACAATAGCAGAGGCCTCTAGAAATGGCAGTGTCAGGTGCAGCACAGGGGATTACCTGGGATGTCAAGAGATGGGCACAGGCTTGCAGTGGATACCCCTGGGTTTGAAACTACTAATTAACAGTCAGCTGAAGAATCAATAATCCAGCTCTGGACAAAAATAGTTTTGCAGATAACAGAACAAAGAAACAAGAATCTAACACATGTAAAATGCATCACAGAACACATTTTCAGAATAGTGAGGAAAGAACAAGGTGCAAAGGTGTCCTAGCAAACATAAGAATAGCTCAAGTTTATATGTTCTAGGACAAAGAGGAAGAAAACATCATAATCAGACTTCTTCTGGCAAACGGATGCTGACAACTTTGCCATATTTTCCTCCATTCTTCCACCTATCTCTCACAGCAGTGAAAGACTAAGAACTACTAGAAGGTGTGCATTTAACTGAATTGTTATTTACTATAGTACCTGTAGGATTAACTCTATTGTGAGGGGTATTTGTACTAGTATTCTATTTATTATTATCTTTCTGTAATAATTAAATCTGAACTACTAAAAATAATTCTTAGATTAGTCTGTTAAAATTTCAATTAAGAATGTAACAGTTTTTCACTTTCCTTAAAAGGTGTGTTTCTGTTTTGCCTGTAACAAAGTATTTAGCATGACATTTGCATTAGTTTTGACAAGTTATCATTAAAGTAACAAGATCACGAACAACAGCTGAATTATTCCTAGATCACTTTTTAATTATGATTTAATCTAGATATTAATAAAAAGAATAAAGTCAGTAAGCAGTCATTATATTCTGCTTTAAAAATAGCTGCAGTTCTGCATATTTTGATATGTATATTTTAGCACTTCAGTTCTAGGTGGACATTATCACCTCCCACCCAGTTTTGACTGTTGATTTTTTTTTTTGTTTTGTCATACTCTAGCAGACAAATTTATTGTAAGAATATTAGTCTTTCTCTTTTCCTCTCATGTAAACTCATTAAACCCCCAAGAATATTACTTGTTCTGGAAATCAGATTTTTAAATTTGCAGCCAGTTATACCAGTAAAAATTGTCTGAAAACAGAAATATACACTGTATGTAAGCTGATCTTTGAGTCAAAACCACCAAATACGTTCCCCACACACACCCTTCTGACAATATCTGATGAGTACCTCATGGGATTGTTCACTAAGTCTAAACAAAGAAAATAAACAGAACTCCTAGAAAGATGTTCGCTTCATATAATATTCACACAAGAAAAAGAGCAACTTTTTTCTGATTGCTTTTGATTGTTGCAGTCAATGACTGCATGTTTTAGTAATTCAACACAAGGCATTTTCATAATCTACGCTACATAAAATAAGAGTCATGGTCAGTTGCCCATCTCAAGTACCTCAGCTCAACACCTCTCATTTGAGTTCACTCCTTCTGAACCGAGTTTAGCTTTGCACTTATTAGCATAGAATAAGATACATATGCATCCAAAAGGGAGAACTACAAATTTTGTCTGTGAAATTTGATAGCACAATTTAAATATACCCAGAGTTTTGGAAGATTTAATTTCATCTTCAGTATGCAGAAACTTATGCTTTTAATCAAACAAATTTCAAAGAGCTATCATATTATACATTTCTGGGAGACTTTCACAGCATCTCCTTCAGAGAGTATTTGATATAGAGTATTGGATAAAGAGTATTTTAGTGTGCATGGAACTCATTAAAGTATTTCTTCCCTGGAGTTTCCAGAACAGATGAGCTTGGATGGAGGGAAGACTTTTGCCTCTATACAGAACTTTTGGAAGTGTCAGAAGGCTGAAATTTATTCTTGAATGCTAATTTTGTAATAGTGTGCCTGTGTGATCAGGAAGGAGACAGAGGGATTTGAGGAGATTCTGGTCACAGCAGGTACAGTGTACAATTGCATCTCAGAGATTCTGAGATTAGAAAACTTGTATTATTTTGATTAGGTATTTTTTCTAAGCTGCAGCTTAACATCTTGCAAATCCTTACTCTAAAAATACCATATTTACGTCATTACTGTTTCTGTATCAAACATATGAAGGTACTAAGAAACTAATACAGAAAGGTGGATGTTTCTTATAATGCCAAATCAAGATGGCAAGTGACTTTCATGCTCTTAGTTACAAACTTCTGAAGTTCAGTGACTGCTTGAGAAGCATTTGCTAAAGTTTGCACCATGAATATAGAGAATAGCACCTGCATATTTAATCTCGTATACAAACACATGAGCCTATTCTTGTAAAATTCATGATGCATTAAGGCTCAAACACAGCAAAGCACTTGGTGCACTCTTTGGCTTAAAACAGCGCTTCAATCCCCCAGGGTTCAAGAAGGCTCAGTTATGTGCTTTCATGTATCTAATCTGACAGGTGAAAAGCTCCTAGCTACCAGCATTTAATGAAGGCTCTAGCATAAGCTCAGACAGCACAGAAAGGGTTTTAGACAGTAGGAATTTCAGATCTATAACTTAGACATGTTTAACTTGCCCAGTTAGTTAGGGGTTTGATTTTACAGGTATTGAAGGGTGCTAATATCTGGGCTGAGTCTATACCAGAGTGCTATCTGAGACAAGCAGATGAACCAGGCAGCAGGAACAGCCTAGCTACAGCTTTGTGCAAACTACTTCCAAGATGATAAATTATTCTGTACATAGCAATTCCTAGCTGATATACAGAGTTGACCCAAGGGGCTTCACCACACAAAACTGCATAAAAAACAAATCAAATAGCTGCAAAACAAATATTACCCTATATACAAAAATTATAATAATAAAAAAGTAATTTCTCTTAGCCCTAATATGTTTTGAATGAGACCATATTAACTATAAGAGTGGCTAGAAGTGGACAGGAAATACATAGTGTTAAAACCAAGGTATCTACTAACAAAATATAGTAAGCACTTTTTATTGTGTGGTTTAACTTGCATTTTAATGCTTGATGGCACTTTTACACTAGCATGTATTTAATGATAATTTGACCTGGCAAAAAAGAAACACACGCACACACACTTCCAAAATCCCAAAGCAACCAGCTCCAGTAAAATACAGTACCTATCTAGCTTGTATTTAGAATTTTTTTATGCAAAAAACCAGGGTTTCAGATAGCTTCCTTATTTGCTTATGGATAATTTTTCTACACAACCTAATCACATTGCTTCTGTTGCATTCATTAAAAACAATATTAAGCTGAAATAAACATTGACGTTTATCTAAAACAGCACCATGAATATAATTTATGAGATATTAATAGATAGTTTTGCATACCACTCAAAGATCAGTGCAAACTCCCATACCCTTGTAATTGCATACCTACAGCATTTGGCTTTATTGCTTTATTTATCAGCTTTTTCACCCTCAAAATATTACAGGTGACACATTTGTCCCATCAAGCAAGACAAGAACACATTCAAATGCTTAACCTAAAATAATGACAAGGCTCAGTTGAAAAACCGCAATAAATAAGACACACATACCCCTGCATAGCTGAAGAATATTTTTGTCTTAGTTTTGTTTTCTTCCTGTCCAAGTAAAGTGTTTCAACTAAGGACTAAGGGGTTTTATTATTCAAAAAAACGCAACAGAAATGTCTTAGAAAAAAAATAATGAAAAACAAGTTGTATAACACTGAGCGTTTTAGGCTATTCTAGTTAATGGAAATGAACATAAAAATCTGCTATACTTGAGAATTACTGTAGAAATTTCCACAGATGCTCATACTTCATATATTTCCCCTGAATGGAGGGACTACTCTTAATAGCCAAAGATTTTGAGGCCTCTGCATTTATAAGCAGAAAATTTGAAGACTACAGCTCTGAAATATTGAGGAAAATATTTCTACAGCTCACCTCTGTTTTCTCCAGCCTCTCCCAAGGTACTAGATAAGGACAGGAACCCTACTCCTTAAGATGGCAGTCACCACAGAACATGGCCCAGGGACACTCTAAAAAGAGGTCAAGGACCTAGCAGACCCAAGCAAGCTAAGCAGCATCTAGGAGGAAGGGTAGATGCAACAGCATGACAGAGACAAGTCAGAATTTGCAGCCAGCACCATAACAGGACCTAATAATAATCTATAACATCAATCTCATAAACCACGTAAAGCACTATGATCTTAGATGCAGAACCATTGCTTGTTGGAGATCTTTGTTTCCCACCCCAATCTCTGCCAGGTAGATCCTATCTTGTACCTCAATGTGCCCCCACCTCCCCCTCCCCCCCCTTTTTTTTTTTTTCTTTGAATATCTCCAGGCATGGAGATTCCACAACCCCTCTTAATGATGTAACCAACCTCTGCTTAATGATGTAAAGCTTGCTTTAGAGAAGAGACTAACTAAAAGCAAAACACCAATCCAACTATGTAAAGAAATATCTACATTAGCCCATACTGTACACATTTACATTAGACCTTACCAGGAAATTGCTTTTCAAAGTCTTTATGCAACTAATAATAGTAATACTTTGTCTAAGCAGGCTTTTTACACAAGTTCCGTGAAATGGTAGTTTGAGAAAAATCCTTCTCAAGAGGTTTGAGAGGAAAAGGTTATTTGTTTTTATTGCTGAGACTATAACTGTTTTATGTCAAATATCAGGCTTCATAAAACACTTCTGAAAGTCAGCAGTATTTGAATTTCTTAAATGGGCATTAGTTCCATTTCTTGGGTATCTCTCCTTTCTTAGCTGCCAAGATTATAATGTTAGGTTTATGGAAAGGTTAGACAGTGACAGCATTCCCTCCTCTTCCTCCATACTCCAGTTGCTTTTTTCCTCCTCCAGTGTTAGTTGCTCAATACTTCCTTTTTGGGTATAAGTAGTTATATTGAAAATTGCCCAGTCATTGCCCTGTTGCCACAAGTGGACTTTGTCAACACCACCACATTTTTTTCAGCCATGCAAAAAGAAATACCTAAAAGGAAGGATAATTTCCTGTTATTTTTGTACTATATAGATGATTCTGTCACTGCCTTAATATCTGTTAAGGAACCAAAAAATATCAGAGTATGATACTCTCTTCCACAGGAATAGTATTTCACCATAGGCAGAGAAGTGTGACTCACTTGCAAAAAAAACATAACATGCCTAAATAAAATGAAATATTATTCAAAATGCTCAAGTATCTTTTGAATTACCCTTGAGAAAAATTTACATTTCAGTCCTAGCATTCTTCTTGTAAATTAGAAGAAAATTCTGTAATCTTTCTGTAAATAAAACTGAATGTTTTTCAGCAAAACCACATCTACATTTTTTTGTTAAAGGAAGGCTTTTTACCTTCATATTGCTATTAAAATTGCAATCTCCTGTGTATCATTCATCTGCCTTCTTCTCAAAAACATCCAAATAAGGTCTCTATTTGTAATAATTGTGTCCTGTAGCTTGCTTTTCTGAGAGTCTGATTATTCTGTCTAAAAGCATAAATCATTTTCATACGCTTTAAATATTGAGTTTGTGCTATCATTTTAAAACCCCATACCTAATAATAATTGCAGACACTAGAATAAACTATTAAATTTTATCTGGCTCTTCTGAAAGCTACTTTGGATAATCCTTAACCCATTATTTTATTTTCTTTTATTTGCTGAAATGCAGTGCTAACAACTTAACATCAGCAAACATACCAATCAGTTTTTGTTTTGTTGGGGTTCTTTTGCCCTGTATCTGGTCAAAGTAATAAATATACTTTATTGGAAGACTGAAGAGTGAAAATTAATTAAACTGACATATGACGAGAATGTCATAACCTCTGATCACCAAGTTTTGCCCAAATGATGTAGTAATTCCATTGAAACTAGTATTAAGATATACATTGCTGTAGGAAAACTCTAAAGCTTGTAGTGAAATTGATAACTCTGACTGTAAATCTTGAGCATCTGAGAGGATATAAAGCACGTTTATGAGTAAAACTAGAGCCAGGTATTAGTCACAGGCCTATGAAAACCAGTGTCAGGTGTGAATGTCAAACAGCCATATATTCTTTTGAAATATCAAAGAGAAATGTGCAAATGTATATACTTCAGTGTCTTCATATCAATGTTTCACAGTAATATTTCATCTATAATCAGGATTGCAAAATTAATCTCAGATTTTTCTGCATTGCAAGTTCAACAATAGCAATATTTAAGCAAAGGACTGACGCAATTCCTGCTAGAAACAAAAAAACCCACAAGCAAACATACACACACAAAGGAAAAAAAAAACCAAACTGAACCAAACAAACAAAAACCAACAAATGAAATCCTCGTAGCTATTTAGCTTGGTATGTCCTTATCAAAATTTCAGACTTCAAAAATAGCAACACTATATACAATACTTTGTTTAGTAGACATTACTAATTATCAGCACATGCCAGACTGCTAGTTCATGGTAGTAAGGAAATAAATAGGCAGGCAAGATTGCAGCTGCTGACTTCTTCCAAAATTCCCTTTCACTCCTGCGCTCATGGGACTTCCATTGCTTCTGGAAATGAGGTTTGCGCCATATTGCCTTGAAAGCGATGCACTTCCCTCAGACTAGCACACATACATGTAAGCGTGCTCAGTGCCCTACCCTGATACAGTGATCTCAGAAACAATCTGCTCTTCCATCTACCTCTGCATCAGCCTATCATTCCCTGCTTGAGAATGCCCCGAATAAGGTACCCACGCTTCCAATGGACACATACTAGTTCTTTAACACAAAATGATGCCTGTGCATTGGCTTGTACAACTTCCAAATGACTGAGAGGTGAATGTGGAATATATAAGAGCTACTTTATAGCAAATTGGTAATTACAGATTTACAGATTCTTGTGTATTAGCTTCTTAACCCAGTAATGTTTATAATACACTCAGACCTTCAAACACAATCAACAGCTGTTTTACGATGTAGGTTTAACAATATATTGTGAATTTCCTGACAGTCACAAAATTTTATCAATTAAATAGAAAAATGTATTAGTTAAATATAGATTTTGATAGAAGCAGAGGGGTTGGTGTCTTCATTCTATATTGTTTTCTGTGTTTGGAATTTGCTTTCCCTTCTCTCCTGTTCAATGGGCTTTTTAGAACTACTTTACAAATTTCAAAATAATTTATGAATTAAAGAGGGGAGCAAGAGGGGGTTAAACATGGTAAGAAGTACGATTATGCTTCTTGGGCATTTTTAGCAGAGGTTCAAACCCAACAGGGAGCAAAGGAGAGGAAAATCTAAGGAGGTGGTAAAATTGTTATAGTTTCATGAACACATATCAAGACCTCTTAAGACTGCTGTCATCTATATCCCTATCAACTATGTTCCTTTCACTTTTACCAATGCATCTAGCAGTTTTCAGTGCTGCAAACAGAACGACTTCTCAAAATGCTGACTTTTTTTTTCCCCCCAAACTAGTAACAATGTTACTTTAAGTATTGGTACTCCTCTGCAGTGACCCTTCACTGTTTCATAAAAGATGAGACTTTACACTTTTAGTGCATACTTTTACTGCAGCTATTAACATAATGCTTTGGAGTACTACATACACACCCCTCCCCATTTTAAGTGGTCATTAAAGTCCTGTTCTGGGGTGAGGAGGAGGAACCCAAAATCACATCAGCAGCACCACAGCATATGCATGCTTAGGTCACTGAAATATTACTCAGTGCCATAATGGTGTTAGAGGGTAGCCAAGAGTCCATGAGCAAACAGAGCACAGGTCAGAGCTGTCATGTCCTTTGAGCTAAAACCACATATGTCTAGATTACCTACACTGTGGTGATCAGGAATATGTGGCTTTAAATGAAGATTTTATTGCCAAGGTAATAACAATGCTTGGCCTAAGGAAAATATGGAATTTAAATATCATTTTCTTATCTTTATTAAAAATAAGCATGTGAACAATTTTAAACAGCAAGTGTATAAATACAAGCATTTGCCAGGTCTTTAGACTTTATTTCACTAAGAATTTCAATCCCTTTCCACACTATACATGGTTACACCTCTTTCTGCAATTTTAAAGTTTTTCAGAACTCCAAAAGGCTATGAAATAACAGAGGTGGAAATTTTTATTTATTTATGTATATATATTATATATATGTGTGTGTACATATACATATAAAAAGAAGCATTAAAAATGAAGTTTAAATCATTAACTGAAATTCTCATAAGAATACATAAACAGCTTGTTCTGTGAATGTTGTATGTCAGTATATTCACTGTGGTCAGGTCAATTACTAAAATTTCATAGACTGTTAGGATGACAGAGGTCAGGCAGATCTCAGTGTGTGAGGCAATTCCACAATTCTGGCTGCAATACATGATGGAAAAAGTGAGGATATAACTGAGGAGTTATTCAATAACCTACTCAGCAAATCAGCCCACAATTCAGTTGAAATAATGTGATGTGAACAAAAGCAAAAAATTTAATGCAGATGCTTACTTTTTTATGTCATTATTCCCCAGCCAACCTGCACTGGTAGTTGTCTTTATAGAGCATAGGGTGCCATTTTTTAGTGTGCCGTTGAACATGCACAAACTTTCTGAGTGACACAAGGGAAAAAAAGGAAAGTGAAAAATAATTAAAGTGATATACAAAAAAATATGCTAGCATTTTAATTTTTTTTTTCCTTTTGGGTTTAGAACAAAAATTTCAGTCTAGAATTGACTCTACTAACAAAGACACAAACCCAAAAAACAAACTCATGTCATTACCCTGTAGCCATGACCACCTAAAATAGTACAGCATGAAGAGGGCAACATTTTAGATTCAGCTCAGAAATTTATTCCCCTTGTGAATCTGTTTTAAAGTTCTGGCACTGAGCTACTTCACAGCCATTCACCTCAACTACACCATCAGAAGTAAGGGGTGCAGAAATATGCAGTTCAAGCCTTGTTACTTTTTTTTCCATTGTTATAAAAATTATAAATAAATAAGGCAGCTTGGCTAATGAACCTTGTGAAAGCATCATCAATTTCAAATCCTCTTTCAGAAAATTTAGTACATATCTAGAAATATGACAGCTGCTTCCTCCTTTACTGAAATTGAGTTTCCAAAAATAATTACCTCTTAGAATGCTCATGTAATTAGAACATACAGGGATCAATTTTAGTCTTCAAGATAAAGATAACTCTTAGCTTGAGTTAGGTATTAGCAGAGACAAGTGTGGTGTCTTACATAAATAGAGCAAATTCATAGCCAATTCATGTATCTCTTTAAAAGAATGTTCTAAAACATAATATAGTGTGATAGGAATTCTTTTTTAGATTCAACTGTTCATTAGAAAGTTAAAAAGGGGTTGATAACCTTAAAACAATGAGAGAAGGAATAGTAACTTTAAGATATTTGTGAAATGTATTCATAATAAAGAATGACACGCTATTTAAGGGATGGCACAGAAGCTTGCTTTTGCTAGTCTTAAAATTCTATGGTATTTTGACATTTAAACTGGAAAAAGTCTGTATTTAAAAATTAGACCTCCCTGTGGCAATATATCTTACAATATATTGTGTTAATTAGAGTTACATATTAGAGTTAAAACTAACCTGCTCATGAACAGTGCATGAAAGTTTAATTAAAGATCACTAAATTATTCATATTTAATGAAACTGCCAGGAATTCTGCAGAAAAGTTCAACAGCATTTATCATATTATTACACTAATGAACTTGTTCTTTCTCGTTAATGAATAGACATTCATAAGCATTCATAAAAATTATAAAAGGCTGATGTATCTTCAGCTGTATAAGAAAAAGCACACCTACATATTACCAGGGATTAAGAAATTCTGAACTTTAAAAAAAATATTTGTGAAAGCAACATAAAAAACAAGTTTTACACTTTTTGGTGGCAAACTGTTCAGATGTGGGAAAATAATTTGACTATCAGAAGAAAACAGAAAGATACAATGTGTTAAAAGATACTAACAGCAGGGGATACAGATGGACTAGAAAGAGCCATTAAAGAGTAGGATAATAATGGAAAATTAAATTATCCTATAACTGATCAAAAGACATGAATTATGAAAAGAATACGAAAGATACAAGCTGTTGGCCTTCATCGTTACAAATAAACTAAGCAAGGTGAAAACAGTGACTATGCTTCATCTTTCAAATAATTTCTATTTGATGCAGCACCCAGCTTCCTAAATGTGATGGAAGTAAACAGAAAAATATCACAGTAGTTCAAATATGATTTTTTTTTTTTTTAATGTGATAGGCATGTTGCAGCATTAGAAGGATTTGTCCCTTCTTTGCCTTAAATAAATCTGATCTCTGAAAGATAAGGAAAGATAAGGAAACAGTGTTAAAGTGCTTGCGAGCCCCACAGTGAGCTATGTTCACCACCACAGAAGTACTGTTCCTACTACACCCCTGTACAAGCGCTTCTCCTTGGGAAGCTCTCTTGCATATGCCCAGAATTGCAGTTAAAAATCACCAAACTAAAACCCACTACCCCCTCCATCATTCCCTCTTGCTCCTCCCCTTCCATTACTGCAATGCTAGCTTGACAGTTATTGGAGACAAACAAATGAGACATGGACAAAATCACAAGGAAACCTGTTGGAGGAAGAGAGAACCTCTCTCATATTTTCCTCACACAATTGTGTGATTACAACCTTTTGAGACAGTGAATAGCTTCTTTTTTTCTGCCTGATGCCAAATGTTTAAATAAACCAAAATACCTAAGTATCTCATTGTCATTGAGACAAAACAGAAGCAAATTCTAAAGGACCTTAATTTCCATAAAACAGAACTGGTGTTTAAATTCCAGTATTTACCACAACACATATCTTGTGCTAAGCTATGGTTAAACTGAAATCACATAGTAATACACGACTACCTTCCACCTTACAGTCTTTAAAAAATCCTAATTTGGCTTAGTGCCAAGACCTTTTCTTATGTTTTCCATTTACCTCAAGGTTCTGGAAGGTAGAGAGCATTTTACTGAAGCACCAAACTACATTCAGAACTTACATGCTTTCCTAGACAAAAGCTGTTGCCACTGTCCAAAACAAGGTACCTGATTCAGGGACAATTTTGGCCAGACTCCATATGGTCATTCTCTTTTGAAAACACTCTTTGTCCCTCAAACACAAAACATAAGAGGACATGGCGGAAGCTCCATTTTAGCTCCAATACAACCACTACCCAGACATTGCTTTAGGTAAATAAATAAATAAATATTAAAAAAAAAAAAACAAACAAAAAAAACCCCACCACTGTTAATCAGCTATGTCACAAAACCACCTCTTTATTAGATGAATAGGGCCAGATCTAGCAGTCCAACATAGGTCCATGCCCAACCAGCTGCAAGACCTGTTCCCGGTGAGCACACGCACAAAAGGCACACATACATATACACACAGGTTGCAACAGAGAACACTAACACACCTTTGTATGTGTGAAGCAGCATCTTAGCAAGTCTTACAAACTGTTTCCAGTTTACACATCCAAGCCAATCCTTTCTGTCCCCTAAGACAGAAACCTTCACTGTTTTCTTCAAACTCTCCATGCATTAAATTAACCAATAGAAATCTTATTTGCAAGAACAGGGAAATAAAATTATGGATTCTTTTCCCTGACTTTTTTGGCAAGATTTAATTATTTTAGTGATTAAATTTTTATTTAAGCTATCTACCTCCTGCACTAAAAGTTCTCTTCCAACATCTCAGTCAAAGCATAAGTTCTGACTGAACATTTTATCCTAAAACATGCCAAAGTATGATGCAGTTTATCATCTCAGTTACAATTATATATTATTCACGTTCAAGTCTCTGCAAGCAGGGATGCTCAACTCCATTACTACTGCTCTTTGCCAAACTGTGTTATAGCTCAATGAAAATAAATAAAAGCAATATGCTTTACACAAGATAGTAACCTGAATCTGAGCCACTAAAAATCTCGTTTGATATTCTTTGGTTTGGAGGGAGTGGTAGGATGATGGGAGCATAAGACTCTCTTAAGCTTATCACCTATAATGATGTCGTGCAGTTCAATCCCTTATTTTCTACTTTAGAAACACCACAATTGATCATGTTTGCCCTTCCCATCACCACAGTTTTTGGGTTCTGACTGCTTACTCTTGCTATTAGTAAAGATATGGAAAGCAATTAAAAAAAAAAAAGAATAACAACAAAAAAAAACCCAAAACAAAAGTCATTATTTTCTCTAAATGCAAGTGCTTCTAAATTTCTGCCACTGCTTTTCCACAATCTGCTTTGTTTCAAAGCCACAATAACAGTCATTATAGAGAATGAACTGTGCATAAATAAAATACTGTTGCCAAGGACGTGGGATTTTGAAATCACTTATTAAAAGTATGGCTGCTTAAGACAGCTTTTGTATGTGACTTCCCAGGATGTTAGAACAGCTTGATACCTGTGATCACCTAGTCTGATGTAAATATTTTTTTAAGCAAACATTTCTGAATGTTATTTTTGAATGTTTTTTTAATCCTCAAGCTTGGCTAAGAGTAAAAACAATACTTAAGAGAGTATTAAATAGAAGCTGAGAAGATAGATGAACATCAATTTTTATGCAAGGAGGGACAGAAAAAATATTAATAAATAACAATAAAACCTTAATTAATACAAATAAAACCTTAAATTGGAGAATACATGAACCTATAAGCCATGATGAAGAGGAAGGGTCTCACACTCACTTCTATCTGATTTGAGCAAATATGCATTAAATGTAGGCACAGTAACAGCTGAAAACCTTGTCCTAAATTGTTTCTGGTTTTTGCTGTCATCTGATAAACATTTGCAATTTCAGACACATAACAGAAATAATATTCACATCTAAATAATTCCTCTAAACACTATTAATGAGATAAAGGGTCAGCCACCCCTGTGCAGCTGTAAATAGGAGAAACCTAGGAAATTAAAAAAAATTGCCAAATTAAGTCTTCTCTAGCAAGTTTCTCCCCTGAAACTTGGTCAATAAATAATTTTGTCAAAAGTTATAGCATCTGGATTGGCAGATTATCCTCTTTCCTTAGTGAAAAAAACTCTTAAGAACAAAAAATACTAAACAACCAGTTACAGTTTATATGACCAAGTCTACAAAGAAAGACATAGCTCTTACCAGACAAGACATTATAAGCAGGCAAAATTTTAAAACACAGCACTTAAAAAAACCCATGAAGTTTTAATAATTACCAACAATTAATAAGAAAAAGAATAAAGAACTTAGTTAACAAATCTCAAAACAATATTTAATGATTAGCAATGAAAACAATATTAAAAAGCCACAAGTATTTAATCACAGAATTGTGAACTTCTTCCAACAACAGCAATAACTTTGAAGTTTTGCTTTACATTTTTTTGAATGCTGATTGCATACTTTGTATTTCCCTACATATCTTCCTTTAGCAATAGAGTTTTAAGTCTTTCCAATATTTTGTTTAATTACAGAAAGCAAAGAGGTATTTCAACATCTATATTAATTTCTTGAACTGTGAACATTGAGAGGATTTTATTCATCAATAAATAAAACAATCCCCAGCACTTACAATTGCAAGTCTATATATGTTTACCAGCTCTCAACAAAACAGCAACATCCTGCTCTGTACTCACAAACTGTACAGCTATAAGAAACTCAGGGAAAAACACTTTTAAAATCTTGTTGATCCTTTGGAAAGACATCAGGGATGAAAACAAGCAAGCATTGTGCCCTGGGAGAAGAATCTTACTTTCTTGATTGGGTGAAGGTGACAGGGAGTAGCAGCAGCAGGTGCCTCTAACACTAATTAGCAGGTTTGAGACCATCAGGGAATATTCCAGCACCTGTGTTAACTCTCTGGCCATGGGCAGCCTGTGCAGCTGCAACCATCCCATCCAGAAGAGCACTGGGCGCTGGTACTTGATGACCATCAGCTGCTGGTGGATGGTCTCCTGCTACTCAACCTGCAAATCCCATGCAGACCCAACTCAGGTGTCAGCATACGGGGGGGAGGCTGGCAGTACTGTAGTTGGAAAGTGGCACAGAATCTCATAATATTAGTTATTAATGTTTCTCCCGCAAAAAAAATACTTCAAACTGCTTCATATATTTAAATACAGAAAGGAAACCAGAAGTTCAACAGCAGCTGAATAAAATTGCCACATGTCGGCTTCCCATGTATGATGCCTATTGTAGACTTTTTAAACAAAAAAAACAACAAAAGCAATTCATTATTTGTATTGCAAAACAACTTTGCTTATGTACTGTTGTTGCTGCCATACATAATAGACATGAATAACAAGTAGTTCTGAAAGCATTATGCATATATATATATTCTATTTGTGTATCTCCTTATGGCCGGCTAAAGATGATCACAGAAGCCATGGGGATACAAACACAAATCTCTGTCAGTTTCAGGGTTACAGGGAGAGAGCAAAGAGTAGGTATCCACAGTAAATAAAACACCCAACACATTGTAAGACTCAGACCAAGCATGGAATTTGCAGATTAATGAAGAAAGAGCAAGTAAACATACTGTGTTAGAAAATACATATAAAAACACTGATGCACTTAAGAGTGTGGAATAAGAAATCTGCCACATCATATATTTCAAGGGGTCCATGTAACCACTTTCTCTGTTACCTAATCACACTAACAATAAATTGATGGCTCTGTAGGTAAGTGCATTTCTTTAACCCACATCAACTGCCTATAATTTTTGGGTTCATGACCCACTCTAGAGTGGGTGAAATATTTTTCTCTCATTCCATGTGGAATCACATCAAACTGCAAACCAGACAAGCCTGAATTTGTAAAGATGTACTTCACTACCAATTTTCCAGCTTGATTTCTTTAGGAGTCCAGCCCATTTTTAAGTATGCTAGATTCAACTACAGCTAATTTAGGGAAAGGTGCAGCTGCTTCTGTGTTCATGAAACTTTTTAACATTATAGAATTATACATGAGTAATTTTAATTTGCAAAAAGTCACTTCTTTTTTGCAAGAGACCTTACATTCTCCTTCCATTGCATATGTGGCTTTCATTCTACTTTTGCATCATTAAGTTTAAACACATTTTCCTCTTCACTGTTTTTGTTGCAGTACTGATTTTTTTTTGTCTATTTAACTCTGTTTAATTGTCTACCATAACATTTCTAATTCTATTTTATGAGAACGCTGCAATCAGAATGGTTGTGTTTTGTTTGGGTTGTGATTCTCCAATGGCGTATATCAGTAGCAAATGTTGAACAGCTGGAAACTACCTAATTAGAACAGGGAAGAAAAAAGAAAAAGGATGTTTGAGTTGAATAATAATCACATCCATCACACTCATTTTTTCTTATTTATGTAACGTACACCTGTGTCTAATTGGCAATGAAAATGACAGTAGGATGAAACACTAAGCTGGCCTTATATTTCTCTTTCTGTGAGCTTTAAATAGATTTTGAGTGTTTCTTTAATTATATAGGTAGATCTGTTTACTGAAGCATTCATGTTAAAACTTGTTCCATGCAAAGGGGCAAATTACATTTTTAATTATGTTTCTTTGGAAGACCTACATAATTAAGATGATTTGCTGTCTTCTATTCTCCACAGACCTAGAGTCGATAATCTTGGCAACTCAATGCAAAACACCTTCAGTGGCATAAAGTTTTCATACAGCAAATAAGTACACAGTTTTAAAAGTGTATCAGTGTGTTAGGGTTTTCAAAAGCACCTTCACCAGTGACTCATCTACATCTTTAGGTAACAAAATGCTTTTATGAAAAGGGCCCTCAGAGCCTAAACCAAAGCACAGTAGAATTTCTATTGAAAGACTGCAACTGAAAGATTCGTATTAACTTCAAAGGAATAAACTCAAACATAGCTACTTACATAATATTAAACAAATAGAGAAACTGAAATGCTACATCCCTTGGTGTCTTCTGTGTTTTTCTTAACATCTTAACAAATTAATTTTTTTATTATTATTCTTTTATTTTAGTCTAAATTCTTCTCTCTCGTGATTATAGAATAAACCTTGGGTTGTCTCTGAGCATATGTTGATTTCTCAGATCTAAATGGCAAGAACAAAATTCCAGAATAGATGAAAAACAATTCTATTTTTTATTTTTAAAAACACTACAGGATTTTAAAGCAAATCTCACTGCATTCTCACCATAGAAGACTTTTCATCACATTTTCTAATTTTATAACTCCATTAAAAATGGCTGGGAGCAGTTATAATCCTGAAATTACCTAACTCAATGTTCTACCATTTCAAATTCAGATAATAACTTTCCAGATAAATTTGAGAAGATGATATTATCTAAAAATTAAAATGTACCCATGCGCATTCATTACTAATAGCTGTTTCAAGTAAATTAGTTAGCTAGGACCCAACTATTCTCTTAATGGATCTAAAAGCATCCACCACTTTGAAAGCAGCAAAACAAAGCAGGCAGGGTACTGAAAACTGACCTGTAGTGAGTACACAGAAAAACAAATGTGATGTAGTACAGAGGGTTCTCTTCCAGTCTTAGCTCCTAGATTGACGTATTAGGTATGTCAGCAATTTTAAAACTCCCCTTTTCTACTGATAGTATAACAATTTAGAGGCAGGAGCAGCAGTGTTTACTTTGTTTACTAATGCATGCTGCAGTGTTGCATAAATAAAAATAATTAGGTCAGTACTCCACTGTTATATAGAACATGTACTATACTTCTTTACACATGTACTTCTTTGTAAATGTTAGTTGAAACCTTTTTTGCCACATTCATATTCCATGTCCTGATGATTACTGAATTTTCTCATAGCAAGAAAAATCTGAACCCATTTCAATTTGGGGATGGGGGTTGCCTGCTGGGCAGATTTTTTATGACCTCAAAAAATATTTTGCAAAATTTTGCTCTGATTTTAGCATGAACACATGTAGTTCAATTGCCATAGTTACTCTGGATGATACTGATTCCTATGCACTTCAACTTTTTGACTAAATCCACAAATATATTCCCTTGCAGAGCTCTCTTAATTTCCTATAATATTTACCATTCAAATCTCATTTTCACTTTTATTAGGTGAATATGTCTCACATTATCGAAGTTCATAATTTCTTCTAGCATTAGAGCTTCATTTGGTCTCTTACTATGAATAGGCAAGGACAACATCGTAAGTTATTTAGGTTGTACACCAGAAATACTATGGCTTGGAGGTGTCTGCTTTGGTTTTGATTTTAGATGAATGTATTTCTCAAATCTAAATTTTACATCCTTTTAACCATTTCTCCTTTAAACAGCCATAAAAATAAAATTTACAGTAGCAATAAGACAGAGTTGGGGTGATGTACCAGTTTGAATGCTCGTATTGCACTGCTGTGGGGCTCTTTCTGTTTGACTTTTTAACTCTCTAGGGAATGAAAACAGACATGCAGCATATTCAGTCTGACATTACTCTCCTGATCCATAGACAAGGAAGAAAATAAAGATATGCTAATCCTGACTCTAATAATTTTCGGTTTCACTTCTAACATACTCTCCAAAATACTGATCAGCTTCATGCTGGAAGAAATGCAGCTGCCAGTGGTTTAGAATCATGGAATCATAGAATAGTTAGGGTTGGAAAGGACCTTAAGATCATCTAGTTCCAACCCCCCTGCCGTGGGCAGGGACACCTTACGCTAAACCATGTCACCCAAGGCTCTGCTCAACCAGGCCCTGAACACTGCCAAGGATGGAGCATTCACAACCTCCTTCGGCAACCTATTCCAGTGCCTCACCACCCTAACAGGAAAGAATTTCCTCTTTACATCCAATCTAAACTTCCCCTGTTTAAGTTTTAACCCGTTACCCCTTGTCCTGTCACTACAGTCCCTAATGAAGAGTCCCTCCCCAGCATCCCTATAGGCCCCCTTCAGAGACTGGAAGGCTGCTATGAGGTCTCCATGCAGCCTTCTCTTCTCCAGGATGAACAGACCCAACTTCCTCAGCCTGTCTTCATATGGGAGGTGCTCCAGTCCCCTGATCATCCTCGTGGCCCTTCTCTGGACTTGTTCCAACAGTTCCATGTCCTTTTTATGTTGAGGACACCAGAACTGCACACAATACTCCAGATGAGGTCTCACAAGAGCAGAGTAGAGGGGCAGGATCACCTCCTTCGACCTGCTGGTCACGCTCCTTTTGATGCAGCCCAGGATACGGTTGGCTTTCTGGGCTGCAAGCGCACTCTGCCAGCTCATGTTCATTTTCTCATCAACCAATACCCCAAGTCTTTCTCTGGAGGGCTGCTCTGAATTTCTGTAAAAATGCAAAACCAATTCTGGGAGCAAGAACAAGGAGCAAGACCTTCCTACCATTCTATTCCTTTCTGTTTGCTTCTGTTTGATGATATTTACACAGTTGCAGAGGCTAGCAGAGCCTGCTTTGGCTTTGAATTAGGTGAATAGCGTATTTTCCTAGGAGACGTGGCATTTAACCTTCCACTAAAAAATGATACAAAACCGAGGTCTACTGTTTCCCAGATGAGTTCTGCATGAAGTTGAGGAAAAAGATGGTTACTACCAATTTTAAAATAAGCAGTGCAGTTAATATAAGAAAAAATTGTAAATATATGCACTTTAGGTTAAATTCCAAATTACCCAGAGCTGAGGGCATCTCTTGTTTTCTGTTGTCAGCTTCACGGTATAGAAGCAGGAGTTTGGCATTGTCCTTGCAAAACGTTTCATTCCAAAAGAAGCCTCTTTTACCATTCCTCGGCTCTATTTCCTCTTACTGGGAGCAGATATCTAAAAATATGCATTATTGAGTCACAGTTTTCCTTCCCCCATGTCTAGAGCTAGCTGAAACAAACATCTTGAACTCCAGATTGCTCTATCAGTCAAAACCTTTGTTTCAAATTCCACAACACTAAATTCATCTCAAGAAATGTTGCACCATGTATATAAGTTTTGATGCCAGAGCTTACACTACAAAATATGTCAGTATGTAAACAATTTTTAGAAGTAGTGACAGGAAAGTCTGAAAAAGCAGCAATAAAAGCACTCTGCTAAAAAGGAACATCCCTATTCAAGTTGGTTATCCTGAACATTTGAATACTTTCCCTACCCCTGTGCAGAAATACAAAAGCATTTCTTAAAAGGCAGAAGGTAGTTGTGTTATTAGGATTAACTTAAGTACCAGAGAATCTTCATAGGCACCTAACCCATGTGATTCCTATTGATATCACTGGGGATTCAGAACTTAACTGGATACGTTTCCTTTATGCGGTTCAAACCTGGTAACAGGATAAGCAAATTTATTTACAGATTTTACCGCAAGATAACAAAGATGATATTACACTCGACTGACCATAAGAAATGCTTCTGTAATACATAAAGGGGAAACAAGTATTTAGCTTCTCTTCTTTTATTGGCATTTTAACATCTTCCTAACAGTGTGAAAAGATCCATTTAAAAACATGAAAAATGCCACATTCTACAGACTCTGCAAAGAACAATACACACAGGAATAACTTTTAATAATGTGAAATCTGAATTTTACCTGAAATTTTTGTCTGAATTTTATTCACTTTAGCTGAATTCCCCAGGTCATCCTTCATCCCAGGGAGAAAGAAGATTGGAGCCAAAGATTTTTAGAAGTAATAGTGCAATCCTCACTTCTCAAAAAAAAAAAAAAAAAAAAGGATAAATGAGATGAGGGGAAGGAAGGGTAGGGGGAGAAACATCAGATTTCAAATGGCTAATTAGCAAGTACATCTTTAGGCTTGCATCTTTATGACATCTAATTATGTTAATAAGCCACACAGTGACTGACTCCTTTTTCAGAAAGTCAAAGAAGTTAGAATTCACTCTACAGCTACCATTTCAGCTGACAGCTGGTGATAGATACATTTTCAAAGCTCTGTGTGGGAGTTACACCAAAGGTAAGGCTGGCCATGACAACAGCTTTCCCAACTGTTGATGTTGTACCTCTTTCTATTCAATATTAATAAATTCAGCATGCAATTATTTTGGTATCTGTCTCTTGTAAAACCATGTATTTCTGTCTTTCAAGTAACTACATCAAGAAAATATATTGTCTAATTTCCTCAAATATAATAATTAATAAATTACTATAATGATTAATTTTATACTATATAAGAGAATAAGGCAATTATTAACATCACTTCTTACCTTTTTTCTACTATGCATACCTGCCAAGACAAATTGCTTGACTGTAGAAAAACATTATCATATCGTTCAGTGTGTACTGAATTTTTTAAAAAAACTTCTCATGAAGTTATTACCAGCCTAAATTCTGCAATTCAAGCTCAGTTGGTTCAAATCGACTTTTGGTACTCTGTTAGTATTTTAACAAGAAACCTAGTCCATGTGTCCTGGGTTCAGCAGTGGCAGTCATGTTTCTCCTTTGTGGTAGCTGGTGCAGTGCTGTGTTTTGACTTCCAGCATGGGAACAATGTTGGTGAAGCCGATGTTTTCAGTTGTTGCTAAGTGATGTTTACCCTGACCAAGGACTTTGTGAGGCTCATGCTCTGCCAGGGCGGAGGGGAAGCCGTGAGCAAGCTGAGATGGGGTGCCTGACCCAGGCTAGCCAAGGAGGTATTCCATACCACAGCACGTCATGCCCGGGGTGGGGGGTAACTGGGAGTTACCCGGAAGGACACGGGCTTCCGGGTGGGACTCGTTTCTTGGCCGGTGGTATCGTATTCTCTTCCCTTGTTATTTTCTCTTATCACTGTTGTAGTTGGTGGTAGCAGTGGTGATTTGTGTTCTACATTGGTTGCTGGACTGTTCTTGTCTCAACCCGTAGGAGTTGCACTCTTTTGATCCTCCTCCCTGTTCCTCTGGAAGCAGGGAAGGGGAGAGCCCCGGTGGGGGGGGGGGGGGAGTGCTAAAAGGACAGCTCAGGTCATAGTCAGCAGGATTGTTGCCTGCTGACTTAGAGGTCCCACTTCGATGAGCTCTCAGTCAGGGGAGTCTCCTTTGAGACCTCATGTTCACCTGTAAAGTGTTAGCCCCCCCCCCCCCCCCCCAGGCTCTCCCCTTCCCCACTCCCGGAGGAACGGGGAGGAGGATCAAAGGGGTGCAACTCCTATGGGTTGAGACAAGAACAGTCCAGCAACCAATGTACAACACAAATCACCACCGCTACTATCAACGACAACAATGATAAGAGAAAATAACAAGGCAAGAGAATACGATACCACCGGCCAAGAAACGAGTCCCACCCGGAAGCCCGTGTCCTTCCGGGTAACTCCCAGTTACCCCCCACCCCGGGCATGATGTGCTGTGGTATGGAATACCTCCTTGGCTAGCCTGGGTCAGGCGCCCCGTCTCTGCTTGCTCACGGCTTCCCCTCCGCCCTGGCAGAGCATGAGCCTCACAAAGTCCTTGGTCAGGGTAAACATCACTTAGCAACAACCGAAAACATCGGTTTCACCAACATTGTTCCCATGCTGGAAGTCAAAACACAGCACTGCACCAGCTACCACAAAGGAGAAACATGACTGCTACTGCTGAACCCAGGATACCATGTTAAATGTTCTATTTGCATTAATTAAAACAGACAAAACCCCTCTATGGGGATATTAGCTTATTCAAATACAATAGAAAGTGTCTGAAACTACAAAATTCCATTTGGTAACTTTTAGCATTTTGCTGAAATTGACATAAATAGCTACATCCCCTTCCCATCTGCCTGGTCTGTCTTTCCTAAAGAGCTTCTAACCTTTCATTCCAGCTCTGCAGTCATAGGAGCCATCTCACCATGTTTCCATGATTCCAATGATACCATATCTCCATGGACACGCGTGCATCTCTAATTCTGTTTGTTTATTCCCCAAATGCAGGAGATTATTATCTCATATCTATTATCTTATCTAGATGCAGAATAAAGACTCCTCAATACAAGTAGCATTGAGGGACATGTCACTGCTATAATGAGCAAACAGATTTTTGAGTTACTCTTTTGTAGTCTTTCAGGTTTCAAGCAACTTCACTGTTGGTCTTCGCTGGAGTTAATTAAGCAGTTATTAACTTTGTTCTGCAATGTTAATATTAAACTGTTTTTTATTCAAAACTAAAGTTTTGATTGAATGAGAGATGTTTCCAATTGTTTACAGATGAGATTTAAGTTCATTTGCATATCATTTTGCCAGTTGACAACTACAAAAAGCACTGAAGCATACAAAACTGAATTTTCCTTTCAGAGTTGCTGGATAGGTTATCAGCTCTGGAAAGGCACATTCCCAACTCCTGTGCAGATTTGTCAGGACCTAAAGTTCATCTTCTCAAAGCAGAAAACAGAAAATTAACACCACTTAACTTGTGGATTTCATTAAGTTAAAGCCATAACTGAAATTTCACAACTAGTAATTCTCTCAAAAATGTTAAATCTGTGTAATATGGGTGTGTATGAATTTTTCTGCAAATAAGCTACATAAAGCTGTATAAAGATACCATTTTTTATTCAGGATAGATTTTTTTTGTTGTTTGTTTCTTGTTCAAAAACCAGGACATCCACTCACAACTAGCTCTTCTGTCCTGGTCACTGATCAAAGCAAGACATTATGCCTCATCTTTAACCTGGATTTTCTATTGTATATTTCTGTCAAAATGTTGTCAGAGAACATCTTCTCTGTTGCTCATTCTGGCATGCTTATTCTGGGCATTTTTTCTCTTTAAAATCTATCTTCATGCAAGAAAGACTAGTGTCATTATGTGGCAGTTAGCAAGCACATTTAGTATGCAATTCAGTCCAAATTTTTATGCTTACAATCTTATTCAAGACTGTAGATAAAATTCAAGTCTAACAAATAATTAAAGTTACAAAATTAACTCACTAAAGAAGTGTCACGTGTAATTTAACCACTTGAAATAAGCTTTTTAAATAAAGACAGTAGAATCTTACATGGATATATTTTTTCTCCGAGTCAGAAGCATTTTTCTCTTAAATTCTTATAATGTATTTATAGTTAAAGAAAAGTTTCAGGCTGAGAACACTAATGAATAACATACTCCATTTATTTCAAGATTGAATTATTCAGCTGTAGTTTAAATTAAAAGAAAGTAATTCTTCTACTACTGTATTCTTCAACCTCCAGTTTCACGAAGCAAATTGAGAATTTACATACTACTAGTAATAGAAGCTATGATCCCAGATCCCAAAAGAGCAAGTACAGGATAATAAATGAAAGTCAAGCTTTCTAAATTACTCTGAAGATGCATGTCAGTCCTCATCTAGAAATAAATTTCCTGTCTTTATGACTGCTCACTCCTTGATCTTTGGGCTGAAATTAATTCTGAAGAAAAATAAAACCAACTGCTTACTTCTCATAAATTGCTAAAGACGTTCAGCAGGAGAGTCACATTAATTTGGCTAATTTTTGAATAGAGCTTTCAGAAGTTGGGGCTGGTGTGCATGGGACCTCTTGATCTTTAAAGAGGTTCTATACTACAGCTGAAGAAAAGCAGCATGCAAAAGAAATACTTCCATTCTACAGCCCAATAAGTGATTGCTAAAGATTTATGGGATTTAATGCAACGGTCCCTGGATTTGATACATCACTCCAGATACTATGTAAGTCAGACTAAAGTACCTTACCACTTCACATAGAAACGGGAACAAAGTGTACCACATGCAAAAGTGGCAGTCTATTGTTTGTGAAAATACTCTTTTATCGGTTTTGAAATTATTTATGGTTGTTTCTGTGATTCATAGAAAAATTCTAAGAACTCGCCAACAAAGTTTAAGTTGACAAGCAGGTATTCTTTATTGCGGTGCCAGGAGACACGGGGGATAGCTCCTCCAAGCGTGTCCTGCTCAAGCAACAAACAAGCTGTAATTATATAATCATTAAATATACATATTCATTACATTACATGCATATTCATGAAGTTACATATGCATTACATCATATCTCTAGAAAATTCTTCCTGCATACACACAATAATGCGGTAGCTGTCTCTGGGACCCCGGTGGTCGTTTCTTCATCATCTTCCTCTTCATCACTTTGTCCTTTGGCTGAACTTTGGAGTTGGCCAGCACTGTTGCCTGTTTGCCAGCTCCTTAGTTGATTCTAACTGGTTTCCCTAAACATTAACTGAAGAGTTCTCTTCCTTGTCATTATTATAGAGTCCACCTGGGGTCCAGGTCACTTAGTTATAAGCAAAAAGTTTGTTCTATATACAATGAGCTATCCTTCATTCTGTCTTTCTCGTTCTTTCCCCATCTCACTGTGGATGGCTGAGGATTTGTTTTTTTCTGTTATTTTCTGGTGGTTAGTAAAATACTAACCTTCAGATTGATTGTCTGTCAGCCAAAAGTTTAGACAGTCCTGGAGAAACAAGTTGTCTTCCTTTCATACAGCAAGAGAAATGGGACAATTTCTTTGACATTGATCACTTTCTCTCCTGCCTTTCATTGAGTCAGATAAGTATTTGAACTATAACCACACCTTGGAAAAGTAGTCATATACTGGAGCTCGACAAACTTTGCAGGACAACTAGCCTGAAAGGTTCAGAGATGCAATGTCAAAGTGCCTGTGGAAATGGAAACTGTATCCACAATGTTGCACAAAGCTGTGATGGAGGTGAATAAGAAAAAAGTATCAGAGGTTGAAGTGAATTTTCTCTATGGCATGATTTCAACATGATTTCCCTTAGTCTTTTGTTATTTTCTTGCCCTACCTAATGCAGCCTTCACTTTACGGCTTCATAGCCTGGGAAGCAAGGAAAGGAAGACAGGGTGTTGGAGCTTTGAAAGTAAACAACCACCCATGGTAACTCAACCCCAACAACAACCCTTCTGTTGAGATCATCAGTGGAAAATCCTATTGTGGAAATATGAGTGCAGCTATGTTTGCTTGATAGGAGCCTATTTGTTCTCATTGTTCCAAACTGTTGCTAGTGATTAAATCAACAAAAATTGTAATGGATGGGTCATTTTACTTTCTTTCTGATAACCATATAAAACTCTCCAGGCATTACTGCTGTTGTGTCCACAAATAGGGGAGGATCTCATATTGCAGTAGAGACACAGGACTCATTAACAAGCAATAGCCAGCAGCAAAGACAACAATTATCTGAGTGAATGCTCCAGTTCTGCTCTTGTGATGGCTTATATTAGCCTGTTAATCACTGGATTGAAACTGAGAGATAAAAAATGCTTCAACTCTTGCTTGATACCAGTAGGTAGAAATTCTTCCCATACAAACACCTAATAACCTGTCCTGCTGTTCCTTAGCTGAATGGCCTGTATTTTTCAGGTACTGTCACTAACAATCATAAACTAATTCTTAGAATAAAAGCATTTCTTCATCCTCAGCAACCAAATGCTCTAAGCAGAACGAATGGTCAGAGAAAATTTAAGAAAAAATTGCTGGTAACTGATCTCGTTGATGTACATACAGAACCAGAGGAAAATCCTCATGTTTCTGGCTGACCTTCCAGGTATTTATTGAGGGAGTGTCTAAAATAAGATGTAAGCTAGTGAACTGGTGAAGGGCTACTATTTTGCCAGGCAAATACCTCTTCAAATGAGTAATCTGTTAATCATGCCTAAATGGGCAGTGTAAATGAATTTAAAACTCTCTTATACAGACTACTCTTTAGAAAGCCCTACTCTTTATTTTTACTGTGTTTTCTCACAGTAAAAGAAGCAAGACATATAAACATGTCTACTGAACAAACCATAGACAATAAATCTCGATTTAATAATATATTATTAATAATATTAACAATATTATTAATAATATACATAATATTAAAGTTAGAATGTCCAGCTTCATTAAAATTTTAGACCCTCGAATATTTCTGTCTAGAGAAGCACACTCTGGAATTGAGAGGTACATATAAGAAGTTGCTTAGTGTCGCAATATAAATGTGGTTGCATACAATATCAAAAGCATTATTAAACTCTTGGATCTGTGCAATAGGGAATAATTCCTAGCGCCATCTCTGAATTCCCTACATATAAATATTTCTGATCCTCTATCTCTAGCAGACAAAACAAATTAATATTTGATTGTTCTTTGGAATAAAATATACATTTAAATTAAGGGACTAATAACATGGCTTCCTATTGCTTTTTTTTTTTAAAATATCATGAACTAAACATGGTCACCATCAGAGTATATCTGAGGCTAGTTGTTTTGCTACTAGAGCTAGATTACAATAGGATCTTCTACTATGAACAAAAGTGCCTTGGAAAAGGCCACAGGAAAATTTGATATATGAATTAATTTGAAAATACTTTATACTTTAATGTATTTATCTATCTTTTCAACCAAAACCACTATTTCTAATTAAATAGACTGCTGAAAATAACTGCTACTATGAGAAGATAATTCATCTCTGTACTCAATTTCCTGATTCATTTAATAGGCATCACCAACTCCCTCTGAACCCAACAGAATCTACACCTCTTGGTATAGTGCCACTCAAGCTTCACTTCGAGGAGCACCTGGGCTCAAATCAAAAATTGCTTCCTTGTTCTGTCCCTCATTACCTCAGTGTCTGACTTGCTTTGATCTGGTATGGCAGCAGCATCCTTTATTTTATTTAAAGGAATCGTACACCTCAGGGCTAATCTGTCAGAACAGGAAAACTGCTTCAACAAGGAGCAACTTTTGCTCCTATTACTGTTCCTGTGAGGCAAGTGACAGACCAAAAAAAAACCAATCCAACAACAAAACACTGAAAGATATCTTTGTCTCTAGTAATCTGTAATTGAAGGTTATCAAGATTCTTGCAAGCAGTAGTAAGTTGAATTACAAAAAATATTACACTAGCTCAAAAACTAGTCCAAAACTAACGCATACAATTGAAGACACTTTCACATCAGTTCAGTGCCCTAAAGACATGAAATACCCTTAACTGCGAACATGTGAATTTAGTTGAGGCAGTATAACATACAGAAATAAAAACATATCATTCTGTCTATATAACGCTACTGCAGGATATCCATGAACCCATGCAAAGACTAAATTGGGATTTTTTTGAAAATGTATTAGAAGAATATGTCCAGAATATATCTGTATGAGTGGGCAAAAATAATCAGCACAATAAGGGATTCAAAAGTCTTCAGAAACTTGAGCCTGATTACCAGGATGCTGTAATTATTTTCTATAAAGTTGAAATCAGGTTTGCTGAGGTTTATTCTACATGTATATCATCATGACAGAGAGAGCACTCCCTCTGGAAAAAATCAATCTCACCAGAAGAAAATTAAATTCAAAGTGGCCTTCAGTGACAGAAAGTAAGCAACTCAATTCCATTCTGTAATTCATTTTTCTCATATAGAAAATTATTGCATTTGTTGGTAAAACACTAATAGAATGACTGTTTTGGGGTTGTTTTTTTTTTTAAGATATGCTAATGTAATGAGCAGTAAATAAAAACCAAACCCAAAACAAAACAAACAAAAAACAAAACCAACAACAGAACAAATTGCTGGTCAATACTTCTATAGAGCAAGGGATTAGTGATTTTGAAAAAAAATGTGGAAAGTCAGTTTTGATACCTGTCTTGTCTGTAGGTTTTGCAGGCAAATCCAAGAAATGTAAGATCAGTAGTAAGGGTAAGCCAAGCTGTCTAACACTCCTAATCATTTAAATCCTCTTGGTTCTGGAAGATGCATTACTTGAAGGTACTTACTGACTGGTGAAAAAAAATTAAAACTTAGGGGTCACTCACTCCTATAAGAACCTATTCCTAAACATAATAAAAAAAAAAAATAAAAGAAAGAATATAAAAAGGGGAGGGGGAAGAAAATGTATCACTGGAACTAGGAAGGAAATAACTCAGAAAAGCAGTTAGAAACCTTTGGAAAAAGGCCTATGGAGGCCTATTATAAGAAATTTCCTTCTGCTTAACCAGAACCATTTTGACACTAGTGAGGCAGTCAAACATATGAAGGAGAATACATTCAACATGCAAAGACATAGCAGGTGCAGAAATGCAGAGAGTGAAGCTAAGAAGTTTACTTGGCACCACAGGGGAGAACAGATGAAACAAATCTTAGAGGCTGCGCACCAAAATGGCAAGCATCTTAAACTAAAGATGTATGTGGCACAGAGATAAAAATGTGCCCCAGCAAGAGCCACATCTGTAATTCATATAGACACTTACTTTGAAGCTGGCTTTCTCTTATACTCCCGAAGCAGCAACAAAAAAGAAATACAGAATAACACTGTCATATTCTAAGTATGCTCCAGTTGTTTCCTGCTTGTTTCCTACCGTATCTGCCAAAATAATTTTATTCCTTCCTTTTTTTTCCCTCTGATTTTCATTTTTAATTTAGGCTACTGAATTGTGTAAGTCTCAACAGAATAAGAGCAAACTTTGTTTAAACATTCAATGTAATAAATAAAGTTTTTACTAATTTCTTCTGCAATAAATGATCTAATTTAAATGTGACAACTGTAGTCATTGGATCTACCATATTAGGACATACCTAAATATTTATTTATAATACTAGAACAGCTCAAGATTTGTTGGCTATCTGCAATTATATACTTACAGATTAAATAGTCTGAGGATACATTCTACTCTAAGTGGCATTTTAAATACATGTTGGAGAAGAATACAGGAGAGTGTTTTTCCATCTATCCAAATTTTTTTTCTTCTTACATGTGTAAATCAAAGCTTAACCCAACCTGTAATAAATTCATTACACTTTTTAGACATATGGTCAGGCCAGTTGCCTGTGTTTTCATGTTCAAGTAGCATATGCATAGAATTGTGGTCATACTAATAACTCTCATTTGACTCAGGAATGCCACTGAAAGTTCATTCCTCCATACATCACACTCTGAGGCAGAAAAAGTGCAAAAGATTCAAATTCCATGTGGATATCGAATAATCCAAATTCGAAATGTACTCACAGAATGTATCTCAGTTTTGTGCTTTATTTGCACATGCAGAAGCACTTCCCCCATCTGAATCTCTCAGTAACTTTCATAAGGTTCTTTTTTGGACAAAAGGACAGAAAAAAAATTAAAAGCAGGATGCAATCCTACTATAGTAACCATACCACAAGCGGCTACAAAATAACCTTTTCGGCTGAAAAATAATAGCAGGATGTTTTTCAAATAGCTACACTTAGAAATTTTACTTACAGTCAGCAATCCCCAGCTGGAAACAGAGAGTCTTACAGAAGCAGAAGAATAGCTTGTGGCTATTCAGGACAGTATCATTACATTTCCATATTAGGATTATGCTCATAATTATACAACACATCAGATTATTTTTTAGTTTCTTATACATCTGTATATTAACCATAATATTTTAAAAAAAAACCTTTAGGGACACTCATTTCCCAAAAGCTCAGGTACTACAATGTGATTGACACAGTATGAAAAATTAACCTAGTAAATTTCTTGATTTTTTTTTCCCATTTTTACTATATTGCTGTTGACGGCACATTCTGTTGTCACTGCTGGTGAACACAAGACTATTAGCTCTGTCTCAAATAGTTTTATATAGCTTTTAAAAGGCTTTTAGACACAGTAACTACATTTACGTTGGAATATTTTTCAAGTGAATTCTGCAGATGGAAAAGAAAGTCAGTGTCTAGCGAGACATACTGCTTTTTTCCTTTTATAGAACATGTAAATGGTGATTCATATAACTTTTCCTGAGTAACAACTGTCCAAACAAGATTTGTGTAATACACAGTGTGAATTTCAACAGCTAACCATAAGGAAAATCTAAGGGTTATGAAACATATTTTCCACAGTAAAAGAAATGAAGTTTGTTTATGATGTTCAAGATTTTCTGTGTGACATCACTAATGATTCTATGATTCTAATCTTCCAGTGACACTACATCAAAAGAGGTAAAAGGAGATGGTACTGTCGTGGCTTAAGCATACAAAGAAAAAGACAATGTAGACCTGGAAATCAGCTGCAGTTGTGATCCCAACTTAAGACAGTCAGTACTTGGCTTTCAATAGTTTTACCCCTTAATCTGCATTTAGCCCCTTAGTAATCAGTTAACACAACCAAGCCCAGACAAGACTGATTAAGCAAGTAACACCATAACTGTAAATAGTGAAGGAAGCTATCATAAAGAACAACAGGGGGTTTAAAGAAATGGAATTTCTGTATTCTAAAAAGAAACAAAACCACCAAACTCTACGTAAAAGTTAAAATTAAAAAAATTGACTTTACTCTAAAATATGTTCAGTGACCACATGGTAATGCAAGTGTGGAGAAAAACTGATTTTTCTCTGTTTCTTTCTTTGCCCTTATAAAATTCAGGCAAATAACATATTCCAAAATTACAAAACAGTGATTTTGTCATCAGGGATAATTTCAGTGACTTTGCAGAGGTGTAAATAACTATGTAAAGTTCAAAAACATAGGGAAGCAAAGCCATTTGTTTTAAAGTCCTATTTTATACCTTTTTTAGCTATTTTAGGCATTTCTATTAACTGTAATCTATTTGTCTCCAGAAGTAGTAGCCAAGAGGCTATACTTGAGAAAAACTACAGATCTGCAATAAGACACCAGGACATGAAGATGTTTCTTCTCCCTTAATTACAATACATTCATATTGTATTTGTACTTGATATAGTCAAGTACAGACATTCAAGTGCAACTACATTCCTAGCTTAAAAATTTCCTCATTTGCTTAGGAAATGAAAATAAAATTTAAAGAAGCAACAAGAGTAGGGAAAAATAATATCAGGAAGCTGAAAAACAAAAAACAAACAAATAAGAGCAGAGAAGGAAAGACACAAGTACCAGGGAATGTAACTCGGGTGTGATGATCCCTCTCAAAAACCCATTATACTGAAGCTTAATCTGAAAGCTATCTGATTTTTAAAAAATCAATAAAACACAAAACAGGCACTGGGCTACCATAACTATGCCCTAAAATCAAATTGGACAGCCATTTTCCTATCATTATTAAAAACCTAAACTGTTTCCTATGAATTCAGTACAAGTGTACTGTCCTTAGGCCAGTCAGGTGGGTTAATAGCTCTTTCTCACACGCATGTTTGGACAAATATTAGCTCAGTGTAATGACACTTGTTCAACTGACTACCACACAGAGTCTTAGGAAATAGATTTCCTTTGTGCAGGAAGCTTTAATGCCACCTTAGAATCTCTGAGAACCAATGCACTAAGAATAAATCCAGCTGGCAGCTGGTCACAAGTGGTGTTCCGCAGGGCTCAGTATTGAGGCCAGTTCTGTTTAATATCTTTATCAATGATCATCCCCCTGTACTTGGCACTGAGGGCTGCACCTTGAATACTCTATTCAGTTTGGACCCTCATTACAAGAGAGATGTTGAGGTGCTGGATCATGTCCAAAGAAGAGCAAGGAAGCTGGTGAAGCAGCTGGAGAACAAGTCTTAGGAGGAGTGGCTGAGGGAACTGGGGTTGTTTAGCCTGGAGGAAAGGAGACTCAGGGAAGACCTTATCACTCTGTACATGCACCTGAAAGGAGATTTAAGTGAGGTGGGTGTCAGTCTCCCAACTAAGAAGCAATAAGGAAAGAGGAAATGGTCTCAAATTGTGCCAGAGGATTAGGAAATATTTTCCACTGAAAGGGCTATCAAGCACTGGAACAGGCTGCCTAGGGAAATGGTTGAGTCCATCCCTGGAGGTGTTTTAAAGAAGTGTAGATGCGGTGCTTAGGGACATGGTTTAGTGGTGGATTTGGCAGTCCTTGGTTAATTTGACTTGGTGATCTTAAAGGTCTTTTCCAACCTAAACGATTCTGTGATTTTTTTTTCAGATGAGCCATTTTGGCCCCACTTACCTCACCTTTGGTTCTCCGGAATCCCTCCTTATTATCTCCTGTGCCATTTTAAAAAGCTGCTATGCATGTCTGCTCTCCCCTCCTTTCATTCTGCTGAGCAATGATGAGAAAGAACTTTCAGCTTTACCTTTTCACAAATATAGCATCACCTTCGTACCTCTTAAAATGAGAGTAATTATTCAAAGAACAGCCTACTTGATGGAACCAGGATTCTTTGGGAAAACAAGTAAAAGAAGTCACCTGCCAATTAGCTTATGAGACTTAGCGAGATCTCATAAAGCCTGTTTTCATACTTGCTCCTACTACAAAAGTTTGGACCTGTTCCATACTTACATTTACTACAGGTCTGGTACAATCACATTCAGGAGATGACACGTCTCCAACCAGCACTGCTTTGCAGTCTACCGTTGATGCAGTCTACGCTTGATGCACCTGCATAGATTACTACTGATGCTCCATCCCTACCAACATGTGATCCCACTACCTCCTATTTACCAAAATACTCAATTGGAGAGGACAACTGTATTGTTATAACTAAAATTCCAGCTTGGCCACATTTTGTAGCTATATCTACACCTCTGAGCTATGCAAAAAGAATGAAGTGAGGGAACTCATGCTCAATGAATCTTAATCTTACACAAATGTCTGAAATGTACATGAGGTGCACACTTGTGTGATACTGACAGTGAGGAAGGCTATATTTTACACGCACACAGTGCTGTCTCAGATGTTAAAAAAGTACGTTCCATATTCATCTTCTCCTTTCATTATTCATTCATCAGAATGTAGAAACGTCTAGGTGACATGTACAGCTATTTATGATGCCCGTAGTAGAGAAACCACAACCACTTACTACTGGTTACTGCAACTCCACGGTTTTCAACAGCTGTTTAAGGGAACTCCCTTTATTTTCCTACAAGCCACAGACAACTTTTCATCGTGCAAATTTAATATTTCTCTTTTCTACTATGCTTTTTGTAGAGAGCTATGGTTTGATCTGTGAAGTGGGTCTAATAACATAAAATAATTTCTATAACTCTAAATTTCACCAATTACCTGGTGATGACTAATCAGACTACATGGTAATCACATCCTTCTTTGCATTCACTAGATAATCATTCTCCATTTCTGTAATAATTGTAATAATAAATGTAATAATCCATTATGCTACTTTTTTATATATATCTCCTTACACAATAGAAAATTATTTATGTATTGCATGTACATGATTAATCTTCCACTAATCAGAAAGCTCTGAAAATATTTTACCTGTCAGCCTGCAAAATTTTCTCTTGTAAGTCATATTACAACTGGACCATGTATTATGCAGTGTAAAATAAGAAATGAAGTTCTGTAGAACTCAAGTTACTGGCAATATAGACCATGGATAACAATCACAAAACAATTTACCAGCATTAGTTTTGAACTTCCACATGTAAGCTACGAGGCTGAACTACTGGTGTATCTTACATGTCATTGTAACATCAGTATATATGAGCTTAATTATATTTGTTTGTCTTCCTACTGAACTTCAAGACTAGTCTTTGAAACCACACCTTTGAGGCTTGATATGTTTCTCATCAAGCACTTATTGAAGTTTATGGACCTTTCCTTCCCACATTGTGTGCCTGTGTTGGAATTCATTTGACTCATGTAATAATGTTTGTATTACATTTATATTATAATCTTCTATTTTCAAGAACTTGGGTATTTCTCATTATTTGGGGGGAAAGCTTAACAATATGTGTCATTGGCTAAAGAAAATTGCAAGTGCTAGCCAAAGGTTTTGTTTATTTTTGTTTAAGCAACTGGAGGAGACAATACCTCAAATATATACAGGTAGCATTACTTCTCACTTATTCAGCACCATTCTGAATAATTTCTCTCTGTAATTTCTGCTGTATAGTAATAGGATGCCAGCTCCTTTCTGCAGCATTTAGTCTCTCTTTTCCTTTAATCTATTCGGAAAACATTTCTCTCCTCTTGTCTTCTATCTCTTAAATAATAAATAGTAGATGCAAAGGGAGAAATAAACCCTGTAAAGTATGATAAATAAAGTTAAGAGGAAAAGTTTGGGGTTTTCAATATGATGTTTTGTTGGTTATAAGCAAAAGAAGCCTGTCTTTGATTATTAATGGCTTCTGTGATCACAAAGTTAGGACATTCCTCTCTTATTGAAACAAATAACTTTAGTTCTTTGACTTTATGATTCCAATAAAACATTTTTCTATCTAGCAAGGGAAGTGCATACAGTGTAAAACATCCATCAACAACACCATTCATGGCCATATATCCAGCTTTTCCAGCACTGTATAAAAGGAATGGCAATTGTCTTTCTGCATCAATAGAAACATATTGAGACACATTTAGGGCAATATAGAGTCTATTATATCTTTTCTTTCATCAGCTGATGATACAGAGTCTTGTTTCTAGAATTCCTGTAGGCTTCCCTGCAGGAAACACCCTTCTTTGCAGATATATAGGTTAAAAAAATGAGGGAGTGATAACTTGCAAATCTTGTTCTGACTTGACTAAGAAAAAAATTAAATCCTGAGTAAAGGCAAGAGTTGACGGCAAGTGAAGAGTAGAAATGAAATCTTGTACATGAAAAGTACTTCCATTTATGTAAACACATGCAGCATGATCATGATGGAATACTGCAGAAATAAACAAACAAAAGGTAGAAATGAAGTGGGTACACTTGGTGGTTCAGATTTTTCAATGCAGATGCCTTTCAAGGAAGTCATTATAAGGTAGTTAATTTTATGCTGTTAAGTAAAATTAGCTTAAAAAATATAGAAATATTATATTAAAAATAAGAAGGTATCTGGAGACCATATTTTGGCTCATTTCCTGCTTCTCATTGGGAAATAATGACTTAAGAACTCCCACCATGTGTGCAGTGCCAGGAGTGAAAAATGAGGTAGGGGCATACCAACATATTTATTGGCATAAATAATTTTCAGTATCATTAATTGCGAACAGTGTTCACATCAAATTATCTAAAGCTTGGACTATAGTTTTGTTTCTATAACAAGTGCTGTTTTCTTGTGGGTCAATAATCTTGACAAACTAGTTAGCTGGAATGGCTTTCTTATAAAGCAATAAACAACAATAATACTTCCTCAGCCAACTCTAAGAAACAGCATTTAAAAAGAGGCAATTTTTGGCATGTTTATTGAAAGCTTGTCCTCTTCCAAGCTGACTTCATTATTTTGAAGCCGGAATAATTACTTCTTATAGTACCTGCAGGAAAAATACTGGGAGCAAAATCAGCTCAGTGGGACATCTGGTCTTCTTTAATAGCATTCATAATTCAAAGAAGTGACTTTATAGGTATAGCACCTAACCCTTCCCAATCCCCAGCTCTACATTTGAATATGTGGTTTACTGGGCAATAAGAGTATTTTTTATTTAGCCATTGAGATTTTAATTCTGCCCCATAGCTCCTATTACTCTGTCTAGCAATTTTAAGGGATTTGGTGTTACTAATAGAAATCAGACTTTATAAATAGGCAAAAAATCTTTGGAATTTAGTAGTACAAGTCCATATGTATTTAGCAGTCAGCCCAGAAATAGAGAACACTGGCAAAAATGAATAAATGTGTTGGGAACTTACTGCCCACAGTTTATGAATTTTATAGGTTATTTCAACTAGCTCCACTAGCTCAAGGGACCAAATGCCAGTTGATGGCTGATGCTCATTAAGCATATTCCTGGAGAGCATCTGTAATTTAGTTTTGTCTGAAAGGAATCCAGTTCAAGCACTCAGAGACTTCTCCACAACATCAACAAAAGCACAGCAAACACAGGTAATTGGGCTATTTACTTGAAAAACACACTTCAGTTTCAAACTAAAACACTAATGTTCATCACGCTGACACATTCCCAGAGACATCAGTCTATTTCATAAGGCAGAATTGCACACTTATCCTCATCTGATGACAAGCAGATTTGTTCAGGGATAGTGATCATGCTAATAAGAAACAAAACTATGGGAAAATTTACCCTAAGGGAATTAAGCTTTCAACATATAATGAGGAAGTAAGATTTCAGTATAGAATGAGAAAACAAAATGTTTTTATTCGTAGTAAGAAATAGCTATTCTAGGAAGCCATAGACATCTAGTCCTCTTTATCAGGTAGATATTAATCAGAGTTTTAATGCACTCAGAGTTTTAAATCTCTACAGATACTAGTTTGGAAACTGAGCAACCCAAGATGAGTTATATCATGCTGTCAGTGATTTTGACAAGCCTTTAACCTTGAATTCACCACATCTTAAATTTGGAACAGAATAGCCTGCTAGGTTGAAGAACATTGATAGATTTTCTTTCAGCTAAGGAAAATAAGAGATGGAAGACTCGATGACATCTGTTAAGAGAGTTACATGTTAATACTTATGCATAGATAAGTAAGGCTAAAAAGGACAGAGGCAACCCTAATGTAAGAGAGATCAGAATCTCATGGGGATTGCATGTCCCTAACTGAGGGAGTTGGACACTCTCTGTTAAATCTAAGAGTAGACCTCAAGCCTTACAGCATAATACTCCAGGCCTTGGAAGAATTTTCCATGATGAATGGAGCTGTATATACAGCCACTACCAAGAACAACCAGTAGAAGACATCTAAAAGGCCAGGAAATGTTGCTAACGTAAAATGATCATTAGTTGCAGACATTTAAATTATACAGATTTTATTAGAAATTGGAAATATTTATTTGTAACCTTAAAAGTCTGAGGGGAGGGAAGGGAACAGAAGGAGGAGATAGAGCATAGATTAGTTTGGCTGTCTTCTGGAAGATGTCAAATTAAATTCCAATTTCAAAGCGAGTATTGCTTTGGACCCAAAGAGTGATTTAAGATTCAAAGGTGACATTCTGCCCACTGTAAAATTAATGGAATTTGTTGTTGTTTTGTTGAGATCATTGAAATAAGTGGAATAATTATTTATAATTATTCTTGGAACTCAAAATAATTAGATAGCCCTTATTGAGCAAAACACATATGTGAGTGTTTTAATGTCTGGTAAAATATTTTACTGAATAGAATTTCAAAAGTAGCTCATATTATGCATGGAATGCCCTTTCACAGAATTACATACCCTTCTCAATGCCAAAACCTGCAGTTCTAATCTGCAAACTATAATCTATTGCACAATGCTGCTGAGATGGTAGGAAATACGTAAATACAGATACTTGAACAGAACATTTCCATAAATTCTTTTCCCCAAAACTGCTTTGCAGATCCCTGAAGTGCTCCAAACTATGACTAGTCCTTTTTAACAGTGAACTATAAAATTGTAGCGCCATGACATTTACATCCTCACTAATGTATGCAATGCATTTTGAAGAAATAAGACAGTAAGGTAGGATGGCCGAATGATCTTTACTCAGAAATGGCTCTGAAATTTAGTTTTAAATAAAAAATGGTAAAATTTTTTTCCAGTTTTACACAGCTGGTGGATATTGCTGCTTCCAGACTATATATACCAGTCTGAAATGCAGTTTTCAGCACTGTACTTCAAGAGCAGGAAAAAGCTAGTACCTCATCAAGCTCAGCCTGTTTCAAGGTTAGTGTCACCATCTAGTGGCAGTTTGAAGGAGTTTAGCTAGCACACTCGTCAGTATTTTATTACATAAGAGCAATACATTCAGAGTTTTCTACTCGCATTACACTTATTTAAGCGCATCAGTTAAATATTTGGCTACAAATGTAATGTAGAATCTTATACTCATTTAAGTAAATGATAGTTTCATAATATTTGTAAAAGGCTAAACTTCATCCTTCCTGACAGTTTTCTGCCTCTTGCTCACAAAGCCTTTCACAGACCTTTGGGAGCTAGACAGAGGCCTACCTGTAATATCTGGCACAATAAATGAATGAATTGCACAAAGTTATTATTGTACTGTCATTTTTTTTTTACCGTTTGTCAGCCTTACAGTCTCATAGAGAATGCTGTGTATCACTTTTTAAAGTATAAACTGCTCTCAAGGTTAAATACCTTTGTAACCGATTAAGAAACTCTTCAATAATATTGTTCCAATGTTGTGCATACCACCTTTCCAACCCATCCTTTTCCCTTTTCTTTTTTTCCTCTTCTTACTTTTCTTGTAAGAAATCTATTGGTATTAAAAGATTTTATTGCATGGTAATCTGCGGCAACATCAGGTTCTAGTAAACAAACACATGACTCTAGTAAATGCCATTTCTCAAACTTATTGTTTAATACTAAAATCACTGGACTTCACAAAACAGTTATTATTCATACAATGAGGATACTAATATTTGTAGTTCTGATATAGTACTACTTTCTATATTAGTATAGATAAAAACTGATAGATTGACTTAACTGCTAATTCTCTTTGATGGTACAAGAAAGTTTTTTATTGTTGAAGACAAAACTTGTCATGCCTATCATACACATTTGCCTTCAGAATAAATAACATAAAATACAAAATCCATCCCATCTACCACAGTTCTCCAAAACTTCTGCTTCCTCTTAGTCCAATATGTTGTTTTTCTCAGTTCATTCATGATGTTTCTTACTATTTTGATGTTTTACTGATTCAAAGAGAAGAATCCTCTTCATTGCTCTGAGAAAACCTAGTTCAATTTTTCCTCTTGCTAGAAAGCCTCTACCTCTTTTTTTTTTTTTTTGAGCAATTTTAACATCTTACTCCATAAAATAATTATTCAGTTTGACATTTTGCTATTTTTTTTTTTCAAAATCTGTTTTCTCCTTTTCCTCTGGGTTTTTTGGTATATGCCGAAGATTTTGCCCAGACTTTATGCCTCCAGCAGGTACTATGCAACAGAGATTATTGCTGCCCTCACCAAACTATTAAACACTTTCTTACCTCAGTGCACAGCATTGTGTACTTTACAAACCACAACATTCTATCATTACTAACTTGGAATGCACAGAATAACCACAAATGCTCTAGACTCTAAAAAATTATCCCAACAGGACTGCAAGTTTTATTATAGACTCCCCCCTCAGCAGCATATAGATGTTGCAGTTTACAACTATAGGCCAGTCTGTGTTTTAAGAGCCAGAAATATAGTCAGTCTGTACTATTGGTATGTGCAGTACCCCAGCCAGAAAAAGCCAGTGGAAGAAGAGCCCCTCTGCCTGCAATCCCGAGTATCCTATTTCAGAACAGCAAAAAGTGAATTACAAAAGATACATAAACCTTTCAGACAAGGAAAGGACATGGCTAGGAACTGAAAAAAAAATGCACTTTCTTCATTTTTGTGGAAGAACGTGATATTTAGAGGAAAGAGATAGGTGAAGTCACCACTCTTTACAAGCAACAAGCCTCAAGGCTTTTGCCATCTGCAGTTCAGTCGACTGTGAGCAAGAAAGAGAATGTAAATTACTAGACACAGTCATTCAGCAATTACAGTACCATGATCTGTAAAAAAGTGTCATCTGGCAAAGCTATAGGAGGTGGGTTTATTTATGTTTTGCTTCTGAAAAGCCAGGAAATATACAAAAGCACACAAAAACACATGTACTTATTGGTACTCAGATAAAACCAAAACCCAACAAAGCACAACTACCTCGTCTGCAAAAGCCTGTTTACTGAAGACTAACATATATTCTTCAGAGAACATAACGAAACAGGTAACGGACTAAAAAACAATGGTGACAGGATATATTGCACTAATAAAGGTCCTTGTGAATTGCCAAAAGTACTGATATAAAGCAAACCAGTAACAACCTATAATTAGGAAAAGGGTGATTATAACTAGACATTGCAATTGGCTATTATTGACCAGCAATAGATGCTATTTGGCCAACATCATAGTGTATCATTGTAATGAACAGCACCTTTTTGCAACATTACAGTTATATCAGCAGGATGACATACAGGGGTGCTTATGAGAGACATAAGCATTTTCAAAATTAATTTCTGCAGACTGTTAAGGGGTGGCAGCACATGATTTCAGGCTCATCTTGGTTTTCTTTGAAGCTGCTAGTCTGGGAGGAGGTGCATTTTCAGTCACATTTCATCCATCTGCTCTATGTGTGTATTGCTGGATAAAACCAGTTTTGTCTGCTGCTCACTTTCTCTGACGTCCATCTAAATTATATTATCTCTGTGAATGAAATTTTCCATAACATAACTTGTATGGCTCTTCTTCAGAGACAGCACAGCAATCAAAGGCATGATTTGGAAAAGGAAGGGTTTGGAAAGCAAAGGGTAAAAGGTGGGAGAACAGAAAGCAGCAATGCTGTTTTGAAAGCTATTTAGGGAAACTTGAGACAAGAAACCTCACTGGATACCTGAGGTTAAGTTTGGCACATCGTCTGATGTTAGAGGTAGTCATGTGTGAGAGAACAAGCAGTTTGCCATGTTTGAAATGATTTTATAATTCTTATTCTCTGTTTCTAACACTTTGCTTATCAGGAACAAGCTAATAGGGGAAAAAGGTGTACCAAGTGTTAGGTCTTGTCTTTCTCTCACTGGTTAAATGCAATTTTGACATATTATTTCAGTCCACATATTAACTGTCATGTTTTTGTAGACATCTTCAGTACAATGTTTTGATCTGTTACCCTTTCTGAGAAGATGACAGAAAAACACTTTCAAAAGCCTAGATGCTTTTCTATTTGCAGATCTGTAAGATAGGTTGCTTTAGAAGCAGGCTTCCCTCTTGCACACCTCCAGACAGCTTTGGAAAATTGCAGCGAATTTCCCTTTCTGACTAGACACAAAGTCTCACAAAGTAAATTGATGATAAGTTTGATTTTAAATAAATCTTTCACCACATCAGACCATTTATGAGGCAGTGCAGACTAGAAGGTATCAAATAGGAATTATTAGTGTTTGAAACCAAGGTCACAGTTTTCTCTTTTATAATTTATTGTTGGTTTCCCTTGTTGCCAATAAATTGAGCTTGTGTTGCTTTCATGGTACATTACTTTTACACTATGTGAGAAGGGTAACAAACACCCTTACCTTGTACGTTCTTTTTCGGGGACTTCCATATTTCTGTTTTGAGAACTAGAAATTTCCTTTTACTTGGAGAAGGGAAGAGAGTTACATGTGGCTTTGGTAAGTAGTTGAGTTTGGCAGTTCATTAAGTAACAGACTTAAAACCAGATGGACCATTATGATCATCCAGTCCCATCTTCTACACATCACAGGCCATGAAACCCCAGCCTGTATTTTCTGCAGGTAACCCAGCATGCCTGCAGTGCAAATCTGTTCCATATAAGTGTTTCCCAAACTGAAGCTAAGGTTCTCACGAAGAAATCTGCAATATTCTATGTTTTGCCAAGGTTTCTCTTTTCATATATTACATATCTTTTTCTATTCATAGAATCACGGATAGGTTTGAGTTGAAAGGGACCTTAGAGATCATCTAGTTCCATTTAGTCCACTTGGAGAAGGAAGTTATTTATTATCGGTGCATTCCAGGAAGTTCCTTATTGCTTATGCCCTGTTTCTCCAACAGATATCAGGGTGATTGTAGTCTCCCATGAAGACCAGGGTTTGTGAATGTGAGGCTGCTCATATCTGTCTGTTGAGGGGCTCATCTGCTTGGTCTTACTATTTGGGCAGCTGTAGCAGGCCCCCACTATAATGTCACTTGTCCCTGCCCTCTCTTTAATCCTGGCCCATAAGCTCTTGCTTGGATCCTCTTCCATCCCCAGGCAGAGCTCTGTGCACTCCAGCTGGTCACTGACATAGAGGGCAACACCCTCTCCTCACCTCACTTGCCTGTCTCTCCTGAAGAGCCTGAATCCTTCTATTCCAACATGCCAGTCAGGAATAATTTCTGTGATGCCAATAAGATTGTAGCCCTGCAGGCATGCACATGTCTCCAACTCCTCTTGTTTATTCCATATGCTACGTGCTTTTGCATACAGGCATTTAAGTTGGGCCACATACAACTTACTGGCTGAAGTAGCTGAATTTCCTTTGTGCTGCTCTTTTTATTGTTTAGCTTTACTACTGTCCTGCTGTAATTTAAAAACCTTATTAATCATGATGTTGTGCTATTTCTAGGTCACTATGTTCAATTTTAAATATCCTCTTAGGAACACCTCTGCTCCGCAGTAATTTTTAAAGTTCTAAAATTGCTCAAATTGCCATATGTTATGTGATAAAAAGCTCATCTCCACAAACAAGGAGCAGAGAAGCACTACAGCAGGTGGGGGAACCTCAATAAGTGAATCAGAAAGAGGAAGTCCATATCCAGACTCTTCCCCAGGTTGACACAGGAAATCCTTAGCCACACCCCTTAGGCTTGGGGGATATCCATAACTGTGAGCTGACAGAACAGGTTGCGTGAAGCAAATAAAAGATTGAAGTGGGTTGCTGCTTATGGCAGCACAGGATTCATCGTGGGATACAGGGAAGAGAAAACTTGGGAAATGCACAAGAGTTATTATGGGATGCTTAACTATTTTCCTAGGTGAGAGGGCTCTTTCAGTGAGCATTTGGGTGCATGGAGATCTGGGTACCAGCAACTACAATCCCACTATGGGACTACTGAAAAATTTTCACACAGCATAAGTTAGATTTGTTCAACCCTAGTTTATAAGAAAGCAGAAAGTAATAAGTTTGCCTTGTGTCATTTCAGTAAACCAAAATAGAAAGAAAATAAAAAAGTAAAAACTCAGAAAAGGAACTTATTTGAAAAGAAAAACACTAAGGCTGACACCACAGTTTCGGTCACCTGAAATGAACAGTATCTTCATTACCTAGAAAATATTTTACAGGAGCAAAAATATTCATGAAACAGTTTTAGACCACAGATAGCTAAAATTTGATGAAAAACACAAATGGCGAGCCAGCAATACATTTTTTTTCATTAATAACCAAAAATATTTCTGTCCTGCTATAGGGAAGTGGTTTCTAACACCTTTTAAACCAGAGAAATCTACCAGGAAGAAAACCCATGTCAATTCTAAAGAAGTTTGTCGGAAGAAAATACTGTCATTTAAAAAAAAAAAAATCACACAAAGCTGATATATTTATTTTCCACTTCTTTCCTATTGTGTTTGTGCACATACAGATTCATGAAAAGAAAAAAAAAAAATCTCAAATAGTGTACAGTATAACCCAGGGCCTTTTAGGCACTGATTAGAAAAAGATGGCAAAAACATTGGTAACTAACAGATTTTACATATATTATTACTCTTATCAAAATTAAGGGTCTTAAAAATCCTAACCAGATAATGGTTCAACAGACTAGATTTCTAATATTTTCTAAACAAGAAAGAGGGTCTTGCCCAACGTCCGGTAAAACAGGAAATACATAACAGTTATGAGAAGAACAGTTATTGTTTTCACCTGTCCCTCTTGCTTCCTTTTGCTGCATTTGTCCATACTGGCTCCTGTAGCAAATTCCTGGCTAATAAGAAAAAGTCAAGGAAAACAGGCTTCTGGAAGAGTTTCTGCTGTCTTTTGGAAATAACACAGCTCTTTTGATCTAGATCAATGGTTATCAATCTGTATTTTAAAAAAGCCTTTCCCCTCTATCCTTCAAAATCATCCTCCACTTCCCCCAGGGAATACATATTATCTTCTGGGATCACTTTCATCCAAGAGGAGATGTCTTATGGTAGGAAGGAATGAAAAAGGCAACACCCTGGAGAGTATGCAGAAAGTTTTCTTCCAATAAATATTAGGACTGGAGTGGACAAACATTGAAGATGTCAGAAGAGACACAGACTTTCAAAGCCTGCAAAAGCCTTCCATAGCCCAAAGGACTTCAATGCTCCTGTACCAGCATCTTGACCTATATTACTTCCTTAGCAATATCTATGGCCACTTGTTCCCTTCCACTCCTATGGCCTGCCTTCCCCAGAAGTGCACCCTTTTACTTTCCTAAATCCCTAAGGATAAATAAGCTATCATTGGAACCATTGATACAAGTAATTATGATCTACTTCCCTTTTTATTTTAAATACATATTGTATTTCTGGTTTTGCATTCCAAAGATGTTATTCTGCGCCTTATTTCATATAAGGGATTTCTTTAAGATGCTTACATTCATACCCTGATATAAATCTCATCTCCCTTTATGTTATAGCATTTTTTCTATAAGATACCATAAACAAGCAGTCACACATGAAAGTATTTTTCTGCAATGCAACTTAAGTAAGTTATTCAGATAAAGGAGTCTTTAACTTAAATGCCAATAAAAAAAAGAGACAAAAATATCCATGCCAAAGCCTTATAAGTCTGTAACATTGGTTCAGCTAATTGTTAGAAGAGAGACCTTTTGCTTTTGTACACATGCAAAACTTGCTCAATGTACTTGAAAGTACAAGGAGGAAATACATCATTGCCAGTATCCTAGCAGAATCAGGGTAGAAAAAATAAGTCTCTGGTGCTCCAGTTAACAGACCATTTGTAGTGGTTAGTTGAACAGGATTTCATGTCTGTTCAACAAACTTAGCAACAATTGTTTCTACCATCTAGGTGATGATCATCAAATACTCCTTGGAGAATCTTCCCTTAAGGGACGTATACCCCTGAGTATGTTCTGTTTCAGGTGGTACTGTTCACTCAGACTTCGAACTTCTCCAGGAATGCCAATTACATTAACTGCTTGTATAGAAAATGGCATGTCCCACTGGGTATAACTAATAACGTCACAGTTCATCAAAGCAGGAAATATCAAACAGCCTAGAAATAGTTTTATGGGAGAGCTTCAGAAAAACAACACTGGGGAAAACAAAAAGCAAAAAGGCAATCACATTTCTTTGTCGAGTAGATGCATTTTGCTGCAGTTAATAGGAAGGCTTGTTGTGTGGATGATATAACCTGATGACAAATTCACTATTTGGAATAACCTTTCTTGCCACACTTACGAAGGAATCTTTTTCAGACACTACAGTGTGACCCATGCCTGGATTCTGGGTTTACTGGGCACCACACACAAGAAGATTTTTACTGGGTGAACTACTCAACTGTTAATATAACTCTTTTATATCTTACTTGAAAATAACATCATTACTATAAAAAGATTCTTATTTTTATTTCAAAACTTTTTACATAAAGCTTCTTATGTGTCTTTTCATTTATATGCATATACCTCCTCCTATCTGTTTTATACCTTGTGTTTTTCTTTTGTAACTTTACCAGGTATTTCTCAGTTGTTGGACATCTTATTCTTCTATAAATTCACAAATGCCTGAACACACAAGAAAAAAAAAAACAGATGTATAATTTCTTTAATAGCTATTGTCTATACACTGGCTCTCAGAGTACTCTCATTTAATTTCCAACAGTTTGTTTTTATTGTTTGCGTGATTTTCTTCATCTGAGTACATGATAGCATTGGCCTTTACTGCCTAAACCATTTCCAAGACTGATTTAAAGTATGCTATGTCCAGTATATCTCCTCCTTCCCCCTCCCCCCCCCAATAATTCGTCATTCCTTTTGTTGACAACTCTTTTTATAGCGCATTTTGGCATTCTGAATGCATTTTTTGTCCTCAGCTAGACAGGGACGAGAGAGTACTATGAGGAGCGGATGTCCCTATAGATCTTCTCAGTCCAAACCAGAATAAAGAAAAGGCTACAGTGACTTGCTTGGACTTCCTGAGGGTTAGCAACAGGTCTCCAGATAATTTCTCTGTGCCTAGACCCCTGATCCAGCCCACCTGAGGGAGTGCTGGTATCCTTCCTTTGGTGGACGTTGAAGACCTCAGGCACTTTGACCAACATTTTGTGGTGGGTAATGGGGAAGACAAGAGTAATCACATACAGTCTGGATTACCTAACTCATTGCAATAACAACATACGGCTGGTTGCATATGCAGAGCCACCTTTTTTTTTCTGCATTAAGCAGGCTAAAATATTGACCAAAGTCAGGACAGTGCCAATAAAAGCAGTATCTGTCACCTAAATTCTTAGAACTGGCAGGTAAAGTTTTGGGACCCAGCACACTTCAGCAGAGGCCTCTTAGACAGCAGTTAATGAATGTCCCTGATGCTTTAAGTAACCCAAGTGACTTTTTATGAAAAGGACAGTAGAATTGGCATATAGCACTCCAAGTTTACTGAAAGAAGTAAGGAAGGTCACTATTACATGTACTTTTGGGTCTGACCTGTGTACATGCAGGAGACAAATCAACAACTTTGCACACAGAAAGAGCAGACCTATAAGTCTGCAACCTATCAATGCTATCAGTGAATACTGTAACCATGTACCAGCTTAAAAACCTTCAAATTGAAGTATCAGACACTGCTGAACAAAGTATTCCATGTATTCAGTACCTTATTAGAACTACATGAGGTTTTGACCTGTTGTGTACGTTAAACTTTATGCTAAAAGACTCAGTTTTACACAAAAATAATATTGTAATAACAGCTAAATTCAGACTTGGCTTATGTCTGCATGTGATTAAGGTTTTCTTAACCTCTTTTGTTAAAGGATTTTTTGGCCAAAGACTTTGATACCTCTTTTCAAGTATTTAAGCAGAAGCATCACTGGAGCTAATGAAAATATGTGCATATTTTTGTGGACAATTTTAACTTGTGCAGAAAAAGAAATAATTAGAATTTAAATTTCTGCATTTTTATTGTAAAGTATCTGAAAGTATCTACCAGAAGCATGAAGCTTCCCATGAAATCCAATAGCCATCATTTAGTGTCAATAAAACTTGCCTGGACTGAGCATAATGGGAGGTAAAGGGAGAAAGAAAGTTGATGGAACACATTTGGACTACTGGTTTTGTTTTTCTAACTTTTATAACAAAAGCCTTTACTACAAACCAGACTACAGAATTGTTAGAAGTAAAAAAAGGTACAAATATGAAGAGAAAAGTAACCAGGAGTACTATACTTACTTTATAGATATGTTTTATTTCAGTCAGGGTTAAGACAAAAATGGACTTTGGATGCATAAAAAAATTCTCAGTATACACACTAGAAACAGCATTTTAATCTGAGAGAAACCAATCCAGTGTAATAAATAGAGGAGGAAGTCATATGACTTAAAGCAATCATCTTTGAAGCAGTAAATTCATTTAATGGTCTCTCGACTTCAAAAGCTAAACAGAAAGCAGAGGAGATTCAGAAAACAGAAAATAGAAATTTGAATTACGTACAAAAGATATGGCAAGTAAAGAGAAGAGGCATAAACATTACATTGCTTTTGATGGTTATGAAAGCTGCAAAGCTAAATACATGTTATGCACCCCAAAGAGAAAGTAACTGAAAGCCAACAGTAGAAACTGGTGGGGTGGGATGGGTAAAAATGGTAGAAATCTGAAAAGTTTCAGCATTTAATTTACTACAAAAGGTGGTAACAAAGACTCAGAAAGAAAGAGAACTCTGCATTTGTTGTCTATTTCTGAATTACAGTCTGCAAATCTGATATTTGAAAAGAAAATATGTATATGGCATAAAAAAAATTATTCTGGAAACTTCTCTTTTCAGCAGTAAAGTTTATGTCAGATCCTGTAACCACCTTAAATACAATTAAAGGCAATTGATAAATCACTGTTTCTAGCAATTTCATTTCTTTCATCCATCCTGAACTTTGTTACAGTTTAGGTTTCTCTTTCTCCTTCCTACTCACTCTTTCATACCCCTTGCCTTTGAATTACCTATGGATATTTCTAATTTTAAGGAAGATGTCCATATCACACTCTACATTAGAATAATCACTCACACAGCAGATGCTGTGCAATTATTTCATTTGTTACAAGTTAGAGACATATGTAAATAAGCAGTACTCTGAAGGACATATACTTAACAATTTACCATGCTAGTACCTGGAGGTTCTTGCTCCTCTAAGTAGGTAGTTTTCAGAACTGCATTTTCCACACTAAGGTCAGAGCAGCTTTTGGACTGAAACATCTCTGTTCATATTCCACCTGCAGTTTAAAAGCAGAGAAATATTTAAATGGAAGTTGAGGCTTAGTACATACAACTAAATCACTTGCCATTCTTTGCTTTAAAGCATCCTTTGAACATTTTTATTTACAGTAAGTAAAGGGGAAGAAAAAAAAGGCACTAAATGATGTTTCTACCATTCACCACAAGGGAGCAGTAAAGGATAAAAGGAAAGAACATTGAAAAGTAACTAAACGCTACAGGGAAGAGGGAAAGAAAGAAATAGAAAAGCTTAACAATTTTGATGTATCCCACGCGATCTAATTACATACACATGCAAATACAAGGATGTTTAACTTGGTGTTAATTGCATACTAAACAGGAGAGAAGAAAGACCTTAAAGTTTTATCTGGGTGTGATTTCAACCAGACATTCATCTGCAGCCCTCGTTTTCTTGGCAAATCTTTGGTTTTAGCAATTCATTGTGTTGGTAGGCTAGCTAAGATGCCATCATCACTGCTCAGTAGGCCAAGATCACCTGTATGAAAAACTATTTCTTGGTGGTTAGGACTGACCAAATTGAGCATTTTTATTGCTGCATTTTGGTGGACTTCCCTCTCACCCTCCCCCGCACCCCCAGCCACTCATAGGAGGGCAGAGAAAGTAATCATACTCCGTTTTAACAGATGTATGAGCCAAATATCATGTTTCAGTATTTCCAGTATTTCCAAGTGTATTTAGAATTGCATTCATTAAGGTTATGTCTGTCTGCTACTGATAGGAGCTAACCAAAATTAGATGAACACTGCAGTCCTCAAAATAGGAACTTTTTTGTCCCCATTTAATAGCGTTTGCTTACAGACAATGAAGGTAATCATTGGCATCTGAACATCTAATCCTTCATCTTCAAATTGCACTCCACATTTAGCCACCAGATGGCAGATACTCCCCTTCAGACTAAGCGAATATTAAAATTCAGGAATATTTAAAATGTCAAATAAGTTTATAAGATTTGTCAATTCTGTTATTTTAGGTAACTTTTGTTAAGCTTGCTCTTCTGTCTGCATCAAATAACACTCTGTTTGACTGGGCAGAGCCAAATGTTTTCTTTTTCTTTTCAAATGAAACAGTATTTTTGCTGTTGCCCTCAGTAACTTTAGTCAAAACACTTTTTTTTCACATAAATGTGTGTCATAACGTTGACTCATTAACACAAAGGTAACACAGGAACAATAAGTGACAGGATTTCCTGGTTTATACAAATACATTTCTAGTACCTATATAGAAGCCTAATAGTGCTCCAAGTCTGCTAACTGCTCCAGAAGCCTATGCCCAGAGATTTTTCTGTTTCTTTTACAGTCTATGATTTCTAATTAAACCATGATTTCTAATTTCTAATGCTGTGTCTCATCAAGCTAGTAGGACAAATGTGTATCCTTTTCTAAGGTGATTACTCACTTATGACGATTTGTTAAAGACAGTTTAAAGAACTGGGTGAAAATTATGAAGTTATATAGATAAGGATAATAAGGATACATAATCTGCCATTGATGGTATTAGTAATATAAAGGAGTATATCCATACAGTGTAATGTTAGGAAACTGAATATATGCTTAATCAGAAAACCCCTCTTAGGCTGTTAAGTTCTAAATGACAGTAACGAGTGAAGCTTCTGTCAGAAACTTCTGCAGGTATATCAAGTATATATACAGACTTGCGGTATGAATTTTGGATAATAAGCTGTTATTTTCTTTACCATCTTCAGTTTTCTAAGTGATTTCACAACAGCTACTATCAAAGTTATTATTAGTTGGCAAAGAGAAGCTCCTGATCAAGCAGGCAAAAAAATCTGAGCTTCTAAATGAAAACCATCCTGGCTCTTGTACATTCCGCAGCATATGTCTTTCAGATAACTCTTCTCCAATGTTTAACCTCTATTTAGTACCAGGTAAAGAAAGTTATGTAATGTATATACGGTAAAAAAAAAACAAAAACACCACCAAACAACAAAGAGCTTCAAAGACACATTGAAGATACAAAGGGGCAGGGTTCTTACTATTCTTTTTCATTCCCATTTTCCACAGTGGGCCAGGTGAAATGCTTCACAGATATCTTGCACAGTGAAATAATCAAGATAAAAGGCACATGAACTATCTGATAAGCATTTCTACAAATTGAGGAAATGTATGCGTTTCTCTGTTTTTTCTTGAAAATCTGGAAAAAATTATGAACCTTAGACAACCATGTTTAGCGTAATCAGATAATGATAAATAGTTCAGCATTTCTCAGTGCTTATGAAAGCATGAAAGAAGATGGAGGCCCTCTGTTCATGTAATATGGGTATAAAATGTACATGGATTCACTGTTAGCTTACTTACCATTTAGTTATTTCTTGCTGATGTGGCCAAATTTTGCACCTAAAAAACCCATGAAGGAATAAAAACTTTTACTGTGGTTCTTTCTACAACAACTTGAACAATTTCTAGCTCCAGTGTGTTAAGGAACCTTTTCACTGCAACTGTTCAGTATTTATTATTCATGGCACAGGTGGCTGAAAGGTTTTAGAATACTATATTATTGGAGAATATTTCACTGGTATTAGCTGAATTATTTTTTTGTAACATTTGTCTTGCTCTAAGTTGTGGCATATAGTTTAAACGGAAAGAGTTGATTGAAATAAGTAATGGGGAGCATAAACTTAACAAGTTAGTTGTTCTTTATGTAACCAAATTATATTAATCTCTTGAGGTTTTTAAGGGACTGAAGCCACCTTATTCGTTAAAGGAATTATGAATATTGCACTACTGTCTCTCAACAGCTCTCTTGACAGGAAGACATTTCACCACAAATAATTCTTCACACTGAAAGTTAGGAAAGTTTAACCTTTGTCAATCTAAGAAATTGTTATATAGAGAGATCTCAAATTCTGTCAAATTGGCACTTATAATTCTAGTTGAGTGACACATTCCTCAGTTTATTTGAAAAGGGTGCCGAGATTTTTCTGAAACACTTAGATAGAATCGTAGAATCATAGAATAGTTATGGTTGGAAAGGACCTTACGATCATCTAGTTCCAACCCCCCTGCCGTGGGCAGGGACACCTTACGCTAAATCATATCACCCAAGGCCTCGTCCAACCTGGCCTTGAACACTGCCAGGGATGGAGCATTCACAACCTCCCTCGGCAACCTATTCCAGTGCCTCACCACCCTAACAGGAAAGAATTTCCTTCTTATATCCAACCTAAACTTCCCCTGTTTAAGATGTAAATATATTTCAGAAATCAGTGTATCTTTCTGGACATTTGAAGGTTTGCAAGGAAGCTTTTGCTGTAAAATTCAGTGTGCATAAACAAGGATGAGAAAGTTCTCCCTCAGAGCACAGCCTCAGATAAGATAAATTGAAGGACAGAATAAGGCCATTAAGTAGTTATCCATAATTATGCATTAAAATTCTGGACCCAAACCCCTACTTAATCAAAAGGATTTCTCTTTTTTTCATGGTGGCTTTTATAAAGAAATGTAGATGTGGTGCCAATTTGAATGTTGCATTCATCTAGTTCATTTAAATTTTACTTAATTTGGTAAAAGAGTGTTTTTTAAGGTAACTTGTCAATACATTTCATTTCATGTGTGAAACTCAGTAACTGGAACACTTACTGGAACAACAAATTAATTTTTTAGCAAGTGTATTAACTTTCTGGTATATTTTAAAGACAGCAGTATGTATCCTTACAGAAATTATGCAGGGCACATTGGGAAAACTAGTTAAGAAACCTCAGCTAAATATCATCCATTTTGCCTCTCCCTCCACACACACAGTCACCATGAAACATTTCATTTTTAGCAGCTATATTCCTATCATACAGTTGTTGAAAATGAGAAGCTACTTGCTCTTCAAATTTATTCTGTTCAGATGCCTTTCACAAAATAGTTAAATCTGAATGAGGTACTAGATTTTGAAGTCTCTGGCATCACCAAAGGTGGTTACATTAGGTCATTTCTCTGTAAAAATAAAATATCCTAAATTCTACTCACATTGGGCTTGGACAGAAATAGATCCAAAAAATCTCAAAATTCAACAAATTTGAAAGTGGTGTAGATCTTAGAACATATGGGCTCATCCATATGTTTTGTTCTTGCAGCTCTCACCAAAGAGTCCCATATCAGTGTTTTTCTAAAATAACTTACTTTTTTTTTTTTTTTTTTAAGATTGGAATATATATTTATATCCAAAATAGAATTAGACTGGGATATGTATTGCTATCCAAAATAGAAATTCCTGAATAAATACATCTCTCTTCCTGGTGTTTCTAACTTATTCTATAGTTTGCAAAACTACAAATTGAAACCACAAATTTAAAGTGCTGGTTTTGAGAGTACAAATTAAAGAATACTCTTACCAGCATCTAAGCATTTTTGTGAATATTCTTGAATAATATGACCCCAGAGATGAAGGCGATTATGGATAATATGCAAATTTTACAAAATAATTCCTATTGTCTTATTCAGTATATGACCAACAGACACTGCAGTTTGAGCTGGCCTAACCTTACTTAGATAAAATTTATAACTATCACCTCCTGAAGGATCTTGTGATGTTTAGCTTTTACCATACAGCTAGGTGTTATTCATAACACCAAGCCTCCTCAGTGCCGAGCCCAATCCCCATGTATAACTATCCAGAAAATGAGTTCGTTTTAGTGCTGAAAATGTTAAAAAAAAACAAACCATGTAAAATTCTGGGTAGCCTTCTTAAAAGAAGAGATAAAATGCTCTTTTTTTTCCTTTTAGCTAAAAAAAAAAAATAAATCTATTTCATCCCCAGATACCCCCCTTCACCATACTTAAAATGGACAGTAGAAAGTGCCTCAAGGCAGCATTATTTACATAGGCCAACAATCTTACTCCCTTACAAACACAAGCACACAACAGCAACACAGACTGACAAAGCAAATCATTTCAGAGACAGAAGGCAGGCTTTTAAACATGTACCTGCATATCTCCCAGAAACAGAATCAAATCATTTACAATGGCTTCATCCAAGCAAACAAGAAAGTATCTGCATCAGGCAAATGCTATTTAACTCAATTTATATATGCCATCTATTCATATAGAGAAAACCCTATAAACATTAGGTCCTTTTAATTTGATATTAATACCAATGGCTGTTTTGCAGTAATCACCATCTGTCAAATCAGGCTGCAGATATTTTTTTCCTCAATGTCATATTCTTGTTCTGCCAAATAAAAATGCCTTTTGTTTCCCTCATAGGAACTGCATGCACTCTGCTTCAAAATTTCAACAGCGTAGCATTGACATTTAATGGGTTTTGATACACAAACTACACACACAAACTAACTCAGCTCCAGATACATGTTCATGTACTCCTGGTTTCACTTTACAAATAGCAAAGTTGACTTCTGTGTCATTGTTTTTCCCAAAAATGGTTCGGTTTCTTTGTATTCGGTGCTACCAGTAAGTGCTGAAATGTTATACTGGAGCACAAATTGCCACAGTTTTTCCAATAAAATGCTGTGTCTCAATTTATTTCTGTCACACATTAGAAAACATGTTCTGAGAAATGTAAGTCCCAAGAGCTTGTGAAAAAGTAAGAAGATGGATGTGGAAGCAGACTATCAGAAAATCCTGAAAGAAACTTGTTATTTTCTTCACTTCTTTCAAGGTCTAAAAAGAAAACAGTACTGAAAATGTTCTGGTTTATCATAATAGGAATGTTGAAGAATGGCTTGGATAAAACATAAAGTGACTTTTTTCTTTTCCTTTTTTTTTTCTTTTTTTAGTAAGTTGCTACAGAGAATTGGAAGTGAAAACAAAATGGTAATAAAATACACTGTGGGAGATGTATGTGCTTTTGCAGTTATCCACGTCCTTTCTCACTAGGAGAGCTCCACACCAACCGCAAGCCTACAATTTCCACATAATACAGCTCACAGCACCTGTCGAATCTAGAAAGAGTCCAAGATCTCAAGATTCTTTTCTTTTTTTCTTTGCCATTAGCATTATTTCCCTTTCACTTTCTATTCCATTAGGATTCTTTAGGTAATTTATAGAACACAAACTGTCAGTCCTTTAAAACACCAGGCCACTTATATTCTCAAGAACCACAGGGCTCTGATTTGTAAAGGCACATATTTTCTGCCTACTGCTATCTGCTCAACTGGTGTTAGAGCTGGGGAAGCTGGAAAGAACTTGTTTTATAGCAGACTACTGGACTGCCACAGAAAGCCAAAGCTACTTTCAAGTCTATGCCTCCCTGTGTAGTTTCATTATATTGTTAGTGGAATAATGTAAAAACTGGCTGTAGTAACCAAAAGAATAAATTACTCTTTGCTAAGGCATCAGTGGTAACAGATGTTACAATAATATTTCACATTTAGAGTTACATTATTTGCTCCCAGGCCTTAGAAACTCAGTGTTCACACTGATTTAAAATAAAACAAAAAGAAATACCACACACAAAAAACCTCAACATACCAGTATTTCTTTATCCTCCTTCTCCCCACCCTCCCTCGGCATAGACAGAAATTTTTTTCATGTCTCATTATTTAGCTATATTTTAAGCTTCCTATTACCCTGACCTTTATCATAATGTAGGTAGTCAACACTTTCAAGTTTCCTAGCAAATATGCAATAACTTATTTACTCACTTCTTCATAAATAGTTTTTGAAGTACTAAATGAACTCAAACTACTGTTTGACTTCATTTGTGACTTTTTGTGTCTCACATCAAAGCTGTAGAGTCAGTTCCACCCAGGATTCCACTTCTTGGGCTAAGTGACCTACTTATTTAGAGTACATATAGAAACAGATGTCTCCTGTTATTTCATCAAACAATTAGCATGGTGAGTCATTCTTTTGAAGTGAAAACTTGGCTTTTGGACATTTCTATCATGTTCTGTTCTTTCAGATAATAGATGTTAATACTCCTTTGTTTTGTTCCTTTTCATTGGCACAACTGCTAGAAACTAACCATTTAAAAAACTTATAGGAATTTTAATATTCCTGCCGCTAATATGAAAAGTGACAGTATGCCATCTATAAATAGTATTAAGTTATGGTGCTTCTATATTTATCGCTCTGCAGCAAAGTACACTAAAAAAATAATCATGTACTGAATATTAAAATGACTTTTAAAACTATTACTTAATGAGGCTGGTTAGAGGATTTTTTCAAAATGATTTTTAGTTAGAAAAGTGGATTTCTTAAACTTTCATCAGGTACAAATCAATTCTGGCCAAAAAGAAATCCCAAGCAAGACACCAAAGCAAACACACAAACAAATACAAAACCCTCAACAAAACAAAACAGGCAAAAAAAACCCAAAACAACAACAACAAAAAAAACCTCAAACAAACAAAAAAATCCCAAAACAGCCAACCAAAGAAAAATCCCGGCACACTTTAAAAGGAAAGTGTTTGTAGCATTCTCTTTGAGCTGCAGCACTAGAAATACTGCTGAGCTTCTATGGTAGTTTTTGACAGGCCTTACTTAAAATTATGCTGTGCAACAACAGTGAAAAATTACATGGTTTATAATTTCTGTATATAAAGCTATTAAAAAAAACAACAACAGAAAATGAGTGCTGCTTTCATACACACAGAATGATAATAAAAAAAAACAATTACTCAAAACCAACGAAACCCCTCAACACTCAATTTTGAGTGTATAGGCTTGATTTATAAAACAGTTCATATACAAGTAATTCCACAAAATTTCTAGCATTGATAGAAATTTCAAGATGCATTCCTTTGGTGTGGACCTGCTTTATCAGTTCAATGTTTCTGTATCAATTTGTTGCAATTCTGATTAATATAGTGTATTTTTGTATTAGAGCCAACTGCACATCTGAGCTGCTTGATTTTCATTGTGCTGCCTGAACCATTAAAAAAAAGTATTGGATCAACTGTAATATTTAATTTTCTGTTTGTTTGAGGGTTTGTTGCTAATTTTCCCCCTTTATCAAGCAATTTTCTTTTTAGATGTTTCTTTTCTTAGTTTTTTTTTTTAAGTTATCAAAGCATGAATAATTTAGCTTAAAAAAATTACACTGCTTTTCCTCCACTAAAATATTCAACAAATTTAATAAGTCGTTTGCCTGGTTTTGTTGCTGAGAAAGCTTTTCTTTTCTTCATACTTTGATGAAGGTCTGGACATAAACACTATTCTTTTAATAATATCGGTTGTTAATAAGATACTTTTTTTTGACGTCTTCTTTGAGATAAGCTTATTTTTGGTTCCTTGTTGTAGTTATCCAGACAAAGGCAAATAAATTGTGTAGATATAACTTTCCAATTGGTTTTGTTAAAAGATTCTTTTCTTTTAAATTTGGCACTCTGTTCTTCAGCCAGCTTAGACCTAGGAGGAACAAGATAGTAGAATATATTCTCTTGACAAAATGAAGTAAAACAACAAAAATAGATCAAACATGTTCTCCATGCTTTCTGCGAACCACATAGAAAGAGCTAGTACCAACTTAGCCACTTCATACTAATTACAGGGACAATAACTAAATGTGTTATTTCACATGTTGGCATATATTGAGTTGCAGATTGTCCTGGGTTGGGCTGGGATGGAGTTAATTTTCTTCCTAGTAGCTGGTGCAGCGCTGTGTTTTGGCTTTAATCTGAAAACAATGATGATTACACCGAGGTTTTAGTTGCTAAATAGTGCTTACACTGATCAGGGACTTTTCAGGAGGGGCACAAGAAGCATGGAGGTAGCAGAGCCAGGACAGCTGACCTGAACTAGCCAGAGGGGTATCCCATAATTTTATGGATTTATAACCACTGTTAACCAGACTGCAGCTAGTGAACTTCCAGGCACCTTGCCTTCACTGAGTGAGGAGCATGATGTGGTCCCCACGTAAGCTCATTCCCTGAAGTGAGTTGATGATTAGGGGAGGATCATCTCAATAGCAAATTCTCTCTGAGTTCTCAGACTTCTCGTTTATCTTCTCTCTCCTCCCTATAACCCTCATTTTTTGCCTCCTCTACATTGATTGGAAAAAATCATCTCCCCCCACCCACAGTTTGTCCTCAGACAGCCAGTGCAGTGTAACAGCAATGGAGTTCTAGCTCAAAGCATACCCAGTATAGGTAGCATATCTGAAGATATACTTACTGAAATATATATATATATATACACATAGAATAAAAAAATAACCAAGGAAACGAACAACAAAAAACAAACCCAGACGCTCTATTACGGAATGATGTTATTTAAATTCACCTCATCCAGACAAGTTACACATTTTGAGATGCCAGTTTCTGCAGTCACCATCTACTGAACACAGTGCATCTGCTTTTATTATGGAAAGATCACCAAATGCCTTAAGCAACTGAAGTTGACACCCAGTTATTTTCAGCAAAACATGTCAGTTCTAAGCATCAGAAAATATAGCCTTGTTTCTGTAAAACTAATCTGTTGGCAACACAGATCTATAATCAACACACATGCTGCATCTGAAGATGTTAAAAATCCCCCTAAAAATGGAGAGATCTTCACATTTCTTGTGTACCATTTTGGGCTCACTTGTCTTTCGCATGTCTCTCTGAACACAGAATTGCTCCGGGAAGAAAAGACAGTTAAACAACTGGACCTCGACTCTGACCAAAACTATTGCTACAGAGATTACCCATTACACTAACTGTTAAGCAACACTGACTCAGTTCCTGAGCAAAGACCAATAGTTACTACGGCCAAACAGGATAGGAGCTCTGTAGAAAATAGGTTGGTGCATTTCTTACAAACAACTATATGCAGCATACTGTACACCTTATTTGAAAAGACCGACGGTTATGTTTAAGGAGCAGATGGAGAGTCAGAAAAAAAGAAAAAACAAGCCTCCTTTTGGAGCAGGGTTAGTTTAGGCTCTGTGTATATTTTCTGTATAAATAAAATGCATATATGCCCTTACAACTGTGTTTTCTCACAGCTGTTTCTATTCATGTGATCTGACAAAATTATTTATATACTACTATAACATTTCAACTTCAGTTTCCTCAGACTTCACCATCATTCACTAGGAGTCTTTCATTCATTACAAAACTTGAATTGGATTGGTATTTTATCTTACTTATGAAAATTATCTTTATTATTTACATTTCAATTCAAAGTTGAAATAAAAATTCTGCTGCAGAAACATAATTCTGAATTTCTAGCATGGATATATTTATTTCTGGTGGAGAAGGATCAGGCTAAGGAACATTTACAAAAAAAAATTGAACATGTCCATAGGCCCTAGGCCAAAATTTAATTCTCAGCCTCATGTTAGCATTTCAGACTTGTTCAATGCAGAAGAGTTATCTGCCAAACCATGAAATCTTGCAGGCTCAGATTCAACTGATTTAACTGATTGTTAAAAAGGGCGAGGAAAAGAATTCAAAGCACTAGTTTTTGCTTCAGAATTTGCAAAACTAGTGAAGAAAAAAAAGAGGAAAAAGGAAGCTTTACAGTATTATTTTGGATACTCATGACAAGTACAGGATATTCCTCTTTGCAACTAGGCAAGAAAACATGGATGCGATTGCAACATTTTCAGTAGGCTGCTACAGATGTGCATCACAATAACTCCAGTATCAGACTCAGCTGGGCAGACAGAGGAATGTAGACCTGACCAGATTGAACCCCAGAACATTTGTTTAAAGGAATCTTTCAGGAAATGAATGCTAATACTTTTGAAGATTCAACTTGGGTCTGTATCTAGATATCTGCCTACAGAAAGGAGGAACACCAGAGGAGGGTCAAAAGGATGATCAGGGGACTGGAGCACCTCCTGCATGAAGACAGGCTGAGAAAGCTGGGGCTGTTCAGCCTGGAGAAGAGAAGGCTGCATGGAAACCTCAGTGCTGCCTTCCAGTGTCTGAAGAAGACCTATAGGGATGCTGGGGAGGGACTCTTCATTAGGACTGTAGTGATAGGACAAGGGGTAATGGTTTAAAACTTAAACAGGGGAAGTTTAGACTGGTTATAGGGTGGAAATTCTTTACTGTAAGGGTGGCGAGGCACTGGAATGGGTTCCCCAAGGAAGTTGTGAATGCTCCATCCCTGGCAGTGTTTAAGGCCAGGCTGGACGAAGCCTTGGGTGAGATGGTTTAGTGTGAGGTGTCCCTGCCCATGGCAGGGGGGGTCAATGATCTTAATGATCATAATGATCTTAATGATCTTAAGATCCTTTCCAACCCTAACTATTCTATGATTCTATTCTATTCATACTCTGAGGATCAGAGCAATCTGAGGCTGGGAAGTGCATGTATGTATCTCCTCATCTATTTTTAAAAAAAATATTTCAGGATCTCATGCTGGAACATAGCCTTAATCTTACATGTTCATTGGCCAGTAATTAACTGGGTACATATACATTGCTTCTAAAAATCCTAATAGGGAGGGAAACACCAGCTGTCCTTCACACCTTACCTTGGATCAAAGGAAAAAAAAAAAAAGAACCAAAAAAACAACTTTCCTGACAGAAATCTTGTCAAAACCCAGGAAACACTTCCATCTGTAAAATATGTTTCCAAGGAAGTAAGATCTTTTTATAACAAGAGCCCTAAAAGAGATACAGATTGTGTTTATGGGATTTTCTTTCCTTTTATCTATACTCAGTTTGTAGGAAAACCGTCTGCTTGCATGTTGAATATCACACTACTTCAGAAAAGAAAAAAGACAAAAAAAATGCAGAAAAAAAACCCAAACCAACACCTGTCTGTCACAGAGCCTATTCATTGAGACTAAATGAAATTTATTGATCAAACTCTACCAACATTAACTACAGATTTGGGATGTTACATGGGTTCGTCACTACACTGCTGATTCTTAAACTTTATTGCCGATGATCCAAACTGGGCACTCACTCACCTAAAAATGAGTGAGGGGTTCCCTTAGATGACATCCAGACCCAAGGGGAGAGTCCTCATCTGCGGGACTGCTGCTCTGAGGAGGACCAACTCCAAATAGCTGCTGTGGAGGCTCATTTTATAACCTATCTGAAATTGAGATGTGGTCATATGTGGTCAGGTAGCCCCCTATGGGCTCAGGACTCTACTCTTTGGCTCCTGCACCCACTGACTGCCACCCCACTGCTGGGACAAGAGCTGCCCACCTGGGGGGCTCTCCTGGGCTCTTTCTGAAGCTTTCACAGGCTGTTAGGTCTTCTTCAGGTCTTTGTCAGGGCTTTTGTCAGGGTGGTTGTACCAGACATACTGTCTTCACATATGAATAAAAATATTCACTCTTTGCCACATGCATAGAAGGAGATCTCAAATTCAATTTTTCTCTGTAATACACAGTGCAACATTTACTGTATTAAATAATAATTTCCTGTTATGCATGGGTACATTTAGGTAACACCTCATCCTTTTCAAGGCCATTGCAACATTTTAAAGAAGAGCAATAGGGTTTCATTTGTAGAGGCTTGAGAATCAAGTAGGAATGGGAAGTGGCCTTAGCTGCTGATATTAGCTCCAAAATTCAGAAGAATCATGTACATTTGAGAAGGAATTTATGCCTGTGAAATTATGAAGCCACAAGTTAGGATATCATCTGCTTGTTGACACCTAGCTCCATTATAGAAACCTTGGCCAGCCTTGTGAAGGTTATTTAACCCATTATCCCTAACTAAATACGTGGATGAGAATAAAGCTACATAGGTATCAGAGGATATCATGGCAGGGAAGGGAGAACAATATTTTGATTGAAATTTCCTTTCAGAAATATATACTGAATCATCTGTTCTTTAAATCTCTTGTTTTCCACTTGCCACATGCAGTACTATTAACACTTAACGTGCCTGTCACCATGTCTGTCAAGGTAGACAGAGCAAAACATCTGGCTTCTTTCTGCCTCCCTGACACCACAGGATTATCCTGCAAGTACATGCAGGCAAACCTTATCATCCAAAATGAAGGAATATGCAAGACTTACAGAGGTGAAGGAGGGGCTGCCATTGTCTTTTTTTCCTGCCCACCCTTCCACATCTTGAGGATGCATGTGTGTGTCTGAAGACAAAACAGAGAAAAAAAGCAGTGGAGAACAGCGTTCAGAAGAACAGAAGAAATAGTCATGGACTCAGATCTGCCTGTTTCCTTATTAACTTAATACAGATGAACTCAGAAATATGTTTTACACTGAACACTGGCTGAAAGTTTGCCTACTAACAGCTTGAAGTTTCTATCTTTATCAATCCATACTGTGCTCAAAGCAACATGATTTCACACTTAATTCTGTTGAAAACTACTATTTACAAAGACTTGCAACTCTGTCAACTTCTCCTGCTGATGTAGAAGGGCCCCAGAACTATGTCAGAAAACTAACTTTTGTCAGAGGTCTTTTTGTGTGTTTTGTTGTTCTCTTTGTTAAGAAGAATGGAAACAAAGACACACCTAAGACCACAGCCAGTGTAGTCTTTGTCTCAAATCACACTGAAGACGAGATGCTTCTCAGCAGAAGGCAAACAAGGTGTCTCGTATCTCATGCTGCACCCAGGTTTCCTTTCAACCCTCAGTAGGATGTAGACCATGGATTTGGAAGACTAGTGAACAGACAGGTCTTACCCCAAGACGGCATCATAACAAAACTAGGCATTAAAATGGAACATGGCAAGCCAATTCATTTTAATACAGTTTTTTGATTTGTTATCATTATTAAAGAATACACTGGAAACAATAAAGATCTTTCAGTGGATAAGCTATAAAAAGTAGTATCAGCTACTTTTTATAGAGTAGAGAGAGAGAGAGAATATATATTCAGAAACCCTATTAACTCTGTGTGTTATTAATCAAGGATAAGATTCAGGACCAAGCCTTGCTGCAGAGCCAGTAGCGACTTTGCGTGCCATTACAACAGGAACAAGAAATCTGGTCAGCTATCTTTACTCCTTAGTACATGTTAGAAAATGCAGTGTGACAATGTTGCACGCCATCTGCTTATGTTAATGAAACTGAGAAACATGTCAGAACTTGCTGAGCATTCTGTTCAAGCAGCATATGCTGAAGCTCACAGGACAGCCAGGGGTGAACAACACACCTCCCAGAATCACAGAGGTTTTGGAACACGACATATGTCAATCAAAATGCAAAAGATTAAAACAAGGCTCAACAAACTTGCATGTGCTTCAAAATTACTTCAAAATAGAGTGAGCAATTGCATTGTGCATCACTGACTTTGCATATTCTATTTCTTTTATCCTTATTATTATCCCTTCCTCTTCTGTCCTATTAAACCGTCTATTTCAACCCATGAATTTTCCTGTTTCTCTCTGCTATCCCACTGGCAGGGGGAGTGAATGAATGGCTGTGTGGTAGTTAGCTGCCTGCCAGTTTAAACCACAAAATTAGAAATCACTACTAGCACACCTGGTCTACTGAAGAATACAACCTATCATGCAGCCACACAAGCTGGAAAAGAGAACGAGAACACATAACTGGTTTAAAAATAATATACCAAGTAATATAAATTTGCAAATGCTGTACAGATAGATGGGGGGGGGGGGAGGAGGGGAGGGGAGGGAATATGTCTCCACTAAATTTTTAATCCAGCAACACATAAAAAAGGAAATCAGCATATGGTTCAGCCAAGAAAGATAATGGCATCCTGATACTTATGCAATAAATATCAGAGAAGTCTTATCTAATTTCATAATATTGTTCATCTCAACACTTCATAGACTTATCTAATGTACAGGAACACAACTAGGAGGGCAAGACGTTTTTTTTTTTCCTAAAGCCATTTCCAGCATGAACTATATCTCTCTATAAAAACATGAAGAAAAGTCAAATTCCATGAAGTTGGATCTTACAATTCTCAGATGTAAACCAAACTTCAAAAAACTGCTTTGAGATCTTCAGGAAGAAAACAGCAAACAAGAAAAAAAAAACCAACAAAATGCATAACAACAATTCTACTACTTTATCTACTATTTATTTAAGGAGGCTTTAAACTAGATGTGTTGGGGGAGGGGGGCATCATTTCATTCCAACACACTCAGTCAGTTGCCAGAACTTATAATAAATGCTCGGAGCACTGTAGAGATATCCCAGCTGCTCCAGCCAATGAGCCGGCTTCAGTTGGAGCTCGGCTCAGATGCCTCTATACAAATGCCCATAACATGGGGAACAAACAAGAGGAATTAGAGATGTGTGCACGTCTACAGGGGTACGATCTAATAGGCATCACAGAAACATGGTGGGATGGCTCCTACAACTAGAGTGTTGGAATGGAAGGTTACAGGCTCTTTAGAAAAGACAGGCCTGGCAGGCTGGGAGGGGGAGTTGCCCTTTATGTTAGGGATAGGCTGGAGAGTATGGAACTCTCTCTGGGGACAGGTGAGCAGTTAACAGAGAGTTTGTGGGTCAGGGTTAAAGGGAATATAGCTATGGGAGACATTGCTGTGGGGATCTGTTACAGACCGCCTGATCAAGGAGAACCTGCTGATGAAGCACTCCATAGACAGATAGGAAAAGCCTCACGTTCACAGGCCCTTGTTCTTATGGGGGACTTCAACCACCCTGACATCTGTTGGAAGGATGGTACGGCCCAGCACAAGCAATCCAGGAGGTTCCTCGATTGTGTGGAAGACAACTTCCTTCTGCAAGGAATAGAGGAGCCGACAAGGAGAGGTGACATGCTTGACCTCGTGCTCACCAACAGGGAAGGGCTCGTTGGAAATGTGATGCTCCAGGGCAGCCTTGGTTGTAGCGATCACGAGATGCTCGAATTTGAGATCCTCAGGACAGTGAGAAGAGCGTGCAGCAAGCTCACTGCCCTGGACTTCAAGAGAGCAGACTTTGGCCTCTTCAGGAACCTGCTTTGGAAGGTTCCATGGGATACAGCCCTAGAGGGCAGAGGGGCCCAAGGCTGTTGGTTGATATTCAAGGATCACCTGCTGCAAGCTCAGGAGTGTTGCATCCCAAGCAGAAGGAAGTGCAGCAGCAGGGCCAGGAGACCTCCTTGGATGGATGAGGAGCTCCTGAGGAAAATTCAAATGAAAAATGAGGCTTATAATAAGTGGAAGCAAGGACTGTCAGCCTGGGAAGAGTACAGGGATGTTGTCCGAGAAGCTAGGGACCAGGTTAGGAAAGCTAAGGCTCAGTTAGAATTAAACTTAGCTTGAGGTATTAAAGATAACAGGAAGGGATTCTACAGGTACATAGCAAATAAAAAACAGACTAGGGAGAATGTAGGCCCCCTCAAGGAAGCTCTCAGGAGAACTAGCTACACAGGATTTGGAGAAGGCTGAGGTTCTGAATGACTTCTTTGCCTCAGTCTTCACTGGCAAAGGCTCTGACCAAACCACCCAAGTCTTGGAAAGCAGATGCAGGGACTGTGAGAATGAAGACCTTGGGCCCACTGTAGGAGAGGAACTGGTTCGAGACCATCTTTAAAATCTGAATGTGCACAAGTCTATGGGTCTTGATGAAATCCATCCGTGGGTCCTGAAGGAGCTGGCAAATGAAGTTGTGAAGCCGCTGGCCATCATATTTGAGAAATCATGGCAGTCAGGTGAAGTTCCCAATGACTGGAAAAAGGGAAATATAACCCCCATTTTCAAGAAGGGGAAAATGGATGACCCAGGGAATTACAGACCAGTCAGTCTCACTTCTGTGCCTGGCAAGATCTTGGAGCAGATTCTCCTGGAAGGCATGCTAAGGCACATGAAAATCAACAAGGTGCTTGGTGACAGCCAGCATGGCTTCACTAAGGGGAAATCCTGCCTGACCAATTTGGTGGCCTTCTATGATGGGGCTACAGAACTGATGGACAGGGGTAGAGCAGTTGATGTCATCTACCTGGACTTGTGTAAAGCATTCGACACTGTCCCACACGACATCCTTGTCTCTAAATTGGAGAGACATCAATTTGATGGATGGACCACTCAGTGGATAAAGAACTGGCTGAATGGCTGCATGCAAAGAGTTGTGGTCAATGGCTCAATGTCCGGCTGGAGACCAGTAACGAGTGGTGTCCCTCAGGGATCGGTGTTGGGACCGGTCTTGTTTAACATCTTCGTCACTGACATGGACAGTGGGATTGAGTGCGCTCTCAGCAAGTTTGCCGATGACACCAAGCTGTGTGGTTCAGTTGATACGCTGGAGGGAAGGAATGCCATCCAGAGGGACCTTGACACACTTGTGAGGTGGGCTGATGCCAACCTCATGAGGTTTAACCATTCCAAGTGCAAGGTCCTACACCTGGGTCGGAGCAATCCCAGGCCCAGCTACAGGTTGGGCAGAGAAGAGATTCAGAGCAGCCCTGCAGAGAAGGACTTGGGGGTGTTGGTTGATGAGAAAATGAACATGAGCTGGCACTGTGCGCTTGCAGCCCAGAAAGCCAACCGTATCCTGGGCTGCATCAAAAGGAGCGTGACCAGCAGGTCGAAGGAGGTGATCCTGCCCCTCTACTCTGCTCTTGTGAGACCTCACCTGGAGTATTGTGTACAGTTCTGGTGCCCTCAGCATAAAAAGGACATGGAACTGTTGGAACAAGTCCAGAGAAGGGCCACGAGGATGATCACGGGACTGGGGAATCTCCCGTATGAAGACAGGCTGAGGAAGTTGGGTCTGTTCAGCCTGGAGAAGGCTGCGTGGAGACCTCATAGCAGCCTTCCAGTATCTGAAGGGGGCCTATAGGGATGCTGGGGAGGGACTCTTCATTAGAGACTGTAGTGACAGGACATGGGGTAATGGGTTAAAACTTAAACAGGGGAAGTTTAGATTGGATATAAGAAGGAAATTCTTTCCTGTTAGGGTGGTGAGGCACTGGAATAGGTTGCCCAGGGAGGTTGTGAATGCTCCATCCCTGGCAGTGTTCAAGACCAGGTTGGACGAGGCCTTGGGTGATATGATTTAGCATAAGGTGTCCCTGCCCACAGCAGGGGGGTTGGAACTAGATGATCGTAAGGTCCTTTCCAACCCTAACAATTCTATGATTCTATCAGAAAGTGTGTTTAAATTTTAAAAATATGTCAAATCCCTCTTTTGTGCTATGAATTAACATTATATAAAGCTGTAATTTTCCAAACCTCATATAATCTACTGTCAAACTCTCCCATTCTGTGGTTACACTGGCATGATTTCACCGGTTATCACAGATGAGGTTACACAGCTCTGTTTCTTCTACATTTAAAAAAAAACAACAAACCCAAACCAGAAACAAAAGCTGTCACAAAGGATTTATAAAGTGACTGTCATCTGTCTGAAAACTTCTAATGAATCTTGCAGCTCTGAATGGATCAGGAAGAGAATTTGTGCCCAGCTTTTTTAAGACATAAGTAGAGAAGCACTACGCTATGGGAGCACTGAGCTAGTGTGGCACTATTACAGCACGGAAAACCAACACGTTACCAAGAACATTTGAGACTGGCAGCTCTGGACCAGACTTTCTGAGATGGAAGTTCAAAATAAAGAGTTTCAACTTCATATTTTCCTCTTAATTTATCTTCCCAGTTCAGTTTACTTCACATATTTCTGAAATTCAATCTAAACTTGAATACACTGTCAGCCATCTCAACATTATATTTTCCAGTATTAACTGACAAGATAATTTGTTACAAAAATACCTGACACAAACAAAAAAAATATTTCTCTGACTTCAATTATAGCACACAACACTTTAAAGCATGTATACACCACCGTTGTATGTAACTCATTTTTTCAGTGCCTGTACGATAGTAAAGTGTTATGTAGCATTTGCAGTTTAAAAATGGTCATTTTCAGTAATTTCCAGAAGTTAAAGGGTGGTGGGGCAGGTGGTGGGATGGGGAGGAATTCAATGTTACCATGTTTTATTGAAGGTCTTGGACTTATGTGACTTTCCTTCAAGTAGTGTGTGTCTTCTAAAATGGGAGAAAAAAAAACTGAACATAATAACAACATTAATAATAACAACAACAATAATACCCAAAACAAACAACACAAGGAAAAAAAAAAAAGCCAAACAGATACTTGAGCAGGAGAAAAAACTCAGAAATTAAGTCCATCTATCAGAGTAGATTTTGATAGGTGTTTTTTTCCCCAGCACATGGTATAGGTAATAAAAAAAAGCAACATAAAAATCACCCTGCATTTCAAATTACTTTAAACTATTCTGCAAGTTCCAATAATGTTCTGAAAATGGATATGTTATCAAATGTTATTTTATACTTGAAAATGACTAGATATTTAATTTTTATATAGGTTTCCTCAAACCAAGAAAAATACTCAGGTTTTCAGGATACAAGAAACTAAAAGCATTTTAAATCCTGGATTGCCACTGAAAACTGTAATGAACCTGAGCAGGCACAGATCTCACAACCAAGACTTTATTATCTTTCTTCATTTTCAACATCCTTGTTCTATATAAGATATTGCTCTTTTTACCATGAAAATCTCATTTTTCCAAAGTAATTTTCTTCTTTGTTACTGTTATTTAACTAAGAATAAAATACATGTAGTGAATGACCATTAATGTGCCATGCAATCCCTCTAGTCATATAGTCCTGAGACAAGAAAAATAATGGTTTCCTTATTTATAGCCTCCAATTTCACTCCATTTTTGTATATTATATTCCCTATACACTTTTTTCCTACCCCTGAACATAACATGAATTGGTCTAAAGCCTCACTTGCAATAGTGTCTCTAAGGTTACTAATCAGATATTTGTTGCAGTAGTAGATATATTTAATTTACTGCACAAGCTATGTCATTATAAAGGATTATATACATGTTTTTTTTCTGTTTAAAGATTTCCTACTTTCATTTTTAAGCAGGAGAACACTTTCTCAGTCATAAAATTCAGGTACAGAGTTTTATTTCCGCTATTGTCACCTCAACCTACAAAAGCTTTCCGGGTCTGATTGCATAACTAGTTAGAAAAACAGATGGGTCCACATTTAGAAATAGTGATCAAAAGATGTATATTTAGACATGTCATTCATTATGCAAAAGGCATACTTCCTCCACCCACAAGTGTATTCAGTAACATGCCTTCCCAAAAATACAAGAACATGAGAAGCAGAATGAAGCATCTATAGATGCGTTTTTATCAAGCCAAACAGACAGGTTTGTTTTTTCTTCCCCCCGCCCCCCCCCCCCCCCCCCAAAGTTCATTAAGATACATTATATTACCAGGGGAAAAGATGAAGGTGGAGGAAAGACCTTCCATATCCCTATTCGTAGTCATGGTAGCTCTCTCTGCTGCAGGAATCTACAGGAGCAAATGTCTGTCTAGAATGGGACACTACTGACCTCATGGCTGCGAAACACACGAGAGTGTTGCCCTACCCCAGCCAAAAGCCATCACCAGAAACATGGGAGACAGCTGCTTAAAGGACCGATTCCCAGAAGTTTAAGCCTCTATGGGCTTTACTTTCTTGTCAGATATCCTTATGGAGTAAGCCAGCCATTTTACTCTAGCTCATTACACAAGGGAAAAGTCCTTCAAAAACTTAATTCAGGCTTTCCCCATTGAAGAGCTGAGATTAATCTCTTAGCTGCTTGGAGGATCTTAAGAGTATTCAGACTGATTGTTAGTGATCACTGTGAAAAGTAAATAAGTTGATTTAAAATGTGCTTGATAAAGCTCAATAAGATAAGTAGTGGGATGTCAGAAATAAAAAGTAAATTATGCAGTTTTTAAGGTGATTTCTTTTTCTGGGGTTCTGGTAAAAAATATGTTGAATTGCATGAGAGAAATCAAGAATGAGAAAAGCATAATTAGATATAATTAAGATATAATTATCTTAGCAATGTATTCTGGATTGTAATATACAATATTTTCAGAATGGTGTAACACAGGCCAGGATCAACAGACACTCAAGGAGAAATATTTCTAAGACGTATCCCCAAAACACTACCAATTGATATGAAACAGCTAAAATGAATAGTTTCAGTAATGTTTCTATTTTTTGCTTGCTTTAGTGCACTTTCTATGAAAACTTCTCAAAGTATTTTACCAATACATGTTTAATTTTTGAAGTAGTTCTTGTACCCTCATCATGTTGGTGCTACTGACCAATAAAGAATAATTGCTAGAAACTCAAACTCCTGTACTCTGAGGCTTTCAATCAAAACACAAGCACATGTGGGTGATTACCAACTCAGCTTGGCCTCATACTTTTATGCCACAATAATTTTGCTGAGACCACAAGTTTCCTCTTAGAATTAGAGCATCTGATTATATTTTTCATTTCCTAAAATTATATATATATATATAAAAATACATCTTCCATATATAATCCATAGTTAAACCCTTTTTTAGGCTTAGATTTTAGTCTATTTTAATAGTTATCTTTTTCCATTTTTAGCAAAATAACAATTCATGGTAAACATATCTTTTATTAAGTGTTTCAGTATTATCTACCAATATGCAATATTGAAGCAGGGACACATAACCAATCTATCCCCATCCAGTAAAGAGTCTTTGAGAAAAACCTTGAACTTCCACAGGTAAAGATTCACTTCCAATCCCATTTAAGGTCCGTCACCCCCTCTGAGAACAGGCTTTAAGTATTAGCACTTTTGATATTTGCACCTGATATACCTGCAGGACTTCTGAGCCTCCTTCAAGGGGTTCACTGACAGTAAGAAAAAACCAAAAAAAACCTGCATGTATTCAGTTACGTTCAGTCAAAGGCCATTTTCAGAAAAATGCTGGTCTCTGTGCACACATATAGATCTGTCAGGTTCTACAGGTTTAGATTGTTGTTTAGTGGGTTTTTTTAACATTTTCAGCATCTCTCCTAAAAACCACTCAGTGTTTCTCAGAAAACTACAAAGCAGCTAGTGTATGTTAGTAAGAAATAATGATGGCCGTTATAAGAATTCTGTGGAAACCTACACAAGAAAAACAAAGTCCCAATGGGCTGTGTGGCAGACTGTGACTTTGAAGAGCATGGGCTGCAACATTCTGCTCTACAAAACAATAGCGCCAGCAAAGTTATATCCAGCTGACCTCAAACTATTATTGATTCTGCTTGGGAACCTACTATAATTCTGTTCATCCTCTTCACAAAACAGAATGAAAAAAATTGGTAGAACGCAGCACATTAATTGTTATTTCTCTTCCACTTCTCTGCATTGGCAGTTACACAATGAAATTGCCAGCAGTTCAATAAAATCCACCACAATAAACACACGTTGTATTTACGTATTAATCTGGTATGCCAGTATAACCAAGTGAAGACAACCTGTTCCTCATCTACATTCTGTTCCTCATTCATCTATAAATTAAGTTATTCTCAGTGGTAGCTAAAGGGGACACACACATATTGTCCTGTACAACATAATTAGATTTTACTTTATTTTTGCTTCCCTACAAAGATGAAGCTAGATGCACAAACTCATTGAGAAATCTAATTTAAGCCATTCCTGAGGAAAATTATTTCTTTATATCTCATTCTTTCTCAATATACAGAGGTGGTTATTTATTTTTTTGGTTTGGTTTTTTTTTTACCTCTTTCACACTGGAACTAGGAGAAAAGATATTAAACAGTAAATTTAAAAAAAAAAAAAGAAATATTCAAAAGAAAATATAAATATTCATATCATTACAGGAAAAAACAAATTTTATTTACCTGGAGACAAGAATCTATCAGATGTTTTCTGTTGAAACCATTTACTTTGGTAAATACTGATTGAGTAGGAGAAAAAACTTCCAAAATCTAATGAAATTCTCCTTAGAAAGAAGTGCTTTTTCCTCTGGTCAAGAACATTCTGGTCAAGATCAGGGAAGGAAATTCTTAAACTGTTCCACATGGGAATGCAAGTTTCATCACATCTCAGATGAGGGTTGTAATCACACGTCCAGTAGGAATTCTTCAAAGATAATTCCTCAAGCATTATTAGTAGAATAGCCCTGCTATTTATTAAATAATAAATGGTTTAAGAAAAGAATCATCACTAAAATAATCCCAGTTGTAATAATGATTAGCATGATCATGTCGATAATGACCACTTTGTTGGTCCACACAAATGGAGCAGCTATAGATGGAAACACTGAGAGAAAGCATTTAAAGAATATCAGTAATTTTGATTAAAGCCACTTGTCAGAGGCTTGAAGGGCTCTATGAAGTCTTTGGCATAACTGTGCAGATGATTTTAAGTTATTTTTTGAATCATCTCAAAAAGATATCACAGTAGCTAGTAACCATCAGGCCTAAAGATGCTACTAAAAAAACTGAAGAAATGTTACTGTGATAAAGTGAACATAAATTATATGTTCACTGTTACTGATGACATTAATCACTACATATGTGTCCCTGCTAACATCAACTTAAGAGCAATGGCATTTCAATAACACCTTTGCTTTTCACCCACAGCACGAACTTATACAGCCTGATAAAAAGATGGTCATTTTTCCTCATAGAATGGTTTTTGATTTTAGATAAAGCAGCTGGCAAAGACATAAAATATTGATTTCTAATGTTGACCTCCTAAAAATTAGGAATCTAAGCATGTAACTATAATTCTTAAGGTATGGAAATGAAGCAGGTCTTACAAACGTCAGTTGCTGGCTGTTTCAAAATTTGTGATTGTCTATATAATAGTGCAATATCATGTACTCAAACACTCAAAACATCTAAACTACTGCTTCTCTTACTGAGGTCTGTGACCATCTTTTCCTCATTTCCTTGATGCCAGGAATGGAGCTGACACCAATTCAGTTCACAAAATTTAAGAGACTGCACTTTGACAAAGACTGGGAAGAATTTCATGCAATAGGGGTATCTTGTGTTCCTTACCTATCCCTAGCAAGAAGTATCTTAAATCAAATCTGGCTGAGTGTTTATGTCAAACCCCATTTGCACCTTTTACACAATAAGGAAAGACATTCAGAAAAATCTATTTCAACCTGTGAAGCACCATTCACTGCATTCAATACTGTTAAAAATAAACATGAGTGATGAGGACTTTGGGTGATATTTCTGTGTTTCCATAGTTACTTTATGTTTTGGGGTTTGTTTTTTTTTCTGACCAATGATACAGCCATGTAAAAAGACATTCACTATCAGGGAAAGAAGTAGCTCATCTGATAGCATTTTTTCCTGTTATTAGTCATACTCGTTAAAGGCAATAATAGTAACACGCTCATAGTTCTTTACAACAACTTCCAAAATAACCATCAGTTGGGAGCAAATCTCTTCACACAAATCCTTGCCTCTTCCTGTGCTGAGGCAAGTAACGGTGGGCAACAGGCAGACCCACAGAAGAGTCTGAATCCAGCACAACATATACGTTGTAATTTATGTGACATTCCTAATTTCCACTGTTTCCTAGAACAATTCTTATTTTGAGACTTAGGGTGGTTTGGGGAACCAATGAAATTCCCACCCCTTGCTCTGCTATCCACTCATCATTGTCTTGTGTGTCCAACAGAGTATACAGAAGCAGTTGAGCATCACTTACTTGTCATCACTGTCTTTCACACTGTATTTCAGGTGTGGTGGCCAGGTGAGCAAGCAGCCGCTACTCTTTCCACACCATGGGTAGTCTTCACTCTCTAGTGGTTTAAGACAGGTCATTCCGCTTTGCTCAAGTAGAGAAGCACTCAGAGAAATCACAGCTCAGTAACTTTGTAAAGAATCTGTGTGTGACTATATGAGCACTTCCCAGATATTTGGGAGGCAAGGTTCAAGACTTTAGCTTTAGTTGTTAACCCAAAGTGGTACTGATAATTTCTGGATTATGTGTAGCCTTTTGGTTACAACAAACAAGCCTGTTTATTTTTGCAATGCAATAAACCAGCTGAAGGGAGACCCCAAAAGAATCTCATGTGTTGTGTCAGCTTGGGCTTGCCACCCTCCAGCTGAAACATGTCTGACAGTACAGAAGTGGGCACAACAATGGTGGGAGTTCAAGAGATGCTGAATCATGGACTTCAAACCTGACCATGCAAAATGATTATTACCTTTGCTATGCAGTAATCTTTCATTTTAGATAGAAATGCAATATGGTGGTAATGTGTGCTAAGCTTTATCCCACAGCCCTAAAAATAGGGAGCCACTGAGCTCTGCTTCCTGCAGTAGCTTGTACCCTTAGCTACCATGCTCAGTACAGTGAATCATACATTGTCAGATTCATTTCACTGCATTTCACATGCATAATCATTGTTACAGACACTTACAAAATTAGAACAGATAGTGGACAAAATATTTTTTGTAAACTGAGAAAAATGCTACAGAGAAATAATTTAGATGCAAGAGATAGGACTTCTGTTGTCACTTTTTCCCAGAATGTAACATGACAGCAAAGAGGCAGAAAAGCAAATTCAGAGATAGCTCAAGTTCCACTGGAATATAACACTAATTAACTAATTAGCTTACCATGAATTATTCAGCATATTTTAGACAAATACTGTGAAGGCTCCTAAAACCTCTGCATATATTACACAAGGATGCTTTACTGTGCCATTTCCTACTCTGTTTAGAAAAGGCAGCAGGACACCATATTAGCATGAAATTATCTGACACAACAACTTTTGATTATTTTGGTTGCAGCTGCTTGCAAGCATTGCAAAGCAGGAATATTCTTACTGAATTTTGCAACAGGAAAATACTTATTTTAATTGCATGCTCATAAGTTTTAAAAAATTTTCTGTCTGTTTTTTCACGTTTCATTCCCAACTATATCCATATCACAGAATCAGGATGAAAGGGATTAGATGATGTCAGTCACTTGGTCTGCTAACAGGGTTACATCAGCCACAAATCTAACCTACTTAATGTTCCTTAACAGAAGCAAACAAGTTATGTGCATCAAGTCATAGTAAAAGATTCTACCCTTCTGCAAGTCAAACAATGTAGCTGGCCATTATACAAAAGCTTCAAAGATTAGTGAATTAATGTGTACTATTATTATGCTTCTCAACTAATTGAGATACATGGATTAACCTGGTGGGGATGGTGTGCTATGAACAGAATGAAAAATTACCGCCTGGAAAACATGGCAGTTTCTTTTCTGAATTAGGTTGCTGTTAACCCAACAGTTCTGTCGTTAGTATAGCTTTGGGAGCACCCTCCTGTTCTGGCAACACAACATGTTTGATTCAATCAATACCCCTCTACACAGTTCCTGTTTGTCATCCTTTGTATCAGAGGAAACTTTAATTTTGTGCTCCATTTGAAAAGTAGATAATGGCCTCACCATGTGCTGGTTTTTTGGATTAAACTTCCTTTTCACATCTAGGAAAAAAGCAGTTCTTTAAAATCTTGACCAGTAAAGTTCCAGGTAAGATGTAAATGCTAAACATAATAAGGAATATCATGACAAAAAATGAAATACGGTATTTGAAAATAGATGGTAATCAAAGAGAATTGTTGAAAATGGTCCATGTATTTTAATTTTAATTTAAGCATAATGTGCTTGGCTCCATAAATAATTTTTTTAATTAAGTTTTTAAATTGAAATAAGTCTGCTAGGGGAGTTTATGCACACTTCAAAGATTGTCATGCTTAAAAAAAAAATACAAGTTATAATAATCTATCTATAAACAGCTGATAAAGTTCAGTAGTTCCTTGTTCTAGATTGATCCTTTATTCATGAAGATATAGCCTAAAATCACAGACACACAAGCCCCCTCACAAATACATAAATGAAAATGCAAGACAAAGTATGGAGATACAAAAGAGATATCCCATGCTCCCCTGCATTTGTTATAGAAGTGAGACTGTTAATGAGTCGTTCTTTATGATTATTGCTAATATGCCATCATATACATGTATGAGCCAAGAAGCCACTTAGCCACATCAGCAGATGGCAGCACATCCTATGTTAAGCTGTAACACTCATTTTTCTCTGTCTTAGTAGCTGGTGCAGTGCCGTGGTTTTGACCCTAGTGTGGGAACAGTGCTGATAACACACCAATGTTTTTAGTTGTTTCTAAGTAGTATTTACTCCGATCAAGGACTTTTTCAGTCTCACGCTCTGCCAGGGAGGAGGAGCACAGGAAGCCGTGAGGAAGCAGAGACAGGACACCTGATCCAAACCCAAACTAGCCAAAGGGGAATTCCACATCCCAGCATGTCACACCCAGTATATAAACTGGGGGGAGTCACCTAGAAGGCCCAGATGTCTGCTCGGGTAGGGCTGGGTGTTGGTCGGCAGGTGGTGAGTTGTTGTATTGTGCACCACTTGAGTTTATTGTTCTCTTTTCCTTTTCCCCTTTTAGTTTTATATACTCTTCCCTTGTTATTTCCCTTATCATTATTATTATTGGTGGTAGCAGTAGTGGTTTGTGCTATACCTTAGGTACTGGACTATTCTTATCTCAACCTGTGGGAGTTACATTCTTTTGATTCTCCTCCCCATCCTTCTGGGAGCTGAGGTGGGGGGAAAGGTGGAGAGTGAGTGAGTGGCTGTGCTTAAACCACAACACAGCGCTAGCAGTAAAGCCTGCATTTGCACTAGACTTCCACAACACCAGTACAGTGCCATATTAATGGCTTCCAGGTGGGAAATGATTCATATTCCACTGGAAAGCCAGTAGACATGGCACGTATCTGTAAGCCTGAAAAGGCAAATGCTCTGTAGTTCTTACAGTCTCCTGTAGTGAAGAATATGTCAAACCATCTTTCACAGATACTTTCAAGATAGAGGAGTTCTGATAATAGCTGAAATGAAAGATTTTCTTTTTTTTTTTTCCCCCCTTCCCTATTACACTTGGGCAATTACAAAAGCTTTTAGAGTTCTTATCCTCAAAGCACATATGTTATGCAGTGAAGCAGTAGCTGCTAACCACTAAGTCTTAAAGCATATATAGTCCAATAATTACTAGCAAGATGAAGTAGCAGTGGAAGAAAATCAGGACAATCAAGATAACTATTAATATCTTACTTATTTGGGAGCAAAGTTCATAAAGAATGAAGCATTTGAGATTGCCTATAGTGGAAAACTGTTACTGTGTTTTTCTGCAACATCCAAGTAAAACCAATTTGTGCCTTTGACTGGTTCAAGCTCCAGGTATACATGTCCAGATTGTGTCTGTGTAAACAAATATTGATTCTGTGCTGTACATTAAAAGTTATTTGGAGCAGAGACTCTGCAAAGAACAGTGCATTCACGGTCCCCAGCAAGAGGGAGTGTAGAATAATTACATCCTCTTTCCTAGCACAACATTATCTCTTTTTCACCAAACATAACTGCTTGGGGGCCTTTCTCAGCCTGTTATTGAATAAGTACTTCTAACCAAGGAATCACAAATGAGTTTGTGCAAATAGCTTTGCCATGCTTCTTTCTTCCAGGGTGCAGAGAAGGTATTTTAGAATCAAATTATCCTATAGACTTCCCTGGGCAAGCAAAAGGAATGAGATTTTACACACCTCTTTGTAGAAGCAGCAAGGATTGGCATAGCTACAGCTGCAACGTGAGTGCCATGACAAAGTTACAATGTGAAATGACTGGGGAGGTGGATAAGCAACATTATAACTGCGGGTGTTTTAATTCTGTAGCTGAAATGCTTTTGGTTGCAAATAGCAGGAAGCAGGGGAGGAAAGGGAAAGGTTAGGAAGCAAGAGTAAAATTAGGTCAGAAGGTTTGGTAGCATTCAGGTCTCCATTAATTCTACCTTCATTAAATTACCTGAAGACATGCATCATCTTTCCTGTTGGGTATATAAAACCCAGAAAATATGAGTTCCTCTTCAGCTAGCAAAACTAAGCAAACAAATATTAGAACAAAGAATATAATTCTACTTTTTTAGATTTGCAAAATATTAACAATATTCTCGCGGTTTGTTGAGATCAGTCAGTAGGAATAATGAGCTTTCTGTGAACATGATGTTATTGTGTGTTATTTAGTTAGTATATTCCTTCACAAAAAATGAGAGCTATACTTCCACATGGATGCTGTTGAAATGTCAATTAGTCCTAATTACATAACACTTGGATGATTACATTTTTATTTGTCCCTCTGTTCTCTGAATAGTCCTTCCACAGCTTTCACCAGCAACAGTCTGGCATCTTCGAGCAAAATTAAATGTACCTTACAAAGAAGTTGCCTGCAAGTGCTAGAGACAAAGGAAAAAATAAAAGAAAGAAATTTACATAAAAAAACATTGAATTTGTTTACAACATTCACTGTTGAATATCATGCTATTCTATTGATAACTAACTGTGGGATTCAGTAAAACATATAATCCGCTTGGATTTTTTTTGTTAAGAAAAAGATTTGAAATACTTAGAGGTTTTAAAGTCACTATTCAATGTCTGAATTGTCTCACCTTTTCATGTAATTTTGTGGAAAAAAATGAACCTCCTGGTGAGTTATAGTAAATGAAAATGCCAAATGAAACATCACCAAAACCAAAATCTGTCTTAATGTCTTTTTGCTGAAGCTAGTGTGCTATGGAGGCTGCAATGTAAAACTTGAAAAATGAAAAAAGGAAGGAAAAGAATAAAAAAGGTAAATAAGCATGCTATTTTTTAAATATCGCTGAAAGCAACCCACCTAGACATGAAATCCCAGCTGAGAAAGCTTTTCTTGATTTACTAAATTTGCATATCTGTCACATTTAAGCTTCCTAAAGCTCCCTAACTAAAATAGTGTTCAATTTTGCTACTTGGAAAGGCATGGTAGCTTTCAAAAATTAAATTGTCACTATGTTTCTGCTCAGTTTCTCCCTGAATGATTGAATAGTCAAATTATAACCTTGCTGTTATGATGGGGGGGGGGGGGAGGTGGTGGTGAAGAGGGGTAGGTAAGGGAGAAAGGATAACAGAAATTACATAAATAAATGAATTTCTTTGTAGTAGCTGCTACATTTGATTTCACTATTTAACCAAGTGTTTTTTCCAGGATAAGATGGGTAGTTTTGAAGTTATTTTCCCTAAAAATGGATGCCATGCATTCAGTGAATCAGGTCAAGATCTATTTTGGTAATTTATTAAAAATTGCTGGCTTTAAATGTATTCTAAAAAGGTATTTTCAAATGTTAATAGTAAAATCACTAGCTTCTATTTTCTCTTCACTGCAAAAATGAAGGATTAGAGTGTTTAAAAAAGGAAAGTAAAATGTCCTTAGCTTGAATAGAATCTGATCTTCAGTGGAATTAACCTTCTCAGGGACAGCATTCACTTCTGTCCCAAAGCCATTATGACTTCAAGATTCACACCAGGACTACATGAAAGGGCAGTGGCAACAAAAGCTTAGTAGATTCAAAAAAGTACCTACACAACGTAAAGCACCAGAAGAAACCACAGAAGATTAAGCAAAAGGTCAATCCTCCAACAAAATGGTCTTCAGAAGAACACAGAGCAACATGAATTGGTCCCAAGAGGTTCAGCAATGAATAATGGAAAATGAACCTACTTGGCTTGTGAAAGCACACTAAACTTTATAAATCAGAGTATACCCCGGCTGATAGTAATTACTGTGACTTTTCTCATTGCACCTTTAATAAAGTTTTAGAATACAAAACCCCTCAGTCATTTGAGAATTTCCAACATGTAGTCAATGAACACTATATGATTAGCATGTCACAAACAGATTCTTCACAAGATCAAGCAGAACTTCCCATGTTCAGTTAGTATGGGTTAGGCAATTCTCAGCTGGCAGAATCCCTTTGTCTAGTGCTCTGCTAACTTTTAATTCTTGGATTTCTTGGTCAGGTGGCTGCTATACTCAAAAGTCTGCCTGTATTCAGATTGTCTGGCTACTTGGCACATCACCAGGCCATCCTAGCTGTCACTAGACATATTAATGAAAATGACATTGTGATGTGACAAAGTTGTCACTCCTACCCTGCCTTACAGTGTAATCAACCAGGGTGAGAAATATGATGCAGGTGCTCTTTCTTCCACCTTCAGCAGCAGTGTTGGAAATCTTTCTCTACATTATTAAACAATAAACAGATGAAATTTGTATTCATCCATAGGATACAAACCTCAAACAGATTCAAGGAGACAGCAGATTCATTTCTCACCTGGCACTAAGAAGAATCACAAGTTACTGTATCTTCATAGAAGTCAGAAAAGAAACAACTATGACAACTCAAGGAAAAAAAAAGTCCCCTATATTTAAAGTACAATCAAAATGAGAATGGATGTTTCAAGAATCTTAACAAAAGAGGATGCATATGTGAAGATCTGTGGCTGCCCAGTGAAAACAGTGAGAATCTGAGAATGGCCCTAAGAAATACCAGCCACCGGTTACATGAATGGGCAAGCCATAATTACAAAAAAAAAGGTTTCTGCCATGCTTTTGGTCCCAACTATGTTCCACTGAAGACAGAAAAAGAGGAACCCCACAGAACAGTACTGATACTGTCTTCCTTAAGGGTCAGCAATGTACATTTGAAAAGTATTCCTGATGTATTGCACTAGGATAGGTGCGAAAGAAATGCTGGAAAGCAAAGCTGTACAGGAAAGACTGAGGAGGCAAGGGAAGATATGCTTTTTAATATGTAACAAGCCTTTCAATAAATTTCAAGGGCCTGGGCCATTCTTCACATGCATCCAAACCACATATTCCCACACTGCATCTTCTTGATTATAACTTTCACACTTTCTTAATGTCGAGTAGCTATTGCTTTAGGCAAAGAAGTACTTATCCTAAATTCACATCCTCAAGGAAGCAGTTAAAGGGAAAGAAATCATCTACTTTTTTTTTTTTAAATTTGAAACCCTGTTTAGAGTAAACATCAGTTGTTTCATCAGCTGCTATTATGAGGAAGAATGTACTCCAAGTGCACAGATGTGGATCATGGAAACAAATTAGGCCTAAAAGATTTTTTTTCTTTTCATAAAGAGAGCTAAAAGGAACAAGACTGAATTACACACTGATTTTAATAACAAAAAATATTGGATGACATTTTTCACTTCACAAAGTGGAATTTCTTCCCAACTGTTATTATTTTAGCCTGTGGTTTTTAGAAAGCATTAACCCACTGATAACTCCTACGTCTTCAGGCTGGGTTAAAGTGTGAGAGAACATAAAGATTACTTGATTGGATGTGCAGCACTGCCATCCCCTCCTCTGTCTGAGGAATTTAAATAGTGAAATTCTTAAAAGTATATTCTTGAGATAATTTGGTTTGCCATCTTTGTTTTTACCTGAACTCTATGGAGTAAAAGGAAATGCTATAAATAGCCTTAAAAGCTTATACATTTTGGTAGCTGGATGTCCTGATTCTAAGCTAATCATTCTTTTCTGAACAAGCTCAAGATACTGCTTTTATTCTGAGAAAACAGAAATGACTATTTTCTGCATGTAGCAAACGAGTATTTTTAGCAGGTATCACAGATGTAAAAGACCTACCCAAACCAGAAACTCAGAATAAAATAGATGAAGCAGTAAAACAGCTACCACTGGGGGCTTCTGCCACATTTTCCCCAGGGGAAAGGCTTTGGAAGCTGAGGTACATGACAAAAGACCCCTTTGAGATTTTAGAATTGCACCAGAAACAGAGGAGCAACATTCCTGGTGAAAACACAAAGTCTGTCCATACTTGACAGCAAGTTGATCAGTCCAAAAGAGTGTCCCATTAGAAGACACCACTATAAAGAAAGTTGATTCTTTGTATTATTTTGTTTTTCTTTTTTGATTAGGAAGTTTTGGCCCATCCTTCACTCCTTTCTCCCCTACAATCAGCCAACTGTTCAGCTGTGTTAACAATCCCAAAACCAACAGAAACCTGAAGGTGCTAATTAGCTTAAAACCCACAAGCTTACCACTTCTAATCTACTTGGGTTCTTTTCTCTCTGAGGCTCAATGGTTTTGTACGTATCAAACAGTAAGGCATTTCTCAGGCGCAGGAAAACTTACAGATATCACTACTCTCCATTTGAATCTGCATGAGAGGTTTATCTCTGAACAGGGTTTGAAAAGGGGAACAAACTCATCAAAAATCTGATTAATATCAGAGCATGAAAGTAAAGCAATGAATTTGAGTAACCAATGATACTACTAGTCAATATTTGTTACAATTTTCAGTCTGCACCTCTGCAAGTTCTGTACTTTCCTTCACCTTTGTATAGGGATTGTACTGCTGTAAGCATTTTACTCACTGCAGGTCAAGAAGACTACACTTTATATGCCATTAAAAAAAAAAAAACAACAAACCAACCCTGCTTTTGGCTGAACTCTGAACCTTAGATAAAGGCCTCATTTAAATATTTTTTTCCCTCTGAATCTTTAAGATTGGAATACTTTCTTAAGAGGTAGCAACTCCCAATAATATGTCTTCCATTTCCCTGGCAATCTTCTTCCTGCCCCTGTTCTCTCCACCCACCAAAGGCAAAGCACTATTCTGCTGAGAGGTGCTTTAACAGTTTTCACCATTTTCAGAAGCATTTGTATTTTCCTTGATTTTTTCCAAGCTTTTTTTTTGGGGGGGGGGGAGGGGGGGGAGGGGGGTGGTTGGGAGTGTTTGGTTATTTCTTTGCTTGTTTGGGGGGTTTTGTTTGGTTTGGTTTATTTCTGTTTTTGTTGTTTTTCTTTACAAACCATTTCAGAAATCTGTAGTAAACAGAGAACAAAACCAATGTTACTTTGAAAGACAAAAATTGTTATACATTCTTGTCTTTTCCCCTGTGAAATATACATACACACATTAGAATAATAAACATACATAAGTAAACATTTGTATATAAAATGTAGGTTTTTTTTTTTTAACCTAGAGAATTAAGTTGCTAAGAAAATCATTTATGAACTGCTATAATAAACAGTATTTGGCAAACAAAATAATTTGAACTAGACTTGGACAGACAATTTATTCAAAGTTTAAAAATTCAAATTTAAATTTGTCCCAGTTTCTGCAAGTCCTTTTAAGAAAAGTGAAATCAGTGGAGTTCTTACCAGTTCAAGTTCAGAGCTTTCCTGATTCCTGTGTAATGAAACGTATCTATAAGTTTACCTAAGCTATGAGGAAAAATTCCAGTACAAGCTACTGTAAGCTTATGAAGTCCTTGTTAAGGAAGCAGTGGCAATATAAAAAATCATACATATTTACAAATAAACATACAAATCTTTAAACATTCACCCTAACAAAAACAAAGCTTTTTAACTTATGAGCCTGAAGCATATTGGCAAAGCTACTGCAGAGCAGTAACATTAATCTTTTTTTTCCCAACAGGGTTCCTTTTTAAATAAAGAATCAGTCTGGCAGTACAATTCAATTGCAGAGTTCTAAGCCCAGAATATTTATAATATGCTATTTTACTGCAGAAGGAAAGATTGAAAACTGTGCTACTTCCACAACTTAAATAGAATACTTACAACCCCAGTTAAACTTGTTATTGCACATAACTATTAATCCAAACTTAAAAGCAAAATAAAATTGAAACACAAGAAAAAGAATAGCGGCAAAAAATTAACATGCTGGTGAACAATCCCTGTCCTTCCCTTACCTTATACACATGCTGAGAACCTGCAAAACTTGATAGTATCATTCCACTGCTCGATAAATCAAGCACTTAAGAACCACTGCATTACTTTATGAAAAGCTCCATCATAGTCATCTGAAGTATTGTACAACATCCACTGAGTCCACAACTCAAAAACAAAATTAATTTTTTCCTTACAGGTTGAGGGCATCTTGTGTGTTATGTGGACTTTAGGATGCTGAAGTCAGAGGCCAGGATACTTCAAAACAAGGCAAGTGAGGAACAGGAGGAGTCCAGGAGAACAGAGCCAAGCACAGGTCACACTAGAAACATTTCTTTGGTCTTACTGTCCATGCAGAGCAGATCTGACAGTCTTCTGTCAGAGCTAGGATGGGCTGTCTGCATGCTCTTTCTAATAGCACCTTCAGGTGGTACCAAACACTTTAGACAAGAAACAGATGTAAAAGGCAAACCATCCATAAAAAAAAAAAGCCAAAACCAAACCCAACCCAAACACAAAAACAAACAAAACCCAAACAAACAAAAAACAAACCACAAAGAAAAAAAAAAAATCACAAAACTTGAGAAGCCAGAAATTACATCCAACCATGCATGCTATGTTTTAGGCAAATGAAAAACAGGAACATGATTACAAATCATTACAAATCAGGCCCAGGGAAGGCAGATTTTAGGTAAAGAGTTGACAAGTGTGATGCAAGACTGCGCACTTCCTCAGGAGCGGGGATTAAGTTAATTAAGCCAGAAGAAAGAAGGTGCACAAATGCAGCAGCTAAGCAACCCAGAACACCACCTTTTTGATAAGGATGGCACATTATTACCACTAAAAAGTGTGGCTAAAGCGGTGTTCAACAGCACACAGAGCTCTGACAAACAACTTTTAAAGCAGACTCAGAAGTGCAATACGAAATTATTTGTACACAAGCCTCCCTTAATCAGTATTGTTCCAAAATATGGTCCTTTCCCCAGGTTAGCTATCTATCCAGCCACTTTCATTGTATTTGTGAAGACAAACTCTAGACCAGGTCCTATGAAAAAAGTTTTTCTGTCACCTCTGAGGCTGCTATGACTGCTTCTCGGATGCTCTCAGTGAAAGGAGAGCTGCTTCAAGAAAAACTACCTTTAACCGAATCACATTAATGTACCTGCAGATACCATAGATTAATGTCTGTAGTGATTCTCTTATGTTTCAAACCCATTGTGAACAACCAAAGAGCTGTTCCTCAGATACATTTATTTAGTATTTCATGTTTACAGCTATGTTATGGAAAGTGGCACTACCTAATGTAAAATCCACAGGATATTTCTATATTTAATTACTGTTTTTCTAAACCTTCTGTGAGTGCACTTATGCAAATAACACTCTATATAAATGAACATTTCAATTCAGCAAAACAAAGAGGCATGTGCTAGCTACTGAAATTATTAAGCTGAGCTAGCATCTAGAGGTGGGCAGGCTCTCACTGTGAGATAAGAACATTCAGTTTGCAGTAAGCACTTTGAAAGTCCTGTTTTCTTAGTTATGAAAATTTTCTGGATTTGTTGCTTTCCTTAATTGGAAAAGAAAAGGTCATTAAATCTTTTTTTCAGGAAAAAGTGTAAGGTTAACCTGTCCTTTCAAACTGGTTTCTTCCTTTAAATCTGTTTCTCCAAAGTTGCAATATCCTATCTCAAATCTTGTTGATGATACCAGTTTGGCTTAGCAAATACAATATTACCATTACTTTGACTTTCAGGAGCAATACTCCTCTTTTCTTCCAATTAAAAACCTCAAAACTCTCAGGTATATTACAGATTTTTTATACACCTGTCGTGGTTTAAACCCAGTCAGGTAATTCGTTCGCTCACTTCCCCCCCTTTCTTGCCCTCCCCCTGCTCTCGGAGGGACGGAGAGGAGAATCAAAAGAATGCAACTCCCACGGGTTGAGATAAGAACAGTTTAGTAACTAAGGTATAACACAAATCACTACTGCTACCACCAATGATAATAATGATAAAGGAAATAACAAGGGAACAGAATACAACACCTCACCACCCGCTGACCGATAACTCGCCCCCCAAGCCCGACCAAGCTCCGACTGATACCTCCTCCAACCCTGCAGTCTCCCAGCCCTTTCGGCTAACTCCCAGTTACATCCTGGGCATGACGTGCTGTGGTATGGAATAGCTCTTTGGTCAGTTTGGGTCAGGTGTCCTGTCTCTGCTTCCTCCTGGCTTCCCCTCCTCCCTGGCAGAGCATGAGGCTCACAAAGTCCTTGGCCAAACCAAAACATCTCTATCAGCTCTCTTCCCGAGCTGAAAGTCAAAACACTGCACTGCACCAGCTACCAAGGAGGAGAAACATGACTGCTACTGCTGAACCCAGGACATTATCCACCCCTTATTCCATACCATTCACGTCATGCTCAGATCCCACATTTTCAATATACCATCACTCTTATCTCGGTGCACTCTTATCTTAGTGCATGGACCAGTCCCTATAAAGCTGCTGCGTCCATCTGGTCCATGTCAGGCTCCATCTCTTGTAACAGTCTTCCAGAGCAGGAGAGACTGTGTGCAGTGTTCACACTCGTGAATAACCTGGGCAATAGTGTCCATTGTTAAGTCCACCCCTCGATCATGAGTCCATCTCTGTGTTGCATCTCTGCTCTGATGGCCTGAAGTGCCATGGGCCCACCAGGCTTAAAATAATTCATTGTCCCCTTAAGCAGTTTCTGCAGCTTGTTGCTGGGGACTCCATACAGCTGCCTTCCATCTCCGACGCTTCCAAAGCACTGGAGGGGCCCAGTGGACTAGATACTTGCCCATACTGTCCCACACACCCTGCCACTCATGACTGTCCAGCCTTGGAGAAAACCTCTTGGTCCCCCTATATTGTCGTCTAACCCCAGACAAGACCCAAACCTGACTCTGCTTAACTTTTGAGATCAGACAAAATGGTTGTGGGTAGAACACAGCCTGTGTGTGTGCCAACATGCTGATCCCCATCACAATCAGCAGGCAGGTCCCAAGGATACCCAAAGGCCATTCAAAACCTTCAGAACTCTCAAACGATGCTGCTGTACTTGTCACTGGGGTTGGTGTAGCTGCTGTGCTTGCCGGCTCTCCCACCGCCAGCTTCTCTTTTCCTGAGTCCAGCTCTTCCTCCTCTGCCTTGCTGGGAAATGCTGCGTGGTCTCCTGCATCCTCCTGGGGCTCGGCGGGCGGCTTCCGGGGAATGCTCTCTGCCGTCGCGAAGCTGGGCTCCTCCGCGGGGCTCGGCTCCTCCGCGGGGCTCGGCTCCTCCGCCGCCTTCTCCCGCTGCTCGGGAGCCGCCTCCTTCCGCTCCTCGACCGCCCCGGCCTCCTCCACCGGCAGCCGTCCCCCCGCGGCCTCCGGCCCCGCTCCCGCCACCGCTTGGTCCCCGGGGCCGCTCTCCCGGGCCGGTTCGGCTGCCGCCGGCTCCCGGGGCCGCTCCCCCTCGGCTCCCCGCAGCCTCACGAAGATGGAGAGTAGGGTGAGGGCCAGGACGGTGAAGAGCAGCCGGACGGCCAGGTACAAGTCCACGGCCACGTCCGTCCCGCCCTGCTGCTGGAGCCCACCCGTATTACAAGCCATTGCCATAAAGCACAGTGAGACAAGAACCTTAGCCCAGGCCCCACACTTGATAAACACTATCACAGCAAATACCGGCTCTACGTAAGTTACAACGGTCTGAAGCTGTGAGATCAAGAAGAACAACTCTGATACCCAATAAATCAGCATTGTGCCGAATGACTATTAATCCAGTCAAATCTGTCGTTATCTCAACCCTTCGTGCCCCACGTTGGGCGCCAAAAAAAAAAAACTGTCGTGGTTTAAACCCAGTCAGGTAATTCGTTCGCTCACTTCCCCCCCTTTCTTGCCCTCCCCCTGCTCTCGGAGGGACGGAGAGGAGAATCAAAAGAATGCAACTCCCACGGGTTGAGATAAGAACAGTTTAGTAACTAAGGTATAACACAAATCACTACTGCTACCACCAATGATAATAATGATAAAGGAAATAACAAGGGAACAGAATACAACACCTCACCACCCGCTGACCGATAACTCGCCCCCCAAGCCCGACCAAGCTCCGACTGATACCTCCTCCAACCCTGCAGTCTCCCAGCCCTTTCGGCTAACTCCCAGTTACATCCTGGGCATGACGTGCTGTGGTATGGAATAGCTCTTTGGTCAGTTTGGGTCAGGTGTCCTGTCTCTGCTTCCTCCTGGCTTCCCCTCCTCCCTGGCAGAGCATGAGGCTCACAAAGTCCTTGGCCAAACCAAAACATCTCTATCAGCTCTCTTCCCGAGCTGAAAGTCAAAACACTGCACTGCACCAGCTACCAAGGAGGAGAAACATGACTGCTACTGCTGAACCCAGGACAACACCTAAATAGAACCAGAAATACGCACAAAGTAACTTTTTATGAAGTGCATTAAAGTTGCAATTGGAATGTCAAAAGACCAATAATTAAGACTACTGATGTAGTTGGTAGTCGGCTTCTATTTTGCAATCTAAAAATAAAGATAGCCTCATCAACTAAAATTTAAAATTTCTGGTTATGGGTAGCTGGTGTAGATCCTTTTCCTTCAAATACTGATTCTCCCGTCTCCTTCCTTTTTTCATTGAAAGACACCTATTACCTGTATGACACAGTTCAGTTAAATTATCTACACCTGCTACATTTGTGCCTTAGGAAACATGTAGATTCCAAGTTTAGTGATAAGGCAAGATGGACAAGTTTTAGCTGGTCCCTGAACAAGAAAAATAGCTTCCACTTTGAGGTGCTTCTAAGGTTTATCACAGCTAATAGGAATGAAGCACCACCAGGACAGCCTTTATTTCCCCTCCCAGTACATTAGAAAAAGGAAACATCCTCAGGGACTGATTTTATTCTGTTGCAAAAGAGAATTTACATTATCAGAGTGGATGTCTTTGTTACCTTTACTGTTGTGGCTGATCTAGATTATATGGTTTATTTATATGGCCAAGATAACACTGAAGAAAACGTTTTTTTATTACAACTAAAAAAATAACCCTCTGTTTTTTTCTAGGTGTTTATGAAAAAAAATTAAAGAATGAGCTTAATTAAAGCTCTATCATTTTCTAGTAGAAAGGCAATATAATTCAGTCTCATTCAATGTTATTTCCGATGGAAGGAAAATGAGTATTTGGAGAACTGAAATATATTAAAATTTACAGCTTCTAAAGTTAGCAACAAACTAAAAAGAAAAAAGAAGACGCTACAGGTTCTTGGAAGTGCTATAGAGCAGTACTTAAAGCATACAAGTTAGGCATGATCCCATTATCTTCGCAAATTAGCTGTCAGTCTTTACCACAAGCTGTAAGAAGTAATTTGCTTGCACAACTGCTATTGAGTTAAAGTCTGTCTGCATCTTAAAAAAAGAAGAAATGCATAAGTCATCATTCCCAGCATGCACATATCAATACATACTAGATAAGTACTCATTTAACTTGCATTTTGGAAAGAGATTATTTTGAACTGATCAGATAACCTGCTACTTGGATTCAATAATAAATCTCAGGCTGAACTTTCCTTAGCAAAAAGTTGAATTTAAAGTTGGCTTTGGACCAGATGACCTCTGGGGAGTTCATCCAACTGAAATTATTCCACAATTTAAATAATTGTTCTTTTTATTTCTCGCTTAAGTCAGCCTGAGAATGAATGATTGAAGAATTTCTTCTGAGATCGTTGTTACCATTCATCAAGGCTACCTAGTTAAAATATTATTGATGAAAAAAATACTCCAACTTCAAGGCTTTTTTCTAGCACTAAGAACAGTTTAGTAAACCATTCCCAGACACTACAAAAGAAACAACAATAAGTTAATGATAGAAAAAATAAAGACATGCTGAGACCACTTTCAGATACTGCAGTCATGCATATTCCAGTGTAATCTGAATTACATAGACCCCTCACAGATTTGTAAATACTCGGAAAAAAAATAGTAATTATCTTCACTTCTGACATCTATATGAAGCATTTTAATTGACATGATCTGATAAAGAACCACAGTTTAAGTGTAAATCCTTCAGTATTAGACTAGTAAAATGTCTAAAGAAAAATTTAGAACCTCTAGACTGAAGCTTATTTATATATTTACTTCTTACAACAAAAATAATATTGAATTTACATATCCTCCTTTATGGATTAAAAACAAAAGCAGCCAAAATATTTTTATGCAATTTGGCAAAAAAACAAAGCTTGAAAAATAGGTTCTCAGGGTAGAACTGAGATGTGTGGACTGTTTTATTAAATATCGTTTTCTTTATTAGAAATGAAGATTTTTTTTTTAAGCTTTCTACAGGTTTTCAATATGTTGTGAAAAATGAAAAGCATATTTCATCAAGTGTGAAAAACTCTACCTCGGAAGCAACACTCATCATATCACAGGATAACTGAAGCTGGAAGAGCCACAGGAGACACCGAGTCTAACATTATGCTGAAAACGTGCTTTAAAAAAAAACACCAACTTTAAATATTACATTGCAGTATAGCTTTATGTGAAGATAACAGCAGTATTGAAAACTTGACTGCAGTAATTAGCTGAAACCTCATTCATCTCAGTACATAAACTTGGTCTGCAACCACAGATCTATACCAAGTATGGCAAGAGTTTCACTAATGCTGCTCACAGTACCTTTGTTGGCGAATTGCTCTACAGAGGAAAGGGGGCAGGGAATAAAAAAGGGAAAGGAACCCTGGACATTTTTCATATTTTTGGTTTTAATTGAACGGTTTGGGTTGGAATGGACTTTCATGCTCATCCAGTTCCAAACCCCCTGACATAGGCAGGGATGCCTTCCACTAGACCCGGTTTCTCAAAGCCTTGTCCTACCTGGCCTTGAGCACTGCTAGGTTTGGGGCATGTATTTAATACTAGTCTGTGTGTTTATTGCTAAATCTTACAAGAAAGTAAATCAGTTCAGTTAAAACTGAAAACATGTTTACATATGACTTAGGCATACATAAGGGAAAAGCATGCTTCTTACTGTACTTTAAACTTAAAAGTATTTTACGTAGTCCCCCATATGAAGCTTAATTCTGATGATGTTGCTGTATTTGAACTATAATTCATTCCCACCTCTTAATTGCAATTCTGTGGTATTATTTAAACAGCATCACGTTCCTCCACAAAACAGATCTCCATAGTACATTGTGTAAATAGAAGTATTTTAATTTTTCATTTAGAAAAAAGTTTTGTGCATATCACAGGAGAAAATCAGAAATTTCAAATGGATTTAAAATAAAGCAAAGAAACCTTGATTTTCTAAGCACAATACTTCTGACTTTTGCGTAAGAGTTAAAAAGTTAACATCTGAAAGTTTTGCTCATTTCTGTACTTTGCTAAGGAATAGTCTAAAGATTCTCTGTGTCTTTAATAATGCTATCCAGCTTTATAACAGAAGAATTTAAATCGTTGGCTAGATTCAGGCAAAACAAACTCTCAGGAACTAAGAGAAAATGGACAAGAACATCCTTCTTCAGCCTTGAAAAGTAAATGGAGTACTTGGCTTTACATTGCAAAATATTTGTAATATCATTAGTACTTCAATAGCTACTACAAATACAGTCATAAACCTTACACATTCATTCAGATATGTACATCTTCCCCCCTCTACAGCTTAAGGGCCTTCAAAGTGAAACAAAACAAATTTTTAGGATTTACCTTTAATGTTTACACCCTCTTCTTCCTGACCAGATGATGCCAACTCTTCTGCGCCCCATGGGCTGTTGTTGAAGGTGCTGGTGGAATCCGCATGCCTAGTAGAAGGGATTGCCCGTATAGGCTTCCCAGTTACCCTGGGATAGATACAGCTCTGCTCATGGGAGCAGCCTGCAAGATGCCTCCTTCACACTCTGGTAGGTGTCTCACAACAGCAGCAGGAGGAGTGAGGTTACCTGTTTAACACTACCTTCCTCCATCTGCTTACACTCTTGGTGAATTCTCCTCCAGCAAGGCAAGCTGTTTCTCCTAATCACAGCATTACTCAGTACGTTTGTCCTTCAGAAGATGACCTCTATGGCCCAGCTGAAGCTGTCCTGTGCTCCTTCTTCACCCAGGAAGCCTTAAAGCTTACAAGGACATTTTGCCTTAAATTGTGCAATCCTCCTAGATTGTAAGCATTTATAACAGGGATGCCCTCAGCCCCCTTGCTAAATATCAGTTGAATCTCTGGGAAAAACAACAAACCCCATGAATAATCATGTCTTCTTATTTTGGGACAGTTGGCACTTACATGAAGGAAAGGTGCTGTTATTAATGACCTGATCACACAAGCATGTTCTTTCTATTAGGTACAGTTGAGGAAGCACAGCTACTGGCCTATTAATGGGAATCATCCTGCTGTTCTGAGCAGGGAGCTCCTGCTTTTAGCCTTCTCTTCAAATCTTTCCAGAAAAGCCTTAGGTTCCCTCCTCTCCATGAGGCTTAAATGAGATGCATCTGAATCACTAGCACACTACACCTGCAGCCCAGATGATCCTGGGAAATTTCCCTTATATCGGAGTAATATGTGTAACTACTTGTGGAGATGTTGGTATATATACTATTGTTTCTGTTAGTAGGGGGGTCAGAATGGCTGTTGGAAGAGAAGCTGACCCCTAGGTGTGAAAGTCTGGTGGTTGTTTGTCCTGAGGAAGAACTAGAAGGCCAGCTGATGGCTAGATGAAAGAAGCCAGGACATAATGTAGCTGACCGACCCAGGCAGCTAATGATTTAATACTAACATCAGCAAACCCATCAGAATTATTCCAGATTGGTTGTGGGTTTCTTGGGGGAGGGGGAGTTGTGTTAATCTCACTTTTTTGTCAGTGTCCTTGTTACAGTCACGGAGGTGTTCCTCATCTGTCTCTTACTGAGGGCCACCCACCACATGTTGGCCTTGTAGTCCTTGGTGTTGCAGGACATTCAGGAACACACTGCATCTGAAGCAGTACTGCCTTCCTAATTTTTTTCCATGGGTGCTGAACTACGGCTGTCTCAGTATAGTACCAGAGAACACTTCATTTTCTAAAGATTGTTGAAAGGCAGGAAATGTAGCTCTGAGCATGCTGCCAGCAGTATAATAGAAGATATAGTTGGAAACTTAGTACCGGAAGAAACAAACTGGTAAATATATTGCTATTGTACTAAATGAGATAACAATCTATAAAGCAGATGGCAAGAAGATTGGGTGGAAGCAGTTTTAATTTAATGGTAATATACCTCAAAAATCCCAAGTTTGTTTATGGCACAGAAAGAGAAATATGCACATTCAGAACTCAGAGTCTATATGGGCTTTTGTTTGGGAGAACGAGTGAAATCTGCCATACTGGCGTGTAGCATGATAGATCTGGCTACACTGCCTCTGGCAATGCACTCAAAAATTATTTTGGTTCAGAGCTAGATTACAGTGTTTTGTGCATAATAGTACAATTTAAAATCTTTCTCTTAAATTCCAGGCAAACTTGATTTTATGACTGCACAGGGTTATTCTCTTTCATTGGAAAAGAAACACATTTCCTGAAGAAGAAGATTATGCATAGAAGCCATTACAAGAAGAAAATGGAGGAAAAAATCATCTGAAGAATGGAAAAAAAGCTGATATCAGCATTGTCCAAGAATGACCTTCTCTCAGGAGAGATGATCCTCGATGATCCTCAATGATCATAATCTGAACAAATGTTCCTTCATGAATAAAACATGGAAGAATAGAAGAATTGTAAATGCTTGCATTATTAAAGGCTATTTACAACTTCAACTTGTTAAGAGATTTAGAGCCACGTATTACATAGAAAGCACAGCATGGATTTTTTTTATTATAATAACAAAATACTGTTCACAGCTTGGCTAATAAGTAGAGAAAATTGACAGTGCTCTTAAAGGGAAGAATCTGCATGCAAAAACTGTTCTTTCAGACAAGCTGAAAGATTTTACAAAACATGATCATTATTCTAAGTTCACAATGAATCCATAGCTAAGGAAAGAATATTCAGCCAAGAAAAAGTGTTTAGTTATATTGATGAAAAGATAGTCCTGAAATTTTTAAAGCAGTTGTCACAGACCTGTATTCTGCAGACAGCTACAAATCTGTCATAGTATTACACTGAGTGGCTAATTCTATTTTATACTGATTACCAGAATAAGGTAACTTTCTGTTGATCATATTCTCAAGCTTACAAAGTATAGCATTTCCATGCATCAGATGATCAGAACAGTGTTGAACCTGTAACTGTTATCAATAAACCTATACTGAAAAGTCAGCCACAACTGAATCACTAAGTATTATTTACCTTATTTAACAGCTATTTTGTAGCTTTTATTGCCACAGCTATTAAAATTCCACAGCTATTTTATTTCTCCTCTTTATTCCTCTACAGCATTGGTTAAAAAAAGTGATGACTAAGGGGCTGAAAGAAAAGGGAAGTTATTAGAAAATAAAAGGGTAACTTATAACAAATAAACAAGACAGGCAAAACTGGAAAAAATAAGACTGAGTTTAAAACAGGTATCAATAACTGAAAGGAATCTAGAGAAAGGGCCAGGGAATGATTGCAGATAGGAAAAACATAAAGGAACAGCTGAAACTAAGTGGATGAACCATTTTCATGATCTGGATAATAATAGGATTTGCTATCACTTTAAGTGTCTCAGCCTAAAATGTAATTTCATTGCAATTAAATTTTATTTCATTTTTGTATTAGAAGTCTAATAAACTTCAATAAGTGGTCTTTTTATAGTGCACATGTAATATCAAAACCCTAAAATGTATAACTTTGGTGTAATTAAAAATAAGGGCATGTTACTAACTATATTTCCCCCAGTCTTTCCCCCCAGTCTTTAGCTATCTGTAGGATAAGAATTGTCAACGACTGCCTAATTTAGTTTTTTTTTTCCTTCACATACAGTGAAATTCCAACAAAAGAGTCTGTTTAGTGAGAATTACAATTTGTAGCTGCAACTCTGTAAGTATTTTCTGATTATCTCTCTTGAGATATCACTGATTTATTGAATAACAAAGAACAAGACAACACTATAATAAGAATAGAGTTTATGTTCAGATTCATCTTAAACCTTTTATTCTACTGCAATGTAGCATAGCGGCATAATATTAAAATAGACTAGTGCAGAGTTTTACTAACTTTTTTAAGGATATAAAAAATCCTTTAGTGTTAAATGCTCTCCACAGGTAATATTATATGCAGATCTTTCTGGAGAAAACAATCATTTATTGCTTCCTAAGGTAAAGCAAATAAATATTTTCAACAATTCAGAAAAATATTAAGCTTGTGTTAGAAAGATAAATCTTCTAATTAACTTTCTAATTTAGTTGACTTTACATTTAGTCTTTGGTTTTGAAATTTTGGACTGTGGTTTAAGTACATGAAAACTGAAGATATTAAGGAAGGATATGTACCACGTCTTGAAGTGATAAACAACAATTTATTCTTTTCCTTTTAACAGTACAATTTTCAAATAATTTTTCTTTAGCATGTAGTGTTGATCAGAAGAAAAATTTTAAAATGTTTTGAGTATTTCCGCTGTTTAACCAGCTATACTTTTAGTATGACTCAAAATCTGGATACTTGTCAGGTGAAAGGGGGGGGTGGAGGGAGAGATTTTCTCACCCCCTAGTGTTTGATTTGTTTATCAATCAACACCCCGGGAAAGGTGAGACCCTTGTGCCTGATCAGTCTGTCAACATTTCATTATAGGGACTCTCCCCTGAACAGTCCTGCTGGATCAGAGGGCAATTTGACTCACTTGTTCAGGGAAACATGCCAATGGCATAAGGGGGACCCTTCAGCAGGTCTTCCCACTTTGTTTGAATGTGTTATCTGCTGCTGGCAACTGCTAGCTCCCACAAAGGACTAATACTAACAGGTTACAGAATAACATCCTTTATTAATATAAAATGATAAATTAAGGTTTGTGATTGCCAATGATAGGGGCTGTCTGCAAACCCAGCTTGAAGCGATACACCACCAGACTATAATCACTAATAACAGCTAATGTCAGTTAGTTATTTAGTGTGCATAAGATAAAGTTCTTACCCAATAGCAGTCCCTATGGGGGAGAAGACAAGTTTAGCCTGATGCCAGAAGTTCCTTATCTCCTTCCCTTTTTCATTCACTTTTATACTTTTCTTTACTCTCAGGTGGAGCTTGAGTGACTCCAGTAATACATATTTTTTATTATTGATTGGTGTAAAATTATCTTGCTTCTCATTTAAAGATATAGCTGATAAAAAATAAGTGTATACTCAGGGAGGGGTGGTCATACCTTGGAGGTGGGTAACTTTGTGATGGATGTCTGCATTAGTATTATAATGAGATTATAATGAGCAAGGTTCACCTAAGGAAAGTGATTTCACCACAGCTGTTGGCTCAGCAATAGACATCTTCTCTTATATTTTCTGTTTGAGAGCTGCTATGTAGCTTATCAGCTGCATAGCACCATCAAGTTCCCAATCCTGCAGAGGGTACAACAAAGCCTGGCCATGGTGTCTCCACTCTGCTCTACTTTCCATTGCTCCTTTAGGACAGCAGTTTATGTTGTCATGGTGGAGTAGATTCTGTGCATAGAGTGGCAACTGTACTTTAGCCAAAAAACGTTTCTATAATACTACAACTTCTGTTACATCCCAGTTTTCTCTAATTTTCCCCCCAGCAGTGATTTTCCCACAGTACTATTGAGGCAGTTAGTTGGTTTTGTGTCCTTCACCCAAATCGTTCACTAGATGACACTCTTGTATCATAGTAAGTTCTCTTGCTATGCAAGACGTTAGACTGGCTCCTTAAAACGAGAACACAAAATTTAATGAAAATGAGAATGTGCTTTATTTTTTTATGAAGTGCTGTGTAGAAAACAGTTCATACTTATAAGCTAATATTAAACTAAATTTCAGAAAGATTCAATGCAGCAACTACTGAAAGCTGTCTATTGTATAAGGTAACAGTCCAGCAACTGTACTTTCATTTGAAGCTGAGCTGTGATGCTCAAGGCAAGGTAAACAAACAAGAGGTTTACTTCATTTTTGCCCATTAAATTATTGCAAATATTGCTCACTGAAGATTCAAAGTACAGTAATTGATTCTATATGATTTTTGTGCATGGCCCGAAGTAAATAGTAAAGAATAAATTACAAAATGCAAGTAACTGCTTTCAACCGTGGACATATCTTTCACCTAATTAAACTGGAAGATTGAAGTAATAAGTCAGAGTTTAAGATTCAATAGATTTCTCTACTAACTTATGAGAACTCCTGTACTAAGAGAAATAATCACTAAATGCCTTTATCAATTCCAAGTTTATTTCTCCAGTCACTTCCATTCTCCCTCCAGGTTGGTAGACGTGAGGGCACTGCAGGTGAAGGTTGCAAAAGAACAAATTCAGCATACTTTGTTTCCTAACATGGAGAAGGTCTATCAAAACAGGAACACCCGTGCTCTTTGTGCAATAATAGAAGTAGAATATGTGACCATATAGTGGCTTTCTAAATTTGTACAAACTGCAAAAATGTTTCACATAAATTCTACAACCAGTCTAGTACAGACAGTGTGAGTGGTCTAACGAAGGATCCAAAGCACCGTGAAGATTAATTTACAGTGTCTCAGCAAGGGATGTCTACAGTTATGCAACAATGCACACAAATATGGGAACATTATCACATTTGTAAAGTGCTCTTAACCTTGGAGTTTAAGACACTGTATTTTGCTTTTTAAATGAATCTGTTATCAAATTTATTTTCTGCAGAGGAGATCATGGTAAACCAAATTTAGACCTTTATTTTCTTTGTACAATGTTTGGGTTTGTAAGGATTACATGAGCATAATATTTTGGTAAGTACTATAATTCTTTCCTTGCAAGAAATGTGCAATAACACTTTGTTCTCTAAGTGGGTGAAGTATTTCAGACAAGTAATTTACAGTGAGTCTTCTATGAAGATTAAAGTTTTGGTTTGCACTAGAAAAGATTTGTAAACTAGTTTTTCAAAATATTTGTACAAGCAAAATAGAGAACTATTTTTATATTTTTAGAGATAACCAATTTTTAAATAGAAAAGGACATAACTTGAAGTAGAAATACTTCAGTTGATGAAGCTGAATCAAAACCATGGCTTCTGTTATTATAGTTTGTGTGTTAAAATAATAATTGCTAAAACCACTACAATTCTTATATATTTAGACTGAGCTAAAAATAGTTTCTCATTGCTTACATAGCACAGAAACTCCTGAGCATGTATTTTCTGGATTGTGGTTTGCACTTTTTCAAAAAATTATATAGACATCACCCAGTTGTAAAAGTGTGAGCCTATTGGCTGAATTCAAAGATACAAAGAGTAACACTGGCAGGAAGGGGAGAAAAGAGAGAGAAAACCAGAAGCATGTGTAACCATGTGCTCCAATTCACTGCCTCAGACGAGGCACATGGATGCTTGGGTGCAGGGGAGGTGGCAGCTGTTGTAAGAAACCTGACAAGCATGGATGCCTGAAAAGATGCCCATCAGGGCTGAAATATCACTTCGCGGTTGTGAGAGTGGATAAGGAGTGTCCAGCCTTTTGCTATTAAAAACACAGAATTCAGGTGCTGAGCATGCTGAAAAAGTCTGCATCTGTGTTCTAGCCTGTGTTGGAGTATTTTAGCAAAGCAGCAGAGACAGCTATTAGGACTGTACCTACATTTGCAGTTTTCTAAGTTTAAATGAAATTCCTATGCTCTAAGATAACCATTTTTAACAATAAATTCTATATTTGTGCCCCATATTATTTAAATATATAAATTCTGTTAAGTAAAACCAAAAAGAGTAGTCATGACAGATTACAAAGTTTGTAGCAAATTGATTTACACCAGAATACAACACTGAATGCTATGAACTTCATTATATTCAGTGACAAGTTTTGACAATTTACATCTAAATTCCTGGTGGGCCTTTCTCAGAGAGAGTGAATCACAAATTTAAAAATAATTTTCAATCCATTTTAGACCAAAGCCAAATTTAAAATTTGAAATTTCATGCAGACTGTAAATAATGTTGTTTTTTTTAACTTAGTATTGATGGTATTGATGTAACCTGGATACTACTAAATGTGACCCAGAAAGATGAAAAGCACAGTTTTCACATTGCATTTTAAAGTTAATTTGTACTGAATCTGCATGAATACAGAAGTTCAAGAATGCAGACAAGGTCTGCAGACAAGGTCTGCAAAAAGAATTAATGATTTAATTTTATCTTCATCCAGGATGGCAGCCCTCCAAAACCTTGCTTATAATTTGTCATCTTCTGACCAATACCAAACCAATGCCAGCCCTAATCTCACACCTAGCTTTAAATAGTCTCATCAGAAGTGGGAGTTTTTAATATTCCCTAAGTACAATTATGCTCCGAATGTGTCCAGATCACTAAGAGAAGTGTTCAAGGACAGGTTGGGTGGAGTTTTGGCTTACTGGAAGGAGTCGCTGCCTGTGTAAGGGGGGTGGAACTAGATGATTTTTAAGATCCCTTCCAATCCAAACCATTCTGTCATTCTATGACATAGAAGGATATTCATTAAAGTGATTTTATGAATTGTAACAAAGGATTACATCTTAAATTTTAAGATTGTGTTGACAACAAAAATATAAAAATATTAACTTAGATACTTAAAATTTTGAGGGGTTTTATAGCATTCTTCATATGCTTTTCACAATCAGTCATACTTATCTCTTAATTAAAGTTTTTTCCAAATAAATATCCTAAAGATAAATATTCAATCTTGGGGGTTTTATGCTACCTACGTAAAGGAAAACAAAAAGAATCAAAATGTGGCTTAGTATGTTGCATAAAGCAACATCTAGGTTACTTCCTAAAATAGCTAAAAAATAATGGTATGTCATTAGCTGGTTTAGTGTTCACTGAATTGTGATCTTTACAGTTCACCAAAGCTATTAAAAAAAAAAAAAGTTCATAATCAGCACATTCTGCTTACATTTCTTTAAGATCCAAGTATTTTATTTATAACTTTGTGGGTAGGACTATACTACCTGTACAAATATTGGCCTGTGAATAATATATTTCTTTCCATGAATTTATTCTTGTTTCTTTTCTGACCTTTATTCTGATCTTTATTTTTATGGTAGGAAAAGCAGCTTATAACCTAACATAATATGCTTGAAAATGTCCAGATGAACAAATAAACTACCTAAATAAAAATATTGCTTACATTAAATTGATATGAAAAACTACAGTCTCTTTTTTACTTGGTTAGCCAAACGAACATCCTATGCAACTTGAATAAAGTTACTGAAGGACTCTACATTCAGTCTTACATAAGAGAAAATCTTGGACATATTTTTTACCTAGAATAGTAGAAAACATTTTAAAAAAAATCAATAAAGAAGATTTTATGTTTCTTCCAACCAGTACATTATTAAAAAGAAGATCAGAACATCATTATTTCCCATTAGCTATTAGCCCACTGAAGTAGGCTGGGAGTCTTAAGCAGACCAATTTTTATGCATTTATTTTTAATCCTGTTTGTGAACTCATCCAGTTGGTTTTCCTTCTGAGAGACATAGTAAGCCTTATACCAGCCATAGTCTCCTCATGAAAAAGCCATGGTAATCTAAAACTTATTAACAAAATATAAGAATAGTGGTAGTAGTTCAGACCAAGGACCATTTAATTCAGCATCCTTTTTCTAGCAGGACTATGAAAAGATGCCAAGTTGCAAGAAGCTTATGTGAAGGATTTCTCAAGTTATCCACTATCAAATAACTGTTTTCAGCTCAAAGAGAATCCTGAGCTTGATGCTGTTCATTTAAGGAACCTTCTCAGTGGTTCTCCTTTGACAAGTCTCACCCTGAACTGTGGAAAGGACAAAGCATATTTCTGACAAAATGTATGTCTACAAATATTCTCATTTGTGAAACACCCAAAACTTTGACATACTAAGTCATTGTAAGACTTCTACCAGAGTGTTCAATCATAAGTGCTTTGTGTGCCGTCATGCTTGCAAACCTATGATTTTAGTGTGTGAGGACAAAATAATTTCCAGCAGAACCAAAGGTAACATACATTTAAACAACAAAAGGTAAAAGAGAGGTTGTATTTGAAAAGTGAGCTTAACTTAATTCATAATATGCAGGTCTCTTTCAAATATTACAGAAGCAGTGAAAATTTGAAGAAATGACAAACATTTAGATTAATTAAGGTTTTTTAAACCCTTATGCTTTACAAGGAAAAGGGGGCCATGCTTAAATATGGAAGAATGGCATTCCATAGAATGTGTTTATTCCGGTGCCAAAGAATGGCATTTAAGAAAATCTTAAACCACTTTCTAATAATTATAGATGCAGGATGGGGTACACATGACCTACTTACATAAATTCTTAAAATGAGAATTGGATGAAATAACTTAGAATATCTGTGCTTTTCAAAACATACTAATATTTGAATTAAAATAAATGTATATTATTTAAGATTTCCAGTCAATAATGACTCAACTCAGATGCCTACTACAAATTGCAGTGATGTCCTACATATTTTAGGGGTTTTTTCCCTTCTAAGCATGCCATCCATAATGCTTACTACCTGCAGTTCCACAGATCTGTTGTTAATACCGTTGCTTTCCACTTTATGAAAGTTGGTCCTTTTAGCCTTCATTCCTGGTGGGCAATTATCAGTAAAAAGCAGACAAACCTGCAGTCATCTTCAGCAGAAACGTGTTGGATATCTTGTGTGGGAAAACTGAAAACATTAAATAGTAAAAGTAGAAAGACAGTGGTAGGAGAAATGACTGAAAGCATGATTAATTCCTCCATCTCCTTTAGGTTAATTAGGTCATATGAATATGTGCCAAGCAATGAGTTTTTTTCCTGACCCTGTCAGCTTTGGGTGACCATCTTTCTCCAAGCTGGTTAATTACATGTGAAGATGCATGATTTTAAAGACAGTTCTCAGGTTGACAGTGTAAGCAGATGTCTCAAACAATGATTCAGAAAAAAAGCAAAAATGTTGGTGATATCTAGGCACTAGAAAGTGCCTACCCTAAATCTGCTATTAAAATGAAAGTCTGCAGGAGCTAGCTGTGAGAAAGAAAATGCTATATAACTGCATTTGTTCAGAATAGGACAAAAAACATGAACAGTTTTAGTTTAAAAAAAAATAAAGAAAGAAAACCACAAACAAGCAGAGATGTGCTAAAACAGGTGTCAACTCTCTGAGGCAAAATCTCTACTGACAGTTCTCACACTGAGTTCTAGTTTTTGTTTGTTAAATTACTGTGTTAAATTTAGTTTCTTTGTTAAATTACTGTGCTTTACAAAGTGTTGATTGCTTAAGAAATATAGTGATGCTAACTAAGAATTAGCAATTCCATAATTACATTGATCCCGCACTGGTGCACATACAAGCAGCAGGAGATAGAGCAGCCAAACATACATGGATAATTGTAAACATTTTCACAATGAAAGCATATAATCATAATTTGTTATAAATACAAAAATAAAATCTCATCTATTGTAATGAGAGCTGAATTCAATGCCCTGAAGTTTAGATGCTCCATGATGATAAACACTACAAAACACCTACCAATAAATTCCCTATTGGGTTATATCTTCCTGAGAATTCAAACACAATTTATATGTAAATTGGTGGTCATTCATACTTATAGAATCATAGAATAGTTAGGATTGGAAAGGATCTTAAGATCATCTAGTTCCAACCCCCCTGCCATGGGCAGGAACACCTCCCACTAAACCATGTCACCCAAGGCTCTGCTCAACCAGGCCTTGAACACAGCCAAGGATGGAGCATTCACAATTTCCTTGGGCAACCCATTCCAGTGCCTCACCATCCTCACAGTAAAGAGCTTCCTCCTTATATCCCATCTAAACTTCCCCTGTTTAAGTTTTAACCCATGACCCCTTGTCCTATTACTACAGTCCTTAATGAAGACTCCTTCTACAGCACCCTTCAGGCACTGGAAGGCTGCTATGAGGTCTCCATGCAGCCTTCTCTTCTCCAGGATGAACAGACCCAACTTTCTCAGCCTGTCTTCACACAGGAGGTGCTCCAGTCCCCTGATCATCCTTGTGGCCCTCCTCTGGACTTGTTCCAACAGTTCCATGTTCTTTTTATATTGAGGACACCAGAACTGTACACAATATTGCAGGTGAGGTCTCACAAGAGCAGAGTAGAGGGGCAGGATCACCTCCTTCGACCTGCTGGTCATGCTCCTTTTGATGCAGCCCAGGATATGGTTGGCTTTCTGGGCTGCGAGTGCACACTGACAGCTCATGTTCATTTTCTCATTGACCAACACCCCCAAGTCCTTCTCCACAGGGCTGCTCAATCTCCTCACTGCCCAACCTGTAGCTGTGCCTGGGATTGCTCCGACCCAGGTGTAGGACCTTGCACTTCACATGGTTAAACTTCATCAGCCCACCTCACAAGTGTGTCAAGGTCCCTCTGGATGGCATTCCCTCCAGCGTATCAACCGAACCACACAGCTTGGTGTCATCGGCAAACTTGCTGAGGGCGCACTCAATCCCACTGTCCATGTCAGCGACAAAGACGTTGAACAAGACCGGTCCCAACACCGATCCCTGAGGGACACCACTCATTACTGGTCTCTAGCCGGACATTGAGCCATTGACCACAACTCTTTGTGTGTGACCATCCAGCCAGTTCTTTATCCACCAAGTGGTCCATCCATCAAATTGATGTCTCTCCAATTTAGAGACAAGGATGTCATGTGGGACAGTGTCGAACACTTTGCACAAGTCCAGGTAGATGACATCAACTGCTCTACCCCTGTCCATCAGTTCTGTAGCCCCATCATAGAAGGCCACCAAATTGGTCAGGCAGGATTTCCCATTAGTGAAGCCATGCTGGCTGTCACCAACCTCCTTGCTGTTTTTCATGTGCCTTAGCATGCCTTCCGGGAGAACCTGCTCCAAGATTTTGCCAGGCACAGAGGTGAGACTGACTGGTCTGTAATTCCCCGGGTCATCCAATTTCCCCTTCTTGAAAACGGGGGTTATATTTCCCTTTTCCCAGTCATCGGGAACTTCACCTGACTGCCATGATTTTTCAAATATGATGGCCAGTGGCTTATCAACTTCATTTATCAGCTCCTTCAGGACCCGCAGATGGATTTCATTAGGTCCCATGGTCTTCTGCATGTTCAGGTTCTTAAGATGGTCTCGAACCAGATCCTCTCCTACAATGGGCCTAGGGTCTTCATTCTCACAGTCCCTGAATCTGCCTTCCAAGACTTGGGTGGTGTGGTCAGAGCCTTTGCCAGTTAAGGCTGAGGCAAAGAAGCCATTAAGAACCTCAACCTTCTCCAAATCCTGTGTAGCCAGTTCTCCTGAGAGATTCCTGAGGGGGCCTACATTCTCCCTAGTCTGTTTTTTATTTGCTATGTACCTGTAGAATCCCTTCCTATTATCCTTCACATTCATAGCCAAGTTTAATTTTAACTTGGCCTTAGCTTTCCTAACCTGGTCCCTAGCTTCCCAGACATCATCCCTGCATTCTTCCCAGGCCATCTGTCCTTGCTTCCACTTATTATAAGCCTCTTTTTTCCCCTCGGATTTCCCTCAGCAGCTCCTTATGCATCCAAGGAGGTCTCCTGGCCCTCCTTCTGGTTGGGATGCAACACTCCTGAGCTTGCAGCAGGTGATCCTTGAATACCAAACAACAATCTTGCCCCCCCCTTGCCCTCTAGGGCTATATCCCATGGAACCTTCCGAAGCAGGTTCCTGAAGAGGCCAAAGTCTGCTCTCTTGAAGTCCAGGGCAGTGAGCTTGCTGCATGCTCTTCTCACTGTCCTGAGGTTCTCGAATTCGACCATCTCATGATCGCTACAACCAAGGCTGCCCTGGAGCATCACATTTCCAACGAGCCCCTCCCTCTTGGTGGGCACGAGGTCAAGCATGTCACCTCTCCTTGTTCGCTCCTCTATTCCTTGCAGAAGGAAGTTGTCTTCCACAGAATTGAGGAACCTCTTGGACTGCTTATGCCAGGCCGTACCATTGCTTCAACAGATATCAGGGTGGTTGAAGTCCCCCATGAGGACAAGGTCCTGCGAGCGTGAGGCTTTTCCTATCTGTCTAGTGCTTGATCCACAGATTCCTCTTGGTCAGGCAGTCTGTAACAGATCCCCACAATAATGTCTCCCATCGCTGTTCTCACTTTAACGCTGACTCACAAACTTTGTTAACTGATCACCTGTCCCCAGACAGAGTTCCATACTCTCCAGGGTATCCCTAACATAAATAGCAACTTCCCCTCCCCATCTGCCTGGCCTGTCTTTTCTAAAGAGCCTGCAACCTTCCATTCCAACACTCCAGTCGTAGGAGCCACGCCACCATGTTTCTGTGATGCCTATTATATCATACCCCCGTAGATGTGCCCACATCTCTTATTCCTCATTTGTTCTCCATGTTACAGGCGTATATATAGAGGCATCTGAACCGATCTCCAACTGAAGCCGGCTTATTGGCTGGAGCGGCTGGGATATGTCTACATTGCTCCGAGCATTTATTATAGGTGCTGGCAACTGACTGGGTGTGTCAGGATGGAATGATGCCCCCCTCCACCAACACATCTATTTTAAAGCCTCCTTGACCAGTCTGGCAAGACTCCTACCAAAACCAGTCTTCCCCTTTGTCAGACCAGCTCCACTAGCCCCCAGTAGACCTGGCCTACTAACTTGGGTCCCATGTTCAAGACACCCAAGCCCCTGACTATGAAACCACCCTTCTAACTGTTTATTAACCTGGCCAATCCTCCTAGCCTTTTTAAGGTCCTCCCCTTTAGCCTGGAGAATTGATTAAAAGAATGTCTGAGCTCCAGAGCTCCTAACCACCTCTCCCAGGGCTCTGCTGTCCTTCTTTATGTTCTCCGTGCTTCTGCTATCTATATTACTAGCTGCTATATGCATCACTAGAAGTGGGTAATAGTCAGTGGGACTTACCAGAGCAGGCAGCCTCTCTGCAACATCCCTGATCCATGCTCCTGGTAGGCAGCACACCTCCCTTGAGACTGGGTCAGGCCGACAGAGGGATGCCTCTGTGCTTTTTCCTGGCAGCACCAGTGGAGATCTTCTTTACCAGTGCATCAGCTGGTTGTTCATGGTGCAAGTATGTTTCCTCATCAACCCCTTGAAGGACAGCAAAGCAGTTCTGGGTGGGGACAACAGATTTAGGAGGAAGCCCCTTGCCTTTAATTGTCCTTTTCCTCCTTTTTTGTTGTTGTCTGTTTTGTTTTGGTTTTTTTTGGTTTTTTTTTGTCACTAATTTCCAGATTCCCAGGTTAACGGCCTCCTTCTTTCCTCCATGAGCTATGGGGGATGCTTGAGGCCCCTGCACAGTTTGGGCCTGGAGCAAGCAGTGCTGCTTCCTCTCAGCTTCCCTGACATCTCGCAGCCTATTAACAGCATCCCGCAGCTCAGCCCCTGCTGCAGGAGCACCTCCACCAGGGAGCACCGAGTGCAGCCCTGCCCATTGCGCACCCTCCCCTCACCAGACCGGTGCAGGCACTCTCTACACCCCGAGCTCTGCACTGCAGCCTCCCCTCTCACCGGCTCTGTCTGGGTGCCTACGCTGGCCACAGCCGGGGCAGCCAGAGCAGAGCTCCCGGACCGGACCCTGATCATAAGGCGAGTGCTCACCACACCGCTCCAACTGCCTCGACCCGCCCTGGCCGCTCTCGCTCCCTGGGGCAGGTTTTTACCCAGCCAGGGCTGGTGCCGCTCCTCCTGGCTCCGCCCCCTGTGAGTCAGCTGCTGCCGTCAGCTGAGCTGCCGGCTCCTGGGCAGGTCCTGTCGAGGACTCGAGGCTCCCTCGGTGGCTGTTGCCGCTCTGAGCTGAGGCTCCTGGACGCTGAGCTGCTCACCTCAGCAATTTTGTCATGTCTTGTTTCTTTTGGGGTGTTATCCTAGAGTAATTTGCTTCTCCTGTTACTGAACTTTGCCCAGCCTTTTTCCATATGCAAGGTTTGGGCTGTTATGATGTTTTGTTACTCTGAAATCAAGTATCAACTGAGAATAAGTTAGATGGTTTGATTTTAACCATTACTCTGTAAGGCCAGAAAAATATCAGTTATTAGAAATTCATGGATACTCAAATAATTTGAAAGCACTCTTTGCTCTCCTTTTAAAGATTAACATGACTAAATCTGATTTTATTAACATTCTCTTTGCCAACCTTACTTTCCACTGGGGGATCGACAACCAAAGTAGTGCAGTTTCATGCAAAACTCTGTACTGCAAGATGCTGAGAGATGGTTTGGAATTAATATTTCTTATTGCATGCTAGAAGCCGTGAGGTTTTCTGTTCAGTCTTGACTTTGGGATCAGGGGAACGGAGTAGGAATGTAAAATTAAGATGACCTGGCCACTGATACTGAATTTCTGATGTGGCAAACATAAAAGATGGAAAGTTTTTTTGGTTTAGAAAGCTGATTTAAAACACTGGGCTGTAATGGGAAGAGTGGGAAGAATCAACATGTAGAAGCAGGATGGTCATGTGGTGTTATTCTTTCATATTGCTTAGTTAAACAGGGACTTAAAATGCACAGAGGTCTGGCAACCTTTGTTTTTAAAATTGAAGGCAAGTTCGTACTTACATAGATACTTCAGAAGGTAGGATGCTATATAGCATCACAGTTCAGAATTCCCTAATCCAAATAGTCAGATTTTACCAAACAATATGAAGAAAAACATTATCCTTACTATACTTCATTGACGCAAATCTTGTTTGACTTACTGACAATATGCAGGTTTTTTTTTTTTTTTAAACTAGTATCTTCCTTTGTTTACTTACAACCTAGTTTTCAAGTACCAATATATGCAGCAGACTACAAGGGATGTAGTAACTGAAATGTTACGTTGTAGTCACAAGTTTCTCAATTTTAGGTAAGTAATTTAGAATCTGCAGGTTTCCTCAGAGACTGCATAGAGTTTTTGTTATTCTTCACTTTAAGAATTACATGATTAATCACTATTTCATTGGCTGAGAGTGATCAATAGGGAAATAGTCCAGGCATCAGATGCTACATTTTTATTTTGTTGTGTTTTAATGGTACAACATTGTGTTTCAGCCTAGGAGATCCTTTTCCTGTTTTTCCTGTTGTGCCAACAGAGGTATACAACACAGTTTGTAAATCTTTCTAGACTTAGCAATTTAAACAAGCTAGGAGCAGGAGAAGGAGGACAAAAATGTTTTATTAACATACTGAGACCTGGTGCTTTTTCCAGAGTGTGAAACAGGTGAGAGGGAAGAAGAAAAAGAAAACCAAGAAAATGAAAAGCTTCCACATGACTGACTCCCTGAGAGACTCTTCAGGCTGCCAAGAAAGAAGTAAAAATATTGTTTCAAAATGAAAAGTGTACCAGGGAAAAAACAAGCATATTATTAAGTGAGCGTTTACAATTTGTACGCCAACCAAGCTTCTGTATATTAAAAAAGTTGAATAATAATGATAAAGAATTGAATCCATAATGCTTAAATTCAACACGAGTATTGCATAAGTACTGAATGCGTATGCACTCAGAACCACATTTATTTCATCTTTTATCTCTGCACAGTTAGCTTGGGAATGCAAGAACGCACAATGCATCTATAGTACTTTTCTGGAGTGGGCTGTTGTCCCCTAATTCTGCCAATCTTAGCCAAGTCAGCTACACTTTGAGTTGTATTGAAAAATTCACCAGGTCTGAAATAATAAAAAGTATACAAAGCTGTCAGTTGAATCAGGTGGAGGTTCTGTTCTTTCCCCCTTGCCTTTCTCTTCAATATTCATAAACTTTCTCCCTCTACCTTGACGCAGCTCAGGAAAAGTAGCAGGCCATTATGGAGCAAGATACACCTTACAAACCTTACAGAGGGGAGATCACAGCATTAGGCAGCTGCAGTCATCTCCCTTTTGTATTCTCCTTCACTGCTTCCCAGAGGAATTTTGCAGAACCTAGACCCTATGTGTATCAAGTGCTGCAGTCTAGACTTTATCACAGTCTGCATCTAACTGCCATATTTGAATTGGTGTTGTTTAAAAAAAACCAAAGCAGCACAACCAAAAAGAACAACAAAATAAGAATCAAAAAGATTCCTACCAGAAATTCTAAGCACAGTTAACAAGTGAGTTGCATAACTGGTGATCAGAGGTGCTTTTCTTTACTATGTTTGTGTGAGGTTTAATGAAAAAAAAAGTGAACTGTCTACTTTGAGAAACTGAAAATAGCAAACACCAGCACTCTGAAGAGGCAGGATTAATTAAGCTAATACAAATTTTTCTGTAAGAAAGTGTTGTAGACCACCACCACCTACTGAAGTACATTTTTACTGTGTCCAATGTTATGGCTTTTCCAATGTAAAGTTCTATGATGAACTTTTTCTTCCTAAAAAGACTAGGAACCAGATGGTCTGGAAAAAACAATTACGTAGCTACAGGGGTTTTCCTGTAATGTGTTGTTGATTGGTAGGTCATGTGGGACCTTCCCATTTTTTATCTGAGATGCCAACAGGTCAATGATGATGCTGAAATAACTCACATAAGAAAGGCTAAGTTGACATAACACAACTGTCTAGAACGTCTGTGCTAGCTTGTGAGATGATGTCGTGAAACATCAAGTGTCCACAGCACAGGTTGTTAAATTTAAATTAGTCACATGGTTGTTTGACAGTGAATTGAAGGTGAAAGATTTCAGAATCACATGCATACTATGACATGTTAAGCTTTCAGCAATTAATGACTAATGTGAAAAAACTCCCAATAATTTTTGCTGTCTGAGCATATTACTGATTCTAAAATTGAAAAATCACAAAATTTTCAGTCACGTCACATCAATAGCTACAAAATCTTAACAACTCATCTCACCTACTAGCACTACCTCTCAGTTTAGGTCTTAATGGCCTAAATTTTGAAAACTCAAATGAGACAGATGAAGCCTGCAGCATGCACTGAAAACTAAGAGGAACGGGTCATATTGCAAATAGGCAGGGAATGCGCATCAGGCAGGCAGCATCCGAGGCTGAATATCCCAACAGAAATTGGTCTTTTCTATGCAAACAAAATGAGTGGAATACTCTACTCCAGCCACATCTCTCAGCAGACAATACTAGAGAAATTTTCTCACTGAATTGACAATGTGTGACACATTAATGTCCAACACACAATTATCAATCAATCATTTTAATGAAAAACAGGAATATTCCTACTATTCATGAGGAAAAGTTTTAAAGTTTTTCTGCACACTCTGATTAATTTCTAAGAAAACTTTTTATATTCAAAGTAAAACTAAAAAATTGAATAATAGAACTAAATGAAACATAAAATGACAGGCCTAGTATTCCTGAGCATCTGGATACATTGCTTACAACATTATATTATCTTACAATCAAAAATTCTCAGTTATTCATCCATCATCATAAAACATGTACATCTACAAAGTATATGCTTTAATTTTCCCTTTAACAGAATATGTAACTGTTATTCGTAGAAAGCCATAGAAATGGAGAATAAACAAACCATAATAAAACTTTTGTCAGAGCTTATTCTTCCAAGGATTTTTGAGTAATACTCCTATGTCTATATAGGAAAATTAATAAAACCTCAAAGATCACCATTGAATCAGTTTTCCAAATGGTCATGGTTCTTTTCATCTCTTGCAAGAAAAGTTCTGTAGGATTGTTCTTTGCCTTTTTCCTCTTGCAGTCTTTTGTTTATCAGTTAAAAAAAAAAAACTATGGAGAGAGAATTTGCTAGCAAGCCCAGGAAAGTATCTTGAATGTCATTATCTTTCATTTCAAAAAGACAATTTAATGATATATAATCCATCCCAACATCACCAACTGATCAACATCAGTAATTTCGCTCATGAAAAATAGCAGTTCTTTATACTATCTTCATTTTCAGATGATCAGTAAATTAATGAAAGACCTTTGAAGCTCTGTTTCACTAAAACACAGACATTCTAGCAAGTGAGTTATACCACCTCCAAAAGGAAAATCGTTTGTGCAAGGAAATTTCACTAGAGGAATACTGATCCAGGAAACCACAAAATCAAGCCAATAGGTTCTGTTAATACTTTTGGGTTTTCAGAAAAACAAAAGAGAAATTTCAGGATGGAGAATTTTGATTGACACAAGTCTGCTGATTAGGAAATACTATTTTTATGCAGAAGAACTTGTAGTTAATTAGAAAACAAAGATGATGCTTGCTTGGCTGGGATATGTAGACTCAGGCACAGCACTGTTTTAGCACCTGACATTTTGATAAGCCAGTTGCAAGGTTAAATTATAATTATGTAACCATGGTTACACTTTGATGCAGGATTTATGTAAATATAAAAGATTCATCTGTAAAGCCAATAAAAATTGGGCTCTTGATGTATTAATTATTATGGTTACTAAACGTTTGAAAAATTTATATGTAAAATAAGATGTTTATTTAAAGGAATGACTGTTTAGAGCTCTGTTTTGGCCAAGAAATGGATCACCAGACCTTCCCCTTTCAGCAGCATGAACCAGTGGGTTTTAAGTACATAAAAACACAACTAACTAAATCACAAATGATTAATTTGCCGTATTGAAGTCTGAAACTAGTCTGGCCCATTTCATGCTTTGTAACTTGCTTGAGAGAAAAAAAATAAATAAATAAAAATGGGAAGCCAAAACAAAAAGGAACTGAATTTTCTCAAAAGCCTCTTACACATGGATGGACCTCACTACCCTAGTCATGAAGAATGAGTCTTGGACCTGCAGAAAATGAGTTGCTTTGGAATGCCAGAAAAAGCAATCAAAAAAGCCCTAAATAAACAAACCAACCAACAAACAAGAAAACACACACCAAGCTGTAATCAGTACAGCAAAATAGTATGTTGAATTGTATCAGGTAAGTAGGTATGAAGTTGCATTGGGAAAGTCATATAAAATACAGAACACTATATTTCAAAAGGGCCTGAGGCTATGATTTCTGAAGGATATCAATGGCAAAAAGTTCTTCAATACCCTTAAAATTCCATCAGGTCACAGTGCTTTTGCCAGCATATTTTCTTCTAATCTCAAGTGACCAATCACAAGCTGAACATAAACAACAAGAGCATAGCTATACAAATCATGTTTGAATATTTTCCGTACTTCAGAGAACATGTGTGATCAAGCCTTTTTAGGCACTATTCCTGACACCACTTACATGAGTTAAAACAGCAGAAAGTCCTGTCTTGTAAACTTTAAGACCACTGTTAATCAATGAAAAAGCCTGCAGATGACAAAAGGAATAATTCAGCCAAATACATGATCAGAATTTGCTTGTGCCACATGTGAATTCAGCAGCCATATATCTGATGCTTTGAAATAGGGCATTGCAGCTTATACCTGACTGCATATAATACAAATGAGGTGAGGTGTAAATACTTATAAACTAGGCATAGCACTTTCTAAATCAAAACAGTTCTTAGGGTGGCCATGTCACATCTTCTGTGTGATGGTGCAGAGCAGGCAACCTGAATGGCATCATGAATTTGCTAACCATTTCCAAAAGAAGTAAGCTAAAATCTCTTTAGGTACCTCCATATTCTGCCCATATCTCACCCCTTCATCACTGTATGCACTTTCTAGTCATAACATACATGGTTAAGTATAAATTATTAAACTTTCCATTTCATAAAAATATCATTGTAACATAAATTATAAATTTAAGAAACTGCAACTCCATTCAAAATGAAAGATTATAATATAAATAAATAAACTAAATATAATGTCCCATTTGGTTCATTTCTCTGTGGATTTGGTAGCCATCCCTTCCACAGTCTCTAAATTCTGATCTTTTTACACTTCTTGTGTTTTGTGCACTATCTACTCTGATATTACATATACATACTGCCTTTAGGGAAACTCCTTGGATGCAACTGGGGACAAAATTTGGAATAACATACTATTACATGAAAAACATGTAGATAAAGAAGAAATAGTAAGCATTTAAAATGTTCTAGTTTGTCTTTAATCCTTGAATTTTTTTAATATTCAAAGTTCTTTCTTTTGTTCTACTGATAACAGTTATATGAATGCTGTTGTCATTAATTTAACATGAAGGTTTTTTTCTGTAAAGGGTTTGTATTATGGGTATGCAAGGTATAATGAATGATTTCTTGATTTACTTACATTTTAAACATTATATTGCATTGCCTATATCTGCAACAAGTACTCACAAATTTACAAAAAGGATCAAATGTAAGTTAATAAATTATAAAGGAACATTCTGTGTACTTTATTTCTTTTAGACAGCACAAATGTATAATGATTTTTCCTACAGTACAAGCAGTTAACTGCTTAGTAGTTTAAATGCATGTAAAACCTTATCTTTGGTATGTAATTCTGTTGAAAAAATCATAAAGTTGATAAAATTGGGCACTGAGAAGCTTTGAGAAGATCCAAAAGTGTGCCTTATTCTTTATTCTTTAACTTTTCATTACTATAAATCGTGGAGAACCCACCCTGCAGTGACATGTACAAAACAAAGAGTGCAGCAAAAGGTGGCATTTTAAGCAATCTGCTGAATTATTCTTTATTTGTTGAATGATATGTTTAAACTATTCACAGTTCCAGATATATTCTATATAATTTATATATCTATATCTATATAAATATATCTATATTTATATTCATTTATATCTATATTTATATTCATATCTATATCTTCATATCTATATAAAGTTGATGCAAAATAGAATATTGGTTGACTTTAAACTTAAATATGTCCTGACAGTACAGGGTGTACTGTCTTGTAAAATTAGATATAAAATTAATACAAAAATTGGTTTTTATTAAAAAATATATTTGGTTGTAGCCAAGTGTCTGGCATGGATTTCAATGTTGAAAACACAACAAAGAAGGAATTACATCTGTTAAATCTCATTTTTGGTTTTCAGGAAATAAAAAGTTGGAACTCTACTGTGAAATGCTTCATACAATTACCTGAGAAGTGCTCCTAGGCCTTTTATCTTTTTTTCTTTTAAATGCTAAAATGTTCTGTTTTGTGCATCTGATTTCAGAGATGTACAATGTACATTAATTAACATAAAAAGGGGTGGATCAGTGTTTATGGATGCCCTAAAATCTACACTTTAGATCTGGTGCAGAATATACCCTGTAATATCAGATTTAACTTCAACTGAACCCTTATCATTCATTTCAGGAACATTACCGAAGATCTGAGCAATCTCTTAGACAAGACCTGGCATCCTAACAAGGTCTTGTCTTGAAAATGTATAAATGATGGATGATTCTATACAATTCTTCTTTGGAAAGACTCTGATCACAGGGTTTCTAAATATTATCTGGTCTGACCTATCAGCTGGATTTCAAAGTAACCATTTCTGTTTGTTCCTTGTGGGAACTTTAACCTGGATTGTTTCCCTAACTCATTTCAGCACAAAGCTGCACAAAAGCTTTTGCCAAGAAAAATAGTGGCACAGAAGTGAGACTAAGCTAATAAGTGCTTCTTTTAGCTGCAGTACAAACTTAGGCTGCCTTAGAGGCTTCCTAGAAGCCTGGCTAAACTAACACTCACTCTTCTGAAGTAAGAGCAGGCTAAAATCCTCTATTTTCCTGGACAGTAGTTCCATTGTATCCAGTAAATAAGAGAGAACTGAAGCAGCACCATGACAGTAAATGCTTTTCACAGCTTGTTGCCTGTTCTACAAATTGCTGTTTTTAATCACGGTCTGCTGTAGTCCAAAAGTAAGGGCAGCTCTTTGGTTATTAGAATGAATAAGAAAAAATATCTTGCTATATTTTATTAGTTGTTATGAAAATGTACTTAGTATACCTATAGCTTTTAATAACCTTCTTTAAGTAAGACAGCTAGTGAGCTGTTAAAGAAGTCAGATTGTAGTCATTTAAGAAAATGTTGTTTTGGATTAGATAAGAATAGCTCTCCAAAGTTATTAGTAATTTCTAATAAACAAGATCTTTGATTAATTAAAAAGCCAAAACACAAGAGTGAAAGCAGCATAACTAGTATCAAGCCATAGATCATACCAGAATAACATTGCTTACATGTCTTGTTGTGGAAGCACTGACTAAAATGAAAACTTGCAAATATCACTTGGAAGTTACTGTATAAAGCCCAGAAAAATTCAGAAACTTTATGTTATAGATTATAATACAAATTCAATGCACAACATGGTTTAGAATATTCCTCACATGTGAAAACATTGTCGAATCCTATCAGTCTCCACTATCATTTGGCTGTTAAAGAACATTTCTAATTGGTACTCTGAGATACATCAAAGAGAGTCAGTAATTTTATAGTCTTATTTTAGTATTAGGCTATCTTTGAATTTCTGTTGGAACAGGAAGCTTACATAAAAAATCCCCACTGAGTATCAGTATAGCGAAATACAAACACCAGTGACACAGTATTACCACTGAACTACGATGACACAAAGCAGGAAGAATTCTCTCTTTTTATGACATGCAGGCTTACCATTTAGCAGGTAGAGAATGAGCTGCTTTGTCCAGAAATGCCAGCCAAATGGTGAATTACGTGATTACACAGGATTTGTTTCATTAAAGCTTCCATACCCAGATTATCAAGTCTCTTTTCACTCCTTTGCGTTTTTGGCAGGGAATACATATGTGCATCATTAAAAGTCTAAAGAATATAGTTTTGAACAGCTGATGGAGACTAATTGCTTTGAGACAAGCACAGTGTGAAAATATACTTTATCCAATAACCTGTTTTTTATAAAAGTTCAGAAGGCAGAAGTAAAGATTGTCAGTGGGACTTTGAAAAGTTTTCAGAGTGAAAGGACTGATGGAGAGAAGTCACTCAATAAAGGCTAGTTCCAAACTTGTTCTGTCTGGTGTTAGAGATCAAATGTGAGACACAAAGACATACTCTAAGAAAACTGGGTTACAAGAGCTTTGAGACGATATGAATATACTTTCAGCTAACAAATGCCTCAAGAAGACAATAAAAATACCATCTGTTTTCCTTATTATGGAAAAAAAACCAAAACAGATGCATCCATATTTCTGTTGTTTCCAGTTATTTTCTATTCATATCTATACTATTTTTTATCAATACCTTCCAGAGCTATAACTTCCATCAGAAGACAGAATGTCATTTATGCTTTCACTGTTGAATTGTTTTCCATAGCCGTCTCATCTTGGAGATGGGTTATCTCCACTACGATATGGATATAAGTGGTATTGATATGATATGATATGGTGATATGATATGATATATGATATGATATACCCCCACTGACTGCCCTTTAACTGAGAAAGCCATTTGCACTGACACAGAGGTTTATTAATACAGCTGGTAATTAAATGTAGACATTCCAAAGTCAGTGAAGCCCTCTGTGGATTCATTCGTACTCTAATTTACTCATGTTAGATGCTCCCTCTAAAACACTGAAGTTCAAACTTTTTCACTTTCATTCATAGATTAAAGGAATCAGTTATCATCTTAAAAGTTGTATTTATTGTATACAGATCCATTCAGTCCTCAGACAACCTATTAATGAAAAAAGTCTGGTATTCTAAGGTGCCATCACTCAAAGTCCTAAATAAGAACAAGTTAACTTTGCAACTTAATGAGTAATGGCCATTAGTAATATGATTTCAGAGATATGCAATGAATATGATTTATTATAAGAACAGGTGTTTCAGTGTTCATGTGCTTTTACTGGCACATTTACCAAACATTTGTGATACAAATATTACTTCACACAAAAGATACTGTGCATTACACTTTACTTTAGCAGCACTGACTGAAACAAGCAACTGTTTTAAGGCTTTAGAGATGGCAGAGACACTTGCAGCTCCTCCTAATCTGTTATCAGGGAAAGAAATGCAATAAAGAGAAATGATCCTCTTTACCTTGGCATTCCAGTCAAAATCCACTATTTCCCTCCAGGGCTTTTGGAAAAAATAGATTAATAAGCCCCACATTAAGGATTTCAAAACTATCAAGACTGTAAAATTAAGAATTTAAATTCTCCCTTCCACATTTTTTCCTTGACCACCATCCGTACAAACCAGCACTGCCCTATAAGCTACACAATACAGCCAAGTGGAACTAATGTTTCATTTTATCCTCCATTAATCTATTTTCAATAAATCTTGACAGCACAAATACAGATTTATGCTTGAAAAAAGGCACAAAATATTAATAATTTTTATATTAGTAAAAATGGTATTTTTTATTAAGCATTTTTGTTTAGCTGTTTAAAATGAGGGAATCAATCACATGCACTTCAAAACTAAAGGTTCCATTCTGTTCCCATTGAAAATAAAGTTGTTCAGTGATTTCTCTGTGAATAACTCTTTCCTGGCAAATAGAGGGTTTCATTTCATAAGGGTTGTGTAACAGGAATATCCCTGAGTATTGAATACAGGTATGCTGGAAAAATATAATTTCTAATTTTAAAATCCAGTTTCACAGATTCTTAATATAAATTTCTGTGGCTTGAAGTCAACCCATGGATATTTTGAGTCCGGAAAGAACCTGTGGTTCTTATTCTTTTTGCACAAGCATTAGAAGCATGAGTGATACTGAATTTGATGGGATTAAAAGTGAGTCAAGAAAAAAGACTACTTGCATGGCACCCCAAATGTAAGAATTACTAACCATCAAGATCCTTATTGCAAAGCAAAAATGCCATTGAAGAATTGGCCCTAAATCAGTGGGAAAAGACCACTCTGTAAAATATATATTTATAAATATATATGAGAAATGAAGCTTTCCTGATATACTCTAAGTCACTATACTTAAATGTTGCCTTCGCAAGGCGTGGCGACCTGGTTCAGGAACGGCACAGAGACCAACCCCAGGCCACTCGGGCCATCAGCTCACAGACACCAGTGTGGTGGACGGCAAATGGCATTTATTAGTTCGCAACACAGCGTTATATACTCTGGGTTTACAGCGTCACTTCCGTCTGCTTACATCACAAGCTACATACTATTGGCTATTAAACAGGGGGCTCTATCTTTCCGTACAGCGCGATATCTTCCGGCCGCCAGGCCCTAACTACCTACACTTAAAAAAAAATGTCTTTTTAAAGAACCTCTTTCCATTATTTTTATAGACATCTATTTCGTTTTTTTACCAATCATGTCTTGAATTTCAGGTTTGTTCTTTCTTAAAAAATGAAAGAAAAAAAAAGAGAGTAGTAACTGGCATTATCAAATTTTTTTGAATGAAAAATCATTTCATTGGCAAGTGGAATTTTGTCAATAGGGTGGGAGTTTTTAGAATAAAACTAGAATTGACTATTCCAGTTGGAAGGGACTTACACTAATCATCTAGTCTAACCTGATGAATTCAGGACTGTCCAAGTTAAATCATGTGTTAAGGTCATTGTCCAAATGGCTCTTAAACACTGACAAGCGTAGGGCATTGTCCACGTCTTGAGAAAGCCTGTTCCAGTGTCTGAGAACAGCATCTAACTTCTCCATGTCCCCTTCTCACAAAGCTGTAGAGAACCATAAGATCGCACCTCAACTTCTTTTGCTTGAGAGATTAGGTTTATATTACACCAAAGATCAATCAAACTTCCTCTAGGTCTGAACATGCCCTCAAACATTGGTAGCTGCCACTTCAGCTCATGGACATGCACCTAATGACTGCACATTTAGCATCACCTTGATTGCTTTTTTGTATGGTAAGAAATACTAGGGGGAGTAGTTTCAAGCTGATACATTAGCTATTGATTTGGTTCATTTCCTCTCCTAACATCTCAGTTCCATCAAGGCTCAAAGAATATCTCATCTGAGCATCATTTTTAAGTATTTCTGCTTCCATATAGACTTTTGTACTTACTCCACAGAGGTAAATTCTTAATCTAAATAGTTATTTAAGAATTCACATCCCATATATTTTAACCAATAACTGGAAAAGTAACTCTTACTAGTTTGAGTCTGGACAAAAGACCTGATTCAATTTTACTAGATAAAGACTTTCCCAATTAACATAACATTTTGATAAGTATATACCTTACTGTAGTTATTACACTGACTGATTTTACTATTATTGAGGAGAAAATGTGTTGGATCTACCAAAAAAAAAAAAATCTTTTCTCAGAGTTGTAATTGCACTTCTCAGAAGTAACGCAGTTATGTAAGGAACTAAAAAATTTCTTATCTTTGAAAGGGAAGCACAAATTTAAAAGTAGCTGAAGTAAAATTTGTTGTTATTCCTAAACATCTTAAAATATGGAAATTAGAATACTGGTAAAATTTATTACTTTCCATAGGAAAATAACTCCTGAATAAACTTAAAAGTGAAAACTCATTCTTTCACAAATATCAGGATCTTTCCTTTTACACACACTAAAAATCAATATTTTCTATATGAACTGATATATTAGATTCAATTATATTTTCTAATTTGTAAAATGTTTTTTTCTTTTAACTTATTCTCCTTAAGTTTGCTATGTATGTTACTTCAACTTACAATAAATAGACCTAGAAAAATAATCAAAAACCCCCATAATGCAATAAGACCTATATACATTTTTCAAGATACAGAGGAATAAATACAGCACAAATTTTTATAAGTTTAAATTGTGTGTGCAGAATTTGTGTAAACCACTGTTTTCTCCATTCAACCCAGCAAATTCATGTTTTTCCAAACAGTCTGAATAGTTCAGTTAATAAAATACCTCATGAAAGTTACATGCATGTACATTTTCTGGATGTAACAGTATGAAACTAACACTACGCATCTTGAAGTTGATTATGTACACTGACCAAATATAGTAATAAATCTTAAGCAATAGAACTATATTACCATTATCAACACTGAGTATTACTCTACCAGTAAAGAATTTTAATACATTTTCATGTGTTTCTCATCTGAAATTTGAATACTTATAAATTACATTTACTACAACTTTTTTTACTCTGAAGCACATGTTTATAGGAAAATGAACAATTTAAAGTTCTTCAAACATTTAAGATACTTACTTCTGAGTATGTATTGAAGCTTTGTCCATTAACATTTTCCAGCATACCTTCTGCAAGCTTTTTGTACCATCCACGCCTGAACATTTTTGTACTTCTTGCATCATTACCTTCTCTAACATCATAAAAAAAGTCTTTCTGTTGAAAGTCAGCAACAGGAGAAACGTAATTGGGAACCTTTCTGTGTGCATTCAGATAGATATCATTTTGCTAAGTGTTTTCATGAAGACCTTTAAGTCTGGACTTAAATAAAGAGAGAAAAAGAGAGAGCACATCTGTCACTATAGCAAGCTGATATAAAATAGCTGGTATAACATAATGTTTTAAAGACTTCTTAAATTTCCACAGAAGCAAACCTTGAAAATTGAATTTCCCATTAATCTTGCCCTTTTGTTCTGAAAATACACTGACTTTATGTCTGCCTGTTCTCTAAATCCTTGATGATTGTATCATGTTTTCCCTGTCTCCAACAGGACTGCTCTTCCTCTCATCACACAGTTCTCTCTGTGCACTGTGTTTCCCATCCCTTCTTCCTAACAAACTCATAATCAAAGGTAGCGAGGCTTGTTAGGTTATAAAATATATATCATAGAAATACAAATATGTAAAGGACTCATTTGGTACTGCAGGACATGGTCTCTTAGAAAAAAATATTATGAAACCTTACTTTGGTTATTCCAGGTGTGAAGCATGTTTCTTTGAAGTTTTCTCTTTATTATTAACAGAAATCATTGTGAATGTTAGGGTTGAAAAAAAAAACCTAAAACTAACACAGACACACTCCCACTCAAAAACACCCACAAGAAAAATGTTATGCTGTACGCATTTCTTCCTTGGGAAGAAGATACAGGAACACAGAATCTAAGATGTGTTTCAGTCACTTTGGTTAGCGAATACCATAGAAGGTGCACAAACAATGAAGTGACAAATTTTAACATAGCAAATTAAAGTAGAAGAGGTTAAAAGATCCCTTCATCTTTTGATTGCTACCTGGGAAAAAGCTCCCCGCAGTATTTTTTATTCTACCTACCTTTGAATTTTTATGAATAATGTTCATTATTTTGTGAATTATTTTCTTATCAAGAATTATTTTGTTAACAACATGTGGGAAAATTTCAACAAAGAAAGTTTGCTGAAGGCAATAAGAATCTTTAAATTATGTGTAATAATGCTTGCTTATGAATAGATCTGAAATACAGAACAGAATTGTAGAACAGCCTGAGTTAGAAGAAACTCAATGAAGATCATTCAGTCCAATTCCAGAGTCCGCAAACGGCAAGCTAAGGCATAGCATTTTCTAAATGCTTCTTAACACTGACTTGGTGCTGTGATCATTCCTCTGGGAGCTTGTTCCAATGCTTGACCATCCTCCCAGTGAAGAACTTCTTCCTAACATCAAGTCTGAACTTCTCCTGACATGTTTAAGTCATTCTCTGATACCCTATCACCAGCAGCAGAGAGATCACCCCTACCCTCTCCCCTCCCCATCATCTTGAAAGAATGTCTAAATACTATGACCTGTGATCTATTTCTGGTTGGCGTTTTTTTGTTTTTTTGATTGATTGATTGATTGATTGATAAAATCTATTTTTACTCCAAATTGTGGAAGGTCAGAATCATTCTAACTTGCAGAACTCTACTCTGATTTCTGATGTTGCATTTTAGAGACGTACCCGTTGTCCGGTTACTGACTGAAAACCAACATCCTGAAAGAATAAGAAATTGAGAGGAGAAGGATCACATTGATTACCAATTGAATAAATACTCAGTTGTTAATAATGTTGTTAAAAGCTTTTAAATATCTCAGGATTTTGCTTTATTGCAAAAATTTACTAAGAGTTAGCTTGGCTGTGGACTAAGATGTTTTGTTTTTATAAACTATGACACTCGTTGTTTTCATGTGGCAGCCAAGAATAATAATTCACTACTCTGGCGCCAAGCTGATTCTAAGCACATAAACACAACTTTAAATCAAGAACTACATGTCATGCAGTTGTCAGCTTTCATCTTTGGACTCTTACTTCTTTCTTGAATTTAGAATGCAAAATGCTAATTAAAGGAGAAAGTTTTAAGAATTCAGAGAAGTTTCCTGTGAAAGTAAAAGACACGGATCTCTGAGAACATCAAAGAGCAGATGAGAAGTGAAAAAAGATAATTATAAAATGTACATTCCGTTTTAATAAGCTTCCAGTGCAAAACTACTCTATTTAACTTAAGAAATTTTGCATATGTTTTAACTGGGAAAGTTATTGTTCAGCCACATTAAATACTTCTTTATGATATGATTATTCATTATTTGAAACAAAAATATATACCGCTTCAATCATCAATACCTTTAAAGCAAGAGCTCTGTAGAAATGAAATTATCCTAGGCCACTGCAATAAGGGATCATTGAAAACCTACTAAGAAGAGAAACATTTCTAAGAATTAAAAATGAAAGATAATTGAATCACAATTTAAGGGAATGTTATTTATTTAATAAAAACTTGATTTCTGATAGAATTTGTGAAAGTCTGTCAACCCTCAAATGAGAACAGAAACCTTATCCCAAGTCTTTACTCCCAGAAGCAGAGCATTATTACTTCCTGAAATTTCTCCTTTCCAGGTCTAGATTTAGATTTCTTATGTCTTTTTAAAGTCTGAACCAAAATATGGAGTGACACACAAGAAGTTTTAATTCCACTAGATACCAGACTGATCAAAATAGCAAGACCATTCTAGCTTTCATAATCTTTAAGAACAATTACTTGCTTTTAACAAAAGAAAAGAAGTTACAAATAAATAAAATAATTACAGTTTTAGTCACAGTTAGGTTAAGCCAAAAATGTTGCCTACTTGATTTACCAAATCTCCTATCTAAATCTTCCTTTCTTCTGACACTTGCACACCTTTGGATACAGATATGGAAGCATATATTTTCAATATTTTTTAAGACTGAGTTACTGGACATTTGCATGAGCACAAGGAAATTAGTGTTCATGGAAGTCCAATTTTAACCAAAACAATACCGCATTGTTTTTCTGGAATTAATCCAAGTGTTTTGTACAAAAAAATTATTCCTATTACTCCAGTATTTAACTTAACATGTAACAAGAGTATTTGCATAAGGAACAGAGAGAACAAGATTTGAAGACAGCACAATAGGCCATATGAGTTTCCTCAAACATATCATAGAATAGTTAGGGTTGGAAAGGACCTTAAGATCATCTAGTTCCAACTCCCCTGCCATGAGCAAATTCCACTAAACCAAGTTGCTCAAAGCCCTGTCCGCCCTGCTACTGATTGAGACACATTGGTACAGTCATGAAAATATACATTCACATTATTGTTTTTTCCATACACAGTAGCCTTACACAGTCTATATTTATCTTTCTAGACTATCATGTGAATTGCTTCCACCTTTTCACAAAAGCATCAAAACACCTTTTTTCTTCTTCCTTTTATCATCTGTGGAGAATCTAAAAGTAATATTTTCTCAATTAAGAAAAGCACTTCCTCAGAAGTCTTTCTAATTGCAGATCAAGGACAAATGTTTGATAAAGCCATGTTCCAGAAACTGCTAAAATACTTACTTTTGTAATGCTTTTGGCAGATGAATAAGATGTCTGTAAACTTTAGACTAAATTATGACATCCTGGAAGCACAAATTGCTGTATTAATTACTGTATGAGAGTTATACAAGAATTTTCATTCTTGAATGGTGGTGGTGGCATGAATATAAACTATTCATTTTGCATTTCTTAGAATCATAGAATCATAGAATAGTTAGGCTTGGAAAGGACCTTAAGATCATCTAGTTCCAAACCCCCTGCTATGGCCAGGAACACTTCCCACTAAACCATGTCACCCAAGGCTCTGCCCAACCTGGCCTTGAACACCACCAGGGATGGAGCATTCACAGCTTCCCTGGGCAACCCATTGCAGTGCCTCACCACCCTAACAGGAAAGAACTTCTTCCTTATATCCAATCTAAACTTTCCCTGTTTAAGTTTTAACCCATTACCCCTTGTCCTATCACTACAGTACCTAATGAACAGTCCATCCCCAGCATCCTTATAAGCCCCCTTCAGATACTGGAAGGCTGCTATGAGGTCTCCATGCAGCCTTCTCTTCTCCAGCTTGAACAGACCCAACTTTCTCAGCCTATCTTCATACAGGAGGTGCTCCAGTCCCCTGATCATCCTCGCAGCCCTTCTCTGGACTTGTTCCAACAGTTCCATGTCCTTTTTATGTTGAGGACCCCAGAACTGCACACAATACTCCAAGTGAGGTCTCACAGGAGCAGAGTAGAGGGGCAGGATCACCTCCTTCGACCTGCTGGTCACGCTCCTTTTGATGCAGCCCAGGATATGGTTGGCTTTTTGGGCTGCAAGCGCACACTGCCAGCTCCTGTTCATTTTCTCATTGACCAGCACACCCAAGTCCTTCTCTGCAGGGCTGCTCTGAATCTCTTCTCTGCCCAAACTGTAGCTGTGCCTGGGATTGCTCCAACCCAGATGTAGGGCCTTGCACTTAGCATGGTTAAACTTCTTAAGACTGGCATCAGCCCACCTCACAAGCATGTCAAGGTCCAGGTAGATGACATGAACTGCTCTAACCCTGTCCATCAGTTGCATAGCCCTGTCATAGAAAGCCACCAAATTGGTCAGGCAGGATTTCCCATTAGTGAAGCCATGCTGGCTGTCACCAACCTCCTTGCTGTTTTTCATGTACCTTAGCATGCCTTCCGGGAGAATCTGCTCCAAGATTTTGCCAGGCACAGAGGTGAGACTGACTGGTCTGTATTTCCCTGGATCATCCATTTTCCCCTTCTTGAAAATGGGGGTTATATTTCCCTTTTTCCAGTCATCAGGAACTTCACCTGACTGCCATGAGTTTTCAAATATGATGGCCAGTAGCTTATCAACTTCATTTATCAGCTCCTTCAGGACCTGTGTATGAATTTCATCAGGTCCCGTGGACTTGTGCATGTTCAGATTTTTAAGATGGTCTTGAACCAGATCCTCTCCTACAGTGGTCCTAGGGTCTTCATTCTCACAGACCCTGAATCTGCCTTCCAAGACTTGGGTGGTGTGGTCAAAGACTTTGCCAGTTAAGGCTGAGGCAAAGAAGCCATTAAGAACCTCAACTTTCTCCAAATCCAGGGTAGCCACTTCTCCTCATAGCTTCCGGAGAGGGCCCACATTGTCCCTTGTCTGTCTTTTATTTGCAATGTAATTATAGAATCCCTTCCTATTATCTTTCACATTCATAGCTAAGTTTAATTTTAACTTGGCCTTAGCTTTCCTAACCTGGTCCCTAGCTTCCCAGACATCATCCATGCATTCTTCCCAGGCCATCTGTCCTTGCTTCCACCTTTTACAAGCCTCTTTTTTCCCCTCGGATTTCCCTCAGCAGCTCCTTATGCATCCAAGGAGGTCTCCTGGCCCTCCTGCTGCACTTCCTTCTGGTTGGTATGCAACACTCCTGAGCTTGCAGCAGGTGGTCCTTGAATATCAACCAACAATCTTGGCCCCCCCTGCCCTCTAGGGCTATATCCCATGGAACCTTACTAAGCAGGTTCCTGAAGAGGCCAAAGTCTGCTCTCTTGAAGTCCAGAGCAGTGAGCTTGCTGCACGCTCTTCTCATGCATTTCTTTCTTTGCTCCAGCCAGGTTCGTCAGTTTCCAAGCAACTGTCCTGATGTATCACCTAAGTTTGCAACCCTTACCCTAGGCTAACAGAGAATCCATGCTTTTTTATGAGTTGTACCACAGGTGTCAAAAATCTTCAGTCTACACACTCTTAAGGAGTATCTAACACATTGTGGGTAAGTCTCGTGAAAACACTAGAATTTATGGTTTAAACCATATTTAAAGTCTGCTGAACCTGCACAAGTATTTCTACAGAGCTCAGAAAGGCCTTTCTTCAGATGTTGCCAAAATAAATGGACTTACTACTGTGCTTCCACTTAAAAAGAGTTTCAGTTAGATGATTAATTATATGTTCTTTGTTGCTTCCCAGTGACCTGATTCAGCCACTTTCTATCTTGTTTCAGAAAAAAAAGACAGTAAGTATCGTCCTTTAAAATAGAGAATGGATCATCGGATCACTGAATTAAAGAACTGTTCTTTTAGATATGTTGTGGGTGGTTAAACTAGTCATGATTCCCTGAAAAACCATTTGAATATGTGAATTTGTAACCTACATTCCTTATAAATTCGTCAATTTTCTGTCAAGTAACTGTTTTCACTAAGGAATGACCATCTTAAGTATGAAAACAGCTGATACGACTAATGGTCATTAATTCATGAAAATGTTTCTTTTTATGAAAGTCTTTGTGAAAAATCTCTATAGAGAAAATAATTTCCTGAACCTTTTCTTCCAGACAAGAATATGTATTAACCAATACAATAGACATCCCTCTTTGCTTTTAAAGTAATAAACATTAGGGTAATTTATTTTCTGCTCTCAAGACTGATAGAAAATAATTCAAGTGTAATTTCCTGAGCTATTAAAAGATTAAATAAATGAGTTATCATGAGTATTTGCCATTGCAATTTTCAGAGTTCAGAAAAAAAATAATAATCTATTTACTGTGTAAATATTAGGCACGCCAGCTCCCAGAAATATCACATACTCCGAACTGTGTGTGGTGAACGCATGACTTAAGCCTACTGCATGCATATTATGACACCAAACAGAATGACCAACAGGTATCTTGGAAAAAGCAAGTCTTTTCTGAGGTAGCTGAACCACTACAATATTTTCTAAGAACATCTGCTATAAGTCATTTCACATCATTCTTCTTTCCTGACCCACCAACAAAATAAGTGTAAGACATCAGTGACTGAAAACTGCAAGAGCAAATATCAAAACACTGTACTAGCAGATAAGGGCTGTAAAATGAAGAAGTAGTGAAAGATGTCTTAAAACCACTAGATGGAATTAAACTAAGATTGTATTGTATGAAGGCTGTATGTAAAAGACACATGCAGACAATGTAGTGAACATGGGCTTCCAGCAGCATAAGTAAATAAAAGTTCATTTAATAACAATGAAGAAACTAAACTATGGAAGAAGGTTATGATTGCAGCTCTTCCAGGCTGGTTACACTTTTATATCACCATTAAATCTGCTACCAGCGGTTTTACTGTCAGGAACACATTTTCCTCTGATTTTAATGCATCGCTTAAGTTTTGTATTTTCAGGACTGTTCACAGACATTTTGATAGAGAATAAATGCTATCTTGTTTTTATTACATTTTCCACCACTTTTCAATAGTTTACTGTAGTTAGGGTTGATCTTGCCCAGTATAATAAAGTCTGTTTGGATACTTCCTTGATACTAGTAAGGTTGAAAATTTCTCAAATCTCAGATATAACTTATTGTCTCAGCTCTGAGGTACCGGTCCACATGACAGCATTTTCCTTAATATGGTCAAAGTTACCAGAATCTGAAATATTCCAAACATTCTGAGATATTTTCAGATATTGTCATACAAGTAATGTCCTGCCTACATTCATAAATATTCCTTTATGTTCCCATTGGGTGTGAGGTAATATGTGAAGTAAGTAATTAGTAGCCACACACTAACCTACAGAGAGACAACCCTAAATAATATTAATTGGTGAAGCATAGGACCTATCTGGCAACCAAGATTTTATGCTGGACCAGAGTTTACAAAAACTAAAACTAAAAATGAATAAATACTGATTCAGATCTCTGACTTCTTTTAAGCTCTACCTTTTGCTAACAGATTTTTCTTGATCTCTCACTGAGCATCAGATAATGAAAAAAATCCCAAGCAGTGACTACCAAGCATTTGATGAAGTACATGTTGGCCCAGGTCGTAATTTGTCTAGATGGCAGCAGAGCTTATCTTGATAGTAATTTGTAAAATGCACCAGAAGCTTTGGCACCTGTTCAAACTTGTACTTATGCAAACAGCATAGGGAGTCAGCAGAGTGCTGTGGGAAGTCAAGAAAAGAAGCTTGCAAAGTGAATGGTCTGCTCATCTCCCCACCTTTTTTTCGCTAGGAGTTTCTATGACAAGATGTAGGCTATGTGGCTCTGACAACCATATCTAGCCCAAGGAGTAGAAGATGCAAGTGGGTACAACCTGGACTTACTAGACTCTTACTGCTGCTGGTATAATAGCCTGGGCACTGACTAGGCATGCATCTGTTAGATACAGTGGGACAGCCTGAGCCAACATCTGAGTTACAGAGCTAGCATCAAAAGCTGCCCAAAAGCTGCCACATTCATATGGTGATGTCTTGCTAAAGTAACCATTAGAGATTCCTATAAGATTTCTTAAGCCCCCTATCTGAGCTGTACAAAAGACCGCTTTTCCTCTAGGAACAGAATCCCCTGAATTCTCTGGAGACAGCCATATAAACACCACATTGGTCTTCCAATTATCCAGTACCTCGAGTAATTAAATTAATGCATTCAGTATTCACCAGAATAGAAACATAAAACTCTAAATCCACTTACCCAAGTGAATGTCCCAATTACTAAATGCATTTGTTTTCTTGATTAATTTTTGGACTTAGTCTGTAAAGGATGAAACTTCATGAAGAATAGAGAAATACCCACCCCTTCCCCAGAATACAGTTTAACTTAGTAGTATGGTTCTTTCCTATAAATAGGAGATATGGGACCAAAGCTCAGGAAAGTAAACCCGCATTTCTCAAACATGGGGTAAGTAATAAGGCTGCACTGCAGGGAGTATTTTTGGGTTGTCTTTTTTAGCCAATGTATTGTTCTGGTGTGAAACCAAGAAGTAGTATTTATGTTCTGGGAATAGAGGGCACAGGAGTTTTTGGAGTTTGGCAATCCATTTTGTATAGAGGATTGGGAACTCTAGAAGCCTTGCTCAGACTTTTGTTCTTAATTATTTTGTCAGGTTTAGCTAGTTTACTAATTTTGAATGTACCTTCATATTCCCTTTATTTGTAATATCTAATAAGTTTCTTTACATATCCTTTCCTGTCTTCCTGTGATAAGAGTTTACACTTGAGATACAAGATTTCCTGTTAGAAGACTTTAGATTTATTCTTATTTTCTACATCAAAATATTCTTGATGTAAAGGAACAGGCACTTAGATAAGATAACTTCTATCAGAACTAGAATTGTTTTGCCCTTCCATCTTTCAAATTACCCAAATCAATTATGTTTGCCCTTACATTTAGTTTTTACCTCCTGGTAAATTTTATTTCTCATAGTTTTCCACTCTGTACAAAGTTATCCAACGCAGACCAAAGCCGCATTTCTAACACATAAAAATAGAAGAACTATTTTAAAATTTATTAAAATCCAATAAAAAAGTCTTCCTCCCTTTAGTACTTCAGGTCTACCTTGCAGAAAATTACGTATGTAACCATGCAATTTTCATTCTGTTTACCAGTTTCCATTAAGGTCAGCAACACTGTCTATATCAAATACATATAAATTACATGTGAATGATTTTTATTTTTCCATAGTGAAGTAAAGTTACTATATGTGTCCTTAACCACTGTGTATCATCAACCATGCCAGCAATTTGTAGCTATTCCTTCGTATGAGGTAGGAAGCAACAGGGTACTTTATATCACTGATGTCAAAGACTAGCTTGGTTTCATCTATCTGTAATTCTGTTAGCTATGTCATCTCAGCTTTTGAATAAAGACTCAGCTATAATTAACTGGCTTCCTAGGGTGAAATCAGACTCTTAGTCAATATTTCTTAAATTTAAACAATAGCTCTTGAAATCTATATAACACCTGCCACTGTTCCGTCTTTAAAATGCTTATCAACGGTACTCAGTCTCTTTCAACAGCCATTACCATGAAAAGCCAACCTAGGTGGTAGCCTATATTATCATATTCCAGTTAATTGCCTTTCTGTATGCAATTTTCTTCCTAGCTGTTTAGCATGCCATTATTATTAAACCACTGCATTCTGATAGCACCCAGATGCTCAAATTGAAATCACAGGCCCTTTCAGTAAGAGGCTATACAAAACATTCTTAAACTAATTTCTGTCCTCAAGAGGCTGGAGTCAAACCACACAAGGCAGACAAACAAGCTCATATAAATGGAAAAAATATTTTAACATGGAAGAGAAAGATCATTACAAATGTTGTACTTGTTAATAAACGCAATGCTCAGCTGTAACTCCTTTGAGTATTGACAGCTAAATTCTGACCTTACTAATGAGAATGTTTTAATGACAGTTAATGAGAATTTTGCAACTAACTTCAAAGAGATTGGGATTTTATCTTATGAATCCAGATCTTGTAGAAATCGAATGTCTGATGATTATATTTGAAATGCTGACTGTAATTGTCCTAAAGCATTATTTCACAGGCTTTATAGAAAAACTCTTAGGTAGCTGTAATTCCAGCCCTTCATTTCCTGTTTTCTTCTTCCTATCTTTTCTTCTGTGGTATGTCTTGAGATTAAATATAAAACTAACTAAATCACTTCAGGAATTATCCTTAAAAGCAGAATAGGTTATTCACTATGTTATCATGCTTCATGACATATTAAAAAATCATACCTGATGATTGTAAAAAAAATTAAATGCAGATATTCAGTATTTGTAGGAAAAGAACTTTATACCTTACGAAACTGATACCAGTTGATGGCTTGTCCTTGCATAGAAGCAAAGAAAAAATTCTGTCTTTATAACCATTAAAAATTCACAGTAAAAAAATGCAAACTATCACTATTCCTTTTCAACCAGAGCATTTGAAAATTGACATAGTCCTACCTTCTACTCATTACTATCATCTAAATTATATGACATTTTGCCTGGTAATAAAAAATATGTTTTTTTTTCCAGTCCATTCATGAAGACATAGGTCAATCCCAGTAAGCATCTAGAAAAAAAACAACTGTTTAATGCATATGTGCTTTAAAACTAATTGAGTCTATTCTACATGAAAGATCTTGAAAAAAACAAAGTTCTTAATGGTAGGTATCTTTTACACCCAAAATAAGGAAAAAATTATGCTCCAATGTATCATTATGTAAAGCAATCTTAAATTGCCCTTTGCCAGATCTATTAAATAATGCTCATTTTAGCACCAAGAATTATTCAATAGACAGTTTGACAAATAGAGAATTCAATGAATGATATGAGAAATAAAGCAATGATCAAATATGAGATTATTATTTGGAGAACTGCAAAAGACTTTTTAGAACAGGTATTTTTTTCTAAATTACAGTTATTTTTTATTTGTCAATCCACTGACTGAAGTTAAAAACACTTAAGGTGATTAATCACACAGAAAGTACAAGTTCTTGAATACATCTTCCTGTCCAGATTTTATTTTTCATTCATTGGGCATTCCTTTGCTTATAGTTTTGGTATGCACTTAGCATTTCAGTAAGACTTTAGCATATGCATAACTGTCTTTGCGAACAGAGGCACATTTGGCATTATTTATTGACACAGAAACTTTGGTAGAAAGCCCCACGGATTCATACAGCAAAAATGCATGCAAAGGCAATTAAGTACCTATCAAAATGGGTCCTTACCATATTTTATGTTCTAAAGGGCTGTAGGAAAGAAATGGGAATCTGTTTTCCAAAACAATAGAGGGTGGCTTTTACATACCTTTAAAAATTGGCTAACAGAATTGTTTTCTGTAGGATCACTTTAAGCTATATTGTTCATGTTTTAGTGCTAAATATGGGATGACACCTAGATTTTATATAGATTTATATTAATAATGTCTCCCTTTAAGGTAAACTGATTGAAAGAGAATAGTTTAAATTCCCCGTATGTTTCAACATTAGATCAGCAAAACAATTTATATTAGCAGGTTGAAATATTTTATTTAATTGATTTGACATAGTTCATTTACACTTCCTATTTCCAGTGTATTTATTAACATACATAAAACCATCAAAATACTTTCTATGCTTAATGGTATGATGTGCCATAAATCATAACATTTGATCCTCACTGAAACAAAATTTTTCAAAGGTATAATTTTAAGATGTTATTCAAAGTTTCTAAACTGTGTCTTTTCCATTCAGTATGAAATGAAATATTTTTTTTTAAATATCCTGATTTTTAACATAAATGGCACCTTTATACATACTCACTACTGAGCATGGTGTAAATATGCATTTATTTTTCATGAAATCAGGTAGCAAGGAATTACAATACAGAGCTATCATAATTCAAATTACTGTTTTAATGATAGTTATACAAACATGCAGTCATGTTTGCAATACAACACTAATCTGATCCTCCTTTTTGAGTGACATTATATAAAATACTAACATTTCATAGTATGAATCCTGATTTTCCACCTTTAATTAAAATGCAAATTTACAGAGACAGTCTATTCATGCAATGCCTTGAGCAAAGAGTCTGCAATCCTAATTAGACTTCCAATAATAGTTTAACTGAATAGTTAAGTTTTTTGTCTTTTTTTTTTTTTCTTTTTTTAATAGGTAATTGTAATACAGGTTTGGTATTGCAGCTAATTGTATTCAAGACGTATTACCTGTATGAATGAATGAACGGAAAACCCACTAATTGGTAGGGATTAAGAGTTGACATGTTTGATTGATTTTGTTTTGGAAGAACACACTGACTTTAGCATACCATATAACTAAACATGAGCATGAGACACTTGGATGTGACACATGTTAGATAAATAAAACTGCTTTTGAGTGATATTTGCTCATCTTTATCTCTCCTATCTCATTTCTTTAAAGCCTGTGCCCAGAACAAGGGAGTGCAGATTTCATGACTTCTGGAATTCTGGTAATTGCTCTGCCATGATTATTTCTCAGTTTTCTTCACCTGAATGAAAACATCTGTACTAGTAAGTAGGTTTATTTTGTAAAACTAATATAAACAGGATCAGATTCAGATTTTCTGATTGTACTCCAAAAAACTTGACAACCTCTCCACTGAAACATGCAAACCCTTGTGGGAAAAAATGGTTGAACCCCAAACCCAGAGACATGCAGAATATGACTATAACAATAGAATCATAGAATAGTTAGGGTTGGAAAGGACCTTAAGATCATCTAGTTCCACCCCGCTTGCCATAGGCAGGGATGCCTCATACTAGACCATGTGACCCAAGGGTCTGTCCAAGCTGGCCTTGAACATTTCCAGGGATGGAGCATTTACCACTGCTTTGGGCAACCTCTTCCAGTACCTCACCACCCTCACAGTAAAGAACTTCCTTATATCTGACCTGAACTTCCCCTGTTTAAATTTAAACCCATTACCCCTTGTCCTATTGCTACAGTCCCTGATGAGAAGTCCCTCTCCAGCATCCTTGTAATCAACTCTAAAACTGTTTAAAGTAGGCAACCGTCACAAAATGAGGAGGAAAACCAAGTGTGCATTCAGTGCAGTTACATTGCTATTCCAGATTTCAGTACTCTGTATGAAGTCTATGGATTCGCAAATCAAAAGACAAAACCAGATCAAGTTATTTTGCTAGACTCTACATCACAAGTCATTAGATCTCAGTCATGTATCCCTGTGTTCAACTGCAGTAACTGGTGTCTAATTAAGGGAAAATTTTGAGAAAACAATCCAGTTTTCTTTGGCACAGAATTTTTTGCAAGAAGAATGAAGGAGACAGTAGCACCCTTCTCATCCAACCATCAGAATTTCAGCTGGAACAAGTGGAGAATGTCATGTTGTGAGTCCTTCCAGCCACACAGAGGACTTTAAAGATGGTAAATTTAGCAATCCTATAATAATTTATTCCAGCACTTAATTATCATAATTGTTAAAAAGCTGTCCCAAATTCTTAATGCAAATGTCTGTGGCTCAGCTACCAGACATTAATTACGTCTTTCTCTGCTGGGTTTAAGTGCTCTTTATTAACCACTATATACTCATATGTTGTAATCAAGTGACATCTCGATTTTATTTCAGATAAAGTAAACAGATTGAGCTCAGCTCCTCACAGCAAGACACTTTCTAATCTTAGAAGCATGTCAATAGCTCTTTTCTTCATCAGCTCCGATTTTTCAATATTCTTTTAAAAATATGGATTTCATTAGCAGTATCTCAATGTCATAGACAAAGACCCACAGCTTCTCTTTCTTCTCAATAATTTTTTACAGATCCAAAGATTTCATTAGTCCTTTTTCCCGTGAGACTGAACCATGGGAAAAAACTTGAAAAACATTCTATCCTGCTCTGAGAAAAAATATTCATCATCAGATAAGTTTAAAAAAAGAAAAATCTGCAAACTTAGCAGCATAATAGCTAAATACAGATACCTCAAGAGGCAGGCAATCAGCAGAATGAGCCAATGAGCTGCCATTAAAAATCATTCAGAATCAATTTTTAATTGAAGACTGTACCTTTCCAGAGTATATTTTTCTCCAACAAAAGCTGTGTTGCAAAAGGAATACTGCAAGTAATTTCCAATGATAGAACACAGTCCACATTATCATCACATAATTTTAGGCATCTAATTTAGTTTAGGAGCATGCCTTTCTTTCCTGACTACGCAGGTAGTCTTTAACTTTGAGGTTTTAAGTCAAAATACCAGCTGCTACACATAAGGCTTTTCGTATGCCAAAACACACAGGTACACTCAGAGAATGCAAAAATGAAACTGATTTAGGAAAATTAGTTCAAATTTGGATTATACATTTAGAAGCTCTAAGGCCGAGGGTAGCAAGCACACAGGCTAGGGTCCAAATCACCAATGAGACACATCCACAGACCATAGTATTCATAAATGTTGAGTCTTACTTGTTAGAAAATAAAATATTAGCGCACGGAAGTACAGGCATAGATATTGTTATACGGTTCTTTTAAAATAATTGCTGGTAAACCAGGGTTCCTACTACAAACAATGAATCAAACTGTTAGTCTTTTTTTTTAATAGTATCTGTTAAGTTGGCAACTACCAATTTCATCAAATAGAGGCTATATCCTCTGGAATTTCTCTGACAAAGAGGTCCTCCAGAATCTGGAATATTATGTAAATACATTTTAAACAATCTTATGACAAAGATAGCTAAAGTTGTTAGAAATTTATCAGACCATCACAGAAAGAAAAAAACAGAGAATAAGGTAGAGGTAGCTTCTTCATTTTTCACATGAATAAAGTGAGGAGAATTATACCTATTCTTAAGACAGAAGGTAGGAGCTTAATACTTTCATTAAAGTGTCTTTTTCTATTAGGATATTACTATTTCCAGCTCTTTCTTTTACAGAAATCTGTTCTGACAGTAACATAATGTAGAAAAGTTTGAGTTGCAGAATTTGTATTATGTTACATTTTTGTTTGGCATTTAGGAAAACTAGAAGGCATCTTTTTAAAACTTGGAATATTTTTAAGACAGAATTAAACAAGAAGTTTTCCAAGTACATGTTTTCACAAGAAAGATCAAAAAGCCACCTGCAGAGGATCTGTTGTAATTAACAAGATTTGGAAATTGCAAAGATGTTTTAGGATTTTTTTTTTCTTTTCATTGTTTTGATTTCTTTTTTCATTAAGCATGTCATTTTTTTTTTTTGAGAATGTTCTTTTAATTTTGATAATGACTTCTTAAGGCCTCAGAAATGCTTAATGCAAGTTGATTTTTAATATACTTTCTCAGGCTGCCACACTTAGGCATTCACTTCTGAAGATGATAGTTCATTAGTCAGACAGCAGCCTCTTTCCCTACAGAAAAAGACTTAACTGTGTATTCTGTAATCTATGGAAATTTTCAAATATTTTAACTTTTTGTGATTCCTTGTAAATCATAAACTGCCACAAACTTATTTTTGTCCCATTTGCAGAGTTTTATGAAACACAGACAAAATAAAAGAGACATCTTGAAAATAGGGGGAAAGATATGTCAAGATGCTAATTTACATGCTGCAATATATAGCTTTTTCTTCCTTTTTCTACTTATGAAAATATTGGTATCATATAACCAAAATATGTATTTGCAGGATTATAAAAATTTATTAATATCAGTTAAACTATTCCTGTACTTTACTTTAAAAGTTTAGATGTTTTTCTGAAGTATTTGTGATTTCTCATTTAGGATACAGTAAATAAAAGGGGTTTTATAACATCCTTTTAACTTTTTTTTATTTTTAACTTTTTTTTTATTTTAATACTAACCACTGTGAATTTTCAAGTGCCAGTATCTTGTTATTGTACTTTATGAATCACAAATCATGAGTCTGGAAAGGAACACAAGAGATCAACTTGTCAATCAGTCATCCAAAAGGCAGGGTCTACTCAGAGCAACACTTCAAAAGCATAGACAAAATGTTTATTTAACCTATTTTACAGACTGCAGATGGCAAGCACTGAACACATTTGCTGGAATGTTTTACCATTTCTTCGATCATATTAGTTCTGACAATTCCTTGCTGTCTTTAGCATAATATATGACATGCTGAGCGAACGAATTCTTCCTTTCCTCGGTAGCTTTTTATACATTTGTTTACACATTAATTTCCCCCACTTTTATGACTTCCTACATTTTTAGAAGCTTGTTAGAATTCTGTTTTTCTTATGCAGATCTGCCTATAAACATAATGATAACGCCAGGAACTGAGCTATTACAAATGCACGCTTAGAGCTGGCTAGAGTCACCAGCACCCTTGGGGATTCAGTACAGCCAAGTATTACAAGGCATTTAGCAACCTTAACGTATCTGTCTATGACTTTTCCTTGAAGCAGGGTGCCAAAGATTTTCGGTTTTTTCTTTCCTTTTCTGAGGAGAAGATGCATTGCACCATTTGCCTGTACCTCATAAAAAAGATTATGACTTAAAGCGGCCCCATGAAAATTACTTGAACAAAAATAGCCTAAGCAAAATATTTCAAAAAACAAAATCTGCAAAGACAGCCTGAAGATACCCAAGGTAAGATTGTTCTGTGAGGTTTGGGCTTTTGGGGGTTTTGTTGTCACAAATTTCCACTATGGACGCAAACTCAAGAGCAGGTTCATGAGTCACATGTGATCTGAGACTAGTTTTGACTCATCACCTGTCCCTTCCAAAGGAAGATTGCTTTGGAATCAGTATTAGTTCTGAAGTATTTGTTGAAGGAGGATGTTTTCATCCATCTCTTTTTTGTCAGGTTCTGGGGAGTCTAGGATTTGTAACTAACTGAAGAATTAGATCTAATTACATTTTCTATTTTTGCAATTTGAAGAAATTTGTATTTATAAACTTATAAGATGACAGGTTAGAAATACTATGTACTTGTAAATAAGTTTTAGTTCTGTACAAACTTGAATACACTTGTTCAGGAGTGTCTGAATTTGCACATGAATGTTCAGTACAAAACCAACACATGCATGCAACTGTATATGTCTAGCTTAAGTCTTGTTAGTAATATAATTAACAACATAAAAAAGAAACAATACGTATACTCTACAAAGTATCTTCAAAAGCATTTTCCATGGTTTAGATACATATGGGCATGGAAGTTATACTACATTCAGAAGGGATTACTTACCACCACTCATCAATGTGCATGATTTGTTATTGATGAAGTTGGAATGCTAATTTCTGCACAGTGTTGTCTGGATTTTCCGGACTGAAAACCTGAGTAACACAGCTTTGAATTTGGGTGTGAATTTGTTTACTTACAAAGTACAAACTCAATGCCTCACAGCCCAGTATGAATCCTGAAATCATGAGTATCTAGTAGACATTTCAAATGGGTTTTGACAATGGGAGAAACTTGCTTTTAAACTATCCTTTATAATTTTTATTTCCTGGCTTTTGATGAATACTAATTTAACAGAGATATTTTTGCTTCTTCTGAAATGTATGTGAATGAAAATATGATACTACTGTGGAACAGCTAAATGTTCCCTAGTATATTTTTCTCCTTTTAGACTTTTTAACCCAGAATAAACACTCAACTTCACCAGTCCCATTAAACATACATTTCTGTTTTGGTATGAAAGCTATTGACTTACAAATTCATTATCACTAGTAGAATCTTGTTAATGTCAATACAGAAATATGAATAAATTTTCAACCATTCTTCTTTCCATGGCAGATGAGTCTATCTTTACTCTTCTTAAACACATTTGGGTTTCAATCAAAGGCAACTGAGCAGTGAGTGCTGGGTGAGCTCGAAGATCCCAAGTGCTCCAGAGAGGACCAAGTGTTGATTTGCACATGATATGGATAACTGAAGAAGACCAGTATCTCAAGCACTTGTGATTAAATTGCCAGCTGTCACAAGCTCTTAAAATTAAAGTAATACGGATAGTTGCTAATGCAATTATATGCCAGAGTCCAGAACTGGAAAGGACTGTGAAAATAACCAGATAGATATCCTCTGAAATTACAGTGACATTAAAGATAACAATGGGCTTTGGTAACCCAAATGTAAATGTAAAGTGTTTCAGTTAAATTAATAAAAAAATAAAAAAAAAAAAGACTGCTATTCAGTTAAGTTTCAGATAGTGGCACTTTAATACTAGCAAGTTCTTTGAAGGATTCCTTTCTCTTTTTGATATGTATTTTCAGGTATTTTGCAAAAAAGCTCTCTGGGAGCTCATGTCATGTTAACAGCAAAGTGAATTGGCAGTACTAAAGCAGACTGTTTTTATTAAATTAATTTTTAAACACCAGAGAAACTTTAAACCAAAGGAAACAGACTAAAAACTAAGTCAAATCTTAACCCTTAAAAAGCTTGTCACTAAAATCTCTACAATATCCTTAATTTCTAGTTTCTCCCAACTCATTTACTACATGCAGTCCTTTTTCTTATGTACTTTGTCACACATGACTGTACATCATTTGAAACTGTACCTGTTATTCTAAATGTATTAACAATATCTTTCAGATTTTCTATTTTCATATTTGTCATGGTGTTCACCACTGTTGTAATAGTGACGGATACTTCTCTAATCAAGTGAGGCAGTGAAACCTTATGAAGTGATTCAACTTATTTAAGCCACTTATGTTACCTTTCATGTATTCTGTGTCCAAGCTAACTATCCTGGACTTATCCAGGACTGAAATGCAGCCATCTAAGATATCTAATCTCTATGAAAGTCTATGATAGTTCATATTCATAACTTAGTCATATAAATTCTGCACAACCTATCCACAATGCAGCGTTTTAGTCTGCTCAGCTTGTTAATTGAGCAATGAGCTAACTGGTAAAAGACAAGTCAAAACCAAAACCATTAAAAATGCAATCAGAAGTGCTGACCTCTACAAAAGGTGGGAATCCTTGCACATTTCTCTGGGCCTCAAAGCTATTGAGGCAGTAATGGTGCCTAGGAGATTTCAGCAGTTTTGTATTCTGCTGGACTGAGATGCATAAGTGTTAAAAAACAGGAAAGCATAAGAATTTCTCACTCTACTTTCAGCTTACCAGCCCATGAACAAGAGAAACGATATGACACAATTTCACACACTTTTTAATGTCTATCTTTAAATCAGCCTTGGACAATTTTACTGAAGATAGCACATTTCTGTGAGCACTCACCTCAGCCTTTCTGGCTCTGTGACTTGTCTTTACCAGCATTCACTGTTGCAAAGCATTTGAGGTGTTGAGGTGAAAATTCTTTTGTGTCCTCAAAGAATATGTGGACTTTATTAAATTTCCTGAACCCCATTTCCCATTTGGACCTACAATAAGATGAAGTGACCCTTTCACAGAAAGTCACATTTCTTGAAATACGAGGGAAACTTATAGGCACTAACAGGTACATATAAAATGTAACATAGAAGTTTTTAATATCTCCCTATCATTCACCAGCCCACTCTTCCTCGTAATTGCATTTTGTTATCCTCTTCTCCTCCAACAGCCATTTCTTTCAGGAGTAAAGGTAGCCCTTCAGGAGCTATGTGTGCCCTCATCTTCCCCTCTTTTTTGCTTTCACTCCAGCCCTTCAACCCTTTCAGTTTCCTAAAGACCACAGGAAGGAGTGCTGCAAACAGGTGTATTAGCATCCCAGCAGTGAAAATTATAACCAGAGCATCTTGGTCAGCAGGAATATGACAGAGGAACGGAGATAACATACACTCATAAAAAAGTGCAAGAGACAAAAGAGAAACGATCTCATACCTCTCTCAATGCAGTGATCATGTCAGAAACTCCTGGTAGCTCAAATTTTATTAGAGAAATGTAGCTTTCAACATCTGCTGTGTGGAGGGCATGCATTACTGCTACTAAGTCTAGTGCCATGCTTGTTTGAACGTGAAGCCTTACTACAGAGTGTGTATGATACCTGATACTGTCAATACACAAAGCTTAAAGACTTTTCATACAAAGGATTGAGATCCAATAAAAGGATTGTGATTCTCCAACTTCTCATATATATGTGATTCCCTTTTAAGATAAATGTGGGCTTTTTACATTTGGGGAGAGTTATAAGCCCTCATGGATATAAGAACCGTTTGCGCTATATGAGTTGTTTCTTTACTAGTAATTTTGAACGTAGTGGTCAATTTTTTTCAGAACTCAGAATATTTTGAGCTTTGACTGCAAGTTATCCTAGTAAGAAATAAAGAGAACTCTATTAAAATTTAAAATAGTAGAAATCTTTTCACTCTCATTTACTTTGGAATAATTCTAGAGTAAATCAAACCATGATAATAAAGGTACACTGTATAAGTCAGTAAAGTGATTATTTACAAAAGTCTTATGCATTTCTTTCCAGACAGGTTTGTTTTTTTTTTTTAAATTTTCAGAGTTCAAAGTATCAGATTTTTCTTTTGCTCCTCTTTTTATTGTAAAGACATTTCAGTATTACCTTTCTTGGCTTCGTTTTCAGACTTAAGAAATGTAACTAGCTTATAAATGAATTCCTTTATCTTTTATGGATTAGCTAATTTTAAATCATATTAACACCTTTTGTTCATACCAGCAGCTGCTGGCTGGTAATGAAGAAATTATTGAAAATAAAGTGGAGCTATCATGCCCATCTTCTGGTAAAAGATGGGAAAGTAGCACCTTTTCTTATCATATAAACTGACAAAAAAAGCTGCAGATACAATGACATATACCAAATGAGCACATTGAAAATGCTGTCCCACTTGCAGAATGGATTTTGAAGCAACTGAAAGTATTATTTTCAGTGTCTCACAATCTTCTGCTCTAACTGATAATGATAATCGCTGCCCATCTGCTTCCTTCAAACTCTGTTTCAAGGGTATTCACACACTTCAGTCACACTATGCTGCAGTTACTAAGGCAACTAGTGTGTGAAGCAGGCAGAAACTGTGTTTATTCACCTTATTACGTTTTGCTGCTGGAGAAACCCTACAAAATTATGTATCTCAAAACCTACACTTTTGAACACAAGGAACATATAAAAGGACATTGCGGGGGGAGGGGAGGGTATAATATTTTTCCTTCTTTATTTAAGAATTTCTGCTGTTTGTGGAATAAGGAAATACATGTGTCATAAAGGCCACGATAAAGTATGACACAAGGAAGGAAGTAGTCCAGGCAAGTTATAACCATATCCAAGTCTACAGTAGACACAGAATTTGCCCCCTCAAAGTACCTGCTATGTATGCATAGGCTGATGTAACAACACAGATCTGTGTCCTGCATGTGAAGTTTCTCACCTGCTCACTGAATGGTGCCAGTGTGGACTCACATGCAACTGTCAAGCTACTCTGTACTGTGTGACCCAGGAGTACTTACTAAAATCCCAGGTCTGGATGTGCTGTGCCTTGTGTGACTTTTAGTTTGGGAAAAAAAAAACTCTTCCTCATTCTCATTTCCCATCAAGAAGGCAAGCTAAATATTTTTTATAAAAGTATTTCACAGGTTAGCTTATGCTAAATATATTTCATAAGATATATTCTTCTGGAGAGACAAAAAATAGACATTTTTTGCAAGGCTTGAGAGGTTAAAGGATGGAATCAGATTACCCAACACAGAACCAAATTATGTCTTTCAGCAATATTTGCAAAATGTTCTGCCCTGATCTCTGATTCATTTCAACATTACAAGTATAAAATCTCTCCCCCTCTTACTGTTTTCACCAAATGCAAACCCAACTACAACTCTGTGGAGGAATCCAGCCTCTGGGGTTAGCGTGGGTGAATTAATTCTGACAAATTAGCTGAAATATTAATGTAGCAGAAAAAATTACATTACACACAGAAGGCTGAGACATTAATGGTGTCTTGCATCTTCATACATGGCCAACACTATTTAAAAGGACCAAGAGCATCACTTAAAGGAGGTAGGAGCCCATACAGAGAAACCAGGAAACCTCTTCCAGTTTGAATGGAGCTATGAGGAAAGCTTGCCTTTGGAATGGCTCCCTCTACAGCAAAATGTTAGCAGTTTTGTTTAGAGCTAGTCAGAAATCTAGTGAAACAGTCTGTCAAAAGTGCTAGCTTGTTGAGCTTCAGATTATTAGTTTGATCAGCTGTGTTTGTTTATCCATGTCTACTCAAAGATTTATTCTGCCAAAAGATCTATTTAAAAAAAAAGAGAAGACTATTTGCACATCTACTCCCAAACTATTCCCCAAGCTTTCTTTTATGGTCATCAGAGAAAATGGCTTTTATAGAGAATGATTTATCTGCACAGTTTTGGCCCTGTAGGAGAAGTAGAGTTATGTCGTACTCTTCCCTGTTATTCTCTGCTGACTGTAATGGAAAAATAGATATCTGCCTTTAGTGCAGGCATCTACATTTCATCAGTCAAACCACCCCCTTAAACACAGTGATCTACTGTCTCTTCTCGCTGTGTTCTTGTCCTCAGAATATTATTAGTCTGGCCAATGAGAAATTACTGTTTGAGATATAGGGAACTTGTGTAATTGAGTAACATACTTAAGAGAAGCTCTGCAGTGAAGAACAAAAAATATAAGAGTTTCTGTCAGTGAAGCAGAGAAAGACCAGAGACTGCAGCTACAAGACTTGCATTTTCTACACTGAACCTTAGGAAGCTGGCAGCCAGTTCCATTTCTGAGTTGCATGGCAAGGTTTAAGAACCATATGATCACATTAACTCACTAACTGTACACAGCCAGGTGTGTCCCAGCTTACTTTTTACTTTGCAAAACCAATCTAATCCAGAGTTGAAAGCAAGGATGGAAATTATTCAGGCCAACTAGAAACAGAAATTATTTTAATGTAATGCAAGAGGAAAATTGTATTTCTCCAGGGATAACTAAGGAAACCCATGGATGTGTGTATTCTATTAGTATGCGTTGTGACATTTTCTAGGTGTAGACATGGAACTTGGTGGAAGAATAACTAATTTCTAACACCTAGTGAAAGTCTTCCATGATCTGCACTGGTAAGAGATTCACTGAAATGAGGTGTTTATTCTCTGCCATGTGAAAACTTTGCATGCTCCATGCTTTCAGTGCCCTCTTCTCATGTGAATTATGCTCAGATCAATCCGATACCTCTGAAAACTGTTTGCATGATTCACTCCTTAGTATTCCAGGCCATTTGTAAGTGAGCTTGGATCAGATTAGGTGATTCTGTAAATGCTTTAAGTTACCAAGATTAATGTATAAATATGTTTCTCCTAAATCATATTGTATACCGATCTACAGTCTTGATTAACACAGCTACAGGAAAACTAGAATATGGTATATTAGCACTTAGTACACTGATAGATTATTGTGTCAGTAAATTGAACTCTCTTGAATCATCAGATTTCTGCCACAGACTAATAGAAATAAAAGAGATAAATGAGATATTGCTATCAAACTGATAGCACTTAATTCAGCTAGTCTAGCTGTGGAGAATTATCCCGCCACTGTTGTAGTTCAGTATAGAGCAGATTAATCCCATACAGTTGTCTTACCAGTGCCAAGTTCAGTGTGAAAACGATGCACGCTGTAATACCTTAGGAGAGCATTATTCTTCTGAGCAGTTTAAAAATGCAGAAGAGAGCAATTTGCCATGGGAAACATGTTGGAGTGTAATTCATATTTTTGTACAAGTATTATAATTATTGTTATAGAATGCACAGAAGCTTGGTGGACATTGCATAATTGCCTCCTTAAAATGTAATCAAATACTGACTAAGCTGCATCCACAGCCTTTCAGTTTCTATAAACACTCTAACGACAGCAGAATTTTGTTTAAGGAAATATAGTTGCCTGCCTGCAGTTACTGTTGTTCCAAAGCTTCCATTGTGGAAACCTAGTTCAAAAAGTTACACCCACATACATATACTGAAAACACAACCACTGTATACAACAAAAATAGATTTGATTTTTTTAATATTCTCAGGGAATATCTCAAGTAGACAAAACTAAGAACTATTTCCTAAACCAGACAGCTTATTTCATAAGCCTGTGCTTTAAGCTTTACATGAGACTGACTAGTTGCTGTGCCAAAACACAAAGGTTCAAAAAATGGCTTTGATTCAGTTAGTCTTCTTCCACAGCACCTCTCTTTTTCCTAGGGCAATATACTTCCTCAGTAATGAATTATTTTCCCTTTTGACAGTCTTGTTCCACTTTGCCGTTTATTCTTTTTGCAGATCCAAGGCCTTCTATTCTGTAGCATTTTTCTTTTTTTCCTGTTTTCACTAAAACATGATGCATGATATCTGGGGACTTCATGCTTACGAGGTCATTGCAGTGGTGCCCATTACAGTGTACTTAACACTCAGGACACTGGAAGAACCAAATAAACATCAGGTGTCTTTGAGCAGTTAGTGGGTACAGGGAGTACAAGCGCAGTTGAATGAGATGCACAACATAACGTAACATAATATTAGAATAAGGAATTAACAATCTTGCAATATTTTCAAAAAAAGAACAAGTTACTTCATATCACCTCAAGTTAATAGCCAATGGCATAAGTTGCGGAACAACATAGTAATTTTGATCCTATGACTTCTGTGGATGTGGTTTGTTAGCAGCATTTCTGCACCTTTGCAAAAGGAAATACTATCTACTCTTACAGGCTAAAAAATCCCACACCTCCACAAATCCATCTTATGTACCTCTGCACTTTGCTTGTAATGGAATAAGTTACTATAAAAGAAATGAAAAGATGGCAAATCTTAAATATTCATAATTACCCCAAGAATTTTGCTTCTTTTACAGCATGCATGAAAACGTGCATGCTTATTTGCTTTCTGATTCATAGCTGTGCAGAGTGAGTCCAATGACTCACTGCTCCTACGCAGTAAATCTGATGCTCTTTATGCCTCTTACCACACATATATATGTCAATTGCCTAATGTATATACAGCACATCTTAGATGCATCAGTCTGTTTTTCTGTATCTAAAACTGATCTTCACATATTGGGTATTTGTCCAAGATTTCCTGGTGTCCAGCAGCTCAATCATAGCTCATTGAAGACTTCAGGAATTCCTAGGCAAATGGCTGAAGTTTTCCTAGACAGAATTTATGACAGAAGGTGTTGTTAAGATGTACTAAATCCTGGAAGCACAAACGATGCTCACAGATTCAGATCAGAAATGTTATGAAAATCAGGAGTCATATTAAAATATAGAATTCCCTTCAAAGTTGGCTCACAGTAGCGACTCTAGAAAAAATAACCAGAAAATGTTCAATGCCATGCTGACGTGAATTCACAAAATGTTTTGCCTGACACAAATATTTCTGTCAATGTAATCTGTACTTTTGAATCAAGTGAAAATCATTTTGACCTAGAAAAAAAAAAAAGCTTGACCTCCATTAAATGATCTGTTACACGCTGAAAACAAAAACATGAGAACATAGAGGTTATTTTCAGTTTTCACTTAAAATATCATTCACTTTGAATTCATAGGAGCTGCAAGTCAGAGGCAAAATAGACATACTAACCTCATCATTGCCAGTTTGCTTGGAATTAAAAACACCATGAGTATTCAGAAATAGAGCACATCCTAGAAGATACTTCAAGACTGACAGGCAAGACACTTCCCTAATCATGAAACAAAAATTAGCTTCAAGATTTTTATCAAATCAGAATGATGAATTCTGATAAGTTGTAATATTATAAATCAAAGTGGAATCTCAGTCTCGGAGTTTAGCTTTAGCTTGGCATCTAGGAATACCCAAAATATCGCTAGATCCTGGAGAATGTTTTCAAAAGTTCCATGAAAAGCCAGCTCTACTTCGTGTACAAAATGATCACGGAAACAATCATGCAAGATTAAAATACATATAAATGAATACCTAAATTTATTAAGCATTTTCCATAATGAATTGTCCCAGTAGAAGAAAGGGTAGATAGATGATAGCAAAGAGAAAATAACTCAGAAGATAAAAAACTCTGAATATCTTAATCTTAGCTGGCAATTGCTGCTTTGCTTGAATTTCTTATATTAATGGCTATAAAGATTTACCATTATCTCAAAGGTTAGAGAAAATAATTATTTACACCAGATGTCTCTGAATCTTTTGCTGTCATTACTGCATGGCTAGACAATACATTTGTGAGAGTCTGTTGCCTTGTCACAGTTAGGATCTATAATGCAAAGAAATGCGTTATCTCCATTTGTACTACACCCCATTCTATTAGTACAAATTTTTAATTAGTTCAGAAAAACATACAAAATGATGAACAAGAGGTTCAGATGAATTGTTTTGAGATATACATATATATCAGCTGCTTCTATGATATTTTCATTTTCTGTTCTAGACAAATTGGAACATGATTATGTTCCTAAGAAATAGAATCATAGAATCATAGAATCGTTAGGGTTGGAAAGGACCTTAAGATCATCTAGTTCCAACCCCCCTGCCGTGGGCAGGGACACCTTACGCTAAATCATATCACCCAAGGCCTCGTCCAACCTGGCCTTGAACACTGCCAAGGATGGAGCATTCACAACCTCCCTCGGCAACCTATTCCAGTTCCTCACCACTCTAACAGCAAAGAGCTTCCTCCTTATATCCAACCTAAACTTCCCCTGTTTAAGTTTTAACCCGTTACCCCTTGTCCTATCACTACAGTCCCTAATGAAGAGTCCATCCCCAGCATCCCTATAGGCCCCCTTCAGATACTGGAAGGCTGCTATGAGATCTCCACGCAGCCTTCTCTTCTCCAGGCTGAACAGCTCCAACTTTCTCAGCCTGTCTTCATACGGGAGGTGCTCCTGTATGTAATAAATACATATTATCAAGCCGGAATATACTTCAGACTGTGTTAGTAACTCTTTCATATTAATATAATTTCAAGTCCTGGAAGCACTGCATCTGACGCCATTTTTTTTTTTCAGAGCAGGAACTGGGAGCAAATTTCCAGACACAGTTAAAGGCGGACAGACTTGAAGTTATCTAAAAGTCAATTGCTACATTTACTATTTAGCCCTATCTGTAAAATAAAATAAATTAAAAAAAATTACTGCATAAGAAATTGAGTAACCTGATGATGAAATACAACTCCCTGAATCTCTCTGTAGTTTACAGATTCTGCAACTGGATATATAAAATATATTTAGCTTCCAGAGGAAAAATAATGATAAATTGTATATAGGAATAAGCTATAACTTCTTTTCTCAGTACTACCTGACTTCTGTTGTGCTTGCTGGTGCTCATAAGGTATAATCTTACCAAAATGTTTTTACATGGGAGAGCAATTCTTACCATCATCTTACTACAGTTTAGTAGTTCTTTGATTTTATGACAGATGATAATAAAATTCATTATCACTTTTGATTAAGATCATGTGTATCATTGAGCAGAAGTCAATGCTCAGTGAAGTCATTTAATAGTCTTCAGTAATAGTTATGAATATTTAAAAATCACCTATTCGCTATTAGGTGCATGCATAACTGAGCTGGAGTAAACGTATGTAAATCTATTCAGAGTAACCGAAATAGGCTGAGGACCAGGTTATCATTGTCAAGGAGCCTGGTTCTCTAATGAGTTACTAAGTCACCATCTAAAGCATCTTCATGCCCATCTCATTATCTTTCACATAAGTAATCATAAAATCGTAGAATGGTTGGGCTGGAAAGGACCTTAATATCATATAGTTCCAAAGAGGATCTTCTCCACACTGCTGAAAGGAAAGGTGGCACATCTATCACAATTCCTTTTATGTAGGAACCACACCTTTCAAAAAAACTGAAGAAACAGGAAATTTAGTATTCGTGTGCCATTACAGCTCATCAGGAGTACACCATCTCCTCTGAAAAAGGACTTTGCTCAATTCAGAGGTTGTTTTACAGTGTCTATATAGAGTTTCAAAATTTGTGTGTGTGACCTTTCTAAATAACAGTGTAAAATTGAACTAACCTGTGAGGAAAGAAAACAAATTCTTCTGGGATTTTTCTCTAGTCCATGGGAACTACAATTAGAAAAAAAATAAGAAACAACTTTAAGAACGAAGTCAATGCAGCAACTTTTTCCTAATCAGTTTTTTATGCATATGCACAGTCAGAAAACATCCACTTTCTGAGATAAATTCAAACAAACAATTAAAGAGAATTGCTTTATATAAGCCATTTCAGCTATTTATTTTGCAATTTAAGAGATGAGAGAGATTGCTACTTCATTTCTATTTAAAGTATATGGGATATGCAGGAAAACCAAGTGAATAATTAAAGAAATATGTCCACAGACAGGCAACTCCCCCTAACATTCTGCATGGTTTTCATCTGAGTGTCTTATGGTTAACTTTAGCTCAATCTTGCTATACTTTCTCATGCCAGTTAGATTAAAATTAGCCAGTATATATGTTTTCATATATGTTTTTAAAATATTTGCTGGACTTTTCAATCTCTGACATGGAAGTGAAGGAAAAAAGAGAATAAAAAATGTGTGCTGGTACACCTTGTGTAACTCACAAAGCTAACCAGAGAAAATTAGCAAAATTTCCAACACTTGCAACACAGCAGGTGAAGGTACAGAAGTATTAATGACAAACAGCAAGAGCTTCTCCAGAAAAAATTGCACATAAACACTATTGCTAATCCTACTGCTAAGAAAGATGAGCCACAGTGCCATTTGTGTCATAAACAACTGTGGGCTTGTTTAACAGCAGTGTGTTTTTAGCACTGTGCAGAATCTCTGCAGTGATGTTTTGTATGGCACATCCACAATATTGACTGTCACTGTTGTCTTTAAGCATGCTGGGAATCAATATGTTTAGTAATAGCAATTATAATAAATGAGCGTTATGAGTAATATTTTACTGCCAAAAGACTTAACAATCATAATTTGTGTCTCTGCTGATTATATTTCAACTGTGGCTGGTAGACAACTAGGGCAGAAAAATAGTCTGCAGCCTATATTTAATGAACCAAACTGATTTATATTGTTCTATTCTATACAGAATACAAAGGAAAGATTATGGTGGGAGCATCTTTTGACATACATTTGCCTGATACATTTCAGGACAGACTGGAGACATTACGGTAATGTTTTGAATGAATCTGAGGATGCCTGGAAGTGCCCCAGGCAAGGATGTTTGAAGGGAAACAGCTCTGTCAAGAACTTCCTGCAAACACAGTCTTGATAAGGCTGTCAAAACCAGCATACATACAGTCACAAATAAATACACTCCCCTACAACTGCACTTACCCTTCCTTATAACATAGGTATCAATTGTCAGTTGGAGACAATCATCCAAAAGAGATACCAAAAAAGTATACCAGAAAGCCAACCGTATCCTGGGCTGCATCAAAAGGAGCGTGACCAGCAGGTCAAAGAAGGTGATCCTGCCCCTCTACTCTGCTCTTGTGAGACCTCACCTGGAGTATTGTGTACAGTTCTGGTGTCCTCGACATAAAAAGGACACGGAACTGTTGGAACAAGTCCAGAGAAGGGCCACAAGGATGATCAGGGGACTGGAGCATCTCCCATAGGAAGACAGGCTGAGAAAGCTGGGGCTGTTCAGCCTGGAGAAGAGAAGGCTGCGTGGAGACCTCATAGCAGCCTTCCAGTATCTGAAAGGGGGGCTATAGGGATGCTGGGAGGGACTTTTCATTAGGGACTGTAGTGATACGACAAGGAGTAACGGGTTAAAACTTAAACAGGGGAAGTTTAGATTGGATATAAGGAAGAAGTTATTTACAGTAAGGGTGCTGAGGCACTGGAATGGGTTGCCGAGGGAGGTTGTGAATGCTCCATCCCTGGAAGTGTTCAAGGCCAGGTTGGACGAGGCCTTGGGTGATATGATTTAGCGTAAGGTGTCCCTGCCCACGGCAGGGGGGTTGGAACTAGATGATCTTAAGGTCCTTTCCAACCCTAACTATTCTATGATTCTATGATTCTAAATAGGAAACAAAACCAAGATAAAATAATTTAATTTTAAGGATTCCAGACAAAAAGAAACAACACATGCCCACCAGCAATGGATAGAAAACAAAAAAATGGATGAAATACTTTGCATATTCCTCACAAGAATGCACATTCATAAATGAAAAAAATATGTATATTAACTCACAAATGAATAAGTCACTGAGAGAGTGATAACAACCAAGTTATTTTTCATTCAGCAAGCCCTGACAGGTATATGGTCTGTTCCTTGGGAAAAAATGATAAAAATAAAGGAGTATAAACACTGAACTGAGCACCCAGCAGTACTTTGGTTCCATTTTTCAACTTTAAGACCTTTTATCAGAACATCCATATGATTTCCCTGAGCTAGAACCTTTCAGCAGAGGAGAAAAAGAACAAAAAGAATTACTCTTCTAGGCTAGATGTTGTCATTGACAACTCAATCTAAAACTGATGCAATGATGAAAAATGTCATACGTCATGCAATTAGCTTGTCCTGAATGTACAATTTGCCTCAATGTTTTTCATTTTCTTGAGGTTAACAACACACTGAAATAATATATTTACCCACTCTGAAAGTTGTATTAAAAAATGCATCAGTGGAAGAGTACTTGGCTAAAAAACTGACAATTTCTGTTTGCCATTTCACACCTTTTTTCACCTTGAAACTCATTTGTTAAACCTCCCTTTAAAAAGATTAAAAACCAGTACTAGTCTTGAAATGATGCTGAAAAACAATTTATTGAAAACCTATAGACAGCTTACATACCTGAACTCAACAGCTTTATTGTGATTCCTTTTTGGCAGCAATTTCTCTCTGAGATCTCCATGCTTGTATACAAGTATATACATTATATATTATATACATTATACAGTATCTATTCAATTATAAACATCCCAGTATAATGCGCATGGTACATTTAACATCTCCTATATGTAAAGCCAGATATAGCCAAAAGCTTAATTTTAATCCTGTAACATTTTTTTCTACAAGAATGAAAACAAATAAATAGATTAATTATTTAAATTCTCCTATAACATTTAAAAGTAAATAGTTTTCACCTAATCACATCACATTCTGGAATGTTTCCCTCCTTTACAGTTCCATGGAATATATGCATACTATTCTCTTACATACTCCAGATCATTTGAAAATTGAGGTTAGACAGAGATAAAATCAACCTCCTACCATCTATACTTTGGGATACTCTATGAAAGAATGTAAAGCAAGGCTGACTCACTCATTACTGAGATTCAAGTAATTATAACAATAATATGCTTTTCTTTCTCTGATAAGTCTCTCTACTGTTACTCAGCTCACAATACCATTGTCAAGAGAAGTCATTTGTGTAACTTTGTACTTACACTGCATGTTGTCTTTCAAAGAATTCAAATGTAAAAGCAGACAGTGGTAAATTGCAACTCTCCAAATAATTTTCTTTACATGATTAGCTCCTGATTTCTGTAGCTTTTGAACACCTCTCCTTTGGCAATCTAAGTAGTCAAGCTAGCAAGCCGAGTGAAATTTGAAAGTTGAGGGCCCATAGCTGCAGGGAAGCCTTGGCAGCCCTTGCAAGTATACTGAGAGCTGATAAATGAAATTGGTAAAACCTGTTATTTTTGTGAAGCAGCTACTATGGACCTGAGGAGCACATCTGCTTTAAAACAACATCAAAGAAGAAAGAAAAAGTGAATTAAAGGGTTCAGAGTTACTTGCTCTGATCATGGAAAACTTCAAAACAGCAGCGTCTCCCATAAAGCAGAATATCCAAAAAGCATATAGCAGAATACCCAAAAAGTGGTCAAATTGTGTTCAGCAGCTGTGTGAGAGCTGCTGATAAGACGTAGAAGAGGCAGAAAGACAAACACAAGCTATTTCCTTCTGATCAAAGATGGAAGTAACTGGTTTGAACAGAGGTTATCAAAACTTTTGGGGGAAGATTAAAGTGTGAGCTGAAGGAAATACAAGGAAAAGCGCTTACTTCTTTAAGAACAGATGTTCTGCTGTCTAATTCTTCACTTTTTTACTTCACCCTGAAAACTGAGAGAAACATTGCATTGATAAAATGCCATGGGTAGCAGGAAATATACACAGAAGTATTCCTCTTTATTTTTAATTGCATCTGTGAGAGACAGATACGCTTGGCTGAGGAGGTTAATTTGTTTCTGAAGATGCTTCTGAACCTTTTTAATCAGATACTGACAGTTGGCAACCAAAAGAAAAGCAGAGAGGAATGTGGGTTGATACTGAATTTCTCTGACATTAGAAATTTCCTTTTATGTACAGGTTAAGGATGAAATCTAGGATATCTAATTTCCACATAAGAAAGAATAGAAACTAGCAATGCAAGGCAATAGCTAAACTATTGCAGATTAGTTTCATCAGATCGAGATGGAATAACTGTTATCCTGATCTACTTTTTGTCCCTAACTCTGTGAAAATCTTAGGAGATTTCCCACAGCTGGACAAGGACAGGCCATTTGCGACAATAGTTTCATAGAGCCTCAAGGAGCTGAACCAGCCAGAGTCACGGCTGCCAGGGCTGTCCAGCAGCAGAGGTCGTGGAGGTCCCAGGGTCTACAACATTAATACAAAAGCATATGTCCAAGGCAGAATTCCAAAGTTTTTAAATCTTCTATCTCTGCAAGAGAAGAAAAAAAAAGGAAACATGCCACAAGTAGCTTGTCCTGAACCAACAGAGCTGGCTGGTGAAAATTGCCATTGCAGTCTTACAGAGGTACATCACTTATTTGCCACTCAGCAGACACCTCCTTTCCCCTCTCCACCTCCTGCTCTAGCTTGGATGCACAAGAAGGCAAGTTTAAATTTAGCTGAACTGTTGCTAGGAGGAACTGGGTCAACAACACTTAAGGATACTGTCATATTGCAAACGTAGGTCTAATTTCTGTCCCCAGTGTCCTCTTGAGACTTCAGCCACATCACACTTTCTGCTTTTGTAATTCTGGCTATTTGGAACTAAGATTGATTTTGCTCATTTTGGACTGTGAAGATCCAGTGTGAGCCTGCTGTAACACAGCATGAGGTGGCATCAGATGCAAAGGAATTTGGTGTTCTATAGCAGCTGTTGTGATCTGCAAAGCTGGCAACATCAGGAGCAATACTGTGAACATGCTGCACAAGTAGGTAAGTCTTCTTCTTCTGCTCTATACAACCAGGATGTTCCTGATAGGTACTTCTGCTGTTACAATGAGTCTTTTGGCTTTTTTCTGTCTTGTTTGAACTTTTTCTGTTTTGATTATAATGGTTTTGGTGTTGGCATCTACTGGATCTGGTTAGTAAATAATTAATTAAAAGCAGAACACTTACTCTGGCATTTTCAGATTTCAAGATAGATGGGACAGAAGGATGGTAACTGCACTGCTGCATCAAGAAGACATCAGCAGAAATTCATTTTATCCTATGACAAGAGAAAAAAAAAATTACTCTTATTGTTATGTATTTCCTTTAAGTGCCAGTGAAAATTCTAGACATAGCATAGTGTACATTGTAGCTTCCTTTTATTAAGACTGATCTTTATACCAGCTGGTATAAAGCTTTCATTAATGTTTTATATCAGTGACTTTTCAGAAAAGTGATTTTTGAGGTCCTTGGACATTTGAGACAGCCACTAAACAATACTACATCTTTTGTTTCTTGACAGTGATGATAAATTTGACAGGTTCATAAAAGGTTCCCCACTAATGGTGAAACAGTTAAGAGAGAATAGGCTAATTCTTAGCTCACATCAAGGTAAACAAGGAAGAATTTGGTTAACTCACTCAATGAGACTTCTTAGGCCTCAAACTTTTCTATATAATTAGAAGAAAGGTGCATGTAGGCAAAGAGATTGGAAGTTTATTTAGTAAACAGGCAAAGGTTCTAGAAAGAATTAATAAATTTCTTAATGAAAACTGGAAGTCTGTGAACTGGTATTTGGAATAAGTGAAGCAGTTTGAGAATACTAAGGGAGAGATGTTATATCTCATGTCTAATGAAAAAATGCAGCTGCATAAACTTTCACTCTTACCATGTAACTGTGAACTCTGTTGGGAGTTCCTCTACAAATGTCAGATTGTAAAGTATACTTCATCTGAATTATGATGACCCAAATCATACAACCATGAGATTACATCTCTATTGCTACTTTGCTTTAAAAAAACTACAGATCAGAACATATTTTTGATTTGGTAAATGGAAATCTATTGTAATAAATGTAACAACTTTTCATTGCAGAAAAAAAATCTTGCATTTCACTGCTACTAGATGGCTATTGTTAGGCCAAAGATACTTTACAGAGCAAGAAAATGGGGCTTTTTTGGCTAACCTGGTTTTCACTCTCCTTATTTGAAATTAATAAGTTCAACAGTATCTCATAAATAAATGCTGATTAATGGTGTCATATATTTTAAATTTACAGAAATTTTGGGACTCTTATGTTGGAAATTATCCAGACACAATTTCAGTGGCTACATTTGAATGACGTAAGGTATGAGATCAAATTAAATTGTAAGGAGATATGAAGACAGTAATTATCCAGCACAAAAATAAAAGAAGTATAAAAATCCAATTTTAAAGCAATCATCAATGATCATGCACAAGTCATTCAGATCAAGTTTAAATTCCAAGATTGCTTGAAGAAATAACTCTATAGATTTTTCATTTCCGTTGAATGAGAAGTCATTGTCATTATCTGATACACATATCAACTAAGTCTTTCAGAAGATTTTGGTACCAAGAATCACAGGACATTTCTCACAAAGCATGAATGTTCTTGACCTCTGGCGAGAAAATTTCAGGGTTTTCATTAATTTTAAAGGTGCCAGTTGAAGTAGGATTATTCTAGTGTGTGAGATAAAGTCATATTAAAAGCTATTAAGAACCTCCTGCAGGTATTGTAAGTTTGCAAGCAAAGTTATTACATATGGTTATTTTACTAATAATTTGTATGTGGAGACATAAATTTCAAAATGTTTAAGCCACATCTATGGATATTACTCATCTCCCACTGATATATCTTATCACCAGGATTTATGTGGAATTACAAGTTAGTCCTATGTGCAATATTTGAATAAAACATCTTTTCCATACAGTTTAGGCACAATTTTGAAATAGTTCAGATTTATCTAGCATTATTATTATTGGAATTTTGATTAAATTACATCAACTTATTTTTATTTGCTGGAGTATATAAATTTGGTCTCTGAGAGGTGTACAAAACTCTGATCTTATTTCCAAAATAAGGAGTTTCGGATAGAGGACACCAATTCATAAATGCCACTTTTATACAAAGTTATCAACACCTGAAAGAGAAGACAACCTCTGAAATAATTGTTTTAATTATGGACCTGCAAGATCCACTCTCACAAAAAAAACAAGAAGATACCATCAGACAGAAGTCATGGTGGGCAGAAGTTTCTCAAAATCCAGATGATGCTGCCCACTCTCCTTAAAGGAAAAGAATTAGATCATGATGATGTACAAGCTGTACAGAGGAAAAGGATGCAGCTGGAGCTTAAGATTTTGCTTTCATCATGGCAAGGTGTTTTAACTTGAAGAGGAGACAAATATTAAGGTCAGATTCTCTTGTATTACATTTGAAAAGACTTCAGATTCACTAACTTCAGCTGCTCTGATTTACATCAGAAGAAAGAGCAGGGGAATTATTTACCATACCAACACACACTTGGTGCTTCTGTTTCCATCTTGTCTTTGAGGCTAATTAGGTAAGTGCATTGGCCTTTCTTCCTACATGGTTGATTTTGATTAAGCCAATGATGAAGCACATAGATACCCCATCTACCTGAATGCAAAACCTGCTCTGCTTTCTTTTAACTGACCTGTGTTCCACTGTTCTCCAACTGCAGAAATGGGACTTTGCTGTTGTCAACCTTTTCTCATTAGCATGCTTAATGATTCCTATTTATCATCCCTGCAACAAGCCTTTCTCATTAATTATTTGTTCCCAGGCAGTAGCTTAGAATAAGGAACTGTTGATACCCTATACAAATTTGCTCCAGCAAAATAAATCAAAATATTTATATAAGAGTTAACAGGTATAATGTCACAATGGATTAACAGGTATGCTACAGAATATGCTGTGCAGTTAATTGTGTGTCAAAGACATTCTGATTTGTATATTATACAAATATTACATTAATATGCAGTCATTTTCAGAAAATAACAGTGAGGGGCTAATGTGGTAAAAAAAAAATCCTAAAGATTAGTCTATTTAGCAACTGCATATCAAATGTCCTCCAAAAATGCAGAAGCAGTTTGTAAATGTGGAAATTTAATCCTGAAACCCAGCTGTTGTATTTGGAATAAAGGCTGTTTTTTTTATATTGCTTAATGAATGGAAAACATCAAATTTGGATGAAATCCTTAGTAGTCTAAACCATTAGAAACAAAAAACAGACTTGAACTGCAAACTAAGTTGTCTCTTTCTTACTATGCGCTGTGTAAATACAAACTCTAATTATTAGCATTTAGGAATCACTGCTGTCTGATACACAGCATCCCCTGTGTTATAACCTAATTAAAAATGAATGGTCCCTTAACACATTAACACTTAGCCTTTAAATGTTTCCAAGAGGTGTTTTCTCCTCTTAGTGCTTTGAGAGGCAATCAAGAGCTTCTTTTTCTCTTTAATTACTATCTTCTAATCCTTTTCAGGAACACATAATTGGCAAAATGTTTACATCCTGTTGAAGCAATAAGATAAATTATTTTCCACATGCTAAGGTGTTTTGACCTTAGATATGACGACTATAAGGTCTCCAAGGAAACACTAACTTCAAATCTATACTTTAATTAAAATAATATTTCAGTGCAGTTATTTGGGCCACAAAATTTAATTTTCTGTACCACTGGTCATTATTCTTTCAAATCTGCAGACTTACTGTGTCCACTGGCCTCAATCAAAATCTACTTGGATAATTGCCTCTCTTTGCAGCTCTAGCTGGATGGAGGATAGTCTTCATTTCCTCTTTTGTTGTATTCGGCTTCTCTGCTGCAGTTTCTGCTGGCAGAAGACACTTTACACCAAAAATGCATCTATTTCAGTCTACTTATGTTTGCAAAGTAAAGTTCTTTGGGAATCCCATTCCTTGAAAATCTTTATCTGATGTTACAGCCTTTCATTATTTTCTGAAATACAAAAAAAAAAGGCCTTTATTTAAATCTAATACAGAGTAATAAACACTAGTCACTTATCCTAAGACTCTTATTACTCTTTAATATTTGGTTTGTTTTGGTTTTTTTTCTGGAATAAAAAAGTGCAGAATAAAAACACCTAGAATTTCTCAGGGTATCTAGTACATAACATGCAGACCCACCAGGTGTTAATGCTTACTCCTAATAACAGAAGTAACTATATTTACACAGAAGATTTTTACATTCTTCTGGACCAATGGAAGTGGTCATTCAAATACCATAATTACACAACTGGTTAACGAGCCTACTGTGTTGCCAATGAGTAATATTATTTATCTCTCAACAATCAAATAAAGATATGCAATATGAATGTGTTTTATGTGCCCCAGTCATCACTTATGGAGCCTTTTACTCTTTATATCTTCTAAGAAAGCTGTGCAGCTGAATATATTGTATCTACAGAGCAAGCCATTAGCTGTTGCAATACCACTGCTGTCAGTGGTATTTGTTGAAAAACATCTGCCCAAGGAGCAACGACTTAACTTGAAGATAAGTGTTACAAAGGCCCTAGGGGACCTCTGGTCTGCTTGTGATGTTATTTTGTCCATAATTTACAGTTCTTGGTGTATATGTGAGAGGAAGGAAGTTTCATTTTGAAGACTCTAAAAGTGAGCCATATAAAAGGTAGGAATGTAAGAAAAGACATGGATCTGTTGGAGTGAGTCAAGAGAAGGCCCACAAAGATGATCAGATGACTAGAGCTCCTCTCTTGTGAAGACAGGCTGGGAGAGTTAGGGCTGTTCAGCCTGCAGAAAAGGAGGCTCTGGAGAGACTGTTTCAGCCTTTCAGTACTTGAAGGTGTCTCATAAAATAGAACAAACATTTTAATTCAGGTAACTCCCCCCAGTTTATATACTGGGCATGACGTGCTGTGGTATGGAATACCTCTTTGGATAATCTGAGTCAGGTGTCCTGTCTCTGCTCCCTCCCCTCTTCTTGTGCCTCTCCTCACTGCAGAGCATGAGAGACTGAAAAGTCCTTGATCAGGATAAGTGCTATTGAGCAACAACCAAATAATCTATGTGTTATCAGCATTGTTCTCAGACTAAAGCCAAAACACAGCACTGCACCAGCTGCTAGGAATAAAATAAACTGTATCCCAGCTGAAACCAGGACACAGAAACTTAAAAGTTTACACAGCATAAGAATATTACCAGAAGGCAAAATGTTGTTAATACGAGAAAATAGACCTAGTGGTATAGCTAGGATAGTTATTTGAACAGTCTGGTCCCTAAAAACATTCTGGTCCTGTGACAGCAAAATTATGAATTTAGTGAGCAGCACTCTTTCTATTATGCCTATATTACACCAGTAATTACTGATGAAGATGCTGCAGCATGGAAGAATGCTAAAGCTGAGATCATATGTGAGAACCTTATTACCAATAAGAAAATATTCACTAAAAATTCCAGTTTTACAGATGAATTTCCTGTGTTTAGATGTAGAGAATTTTGTAAGTACTATTTTCCAACTTGAAAAAAAAAAAGCTGTTTTTCCTTCAGGGATTTCTCATACAAAGCATTCCTCTGAGACTGTTCTAAAGTGAGGTGATTTATGCATGATCTATTACCTGAAAAATTTAAAAGGAACACTATCTTTTTAATGCTTGGGCATGGGTTGTTTTGTTTTGTTTTTGTTGTTGTTGTTTCTGCTTTTTGTTTTGTTTAAACTCAAAAGAATATCTCTGCATGGCCTTAAGACTGCTGACAAATGACGCCATGACAACCACCAACAGCTTCTACAGACTGCTTTTTGCAGTAGTGGAGATATCAGTATGTGATATATGCAGGGTAGGCTGATAGACAGAAGTCAGTTTCTAATCCAATCTCTAGAAATATCCTAGATATAACCAAGCAAAGATTTTTCAGTACCTTTTCTAACTGTTCAGTGTGCTCCATTATATAATTGGCATATATTCACCCTGAGAAGACTGCCTCTTGGTTGTGTATAAACTAGATTTCATTCAAAATTAGTACAATAGATTGCACTACAATAAATCATAATCAACACCAGAAATATCACAGGAAAAATAACTAAAATATCATATTAAACATCTAAAAAATTCTAGCTAAAAATCATCTATTTTGGTAAACTAAAAAGGATGTATCTCCTGACTCTCACTTCACCAAACTGGGGAAAAAAACCCAAACCACCACCACCACCCTATTAAAAAAAAAAAAAAAAAAAAAAAAATTTAGCACAAAACAATGGGATATTTAGTCACCTCCTTTCTTTAGTCCACTAGAGCTATCCAAAGATAAACAAGCATGTTTAATCTCATATTAATTACTTTATTTGCATACATAGCTGCTTAAAGGATTTGTGTTCAACCACCAGACTATCCATCAAGAAATTTTGATATATTGAAATAAAGGATAATACTAAAATATCCTTATCCCTTCAAGAAAATATGTTTAAAGTTGCAGTAGGAAAGAAATCATGTTCTTTGCAATATAATGAGCTAATAAAATTATAGATAATGAGCAGGATTTTTCATACTGCAATCATGAAGTTCTCTAATTCTCCCAAAGGCTGATAAAAATTAGATTTCCCACTGCCAAAAAAAGCCCAGTCATGCAGATCACGTGTCTAACTTGAATGCTTTACGGTGGAGGGGACATCTTTTTTACGTAAAAGGTGACATGACCAAACAGAAATACTGTTTCAGGTATGTGTGGTATCTGCAGTGACAAGTTTTCTGGAACTTGTCTGTATCAGTAGCAGGAATTTGCCACTACCAAAAATAAAAGGCTAAAACAAAAGAAACAAATTTCACAAGAAAAGATCTTAAATACAACTCACTTCAGAACCACCTGCAGTCAGATCATGCTCTCATACATTACTACAAAGAAGAACAATATGAAAAATATATAGATTTCAAACAAGACAGCCTGCTTTGCTGTCACCCTTCAGTACCAGCAAGGCAGTCTGTGCCTGCTGCTCCCTGATACATGAAGTGGGTATTCAATTTTAGAAGCAGCTGGAAGAATTCTTTTAGAAACTGCTTATTAAAATGCAGGATCACCCCCTCCCCAGCACACAGTTGTATCTCTGTTCTTTGCCTTTTGCTCTAATACCAGCTTGAGCATGAGCTTCCCATTAACACAAGTGTACCTTAAAAAGCCAAAACACAGATTGATGCTTGCCTTTTTATGGTGCCATCGTACAGCACAATAACTTCTAGAGTGCAGCCATCATTTACTCACACTGACCTTCAGTTACACAATGAACTACAAGCTTTGTACATTTTTAATATGGGAAAAAAACTTTTAAAGTGGCCATTTAGCCGCAAGTTACATTTTTTAGCATTTAAGAGTTTTATATTTTGTCTTTCTAAGAGGTTAAGTGATGAGAAGAAATATAAATCAAACCATCATTTCAATACTGCTCATGCTGCAGAATAGCATTCTGTGATGAGGGAGGTTATTTTGTGATTTATATTAAGATCCAGCAAATGCATTTGATTGTATAGGATAGGATTATGCAGACAAAAATACTGTGACCAGTTTACAGAATATATGCATGCATATGTATGAATGTGTATCACATCACAATATCTTGCATACAAAAGTGTTACTTCAATTTCAAAGTAAATTTCAAATCTCCCTGAAAAGATTATAACACTAATTTTCTACCACTGTCATTTAATAATATTTTAATAATTAAACCCCAAAGCTTTGAAGCAGCAATCAGACACCATAGTACTTTAGCAAACCAAGAAACAAATTAAGTAGAAGGTCAGGAGAAAGTGTGGGAAAGCTAAAATTACAAAAGAAACAGATGTAATGACAGACCTGTAAGACTAAAACACGGTGAGTTTTTTTCTGTCATTCATGCACTCTATGACCTGCATCATTATATATCTAGTGTGATCTACTGACCCTACTGGGTTGTATTCCAAGAAGCTGCTCTGGGTTAAGCACTATGGATTAGTTTTTACACATAAATTTGTAACCATAAAACTCAATCTACATAACCACTCATTATCATAGAATCATAGAACAGTGAGAGTTGGAAAGGACCTTAATATCAGAACAGAATATACATGGGCAATATATTTTTATGTATGCATATAACAAATGATTGATAACTATTCTATTATTTATCACATAAAGGCACTGTTGAGATTAAAAAAAAAAAAAAATATTTATCCAGTAGTATATGAAATGGTCTTTTCACTGAATCCAATAGAATATCAAACTATGACATTTTTCATCACACAAGAGATGCTTGCTTTTTGAAAGGGCTTAAAGATTTGGCATCACTGAAACAATTACTGCACATTTTTGCCAATGTCAATAAGCTTCTATCACTTTTGGAAGTCTTTTATATTTGTGTGAGCTCCTTCTGATGACTCAGAGGTAAAAATCTGTCTTTTGTTTACCTTACAGGTTCAGAATAGCCAAGGTAGGGTGAAAGAAATAGCATATACTAACTTTTTTTCATTTATCTTACATGTATGTTGGCTATTCATGATAGCTGTGAATGCAACTTTTCCGTAACTTTCCTGTGCAAACAAGCAAAAAATAGTTTTACCAAAATTTCCTGGGATATATCTGTGTCTATTTCTATATTTTATAGTTCAGCTATACAGGTATTTTGGGTTTAATCACAGCAAAGTGTTAACAAATTCATACTTGATTATTTGAGATATGTAACTACTCCTTAGCTCTCAGACATCTGAGAGCAGATCATGTGTCTAACAAAAAGCTGGGATATTGCTGAAGCTGGGTACACCCTTGGGTCCTCCAGCAGAGATACAAATTTCCGGCTGTCACAGAACAAGCCCAGGCTGCACAATTTGATAGTTTGTCTTCCCGTTCTTAGTGCCACTTACGTATTTTAATGCCTTCCTCTGCTTCTGTTTTCAGCAAACAACATGTTTTGCAGCTGAATACCTCCATAGGAATAGTGCCTGCAGTATCAGCCCCACCACACCAAGCAGCGCAGCATTACGAGCTGGCAAAAGAAGTTGCTAGCTGGCAAATGAAGTTGCTAAGACCCTGGCTATCATATTTGAGAAATCATGGCAGTCAGGTGAAGTTCCCGATGACTGGAAAAAGGGAAATATAACCCCATTTTCAAGAAGGGGAAAATGGATGACCCGGAGAATTACAGACCAGTCAGTCTCACCTCTGTGCCTGGAAAATCTTGGAGCAGATTCTCCTGGAAGGCATGCTAAGGCACATGAAACTCAACAAGGCGCTTGGTGACAGCCAGCATGGCTTCACTAAGGGGAAATCCTGCCTGATCAATTTGGTGGCCTTCTATGATGGGGCTACAGAACTGATGGACAGGGGTAGAGCAGTTGATGTCATCTACCTGGACTTGTGCAAAGTGTTCGACACTGTCCCACACGACATCCTTGTCTCTAAATTGGAGAGACATCAATTTGATGGATGGACCACTGGGTGGATAAAGAACTGGCTGGATGGCCGCACACAAAGAGTTGTCATCAACGGCTCAATGTCCGGCTGGAGACCAGTAACAAGTGGTGTCCCTCAGGGATCGGTGTTGGGACTGGTCTTGTTCAACATCTTTGTCGCTGACATGGACAGTGGGATTGAGTGTGCCCTGTGCGCCCTCAGCAAGTTTGCTGATGACACCAAGCTGTGTGGTTCGGTTGGTATGCCGGAAGGAAGGAATGCCATCCAGAGGGACCTTGACACACCTGTGAGGTGGGCTGATGCCAACCTCATGAAGTTTAACCATGACAAGTGCAAGGTCCTACACCTGGGTCGGAGCAATCCCAGGCACAGCTACAGGTTGGGCAGAGAAGAGATTCAGAGCAGCCCTGCGGGGAAGGACTTGAGGGTGTTGGTTGATGAGAAAATGAACATGAGCCGCCAGTGAGCGCTTGCAGCCCAGAAAGCCAACCATCTCCTGGGCTGCGTCGAAGGAGGTGATCCTGCCCCTTTACTCTGTTCTCGTGAGACCTCACTTGGAGTATTGTGTGCATTTCTAGTGTCCTTGACATAAAAAGGACATGGAACTGTTGGAACAAGTCCAGAGAAGGGCCACGAGGATGATCAGGGGACTGGAGCACCTCCTGTATGAAGACACACTGAGAAAGTTGGGGCTGTTCAGCCTGGAGAAAAGAAGGCTGTGTGGAGACCTTATAGCAGCCTTCCAGTATCTGAAGGGGGCCTATAGGGATGCTGGGGAGGGACTCTTCATCAGGGACTGTAGTGATAAGAGAAGGGGTAAAGGGTTAAAACTTAAACAGGGGAAGTTTAGATGGGATATAAGGAGGAAATTCTTTCCTGTTAGGGTTGTGAGGCACTGGAATGGGTTGCCCAGGGAGGTTGCGAATGCTCCATCCCTGGCAGTGTTCAAGGCCAGGTTAGGCAGAGCCTTGGGTGACATCGTTTAGTGTGAGGTGTCCCTGCCCATGGCCGGGGGCGTTGGAACTAGATGATCTTAAGGTCCTTTCCAACCCTAACGATTCTATGATTCTATGCAGAGTATTCTTTCTGGTGAGTCTAAACATGCAAGTATAAGGAAGAAGTGTTGATGACAAAGATTTTTGATTAGGTAAATATTTAACATAAGAAGTTACGTTAAATGATCAGACAGTACATTCTCTGATCAACACTGTTGCACAGAAAGTGAGACTTGAGTCCTTTCTAAGGCACCAGTGTCAGTTTAAGTGTGGCCAACCCTATCTCCAATGCACTTACAACTTCCTGAACCTTTCAGACTTGCCCCAAGCAGCTTCTATCTGTGCTCGTCATCTGTTTCCAGGGTTCCAGTCTGTGAGCCAAATGGTTGTGCCAAGAAGCTCTACTGAGACAAAAGCCTGCATAACCATATGCTTAACCTGACATTTTATCTTATGGAAATCCAGTAATCACTACTATCTTCCTTAATATAACTTCAGCACGTACTTTTTTACCAGTTCCAGCTTCTGAAAAACTGCCAGTGCATTTCATAGCTTGAGAGAGAGGATGCTGAGTGCCTGAAAACAAAATATACTTAGCAGTCCCAGACACTAAGGTGATTTGATTTTCCTGGGTCAGCTGCTCCACTGCTAAGACAGTGGTAAGTTCTTATTAGCAGCAGAGGGTGAAATCAGCTTTCACACATATAGCAGTCCAAAAATTCTTTCTTGAAACAATATTATATTAGGAATTAATTATATTCATGAAAGGACTTCATGACCTGAGAAATTTTAATTTATTTTGGAGACCTATATGAGAACAAGTATGCTAGAATTTACTTGAGATTGAGAATTATTTTTTTATAAGTAATTTGAATGTTCATGTATAACAGCTTGAATAGTTACCAGCCACAGCAGCTTTCTTATCAATGGCAGAATGTCATCATAAGTTATGACTTCTAATTATAAATACATATATGCACATGCATACATAATTTATATTTATGTAAATTTAAATTAACTGTTCACAAGTTAACATGAAGTTTTTGAAATTATTAACTTGATTCTAGTCCAAAGTCTTTCATGTTAACATATGAAGAATTGTTCATTTAGAATGTGCTGTTTGGTTATTAAATTTTTAAACTATAGCCTTAGAAATGCATCAAGATATAAAAAAATATTTTTTAAGTGCTAGATAATGTGTAACTGCTATTTGTTACAGTATTCTTAAAAAAATTTTTTAGAAATCTGAGTAAATTCTGAATCAAGCAAGAAGTTGTACTTTAGAGTTCGTCTTACAAAAATGACTATTTTGTAATCAAACAAATATAATGTAGCAACGGTTCCACTATTTCAACCAAATAAAATCTTTCCAATGTCAATGCAAGAGATACATTTGTTCATGGCGCAGACTTAAAATCAAAAAAGCTCCAATTTCTTCTCTTTCATTTAGAGCATGTAAATTCAGCATATTCACAGCTCTAGCTGTAGAAGAGACTATACAGATACTGCACACGGTTTAGCCTCAAAGCTTCTTCTTATTCAGTAAATATGAAAAAGAAATGAATGTACAGGATTGCTGTTGTGGCGCGTTTTTCTGTGCACCAGCAGTTTTTCTTGATCAAGCAAGAAGTATTAAATCAACAAAACCCCCAAAATTGTATTAACTCATCAAAAAAGTATTTCTTGATCAAAATTATAATCTTTCTAGAAAACACAAATTTATTCCTTTGCTTGTAAAGCATTTTGCTGCATATGCTGTAGTTATATTCAAAACCTTATGGTAATCCAGCAACCATGAAAATACAGCAATCAAATATTTGCTTTGTTAATTTGTGTCAGGATATTTATAATAGCCACAAAAGATATATTGGCATATTATCATTATGAAGACCCATATTTTTGTACCGTTCATCAACTTTGGTATCAACGCATAATTGACAAGATATTACTTGTCAAATATTAACAACTAAGTAATTATATTGTTTTAATATTAAAAATTTTAAGATTTCTCCTTTTTACACCATACTCTTATATGGATAATAAATTACAGTTCAAGAAAATACAGAACAGACATCAAACATATCTGATTTTCAGGAGACCTGGGCTGATAAAAGTACAATGATTCATGTATTATTAGTTTAATCAGATTTGTCTTTTATGTCAAAGTTATGACTCTAAGGAATAAAACCTTCCTGTTCACTAGTGATAAATAATTGCAAATGTGACTGTTTCTGAATTTAACGCGTTCACATGGAGAAGAACTAGCCATTGCAAAATACCATCTAGCATCTAAAGCAAATAAGCCTTTTATAATGAGGCAATGTGGATGCCAGATGGAATAAGTATGTACAATATGCTAGGAGGTATTTATCAGTTCTATATACTGTGGAAAACCCAGAAAAATCACTGTATTATACACATCCATACTCTCCTGAAAATAATTGGCTGGATCTACAAGACATTTAAATTTATATCAGGTAAATGTACTTTTCACTACTCACTGTGGTAAAAAAACATTTTTCTAGGGTTAATGCCTTCCCCCATTTGCTATGATCTTGATAAAAATCATAATGTATGTTTGATCCCAGGTTGCTTATTTTTATTTCTTCAATGCATAAGAAAATTTGAGACCAACAAAATAATTTAATGGTAAGATCAACAGATAGCTGATTGTTATCAAATGCTTATCACTTCTGATTTTCAATTCTCCAATAAATATTAAGATTTTTATGATTATAAAGGACATCATAAGTGAAGCAGGAAAACAATTTTCCATTTATTATCTGATGTCTAGAATGCCTCAATTTGTAAACAAAACTTAAATTGTTGTTTATTTCAAGTGAGAGACAGCTTGCATTTTTAATCTGCCTCTCTGTTATTCATAAATGAAACACTGAGCTTTAGTAAACCAGGATTCAAGCTTTTACTAAGGAATTGTAAAGAAAATAAAGATAGGCTTCTGCTAACAAAAAGCTATACAAAGTTCCAGATCTGGAGTTTTAGCATGTACCTGTTGAGTTCTTTAAAGAATGACTTGACAGATTAAAAAAAAAAAAAATAGAAAAAAGAAAAAAAAAAGAAAAAACTCACCAAAAAAACCCAAACAAACAAAAAAAACCCCAAACAAACAACAACAAAAAAACCAAACAAACAAAAAAAACAAAACACAAAAAACAAAGCATAGAGACACAGAGAACTATTCTTACTGAACCTAGTACTGGAAAATAAAGCTTCACTCCTTATATAAGGTTAGAAAGATATTCCTGCAAGAAAGCATAACTGCTTTTCTTTGCCTTCTTCCCAAGAATATACCCAACAAATAGGATACTATTGAATTCCTTTTAAAATGACCAAATGGAAAAAATTGTTTATTACAATTAAAAAAAAAAACAAAAAAAAAACATAAAAAGAAACTGTAAAGACAATCTAGCAAAATTGTTTTTAGATGTTTCTTACCACCCTTGTAACACAGAAAAATTGAGCTGAGGAATCCCAACAGCCATGTCCTTAGCTTGGGTGCCCAGGTGTGGTGGGATGCATAAATGCCACTTAATTATAGCCATTGCATTTCTGCATGGCCCACAGCAGGTTGTAGTATTACAGTACACATGGTACTAGAGTACCTCACTGATTAATAAATTTTAAGATTTAATCCTAGATTTTCATGTGTCTGACCCTTCAGACTAGTAATGTGAAATATCTCTCTTAATGCTAAGGTTCTTTTTTTTATTATTTTCCTCACATAGCTACCACCAAGTAAATGTTAATTGAGTATCAGTAATAGCTATTAAAAACAATCCCCAAACCTGCTGAAATGCCTGTAAATGGTTATTGCAGTGAAGCATTTAGTTTTTAACTAAATGACTCAAGGAACAGTGTGAGGTATCAATGCGGAGATCTTTTCTAACTATTACTTTCCCTGTATTTTAAATGTGAAGCTACTGAATTTGAGCCAACACACTTCTAATTCTTTTAGGTAAAATTTATTTTTCTTTGAGTATCTCAAGCCTAAGGGAGGACTAGGGATAAAATCCTGGAATAGTAAGCAATAAAAAGATTAAAGAAGACATTTTTTAGATATTAAATCTGTATAAACATTACTTTTGTACATGATTTCTGAATTCAAATAATAAGAAAAGGTCAAACAGGAGAAAATAATTTTTCTATGGTACAAAACTTGGACTACATGGGAATCTATAATGGGTAAGTCATTGACTTTAAGAAGAGAAAACTACAAAGTTATATTATAAAAGTGCTAGCATATGTTGAAAACAAACATCAACGGGGTTAAAAAAACAAAACCAAACACAAAATACTAAATGGACCTGCTTTAAGAACAGGATTAAACTGTGCAAACAAAGGCAAAAGAAACCAGTGCAATTGTAGTAAGAACTATAGTTAAAAGAAGCAATGCCAGGTTGCTAATAGAGCACAGCTCTGCAGCCTTGAGCCTGATACATCAATATGTTATAGTGCGTTCTGTTCCTTTGTTCCCAAGATGAGCGGTTGTTCGTATTTATACTAGCAGCATGCATAAAAATGTAATTATGCACAACTGAGACAGCTGCCCCATCCATGTTTTTTCTTAATCTACAACTGTAATCATTACATTTATGAAGATGCTAAAATACTGCAGAAGAGCAATCTATCTACTTATAAATGGATCACATATTCTGAAAGAATACCAGCTATTCAGGCTATTGCTTGACCTGCAGTAGCATTACCAGCATAAATGAGGTAAGGGACCCAGCTGGGTCTCACTATTTCTAACATTTCACTCTTACTGTTCAAACAGTAGCAAGAACAGTAGCTAAGATTGAATCTAACATTTTTAATCAAAGGGAGTGTACCTTGCATTCAAGTACAGCCTTAATAATCGCTAGTAACTTTTCCATGTGAGTTTGGAAGAGGACAGACCTTTTGTCCTACCCCAGAACCTGACCTATTTTTCACCTTAAACTGGATGTGCTGGGAAAGGCCAGAGATATCCCATGTTTGGCTCTACCTAGCAAGGTGAATGCTGAATGCCTGAAGAATAGAGATTGAAAGAGCAACAAATTTGAAAACTACAAGGGATAACAGACAGGGGAAAACACAAAAGTCAAGTACCAGAACAGTTCAGAAATCTTATTTATAAAACAAAGGTAGTGAAATTGCATAATTCAGATGTCTAAAATACTGTAAATGCTCTAAAACTACTAGTAAAAAATCTTGTGGAAAAAAAGAAGAATGTGCATTCTCATGTATAATCTAGAAGTGGAGAAAAGTAATTGTTCCATAAAAAGGTTAATAGAAAGGGTCAATAAATGCCAGCTATTGTCAGGTTGAATTTTTTCCATACCTGAAAGGAAGCTAAAGTTTCATTATCCTTTTTTAAACTATTGCAAACTACAGCCAGCAGCCTTTGGATCCCCAGATTCGTACGGTAAATATAGCTGGCTTTCATGCATGCTGTAATTTGTTCTTTTATCACCCAGTCAGGATGAATAATCAAGAGGTTCATAAAGCCAAAGAATATCTGTCTTTATCATAGAGTTCAGCAAGCTGACAGACAAGCTTGGAGATTATTTTTAAACACTAAGGCCATAAATATTTAAATTTGGTGGATTTATAATTTTAAAAGAAAAGACCATTAGAAACTATGCTGTTGGAGAGATTGGTTTTCTTCTTTGCTTTATAGAGCTTGATTTCATTACATAGTCTACTGATTTATTTTACATCTGAATGTATTTCAATAAAACATCTGGAAAATGTAACTATAGTTCATTAAAATCTGTATATGCAGTTCCCCAAGAGTCCTTCGAAAGAAATCAAGGAATCTGTCCTGTTTTTCTTTCAAGCATGCATTCCAAGTTCTATATTAGTCTAACAGTTTCTGGTAGGACATGGTGATAAATAATCAAAGAACATTATTTTTAAGGTTTGGTTTTTTTTTAACTTCTCTATCATTAACTTCTGGGTTCTTTTAATTATAATCAAGTTTAAAAACTTTTCAACTACTGATATGGATGTTTCTTCATCTAAATTTAATTAACTTTATTATTTAGTATGCATTTAGTATTCTTAATTAATTTTAGTCATCTGCTTTATTCTACTACTATCTTTAGCTCTTATACCCTGCTTCCACACAGAAGGTGCTGCTCAGGTACAGTGCAATGCAGCACAAAGTTTTGAAACATGCCAGCAACAAGTCCTTCTGGTAGAGCCAGGGACTACAAGATGTCTTTTGTTTATAGAGCCTGACTGTAGTTCACTGATGTATTCTAGGCTCCTCGGAGATTGTAGAAGGCAGACTTCAGAGCCGAAACCAAAGGACACAGTTGTCTTTGAACTCAGGATTTCAGGATAAATGAAGAAAAAGATCTCTTCAGAAATCCAGCTTGAGACTTGGCTATCTCCCACAAAAAGGTACCTATAAAAATGACACAAAAAAACTTAAAACTTTTTAAAAATAAAGAACTGTCAATAACCGTGGCATCTACTCTGAGTGCTTACTTTTGCAAAAGGAATGCAAATATATGCTGTGTATCTGATCTAATCGACAGTATTTTATTTGATAAAACTCATCTAAAAATCCTTAAAACACTAAACATCTTCAACAACTATAAAGCAATATAATTTCAATTGTTATTGTTATCTAAAATGATTGATGTGTATTCCAGTACAGTTTTAGTGTGTCTAAAGGAACCACATCTAAACAGCTGCCCTTTTGGTACCTAAAGATTTATCCCATAAAATATCTGCAGTTAAATACCAGATGCCTAAGGCTCCATGCAGACAACTGTGACACAAGGCTGACACTAAATCTTGCTCATATATATTCAATAACTTGGCTTACATCCCTCCACTCAGCACAAATATGACAGTAACTGATGAACTGATCCCTTCTATAATATATCAGAGGAGACTTTGCTCCAAAACAATAGACTTTATCATCTTGCTAGACCCTTTTAATATTACAAATGCCATCACAAAATATTTTGAAGTATTTCTCAGTAACCTCCTAATCAAGAAAAGAAATGATTATTTTCTGCTATTAAAAAAACACCCTGTATTGCTATCTATGCATGCATAACATACACGCCTGGATGTTTCTCAGAATTTCTAAGGAATCCATATGTATAAATTTATCTGGCAAATACAGTACATATGCTTCATTATATAATATCTGAGTATCTCACAAGGTTTACATGCAATGAGGTCATCACAGGAGCTGTCTAATATAGATAAAGAATTTGGAAACAAGGGAGAAAAAAGCTGATTCGGCCAACTACCTAGTTTAGGCAGAGACATCAAAGTATGTTTTACATCCTGGTGTCGCAATTTAGTTACTGAGCAATCATCCCTTGAAAGGTGTTTAATTGCCCTATTTGCACATCTAATAGATTTTTTTTTTTTAAAAATCCACCTATGACTCTTTATTATGTTTACCACCTTTTCTTTCACAAACTAAAACAATATTTCAGTGCAACAGCTCAGACTTTTCTGATTCTTAGAACTACTGACGGAAGAACAATTTCCACTGTCAGTAGAAATTATCACTTAAAATATGACTAGAGATTACAACAAAGTGTAAACCTTTTTCTCTGCACTGCCCTAATGAATAGAGAAACAAGTAAACCTATTGACACCTGACTGAATTAATAAGGTGCAAGTCAAGCTTTCCTGAATCTGAAACTCTGTGATGGTTCAAGGCAACACAATCTTTGCACCAGCGATGCACTTTCAGTACTTGGTGTATCCAAGAAAAACTGACATGCTTTTGAATACTTACTTGCCCCTGAACAGCCTCCTTTTTCTGAGGCCGTGCCTGCTCACCTGTGTGCATCTGCTATTGCCTGAGTCGTTCCAGCACCTACATAGACTTTTTGCCCTTCTGCTCACAGTCCATGGTATCAGTGCGAGGCAGTTGCCTCAAAATGGGTACAGATTACTTGTAAGTGGATAAATGGAGTTGGTGGAAGAGCTGTGAACTAAAATCTTAAGATGAGCAAAAGAGAAAACACAATTCTGTGACTTCAAAATTATGTCAGCTCTAAACACATCAGAATAAAACCTGCTGGGCTGCAAAGCCTTGTCCCTGTTAAGAGGGGTCTTTCAGGAAGTCCTTGGTTTCTGTTTTTCTAAGGCAGTATGTGCATACAATCTGGTCACTGTTGGTGCAAATATCTCTTCCTCCGCAGCTTCTGTCACATGAAGCTGTACTTCTGTATCACATCCAAGCCATGCATTTATGCATATTGGAATTTCATCCTTCTTTTCTGCTTTCTTTGAAAGACTTTCTCAGTTATTTTTAAATGGTAAATAATACAATTGAAAGAGATTAAAAAGACATTAATTCTCTCAAATACTCCCAAACTGTTTTCTTTTTGCTAATGAAGTTTACTACAGATTATCAAAATCAGCAGATAATTCTATTGCTTTTAATGAGTTCTGAATTAAGCCTTCAACCATCTAAAAGCCACAGTGCACTTAGGATCCTTTCATAGCAATCCTGGTTTAGCTTGTATGTAAACAGAAAACACTCATCACTTTTCAGTTATCATGACTCGGATAAAATCCCTGTAGTGGCTATTTCAGCCTCAGTACCTTTGAGACAACAGATTGCAAGCCCTGAAAAAGCATCACAGAACACTTTCAAAGTTTTCATATAGTGAGTCAGTAGAAGATATGAAATCAAAGATATTTCAATGGACTGACAAACCAGACCAAGAAAACTGTTGGTTAACAGCTTTCAAGAAAAACATTTAATGCTGACAAGTGTCAGAGAGCCACTAAAGATACATTAGCTTCCACATAAATCTTTCACACAATCACACTTCTTCCTAACTAGTGGAATTCAGGGCAAAAATAGCCAGGGTCAAAACACAAAACTGCTAATCTCCCAGAAAAGCCAGCACCTCCTATCCAGGACTAACTGTTGCTGAGATGATAAAGGAAACTTGCCCTATTAACACTTTGCAGATACAGAAAAGGCTTCCCTTATCAGAGCAATACAAACCTTTCAGGAACAATAAATCTGATTTCCATATGTTATGGGTTAACCTCAGTAGGCAGTGACACACCATACAGCCATATCTATAAACAGATCTGATATCATGAAATTAGCTTTTGAAATAAAACATAAAAGATAGAGACAGAAGAATAGAAACTTGGTGGGCATGAAAATAAACAAATAAACTGTCAGAAATTTAAAATATCTTGTTTGAAGAAATGAATGCTTCCAGAGTTTAAATTTTAATTGTTTATCAGCAAACAAGTTAAGCAGAATCAAGGTAACATGATGTCAATAATTCCAGATAAATGTTTAGTATATTTTCTACCAGCTTTGACCTCTGCTAGCAAGATTTTTTCAGGATAACAATATCCATACTAGTTTAATGCAGTGCACTGTTACACAGAGACCAGACTTTTGTCACCAGCATACATTAGAGAAGTTCAGCTTCAAGTTCAGAAACTTATTTTTCAGTTACTAGAGAAAATAAACATGTTTTTTATGGTATTTTTACAGGGATTCTCTTTCCTGCCTAAATGCTCCATATACTCCTATTTCATCTGGTGGGATCCAGTCTCCTTCAGGCTTTTTCCCATGCAACAAAGCATACTTAATTCTCCACAGAAACATACCATTTTATGTGTTTGGGAGGAGGAGTGTTGTACTGTATTACAAGTATACCCATATACTAACCAACAATTACACACTGTGTGGGAACTTTTAATGGAAAGTTCACAGTTTATGCTCTCCAGAAGCACCTTCTTTGAAATACTGTCATATAAAATGAGAACATATTAGAGATGAAACCTAGAGCACCAGACCAGACTTCAGCTTGCTTGTATCAGCCTCGTTGGGCAGTAACATCCAAAGAGGAGTCTAAATCAGGGGAGATCAAAAGAGCAAAGGTCAATTTACAAACTGCTGCAGCCTTCTGTTAGGTCTGGTTATCTACTATGTAAGACCTAAGACCTTGTGAAGGACTTCACAAGCAGCAATAAATACATATCTGTGCAATAACCTGGATAGCAGCATTCTCTCTCATTTGACCTTTTGAAGGTGAATATACACTTTACTCCAAGTGAATTTACAATGTAAACAACAACATAGTTGAATTTGTTCCCAAATACTCCACACCTGTTAGTTCAGCTCAATAATTTCTCAAGTTATTTTATTGATTAAAATAAAAATAAAAAACATTCAATTGATGTTTTTTCTTCTTCATTTCAGAATGTCAATTACGTATAAACCAGAAAGCATCAGTGAAGGCTTACTCTGTCATAATCCTGATATAATCCAGAGTGAGAAAAGTAAATATGCTAAAAATCTCATGAGCCTAACATCTCCATCCCTCAGAAACAGCAGTACTTTCAAGCAGAATAGTTTCCCAAGAATAGGGCAAAGACAATAGAATGAATTCCCGTATAACAGATGAGACAGTGCAAACCATATTCCAAGTGCAAGGCTCATTCCCTTGAATTGCCACCTCCTACACAATTCAGACCACAGATATATAAATCACAAAGTCTGCCAAATGAAACCAGCAAATAAAAAAGCTGTGTTAAAACAAGATACATTGTTGTATTTTCTCCCTGTGATAAAGGAAAAATAATAAAAATAAGACAAAGCCTGGGTGTCAGATGTTAGCCCTATTACTAAATGACTACTAAAACATATAATTTTAATGTAAAATATAAGGAATAAAACAGAAATAGGAATAGTAAGAAACAGAAGATGGAAGAACATTGTCCCTATGATTCTGACTCAGTTTCTAGACCAAAGGAAAATGATTTTAAAAACATGGCTCTTTTCATTGATATTTTTGTATTCCAGCTTTCCAGGAACAATAAAAGAAAAATTCAGAACTGCTCGCACAGTAACGAACATGTAATAAATAACTGGAGTGTTATCAGGAACTGTTTCTCAAAATCAGAGGAATCACATTGACTGTGATAAATCCACTAGCTAGTGTTTCTAACCGTGAGCTGTAAGCCTGCATCCCAAAATACATTCATGTAATCGTGGTATACCTGAATTACAAAAGTTTTGTCTGTGTCTTTTTGTCAGCAGTTAAGGCACAGGCTAAAATAGCTGACTCAAAATCTGACAAGCAAACAGAACAGTTAAAGAAACAGCTTTAACTTTTCAAATAATTCAATATGTCATCAAGTTTTGCCATGAAAAGAACAAAGAACAGAGAGACCCATTTGGGCAAAACTGGCATAAGAACATACTTCATTCAAGGACAAAAAAACTTTGCAGAATGGGTCACCCTTAAACTAAACCTTTCTGTTTAAGTTCAGGTTTGTAAGGGAAAGTAATGTTTGTAATCTGTCCATTTTAAAGTAAATAAAATAACCATACTATGGTAATAATTAATATTTATCCTTTAAAATGTTTATCATGTTCAAAGGTTTATCATTTGAAGGCTTTTTAACAGATTTAATATTGCTGTTATTTGAATTTTAAATCATTTTTGTAGGTGGGGGTTTGTAGATCTTGCTATTAAAGCATAACAAAAACTGAAAGCAAGTTGTGTGCATAGCAACTTTAATTGTTTCTATAGCTAAAATAATCACAATCCTCTTCCTCTAATAGGAGCTAAGACTTCTGAAAAAAAATCAGTTAGTTAAAGGTTTCCCTCAAAGGTCAACAGAAGCAGCAGCTAGAAAAGCCCAACAATACAGTTTGCTCACTGCTGATGCCCTAAGTCCTTTTTTTTATTTCTGCCACTCAATAACAGAGCCTTGCAACAGGTCTAAAATCACCAGGGGCAATTTAGTAGGGGGACTTTATTTGGACTGGTCCACATGGAGAGCTGATTGATAACCACAGTACATGTTCTCCAAAGCAGGCTGCAAAAGCTCCGAGTGCCTGCTTTACTTCATGCTGCCCTTCAGCAGCAAGTCCATTGGCTGGTGCCTAAAGCTACCCCATGAATAATTCACCTGTCATTCATCTGCCACTTCTGAGTTCACTGTGCCTTAGAACCTCATTGTTTTCCAAGATGCCCAAGGGATTACTAAACTTATAGGATGACAAAAAAATTCAAATCTTTCTGTGTATAAAAACAGAAGGACATTTTTAAAAGACCTAAGGCAGTTAGGCACTCTCCTGTCCAGAATTAGACCAAGAGATTACTGAGCAGGTTTTGAATGAACCATATTTTCCACCTCTCGTGCAAGGAGTTACAAAGAAAAGAGAGAGGCATGTAAATCACTGTTGTGCAAATGCACATGAAAAACTCTAATCTGCCTATATCAATAACCATTCTAAACTTGATATCTGCAATAACATCACAATACCTACCTGGCTAAGAAATAAGCTACAATAATATATATAAGTATCAGTTTTCATGTAACTCGTTGGAAACAGTGGCCCAGGAAAGGCCAAAAAAACAGGAGAGCCAAATTAGAGTAAAACAGACAGCTAGGGAAACGACTGCAAATTACAGCTGAAATAACTGTGTATGCAACATACGCAGATACATAGGAGAATTATATCTACATACACATATGCATTTAATTTCCATATATAATATATAAATTAATATATAGAAATAGATAAATCATACATAGAAAAATACATGTGGCTATGTATATAGAAATCATACATGCAGAAATATATCTAGTAACTAGATACAGAAATACATGAAAAAACATATTCTGCCTAGAAATATATATAATATTTCTATATGTTAAAAACCCATAGAAATCAGAAATACACACGATGCAAAACAAAATAATGACAACTGAAATCTGACAGGACAACATCATCAGTTCATGCTGGAGAAGAACAAAATGTAATTTAAAAAAGACCCTACTGCTTCAGCATCTTAAATCAGAAATAATCTGGAAAGCTGAAGAAGCTTCCAGATGAAGGAACAAGGTACCTTTGACTTGGTTTGTTATTCTGTTATTTTTTGTCATTCCATTTCTTTTTATACTCTTCCTTTCTTTTTTCACTTCTGATATAGCAAATAATACTATTTTCTTTTCTATTTTTTTCCTAACATTTTTAGTATATAATCTCATTTCAAACACAGTCATCACACTTCAATTTTCTTTTTAGTATTTTGTACTTAGCTCTTTAGGGTAAAAAAAAAAAAGTTATCCTTTTTATGTTTTGTGAAATGTCTGAAGCTCAGCTGATATAGTTTGCTTTTCATTAAGAAGCCAATTTAATGGCCCTCAGAGCAATTCTGGGTCATAAAAATGTGTTGGTATTTATCTGACTTCTCTGACACTCATATCTTGTACAGCATAGCTATATTTGTAATATATGTGGATGTTCAAAATCCTTTTTTCTGTTCTGCTTTTTCTTTTTCTTCTTACATATGCATTCATCTTTTTCTAGAATCTACAAATTCTCTGTGCAGAAGAGAACTGAGAATTTGTATAAACTTGATCTGCACAAGCTCTACTTTGTTATTTTTCGTTATTATTTCCCTACTTCAGTGGGTTTTATAAGCATTTGAGCAGCCTGACAGCAGCGTTTGTAGTCAGATGTCTTTTTCTAAGAACATCCATCATGCAATTTTGTGGGTTTTGCATAAATCTTTTTTTCATTAAAATATATCAACAAGAAGCTACTGCTTGAAAAAGTTATCAGTTTAAATACTTCAGTGCTTTGCAGTCAAAGTACCTGGCCTCATTTGTGCTTCATAGCCAAAAACTTGAAACATTCATTGTAATCATTAGCAGAGGCTTCTGTTATTTTGTAGCTGGTTTACTCCGATTTTAAACTTTCTTTGAACACATCCAAAGTTACTTAAAGCTGTGTTTTTTCTCAGTACGTCATTTGCAAACAAATTCAGATGATTCTTTCAATAGTCCACTGCTTGTGAGTCAGATAAACTCTTTTAGTTCTTCCCCAGGTTGTTCTTTCCACAGTGTCTGCTGCAGAACTGCCATTGGTAACGGACTGTGAGCTTCTGAATAAAGCATAGGCAAAGCAGGACAGCGAGTATCACTCTTGGTGAGGCGGAGGCAGGAGGGCATCGGGTGACCACCTGTGCGGAAATAGGAGAAAATTAAGCAGGGGTATATGCCGTGAGGCTAGAAAGCAGGGAGAATGAAAGCAGGAGGATGATGTCTTCATTTGAAAGGGGGGAAGAAAACGTGAAACTGTGCTACGAAAGCAGAAAGAAAAGAAAGGCACTTGGTCTTCTGTGATGGTGTACAACCAGCTCATTACCAACAATACTGCTTATTCACACCAATGGTACCTTGTTTTACTCTCTGTTTTACTCAACATTTTATCCTGGTCACAAAATGTAATTGAAGCCTGTAAAATTACACAGCTTCAAACATTCTGGGCACAGCAATCCAGTTCATTTATGACACACTTAGGTGCCGGATCATTCAAGGACAAAGGTATAATTTATTTTTTTTCACATCAAAATGCATAATTATCAAGTTCTAAGTAGACAGAAACTCACATTTTTGGCCAGCACTACTAAAAGCTACTACTAAAATATATTTATACTGCCCAGCCTCTACTTCTGAAGGCCAAGGCATAGCTATGTGACTTCAATGGGATCACAGCAGACCTGAATTGAACTCTTATTTTAAAGCATAATTAAAGTATGACACTCAGCAATTACTTGCTTAGATTGGGAAGGCATAAGAAAAAGTATTACTTTTCCTTTTATTCAGGCCATAAGAATAATTTTTACACTTAGCCCAAGAATCACTCAATGCTTTTAAATACCTAGAGCACTAAGGACTAGGGATCTTTCTTCTAAGATGGCATAACTTCAAAATTCAGTGTTGTTTTTTTAAGGTAGAATTACTACAGCCATGATTGTAGTAAATTTGTCTTTGACAGATTGCTCTCAGTCTCATTTACTGGTAGCTATAGTTACAGAGTTCTGCAATTATCAATAGTGAGTGCATGTTCTATTTAAGTAAATAAAGACATCATCTGAGTTATGTCTTTAATTACCTCTGCATAATTAAGAGCTAATCACAACAATTTTAAAAGGATCCTTGCATTATTGAATTTTTAATTCTGTAATAGTATTGATATTTAGGTATGTGTATAATTGCAGTCTGAAAATACATTGCTGGCAGATAATTTTGTTGCCTCTCTTTGCATAGGCACTGCAAAGTTTCACTTAGAGGAAGATGAACCTCTGAAAATAAGTTTTGGGTTAGGACTCAATTCAGCTGCAATACATAAACATTACATTCATAGAATCACAGAATGGTTTGGGTTGGAAGGGCCTTTAAAGATCCCTAGTTCCATTCCGCCTGCCAGAAGCAGGGACACCTTTCACTAAGATGAGGTTGCTCAAAGCCCCAGTTTGACCTTGAACACTTCCAGGGATGGGGTATCCACAACTTCTCTGGGCAACCTGTTCCAGTTGTCTTACCACCCTCATAGTGAAGAAAATTTCTTCCTGAAGTGTAACTTAAATCTACCCTCTTTCAATTTAAAACCATTTCCCTTGACCTGTCGCTACCTGTTCTTGTCAATTCTCCCTTTCCAGTTTGGGGTTAGAATCCATTCCTGCTTAAAAGGGGGAAATGTAGCCTCCGAGTGTGGTGGGAGCAAATTGATTTCTCCATTCCTGTTTTCCTATCAAACATATCTGAAATACAAAGTAAAGTTTACTACTAGAAAAACAAGGTCCATTTTCTGGAAAAATATGTTACATGCAAATACAGAAGCTTTATCCATTTAACCCATGCAAATAACCTGTGTTTAATTTTCACAAAATGATAGAGTCACAGAAAAAAGCTTAAAATAATTCTGTGAGTTGGTGACTTTTGATTCACCTTTTATTGCTACATAACTTATTGTCTTAATAAGCCACTTGCATTAGTGTGGGAGAATAGATCACGATTTTTCATGTTCTGCCCTAAGCAGTAGTGTCATCACCATATTTTTAGGCTTGCCACAGATTTGTTGCAAAAGTTAAGGAAAAGTGATCACCTTTTCCTTAATCGATATCAAATTTAAAACTAAATGCATTATGACATAGTAAACAGCACCTTTCCATATTTGTTACAGATTTTTTTAATTGTAAACATTTAAGCTCTATCATGATAAGCTCAAATTATTTATAATTTAGAAATTTTAAATTGCAACTTTCATCTGGTTATTTTCACAGAAATTTCAAGTGGTTTTTGTCAAGTCTTTCCCTTCTTTGGCACTACATGGGTCATTTCATAAGTATTCAAAGCTGTGGACCAAAGAGAACAGTTATGAATGAACTACTTTTTGGTATTTTTACAAAGATGATGCCGCTTGGGGAGTAATACACTTGTTAACAATTATAAATGCACAAAAAGCTGTTTAAATTATAACATTACTTAATTTACCATAACCATCCTGATCTAGCCAATTATTGGAGTAAGTCTATAGAACAAATATGGGGAAGAAATAATACAGATTACATTACTATGCAAAATAAAAAAGTAAGTTTGTAATGCAGTCAGCTGTGAAGTAGCAGTAATAGCTGCAGCTTTCTTTAGCTGGTGATAACACTGTGATATTTCCCTCATATGACATTAAAAATATTTTAAGTTGTTGATAATCACTTAACCTACTAGTTAGATTTTTTATTTTAGTGAAGAAATTACCAAACATTGGTGTCATATGTTAAATTTTCACCTTTAAAATACAGCTATTGTGTCCAAACTCTCAAGCCTGTATCTGAAACGTTATTACAACTTCTATTTGTGACTGCATGACCTTGCTCGTTTAATGCGCTGGAATCTATAAAAAGCACCATAGGATAAAGAATGTAGTCCTTTTATTTTTAACTTTCAGAGATATCTTCCTATGTGTGATACACAGAGGTTTCATTAATCTCTGTATTTTCTCCATTCATCACTTGTAACGATATAAGCTTTTTTAATACTTAGCAGGATAAATGATGGCACTGAGAAATATTAGTGCAGTTTTGTCCCTTAAGTGAACAAATAATACTGCAGAAAAACTTTAGATTATCACATTACCTTGTATAGATAGAAAGAAACCCCCCACATTTTATTTGAATATTTTGAATTCTCCATTGTATCTTACTTAGAGAAAAACAGAATTTCTATGTTGTCTCTATGATAACTACTGTATTAGATACTGAGAATAGAATATAACCAAATAGAATATAACCAGAGTTAATATTTTTAGTATGTTCCAAATATACCAGTCTATGCTACATAGAACCGCAAGCTACTTTAACCACCCTAGCTTGGATACTAAAAGGAATATAGAAGTGGCACCAAGGCCTTCAAAATTACCTGCACAAACATGCTCAGCTTAAGTGCTCATCACCTACACCAATCCAAAAAATTAAGCTATAATTTTAAAGTTGATCAACTTTTAAACTAGAGCTATTTTACATATGTTAAATTCATATCTGCCTGTTGCAGTAGAACATTAAATACTGAGAGAGAAAGCTACATTAATGGAGAGGCACTATTAAATGATCTTAGAAACATTTTAGCTTCAAGTGAAAAACATCGATTTGTTTTCTTGCTCTGTGACACATTGTGAAGTTGGGATAACACATACAACAGGATAAGCACAGTTATTAGCAGTGCTTCTTATTCATACATGCTGTTACAGAGATAATAAGCCTGTTGATTGATTTAGATACATTTGGTTCCTGAAGAACACTTTGCCCTGCTTGCTGCTAAATAGCAATGATGTTCAAAGCACCACTGGAGAACATTGTTGAGATGACGACATGACTAATACCCCAGTGGCTGTTGACACAACTCTTCCTTTCAGAAAGATGTATGGTTGTTAAGAAAATAGTCCTGTGTTACAATAAATTCACCTTGCACTTCTGTTGCTATTATTTTCTTTTGCTGCTTGCAATTCAACCTAACAAATGACTGTGAGTGATAGTTAAGGAAACGCCAAGCCTTCTGCTTTCAGTCAGGTAAGTTTAGTCAAACACAGAAAGCATGAAAGCTTTATATAGGATGAACACATCTAGCCAGAATGAAAATTTTAAGATGTCTGATAAACTAACCATCCAAATAATACTTGTTAAGAGGACAAAATAGAACCTATTACTTCAACTCATTCTATTTCTAGCCAACCAGTACATTTCATTAAACATAATTACTGCCATACCAATAACACTTTAGCTGGACTCTTTCAGTGTGAAGACTTCATCAGAGCAATTCACCCAAAGAAATATTGTTCTAAAAGTAATTGGTTGGCCACTGTAGTCTTAATACCCTCCAAATTTACAGATTCATTATAGTGCTTCCATGAAAATTTGTTGCTGCAAAATCTACTAGCTTTGATTACTATATTTATTCCCCATGAATAAAAGTGTAGAAACACTTAAGAGTTCAGATTTTTGTTCATTGTTTACTACTAACTTTCATTTCCAGTTCCTTGACATTCTACTTGATATTAAAATAAAGCAATCAGAGCAATCAGCACAGCTCAAAAACACATTATAAAAAAAAAAAAACCACAAACAAAAAAACAACAGGATCAACCAGGTTCTTGCACACTTATTTAATCTTTCTTTGTCTTTTTGTCATACCTGTTTTGGAATACAGCTTCACTGACCTAAATGTATGTCTCAAGAGCATGTGGTTTGGCTTCAGTAAAACACTGCAGCAAGAACGGTGACAGAGAGATATGATGGTCTATGTAGACTGCTATCCTAGCAAATTTAATGAACGCTCAATTTTATTCTCTTCTACTATTATTTACTTAAAATACAGGAACACTCACAACATTTAGGGTGAAAGTATCTTCTGTGATCAGTGCTGCAAATCCCTGGAGATACCAAACATGGAACAAGAATAGAATATGTAACAGAAAACTGCAATGCAGATAAGAGGTATGCAGTGTTTGTCAGAGAAGTATGCCTTTGGGAAATAATGGTAACCAAGTACTAACATCTATACCTATTTCTACAAGCCTCATTATTTATTCTAGTAAAAGTAGTAATTATTTGTTCTACTAAATTATGTAAATTGAATATAACAGGTAAATATGTTTAAATATTTTAAAATCCATATGTAAACATATTCTAACTTTATAATGCTGCTTTGTCCAGTATTGCATTATAATCTCAGAACATTTTTCACAGAAATGAACCCCTGATCTTTACTATGAACACTGATTTATAGTGAACACTGATCTTTACTATGCTTTCACTACTTTCAAATTCCAATCTGTCCTGGATTCAGCAGTAGCAGTCATTTTTCTCCTTCTTAGTAGCTGGTGCAGTGCTGTGGTTTTGACTTTCAGCCTCGGAACAACACTGATAACACTGATGTATTTAGTTGTTGCTCAGTAATGTTTACTCTGACCAAGGACTTTGGGAGTCTCACGCTCTTCCAGAGAGGAGGGGAAGCCGGGAGGAAGCAGAGACAGGACACCTGACCCAAACTAACCAAAGAGGTATTCCATACCACAGCACATCATGCCCAGTATATAAACTGGGAGCAGTTACCCAGAAGGGTGAGATCATTGCTCAGGTCGGGCTGGGTATCGGTTGGCGGGTGGTGAGCGGTTGTTTTCCCTTGTTATTTCCCTTATCGTTATTATTATTGGTTGTAGCAGCAGTGATTTGTGTTATACCTTAGTTACTGGACTGTTCTTATCTCAGCCCGTGGGAGTTACATTCTTTCAATTCTCCTCCCCATCCCTCTGGGAGTAGGGGGAGGAAAAGGGAGGGGAGTGAGTGAGCAGCTGCATGGTTCTGGGTTGCCAGCTGGACTTAAACCACGACACAATCAAAGTTTTTTTGAGAGCTGGGGGCTTTTTCAGATTTTGTTTTTCATTCGAAAGTCCACATGATTTTTGAATCATCAGTCTTTCAGGGTATTATCCTTCTCAGCTGTGAGTTTTTAATGATGTAAACATCTTTTCCCCTTCTTCCTTTGGCTTGTCATGTTGACATATTGAAACTCATCTTAAATTAGCTGTAATACTGCCATAAACATACTAAATCAGACCTTCTGCATGCATATTGAACTTCATTTTCTATGCAGTTGCCTCTATTAACCCACATAAAAACAAAAAAACACAAACACCACCCCCCACCCCCAAAAAAAAACCCAAAACCTAACAAACATAAAAAAAACACACTGCAAATTCAGTCTTAAAATAAAGACTTAGAACTCACAGGAACTAAATCTCACTGCACATTTTTAGAGTTGGTGTGTTGGATTTGTAACAGCCAAAGGCGTGACCCTGCTACAAAGCAAATGTCAAATACCTTTTAAATCACAGCACTGATAATATTAAACACCATTGCAAATTAAGGTAAACTGAGTGGAACCTTTCCTTGGTGCCATCGATGCTTTCTTAAGCTCTCTGTTTTGAACTGGAAAATTTGAATCTTATCATACAAATCAATGTCGTGCCTTCAACTGACGTAAAAAATTCATTTCCAGTATTTTTATCTCAGAGATACAGCGTATCTTACAAAAGGGTTCAGCAACAAGCAACAAAAGCATCCAGGATAAGGAAGCTAGAGCCTAAAGAAAATAAGAGAATAACAGGAGCTGATAAAAGGGGAATATCAAGATAGAAAATCATTGTTGGTAACTAAAGGCTGATTCTGGCACATCTTCATTTTCACATACTAAAGATTAAGAGAACATTTAACAAAAACAAATTCTTAGACATTTCCAAGGGTTCCTTTCACTTGAATATTACAGAAAGACTCCAGCAACCTCAGCGGAAGCCATATTGACTTTTTGCTAGTGTCACAACTTCTCTTAAATCTGAAACTGAAACAGATACAACATTTGAATTTCAAACACAGAAACTGCTCATGTGCGCAGTCAGATAAATAGATCTTGGCATTGTTTTGGGGCATAAATTTTATTATATTATCTCCTATGAATTAAGGACTTCGCCCAGTACCTCACAGTACATTGTCATATGATAATATTTACCATCAATTACCATACTGCATAGGTCAGATTGAGTCTAAGTGGATAGATTCCCCAGAGGCTCAGCAACAATGGGTCGAATAACAGCGTAGACATTCCTGTAGTCTATCTTCCAAGACCTTCCTTTATAGCTTCCTAGACGTTATCAGGTTTGGTGCACATTTGTGTCGCTTCCTTGACAAGATAACTTACTGCTTGTGGTGCACGAGGTTGAACACATAGCAAATGTGTGCAGGTCAGTAGGCAGCACCATAGGGAAGGATATTAAGAAACTTTGCATAATCATTCCACAATGGCCAAGTGTCCCCTAAACTGTACATCTCAAAAAGATTTTCACAGTGGAAATGAAACTTCCAAAAGCAAAAATGCCACTAAAGCGTTAAGTTCCCAAGTCCTCCTCCTCAGCGAAGGTAGTGTTTCACTGTCACAACACTGTGAGCCTTGTGAATGCTACCAGGATGACCTTGGAATGTATGCATCTAAGGTTCCACAACCCTGAGCTTAAAAAAAGTGAAAGAAAAGACAGACAAAAAAAGCATGTGTGTGTCTCAGCTGGGCCAGTATTCTGTTACGAAAAACCGCTTTTTCCCCACAGTCATGGTTCTGGTAAGGCAGCAGGGTAAGGCATCCAAGAGGTAGGAAATTTTACAAAGTTTGTTACCAGCTTGTAAGTCACATATATATGTTGCATTAATAATATAAAATTATAATTACAGCTTTCCGGTGCTGAAAAGAAATTTTTCCCGATCACTGGAAAGCCATTTAGGAGCACTAATTTTTACTCTGACACTACCTGTCATGGATAAATTCAGAATATTTGGCTGAAGCAGTTTTCCAGGCCTCTGAGAAATCATTAATAATTTCCTCCTATTAATTAACTATAATTTAATTAAGCAATAATTAAACTGCACACATTTTCACAGATAATTTGCAGCCTTAGAATTCTCCAAGGTTTGTCTAAATCTTACAAACTTATTTAACTCAATAGCCTGAGATGTGGGGGAAAATAAGCTTAGCATTTAAATAGATAATTAAGTTATAAAGTCATTTAAATATTTGTCAGTCTGAAAGTTTTCCTGAACAGCATTGCTAAGTGAGAAATGAAGATTATTCTATCTTAATAAAATTACTAACAAAATTGTACAGAGAAATATATAGATGATGGCAAGGACAAGCATCCTGAAATACTGTCTGACTAAAATACAAAACCAGTATACATATGGCACTGCATATAATCACACTTTGGTATTTCATCATGGTGGAAATTCTGGTAATTGTTCATGTTTCCATGGATCCACATATGTGTTTACAGTTGCATTAATATCTTACAAAAGGTGCTTCTTCCAAGTCATATACTCAAACACCAAAGTTTACTATGAATTCCTACTGAATAAAAACCATTTAAAGAAGCCTGCAATGGTAAGCAAAGAGCAGCAGAGAAAAAAAAAATAGACAAAATTTCTTGTAATTGACTTAAAATCCTTGCTTTGAATGTACAGAAAATCATGGTGTCATCCTAGATGGAAGATATCTTGTTTCAAATACAACCCAAACTTATTTTGTAACTGTCCATTTTTCTGAATTGTTTGAAAAAAATTCAAAAGAATTCAGAAGAATAGTGTTATAGACACTTCAAAACAGTTGCCTGCCTCAGTTAAAACACAGGTATTCTCATGTAATTTCTTAACTAGAGAGTTATTTTCCTTGCCATAAAATATATTTACATGTATACATGCAAATGTATATGTATTACATGTACTAACTACGATAGTAAGCAAACTGGTGACTGCTGTGCATTAAATGCCTTGACAAAGCAGATTTCCCCACAGATCTGTCAGCAATTATTTTTAAATCCAGGAAATCATGTTCTAAATATAGGAAATACATGACACCTGAGTACACAAGGTATTTTGCAGTCCTGTGGTTCTTCAGGAACCAAGTTTTCAGGGTAAATATTATCATACAGGTTTCTCAGCGGGTTGTATCGGCATCCAAAAACACACAAACTTTTATCAGTAGCTGTTGTTAGACCAGCAAAAATAAATTACTCAAGTAAAAATTAACAGAAGAAAAACAATAGTGAAACTACACTATTTCCTAAGCTCAGTACCAAATGCAATTTTTTGAGAGGTGGTAACATAAAAAAAAAGGGGGGGGGGGAAGAAACACCATATGAGATATGCTATTGCACTTTTTATTATACCATATCACACCTTAAACTTAGATTCTTCAAACTTACATGCTTTATTGCTATTTTTTGACATCATTTTTATGACTGCTGCTGAAATTAGAACCCAGTCTTCAATGCCCTGTCCCATCAACAGAAATGATGAAAATTGACTAAAATGAAAATAAATAATAATAAACCCACCCAAGTTATCTATTACCCAGGAAAAACACCAGATAAAACTGGACAAAACCAATAATTTCAATGAAATATGAAGATATGAGTCACCCTGAATCATTTCTTATTTCATGTATAATGTATTAACTCAGGAAACAAAACTGACAAAATGTGGGAAGGTACAGGAAGCATAATACCAAGATCAAAATCTTAATGCTTTCTTTTTGCATGTTTTTGGTTTTTTTTTAACCTTGAGGGTGAAGAGGGGTGTTTGCCAATGTATAGCAAGCAAATGCTTGCATCCACTTTGGTTGCAACCCATTTTGTTGTGATGCAGGCATATATTAGTGATAGTATTCAGAGTCAGCAAAATAAACAGACAAAACTGATTAATCTTTTTTCCACTATCTAAAATTAACTAGCATATCTGAAGAAACTTTACCTGTTAATGAGCGCTATGTACAAGAAAGCATCCACAGAAGTTTAGCCTTGTTTTTTACTATTGTTTTGCTTTTGTTCATCTGTATGCATACTACCTGCATTCCTCTGATTTCAGGATTCAGCTGAACTGCAGTCTGCTTGGCTTCACACAGTTTTAAACAAAATAATGATTCCCTGCTGAGAAGCCGCATAACGTGAGAGCCCCATATTAATTCTGACACATGTTATAGAAACTTTGGCAAATCTTGTAGAAGAAACTGGGATGCAACAGAGTAAATGAGAGGTTTACAAGCTCAATTGCACATGAAAAGCACAGTAAAGGAGTCATATTTTGAAGAGCATGGTGCTGAAAACATTTCTTTCATGATCTTACTTGCAAATTAACAGTCTGAAAATTTAACATGCCCATTTCTTCACACCACATAGTAGTAATTCTACTCAGCAATTGAAGACCCTGAGAAATTAGTGGAATAGGAAGAAAATTCTCAAAGATGTAATTCAGTCACATTAGGGCAAAAAGAAAACAGATTCCTAAAGGCATACTCTTTACATTAGAAATAAACTTTTGAGGAGCATCGACATTTCATTCCGAAAACACTTTTTTACTCCTATTTACAAATAATGTATGTAATTCCTTCTTGTGGAGTCAGATTTCCTCCTCAGCTTCATACGTGATATATATTGTAAGAAATTCTCCTCTCCCTAATCCTTCAAGCTCCCAAAGTTACAAAGCCATCCCCGTTTTATTTCTAACATTTTCTTTAGGAGAAATGTTAGGAACATGAAATGCATTTGCATCACATTTAATGCCTGCGATAATGCAAGAGGTAATTTTATATACTAAGTCTCAAGATGCAGCAGACAGTTTTAGACAATCCACATTCTCACTTTTTTGCTATTTCCAACCATTTCATCACTCATTGTAAAGCATTAGAAGAAATAACAACAATTTCCAAATGATGGAGGCTGTGCCTGAGGTCTTTTATGTGGGCTTGACTTTATTGGCTCTCTCAGGCACAGACAGAATAAACACAGTACAATAAATTGATTCTTTTCTAAGAATTATAACTGCCATAACTGCTTTGGTATTGCAAATAAACTAGACCCAATGTTATTTTATCATTAAATGTGTACTATAACTCAACACTACATAGAAATGTATTCATAGAATTAAGGATGAGACATTCATTTCTCATGCATAAGCACAGTTAGGAGTCATGCTAAATGAATCAATATGTTCTAACTGCAAGCAGCTTCAAGAAGCCTTCCTAACGACAAGTAGCGATGGACAACTGGCAAAAGGTTCATTAAAAATTCAGTCACATCAGACAGTGAATTCTCAGTATAAATAGTGAATATGGATGTGTGAGAACGGGCAAATTAACAGGCTCAAAACATTATTGAGAATTCAGAAGATCCTCCTAAATGCCCTTCTCAATACCCCATAGCAGCTGTGATAAGTATTGAGTTTGTTTCACTAATTGCCCCTTTTCTGCTCTTTGGCCACAAAATGCAAGGAAAGCTTCTGCATATGCAGAGAAACTATCTGTTTGTTGAGGCAGTAGTGAATATAAGAAAGGTCTTCTGGTATCCGTCAATTTTCATCCTGTGCAATGTGATGTGACGAGTAATTACATCTTTTGATGCGATTTTCATGAATGGAAGTTCCATGGCCCCATAATTTCTGTTTCATTTGTACTAAGAACTCTCACATTCATTGCTCATTCTGCTATGAAAGTGAGCAGCCCACCCAAATACAGTTAATATTTTATGAGGCAAATGAAAAAAAATAAAGCTACCTTACAGATTCTTCTATTCCTGTATTCAACTACAGCAAGTTGCTATAGAAAGGTGACCATCCAGAACAACCTTCTACTGATGATTGGTAATTCTACTCTTTGCTGCAATCAAGTCTGAAATACACAGAAACAGAAGAATATGGTGAAAATCAAGAAAAGCACCAATAACAGCTGTCTGCTTTACACACTATCTTTTACTGTTCAAAATAACAGTAAGGTGGAATTAGTGAAATTTGTTATAAGTAATTTGCTTATTATAGGAAGTCCATTATGTATAAAAAAAACACAACTGTTTCTTTCAGCTTTTAAAAATTTCAAAACCCTATGTGCAGTGAAACATAAAAAACTCTAAACTTACCTCTTTGTAAGTTGTCTCCTTGCTAAACAGATAAAACAAAATTTTATCAAAACTACATCAAAACTAAATCTTATTACAGATGCCTAACTGACCTGTTGATTACAGGCTCTCAATCTGTTACAGTATTATTCTTCTGTTCCCAGAATATTCCAAAAACAATGGAGGTTCAAGAAAAAACCATACCATAAACCTGCCATAAATGGATTTCAGCATCACTTCTTTCCAGAAGCTCAATGTGACTTTAACTGCAATTTTTCATTCTATTTTGAGAAGATGCATCATTGCAATCCATTCTTTCCCTCCCTTAAAAAAAAACTTTAACTTTTAAAAAAATAAAACAGATAAAGAGGAAAGTGAAAAAACAGATCAAAGAAAATAATTTACCTCATTTACATGTATTCACCTGTACCAGCTGTTATCATCCTCCTATAAAAATACTCAATGTGGGTGAATATTGTTCTGTAGCTGCAAAACCTATACTAAGTTACAAATTTCTAGCTGAAACAAGAAATCAGGGCACAATTTTTTTCAGTTGTTTTTTGCTCAGAAGCATATTAAGGTATGATAAAATATAGTCTTCCGGGTGCTACAGACTGAAGTATGCAATTAAAAAGGGTTACTTTCTAAAGTTAGGTTTTAGGAAGAAAGAATATAAAAGAAGCTCACTGATTTGAAGAATATTGTGCATATGCTCTTGGGTTTCTATATTGATGCCTAGCACTCGCATAATTTTAGTGAGAACTAAATATTTAAGTACCCATGAGAAATGTGGCTTAAGTACCTTCGTCCCTCCCTATTTCTTATCAAAATCATCTTTGTTTACCCATTAATTGACTATCTTTTCCTACTTTTTAAACAAGAACAGTAGAGATCTGACCTCCTTCTTTTAGTCTCTTTAGACTAGTATCTCAACTATGGAAAGCATCCCTTTATATAACAGGTGATAGCTGGAAAAAAAAATCAATAAGAAGAATGAAGTCTCTAGGATTTCTAGAGTGTGTGACAGCTTCTGTGCTTTATGTTTGCACTATGAGGCTTCCAGCATGACACTGGAGGCTTGGTTTATCCAAAGCACAACTGTTATTCATGTCATTCAGAAAAGAACTGTCTATATTTACTGATCATATACTACGTAAATTTCTGACAGTTCTTTAAAACTTTCTTTTGAAGTATCAAAGGAGCATTACCAGTTGGAGATAAATATACCTGAAAATTGAGAAAAATAATACACCTAGACAAAGAAATATCATCCTGTACTCTAGAAACAGAGAACTGTTGCCAGTAAGATGTTTGATATATTGAAAAAGTACTATATTTTCACTTCTTAATTTAAGTTTGAAGATCTGCTTAACTGAATTTCTATATGAGCATATCTTTTAATTGGAATTTAACTTTGCAGTCTTGGAACTCTGGCAGAAAATCTGCATTTTAGGGTCAAAGCAAAGTGAAACTAAGCAGATCTGAGTATTTTATAGCTCTGTAAGCATACTCATTTTCTAAATTTCCTGAAGCATAAGTACACACTGATGGTGCTGCTAAAATTGACCCCAGCACATGAAGACTGATACAGACACTTAGCATCACAATTTTAACACTTTACTGATAGCAAGAAGACAAAATAAAAAGTCAGTTAAGCACCAAGCCAGTTAGGTGGGATTTTTTTAAGATATACCAGAATGCATAAAAGTCTCATCTACAGATCTGCAATTGATACCCTACATAGATGTAATGAACTGCATTCTGCAGATGAGGGGTAGAACAATGAAGGTTTATTTCATTTTGCCTTACAATACTCACACAAAGAAATATCCTAAAAAACAAGAATATACAAAAGTCTTAAAATCTTTCCTCGTGAAGAGAACTATGCCAACAGACGAAGGAAGCTTTTATTTCACATCCTCAATGAGGCGGCTTAAAGATTTTTATAAATATGGAATTTACTACATGGAAGAAAAAGCATAACATAAAGAAAATTATTTGAATAGCATATCTGAAATAGAATCCATCAGACTCAAAGCACTGGACAACCAATTTTAACATTTTTCTTTTGCTAGGAAGAATGTATATTTCTAATCTGAAGTGGTGATCAAAGCAAGAATGAGAAAATTCCAGAGAGATATATTTTGAGCAAAATCTTACAGAAAAAGTTATGCTGGGAGATTAGTATATATAAAACTCAGTGTTACTAAGTCGGTTTGTTATTTTTTTAATAGGCTGTCATTACAATAAATGCAGAAATTAAAATCATCACTTCCCTATCTACAAGAAAGATAAATTTGTATTGTTCTGCAAAAGACTTTTAAAATGTGGAGGAAAACAAATCTTTTCTGTGAGCTTTCCATTTCTATAATGACCACAGCAGTGGGCAGCTATCTATTGCAGTCAGACATAATGAACTGGCTTTATTAGGTATAGCTGCTGTTGTATTTCTATTTTTCCTAAACTTTGCAACACTAAATGATACCAAACATTGGATACCAATTTTAGAATGCACCTGGGGATTACTATTATCCATAGATTTCATTTCAATGTTTTGAAGGTTTACATTATTTTAACATTCTTCACAAGCTTAAATATGACTGTTATTTCATCAGAGCTTGAAACAATGCTATATTGCTATTCTCTCAAGTCTTTGGAGAAGTTTGTTTATCAGTGTCTCTTAATCTTCAGTAATGAGCTACAATGCAACTCCAAATGCATATCCCCACAACTCTCAGTTCACAGGATAGCAATGAAAAACAGGAGTTGGGTTAAAGGTTGCTATCAAAAGTGCTAAGAGATTGATAAATGATTCATATAAACATGTAAGGCGTGAGTCCAGCAAGTAGAGCCTAGATGTATATATGGTTTGGGATTCTTTATACCCAAGGAGTTGAATTCAGATAATGAAAACAGATCAACTATTAGCAAGCTAAATAATTTAATACTAAACTGAAAAGAAACAAAAATATGGAACTTTGCAATTGATATAAGACCCCTGTAGCAATAATCTAACAAACTCACACAAAAAAATACTATAAATCTTTACCTTTTATGTAACCATGTAAAGTCCACCAAAGCAAAGATTTTTGAATGAGTTAAAAATCTAAATGAATCTCAAGTAAACATCTCATAAAGAAATATTAATATTTTTTAAATTTATCAAAAGGGAAAATAATGGAGAATTTGGCCACAGACTGCACAGAGCTGTGTATAAAAAGAGTTGAAATAACAAAATTAATTGTTATGAATGATAATATGCCAAATTTCCCTAATAATATATGCATAAATGACAGGATGAGCAAGGTGCAGCACGCACTGTTCTGATTAGGAATATAGGGAAAAGCTAAGCAGATTTCCATTTATAAGCAGCATCTGGAGTAGCATTACTAGAAAAGGGGATGGTAAAAAAAATAAAGTAATTCTCTTAATTGACAGGAAAGCCTCTTAAATACATAGCTATTTCTCTCCAACAGATTTAATCTTGGAGTTATTGAATTCAATAGTATGTCTTTACTTTTAAGGGGCACTGGAGAGGTCAAATGTATCTTTTAATTACTTACTCTAGAGCTTACAAAAAGTTTGTTTGCTGGTGCTTGCTTTTTTCAGCATAGCACGACAACAGAACTTAAATTAGCTTACTACATTCTCTGATTATCATGAAAAAGCACATGCTCCAGTCTTCAATATTTAAATCCCCAAACCACTTCCTCAAACTATACTGACTTTAAATTTAAATTACTTTTACTTATATTGTTTTTTATAATCCTTCTTGCCTCCCAGCCACACAGGGCTCCTATTTGGTGTGTTAGTATCAGTTCTGTAATTTTGAAGATTTTTTTTCTTTCACTAATCATTAATCATCTTGGAATATTTACACCTATTTAATGGATTTTTCTTCCTGTAGCATTTGCATTCCATCTGTGCCATCATTAATTTATATTAGATTTTGAAATATGATACAGTTTATGCTGACATGAATTTTGTGTTCAAACGCTAAATTGAGGCTTAAGAGACAACTGTTTACATGCATCATTGTTTGTTAATATATTACAGCTTTTTTAATTGCTGCAAGTTGCACTGACAGTACCTTGTCCAAGAATGAAGAGTCCAAATACATTTTATGCAGGATGAGCCAGAACATGCATTTCTGTAACAGCTATCGTTACCCCACTCAAATAATTGTGCTTATATGAGGCATGATCCTATGCTTGGTCTTTGCACTCTCATGAGACAAAAGTAGTGCCTTAATTATAAGGAATAGAGATTGTAAAATAGGATAAGGATAACAGTGACAGCAAGTATTACATCTGACTACTAGTCTTGTAAGAATTGCTCAGAAAATCACTGCACGAGGGGTACGGTTTCTCTGGTGCTGCATTCTGCTCAGGATTCAACAAGCCATATGAGTAAACAGAAGGGCCCATGGTGATTAGCAGAAAAATAGAAGTTTGTCAAATTGTAGCTAAATCAAAATGTTTGATTCTAGTTAAGGTTAATTTTAAAACTGCTCTCAGCCTAATTTCTTTCTTATTGTATTCAGGATTTGATTCCTGGCTCAGATTTTGCTATCTCTGGAACTACATAGCATTTATATATAGCTGTTCCTCTGATAATGAGTTTTCTATGTTTAATCATCTGCACTATACCAGAATTTATGTATGAAAACTGACAATTTATATCTGGTCAATTTGCCCAAATCTTCCTTCAGCTGTTGCCATCCTGGTAACAGCCTTTCTACAAATACATTGAAATATGGTAGATATTAAAACAAAATTACTCAGTGATCAAACTGATATTGTTTGTGAAAATGTGACATTTCAGTGATGCACTTAGGATATTTCTGTCCATATCCAAACCTGTCATGGTAGATATTTTAGTAAAGTATATATCAGCACTGGGCAACAGAATTGTTTCTCTGGCTTCAAATTACTTGGGTTGAGATTTTATTTTATAGTATATTCAACAATAATAGTTTGTCATTCTGACCATCACAGGTGAGTCCAGACCCAGTCAATCTCCAGTATGCTGAAGCTGTTTACCAGTAGCTCAGCCCGAAATCCTTTTCCCCAGAACTTTTTGATGTGACAAGTTCCAGTTGATATCAATGAAATTCAGCAGCTTATTTTGACCTCCTGGATTTTCTTACCACTTGCTACATGTAGCTTGAGGGCTATATGCAAACTGCCTTGTGGAGAGAAACCTAGGCTACAGACCTGCTTGTCTACGATGTTCCCACTGCTCAGAATCAGTAACGTGTGGAGATGACTAATGTGAAAGCAATGCATAGCACTTTGCCTGGTCTCCTGAAGATTTTGTATAATGTCATTACAGCCCCAAGACAGAAGAGGAAGATTTCTATTCCTTTTTCTCAAAAGTATCTAAAATAATATCCAGAGAGCGCTGCATTTACTATCACAGTTCTGAGGAAGCACTGTATGATTGGGAGGATGCTGGAGGAAATTATCATGTTACATGGCAAATAGGAAGATTTAATGGTCCGAAGAAATGATGCTATACACTGTTTGGGACAGAACTTCCAGTAAACTTTCTTGTCAAGACAAGCTACTGCAGCTTCCTGTCAAAAAAAGTATTTGGTTTACTCCAGAAGAATGAGAAAGCATGAATGCAGTGCAGACCAGGCCCCTGAAATGAAAGAGAACACTAGCTGTCTTGGCAGTAGAGATCAATCTCTTCTTAAAGAATCTCTGATCTCTTTAAGTTTGTCCTAACATTTACCCGGATGGCTTGAGAGGATTGCCACGGGGGAGACTGAGTCCTGGGTGAATCTCTCAGAACTGCAATGGCTGCCTCTTCATCAGCACTGCAGGTTGCCAGCTACTCTCCTCCTCAACTTCCTCCTGCCAAGACTTTGGACTGCAAACTTTTGCAATTTAAAACATGGCTTTCTAGCGAGATTACACATCCAGACTACCAGGTTTGTGTTGCAGTGACACACTTCAGGAGAATTTTCACAAAACTATTATCACTTTTTCATACCAACACAAACTGAATGGAGGGGAAATGAGACAAGCAGTTCTCATATCTCCTTCTATTAGCACTTCCATTTTGTGAGAGCAGTTTTCATTAAACGTCACCAGAACATCATTATAGGCAACGCCTTATTAGAAAAATATAAGGAGACTTATCACCCTTGCAAACAGTCCAGAAAAAGTTTAAGACATTCAAGTACTTTCTGACTTCAAGTGACAAAGCCCTCATAAACAAATCATGGCGAGAGCTACTCCTTTAGCAAATAGGCTGAAGAAGTTCTGGCACACCGACGTTTCTTCTTCCCATGGAGGCAGCTTAATTTGTTGCTTCTTTCTTGATATTACCACTCGCCTGTACAGATTTAGATGCATTTTCTACTATCTCTTTTAAGCCCTAAATGTCTGGAGAAAATTGGGTTTACCTGGCTTTGCTGAGCAGACATCTCAAGGAAAAAGCACTGAAGTTTCCATAATTATTGCTTTCTTTCCAGTCTTCCTCTTGGGAAGACAGGTGTATTATAACAATTGCAAATTCTACTGGAAAATACAGGGGTAGATAACTTTCTCTTTGCTGATTTTAATTCCACTGTGAAAATTCAGTGCTTTTCAGTTACGGTGCTCTTTTAGCCATGTAAAGAAAGCATTTGACCATTCTTATTTTAACCCCTTTATTTTTTCACAGGTGCTCAGCACTAAGCTTGGATTTCTAAGTGGCAAAACATTATTACATAAAAAGAACACTTTTTCTCTGACATGTTAAGTCAGATGAAATCATGGGTTTGCATTTTCTAGTCTTGCAAGTTACCTGAAAGATTTCTAAACTTGTTAGACCATTCCACTTACTTTGCATCTATGTTGCCTAATTTATTATTTGGTTTCTGTAAATGCTTTTCTATAACCCAACTGTTATTATAAGTAAAATAAAATAAGAATCTATACCATTATCATTCATTCATTTAAACCTTTAAGGTTGAATGGGCTAACCAACTGTTTATCTCACCATGGTAAGAAAACTGTTATGCTGCTTGGTCTGCGCTGCAATGCAGAAAATCTGTGTGTCTAAACTTTTTAGCTAGTTATGCAATTTGGCAAAAAAAACCCAAACGTAGCATGCATAGCATACTTCAGATTCTTAGTGCTGCTTCACTCACTCAAATATCTGATTCATTCTCCAGGCTCCTGAAACATAAATTATCTACACAATAACAAAACTACTCCAAGGACTAATATGCAACCCATGCTGCACCCTGATGGAAGAGCACTGGACATATGCATTTGCCTTCTCTTTTCCAGTAGTTAAAATACATCCTTTAAAACTGGAAGTGCAACTTGAGAACCTTTCTGAATAACGCTGCCTGGAATCCTGCAGTCACCTTCATCTATTCATGGTAAACTGTAAAAAAAAAAAAAAAGTTTGAAAGTCAGTCAAGTGTTGCTTTAGGCACTAAACTATGCAAGTTGTGGTATAATTGCATATTCACAGTTGCATGCAATGATAAACATTAATTTACAGTCTTCATCCAAGAATCTAATAAACAGGCATTTATGGTAGTGAAAAAGCATAGCACAAACAGTTTCCCAAGACTACCCCAACTCTACAAGGAAAATTCCAACAAAATAGGTCATGGAGCATTTTAAAAGTAGAATAGAGGCTTAAGCAGACTCTATTGATCAGAGTTAGTAGGTGCTGCCATTCTACAATATTCCAGTTTCCCCAGCCTGATATTGTAACAGTAGCTTGAAAGGGAATAGGAAAAAAAAAGAAAAAAAGAAATTACTAAGTTGACAGCTCAATTGCAAAGTAAAACTAAGTTATATTATACAAAGACACCTGATGAAGGATCGCTTTTTATCACTTAGTTTTTTTCCTCTGTAATCTTAACATGTTTTTCCTTGATGCCAAGAAACAGTCAATAAAAAGAAGCCTTTATTCCTGAACAGCACCTTTGGTCTTCCCAAGCCTTAGCAACTGTTCATCAGTTTATAGATGCAGTAAAAGCAGAACAAGAGGAAACAGTATGAAAGAACTTTTTACTGCTTCCTGCACTCAGCTTTAATCTGGTATCTGACACTCAGAGAGGTAAAACTGCTAAACCCTACACCTGGTGACAAAAAGCACCTCCTCTTTTTTTCTGCTCATGGGCTTAAACCACGACAATGTTAGACCATGTCCCTTGAGCTGAGCACTGCCTGATGTTACCATTTTCTGCAACAGTAAAAATGTATGTAAATTTTTATTTGATTTGTTGGGTAGCTATAGAATATGAAACGTCTTTGTCAGATTTTTCTGAGGACAAAGAGTACTGTTCCGTTTAGGAAATTCTCAGTCAGACCAGAGCACTGTACTATAACAGCCACAGGCACAGCTGAGAAGGGAACCTGATAACATTTCTCAGTTCTCAGGTCTAGGTTTCACTGTTGCTATTTCTGAACAGCATATCAGGACAAGACGTGCCAAAACAAATTCTCCCATGCACAACAGATTCCTCATGTGGGAAGCCTGGACAAGAAGTCACAGGTTATGTCAAGGCTCTATGGCTGGGCAATCAGTAGATGGATAAAGTGAGGGCACCAGCTGAAAGTAACATCTGCCACAGAGCCCACCCTTGTGCATCAGAGTATTTTTACATTTTCCTGGCCACAGTTTGACGTGAAAGCTTGCATACAGCTCTCACAGAAACCTACATAATGATTATTTTTCCATCACAGTTTAAAAAAAAACAATAAAACCCAAATCAAAACCAACCAATAAAAACAACCAACACACACCTACTTTTGACAAAATCTGTTGATCAAAAAAAACCCACCAAAACCTATTTGGATTGAAAGGAGGAAACACATATTTAAATTAAGGTAATTTGGCACTACAACAACTGTTGGTGGTAGCCAATTCTTCATTTCTTGACATTTTTGCATCAAACCCAGATATTTTTAATGGCTGTTCCATAGTATATAGCCATTGTAAGTCTATGTGGAAATACCTTGAAAATTGCCCTGCTCTGTTTGATAGCATAAATTATAACAGAAGAATAGGCATTTCAGACATTAAAGCACCTTGATTTAATAATGCAACCCAAAATCTTATTTAGCTGTTAATAAGACAGTTACTCCACAAAACCAAAAACAACCTGTTGTGGTTTCAAACCAGGCAGAGGGCTTGTTCACTCATTCCCCTCCCTTCTTGCTCTCCCCCTACTCCCGGAGGGACAGAGAGGAGAATCGAAAAGAATGCAACTCCCACGGATTGAGATAAGAACAGTTTAATAACTAAGGTATAACACAAATCACTACTGCTACCAACAATAATAATAATGATAAAGGAAATGACAAGGGAAGAGAATACAACATCTCACCACCAGCTGCCCAATAACTCGCCCCCCCCAGCCCAACCAAGCTCTCACCAATGCCTCCTCCAACCCTGCAGTCCCACCCCTTCCGGGTAACTCCCAGTTACCTCCTGGGCATGACGTGCTGTGGTATGGAATACCTCTTTGGCTAGCTTGGGTCAGATGTCCTGTCTCTGCTTCCTCCCAGCTTCCCCTCCTCCCTGGCAGAGCATGAGGCTCACAAAGTCCTTGGCCAAACCAAAACATCCTTGTTATCAGCTCTGTTCCCAGGCTGAAAGTCAAAACACAGCACTGCATCAGCTACCAAGGAGGAGAAAAATGACTGCTACTGCTGAACCCAGGACACAATCAAGAAAAAAAAAAACCAAATACCCAAACCAAACAACTTTGTCACAAGAGATATTTTTTGTTTGTTTAAGAAACTTACAGAATACCAAATTAAATGACCCATGGTACCAAGAAACTCCTCTGCTTCCTTTCTATAGAGAAATTATTTCTGCATATCTTTTATTTCATGACAGCGATTTTCTTCTATAGGTACAATTCAATTAATAAAGGACTTGTGCTACTTAGAATGACTACAAACATTAAATTCAAGTTTATCAACAAGCCACTTATTTTGCTATAACAAACTTCTTTTCAGTTTATTTAAAACAGCTGGGTTATACTAAAATACTCCTGGGTTAGGTTACTTAGAAGCTCAGGTTAAAGACATACTAATACTCTTCTACATATAACAATAAAATTTGGTATTTAAATCAGCATTTCTCAGTGTATGGATTTTTGTATGATCCTTTAAAGAGAAAAAGCTACTTATGTTGATCTTAAATAGCTTTAGATCAGGCCTATAATTTAGGCATGTGCTGAGGCTCTGAATAGTGTGTCCTTTTTAAGAAGTTTCTCATTTTAGTTCCATGAGGACCAGAATCACCTCAGTTTCAGTTAACATTTTAAAATTATTATGGTTTTGCTTTCATCAAGGTACAGACTATGGAGATGGCCATGTCCATCACTGATCCTAACCACAAGTTCCAAAGAGACATTACAACAGGATCTCCAGCTGCTGCAATTATTTCACTAGGAATTTAGCTTTAGCAAATTAAATAATTTTTTTTAAGTGTGAAATTATGATTCTTCCTGAAGGCACCCTATATTCACAAGCAACTGATTTCTTTTCAGTCTAATGTTCGGAAAAGGCTTATGAAGAACAAGGTGTCAGCTGAGCACCATGCAGGGTCTTAAAAAGAACAGAAGGAAAGAGATCTTGGGATGGGCTCACTCTCTCAGCAGCCCATTATTTTACTACCGAAATATCTTCCAAGCACAAAGATGTTACAATCCTTCACCAGTCTTGGTGAAACTGCCAGTGTAGCTGCCAATACACACTGCAGTGGATTTTGAAAACCTGGATCATGACAGAAGATATTGTCCTCCTATGGCAAACACCAGGCTTGCATGCAACCATATCACTTTTGTTCTGTTTCAAGACTCTGGGCCACAAAAAGAATGAACTTTTTTGGGCTGAGTTTCATGACGACTTCAGTAAGCATATAAGCAAGTCAATCAGCCACATCATCATTAACTGAAAGAGTTGTATAAGCAAACCTCTCCCTTACAGTGACACTTATCCACCTTGCTTCCCCAACCTGTAGCCCTCCATCCCAGCACTCCCATTGTGGGATTCATTCCACCAAGCATCTCTAAAAGCAATGATGTAATAGCTCTGGGAACTGACCAATTCTTCCAGCTCATCCTGTTTCTTTCTCACACTGCATGCATTGTTGTATAAGCATTTCAGATGTGCTTCTGAACCTTCCATGCTCCCAGTAATGCCCTTATGTTGAGGGAGCTCAGGTCCACTCCTTCAAAAATAGAGTAAGTTTTGCTAGAATTTAAGCCTCTCACAGCAATCATCTTCAATCTTTCTTGTCTGTAGTTGCCTCAGAACACAAAATGGATCCTTAGGAAAGGCTACGAAATAATCCATGAAAACAGAATTACTCACATCTTTCCCTATGGAAAGAATTTCATCTTCTATATGATTTCTCCAATTGCTCTTAAATTATAAATAGCTTAACTGTTATGTATTTATTTAATAGTGTTTAACTGCCCTCTGCAGCTGAATCAGAGGTAAAACGTGTAGGAAAATTTTATATCATGACTCATGACCTATTTCTGACTTCTCACAAAATCATGTTCACTCTTGCTAGATCTCAAACTGTCAAAAATAACCCAGTGTGAGTTTTATGAGTAGCAAGCTTAGAATATTGAAGCAATGTACATAGAAAATTGAGATCTTTTTGTAAATCTTGCAAGCATTTGTCTTCTACATTTCAGGAATAAACAGGAAACTTTGGGCTCCAAAAAAAAAAGGGCTTGTTTTTCACTATTTACTTTTTGGTCCTGTGAAATCACAGGGTTAAGAAAACATTCAGAGCAACCTTTACAAACAAGTTCACCTGCAAGAGAAAAAGAACAGTAAAACCGAATCTTGCAGACAACTTCCACGAGCAAATTCTTGTCCAAGAATTTAGTGTCTGAACCCATTGCAGTTTGACTTAATTATGCTGTAGATAAAAGATCAAGTGTCTTAAGCAGCTTTTTTTCATCTGTCTCCACATATAACAGTGTATTAGAATTATTGTTCCTACTCACTTGGATTTAGTGCCATTCACAATATCATGTAAATTGTGATCCACTGTTCTATATGCTGAATAAATACCAAATAAATGCCAGTTCCCATGAAGATGACAGTTTACAAGACAAGTAGTAAAAGTTGACATGTGACTAAGTAGAGGTGGGGTTCAATGACTAAACTGTATTAAGACAATTTCAACTGCTTTGATTAGTAGTAATGACTAAGAAATCACATACATTCCTCATGAAAAAAAAGACAAAATTCTGATAATGTAAAATGTAAAACAAATCACTGCCATATTTGCCAGAGATTAGTAAAGGGTGATGAACAACGCATCTGCAAAGCCAGAAAATTCCATTTTCTGCCCACCAAGAAAATGCTTGTAAAATCCTAAGTGAGCTTTTAAGAACAAACAAACAAACAAACAAACAAAACAAATCATCCTGGTTTTGTGCTATATCTTTTAAACGCTAAGCTCTGCTCTGAATCGCAACCTGCACAGCAACCACAGGAGGTGAAATACTGGCACTGGAGGCTCCAGTCAGCAAGGGCAGAGAAGTCAGGTAGCTTGGTAACAGTGTTACAAGTAATGTTTAAAATTCCATCCATTTAATTCCTCAAGGAGAGGACGTTTGGTAAGCGATGTTACTGCTAAAAGTGATAGTACAACACCTACAGTCACTGATCAACTTAGAAATGTAATAAAAAGCTTCAGAACAACTGAAAGTAGAACAGAACTTTAAAAATGATATTTTTTGTTTGTTTTTAAGATTACTTAGATTTGCAGGTTAGCACTGAACACCTGCTACCTAGAAGACCCCAGGAGAGATTAATTTCTCCCCTATTGTACTCCTGAAGTATAGTGTTAGTACAGGGTGGGCTTCAACTCCTTATTTCCTTGAAACACTGGCATCTCGGTAGAATGACAAAAATAAAAACAAACATAAAAATCACACAATAGCTCTCACTCAAAGAAGCTGTGAGAAAACAGCTTGATTTTAAAAGTTAATTTCCAAGCCCATTTGCTTATACTATCCCCCAAAATTTAAAAGAAAGCAGAAGGCTGACTGATAACACTTACAAATTTGAGACAATTTACAAATAGGTTGCTTTATAGCAAATTAGCTATAATACATCACCATTTTTAAATACAGTGAACTGTAGCAATAGTTCTTGTCTTTTATAAGCTCTTGGTTTTTATAAGCTCTTCCAAGTGGTTAGGAAGATGCAGAGAGTCTAGAGACCATACTTACCAAACAATGTTAAAAATAATATTGTGCAATGAATTTTATTGCTGAATTTTGAACGACATTAAAAATACCTTGCAACATGCAATTATACAGTTACATGCATGAAGATGATATGTTCAGAAATCCTTAAATTTAACTTTATGACGACAACTTGCACTTGCTTTCATTACACCTATTTTAACAATATCTTTTTAGTCTACAGATTCCTAGCAACACCATTTTGAATACTTTTGCTGAGAGTGAGAGAAGGGTGCCTGATGGAACTTCACCTGTTTAAAGCATAGCTCCTTTATGCACTTTTCCAGACCAGGTATCCCTGAGAGAGAATGGGAAAAAAACCTAGAGGGGCAGAGGAGAGAGAGGAACCACACCGGTCATTTTTTTTGCACTGATCTCCAACCAGCACAAACCCCTCTCCAATTCATGACTGGAAACCTCTGCTTTTTCTCTGCAGCTACCCTCCCAAGCGTAAAAACAATGGAAGGAATAGCTCTTTCTTGGAAAGGGCTGAGATTCACGACAGAGCTGGAGCCTCTGGTGTCATCATCAGAAAGCCACCAGCCAGAATAATTTAATTCACAGATACTTTGGAATTTGGTAACTGGTACTCTTGCTGGTACCATTTAAAGAAAGCGTCCTTTGTGAATTTAGAGCTTATGACCAAGCAGAGTATGAGTAATGTTATTGCCACTCCTAAAAAAGATCAAATCCCAGTGAATCAACTACATGGGATCCAAAATATCACTGTGACAGACACTCCAGAACTACATCATAATGCTTCTTTTGTAAAAAAGATGGGTTAAGCTCATAGCCCTGTTGAACTGATAGCTCACTGAAAATCAAAGAACAGAGTAGCATGCCTCCAGGGAAATAAATTGTTCAAAGGCTCAGCAGTATCTTTCCAGCAGTATCAGGCTGCTTCTCACATCTTGCCCTGAGTTCTTGCTCTGCCTCTGACCTGCTGTGTGACCCTGAATAATACACCTACTTCTCATCTCTGGGCGGTGAACCTCTCTCTCAGACTGAATCTGTGCTTGCAACACACAGCAAGTCACCTGCTGCTAGGTACCCAAATGCTGCCACTGCATTGCATCTAACAACAACTGCAAGTGTACTGTATCTACCCTATCTTTAGAAAGTTTGAGGGGTTTGGAGTTGTTTTTGCAGCGTTATAAACACTGTCTTCTTTCCGTTTTGGAGTCCAGGTGATATAAAAGAGAAATTGCCTAATAAAATAGAAACCATGAAAAGACTCACAAATCTAACCACCACAGATGAGCCTCTTTGCTGTAAAACAGGATGACAGCACATTTCAAAATGCACATTCCAAAATGAGGTAGTTCATTCTGAATTAGAGAAGAAAAACAGAGAATTAAAAAAAAAATACAAAAAAAAAACCCAAACAAGAAAAACCTACCCCCCAAAAAAAAAAAAAAAAAAAAAATAAAAAAAAAAAACAAACACAAACAAACAAACAAAAAACCCTCAACAAACAACCAAATCCAAACACTGAAGCTTGGCAACAAAAGCTATCTGGAAACACCTCAGTCTCTGAACAGGTAGTAAACTGATCTCTGTAAAACCAGGTAAAGGCCATCAAAAGTTGACAGTTTCAGCTTCCAGCACTGAACAAACAATCCAGGCACTCTTAGAACAAGTTTAATTCATATAAGCGATAGCATCTTAACAAATACACAGGCTATTGACCAAGCACAGAAGGCAGCAGCTTCAGGAGCATGATAAAAGTCATGGCAATAGCACCACATGGAAGCAAGCAGAAATATTTAAAAAGCATTTAGTTAACTAACCCTCCATCACTACAGCTACGTCTTGAGGCCATGCAAGGCTGCAGCATAATTCAGCTCAAACAGGTACTAGACAGACTTGTATTCCTGCATTATCATCCTTGTGAATCCACAATTAGCTCAGGAAGAGAAAAAACACACTATTATTCCACAGATTTTCTTCACAGTCATCTATGAGAAACTAATTTTGTACTGGATACTTCTTTTGCTAGATCTTCTTCATGGCCTACATGGCAGTCATTAATGGACTGTTTCTCATGCCTAAATCTTGTCTTCTCTATGGTAAAGACACTGAGAAAAGAAAACTGAACTACTTATTTTGGAAAATAAGCACAACATGCTACAAGGCAGTTACAGTCCAAAGGAGCAGAAAAGCAACAGTATATTTGGCATAAATTAAATAAATTAAAAAGAATAAGGTTCTGGAATAATTCACATAAGTGGATGTCTGCACCCAGCTCTTCACAAGTACTTCATGTCATTTCATTTCATTTCATTTCCTCCCTCTTGCATTTTCACAGCAGTGAAGCAGTCATCGTGACCCCCATACCTCAATGCTTAAAATTTCTTATTCACGACAGTAAGAGTTACTGCATTCAGTTATCCAGTTTGCCAGCATAAAATAGTTTTCAGGGTTAAAAAAGCAGTATTTCACTCACTTTTAAGTGAGGCTAGTACCTAGCGATAGTATTACAGACTTCTACACTAATACCTAACACTAAACCAAGGAAATCAGGGTTCATATCTTCCTTAAAATTATTCATCAGAATAAATGGAGAGACAGAGGAGATTTTTTTCAGCAACAGGGCACCATCAAATAACTGCTGATCTTTCTGCAACAGTACACCCAAACACACCACAATGACCATCTACTTAGGCTATTGAAGGCAGCACAGTAAAACTGATATGCACAAAGATTCAGTTAAACTTATAGATGAGCTTTCATAGCAAGGTGTTATTAGCATGGCAAACAAGATTAAAAAAAAAAAGACACAGAAACCACGAATTAAGAAGCTGAGAGAACAAAAGCTAACATAATTGAATTGGGACTGCTAAGAGGAGGGAGGGAGAAGTTACTTCAGTAGGATTAAAAACTTTTCTTGGAAAAGTATATTTTTTTCAAACTCTTTGTGGTTTAAACGTCTTATTAGCATAAAATTTGTTTTTTAAACCATTTAATCAGAAATCCACCTGCTCTGAGAAAGTCCCAAGACTTTATCAGTGCAATGAGAGCCATTTTACAGGTATCCTAAACCATAGAAATCTACAATATTTACAGTTAGTCTTTAAAATTATTTCTCCAATAACTTCTCAAGGCATCATTGTCCTCTGGAAAGTAACTGAGATTACTATACATAGGATTATGTTTAGATGTTAGCTGTACAGCTCCATCATATGCTTGCATAGCGTGCAGCTCCTCTTCCACTTATTAGCCAGGAGTGGCTTGTTTAATGTCTGCTAGCTTCTCCTTATTTTATTTTCTTGATTATTCTAGCATCTCTTTGCAGCTGTGCAAGGTGCCAAAATCATTTTACTTCCTTTTTACTGTTCTTCTGTTAACTACAGCACAACAATCTCTGCTTTTCAGATATATCCCTGTCTTCTCACTTAAGGCCTTTATTTCTTTTCTTTCTGCTGTGCGTTGTCCCTTTGATCTTTTGCTCATTTTACATCTACAGATACCTTCTGTGGACAGGAGCACTTTATTGTTGAGGGTTTTTCCTCAACTTTGATTTAGCTTCACCTGACAAAGATTAATCTATGAGTCTTGCTGCTGTAAATGACACCATGCGCAAACTGACTTAGCAAGATATTATTCCTTTACTTTCACTTCATTTACAAAGGTAAATAAATCCAAAATATGCTGATTTTGTCTAACAAACTTTGAGTAAAGTCTTGATACATTTTTCAAAGCATCAGAGTACCGACCATTCTTAACAAACCCCAAACTGGCATGTCTTGCAGTCATGCCAGAGAAGTGTTGACTGCGCTCATAGTTAACTACCATTTGCCTTCCCAAAGAGTAAGTAACAGTAGAAGAAACAAAGAAGCAGCAGAAATGCTTTTTTAGGAAAGGATGCTGACATACAGTGCATACTGCTTCTTAGAGGATTATCATAAGATAGTGAGATATCAAGTCTAAGTCTTCAATATTGCACAAAAACTCAAAATGTATCTAAGATAGCTAGAAAAAGTAGCTTATTTTCATTGTTTTCCACTAGACATCAATATCCACATCTCTGTCTGATGGTTAGGTTCTCCCTCAAAGCTACTTGCTTTTGTATTTAATTGCTGAATACAATATGAACATTACATTTCAATACATATTTTGGAAAATTTATTTTTCTTTAATCCAGTTTGTCTCCTCTTCCTACCATTTGAAGTTATAGTTCCTATTCTTTTCTATATACAGCAGTAAACACTTTCTGTAGTACACCTAGTATATTTTCTTCTATATTACTCCCCATAGTTGAAGCACGGAGCTAATATGCAAACACAGCTCCTTTGCAGTAGAAAGCAAAATTACATATTGAGTCAGGCATATTACTTAATATAATCTTATTTCTAAACAAGATAATAATAAAAATAATAACATAATATTTCTTCCACACTGAGGAATAATAATAATAACAATGCATGAAATCTTATTTCCCAGAAGGGAAATATCTACAATCAGATGTAGTTTCTGTGTTGAGAAATCCACAAAGCTGTCACTCCAGAGAGCCATATATCAAAACAAAAAAATCTGGCCTGTTTCAACTACTTCTTACCTCTGTACCTGACTCTCATGGTTCTTTGTGGCTTCTTTGGCCATTCTTTGGCTAAGTTCACATGCATTAATGCTTTCTTGCTTTACCCCTCACTTCACACTAGGCCAGCACAAACATTCATACACTTATGCATGACTTGAACTGAGGCACTCCAGAAGTTGAGTAAGAGAGCTAGAAGCAGAAAATAGTTAGCTTGATTAAACTGGTATTTAAGAAGACCTAAGAAGCAATGGGCCCAATTTCATCCTAGAAGATTGCTCAAGGTGAGTAGTTTTTCTGCTTAGGTTTTCAGACATTTTGTTTGGGGACTGTTGGGGGTTTTGGGGGTTGTTTTTTGATTTTGGGTTCTTTTGGTACGGTTTTATTTGGTACCATTTGTTTGCTTTTAACTAGTTTTTAACTTGCTTCTATTTAGACCAAAATCTTGTCTGTGCTCATCTGCACATGGATTACCTCTACTTTCACAGAGCCTGCTTCAACTGCTAGCGCTGTAACTCTTTCTCTGGGTCACTTGTTCAGCAACTTCTACCAGATGCCAAGAGACTCCAAAAAGCAGGATATACAAAGTTCAGAAGTACATAGAAATTATTTACTTGTGAATACACATAAGACATGCCCAGGTGTGATGACCAGAATGGGATAATCCTCAACCTTACTAAGTCATCCACTTGTAATTATCTGCTTTTTCTCTTACAGTTTAATACCTTTTCTTATCAGTGTTCTTCCTCTTTAATTATTTCAGGATTAAAATAAACCATATATTAATAATTTTCAGAACAGAACTAAGCATCACATTGCTCTGCAGCACCAAACCAGACCTTCAACCACAAACTGGTGGAGCTCCAGCAGGAGCTTGGGTATCTGCTGTTCAGGTAATCTCACATTTACACATTCTGCATCTTCCACCTAGGAAGAAATGGGCATTTGTTACAAAGCTAACCCAAGTAACTATCATCCACTTCTGAGAATGGTCTTAAACCAAGACAGTAACTCAGCACCACACAGTCACAGGCTCACTCCTCCATCCTGCCTTGTCCCAGGCAGGATAGGTAGGAAAATCAAAAGAATGTAAACCCGCAGGCTGAGGTAAGAACAGTTTAATAACTGACATACAATACTACTACTAACAATGATAATTGAAATAAGGGTCAAGAATATAAAACCAAAGGGGAAAAGAAAAAAAAAAAAATAAACACCAGTGATGCGCAACACAATTGCTGACTACCTTCAGATCAATACCCAACCCGACCCAAGAAACAATCTGGGCCTTCCAGCTAACTCTGCTCAGTTTATATACTGGGCATGATGTGCTGTGGTATGGAATACCCTTTTGGCTTCTTTGGGTCAGGTGTCCTGTCTCTGCTTCCAGCTTCTTGTGCCCCTCCTCACTGGCAGAGCATGAGAGACTGAAAAGTCCTTGATCAGGGCAAGTGCTACTGAGCAACAACAAAAACATTGGGCTTTTTATCAGCATTGTTCTCACCCTAAAGCCAAAATACAACAGTGCACCAGCTACTAGGAAGAAAATTAACTCTATTCCAGCCAAAACCAGGACAGCATACAATTTAACTTAATCTCAACACAAGCAGGGAGTGCATACCACCTCCAAATTAGTCTGGCCTCAGTGACTGTGCTGCTAAAGCCTTTTGCAGTGTGGAAGAACTCTTCTTTCCATGTAACTGCAGGCGAGAAAGAGGATAGCAGCCCCACACAGGGGAAACAGAGTACAAATCCAGCACACACAAAGCACATCAAACTAATAGGCAGAACATTTCAGAAAAATTCCAATGATTCCCTTAACCTTCTTAAGGGAAGATTCCAGTCTTCTTTCCTTAAGAATTTTCCAAATAACCAATATTAAAAATCTTTGCATAAACTTCCAGGGGACCTCCAATGAAGCCACACACCTTTGTCATGCAGCTGCCTTAGTGCCTGCCATCTCCTGCCCTGTCTTTGGCCACACAATAGATTTAGAGGAGCAAATATTGTTTCCAAAGCTTCCAAGCTCCCTTTCAGAATATCGTCCCAGGAATTTTGCCACTGATACTTGTTCAAGGGATGTTTCCGTTTTGTCAGACTGATATTTTCAGATGCACAACAGTAATCTCCAGCTTTAATTTCCACTTTAAGGTTTTATACATATTAAAAAAACCAAATCTAAATAAGATCAACAGATGTTTCCTTTATCCAAAACCAAACTTTGGCATCCTTTCAAATCTTATTGCACACCTTGTTATGTGTGTGTGTACACATATGCATGTGAACATGACTAAGTACTGTCTAACATAAATCTCCTAGTCAGAAGTCAGGCCTTCAAACATTCTTGGGTGACAACCAGGCCACAATTTTCAAATATAAAGGTAAAGTACATCTCAAGTATACGAGAGATGAATGGTGAAATGTTACTAGGAATAAATCATTTGAAGCTGCAAGACTGCACACACTGAATTCTGCTAGCCAAGGTTACTGCATACACTAGGGACTTCATATCCCTCCTTGGAAACCACAAATCACATCGTTGTACAATCTCCTCTGATCTTAGGAGCCATGCATCAGCACCCCATTTCCTTCCATGATCTTCTCTCCCCCACTTTACAATTTGTCTGAGATGGTGATATCCAAGACATTAAACCACTTCTATTTTTGAGGAGATACAGTTATGCAAATATTAAAGGATGCTTTCAAATTCTCATGTGATTACAGACTTACACCTGTGCATAAGTTTTTGAGGATCTGCACTAAAGGCTAAATCTCTACTGATGACTCACTGCGCTGGAAAAACTGTGCTCCTTCATTATAGTCTGTAAAGAGTAATTTCACTCTGCTCTTTCAAAGTACAGCGTTGAAAACAGCTGGATCTACACGAGCACTTCTTGGTGTTCTGATATTCACAAACTGGTAATGTACTGCAAGTTTTCAGCAGTTTCTGTTTATGTACTTGTTCTTACATACTTGTTATGAGTAATCAATAACCTAGATTTTGGGAGCAGGAAAATGAAGGAATAAATTTGGCAAAAGGTAGAGAGGGGCAGCAAGAAATCTCCTGCCCTCTTAAAAACCTACCACCAGAGCTTCAATGTATTTTAACAACCACCCATGATTCAACTAACTGAGAAGACCCATTAATAACATCCTGTTTCACCTCGTTCATACTCCAAAATGAGCACAACATACTTAAATCCTGGCATTTTAAATTACCTATCTCAGACAGTACTAGTATTATATCAGTGCTGGTGGTATGCTCTAATTTGAAGGCAGAAAATAGGATACTAGAAAGGCAGGAATGAAAGGAGATTGGCAAATCCATTTGGACTTCAGACAAAGACAATTAAGGATACAAATTTTTCTAACACTACGTGTCCAAATCTTTATTCAGGGAAATCTGCATTGACATCAATATTGCTAAATATGAACAAGGGTGAAATCTTCTAGGAAGCTTATGACATTTTGCCATCAAGAGGTGATCTTGCTCATCCCTATGGTCCTGGTCTGTACTCTTGACCTGTTTGTTTATCCATATGAGTACTAAGTAGTAAAACTGATTACTGAGCTTACCAATCTAAAAACAAACACCTGCCTAGTAGTGTCTACTTACTGAAAACCCAGCTTAGATATTATTTCAACTTGATAGTATTTTGATTATAGGAAAACAGTGGTCCACACTGAGCTGCCACAACTTTTAAACTGGACTGCAGTTGCAAGTATTTTTTTCAGCACACTGCATTAGTCTGGTGAGCCTATGCAGGTTTTTCCCTTTCCAGTGGGTTATTACTTACAATTGTGTACTGAAAGGCATGTCATCCTAATTATTCTGCCTACTTAAAAGCAAATGGAGATGAGGCAAACATAAATGAGATGGTTTTCTAGCAATACAGAGCTTGTAATATATGAAAAATGGAAGGGCATCTTTTTTAATAAACCATGTGACTGATATTTTATGCACCATTTTTCAGCTCAAGTGTATTCTGAAGCATTTATTCATAATGATCATAAAACGATGGTTCTAACTTTCACCCATGAGAGATGAACTGATCTGTAGCCACTATTTAAAGGCTATAAAAGTATTTGTCCATCATTATGCTCTAACATACCACAGTGCTTTCTGTTTAGAGACATACCAAATTGCTCAGGATTAGAGTCTTAAAACCTAGATCCCATTGTATACTTGGACAATTTGTAAGTATAAACACAGACTTTAAAACCTCAGTGTTGACTGTGACTAACTAGCTCGCTTATGTACTCTATTCAAAGCCCATTTCCATTTTCTTGGCTTCTGTACTCAACATGAAGACATCTGCACACAAAACATTTGAAGTGTAGCACTATTTATTAGCCCATACAAATAAGAATTCAGGAGGTACTACTCAGAGGTAAGTTTTGTTGCTTGTTTTTCGTTATTATATTCAAAACAGTATGAGTATCTGATAACTGATATCCAGATTCCTTAAGCCTTGTTCAGAAAACCTGTATACAAAATTCTGTTAATTCTTTTGATAGGATGCAAATAGAGACCTCTCTTTTGTGTTTGTTCCTCATATACTATTGTTTTAGAAAATTATTTCTGTGCCAGAGGAAACACAGAATCACAGAATGGTTTGGGTTGGAAGGGAACTCAAAGATCACCCAGTTCCAATCCCTGCCATGGGCAAGGGAAGGACTTCTTTAAAAGAAAAAAATAATCAAGTTTGATCCTGTTTCTGCCGCATACAAAGCAAATTCTATTAAATATTAAGAGATGCAAATTTTCATCCTAAGTAATGAACAACATTGAGAAAAACGTTTCTTTGTCTGCGAATAAAAATAGTTCTCTTTCCATGTTGAAATTTTTAAGTGCATCTACTTTCATGTTACAAAATTTATGTTTTACTTGCTGTCTTTTGCTTCTGCCTGATGTTGTAAGTGAGAACAAGAAAATACTTGTCAAGTCATGGTTTTAATCATCAGGATTACTTGATCATCAAGAGGTACTGTAATTACATCTGGAAGTTATTAAATTGCCTCTTGAGTATAAAAAACCTACCCTCTTTTATAATCACAATTTTAATGGAATTTGAAATGTAATAATACATGCCAACAGAATTAAGTATAGGAAACAAGTTATGATAAGGAAATTAAATTAATCACTTTAAAAGCAGAGTACTAAAGTTAAAACTCCAGATTAATATTTTAATCATTGACTGTTTGACAGTGCTAATAATCTGAAAAAAATACACTACTACAATGAAATTGTAGTTTCATCATAAAGACAAATGGATGTTGAAAACTTCTGAAACAATACAGAAGACCGTCCTCTTTCATAGAAACATAGAATGGTTTCGGTTAGAAGGGACCTTTAAGATCACCTAGGTCCGACCCCCCTCCCATGGGAAGGGCCACCTTCCATTAGACCAGGTTGCTCAAAGCCCCATCCAGCATGACCTTGAATGTTTCCACAACTTCTCTGGGCAACACTGTTCCAGTATTTCACTGCACCCCTTATTAAAAAAGAAAAAAAAAAAAAGAAAAGAAAAAAAAGATTTATTTTTGTGTTTAGTCTGAATCTACCTCCTTTTAGTTTAAAATCATTGACCCCTTGTCCTATTGCTACAGGCCCTACTAAAAAGTCTCTCCCCATCTTTCTTATAAGCCCCTTTTAGGTACTGGAAGGCTGAACAACCACAACTCTCTCAGCCTGTCTTCATAAGAACAGTGCTTCAGCCCTCGGATCATCTTCATGGCCCTCCTCTGGACTCATTCCAAAAGGTCCATGTCTTTCAAGACAGTGCGTTAAGCTACATTATCATTCAGATCGCATCAAGATCTTCTGTCTTACTATTAGGTTTGCTCTTCAACTGAGTCAGAAAAATAATCCCACTGGAAAATGACCACTGTTATTCTCAGCAGAAAGAGACAGAAGCATAGTGGAAAGGACATGTCCACCTTTTCAGTGCATTTTTACATCCACTGAACTGGTCATGAAACTACACCCTCAAAACTAAAAGATAATTTAGAGGCAGCCACGTACAGCTGCTACATGACAGCAAAGCCCTGAACTGCTAATGTACCACGTGGAGTGGAATGGTGAACCACCACAGACAGTGACTTGAGAGGAGTGTGTATCCCTCCATTCAGTCATTTGCACAGGGAAAAGAGGGCACAGCCATCCTAGCAACAATGGGTAAAATGAGGAAAACGCCAATAGATTCTCCCCTAAAATAAGTGCTTTCTTTGTCTCAAGGATAACTTCAATTTACATTTTACTTGATACAATGCAATGGAATAAGAGTATTAACTTGCCCAGCTGCTTTGAATAAGGAGTCTTGCAGTAAATGGTTAAGTAGTAACTCAGTAATTTGCAATTTCTGTCTGCTGCGGAAGCTTAGCATGATACAGGATATGTTATATTTAGTTCAGGATACTTAAAAACCACTTACACACATATACTCACATATATAATTACTAATGATAATTTAATTATAGATTATCATACTATATGTATATATGCACACATTTCTTTATATCGATACTAAAACTATTTATTGGAAATAAAACATTAGCTGATACTTAAGACCAATCCTATTAAAAAAAAAACAACACAAACAAAAAAAAACAACAAAAAAAACCCACAAACCCACAAACCCCAAACTTCCTTGAAAAAAAGACTCATTTCCCAAGATTACTTCTGAAAATTAGAGTCTAAACAAGACGTAAAACATGGCTTCAATGATTTTTCTATGTCTCCTTTTTCATTACATTATAAGCTAGTTTAGAGTCAGTCATGATTATTCATTGTTTACTCACTTATGTTCCCTACTCTGAGACTGCAACAGAACATCACAACTTAAATGGATTAGCAATTGACTGCTTGTAGGAACTCAGCCACTTTTGCAGGTTTTGGGCTTTAAAGGAAAAAGTTCGAGACTAAAAACAAAAAAAATGAGTTTGGATAGGCCAGAAATTTGACAGAGAAATACATAATTCTTTCTGGTATGGCTACAAAGTTGGGTAACAGTTTGAAAAAGACATCTGCACATCCACAAGTAAACATCTAATGCTGATGTTTCCAAAACTGCCTTTTCCCAAGGTTTAAAACTCCAATTATTCCACCCCAAAATCCTTAGATGCCTGTTAAAAGAGTTTGCTTAGGCTTTTTCCTCCAAAAAACAGGTTACAGTTATTGTTTTCAAATCCCTCTGTGCCTTATTAGATGCATTTGCAATATTTTTATCTTTAGATTTACTTGGTTTTAATCACAAATGATGAAAAAAATCACCTTTAAAGAGTATCATCATCACTGGACAGTGAAACATTCAAAATTCAGGAATGTCAAGATTAAAAATATTTTTAGATATACACTTTTTCATCTGCAGATAAGAAATAAGATGGGTTTTAAGCAGCTTTTGGATTAAAGACCCAGAGTCCTCCTCATAAGATCTTCAAACGGCAGTACTGTTGAGCAGCAATATAGGATCTACGCAAAGATTGAGTTATCAACAAAACATCCAGTATCAGAATCTTGATAAAAAGGCAAATCAGTTTAGTCTGCAAGTTTCAAAAAGGAATTAATCCCCTGAAAAGTCAAACCAATATTCTGCATGTCAACAAGTCCTATATGTTGAAGTCTTATTTGCCACAGCCTTCAATGCAAATAAAATTATTTTACTCCCAAAAATAAGTAGGAAAACATTGGATTTTCTAGCATTTTAAATTATTTTTAGGTCAATCTTCTTTCTCAAAGCAGTTTTAGATTAATATTTCTACAGATGAAAGGGAAAAAAAAAATCATGGAATTTGGACACATTTCCCATTAACATTTCAAGAAGATATAAATCTAAATCCCTTATACTTTAAAAATGCTGAGCTAATTTGCTTTTCTCAGGCCTGAGATATAGCAGGTGTCAAGAAGGTATCAACAGTATTTCAATTTCTACCTTGTAGTCCGTTGCCTCACCTGTATGAAGACAGGGTAAGAAAGTTCAGGCTGTTCAGCTTGGAAAAGAGAAGGCTGCGTGGAGGCATCATGGGAGCCTTACAATATCTGGAGAGGATCTACAAGAATGCTGGAGAGGGACTCTTCATCAGGGACTGTAGCAATAGGAAAAGGGTTTAAATTAAACAGGGGAAGTTCAGGTTAAATATAAGGAAGAAGATCTTCACTGTGAGGGTGGTGAGGCAATGGAACAGGCTGCCCAGAGAAGTGGTAAATGCTCCATCCCTGACATTTGCCAGGCTCCAACCGGGCATCAAAGCCAGGCTGGACAGAGCCTTGGGCTACGTGGCCTAGGGCAAGGTGTCTCTGCCCACTGCAAGTGGATTGGAACTCTGTGATCTTATGGTCCTTTCCAACCCTAACTATTCTACAATTCTGTGATTCTTCCTATTTGTCTGTAGCTACTGTAAATGGAACAAAAATATTTTTTCTTACTGACACTGTATAGTTTTCATTTACATTTATATTGCTATAAATTAAAAGTAAATATTTTTCAAAATTGTACTTTACTATCCAAATGATGTGCAGAAATAACAACAATGAAAAAGGCTAAGTAAGAGAACTTTACACTTGCTTCTACACTATCCTTATATCTCACAAATACATAAAGATCGATCCTTAAAATTTTCTAACTCATTTAGGGCAAGAGAAATCTAGTATTTAATCCCAAATTCTCTCTCAAATACAAACTGAATTCCCTTCAGGATCCAGTGTTTAATGTTTTCCAGTTGTCCATACTAGTGAGCCTGATTCTGACAGAAATTGCCTTTTCAGTGGAATCTCTGAACTGGTTACAGGGTACGAGAGACATTGACCTAAATTGTGACAAACTAGAACCATCTCTTCTATAAAAGGACATTTTCTCTACCCTTGGTTATAACAAAGTCATCTTCCAATGTGTTATTATATTACACCAAAATGAGTTTGAACTTAATAAGAAATATTTTTCCTTGGAATCCAGACCTTGATAAATGCCATAGCTTTCTGCTGTTTCCCCCCAACTCTGCTTCTCCAGTTGAAAAAACAGTTGATTTGCTTAAGTGATTGAGGGTGACAATATAATGATCTGAATGTCCTTACTGTCACACACAGACATCTCAATTTTGAGGGATGATAATCCCTTTCCTGCTAAGGTCACAAAGTCCTTCTTTTTTTCACTATATTGGAATAGTAAAACAAATAGCAAATAGGATTCTCTACTCACAGACAAAGAGCATCATGTAACCCATGTAACTTACCCAAGGCTGTATTTTCCTCTACAGTACAGTAATTGTTTCTACCTCTAAATCCAGTATCACCACTTCCTTACCTGATGGTGGAGGGATGGAAATCTTTAATGCCTGAGCATTTTCAGGGTCAGAACTTTAGTGAGAGTAAAAATATATACTGTCAATAGGAAGAGAACACAATGGGTATAGACCAGATACACTGCAAGGGAAAACACAGCCATCACCAAAAGCAGAATATCAGTGCAAGTAGTACTGCACCACTTTTTGACAGAGGAAGAGACGAGCACTATGGAGTGCCAGCACAGAGGAGAAAAATGCAACATATCCATGCGCTCTCTAACTTGCAGGATGTGTTGACCAAAACTAAAGATCAAGTACATCGCTATGTGGCAAATTAAAACTGTGGTTACTGAGGTCTGCAAGGTACAATAAATAGATGTACAGCTATCTGTGAAATGAATGCATCATGGTGAAGAGTGCAACCAAGAATCTAAATGCTGGCCAGAACTTCTGAGAAATATGGTCACAAAAATGCCTCATTTTTGAAACTTTAGTAAAGTTTTCTCGGATATAAGTGGGCATACTGTTAAACAAGACAACTTAGGAAATGTGGAATCAAGGGTGTGCAAATTCAATATAAAGGTTAAAGAGGTCTTCATAGTCTAGGTATACTATTCACTTGTAAACTGAATACTGTAGAAAGTCTACTTTTCATCAAACAGGCAAATAAAGGATTCAACTGAAAACTCACAAAATACACTCTTTTCTTTGGTTCTTTTTTGAAGAAAATGCATTTTTCAGACCTCATGCACATGCAAACCTCACAAAGCAGGCTTAAGATCACCTAATATTAAAAATTGAGTAAAGGTTATTAAGTGAATATAGGTAATGACATTTTTTATTCTCTTTAAAGAAAATCTTACCTGTATCACTTCTTCACAAGACAGACCTCCATGACAAATTAGTCTAAGATTCATTCTTGATGACCGTTTCCTACTTTTCACAGTAAGAAAACTGCAGACTGAATTTTTCCTGTTTAGAACATAATGCAAATAATAGTCTTTGAGACTCAATACGAATAAATTTAGATGCTTCACAACCATCAACACTCCCCTATTAGTTTCAGCACTTGGTGAAGCAAGTTATTTTATACATGTATACACACACTACTCAGGTGTCAGAGAAAATCTCATATTCCAAGTTCAAAGGTAGAGCATGTAACAGTTGCTCAGCTCTGCCTATAGGTTACTGGCTTCATGCAAATAAATTGCAGGCATTATACACAATTTCTATCTATTTTAGGCCTCAGAAGTCATACAGAAAATTCTAATATAGTGTTTTTGCAAATCATTACCTAAAAAACTAAGAGCACCAGATTCACATGAAAACCAACAATAATATTCTTCCATAGCTACCACAGGTTTTATCTACAGCAATCGAAGACTACCCCACATTCAATAACGCTGAATAAGTGTGAATAATTCTGAATTCACATTATGAATCGAAGACTACCCCACATTCAATAACACTGAATAATTCAAGTGATTGAGAAAGAAAGAACATTCCTCATACTTTCCAAAATTATGTATTTGCCCTGAAAGGTAAGCTGGTCTGTAAAAGCCTGGTGCTATGTCTATCATAATGCATTTTATTTCCCTTCTCATTCTTGACAATGTTTTCAAGAGCCCTGGGAGAGGTGGTTAGGGACTCTGGAGCTCAGTCAGTCTTTTTGTCAATTCTCCAGGTTAAACGCGAGGACCTTAAAAAGGCTAGGAGGATTAGCCAGGTGGTTAATAAATGGTTAGAACAGCGGTGCCATAGTCAGGGGTTTGGGTGTTTAGAACATGGGACTCAATTTGGTAGGCCAGGTCTACTGGGGGCTGGTGGAGTGGGAGGCTGCTTGCCAGACTGGTCAAGGAAGCTTTAAACTAGCTGTGTTGGTGGAGGGGGGCATCATTCCATCCCAACACACCCAGTCAGGTGCCAGCACCTATAATAAATGGTTGGAGCAATGTAGAGATATTCCAGCTGCTCCAGCCAATGAACGGGCTTCACCCGGAGCTCGGGTCAGACGGCTCTATACAAACGCCCGTAACATGGAGAACAAACAAGAGGAATTAGAGATGTGTGCATGTCTATGGGGGTATGATATAATAGGCATCACAGAAACATGGTCGGATGACTCCTGAGACTGGAGTGTTGGAATGGAAAGTTACAGGCTCTTTAGAAAAGACAGGCCCAGCAGGCGGGGAGAGGGAGTTGCCCTTTATGTTCGGGACAGGCTGGAGAGTATGGAACTCTGTCTGGGGACAGGTGAGGGGTCAACAGCGAGCTTGTGGGTCAGGGTTAAAGGGAAAACAGCGATGGGAGACATTATTGTGGGGATCTGTTACAGACCCCTGATCAAGAGAAACCTGTGGATGAAGCACTCTGTAGACATAGAAACAGCCTCATGCTCGCAGGTCCTTGTCCTCACCGGGAGCTTCAACCATCTTGATTTTATTGGAAGGACGGTACGGCCCGGCACAAGCAATGCAGGAGGCTCCTCAATTGTGTGGAAGACAACTTCCTTCTGCAAGGAATAGAGGAGCCGACAAGAAGTGCCATGCTTGACATCGTGCTCACCAACAGGGAAGGGCTGGTTGGAAACATGATGCTCCAGGGCAGCCTTGGTTGTAGCGATCACGAGACGGTCGAATTTGAGAACCTCAGGACAGTGAGAAGAGCGTGCAGCAAGCTCACTGCCCTGGACTTCAAGAGAGCAGACTTTGGCCTCTTCAGGAACCTGCTTAGTAAGGTTCCGTGGGAAATAGCCCTAGAGGGCAAGGGGCCCAAGACTCTTAGTTGATATTCAAGGAAACCCTGCTACAAGCTCAGGAGTGTTGCATCCGAGCTAGAAGGAAGTGCAGCAGGAGAGCCAGGAGACATCCTTGGATGGATAAGGAGCTGCTCAGGAAAATTCGACAGAAAAAAGGTGGCTTATAAAAGGTGGAAGCAAGGACAGGCAGCCTGGGAAGAATACAGGGATGTTGTCCAGGAAGCTAGGGACCAGGTTAGGAAAGCTAAGGCCAAGTTAAAATTAAAGTTGGCTAGGGATATTAAGGATAACAGGAAGGGAATCTGTAATTGCATTGCAAATAAAAGACAGACTAGGTACAACGTGGCCCTCCTCCGAAGCTATCAGAACTGACTACACAGGATTTGGAGAAGGCTGAGGTTCTGAATGACTTCGCCTCGGTCTTCACTGGCAAAGGCTCTGACCAAACCACCCAAGTCTTGGAAGGCAGATGCAGGGACTGTAAGAATGAAGACCTTGGGCCCACTGTAGGAGACGGTCCAGATCAAGACCATCTTAAGAACCTGAACATACACAAGTCCATGGGACCTGATGAAATCCATCCATGGGTCCTGAAGGAGCTGGTGAATGAAGTTGCTAAGACACTGCCCATCATATCTGAAAAATCATGGCAGTCAGGTGAAGTTCCTGATGACTGGAGAAAGGGAAATATAACCCCCATTTTCAAGAAGGGGAAAATGGATGACCCAGGGAATTACAGACCAGTCAGTCTCACCTCTGTGTCTGGCAAGATCTTGGAGCAGATTCTCCTGGAAGGCATGCTAAGGCACATGAAAATCAACAAGGTGCTTGGTGACAACCAGCATGGCTTCACTAAGGCCAAATCCTGCCTGACCAATTTGGTGGCCTTCTATGATGGGGCTACAGAACTGATGGACAGGGGTAGAGCAGTTGATGTCATCTACCTGGACTTGTGCAAAGCATTCGACACTGTCCCACACGACATCCTTGTCTCTAAATTGGAGAGACATCAATTTGATGGATGGACCACTTGGTGGATAAAGAACTGGCTGGATGGCTGCACACACAAAGAGTTGTGGTCAATGGCTCAATGTCCGGCTGGAGACCAGTAACGAGTGGTGTCCCTCAGGGATCGGTGTTGGGACCGGTCTTGTTCAACATCTTTGTCGCTGACATGGACAGTGGGATTGAGTGCGCCCTCAGCAAGTTTGCTGATGACACCAAGCTGTGTGGTTCAGTTGATACGCTGGAGGGAAGGAATGCCATCCAGAGGGACCTTGACATGCTTGTGAGGTGGGCTGATGCCAACCTCATGAGGTTTAACCATGACAAGTGCAAGATCCTACACCTGGGTCGGAGCAATCCCAGGCACGGCTACAGGTTGGGCAAAGATATTCAGAACAGCCCTGTGGAGAAGAACTTGAGGGTGTTGGTTGATGAGAAAATGAACATGAGCCACCAGTGTGTGCTTGCAGCCCAGAAAGCCAACCGTATCCTGGGCTGCATCAAAAGGAGCATGACCAGCAGGTAGAAGGAGGTGATCCTGCTCCTCTACTCTGCTCTCGTGAGACCTCACTCAGAGTATTGTGTGCAGTTCTGGTGTCCTCAACATCAAAAGGACATGGAACTGTTGGAACAAGTCCAGAGAAGGGCCATGAGGATGATCAGGGGACTGGAGCACCTCCCGTATGAAGATAGGCTGAGAAAGTTGGGGCTGTTCAGCCTGGAGAAGAGAAGGCTGCGTGGAGACCTCATAGCAGCCTTCCAGTATCTGAAGGGGGCCTATAGGGATGGTGGGGAGGGACTCTTCATTAGGGACTGTAGTGATAGGACAAGGGGTAATGGGTTAAAACTTAAACAGGGGAAGTTTAGATTGGATATAAGAAGGAAATTCTTTCCTGTTAGGGTGGTGAGGCACTGGAATGGGTTGCCCAGGGAGGTTGTGAATGCTTCATCCCTGGCTGTGTTCAAGTCCAGGTTGGACAGAGCCTTGGGTGACATGGTTTAGTGTGAGGTGTCCCTGCCCATGGCAGGGGGGTTGGAACTTGATGATCTTAAGGTCCTTTCCAACCCTAACTATTCTATCCTATATTTTCACTTATCACCATAGCAAATTCTATTACTAAGGATTCTGTGCAGATTCAGCAGTCCTTTAAGTCCAGAGTACATGTATCACTCAGTTCACTATAGAAGAATAACTGTATCTTTAACTTGCAAAGAAATAGAAAATTGAACCTTGAAATAGCTAAATATAACCTACAAACCCCCTGCTTATTTCTGGTTTTCCTCTGTGTGGCACTAATTTGCATCCTGGCATGAGTGCCCAGAGTGATTCAAAAGGTCACCACAAAGGCAAAAATCCCTTCTTTAGAGAGCATTTGTTAAAAATAATTCTCAGGGCTTTTTTCTTTTTTTTTTTTTGGGGGGGGGGGGCATTATTCTCAAAATAAAATTTTACAAGACAAAATGTTTTACTCCTCCAGGGAAAATGACAGTAACTGAGAATTTCACTGGCATTAGTCCCCAAACAAATAATAAAGGGACAATTCTTAAATCTTCTTTCACCCAGTGAAACGGAAGCAGTCATTATCTTCCACAGCAAGTCCAACTTTTAGCACAGCATAGATAACTTATATATAAAAATCTGTAGGATAATGAAAAACCACAATAGCACAAAAGAAAAGCTAGGCTTCCTGAACACCAGTAATTCAGGCTAGGATATTCATACTTTTTAGCATCTAGAGACAAAACCTCTCCGGTAGGAAGAGAGAACTCCAGAAGAACAATAGCAATGCCAAGAATAATTAAGGTTGGGATGGCTTTCAGACTGCCTGGTCCACCTCTATTCAAACAAGACTAAATTGGATATTACATCACACAAGCCCTTGTCCAAAGCCAGCTTCTGTGGACTGTATTCTACCATTTCTCCGAGCAACCTGTGGCAGTGTAAGCTCCCCCCCTCTCCCCACAGCACTTGTCAGAATTTTTCTTTAATCGACTTGTTAGCCCTTTTGCTGTTATCTTCAGGAAAAGTTCAGCCTCTTCTCACTGCTGACTCTTGCCCAAACTGGAGCTTAAAGCCAGCAAAAGTACCAATGCTGGTATTTAAATTTGTTTATAAATTTAACAGGAATGTTATCAAGTATGTGATTACAATTTTCATTTTCCCATGTTACCATAGTTACACTCATTTATACAGTCCAATAGTTTATTGCATCCATACTTCTATTTATAAACCTCAGCCTTTTGAGAAATTATAGCCAACCTTTCCCCTAAGCCTCTGCTTTTCCTGGAGTCTCTACTCTCTCTCTGTCTTTTCACTCATTCTATGCCTTAAGCTTTCTCTGGAAAGCAGCCCATGAAGAAATGCTAAATCCCATGGGGGAATAACTAAAAATGTTACAGAACTGACAGGACTTTATTACAGCTCTTCAGGCTGAATCTGAAAATAGACATCATACGAGTCAGAGAAATACTGGCCTACAAGAAAATACTACACTGAAGACTCGCATCTGACCCATCGCAGTCCAGAGCCTAGCAATCCCTGCTACTTTTGGCACAAACACAGACCTGGTGGGAGTCACCTCTGAAGATTCTGTCCTGGATTCAAAGTTTTCCTGATGGTGACATTACTTTACTCACCTTTAAGAGGAAAGGATAACAAAATAAGAAACGCTCTCTTGAAGCTTTTTACAGGCTTCTAAACTGCATCTCATTAAATGAAAGCAAACTACTCTAAAGTTCTAACCTCCCGTTACTTTGTAAATCCTGCCATTTTTCCTCCAGTCTGATTCATCTTGGACCACTGAACAGCACCAGTTTGAAACTTGTGTACAGCACTTGTTTGCCATAAAAAACAAAAATCTATACAACCCTCTCACTTGCACACCTTTTTAAAATCTTCATGCAGTGTAAGGGTTTCCATTGTAGTTAATCAGAGCCACTTCCACAAATGCTAGAGAAATGCAGTTGCAGGACTGCCCCTTTGGATAGGTGGAGGTTGTAGCAGGTCATCTTTGGTTGACAACCTCCTAATTTCACAAGGGACAGTTTTGAATGCAAAGACAATCAAATAGCAATGTAGTCCTACCTGCATTCAGGATGTAAATTTAACCAAGGGAGTTCTGAAATGGCAGATCTTCTCCCCCAACACGTCTGATAACTTCTTCCTAGAAAGGCTGACTGCATACTTTACATATCTATGGGCATTTCTGCAGCAGCAGCAAAGACAAGCTAGAGAAGTTACACTGGCTTCAATTTCCCCATAACGTACAGCTTTATATCATAAATTAATTGCAAAACATATAATCAATAAGTTGAACTTCTAGAGCTATTGTAGGACACTAAATCTGATAGAGTAATTCAGCTGCTGGACCAAATTCTGATCTAGCTACCCCACCTACTTAAAAAAAAAACAAACAAACAACAAACAAACCAAAACAAAACCTAAACCAAACAAATAAAAACAACAAACAAACCAAAACTATCCAGCCCCAGTGTTTTAGTTAATATGAAATTAATGAAAAACCAAAGTTGGGTAACAGGAACTTATAGCTTATATAAATAGTGGCACACCTAGCTTAAAATTTAGGTCCCAAGTTTTCAGTTTCCATGCAAGTACACTGCAAAATTTGCAAAAACAGAAAAATACTTCAGCATAGCAATATACAACCACTCTCAAAATATTTAAGTACCAGTCATGTGACATATCCTCACCTACATAAACTCCTAATTTTTTTTACAAAGTAAGATTTCCACCACTACATACCAGTCTCCAAAAATTTTTATTTATCATCTCAAACTTGCAGATCTTAGAAAAATAAACCATTATTTAATATTCAGTAATTTTATCATAGTTTTCTTTTTTGAAACAGAAAACATATATATATATAAAAAAGTAAGTTTCTATTGATGTCTCACAAAGTATCAAACGCTGCATTTCTCTGTTGCAGAAAAACGAAGCATCTCCAACATAAGGGAATATAGTTTTCGCAACCTGCTCTTCCTCCCTTTAGGCTGCAGTGCTCTGTATGGACATTTACAGAAACTTAGTAAGGCCTGAACTGAGGATGGCTATCTGGTGGAGGTGGAGGTGGTGGCGGTGGAGGTGGTAAAAATGGGTATGATGAGTTATACATATTTGGGCCTGTCCAAATCATATTTGGATTTGAAGGTGGAAGGTGGAATTGATGCATATCATTAACAGAACCAAAAACTGGAGGAGGAAAGGGATACGGTCGCATCGTTGGATTTTCTTTTCCGTGAGGAAACACTGGAGATGCCCGAGGTATTCTGCTGTCTGAAGAGTACGACTGTGTCACTCTCACTTGTGGTCTCAAAAATCCTGGATGGCCTGATGGAGGAGGAAATGGATCCCTGGAGAACCCTCTGCCACGATACCCCCTTGAATAACTTGAAGCAGGCTGTTGCATTGGTTGATGAAGTCCTTTATTCTCACCTTAAAAACAAAACAAAACAAAACACACACACACATATTTAGTATTACTTTGTAAAGGTTTAGTCCTTACAAATCTTTCAAGCTGAAGTCCAGGAAATTTGCCAAGTAATCTTAAATAATAGTGGCAAATAATACATAAACAACCAAATAATGATGGCAACTCTACTGTTTAGGAACTCATCTTTATTTATTTGAGTTATAGAAAGGATGATCTTGAGGGTTGCAAATTCAGTCACTAAAAAAGAAATTTCACTTTCTTCCCCTCCAGGCATTTTTATTTATATTAATGAATTACAGGAACACTCAAACTGTATTTTAGAAGCCAAACTGTTGAGTATTTTGGAAGCTTTGGTTTAAAGCAAGATTTAAAAGCAAGACATTTTAAAACCAAAGATAAATCAACACTGCATTGCACTAAAGTGGTATATAGCTTTCAAACCTGAGTTGGTATTACAGCACAGACACAGGACACAAGAAATTATTCAAATTCAAATTAATAAAATTAACTTACTCTATCAGAAAAAAGGCAGCCTGTACTTTTAGCCAATCAGCTTTCAGCATTTATCTTTCTAACATGAATTTTTCCCTGTACAGGTCACTCACTATAAGCATATATTTTAAGGTTTGTAACAAATGTACTGGCACTTTACACAAGTACTGTAAGAATATTAATGGGATAAGTGCTATAAAACTAAGAGCACCAAAGTATTAAAAATATTCCAAAAAGCTGGTAAGATATTCAAAAGGCTGTAGAATTTAAACTGAAACGAGTAGCAATAGGACAAGGGGTAATGGGTTTAAACACAGGAAGTTCAGGTTAGATATAGGGAAGAAGTTCTTTACTATAAGGGTGGTGAGGCACTGGAATGGGTTGCCCAGAGAAGTGGTGAATGCTCCATCCCTGGCAGTGTCCAGGGCCAGGTTGGACAGTTCCTTTGGTGACATGGTCTAGTGTGAGGCATACCTGTCAGTGGCAGGGGGGTTGGAAATAGATGATCTTAAGGTCCTTTCCAGCCCTAACTGTTCTATGATTCTATGTTCTCTAAAGGATTTTAGGGCTAGAAGTAAAAAGATACTTAAGAACATAACACCACTTAAAAATCAACAAATTTTTGGAATCTGCATGGACCTAAACCTTGGCACTATACAACACAGAAATATCTGCACCTTTAAAAAGCTAAGGCTGGAAAGTTGGCTGGATGCTGGAATTCCTACTCATTTTTATGGTGGGTTAGGATTTAAGAGCCCTCTGAGTGAATATTTTTTTCTTCCTTCTTCTATCAAAAAGACTAACAAGTCGATTTTAATGTACTCAAGAGTTTTATGAAGATGCAAGCAAGCAAAACTCCATCTGAGGCTGTTTGTGCCTCAATTTGCCAGACATCCTTGTTGTTGAATTGCATAGCCAAACTAAACTGAATACAATGTCAATTTATACCTTGTTATTTCAGAAAATTACAGCAAATCATAATCCATACTCCTCTGACAGATTGAGAAAGTTCTTCTCACTGTGTTCTCAGTTATGAAACATAGCTTGGCAACAGCCTCACCAAGCCCCAGGCAAAGGCAAGTCTACAATAAGCCGGCAGAATGAGGATACAGTAGCAAATGTGCCATATGCTAGGTAAGCAGAAACCAGGAGAGAAAATAACCATCAACAATGAAGGTAAAGTATGGCACAACTCAGATCTTTCCCTGAAAGAAAAACTGTCAAAACTACAGTACAAAAGCCAGCCCAAGAAAGATCACAGCTTTCTTTAGAGGGTACAAGGGAGGAATGTACAGTAGACAGAGTAAAAGGGTTAACTGACTTAACAGATGATGAGAAAAGGGGTTTAGCAGGGCATGTCTAGCAGCTTTACAACGGAAGAGCAGGAAACTCACAGGAGTCCGTCCAAGAAATTCAGTGGGAGGAAGCACTGTACTACAGACAGTTGAAGAAACCTGATATGTGACCATTAGAAGAAGAGGAAGAGGGTACGGGAGTCAGCAGTATTTAAAGGGTGTGGCAGGAAAAGCATCCAACAGGAGCAGACCAGTGAGAACAGAGAAAGAGGGATGTGATTTAAATTAAAATAGCAACCAAAAAGAAAAGAAAATATTTTGTCAGTAGAGAGATACAAGAGAGGAGACAGATAGGAAAACTGATTACTGCAAACAGAATAGCTGCGAGCATATACCTGGAACAGATCTGTCAAGAGCAGGAAAAAGGAAGGTGAAGATAACTATGTATATTATGAAAAACTACATGTAGTTTAATAAACTACTGCAGGATTATCTAACAATTGTGTTAGGTGAACAGAGGCTCTCAGTAGGCTACACAAGTAACAGTCATTTTAAAGAAGCATTTATATGCCATGGGTGAGGAAGAACTTCATTTTCAGAGGAACGAATTCTGTAAGACTTGTGTCTTCTCCCTAACTGAAACAAATCAAAAGGTTTCCAAATATTGCACATGGCTTACGTCTATCATCTCCCTGCACTCAAAGGATTAATCTGAACTTGGGCCCCCATAACCCCTGCAATAAGCAAACTCTAAATTTCAAAATATGGCATCTGTTTTCCCCCCTGTGTCAGCCAATATGCTGAATCTCTAAGTATCCTGCTCCTATACTACTTCCCTTTCACAGATTAATGGAAAAAAACAACCCCCCAAAAAAACAAACAAAAAAAAAAAACCAAAAAACAGACAAAAAAGAACCACCCCAAAACCCAAACCCAAACATTTTCCTGTAACAAAAAAGGAATGTAGTCACAAATTTATGAATATTAGTTTGAAAAACACAGAAATACTGATTAACTGATGAAAGCTCAATCACTAAGATAAGTATTACAGTGTATTTCAAGCTCAGTTTAACAGATAAAAATTCTCACATAGTATTCACTCACTTGATGCATTTGTTTCCGATCTGAGTTTCTTCCTCCCTTGACTCTGAGGCTTCTTTTTTTTCTGCTTTGCCTCTCTTTCTTTTTCATCATCACTGAAATCCAAGGCCTGATTAAAAAAGAAAAATTGGAGAAAGGGGAAGAAAGGGACGGGTGGTGAAACAAAGCCATATAAAGACTGCAGAGACTTCAGCTCTAGCAAAAAATCATTATTTAGAAAACAATCTACGCTGCAGTGAACTTACAGGAAGAAATATTAAAGCTGCACTTTCCTACTTTGCATTCAAAGAGCCAAAGTGCATTCAGCTGACTTCTCAACACAATACATGTATTAACGCTCCGCAAATTTTTCATAATTACACAATACTCAGTTATTCCTTCTAATTTAAAAAAAAAACTGCAATGTTCAAGTACCAAACACAAATTTCTGATTGACTATATGTTAGTAAGAAAAAAATTGGACATCTGAGGGAGCTAGCTAGTTATTGCCAAGAAAAAACTTTTGAAGGCCGAACTGCAGAGCAGATGAATTAAAACATGGAGTTTAGAATAAGTTAAAAATAATTTTTTAACCAATTCTTAGAACGGTGAAACTGCATTAAAAAAATCTCTAGTCTAAAATTGTCACTACATTGGAAATTCCTCTAGTATATTTAATAACACTGTTCCTATTAAACAAGCAATAGCAATGGTACACCAAATGTATTTTCAGCTTTGGAGAATGTTGTTACTCACAATAGATTTAACGTCACTGCAACATTTTGTTACTGTTACACAAGGTTTTGCTACCTTTTGAGTCCTAGCTTACATTTACAATGAGGAAAGTTGTTAGTAAAAGGAAATAGATCTGTCAGCATTAATTAGGCCCCTGAAAAATAGCTTGCTCATATGACTTAAAGGGGTCACCCTACCTTTCCCAATTCTGAAAGGAAGGGGTTTTCTGCTTACTGATGTATCTCTACAGTATATACAGAGCAAGAATCTCAAAACCACCGCACTAAAGCAGCGCTAAAAAAGAGCGAGCGGCTGCGTGGTTCTGGGTTGCCTGCTGGGCTTAAACCACAACAGCCACAGTTAATTCTGAAACACTTCCTCTTCTATATAACTGAATTATGATTTTACTAAAAAAAAAAAAAATCCACAAGGAATACAAGATGATACATGCCATAAAGTAAAACATTTCACTAACTCCTGCTTTTTCTAAGGACTTCACAATAAGCCATCCTCCAGTAGAGCAGAAATAAAATCAACAGGTATATTCTGTTGCTAGCTAATTTCTACATAACTTTCCATAAAAGCCACTTCACAGAGAAATTGCGGTTATCTGCTCCTGGTAGCCTTTCAACACACAGATCACATCCCGTGACTCCAAAGACAAGGGCAGGAGAAATCATATCACCGAGTCTCCAGTTAAACTAGGCTAATTTCAAGCCTGTCAGATATTAAACACTTGCCATCTACCTTAAAGGATAAGAATAAAAGGCCTAGCACAGATTGATTTAACATTCACAAACTAATAAAGCTTCACAATATCACAAAAAAGAACTGATTCCAACTGCATGCAGTTTATCATCCGAGCTGGCCAGAAAAGTTATAGAAGCAGCTGCCAGCTGAGGGCATTAAAAAAAGCCTGGCTGTAAGAGACAATTTCAAGCATCAGTAGCATAAAATTTCATCTGCACCCTTGTCAACAACTATTACCTTCACAGCAAAAGCTACTTTGTATCAGCTCACCAGCTGTCACAGTTTAGATATCTTAGCATAAACCCTTAACTGCTAGAACTATCCAAAGATTATTCTAATTAAGGATCACAAGTTGTTAAATGCCGTGTTTTTTCCAGAACAGAGTACAGATGTATCACAAACAGCAGACACAGAAACAAAAGTGTCAAACAGCAATCAGGTTTACCAATCCCTGTCATCACCAATTTTGTTTAAGCTTCCTTCAGCCCTACAGCAAAGTTGGACTAAATGACTGCTGTGGGTACCTTTCAACTGAAATAGTCTAGTCTATCCTAAATATTTGTTCAGAGCACAAAAAAAAAACACCACCCCAAACCCCCCCAAAAAACCCAAACACACATAAAAAAAAAACAACAAAACCCAAACCAATCCAAAAAACCCACACAAAACATAAAACAGAAACCAAACACCAAAAAAAGCCACACAGACAGATCTCTTTAGGAGACTATGGTAAACACAAGGCTTCCAGAAACCTCAGCTATTTTGGGTAAGATAGGCTTAAAGTAGAAACTGCAAGGAAAAGTGGCTCAATTGTTGAGTCAGAAAACAAACCTCATGAAAACACTTCAATACAACTACCAGCCTTGTCATTTTTATTGAAGAATAGTTATGAAAAGCATAGTTAAGAGTGGAGTTGAAGAGCACTGGTCAGGAAGCCTGGATTTCACTGAAGAAATCTTTACAGATCCTAGAGAAATGATCTCAGTGGTCATCAGAAGCTCTCACTTCTACATGATCCTGTATTACTGCCTTTGTATGGAAGAAGCTGCCCTAGGAAACCATACTCAGAAGCCATTCAAAGAATGCAAGAGAAGTTGTCAAGTCAATCTAACAGAGCAGACAGCTTAAACACCCAAGTAATACCATCTGCAGAGTAGTAGCAGGCCTTTGAAGGCAAACAATTGCTTGTGCGAGATAAAAGACAAAGCTGCAGTCAAAAGAATATCAAGGACAAAATTTCACTAGCAGAAGCAAAAGTATTAGGCAAGATAAAGAAGCCCTTCAAAGCTGAACATTCAGGTTGCCAAACATGTCCTCAAAGGACCAGAGGAACTGACAATAAGGATATACATTTTCCCAATTGCAAAAAGCAAGTAGAAAAAGGCAGGTAGTACTCTCTCTACTGATTGTGAGATCTCCAAGAAATGCATGACCATCTTTTCAATTAAGAGGTACGTTCAACTCTTGCCTGCATAAGAAAAATAACCTTACTAATTAGTTACTCTGCACAGGAATTTTTCTACATATATCTTGTGTAATCAAAAATAATAAACAACAAAACCCCCAATCCTATAGTTACCTCAGGTGGTGGCTCTTGGTCATTCTTCCAGGACGCATCTGAACCTTTTTCCCTAAAGAAAAAAAAAAAAAAACAAACCACAAATTAGACAATCAAGAGGAATGGACATGGTGTAAGGAGGCTACAGAACATGTCTTTGAGTCATGTTGTAGAAATAACTTGGAGTATTGCTAACTTGCAAGAACTGTACTGCAGCAAATAGGGTAATGCCACCTTCAAGGTATCAGATCTCCTACACCAGGACCTGCCTGTTTCTAAGGGACTTTTGTTTTTAGCATCATTTCTGAGTACTAATGTATGTATCAACTTAAGACTTCACTATGTATGTCACTTGAAAAAACTTCAATGGTCAGTGAAAGGAAAAATTCAATGAAAAATGTTCAGTGAAGACTGAACATTTCATACAGCTTATATTAAGCTTAAGTCAATATTCTCTCAACACAGCCTATCGAATATAAATTGCTTTGAACCTGAACTGAGGTTGTTCACTGCAACTTTCTTACACTAACTGCTGACTACAGTCACAAGCTTTCTTATTCTTCTGGTTTCAGAACACATCTTCAGTTAAAAAGGACAATGAAATAGTCTAGCAGGACACAGGCATTAAGTATAACTATAGCAAATTAATTCAGAATCAAAAAATCTCTAAGCTTGTCTTACAATTAGGACAGTATTAGCTAGATAAATAGGTTTCATCTTCTGTTGCAAATATAAAATTAAAAAGAAAGGTAAAAAGACATATAAGGAAGAAAAAACTCAATTACCTTGCCTTACAAGCACCAAAATTAATTCAAAGTAGTTTTATTATTTGACCCATCACTAAGAATTTTGCTAAAAATCAAGTAAATTTTTTAGCATGAATTCATCAAACAAATTTAAATTATGCTTTTAAAGTTTTGTGGAAGGTTTTTCCACACCACTTGCAAATTTCATATGTTTTGGTCTGAAACATTAAGACAGAATCCTTACCTATGCAAACAAACTATATAAAATAAAGCAATACTAAAAATTCTTACTTGCAATTGAACCATAGAGTTTAAGACATCATGTTCAGTGTGAAATGTCATCAATCAGTGCTCTAACAACCAAGGGTTTTTTTATGTATTCATCAAGTCAGCAACAATCAAGCAGCAATAGCTACACTAAAGTACAGAACCATCAGCTTTAAGTAGCCTGGTCCAAAGGCTGCCCATGGGAATGCTGGCAAGTGATCTGGAGTGCCTCAATCCAGCCAAAAAACTGAAGCTCTATCTCCACATATCACTAGAAAACCATAAAGACACACCACCGTTGCAATTATGTGCAAATCATATTAGCAAGAAAGCCATTTTAAAGCTCAATTAGAGGAAAACATTACAGAGAGGCAAGGAAGACAAGGTCTCTGTACCAGTAATTTCTCAGCTGCAGAAAACCCTCTACCTATGCAAAGATGGAAAATAACACTGTAACACCTTTTTTTATCATCATTATTTTAAACCAAATTCTTTGTTTGTCCCTCCCATCTTGTTATTTTGGTGCAATACACGCCTGCCAGAAATACCACAACATGTAAGGAACTCTTGAGACCTGTGGTCATTAGGCAATATACAGTACTACTGACTAAAAATTTAAACCTTGTAAGTTCTTCGGGCAGCTTATCTCACTCTCCCAAGGCAGCCTTCCCCACTTCAGCAAAATACAAAACACCTTTCATGCTGCGAGATACTTCATAATCTTTTGCAAAGCACAAAATAGTAATTTTTTGATTTCTATATACTATATACTATAAAATCCGGAAGTCTAACAAAAGGTGCCTTAGAGGAATCATGAAAACAGATCAGCTTCTTTAGAATTACTTTGTGTTTCTGGCAATACAACACAAAACTATTTTTTTTCAAAAAATTATTTTGCATTCAAGTTTTACACTACATTACCATTTATTTTGTTACAGAGTGTAAGACTTAGAGCACTGCAACTTTGTACAATGCAAGCAGACTGCATTCCAGATTTCAGAAAATGCTTCAAAGTTAAGGTTTCTTTCAGATCTTAATCCTGATTCCTTTCTTTTTTGAAGTACCATCACAATCTGGTCTGCACAGAGCCAAACTAATAAAAAGCAGAGAATAAAAACCACTGGTCATCGAATTTGCAATATGCTTAGGTCCAAAAGCCTTCTTGTGAAGCGCTGACCAAAGCTTGATTTTTCTACTATCCATGGCATTTTGGTTTCTTTATATTGACACTACAGCACAGGTCAGAAATCAAAATTCTTTACTCTTTTCCAGTGACACCTACTCTGTGAAAAGGCATCTTCGAGAAATAGCACCATTGCCTCACAAAACCTTAATAAACTCTACTGACAAAACTCAGAAATTAAATACTGTTTCTGTGAAATGTAACAAGCCAAATTATTCAGAAATTATGGTTTACATCAGATTTCACATGTATTCACACTGCTCATTTTAACTCAGGACAAGAAACAATGCCTGATGCACTGTTCAACTGTGCTGATTAAGTCATCCAAGTTTGCAACGTCTTACCTAGTGTTTAATTTTGTACCACTTACGATAGTGAAGTACTACCAAAAGACAAGTAGTTCCCAAAACTACTTGCAAAGCACATAAAAGAACTAAAACATGAATCTGGCATCTCAGATGCTGAGTATGACAGTTATGCTGTAGCAAGCAGATGATTAGTCTCTGCAGTTACTGTGCTAAGCAACAAAGTTTAATGGCACCAATCAAAGACCAGCTGGCATCAAAATGCTACAGAAAAACAAACAAGCAGCAGAGTGAGAAACCGATCTATTTTGGTCTTGACTGAAAGGAAGACTTCTGCTTCCACAGAAATTGGAAAGGAACATTCCCCCCTGCAGAAAGCAAAAAAAAAAAAAACAAAAAAACAACAAAACAAAAAAAAACCCACACACAAAATCCCCAAACAACAAAGCAACAAAAAACTCCTGCAGGCTTGGCCACACAGGCATAACTAAAGAAAAACTTACTCAGTATGAGTACTGACAGAGTTGCAGTTAATGCAAACACCAATATTATTTGCTATAGTCAGAAAAAAATTTGCAAGTCAAATGAGAACTAATCCTAATAAAACAGAATAAGTCATTTGTATGACTGAAGTTTTTTAACCTATGGGTATTTCAGAGCATTATTTATTAATAATTAGAATACTAACATCTAACATTTATTATGCTTTATTTCTTAATCTGTATCTTTGAATACATTTCCTTTTAAACAGCAACAAGTCCTATTCATACATGCTACCTTCCTCAGGCAGACTGGGAGACGCACTGCTGGGAAGTTCCTGAGTATCTTACTACATTGCCACTTCAATCTTCTTTCCCCCATCCCTCATTTACAGCAGGTAATTTTCCTATAGAATTGTTATATTACAACTGTACAATACATTTATTTATAATTAAATTTCAGTTCTGGCCTTGTAACATGAAATAAAAATAGTAAATAAATACAAACTTGTTCAGAATTTAAACAAGTTTATTTAAGTTATGAAACTAAACAAGAATCTGAAGCACAACACAGCTTGCAAAACCATCATGTTTTTATGTATGTGTGACCATGGGGGAGGGATTTATCAATGATATTTTAGGTAACACAGCAACATGAAAAGAAAGAACACTTAAGATATTGAATTGAATAAGAATCTACTAAATTTAGCAATTATAACACTTTAAAAGCTTGTAATTTACAGCTACCCTGAACTATTCTGAAAGACAAACCAGTACGAAGTTGTTATTACAACACAACTGAGTATTTAAAAGAAAGTTTTAGCGTCAAGCCTAGTCCTACAGTTCCTCACTCAAGGCTAAACTTTAATCCAGTATTTTAACTATATCCAAAATGCATTACATATTAGAAGTCATACTCACTGTTTAAGTTTCTCTGCAAATATATACTGGGTGAAGTCCTCTACTGATGGAGCAAAATACATGCTATCTTGCACATTAATACCTTTTGCTTTGATATGCTCAGAGGTGTTAAATCTTAACACATAAAAAGGATGTAAAACAGGACCAAATATCTCAAATATCTGAAACACAAACAAAAGTAAAGTGTTTAAATAAACCACCAAGAGTAGATAGTTAATTTCACTGTAGATACCCATGAAGCTTTAAGATGCTTTGCTTTAAGAAGTGTAATATATTTGCAAAATGCAGCAAATGAAGTTACTTTCATGCTTTAGTTTTATTATCATATTTTGTTTGACAGTGTATTTTCCCAGTTGTTTAAAGTTATAATGCGGAAAAGTTCTTACATGCTGACGTTACCTTTACCCACCCAATTGCACTGCTTTCGCTGTCTACTTCCTCTACTGTAGTAATCTTTCCTTTTGTCAAAACTTTTTCTCTATTGTGCTTTCAAATCTCTTACACTGAGAACAATCTCCTGATCATTTATTCTTCAAAGTTCATCTTTACAAGATGCCTTTATGTCAGTTTCCTTCTCTGTTCCCCAATTCTGCAGAGAATAGAGAATTCTGAGATTTTGTACAGAATATCTGTAATTTCAGGCTGAGTTTCTGTTTCACTCACATCTAGCATTCAAAGATATTATAATAGTAACCATTTTGATGACAGCTTTCTCTCCCAATAAACATACAAAACTCAATGAAACATCCCTCTCAGCAAACATCTTCATCATACTTGCATAAAACAGTGGCCTTAAACTGAAGCAGCAGAGCTTAGATACATAAATATTCCCCATCTTTCCTGAAACTTGACTCTAATTTCTCCAATCTTTGCTCCCATGTCCTGGCAATAAAAGAGTTCAGCCATAATACAGCTGAAAGCAACCTCTCCTCCAAAAGCACTCTCATGAGCTGAAACTCATCACATATATCCATATGGATATCCATAAGGATAGAATTTTTTCTTGAGATTAAAAAAAAAACAGATGATTATAGCAAGAGTCAAAAGCACAAAGAAAAAATGACATATCAAGAAAACATCTTTAATTTAGTTGACTTCATCACTACTTGTTGGAACATTAAAAAATACCTTTAATTTTATATTAGAATAACAGATTTTTTGCTTTACACACACCTTTCCTGCTACTTGCCGATCTTCTTTAAATATTATGCTTTCCTCATTTACAGGAGGTAGGCCTCTCAGCGATTCAATTATTACTAAGATGGAAAAAAAAAAATCCAATTAGAAGTTTGTTTCAACAGCAGCATGTAGTTAATTGCAAAGAAACATACATCATGCCATTATTTGTCTACTAAAGTTCATAGAGATCCTAAAAGGACACAGAACCATGTTTCTCCTCCATTAAATACATGATTTGACATACAGGCTACTTCGGTTTTAGGTTTTCCAGATTCAGACACAAAAAGAGCTTATTCTTCACTGAAATTTTTAGAGTATTTTACTCTTCTTTGGTAGTAGTTCACATTTCTTGCTTTAGTCTACAGAAATACTGGAACTTTAAATTCAACAGGAATTATATTTAAAGCTGTCAATACAGTGGCCTAGCAGCATTGCACTCAACAATTCCAACTCCGAAGGTAATCTTTTCTACATCTAAAAACAACAGAATGCTCAATTAAGCATTCTCAGTGCCTCTCCATCAGCAAATAAAGTCACCCAAGCACTTAGTGTCACTCAGACACCAAAAAACCTAACAAGATTATCATTGCTAAACTTACATAACAGGATTTAAAGCAACAAACACTTCAAGCTAAAACTCAAACTTTGCTACTATTTAAGTCTGCAAAGAACTTGACATGCCAACCAAGCCTGTGACAATGCCACAGGCTTAATAGCTCACTGAATATTAAAAGATTAGGGAAATCAGTTTATTTTGTGTCTACCTATAAGATAAAACGTAGTCAAAGAACCCAATGCGCTGCTCAACCTTCATGAAAAAACCTTCGAAAAAAAAAAAAAGGCAAAAAAAAAGCAAACATAAAAACCGAAACCACAGAAGACCCAAACCAGAACACAACAACAACAAAAACACCACCACTACCACCAAACCAAAACACAACACTCCAAACCAAAATCTTCCGAAAAATGTCATGCCAGTCACATGAAACTCAGGAGAAGCATTATCACCTACAGCCTATCTGAATTCTCCTACCTCAACTCATCCAAAATCCTCAGATTCTGCTCTTCCAGGGCACAAAATTCAGTCCCAGGGCAGGTTTCTCATATACACCAAAGCTGCTTACTGTCTAGACTACAACCCACACAGTGATTTTTTTTTTTACCCCACTTCTCTAAGTACCCTGAAGCAAAACATAGCAAAGTTCTGTCAAATTCTGATACATTGAGAAGATCACAGAAAAGTGTTATCATCTTGGTTTTAACTAGTGGGAAGCAAACATGAACCTACACTGTCCCAGCCTTAAATTCACCTCATAGTATCAATACCCAACTTACAGGTATCACATGCTGCAGTATGATGAACTTGGAAGCTTGCTACAGAGAACAGCAGAGATTTCCAATAAGTTAAAGGGACGGAAAGTGTTCGGAATGCTGATCGCTGTGCTAAAACAGTATCTGTGGTTTCCTAATGAGATCTCAACTCCCCTCATACTAAATACAAACATGGTATACACAGGTATCAATTTAGTTCAAAAATGAAAAAACAACCCACAGTTAACTGGCAGAGTCCCCAATACAGCCACAAATCTATTGAGGACATTCAGATAACTGTTTCCAGAATAACTGAAAATAAAGGAAAACACATAGAAAGAGCAAGACATAAAGCAAGACAGTAAAAATAGAAAAATAACACAGGTATCTTGCAGGGTTTTTTTTAGACAGTTACTTTGAAAGCAGTTCAAGCAAAACAGAACACGTGAAATAAGCTTAAATACAAACATACTATGCAAGATTTTCAGCTTCAGCAAAACTTTGATTCCCTATATCAAAACCTGAGGTCCTGGGTAGATGTGAAAAGATCCCTAAATGCATATCACCTGCAGCTAAGCTTATATCCATTGTATCTCTCAATCTCAATCATGTTAGTCATGCTGTCCTATGACTGCTGACACTGGCAGCTTGCATTTGGTCAAGGTGCCAATAGTGGGTTGAATATATATATATAAAATAAATAAAGAACCACCTGCACTGCTAAACAAACAAGTCTTTTTCCTGTCCTCGTATATTAACAAGCAAACACTTGGCACATGCATTCAGTTATACACCTCCTTCAAATATACATGTGCCACAGCAAGATTTTCTTGTAACAGCAAATGTTCAATCTTACTGTTGTCAGAATTATTACAAAGATCATAATAGGTCAAAAAAGTCTTTTTTATGAAAAAAAAGAGAACATCAAAATCACATACAAGCACATGCATAATAACAGTATCTTTAATTTTTAGAAGACGTAAGCCAGCTAATAGTGAATTCAATGCAAATGTCATTTAGTAGCGTGAGTTGTCACTTCAGCAACCTGCTACCCCCCAAAACAGAATGACACTATGAGGGAACAGTTAAGTACACAACACATGCAGAGATATAAAGAAATATTTTTAATTAAAACCAGAGCTAACTTATATCGTCTACCTAGCTGCTCAATGATGCTGGAAACCGTCCCAAAGAGCTTCAGTTCAACATCATCAGGCAGAATTATTGTTAAGTCTTCAACAGGAGGCAGGTCCTGAAAAATATTAAATCAATGTTCAGAATATAATCTCATCACGCTAAGACATTCATCGCTTTGGCACTGCATAAATTTGACAATCAGAAAAATCTCCTAGCACTTTGAAGATTTAATAAAAACATCTACTTTGATTTGTCTCTTTCAGAATAATTCCAAATGAATTCATCTTGGGGGAAAGTCACTTTTGACGACACCTTTTCTATTGAGATGCTACTTTACATAACTCCACTGCAACTAAAGATAGAAGCCAACTTCAACTGGAGAAAACCAAAAACTGATAGACATTCTGTTCATTTTTTTTGACCTTCCAAGATAGATAAATCAATTTCAATGTACAACACAATAGTAAATCAGCAATTAAAAAAAACCAGACAACTTGTAACCATACTCAACGTATGAAAGAAGGAAAGCATACACAGCAAGAGATAAAAATAGTACAAGACACGTCAAATGTATCATACGATTTGACAAAATGGTGTCTGTCCATTTATGCCATGACTCAGACCTTATGATGTAAAGATCATATGAACCCACACAAAGAAAAAACCCTACTTTTAGCTAAAAGTTGTATTTTGGTATAAAAGGATAATCAGAGAACAACAAAACAAAAAACCCCAAAGTTCAAATATCCAAACAATACCCTGGTATACAAACAATATCAATTTAATCTTTTTCCTGAAATTTTAGCATCAAAATGTGCTATCAAAGGCTGATTAACACTGAACTCATCATCTACCTCCGGTTTACCTATAAACTACAATTTCTCTGTATATATACTGCTGTGAGTTCAAAATAGAATACAAAGGTAAGGACAACTAGAGTAAGAGTTATCTTCAAATTCAACGTCTTCTGAATTTGGAGGTACTGTCCAAATCTTAAGACTGAACTGCACTTTTAAAGGCCACCTCCAGAAAAAAAAATCCCTCTCCAATAGATGAATCTTATCCTGCTTTATCAAAACATCACCTGATAATCTTCACCCTTAACAAAAGTGCTTGTTAAAGGCTTCTAGAGCAACTTAGAGACCAGAGGACAAGACTTTCCCAGATCAAAAAGCATTAAAGTCAAGATGTAAATTCAGACAGAAACACCACACTTCTGCAAGACAGCAAGTTTTTCAATATTAAACCAAACTTCAATGCTAAGACAACCAAGTCACGGACGCCAGAGCAATTCAAAGGCCAAAGGCTAGAATGGAGAAAGCTAACATTTTGATCAGAAATCTCAAACTCATAAACTGTACCATCTGTCATACTATATACAGTACCTCCCAATCCTACACTTCAAGGCAGGTTTCTAAAATAGTTCCATTAACTCTCCTTCACACATGCAGCTTTCCCCACCCCTCCAAGTACATATTCCAGTTATATACCTTAATCTTTTATTTTATCTTTGACCCATGCTTTAGCAATTTACCTATTATTGGGGACTTTGGGGTAAAAGACTTAACATAATGTTTCATTTTTAACAGATACATTTTAATTTTTGTATTTTATTCCTTCCAATTTACGTAAGAATCTACAACTTTTTGAACAGACCAATTCTATTACTGTAGAACAGCTTAGTACAGGATACAGTAAATAATGTGGCTGCTGGAAATTTGGTTATTAACTATCACTGCAAAAAGCCATAGCTTTACTGAAATGAATCAGGCCAGAACTTGAAAGACAGATGTTTTGTAAACATTTGGACTTCAAGCTAGTAAGCTAATCAGACAAAAGAGCAGATCAATAGATCACTTTCAGACTAAGATTAGTTTCATTTAAATAAATATTTGAGATAAAATGAAAATAAAAGCTGAAAAATACATCTATTTGAGCAAGGATTTTTTTTTAAATGTTCAGTACTGGAAAAAAAAGTTGTCATAGAAGGACTTATAACATTTCTAATATTAACCATACTTCAAAACAAAGTACATGTAAGCAGGAATTGCTCTGATGTTTTACTCCTTCAAGAACATGTTCTGAAGGAGTATTTTTAATCAATTTTTTATTAATTTCAGGAATAAAAGAATATCCTATGAGTTTTTTTTTCTACTCCAAGTGTTTCTAGAGCAACAGTTTAAGAATTAACATACCCCCATCTCCTGTTGTTGCTACTACTAAGTAACTGCTCCAGCCTTTCCAGACAGTTATCTAGGATTTCATTATAAACTCTTCCAGAGCACTGAAGCTAAGGTATAAGTATGCAAATGATTCTGCTCTTCAGTTTTTTTCTCTACCTTTCTAATCATTTTCTGTACCCTTCGCTGGACTCATTTCTCATGCCAGTAAGCATTTTTAATGATGGGGAGAGATCTACAGATTAACAGATAAACATATACTGTTAATGTAAATTGATATTACAGTGTTATATTGTAATATGGCCTTTATTTGTAAGCCATTAGAAATGATGCATAGCTAATAATTTTAGCAGATTATTACTAAAACTCATTCCTTTAAGCCTCTTAATTTTGAGATAATGAGGAATAACAGCAGCAATATTTAATCAGCATGTTATTTATGAGAACCAAAACCAAAAAGACTGTATATTGATGCAAATTAAGGCTCTGATCTGCAATACATAAAACAGTCCTGTAACAAAAACTGCAGAATAAAATAAATACTAACTACTTCTATGACCACTTCAGTATTTTTGCTTAACTTCGTAGAGGCAATGCAACTTTTACCCGTGGGAGTCTTAATACAACAATTGAAATGTTTACCTCTAGGCTATACATATTTGAAATACATCTGTAAGACACATCAGACCTTCAAGTCTCTCACACACAGAAAGGGTAAAAGCCTGCAATATGCAAACAACAAATCATGTCCTAAAACATCCATATACACATATGAACCTTAAATGAAGCACAGTGAACCACAGAGTGGTCTTAATATACTAAAAAATAAGACATTTTAAGTTATCTGTGCTATACCTGAAGCAGCATGAAAATGTCCATGCAACCACTAGATATCACAGTGTCTTAAAAATATAGCAAATATTTTAAGTTGGGTTATCAGAATAACACATTGTACTTACATCAATAGGCAACTCATCTTTTGTTTTAATACAGTAAGATCTGTTATCCTTCTCATTTGAATGATCATCTTCATCAGACACTGATGAAGGTGAAAACGAAGAAGAAGATGTAGTTGATGAACTATCTGAATCCGTATCACTGAATAAAACAAACACAGGAGTTTGAATATAGACTTCTCCATTACAGATAAAGAGTGGCCAGATCATACATTACTCAAATACCTTTGGTTAACAATCTTTCCTGAACCTACAAGCCACTGCACAAGATTGTAAAAAAAAAAACAACAAAAAACCTTCAGACAAGTAGTAGCATTTGCTCTGAACTGCTGAAGCTAACAATTGCAATGGCTTGTTTGGGTTCCTGCTGTTCCAGCGTTGAATGGTGCATGGGGCATGAGAGCAGTCACCTCCAAGTTCACGTAATCTAGTTTCTCCAACTGACTGCCCCATGCAAGAATCCAGCACCAGCATCCTCTGCCGGACATACATGAGAGTCACAGTTTGGGACGTATATTTTACTGGTTTGCAAATGAAATGAGACATTAGAGTCACAAGATGATCACTTCAGTACAGTAACCTAGGTAAACACTGTCAAAATTTCCAATTTTATGAACCATTTAAAATTCCCAGGATTGAATATCACTTGACATAACTGAGCACTAAAAAATATCTCAAATACATTAAACTACCTTCTATAGCTTAGTCATTCTTCTTGTACAATCCCAACAGTAGTACAAAGCCAGGAGAAACTCAAGAAAATATTTATTCCAAGCACGGCACCTAGCACTATGTAGGTTAAAAAAACCAAAATAAAATCTAACTTTGGCACATAAAGACCAGTCTAGTAATTCATGGCCTGCCTGAATTAACCATGGCCATATTCACACAGATTAGTAATTTAGTATTTTTCACTGGCACTTGCATAAGAGATATTTATTGTTCAAGTAAAGAACACAGTAAGAACTCAGTCCTTACTCATGTCAACATGTTTCTTTTAGTAAGTCTTCAAGACTTTTCTTCAAAAGTTGGGGAAAAAAGTTAACACATGGAGTAACTGATCATGGTGAGCGATTTAGTTTGCTGATGACACCAAGCTGTGTGGTTTGGTTGATACACTGGAGGGAAGGAATGCCATCCAGAGGGACCTTGACATGCTTATGAGGTGGGCTGATGCCAACCTTAAAGAAGTTTAACCATGACAAGAGCAAGGTCCTACACCTGCATTTGAGTGATCCCAGGCACAGCTACAGGCTGGGCAGAGAAAAGATTCAGAGCAGCCCTGTAGAGAAGGACTTGGGGGTGTTGGTTGATGAGAAAATGAATATGAGCCAGCAGCGTGCGTTCGCAGCCCAGAAAGCCAACCATCTCCTGGGCTGCATCAAAAGGAGCATGACCAGCAGGTCAAAGGAGGTGATCCTGCCCCTCTACTCTGCTTTTGTGAGACCTCACCTGGAGTATTGTGTGCAGTTCTGGTGTCCTCAGCATAAAAAGGACATGGAACTGTTGGAACAAGGCCAGAGAAGGGCCACGAGGATGATCACGGGACTGGGGAACCTCCCGTATGAAGACAGGCTGAGGAATTTGGGTCTGTTCAGCCTGGAGAAGAGAAGGCTGCGTGGAGACCTCATAGCAGCCTTCCAGTATCTGAAGGGGGCCTATAGGGATGCTGGGGAGGGACTCTTCATTAGAGACTGTAGTGACAGGACATGGGGTAATGGGTTAAAACTTAAACAGGGGAAGTTTAGATTGGATATAAGAAGGAAATTCTTTCCTGTTAGGGTGGTGAGGCACTGGAATAGGTTGCCCAGGGAGGTTGTGAATGCTCCATCCCTGGCAGTGTTCAAGACCAGGCTGGACGAGGCCTTGGGTGATATGATTTAGCATAAGGTGTCCCTGCCCACAGCAGGGGGGTTGGAACTAGATGATCTTAAGGTCCTTTCCAACCCTAACTATTCTATGATTCTATGAAAATACACATTACAAACCGTACATAAAAATCCACTGAGACAAGGTATCCTGGGTTCAACTGTACCTTATTTTTGTCCTTCTTAGTTGCTGGTGCAGTGCTGTGTTTTCAACTTCAGTCTGAGAACAATGCTGATAACACAACACTGGATAGTGCTTACCTTGACCAAGGACTTTTCAGTCTCTCATGCTCTGCCAGTGAGGAGGAAAACAAGATTGTGTTGTATCATGCAACATTTGCATTTATTGTTTACTTTTAGTTTTATATTCTCTCCCCTTGTTATTTCCCTTATTATTATTTTTGGTGGTAGCAGTAGTGGTTTGTGTTATACCTTAGTTACTGGACTGTTCTTGTCTCAACCTGTGGGACTTAACATTCTTTCGATTCTCTTCCCCATCCCTCCGGAGCAGGGGGAAAGAAGGGAGGGAAGTGAGTGAGTGGCTGTGTGGTTTTGAGTTACCGGCTGGGTTTAAACCATAACACAAGGAGACTTTTGTAAAATTGTATTGTTTCTTCCTTACCTGCTCCAGTCATTAACAAACCAACATTTAGAAACAAACTGATAACAAAATACATAAAATATTCCCTTCTAGATATTTTGGTATTACATTGTCTCCTTAACAAGAAAATGAATGACCTTCAGCTACCTGCTGATTTTTCAACCCCAGCAAATGTTGAGGGGAAAGATAACAAATAAGAGCACCTCTCCAAATAAACCTGTTAAAAAAGCCCAATACAGATTGCTTGGAAAAAAAAAAAAAAAAAAAATCAACATAACAGAAAAACAAAAACAGTCAGACAAACAGAGATCAATCAGTGAAGGGAGAAACAAAAAAGGACAAAAAAAGGTTTGAGATGCATGCAGACAGCAAAGCAAGTCAAAGCTATCAAAATTTCATCTTTAATATTAATTGAACATTAGGCACAACAGATTTTGATAGCGAGAAAGACTACAGGTGAAGCCCCTGCCACAGGTCACGAATTTCACTATCACTTCATGATGTTCTAGGAAAGCTTTGAGCTGAGCAAAAAAAGTATTCCCATAGTAAAGATTTAACCCATGAATTGTTAATGAAGCTCAGACTCTTCTTTTTAAGAGGAAATCCTCACACTTCATTTCAACTTCCACTAATTAGAAAGAGCACATACCTATCTTTCTGCAATGGCCCAAAAAGAAAACACAGAACTTACTGCAACTGGCAAACTGTGCAGTCTTACAAGACCAAAACAGAGGCCACACCTAACCAAAGTTACTGTGGTGGGTTGACCCTGGGTGGATTCCAGGTGCCCACCAAAGCCTCCCTATCACTCGCTCCTCAGCTGGACAAGGAAGAGAATAAAGAAGGGTTCGTGGGTCAAGACAAGGACAGGGAGAGATCACTAATTACCATCATGGACAAACAGATTCAATTTGACAAATTAGTGTAATTACCAATCAAATTAGAATACAACAGTGAGAAATAAAACCAAATCCTAAAAACACTTCCCCAGACCATTCTCTTCTTCCCGGGCTCAACTTCACTCTCAAATTCTCCACCTCCAACCCATTAGCAGCACAAAGCAACAGGGAACAGAGGTTTTGGTCCCTTCATCACACATTGTGGCTGCTGCTTCTTTCTCGTCAGAGGGAGGACTCCTCCTATGTTTCTCCTGCGCCAACATGGGGTCCCTCCTAGGGGAGGTAGTCCTCCACAAATTTCTCCAACATGAGTCCTTACTACAGGCTGCAGCTCTTCACAAACTGCTCCCGCATGTCACCTCCCACGAGGTCACAAATCCCACCACCAAACCTGCTGCAGCATGTGCTCGTCTCTCCATGGGATCACAGATTCTGCCAGGACCCTGCTCCAGCGCAGGCTTCCCACAATGCCACAACCTCCTTTGGGGCACATCCCCCTGCTTTAGCATGGGGTCCTCCACGGGCTGAGGTGGACATTTGCTCCACTGTGGACCTCCATGGGCTGCAGGAGCACAGCCTGCCTCACCATGGTCTTCACCACAGGCTGCAGGAGAATTTCTGCTCTGGCAACTCAACACCCCTCCTTCTTCACTGACCTTGGTGTCTGCAGAGCTGTTTCTCTCACGTATTCTCACTTCCCTCTCATGCTGCAACTGCTCCTGCCCAGTAACTTTTACCTCTTCTTAAATATGTTACCCCAGAGGTGCTCCCATTGCTCCTGATGTGCTTAGTATTGACCAGCAACAGCTCTGTCTTGGAGCTGGCTAGCACTGGCTTTATTGGACACAGGGGAAGCTTCAAGCAGCTTCTCACAGAAGTCGCCTCTCTAGACTGCCCTGCTACCAAAGCCCATCCACACGAACCCAACAGTCAACGCCTAACCAACTACACAGAACACAAAAGTACAAATACAAGCAGAAGATGGAAACTTACAGGTTTCAGAAACATACAGGTTAAGAAAAACTTTTCCTAAAGAGATGCCAAATCTGTGCACAAGTTAAGATCTTCAGACTCTTTACCTTAACTCCTACATTATTTTTTTTTCCTTTTTCAGCAGTAACACTACAGGTTTCTTGCCACAGGTGATGCAAGAGCACTCTATAAGGACCATGCCAAACAGAACACTCAAATGGCCATGCTGGTCCAGCCAATCATGATGCTCTACAGGCCACCACCGTCAAACTCATGTTTGCGTATAATCCTATACACTTCCAGTCACTGGTTTTGGAGGCTTATTAATTCAACACAACAAAACCCCAATGGAAATGCCATCTTTAATAGTAAAGAGAAAGCCACAGAGGGTGAAACGTTGGGGCGGGGGAAGGGGGCTGATTCGAACAGGCCGCTCGCAAGCGGAGCGCGGAGCCACAGAACCGGGCTTACCCCGGGCCTCCACACGCGGCCGCTTCAGAAGAAAGAGGCCCGCAGAGAACGATACGTCCGCCTCGCCCCCGTTCTAAACCCACCTGTCCGAGTCTGAGGAGGGGACGGCGGCGGAAGGCCCGATGGGGCTCGCAGGCGGCAGCGAGCAGCGCGCTCCCTCGGCTGGAGGCGGCGGAGCCTGGTCTTCCCCACCGCCCTCCCGGGGGCTAGGAGGGCTCGGCGCGTCCCCGGCGCTGTCCGGCCGCGGCTCGGCGGTGCTGGGCTCAAACGCCAGGCTCTCCAACTGCGAGACCACCTCCAGCGGCGCCTCCATGCCGCCTCCACGGCCACACGCTACTTCCGGCTTCTCCGTGCACCCCCGCCCCAGCGGAGGGGGGGTCTTCCGGGCCCGGTGAAGAGCGCATGCGGGGGGTGGGTCGGATTCTGACGCAGCGGGATGGCTCGGCGTCCTGCGGCCGGAAAAGTTGTTGAGGTGCGGTGGTAGGACGGATGTGGGGAGTTCTCCTTTCGTGTTTCTTTAGTCTCCGCTCTTGGCTGAGCTAATCCATTCTATTAAAAACGTACGTAGGGTGACAGTAATGAGCTCATCATTTTTCAAGTCTTGTTTACTTCAGTCTCTATGTTAGGTAAATTTGATGAATAAATTACATTGAGCACAAGTTTTGGTTTTTATGCGGCTTTGTAGAGGTTGTGGCTACTCCTGCTGAGGACCTAATGGATAGATTAGTTTTGGTATTTTGTAAATACGCAACACACAGAAGATTCATGTAAATAAAAACACAAACAAAACAAAAGTTAAGGAAAGCTACCAAATATCAAATTGCTATAGTAATTCCTAGTCCTGCCATGGTAAGCCTATAATAATACCTGGCTGCAAAACTTACGGGCATCATTAGGATCACCAAACCACTCACCACAACATAAATGGCCATGAGACCAATATCATGAGGCCCTACCTGGAGTACTGCACTCAGCTCTGGGGCCCCCAACACAAGAGGGATGTGGAGCTGTTGAATCAAGGCCAAAGGAGGGCCACAAAAATGCTCAAAGGGCTGGAGCACCTCTCCTATGAAGACAGACTGAGAGAGCTGAGCTTGTTCAGCCTGAAGAAGAGAAGCCTCTGGGGAGACCTTAGAGCAGCTGCCAGTGCCTAAAGGGGGCCTACAAGAAATCCACAGAGGGACATTTTACAAGGGTGTGTAGTGACAGGACAAGAGGGAATGGCTTTAAAATGAAAGAGGGAAATTTAGGCATTAGGAAGAAATTCTTTATGGGGAAGGTGGTGAGACACTGACACAAGCTGCCCAGAGAATCTGTGGCTGCCCCATCCCTGGGTGTGTTCAAGGCCAGGTTGGATGGGGCTTTGAGCAACCTGGTCTAGTGGAAGGTGTCCCTGCCCATGGCAGGGGATTGGACCTAGATGATCTTTAAAGTGCCTTCCAACCCAAACCATTCTGTGACTCTATGAATTCTCCTGCAGTCCCTCAGTCTCTATTTGTTTGAGGACTTAAAGCTCTTCCCTATGGTAGTAGGTTAAAAGAAAAAACACAAGTTTTCTCTTGAACATAATTTATCCATGGGAAAACAAAAAAAAAGACTTGCAAAAGACAAGCAGATCAGGAGATCACTGTGGCTGTGAGCCTACGAACAAGCCTCTTTAACCCATACTCCAAACTGTAACCTGACAGCTGTGCTCCTGTGCCAGCACTGTGTGTTCCTGACCATCATAGAGCTTCATCATGCTGTCCTTTGAACTGCCTTCCAAATGATGAGCTAAGGCTACCTTCCCTTCCAGGCAAGAGGGTGCAAGAGCACAGCATACTATACAGATCTGAGGGGAAACACCATAAATAAATACATGAAAAGTTACTTGTGGGAATGCTGAGAGTGCCAAAGAGGTCTGGGACTTGAATATCTGATGGGAGCAGAGGAGGTGATGATACATTTTCCATGTAATAAACTTCCCCTCCAGTTCTGAGACAACTGCATGCTCACATCTCAAAGAGCACCCAAAACATTTAATTCTTCTCTAGAATGTCTGGGCTGTGTTGAAAAAAACATCACAACGGTGCTTCACACTATTGTGTGTACCCCAAGGTACCCCACACAAGGTGAAGGAAGCATCTGACAGGAGAAGATGTCATTTGCTGGTAGTTCCACTCTTCATTTGCAAGACAACACAGCAGATGCAACCAGCAGAATTAGTTCAGTAGGAAAACGAAATGTATACAAATAGGCTGAGAGAACTGGGTTTGTTCAGGGGAGATCCTGTCACCAGGTTACAGGATTTAGAGGGTGACTACAAGGAAGACGGAGTCTCCCTTTTTACAAGGACTCACATGGAAAAGATGAAGAGTAATGGGCAGAGGTTACTCCTGGGGAGATTCCAACTGGAATTTTTACAGTAGAAACTTATCAGCCATTGGATTAATCTCAATGAAGTGGTGGATTCCCCAACACTGGGTGGTCTGTTGGGGGAGAGGATGGAGAGGATGCTAGGACATGTAGATTAGGTCATGCTTTGCCTGGAAAGATTGGACCAGATGATCATGAAGGTCCCTTCCAACACGATGATTCTATGTATATAACATCAGTATTTTTTTTTTTTTTTTTTACATTTATCTAAAATTATGTATAGGTCAAGCAGAATATATTCATAGAATCATAGAATAGTTAGGGTTGGAAAGGACCTTAAGATCATCTAGTTCCAGCCCCCCCTGCTATGGGCAGGGACACCTCACACTAAACCATGTCACCCAAGGCTCTGTCCAACCTGGACTTGAACACCGCCAGGGATGGAGCATTCACAACTTCCCTGGGCAACCCATTCCAGTGCCTCACCACCCTCACAGTAAAGAACTTATTCCTTATATGCAGTCTGAATTTCCCCTGTTTAAGTTTTAACCCGTGACCCCTTGCCCAATCACTACAGTCCCTAAAGAAGAGTCCCTCTCCAGCATCCCTATAGGCCCCCTTCAGGTACTGGAAGACTGCTATGAGGTCTCCACACAGCCTTCTCTTCTCCAGGCTGAACAGCCCCAACTTTCTCAGCCTGTCTTCATACGGGAGATGCTCCAGTCCCCTGATCATCCTCGTGGCCCTCCTCTGGACTTGTTCCAACAGTTCCATGTCCTTTTTATGTTGAAGACACCAGAACTGCACACAATACTCCAAGTGAGGTCTCACAAGAGCAGAGTAGAGGGGCAGGATCACCTCCTTCGACCTGCTGGTCATGCTCCTTTTGATGCAGCCCAGGATATAGTTGGCTTTCTGGGCTGTGAGCACACACTGCTGGCTCATATTCATTTTCTCATCAATCCCCAAACCCCTCCCCAAATCCTTCTCCACAGGGCTGCTCTGAATCTCTTCTCTGCCCAGCCTGTAGCTGTTCCTGGGATTTCTCCGACGCAGGTGTAGGACCTTGCACTTGTCATGGTTAAACTTCATAAGGCTGGCGTCAGCCCACCTCACAAGCATGTCAAGGTCCCTCTGGATGGCATTCCTTCCCTCCAGCACATCAACCGAAGCACACAGCTTGGTGTCATCAGCAAACTTGCTGAGGGCACACTCAATCCCACTGTCCATGTCACTGACAAAGATGTTGAACAAGACCGGTCCCAACACTGATCTCTGAGGGACACCACTCGTTACTGGTCTCCAGCTGGATGCTGAGCCATTGACTACAACTCTTTGTGTGTGGCCATCCAGCCAGTTCTTTATCCACTGAGTGGTCCACCTATCAAATTGATGTCTCTCCAATTTAGAGACAAGGATGTCATGTGGGACAGTGTCAAACGCTTTGCACAAGTCCAGGTAGATGACATCAACTGCTCTACCCCATCCATCAGTTCCGTAGCCCCATCTAGAAGGCCGCCAAATTGGTCAGGCAGGATTTGCCCTTAGTGAAACCATTCTGGCTGTCACCAAGCACTTTGTTGTTTTTCATGTGCCTTAGCATGCCTTCCAGGGGGCACATTATGGACATTTTGTGTTTTTTACTCTGTCTTAAGTGAGGAGCCTGTATATGCTGTGAGTGTAGACAGCAGACATAAGCTTTCTCACTGCACCATTACTCAGAACACCTGTTAGGAATCATCTTTTCAGTGACAACACAGGGATTCTGCAGTGAGGGTACATGGGGTGTGTGAATATTGCCAAATATTACTACCCTGTACTGCAAGCTTTGCAACGAAAGTATTCTTTAGAATTTCCTGCAATTAAATGTCAACAGCAATTATTTGTCAATTGAACAGAGACTAAATACTGAACAGTCATAGCAATTACTTATATTGAATCTCACTGGAAAATATGTTTTAATCCCTACAAAATGATAGAAATTAGATATTTATCCAATTACGTAGTAAGTAGCGGCAGAATCCTACTAAATCCTGCAAAAACAAATCCTACAAAAACAGGTTTCATTTTAAAACTAAGCAAGGAGAGGTTTATGAATAGTTTGAGGGGGGTTTAATTTATTTGCTTGTTTTTCACAACTGGGGGCCTAAAATGTACCTGAAATGGACCATAATATAAGATCTGTGAGTTTGTGTGAGAGAGTTGATCAGTGTGACTGGGAAGTAATAATTTACCCAAAGCAGACAAAGCTCTTATATTGGCCAAATCATTTTTCTAAAAGCAGGTAAAACAACTGATGTTATAGTGTAGGACTGAATTAGTTGAACGATGAGGAAAGAAAAATTAATTTTATCTGCTAAATATAAACCTTTAATAAATGTAAAAGCATATTCAGATTTCTGTCTTGCACTTATGTAAGTAAAATTCTTCAAATGTCTTATGAATCATGTCTTTCCTGCTTTTTAAAGGATTTTAGTAAGTGTTCTGTAGCTGTACTCTGGCACCTAGATTGTGTTTTGACAGTTTCCTCTGTGTTTGTGCAGAGCTGGCAGCATCTTTCAAACAAGAAGATATTTTATTTCATCTGAAAACTGCAGTTTAGCCTTTAACACGTAAGACAGCATTTCTCTCAGAATGAGGGTAGTGAAAGTCGTGATGCATAGTAAACATCACCCTCCATTCAGCAAGGTCATTTTTAAGTAATCTGCAAAGCAGCAGCGCAAGCACGATGATGTTCTAGAAGAGTAATTTCATAGATGAACACTTGAATCACAGCAGTTCTAACGCTTGTTTTCAAGGTCTGAGCAGTTAAGAAGTGTCACTGCTGGGACTGGAATCTGACGTCACCTGTCAAGGCAGGGCTAAAAGTGATTGTAGGCTTGTTTTCAGCCTGCAGTTTCTTCGATGAAGCTCTCTGGAGGTGTTGTTTCTACATTTTATTTTTTCTATTCCTGTTAAGACAGGTGTGTGTAATTGTTCCCATCATACTTTTAAAGCTAAAATGACACCATTCAAACTATTATTACAATGTTTTATTGAATGTCTTTGGATGCAACAGAGGAATCTGTTGAAAACCATAGTTTCATCCTGATATCTCTCCTGAACTTGAAGGTGGAAAATCACTTTGAGATTTCAGTTTGTTGCTTTTTATGTCTTAATAGGGAAAAGCGTGAATAAGAAAGGAAGTGATGTTTCCTGATATATTTGAAATATGGAAACAAATACTGTTGTGACATTTATGATTTTTTACATTTTATGCTTTCATATTCTAGGGACAATGCACAGTGATATCAGAGATTACAGGTAGTATAAGAACAGTGCACTTTAATTAATAGAAGGAATACAGTAAATTTGAAAAATACACTTCCAAGAATATTCGGGTTGATTTATTTGTGTAATTTCGCAGTATTTTTTGTGTAACCAATTTCAGTGTTTCATCAGTATAATCAGCAATTTAGTAATTCCTTTAGATTCTTGTGTCAGTTAATAATTACTTTTTAATCTGAAATAATAAGCAAGAAAAAGGAACACCCTGGGATATTGTATAGAATGTGTATAAAATGTGTATAAAAGTAGAATCTGAAAATGAGTTGTTACACTATCCTAATGGTTTCAATTGCCATATCCTCTTCCCTTGCTTGTTACTGTGCAATTTAGCTTTCATCCAATGGTAGCATTGCTGACTGAGGCTACAGACAGTCCATGGTGACAAATTGCTCCTCACAGTTCTCAGTGTGGTCTCCATGCACCATGAACTGATAAAACTTCTGGGAAATCTGTTTACACATTCAGAGGTGCAGTACTGAATGGATTAACAAAAAAGCTTTTTTTTTATTCTTGTCTAATATCTGTGCTGGGGTCAGAGAAAGTCTTCAGAAGATCATTTCTTCCTCTGATGACACTCGTCCCTATTTTGGGCCAAGAAGTGGTGGGAGTTCTGTTAGTGTTCATTTAGTCTTTTCATTACCACTGATCAGAACAGCATTTACTACTCTTTCATATGATGTGGTGTAGTTATACAGGTCAACTCTTCAGCTCAGGTCTGCACTAGCCTTTTTCCTATAAATACAGACCAAAAAAGAGAGAATGTATGGATTTATGAGTACTGGAATAATGGCACTAGAAAAATAATTTTAAACCCATAAATTGCAATTACAATAGGTCTTTTTGCCAGCATAGCAATACAAAAAAAAATCAAATCCCTATGTGCCTTTGCTGTGCTTCAGGTTTCAAGTATATAACTGCCTCAAGTGACCCAGAGCAAAAGGCACTTCACATCACTCCTCACAATACTTCACTTTTTAAATTGATGAAGGAAAGAAAACTTCTGTTACAGTCCCCCAAATTGGTTTCATTTTGACCTACAAAAATAGATAAGTACATGAGCTGAATATGTCTTCTAAAATGACCAGCGATGTTATAGTGCTGACATCTGAATTGTCACTCTAACACTGGAGAATAATTACTCCAGAGAATTGAACAAACAATTTAAAACTTTTTTTGAATGGTTTGTTCCTTTTGCAGACTCAAAAAAATCCCTCCGAAAAGCCAGTTTTTTTTGCTGTTACGTGAAGTAACCTTAAGCTACATGTCGATGCCACCCATTGAATAGAAATAGAACAGAAAGACACTGACTTTCTACATCTCTCACTAAACAAGGTCAGGAAAATATTACAATCACCAGCACTTCTCTTGCATTAGACAATCCTTGGTGACACGTCCATATAAATATAGCTGTGTGCCAGTTTGTACTGAAGAATCTGATCAAGGGTGCTTGGATGCTTCTGTGGTAGGTGGGCTACCCATTGTGTTTGGTGGTAAGGACTGTGGTTTCCCTATACCATTATACATTCATTTTGTTCCTTATATTTAGTCTGGTTTTAAGGGGTAGCCATGGTCTTAAATTTGCAGCAGTTTTGAAACTACTGCTCCTATCTCAGAGCCTTTTCTTTCACTCATCAGCTGAACTGTTGGAGGCTAAGGTATTCATGGTCAGGAGCAGTGGTGGGGGGAGAGGAAATCAGATCAACAGAATTTTCTGTATCACTATTGCTAGTCATGCTTCATTCCACCCGGATGAATCCATACTGTAGCTTGCACAGCTGAGGTATCTAGTTCTGAAACAAGATTAAAATATCTACAGTACAGATTGTTTTACTCATTTCAAAGCTCCAAATTATTGTACAGAGTTAAATCACACAAATTCCTTATTATTTCTTTGCATAAAGGGTTGGGCAGTTTATATATCGATGATAAGAAACAATATGACTTCTGTGGCTAGAAGACTTTTTCCAAAAAATGTATTTTTAAATATGGAAGAATACAAAACCTTATGTTATAGTCCTGTATTCTTCCCTTACTTTATTCTTCCAAATGTAGCCAATAATTTTCTGATGATTGAGCTGCCCATAGCCAATTGCATCAATAGCAATCCAAATCCCTTCACTGATGGATGGACTGGTTCACCTCCTGTTATTCTAAGAATTTGTACAATTCATTTATCAACTCTTTTATTGGCATCTGTTACATTCTTTTCCTAGTTATTATTTCAGTCCAATATTTTAAATTATATCAATATAAGCATAATTTGGTTAGTTGCCAAACCAACTGCATCCAGGCTGCATCTATAAATGTGATTTTTTCCAGTATGTATAAATACCTCAGAAATTTCAAATGTCAGCATAGCTGAAATCAGCATGTTGGAGTTTGTAAGGAGTCACATTTGGAGAGATTAATATGCTCTGTAAAATCAAGTGTGGCTTCCCTATAATGACCTTGATATAAGAAGAAGGTTTTAGCAAACTGGTTGTTTATCTCTTTAACATAAATTCTTGTGGATTAGACATATCTCCCACAACCTTCTCTGAAGTGTCTGTGGCTATCAGAACACTTTACCAACTGTCTCCAGAACCTGGAAAATGAAAGGTTCAGACATGCTCTCAGGCTATGTGTCTCATTTTTGCTGTGCAGCCTAGCTTGCTTTCTGTGCTTGCAATAATGTTTTGGCTAGACAGGAACCCATTAAAATGTCAATATACAATAGGCATTAGGCATGAAATCCGTGCAGAAATTAAAGAATGTAATTTTTAATCCACTTATGCAATAATTGAATCTAAAAGATACTTCTCCCTGTATTCAGATGTTTTGCTGTAGATTTCTTCACACCTGACATCTCAGATTGTCTTTCTTACATCATAGTTCCATAACATAACAGTGCCAGCATAAACTGACACTACCAGCAAAACAGCCATCTTTCACCTTCCCCCAGTTCTCATTTTCTGTCCCATTCCTTGTGCCAGGACTAGTGTCCATGCAGGCATGAGTGAGTAAGGGCAGGGAAATTCACTGAAAATTAAACCACTACCACCCTCCCCCTGGTTAGTTTTTACCCAGATCAGTCCCATATCCCACTTTTTCCTGTGTAGCCGTACAAACGTTAGCATCAGCTTTGGGATATGAAATGACAAGACCCAAGAGCTAAGGTATTTCAGAGTTAAGGGACAATATAAAGCTCCTTACACTAAAAGTTTTACCTCCTCCCAGTGATGGGAAAGAACTAGTTGTTTGTTTGTGGGGTTTTGGTGTTTTTTTTTTTCCAAAAGACCAATGTTAAGAAACAGAATAACAAAAGGACTGAAAAATTCTGAAAAGTCCCTTTGAAAAAAACACCTGGCTTCTGTGGAAAACCATAAAAAGTAGTCTTTGAAGAAAGCAGTCTAACCTAAGATAACAGGAAGGTTCAGGTGATCTGCAGGTGAGAAAGTTGCAAACTTAGACTCATGGTTGAACAACTTTTGGGAAATCATTATGTACTCAAGAATTCTGTGTGTGCTCACTTGGACTTCATATTTCTTTTATTACTCGGGGAGTTTCTTCTACAAAATACACTATTTTTTTTTGTTGCTTTGTTTGGCTGGAACATGATGATCTTTCCATTGCATTCAGACTTAACCAGGAGGAATCAATGTACATTTGATGTTTGGCTCAATTATAATTGTCCATACCTAAACCAACAAATCAACCAAACAAATAAACAACAACAAAAAAAAATCCAACACCAAAACATTACAAAAAATGAAAATATCTCAGGAAACAGAAGTTTTTCTGCCTAGCAAAAATGGCTATTGAAAGCACATAGTTTTAGTGCTCAACTCTTGTTGATTTCTCACTGATTGATAGGCAAGATCTGCATCACACTGCCCCTCGTGAGAGCTGCAAGTGAATTGCAATCTTTGCAAGTTAAACTTATGTTTATAGAAAGTAGTCTTTTTGGAAACCCACTTGATGAAATATGGCATTAATTCGTGTGAGAATTTACAGTGCTTATGAGCTCAGTGTCTTCAGACAAAATGGAAAATCTTGTAGTCTTCTCATAACATCACCAGTAAGACATACATGGAAACAAACACAGTTGAGATTGCTTAGTCAATGATTATTCTGAAATAATTTCTCATCACAAAGAGAAAAAGCAAGTACATTTCATGTGACATACATGAGTTGTACCCCATGTTCCAATTTGATCTAAAGAAAGTGGAAAGAGAAACTAGTATGAGTATATTACACAGGAATTCCTAAAATTCCTTGCCTCTGCTTTCTCTAACTCGCAGTTTTATACTTGGAGTATTGTAGTTTTATATGCCCTCTCTTCTTTTATCATGCCATGCTCCTTTCCTTTTCTTTCTTGTTTTTTCAACTTAATCCTATCTATTTTTATTTTTTAAGTAGTAATTTGTTATTGTAGATACAAGGGTCTTTGAGGACCAAGGAACAGAGGTGTGGAAGACACATGGCTCCTCATATCCAGTCTCCTGCAATCTCAGACAATCATGTGATTCATGTTTGGTCCAGAGAGACTAGAAAAACACCCAATCTCCATATCACAAAATGGAAAATGATGAACTGTACAGTAAGATGAAAAACAATGCTGCTACAGTGCCTCAGAAAGAAAGTAAAGCAGACTTTATGAAATTATCAAAACCTCTCTTCCTATAGCACTGAGTGGTCATTTGTTATGTAAATTGCCTCACTTTTGACCAAAGGGAGAGGTTCTGTGCAAATAGGATCAACAGTGCTAATATGGAGTCTCCCCTTATTTAAGCTAGTAAAAGCTATAGTGTAACCCATATTATTATTTTCATCCTGAGCCATGTGTCCTGAAACTTTGTGAGAGCTTCTGAATTCTGATCTGTCGTCTTTTTGCTGATTCATTTTTAAAAGTGAATTTTGAATATGTGGAAGAACTGAACTTAACCTGATTGTGGCACTTCACAGTCTGAAGCATTTAGATGGACAATATGTGAAAACCTTAGTTCACCTATTATCACAAGTGATCTGGTAAATTACCAGGTGGCAAAATTTGCTGGCTATTGCATTAATTAGGATAGTAAAAATACGGGTGATTGTGAAGAATTGCAGAAAAACATTGAAAGACTGAGTGGCTGGGTGATAAAAATGCAAGAAAATTTCAGAATCAAAATTTGTAAAATCATACGTATTAGACAAACCAGCCAAATTTTACTATAATAGATTAGATATTAGACTATAATAGATATAATAAATACTGTAATAGATTGACATATTCACTACAAATCTTGAAAGACACTTTAGGATTATAACAAATAGGTCTATTAACTGAAGACTTGGTAAGAATCCAAAAAAGGAAAAAGAAAACAGACAAAGACAGAAGGAGAAAGAAAAAGAGAAAAAAATAAACAGAGAACAAACCAGAAAAATCTAATACTGCAGAATAAATCGACTGCTTCTGCATCTTGAATACTATGAGCAAGCCCTCACATCAGAGAGGATATAGTAGGACAGGAACAAACGTAGGGAAGATTCTGTACTAAATAGACAGCCTTCTTCAGTCTGCAGAAAGACAGCCCCGATGTACTTTCAGAGAGATTTATGAGGGATATGAATATAAAACACTTGACAGTAACAAGAGACATTAAAAAAATGACATTAAAACCTTCTAACAGAGGTCAAAATGAAAAAAAGAGAAAGATTGTCGTTCACAAAACACGTACAACTAAGCTATGGAACTCCTTTCCACAGAATGTTTTGCATATCAGAAGTTTTTATTAATTGTAAAGATAATGTCACTGCCTCAGAAAGTTCCTGAGCCACAGATTGCTGCAGGGTAGGAGCACCTACGCTAGCTTTGTTAATCATGTTTTTCTTTTAGACAGGCACCATCATCTACTGCTGTAGACAGGATATTCAGCTAGAAGAGTCTTGGCCTAAACCGATACAGTGTTTTTGTGTTTCCTGAGCACAGTATCTCCTGAGTGCTTGATTCCTCTAAGACACCTCAACATCCAGAACTCCTGAAGCAATGGCTACTGCAGAGGAGCATTCTGTCTGATTTGCTTATGTATACTAAGTCCCATACAGATGAGATGCTCTGAGTTACTGTACACACACATAGACTTTATCAGTCAACTTATTAACATATACACAACTGGGCTGACATTGCCTAAGAGACAGACACAATATATGTGCTGCACGGTGTATTTACTCTTATTTCTGTGCAGAATTTTCCTCACAGACATACAGGCATCTTAGCCAACAATAAAAATAAATTAATCCATTTCAGAAATGGTTTACTGTTCCTAGCCAAAAGGTTAATTTCAATCACAATATGACACTCTAAAACACAAAGCGATTTTATTAAAAAAAGTAATATAGTATCTGTATTCTTTGTTGTATTTTATCGATGATAGTTAGTGAATACTTCTCATAAAAAAAAAACAAAAAAACAACCAACCAAACTCTCAAAAAAAACCCCAAACCAAGCAAAAAAAAAAACACCACGAAACAAAACAGGAAAACATGTGCTATGAGACACAACGTCCAGTATATTCAGATTGGATTTCAGTTTATTTCAGGAATTGTCATATGTCCCTTAATAAGATTTCTTAGATTATTTAAAATATCTCAAAATTCCATTTGTCAGTCAGTATCTGAGGTGTACTTTCTGAATTTTGGAGATATGCGATAGACAAATTGTTTTTTGTTCGTGTTTGGGTTCAGACAAAACTGGAGAAGTATTGGTTGCTTTATTGATTAAGCTAAAAAAAAAAAAGATCATATGCTAGCAAAAGTTACAATTGAACTGATTTATCCTCATTTACCATCTGTATGCAATAAGTCTACAACTGGAAGGTTTCATACTTTCAGGTCAACTCTTTTTTTCTTCAGATTCTATTTTCTGTCAAGCTGTTATTGTGAATGTAGACATTCTAGGACTTTGTCTTCCTTATGGATGTAAGTAATACCTACTACCTTCTATCATTACTGTATTTTATGGATGGAACCCTCCATATAAGCTGGCATACTTCCACCAGAAATATGATTCTAAGACGGCATAGAAAAGGAAGCAAAACTTCACCAGAAGTTCAGTCCCTTTTGCTCAGAAGCAATGTGTTCTTTGCAAACCAGTGTGGTCTGCCCCATTCAAGATCATAATTTCCTGGGTATTGAAACTAAACCACTTTGCTTTGTCCTTTTCTCTGGGGCAAGAAGAGAAAGAAGGGAGGAGGAAGGTGCTCCAAAAGGAGATCACTACAAAAAAAAAAAAAAAAGAAAAAAAAAATTGGAGTAGAGAAATAAAATATTATCAAAGCATTTCAGAGACATGACATCAGATTTCACACCCTGTGGTGAACTCCTTGGTAAATAATTAGAGCTTAATTCCATCTGTGGGAAAGGCATCCTTCATCTTGTGGTCAAAAGGCAGCACTAGAACTTTAAATTATCATGGCCCTCTCTGGTAAAAGAGAGGGCTTGTAATTTCCTTCACTGGATTTGCTTACCCAGGTAACTCAATATATTTAAAGGAAATACAGTCCAGAGATGCTAGTTTGTTTTCTGTTCATCCAGGAATGCATATTTATTGTAAATAATTTAGTTCCTTATTCCCACAAAGCTGAAATCACGTACACGAAATGGCCACATGAACACACACATAGTAGGTAAGGTAGATGTGTGTCACTGCCTTTTAGCCTTCTTAGGTAACCATGTTGTTTGTTCAGCGTTGGAGTAGAGGAAGGAGTTTCAGCTGGAAATGAAAAAGAAGAGAAACTTTAGAAGGCAAGTTTATAAGTGAAGTCATTTCCTCAGCCTCACTTCCTTGTATTTTTAACCTACATCTTATTCATTAAGGTGACTGGTGCTTCTGATTTAATTTCTTATCTTTCCATTCTCTAGAATTCAAAGCACAATGCCTTAACTTAATAGTCATACCGATATTTATAGCTTTTCTTTCTGGCAATGCAGTAGGAATCTCATAGTACTTTGAAGAGTTCAGTACAAGAGTGGGAAAGTACAAATGTTAAGTACAAATGATGTCAGATCAGAGGTCACACTGTCATCAGGGAATCGGTTACTGTAGTGACAGAGAGAACTGACTGGATTGACTGGGAATAAGAGGAAGGCGCAAGTCAGCCTTTGTGACAAACAGGCTGATGAAAACACTGATTTAAGAAGGTTGAGAGAAACAAAACAGTGAAAGGGCAAATATTTCCATAGAGAAAAACACTAGACTTGTGTTGATAGAACATCAAACACTAGAACAAGACAATGCCCATGGTAGCATGGCTAAAATCTTGCTACTGGAAAAGTTGAAAGAGAATCAGTAATTGTGAATGAGAAGGTAATCTAGGAACATTGTTGTTTTAATAATGTATTATTGTATTTAATATTTATTACTGACACTGTGATGTACATGACATTGACATATGAAGCCCTGATTTGTGTACAAATTAAGTGTAAGCTACCTAATAAACTATTTGGGAAAAGATTATACACAAGAGCAGGGGAGAGCAATATTAGAGTATTTAGGGGGCTAATAATCAAACAGTAGACTATATTTTAGTGGCTCACATAGTTATGGTAATGTCAAATTTAAAAAATCAAAGCTAGGCAAAAGACTGACTAAATTGGAAGTATGATGGTAAAGCAGAAATTTTGCAACTACATTATTAGAGTGCTCATCTCTTTTTTATCTTTTTAAAATCTATTTGTGTTGTACTTACTTTCAGTACCTCAAATCAAATGAAAAGATAGCTGAAGTGCATTACTAAAACAAATAAAAAGCATTCTCTTTCTTTGATTTCTTACTTTGTTGCCGCATGTAATCTTGCATGTTGCATGTAATCTTCACTTAATTCCTTTTTTGTCATCTGTTGTTACATGATATAGTAACTACTACTCTATTCATATTTATTTGTGTATTTGTATAATGTATTTAATAAGCCATGGCTTTGGGGGTTGGTGTCCTTTATTGAGCTGACCAGGATCAGGGATAATGTAACAAAACACCATATTGCAGAAGACTTTGTTTAGGTAGTGAAGTGATGACTCACCTAAATATTCGTAGATGTTTCTTACTTAAAAGAATGCCAAAAATAGAAATAGCTATTTGTTTTTTTAGGCAAATTTTTGTTCTGCGAAAAGGACATTGTGGTATTAGTCATGGATCCAAAATAAAGAATATATCCAATAGGTTACAGTAATATTAGTGAAATCAAAACTGTAAATTTGGCATTAAATCAAATTGATGATAATTCCAGATACTACAGTCCTATCTAAAGCATGTTGAGAAGACAAGTTCACCAATTACAGTTACTTGTTCTGAATTAAAATGTTTTCACAAATAAAGTGCTTCATTTTCTGGTCTCCATTAAGTTAACGTATAATCGAAATAAATTTGCATAGCTCATCTTCTCTTGAAAGGTAGTATTTATATATTGGTGTATTTTCCAGATTTTTTAAATATGGTATTTCCTGGACATTCCTGTTTCAGAGGTACAAAAAATGGCTGAGAAGTCTTCTCAGTGTCTGATAAATAAAAATATATACTCCAGTCGCGTATTCAGTCACTGATATTCAGTTGAAGATAAAAGGCAAAGTTAGGCAAGCAGTCTCTAGTGTGCTTACAGCCAGGATGGAGTTGTCTTTGGAATCAGCTGTGGGGGTGGGGGTGGAGATCCAAATCCTTCTAAATGTTTTACACTGGCATAGGAGGATTTATTGGTACTAATGGCTGATTTGTTTTTCAACAGAAAGCTAATTCTTAGGCTAAGCATGCATACTAGGAATTTCCACATAAACACATGAGTAAAACGTTAGACTCACTGATGTCTGCAGGAGTTTTTAACAGTTACAGTGAGCTCCTATTTTCCTTCTGTGTGTGTAACTTCAATATTCCTCTTGTCACTGTCACAGAAAATGGGTTAGACCCAGAACATTAGTATCTATTTCTAATATTTTACACCCTGAACTCTCAAAGAATGCAACTGGCATCTTGATCTCTGTAAACAGGCTTCTTGATCTCTTTGCCATCAGATGTGTTGATATCATGCGTCAAAAGCACCTACTTAATCACATGTATTTTTTTAGTCTTTCATGACATTTGCTGTTTCATAATAATAAGGATTTTTTTCTATCTAGAGGGTTGTTTTCTTGCAGAGTAATTTATAGACAAAGTTTCTCCAATGGAACATTTTCTTCCAGTGCTTCTCTAAGAATTCATGATGATTCTCTGGGTATGATCTACCTCAGATCAGCCATGACTTCCCAGTAGTTGAGCTGGCAATTTGGAACATTGCTGATATGGCTGTTTTTATAGAGGATCCAAATAAGTTTTAAAGTTAATCTTACTGACCACAATAGATGTTTCAAGTGTTTTTTATATAGACAATGTTCTAACATGCCTCTGAGGTACAGCAGTGCAGGACATGTTGAGGTACTTCAGCAGGTTTTCATTTTGTAGTGCCACAGACAGGTTTAATAAATATCCTTGTAATCAAAATTCAGTAATTCCATGATGCCCTTTTCTCTGAGTGTCCTCAGGAGGGAGGAGGAGGTTTTGGGGCATGAAGTGCTGGGTTGTCAGACTGATTTCTGATTTCACTCCCTAGTATCTGAAGAGATCAGTGCTCATGTGTGAGTAGAAAACACTGAGGTACCTCAGAAGGAATAGTGCAGGATGTGGTTAGAAGGGCTAATATGACTCGCAAAGTAGAATGAACAGTTTTGGGAAGTAAAACCTGAGTTAATGCAGGGGGAAAGTGATCAAATCCAAATCTCAGGTGGGAAGTACCAGGGTTTGTCTGAGGAGACAGCAGTATGTTTTGGTGGGAAATGCTGAGATATACCAGATGTGGCATTTCAAGGATTTCAGAAGAGAAAAGGTTTGGGCTGTAATATCTAATCTGAAACATTTTTAGATGCTTTCACCCTAAGATTTCCATTTTGCACTTTAGATTTGATTTAGCTATGCATTTGCAAAGAGAGATGTATACAACAGCCTAAAGCAATGTGGAAAGTGGAGTTTAGAGACAGTTAAGAAAGATGCATCTCTGCATCTCTTTTCTGGGTATGAAAAGGGAGTAGTATCTCAGTTCCTACAATACTCTTCAGAAGAAACTTCTATTTTGTGTGTCAGCTGGTATTCAGAAATTAAAATTCACTCCTTGTTTTCATATCCTAAATTTCCATAGTGTAAGAGAAAGTAGGGCCCCATGAATTCTAAGATAATCATCCACTGCTGTTGTACAAATTTGACATATTGCCCCCTCTTATTCTTGAAAACAGCATAATCTGCTAGTTTGTGTGCAGTTGCCATAATATATGACTTTAAGCCTAGCTTCTCATTGTGAAATTTCAAACACTCAAGGCTGTAAACAGGCCTTGCTGATGGAGCTGTGAGTTGGGAGAATCACATTGTTCAAGATGAAAAAGACAGCACTGTGCACAGACAGTCCTGAGTCATTTACTTGAGGCCAAATCAGAGAAAAAAAGAAATGAGTGAGACTGTAGATACCAGAGAAATTATTCCTGAGTAGGATTCGTGGAAGCCCTTGAGAAAAGAACTGATCTTTATCTCTGTGAAAGAGAATATCAGCTTTCATTAAGCAAACAAAGCCTTGAAATCATAAATTTATATAAATGGAATGCTAAGAACTGATGACACTGATATTTCATGTCAGCAGCAGTCACTGGACATAGTGGATAGCTAAATTACATATACATAGATGCAAAGTCATATACTTCTCACACTTACATGATGCCTGAAATCTATGGAAAGCATTATATCCAATAATACGATAAGATATAGCCTGATTGCAATATCCGTTTATAATGTAGTGTGATCCAGTTTCATATCATAACCCATGCTGGTTCAGCAGCAGCTCCCAGAATGCTTTAGTTACTGAGACTCTTCAGGTTTCTTTCATAATGGGGTTGAACAGGTGATACATAGGTAGCCACTGTAGTGGACCTGACTCCTATTATGACATGGAAATGCTCTAAGTTACCAAAATGTGAAATTATGCAAACAAAAGGTAGATCCACTTAGTCTCCGAATAGAAATTATCATCATTCTACAGCTAGGCTAGAAACACAAAATGGGCACTTTGTTACACAAACTTAGGTGCTGTACACAAAATTTAAATTTTCTTTCACATAAGCATCCACCAAAAGTTTGCAGTATGTTATAAAAAGTGAACATGAGCTGCCTGTGTGATTATAATAATCCAGACTGAGGTACATTTCTATTAATTCCAGCATTAAATGCCTACCATTCAGCTTCTGGGTTTAAACTGTGGCTTTTGTTCCTACAAATGTCCTCAAGTGAAAGAGATAAGTGCAAAACTAGGGAATTCATTAGCCTTTTTAAATAGATGCATGCTGAAATATTGGTGTAGTATTTGGCCAGCTATGCTTCTCATTCCTTTTTGAAAGTAATGGGAGGCAAAATCTGTTCTTCCTCAAACATCAGGTTTTTAGATTCTTACATGGATCTATTTTCATCCTTTTCTCCTGTGCTATCCACAGAGGGCTCCTGGAAGACTGAGCACAGATTGGTCATGTGTACCTTACGGACAGCAGTGAACTGTGTATCCCATTATCCATGGATGATTAGCAGCATCCCATAGAGATCTTCATGCAAGATTGACATGGCAGTCATCAAACATGAAAAGCATTTTCAAGGATTAATGAAGAGAAGCGTTGCCTTCCCAGACAGACTTAATCTGCATAGCTTTACAGAATATTTTCTATTACTCAGATGACATATCTTATTTATAGTGCTATCTATTAATTAAGCAGGGTTTGGAGACTGTTGACTATCTTGGAATAAAAAGTAATAAGGCCTCTTAATTTTTACGTGTGCGGAACCCAGAAGGCAGATGCAAAGGTATTTAATTGTGAAAAAGGACTACCGCATTGCAGATGCTGAAAGGACTAAGTGTGACGTACTGTCCAAGACTTGATATGTTAGAATGTGCAGCAGATCTCTTTGACAGGTTTCAATACTGCTCAGATATAAGATCTTAAAACCTGGAAGAGCTTCCCCTGAGAGATGTTTGGAGAAAATACTCTATATGCAACACTTCTGCTTTGTTTAGAGAAGCAGCATTCCATTGCTTGACACTTGTGATTTATATTACCACAGCCCTATGGATATGCCATCAGTTCTTCTAGAGGCATCGCTGCTGTAAAATAAGGAGCATATAAAATATAAAAAAAAAAAAAAACAACCAAGGTCTATCAGTCATTTTAAGCAATACAGAGAGATTAATGCTTCCAACTTTGCACTGATACCAGCTTGGGAAAAATCTACATCTTGGATAATGGCAGGAAAGCGGAACTTTTCTGAACAGTAAATTATAGTATGCTCCTTCCAAGAACAAGATGTGCCTACAGGATTCTTTGGAATCCTCAGAAACTTTTTTTTTTTTTTTTTTGGTGCATTTTCTATCTATAAGCTACGATGAGTTGTTCTGTTGTATATGCTGTGGTTTTGTTACTGTGCTGTGTACCGTAAGAACCAGAAGAGAATTTCTATGAAACTATGGAAACTGAGATATCAGTTTGAATAGGTGATAATTACTTCCAATTCTGGAACATAGAATCATAGAGCGGTTAGGACTGGAAAGGACCTTAAGATCATGAGGAATGCCTTGCACTAGACCATGCTGTGCAAGGCTCTGTCCAACCCAGCCTTGAACACTGGCAGGGGTGGAGCATCCACCACTTCTTTGAACAACCTGTTCCAGTGCCTCACCACCCTCACAGTAAAGAACTTCAGATAGTGGAAGGCTGCTCTGAGGTCTCCACGCAGACTTCTCTTCTCCAGGCTGAACAGCCCCAACTTTCTGAGCCTGTCTTCATCTGGAAGGTACTCCAGGTCCCCAATCATCCTCATGGCCCTCCTGTGGACTCATTCCAACAGTTCCATGTGCTTCTGATGTTGAGGACACTGTGTTGAGAATTGCACACAATACCCCAAGTAGGATCTCACCAGAGCAGAGTAGAAGGGCAACTTGAACTTAGTCAGAAATATAGCTGAAATATAGCTGAGTCTTAATCTCTAGCTAGCACTAAGGAACAGCAAGAAAGCAAACAAGTGCAGTTCAGAAAGCTCTTCTCTGTGTGGAGATTACTATTACTATGCCAAAATCTGGTACTTTGAACATGTACACTCCCCTAGTCCACTATCGCATGAAATTAGCCAAATTTTCTTAGACCAGCTCTAAACAGCAGATTCCCTTTGAATACGTTACTGCAGGGTAAGGCATAAGGATCCCACAGGCTTGAAAACTTCTTTGCTGGAGCCACACATCAGAATACCAACAGCATTTAGGGGCGTCAGGTACTTAATAACACCCAATTAAAATAAAATAATACAAGTCATCAGTACATCAGCCACATGACTGGTTTTATACAGATGTATATTGAACACAGTATTACAAGCTTTTCAACCTTCTGGTTAGAATTGCATGTGACCTTGCATTAAAGGTATTTTGCAAAACTGACTACATACACTGTGCCATGTTCAGCATGGACTCCAAACTTCCAGGAACTGTTTGTGAGGCTAAACTCTGTGTTAAAAGCAACAGCTTGCTCACAGGGGCAAAAAAAAACCTGGATGCTTTTGTATGCTTCTGCCTACATGGTGCTTGCATCAGAGAAGCAGAGAGTTTAGCAACCATGGAAGAATGAAGAATACACTCAAATTCGTTTATGTTTTATATCAATTTGCTGTAATTAAAATAACATAAAACTAAATTAAATTGTCTGCTTTGTTTCCTATCTGGGGGCTCTCTATTTCCAAGGTATACAGGGGCATATTTCTTATGCGAAGTAAGATTTCTGTGTGCAACCTTGGCCCCTGAAAATCAATTTGCTTCACTTTCAGCAATTCTGTTTTCTTATTAAACTAGGCAGTACAATTGAGACAATGAAAATATTGATTATAGACCCTTTTAAATAACAAAGGGCCCACTTTTAGGAAAGTCTCAGCACAAAATACAGAATGAAATAAGAAGAGATTTGCAAATGCTGTGTTTTTAAAACACAATTACAGTCCCCTGAGATTTCTAAGAGGAAATTTGGAAATGCTGTGTTTTTAATACTGAATTATAGTCCCCTGAGCTTTCTTTGGAAAAGGAATGGAAAGCGAAAGAGAAGGCAGAAGTTTGTAGAATAAAAAAATGCAAGCAAAATCTTAGAACAATTAAAAATAATTCTAAAACATTTTTTCAAAGGAAAATGGGGGTGGCGATTAAATCAAGGACAGTTTATAGCAGTAACAACTGTTCCTTTTTCTATTCATTGTGTGCTAAGCTATTCTGATACCAAAACTTGTTAAATTGAGGGGAAAAATATTGAATTGGAAAACTAGTATAGCTTTATTCACAAATTCAACACAAATGTTCAACTTTTCATTTTACCAGAAGCCTGCAAAGCCAAATATGTGGCCAGTGTCACACTGTAATCTGTGAAAATGCCATAACCTTGAGAATTTATTAGAACTGGCATGTCTTGGTGCTGGGTATTGTACAGCTATCTGGAAAGGCTTATTTGAATCCACTAACTGTGCTAGCTCTTGGATATATCTAATTACACACCCATAAGTAAAGTAAGGATCATCGTTAGTGCACAGTTATCAACACAATCACTGATGAAACAGAGGTAAACTTATGCTGTGGATGGTTTGGCTTGAAGCCCTGGATATCTTGTGAAGATTTAGATGTTGTTAAGAAAAATTCATTGTTTACAGAATAATTATTTCCCTGCTGAGAAAACATCCTCCAGTCTGCAAAACCAGCGTATTAACTTACCATGGAAAAACAATCTTATGACATTTGTTTCCACTAGGATGCTGGAAACTCTAATGAGAAACCAAATGTGCAAAGACATTTATTAATGGGAAGGGAACAGGCATAGAGAATAAAAGCTTTTTGGGGTTTGGTGGGGGTTTTTTTTTGAGCAAGTTATTGGGAATTTTATATAATTACACAAACACATACTTTTTAATAAGATATTTAGGTCACACTGGAGTAAAAGATAACCTGAAGCATTTCTGGCAAATATCACTGAGAATTGTTTTTCTTCATATTACACAAGACTAAGATTTGAACTACAGACTCTTTGCAAGAGAATACAAGAACCTTACGCATCTGTTTCAAGGCTGCCCACTCCTTTCCTGAGATACACTTTCTTACCTAGCCTAGTATGCACTGCTTGGGACCCGCTCTCCTCTGGGCCCCTTTGACTCCTCCGTATGTGTAAAAAAGGGAGAAAAAAATGCCTCAGAGGCATAAATATCCCGTGCTTAACTCCACCTTTGGGCTGATGGATGTTGTACCTCAACCCTCTCTGATGTTAGACTACAGACATGACAGAAAAGGCTGCATGCACTGCTTCTTTGAATCCTGCTGTGACATTATAATCAATTACTCCCAGCAGTAAAGGAAGCAGGCGGTACCAAGATTTATTATAGCATTCACTTTGAATAGAAAGTGGTTGGTTTTCAATAATTGGAGGAATACTGAAAGCAGTTAAATGAGCTAAACGCTTGAAAAATATTTCAGTCCTGGAACTGAACTCTTGTTTTCCTTCATAGAACAGGAACATGCAAAGAATAAACTTCCCACGTAGTCTCTCTTCAGGCTGTCTTGTGCTTTTGTCTGATGGGCTCTTCAGCTGTGTTGGGTACAGTCCCAGCTGGGATGACCAGGCAAAACACAGTCTCTGAGCACACAAAACCCTTACCTTTTTTTCTGAAGCATCTAATACTTGGTCTCAATCCTAATTTAGAAGCCTTTTTCCTTCAGGATTAACAGATTTTTAGGTCCTCAGGGAATTAATTTCTTCATTTTTTGGATCTCATTCCAGTTAAATAACTTATACTGTGTGCTGAAAAATAATTTTGTCATGATGTTTCCTTGTGTGTGAATCAAGCTGGGTTTAGAAAGTGCATGTTTTTCAAGCAGTATCTTCCAGTATAAAAGACAGTTAGGCACCTCAGTGAGATGCATGACTGTCAGAATGACTTGAAAAATCTATACTTCAAGCAGGAAACAATTTTGGATAATAATAATTTCAAATATGAAATGTAATCAAGGAGAGGGCAGCTAAGATTAATGCAATCTAGTAATGATGGAGGCACGTGAGACAGTTATATTATCTCCATAAATTCAGCTTTGCTCTTTTCTGTGAGTTATTCAAGCTTTCAGAAAAGTTGTAAGTTAAGGAAGGAATTCCTGTGGAAATGCTGTGGTTTGGGTTTTTGTTTTTTTTTAGTATTAAATTAGCGGCATCCTGCTTTCCTACCCTTTCCTACCTGAATGCTAGTAAATTCATGAATTTAAAAATGTAAGATTTTGAATTTACTGTTTGAGTAGTCAAACCAATTGGAATTTATGTTAAATTAAAAATAGGAAAAAAAAAAGAAGTATGTATCGTTAGATCAAAATCTTAACTTTCCTTTGAACTCTGATCCACTATCAATTTTCTGCTTCCCATGTGTCTGTCATGAGCTATTGCCCTAAAAACAGCATCACAAAAGGATTCCATGTTGCTCAATTTGCAATGAACCTCTTCTTGCTTTCAATTCACAAGGGCTTGGGGGTGTGTTTGTATGTTTAAGTAGTAAAAGCTTTGTGAAGAAATAATCTAGATGATTATGGTACACAATAATAAATGGGAATTGCAACCCTGAAATAATAAATGAGAACTGCAACCTTGAAAGAAAAGCAATGGCTGTTTTACTTAGACTTTAAAAAACGTGTGTCATTCTGTCAAAACCAATGTAAAATACTGATTTTGGGTGGTGAACTTTGGGAAAGTTCCTGGTGTTCATAATCAGATCAATCATTTCTATTCAGTTAAAGAAAACAGAGTATCTGAATATTTGCCATCTGAATTCTGCACTGATAAACAGAGAAAATTTTTCCTCTAAATGGTCCTGGTGGGCTCATAAGCAATTATTTTCACCACACGCAGCAATCAGTTTCCTTGTTGTCTAATGGCATCTGTCAGTGTAATGAAAAATGCAGTTTGATGTATAAAATGAAAAGATCACCTGTGGGTCCACAAATAAGGGAGATAAGAGGAACCAAGACAGTAGCTTGGGCATACAGGTATTAACTGTCCTTACTGACGCACTGAACGCACAGTAGCCAGGGGAACAAAGGAGATTAAGGAGCAGTTACATTTATTTGAGTAAAACTGACACTTCTGTTTGTTTAAATAATCATTTAAGTCTAAGCAGAAAGTAATACTATAAAAAACTGTACTTTCCTGAATTAAATTAGATTTCACATTTATACATGTCCTTCTTGAATTCTGATTATAGCATTCTTATATCATCTGAATGTCTTCCAGTATCCCGCCAGCAAATGTGATCAGTACTTGTTATATTATTAGAGAGATTGACCTTACAAAATGTTGTATAAGCTGCATTTGGAGCCAACATAACTGACTGTTTGCCAGCATCAAAATTTCAGGAGTGGACTTCAAAGTTTATATTTTGTGCAATCTCTTACATTTCATTCCCCACACACATACGTATCCAGCATAGCTTGGTTCTCTCTCTCCCTTTAAAAAATGGAAGGAGAACTTCCAGTGTTTGTAAAAGTGAGAAACATTTGATGCTTGTCGGCATGAATGCTTAGGGTGCTTAATCTAATTTTTTCTTTCCCACTAACAAGCAGAAATTAAATTATTGGTAATACAAAAGCAGTTTGTTCTCCTTTGGTTTCTTTTGATTACTTCTAGAACTTTTGACTAAATGGTTCAATTTATAACAGCCACAGAAATTTGTTCCTGTATCAGCAGGAAAGGCTTACATGTAACACAAAGAGCAACTCTTCTGTGACAAAAGACTTGAATCAATATCTCAGGTGGTCTCTTCTAGTACTGTATCCCCCAAAAGAGCCCAGAGGAACGCACAACAGCTTGGGAAGCTGTGTTTTTAGGAACCTTTTACTGCTATTTTTTCACTGGTATTAAACAAATCTAAATGTTAGCAACAGGTATGGTCAAAATTAAGCAAGATGCAGTAAACTAGCTCTGTACAAGCATTCAGTTTCCAAAAAGAGCAAGTGGCACTAATAGAATAATCATTACAGTTCAAAAATTGTTCTTCAGAAGTTTTTATGATGGCAGTGATTGATCAGTGGGTATTTAAAGGTATTATCTCTGTACACAGGATTGTATTACAGGGTTATGCAGCCATGGTTATTTGCCTAAAAGAAAATAAGAAAAACCCTTCTCTAATGTTATGTATATGTATGTATGAGGATTTATAAAATCATATAGTCACCTTTATTTTACTGACTAAGGATTGATGCTATTGTTCCACTAACAACTCATTATTAGTATGGCTCAACTTTAAAGACAGAACATGCATTTTTTACTACATCCTGTCTGTTGCTTGTGTACAACTGAACAATTTATTAAATAATTGAAAGCCTATGAACAGTGCTGTCAACAATCCCAATGGGAATGGTAGCCTTCAGTGAGCGAGCTATAACATTCAGCCACATGCTTGAAACTAAGCAATGAGTAGAAAAGTACATTTCATTTCTGCATTACACCAAACTTCAGAGTAAAATTAGCTGTTAAATATCTGCTGAACAAAATTAACTCTTGTTCAGCTGAAGCTAAGAAAACTAGTGTCAAGAAAGACTGATAAAGTATCGTGCAAGTATTCTCTCTCATTTTTTTTTTCTCCTTTTTTTTTCCTCCTCTTGCCACTTATGTCTCAGTTTCTCTTAATTTTCCAGCACCATGGGTATCTGTGCATTAAACCTGGTGCAGTTTGCAGAACTGGGATGTAAATCAATACTCATTTGTTCCTTTATTGTTTGTATGTTGCATTTTAAAAAAGAAAAACAAAAGAAAAACTGAATTTTAAAACCCTTACAAAGGCACATAGCAAGTTTAAGTTCATTGCCATAGAGACTACAGCTTATTTCTCAAGCTTAGTCTTTCTACAGTAACAAAGCTATCGCCCACACACCTCTCAGCTTATTCTTCCTCGTATAAACATTCTAACACATAGTACCACAGAATAAGTGCAGTTGATACTGTACTTTGGTTTTTTTGTGAAAAATCACAGAAAAGACTGTCAACTGCATGTGTGATGAGAGTTACTGAGGAAAAATGTACAAAGATAGGAGTTAGCTTACTGAAAAGAGAACTGCATTTGCAAAGGATTCACGACTTTCTAGTTCTCTTTCTATTTTTTTTAAATATTTCTAGAAACTTTTGGAAAATGAAGATCCATCACATTTTTTTTTTCTCATTTGCTTAAGTCATATTAATCTCAGGCAATTTATAAATGTATTTTTTAAAGTTACGAACATTATTACAGATTCTAGGATGAATGTGGTCTCAAAGTCATGGTCCTAACCTTCTCTACTATTTCTGATTCACAAGGCCTCTGGTTATGCTGTGTTTCTCTTGAGTTACCCACTCCTTTAGTAAGAGGAGGTGAAAAGTTGCAGTAGGGTATCCTTTCCTTTCTTCTCCTTTCCTTCTTCTGTATCCTTATCCTTTCTTGTCCAATCCTGCATAGGTTTGTTATAATGAGACTTTATACTCCCATGCCATTATTCAGATGATATTGGATACTAATAGGATACCTAGCTAAAGTCTGATATTTCAAATACTGTTCCTGTAGCAATACAATAATATTTCAGCAGCCACAAACACAGAACACAGGGTAATCCATGGAGAAAAATTATGAAAGAAGAAAAATGGTTTGCATTTACACTAAAAGGGTTGTAATTTATTATGAAGTTACACTTAACATCTAGGATGTTACAAGAGTGGGTAAGAACTGGATTAGTGCTACCAGTCCATCTTTATAAAGTAACAAAACCACCAAAAATGTAATTTATTTGGAGCAATGTTATTCACAAAATTTGAATTCATTCAACCAGTATGTTTTTTTCAGGGGGGTTGAGAAGATTTTGAATGCCTCTTTCTTAGTGCTTACTTTTATGGTCTTATCAAAATATAATGTTTTGTTTGAAAAAAGCTGAAACAACTCATTTTGAACATTCAGATCCAGAATGTAGATTTCTTGTTTCACTATGGCATTTTTCATTAAGATTCCATCAAGATTAAGAGAAAAACATGTTTTAAAAGGTTAAATAATGCTGAACAGTATAAAAACTTTCTTTTTTGTTGTTGAATAAAATCCAAAACTAGAATTCTCATGCAGTCCAAACTATGTATTTCCCTGGTTTTTTTTTTTTTTCTGTTTGATCCTGAAAAACAAAGATCTGTAATTATTCAGTGTCCAATGAAGCTTTTACACACATTCCTATCCATTCACCACACTGGATGTTTACCAAAGGATTTGCAAGCTCTGTTGGCTCTATTAGCAATCTGGTGCCTGAAGGGAGATAGATGCAAACGTTGTTTCTCTCTCTAGCCCATAGTCAAAAAGGACACTGGCACTCAATCCAAAAGTTTTTTACCAGAGCTGCTTTTCTAATCCTGTTTTATCAGTTTCTTATTAATAGCCACCTTTATTAACCTTTGATATTTTTTCCTTATTATGCATAAAGCTGTCGTAATAGGACATTGCAGGTTCAGTGCTTACCCTGGCAGATTGACATTACTCATCTTACTTGGATATACAAGTATTTCCTTCAGCCACAAAACTTTGGCAATTCCAGGTTCACGAAGAAAGCTTTTCTAAAAGAGCTGTTACTTCAATGGCTGGCTGGCTGTATGGACACCCTGCGCCTTGAATAACTATTCTGTCCATCAGATCGAGATACCATAAATCACCTATGTATGAAGGGAGCTCCCATCTTCACACTTCCAGATGCTATCTGTTACCTCCATCATATTTTGAAGGCTTTCTTCTCAAATTATACAACCAATGCTACTTCAAGAACTATCAGACAGGCTGGCAGGATTTCAGAGCTATAATTACATCTACTCAGTAGGCTGTAGGAAAAGCGGTTGTATTATCCAGTACTCACTACAATGGTTTCTTTTGTCTTCCCAATGTTAAGAATATTAGCTTGTGCCATATGTTAAGGTTGCTTGCAATACTGTTACATTATATTATTATATATCTAATGTGGGTGTTGTTAGTACTGCAACACAGAAGAATATGTATAAATATCCCAGTGCCTTATCTCAGACCAATTTGAACTGTTTCTAACCAAGATGAGGTGATTAATTCAAGAACAGCATCCTGCCAACATGGCTGCCAGCAGTGTTCTAGGAATAAATACACTTATGTGATGATTAGGCCTTCAAAAAAAAACAAACAAACAAACAAACCAACAAAACCCAAAAAACAACAAAACAAAAGAAGTATGCAAGATAGTAAAACCTATGAGAATCAACAGAAAGCTAGTCTCTTAAGCAGAAAGAATTATCTCATGTCTTTCCCAGAGGAGTCATTCTCTTTGTCTAGAGAGGGACAGCCCAAGATTTCTTCCAAAACCCTGAATCCAGGAATCTGCAGGGCCATGCCCTAGTTGTCATTGAAAGGGAGTAAAAAAATTCTGAGTAGGTTTCCTGAAATCATCAGGACACAAAAAAAGGTGGGATGCATCATGGATCACAGCTCATATGCAGCAACAATATGAATGTTCAACAAGGTAAATAATGCACATCTCATGTTGCAATTAAATGTTTTCCTATGGATTTCTGTAGCCTCCACAGCAGGGCCTTGATATTTAATACTGTGTCAATCAAATGTAACTTAGTATTATATTTAAAACAGTATCACAAATTGTAGATTTAAAGGAATTCTAAAAAGTTGCCCGATGGGGATCAGCAGGGAAAAACATGATGTTAATATGAATAGTTAGTGATGAGATTTGTGCTGATTCTACATCAAGTTACCATATAAAGGATATGGTGAAATATAAATGAGTTTTCATTTCTATTTGAAGAGTTTGGGGGAGGGAATAGTAGTATAGGACAGTGTGGGTATAGAAATGGGTCAGCTGTTCTGTATATTGACAGACTTCAAAGGCTGATTATCTTAATCCCCCAGGTTACAAAACACAAATGTAGCAGCTGTTACCTAAATTATCTGAAACACATTTGCAGCACAAATGGGACTGTCCCAAAGACAGGCAAGGTACAGAGCTGGAAGTAAACACCACCGTAAAACAAGCTGTACCAGTTTGACTTGTCAAAAGGTTTTATTCTTCTACAGACATACATGACACCTAAACAAGGTTTTTAGTGATTAACATCTGCCTAAGAAATTGAAGGTGTGGTTACAGTTCATGCCGGTTCATTTTGTTGCAGTTCTCCTTGCTCGTGACAGTGTGGGTTATGCCATGTGTTAATACTCGTAACAATAAACATGGGGAAGATACTGGGGAAAGGCAGCTGGATAATTACCCTGTGTATGGCTTTTTGGTTGCTAGCTCCATTAAGCTCTCATGAGTACAGCAGTCAGAATAGTTCAAGGCTAGAGATAAACAGAGATAAACATGGATTCCAAGGTCTTTTTTTATGACATTGCTCTGGTTACTTTCTGCTTCTTTATTTTCATCACTATTATGTTTATGTAGCAAAAAGAATTTCAAATGCACAAGATACTGCCTTTTAATGAGAGTTAGGTGTCTGAGTTTTTATTGTGTCTCCAGAACTTAAACCTTTGTGTTTCTGGGTTAGCTTTTCCAGGATTCATGCTGACCACAGTGTAAAACATAAATGGACCCTGTAAATACTGTTAAATAAAAGAACTAAGAACCCAAAGCCCTGGTACTGCAAAAAAAAAAAAAAAAGCTATAGTCCTTCTGGAAAATACTGATCAATTTCTTCACTTTAAAAGTTATGTTAATACTGTGCTGGGCTTATTTCATACATTGTACAAATCAGACAACATTATTTTCCATGACCATCATAAAATCTGTCAAGCTTTAGAAAGATGCCTTTGAATTGTTTACATGTTATGAGAGAGCTAGTAAGATCATTTGAGGGTCTTGGCACAAAAAGACAAATAGCTTAAAAAGAGAGACAGAACAGAAGGAAAATGATGGAACAAACTCCACAGAAGAAAAAGAGAATACATGGGAGTACACCTGTGTTAGCACATAACCAATAGGCATGGCACATAGAGCAAGAGCAGCAATCCCTACCTGCTGCTTTCTGTTGGCAAAACTTGTACTGAACCCACACAGGAACTCCATTTTGATGTCAGAGATTTTATATCCATCTTATGAACAAGAAATTACTTAGATAAAGGATATTAGTCAAAATACCAGGTTATACTGAGTTCCTTTTAGAATGTGTTTTCAAGTAAGTGACAGAATACTCTGCATCAAAGTGAAGTTCTATTTTGGTGTGAAAATTCTGAAAAGTTGAGAAGTAACAGTATTCTAAAAACCTCTAGATTTTTATTTCAGTCACACTCTTTCTACTCAAAGCAATCTTTCCAGACCATCTAATGATGGATTTGTATGCATTTATTACACATTTACATGCAAAGGTTGTGATGTGTAATGCAGATATACGTGCCTGCAATTATTTGCTAATATAGTCAGTTAAAAGATCTCAGCACTTGGTATTAATGTAGATATCTGTATCTTAGGGACTGGACAGAAGCTCAGTTAAAACAATTTCACATTTCAGATTTTAATTATTATTTCTCTCTTTCAAGAATGCTGCTGTTCAAACTTAAATGTGACACAAAGCAGCCTCAGTGAACACAGTAAATAAATTCATACTTAGGCTCTCTCATTTTATTAGTATCACATATCATAGTCTCTGAGCACTTTACACAGGAGACAGGCTGAGTCATATATGATTTCATAGGTCAAGCTTAGCTAAATCACATTAATTCCCTCTTAGTTAGAACTTTGAAAGTGAGCTGAAAATTAGAGTTCGCAGCAGTTCAACACAGTAATTGCTGGTAAAAGCATCCCACACTGATTTAAGCAAGACAGTTTGAACCTGCTGACATAACAGAATATATTTGGAGAAAGCTCAAACATCAGGGCTAGTGGTACTGCTTAGCCTATTCCTCAATCAGAATCTTAGCCACTGCATTTTCCTGAATACAGTTCTGTAGACTCAAGGACATAACTTTTTACTCATTGGATGTAGCCCTGCAACAATCTGTTTTTCCACTTAGTTTCACAGTGAAGGAAAAAAAATAAAAATCACAGAAATACCAGCTTTTGGAATCTAGAGACCCACACCATGGGTCACTGCCCATAGTTGTAGAGTTTACTAGAAAATGTGCACTTCCGTGATTATTACGTTTCTTGAAACAGAGCCTGCAGCTTCTACAGTATGGCATGCATGAAAGGTGGCTATATATAGAAAGACGGCTCTATATAGAAAGGCAGTAATGGCTGTCAGCATGCAAAGTTTAAATTAAAAGACAGGCACAGACTCATTTAAAGCAGTAAGCACTAGACAAAGTCCAATTGAGTCTTTTCGTTTAGCAAAACCAGCTGTTCACTCAATGGTGGCCACCCAAAATAGTAGACCTCATAAGAGGTCAGAGCTAACACTGATGGATTAACAAGCATTTTTCTTATTAAAAAAGTTAGAGTACAGTTTGATGAGCATCTTTATGTGGCCATGCCAGACTAAGCACTCACTGTGTGTTCCCAACCCTAGTCATTCACTCATTCTTCCCATTAACCTCTGCCCTTCACACCAGAACAAGTGTTTGTGTAACCAGGTGGCAAATTGGACCGATTCCCTTATTCAAATCCCTTCTTTATTGTTAGGTTTATTATTTAAAAAATAAACCTAACAATAAACCTTGTTTAACTCAGCTTAATTTACCCTTCAGTGTGACAAGTGATTGTGATACGTAGGCATGGGAAGAGAGGAAGGTGGGGAGAGGGATTGCTTAATCCTGAACCACGTCTACAAGAGGTCTGCCTGATCATCATTTCTGTGACTGCAGTATCAGATGCTTGCAGTGGGAATAGAGAGGATCAGTGTAAAGAGCTGCAAACACAATGCTGAAAGGAAACAGAGCTTCTTAAACCCAGGCCCACTTAGAACTTCTCTTACATTAAGTTTCTTGTTGTTCTGGAAAAAGTAGCATATATAAGATGTTTCTAAATAAGCATTGCACAAAGAATGTGTTTGTATCGGTTTCTGTCTAATGAAAGCAGTCCTATCTGCTCTTGAATTCTGGCTACTACTAGGGCACAGTAGCAGAACAGTTTGAGTTCTAATTAAATACACCTGCTAGCAGGCATCCTCTGTTAGAGTGCACAAAAAACTCAGCCTAGATTTCAGACTGGGTCAGTGTGGGTAGAGGCCTTCAGTGAGAGTTTTAAAGTCATCAGAACTCTCTCTTTGTGCTACCCAGAATTAAAAGCACAAGTTGGAGAGGTGCTTGATAGAGAGGGGGAAGGGTTTAAAAATTTGTGTAAAAATACACCTCCTGAGGAGAGAGGTTTTGGTTGGCTCCTTTTTTTTTTTTTCCTAGCTGCAATCATAGTTATTGTACAAACAGTGCTGCATTTCTAAGTACATGTGAGAAATCAAATGGCAATATCCAGTGTGGCAGGGCCAGCACCAGTTTTTAGTAAAAATGTATTAATACACTTGTGGTTTTATTACGCAGCTACTAGTATTGCATATATATTCATCAGAAACACTGCTTCATCTGTAGCTTTTAAATATATATATGTTAGCTCAAGTAAGCAAAGTATATTAGAGCAATCAGAACTCTTTCAAATTCAGTTAGTTTTATAGTTGCAAAAGGATAATTTGTACTGTCAGCACCTTTGCTGACAAGTTCTCTAACACAGGAACCATACTAAACTGGATTTTACTATTCAAATAACTGTGAGCTTTACTAACAAAACCCAAACTTTGACAAACACATATACTATAGCTTTACCCAGAAACAGATAATTGTCATATATTTCCTACCACAGGTTATATAAACAACAAAATTACTAAGATTTGCACTCCATATCTCTATTCTCTATATCTGCTCCTCAGCCCACTACATTTGCCTCAGGTCTTCCCTCTTATTCCCATGCAGACTGATGCTGTATTACCACAACTCTTGGTTGTGGTCCATAATCCTTGAATCCCACGGTCCTCCTTCCCATATTGCCCTGCCTGGCTCAGACATAAGAGCATATTCATTGCCCAGATAATGCTGGCTGGATGGCTGCTGCCAAACATAGCAGGCAAGAGTTAGTTTTCCATTATTTTCCTTACTCAGGCATTGATAAAAATGCTTTTATCTGTGTAGCTGCCAATCTTCCCGAAATTTGTAAAAGTGCAACTGTACCCTGTTACGTTGATATTCAGTGCTTTTCTAACAGTGCTTATATAAAGCAAATGTTTAACAGGTCTGTCTCAGAGTTTATTATACTGAATTTGGACATCAGAGTGAAGTAAGTGGCAACATTTCTGTATGAAAGGTTAGTTGGATCAAGCTTAATGGATTAGTAAAAGCAATACAACACTTAACGTGTTAGTGATGTATTTTACAAAGTAAAAGGGCTTTTTCAGCGTCCAGTGTCTTTTAAGAGATTAGTGAAATCAGCCTGTGGTTTTCAAGGCGGTTACAGAACTGATATTTGAGAACATTTTGTCTGTTATAACACTGGAGTAAAATAAATGGAAATCTAACTAACTAAAGCATAGTAAATATAATTGCAAAAAGATATGGTTTAGAAACACACAATAATTCACAGCTTGGAAACAAAACCAGCTTTTCTGAAAGCTGTACTAGAAGAGAAATAGAAGCTCTATTGTGTGGATAAATTTCTGATGCTGTCATTCACAGACTTACAGAATGGCTAAAGCTAGAAGGGGCTTCTGGAGGTCATCTGGACCAAACCCCCTGCTCAAGCAGGGCCACCTAGAGAGGGTTGCTCACAACCATATTTAGGTTTTTAATATCTCCAGGGATGGAGACTCCACAACATCTCTGGGCAATCTGTGCCAGTGCTCAGTCACCCTCACAGTAAAAAAGTGTTTCCTGATGTTCAGAGGGAAACTCCTGTGTTTCAGACCCATTGCCTCTGGTCCTGCCACTGGGCACCACTGAAAGGAGCCACTGATCACCACCCACAAGGCCTGAGCATTTAGTCAATTTTCAATCCATCTTACTGCTTATTTATCCAGCCCATACTCCATCAGCCTCTCTATAAGCATGTTATGGGAGACAGTGTCGACAGCCTTACTGAAGTCAAGAAAGACAATATCCACCGGTTTCCCTTCATCTACCAAGCCAGTAGATGGCTTAGTAAGTTAACTTTCATCAGAGAAGGTTATCATGTTGGTTATGCATGACTTCCTCTTTGAGAACCCATGCTGACTACTCCTGATCACCTTCCTGTCCTTCATGAGGCTGAAAATGGTTTTCAGCATGAGTTGTTCAGTCATCATGAGGTACAGCTGTGTCCGGTCAGGGCCAATGGACTGTCCAGTTTATGGACTTTGTGTCCAATTTGTTTAAGTATTCCCTAACCTGATCTTCTTCTATCAGGAGCATGCCCTTCTTGTTCCATCCTTTCCCCCTGGTTTCCAGGCCCTGGGAGTTCTGAAGGCTGGTCATACTAAAGACTGAAGGAAGATTTTGGTACCTCAGCCTTTTTAGTGTCCTGTGCCACCAGGCCGCTGCTCCATTTAGCAGCAGACCCACATATTCCCTAGTCTTCCTTTGCTGCTTATGTACTTGCAGAAGCTCTTCTTGATGCCTTTCTTGTTGCCTTGTTCTTTTCTTTTATCAGAGGGAGCTTCAGCTGCAGTTGGTCTTTGGCTTCCGGAACCATTGCATTCCCTTCCATTGCATGCTCAAGCACTGTCTCTATATTCCTCTCACGTTACCTGTCACTTCCTCCCCTTCTGTATACTTAATTTTTATGTCTGAGTTTTCCCAGGAGCTACTTGTTCCATCACAGAAACATGGTGGGATGGCTTCTGTGACTGGAGTGTTGGAATGGAAGGTTACAGGCTCTTTAGGAAAGACAGGCTCAGCAGATGGGGAGGGGGAGTTGCCCTTTATGTTAGGGATAGGCTGGAGAGTATGGAACTCTGTCTGGGGACAGGTGAGCAGTCCACAGAGAGTTTGTGGGTCAGGGTTAAAGGGAGTACAGCGATGGGAGACATTACTGTGGGGATCTGTTACAGACCGCCTGATCAAGGAGAACCTGCGGATGAAGCACTCTATAGACAGATAGAAAAAGCCTCACGCTCGCAGGCCCTTGTCCTCATGGGGGACTTCAACCATCCTGATTTTGTTGGAGGTAGGGTGTGTCCCAGCACAAGCAATCCAGAGGTTCCTTGATTGTGTGGAAGACAACTTCTTTCTGCAAGTAACAGAGGAGCCGACGAGGAGAGGTGCCATGCTTGACCTCGTGCTCACCAACAGGGAAGCGCTGGTTGGAAATGTGACGCTCCAGGGCAGCCTTGGCTGCAGTGATCATGAGATGGGGTAGTTCAGGATCCTCAGGATAGTGAGAAGGGCACATAAATTCTCAGTTGACTCCTTATCCATCTTCAGAAGAGCTCCAACTGCTCTCTCACAAAAAGGGCAACTCCAGCTCCTCATCGTCCTGTCCTGTCCTTCCTAAAGTGCCTGTATCTCTCTACTGCAGCACTCCAGTCAGGGGAGCCATCCCACCACATTGCTGTGATTCCAACAAGACCATACCCTGCAATCACACACAGCTCTCTACTTACATTTATCCCCCATGCTACACACATAAGTGTACAGGCAGTTCAGAGAGGCATTCCAGCATGCCTGTTTCCCAGAAAGGGTCTGGGAATTTTCCACAATTTGTATCTTGTAGGCTCTTCCTTGCTTACCTACAAATGATTGAGGCAACCCCATTTAAGCTCTGTTTTGTTGGTTTTGTCTTTGTCTTCATTCATACCACCTGAGGCCCTTTGTTTGTCAGCCTTGTCCATCACTCCTTTACAGGCTGCTGGTAATATTCTTCATCTCTCATCACTCCCGAAGTAAAGACCTTCTTACCAGGTCAGCCATCCTGCTGGCAAATATACCTTTGCCTCATTTGTGAGATGGATTCTATCTCTACCAAGCAGACGCTGATCCTCAGACAGGGTGCCATGGTCACAGAAACCTAAATCCTGTTTCCAACACCAGCTGCAGAGACAGCATATCTGCACAACTGGCGCAGCTTGGTTTGTTCCTTCCAGAAACATACCCTGAGCATAAGAATTGCTAAAGGTTTAGCACTGTTTTATAAATACATAAAATTCATTTAAAGTCAGCATTTTAAAATATTTCTTTTAGTGATATTAAACATATATCTATATTTTACTATGTAGCATACAATACTTCAGATGATAACTCCTTTAATGTGCATGTCCTGCTTAAAAGAATGAACATTTAAAGGACAGGTACTCAGCTTATCCAATACCATTTCAGCCTCAAAAAGGCTGATTTGGCAAATCTCTCATGTCTAAGTGGAAATTATCAAGGAATTCCAAAGCCAAAGAAAAGAATGGAAAAAGGGCAGACAAAGTAACTCATTTCCTTAAGGAACAGCAGGGTTAAATATTCAGGATGCTCTTCTGATCCTAGGTAATATAAAATCTATGTGTCTAAAACACCAGTCTGACAGCCTTCACAGACATCTCTTTTACCTGCCTCATCTACACCATAATCTTCTGAACATTAGAGATGTTACCTCAGCATTGGGTTAATATAAGCAAGATCAGGCTCAAGGTTTATAGTTTCATGTAGTCATTAGGTTATCTCAATGCATAATTTCCACCACAAAAACATTAGTACTTGAATTCAAGTTTCTATATGTTGACTTGAAGGTGGCCTTTCCTAATTCTGAAGATAGCCTTTTGTAAGCGACTGTTTGTTTTATTCATTAATGCTGATGTTTGTGTTGTAGAAGCACCACACAAGTCCACAGCTTTTGCTGCAGACTGAGACTTCTTACTGCTTGGAGTGAATTTTTAATGTAAACTATGCTGTTAGTCCTTGTTTTGTTTGTTTGTTTGTTTTTTGACAAAGTGAAAAAAGCAGCAGTCATAATAATAATAATAAACAAACCCCATGGTTTTAGTAGTGGAAATTTATAAATATGTATACCTGTCAAGAGTCAAAACTACATTCTGAATTGCTAGTGCCCTCTTCAGTTTTCTGTGAAGCAAAAGGGTTTAAATCTGTAAACCAGACACCTTGGTAGACACACTTATCTTGTAACTATGTCAAGGAATTCCATCAAGGAAAACTCACAGAAGAACCTAAGAGGACAACCTTACTGTAAGTACCAGCTGAAGATGAGTTGTTGGTATGTCCCTTGGACTGAAATGGAAGACTGGAGTTGTGTCACTGCTGAGTCCACACAGATAGAAAAATGGGTCTTTTTATGGCCTGCTGCCCTCTCTAGGAAGCTGATATTCAGATATGTATCACACCTTAATGTCACTTGAAACAAGTACCTTACACAAAGCTCATTGAGGTCAGTGGAAAGCTTTCCATTAACCTTGTGGTGGTTTAGGTCTGGCTTTAATGCTCTAACTTTAGCACCTAATTATAAGCACATGAACATGGTGATTGACATTCAGGGGTCTACCCCTGTGCCCAAAATGTTAATAAATGAAGGCTTAACTGAAGAGCTTGAAATGTTACAGTCATCATAACAATGGAAAAAAAAAAAAAAAAGAAGAGATAATCCAGTCCTTCTATTAAATCTCTTAAATGTACATTTAGTCTTAAAGAGAAAAAAGTGAACACTTTTTCATACCTATTTTCAAGTGTATTATAAACAATGTGAAGCTTAAGGGCAAACATGAGGGCTATAGGTAAGGAAACAAGTGTTACCCAGTGTTCTCTCTAGCTGGCTGTCTCTGGAGTCTGATCACCAAGAGAAACACTAGATATGTAGACTCAGCTGACCTTTAGATTACATGATTTAAAATTATAACAAAAGCTTAAAATGAAAAGGGCTGAATAACAGTATGCAAGAAATATATTTTCTACTTCTCTACCCCCTGAAATATCATCCTGTTGCCAGTCACATTTCTACAAATCCTTATGTCCTTTCACCCATATGTTCAAGCACACATTGAATAGGATCTTTCAAGAAATCTTTTCACAGAGAGCTTTTATTAAGAAACAATAAAAATAGCATAATAACAATGTCATAGCTTGTGTGGTAGGGTGTGAAAAAGTGACAAACAGCAGCACAGTACCAGTGTGAACACAAATCAGGAAAGACAAGGAGAGATTTGTTGGTCAGGTTACTCCTCCTGACACAAACAAATATTCTCCATGTTGTACAGAATTGGAAGCAAATGAATTCATGTGTAGTGGGTGGGTGCAATGAAAAGCTGTTATTTTTTGATTGTGCCAAAAACATTTTGTTTCCTTTGTCTCAAAAAGAGATCTAGATTAATCTAAGGTGAAGAGTCTTAAAATACATATTCAGAGTAATTTATAAAGATTCATGTCCTTTTTTTGAAAACAGGAGCAGAGAAACTATTTATTATACATTTTTTTTTGACCACCATTTTACCCCTAAAAACACTTATGTGTCAGTCTGTTATCCCCCAAATTAAATAGATGTCCCAAGTCTCCCTTTGAGCCTTTTTGTGTGTATCTTACAGAATGCATCAAAATTTTATCTAGATCTTTTGCTTTTTGCTCTTTTGCGAATTTGGTCTATTTATTCCCCTGTATAGCTGAAATTTTGCATATTTTGCGGCAAGTTAACCATGCAGAGCCTTTCCTGTGTAGTAATTTCAAACCCATTTACATCCAGTACAAATTTCTTGCAACTAGGCCTGGCCTATGTCAGATAACCAGTTCATCAACCCAGGTCTTTGGAAAACATAAGACAGTGTGTGCTGCCAATTTTGCTGCAATGAGCTGGATGTTCTGTATAGACATAATTCCTGTGCAGGCTTTGTAAATTACATACTTCTATGGAGTGCAAATTTTGAGAAACTTGCCTACCAGAAACTTGCCGGAAGATAGTTTTAATGGAAGAAACTATTTAAAGCACTGTCCTGAATAGAGATGAATTTTACCATCTTCTCTTTACAAAGAACATAAATTCCTATGACTTCCTCAGAAACCAGCTGCCAAGGGAATGAAACATGAAGTGACTGCAGAAGCACCATGGAGGATGGAAGAAGGAAGGCAGTAGTCACTAGGCCTAGTGCTAGGTCTGGGAAGCTGTCCGTCCCTTAGTAGCCTGCACAGGTAAGGGAGAGAAAGACGTTTTGGTAGGTGTATAATACTTGAAGTAGATCAGGTGTGAGTGTCTTCAGGTTGCCATTGGAGAAGGCTATAAATTCTGCCATCCTGAAGTTAGGCTTTGTGAATGTTTTCACTAATATTTGAAACATTAACTTCAATTAGACCATTAACACTGTTTTGCAAGAGCAGAAATACTGAACAGAAGTTATTTCTGATCACAGGTAATTAAAGTGTAAGAGACCAAAACTGGTCATATTTTTGTTTCTTACATGTAATCCTTGAACACTGGAATCCAGAAAAACACAGAAGAATTTTCTTTTACATCAACTTTGGTAATGGCTTGGGTCTTTAGCAATGACTCAGGGAAGCAAATACCACATATTAAAGAACACAGTAATGGAGAGGACATGGTAGAGCTTTGAGTTATATGTATCCCTCAGCTGAGAAATGGCTGGCGACAAAATTTATAATTTTTTTACAATTATTATTTCTCCACCCTTTCTACTCAGCTGAATGAATTTAATCCATTCCAGACAGAGGTATTATTTAAGATCACATTTCCTGCTATTAAGTATGTTTTAAAAATAAGAAAATAATTTTAAAAAGAAAGTTTCCTTATTATCTTAATTCTCTAGGCAATGGTTTGGTGAATTTTTTGATAGAAAGATTTAGGAAGCAAAGCCTTAAACTGAAGCATTGTCAGGTACTGGATTCCAGAGAAAATCCAAAGAAAAATCCTGAGAAAAACTATAGACCATTTATTTCTTTAATAAGCTGAAATCCAGAATCTGATTTTTAGGAAAGAGTGTGAGCTGTCAGACAGCAGTGTACTTTTATTCAATAGAGCACTTAGGCAAATGACTGACATTAAGCAAATTCTCCAGTTTCACTGATCTCAGAACATTTTCCTGAGGTCAGAATCAGAATTTGATGAACAGGTCTGGATTTAAACATATGCTGATTTGCAGTCTGAATGAGAGTTGGTATCAAATTTTGCCTTTAGCATCCATTAATAATAGCTGGTACTGTACTGCAAGATATCAGAGTTAGAATATGTGAACCCTTAGCCCTGCACACCTTCAACAGTGTTGAGATGCAGTCAGCATCAGTTCAAGTGACCTGAGGGGTCCTATCAAGTTAATTCCTTTTTCTGGTTGAAATATGATTTATAGGTGGGGATCTTGGGGTGGGGTGTTGTTTTTTTGTTGTTGTTGCTGTTGTTGTTTTTAATATCCATTTTTTTCCTAGCCTACCAAAAGCAGATATTTTTGTCAATTAGTTACTTTCTTCACTATTACCCTTTTTTAAAGGAAGATGTGAAAGTTGTGGATTACTGTACTTAATGACAATGATACAACCAGGAAATATGTAAAAAAAAAAAAAAAAGCAATATGGGAATACAGAAGTATTTGATAAAAAGACATACAAATATGCAGTTGTATTTAGATCATGCAGAAGCTTGAAATGCCTATGGTGGTTGCAAGTGAAATCTAAGATGACAAAATAACTGACAAATGAAGCAGATAGTAATGTTTATTAAAAAGTTGTATTTGTGACTTAAGGCTGTAAATTTGACATGAAATGTATGGCACATAAATAGTAAGACAGGTTATAGATCCCTCACTGTTCTGTTCTTCTATCAGTAAAACTTTTCTACTAGTCTGAAAGAATAAGAGGGATCTTCAGGCTTTTGAGCTAGGAATCAGCATGTGCTGAAGTGTAGGGAGTTTGACAAAAGAGCACCTAGGAGGGACAAATATCAAACCAGAATGACTGAGAAATGATAGAGAAGCATGAAACCTGTCAGCTTACCCTGTAAAAGAATGTAGTATGTAGAGGATGAGAAGCCATGCTGGAGCTCTGAAAGTGAAAAAGAGGATTAGCGTTCTAGCCAGGTGTCAGGAGGCGAAAGTCTCCAGTGGGTTTTGAGGACTCCAGTGTGAAGTCATGAAACCAAAGACAAAAATAGTGCTCTCAATAGATGTCATCTATGCCCTGCAGATGTCAGGGCAGCACCTCAGAGAGACTATTATCTTTGTCCTCACAACAAATTCTTCAGAAGAGCAGTGATTTTGCTTCTGAAAATCTCCAAGTGTGTTTTCCTGCTGAACATTCCTTCCACTGTTTTCATTTCCATTGTCATTTCAGGCTGCATCCACTGTGCTATTTGTGTGATGTGCCAGCCTGTGTCTTTAGCAGAGGCTCAGAAAGGCTTCTTCCAGGGAAGTAAGGGAACGTATAAGAGAAGCCTCATCCTAGGACAGCAGAAAATGTCTCCTGATACAAGGGAATGCTCCTGTTTATACCTCACTTTATCAGGCGTTAGTAGCAAAAAACACTTCACACACATTCTCAGGAGAAATGTAGGAGAAAAAAAAAAAACCTCGGGAGAAAGTATGAGATGGTATAAGATTTGGCTGTATGATTTGAGACTGTGCCTCAAACAGGAGAAAGTCTGACACATTAGGAATTACGCGGCTAACCCACTGGATATCTCCAAATCTCAGGACACACCAGTTTCGTATCTCTGCTCACCAGCAGTTATCTAAAGTTGCTCCTATGCCTATTCTGTAAAAATACATAGTTTAGCCTCATCAAATATTTTCCAGCAAACTAACTGGGAGCTTTTGCAAATAATTCTGGTTTTTTTCTTCCATTGGATTGGAAGAGGATTGTTTTTCTGCTTGGGTTTGTTGTTTTTTTTTTCCAAAAAAAAAGTGGGGAAAAAAAAACACCAAAACATAAAATTCACTGTGATGGGTTTTTTTTTTTACTCCTAATGGGAAAAGCCATCTGTGAAATTCTTAATAGAAAAGCCTGGTTGGTTTTCTACATTGTATCTCTTTGTGAAAATGCACCCCCCTTAGCATGTGAAAATTACTGTAAAGTAATAAGGAAATAATTTCAGGAGACCATGGTCAAATTATTAGCAACATGTTCCATAGGGAGCCACAAAGAAAAGGGAAATCTCATAAAATACAAAATTGCAAAGCTCTAAAAGAAAGTTCTGTCTTATAATTCATTTTCTACATTCCCTGTCTGTCCTCAACCACAGAAACCTCCTTTTTAATTATATTACCTGCCAGTAGAGAAATACATGGAATTATAATGCACAAGAACACATTGCTACTTCAATATTCTACACTATTTATAGGACAGCACAAGGCACAGTTTTTGACTTTTAAATACTGGCAAACCAAATAATTTTCATTTCTTAGGCATTTATCCTTGTCAAATTTAGAACATATTAAATTTACCGTCACATCCTGAGATGGTTTCTGTTCAGAGAGACATCAGATCAGATTGCCATTTGTGCTACATTTACATTTATAGACATTTCAAAGACCTTCTTCTCTGCCAGAATGGTTTAAAGTGACCTTGCGAAAAGACAGTAAGGTCTACGTTGTATTTTAAAAAGCTGATTATTCAAAAAGGCATTGATTATACAGCAAAGTACACTGTATGACACAGAAACTCAGCTGGTGGATATTGTAGTTTCACTTACAGCAATCAAGTTATGTGGGTTTCCCTCAGGTGGGGATCTACTTGTGTATATTTCGTGTAATTAAAGTACATATACTTTAAGCAATAACAGAGCTCTATTTTGTGTATTTGTCAAATATTTCTGCACTTCAACCAACTGTAACCACTGTGAGTTTGGAAGCTAAACATGCCGATTACACCCAAACTATATTCATATCCTCCTTTTAAATTCTGCAGATCTTGATTAAACCATTCATTGTCTTGGAGATAATCCAGGTTTATACCATTGCATCTGAACACACAATATTATAAGCCTATACATAATTTATATAGATCAGCACTAATTATTGTGAAAAGCCTCAGATAGCTAAAGCTTAATTTTTTTAATACCATACCTGATTTTTCACTGCCACCTGTGAGGATTTAATTGCACCTTGTCCAGACAGTGAGTAGTCCCATCTCCCTTTAGATTCTGGACACACATCTCAAGGCGAATTTACATGGTTCATAGGATTGGGATAGATAATACAAATAATCCCAGCCACACTAATTCCTGTCAGTGACAGCAGATGAAAATGGGGTTTGGTTTTTTTAAATTAAAAAGCCTGTAATATTGCAATCATCTGCAATCAGTTGGGACTGAAGGTCTGTTTGTGCTTTCATTGGCTGCTGTGAAACATCAGAGTTATCTCCTTCTCTGTGGAATTACTGTAGGGTTTTATTCTCTTAACTGAGAACAAAATCTCTCTCTCAATCCTGTCTTTGAACCTAAGTGATTACAGCCTGAATTGACTCTATGAATGAGACAACTGCATGTCCCCATTTAACATATTCTACAGGTTTCACAGAATCATTTTTCTGCATGCCTAGGCTGATTTTACAGGATTTTTACATCAACCAAAAACTGGATTTAAAAAAAAAAAAAACTCTTCAAATCAGAATGTCCTAATTTTATGCTGGGATGTGTGTCCTCTGTAGTGACAGCTTTCCTGGGGTTCATATTGCTTCTAATGGTCTTAGACGGACACTCCTGAAAAGCACTTCTTTGAAAGAAAAAAAATCAATAAATATGTCTTTGTGCTAAAGCTCATAACTGTACAAAGAGAAGAGAACAAAAAACAGCTGATGAAAACCATAGGTAGTAGCAGGTCTGACTATGTCTTATAATAAGATTCAGATGTAACTGCTGTGAACATTAAAGCAGTAAAAGGGGCAAAAATGCACAGCGTCCAATTTTAAAGTGACAACAATCAAAGTTCCTTGGAAAAAGAAGAAAAACACTACCCATTCTGTTCTTGTTATGTAATTGTGCTTGTCCTTGGACATGTTTCACCTGCAATCACACTTCCAGCAGTTGGGTGTAGAATATTTATTACTTCTTTATATTTTGTCATCATCATCACTACTTATTTTTTTAAATGCGACTGGGCTTGCCTGCTTTAAAGAGGTTTTTGAAACATCTGTGTGCATGGTGGACATGGCTATAGTCTCATAATCCTCCTCACGGGAGCGGAAATGGCAAAAGTGAAATAAAAACTGCAGGTCCCTTTGGAAGTTCTTATTGAGAAACCCATAGAAGATGGGGTTCACACAGGTAGAGATCATGGCAGTGAGGTGGCAAATCAGGAACAATAGGTTGTGGCTGCAGGTAGCAACAGGCAAAATTTCGTGATTCCAATCAAAGACGATGTTGAAGATTGTGAGGGGCAGCCAGCAAACTGCAAAGGCAACCACTATCGAGATCAGCATGATGTTGATCCTTTTGGTTTCAGAGGATCTGTACTTACTGTCTCTTATCTTGTCCATCATGTTGTTCCTTTTTTTCAGCCGTATGTATATCTGCAGGAAATTCAAAATAGAGAAATGTGGAATAATTTAACCTACAGCCATCAACTTTGCAAGGATAAACAGAAAAACAGACAGAAAATGTACATATTGCGACAGGATTGTCTCTTACCTTCAAGTAGCAAATAAATATAAAACAAAGCGGTCCGAAGTATTGAATCACTAAAAGCGTTGTGGTATAAGAGAGCCTAGCAGTGTCCAAAGGGAACAGATCCAAGCACACATATTTGTCCTTATATTCATCAAATGTTAGGTTTCTGAAGGGTTCATCTGTTAACACATGGTAGATCAGGAAAGGCAAAGACGAAGCTGTGGCTAAAATCCATATGGCAGCAATCCCCATGTACGCATGTCTGTTGTTTGGCCTCCAGCCACGAGGATTAATGATCAGCTGGTGGCGTTCAATAGCAATGAGGACTAAAGAAAAGACTGAGACTGTAATTGAGGCACATTGCACAAAAGGATTCAATTTGCACATGGCCTCCCCAAAAATCCAGTGGTCCATTAAAGTATACACAAAGGTAAAGGGAAGACACATGATGGTCACTAAAAGATCAGAAAAGGACAGGTTGACTATGAGGATATTGGTAACATTGCGCATCTCCTTCTGTTTTAAAATAATGACAATCAAGGCCAGATTCCCAGAAACTCCCAGAATTATCACAGTGCCGTAAGCCAAGGCCAAAGTAAAGACCATGGCCAAAGGCACATGGCAATCTTCATCCTCAAACTGCAAGAACTGTGAGTTCTTCTCTGAAAAATTCAGAAGACCGGTCATATTTCCCAGCGGGGTGAGAACCGAAGAATTCATGTCGTTTCCAACTCTCCACGATCTTCACAGCCGCCGCTGCTGCCGCCGCCGGCATCCAAAGCGCTCCCGGCGTTCAAACCGTGCCCGTCAGGGGACCCTCTGCCGAGCCCGCTCCTCGGTGCCGCATCCCCCTCGCACCACCTGGGGAGAAGGGAGGGAGCAGGGCCCGTCAACCCCGGGCACGTTGCCCGCCCCGACACACGCACGCCTGCCCCCCGGCGTGGAGCCGCGGCGCCCCCGGGTCCCGCGGGGAGAGGAACCGCCCGTTGCCGGCGGGATGCGCGCCGCCATTCCCCCCGCCGGTGCCGAGGGACGGCCCGGACCGCGGGTGGGATGTTTAGAGACAGCCCTGCGGGTGGGGAGGGAAACCCCGCGGGAGGACGGCGGCGTCCGTATCGTCTGGTCCGAGGTGGGAGCGGGCACCACGGTCCGCGGGAAGGAAGGCAGAAGGCGGGATCAAACTGCGGGTCTGCAGGCTGGAACGCGACCCTTTCCCGAACTATTCCAGACCCATTCCCGCCGGCACAAGTTACCCGAAATAAGCTGAGAAGCAATGTCAGTCTTCCAGCAGCGTAGCCTTTACTTTACGTTTTACACCTCCTTTGTACAAGTTTAAACTGCAGAGGTCTGCTTTCTTAAGATTACCTAAGTGGAATTATAACCAGCAATCACATAAGCAGGGGGGAAAACCCATCTGACTAATGTGAGGGTTGGAAAAACGATTCGAAAAATTGCTGCATTCCCTTTTACCTAATAATGTTCACTTGATGTTGAGCGGCTGAGTGCCCACAGCAACACTGGCACTGAGTCAGCGGCAAATCAGGAACTCTGAACACCTTAATCTCAGCTAGCAGCACTGTGCAGCAAAGAAAGAACAAAACAAGATGAAAGATAAAACAGCAAAAATTAAACACTCAGATTTTTTTTTATCCAAGCAACACAAATAGACTTGCCTAAATGACAACCTTTTTGCAAGGCCTTGAATTTTAATAGCAGAGAAACTCGGGCATACCTGTTCAGGAGGGAGAAAAATAAAAGAAAGAAAGAAATCAAGTAACCTGGCACACCTTTACTCCAACTCTTCATCAGTGGCAGCTGCGCTGAATCTGGAACCTTCCCTCTGTGCACGCTCTCCCATGAGCCAAATTTATGGCTCACTTAACCTTAGGTTAAAATAATGAAAGTAATGCTACTTAAAATTCACACAAGTGGGTTTCAAACCCGGCTCCATATGGCAGTTATCACAGAAGCTGTAAAAACATTGCCCACTAAAATGTACTTCATTAAAAGTTACCCTGAATGGGTGAGCTTTTGGTCTTAAATAATACTCAATATAAATCTCAGTGCCTTCTAAGTCTCCAGAGCAGAATGATCTTTGCCTGTCACTTGCTTTGTTACTGGGGAGATTTCCACTGGATACCAAAGGGGAATTTTCCACAGTGAGAAGAATCAGCCGTTGGAATAATCTCCCCAGAGAAGTGGTGGAGTGCCCAACATTGGACACGTAAGATTTGGCTGGACAGGGTGCTGGGACATCTAGTCTAAGTCATGTTTTGCCTAGAAAGGTTGGACCAGATGATCCTTCAGGTCCCTTCCAACCTGGCATTCTATGATTCTAGCGTGGCAGACACCTTTTTAACCAGCCACTTGCTGAAGACCAAAGCTGGGGTTGCCTCCTCACTGGGGCAGAGTCAATACGTGAGGGCTGGGCTTGCAGCTGCATCTCCTCATGAGGGTCAGGCAAATAATGTCCTTGCCAGTGCCATGTCTTCTCACTGGCATCATGACCTCACCTCAGCTAACTGTGCTGGTTCTTTATAGTCACCACATGGCTACACAAAACTGCAACAGGCGGTGTAGCTTGACATTGACATTTTACTGTCAAAGTTAATATCAGTGATTTCAGACAAAAGGCATTTCTGCTAAGGTTTGTTTGCTCTAGTTTTCAAGCTGGATAGGTGTACACCTGAGCATTATCTCTGAGACCTGCTGCCTCTGCTAACTACATTTATCTTGCCTCCCTAGTCCACAAAGGCTAAACAACCTCCCACCCCCTGTGCCTCCTGAAACATCACTTTAGCCAGAGGCAGAAGGGGAAGCATGTGGGTGATGTGGAGAGCCAGGACTCCTCAATTCCGAAAGTATGACTTTACCCCAGCCTGACAATCAGCATGTGGATTACATCATGACCTCCACTGTCACTCACAAAGCATGAGGTGGACAGTCCAAACCTGGAACTTGATGGGATGGTGGCAGGAGCAAAGTGGGTGAGGAGCCATGTGCTGCAAGGAGAGAACTGGGCAGGTTTTCTCACCAGCTGGGACTGGACTGCACCCAGCAATGAGGTGACATATGTTTCAGGCTCTTAATTTTTCTTTTCTCTGAGCCAAGCTCTGCTCTTCCTTATTTACTAAATATCAGACTCAAAATCAGAAAATGCCACTGCTCCTTCTTCTCTTGCCTCGCCCTGTAGCAGAGATGCTACCTAACGGCACGGCTCAGAAACACAGCACTGATGTCCTTCCTTCCTGCCCACCACTCCAAAATGGGCCAGATATCAGGAGGGGGATGAAGTTGCATCTTCTGGGCAGCTGCATGGCTCCCTGTCCCCTGTCCCACCAGTTCCCAAGCCAGGAGGGAGATCCCTCTCCATGCTGGATGCCGGAGTGGCATCAGAAGAGCCCACAGACCCTCCAGGGGACTGCACAGTCTCCCCCAGCACACACACCTTTCTTACTCTCCAGGAGTCAAAAGTTTAGCACCAAGAGACAGAAAGGGTGAAATAACGTTTTGTGAGGTGACTGGAAATACACTGTAAAGCTATTGGAGCTCTTTGAAATGAAGCACAAAACTGTCCAAGGCGATGGTTAACCCAGCCACTCTCAAGTCCAACCTGGAGCCTGCCCCTGCCTGGGATTTTGTCATCTGCACATAAGAGAGCAAGCAAACACCGGCCAAACCGGACGCAGCCACCCACAGTCACAGGAAAGAAACCTCAGGGGAAACTCACCTTGCAACTGCTCTGTCTGCCTTTGGTCTGCTATGGGGCTGGCTCAGGAGGCTGGATGGAGTAGGAGCAGGGAAAGATCCTCTGATATTCCTCCAGCTGAGATCCTAAAGATTGGTGAGGAAGGCTGGAGACTCCCCCTTAAAGCCGAACTCCACCTTATCCCAGTATCACATGATGGTGCTCTGCTGAGCAGATCCTGAAAATCTCACTGCAAGCACATCACCTTTAAATTCCACATCTGGGGGTGGGTTGCCTAGTAATTCCGAAATAAATGCAATTAAATATTGAAACAAAAGAGGAGGGGGAAGAGCACAGGGAAGAGCTTGGGAAGGGAGAGTTTCAAATCTGTCTGGCTGTTTCAGTATTTTGTCTGCAAGTTATTGCCATCTCGTGGCCAAACTAAAGATGGAAATAGAATCTTTGCTGGAAAGGGGACAAGAAAGTGATTTTAAGAAGCAAGTTGCAAAGTTCAGGTTTGGGTTTTTAAACCAGTACAACTAGGTTCTGCTCTGTATTTATCATGAAGAGAAATAACCAGATTGATAAAAATTGTCAAGTTGCTGTTCTTGCTATTTATTTTTTCAGCTGGAAGTAATAAAAAGCTATTTAAAAAGTAAATTAAGTCAATAAAATATCAAACCTTGAGAAAATACAGCTATCACTACAGCCCTTTTGGGTATTTTTCTGATTTACCCTAGCCAATTGGTTCACCATCCTCTATGGCCCATGGAAAAAGGCATTTCTGCAGGTTCATACACAGCAGTGGGATATTCCAAAGATCTGGAAAGAAAATGGACCCCTGAAAATCAACAAATCTCCATGGTGAGATGCAGAGCTGGAAGGGTGGTGGCTGTTGTCTTGGTCAGCTCTTCTACTTCTTTCGAAAACTCTGGTTCCCAGCAATAGGATGGGGTTTTTCATGCAGCTGGCATGACTAGCTCTGCAAACTGCTACCAGCTATAGCATCATAGACTGGTTTGGGTTGGAAGGGAACTAAAAGATCATCTGGCCCAACCCCCCTGCCATGGGCAGCAACACCTCACACTAGACCATGTCACCCAAGGCTCTGTCCAACCTGGCCTTGAACACTGCCAGGGATGGAGTATTCACAACTTCTTTGGGCATCCTGTTCCACTTACTGTTTCTTGAACAAATTCATAAAAAGCAAAATGGAAAATTTTACTTTCCAGTCACTATTTTTCATGATCCAGAAAATACTTTGCCCTCTCTTACCCGCAAAAAACACTGCTGCAGAAGATCTACTTCAAAAGGCATAAAATCCAGCGAGTTTGAAAGTCAGGCAGGAGTTATCCAGATAAGTAGCACTTTGAAAATGCCATGACAGACCCTGAAGGCTGTGTTAGGAGTTTGGATTTCTTGGAAAACAGAAGTGCCCAGACTCTTCCCAAGGTTCCAGATTAATTTTTCAAGGTAAGGAATGACATCCAGGCATATTCCTATTCTACAGCAACACTGTTACATCATGGATAACTTCCAAGTGAGGAATCATGTTAATTATAGCTAAAAAATCAGTTGCACATAATAAAAGATTGTGTCATTTTTTGCAGCCTGAGCCTCATGGAAAGGTTTCAGAACCCAGCACTGAGGTTGATGTTTACACTGTATTTCCAGGAGCTCGGCTCAACTGCATTGCAACTGCAGTCCTGGATTTGAGAAAGGCAAGTGCAGGCATACCTCAAGGTTGCTGTAAACCAGAAGCTGGGGCACTGCTGAAATTTTAACAGCAGCAGCCAGAAGGTAAGTGCAGGCTGTATATAATGTCTTTCAAGAACTTCAGTCATATGTGGGTCATTAACATGCACCAGTCTCCTCCTGAGCAGAGCAAAGGTGGATACACTCAGGCAGAGATCTAAGATGAAGATCCCCAAAAGACCATATAGCTGTCTGAAGCAGTGACACTCTAGGGCATGTAGAACTAAGGACTCTCATTGCTATGGATGTGGAATGATCCATTCACATTGCAAAAAAAAAAAAAAAAAAAGAATTATTGTCCAATATAGAGATTTTTAAGGGCAATAGATGTATTTCTAAGGCAGGGGGGAAAAAAGACTTTTTATGTCAGGATAATCCCACTACTTCCATGTAATGTTCTTACCCATATGGGCAAGATGGCTATTTTAAAAGTTAAAATAAGCATTCTGTGATACAGCACTGTAGTACTCTGCCACCAGGTACCCAAAGCAGAGACGTATTTTTAGGTCTGGTTCAGAATAAAAGGCTTGGGTTTACATGACAAAGTTTTGATAGCAGTGGGGCTTGCAGCAGTGGCTTCTCTTAGAAGACACCACTAGTTGCCCCCATGTTAGAGCCATTTTCAGCTGCCTCCAAAATGGACCTGCTGTTGGCCAAAGCTAAGCCTATGCTGGTGGTACCCCTTTGATAACATATTTAAGAAAGGGTAAAAAATTCTGCATATGAGTTGTGAGAGAGAGGAGTGAGAAAAATGCAAGAGAACCAGCTCTGCAGACACCAAAGTGAGTGAAGAAGGAGGGGGAGGAGGTGCTCCAGACACCAGAGCAAAGATTCCCCTGCAGCCCTGGGTGAGAAACATGGTGACACTTATTCCCCTGCAGCCCATGGAGGACCATGTTGCAGCAGACATCCATGCTGTGATCCATGGAGAGAAGACAACGCTGGAGCAGACTTGTGACCTAGCAAAACCCAAATAGAAAAATGCCAGTGTTTCTGCCATTTCCAAAGTTTCAGATAGGTATGATCTTCCTTCTCCTCCTTTTTGTCATTAGTCATGAGGATCTCCACTTCAGCAGTAAATGAAGCAATTTACAATACTTCACATTTTAATGGTTAGCATATACAAAAACTTTAAACACAATAGAAACACAGGTCAAGCAAGCCTCACGAGGCCTCTTTTATACTGTGTAAATATACTTATTAACAATAAGAGATCAAAGATCCTACATATCACTCAGTGACCTGGACTCACAGTGACAGCAACAAATATTCATAGAGTTATTCACTTTGCAGATGGATGCAAGGTCAGGCTTTTTCCAGTGCAGCGGCGCAATGGAAAGGGCTGCCTTAGTCACCAAGTCTTTCCAATGTATATGTGTCCTGGGTTCAGCAGTAGCAGTCATGTTTTTTTTTTTGTTTTTTTTTTTTCCTTTGTGGTAGCTGGTGCAGTGCTGTGTTTTGACTTCCAGCCTGAGAACAGTGCTGGTGAAGCCGATGTTTTCAGTTGTTGCTAAGTGATGTTTACCCTGACCAAGGACTTTGTGAGGCTCATGCTCTGCCAGGGAGGAGGGGAAGCCGGGAGGAAGCAGAGATGGGGCGCCTGACCCGGGCTAGCCAAAGAGGTATTCCATACCACAGCACATCATGGCTGGGGTGGGGGGTAACTGGGAGTTACCCGGAAGGACACGGGCTTCCGGGTGGAACTCGTTTTCTTGGCCGGTGGTATCGTATTCTCTTCCCTTGTTATTTTCCCTTATCATTGCTGTAGTTGATAGTAGCGGTGGTGATTTGTGTACATTGGTTGCTGGACTGTTCTTGTCTCAACCTGTGGGAGTTGCATTTTTTCGATCCTCCTCCCCGTTCCTCCGGGAGTCGGGGAGAATCCCGGTGGGGGGAGGGCACGGACCTCGATTGTTGTCAGCTCAGCACCACCCACTGGGAGTGAGTGAACAAGTTACCTGACTGGGTTTAAACCACGACAATATGCTATACGTATGTGTATGTATATAAATATATATACACACATGCTATAACCTGAGCCTTACTACAAGTTTCCTGCTCTGCCATACTGTGTGTGCCCACCCCAGATGACTGAATCTGTTGAAGCTATATCAATCTTCTCTGAAGCATTTCACATACATGTTAACACTAAAACACTCCAGTAAATAATCACTCTAACAAACAAGCTCTTTTCAAACTTTTTCCATTGTAGCTATATAAAATATATGTTATTCAGTAAATGCCACATAGCATCAGGTTATGTTCTGTAGGAAACTCGGGCGTTCTGTAGGAAACTCAGGCATTCTGTAGGAAATTGAGGCATTAGCAGTTCTGAGCTATTCTGTGCATCTCAAGTCTTGACACCAAGCTGTCTCTCCAGCTGGAGCATCTATCTCACAAAGATGTCAGATGACTCCTCAGTAACTCTTATTCTATTGATGACCACTATCAGGTCACAGGAGCACTGGAGTAGGAAGATAGCCATCAGGTTAAAGATTATCCTCTCCCAGGGAGTAAATTTTTTCAGTGCATCAAAGGCACTCTGGACTGGAAGACTGTTTGTTTGTGTGCAGATGTTTATTTGTGTGAAGGCATGACACTGCAAAAAGAGAATATAAGTACAATAAACAGAACACAAGTATCTCAACTAAGGAAACAGAACAGCCGGAGCAAAAGAATGCAGAACTGCTTTGAAACAAAAGCATTAAGAAAGGAACAAGATGTTTTTAAGAAACACATGAGAAAAATATGCCAAGATATCAACCCATTAAAATTTCTCTCACTGTAACTCTTGAAAATGGAAGAGATGTCATGCAACAAGACTGTCACTTTCATTACAATGTATTGTCATGTGTTCAGGCAATGCAATCCCTCTGTAAATCATAAAATCCACCAAGTGATTTGTGGTTTCTGCTGTATGTAAAACAAACTGAAGTCACCACTATGGAAATGAGGAACCACTCTCTGAAGGTTTTAACTTTATTTTTATTGTTTTCCTTTTCTAGTAATGAATGTCAGTACCCCTGAATTACTTGCCTTTCATATTACTCTATTACAGATAAGAGAACTCATGCTCCTTGGGGCAAAAGCTTGCCATCCATAGACTAAATTGGCATTTTGCTGTTGAGTACAATGAGAATAGGAGCAAATTCTCATTTGTCTAAGAGCATGTTTATTCTGCAGCGACTGCAACTGACACCAAACATAACACTTCGTTTGACTACTAATCTCACAAACCTAAAGAAGCTGCTTGAATGATTATGTGCTTAATCTCTGCTGAGAGTTTTGCTGCTGCAGTTCCATTTTCAACAATGCAGCCAAGCTATCCTGATCATATGCAATGTTACTTAAAGACTGCTTGATATATAACCTAAATTATGTCCATCTGGCTAAAATACTAAGTCATGTTTTCTGCTACAGCTACTCCACTCTGTCCACTCAGGGTTCAAATTCATGTACACTGATACACAAGCTCTCACCCAGCTTCAGGTGAAGCAGAAATAGGCCCTGTGCTTCAGTCAGCATGATCATCCAGAAGAAGCATTCAATGTGCATAACACAAGCCAACAAATGGGATGACACGTGATAGGCAGCAAAAATGATCAGTTACAAGCTCACCCTTGGAAGTAGTTTGTTAGCTAACTGTCAGGTATCCTGCTTTTCATTGCAAAGACATCTCAAGCATTGCAACCTTTTTAGTAGTCCAAGGCTTGCTAACTTCATGCCCAGCTGCTTTATGTGAGGTAAGAATCTGTGGAAAAGATGGGCCATGCAAACCCCAGACACTAGTGGCATTTTTAATAGTATCTTTTAAATAATATTTTAATAGTATTTTTGAGTGGAATGAACAGGTGGGTTGTTATGTATGAAAAATTTTGACCAACAGAAATGCTTTATATGTACCTCACAAAATGCCTCAAACTCTGTAGAAGCTATGTCCTAACATTTTAGCCTCTCTTGCCTGTGGATAGATGCTCTGTTGGTAGCAGACTTTACAATAACTTTAGACTTTGACACATGGGAAACTTTGACTCAGGATGATTGACTGCATGGACATAAGGTGGTGTAGACGTTGTGTTATTTCTGACATTTATCAGTTCTGACTGACTTCCATTGGAGCTTTGAGTCTTCATGTCTTTCACAGTTAGCCTTTAGAGGCTAAATTTTCTAAGATACTGGGATAATACTCCCAAAAGGAATATATATCCTTCCTCAAGGACTCCTGTATGATTTCAACGACCCTATGGAGGCTGGTTTCTAGGGAACTTGTACTAGCATCTGCTGTCACTCCTGGCATTAGATGCCTCTAATGTCAGTACCTTTCCTATCTCTAGATCACCTATTTTATTATTCAGTAGTATTACTGGCAAGTCAGAGGTACACAAACAGTGAAAAGGAAAAAATGTTAATGGTCTGAATAGTAATTGCCTCTGATGTGCGCAAGTATCGGTAATGAATCGTTCAAATACAGCTGAGAGAAATCTGGTGTTATTTACAGGTCTAGGGGAAAAAAAACAAACCACACAAACCCACACCTGCCACAGTACATTATTGGTTAGTGAACCCTCCTGAAATAAGACGACTAATAAAACAAGTATGATATTTTATTCTTAGAGAAAATTGCTTTGAGGAGGAACATTCTAAAAAGCATGTAATTTCTGGAGGCTATTTGGGAAAATGTAGTAGGTGACTGCCCACCTTAGAAATGGTCAATAAGAGGTAGGCTGTTTGTACCTTTACAAAGGTACAATGGCATCCCACATAAATCATAGCTGTGCAATGTGAGAAAGCATAATTTCCCACCTGTGGGCTCTGCCAGCAAATTTAGACTTTTTTTTTGAGAAAATGTCAGTGTGCTGTAGCCAAAAGTTTTCATAGAAAGGTATAGTGTCTCTGAAACTTCACTCTGTCCAGGAGGGAATTTCCGCTTTGAGCAGTGGGGCCAACAAAGCGAGAAGCTCTACTGGAACAAGGTACATGCAGGTAAATTGGTGCCCTGGCAGATGGTCTTAATCACCCCCACAGCAGGTTAGAACCAGGTCAAATACTTGCATGAAAATCTTCAGTCATCACTGTTAGGTGGGAAAATGGTCAAAAATGCAAAGAACATCAGGCCTAAAAAGGATTAATTATGTTCTCCTTTGTGACTAACAGGAGAGATGTCTTAAAATGATGAGATGGATTGGCACATCACTTCCACCTGGCAGCTCCCTGTGCTCCACTTGCACATGCGGTGATTCACCAGCAGTGGGTGGGGAATAATACAGAAGCATGTACAAGAAGATGGAACACACTCTTTAATCTTCCTCGCCATCCTGACCTCATCTGTTGGAGTCTAAGGTTAATTGTTCCCTTATCATCTACCCTAAAATGTGGGGGGTTTTTTTGACCTAAGTTAAATAAGGAATCTAACTGAACTTTCTGAAAGTTGTCTTACAGAATGGTCGATCCATCTGTTGGGTAGAGTCTTTCAAAGGCTAATTATACTGACAGCTTTTCTGCGGTGCTTTGTTAATATCAACTGTCGAAGGAGTTTGCCTTGGCAAATGGAAAAGTCATTATATTTTCGTGTCAAATTCTGCCACTTGTGCTCCCAGAGATGTTCATGTCACTCAGTTCTCCAGCAGCCCTATAATTGGGCTATGATCAGTGACTCTTCTTGCACTAGAAGATAGCAGCTGGTGAAAACAGCAGAATGCACCTTTTCATGCTTTGTGCTATAACATACCCAACATTTTTTATGCTTTAAAATTGTGCTTACTTTAAAAAATGTCCCGACTTCCCACTGGTAAAATTAAAACCACCCTTCAGATACTTGCCTCTGTAAGAAGTGAGTTATTCAGCTCAGAAAGGAAAACTGTTTGGGGGAAATCCATCACCTCCCACCTCTTCTAAAAGAATGGTAAAAATTAAAGGGTTTTCGAGTAGCACCAGAGCTCCACTCCAGCCAAAGTGAGGGGAACTAGCTAGAGAGCTCTCAGGTCAGTGCCCTATGATTGCTCGGCAGTCCGCAATGTCCCGAGGCACGCAGAGCGTTCCACCTTTGCAAAACGCCGTGTCCTGGATTCCAGGTGAGAAATCGAGCGCATCCGTAACTGGCGAGCGGGGGCTTTGTTTACAGCCCCGCTCTATTTCCATGGAAACTCTTAAGTGTCTTAACGCGCAGCGCTGGAGAACGGGCTCCAGATACCGCCCGGAGCAGCCGCCCGAAATGCGCCCGCGCGGCGACTCCAGCTGCGGCCCCTCTCGAGCCGGCAGCGCTGGGCGAGGAGCGGCGGCGGCGGGCGAGTAGCGGCAGCGGTACCTCGTCCCGGGGCGCGGCTCTCGGCCGCCGCCGCCGCCGCCGCCGCCGCCGCCGCAGCAGCAGCAGTCGCGTAAGATGCGCCTCCAGGCAGGCTGGGGGATGCGCTCTTCCCCCTTCTCCTGGGGAGCCGCGCTCTCCCCAAGAGAGCCGGAGCCATGAGTGCCGCTGGGGCTCCGCGCCGCGCCGCGCCCCGCGCTATACATCCGCGCTAAGCAGAGCGGGACTTTCCGCCTACCACCGCCGTGAAACCACGAGACACCCGCAGCCGGGAGATGCGCATAGGTAATACTCCGCGGGGCGCGGAGCCGCCGAGCTTCCATCGCGGGCTGCGGAGCAAGTTTGCGCGGAGCAGCGCCCTACCGGCGTGTGCGCGGAAATCGTCGGGGTGCGCTTCAGCCGCGGGAGGGTTTGGCCCCGTCCTGTCCCGTCCCCGTTCTGTTCCGTCCCGTCCCATCCCCGCCGTCGTCGCCCAGGCCGTGAGCCGCGGGGAGCCCAGGGCTCCTGGCTAAGGAAGGGTGCGGTCTCTCGGACGCAGGGCGGTGCTGATACAGGTGTAGAAGGGCGAAAACAAGTCTTTCCCGTTTTGGTTTGGGTTTTTGCCTTTGCAAGCCAGGAGCTAATGTGCTTCCCAGCATAAAATGTAGTGATGTGTTTCAAGTTTTCTGCTCTGGCCAGCAAATCCCTCATTATATTGCATAACATTTCCTTAGAGCTGGAGACTATAAATTGTTCACAGCTCTAAAGACTAATTTTCCTGCTACACAGATTGAACTGACTAGACTATACAGGGACCCAGCAGTCAGAGTTAACTTAATAGGTACTGCTACTGTAGGATAAAAACTCTTATCCATGAATAAACCTTAATGTTAGTATCTCATCTAATAGAAGGAATATTTTCTGAATGAACAACTGCCTTCAGAGGAGGATGGTTGCCTACCTTTGTGTTTTTCAAATTGTAGGTAAAGAAAGAGAAATATTTAGCTGAATCACTCTCCTAAATTATGCTTTATGGATTTTGTATTTTAAATTATAGGTTTAAGTGAAATAATGAGTTTAACGGTAAGATTTTAAAGCATATTTTAGGTTATGTGGTACCTCTAATTTGGCTAAACCTGAATAATGGTTTAAGCCATCCCTGTCACTCTCAGGCCTCAGATCAACTGGAGCTGAAAACTCCTCTGAAGCATGATTTTGGTGAAAATAAGAATCACAGTAATCAGAGTTACACTGAGATATATCACAAATGACTGTGATTTAAGGAGGTGTTACTTGAAATCTTGGAAGATCAAGGTACATCAGCTGTCATAAAATACATTTTACTGTAAAAGGTAACCATAAATACTAGTATTTAATGTTAACTGCATTTGTGTGGTTCTTACAGTAAACACTCAAATCTGCCTGGGATCCTGCCATAAAACTGCAGTCCCTCCTGCCTTGTACAGCCTAGCTTCCTGTCTCAAGCATCCCACTGAAACTAAAAGAGATATAAACAAACCTGTCTAAAGCTCACAGGGTGTGAGCTCATACAGATGTAGCTGAGCACAGTCTCAGGGAGTGTTCATAGACCAGGGATACAGAAAAGGGACCTCATTTGCTTGGCTGGTTGATGTAGGAGATGAACAAGATCCAACCTTAGGAGCTGACAGCTAGAAAATCTCCTTCAGGTTGATTAAATTTTATCTTGAAAACAGGCTCAAGAGCACCTTGGCACTGTGGTGCATTCAGGTTGAAACACACTTCAAATAGGAGAATGTTTTCAAATGAGGCTGTATTATCTCATTCTATTTCCCACAGTGGGATTTTCAGGAATCGTCATTTCCCTGGAAGCTATGACCACATGCTGCACTGAGGCTGACCAAACAACAAGTGGGGGAGTGAGTGAATCCCCCAAAATAGAAGCAGCTGTTAAAACAAAGCAGGAAGATAAATGCCAATAAGTACACACAGCCCTGTGAAATCAGGGGACTGAAGATCAATGATCCTGGAGAAACACTCCTGTCTGCATCTTTACTGCCACTGGCGCTCAAGCTAAGAGAGCAACTGGTCCTCTTTTGAGTGGAGAGGAAGATCAGAGAGCAAGAGATCCACTCAATTTTTAAAATTTGGAGGGAAAAGTCTGCTTTCATTTCACACATCCAAAATGAAAATAAAATTATCTTGGGACATTTTGCAAAGGGAGCTTCTACCAGCACAGCAGTCCTCTGTTGAAACCAGCAGATTAGAGTCTTTCTCCCTTCCTTTCTGTCTTTCAGCTGTGACTAGAGATGGTGCAGAAATGCCTGCAGAGCACTACGCTCTTGGGATGCCTCAAGTGTCCAGCCAGGGCCTAACCAGAGCATATTGTAGCTAATGTTCCAGTCCTCCTTCCTCATGTAAATCAGGACATGAGGTAGGGGAGATGGCACTTTCTCAGCTCTCACCCATGGCAAAAGGTGGCCATAGCACAGGGGGGATGGAATCAGCCCACGCTGGACTTCAGAGGCATTCCTGGAAGCTTCTTCAATACTGATGTGTCTCAACAGAATATATCTACTTTAGCTAAACCAGCATATTCACTTTTTGTTGGTCTTTTTTGTTTGGTTGTTTGGTTGTTTTTTTAAAAAAGAATTTTTTAAGAATTCTCGTAAAGCCATGATGAACAACTCTACTGAATCCGTACTGGAGGTGTAGAAATCCACAGAACCTGGCAACAATCTTTCAGTTAATTTTTTAAGAACTCAGTAAACTTTCATTTAGTAAACATGTTCCAGTATAATAACACATAATATTTTGTTCCTTGGCCCTAGTCTTAGCATTACCTCTATGGAATATGAATTTCTAGAAAAGAAAATAATTACAGTGCATCTGACTTGAGAGTCTCTTTCTTTTCTCTTTCTTTTCACTTTTGCTCACCCAGAGCTGAAAGTGGTAATAGGAAATAACAGCAACACCAACAGATACTTTTCAGTTCTCTTCATAGAATCCATTGATTAAAACTAAGCAAAGCTGGACAAAAATACACAGATTTCTCTTGAGACCATACCATGTAATTGAAAGGGATTGGACTAACTAGATAGAGAGCCTTTCCTACCAGTAGGGATGCCTGCTTTTTCTCCATGCACTGATAAACCTATGGCCTACAATCAATCTTTCCAATGACAGACAGTATCGCAAAAATAATCTAACAAAGAAGCTGTAGTTTTCATGCATAGGTCAACAGAACTTTCACATATTTGTAGCTATAATTATAAATTAAGCATCAGTGTGCACTGGTGGTACTCAGTATGACCTTTGGACAGATATGACTATGTGTGGGAATTAAACTATTACAGTAGATTGTGTAAATACCTGTAGATGCTCTAAAAGAAAACCTAATCTCCAGGTTTCTGAGAAACATCATCTGCGGTTTGTTTCTTCTTTACAGATTAGTCCTTCAATTCAGCATCAGTTAAAATAGAAGACTACACAAAATGATTCCTCTTAGCACAGTTACCTGTGTAGGTACACATAATAAATGAAAAACTCATTCCTTCGGTCATGACCATTGTGAGAGTTTTTGAGGTTTTTTTAAATCACAAGATGGTACTAGATTTCCTTCCCCCTTTCTTGGTTGGTAACCAAGAGTTGGACAGATCTAGCTCTTGAGTTAAGTTTTATTTCACTTTCTCAATTAACTCCTGATTATTTTCAAACCTGCTGTCAGGCAATGGGATGCTCAACTAGCAATGCTCTTTTACTCTGTGCAAGATATAAAATGGCAAAGGAAGGTGTCCAAACAAAAAGAAAGTTGTCCAGAATTACACTAATGGCTTTTTCATTATTAACTCCTCAGTTATATGAAAGGGTTTTTCCTACACACTTCTCAGCTAAGATGAATGTGATAGCGAATAGATAATAGAATGCTCATCCTGAAAATATTTGGCAGATACTGTTTCATATTGAAACATAATGTACAATTGAAATGGCTTTCATGAATCAAAAGAGAGTGCAGATTTCAGATGCATGCACACACTGAAATCTGCAAAAGCAAAAGTCATAGCAAACCCCATTGTTCCTCCATGCTAAACAAAGGGAAAAATGATGCACGTATGATGTAACAGGGACATAATTCCATAAGCCTGATGTAGGAGAATGTATTTTATCCAGGGCAGTGGCCTGCTGTGCTTTTCTCAGGGAAAAAATTGTGTTGAGTCACATTCAGAGAACACAAAGACATTTCAGCTGATTTTGGAAGTCACTGTGGTCTGCAGAGCATACTGATTTCAGATGATTATTAGAAACTCAGAGACATTAGCATACTTAAAAGACCGTTTACTTCTTCAGCTAATAGTTCTATAAAAAGAAGTCCACCAAAATGAAAACTTATGATAATATAGAAATAGAGAGAATCTCACTTACAGAATCTCTAGTCTTCATTAAAGCTGCTGTAGAGGCAAGGGTAGTCCCAGATAACGTTGTTTATCTATTATATAGTTTTCCAACATTTCATTAAAGACTGGGGAAAATAAAACAGAAATAATTTGTATTAATGCCACCCTGCTGTTATGAACACAATTGTAATATTTAGATTATCTAAATTCACATATCCAGTTCTTCTGTTTTAGCTATTGAAAAACTCTGTAACTCAACATTGTGAGAAGTTGGCAAGGTTTAGTTCATTTCACCTCTCCTGAACACATGACTTTCAAGACACAAAAACATTTCTTTTCTTTTTTTTTTTTTTTAATAAGTATTTCTAATCTTATCTGAGGGGCCTTCCCATCAATGCCAGTGAATATTCTGAGGTGGTTTTATGGTTTGAGTTTCCCTTTGGTACCCGACAATAGGAATGGACATGTTGTGATGTGGAGGAAGGAGCACATCAGCACATATAGGGGAAACCATGTAATATTATTGCACTTTCAAGAAGTCAGCACAATACAGCTCACTGAGGATAGCTACATTCTTGAAGAGCCTTGCCTTTTTTAGTTGACAGGTTTAGCCTTCTGCTCTGTTTATGTATGCTTTGTGTTTGTGCAGATCTTCTTGTTTTGTCTTTACTAAGATTTCTAAACATTAAGCAATTTTGTACAGGATGTTAGCACTCTGAGGAAAGTTTGACTTTGAAACCTTAGTACATGCAGGTGTTTATGGTAAACTGGAGTTTAAAGTGAATTCTCTTATCTTTCTGTTTCTTCTAACACAAGGTTAATACACGACGACTCTGTAGACAGAATAACTTTGTGATAAACTAGGTTTTAATGTGAGATATTTCTGTGCTGAATAATTAGCAGTCCCCTGAATTTTCAAATGGCTATATGGGGTCTCCTTCCAGTTAACAGTCCTCTCTGTATTATGTCCAGTAACTTTGGATGTTTTGTAGGCAGTTTTTCCTTCTGCTTGAGCAACAGTTAAAATATGTTTAACACTTAATAGAAGATGGTTTGTATATGCAACACACTAGGAATTACATGTTGGATCACTGACAGTGATCTCCTTATAAGCTGATTCTTTCTGAAAGCTCTCACCTATTTTGTGTTAGTTTTCTACTACCGAGGTTAAGAAATACTAGTGCAAATGTTAGTGTATGTCAAAATATCATATATTTTCAGGTGCTCTCGTTATAATTTCCCGTCATGTAATGATTAGGCACATGTCCAGATGGGGATTGTAATCTCCTTACTCATATCAATGAACTGTATATTCACATGAGTAATCTCATTGACTCTAAATGGATTGCTTTTGCAGCTATCTGCTCCCTCACGGAAAGGCTGACAGTATGGTCTGTAGCAAAGCATTGTTAAAAGCTGGTGTCATAATGCAGAACCTTAAATTGCCATTGTCCCATGTCAGAAGCAGCCAGTTAGGAGGCTTAGGTGTGCTAAATACTGCATGATAAAACCTACAAAACTAATTTTTGTTGACCTGATTTTGTGTAGGATCTGCCTCCCAGTAGAATAACATCACTAATTAATTTATTTGCATTAAGGTGATACAAGGTAAATTTATCATCCTTTACATTCTGATAGCAGTATCATCATTCCTTCAGATGCTAATTAATGCCTTTCTCATTCTAAACAGGGCTGTAAAATGGATTTAGGATTGAAAGACCATAACAACAGGACACCTACCAAGAACACCTCTGCTACTACAAAGAATTTTTCTGCCTGGGAAGACTATAAGAGTAGTGTTGATGACATACAGTACTTTCTTATCGGGCTGTACACACTTATAAGTCTGGCTGGCTTTATGGGAAATCTTCTTATATTAACAGCTCTACTAAAGCGTAAACAGAAGACAATAATAAATATACTCATTGGTAACTTGGCCTTTTCTGACATCTTGGTTGTGCTGTTTTGTTCACCTTTCACACTGACATCAGTCCTGCTTGACCAATGGATGTTCGGCACTGTCATGTGCCATGTAATGCCCTTCCTCCAGTGCGCCTCGGTTCTAGTTTCAACTTTGATGTTAATATCCATTGCTGCAGTCAGGTACCGTATGATAAAATATCCCCTTTCCAGCAGTTTAACACCAAAACAAGGCTATTTCTTAATACTGACCATTTGGGCCTTCGGCTTTGCAATTTGCTCCCCTCTGCCAGTATTCCACAAAATAGTGGACCTCAGCGAAACTCTGAATTTAGAGGCACTGGAGAACAGGCTTTTGTGTATTGAGTCATGGCCTTCCGACTCGTACAGAATTGCCTTTACCATAGCTTTATTGTTCATGCAGTACATACTGCCACTGGCATGTTTAACTGCTAGCCACACCAGTGTCTGCAGGAGCATAGGGTCCAGGCTGTCAAACAAGGAAAACAAGTTTGAAGAAAAGGAAATGATAAACCTAACTCTTCATCCCTCTAAGAGTACCAGCACACAGGTACAGCCCTCTGGCCATTCTAGATGGAGATGTGCATTTGGCAGAAGGCACCACAGAAGATACAGTAGAAAGCTTTCAAGTGTGATGCCAGCTATTTCAAGGCATCATCAGGATACTCATTCCAGAGACATCCCAGAAAGCTCTGGCACAGAAAAAAGCCAGCTCTCATCCTCTAGTAAATTCATCCCTGGGATACCTATTTGTTTTGAGATGAAACCAGAAGAAAATACAGAGATCCAGAGCACGATTATGGTATCCCGATCCATTGTCAGAATTAAGACAAGATCTAGGAGAGTTTTTTGCAGATTGACAGTGCTAATCCTAGTTTTTGGTTTCAGTTGGATGCCTCTTCACCTTTTCCACATTGTGACGGATTTTAATGCCACTCTCATTTCTAACAGGCATTTTAAATTAGTGTATTGCATATGCCATTTGCTGGGTATGATGTCCTGCTGCTTGAATCCCATCCTCTATGGGTTTCTTAACAACAGCATAAAGGCTGATTTAATGTCTCTTATTCCATGCTGCCAAATACCATGATTTTATGTGCCCCAAGATAATATCAAACAAACAAGTCTGGCTTTCAAGCCTATGACATGTGTAGCTGTAAAAGCTGTAATAGTTTAGTTTAGTTAGTCTGACATGGTTGTAATTAGTAGCATTTTGTGCCAAAGGATAGTTCTAAGGCTGCATGTATTTCTTGCATTGGGCAGAAATATATACATATGTTATAATATTCTTCTATCTGTTAACACACAGGAAATCCTGCCAAGTGTACCAAAGCAGTGTACCATTTTCATTACCTGAAATATTGGCAATCTGTACTTTGGAATGATACAGAATATTTAATGAGTAATAAATGTGAGACAGACAACTTGGGCATATTAACTGTCATAAAACTATAATAAAATGCATACCATTTCCTAAATAACTGTTGGTGAGACTATTTCAGTGCCACTTTGACTGTTTTCTAAGATAATTAAACATCTGTTTCTGGATGTGATTAGGAAAATATTTTTCCTTAGCTCTTTGACTCATATTTTGTAGCATGTTTGCAAGATGTTTTGCTGCTTGTTCCCAGATTGCCTTATCCCTTGGAAAGGATTTGTGGGTAGCTGTTCTTGTCTACATTTTTTCCATCTCACTGTGTTTACCTGGAACAACCTATCTCTGATTTCCTTGCCAATTTTTACTCTGGATTGTCATTTTATGTAATTTCCAGACGGGTCTGAACTTATCTATAGTTACGCATTTGTTCTTACAGCGATGACTCCCCTGAACGTAAGTCATGTTTCTGATCAGAGTAAGCCTTCATTACGTAAGTGATAACGGAAAGAAAAAGAAAATTGAAAGACAGCAGGATTTTTTCTTTTCTATTGCTGAAAATCAAAAGCTTACTGCACTTCATTATAGCTAACCCATTTGCTTTGGGGTGCTTCAACAGCTTTCAAATAAACACATGCATGTGCATGTGTGTGCAAAAACACGTGCACACACACACACGCATGCTTCCTGCATCTGTGTCCCTTCTCTCCTTTTTGACTAGATGAGTACTTTTCCTTCCAGATTTAAATCATATTCCCTAAGGAAGTCATGTTACTTCTCACAGCACAAATGGAAAGGTTGTATGTATATACTATTCTCACCCTTCTTCCTCTCCTTCCCTCCCTTTCACCTCCCCACCCCTGTTATTTTAACTTACTAGCTCATCTCCACCCTCAGGATTCAGTAAATGTACAAAGCCTCTGCCCTGAGTTTTAAGCTGTAAAATCTCTCCCTGGGTCTAGCTGATGATTGTTTCCTTTTCTCCACTAATATTTCTCACCCAATAGTCTTTTTTACTTAGCCTTTCCAAGCTAAGAAATGCAGTTATTACTTTTATAAATGAGTGGATGGGAAGGCTCATTGTGCATTTTCTGCCTTGAGATACTTCCCTTCCAGTTAGTCACTAAAAGCAAAAGCAGTTCTTTTATTTTGAAGAATCATCAAATTCTTTTTATTACACTGTTACAATTCTGAGACCTTTTCTGCCCAAGCCATCATCTGCTAAGGAGTTATTACATACCAGTGGGTAATATCTTTGCTTCTATCATTAAGGTATTTCCCTGAAGTCTAGTTCCCAGTAACCCATTGTTCTTTGTTTTTGCTAGTGATATACTTTAATAGTTTCTTCCTGGGCACTGACTATTGCATTTTGCTGATTATTATCAACTAAAAACCTACAGTATGTCATTTTATAGAGTACAAATGGTACAGAATACAGAATATTGGAACAATAGATTTTAAAATAGCTTTTAAAAAGTTTTAAGTAGCTTAATTTAAAAATATTTATGGCTAATTGTTGTAGATAAACTTAGGAAAAAAATTAACTAAATCCACAGCCAGAACACAGTGATGTAGTTCTACAGATGTTACAGCATTTCCCTGGTGAAGCCAATAATAATGTTCCTACTCTTTACACAGATCAAAGCACAACAAATTATAATTTTGCAATAGAGAATTAAATCAAGACATCTATGGAACTTCTTCAGTCCTATGCCATCTAAATCTGTCATCTTCTCCTTTTTAAGATGATCATAGTAGGAGAATATGTATTTTCTTCTTATTTATAGACCAGTCATCAACATTATATTTTGACTTCTCCAAAATGTCACTGTCTTTCCTCTGAAATGTTAAATAAAATAACTTTTGCATCTTCCACCTTCCTTCAACAGCCAGTACAACTTGGTCCTAGTACCAGTAAGGAATAGGTAAGAAGCAGACAGTATCAGCAGCAAATGAAATCAGGCAGCAGGTAATTCCAAAAAAAGTAGCTTCTATGAGTGGGAGAGGAAACATCTGGTCCATTCATTAAATATTTTCCCAGTCTAGAAAATTAAAAAAAAATAATACTCCAAACACAAGGATCCTTCCACCCCACGCTTGCTGAGTTTGAGCTGCAGTAGCTATTCCTACGGGCTTCATGCACCACAGTGAGTGGCAGTGTGATGTTGTCTCCATTATGTATGCCAGTATGTCTTGGAAAGATGAATCTCACCACAATATCCAATGATACTTTATCATTCTTATATGTACACAGGTGTATGTAGAGAAACAGATAGAGATATGCATTTCCTAGAAAGAGAAGTACATTAAAATGGATTTTCAAAACGTACATATAAGCAAGTCCTTAGGCCAGTTAAACTACTCTGGGTCAATTCCTTCTGCAATTAAAAATCTAAATAAATGTGCAGGTGGGAGGTTTATTTTGATAGCATCTGCTAAATGCAATCAGGAAATGCCAGCTGCAGAGCCATCTATCTATCTGTTGGAGTTTGAAGAATGAAGGATTGTAATGGTACAGTGATTCCTCTCTATAAATAGTAATGATAATATAATGAAATAATAAAATAATAAAATAGCTGGTATTGGTCCCTTCCCTTTCAGCAGAGAAGAAACACATGCCCATTAAATGCTGGTGTGGCCAGGTCACTCCTGAGCCAGCCAGGCCACTGGGGCTGAGGATGCCAGGAGCTCAGTATGGGCTGATACCTGAGTATATTTATTTAGGTTGTAGGGGAGAGGTTGGAGCCTCTGTGTTCTCCATAGTGGCAGTCGTGGCTGAGACAGATGTGTATGGCTCCCATAGATCTAGTGAGCTGTAATCACAGCAGGCAGTGCAGAGTCTCTGCCTGGGCTCAGGCAGCCAGGGGCATCACATCACAGGCAGATGCCTGATGGCTGGCGAGGAAGAGCCAGCCCTGGGCAGGGCTGTGGGCACCAGAGAGCAGGCAGGGACACAGCAGGAGAGGAAAAACACAATCGGTGCTCTATTTGCTGGTGGTTGCAGCCTTTCTAGGCATAAAGCCCTGTTCCTGGAGTCTGGAAGTTCTTGTGACAAAATATTTTCTTCTCAGTAGCATGAACACCTGAAGAAAGTGAAAAGAAATAAATTCACATTTGAAGTATGCAAGGAGCACAGTCAGGAAGAAGTGTTTGATCCTAATAATGCTGAGATAGGCTCCAGCTCTCCTGTTGAGAAGTATAGGCCAGGTGGCATGGAAAACTTCATTACTTAAAGATTATTAACAGATTAAAAACCTTTCTGAAATCTATAGGGGTCTGTCAGCTTTCATTGCGCTTTTGAGAAAAAATCAATAGCTTCCTCACAGTAGTCCCAGTATCTGTCTGCAGCATACAAGATAAACAGTATTAAACGTCATAGTCTCCAGAAAGACGTCCTTCATAAATACCACTGGGCCCAGGAATTTAGCCTTTGATTTTGATGAAAGCCAAATTATGCCTATACTATTTACAGTAAAAAGTCCTAGCCAGAAAATAAATTATTACAATCTGGAACTGTCTTAGGGCAATGACAGGACTCTGATCCTACATAAGACTTTTTTCCCTCACATGACTGGAATGATGGTATAAAATCATGATCCCCCTGAAGTGTCTCTATAAAGACAGGTAAATTTCTGAACCATTTTTTACCATAATATATGGTTTATAACCTCTGAGGTCAGGTTTCTTCTTCTTCCATTTCATGTCATTTTATATACTGTTGAATCCAAACCCCTCTTTTTTTCTCAAGGGCCTTTTGCACACAATATCTCATGAAGACTTCTGATGTTACTTGGTTTTGATCCAACAGTATATATTCTTATCGTACATATATTTAATTGGTTAAAAGTTGCCTTTCCACTGAAGGTAAGTAGAGCTATTTTTATTATACATATTCAGTTGAAGTGACTTTTGACAGGAAAAGAAATAAAAGACAGAAAGAGAAATAAAAGCATACCCACACTAACAACAGCTAACCACATTGTGCCAGTGACTAAGGAATGCATCAGAGACAGACCCTTTTCAAGCATCTGCCAGTGACAAGAGTTTGTGACAGTACATTGAATGTTGCTAATCCAACATGTGACCAGGAAGACTATTGCAGATTTTTCAGTCTGAGGAAGTAACAGCTAATAAATGGGTATGGATACATGTGCTCTTACCCTCTCAAAATGTTCCCTTAAAGCAAAAACATTTTCTTTCTGACCATTTTGATAAGGATAGCTTTGTCTGTGATCACTCATAATGCATCATTCCGTGCCATTAAGACAATCTGTGTCATCATACTAGGCAATGATGGTATCCAAACACCAGTGAGTCTTACCACAGTATCTATTTTTAAATCCCTGCAAGCTCAGAGATACTTGCGACATCTGCTCTACTCCAAAGGTTACCAAGATCCCCTTGCCTCCTTATTAAATTTTGTTTCATTATATATAGTAAAAAAAATTAAAAGCCTAATACAGCATGTCCTTGGCAAAAATAGTCTTATTGATATCTGACAGAGACTTTGTCAAAATCCTGATTTCCTCAGAAATAATGTAACTGGAGAAAGGAACTTGTGGTCGCAGTGTTTTTCAAAGGGGCAACAGCTAGCGTTGCTGTTATACAGTGTAACTATACAAGTCAGACCTTTATTAATCTTGTTTGCTTTTGAAGACAAGATATTGCAAAATATTTGAAAGTTATGAAATTACTTCATTATGCACTAATATAACAAAATACTTTAAAAGAAAACATTGCCACAATCCCAATTCAGGTTTTTTTAACAAATATGAATGTTTCGTTTTGCCCTTGTAGTCACATTAAGATGATCCTTTTAATAATAAGGCTTAAAAATAGTCCCCTGGGAAATTATCAGAATAGTGATTTGACATTCAAGACTAAACTAGGTTGTCCCTGCTCTTACATCCACTTTAACAAATGTTTGCTTTGTCTTAGCAGAAGGCTCATGTCTGTATTACCTGGATGCCACATTAATTGGACATTTTGAGCATTTGAAACATTTATTACTGTCCCTGTGAACAAAATAATGTACAAAAGGATTTCAAAGGCATTTCTGGTGCAAAATTTCTCCAGAGGAGTAACTTGGTGTTGAGCAAACAGTTGTTCATGTCTTCAGACTCAGTAGGAAACACAAGGATACAAAATCCATTTAACAACAGACCACCAGACCATTAATTATAATTTTAACTATAAACCTGCATCTTTTTTTAGTGAAGAGAAAATTAGCTAAGATAAATAAGACCATCCCTACTATGATTAATCTTGCTGCCTCTTTGTACCTAACATCCAGATTTACTTATGTTTAACGAGATGATAATCTTACTCTAACTCCTAGTTGGCTTTATGAGCCTCACCACCAAATTAGGGTTCATTTAGTAGTCATAAGGATTTTGACTTCTTGGCCTAAGGATTAATATTCTGTGCAAGAAGTCAGAATAGAATCTAAATCTTTACTTTTGCTGGTTTTGTTTTTTTGAGGTTTTAGCACAACTGGAGATGTGCAAGCTGTTTACTGCAGCAAAATTAAACTCATTTTTATGTAACTACTGGGACCCAGTCAGGCAAAACAATTATGTGCTTTTTAAGACTCCATGAGTTCCACCACACATCTTATAAAGGTAATTGTTTGAAGCCTTGATGATGCATTCTCTCAATTAATATCCTGGAGCATGAGAGCACATTTCAGAGAGCATAGACTCATCAGATGGGTGAAATTCAGAACCTTGTTCCTACTGTAGAACCAAATTGCAATATGCTCTACTTGAGACTACTCCTTCAGGTCACTTGGGGAGTGAAGCTCATGCAAGGTGCAGTTAATCTCTTACTGGCTTTGTGTGAGTCCGTTCTTCAGAAAAGCAGCTCCAAGGCCATTAATGTCAGGAAAATTACAGTTAGTTCCCAGGAGCTCTCAGGGGCACGTAATACTGATCTCCCCCTTGCACATCATCACACCTGCAGTCAGCAGGGGCTCTCAAGTGCTGCTCCTTTCACAGAAGAGGGGAGCTGGCTGAAAAAAGCAGTGAATGAGACTGCAAACTCTATGGTACTTCTTTTCCCTCTTGATCTGAAAGAGTCTAAAATTGGAGACCTTCCAGAAAGTTGTGGAAGACACCTGTGTGAGACTTTTGGGAGGGAGAATAAGGAATCATTTCCCAGAGGTGAAGTGGAATGAAGAAATCTGTTAGTGCAGATGGGCTGATTAATTCAATATATCCAGGATTCTAGGACCTTACTAATATGTATGTATGACAAAACCCCCTCACCCCGTAGTTTGGTTCAAAGTTTTGTTTATTTTCTTTAGGACAAATTTATTTTAACTCACTGGATGTAGACTCTGTTTTATGTGCTCTGACCCAAGCTACTTCATATTGTAAGATGGCTCCAGCACTAACCTACCCTTTCCTGTTAAGGTAGTCCCTCCATTTTTATTGTTCCATTATATGCTACAGTAGGTCTCATCCTGATGAAAGATTTTGCTGAACTACAACCACGAAAATGATTAAAGAGAGTAACAATTAAAAAAAAGGAGCACATCTGTCCAAATGAGAGGTTGACTAGATCAAAGTATCCCTGCAAAGCTGTGGGAACACTGAGGCATATTTCACTGACACTTGTTCAAACATGTGAAAGGTAAAGGTCTCTTTTCCACAATTTGGCAGATGGTTTTGGCAGTTGCTTTTGCTGACATAGAACTTCAGACTTTCCCGTTAATTCTGAGTATCTATAAAAGACATGCTTATACTAAGGATTTTATGACCACCCCCCCCCCCCCAAAAAAGAATGCCTCAAACCAAGCTAGAAAAAGCTTTCATTTAAAGAACACACCATAAATTAACAATGGTTTATTTCCTTTGCTTATAGTACTGACTGCATGCACTGTTATAAACTGATTTTTACTTTCCATGCATGAATTTCATGGGATAATGCTTACAGTACACTGTAAGCAGAGCTAAACCAGTAATTTAACAATGATAAACAAGAACTAAAAATCAGAATTCATTTACACAGTTAGCAATACAAATAACCCTGCTTTCTTTTGTTTGAAGTAGAAATGAAGACAGCATCTACTACACTACTTATGCAACAGCATTCATATAAAGATCTTACTGCATTTATTTTTAAGAAATCAGAGATATAGTAAGAGGTGTTACAACCAGGCTGATTCTGCGTTTGTATCATGATATAAATTTATCCTTCATGATACATAGACAACAGAAAGTCATAAACAATATAAAAAAAAAACCAAACAAAATCCTATTTCTTATTAAGCATTAATTTCTGTTCCCTTACTAATGAATAAATAATATTAAGCACCCCAAAATGAAAGGATTTCATAAGTCTCTGGAATTTTCCTGGCAAAGCCAAGCACAGTAGTATTAATCTGCACTGTGGTGGTGGTGCTGTTTACAAAGTTGATTTCTATAATATAGTTTAAATGATTTGCAACAACATTTAACAGCAGCCTTATAGTGGAAAAAAAAAAAAAAAAATCAAGCCAAGTTGCAACAGCATCCTTATTTTTCACTTTTTTTTTTTAAGTGTTTAAGTAAAATCAGATTTATTTTTTACATGTATGGCACCTATGGCATACTGGTGAGCATAATTTGGTTTGAGTAGCTCTTGCATAAATTTTTCTGTAGCGTCTCGGCTGGGTCTTCAAGCTCCCAAATTCGGCAATATCAGAAGACTGCGGGAGCCCTCTCCTGGTGAACGCAATTTATCTCCCAGCTGCTGTTTCCCGACCAGAGATTGTGATAGTCGCTCCAGCTGTAAAAAAGTATAGATAGCGTTTAGAGCTTTTAATGTTATTTCCCTCATGAATGTACTCTTAAGTATTTTTTAAAAATTATTAATACTTTTCTTAAGTGAAAAAAAAACAACAACAACAAAAATACCAAAGCAAAACAGAGGCTGTATTTTCCAAATACCTTACAAAGTGAAGCAGAAAGGCAAGGAAAATACTTCCCAAACCCTGGTATCTGCTAATAAATACAAGCTTCAAAATATTCCCAGACCAGTGCAAATTTTTCATGGTTGAAATTTACATCCTTCTGGCACTGGAACATTGCGGTGTTTTAAATAAAGCTGCTTTAAAGGTTTGTCCTTTTAGTGGCGGGTATTGAGAAAGGTTGTATGCACAAAGACATTCACCAGGCAGAGAATGAATAAGCAGGTGCAGTCTGAAGATCCCGTCACATCTAAAGGATGCCCTAGGATCCACTATGAAGGGCAGTGAAGAGGAAGGCTCTTGGCAGGAGCACATTTTTTTCCTCTGTAACCAAGACGAGGCAGAATGTGCTGGGTGCACAGGTTTTTCTTTAATGCTAACAAAGCTTAATCCTTTTCTACACATTCCCCTTCACTGATAGTGCACGTATGACATAGACTGCCCTCATTATTCACAAAGGGGGCAGGAAGAGAGTATATTAAACACAATTTATTTTCCCATCGTCTACCTTTCCCCAAATGTTGCTATTATAAAATTTTGGACTTTTCTTAATACCTACACTTGTAATATAAATTTGGCATATTCTCCTGCTCTGCTCTCCTCTTTCTCAGTAGCAAGCATTTAATTTAGGTTCAAACACTGAACTGAATGTTCACTTGCCTTAGTTGTCCTGCCTACCTTTACATATAAGACAGTTTGAGTTACTGTATTAACGTTAAGGATTCTGTGTCTCTCTATGCCATCAGTTTTAAGGGTCTGAAAACATTAATTTTAAGTTCAAATCATACTGAGTTGATAAACTACCAAATGTGCCTGTTCAGCTTAGTAACTAGATAGCATCTCAGGTCAGAAGCAGAGGAAGTTTAAAAGAAGTCAACTAGATATGAATACATATATGCCTAAAGCTAAGTTCCTAGTTTGAGAGCTTCAGGATATAGAAAGCGAACCAATACCCTTCAATTTCAGTGGAAAATAAGCATTAGGGTAGTGGTCTGACACCCTGGGGAGCAGGAGCCTCACTACAGCACAGTTTCCCAAGTGTTTCTCTGGGAAGTGATGCTAGCCGAGGTAGCCTAAAATGAACTCACTGTTCATTTGCATCAAATGAATCTCAACTTTATCCAGCTTAAGAGTACCACTACTTTGAAGGTGTTTTCTTTTTAGAGAGGTTTATGGGTCTGTTTTTCTCTGCAGTAGCTGACATTGTGTTGGCTTATCTGAAGGGTCTGTGTGGAGATAGCAGAGGCTGGCTGTGTAGCAACTGTCAGGAGAAGAAATGTTCAGAAAATAAGGACTTTAATAAACATCTTTGCTCTTAATGTTGACATATGATTAATGAAGATGGTGTGTATTGTGACTTTAGAGAATCAGAAAAGCTACATACAACTAAAACTATTACTCAGTGGATAACTTTTACAATACATAATTTGCAATCAGTTAGAAAAACAAGTGTTTCACAGTATAAGGTTTTTCTGACTGAAAAGGAAAGGCCTAATTTGCAGCCAGAATACAATTGCTTTCCTCAGAAAGAAGGAAAACATGAACAGAGAATTAACACTTTGAAAAGCTTTTTGTGAGTGAAGACAAGAGCTCCCAGTTCAGCTTGCACCAGCATGGCTATCTCTTGAAAAGTTCAAAAAAGCTGAAATACAGTGAGGCCTCCTTGTTAAAAAGGAAATCTTTTTATACAAATATCTAGCTTCAATCCCATCTCAGATGACCTAATACAAGTTCTTACCTCCCCCTCTTTTTTTGTAACAGCAAAGCACATCAACAATACTATTTCCAGCTTCAGATATACCAGCGAGAATCCAATATGCCAAGGAGGTATAGGGTCCAACTGGGAGAAATAATATTTGAAGGCAGAGTAGCGCTAGCCAAGTTGATCCCAAGGCTGTTATGGCTGAAATGCACTGTAAAGATTCAAAGTGACAGCTAGGAAAATACTTCTGCATGAAACAGACTTCAAGACTGTTTGTTTGTTTGTTTCATTCCTCAGTGCCTTTCCCCCCCCCCCCCTTTATTTTAACCCAGTCTTTTGCTTAAATAAAATAAACAAATATATTTTTATCTTTCAAGTCAGATGGATTAAAGGTAAGTTTAAATAACACCAGCAGGTAGAGGGCTAATTTGTTGTCTAGAAATTACTAATTGCAGTGGAATGATATGCAAATCAAACCACCTCAGAGCATTTGTGAGTTTGGAAACTGGGACATGTATCCTGCAAAGCTAAAACGACTGGCCTGAGGACTTGTATCACTAGCTGAGTGAGTCCAAGAACTTTCTGGCAGCCATTGCCCAGCATTGTGGTATCAAAGAAGTAACTGGCAGACCACTGATAATATTGAATAATTGGTTAATTATCACAGGAGCCCTAAGTATCCTAAATTAACAGACCTAAATTAGGGCAAGTTTTCAGCAGTGGAGATGCCAGTATAATCAGGAGCAAAACAAAACATAGAAAAGCCTCAAAAAGAGAACACGTTTTCTTGCTTACCTCCACTCAAGAGGTGGAAAGAAAGCTGATGGATCCCATCCTGAGGAGGGTTCTGCTGGCTTCTGCTGGCTTCCTGGGGCTATGCAGATAAAGCAGGGTGTGCACGTTAACCTCTACTTTTACGTTGAGGACCTGGAGAAAAGAAGCATAGCTGTAAAAACTTTCCCTTCTCCCTCTTTCTCTCTGTTCTTATATACATCTAAGATGAAACACCTGGAAGCACTTCCCAAGTCTGTGGGTGCCTTCTTGTCACCTTCCCATTCGAGGCTGGAGCAAGAACCAGGCACACAAGGTGATCCAGAATAACAGGAGAACAAGACACAAGGTATGATTTCTCAGATACCTACTGCACCAATTCTAAGTACAGTCAAGAATGCTAGCTCTAATCTAGTTTATTTTATCTAGTAAAAGGCTTATTCTTTTGGGTTGATCAGTGGAAGCACCACTTCATCTAGGCAGCAGGTTTAAAAATGAAACAAACAAACACCAATAAAAAAATCCCACCACACAGACACAAAACTAATGACTGATGAGGTGTGTAATTTTAGAAGGAATTAGACATGATGATTATTTAATTTAATCAGTTAAGGTGTGGTAAATAATCTAAGTGTCATGCAGTCCTTTAAATAAATGGTATGCTTTCATCTGTGATTGCATGTGTGATACTAATCATCTGTATCTAAATAGAGAAGAACAGAAGATGATCAAAGAATCAGATGATCTCCAGCTGACAAATACATTACTAGCGAGAAGATGAGTGGGTGAACTTCATAAAAAGGCAGCTTTAATGAAAAGGTAATAGAAGCCCCAATTAATCCCCAAAATGATACCTACAGAAATGAGCTCTTGGACTGAAACTGCAGACTTCAAAAAGACATGATTAACACAATGCATAATTAATCTGTAAATTTGTAGACAAAGGTATTGGAAAAGTCAGTCTTCACAAACTGTATCAGTTGACAACAACATAACCAGCACTTTAACAGAAACATCTTTCTACACCTGCTAAGTGATAAAAATCATAATTATGAGGCCACAGGCTTCCCTGTAAACCTTTTTTAAAAACATATGTATAATAAATATTCTCTGACTGCCACTTTCGAGGCTCTGAGCCCCACCAGTCCCTGGCCTATCCGTGTAGCCTACAACATTCCACCCCAAAAGCTGAAGTTTTAAGTCAACATGCTAAAAAAAAAACCAAGAAAACCAAACCAACCAAGCAAAATAATCCTCAAATAATGAAAAAACCCATCTGTAGTTCTTTCTGATATAATGCTTACCAAAAACTAACAATAAGTAATCAAAAGAAAACCTGTAACAATGATAATGAATTATTTCTGCATGCAGAGTTCAGTTTCTCTGAACCAATTCACTTAAGATAATAATTATGCAGATACTACAGTAAACAAACAGATATGCTGCTCATGATACCTAATTAACAAGACCTGCTAGTTTAGCCAGAGGTTTAGAATGTAACACATTAGAACCAAAATAATTCTAGTTCCAGAGTAAAATAACACACAAAGATATGTCATTAACAGTTTATTTGTCTTGTAAAAACCATTATAACTGGATGACAGTGCAGTAACTGGCTAAAATAAATTTAGTAAAATATCCTCAGATTTATCATGAGGATAGTTCTGAATTAGACTGAGGTATTGTCCTGTTAATTTAAAAAAAAAAAAAGAAGTTTAATGTTCAGTAATTCTGTATTAACAAGAACTAGCTACTATGGTCCAGACTGTCAAATAGGGATAACATGAACAGCTCCCTTGGATGTTTTTTAAGAAGTTTGAGATCTGTCACTACTGTTAAATATCTTGAATAACTTAAAGCTACATGATAGTGGAGAGGAAAAAAAATACCTTATCAAAGATCCACCTAAAAACACGTTTGTGAAGCTTCACACAACAGCGATCAAGTGTGTATGAGTAAAGACAGCTCAATTTTCACACAAAAATTGCTTCATTACAGAAGAACAATAGCACAAACAGAGAAAAGAGAAACACCCTAGTTTTCCCAAAGAGTGAGCCTCATCCAGTAGAGGCATTTTTCTTCATATCAAGACTTTCGCTTCCTAATCAACAGATATTTCAGGTCAGTTTTTCCAATTATAGTACTCCCGTGAGAAGGATCAAGTAATATTGAAAACAGCTTCAGCTTGTCTTCCCATTTTCCTCACTGAAATATATCCACCTGGTTAGCAATACATCACCAACAGAGCATCAAGGACCAAACAGGGGAAAGTCATAGTGGGCAGGAAAATGCCATTTACTTAAAGAAGTTATTGTCACAGTTATTCCTTGGTAATGGAAGGAAGCCCTAAAGCTCTCCTGCCTCCCTGCACTCATCAGCATTCTGCAGTGCTAACACTGACCCAGCTGCCCAGACTTCTTTTCCCTTTCTTCACCTCCCTGAGCATTCAGGTTGCATACAGCAATGCTACCGCCCTCTCGTGTTCCTAGTTACGCTAGAGCCCATTTTAAAACCCACTTTATTTTGGAGTTGCAGGCTTCCACTCTGTGAAAGCTGAAAAGAATTTTTGCTGGATTCTAAAGTTGCTTAAAATCTGTTAGATGTTAATTCATAAAAATTGCAGCCCTAAAGGTAATATTCTGGTCATAGCATTCATTAAAGCTTTCCTTTTCAAGAGACTGCTTTTGCCATGTTCTTAGGTAGCACTTTAATTTTTCTGTTGCAATAGTGGATGGCATTAGCTGTTGATAAATGAGTTATTATTTGAAGGGCCAGATGAACAGAAAGAACAATTTTATAATGAAAGCAGCAAAATGCCCACCAAGTATAAAACTGCTTTTCAAGACATTAGACTTTATAAAGTAAACCAATTCCTCTTGATAGAAATTGTCCCATTCAGAAATACAATTTCTTTTGAAAGTCTGAAAAGGAAAACACTGTGATCTGTCAAGTATGGTAAAACCAAAACCTTCACAAATATCCCTATTTTTGCACTACAAAATTTAAAAAGAAGGCAGAAGATGCAAAACCAGTGAATTGCTAGGCAATTACAATAGCTGCATGACATTGTGTGAAACGTTATGGAAAATATCCCCTAAGAAGATAATTTTATGTTTTCTATTTGGAGTAAAACAGAGCCTTTATGCTGATGTTAATACCAGCACGAACTCCTAAAAACATATTCATAAGTTGTCTCAGCAAGATTTTGTTTAACAAACAGCAAAATCTGACCAACTTTCTCCTCCAAATAGTGCAAAGCTCTCCTCTGTTGAGTTAGTTAGACTGGGGTTTTTAAAGGGTTTTCCTAGGTCATAAAAGTAAGATTTTGTCCATCTCCTCCTGACAGCATGCCTGCAGAGAGAGATATCACCACCCTGTTTCCCAGGACAGTCCTCACAACCATCCTCTAGAGAGTATTACCCTTTGTACATATACATACTTCTTTCTGTAATACATGCAAATATTACAACCACTGCAATGGTGGGACCACAACTATTTCTATTTAGCAAGTGCTAGGTTAGGAGTAGTTGACTGAGAAGGAAATTTGGATCAAGTTGAATGCCTGACAACTAAAACTAGTTGTATGAAATCTGTGGTTAAGTAATAGTACTCCACTATAGTCCAAAATTTCCTGGTAGCAGTAAATTCAGATCACAGTATCACAGTATGCCAGAGATTGGAAGGGACCTCGAAAGATCATCTAGTCCAATCCCCCTGCCGGAGCAGGAACACCTAGGTAAGGTTACACAGGAATGTGTCCAGGTGGGTTTTGAATGTCTCCAGGGAAGGAGACTCCACAACCTCCTTGGGCAGCCTGTTCCAGTGTTCTGTCACCCTCACTGAGAAGAAGTTTCTTCTCAAGTTTAAGTGGAACCTCTTGTGTTCCAGTTTGTACCCATTACCCCTTGCCTTGTCCTATCATTGTTTGCCACTGAGTAGAACCTGGCTCCATCCTCGTGACACTCACCCTTTATATATTTATATACACTAATAAGGTCACCCCTCAGTCTCCTCTTCTCCAAACTATAGAGACCCAGCTCCCTCAGTCTTTCCTCATAAGGGAGATGCTCCACTCCCTTAATCATCTTTGTTGCCCTGCGCTGGACTCTCTCCAGCAGCTCCCTGTCCTTCTTGAACTGAGGGGCCCAGAACTGGACACAATATTCCAGATGCGGTCTCACCAGGGCAGAGTAGAGGGGAAGGAGGACCTCTCTCGACCTACTAACCACCCCTCTTCTAATACACCCCAGGATGCCATTGGCCTTCTTGGTCACAAGGGCACAGTGTTGGCTCATGGTCATCCTGTCGTCCACTAGGACCCCCAGGTCCCTCTCCCCTACACTGCTCTCTAACAGGTCGTTTCCCAACCTATACTGGAACCTGGGGTTGTTCCTGCCCAGATGAAGGACTCTACACTTTCCCTTGTTATATTTCATCAAGTTACTCCCTGCCCAACTCTCCAGCCTGTCCAGGTCTCGCTGGATGGCAGCACAGCCTTCTGGCGTGTCAGCCACTCCTCCCAGCTTAGTGTCATCAGCAAACTTGCTGATAGTACACTCAATTCCCTCATCTAAATCATTGATGAATATATTAAATAATACTGGTCCCAGTACTGACCCCTGAGGCACTCCACTAGTTACAGGCCTCCAACTAGACTCCGCCCCATAGACTACAACTCTCTGGCTTCTCTCCTTCAGCCAGTTCGCAGTCCACCTCACTACCTGATCATTCAGACCACACTTCCTCAATTTAGCTGTGAGGATGCTGTGGGAGACTGTGTCAAATGCTTTGCTGAAGTCAAGGTAGACCACATCCACCGTTCTGCCATCATCCATCCACCGTGTTATTTCCTCATAAAAGGCTAAGAGATTGGTCAAACATGATTTCCCCCTGGTGAAGCCATGTTGACTGCCCCTCATAACCCTCTTATCCTTGATACGCCTTAAGATGGTACCAAGGATAAGGTGTTCCATCACTTTCCCAGGGATGGAGGTGAGGCTGATCAGTCTATAGTTACCCGGGTCCTCCTTCTTGCCCTTTTTGAAGACTGGAGTGACATTTGCTTTCCTCCAGTCCTCAGGCACCTCTCCCGTTTCCCAAGACTTGGTAAAGATGATGGAGAGTGGTCTAGCAATGACTTCCGCCAGTTCCCTCAGCACCCGCAGGTGCATCCCATCTGGACCCATGGATTTATGGAGGTCCAGATTGCTCAACTGGTCTCTAACCCATTCCTCATCGACTAAGGCAAACCGCTCCGTTGACCTGACTTCGTCTAAGGTCTCAGGGATACAGGGCTCTTCAGGACTGCCTGCAGCAGAGTAGACAGAGACAAAGAAGGCATTCAGTAACTCTGTATCTTCTGTCACCAGGGCACCCATCCCGTTCATCAGTGGGCCTACATTGCCTCTGGTGTTAGTTTTATCTGCCATGTATTTGAAAAAGCTCTTTTTGCTGTCCTTGACCCTTCTCGCCAGGTTTAATTCTAAGGAGGCCTTAGTCCTCCTAGCTGCCTTCCTACATCCTCTAGCAGCAGCCTTATATTCCTCCCGAGTGGCCAGCCCCTCCTTCCATAACCTGTAAACTCTCCTCTTCCACTTGAGCATACCCAGCAATTCCCTATTTAGCCACGCAGGTCTCCTGGCCCTCTTCCTTGACTTCCTGTGTGTCGGGATACTCTGATCTTGAGCTCGGAAAAAGCAATCCTTGAATGCCAACCAACTATCTTGGGCCCCTTTACCTTCAAACAGCCTTGCCCATGGGATTTCCCCTAGCAATTGCTTGAAAAGGCCAAAGTTTGCCCTGCTAAAGTCCAGGGTTGCAATTCTACTTGTTATTCTACTGGTCCTACCACACAAGATCCTGAATTCCACCATCTCGTGGTCGCTGCAACCAAGGCAGCCCTCAACCCTTACTGCTTTGACCAGAGCCTCCTTGTTAGTGAGGATGAGATCTAGCAGCGCTCCTCTCCTGGTCGGCTCATCCACCATTTGCAGGAGGAAGTTATCATCCATACACTGGAGGAACCTCCTGGACTGCGGCTGGGTTGCTGAGTGGTCCTTCCAGCAAACATCAGGGAAGTTAAAATCCCCCACGACGACCATGGCCTGTGACTGTGAGGCCGCTCTCAGCTGCCTGTAGAAGACCTCGTCAACTTCCTCACCCTGATCTGGTGGTCTGTAACAGACACCTACAACAGTATCCCCCCTGCCAGCCTGCCCCTTAATTCTCACCCACAGACTCTCAACTCGCTCATCATCTGTCCCTGGACAGAACTTGGTGCATTGTAGTTGCTCCCGCACATAAAGAGCGACCCCACCACCCTTCCTGGCTGGCCTGTCTTTCCTGAAAAGGACATAGCCCTCCATGACTATATTCCAGTCATGTGAGCTGTCCCACCACATCTCTGTAATTGCCACCAGATCATAATCTCCTGACTTAACACAGGTTTCCAACTCCTCCTGCTTATTTCCCATGCTGCGCGCATTGGTGTACAGACATTCCAGGGAGCGAGCCGAGCTGAGCACACCGATTTCACCCTAGGATTATAGGAGGCCTCCCAGTCTTCATCAATTCTGGAGTGCTGCCCCACCGGGGCAAGCCCAGCTACAACCCCATCCCCCTTCGAATCTAGTTTAAAGCTCTCCAAAGGAGCCCTGCTAATTCGTGCCCCAGCATCCTTTTGCCTCTGTGAGATAAACCTTTCCCACTTGTCATTGTCCAGAATGGTGCCCTATAAAACCAGCTGTTGTCAAAGAATCCAAAGCCCTGCCTGTAGCACCAGTCTCGAAGCCAATCGTTTATGGACTGAATCTTCCCATTCCTTCCCACATCATCAGTGGAAAATGGAAGGAGAGAGGAGAAGATCACTTGAGCCCCAGACTCTTTCACCATCCGCCCCAAGGCCCTGTAGTCTTTCTTCATCCCCCTCAGACTGCGGGAAGCAGCTTCCTCCCCACCTGTCTGGAAGACCAGCAGCGGGTAATAGTCTGTTGGGTGCACCAGGTTGGGGAGCGACCTAGTGATATCCCTGATCCGGGCTCCAGGCAGACTACACACTTCCCTATGATGAGGGTCAACTCTGCATATCGGGCCCTCTGTTCCTCTCAGAAGGGAATCCCCTACTACAATGACCCTTCTTTCTTTCTTAACAGAGGCAGTCTTGAGGTGCAAAGTCAACCCCCTTTTCCTATGTGGCCTTGTAGGCTGGCCTTGCCCCACATTCTCACCTACCCCTCCTTCAAGATCCAGGGCCTCGAACCTATTACGGAGGGACACCTGGGGAAGCAGGGCAGGAAGATACCTCTTCTCTGCACTTTCTTTTCACTTAAAAACCATCTTGAACACAATGCTAATAAGCAATTGCTCTGACTTTTTCCAGTAGCGACCCATGGTGAACTTCCACATCAGCTGACTGATGACATGATAAATGTACATACGCTGAAGTACCAAGAAATGTTCTGGGTTAACGTACACCATGACCGGGAGACCACTGCACATCAATCAACGTGGCTCATCTGACAGCCTGAGCAGACACAGCTGCACAAATGCTTTGGCTGCAGGACGAACCCAGGCAGCTCGTTGTAGCAGAGGAACCTGCAGGCAGCTCCCACTCCATGCTGGTGGCTATGCCTTTAGGTGAAATTCCAACAAAAAGTTCTCATATGGACATTCATTAGAAACAGAGTAGTTTTTTTCAATGACCAAAGGAGAGAGCTTCCCTCCATGGACAAGATCTGCTCTGTGCAGTACCCCATGAGAAAATCCATCTGGGCTCTGTCTGATGCTGCATGAACACAGGGTGTCCAGCATTAGAAGGGACATAAGATTTACTCACTATCTATATTCTTCTTATTATTTTGTCTTATTAAGACAGTTATCTTATTATCTTATTAAGCCATTTGTTGTAACTGAAAAAGAAAGCAGATTAAATTCTAAATGCGTGCAGCAGGATGTAACACTGAAGCATAAGTAAGCAAAGGAACGCTCCTTTTAAACACACTCTAATTCTATTGTGTTGGTTTTTTTTTTAAAGATCATTACAGACAAGAATGGCAGGGTAATTTAGCTCCTAGATTCCATGTGATGCCATGCAGTAAAACTGTATCTTCCTACTCCAGCACTGTTGTGCTATAAACTAATTGAGACTGCAGTATGGCACATGTCATCTTGAAATCCTTCCAATTTCCTCTGGGAAATTAAAGAAAAACAAAATTCAAGCAAAATCAGAATGAGATGAACTGCCTTTTTCTTCTCATTTTTGTAGTACAAAACTTGCAGTCTAATTGATCTGTTTTGCTTGTCTTCATACAAATGAGATTGTTTCCAGGAGCTCATTAGGAGAAGTAGCTGCCTGCAAACCAAAGGAGGGAAGACTCAACCCAGATGACTGGCCTTACCTATGAGGTAAAAAAAAAAAAAAAATAATTGTGAAATTCAAATCCATTTATCTATGTCTACACTTGCCCACACAATTTATGATTTAATAACAACTTTTAATAATTAATGTGAATTGACTAGATTGTACGCTTCATGTAACTAAGTAGCCACAGAACACTGGTCGTACTGTTAAACTACTAGATCTGGTTGTTTTCATAAAAAATCCACCAAGAGCTGTACAATTAATATGCTTTGTGACAAACTTTATGTCTGGGAGACATTCAGAAAGACAAGGCAGATTTCACAATAAATGCTTCTCTTTCTCAGGAGCAATGAATTTTATTCCAAATATAGTTTAAACTGCGTGAATCAAAGACTTCTGTGTCTGTTCAATTCTCAGTAAAGCAAAGAAAATGTTGATATCCAACACGATGAAGTACTTCAGGATTTCTGGAGGACAACAGGAGAGCTAAGTGACTATACAACTCAGCCACTGAATGTTGGACACTCTAAAATGCTTTTCTGGGTTCAGCAGTAGCAGTCATGTTTCTCCTTTGTGGTAGCTGGTGCAGTGCTGTGTTTTGACTTCCAGCCGGGGAACTATGTTGGTGATACCAATGTTTTCGGTTGTTGCTAAGTGATGTTTACCCTGACCAAGGACTTTGTGAGGCTCATGCTCTGCCAGGGAGGAGGGGAAGCCGTGAGGAAGCAGAGACAGGGCGCCTGACCCAGGCTAGCCAAGGAGGTATTCCATACCACAGCACGTCATGCCCAGGGTGGGGGGTAACTGGGAGTTACCCGGAAGGACACAGGCTTCCGGGTTGGACTCGTTTCTTGGCTGGTGGTATCGTATTCTCTTCCCTTGTTATTTTCTCTTATCATTGTTGTCGTTGGTGGTAGCGGTGGTGATTTGTGTTGTACATTGGTTGCTGGACTGTTCTTGTCTCAACCCGTGGGAGTTGCACTCTTTCGATCCTCCTCCCTGTTCGTCCGGGAGCGGGGAAGGGGAGAGCCCCGGGTGGGGAGGGGGGGGGGGGGGCTCGATTGTTGTCAGCCCGACACCACTCACTGGGAGTGAGTGAACAAGTTGCCTGACTGGGTTTAAACCACAACAAATGTGTATGTTGTTCACAACTTCTTGCTGAATTTTAGAGCTGACAGTTTCAAGCCAGACTTGTACTACAGCTTGAGCTTAAGTAATTGTGATGCATAATCACAGTTCAGCTAGAGTTATAGGAACCCGGGTTATATTCCTTCCTGATACAGGAAAAACATGCTACCAATTTGTTTATTATTCAATAAAGTTGACAGAAGCTTAGTATGGTTTGGAGATAACGCAGTTTTCAGTGTTCTTGACACACCAGGAACACTATAGACAATGTGATTTCAAGTGTTTACTAGCAAATTTCAGTGACAAGTTTCTAGGCATGAATGTAATTGCAAGGCTCAAATGTTATTTGCAGGGAATGAATAGTCTATGTCTTGCAAATCTCATGGCAGATTTACCATAGGGCTTTTCTGTGGATTGTTGGTACATGGTAACAGCAGACCTTTGAAACCCTGGGCAAGCTGTAGGCATCTCTGGATATAAAAAAGCCTCCCATATTTTCCAGATGTATGGATGCCTACAGAGAATAAAGAATGGTGCCTAAAAACCCTTTCTTGTGGGATACATTTCAACTTCATGAAGATGCATGGTCGTATTTAAAACACATTACAGATTATCACCTTGTGGGACATTAAGGTTTCCTAATAAGATGAACTTGACCCTTTCAGCTCTCTGTAGCCCTCTGTTTCCATGTATGAACAGCATTTTGTTAGCCATACAAAAAAATTCTCTGTGATCCAGTCACTGACAAGCTACCGTGTGAACAGGTCTTACATGATAGGCAGTAAATAAGGAGGGAAGAAGAATATGTGCATGGAAAACTTTACGACTTTTTGACTGATGGGTCAGGATTCAGTGCTACATAGTGGCTTGTAACTTCCAGTTGTATCAGGCCTTGATAGAATAATTGCTATAATGTAGCAATTGTTATTAGCATTTTGAACAGGTCAAAAATATATCATTTAATTCTACAAATTTGCATTTACACCTGGAAACAATGATATGCAAAAATGGTTTTGTATTTCTAGATATGTAAGTGCCTATTGTGTTATTTCAGCTAATGTCACTGTGGTTTTAGTTGTTTCTTCTCCTTGGTTTTAATTATCTTTTCCTCTCCTGACAGCCAAGAACAAAGGACAAGGTAGAGGAACTAGCAACATAAAACTGTAACTATATTCACTTACAAAATACTGTTGCTAGTGGCTGCCTTCTAGTTGGTTTAGCTCCCAAGCCATTTTGAATGACTACAAAATACAGACATTATTTGGCTATTTCTGTACAGTTTTATGTAGCAATATTTAATTTTAAAAATAACAGAGCTTTTCCCTTTGCTTTAGCCAAAACAGTAGAATTATGTTTCCTATGCTGTTGTATTACAAGATAAGTAATAAAGATCTGAATCCTCAGGAGCTTTAACTTGAAATACTGACTTCAATGACTGTTGTCCCTGAAGAAAGAGAAGTAATGTTAAATCATATTCAGCCTCACAGCTGTGCCAATTTATAAAAGCTGAGGGTCTGGCTGGAGAGATCTTAGGAACAGACACTTTCTGCTCCAATGTTTTGCCTTTTTTTCATCAATGTCAAACCAAGAACGTCTGGGCTTCTGGCTTAGTCATGCAGATTACAATCAGTATAATGCAGAATTCAATACTGATGTGAAGGCTTTTACATGAGCTCGCACTCTGAGGGCCATTTAGCCAGAAAAAAAAAAAAAAGAAAAAAAGAAAAAAGAAAAAAAAACCACCCCCCACCCAAGAACCCAAAAAACCACCACCAAAAAAAATACCCACCAAAAAATAACGCCCACTGTTATGCAACCTCTTCCTTAGCATTGCAGAAAATGGATGCTGGAGGCAACATTGCCCATGGATTCTATAATGGTGACTATGGGAAAGGGGACATATTTTTTCCAGAATCCCCCCAAAACAGCTTCCAAGTCTGTGCATCAGTGAACAAGGGGACTCACTCAGAGTCCTGATGTGAGTGATAAGCATCAAAGCCTGATTTTCTGGTACATAATGTTATTTAATATAGAAATGTTCTACGGAAAGGAGTTAAAATTATTTTAAAATAACTTTACAAAGCATTTCCTTTATTTGGAAAAGAAATATTTTTTCTTATTTTGGTTTAGACACTGTCCCACAGGACATCTTTGTCTCTAAGCTGGAAAGATATAAATCTGATGGATGGACCACCTGGTAGATAAAGAATTGGCTGGATGGCTGCACATAGAGAGCTGCGGTCAATGGCTCAGTGTTCATGTGGAGAACAGTAACAAGTGGTGTCCCTCAAGGATCGGTGTTGGGACTGGTCTTGTTCAACATCTTTGTTGGTGACATGGGATTGAGTCCTCCCTCAGCAAGTTTGCCGATGACACCAAGCTGTGTGGTTCGGTTGATACGCTGGAGGGAAGGAATGTCATCCAGAGGGACCTTGACACGCTTGTGAGGTGGGCTGATGCCAACCTTATGAAGTTTAACCATGACAAGTGCAAGGTCCTACACCTGGGTTGGAGCAATCCCAGGCACAGCTACAGGTTGGGCAGAGAAGGACTTGGGGGTGTTGGTTGATGAAAAAATGAACATGAGCCATCAGTGTACGCTCGCAGCCCAGAAAGCCAACCGTATCCTGGGCTGCATCAAAAGGAGTGTGACCAGCAGGTCGAAGGAGGTGATCCTGCCCCTCTACTCTGCTCTCGTGAGACCTCACCTGGAGTATTGTGTGCAGTTCTGGGGTCCTCAACATAAAAAGGACATGGAACTGTTGGAACAAGTCCAGAGAAGGGCCACGAGGATGATCAGGGGGCTGGAGCACCTCCCGTATGAAGATAGGCTGAGAAAGCTGGGGCTGTTCAGCCTGGAGAAGAAAAGGCTGCGTGGAGACCTCATAGCAGCCTTCCAGTATCTGAAGGGGGCCTATAAGGATGCTGGAGAGTGACCCTTCATCAGGGACTGTAGTGATAGGACAAGGAGTAATGAGTTCAAACAGGAGACATTCAGGTTAGATATAAAGAAGAAGTTTTTTACTGTGAGGATGGTAAGGCACTGGAACAGGTTGCCCAAAGAAGTTGTGAATGCTCCATCCCTGGCAGTGTTCAAGTCCAGGTTGGACAGAGCCTTGGGCAACATGGTTTAGTGGGAGGTGTCCCTGCTCATGGTGGGGGGGTTGGAACTAGATGATCTTAAGGTCCTTTCCAACCCAAAATATTCTATGATTTTATAAAATTCAGAATTCCACAGGGAAGGGAACCGATTCTATAGAACAACACCAAGGATCAGAGCCATAGCCTACCAGGCATACCAGTTAGCACAGCTGTTTCGTAATACTGTGTGTCCTGGGTTCAGCAGTAGCAGTCATGTTTCTCCTTCTTGGTAGCTGGTGCAGTGCAGTGTTTTGACTTTCGGCCTGGGAACAGAACTGATAGCGATGTTTTGGTTTGGCCAAGGACTTTGTGAGCCTCATGCTCTGCCAGGGAGGAGGGGAAGCCAGGAGGAAGCAGAGACAGGACACCTGACCCAAACTGACCAAAGAGGTATTCCATACCACAGCACGTCATGCCCAGGATGTAACTGGGAGTTAGCCGGAAGGGCGGGGAGACTGCGGGGTTGGAGGAGGTATCGGTCGGTGCTTGGTCGGGCTTGGGGAGCGAGTTATCGGCCAGCTGGTGCTGAGGTGTTGTATTCTCTTCCCTTGTTATTTCCTTTATCATTATTATATTTGGTGGTAGCAGTAGTGATTTGTGTTATACCTTAGTTACTAAACTGTTCTTATCTCAACCCGTGGGAGTTGCATTCTTTTCGATTCTCCTCTCCGTCCCTCCGGGAGCAGGGGGAGGGCAAGAAAGGGGGGGGAAGTGAGCGAACAAATTACCTGACTGGGTTTAAACCACAACACTGTGAAAATGTTATAATGTAAATATAATTTCTTTTTATCCTCTTTTAAATACCAGCAGCTACACAAGTTTGATTCCAACAAGTTTTCTTCTCCAAAGTAATTTTTAACGTGCAAAGAGTACAATAGCCACAGCACAGAGAATATAGCCAAATGTGTTGTGTCAGGCCATAGCTAGCAGGAAAATTGCCTTTGGTTGATGGGTTGATGGTTGATTTGGTTGATGCAGAGCATCAACCTGAATACGGAGAGCTCTGAATACAGAGGCAGAGCTTTCTGGGATTTCATTACCTTCATTCAGTGCCATTAACCTACACAGAGCTCACTGAAGATCTTTGTCTTTAGACAGCTTTAGTTTCATACAACAGAATACATTACACAGCAGTCACTATATTACACAATGATTGCTTTTACACTAATTGCATTCAGTAATAATTTAGATCACAATAACTGTTAAGTCTGTGTTCCCAGTGTTTCTTACAATAGGTGAAGTACATTTAATTCACAGATTGATACATCTATATATCTATTTATCCATGGTAAAACCTGCAATATTTTCATGATGACCAATCTGGTTACCATAATCATAAATGAAGCATAACTTCCCTCCTCTAAGACCTCGATTTCTTAATTTATCGTACGTAGTTCAGCAAATGACATTGTATCCATTGGTAATCCCATCTGTATTTTCTCCTACACAGCATTATTCATGATCTGTGTTCCTGATGTTGAACATACGTACAAAAATGAGTCTAACAAGATTACGTTTGATGAACTGAGTCACATTTTAATTACTTTTTTGATATTTATATTATTAATAAGGACTTGTAAAACTAATCACCCATTTTCTTGATTGAAGATCCTCTGTCAAAACAAATATTACCATTAAGTAGAATCAGATTATTTTTTTGAGGAATAAACATGCTGTTGAATACAGGTCATGGTACTTCTCAGTCTAAGTAATTTCAGAAACTATTTTTTTTTACACTTTGCAGAGGATGAAATGATCCAGTCTCTGAAAATTACACACTACAAAAGCTGAAAACAATCCAAGTTCATCACTGTCTTGCTCTTCTTCTAAAAGATTAATTCCTTTAAACAAACTAATGAAATGACAGAAAAAAAGAGAAAACAGAGATAACCAAAAGAATTATCAGGATGGTGGACAGTATAAAGGAGAAGTTAGAACTATTAAAGAAAGCTAGGTGATCAGCTAAATCAGTCAAACAAAATGTAAAAGGATGTAGTTTGTGATATAGGCGTATCGCAATGAGCTTAAACATGTTTATCTAGACTATCCCCAGATTGCTCATGTAGACCTAGTTTGAAACTCAAATGTATGTGGCTTATCTAATGAAAAAACAATATTGTAGGAAAGGTGCTTTCTTACTATAATGTGGTATAATGCTACAGAAGATATGGGGATTACATGATTTTAAATGGGAAATATTAAAGGGTTGTATATATGCATAATTTAGCTGTGCATAATACTGTGACATGCTATGACTGCAGTAATGAGAAAATCTATTCCAAGTTCTTGTTTGGTTGGTTGGTTTTGGTTTTGTTTCTGAAAAGGGGAAAAACCCAGTATGAACAACAAAATCTGAAATTCTTTGTAGCCTCACAGTCACCTGACACTCCAGTAAGCATGCTGGAGGAGCTGGAGAAAACCTCCTGAGACCTGATGGATGACACTTGTTCCCAGGACTCTCAGACAAGATTGAATTTCTGGTCACCTCACCTAAGATATTATACTATACATTCATACAATAGCCTCAGCTGCTTGCAGCTACAGGGCCTGAAGTGAAGGAAATTGAAAAGGACAAGAAAGAAAAAGACCACTCAAACCAGACAACAGATAGGACTAAGAAATTGTCTACTGTCACTCAAATTTAATGGTACACAAACCACTGAGATTTCAATAATTTCATATTTTTCCATGTCGCACAGCAAAACGAATTTTTAGATTAGCTCAATAAGCATCTCCTATATTGTCAAAGTTGCTTTTCTTTTTTCTTATGTTTCCATTCCTGGTGTACGTATAGTGAAAATAACCTGATAGAGCTGGTAAAAATATTGGGCAGTAGATTCTATTTGCTATTAAAGAAAAAAGTTATGATAGATCAAGTCATACAAGAATAAAATGAAGTCATTATATTGCAACTTTTGGTTGCAACTTCACAAATAGGTACATTTTAATGGAGGTACATTTAAGGAGGAATTCTTCAGATGGGTGCCCAGACAGGCTGAATGAAAGTGTAAGCAGTGGCAGAAGCAGTTAATTCTTTAAACTACAGGCAAATTGCCCACATATATCTGCCCACATACTGAACTGGCAATCATTTTAGCTGAGCATTAAGCCACTGGGCATACCAAGGGCCCAAAAGAAATAAATCCTGGGTTCCAGAGAGCTGAATTGGTGCATATTTACACACTCGCACTCTGACTGGAATTTGGCTCAGAAGGGAGCCTGCAAAACAGAGTATCTAAATGATCTAATATATGAGATTTCATTTTCTTTGCTGAAGATGCCATGCAATACAGCAGCAGCACGTTATACTACTAGTTTGTAACCTTATTTCAGGTTCATTACTCTAGAAAGTTTTAAACATAGATACTTCTACATTCAGTATCTTGAAATTGGAAACTTACAAAGTATGCTACATAGCTGCCGTGTTACCAAAGGCTTTCAAAACATGCAGAGTTGGTCTGTGGTCTGCTTGAAACATTTCTTTTTTTACCACGTATGGCTTTTATTTTATTTTATTTTTTTGTTTTTATCGTGGTGGAAGGGGAAAAGAAAAGAGGAAGCAGATGGGATAGAAGAGGGTGATTTTACAAAACACTGTAGGTTATTTGCATAGAGGGTGATTTCTGCTGTTTAATTTTTTAGCATTTTTAGTCGCTAAATCCTATTTAGAATTTTAAAATATCTGTAAGCATATAGTGCATCAGAGAGCCTCTTAAAAATCTAAACAAAGTGGCAAGAGCACTTATTTTAAAAGGTTAAAGGGATTGATAAATTGGTTGACTGTGTCAGGTAATTGCATTAGTCTAGGAGGCTCTGTCAAAAGGAATAAGTGATATTTTGCTGCCCTGATTAGTGACAGAAATCCATTAGGAAGAGCTTGAATGTAATTAGAAAAGAGAGATTAAAAAACAAAAAGAAGTAGAAGCATTTAGAAAAATCAGGAAATGCAGGAACAGGTAGCATGAAACATAATCAAAGGGGCATATTACGTGTTCTTCATAGCTCCTTGTGCAGTATAGTTTAGATATAGCTGTAAATGAGGAAGGGAAAAGTTAATTATATAAACAGGCACTTCTCTCATACCTTTCTTTAGTTTCTCAGCAGAAAACTTAAGAAATTAGTGCAAAATGCACCAGAATCAATGAAGAAGTAAATCCAAATTTGCTGAATATAACCAATTTAAAGAAAATTTCAGACCAGTGCTGGAAAACCTGCTATAATCCATGCTGAAGAAAACAAGTTTTCAAGAAAGACCCTCTTGCCTTCATTTATAGCTGTTGAGTCATGGAAGTTAAATTTGCTGAAATACTGCCTTAGCTGTGTAAACAAGTTCACAATGTAGGCCTGAACAACGGCATTGAATTGATAGGAATGTAAGTTCAAAGCATAAACCTGGCTAAATTAGAAGCAATGGCATTGTATCTATGAGATCAGGATACATCGCATATCAGGGTATGTCTTTAAACCAGTCAATGCATCCACGGATTTGCTGAAGCTCAGACAGAAACCTAACTGTGACAACACTGAGCTCAGTGTTAGCTGATCTATTCTGCTAAGGGCTAATTTAAAGATAACCTAGAGTATGCATCACTTTTGGTGATTTATTATTGTTACCCAACTTATTTATATCCAAACAATCCCTGGAACAGTACCATACCAGTTTTATTCACACCCTCACTGCTGTGAGCAGATTTGAACTTTGCATCTTCAGAAACTGGTATTCCTAAGAGCATACCGTTCATAAAGACCTTTGCCTAAATATACATTAAGTAAAACAGAGGAAAAAAAAACACAACCAAAACCAAACAAACCAAAGCCAAAACTCAAACAAAATTAATTACAAAGAAACCAAGCGCCAACATAATTTAACATTAGTGGTGTATGTTCTACTATTTCTATTACAATCATGTAGCTATATCTTCATTCATTAAGGTAGTAGCACATACGAAAATCACAAATGTAAATCATGTTAGCTTAAAAAAAAAGAATCATAAAATCTTTGTAAGCATAACTGCAGCTTTCTCTTTCTATTGTATTGCTTAGTCTGCTTGATAACATACAATATAGTTAAGAAACCCTACATGTGTCTTTCCACTAAAGCTCTACTATAGATGCATTTCAGACTAAGGCAATTTCTGCCAAAGCTATGACTGACTTCTCACTGTTCCCTCAGTGATGTAGTTTCCCCTGCTCATTACTTTTTTTCTTGTTTCTAAACGCAGCTGTTAATTGCTTTAACCTTTACTTGATTCCCTTGAACTCAGGAAATATGCATTTTATTAAAACTAAGTTAACCATCATTTTAACCTCCATTCTAATTACTGCAGTTGTAACACTGTACATGAGATTTTCAAGAATATTGAGATCAGCCTCTTACACATCAATTGATCTAATTCTTACATGTCAGAATTTCTGAAAAACTGATACATGGTATAGTCATTATAATGGGGTCTCCTTCTCAGAACTGTACGGCTACTGTCTCTTAAGCACCGTACTGTAGTCACTGCTTTATGATATGTAGTATGATTTTCCATAGCAATTAGAATTTAATAGCAAATCGGCTCATGGATATAAAAATATTTAATCTATACTTGGTAAATTTATACAAAAATACTTAAAATACTTAGTTTGGGTGACATGGTTTAGTGTGAGGTGTCCCTGTCCATGGCAGAGGGGTTGGAACTGGATGATCTTAAGGTCCTTTCCAACCCTAACTATTCTATGATTCTAAACCTACTTTATTTTGCCTCACTGATACAGAACACCATACGAAACACTATCACAGACAGGTATCTCTTATTTTAATTTATGCATTTGAGATAGTATCAGTAAAATCAATGCAAAAATGCAAATAAAGATCCGGATATCAACATGCCAAACTCACGTTCTCCCCCAACCCCAGGATAAACACATGGCTTAGGAGAATTTATACTGCAATTATTCTACACAGCTGTGAAGACATTTTACAAAAGATCCTTTGTAGATGGAGACAGTGAAGTATTAACAAGCAACATTTTTCTTTTCCTTTCCAGATTACAAACTATTTAAAGAACAAGCTTGGACTAGAAATCAGTGCACATTTACACTGAATAGTTTTGGGTTTGTAACTCGGTCATCAAATTAGACCCATCATCACCCAAGGGTCTCATTATAGTCACTGGCAAAAGAGCAGCTGAATGGCCCCTTGGAGCTGCCCATTAAGTATAAGTATCTGCCGAGTCTACATTGCTTTCTTAACGTCTCGATTAAAAGTGTAATGATTGGTAGAATGAATACCAGCAATCCTGCATGGTGGGTACCTTTCAGCTCCAACTTGTGTCCCAACCATGTCCTCCAGCTCAGAGGTAACGCTGGTTACACGCCTCTCCCTGCTTCCCACCCAGCATCTCTGTGAAATAAAAACTAGATGGAGACTACAGTAGTTTTCCTGTGGTATTCTGCTGAGAATAGCATAGCTATCAACATTTCCAGATCTGCATGCTCCAAAGTCTACAAGCTAAAGATACTAATCTGTACCAGTCCCTGAACCGGATGGCGCCCGGCATAGCACAGCACGGCACGGCACACCGCAGCACGGCACGGCACGGCACCGGCTCGCCGCGGAACACCTTCCGCACCGCCAGCCTGCCAGCCCGGACCGCTCTTCCTGGTGCACCGCGGCGGCGGAAGGACTGCAGGTCGCCATGGTGCGTGTGGCGGCATGGGTATAGGGACAGGGGTCCGGGTCTGGGGCGGTGGGGTGCTTCACAGGCGCTGCTCCTGGTCCTTTACTCCCGGCTCTTTAGTCCCTGCACGCTGCTCCCGGAATGCCCTCCCGGCGTTCCAGGAGAGGAGTTTGGGCTTCCCAGCGGCGGGGCCTCTGGAATGCGGCAGGCGGCCCTTTGGGCTGCTAGCAGTCGTAAACCGACCCTGGGTTTAAAAGTTGTTCACTCTTAGCCATTCGGCGGTTCTGGCGGAGTTTGGGGTGGTCTTGCCTATTGTATGGGCATGTTTTCTCCCGGAGGGGTGAGCCCTTCCCGGCAGGACGGTCGGGGGAAGCTGGACCAGCTTCGGGCTTGTATCGCCGGCCAGCACCTCCGGGCCGATGGGATTTACGTGTGAAGCTAGTGCAGGGGCCTCCCGAGAGTTCTGTGGTCTTTAGCGTGGTTTGTCTTTGGCTTTATCTTTTATTCACCACCGTAAACACTGTTTCTAACCAGTTGCTAGCCCACAGAAGAAGAGGTTGCGGAGAGAAGCTGTGGATGCCCCATCTCTGGCACTGCTCAAGGCCAGGTTGCACGGGGCTTTGATCAACCTGGTCTAATAGAAGGCATTCCTGCCTGTGGCACAGGGGTTGGAATTAAATTGTCTTTAAGGCCCCTTCCAACCCAAACCATTCTAAGGTTCTAACAAATTTTGGATGTGTAAAGTCTCTGTTTATCAGTTGCAGTTTTCTGCGTCGCATAGAGCTGCTTTACTTTCAGGTGTTTATTTTACACACAGTAAAAGGCTTTAAAGAATTTAGATTTTATATTGTTTGATAATCTTGTAATAATCTTCTACTCATGAGTTTAAAAAACACTGTAATATTCCCTTGCTATGCTGCTTGAAGGGCTAGACAAGGAAAGCCACTGGCTGCTCCTTGATGCAAGATATTCTCATGGTCAGCCAGGAGGGGCAAGAAAATCCTTTTTGTTATGTTGTACAAATTGCATATGGCCTCTGTCAGAAACCCAGATGTAACAATCAGGTTGAAGCTTGAATGGGGACATTTACTGTAAAGGTATAGGGAGGCAATCTTCGTTTCCTAGCTGCAGGGTTCTACAAAATCGGTATTTCATTGTGTAAGATTTCTTACAGCATTTTCTGTGCTCCAGTAGTTTTGTTATGGCATATGCCATGTAAAAATAATTTTATTTGTTACTGAGGGGGGTAAGATCTAACTGCTGGAATTAATATGCTGATACTGTTAAGGGCTTTCTGAGATGCTGATACATGACCTTTTTAAGTCTTTACTATGGAGTCTGCTTGTACCTTCCCTTTAATATTTACTGAACTTTACTAATGAATATTAGAGTTTTGTGAGACCCCACCTGCAGTACTGCATTCAGCTCTGGGGCCCCCATCAGAGGAAGCATATGGAACTGCTTGAGCGAGTCCAGAGGAGGGCCATAACGATGGTCAGAGGGCTGAAGCACTTCTCCTATGAAGACAGGCTGAGAGAATTGGGCTTGTTCAGCCTGGAGAAGAGAAGGCTCTGGGGAGACCTTAGAGCAGCATTCCAGTATCTAAAGGGGGCCTATGAGAAATCTGGAGAGGGACTCTTTACAAGGGCATGTAGTGACAGGACAAGGAGAAATAGCTTTAGACTGGCAGAGGGGAGAGTTACATTAGATATGAGGAAAAACTTTAAAGGTGGTGAGACACTGGCACAGGTTGCCTAGAGAAGTTGTGGCTCCCTGGAAGTGTTCAAGGCCAGGTTGGATGGGTCTTTGAGCAACCTGGTCTAGTGGTAGGTGTCCCTGCTCATGGCAGGGGGGTTGGAACTAGATGAGCTTTTAGGTACCTTCCAACCCAAATCATTCTATGATTCTAAGATAGTATGTTTGATTTCTTTTCAGCCCAAGTTACGAAAAAACCAAGGGGGGAAGCAAGAGAAAAAAGCTATCCATCCTTACAGCAGAAAAGCTGCACAACTTGCAAGGGAAGCACACAAACAGGAAAAGAAAGAAAAGTAAGTTGACTGTACAAAATCTGTGTACAGACCAAAGGATAATACCACAGTAATACTTCTTGTCTGGGGAGGAGGGGAGTGGTGCTATAAAGGGACTGTTACTGCTGAGGTTAGGGAATCTCAGCATAGGGAACGGGCTTGTGTAACTACCGCTGGGCCATGTGAACTGGCAGGTTTAAATTCATGAAATCAGCTTATACAAAGTACATAGTTCTGCTACTCAATTTTAAGTACTCTTCTTACAAGATAGGTTTCTTCTTACCACAGCCTTGGCATGAATGGCATGATGCTGGTGATTACACATGAAGCTTAGTCACCTAGTTGGACTTTACTCCAAGGTTTAGTAAGAATCCAGTTTAGGGTCTAGCTTCTTCAGCTGAGGTGCTGAGTTCATAATAAAAAAAAAAACAGAAACCTTTCTGCAGAAGAGACTTCTGAATAAAACTGAATAGTTAGCTCCTTTTTGGTGATACCTGCTGTTCTATGGCAAGTTTGGTTTTCTGCTTTTAAGTTTTACTTTCACCTTCTACAGAGGGAAAAGACAGCTGGTGAATACTGGCCTTTACTTCCATTCTGTCTTGGCTTGTGTCCTGGTTTCAGCTGTGACAGTTATTTTTTTTCTTCCTAGTAGCTGGTGTAGTTTAAACCACAACAGCTTCCTAGTTGATATGCTATGATTTCTTATTTAGAAAGTTATTAGTGTACACTTAAATCACTATATGTTGAAGTACACTAGTATTTGGATGGACCATGTGAACTGAGCCCAGATACTCATAAATACCTGAAAGTGTTGATTTGGGAACTCCTGGTGCAGCTGAAAAATTCCTCAGGTGCTGCAATTTTATGGTTGGGGATGGATGTACAAATGTTATCCACAGCAAAGTTATAATGTTGCTCTAACTAGAAAGGGGCCCTTTGCTATCATAGCTGTGTTGTGTAGGCTCAAGCAGAGCTGCTGCAAAAATTTATGAGTAGCAGTATTTATAAGTTTTACAATATTTTATTTGTTAATCCTGTATACAAATCTGATTTTTTTTTTTGCCGTTTAATATACAAACAAGTTGTCTTCAGTGTGGGTAGGGCTCAAAACTGGATGCAGTGTTTTAAGTATATCACCAGCCCTGAGTAAACAGAGTAGTTTCTACAGGCTAATGCATTTCTGCAGCATGGAAAAACAGTCATTGAATCTAGGCAGTTCATACGGTTCATCTCTATTATTTTAATTAAGCTGTAGGTTTACTTGCCAGAAGATGCTGTAATTGTGGTTGGCTAAATTCGTGCACTAATACTTTTGGAGCATATGTACATCTAATTTGTTGTTTCCTACTTAATACAAGGGTATTATGTTGGGTGTAGGAAGTCCTTGAATGGCAAGTTACTGGAAGGTGAGCATGTCTTTTGTAGAGGTATCAGTAAATGTTTGCATTGGTTTTGTGTGGTTTGTTTCTTTTGTTTTTTTTCTGTTGTATATTTTGATTTGGGTTTGGGGTTGTTGGCTGGAGACAGGAGTCAGAACTTGGGATAGGCTTATACTTACTTTTCAACTTTTCTGTGTGATGGAGGAAGAGAAATAGCTACTGTGAACATTCCTGTTTATGTTAAAACAGGAAAGGAAATTGCATTTAGTTATGACATGCATATTCTAGTATCTTTGCCCAACCAATACAATAAAAAAGGGAAGACATTACCCACAAGGAATTTCAGTGCGTAGTGCATCAGCAGGAAAAAGGGAGGAGAAATTCTGCTCTAAATTGCTGAAGTCTTTTGCAGCCTCCATTGTCCAGATACTTTTCAATGTAAGCATTCCCAATGAAATAAGACAGTAATAATAAGTTTATTGTTCAGAAACTGTGGCTGCACTATGAAAGACCAATCTTGATTATAATAGGAGGAGACAGACTAGTTAGTTTCAAAAAATTGACTATAATCTTGAGTCATCTTGTTCACTTGAATCACACTATTTATTTAAATTTTTTTTCCTGTATCCTTCTTTTCAGTTATTCTCAAGGTCTAATGAGCAGGAGCAAATTCCAGGGTATTACTACCAATTTATTCTCTTAATCTACATGTAAATCCATATTCCTACAGGCAACTTATTTGCTCTGTTAAATAATTACAAAGACATTTCTATGAAATAGCAATAGCTTGTTCACTGGAGCCAGAACACTGCTTTTTCTACACTTTAGGAAACCAGATCATAATGGGATATTCCTGGAACTTCTTTTACTAGTGATGTACCACCACCAATCATGTTTTGTTTGCAGCTGCTGAAATCTCTGTCTGACTTTGGTAGCTAAAGTTGCTATCACTATTTTGTTGTCTTTTATTTTTCCTGTCATTTTCCCCCAGAGTCAAAATATACCTTTTCTATTGTGCATATATTGTAAATTTTTTAGGAGTCTGTGGATTTTCATTACAAATATACCAGTCTAATACTGCCATGCTCTGAGATAGAGGGCTAAGGAGTTTATACAGTATTTCTTGGTCTGGCAAGAAGTAACCGCATAGGAATAAGCAGTAACCTTAAAATAACTCCTAGTGGAGCTCTTTGTTTCTTCTTAGCTTTTCTGTTGTTTAACCTTTTAATCTCACTTTAGCCACCATACTTCTGCTTGTGCTGTTTGCAGCAGTGATGTTATCCTAAAAGCAGATTCGTTACCTGTTGTGCAATAAGCCAGCTGGCACAGGAACAGAAGAGAGATTGCTTTTTATTCAGGCCTGGGTGCTTGGTGGATTTCCACAAGTCAAGCACGTGCTGGCTTCTTTGTTAGATTCATACAGAAGTTACAAGGTAGTATGCTCTCAGTTAGAATGATTGATCAGTAATTTACATACAGTAATAATATTTGCTGTCATTTTTCCTAATCACATGCTCTATGGGGGCCTTTGATGGTCATCAGTGGTCATTTAAAGAGATTTCCCCCAGAGGTTCTTTGCCAAGTGTCAATCATTGGTCAGCTTTGTGCTATTGGAATAGCCTTCTTGATTGCAACATCAGTTTTCCTGGTTTATATCCAAGATCCAGGGCTAGATATGTCCACCAGTTTCACATAAACAATGCACTGCTATCCTTCAATGTCAAAAGCACCAGAAGGTCATCCTGACAGAAATGAAATAGGTTGGTTTGTAACAGTGATTTGAGATGTGCTCTTGCAGATTTTATGTGGAGCTGAAAAAAAATGACTGCAAGATAATCGGGATTTTTAATTCTTAAAAAGGGATTTTCATATAGAAGTATCCTAAAAGGCTTAACCAAGCCACTGATTGGAGTGTAAGCTAACAAAAAAGGGACGTGTAGGGAGAAATATTGAAGATATTTAGCAACCTGAAACAGGAAATGAGGAAATATGTTGTGTCAATCATTAAGAAGCAACAGTCTGCCACAAGGTTGTATCCATGTCCTCATCCTCCCTTTGGCATGAACAAAAGATGTTACTGATTGTGTGCAAGGAGATGAGAAGAGTTTTCTTTGGCTTACCTTATTTGATTAGCCTCCCTGTTAATACTACTACCTTCTGGTAGTCATCAAGGTGAGGTTTTTATGAAATGTACAAGAAGGCAACATCTGATCCTGTCATTCATTATTTCTCATACTGTGAGATAAGTTGTGTGCACCTAGAAACTGAAGGCTTTTCTTGCAGGAGAGAATACTGGTTATATACTTAATTGCCTTGATAAATAACTGATCTAGTGACCCTTGCAGGTGCAAATGGTAATTTGTAGTGTTTTAAAGCATAGATACATGACATGATTTATGATTCTAATCAGGCAGCTTTTCTAGATGGCATTGTAGTTTTCTCCATGGCAACGCTTTGCAGACGTGCTCAGCTGGCTGTGTTGCCATACAAGGTTCACAGCAAAGACTGCTGGTGCGGAGTTCCACTGTGTGGAATATGTGTCCTTTTCTTGGTTGCTGTTACCCTTCAGAACTCCATGCTTAGTCTAAGCCCCTGTGTAGGCTACCTACCACAATTTTTACTTAAGGCATCTTCTAATCCAACTTCTTTTTACATAGTCTTATCCAGGGCTGTCCTTAACCCACAGGAACAAAAGTAATTTATGTTTTAACACTATAATCTTTTAATTAAATCAACCAGCTTGTTTTTTTCTTTTTTTTTTTTTTTTGGCAGGTGTGATAAAACTCAAACCCCATGCTTGGCCTCTATACACTTTTGCATTAAAAATGCTTATCCCACATGCTAGAATATCTATAAAAGTGAAAAGGCTTTCCTTGAATGCACTAGTGGAATTCTTAGCAGCTCGCACATGCTGTACATTTGCTTTAAAGTGGATTTTAGACAGCTTTCAGATGATTAAATACTTCTTGAAAAACCTAATCTTTATTTTAGTAATGTAGGTTTATGGTCAAGTGAAACAAGTATGTTTGTCTCTGGAAAGTAGGGCTTTCTCTTCTGATCCAAATTTTTGTGACAGGTAACAGATTGTTATGCTTTGAGTTACTTCAGTTACTCTAAAATGCTTATTAAATTCTATTAATTTAGAGTACAAGGAATTCAATGAAGGAGCACATGAGCTTTGAAACGTTGGATTTTGGCATTATTTGTTCTTTGTTGATGCTACCAGTTATGATTTTCTTTATCATTTTTCTTATTAAACTGTATAATAACAACAGTGATGATGATGATTAATAATAATAATAATAATATCAGAGGTCCTTGGCATATATACACTGAACAGGGGTGGCTAAGCTTTTTCTTCCAGCGACAAATTTCATACTTATCCCAACAATGTATTATTTTCTTTTCTGGAAATAAAGTGACATTCAGTAATGTTCATTGCTGCAGACTTAATCTGATAGCTTCAAGACAAAAACATATGAGGCACTGCATTACCTGTTAGAAAACTTGTGTTCTCTGATAGCTGCTCAATAGGATGCAAATCAATCCCAAAATGAATTGTGTACACACATCCCCTAGAGTACAGGAAGCTTCAAGTATCCCACTAGAGACTGAGGTGGAGTTAAAAATACTTTGAGATGGATTTTTAATTTTTTATTTTTTTTTTAATAAAGTTGTTAATTTTGGTTTCTTAACACATTAATTTTTAGTGCTCACTAAGGACAAACTTTAATTATTACCAGTTTATTAGATATTAGAATGGTATTTTTCACATTGTATGCTTGTTTTGCAAGGATGCAGTGCAATTAAATGTTCTTGATTAAACATACCAGCAGAATATTAGTAATACTTAAGGAAATTATTACAGTGCAGGTCTTCTGTGAAATTCCTCTTGCTGTCCTCTAAGAGAAGTGTTGTGTCCCAGTTCCTTCCAAGAAATTGTTTAACTGTAAACTGGACAAATTTCAGATAGTAATTTTACCAAAAAGTAGATTTGTTTTAGATGAAGCAGAATGAGTTTTACACTGTTCTGAATTAGGCACATATTTCTGTTTGAAACTTTACCTTGACTTTCATTGTGATTCCAGAAAAATGATTTTTGGAGAAAGAAACTTATTATTTGTGTAATAGTCATTCCTGACCAACATAGCTGTTTTTCTCTGCCAGGTTGAAGACTGACAGAGCTTTGCGTTTGAGTATCATTGGTAAGCAGAAACTTCCGTTACTGAATACAGTATTTAACTTTTTAGCATAGATTTTAAATTTTACCAATTTTATAGATACTCTAGTTAGAGTATCTTTCTCTATAATGATGACTCTGTAATCTTTAAAGACTTTGTTGAAATGCTAAAACACCAGACGGTCACTCAAGTAGTATATACAGGAATGAATTTGAGGCAGAATTTAACTTCATCTTTAGTCAGCATACATTACAACAGTGCAATACAGACCAAATGTCTGTTTTCTACATCTGTGCATGTATTCATTGTGTTTGTCTCCATGTTTTTTTAATTGTTTGTAAAAGACGATAATATACGCAGGTTAACAGATATATGGTGCTAGCAAGTAAATACAAAACTTTTGAAACACAACCTGGAATATTTTCCTCTTTTATGATTGACACCGCACCTTTTCAATTTAATCTGTTTAAGAATTGTGATGATCAGAGCTCACTGACCCATTGTGTTGGGTTTTTTTTTTCTTCCCCTTGGGGCCTTCTGAGCTTTCCAACTTAAGCAGTTGATACAGAGATATTTTAAACACTAATTTTGAGTAATGCAAAGTGTAATGTCTTTTTTTTCTGTAAGGAAAAATGTAAAATACATCTGAAATGATGGGAGAATATTTATATTACAACTGCCTTCATACCTGGTACACACAATATCAGTGAGTCTGTGATGCCGTTCAAAATCTTGAAAAATGGGGGGTTACTTTAAAAGTTTGGAAGAACTTTAATCTGTGTTGGTGCTACAGTGGTGATGTAATCGTTGATGTTTATTCTTATAGGAGAAAAATTGCAATGGTTTCAAAGTCACCTGGACCCCACTAAAATCGAGTACACAAAGAAGGAAGCTGGCGAGCTAATTGAAAAGTAAGACTGGTGTGAAAAGCTTGATTTGTCTTAAAATAATGTTCTTAAATAAGATCTGTAAAGTGATGGTGACTCAGAGGAGGACTTTTTATATATTACTAATATCAAGTAGTTGCTTTTGTTGGAACTGAGGTGAATTATATATTGAAAGGTGTATATATTCATACTAGAATTACTCATGTAAGTCATGTTTGGAGATTTTTTATTATTTAAATATATCTGCTTTTGTAGCGTGTGAAGGACCCAAAATTATTTGGACAGTAGTAAAGGCATGAATTTGCTAGCTGGGTTATATGATGACATTTAAATGCACAGAATTCATTCTACTTAGTCCTTTATGCTTTAATATTCTTTGCTGAGAAGATTAAACACTACTGAGGTGGGTCAATTTTTAGGGCAGGAAATAAATACCAAAATTGAATCTGCTAAGCAGCAGCTCAGTTATTTCTCTATTGCTGGATGTATGTACCTGTGGCTTATCACCTGCTAACTAAATAACATAATATGTATTCTTACACAGGTGTACTATATCCGTTCCCTTTCAGAAGCTCTGAAATATTGCTTACACTGTTCATGGAACCTGTAAACTGCTAATTAATGCTAGCGATACTGCAAAGGCAATAGGAGCTTACTTTTTGGATTTTGGTTAGGTATTTTTGAGATGATTTAGAACACATGCTAAAGAAGAATGTTACTTTAAAAATTATTATTGAGGTGGTGAAATTCAGCAATTGAAAAATAGGAATACTCAGATTTAACACTGGTCTTCCAGAGCAGGTGAATTATAATAATGTGGGAGTTTTGTTTTATGCAAATACAGTTTAAAAACCAAACCAGCAAAAAGGCAAATAAAAACCCATAATCTTCTGGATGCCACAGATGATTCAAATGAAATTCTAAATGGAGCTTCCATTTTGAAGATTAAAGTTGTAGTTCAAATCTACCAAACATCTCTGGCTAATTTAGAAAATAAATACAATTAGTAAAATAACTCCTTAGATTATCAAAGTAATTCTGTTTTGCAGAAGTTTTGCATGACTACATCTAGCATTAATGCATTTTATTTCTTTCAGTTATATGTGTCGATTTGATGCTGAGTTGGAGCAGATTGAATTACAAAACAGTATTAAAGGTAGACAAGGCAGACAGCATGGTTCACGAGAAACTGTCATCAAGCAGACCATTGAACGTGAAAGACAACTCTATGAAGGCTATGGAATGGGTATGGAAAAGCATTGCAAATAATCTTGTGGTCATACTTCCTCCTGCTTACAAGGCTAGAATCTAGGTGAAATTTCTAGGTATTGTCTTTATTTTTCTCTTTAAAGGAATTAACTAACTGCTAGGTAGTTACACTTTGCAGATGACTTTGGGAGGGGGGCAGTGTAAAGAAAAGAAGTAAAAAGATGATGGAGATGTGACTCAGATTTCCCGTTTATTACTTTTGTGCATTTTTGTTAGTACTGCCTCTTTAGTGCAGGCATTTATAACCCATTTTTGAAACTAAAGTGAGATTTGATGTACCTGTCTGATGCAAATACAGTTCAGCAGCTTGTTTTGACCTTAATTATATATGAAGTATTTTTTATTTTACAAGTACATTTCAGTGAGTGTGCATGTTTTAACATACGTAGCATGAAGACGTTATTTGCTCATGTAGAGAATAGCCAGCATCACTTTCTCTACAAATTAATTAGTTTTTTTAGGTGGTCTTAATTACCTGGACTCGTGATAATGAAATCTTTATATGCAGCTTTTTCTGTCATTCTTTTGATAATATACGAACTTATTGTTAGGGATAAATCTGTAGCCTGATTTGCCCCTTTTGACCAACGTGGACCAGTGGCACGAGGAACTTCAGCAAGTTTCATATCATGAGAGAGTGGACTTGAGTGTTCATAAACTTAAATCAAAGCCTCTTCAGAAAGAGACCTTTCATTCTACTAAGGTTGAGAAGTTTCGTGTGGGAGAATGATGCAGCAGAAATTGTAGTATTGACGTATTTCCAAAACTCCAGAAATTTCCAAAATTTCTGGACTTTGCATTTAAAACTGAGGTATTCCAGGAAGAAATCCTGGGCTGTTGTGACACATCTGCTGTACAGGCTCTATTCTACATGCATAAATGTTGTGGTTTAAACCCAGTCAGGCAGCTCATTCACTCACTCCCCCCCCCTCCCTTCTTGCCCTCTCCCTACTACCGGATGGATGGAGAGGAGAATCGAAAAGAATGCAACTCCCACAGGTTGAGATAAGAACAGTTTAGTAACTAAGGTATAACACGAATCACTACTGCTACCACCAATAATAATAATGATAAAGGAAATAACAAGGGAAGAGAATACAGGACCTCACCACCAGCGGACTGATAACTTGCCCCCCCAGCCCAGCCAAGCACCGACCAATACCTCCTCCAATCCCGCAGTCCCTAGCCCTCCCGGTTACATCCTGGGCATGACATGCTGTGGTATGGAATACGTCTTTGGTCAGCTTGGGTCAGGTGTCCTGTCTCTGTTTCCTCCTGGCTTCCCCTCCTCTCTGGCAGAGCGTGAGGCTCACAAAGTCCTTGGCCAGACCAAAACGTCATTGTTATCAGCTCTGTTCCCAGGCTGAAAGTCAAAACACTGCACTGCACCAGCTACCAAGAAGGAGAAACCTGACTGCTACTGCTGAACCGAGGACAAATGATAACCCACAACAAATTTTGCCTTTTGTTTTTCTTGGGCAAAGGAGTTGAAAGCACTTGGAGTTTTTAAACATTCACCTTGGCAATTATCACAAGTCTGAGTAAGATGATGCCAGATATTCTTGTTGACTCTTTTTTTATTACTGTTTATCTTCCTTTGGGTAGCCATCTATGCCAGCAGATAATCTAATAAAATATTCTGAGAAACAGTTGTGTGAAAACCACAACAGAATCATTAGAGTTGAAGATTTCCTCTTAAGGTGCATAATCTCTTTAAGAAGAAACAATTTCTTTTTGAAAGTATTTTCTGGTATTGGAGGTAGTCCACAGATAACAGGCTACATATGAAAAAGAGAAATGAAAGATTGAAAATTAGATAGCTAGAACTAGGCTGAAGGGAAGCAGCAGTAATCTGGTGAAATAAGGGAGAAAGACAAAGGGATAATGAAAACGCAAAAGGCGAGTTTTTGAGTAGAATCAAGTCAAAATAGTGAAATTGATGTATTTTACTTTAATAAATAAGCATGTTGGAGTTGAGTGATGAACTTGACTTTAGTGCTAAAGTATTATTGAGACCTTCTAGCAGTACATCATGGAAGAGTAAAAATCTACATTGTTTTGTGGTTAGGATACAGAGCACAGCAATGTTTGGGTTGTGTGTCATACTTCCCTTTCCCCTAGTTTATGTTGACCAATAAAGAAAATCAATGGCTTCAAAATTTTGCCAGTGATACTTAGTACTTTCACAGCCTGCAGTGGCAGAGGAATTCAGTAATAATCTGTATGACTTCATGCATAATCTTTGATTTCTTAGAAAGGTGAAAAGGTCATAGGAGATAGATACTATGAATGTCATCAAATAGCTCAGTTGTAGAAAATCTCTTTGTTTGGGTTTGCTTTTAAATTTTAGTTCTCCATTTTTTCCATGCTGTTTTGTGAAAAGCTGACAGAAAAAAAAGGAAAGATAGAAAGATGTCAAATGCACAAGCACAACATAAAAATAAAGAAAAATCTAGAAATATTGTAAGCAAAATTTGAGGTGTTATAGTATTAAGTAAATCATTCAGAGAGCATGGTGCAACTTCACATATTAAATACACTCTCAAATCATTCATTATTTGTTATCACAGCTGCTGCAGGTTTTGCTCTCTGTCTAGGACAGTATTAATTCAGAGAAAATAGTTGCTGCTAGATACTGTAATTAGAGGTTGGGGATAAATGGAAAACAGCTGGAAACTGTGCTTTTATGCTCAAGCTCATTATTATCCCTGAAAACTAGTGACTGGAGCTGTTATAATGACTTAGTATTTGTTGGGCTTTTTTCCCCTCTATTCTTGAACTTGGTTATTTTTTGTATGCATATGCATTTGCTATGAAAAGACTACATGATATGAATTACTTACATTTAGGAAAGTCTTCTACAATTTGAAGCTTGCTGTCTATATCAGATACATGTAAATGAAAAATGAATTCTTCTTTACTGGCTGTTTACAAAAGTGGTAGATATCCAAAAGCATAGTAAATGTTAGTCTTTCTTTAAAAAAAAACACCTATACAGAGAATATTCAGTTTGTCTGTGTTGTTAGCAGCTTCTTGTCACTTCCTTATTCCTGAAGTTTATCTACGTTAGTTGTACTGCAGTTTTCTTCCTAATGTTGTCATTTACTTTATTCCTACACATAGGACTAGAGTTTCTAGTTCTGTTCCTAATCTGGCAACTCTGTGGTTTGCAAACACACATGTAAGCATAACTTCAAAAAACTTTGCCACTGCCAGAGCAGTAAAAAGCAATTCAGTACAAAATCTTGGTCACTGAATCTCTCCCCTTCAGAATGCCTGCTTTCTCATGATATTGGTGAGCCCTGGGAGACAGGCTAGATAAAACTATTGGAATATTCTCTTTGGAAAAAGATCTTCATAAGTTAATAAAAGGTATCAATGCTTTACAAGGTCTTTTGTTTTGGTTTTTTTTTTTTTTTTGTTGTTTTGGTTTGTTTGTTTGGGGTTTTGTTTTTTTTTCCAACCAAAAAAAGCAATCGACAGTTGAAAGTTTCGTCATTTCATCCTAGTTTGAGAGTGACACTGGCCTGAATGTTGGAGCAGTGCTTTAATAGAGGGAACAAATACAAATCTCAGCTGGCACATATTTCAGTTGGCCCAAATTAGCATGGTGCCACTTCTGCAAAACTGACTGTTTACATCACTGAGCTGTGTCCTAGAAGCAAACCAAGTAGTCATTGCACCTTGTAAAATAACCTGAGACAAGGGAAGAACTTCTTTCTCTTGTGCGGGCTGGGATGTTTCAGCATTTGGCACCCAGCTGCCAAGAGTGCATTAGAATGTGTTCTATTTAAACACGTGATATCTTGCTGTGCTTTTCCCAGTGTTTGTATTTTAAACACACGTTCTTGTACTGCATGGTAAACTTAATGAAGTGTATTTAACTGTTGGTTACATTTTCTTACTTGAATTACCAGATTTACTTTCCTAACTATTGCTGATCTCTCTTGCAGTGGTGACTTCAGTACTTTGAAGTTTTTTTCCAAAAACATTTCAAAATACTTATGGACCACTTAGTGCTCATTAATTTAGCTTGAGGCCTGTATATTTAGGCCACTTTGAAACTAAGTTTTCTTATTTTACCTTATATCTGTTGTGTATGTATAGTGAGTTCTGAGGAGTGTAATTGTCTTCTTATTATGTGAGTGAGTGAATGTCTGTTAAAAACTAGCATAACTAGACCTTGATCTTGGTTGAGGATGTTAGTTATGCTTTTAAATCAAATAATAAATTAATTGTTAGTTTCTTCACTGGACTTTTTCTAAAGGGAAACGGTAAGTGCTTAAAATTCTGCTATTTCTCAGATGTGTCAAAGAAAATGAAGCATGCTCTTTTATTATTTGTCAGGTAGGATTTTCAGTAAATGGTACATTTGAAATCTGGACAGGTTCTTAGGTATAAGTTCACTTTTTCTGAAGCAGTGAGAAGTCTTCCTGTTTATATATTGCTTTATAAACTTTCTAATGAATTCTCATTTTCTTGGGCTTTTAATCTCTGAAATAATACGTTTGCCCTTTAGCTCACATTTCTTTCTTTGAAATGAGACTCATGAATAATGTAACGTATCTAATAGAATTTAATTTCATTCCCATTAGAGATCCCAGACATTATGAACAGAAAGCATCTTAAATTTTTCAGGTAAGTTCTTTTTATTATCACTACTAATCTGTTTATGGAAAACAGTGTTTCTGAATTTGACATATGTCCTTTTTCTTAAAAAAAGAATTTATGCAAAAGTGTCAAAGGATTTGTCATTTGAAAAAGCAGACTAGGTATGCTGTTGCTATTTCAGCATTTATTAGCTGTTAGAAGCTAAGTGCTGGTGACAGTTAATCATTAAAATATTGGGAAGGTTAGAAAGCTTCAAAAAGTAGAATTACATTTCTGTAACTTAAATATCTTTTTTTCAGTATTCTTAGAGAATATTTTCTCTTTACGTAGAGTTCTGACCTCAGCTGTTCACTGATTTACAAAAAACCTAGCATTTACTCTTAATGTTCAAGGATCAAGACATGAATTTATTGATAAATTGAATTACACTGTTTTCTTATCAAAATGAGATTTCAGATAGTAATTTTAGTCATATAACATAGTGACTTTAGATATTTTTAGTCAGAACTTACCATTAAGTAACTAAACCTGCACCAAGTTCTTAGTCGTATTTTCTAAGTGTAGTAAGTATTTCTGTGTACATACTAGTTGTAAATCTTAAGCCAACTGAGGACTTGCATCCAGTTAAAAGACCTGGGAGCTGTGCACATTTGGGCCAGTAAGCCAGTATGCCTTGGTAATGGATTGAATGAACACTCCTGCTGACAGCTCTGTCAAATAAGGTACTTTAAGGGGAAAAAAAGGAGCCTTACGAATGCTTATGTTGCAAGGAAAGATATACCATTATACCACTAACTCCTAGGGGTGGTATGTAGCAAAAAGTCATGCTTAGAGGATGATGGAATGAAGCAACAGACCTCTGGCTGCTGTGTTTATAAATACACTATTGACTTCTTTCACTGGGATGTCTGATGGAAGTGGTGTTGTATTATCTTGGTAGAGCAAAAACATGCCTATCTCCTAATTGGCAAATACTGGCTTTGTCCTTGAGAAAAATTATCCATGCAGTGCACTTACTGTGATCAAGAAGGCATTCCATTGAGTACTGGATTTGACTTGTCATATATAAATGAACCTTTCCTCCTTCATGCAGCCTTTTGAAATAATACACTTACGTGAATTAATGCTTAGTAACATTTTGTGTCCTCTTGAAGTCAGTCCTACAATATTTTAACAGTTACCATAAATCATAATGAAGGACTTTATGTACATGTGGTATCAGCTCTGCAAATGGCACATCCAGATGAAGAAACTCTCCCAGTGTAAGCAAACCAAAAAGAAGTTTGGGAGTTTAGTTTGTCAAATCGAAAAGCAGGCAGCATGAAGTAGCTGAGGAAACAAATAGTCTGTGGGAATAAAGTGAATCAGATTTTTTGTTCAGAATGTCAAATCTGAAAGCATTTAATTCTTCACAGAGATGTTACAGCTGCTGTAGTATACAGATCAGGTGAAAACATTGGTCCTTATTCATCCTGCAGTATGAATACTCAGGGACTGAGTAGAATTTAGAAAAGCAGCCTCACTTGAGTTACATCTTCTGAAGAAAGGTGAAGTAACTCTGCTACATTCCTTCTTGCTGTTTTTATTGGTAATGGGTTTTCTTTACTTTTTTCTTCAAGAGAATGGGATGGTGATCTGAGGAAACTGCCAAACATCAAAATGAAAAAGCTCTCAGCTAGGGATGCTGCTTGCAGTAACCCTGAGGTGGCAGATGTGGAAGCTAAAGAAGAATTGAATAAAGCAGAAGAGGTGGCCTAATGAGCACCAGCTGATTCAAGAGCTGAAGGAGCTGAAGGAGATTGTAAAAAAAACTATTTTAATGATCACTAGAAACAGGAATAAATTCTAACTGTATTTGCAAAGGCTTTTCTAGTTGCACTTTTTATGAGCTTATCGTGTACCTGTGGTAAACATTAAACAGTATATTACTGGGTAAAGCTGTATATTGTTGGATAAAAAAATCTGAAAAATCTTAACTGTGTCCTTCTCATATTGTACCTTCACTTTAGGATGCCGTCTCCTGAGTTGACAAAGCAGATTGTCTTAATAATGGCAAGAGTGTATGTCATGTTGTATATAAACAGCAGGTACCCTGGTAAACAGTAGGGCCACCTAGCATAAACTTTTATTCATCACTTGTGGTGGTGGCTGGGATGCCTGTGGCTGTATGCAGTTTTGTGGAGAGCAGTAGTAGGCCTCATCTCACAAAATCCAGAACACTCAGCTTGGGTGTAAGAAATGGTCTCCCACTTGGTGGAAATGTATATGCAGAATATGAGGTACATGGAGAGTCAGTTAATTCTGAAGAACTCTTATATTGTACCTGTCCTGAGAATCTGTGTCAGGAACATAGAAAGCTGGAAAGGCTTCAATAAAATATTGAGTATTTTATGTTTTGTCAAGAGAATTTGAGAGAATTACACTGTCTTCACCACTCTGTATTGAAGAATTCAGGTCAGAAGCCAATTGAAATCCCTACAGTCTGTTTTTAAATATCTTTTGTCCATTTTTTTTCTTTCTTTTCTGCCCCCTCTGTTGAGAAAGCTCTGCATTTTTAAAGTAAGTTGCTTAGGACTTCTAAATAGCAGCCTTGCTTTATGAAGCAACTTTTTAGATGCATTTAAATGTGTCTTTCAGGAAGGTTCTTAGCTGAATCTCACTTCTAATACTGTAAAATAAGTTAAAAAAAAAAAAAAAAAGGGTAAGGGCAAAGCCAGGGCTAATTTCACACCAGGAATTAAGTAGGGCATCTCTTAGTGTGGATTAGATTGTCTGGGTACAGAAGTCGCAGTTCATATGCACTATCTGTATACTTTGTAGCAGTCACAGTTCAGCTGCTTGTAAATTACATGGAAATAATTATTCCTGGTGGATAATCTTTCTAGTACTCAATCCCCAGTACAGTTCTGTGTGTTAAACAGCAAGGCATTGTCATGGTAAGTAGATAATGTGGATTCCCAGATTTCTTTTACAGATAATTTTCTAGGTTTGTATTTTCTTAGCTGTGCGATAAGTGTAACTGATGTTATTCTATTAATATCTATATTAAGTTACTATATAGGCTTGTGCTATCCTTTCCTGATTTAGAGAACCAGTATGTTTTTGTAATACAGAAATAACTGTTGTCCTCTTTAAATTAATGTGAAGAAGCAGCCTGAAAAATTTAACAGACCTGAAGCATGTGTGAGTGATCTAATGCATCTTCAGATGGACTGTAAATCTTAAACCTGGCTAGAGGTCTTGTCCTCTGATACCAGCCATATCTCCGTACTGTCACATCACTGCTTTGTGTTCATGTTTTAGAATCAAGTGTACTGCAGTTCAGGTCAGGCTTTGCTATTTTTTTTAACTTTGTTAAATTGACCGGTCTTAACTTTTGATTTATAAAATTTGAGGTGTTAAACTTCCTGGACTGTTGAAAAATATTTGACACTGTTTCACACGACATCTTTGTCTCTAAACCAGAGAGACATGGATTTGACAGGTAGACCACTTGTTGGATAAGGAATTGGCTGGATGGTTGCACTCAGAGAGTTGCGGTAAATGACTTGACGTCCAAGTGGAGACCAGTGGTGTTCCTCAGGGGTCAGTACTGGGACTGGCGCTGTTCAACATCTTTGTCGGTGACACATGGACAGTGGGATTGAGTGCACCCTCAGGAACTTTGCCAAGACCCCACCTGCAGTACTGCGTTCAGCTCTGGGGCCCCAATACAAGAGGTACATGGACCTGCTTGAGCAAGTCCAGAAGAGGGCCACAAAGATGCTCAAAGGGCTGAAGCACTGCTCCTGTGAAGACAGGCTGAGAGAGATGGGCTTGTTCAGCCTGGAGAAGAAAAGGCTCTGGGGAGACCCTAGAGCAGCTTTCCAGTGCCTAAAGGGGGGCAACAGAAAATCTAGAGAGGAGCTTTTTACAAGTGCATGTACTGACAGAGCAGAGATTTACATTAGGTATTAGGAAAAAAATTCTTTACTATGAGAGCAGTGAGGCACTGGCACAGGTTGCCCAGAGAAGCTGTGGCTGCTCCATCTGTCCTGGGTTCAGCAGTAGCAGTCATGTTTCTCCTTTGTGTTAGCTGGTGCAGTGCTGTGTTTTGACTTCTAGCCTGGGAACAATGTTGGTGATACCGATGTTTTCGGCTGTTGCTAAGTGATGTTTATCCTGACCAAGGACTTTGTGAGGCTCATGCTCTGCCAGGGAGGAGGGGAAGCTGTGAGGAAGCAGAGATGGGGCGCCTGACCCAGGCTAGCCAAGGACGTATTCCATACCACAGCACGTCATGCCCAGGGTGGGGGGTAACTGGGAGTTACCCGGAAGGACACGGGCTTCCGGGTGGGACTCGTTTTCTTGGCTGGTGGTATCGTATTCTCTTCCCTTGTTATCTCCTTTATCATTATTATCATTGGTGGCAGCAGTAGTGATCTGTGTTATACCTTAGTTACTAAACTGTTCTTATCTCAACCCGTGGGAGTTGCATTCTTTTCGATTCTCCTCTCTGTCCCTCCGGGAGCAGGGGGAGGGCAAGAAAGGGGGGGAGTGAGTGAACGAGTTCCCTGACTGGGTTTAAACCACGACAGTTCTTTTTGGCGCTGTGCCCCATGCCACTGCCCAGAACACTATCCTGGGCCTTGAGAAACAGATTTTGTGGCGACACGGCACCCCAGAGAGAATTGAGTCAGACAATGGGACTCATTTCCAGAATAACCTTATAGATATTTGGGCCAAAGAGCATGGCATTGAGTGGGTATATCACATCCCCTACCATGCACCAGCCTCTGGGAAAATCGAACGGTACAATGGGCTGTTAAAAACTACACTGAGAGCAATGGGTGGGGGAACTTTCAAGCATTGGGATACACACTTACCAAAGGGCACCTGGTTGGTCGACACCAGAGGATCTGCCAACAGGGCTGGCCCAGCCCAGTCAGAACTTTTACATATTGTAGAGGGGGAAAAAGTTCCCATGGTGCATATGAAGAATTTGCTGGGGAAGACAGTCTGGGTTATTCCTGCTTCAGGTAAAGGCAAACCCACTCGTGGGATTGCTTTTGCTCAGGGACCTGGATATACTTAGTGGGTAATGCGGGAAGATGGGGAAGTCCGATGTATACCTCAAGGGGATTTGATTTTAGGGGAAAACAGGCAGTGAACTCAATTGTATGCTGTTGCCTGCTGTGTAATACTTTTATAGCCCATCAACTAGATGTCTCCAGGTCACCAGCGACTGGCCCTGACTTCCCTCCAGCCATCATCCCAACAGAGAATGAACTTTGAACATCATGGACCGAATGGACTCAGCAGCATTATAGGGATTGGTCCATGCACTAAGAAAATGATCTTTTCCTCTTTGTATGTATATGGATGTATATATGTGGGAGAGCGATGGTGTATTGAAAATGTGGGATCTGAGCACGATGTGAATGGTATGGAATAAGGGGTGGATAATGTCCTGGGTTCATCAGTGGCAGTCATGTTTTTCCTTTGTGGTAGCTGGTGCACTGCTGTGTTTTGACTTCCAGCCTGGGAACAATGTTGGTGATACCGATGTTTTCGGTTGTTGCTAAGTGATGTTTACCCTGACCAAGGACTTTGAGAGGCTCATGCTCTGCCAGGGAGGAGGGGAAGCTGTGAGCAAGCAGAGACGGGGCGCCTGACCCAGGCTAGCCAAGGAGGTATTCCATACCACAGCACGTCATGCCCGGGGTGGGGGGTAACTGGGAGTTACCCGGAAGGACACGGGCTTCCGGGTCGGACTCGTTTCTTGGCCGGTGGTATCGTATTCTCTTCCCTTGTTATTTCCTTTATCATTATTATCATTGGTGGTAGCAGTAGTGATGTGTGTTATACCTTAGTTACTAAACTGCTCTTATCTCAACCCGTGGGAGTTGCATTCTTTTCGATTCTCCTCTCTGTCCCTCCGGGAGCAGGGGGAGAGCAAGAAAGGGGGGGAGTGAGTGAACGAGTTACCTGACTGGGTTTAAACCATGACACCATCCCTGGCTAGTGTTCAAGGCCAGGTTGGATGGGGCTTGGAGCAATCTGGTCTAGTGGAAGGTGTTGCTGCCTGTGGCAGCAGGGCTGGAACCAGATGATCTTTAAGGTCCTTTCCAACTGAAATCGCTATGTGATTATAATTCTAGCGGAAGGTGAGCCAGGGTAATCAGCCTGAACTAAAGCCGTGTATGTGTTTTTCAGTGCTTTGACAGATTTTGCTTTTCAGAAGGTTCATCTTAACTTTTTGCTTGTATACAGCATCTGATGTGCTTTGAAGTTTTAAGCAGAAACATTGCAGAAAATGTCACTTTCCCATCACACTGGGTAAAATACAAAAGGAAAACGAGGAGTAAGATAACTACTTGTCACAGTAATGACAGGTGAATGCTTTAAAAAAGATCATATCAGAGAGATATGCAGAATAAGATGTTCTGTATTCCTTGAAACAGTTCAGTTATAAGACATTACAAAAAAGTAATTATGGCTTGTGTGGTTGATGTGATAGTCAAATATTTGAAGTGATTTCTTTTTTAACATTTGTTATTCATACATCAAGAACATGTTTACAATTTGGACTTTGTTGAGTTTGTGGATTTTCTCCTTTGAAGGCCACGTTTTCTCTGCTTGTTTAGCTGACTTTTAAAATGTTTCGTTGAACTGCTGCATAAGTAATGAACAAAGAACAGGTTCTGTGTATGAACTTTTTATATTGAATTATCAGAAAAAATCATATGCGGCTGTCAAATATTCATATTTGAATTGAAAAGTAATCTGGACTTAAGTTGATGATGTGCCAGTTTACCGGATGAGTTTTGTTGCAGAATACTAATGTGGCAATGGGAAAGAAAAAAGAGAAAAAAAGCCATGTATTTATTGATTTAATTTAATTTCTGTGCTCAGAGTTTTGGTGCCAAGAGGCCTGGAGGGAGTCTTTTGCCTCATATGTGTTACTGAGACAAGGTAGTGCAATCTCTTCTATCAGTTTCATAATCCAATCATGCCTGTGCTTTAAAGTCAGCTATTAGGGTTCTGTATGCTGATGAGTTTCTTCCCTATGGTGGAAAAAAATGATGAATGATCTCAGGAGTTCAGAATCGTTATTCTGTTTCTTTAAAATTAGAATCTACAAAGCAGGTGCTTTAAAGGTGGGAATGGGAAGTATTTCTGTGATAGTTCTTAAAAACTTGTCTCAAACTTCTGTTCATTTGTAACTGAGGATTACAGACTTCAGTGTTAAATACTCTGTTATAATTTTCTGTGATGGGCTTTTATGGTCAAAGATTAATGTTATGGAAATTTAATTCTTAAATTGTCATATTGCTTCACAATATTTTTTCATTTTTAACTGAAAAGTTGTAATAGTTAAAACTCAAGTTTCTTTAATTGTAAAGGCTCCTATTAAATAAAAAAAAATCAAACAAAAATGGAACACTTTAACATGGAAAGCCACTTTTATGTAAGAACTTTGGGGTTTTTAAAATGTGCTTTCTAAGTTTTTACACTTTACAGTGTACTTACTAAGCCATACTTTTACTCCAGCCAGCCTTGGAGAGCTAAGACTTTGCTAAGGAACTGGTTGAACTACATTCAGACTTTCAGTAGCATTTGGGTTGCTATTATTGCTCTGATTTTGAAACTTACTCTATTGATGGTCTCAGCTGGAAAGAACCAGCTGACTTTAATTCCAGTAGCAGTATGGGTTTTTTTTATGTAAACAAAATAAGTGTTGATTTTTAAAAAACCCAACCAACCAAGCAAAAAAACGCCCCATAAACTCAGAAAACACTGTCCTTCTCAAGGCTGGCTGTATGCAGTAGATTGACTAATTTACATTTTTTTAGTGTTGGAAACTAATGCGGCTGAATTAATAGAATTGTTCATGGTTTTGCAATCTGCTCCAAAAAGTTGGCTCTAAAGGGATGAGACTTCCAGTTGTGATGTGGAGAAACAAGCATACAGCGAAGCACTTAGCCGTAGCATTGTATTTGTTATTTTTTTTCCTCTGCCAAAGCATGTTGTATTTTTTCCTATGCCAAAGTATCCTTATGGAACTCCAGTATGTGCAATGGGATGCAGAAAGTCAAAAAGGCAATGTATACGAACCATTTTATAAGCCATTCTTAAATAGTTCAAGGAAGATACTTAACCGGTACATTATGTGTGATTGATTCATTTTTTTTTGTCTTTGATTGGAATAGCATATTTACTTATCTCTGTAATGACACTGTTGTGTGTGAGGACAGAATCTGGGATCCAAAAATGTGTATCTTAGACTACAATTTAATAATAACAAAAAAATGCCTACATCATATTTCTATCTTCTAGCTCCTTCAAGAGTAAAAATTCATTATTCTTGACTTCCAGACTTTCTCCCAGAAGTTTTATGAACGTAAGAAACTTTGCCAATGAGGCATTGTGATTTATGCGTAACAGTTTAAGCTGTTGCCTTAAATACAGCTAAGTAGGATCCTGTGCAGAGTTCCCGTAATGAAATTCTGTAAATAAGTTGATGGTGGGAGACTTATTGTAGAGGTCCTGTAATCGAGTTCCCTAAGTCTTAACTGCTTGTATGGAAAATACTGCCTTATTTTCATAAAAAGGAGGAGTTTAATATGTAACTAGTTACCTGTTACAAATGAAAAATAAAACTATATAAACTTTAAACTGAGCTATTAGACCAAAATGCCAGCATTAGTCTAAAACCAGAAGCATTTTCTAAATAAATATAGAAAGGTGGCAGCGTTCTACTAATGTCAGCTCATGTTCAACTTCATATATAGTCAAGAAGGACAGTAACATGCTGATTTGAAAATTTGTAAAGTGACAATGGCCATTATTAGGATATGAACTAGCCCCAAATTCTCACACATACTTTTTAAAATGAAATATTCCTCTTTTTCTCCAGCTCTCAAAACGTATTACCAAGCGTTCAGGTAAAGTGGTACTTGAATTTTTGCCAAAACCTTTGCCTGAACTTTCTTCTAGACTGATTTGTTCTTTTGACTGCATTCTTCACGACTCTTGTAAGTAGCAGTCTTGCTCCTCAGAGCCATTAAGATTTTGTTTGTTTGTTTGTTGTTCTTTTCTGAGTTTATTTTTTAATATTACCCATCTAAATCTTGCTGCTTTACTTTCCACTTCTATGCTGTTTGTGAACCATTATCAAATTTTGTAGAACATGGTGTTTACCATGTTCTCAGATATATGCATACACATATGTAATGATCCATGCTTCATTTTAGCCTTATTTCTTTAAATTAATAAACTGCACAAGGTTGAAAGGCATTGTAACTGTATGGTAGTTCTGAAGGAAAAAAAGAATTAACATGCCATTTATTGAGCTAGATGACCCTAAAGAAAAGTTATCCTTTGTGCCATAAAGGCTGGACAGTTTCCCATGTGGCTTTCAAAAGTAGTTATCCATTGCTAAAATTAGACCTAATTTAGTTAGCACGCTTAAAAATTACTCTGACTTGTTTTTTATTTGGAATAGTGCTGGTTATTATATTTTTGTGTATACTACCTCTGAGCCATTTAAAAAAGAAAGCATTCAGTGTGATAACTGTGACTCAGTCTCAGTCATAAGTATTTGCAAGTAATAGAAAGGCAAGTCTGTCCCAGAGCCCAAAGCCTGCAGCAGACTGGAATCCTGCTGTTCTCAACCATGGTGTAAAATTTATCCAAGGTTATTTTCTGAGCTCCATGTCTTAGGCGGTGGAAATATAGCACACCATACGAAGTACTTTTGGCGAGTTGTTTGTTAACTGACTTTTTTTAAAACTTTTAGGTAAAGCTCATGCATAGCAGCCTCAATATTTTATTGGGGGGCAGGAGAAGAGGAGAGTGTGAATAAATACCATATAGCACATTTTCGTGTTTATGTGTATATAGAGAGCAAACTGGACAGAAATGTGTTTTGTGTTTTAACGGTGCCCTCCATCAAGAGATTCGAACATTTGTGTGCAAAGCAAGAAGGCATAGTGACATATACCCCTCATCTTTTCATTCTAAAACTAAATTTGGCTCTGTTTTTCCATATGCTAAGAAATGAAAATGAACAGATCTTTATTACTAGAACTCCTTTGGTTGTGCTGTTTCTTCTGTATTATGTCTTGTAGGGATTTGTGAATCCATCTTTGATTTGCACAGTGAGCTAGTTAGGACAATTTTATCAAAATTAACAATCTGTTGGCCTTGGATGTAGGGAATGTAATGTGTTAGAACATTCTCTCATTTATCTGTTTCGAATGTATATTCTTAGCAGCCATATGATGACTTATTCCAGCTAGAACTGTGAAGTTTTGAAACTTAGTCCACTCTCTACCAGGCTGACAATGTAAAGGAATGATACGGAGTAGGTGGGTACAATGCTCTTAAGAAAGCTAAATTTGTAGTTTAGTTGGAACACTGTGTATTTATCGAGATAATAGGATACTTTCTCTGGTTTTACACCTGACTGAAAGTACAGATTCTTTTATAATACAGACATATAATATTTCTTTACATTTAAAAAAAATGCATCTTTAGGGTTTTTGGAAAAGTAGAAGTCTAAAATAATAAAAAGGGGAACAGGATCCATTCTGACAATCAAAGGTGGGATTAGCTTTAAACCATCTAACCCAGCTTTAAAACTTGTTGGACATTCCGCAGTCACACAAACAGTTCATTCCAAAGCACTGCTTTCCTTAGGAAGCATTTTTCCTTTTATCCTCCTACAGTTGAATCCCTATACTAGTTTTCCATTTTGCTATGGATGCAAACAGGTTGTTTCTGGGCATTCTTTATCCAGTTGAAGCCTGTTCACAGTCTTCCCTTCTGCAAGTTAAACAACTGTAGTTCTTTTCAAGTGTTTTTGTACTGTGAGGTATTTTCCTGAGCATTCTGCCAAGGCATGGTACCCAGAATTGCCACTCTGAGTTAGCAGGTTTGTCAACATTAAGTACATAGCTGAGTGTACTATTCACCTTTCTTGCAAGAGTTTGATCTTGACAATTCATGTTCAGCATGTGATGCTCTCTATAACAAAAGTGACAAACGTAGAATACTACAGTAATTTAGGTCATTTGTTTAATACAAATACATTTTTTTTTCACAACAATAAGCGATACATTACTTTTGTTTCCCTTATTTTCTCTCTTTCAGTACACATTCAACCACAATTTTTCTTTTGCAAAAGAGAGGGAGTTAAACAAGTAACACAAACTCGTAGTTCCAAATATTATACACAGTAAAATATTTTCACCTTACAGTAAGTTTCGTTGCATTATTAGAAATTAATTATAAATGGGTTGTTCTGGTGATGGGGAATTATTGTTTTTTTCTACACAACAAAAATAAACACTGCCTTCAGAGCAGTGTGTGAATGGCACAGTTGGACTAGTTGAGAATCTTTGTAATGCTTATGATAGTCAAAAGTGGTATGTTTACGCCAGTTTGAAATAAATTTCATAATGCTTGTAACTTAAAACAGGAGATGTGTTTATTCACGGTTAAGAGTATTTTTAAAATTCCAGATCTGATCTGAAACCAGATTACTTCTACCTACCTTCATTAAAACTTTTTAAACAAGAATGCAGATTAAGCTGCTTTTGGTAAAAATGGCTGCTCAGCGCAAGGTTCTGCCCTTGTGGTTTTAGCCAAGGCTAAATTCCACTGCCAGCATCTTTGCCCGAGAATGCATTGTGGCTACACAGGCAGTTTGATATGGATCTTTATTTAATATGTCATTTTCATTAAAAAATCTTAGAATGTATCTTAAAAGTTTCAGCATACTGTTTTTTTGCAGGATAGAATCCTGTGGTTATTAAATTGATAGAGAAAATTGTGCTTTGTGTAGGAATGAAAAAACATTGGCTGGTAAGTAGCAGTCTGGTGTCTGTATTTGTGCACCTTATCCATGCAGACCTGTATCCAAGGCATGGTGGTGTGAATAGCTCCTTGCCCTCTTGAAGAGGTAGCATCCTGCTTCACAAGCAAATTCCAATCCTGCATGAAATCCCTGAAAGCTCTAGAATATCCAGTGCACCTAAGAAGATAAAGGGATGCACAGGCTAATACCATAATGCTTTAAAAGGTTAAAGACTGCTTTGAGCTGCAGACTTGCTGTCTGTCTTAGCAGACAGTGTCCCATTTTGCTCCTTTTCCTGCTATCCAAATTAATATTTCAAAGGGAGAGGAGGAGTTTCAACTGAAGTCTTTCTCTGTTCTTGTATTTCACTAACTCTAAGCTTGGTTGCACATGTAATTGAAATGAGTGCCAAAATAGCATTTTGAAGTTGAAGGCATCAGTATAAAATTTTTAGGTTAAGTTGTCTGTTCTGTGGCGAACTCTCCAGTATATTTTAAAAACTGTACAGTAATCTTGTTGGATACTACAGAAGCCTCAGGTATTTTCTTTGAGTTAAATTTTATACTTGTTCAAGAAAAAAGCCAATGTGAATTGGTCTATAGTAAACTGTCAAAATAGGGGATAATGTATTTTCAATGGGGTCATGATGCTATAGCAGGTCAAAGAACAAGCTGGCTAAGGAAGCAGGGTTACTGTCACTTTGTAAGAAAATCTCTGATTATTTCATAAAGCTGTTAATTTTTCTTCCATAATAATTTTCCTTGTCAGTCAATTTTGATGTGGTTCATCAGGTTTTATTGTAGACATCATCCCAAACATTTAGATGCAGCTAGTAATTTTAAGTGTCTGACTTCAGATTTAAGATTTACTTTTTAGCAAGTTAATTTACACTTTTTGAAAACCATGCCTTTGCAGGCTGTTTTAAACATGTGCAGTTATGAAGCATTCCTCAGTACTGTAATTGTTTTCTGAAGGCCTTCTGAAGCCTTCTCCACAATTACAAACAGAGAAATTATTTGGTTACTGTTCTTTGTAATTTCAAATGAGAAGCTGCTAGAATTCTAATTTGAAATTGTATAACTGGGAAGTTATTTTATATGTAAAGTATGTGTTGTTATGTGAAAAAAAAAACCAAACTTGAACATGAATCCAGTTTACCTGGAGTAACTTACAGTAAATATTAACATGTATTGAGGGCCTGTTCAAGCCCCAGGATTTTGTGTTCTGTCTAGCCAGATGACAATCACTTAGTCACAGCAAAATTACATAAGCAATTCCAATATAAAAGAACATAATGGTCTGATAAAAGCCACATTTCTTGCTAATACTGCAACTTCCAGTGTTCCCTGAGCCTTAAGCCAGTGAACGCATTCACAAAGGAATGCCTAATATATGAACTCTAATACATTTTAGGCCCAGCACCCTGGATAATTGCAAGAATGGACTGATTCTGTTAGTTAATTACAGATATTTGAGTGTGTAAAGAGGAAATTTACCAAGGCTTCTGTAGAAGAATATCCACTTGTAATTGTGGCAGATTTCCCTCTTTGAATGAACCTGTCCTTTCCTAGCCTCTTTACTCTGGTTCTTTATTTACTTGTTTGCTTTTCCTTCTTTACCTAAATAAAAGATTAAAAAAAAGCAAAACAACTTTAATCCTTTTTTTTTTTTTTAAAATATACATTACTTTCAGGCCCCAGACTTGTCCATGCCAGTACGTAACTACTTCAGGTCAATACTTGCTGTTGTGTCCTGATGGTAAACATCACAGATATGAAAAGTGAATCACAAAAATGGCTCTTTATATATAATTCACCCTGTTGGACACAGTATTACATCTACATTCATTTATCTATTGCACCTTTTAATGCTATTCACACTTTATTTTTATATGAGGATGTTCAAAACACGAAGTTAACTGAACTGTAAATCTCTAACACCTCAAGTTTACCTGTACAGAGGGAAACCATTGATTTATTTTTTCAGTCAGGAAAAAAAAAAGCTAACTTTTCAGAACAAGGAGATAAAAACTAATGTTCTGTTAAAATATGTAGGTATATTCTCTTACGTCTACTGTCCTGTATTATGAATCTTAAAAAATAAAACCAAAATTGGCTTCCGTCTTCCCTATGTGTCATCCTTTTTCAGACCTTGGATAATATGCTATTTACTTTTGTGTAGTTCTTCACTGAATTGCATTTTTTTAATTTATAGTTCTGCCTCAAATCTTTGTGCATCCAAATTATGTCTAATTCACTCTTACAAAGCAAAATGAACAGCTGAGCCGCTCTTCTAAATACATACCTACACATTCTCTCCTTCCTGTTTTTGTTCTGCAAACAGCTGTACTTAAAAAAAATATCTGTAGCTTATGGAGACATGAGTTTATGCTGGTTGGAGTTACTTACTTTTCAAAAATTCAGGCATATTCAGAACAATACTACCCTTCAAATGTCTCAAATATCCTCAGTTGACACAGCTGTCCAAACTTTCAGGCTCCACTGCAGTCACATGAATATTTGTTACCATATGAGGCTTAGAGAATGAGTACTGAGGTACAGCTCTTTGTACTTCGCTTCAGTTAATGCATATAACTTGACTGGTACCCTCTTGAGGTGTATCTTTAAGAAGATAAATAGCAAATACACAACTCTTAGTAGTAAACAGATTAAAGGTTTTTGTTTTCTGTAAACAAAATGATTCTATCAGGTCTCTTCCTACTTTCCCAGCCATCAAATTTAAAGTAAAAGAAAAAAAGAAAAAAAAAGAAAGTACTATTGTCACATTGGTTTGGCATTGTCTGTTAAACCTGTTCTCTATTGCACTTTCTACACTTACTTCCACTTTCACTACACTTGGTGACTAATTGAGGAACTACTTCACAAACGGTCACATTCCATACAGTAACAAGTTGCTTTGCTGGATCCATTTTCCTTGTAGGATTTTGTTTTCTGTGTGGGTTTTTTTTGTTCTTTTTAACTGAAAAAAATGCAGTCGTTTCTGCTCTCTTTTAGCATCTGTAGTGTACAAAACACTACGCCTTATTCTGCAAGGAAGAAACAGTGCTGCCTCTGTCAAACTGGCATGACCTCAGACATCATTTCTTCAGCTTCTGGCTGAGAGTTTGTACCTGTCTGTGCTACTGGCACCACTACTGCGTCCTTGATATCTGAGGTCTGAGTGCACAAAGAGTTCTTGTCCTCCAGTTTTTTGGTGGTGTCTGGGCAGTTCTGAACAAAGATCACTCTATTGTAGGCTTTCAACCTGCGCCACAGCTGAACATACACCTTACACTGCACGTACATGAAGACCAGGCCCCCCGTGAATCCAATGGCCACCACCACGAGTTTTGTCCAAAATGGCCATTCAAGGACACCTTTAAAATAAAACATTTATATAAATTACCATTGTTATATATTGAATATCAAGCACTGAATTTCAGTAAAATATTTTGAAAATAAGCCACTTACTTGCTAAGAATTCCGGGTATGTACATGCTATTGGGACAGTTGTGACTCAAGGAGAAAATAACAGCAGTTTCCTGTCCCATAGGCCAGACAAGAAACTACATCTGCCTCCCACTTTCAACTGACTTCACCACAATCTGGTCAAATAATAAGTGAAAGGCCACTTGCACAAAGGCAGTATAATGCTTGGTAACACTGATAGCTGTAGTGTTCTCTGTCATAGCAGTACTTTGAAATAGTAACAATCTATTAAGTGATGGTGCTGGTTTTTTTTTTAATTTGCAGCAAAATGAAAGCATACAAAGACCTTGAAATCACTTTGTATCTGCCTAAACTGCTATTACTCTATTTAATTGAACTTGCCACAGACAAATCCTTATGTATTTGTTAAATTTGTTCACAAAATGTTTGTCAAACCTTTCTTCAATTCCCTGTTCCTGGAATCAGAAGAAGTAACAAAGAACACTTTGCCAAGGTGTCATATACAGTGATGTGTTCTTTCTCTCATTTCCCCCTTTAATAACTGGGTTTAAATATCACTGTCTCTTTCTTGCTTTTAAAGGTGAAAACAGTACGGTTAGCATCTGACTAAGCCTATCAGTGGGTAAAGGCACTTAGAATCGGCAAGTCACAGCTGGAGTGCTGAGCTCAGAAGAAAGAGGCTGAATAAACAGCTCCGCTTTCGTTCAGAGTTTCTTCCACTTCTTAGAATTAAAGATGTGCTGCTGCTGCTTCATCCATGGTTATACAGAAAGTGTCATTTGTTGCTTAACTGGTATGGCACAGTGAATTTTGCATCATGCAGTATATTCCAGAATTGCTGTATTTTAACAAATTTGAGATTTATTAGGAGAGGTAAAGCTCAGACCTGCTTCTTCACGCAGAGCAAATTTATGTGAAACTTGATTCCCTTCCAGTGGTGCCATATAAATTTTAGAATATTTTAAATAGGTTTTAAATTGTCCTTTCTATTGACCAGTGACAGTTTTACCAATGACAAGGTTTACACTTTCATTTATTTCTATCATATGCTTTCATAAGGAGGAAAAAAAACCAAATCCTTTAAATATTTTAAGATACATGTTAAAAAGAGGTTTTTAAACTTACACAATATTAACAAACAGTACTAGTGCTCAGGGCTTTCAGATTTTCTCCTCTAAAGGTGTTTATAAAGTGTTTTTTCCTCCTGTGTTCACTGTCTTTTTCCTAGCATTTCCCATTTGAAGGGAGATAATGAAGAGAAAAGCAAACTACAGATATGGCTCTTCCCTGTCCTCTTCCTCCTAGAGGTTTGATTTTGTAAAAGTATCACCCCTGCCAACATGGGGGCAATAGACTTCTCTTCAGTAAACAGTTATTTTTACATGGTTTAAGGAGCTTCAAGGTGTATCTCTGTCCACTTTTTAGGGTGGAGAATCATCCGTTACATTTGGTAGGCACTGAATTCTATGGAAATCATAAATATTTTCAGCCTACCAGGAATTAATTAATATGATTATTATGCATTCTATATAACAACAAAAATTCATGTCAGCTGTTTTGTTGTGTGAATTCAGCTAATCCACAGAACTACATTCCCCCTTTTAATGAGTAGGATCACCTAGTTGTACTTATAAATAGAAGTTCAAAGCCATTCCTAGTCCTGTCCTTAGGGCCATTTTTTTTGAGAGATGGAAAATAGGGCTACCCATCTAGAAAGGAGGCAAAACAAGACTATACAGTACACATTCATCTGTGAGTTACTGAGGCTTGTTACATATTTTCCTCTCACAGGGAAGAAAGGCAAGCATCAGGAGTATCATTAAATATTTACCAAGGCACAAAGCTCTGCCTGTTTTGCTTTCTGTGTTAACTTGAGAGCATAGTACAAAGCTACAGACCTTTGTCCTTCTACTGCACTTAAAGTTAATTCAGATAGAAACTCAAAAGCCTTTTATCATCATGATCGTATTTAAGACTAAATTTAAGACTAAACAGATTTGAAATGGAAAACAGTAGTTCAGTTTGGAACACAGTTTCCACATAGGGTACAAAGAAACCTAGTTGTGTTAAACACGTTTTGCTATACATGGCCAGTTGGGTTTTTGGTATGTCCACAAATGAAGACTCCACAACTTCTCTGCTCCAGTGTTTGACCACCCTCAAAATAAAAGCAACCGGCATTCACAATGAAATTCTATTCAAAAGGATGCAGGGATGGCTTTCCATATTTCTTAAGTCCTACATGAAGGACTAACACAACTGGAACACAGTCTCTTGGAACTTTGTATAAGGAAGCTTGTTGATGAAGGGGCTCTATCGTGTTTTACAGGATATCAAGGTTCAAGTGGGTAATATAAACAAATCACTATTTTTTGACCTGAACTTGCACTGAGCTGTTTGAATTTGACTCAGCTCTTTGTCTGAACTTCAGAATATCTAGATAATGGGAGATTAACCTAAGAAAAAACAGCAGGCTAGTTAAGCCATGGCAATGATTACACTAAGTAGAGGTCTCTCTGCAGGGCATAACAAGCTTTTAACACTGACGCACTCATTACTTCTGCATTAAAGCAATTGCTATAGCCATGTATCAGTGAGCTGTCATTTAAGAACAGAATGTGACTGGTTACATACCTGCCTCTCAAAGCCATCCATTGCATTATCAACAAGACTGAGGAAGGTAGAAGATACTTACCATTATCATTGCCTTGTTTAATTTCCTCAGCGGTTCTGTCAATTAAAACATACAATGACCAAACAACACAGGTAATTGCAATTACATGGAATGTGACTGAACAAACTATTTTCCTCCTCTCACTTGTTGTCATCTGTAGTTTCTCCCACTGTAATGAAAAAAAATAAATAAAAGTTAGAATTTTAAAATAGTACAATAAACTGATTCTCTTTCTACCAAAAAGAAAAAAAAAAGCAGTAATTAATAAAATTAACAAATCCTTTTATTTTGATAATACACATTACAGCAGTATGTGCATCGTCACTGTAAAATTCATAATGATGTTACTTTTACAGATTCAGAGGAATCAAGAGTTCTGTTTCTGTCTGCTTGCAAATGACATCTGAAGTAATCTCATTGCAGCATAGCCAAAACATGTTAATAGACAGGTAAGAAGCTGAATATTCATTTTAACCTTACCTGATGCACACCTCTGGTGATGAGAGAATTAAAAAAACCCAGACTTTAGTTTTTAATACTTACACTGTTCTCAGCTATTCTCAGTTGCTTAGACTTAGAGGAATGCAGTTATGGAACAGACTTCCCATAAATTAAGAGCATAAGAAATGCAATAGCATTGAGGATTAAATTCAATAAACTCGAAAAGATGATTACATGGAAATAATTGTACGTGAAAGCAGTTGGCCTTGGTAATGCAAGAAGGGTCTTCCAGGCACACGTTTGTGAATTATGGCCCTAAATCCATCATACATCTGTGAATTATGGCAATAAATCCTATCTTAAGGCTATTTTAAGATGAAATAAGCTATTCTCTGCATTTAAACAATGCAACTCTTTGGGCCAACTTTTTAATCGTCTTCCTTGTGAAGATGTAGGTTTTTTTCAGCACTTCTTTAAAATAAACCCCTTCCCTACTAAAACGCTTACATTGAAAAACAGATGAAAGAATGACATTTAAAACCAAAATGCCTCAATTCCAATGAATAATCTCAGAGCCGGTCGCTAGCATCTGATACATGGAACAAGTACGAACCTCAGTACAACAGTGCCACCTCCCTGCAGCCGTGCTCATGCAAGACTGAACTGTGCTACAGTGTGCAGGCCCCAGCACAGACGACCGGCACAGCAAAGCTGCTGCTTGCCTACATATACCTTTACTGCACTCCTGCAGTGGTTCCTAGTCTTTTCCAGGTGCTAAACCTGGCTCAAAACCACTGGCCACTTCAGAGCACCGAGGTGGTATAAATTTGCTTTGAAGGTATGAGTTTGGCTTTGTTTTCCTTGTTTTGGGTTGCTTTGGAGCTTTTTTGTTGTTGTTGTTGGCTAGTTTGGTTTTTATATTTTGTTTTGGTTTGTTATAGGGAAATAGCAAATTTCCCCTAAATTGCTTATGTATAGTTTTGGAGATAGTTAGCATTAAAGATAGAGGTTTACGCTTTAACCTGAACCAGTATGGCAGTTCTTGTCTGACTACTGCTTGCTGTCCTGTCACATTTTGAAGGAGCACAACTGTCCTAAAATGTTAATGCAATGTCACCAAGAGGGCTAACTTTCAAAAATGCTTCTTCCTGCCCCTAGTTTTACAACAGTACTTACTGGACCAAACAAGTTTCAGTCTTTAGTGGCAGTTAAACTTGCACATTTCAGAGCTGTCACCTCAAAACAAAATCTCTGGAGCATTTTCTAGCCCTTGCTAAAGTTTTACAATCACAAGCCTTAAATAACTGTATAGAAGAACTGACATATTTCCTGAGTTATATACAAAGAGACAGTGCTAGCAGTCTATTACTATTTCCTAGCTAATACTTCATTTTCTGATACATCTACTTAGGAATGAAAACTAAGCTTACTGGGTTCTGTACAGCAGTCTGGGAAAATGGGAGGCATTAAAAAAAGTAAATAAACCAACAAAAAAACCCAGAACCTTATATTCATTGTAGTTCACGTAGGTAGTATTGAGCAGACAGACTGTGGCATTATCATCAGTCTTATCATATCATTACAGTCGCCAGGTTACACAGCATTTGACCTAGAGACTTATCTTTTTTGCAGCAAAAATTCAATTCAAGCCTTGCAAAAGGCTTTCTTTCCAAAGAAAAAGTGGTCTTTGTCCACATGGAAGAAGGGATTTTACCTTAACCCTTCATTTACCTGTGGATGCTTTGTGAGAGATCAAAGCTGAACATAATAAAGAATGAACTGTGTTCATAAATAGAAGTTTTTTTGCAGTCTCAACTCTGATGCTGTGTGTTTTGGTCTACCGGAGAGAAGATTCTGAGCTAAATTTCCACTGTCATGTGTACCTCCAGTCTCCTTACAACCATTTTACTCTCTGCAACATACACAAAAGCTTTAGTATCTATCTGAACACCTGGACAAATACAGCTATTGCATATGGAATTTTAAAGTCAAACAAGAAGGTTGTTCCCATTTCTCTAAATGCAAACATTTTGTAAGTGGCAAAGAAAAAGAAACCTGAATGACCAACAGGCAGGGTAGGTAAATAAAGGAATAAGCTCACAGACTTCTGCTGAGATTGACAAGAAAGATATATCAGGAGAGGAAGCTAGCAGAAATGGGCTAAAGCAGACCTTTTATGCTAACATCCCGTGACCAGATCCAGCCAGAAAGCAAGCCAAGGCCTGCCTGACTGATTCCTTTTGCTGGCCCCTTTCCTTCTCCCACCAGACAGCATGCCTGTGTGTCTAGTCTACCACCAGAAATAAGCAGGCTGGCAGGGGACTTGGAGAGGTCACCAGGACATGGGTCATTATGGAACTGGAGGACTGTGCAGAGTCCCAGCTGGGATACAAGAAAGGAACTAGAGACCTGCTCACACAGACACAGGGAGATCAGAGTACTTGGGAGAAATTAAAGCTCTTGAGAGTTGTGCTTTTGTTCTGCCCTGCCCCAGCTGCAGTCCCAGTTCTCCTCTCCAACTCTAGTCATGATGGGCTGAACTCAGAAGGGGAAGTTCAATTAAACTTTGTGCTTTACTCCTGGTGATCCCTGTGGTAGCTACGGCAATTTTCTTGTCCTACTCATGTATTTTATCTTGGCAGAACAGAGAGTTCTACATGACCACTGTCACTCTCTAGTAGACAACTGATGTTAGTAGATAAGCCAACAATTTATGTTGTCCTGGAGCAGAAAAAAAGTGCATTTCACGATTTGAGGATATTTGCAATTGGCTTAAATCAAAAATTTGACTGTTTCTGTTAGCACAGACTTTCTTGGATAAAAGCATAGGTAGGGAAATAAAAAATCGCTTGAAAATCCATAGCAAAGTCCACAATATATTGAGCAGTGAAAGCATCACCCCCTTTAAGCTATATTGAGTCCTAAAGTACAAGTAAAAGTTATGTGGATAAGTTTGGCAGGTGCTACCATGTCACACAGCATATCAATGCCTCCTTAACCACTCAGAAATTCACCCCTTCTGTATTTGGAAGCTTCTGCAGTTCTCATGGCATAAGTTCTACATTCATGATAACAAGGTAAAATAAAATGCATCATCTTTTATCATTTTCATCAGTACTCCAAAAAAGTGTGCAACCATCAGGTTGATGACACCCTGACATGCCATGGATAGAATAGCAGAGCCACGAAGAACAGAAAAATAACACCAAAAAAAGTGCCCAAATGCAATTTTCCTTGGAAACTCATATGTTAATACACATAAAGAGACTGGAAGGAAGAAAAGAAATAGAAGAGACAATAACAGCCAGAGGAGACATTTATAATGACTTACAAATTACTGAGACTCTAAACTTGTAGACAAACACCCAAACACTAGCTTTTGCCCAACCACCTCTGAAGCACCCCTTCACTGTTGTACATCTGATTGTCCTCACTCACAGATTCCTTAATCCTGACAGCAATACAGACACAGACAGGAAATCATGAGAGATGCAGATGGTTTAATGTCTTGCAAATGCAAGCAATTGCATGAACACCATTATGCTCCACAAAATGGGTGTGCCAGAACAGGTGTGCCAAGACCCTTTGTAACATCTGAAGACTGCAACACCTTTTACACAAGTCGCCCCCAAAAAAACCTCCATAATGGAACAGTGCATATCCCAAGAAGAAAACTTGAAACAGCCCCAGCCCCATTTCTATTTTCTGAATAAGCTTTCTGAACATTACACTTGCAGTGTGCTCTGCAAACCACTGGAGGGTGATAGAAGACTGTCTACCTGCTTCAGAGGTTCCTACCAGGAAGAAAGAATGAATTGTCAAAGGAAAGAAGGTGGATTGTAAATGTGACAAGAAATACTCCTCCCACCCCAACCACCACTTACAGCTACTTCTAAAGCACGATATGCACCTCAGCCTGAGTTCCTGTGCTTTACTGCTGGATAAATTTGTAATAATCTTGAAAGTGGCAGCTGTAAAACACTAAGTTTCTACCTCGTGCTCTGGTTTTGATTCTTAAAGACTCTGAAATTTTAAGAGAATGGTTACTGATTTCAAAACCCACTCTTGCAATTACAAATTGCAGTCATGAGTCTTCTGGGTAAAGAAAAAGAAAATCAAAACAAAACCAAAATAAAATACAGCCTACCCACAGGGAACATCTAAATCACATGCAGCCAACCACTTCCCTTTCCTATAACATAGTCTCATAAAATCCCTGGTGTTTATTTTAAAGGACCAAAATCTACCTCCCTGCATGTCATTTCTAATAGAAGCTTGGTTAATCAGTATCAACAAATAAAGATGGATATTTTCTTAATATCCTCTGAAAACAGTTTGTCTGCTTCATATTCTAGAGATCCCAATACAGCCTCTCTTCTTAACAGAAGTAAATCTGCAGTTTTAATTCCCTCCCATACTTAAGCTTTCTGCAAAGTGGTTTCATGACTGCCCAATGCAGAACCAAAAGATTCTCACTGATCCACACACAAAAGCTATTGCCACATCACAGAATCGCACTCTGCAGATTGCTGCTCGTGTTCCCTTCCCCCCCTTTCAGATTGTAGATTGATTGCCTGCCTGACCCCATCCACCATTTTGTGTTCACACATTGCCTCCTGCTAGCAGTAATCTTCCCTCACATTGGCCATGAGATTTTGTCTACATAGATGTCCTGAAGCAACTCCATATCTATTTCAGGTTTGTAGGTTCAAACCTTTACAGCCGAAGGTCTCTCTCTTGTAGGAGCTCATCACTGACGATGCTAAATTGAAGGTGAAGTTAATGGGCTGTTTTGAAACATGCTATAAATGCTTCGACTTCTAACCCCTGGGTATTTTCAGGAGCCCCGATTTTAAAAATTGCAGGCAAGGAGACTTGACAGAGGAATCTTATATGGCCATGACATTGCTAATATTAAATATTTTTCCCGTTCTGACATATTTCTCCCTATCCATCATTTAGCAAAAAAATGACAACAAACGGAATGTAAACAGTACCCACAGCTGGAAGGACGTCCTTCTGCTCTCACCTAGAGCTAAAGTCATCACACAACATTTTCTGGATTCTTTCTACAATCTAAAGAAAGACCTTGAGCCAACCTCTACCTTGGAATAATCATGCCTGCAAAATGAAGGCTAAAATAATTTACTAGTGGCTGTCATAGAAACTGCACTCTGCACACAAACTAGGAATACACACTTCTGAGATAAGCTTTAAAGAACTGGGGCAGTGTATGATGAAGTGAGCCAAGCACTCAAGATATGTCAGTAGTCTGAACATGTAGCTTAGAGTATACTGAGTGGGTTAGGCAGGCTTTTCTGGTCACTCGTTGCAGTGCTAATTGGTTCAGTCTCCACAGTAAACTGTTCATTACCAGCTGGAGGAAAGCAGCTGCCAACAGTAGTTTGCAGGAATGGAATTTGTTCAGTGGGTGGAGGAGGGAGAAATAATAGCAATAAAGGACAACAGGGCTCCACACATGTTGGGAGAACAAAATAGCCTCGTGCAGATTTGAAGTGCTGATGAGAGATGAGACCTCAAACCTTGTAATTTGACTAAAAGCCACTCCATGCCACCTAAACATGTGGCTACAGCCTGTGCCTGAGTGATGATGCATGCCTCACTGCGCCCTTCTTCAAGAAGCGCCCCTCATGCAGTCCAACAGAATGTGTCAGGTCTGATGGCTGAAAGGAAAAGGGATTGGCCTCTGAAAACACCTCCTTTGTGTTCTTTTCCCCGAACAAATCCAGAGCACTTTTAAAGAGGAAGAACTGAGCAGGCTCACAAAAGCAAAAAAAAAAAGGTGTTTGTTTTTGCTTGTCATCAAAAGGTACATCCCAGAGGAAAAAAAAAATCCTGTAAGGATCAAGATTAGAAGACCTGCAATATTAGCCATAGTACACAAAAGTCAAATCAATAGAAAAGAATCCAACTTGTATGGTGCATCATAGAGCCATATCAATGCACAACCCTACCTTGATCTATATAGCTCATTAGATGAGCTGGTACAAATCCTCTGGCAAACCTGTCTGAAGTTTGCCTAAAATCTATTTCTGTCCCCAGGTGACACTAAATAAAGCTCTCTGAAATTCAAATGAATGTCTTTGGTGTATTTAAAACACCTGTTAAAAGTTTAAAACTGAACCAGAAACGGGTGCATATCTAAAGACAAGCACACTTTAATTTGCCTTTATGTGGGATATGCAAGCCTAGAGTAATAAAAGAACCACATAATGGAAAATCTCATTTTGATAAATACTTTAAGATTATCATCTGCAAAGACTAACAATTCAGTTTTATGAAAACTGGTGTTTATTAACTGACAGTTAGAAGAGCTGGACTTGAATGATGCACTCTTCACAAACTTAAGGCAATTTTTTAGCTGTGTATGTCATCAGTTAGCAGACCCTTAAAAAGTGTGAAATGGGGGTATTAAGCAATTAGAGAAGACAATTTCTAAAAAGAAGTAGCTGTTTTTGCAATCTGAAAGTACCATTGAGGAAACTTGTCATTTACAACTAGAACTTCAGTGTCTGCATCCTCATCATCCCAACACAGACTAAACAAGAAAAAAAAATACTATGCTTTGGAAATACAGGACTAGTGAGACCTCATGTCCCTCTCATCCAATAGTCTGTCTCAGGCAGAGGCCAATACCAGGTGCTTCAGAGAAATGTGCAAGAAATCCCCTGGCAAGTAACTATAGCATAATCTCTCCATACTGGGTACTTCTTCCTAGCTCCCATCTGCTAGAAATTATTACATCAACATATAGAATGTGAAAGTACTCTACCAAATGTTTATTTTCCAAGCATCCTTTTTGAATGCTGATACAACATTAACCAATTCTTTGTTCATTAGAAGTCTACATGATCAGACTTTGATCCTATCATCATGAACTTCCCTTTTACAATTGCTGTTTCTTTTCTTGCCTTGTAAGCTATTTAAGAAAAGGAACATTATCTCCTAGCACAGTACATTTCATCTACCTCATCTAAAAAGATGATCCTGACGGATAAACTGCAGGTGAAACACTAAACCACTGGTCAGGAATGAACTATCACCACAATGCAAAACTATAGATAATGTTTGGTACTGAAAACATGAGACACACATCTAGAACTCTAGAAAATATTTATGTTAGGTGCCTGGGCATATGCCTTTATTACTCAAAAAAACAAAAAAACAAGCTACATATGGGCAACCCATAAAGAAGCAAGGAAAAAAAGGGGTAGAATCTATGTCTCCACTGAATTCTATCACAGTTAAGGACAGAAACAGATGCTTTTACCTGCTCTTCCTACAGTATTTCTACAATCATTCTATTGAAAGGATCTGGTTTGTGTGTCACTTTTATTCTCTTTGTAGCTAGTCATCTTGACCTCTCTCTCCTCTGTCTTTCCAAAAGAGCAGCACACCTAATTGAACGCCAGACATTCTCCTGCAGTCACTAAGTAGTAAATGCCTTTAAATCACAGTCCAGCTCTCAAATAACAACTTAGGCATACCAAAAAATCCCCCCAAAACTGCACATGAAAAAAAAGAATCAATCAATCTAACTACCATACCACAAAGCACAGATCATAATTTTGCTGCAAGAGCAGTTAAACTGAGATTCCGTTTTCCAGACAAAGCAGGTGGGAGTGCTGCATTTTGTAGCGTGTACTCTACAGGCAATACAAGAGCAGCCATGACACATGCTCAGTGCTGTATTTGAGATGGATTGTTTCGGGTCAAAGCAAAGATGAGCCCTTCCTCCACTACAGAAGCCATAACAACCCATCTCCCAACATTCTGTGCCAAAGTTTCTGTCTCCAGACACAAAGTAGCCTGGGCTCCCTTTGCATATCTTAAACGCCTTAAACAGTGTGATGGATGTGGACAGAAGGCTGGGATAGCATGCTAGAAATAGGAAAAGAAGAGGAATTAGACAGAAAGATGGATATAGCAACATGCTGGAGATCAACATCCTATTACATAGTCTTGCACACTTCTCCAAATTTCTTTAGTCCCGTCCAATTAAAGTGAAATTCCTCTTAGGCACCTAAGACATAGTTATTATATGATCACAGTTTTGTTATAGTCTTTTCCTGCATCACCTTCTGTTCAGTATTTATCACACTGCTTAATTTCCTCGATATCAAATTGTTTAGCCTGCTGAGAAGTATCTTGAAGCATGCATTTTGAAATTAGAGTTGATGAAATAAAACTGGTGGCACATGAAAAGGTAAATCAACAAATACACTTTCTGTTTATTTAGCTGCAGTTATAAATGGTGTACAGAGTCTTCTCTGGGAGTTATAACAGAATATTAGTTATTCCATCTTCCACTTACTTAGAAAATATTTTTCATCTATGTTTGCTTTCTCTTGAAACAGTGCAAGCATGAAAATTCTTATTACTGCCTTGTGCTATGTGTGCTTTGTCTTTTTCTTTACTGATCATGTCCTTGATTCTCCCATTTAATACGTAACTAGTTTAAACAATCTTTCTAATATGTAAAATTCCTTAGAGATCTAATTTGTGTCGTACAGAATAAAAACTTAAAGCCAGGGGAACTACCTGGGGAACTTGCTGCGCAACCTGGCCTACAGAAGTGTGTGTTACATCACTACAGCCCAAAGCCCTTCAGCATCACAACTTAACAGGAACAGAGAGAACAGCAGCAAGTGGAGGAAGGAAGGGCACAAAGGTCCCCTTGCAGGCTAAGGACTCTTGTGAGAAAAGGAGTACAGTTGCCTGGAAACAGAAAGCAGCCATATCTGAAAGTCACTGAATGAAGTAGAGCCATTTGGTACTGTTGGATGAACCTCATGAACATTTTGCATGTTTTTTAAACTCATTTTCTATCTCTATAGATCAAAGATGCTTTTATCAGTCCTCTCCCCCATCACTCACTAATTTAATAGTACGAGTGAAGCTGAATACTAATTCTTTTTAAATGGTCATTTTTTTCCTGAAGTTGTAAAAGCAACTGACCTACATTGTATAGACAATGTAACCTGACTTCTGAGCTTCCCTTAACCAAAACAGTCTGAATCATCACAAAGATGTAGCTTAATTTAAATGTATACCAAAACCCTAGTAATTTTAAATACATTGCTGTTTAAACATATCTAGATGCATCTTATTTTTGCAACTGCATAAACAGTATATATGCATCTATCTGAATTGCCATGTAACAAAGATTAAAAAAAGGAGCCAATGTGCTTCATTGTCTAGTAATATGACTTTAACAAGAATACTGATTTCTCATTGAATAGCTACAGTTACCTTCCCTGTCTTTTAATTTTCCCACAAGAGAGATTCTTTTGATCCAATTAAATAAAAATGAAATAAAGAAAATTTGTGATGAGGAAAGACTATGGTAATTAACATAAAACTACAGTCCAGTGCTCTGGCAAAGAGCTGATGGAAGCTATTCAGTCTGGAAGACCTCCAAAAAATGCTTTACATTCCAATTTTGACAGATATAAATCAATAAAATGAATAAAGATCTGAATAATTCCTGGAGAAAAAAAAAATCTTGTTTTTTCCAAATAATTTTAATAAAAAGCTACATGAATAAAATTAAAATAACATTAAAGTAATAAAATATACTGAATAAACTGATAATTATTCCATTAGATCATAATTTAGATCAAGTACCACACTGCTATGTTCAAGAGAATATCACTATGTTCCTATGTTCAAGAGAAGGCTTTTTTTTGCATGCCTTCCACCAATAAGCAAGCATCAGCCTGTGAACTAGAACTCCGTTCAGATCATCTCACATCAATAAGTCTCAGTAAAATAAATTTGAGGCAAATACCATTGTAAAAATGTACATGCTAGTTATGTGAGAAATTAATATTTACATTAATCAGATCAGATCATGAGTAGCAGCCCAGTCCCATTTGAGCTGGTAAAATCCCTAGCTTCAAAATGAAACAGCAGAAATGTAATTTTTACAGAAGTCCATGAATTACAATGACTGGTTTAGGTCAATGCTTGGGTTGATTATGCTTTTCAAATGTTATATTAATAGCTATACTTTTTGTGTAAAAAATGAAAAGGAGACAAGAACACCCCAAGCACTTACAAAGTAAGTGAGAGGCTGCTGAACTGCAAGATAGGGTAGGACCCACAAGTTGAAATGGAAATGAAACATTTTGATCCAAGGTGTAAACCAGCTCAGACCAAACTGTTTCTTTCAGCCTCAGAAAGCACAAAAGGGTTTGTACCTTCCAGACCTGATGTTCATGGTACTGTGCAAAAGTGGGTAACACTTTTTTTTGTCCAGATGTGGACAATCTCCTGAATTCCTTTTGATTTTGTACATGCTACCAAACAACAGAAGGAGCAAATTTGATTACTAGCAGCTAATTAGATGACAGTTCTAATTTCATGTTATGGTGTAAGATTTTTTCTGTTTGCTTTTGTCCTGGGTTCAGCAGTAGCAGTCATGTTTTTCCTTTGTGTTAACTGGTGCAGTGCTGTGTTTTCACTTCCAGCCTGGGAACAGTGCTGGTGATACCGATGTTTTCGGTTGTTGCTAAGTGATGTTTACCCTGACCAAGGACTTTGTGAGGCTCATGCTCTGCCAGGGAGGAGGGGAAGCCGTGAGGAAGCAGAGACGGGGCGCCTGACCCGGGCTAGCCAGGGAGGTATTCCATACCACAGCACGTCATGCCCGGGGTGGGGGGTGACTGGGAGTTACCTGGAAGGACACGGGCTTCCGGGTGGGACTCGTTTTCTTGGCCGGTGGTATTGTATTCTCTTCCCTTGTTATTTTCTCTTATCATTGTTGTCATTGGTAGTAGCGGTGGTGATTTGTGTTGTACATTGGTTGCTGGACTGTTCTTGTCTCAACCCATGGGAGTTGCATTCCTTTCGATCCTCCTCCCTGTTCCTCTGGGAGTGGGGAAGGGGAGAGCCCCGGTGGCAGTGTGTGTGTGTGGGGGGGGCCTCGATTGTTGTCAGCCCGACAACACTCACTGGGAGTGAGTGAACAAGTTGCCTGACTGGGTTTAAACCACGACAGCTTCTCAAAAGAATGCATGTTCAAAGCAACGACAATAGTATCACACCAGCAAAGTATCACAGGAAGACAGCTTTTTGCAAACCTACGGGGATATTATGATGGTTCCAAGGTATGCAGCACATGAGGTCAGAATCTGTTGTCAAAGTTCCAGAGCTGTGTTAATAAAAGCCATATTGAATGGAAGAGAAATAAATACAGAGGTTGAAAGCTAACCCAAATTCTACCATTACAAGAAAGCTAAGGTCTATTATTCTTGTTATGGCACAAAATGCACGACAACATTACTCTGCAAACTACAACATGCGGTCTATATACAGATAAATTAGCGGTAGAGTTCTATTACTCTCTCTCACAAATTGGACATACAACTGTCTGAACAATGTAGTCCTTTGCATCCTTGAGGCATCACAATAGGATATAAATGCTATAGAATTATTTTTACTTTAAAAGCTTTAATATACACATTCTCCCTCGAGCACAAAGTTATTCACTATAATGACATGATAGCCAATAAGAAAGTAATAGCTTTGTGCCTTTGTGCATACTAGTGAAGTGTCTGACCCCACATATTACAAGAAATGATTTGCAGCTAGCAATGTTTCGAGACAGTTTACTGGAAAAAAGATAAGACTAGAGGAGGTTGCCTTGACAACACTGTGTAGCTGCACCAGAATTTAAAAGAAAATGTAGGATCTTCTATGTTAAAGATTGCAAAGTATCCACCAAATTGGGTTACAAGGCAATGAATCCCACAGCAAGTCAATGCTACCTGACCTATGCAATATTAGCTATCACTTCTTATCATGAGCCTTATTAGAAAACTGATGAAAAAGCCAGATGGTTTATACTTCACAGCACAGGGCAATAAGAAGTGAACAGCAAGCATTACAATAACGAGTTCTTCAAGTTTCTCTTTTTATTTTCCTGAGAGACTCTACAGGTCGCTTCTGGTTCTGGGAGTCTACTTTGGTAGGAGAAATGGTTTCCAAAGGCGACCACTTTTGATTTCATAGAAGGATTTCATGAAGATGTCTGTGCAGGCTACATCACTTTTGGCAGTGATCACCGTATTCATAAGTAAGGAATGTAAATATGAATTACATAGGTAGCACTGAACCAAAAATAAATTAACACCCTTAACTTAACTGCTGTCACTGAACTTACCCTGCACGCTACCAGATTTTATAAAAAAAAAACCAAGATTTATCCACAAAGCATCCAGTTATGAATGAACTCCCCCAGGCAGTCATGTTTTTAAAGATTTATTCTTTTTCTAGGACTATGTTGAGCATAGAGAAGGGAGCTGAATCTGGCTCTCTCACACATTATCTAAGTGCTCTGACAACTGGATTTAAAGTGGTGCAGATGACAACTCTTTTGTAAAAAATAGTCCCCTATGCAGTTTTGACTCCAACAGGGAGAGCAGAAACAGATGTGTCCCTGCTCCAAAGTGAAACAGTAAGTCTACAAGAGAAATGGTACTTAAAGGTTTAATTAAGACTTTTGTTTCATCTATCAAACCTCTCAAAGCAGCATTCTGATTTTCTTCCGTTCCTTCCATAGGTGATTCAGTTTATTATTTCTATTAAGGAGCCTGTGGAATTGCTGATTCCTCTGCTTTGCAGCTGGGCATTACCCACAAGCTGTCTGTTGGCTCAAACTATACATCTTAATTGGATACACAGCTCTTACTGTTCTGATGGTCTTGTTGCAAACAGAGTATCTTTAACCTACTACAGTAAAACTAAATATTTGCTTTTGATCCAATAGTATAATCAGCATTACACCAAACCTTTGAAATCTTTCTCAAACTGATTTAACCAGTTAATCACTAATCTGACCACAAAGGGGCACCGATATGCTTGAACCGAGTTTTGCTTTGCATGGAAATCTCAGTTAGTGTGTTCTGAAACTTCTCTCCAGAACCTAAATACCCCGCTCTGGAAAGTTCTGAACCACGTTATCTCCAGCTGGGACTTAAAATTTTTGATCCTGTAAAGGAGTTAAAGCTGTCATAGACATTTTATCACTCTTATTACTATCTGATTATTTATAAAGTTAATGATACAAGAGGAGACAGAGCATTCCTTCCTTCTCCTCTTATGATAGCAGAAGTTCCACAGAGTTCAAGGGTGTAAAACCCAAAGACAGGCTTGTATCTGAGGCTCCTGTGTGAAACCTCATATCAAATTTTGAAGTGCTGTTTATCAGTATAAATACAAATACAGAATACAAGCAGAGTAAACACTTAGAAGATATATCTACACATTCAAAATAAACAAGATTAAGTTTCTTTCATTATCAGTGTTTTAACACTGGTTTTGCTTCTGTTTAGTTTAACAGAAACTTATCACTCTGTTCTAAAAGAACACTCCCAATGTTGAAAGGGATGAATTCATATACCCTTTCTTTCAGAAAGAAAATCAACCTTAACTGGTACATAATGCTTCCCTAAACAAAAAAATAACTTGCTCTTCCTTAATGACCAAGAGTAACTGCATGGCTATGATACGCAATATTGCTAATGCTTCACAAAACCAAGTTATTATCAAGGATTAAATAAAATCAGGAGAGGAAATAGACATCCAACACCACAGAATAATCTGCTGGGATAATGCATTGAAGTAACACATCTCATCAGATACCACACATCTTAACTGGACAGCAAAATTTAAATACGAAAAGTATTTTGAAGTTTAGCGAGACCCTGTGGAGAAATCTCCATTTGAAGACATTCCTCCTGCATTTTGAACATCTTTTAATCTGACACTTTAATCCATTTCATACTCACAGTATTTTCATTCAGTTCCTGTTTCTACTACGCTTCAAACACCAAATTCAAAAGATATGAAATGCAGGTTGTTACTTTACGAGGATTACATCCTTTTTAAAGAAGAAGTGATTTTCTCAGGATGAAGCTATTACCTGAGAAAGCTCAGTAAGGAACTCCCACAAGCTTCTTGCCACTTTCTAACTCATAACAAATAAAGTCACTTTATAAATGAGAAATTCTGCATTATGGGTTGCAAATGCTGAAAGGTAAAGCTACAAATGCAACTGTATTACTATAACGATAGATAGACATAACACAGACTATGAGAAATAAAACAGACACAAAGCAATGCTTAATATTTAATTTCTAATTTTGTATTCAGCCAAGTAATTGGACCTGCTCAAATATATGAAACACTTGCAATACCTGTTGATCAATGCTTAAAAGGATTACTTCAAGGCAGAGACTCACTAAAATGATTAAACTAAGTTTTATTTGATGTCTGGTTCTTTCAGGGATTCTGTAATTAAATAAGTGCAGCATATTGGCACAGGCCTATTGATTTAGTAAAGGTATCTTGATTTATGCTAACAGTATGCTGCACATTATCACTTATGGGTGCTAACAGCTGTATGATACGATATTCAAACGTTTTTGCTATGATAAAAAGCTGTTAGGAAACATTGAGGGTATATGAAAGGCTGAGGCATGAATAAAGATGGTAATATACCACTCAAATCAAATAGTTCGGTATATATTTAAATTCTGCTTCTGTGGTACTGCAAAAACAAAAGTATAGATGCATGTAATTAAGTTCTGTAGTCTGTATTTTGCAATGCACAGGAAAGAACAAAACTAGAATCTCACATCACAAGTAGAGAGTAGAGATTAAAATGAAAACTGGTTGAGAGAGGTGGCCCTCTCACTTCTACAATGTCACTTCAGTGCAGAACTAATGGTCATGGAAATGGCATCTTCTGGAGCAGGCCTGAAACTTACACTGTAGGGAAAATAGTTGCCTTCTTTTTTTTTTTTTTTTAATAAAATAAGTTTTGTATGGAATTGAATATGTACTCTTCTACAGGAACTAAATCTGAGGTCTTTTGTTTAGAAAACACTGAAATAAAACCTATTTTCAGAAAAAAAAATGACATACGACAGGCAGGGGATTTTATACAGTTATCTCTTTCCTGTCACATTAGTTAAAATTTATCTGCAATTACTAAACTCTAAGTCAATATGATTAAGTCTTCAGTCATCCTTTTTTTATTTACATCTGTTTCAATTTTCAGTCTCCCTGGAAAGATCTACTTGGCACTTGAGAACTGTGTCCTTTCCTATCACAAGCTTTGCTCGTCAAATCAATCCTAATTCTCTCTTCAAAAGTGGTTTATCATCAGGAACTGACTAGAAAGTTTCTCTGAATGGGAAATGAGAAGGAATTCCATTTGCTCTCCTTTCTCTGAACTGCTGCTACCTGCGTGAGGCTGACAAAATCAAAATGTCTTTTTCCATCAAAACATTAGTATGTAGCCATATACTAGTTATATAAGCTAATAGTTTCAACGTTTTTCAAGGTCTCTCACGTTGAAATTTATTCTAAATCAAAACTTGCCCTGTTCTAGATTGACTCAAACTTCAAAGATAAAAGAAAACAAAAAATTATGAGAACGTTTTTAAAGAAAAATTAAAGGAGAAATAATTCACTCCAAAGAAAATAAACCCCACATTTGTTTAACAAACTCCTTACCATCCCTACACTGACAACCTGTGTACCATTATATTGATTTATCCTGGACAACAGATGAGCACAGATAACCTACCTTTGACTTTCAGGATGTAAGGTCACCCTGTAGTTTATATTCTATCAACTAACCTTAATGTACGAGTGATTAATTTGCCCGCAAGTGTAACAGTTAGAACAGATGCAGCTAAATTGACTGACGTCGTTACTTCATAATTGCTGTCTCCACATTGGTATGTCATTCTCAACTCAATGTAAAAACTACTGAGTGAACTGTCTGTTGTTATCCAGGAGCAAAACTTGATGAGAAAGATTCCTTTCTGACTTAAAAATAGGCAGATGAGCCAATAAGAAAAAGCTGCAGATAAAAATTCTAAACACTAAAAAATGTTATTTGTGCACTTACATTGCATGTGCTCTGAAAGAGTCTTCAGTCAAAATCCTCTGCTGCTGCATATCAACTAATTTAAATGTAGACATAAAATCACCATGACTGAATTAACAACAGCAAATACAAAACTATTTTGGACAAGCAGATGTTTCTTTAATTGGGGCAGTGATCTGCACTGCCATTGTGGCTATTTGACACTGAAGGATAATGAAATTCAAAAGCAACATACCTTCCGAAGAGGTTTGAGCTTGGTCTCCATTATAAAGTCGTACTTGCAGAGCTCACAACAGCGTGTGTCTGAGCTTTTAATCCATTGGTGCAGACAGGCCTGATGAACAAAGCGCAGGGTCCCTGTGCAGCGACACGGTGTAATGAGGGGACTTTCATCATCTCCCTCACAGTGACAGATCCTGACAGGAAGGACAGCAAGAGCTAGTGAGGGAACTTGCCAACCAGCAATGCAAATGCACTGGTTTATTTTCACTGCTTTTTCATTTTCAGACTTGACATTCATAAGACGCCAGGTATGTGACCTTTCAGATTGAGGCTCAGAGACATATTCCTTATCCCCTTCTTCCACTTAGCAGTTTCTCTTCACTTAGTTATTTCTGTTTGAATTTGCTGTGTGGTCTGAAGGTGAACCAATAGAAATAACACCATTTTTCCCTTTTATGCATGGCAAAACCTTTAAGACAAATATCAGTGCTCTTTCTAAGCTCTTTCTAAGAGCTGAATAGTTCTTGGCCTGTAAGTAATGCAAATAAAAACCTCAAAGTTAGCAGGATCTAACCCAAGCTGAAAATATCCAGTATAAAAAAATATAAGAAGTTCATAGGATACCTCTTTGGAGTTACACAGTTAAAAGGATTAGAGAACAGTTTTGAGTACTGTGGAGTCATGCGTATGGGACAGTGTATACACACATGCACGCACTTTTTAGGAGGCAGGTGTTAAAAAGTCATGATCTTTCCTCTTTTTCATTCTTCACTGTCCCTTTGAAGCTGATAGCTGTGTTACTTAGGAGAAAAAATACCCCTACAGATGTAAGCAGACGCTATGATAGAGGTTGGTCCCAGAACTGTTGTTACCTTGCAATGGGATACAGAGCTTTTCACATTGTGATTTTGCATTAAATTATCAGTGTCCTAACATCAAAATGTGATGGTTTTCTTCTGTGACACATGTCCAAATATCTTTGCAAACCTCCCCCTTCCAAACAGACCCCTGATCACATCAGGAAAACATTCACCCATCGAAACCAATGACAGATTTATTGGCAAGCATCTCTGTGAAGGCAGAGAAAGCTCTACAGTGAGCAGAAGGCTTAACCAAACAAAGTTAAGGAAGTTCACCTCAACAAAGAACAACTCCCTTCCATCCCTACCCCAGAAAAACACAACAAAGCACCCAAGCACTAATGAATTTCTGGTGTCAAATTGGCATGGGGGGGTTGAGAGGTGGGGGTGGGGAGAAATGTTTTTTCAAAACAGAGAAGTAGCAGCAACAGCAACTTAGTACTTTGAAAAGGCACCCTTAGATGTGTGTGTGTGCATAAGAGTCTGAATGCATCTGAGGAATAACTTATCCCTGTATGCAGAAAGCTGTTGCCACACCATTCCTGGGGTAGGAAAAGGGCTGGGGAGCCCCATCTGGTGAGGCTGGCTTCCTACTGACCAGGTTAGGGAAGAAGGGCAACATTCTTCATAACACAGGAGCACCTGATGTATGTCACGAGGAGGTAACCTGGCACAGACACCCTGTGCAAGATTGCCTAGAGCAGAGCACTGAGGCTGCCAAGTCTACAAGCAGGAGGAGGAGGACACTTAAGCAGAAGATCTATGGATCAAAACCAGCAGCTTCACTATTCTTCCTTGGTGTAGCCTAGAGCAATGAGAAAATGAATCTACAACATTGGGAAAGCAGAACAAAGCTGCTTTGCTGAATAAAAAAGGAATACATGAAGCTCTGGAAAGCTGTTACACAAAAGCCAGGTTTCAGTGTCTGGGGGTGCCTGTAGAGCATCTTATATCCCATGGGAGAGGAGGGGAGAAGAAAATACACACAACTATCTTGCACACATTAATTTTTCGAGACACATTTTACAAGAACTTAGTTTGCAGTCATTTCTTTACTAACCAAGCCAAACAAGGTGCATTAGGGGTTTAGTTCCTTAGTGTAAACTGGCTGTATGCTGACTTCTTATTGAGCCTGTAGCTTAGGCAGAACTAAAGTTTCAAAACACTGAATAGCTGTTTTGCTAATAAATGCATTCCCAGCTGAGAGTTACATAAACCCAATAATTTTCTTTTAAAATTAAAGCTATTTCCCAAAGGAAAACTATTATTCTTTCTTCCTTTAAATTCAAGCTATACATAATTTATTTTACAGGCTTAGGATTTAAACTATTTAGGAGTTAGACAATTAATCTATGTACCCAAAAGTGTTTTTTCTACTACTGCCAGAATTGTTTAAAATTATTTTAAGAGCTAAAATGCAAACCTAAAATTCCATTGTGATCCTCAGATAAAGCGATACTGCAAATTTGAAATGAAGGATTCTTTATACTTCGACAGAAAAACACTATATGCATTATACATTCTATTTGTGCTTTCATTGTACAGAAGTTACAAAGTAAACATATAAATAACAGGGAGACATTAAGAGCTTACATTATACAGAAGCTCGAACTAAATAATCGAATGGCCTCTTCTAACTTTATTACCATGACATATGTAATGAGAATAAAAACAAACTTCAAATGGGATTAAAGTTCAGAGAAAATAACCAAAGGCATGGTTTTCATTAGCTTGAATGCTCTTTGGTGAAACTTAGCTCTTCATTATTTGTTTAGCCAGAAGAAACTAGCTTAAAAGAGATTAGTGCTACCTAAATGCACAATCACAGTCTTTAAGATACATGTGTGCCTGACAGCTATTGAAACAGACTGTTGGCTAACTGCTCAAATACTTTTAAAGACTTGGGCAGGATAACTTGTAATATCTTGCTCAGCCATCAGAATTCTGTGTGTCTTTGTCCTTTGCTCTATTTATCCAATGTGTACAACATAATTATCACAAATTATAGAAAATAAATTGTAAATAATGTTTTTGCAAAATATGTTGTGCAAACAGAACTGAGATAGGAATACAAAGTATAGACTTAATGTATTTAAACCAAGTCAGAACTTCCATTCTGATTTCCTTTTTTCACACAATCAGAACTTGTCAAAATTTTCCCCCTTCAGACTATTTACAGGGCTGAACTACTTCTTAGAGTAAAATTTGTTTACACAAGAAATGAGTTGAATGAAAAACCCCACTAGGAAAACTTTGCTAAATCTATACTGATTTATTTACAAGTTGTAGCCCAACACTGTCTGTGGTTAATAGCTGCAGTTTCAGCTGCTCAGACACCTACAGAATGTACATACACAGCTTTTCTGAACTTTCTAGTCCTTTAGTAGATAAATGGCCTTCATTACAGAACAATACTTATGGCTATCTGGAAATGGAGAGGAAGGATGTCTGCTACTTGACCAAATCCTTTTAGTTCTAAGCCCTTTATCACAAATTGAGCCTGATTGATTAGATATTTCTTTTCTTTGTAAATTTGACAGCTTAGTGCTTTCAAGATTCCTGCCTATGAACAGGACCTTCGTTTTTGCTAGGGGAAAAGATGAATACAAGGCTCCAAAGGAGTTTTTGCCCTGTTAATCATCACCAGACAACATAGCATATATGAACTATTAGATAATCTTCTGTTTCAGATAGATATACAAAATTCTTTTCTGGTGTGTATAATATACTCCTATATACACATCCTACATGTTGAGATCACAGAATATATTTCTTTAAGGAAAGTTGGCTATGAAACTTTATGAAATATTGCTGTAACAGTTCAGTCACTCTTTTGCTAAGTTTCTGCTTTACATGCCAGCATTTTAATTACCCAGCACACATATCTTTACCACTGAATTATTTTTACAACCTTCAGCACACAGATGTACAAAACAGAGAAATTCATGCCAACACTGTGCATGTATCAGCAAAAATCCATTAAAATTCGTTAAAGGATGTTCTTAAATAGCATGTTCACTTATGATGCAATAAATTAGCAAAAAGAAAAAAATACTTTTCAGGAGAAATCAAAAATGCTAAACTGAAAACAAAATTAGTCTTTGTGAAATATTTTTGCATAATTCATATAAAAATTGTTGCAGATTTCTTATATGTTCCCTACAGAAAAAATAATTCTCAAACAGAAACAGAATAGTTCAATTTAGAATTTTTTTAGAGAACAATTTATGTAAAAATGAAAAGTTAAAGTTTTCTGAGAACATTTTATAATTATTTTTCAGCATTTCTTTTTTGTTCAAAGTATTAACTGAATTTAAGGCACATTCAAATGATGCTGAAAAACTCACTGATAATACAATGCTTCACTGAGAAATTGAATGTGACATATTAAACTGTGTACCATAATGAGTATTCAAAATTAGTAAGTAAAGTTGCCAGTAGTTTAAGGTACCCTATCTCCTTCACTAAAGGGCATATTGACACCGTACGTATATAAAAGAGAGAAATTTCTTATTGGATTAAAATCGTGAGATGCTTTTAAACCAAGCACTCAGGAATCAGGCATATTCAGAATGTAGTATTGTCATGCTGTGTTTAATTCCATGACTGTGAACTGTTCTCCCTGGTCCTGTTCATTGCAAAGGTTAGCAGGATGGAAAGTAGGAAACAAAATGGCTATAGCTTGTAGCCATCCATATGTTAATTTGATTTAGGCTGGTATTCAGAAAAACGGCAAGAGCTATCCTGGATGACTGTCCTTCACTTCTCATCAAATTAAGGTTTTATAATTTTTTCCATACAGACAAACATGTCTTACAAAATCTCAGTTTAAAAGGTCAGCTAAAATCAGTATGAAGTAAGGAGTTCACATGGAGAATTTTCGCCTTTTCCTGATAGTGGTTCTGTTTTGGCAAAACCATAGCAACAAAAATTACAATCTAGATGGTTAGTCATCATCTAAGCTTCTTATTGTAAAAAATATGGGTAGATTCCAGCAGGTTTGTAGCTTTTCTTCATATGCAAGGTAACAATTTTAGTTTCATTAAAGAGAATAGCTGCTTATCTCTACCCTCATTGGAAAAACAGCAGTTATCCTAACCTGTCTTTCCCTAATCCACTTTACTCTTCCATAATTAAGAAAATGGGCCAATCTCTATGCTGCTGTAGTGAAGTAGAAAATGCATTCACTCTGTAGGAGTCTTGTGTGCACTGTGAAAATTAGTGCTTGACCCCTACCCAGCTGGCAAGTGCTCCTTCTATGACAGTATCTGTACAGCTGATCTCCATAGATGGAAATAGTCATCCATAGATGACTATTGTCAAAGGAAGGTGATTAAGAATAAGAATGAATCAGTGTGTCCCTGTTTGTGCTTCAAGCCATGTAAGAGCCTTGTCATTAGGAGCAGCACTGGTGGAAAAGAGTTTGCAGTAATTCTGCACCATTGGAACTCTTTCAGGGGATCCCATATTTCAGATAGGTACCTGATAAAATTTTCAATGATTTTTGGCTTTTACATGTAGAGACAGGGTTTAGCTACAGTAACATTGTGCAGATAGCTTTTTGTAGACTTAAAAATACGACAGGTCAAATTTTACCCTCATTAACAAATGTAAAACCTAGGGGAATGCCTGTGACGCATTCAAAGGTAGAAGTATATATGGGAGCATGGGCATACTGATAAAGAGGTATGATAATGTTTAAGGGCTATAAATGACATAATTATGTAAAACTGTATTGTGTTCTAACATTCCTGGGAGCTATGCAGCTATGTCTATGCTAACTGACAAAATTAGGAGGAGACACTGCCTTGTGACTGTGACATATTTACCAGCACTGTGATGTGATTTCTATGCACTGTGAACTAAATTAATGCAGTTGCACAATACCCATTTTGTTATTTTCCTGCAGATGGAATTATGCCATCAGAATAGAAATGCTTTTGAACTTTTAACAGATCTCCCTAACAAAAGGGGGAAATATCTTCTCCACATAAATATGGTCAAGAAGGATAATGCCTATTCCAAACCCATTATTTTTAGTGAGAAATGACTGCAAAGGCAGTTAAAATCTTGCCCTTCACTGGAAAGCATACCTGGACTGATAATGAGTATGAGAAAATAAATTCTTACCCTGTTTCAGAGGGTATATCTTGTTGCTATAGCTCACAATTCTAAAGGGAGCTTAGTCAGGGAGAAGCAGCATAGCTGGAAAATGTTGGACCAAGTGAATGCCTGGCTTTGATTTTGGCTATGAGGATTATTAGCTGCCAGCATGAAATACCATAAGCTCCTAGGTTATCTTAACTGGACCAAAAGGAACCAATTCCTTTTGCAAAAGGTTTGCTAAAAGGATGCACAAAACTGCTGTCATTGCTGCTGTCTGATCATCTCAGAAAAACTGTCCTCCTGTCCAAAAAGGTCATTTTCTCTTTCTGCCAATTTATAAAATGCTTACAGTGCTTTTAGGTATATTGAACCTAAAATTAAAGCAAACAACTTTATGAGCAACTCAGAGCAAATAATTAACTCATTTATAGACAGAAAAAAAACAAATCAAATCAACAAAACAATTCTGCCTCTGCATAATTTATACTTGTGGGAAAAAAAAAAGAAATTTAAATTCACTAAATATGTTCACCCTGCAATAGGCTACAGCATGCCATGTTTCCCTTGGTTTCATTTTGCAGGCTTTTTTTTTTTCTTCTAAATCTCATTTCCATTCTTTCCACTGTTAAATGATAAAGTAATCTAAATGACAAATTGGCCTTTCTCTCAATTTAAACACAGTGTGAATGAAGCACATTAATTCTCCATGCTGAATGCTATCAATTTGTATACCTCTTCCCTGTCACTCCTGCCCTTCCATTACGCCATGCAGTCAGCTGTCTTTATCTGATTAGAGGAAAAAACATTTCCAGAATGTTGCACCACACCAGTGGAATTTCATAATGGCCTAGGTAAAGCTTTCTCTTGGTTTCAGCAGACGTGATCAGAATTCCTAAGAGACCCAAGAGCAAACAACATTAGCAAAGGCACACTTACTCTTTTCTTTTGTCAACATTTTTTGTCCTTCTATTAATCTTCCATAATAGGTGATAAATAGGATATCTAGCCATCTAAACAGTTACAAGTAACTCCTGCCTCAGATGCACTGTCACTGCAAGTCAAGATACATGCCAGACAAGATTTACTGCACTGAACATAGTTCAAAGTACTAGGGATTGCAACTTGAAAAGGAATTTACATTTCCTCCCACCCACCTAGTGAAAGTCAAAGCTTTAAGTAACTAAACTCCCTACAAAACATAAGCAAGCTTTAAATATTTAATAATAGGACCCTCAAACCCAAATGCCTCCTCACCCAAGCCTTCTATCAGGAAGTGATGCCATTTCACCTATTTGCATTAAAAATAATAATAGGTTTTGAGAAAAAGAAGTAGAAACCAAGATTCAGTTCTCCCCCATTTCAGTGACCTGAACCACAACACAGACATGCTTGCCTTGTTTCCGCTCTCCTTGCATCCTTCTGAATCATGGAGAGCTTCCAAAAGAGATTTCATAGCCAGATGGCTAAAGAGGTGACAGATGGGGCTTTGAACCATCAGGCAGAGAATAGAATTAACCAGGATTTAATACTGCTTCAAAGACTGATGAACCAGTAGACCATCATACAGAGGAGAAGATTCCTCAAAACACAGGAGTTTCCTATCGGAAAGTCACCTTGCAAAAAGGCTTTGAAGAGGAGAGTAAACAGAAGTCACAGCTCTTTAAAAGGAAGGGGTGAGGAGCCAAAAATGGAGAAACAGGTGAAAACCCTCTTCAGCCAAACACTACATTCTGGCAGTTCAGCAACCTCCAGTTTTTGGTGGTTTTAGAAGACTTTGGATTGTATTTTAAACCTACATATTCTACAATTTAAATTATTTACTGGATCGAGCTTCATGGTTTCAGTATAACTATTTAAAATGAGTGTTAAATTTCAGTGGTAGAATTTGAGCCTATGTATCTATCTTCTGTTCACTTTTCTCTTTTTTCCTGAAGTTTATAAGGACTTTTTCCTCCCAAGCGGCTTTCTGTTGACTTTATGAACAGTCTACTAGATGAATATTTCAGGATGTAAGTATTTTCTTGCAAGACACTACTTTTGCAGGTCCTACTAAGTTACATTATGAAAAAAAAAAAAAACCAAACCCATTACAACACTATTTCACAGAGAGAAACTACATAATCATATTGCCTCATCACATGCAATATACACTTTCTTGTGCTAACACATAGAAATTCCCGTTATAGTCTTTTCCTAAGTTTATAATGGTCTTTTCAGTTCAAAGATGATTTGTAAAAAAATTATACTTGAAGTAGATTCTGCAGATTTCATGAATCAACTTCATCATCTCCCTTACTACTTCCCCCTGTTCCTATCAGTCTTCTGGCATGCCATACTCTTCTTTTAATGCTCAAATGAGGAGCTGCCATTTTCTGACTGCATACAGAGTCATTCACAGGGTGAGGAACTGGCTGACATGCTGCACGGTAATGGTAAATAGTTCCTTTTCAAACTGGCAACCTGTTCTTGATGGGGTCTCCCAAGGATTGATACTGGGCTCAATGCTGTTCAGTGTCTTCATAAGTGATCTGGATGATGGGATCAAGTGAACCCTGACCAAATTTGCTGATGATACCAAGTTGAGTGGGGAAGTGGAAACTTCAGAAGAGACAGCCACCCTACATGAAGACCTGGATAGGCTGGAAGACTCGGCTAACAAGAACCTGATGAAGTTCAACAAGAACAAGTGTAAGGTCTGGCACCTGCAAAAATACAGTTCAATAGTACAGCACAGTCTGGGATCTAATTGCCTGGGGAGCAGCTCTGTGGAAAGAGACCTGAGGATTCTGGTTGACAACAAAATCAACATGAGTGAACAGTGTGCATGCAGCTGTGGCAAAGAAAGCCAACAGGATGCTGGGTTACATCCATAAGGGCAATGTCAGCAGAGATAAGTCATTAACCTACTCTACTCAGCACTTGTCAGGCCACATCAGGAATACTGCGTTCAGTTTTGGTCCCGATTTATAAAGATGATGTAAACAGGTCGGAGAGGGTCCAGAGAAGGGCCACAGAGGTGATCAAAGTACTAGGGAAGATGCTGTATGAGGAGATGCTGAGAGAACTGGGCTTGTTCAGCCTTGAGAAAAGAAGGCTCAGGGGAGACCTTATCACCATGTTTCAGTATTTAAAGGGTAGCTACAAAGAAGATGGAAACTCCCTGTTTTACCAGGAGTCACATGGAAAAGATGTGGTGGATTCCCCAATACTAGACACTTTTAAGATCTGGCTGGACAGGGTGCTGGGACATCTAGTCTAGGTCGTGCTTTGCCTAGAAAGGCTGGACCATTGCCTTCCAACCTGGTATTCTATGATTCTGTGATTAAACAAAATCAAAATGATTCTTCTTCTAAGCATCTTTTTAATAGTGAGCAACTCCACTTTATTTAAGTGTGTGTGGTTTCTTTCAGCTAGTTACAGTTTGGTGTTGTTGCTGAAATGACTGCATCTACTACAGAAATATTTCACACCAAAAGAATAAGTAGTCAAAGAGAAAATATATTTCTGTTCTCCCATCATAAATAATAAAAAGACCATAAGATTAATTCAGAGTCAATACACAAAGCACTTATGATACACTAATGGTAATATCACTAAGCAATTTTCTTTCCTTAGTAATTCCCACATGAAAATCCATGGAACTAAATCTTCATATTCCACTCACTTTATCATGTTCCACACACAGATTTTCCCTTCAGGGAGATTACCCTCATGCAGACCAAAGAAAGCTATTTCTGAGGTTGTGTCTCAAGCCACGTGGCAAATTCCAGAATAAAGTACACAAAAAGAAAGTCTCAGACAAAGGGCAACTTAGGAAGAGGGTGATCCAACTGTATGATTTAGGAAGCCTATCCCAACAAATTAGCATGGTCAGAATTTATGTATGCATCCCTAATCCCAGAAGCAGAAAGCTTGCCTTCTAATGGACTACAGAAGGAAGGAGTATGTTCAAGGAAGTGATTGTAAAGGTCATCATTGATGTCATTGTTTCAACATTTTGGAAACAGAGAAATAATGACACTAGAAGGGGAAATTTCTCACTTGAAGTGACCAAGAGGCCTAAAACTAGCTGAAGTATATATTGTGCCATGGTACTATACTTCATCTGATATGTGCTTGTGCTAGAATTGGGTGTGCCTTGTCACATTCCAACGCATTCCGCTAAATGCACATTGAGGAAACAGCTTATTCCCTTACATGTGCATATAAATGCGTTTCACTGCCAGCAATTCATGAGGAAGTAATGGAAAAAAATTGCCTACCCAAACACTTTGAAACAAAATAACTGGCAGTGGGAGATGTTTAAGATCCCTGTTCCCCTGCTACTTCCACACAATCCCATCTGGGCAAGAGCCATTTGTCTCAGCCAGCTTGGTCACAACAACTAGAAGATATGAATATCTAGGATAAAAAGCTTGGAGAAACACATCTCTAGAAAACTATTTTTCTACATCGCAACCAGCTCTGTTAAACCAGTCTTAAACTAAACATAACAAAAATCTCCTTTTTTTATTTCTCATGCAGAAAAATGGTTACTGCGTATGTGCACATCTGCACTGAAATGTAATTATTCTTTTGCTTCAGATGCAAGACTGTGAATCTGAAGGAAACCATACCACAGATAATGAGCCGATTAAGTGCATGGACCCATCCTGAAAAACAGACCCTGCAATCTATAATCTATAGGTATGTAGACAGGCTAGGAACAACATGGGCCCCCTCCGGAAGCTATCAGGAGAACTGGCTACACAGGATTTGGAGAAGGCTGAGGTTCTGAATGACTTCTTTGCCTTGGTCTTCACTGGCAAAGGCTCTGACCACACCACCCAAGTCTTGGAAGGCAGATGCAGGGACTGTGAGAATGAAGACCCTAGGCCCACTGTAGGAGACGATCTGGTTTGAGACCATCTTAAGAACCTGAATGTACACAAGTCCATGGGACCTGATGAAATCCCACTGTGGGTCCTGAAGGAACTGGCAAAAGAAGTTGATAAGACACTGTCCATCATATTTGAAAAATCATGGCAGTCAGGTGAAGTTCCCGATGACTGGAAAAAGGGAAATATTTTCAAGAAGGGGAAAATGGATGACCAGTCAGTCTCACCTCCGTGCTTGGCAAGATCTTGGATCAGCTTCTCTTGGAAGGCATGCTAAGGCACATGAAAAACAACAAGGTGCTTGGTGACAGGCAGCATGGCTTCACTAAGGCCAAATCCTGCCTGACCCATTTGATGGCCTTCTATGATGGGGCTACGGAACTGATGGACAGGGGTAGAGCAGTTGATGTCATCTACCTGGACTTGTGCAAAGCGTTCGACACTGTCCCACACGACATCCTTGTCTCTAAATTGGAGAGATATCAATTTGATGATGGACAGAGCCTTGGGTGACATGGTTTAGTGTGAGGTGTCCCTGCCCATGGCGGGGGGTTGGACCTAGATGATCTTATGGTCCTTTCCAACCCTAACTATTCTATGATTCTATAATGAATCAGTAGTAAAAACATGTCTTCCTTTGTCTTCTGCTGTCTGCAAACTGATTAAGACAACTTACCAGTGATAAAAAATTAACATGCTTTCAATTTTTAAAATTTTTTCATAGCTGCATTATCATCACCGTGATATACCTACTAATGACAACAACAACAAAAAAAGCATTATCCCTGACACAGAGAAAAATGGGTTATGGTTTTCTTGACAAATTTTGCACAACAGGCCAGGTTATCAACTCTGTTGAGTTTAACTCTGGTTGTTCAAGGAGCATCTCCACTGACAGTAAGCCTAGGAACACATACCTATCAAAAGGTTTCAACCTTCCTCTTCCGGACAAAAGCCTACCAGAAAAGTTTGCATGCACATCCAAAAAATCCACTCTTGAACTAAGCTTCAAGTCTTACAAAAAAAGCCTAAATAACCATAATAAAATCAAATGGGTTGAGATGATATAAAATACTAGAGTCCACTTTCCATCTGACAGCAAAGTCTAAGTCTGGGGACTTGGGGAACCATTAGGATTAATCTACCTGAAACAATTACAAAACTTTGACTTTATTTTCTCTTTTTTATTAACACAGTAGAGTTAAGCCTATATAAAAGCCCATGCTGAAATAATTTATTTCATGTTTTGGGTAGCTCGTAGTCTTAACTCTGAAGTTGTTGAAGTAGTTATCATCTGAGCACATCTCTGCATCATACCACGTAGACATATATGAAGTGCTTAAAAAATGTGTAATATTATTACCATTGCTGCTGTTTCTCTGCATTTGTGTAAGATGAAGAGGTCCCAAGCCAGCAGTATGGTCCTGATATACAAACTAATGTACAAATACAGCAGGGTTTTACTCTGAATAGTCTTAAATGATCATGACTGACAATGGTCAGACAACTGAAATATCCCTTATTGCTTGACAAGTGCAACAAGGAGTGCATAGCAGTAGCTGTATTAGCAATGGCTATGTGTCCTGCTGTGAAAGGAACCATGCCTACATGTCATCTTTTTCCATTTTAAAACTAGGATATTTGTAGTGTGTTACTAAGTTGAAGTATACAGTCAAACTGCAAGATGTGGCATCACAAACTTCCTCATTTTGCTGTGTTTACATTTCCATGCAAATTTTTCTCAGCAAAGGTAAGTGAGAAATGTTGGGTTACCATAATAAAGAAACTAAGCCTGATCCTCTTTTTATACTTTGTAGATAAAAGTCGATGCTGGGTCACAAGTCTGGGGAGAAAAAATAAAAGGAAAAAAAAAAAAGGAAAGAAATACTTGTTTCAGTTCTGTTAAACTTACGGGATGGCACATTTTCATTTACCACTACGTTAAGTAACTCATGTACACCCAGCTGTCTAAATTTGGACTTTTGCTCAGAAGCCAGCTTGCTCTCATTTCCAAAAGAAAATGCTCACCTTTTGATTGCATGCATCACACCAGGGGTATCAGATTGTCAGAAGCCTGAACTTCTGAAACAGAGAGCTGCTGGTGTTGCTTTTTCTATCCCAAACTCTATTTTAATGCTTATTCTACCCACTCATCCTTTGTACCATTCCGATTCTTATCATGGGTACCAAAATAAGAGCCCCTACATGTTCACAGTGCAGAGCTGCTCAGCAGTGCAGTCTTGTACAACTTATGCCTGACTGGAAAGCGTGTAGGCACCGACCGTCACCTTGCGATAATGGCAGTTCTAGAGGACACTGAATCAAGACCATAAATTTATTTCATGTAAGTCAATGAAAAATAACAATGAGGGACCAAAGCTGGATTTGAACTGATCACCTAAGGAGGAAAAACTCCATATCCCATTGCATTGAGCTATCTGGAACTCTGCCTCATTCTTTGCCTCTGGCTGGAGATTTAGAACGCAGTAATATGCTGCCACAGGACACAGAGTGTCTGTCTTCATGAAGAAAAATGGAGCAAAAAAAAATTTAGTTCCCTTGTAGGATTACTGCTTTTAAATTAGGGAAGTATATCTCCAGCCTCAGAGATGCTAACTTCCCTGTAGCAAAGGCTTTTGTGTTATTTCTTATGGTCTGCTTAGCAGTTTATTACTGAGAAACAGTGACAGAAAGCAGTCAAAAGAAGGGCACTCAACCTACGGCAATGTGAAACTCCTGTTAAGAATTTTAAATCTTTCTTATTAGGGACTAACCTGCATACTTCTAAATCATCAGATAAGTCATCATACAACACTGAAGGCTTCTGAACATCATCAGTCACACTGGGCCCTGCCCCAGCAGGTGCTCCATTATTGGGGACTGCCAGAGCATCACTCCCAGAGCCTCCCTCTGCAAAGCAGTCCTTCAAATCTTTACTGTGTCTAAGGAAAGATGCAGGGTGCCGATCTCCATAGTAGCCTTTTCCTTTGCTTTTTCCACATTTTCTTGAGGAAATCCTTGCTTCCTGAGATGACACTGAAGACTGTGATTCCTTTAGCCTTGGAACCCTTCTTCGGCGGTGATTTAAAGTAGGATTCTCAGGGTCAGATACCTCTTGCTTGTTTTTCCCCACTGTCCCCAAAGTGACAAGTTCAACAGCATTATTGTTTGAGGACCCATCCTGGTTAATGCATGATCTAGTGTTCCTTCTCCCTCTCCTGGGTATTCTGGCCTTTTCTCTTGCTCTCCTCCTAGCCTGAGCCCACTGACTCTCATCTGAAGATGATGATGAATCAGATGCATTCCAACTGGACCTTGCAGGCTCAGGATGCAATTTACAGTCTTTCCCTTTTCCTTGCTTTTCTGCATGCTCACCAGTGTCTCCAGTCTCTCTTTTCCGCCTAAACCTTCGTTTTACTTGTTTCTTACCAGACTCCCTATTGGAAGGGGTCAACACCATAACAGGGGTTGCATGTTCAAGCTCATCTTCTGACAAATCATGCAAGGTAGTAGATCTAGACAAAGCAGTAAGCAAAGGAAAGGGATGGAAATGGTAAGGGTGGGTGGAAGGAGAGAAATCACAAAAAAAAAAAAAAAGAATGAAAATGAAAACATGAATTTTAATAGAAAAACATGAGACTGAAAAGCAAAAATACAACCAAACCAAAAAGAGATCAAAAGAAAACTAAAGTCTATGTAAATTATGAATAGTATTAAGCAGAAGCAAGAGCTACGTATAATGTAATAAAAACAACTAAAAAGTATCAACCAGATTAGAGTATATTTTTCTCAACACATACCTACAAATGTCCTGAGTGGAAGGGCAGACAGACAACCGTGACTGACTCCTGGGAGCTGTTCCTGTTGTAGGACTGCTTGCCTGTTGAAATAAGTTAGACAGTTTGGAATCTTTGTCCATGAAATACATTGCAGATATTTTAGTGCTTTGCCACATGATTAAAAAATTAAAGTAACTGTTGCTGCTGTTCATAGCGCACTGTTGAACACATGCAAGCTCACAAAATCCAGGAAGCCTGACCAAAAGTGAAACCTATTTGTGGAACTAAGTGTGACTGAAGTGTTTCAGCTCTCATTTACTCATGACTACTTTTTGTCACTGTTTGAGGAAGCAGCTTTCAACATTTAAATTTCATTTGGGTTTTGAATGTCTGATGGGAAAGAATGTTGTTTTTATTTCATGCAATCAAACCATGATGATTCCTGTCAAAATGGAGTGAAGTGCATTTAAATTATGCTGAGTGATGAAGAGAACAAAGCTAACCTATGTTGAGTGGACTGACAGAATGGCACAGAAATTAAAGTGTGTTTTAAAAGGTTTCCAAGGCAATCTGATCTTCTAGAAGAGCTGAAAAATGTTAAACTGATGAGCCTGAGAAGACCAAAGTGCAGACACATCTCTACAGAGCTGATCACATTCTCAAACAGCAGGAGAGATATAAACCACATTTAGTATGTGACATTTTGCTTATCAGATTGTTGATACAAATTGTAGTCTCAGTTGCTCAATACTTCTACTAAAAATACATTTTGATGGTGTTAAAAGCAAACCATTTCAATCTGCCTCCCAGTCTACTGGCAGCATAGCTGTATGGAATCCAAATTTAAATCAAGGGCTTTGGGATTCAGGATCACCCATGAGGTACAGTATTGTGGGAAGAACATTCCATACAAATAATTCTTGAGGCTTTGACCTTCCTTTAGCTGGTAAGGACATTATCTTTTAGTATGCAACCCTACTCTGTTATAAGCACCACTACCAAATGGAGACAAAATACTATAAACCTAAGGATTCCACAAGATCACACACCAGATACAAGGGAACAATGACTGTTAAGCAATCATACAAAGTACAAAGAATAAAAAGACATAAAGGCTCTCATCCCAGGTTTTTTTACTAGTAAATCAAATTCAGTCACATGTAGAGTCCGTAATGAAAATTATTTCTAGCTCACCTTTCACAAACATTTTTGTGGTGTCAGTTTGAAAATTAATAGTACAAGTAAAAATAAATAAAAAGAGCAAGCACCTGCTGACACTTTTATCCTGGGTTCTACCCATTGTATTTCATGCATAGATCATAGTCACCTCTATGTGCATTTTTTTTTTTTATGGGATATCATCTGAGACTTAAGAACAGTGCTTTTCCATTCTTACAGCTTTTGGAATTCAAAAACTTTTTACCTCTTGATTAATATCACAACAGCAAAAATATTAGTAATTCTTTATTAGCAGTTCCATGAAATGAAACTCAGAGGTATGAAAACTAAGCAAACACAAGAAGGTAAATCGATAGCATTTTTGGGCACAATCCTCATGTTTAAATGGTATTGCAATGCCTCGTCAACCAGACAGAGAAGGAACTTTAGTGTGTCTACATGCAGTCTAATGTTGGGAAAAAGAACAAATATCAGTGACAGAAATTGTATTTAATATTGTTTCTTCTATAAAAAGCAACATTTCAATTGCATGTACTATAAAGGAATATGAATTTTTCTTACATACATATTAGAAACAGATGGCATATGTATGGTTGGGTATGTAATCATCTCAGCCTCCATGATTACTTTTAAGTGATTAGGCATAAATTAAGCTACTTAATGAGGAAAGATGTAGACATCAGCACAAGCCACATTGCTGGGCTACATGCTGCTGCTGTGTAAAAAAGTGTCCCTCCAGACTAAACCACAGGTGAAGAACTGAAGAAGAAATCCAGCCCTAGAGTAAAGTGTGGATTCCCAAATGCATCCTTTGTGCCTAGCTTCCATTTTTTTTTCCCCCTCACAGCTGCAGGACTCTTACCATTGCTTCTTTCAGGATCTGTGTACTACAAGGGTTCATCTCGATCTTAAGTGGCCAGGTCATCCCCATGCTGTAAACACAAGTTTTGTATTGCCTTGCCACAAGTATTCATTATACCCTTTGAAGGGATTAGAAGAATGACTAAGCTGGCCCAGTAACCATACAGTAGGTCTGCACAAGTTCAAGAAACTTTCAGCAGCTATTAAGGTAGGAAGTCAGCTAGACATTACTTCAGAGGGCTGAAATCAAGCCAAAAATTAAAACAAATTCCTTGAAAAGCTTTTACACGTATTATTTAGGACTGGAGACAGGTGGAAATCTAATTATTTTTAGATAAAAATTACATTACCAGCTTGGTTGCTTAAATCCTACATTTCACTCTCAGCTGTAAAGAGGTCTGGACTGTTTCAGCCTTGCTCAGTCAAATTTACTTTCTAGTTCCCCTGAACTGGCATAATGACATTATGTTTAGCTGCACATAACTCAGAGGAAGGTTTATTTCCTTCTAAAATAATTTACATCAAAATCTTACCGCCCCCCCCAAAAAAAAAAACAAATGCTTTTTGCTTGTTTGTATAATCCCTATTGGATCAAGCCTGATATCTGGGCAGACAAAAAGCCTATGCACCACTTAAATCTTCAAAAGCAAAGCAAGTAAACTGCCAAGTTATGCACAAGAGAATTCAGATTCTTATCTGTAAGCAACATTAATTCAATAGGTTTCTACAACTTTTAAATATAAATTTTGATTTTTATCTACCCTAAAATAGCTTTTAATGGTTAAATCATAGATGCATAGAATACCAATTTGGAAGGGACATCAAGGAGCACCTGGTCCAACCTTTCTTGGCAAAAGCACAATCTAGACAAGATGGCCCAGTAACCCATCCAGCTGAATCTTTAACATGTCCAGTGTTGGGGAAATGAAAATGAACTGATAAAGTGATTTCTAAAACCAAGAAAGTTTGTGCTCCTGATATTCATTATTTGATGTTTAGTTATGGACTTACACATAGCAGAGGGCCTTATTTTGTAAATAATTCCCATCTTATCTCTGTAAATGAAACAGGAGTGGAAGGACCTGTTAATGTCAGGTGTGTTCCTGCTACCACATGCCATATGAATATAATCATTCACAGTTCATCAAGCTGTTTTCAAAAACTTGCAAATTTCAACTCAGCAGGAAGCTTGTTTCAGACCTTTACTCCAAAACCTCTTTGCTTTGTCATCCTACCCACATTCTGACAGCATAAACTGCACCTGCTTTCTGCTGCCAGCACCACCTCTGGGCTTACCTCATTTCTTTCAGTAATATTCCCTCTTAGCCATCTCACCTACACGCTATACATTCCAAGCAAATATATTTATTTATTTTTTAAATACTTATTAAGTTCAGCCTCACCATGAAGATACCTAAAGTAGCATTTAGTCAGGTGTTGTGTTTACAGAGCACAGCATACAGCTATATGGAAGTTCCAGATTAGATTCCAGAAGGGATACAGTTTTATCAGTGCTGCATTTTGCTTCCTCTGAGCAACAGAGTGGGCTGATGAACCCAACCAAGTACTGAACAAGTTCCATGTTCATTCAGTCGGCACTACCTTGGAGTCTCTGCAATAGCGTGATGCCACAAAACACTGGTCCATCACCCCTGATCATAATATAGGCTTTCTTTTATTTTTAATCATCTTTAAGATTAATTTTAGTAACAAAATACAAAACCTATTAAGTGGTATCAAGTTTATTTTAGAGGCATATCTGAAAAACCAAAACATGATCATATGAATATATTCTGATCACATCATATCAGTCCAGCTCTTTTGGGAATTTATATACTACAGATGTCAGAAACAGTATCGAACACACAGATCTTATTGCTATAATTGCTATCCCACTGCTACACTGCTATTTAGCACACTGAATATTTTGAGATACTGTATTTATTGAATAGAAAGATCAGAGTGGTGCTGTGGACTCAATTCCACTTGGCAGGCAGAATAAGGATTTTTTAAAACAATAAAATTCCTTGAATGTATGGCTACTTCAGACAGCTATATTGCACAGCTCATCTGAATGGGAAAACTAAACTAGCACTGCACTAATTCTATCAAAGCAAATTATATCATCTGCATAATTAAATGTGGCAATTCAAAATAAAGTTGTTTAACAATTCATTTATAAGCAAGGCAGCTAATTTATCTGTGCCATGAAAGATGAGTGAAGGATAATGCCAACTCCAGCTGATTAAGTCTGGCATTTCAAAAACATTGTTAGTTGAGAGAGATTCATTCCCCTGTCATCACCTTCTGCTCTCTTGGCCAGTTTTGATGAACCTTCTTGTCAAGGATATGGAATTCAATTAACTGACATGACAGGGTACTTATCCATAATTACTTTTGATACATTCAACAGGAGTTGATATTCTGCTTTTCAAGCAGAATATTTTGCTTTTCAAGCAGAATATTGGTAAATACAAAGTTTTCAGGACAAGCAAGATAATAATCATTTATCTGACACAAGCAGACTTCGGTATCACACACGTATCCATGTTAAAGACTACAGCAAAGACAGAAATGGGGGTCAGAATGAAGTTCAACTGATTAAAACAGTAAGAATTTCAAATCAAGATTGCCTTTACATTGGTGTTCAGAATCTGACAGAATATTCCAGATAATAACAAGAAATCAGAATCCTCACTGACTATTGCTTAATGCTGCTTGTTAAAACTAGTCCAAGAACGAGTCAAATTGTGCTTTTCTTAAAAAGAGAAAAGGGCTCTACTTTGACCTAACAGAAAAGCTGAGCAAAAACATTCCACAAATGTAAAGCAATCGTATATAGAGTCCAGCTTTAAACTAACAAACCAGATGTAAAGGACAGCTGATAAAAAATGGCCTCACAGATGTCACCAGAAAGGCTAATGAATCCTCTAATGCTTCTTTAATGCTGAATAAGGAAGGCCAGAGGCATTTCTAAAAGCTGCTCAGATTACAATACTGCTTAAGAGAAAGGTGCAGAAAATTGAGGGATGATAGGGCAGACAGGGAATATGAATAATGCTTTTATTCTCCTACTAAGTATATGCTTTATAGCGGTGATGCATCACAGAATCCTCCAGATCTCACCAGCCAGTACAGTTAAAAAGCTGAAACTTCATCCTATTAAAATAATGGCACACCAAGGAATGGTTACCTTCAAAGATTAGAACAGTTTGCATGGCAATAAGCTCAGCAGGAGATCTAGTCTGTGTATTCTCAACTGAAAAATTCTGCTTTGTAAACAATGCAACTTTTTATGGAAAACATCCATCTTTATAAACTTTTATTTGGATTATTTCTCAGGTCTAAAAAGATCAAAAACACAGTGGAAATGACCCAAGACGGGTATATCTTACAAAGTGTGTCTTGATGACAAATGAAAATGGGTTTGGTTAAAGGAGGGCTCTTGGTGGGCTTTTTGTTGCTGCTTGAGTTTCTTTCTTGGCTGTTTTTGTTTGTTTGCTTGTTTGTTTGTTTTTGGTTTTTTTTGTTCTTTATGATGGAGTTCCTGCTTTGTGCTCAGATTTCAAGGTTCTTATAATCTGATTGATGGCTTTACAGGAACACTAAATTAATTGGTAACTCAATTTATCTTACATTTTCTTACACATATTTTTTTGAGATTATTCCTTGCATATTTCTCCCCCAAACTTTCTCTTTCCCTTCTGTCCTCCTTCGCCTTGCTTCTGAAGAGAAGGAATAAAGGGAAAAGTAACACAAGGGGAAGAGACGAAATATCATAGAATCATAGAATCGTTAGGGTTGGAAAGGACCTTAAGATCATCTAGGTCCAACCCCCCTGCCATGGGCAGGGACACCTTACGCTAAACCATATCACCCAAGGCCTCGTCCAACCTGGTCTTGAACACTGCCAGGGATGGAGCATTCACAACCTCCCTGGGCAACCTATTCCAGTGCCTCACCACCCTAACAGGAAAGAATTTCCTCCTTATATCCAATCTAAACTTCTCCTGTTTAAGGTTTAACCCGTTACCCCTTGTCTTATCACTACAGTCCCCAATGAAGAGTCCCTCTCCAGCATCCCTACAGGCCCCCTTCAGATACTGGAAGGCTGCTATGAGGTCTTCACGCAGCCTTCTCTTCTCCAGGCTGAACAGCCCCAACTTTCTCAGCCTATCTTCATACAGAAGGTGCTCCAGTCCCCTGATTGTCCTCGTGGCCCTTCTCTGGACTTGTTCCAACAGTTCCATGTCCTTTTTCTGTTGAGGACACCAGAACTGCACACAATACTCCAGGTGAGGTCTCACAAGAGCGGAACAATACCATTTAGCACTTTTGAAAATATTATTCTGTAGAAAATGTTTTGAAATCTAAATCACTAAAGCAGGTTTACTTTCCATCGAAGTAAAATCAAAATAGCAAGTGGCAAATCTATCCTACTGTTTGAAAAAAAGAAAGGCAATTACACCTTTGATTTGTAGATTTGATAAGCTTTTTGATTTCTCTTTACTGATCTATGTTAATCTTTATTTAAAAGGTACAAGCTTTAGTGAAAAAATCCATTTCTTTAGATGTAGAAGCACTGTTGGCTAAACTTTGAATTATCAGATGGACTATAGTTTGTAAAAGTCTTTGGTCTGCAGCAATGCAAAATTTTTGATCCAAGAGTCTCTTCAAGAATGCGTCTTTCTAGGCATTATCACTGTCTTATTTGCAGTTCTGAGCAAAATTACAGAGATGTGGACAACTGAAACAAAGGATGTGCTGGTCTTTATACAAAAGGTGAAGAAACCTAAGACCAGCAGCTTTTGACTGTTTGGAAGAAGCTAAATGCAAATTTAGCCTGCAGGAAAGGTGAAGCACAAAACATGCATTTTCTTTGGTACTGGATAACAGTATGTTAGTTCTAAAGGTAGTCAGTTTCAGTATTGAGAGAGCATAATTTAGACTTTCTCTTCCATTTAAAAGGGCATCTGTTTTCATATATCCCTCTGTCTGCAAGACTTAAAGCCTCAAAATGTTTCTATAAACTAAGCAGTTTTCAATCATATGACATTCTGTCACTCTCCTGCCATACTTACGTGTGTGAGTGCATACACTCACCATATGCTTTGTTTGGGTTATGCAGGAGACAGCCTGGATAAAATCCTATCTGTGAGGATATCAGTATATTTCAACAACTCTGTTGTGTATTTGATACCTACTTATTCCAGCCCTAAGGATAAGAGAAACCTCAATCTGCTGTATTTACAGTACAAAACCAGCAAAAGAGCTGTAGAAAGACTATTGAAATAACTAAGCTAAAAGAAGTGGAACCCTGACAATGCATCATTACAGAAAACAGGAGATGCCATATCCAATCACTGTAGAAATACAGTTTCCTAATTTCATTCTTTTTAGGACAAACACTTGAAATGTGCTTCTGAGTGCCATGGCAAAAAAAAAATAAATGACATATAAAAATTTCCAGGAGTCTATGTGGAGCTGGTATGTTAAAGATCATAGTTTTTGTTGAAAACTCAATAATAAGCAAATGTAATAAGGTGCATATCCTGTTTATTGAAAACAAATCAAAGCTGCTTCTGTACAGTATTGCATATCGCAGGATATGACTGAAATCTGTGATAACACAATGTCTTTACAAAAATGGAAATTCTATATGGGCGTTACATGCTAAGTAAGCATGTATAAACATAAATTTTGTGGTACTTAACACATTTCAACCATATATGCTATTTTGTCTGAATGTGTCATTGTGGCATATTTAGGTAAACTCAGAATACACTGTTGGTAAGAACTGTAATTGAGTAAAATAGAATCTGTATAATTATATGTATTGTTGTAGACATATAATTGTATTTTGTATGTATTTCCTCTTATTATAACACAAGTTTAAAACAGGTCAAGTTTATCCAAAAATAAATTAAAAATTTATTATTTTCTACTTCTTGTCACCTGGAACTGAGATAGATTTAATGCAATTTTATTCAGAAGTTTAAATTTCAGGCAGACTTAGATAAATTCTGCAGTTACACTTTTTGTTAAACTTATTGCAAATAATGAGTAAACAATAGGGACAAGCCACAGAGTATTCTCTAGACAACCCCCCCCCAAACTTTTACACTTCAGAGAAAAAAAGTGCAGCAATAGTAATTATGCCATTGTATTTAGTTCTTTTTTCTTTTTTTTCTTTTCCCTGCTTTATGTTTAGATAAACCAATTTTTTTTCATTAAGTTGTTTACTTTGTGCTGTTGTCTTTTACATGAATGAGAGTTAAGTGCCTGGTTAGTCTTCACCTTTGATATTAATGATTCTTTTTAGGAGCAAGAATCATTTAGATGACTAACGTAACATTTACACTCAATTTTAATACTGGCTTTGTATACATGGTATTATTCACTGTAACAGCAATTTTGAAGGCTGACATTTTACAGTTTACAAGAGCAAGGACTTTTTTTTTTCTTGGTTTATTTTCTGTTTTGAAAGCTCTAATGTTTCCTCTCAGCTGCTCATTACAGTAATCTGGAAGCTATGTGGGGTATTTTTTTGAAAAAATAAACCAACAAAACATCAAAACCAAAACCACAAAACCTACCAGTCTGGAGGAGAACTGTAATTTATAATTAGTGTGAAATTGGAAAAGACCAGTAAGCATAACAAACGTGAATAGACTTATAGCACTGCAGTCCCCTGTAGCAAAATGCAAAGGTTATGCAACTGCCCTTTAGGATTCAAACAAAAGGTATCTTGGAGATGTTGCAATCCTTTTTCAGGCTATGAAAGTTGCTGATATTAATTTCTTTTAAAAGAACATTTTAAGTTATTTTATTCTTTTTCCACCATAAAGCCTATCATTTGTGCTTACAGTAATTCAGACAGATGATATGCATTCTTTGTTGATATCATTGCTAAAGACATGGTGGTATCTCTACCCATTAAAATATAATCCTGAACTCTGCTTCATGTTGTGTAAATCACCCAGATTGTGATACAGGACTTAATACATTCACCTCATACTGAGAAAGGATGAAAAATAACAAAATATCAAAACCCATGTGAGAGAAGGTTCAATTTATTGGAAGAGATTAAATGGAATTTTATGATTCAGAAGGATAAAACATTATATTACATATTGCATAAATTGATACTCGGTTTGTGAAATATATCTTGAAATCAAAAATTGAGTATCTCAAATCAACAATCAAACATTGGCAACAATAAATTTTTCATGTAAAACATTAGTGGCTCTATTTTGATGTGCTGGTGTCTTTTGGTTTTGATTTGTACCTTATCAACAGGAGCCGAACCTGACATAAGAAATGAGTACAGAAATTGCATAAAGATATAGTAAAATCAATTATTTCCTTCTTTCCTTTCTCTGTTGTTTTTAACATTTCTACATTAGACCAATGAATGTTATCACATAAACTACTCCAAAACAATCACCCCCAATTCTGCCTAATGTAACTCAATGGAATTTTATTAGATGGATGCTTCAGAGACTTGTAAATAAAAAGTGTTCTAAAACCTGCTCCAGGCTTTTGAGAAGCAATTGAGCCAAAACAGAAATCAGGCAAGCCCGAGTTTCTCTGCACTGAAAAATAAGCCCAAAGTTACCATCAGAGAATTTCAAAACTTACTGCTGAGAGAGCATCCTTCTCTGAGGAGCTCTTGAATCATAATTAACATGCAGAAAGATAATTACAATGTTTTAGAAATGTTTCTTCTAGAAAGCATTTTAACATAACCAGGCAGCCTCAGAAACACACATAAGCATAACCTCCATGGTAATTCGAACACTCAATTTGTTCCACTGGTTAACCACAACAGAAAGAAATGAATCCACTGGATCCTTCTCAGACTAGCTTTCCCGGTAAATTATACATATTTTTAGGAAGACATAACAAGTTTAACAAAAAATCTATAGTGCACAGAACTAAGCAATGGAAAATAGGTTATGAACAAGGTCAAGTTTTGAATTTATTAGATTTTTAACACACCCACGTAAGATAATATTAATTCTGAAATCCAGAACACTGCACAAGACTATCTTTTACACAGAATAATAAAGTTGTCTCTCCTACCAAGACCATGGAAAATGAGTGGGAAAGTCTAAGGGTTAAAAATATAATAATAATTAGAAAACAGCAAGGCTGGTTCAAAACTCATAGTTTCAATACTTCTATGTATTTATTTATATGTATTACAGTAGACTAGTTTTGAAAGCCATAGTTAGTTAGTAACCAAGGCTCCATTTTGTCACTGTGTGATGAATAGTGCAATGCAGCTCAGTCCCAGGAACGAGCTATTACTCCTAGTGCTAGCAGGGCAGAAGGCAAAGAAGGCTTGTTAATTGATTTATTGATTCTACAGGAAAAATCTAGCTTATTACTGGTAAGGCAGCAGAAATCAGACACTGGTACATTTTCCTAATTGCCTCTGCTTGGAAAACCAACTGAAGTACTTGCTCTTGGATTCCCAAAGCAGTTTTATTGGTGTATAGGCTGAAGCATATAAACAGATGTTGCAGGTGGACGTTCCCTGAAGACAGCCACAGCTGACTGTCAGTCAGGAGTACCAGGAAACAGGCAGACAGAAGTGGACATAGCATGGAAGAATGAGGGTACAAAATAACACTAGATTACTTTCAAGCACCTGCAATTAACTTAGTGGTTACCCTAAGAATGGGATATTTAAGGTCACTGTAACAAGCTGGAAAAGAACCCAGAGAGGGATCAGCAAATTAGTTTGAGGAAATGCTCTCCCTCCTTCCCACTGACCAAAATAGTGTAGGTATGGTACAGGAGGGCTAAGGGCAGGTGGGGTAAAGCATGGTGTCTTACGGGGGCAGTGGGAGCTACAGCACTGCTAAAATAGGTTTCACTGTTCATATACTCTTTCCCACAAATAAAACAGTAACTGATTCAGTGCTGGAAGTGTAGGATTTTGCCTTACTCCTACCACAGTGATGAAACACTCCACTATACACGTAAAAACAAAAAATTAAAAAAAAAAAATGGGTAGAGCTACATAATTTTATGATTACATGAAAAGCATTTGTAAATATTCCAGTTGGCTTAATTTTAAATTTGTACACATATAGAAACATATTGGCCAGCCACTGCTTTTACTTAGTAACATGTATTAAGGTGGAATTTAAAAATAATTTCATATTGAAATCATATCTAAATATTTTAAATTTTGTCCTTGCATTAGCCTAAAATAGTTTATTACTGAAATTCCAACCAGGAACTTACATGCACTCTCAACAGACAGCAAAAGTGAGTGATAAAATTGGAGTGATTTGCCCCATGGTCCCGCTAGGAAATGTTTGATTTTAAAGTCTATAAATTGAACAGGCTTATGCTAACTAGTCTCTGGTAAATAACAAACCAAAGCCATTGCTTCTCATTATGTCTAGATAAAACATATCCAGTGTTCAACAATTCAGTTCACTTTGTAGTACTGTGTAATTCGGAGTTAATGTGCCTAGTAAGTAAAATTGCCCAAGCATATACTGCACAGCTTAGGTGCCCTCTCTGAATAAACAGCTTACGAGCATTATGCATCTGTATCTGCAGAATCTTTATTAGATTTCTTTTCAGAAATAGGGTGGTACAAAACCGAATGATATCAGGGAGCACCTATCCTGCTCTAGGGCAGGAGCTCCATATACAACCAATGGTGGCACACACAATAAGCAGTAACTATTAAAAACTAACTATTTGACCTTTTTTTTAGCTTATTCATACTGGCAAATGAAGGCAGTAAAAGACAATGTTTTGATTACTGTAATTCCTATTTTTATATAAAGACACTACTTTTTTATTTTATTGGAATTTCTGTTGTGTGCAAGATCCAGCACAGCACAAAACTCAAAGACTGCCTTTGGTATGCAGTTTACATCACCTAGAAGCTTCCAATCTTGTTTTCAGGTGCAGTATTTGTTACTATTACTTTGTGCCATGCAATACTAACCTGAAAAGTTGTATGCTTTTCTATGCATACACATATATATAACCTCCTGTTTTATAAAAAGAAGCATTTTGAATCAGACATCAAACTGGAAACTGGATTTCCAATCAAATCTCTTTGAGCATTTGAAAATCTTCACTGGCAGGTAGGTTCACATAGAAAAATTATCCAAAAGAATGAATGATGCTATACAACAGACAAAGATTAAGCGCGTGCCTGAACACCTTGCTTTTTAACTTACTACCTTAGAAGCTGAAAGTACTCCTTTCTAATAAGCATCTATACTCATTTCTGCAGAATTTACTTAAAAATAAATGCTAATCACTTCCATGTTTCTCATGTCAGTGAATATATTTATGCTTTGTCACTGTGTAGCCCATGCAACTGACTTAGAAAAAGCAGAAAGAGTAATATCAAGGCAACATAGATTTACAGGAATTGTAACTTAGTCTTGCATTTAAAACCCTTAGAGAAAATAAAACATGCAATTCACTGTGATCAAGCATATAAGTATATACATACATATATATATATATCTCCTTTTTAAAAATAGGGAACAAGTCAGGAAGGGATTCAGCCATATCCTACAAAAGGCTGGACATATTTCAGTCCTTTTTTTCCTGCATTTTTTTTTCCTTCTTAATGTAAAAGAGCAGAGCACAACTTGTAACACAATAAAACATAACATTTCTTTAATTAAAAAAACTACAGTTGGGTTTATTTTTGGCTACGAGAAGAAAACAGTTTTACAGCGTGTACCCCATACAATAATATTATGGGGAAGGGCCTTAAGGATACTGTGCTTGCACTGAATGCAAAATATTTAATCTTTAGACACAAACATAATACATAGCAGAGGTTTAGGCTGGGATTCAAACAATTATTGAGTTTTCATCTTTTACCTCCTGTACATCCTGGCTTTTTGGCATAGATTTCAGCCACATCTGAACCAAAAATGCAGAGAAAAAAGTGGTTAAAACTAAAGAACTCCAGTATAAATCACATTTTGCCTTTTCCTAAAGTTTCCCTTCTGTTTCCTAGAAACTAAAAAGCATCTAGATATAAAATTCTGGCTTTGGTGAATCATAAATCCCTGTAAAACGAATTCAGAATTCAATCCAAAATGATGACACACTCATAGCTCTACACATTACCGTTATTATTTGGCTAGGCAGGGGACAAAAATCAAGCAGTAATTCTATCTTAAGTCAAAGTGCTAACATATCATTCAGCAGTTGTGGAAAGCAGGTGAATAAAGAGCAAAAACTGTCATTTATTGCTTTTTAGTGTACATATTACAGTAATGCCTAATTGTGTATTTATACTTTAAGATGGACTATACCTGGTAACCATCATGTTAGGCAGCAAAACATCAAATCTGATGTGTATAAAGATAACATCAGAATATACGTGTGGTTAAATGGAGTAAAGTACTGTATTACATTTGACAAACTTTGTTTTCTTTAACTTCTATATAAAGGAAATACATTTCACACACCTTTGAAATGTTGCTTGATCGACTTGTGGAACGCCCTGGGGATTTGTCATTCTGGAAAACAAAATTAAAAGGTGAAGAAAGTTATGTCACTCAAATTCCTCCTAAGCAGATTTACTCTTTCTGCGATTGTGAGTGCGCACAGTTTCTCTTCCTCTATTTTTCTTCAGTATGGCTACTGACTGGACAATGGAAGACAGCTCAACAAACAAACCATTACAAGATTCATGCAAATTACACCAGTAAATGTTGAAAAATGTTCTGCAAAATGTTAGCACTTAATTGCTGATGGTTTATTTTGCAGGGTTTTTTAACAACATTTTGAGTGAAAGATTAATGTATCATCACAGCTTCTCATGAAACCTGCGGATTCTTGTATGAAGAGGAATGTTTCATGACAAATAAAAAAACCCACCTAGTTACACTGACACAACCCTGATTAGAAAGTTGAATTCCTCCTTTCAGGAAAGTTAAAATGGAACTAGATGAATTCCTGGCCAGACATGTTCTGAGAACAACAAACTGTAACCAGTCATAGATGTAGTTCAATTTAACACCTACCCCACATCCCTTCTCACTCATGCAAAACCGTACAAACCAACACCATCGGCTGAAATCCTACGTAAATAAAGTAGATGTTGAACAGCTACATTTCTGTAGCAGAATTTTATTTTTTTTTGGTAAAGCAAAATAGGAAGTAAAGCAGTTGTTCAATAATTTGTTCACTATTTATACGTCTCCAGGTACAGATTCAGCTTCATTTACACTGAAATGGTAAAAGGTATTTCAGAAACAGCGCTCATCCCCTTGGTAAATGCACACAATGAGGTCATGGAAATGTTTTTCTCAACACTGAGAATACAGATTCAAACACTCCGGTGAAATCGTCATACAAACAAGACTGATTTTTACCTAGGAGAGATTGAAATAGATACCTTTGGTGCAAGTTTGTTAGACAAGTTATGTGGGGGAACAAACCCCTAAGTAGACCTTCTACTTGCGCAGCTGAATTTGCAGTGCATGCATACAAGTCTATTGAAGACTTACAACTTGACTATGATCCACCCCTCCTCATCCTTCATTTAAATAACTACAGAAAAATACAGAAGCTAAAATTTCCTGCTCCATTACTGTGCATATCTAGTCTAGAAATTAGTATTTCCCCAATAATTTGTAGCACATGACAGTTTTGCAAGGGCAAAAATGACAGAAAAAAAAAACAACAAAACAAAAAACAAGCCTTAGGCAATTTGTCAGCAAACGTTTTGGAAAAAAAACACTTTGCCATTTTTATCTCTAAAAAACTGCTTTAATCTCAATCCCAGTAAGCACACCCATACGAAAGATATTTTCAAAACTACTTGCTGTTCCACACATTATTGTATCTCTCTTCCTTCAGACTTCAGGTAGTTTATTTTTTTGTTCCATCCCTAAGCACCATCATTTTTTTGCACTGAAAATATTAATATACTGAACTATTTCTCTTTTTACTTTGCCTTCACTAGCACTAAGACACACAACAGACTCTTGCCCTCAAAAAAAAACAGCACTGCTGAACTCCCTGACCATACATCACTCTCCTTTTGATTCTACCATACTGGGTAATTCTCAGGACTTAACCACCTTTAGGTTTGTGTCAGGGTTTCTTCTTTTTTAGGAAGAATTAAAAAAACCCCACAAAAATAATTCTTCAAATTATACATTTATTACATCACGTCATTGAAGTTGGCCCCGAATTGAACAGAGAAGTGAACCTAATGATTCCTTCTCACCTGAAGCATTCTATACTTCGAATATTACTTCTGTGATATATTAACCACTGTAGCTTTGGTAATAAATTAATAATTCCTTATCCTTTCTAGACAACATTAAATATATAAAGTTTCAAATGTCTTCATTTATATCTACAGAAAATACACTTCGGATATACTGGGTCAGCATTCAGGGCAGCTCTGGTTTGACCTCAAAATAATAGAAGTTATGGACCCATGAAATTAATTTCCCTTTTGTGGTTAGAAATTATGAACAAGGATCATAGCTGAGAAACTCCCTGCTAAAACCATGCAACCTTTATGCTCCATCACTTGGACTGAAGAAATGTTTTGTATTTTCTGACAGCGTAGTGAACTCTGGAACTGTAACTTACTTTCTTCTAACAATCTGCCATTTGAGATTAATTTTCAAAATCTGTTTCCTGACTACAGCTCTCTAGGCTTTTTACATGATCCATTCTTCACTATGGCACATATCTTCTTCACTTTAGTTACCACAAGCTCCTGACTTTCTGACTCCCAGTACCCACACTCTGCAAAGTACTAGCTCATACACTGAATGGTCTACATGGACCTGGCTGGCTCTACAGCCTTTGGAAAAATAAATAAAAAATTTAATCATTATTTCCAAGTTCAGGTATCTTGTAGTGATTTATTCTAAAGAGCATATAAATAAACCACAAAATGTTGTTGCCCTATTACCATACATGAATTGAAGCTAGAATTCTTTATTTGAGTTCACATTGAACTTGCATGACTGTTCATACAAAGAAAGAACAGAATAGAAAATTTATGGCAAAATCTCTTATGAATGTGTCTTTAAAGAATGTCTGTGTGCTTCTGTTTTAATGGTTTATGTTTACAAAATATTCACATCATTAAGAACAACTGATTCCTTTTCTTACTGTAAGTGAAGAGGAAATACATTGAAGAACATTTTTTCCGACAAGCTTGCTAAACACTATCAAGAAACGTATGTTTAAACATCTATACATATTTTTGTGCATTAGGGAAATGCCTTAGCACGTTCTTCCAATCAGATTATTTCAAATTAAATAGATTTGCACCCTTTAGAATTAACAGTTTTCAGAAGGACTTATTTAATGTCTACAATGTCTTGGTTCTTGATTTCCCCGAGTTTTCTGAATACACATACAGAGTTCTCGCCCTTTAGCTAATATGCAGAGATCTCTCTTGCTAAAATTATCAATCTCTTTTTCCCTCCAGTCAACTGTCGTGGTTTAAACCCAGTCAGGCAACTCGTTCACTCACTTCCCCCCTTCTTGCCCTCCCCCTACTCCCGGAGGGACAGAGAGGAGAATCAAAAAGAATGCAACCCCCACAGGTTGAGATAAGAACAGTTTAGTAACTAAGGTATAACACAAATCACTACTGCTACCACCAATAATAATAATGATAAAGGAAATAACAAGGGAAGAGAATACATCACCTCACCACCAGCCAACTGATAACTCGCCCCCCCAGCCCAGCCGAGCACCGACCAATACCTCCTCCAATCCCGCAGTCCCTAGCCCTCCCGGTTACATCCTGGGCATGACGTGCTGTGGTATGGAATACGTCTTTGGCTAGCTTGGGTCAGGTGTCCTGTCTCTGCCTCCTCCCAGCTTCCCCTCCTCCCTGGCAGAGCATGAGGTTCACAAAGTCCTTGGCCAAACCAAGACATCCTTGTTATCAGCTCTGTTCCCGAGCTGAAAGTCAAAACACTGCACTGCACCAGCTACCAAGGAGAAAAATGACTGCTACTACTGAACCCAGGACATCAACAAAATAACAGAACAACTGCTCCCAAGACTTCTCCTGGCCATGATAGATACGCGCTTCTCAGGTTGTATGCTGTATTATGCAGTCCAGACTGAAATGCCTCTCCTTATTTACAGACATCCTATATCACCAACTTGTCATCTCTCTTGTGTTTCATCATGCAAACACTCATCAGGTATCTCTTCAAAACTCGGTTCCTGTAACTATTCCACTCAAATATCAAGAAAAATCAGTCTGTGTTGGTAAATTTCCTGAAAATTCAGTAAGATGTAATTCAGCCTTCAATATGAATTCTGTGAGGAAGACAAAAGAGAAATAATGGCATGAAATTTCAGATTATGACACATTAATGAAACTGCTTTGAGAAGAACGTTACATGTACCTGTCCAACCACATCCTACCAAGAAAACAACTGTGTAACATAACAGGTAGTAATAAGAAATTCATAAATGCTGCGGTGAACTGTTCAGTCTCATTCTAAAGAGCAAACTGGTAGATCAGCTGCTTGCTTTCTGACTCGCACTAAATATTTATCCACATTGTTAATGATTTTAATTCTTGTTAGATAGCATAGTGCATTTTAAACAAACTAAGTCATTTGTCTGGTTTCTTCCCTTTAGCTGTCCCTTGCTTTGCTCTGGCCCTGACCCAGCAGCTTGCTAGCGGATTGCACTCCATCTCTCTGAAGAGACACCATCAAGAACTAATCACAGTACCTCAGCTTACAAGAGAATCTTAAGCAACAACTTGTCACACACGTACATTCTACCTACTCCCCACCACCAAAAAAAACCAACAAAACTTTGCACAAAATAATTCACCTCTGTTTTCTTTCTGTGAGCAAAAACCTTTGCATTCCAGTGGTACAACGTGCCGCTTCACACATCTGCACACAGTCCTCAACCTTAAGAATCCATAAATGATTGGAGAAACAAATTTTCCTCTAGAAGTGATATAGCAATATATCACAAAAATAAATGTCTTCTAAATATAAGCACAACACAAGCCAAACAAATGTGGTTTTGCCCGTCTAAAGTCCCTTTCAATCTAGTACCCTGTCACAGCATTGACACAGGAGTCTCCTTTCAGCACTTTTTCACTTCTGGAGTTTAAACGGGAGCAGAAATTGCTTTCACTTTACATCTTGAGCTATCAGATATGTAGATGATCTCAACTAGCAACATGAGTCACTTATCACCCGGTTCTTATCTCTAGCGGGCTAGATTCCTTTCCTTTCATATCTCATACTAGCTCGCTCACATCAGTCTCCATGGACTCAGTGCAGCTGCTTTCATTTTTTTAGTACAAACTGCTAATAAACATGATAAATATATCAGAATCTGATCCATCATCCTTTTGAGTAGAAAATACTAATTACAATCCATCACAGGCCAAGATGAGTCAATAGTATGCTTGCTGGGACAATATAAGGGTTTCACAGTGATGATTCTACCTGCAATTACATGGACAACTTCCATGTTACAACACAAATTAGTAAACAAACAATATTTGTCACATACCTGCCTTTGATCATGACATAAGCAGCTATCCAGAAGCTTTTATTGGTATAAATGTCTAATACTAACGAGAATGAGGTATGTGCTGAACCCAGGACAGGCTATGATGGGGTTAATTTTCTTCACAGTAGCTAGTATGGGCTATCTTTTGGATTTTTGCTTGACACAGTGTTGATATCACACGGATGTTCTAGCTATTGCTGAGGAGTGTTTACATACAGTTAAGGCCCTTTATGCTTCTCATCTCGCCCCACCCGTGAAAAGGCTGAGGGTACACAAGAAGTTAGGAGGGACACAGCCAGGACAGCTGACTCCAACTTACCAAACAGATATTCTATATCGTATGGTGTCATGCTCAGCATATAAAGGTTAAAGGAACAAAACTCAATATAAAAAAGGCTGGGATTTCACAAGATCAATATGTAAGGGTGAGCAATAGCTGTACAACAAAGAAGCCACACACAGCAAAGGGTTTTGCTCATTAGTACCTCCTGCTTTCTAGTAGCAAAATGAACTTGTTCGTACTACAATTAAGATAACCAGGAACTAAGAGCTGGAAGTGGCTCTCATTTCCTTCAGCACCTGTAGACTAAGAGGAGCCATTTGATTCAGTTCAGAGGCTGAAGAGCACATCCTTTCCCTCACTGAATGCAAGGCAAGAAAATAACTTAAATCTTAAACAGCTCTAAGAAACATCTTCCACATTTTCCTGCTGCAGGTTATGTAATTCTTCATCCAAGTCAACAAAATGTTATGTCTGAGGCACTAAAATACCAAAGAGAATTGAAGGGATTCATAGAAATAAGCATGAATAAGAATTACCAGGATTTTGCACTCTTCACTATAATGCACCACATTTTTGATAAATCTCTACACTGACCTCTATTAGGTGGTGAAATACACGTTTCTCAGGATAGACAGGCAATAAGCAATACACTGTGTGTGGCAACAGCCTGGTGCCAGTGGATCTTTCTACCTTCTTGATCTAGGTCAATACTGATTGCACCTACTGGCAGAGAGGTTCATAGAACTCTTCAAAAACAAACCTGTGTTATATCACCCAGCTCATTTCCAAATAATACTATCAGTCAGAAACTATGACCACCAGTATCCTAACCAGTCTCTAGGTTAACATACTTTAGCAATACATAATTTCACATGAATGGTTTCATTATTTAAGTCAATGTGAAACTTCATATATTCCTAGTTTCACCACTGAATTATTCAGCTGACTGACAATATCAGGGTTATTTTTTTTTTTAAATAACCAGCCTTCATTTACCCTTTTTTCTTGCTTTAATCTTAAGAAAAATAACAAAATTTTAATGCAAGGTTGTTCTCTATGACTAGGTATTCTAAATCACTTAGTATGCAAAAATACACATCTAAAATAGTATCTGTCCTTGTTGACTCAGAAACTGCTTGGTGTAACCAAGCATCAAGCATAACACTGTGTGAATAATCTGCTGTAATTAGCTACCTTTAATCTTCAGTTTATACCTTGGGGGAAAAAGAGAAAAAGGCTGCCAAAACGATAGTTTCTAGTAATACTTTTCTAACAAGATACGAGTGATGCCTGTCTTTATCCAATGCTGACTACACAGTTAAAAATTAAAAGCTGCAAAAATAAGACAATGGACAAGTGAAACTTGCCATTACCTTCTTATTAAAAAGTCACTGGGAAAATCATACGAAGACTATAATTTAAAAATCAACTAATACATTAGTCTGTATTCTAATGACATACCTTAGCTTGACTGAGACGCATTCCATTTGCAAATGGAATTATATAAAAAAAAGCAAAGAAGGATAATATTAATTACAACCAAAGAAAATATTACAAAATAAATAAAAACAGAACATGACAAATACAAAGGAAAACAGATGGAATTAAAAATAAACATAGGAAAATATTTTCCAGATTCTGTCAAAATATAGAACCATATAAAAAGTAAAATTTTCCTTCAGGCATATAGGCATTTAAAAGAAATAGTTATTTAGAGTCAAAAAGGTAACCTACAGGGAGAAAGATTAATTGCATAAATTCACTCTTGTTAGTTTCTCACCAGAGAACTGTTCTCATATTGGTACTCAATACATGGCTCTGACTTCTCTGACACAGTGTCTATAGAAGATATACTTGTCACGTTTAGAAACAAATCTTGGGCTACAAACATCTTACTAATGTTTTTATTTTCCACTGCTATTTGCCAAGATACTTCTCTTCAGCAAAAATACAGAGGTTTTTATTATTGCTATATCAATGTCTAAGTACAGCCTGCTTAATTTCTACCATCCTGCTACATTAGTCACAGCACTTTAGATACAACAGGTAGCAATATAATTTGTGATAGATTCCCACATGTCAAAAGCACCTTCTGCTACTTGGTAATTATAAACAACCTGCATGATTGCACTAACGATTTACATTCATTTGTTACTGGAGACATTTATGGGGATTTTGTGTTTGGGTGTTGTTGATAAAGATACCTTACCTGGGAAAACTGCAAATGTTATTTTTATATCCTTTTTTCTTGGCATTATTCAGGTATAGAAAATGAAGATAAGGACCGGTTTTATTTCCCCTCCTATAAAATACAAATGCAGCAAACATTCTACAGGCTTTACTTTGTCAATCTGTTTTGCTAATGAACAACTGTCAATTCAGCTTTGTCTTATTACTTCTACATAGGTGTGACACATGTCACTGTACATCTCTTGGGTTTCAAATATGAAATAAACCAACTATTTAATTATCACTTATTTTCACAGTGCTACCCTCCTTAAATGGGTTTGACACACAGAGCAAGAAAGTGAAATAGAGTCCTTCTCACTATGACATCAAATTATCTTTTTGTCTCTCTTCTGCGATGAACAGAAATGGAACACAATAAATTTCACTGCAGCACTCATGTCAAATTGTTCTGTCATTTACACATTGCCATCATTTACAGATAATGTATTTACACGTTTCCATCCTCAATCAATGAAGATCTGTTTTTTCATTGTCTTGTACGGCATGATAGAACTTTAGTACACTAGCCACTATATTTATCTTCCAAAGCTCCCAGTGTATCACAAAACTTTGCTTTTCTGTAAGACTGAGACTTAAGACAATTGGTTTTTTCCATCACCATGCTGAGCTCCAATTAATGTTTGTTCAGTTATGGGCCTGAATTTTTCTCTAATGAGTGAATATTTTTCTCTAATATTTTCCTGAATGTTTTTCTCTAATATTTTCTAATTATTTTTCCCAAAGAGTGACAACCTCTCTCATATTTCGGAACGTTTCCCCAAACTCCTGGTCTCTGCAATGATCCTCTCTTGTAAGAACACTCTTGGTGGTCCGTATGTGAATTTCAGCAAGCACTTGTAAGAAGTGATGACTACGAATTACTCTACAAGAAAGTGGACATGGTCTGTGGACCATGTCATCCGAGTTTTAATCAGATATGCATTCAGTTTTCTCTGTTAAGTATGACTATATGCAGGGTTTTTTTTTAATTGAAAAGACAAACTAACTTGTTTCAGAAGCTGGAATTCAGAGGTCATTTTGTTGTCTGCCATTTATTGTGACCTGCTGGATTCCAGTCAATTAGTACCAGAGATGAAAGACTCTGTGTGGCCAAGTATTTGTCTAACAGCCAAATGTTTATCAAAGGGCAAAAGGTTATTTAAATACACAAAGTCTAAGTGCCTCAATTACAACAGAGCCATAAAACGTTACTTGAATATATGCTTATATTCAAATATCACCAATCTTATACCTTTTATTTGGAGTTCTATGTCTTCAGTGTCCCTTTAACTCAAACTCCTCTGAGTAAAATGGACAATGAAATATCTTTTTCCCCTGTCCTCTAAAGGACATCTAAACAACTAAATCTTTTAAAGTACAGGTACCACCTTTCACTGGCCAATTTTTTTCATTATTGAGCCTAAATCCACTGATCTCCAATTGTAACAAGAATAGGAGCAAAACTATACATAAGTAAGTACTGGATCAGAAGTCCTAAGTGCTAAGTAATAATGCTAAGAAAAAAAATAAACAGAACTGAACAAAGAACAATACTGTTTGACAATGCATCTGGCTCTTAATATCCAGCAAACCTGTATCTTGAGAATCTCCATGTGCATAACAGAGATGTAAGCAGAACAGTAGAGGTCACAGGGAATACTGATATTAGGTAAGAGCAGGATTACAAGAATTTATGTTGAACCCTTGCTACTGCCAGATGCAGATGAAAAATTAGAGATGTTACCACCTGAACAATTTAATTCTGTAACATGTACCTGTACCCATATTGAAAGGCCCATAATTCTTAGTGTTACAGGCTTATCATGACCCTTACAATCACAAGCTGAAATAACAAATGTAAGCACAGCACATGAAGGAATTTTATGCCAGTTGATTCCACGATGCACATAGATTTCACAGATACATTCATCAGCGTCTTTCCTCACTATTCTGGAAATCCCAAAATTCATTCTGATGCTAGATTAACAGAGGTTAACAAATAATTAAACAGATCAGGGCTTATTGTTTGATTTAATTATGCACCTATTAGTTTAATCATTATGTAGTTTGTCATTTTCAACATAAATTTGAACATTACAACTCCTTCATCTTTAAAAACTACATCTACACATCTTTTAAACACCTCCAGACATGGTGACTCAACCACTTCCCTGTGCATCCTGTCGCAATGCTTGACAGCTCTTAGGTGAAGAATTTTTTCCTAATATGCAGTCAAAACCTCCCCTGGCACAACTTGAGGCCATTTCCTCTTGTCCTATTGCTTGTTACTTGGGACAAGAGATCAACCCCCACCTCATTCCATCCTTCTTTCATGTAGTTGTAGAGAGTGAGAGTCTCCCTGAGTCTTCTCCAGGCTAAACACCCCAAGTTCCCCCAACCGTTCCTCATAACAATTGTTCTCCAGACCCTTCACCAGCTTTGTTGCCCTTCTCTGGATCCACTCCAGCACCTCAATGTCTCTCTTGTAGTGAGGGGCCCAGAACTGAACACAGGATTCAAGGTGCGGCCTCACCAGTGCCAAACACAGGGGTACGATCACTGCCCTGGCCCTACTGGCCACATTACTGCTAATACAGGCCAGGATGCTGCTGGCAAGCTTGGCCACCTGGGCACAAGCTGGCTCATGTTCAGCTGGCTGCCAACCAACACCCACCAGGCACCTTTCCAGCTACTCTTCCCCAAGTCTGTAGCGTTGCATGGAGCTATTGTGGCCCAAGTGCAGGACCCAACACTGAGGTACTGAGTCTTCTCATAAATCAATAGTAGTATATTACTGCACAAACATAAAAAAGTGTCATTTACCCCAATCTTTTGAAGAGCTCACATGACAAAGACTAGAATCTTTCTTCAGTTACATCTGGAATATTTTAAGGCAGCAGGGCTCAGGATCCGGGACACAATTTGTTTTTCTCCACTTTCTGAAATAGTATGTTCCTTAGAAGACGGATGCTGTAGAAATCACAGTTAAATTGAGCTTATCACAAACCTACCTATTGTAATATACTAATTTATTCTGTCAGGGAATGAAGGGAAGCTATTATACAAAAGCTTTTTTTGTTTATTCTTTGTAGCTACCCTAATATTTCATTGAAAACCTAATTCTTGATTGTATCTTCTACTTCAAATAATTCAAGTAAAAAGAAGTGTGGAACATAGTATACACTTATTTCTTAGCAGACTTGACAGCAAGTCATACATATTCATAACAGAAGCCTTCTAAAGGTCTTTTATTCCCAGACAAACACGACCTATGTATTCCATATCAAAGATGTGCTGAGAGATGGACTTGTACAGCACACCATTTACTGATTACTCCTTCTAGCAGACTTTGTATTATAACAGAAATCTCTTGAATGGAAAGAGGAACACCAAATGGGAAAGAAGGATAAAGTTTGGGGAAAACAGATAAGGAGGAGACTGCTCTAGGGAAGAGAAAATGCCACCCTAGCTTAGGTGAGGGAAGGTTTTACTGTGCAGAGCATAATTTCTGATTCCAGATGTGATCAATAAACAAACAGAAAAATAAAACCAAAATATAAGTGGCTCTGCCATGATATCTGGTTAGCTATGATGCAAAGACATTGTAGGCAGTTGTTAAATTCCTACTAGTCAGACCTTCAAGACTAATAAAAAAAGTCCCTGCATAATTTGGATAGACAATAATTCAAAGTTTCTGAGAGTGGCTATAAATAACTACTCAGCAGATTATAGAATACACTATTCTGTTAATTACTGCAAAGAATTTAGACTGTGCTGGAAGTAACATCCTGACACTAACTGACTAATATTTGCACACAAAATTCTGTGCATTTACGTCTATCTGTCTTCAAAGGCTCAAGCTGTTAAAAACACCACTGAAATTATCTAGTCTTTTATTCATGAAGCATTTTAATTAGTGTCTCGGTAGTTAATACCTTATGCTTTGCACTTCCTTCCATTACTCCATTCTTTTCTATTATTTTCAGTGCTTTCTCACCAAGGAATCCTGCTTTGCTTAGTCACAACACGTAATATGAAATAACATTATACAGAAATCACTATTGTCATTTCCAAAATGGATACCACACTTTCCCTCATTTCACTAACGTAGGTCACCAGAGTGATAAATGCTCCAGGTTTTTTAGTTTTCAGTCCACTTCCAGATTTCCAGTAGTCCCTGTTGGAAAGGATAACAAGTACAATAATAGTATTTTAAGAAAATAAACAATACTCTTCCACTTGTATCTGAAGCAGGTAGTTAACTGGTGACTAACACAGTGTTGAATGGAACCAGGTCCACTGAAGATCTGACTTATTCATCTCAGGTAGTGGTCCACGCTTTGCAATATGATGCTCATAAAATGTCTTCAGCAACATGTTATCTTTCATATTTTGGGGAACCAGGACTCCCAACACTGGCAAACATTGTCTTATACAGCTACAAAAATACAGATGGTATTCGCGTAATTCTCTTTAGATCTAAAAAACCCCATCTTTAGCTCAAACTGAATTTTTTTCCTTCATACAGAAACAGTACTCTTACCAATTGTTGCTGTAAACAAGCAGAACAGGGCTTTCACAATCTGGGAGGAGACTTTCAGTGTCCTTTCCAGCTAAACTGTGTGTGCACTGATTTTAAAAGAGGAATCATATAAAAAACTGTTGTTGTTGTGGAGTATATTTTCATTTTTTGTTGATAGTAAAATTTCTCCATCTAATCACAGTGTGAGGTTGTCCTGGTTTCAGGCTATATTCAGAAGTTCTGTCAGTTCATCCTTATCTTCCCTGCTCAGTTTGTCTCTAATGTGGATGAGTTATATGTTGTTGTGCTTGTCTGGATCACAGTTCAGTGGTTTTAGCACATCTATTTTCTTTGAATGCAAAAGGTTAATTTCATTCTAGTGTAGATTACATCTGAATGCTGACCTTTGCAACTGGAAAAACAGGTAGCATCATAGTTTAATTAACCTCCCAAACGGATACATATTTGAAACATATGCAAGAAACCATATGCTTTAAATTCTTCTGGGAGCCACGTAAGAATGGTGAATCGCTGATACCTGGAAACACTGGAATTGTCCAGAATGAGACAAAAGGAGATTTCTTTTGTATTAACTAGGATAGGCTGAGAGAATTTGGATGGCTGAGATGTTCATGGGGACTGTAGCTGTGACTTTCTTTTGCATACACAGATAAAGTGGCTCTTTATATACAGAGGTGCATATGGGAGAGAAGTCATGTACATGCCCTGGCTCTCCCTCATACAATAGATAATCTTACATCCCTGTAGCTACTCTCTTGTTATGATTTTTTCTCATGGTACAATTGGCCTCTGCAATTAACTGGAATAAAGAAGTAGCACAGCTGGATTTTCTTCCATTCTCAGGTTTGTATATGAGCTGCTCAGTAAGAAACTCCACAATATTAAGGAGAAAGGAAGTGAGATTAGCCTGTAATTGCAGAAACATCAGGGGACACTTCCAGTTAAAAAAAAACTTAGATGAGCCTTGCTGTCAGTCCCTCAGTTCTCTCACTGCAAAAACCACCACCAGGGGCCCTGAATCAGCTATGAGACCTGATGCAAGGAAGAAATTCCCATCCTGCCTCTGACATGGTCTGTCAGTAGCAAGAATCTGTTCTTCCACTTTAAGCATGAAAAGAAATGATACTTCTACACCACTTCAAATCACTTCTGCGTGCACTCCTGCTCTTTAAGTGCCACAGTGGATGCAACTTTGAGTTCATATTTATATGAACTTTTTTTTTTTCACTTTTTATAGTGCACTTCTCCAAGGGCTAGAATTGGTACATGTTCTTTTGTGGTACTAAAAAAAAACATGACATGAAACAGGACCAGAGAATTAAAAGCTGTATGTCTTCTACACGTACTTACTGGAATTTGAGAGCAGATGTTGGGATATCTTAGGTTCCCTTGCATCCTAAAATAAATGTAGTCTAATCTCTGTAGTTTATTTAGCTATTTAATATAGCCCAGCATCCATTAAGGTGCTCCCTTTACCAGCTGTGAGACAGGCATCAGAGTTGTGCACTGATCTCCATGGCAACAAGCTTGTATATTTGGCAACTAAATAATCCTGGTAAATTGAGGGTATTTTCCTTTCTTCTCTTACTCTCAGGCACTTTAAAATGCATAAAAAGAAAAAAAAAAGGAAATATAATAAACAGCTCATGATATTTTTTCATGATGAAAATGACACAAACCAGAACCACCATGAAAAGGCAGTGTTTTTCAGAGTTACTTATTTCAACGAATTAATTATGACAAAAATCATACCTGTCAAATGAACATTAGCTCGTGAATTGCTAGTGTATTAAGTATGCATTTGCAATGTATTGTAAACTGCCAGCTCCGCCATAACAACCACTGTATTGAAAATCTGAGATACAGTATATTGTATACTTAGGGTAGCCAAAAGAAGAAAACAAACCACACACACACACAAAGGGAACAAACCAACCAACAGAACGAAACACTTTCCTCTCAAAGGTTCTTTGCCATTGCAAATTCATCCTGGCTCCCATGAAAAATTATTTTCTTATTGACCACTGACCATCTGTTGTCTTTCCCTCTATTATGGATCTAAGCTTCCTGTGAGACAGTTCATCAATTGAGCTAACCAAGGCAAGCAAAAATTCATTTTTGGTACCTTTGGTATCAACAGTTATGGAATAATTGTTGAGCAATGGGTGGCCTACCCAGGTCTGACCATGCTTCTGCAGCACTTCATATCCTGCTTACCACTAACAACTCAAATTCAGCTACAGCAAGTTTTAACATTCCAGACTATACATATACCTATTGAAAACTGCAGAAAAATTAACAGCAATATTAATCCTTCCTATAGCATTCACAATTAGCCATTGTCTGAGACAGTATATCAGCCTACATGGGCTTTTAAATTTGTCTTCATTTGGACCTTCTTACCTTAATAGACATAAACTGGATAGTTATAAGACTGAAACTTGCCACTTCAATTACCAATATGGGGATAAGGTAGGACATTTCACACAATTCAATAGAACTGTTGTACAATATTATGTATGACAGCATTTCACTAATTCAGTCCTGGAAGATATCATCACTTCATGTAAAGCAACTTATTTAGCTCCCACTAATTTAAATAATGGCTCCTGGAAAATCAACAGCTCTGAAAACTACAAGGATATCTTTTTTACTGTAAATGTGAAAATCTACAGTATAACAAACCTTTTATGAATTCAGACTGTCTGAGGGTAAGACGAAATCATGTGTGATCTGAATCCTAGACTGTTAATTCATCTGCATTTGGAAAAAATCCTGGCGAGTAAAGAGAGTCCATGTATACAAGAAATAAAAATTAAAAGGACTTGAGACTTGGACCTTTGTCTATAGCTTTGTCCACATTTTTTCCTCACAGAATAAGTTCAGAGTAAATGAAAAAGTAAGTCCTTACCTGTGCTGAATAATATTTTGAAAAATTACCATTCATAACAGAATTAAATTCAGCCATTTACAATAGCTTTGCAAAAACACATAATGGAACTTGAATTATCTTTGATTGCATTTTTAGCATCAAGTTAGATGGCTATTTTGCTCCTAATGGAAAATACAGATTTAGTAGGGCTAGTTCATCTTCTGTCATTTACATTAGCCTTCCATTTATTCCAAACACGGCTTCCAGAAGTTTATTTTCTTCCTTTTAAACCATTAAGCATATTGCTACACAAGATACTTCAACTCTGACAGTATGATCCCACTACTTAGTGCTTGATAACAAGATCTGTCTCAATTACTGATTACCAGAAGAGACTGCCCAGTAAACCATGAGAAATTTGATAAACTATAAATAAGTCAAAGGCTCTCATAAAAAACCCATACCTTAGGCGTAAATAGGAGATGAGATAAATACCACCTGCATTTTTATAGCTGTATAGGACAGTGTTTGCCAGCGTTGGGAGGCCTGGTTTCCTTAAAATATGATAGATAACATGTTGCTGAGGACATTCTATGCGCATCATATTGCAAAGCATGGACTGCTACCCGAGATGAATGAGTCAGATCCTCAGCGGACCTAGTTCCAGTTGACACCGTGTTGATCACCAGTTAACTACCTGCTTCAGATACAAGTGGCAGAATATTATTTTCTTCAAATAGTATTTCATATATTTTCCAACAAGGACTGGAAATCTGGAAGTGCAGTCCGTACATAGCATCATGCTTGTTTTTCTATAAACTAAATTATATCCTGTTAAGTCAACTTGACCCCTCTGGAATTCTAAATTTTCATGTCCTTTCCAGCTGAATATCATCTTTACATTCTTACTTAGATCATAGCAGAAAATACTGCATTATGAGAAAGTGTTGTGTGACTGCTATAGCTGAATCCAGGACAGAAAGTCAGAATACTCCTATACCAGCTTACTATACCATTCAGTATGTATATTGCCTTCTCTTATTACTGAAGTAACATACATTTATCTCTGATTGAGCTGAATGGTATTTCCAATTTTGTTACTCGGGGGGGGGGGGGGGGGGGGCAGGTTTTTTTTCAGGCCTTCAAGTAGGCTCAGGCCCCAAGATTTAATCTAGGTCTTTCCAAGTCATAATTTTTAAAATGTGGCCAAAATATATAAAGCGCTCTAGATGCCTTGTTTAAGGTCTACTACTGATTTACACAGTCTTATTACAGTATCTGCAGTGTTATTTACCCTTACATTTATTAGTTCCACTGAATATGGTTTTTAATCCTGAGGAAAATTTCCCCACAGAGCTCATAACAGCACACTGACAATTTTTCTGAAAGAATAAAACCTGTTTTAAATTGCCATATCTAATTTCCTGTATTTTCATTGGTGAAAAAAACCTCAAAAACAAATCCAAACCAACCAATCAATCAATCAAAAAAACAAACTGTAACAACAGCAAAAAAGCCCTACCTGCCTTTGCACCGTTGTTTTTACTTTTTTTTTATCATGTACCATGAAAACTCCTTAAGGAAATTTCAGCTTCCATTTCTTTTACAGAGAGCAACTAATTTCTAGATCAAAACTTTGGTATTTTACTTGCCTGGATCTTTCCTTCTTTTGACATTAAAATGGTAATTGCTATTCTTATTAGAAGATATATTTTTTAGCACAGTATTTTCTATAAGGCAACTTTAAATCCAAAATCATCAATAGCAGGTTTCTTTATAATCTTTTTCTTAAAAGACACTAAAAGAAAGATGAATGTTTTCTGAAACATATCAGGAAAATGTTATCGCTAATGTGCTAGATACTGATGAGATCACATCTCTAATAGCATACACAAGGACAGACACATAAAGATTAATTGAAGCTAGAACAGAAGCAGAAAGTCCAGTAGAATAATTTGAGAAGTAGAAAGCCTATTCTCCAAGAGAGGCTTAAAGAGTTTGACTGGTTTAGATTAGCAAATGATGCTGAGATTGGATATCTGCTATGAATAAATAAGTAGATATGCAGAGATGGGAAAATTTAAGATAAGCCACAGTTCACATAAAATAAATGGGTATAAAAGATCCACAGTGTAAATTTAGGCTAGACATAAAAGATTCTTAATAGCTAGAAAACAGCTAGAAAAACAACTTCCCAGTAAAAGGAGAAAAATTTACATGCTAACCAATAAGTTAAAGAACAATATGAAAATTGTAACCATGGGTGACTGGGCTCAATGATGGAGAAAGTTCCCTCTAGACATATATTTTTAGCAAGAAAACCGTAATTTTTAACATCAGATATTTTGATAAGAAAATGTTTCAGAAGCATGATATAAAACTACATACTGCATCTGAGTTGTAAATCTAGTACTAAATCAAAATTGAGATTAATAGTTGATTTTTTCATAATTTGTGTGGGAGGTTTCCCTGCCCATGGCAGGGGGGTTGGAACTATATGATCTTAAGGTCCTTTCTAACCCTAACTATTCTATGATTCTATAATTTATTATCTCCTGTACACTGAATGATGATGACTTAGGGCAATGTAAGATAGGTAAGTCCAGTTGGAAAAAAGGGTGCTTGGTCATTCAGGATGTTTCCAAACAAGACTGTCACCTCCTGGGTCAATCTTGAGCGACCAATGTCCTGAACCACCTGCATGCAGAGTTGGGTCTGCAGCTTCCAGTGCACCTTATCACCTGCCGTTTCGTCTCTCGCCTGTCACTACAGGGAATAATCCCTTAGTATCAGCAGAAATTACCCCTTTCCTTAGCCAGTTTCAAAATAATTCACAAACACATCATTTGCATATTCCTTGACTTCATATCTCCTCAATGTTTTCAAAACCACTTGAGGACCTTAGTCACAGAAAGATTTTTTTTTTTTCTGATCTGGCATTACACTGCCCATCTAAAAGGCTATTTCCATTCATCGCTAGTTTTTCTTTCCCAAATACATTTGTGAGTTTTTCATCTTGCCTTTCTTAAACTAACCGCTGCAACAGAACTGAGCTTCAAAACTGTGTTTTTGAATGTTCACTCTAACGCAAAGTTTCTGCTGGAGTTTCACTCAACACAATTCAGGTTTTTTGTGCACTCCATTTCACAGGCAAATTAAATACTTCTGCACTTCTTCTATATTGCTTCGGCTGGTCTCTAAACATGGTATGTTGCTAGGGAGGATTCAGAGAAATATCTAGCAGGTTCTCAAGTGTGATTTAATTATGTTACACTGTTCTCTTGATGAATGAATCTGGTATTTACAGAATATCAGATTACAGAACACTTTAACAGAAAATCAGTGATTTTCTGTTAAATTTTAAAACTAATTACTAATATTTCTAATAAATATTAATTTCCAGGTTTTCTTTATCATAACTGTCAATAAAAGTGGTTTTATACATGTCCTGGTTTGGGCTGGGATAGAGTTAATTTTCTTCCTAGTAGCTGGTGCAGTGCTGTGTTTTGGCTTTAGCCTGAGAACAGTGTTGATAACACACTGATGTTTTTAGTTGTTGCTAAGTAATGCTTACTCCAATCAAGGACTTTTCAGTGAGAAGCGAAAGTCAGGAGGAAACAGAGACACAACACTTGACCCAGACTAGCCAAAGGAGTATTCTATACCACAGCATGTCATGCCCAGTATATAAACTGGGGGAAGTTACCCAGAAAAGCAGATCACTGCTCAGGTTGGGCTGGGCATTGGTTAGTGGGTGGTGAGCAATTGTATTGCGCATCACAGTTGTTCATTGCTTTTTTTTCACTTTTCCCTGTTAGTTTTCTATGTCGTTTTCTTTGTTTTCCCCCTTATCATTATTATTAGCATTATACTGTTCTTTATTTTAGTTATTAAACTGTTCTTATTTCAGCCTGTGTCTTCTACATTCCTTAGATGGCAGCCGAGAGCATGGCTGCGTGGTACTCAGTTACTGGCTGTGGTCAAACTATGACAATATAGATACTGTTTTCATTCAAAATATTCCCTATAATAACAACCTGTTATTCCCAGCTATGACAAAACACATTTAAGATGCTTCTAATAAAATTTTATAACACTATGAATCCTTGACTCCCCTCCTTTGAAAGTGACAGTTAATTCTGTTATTTGAATTTTACTCTAAGATCTTAATATTTAAAGGTACAAAAATAAATTCAATTATGGCCTGCTCATTTTTAAATACTACGATTTGAGTAAATATGACAAACTGGACCCTTCTAAGAGAATCTTGGTTACACACCTGAGACACTGAGACTGGCTCTGCTGATTGCAGTGCAGGATTTGTACATTACTGTATTATGTCCTTTCTGTGCTCAGCATTCTGCTTACTGTTATCAACCAAATGCAATGGTGCCACTGGTGGTTCATTCAGACTTGATTCACAATAGAGAAAAGAACATCTAAAATTCCCCTTCAATTTGGTAACATCAAAAGCTCAACACAAATCTACACATTTAGTGTAAAGCCCCAGCTTGAATGACCTAAATTACCTATCATTTCAGTTTCATTTATTTCACTAGTAAATTGAATCCTGCTATGTGGGCATATATAGCCACGTAATTGTAATGAAGTCCTTGTAATACTGGAAATACAAGAATTAATAGAAAGTGCCTGATGATATGCTCTTGCTCCTAGTGAATACTACCACCAGTGTTCATCACGTGCAGCTTATTGTCAGAAACCTGGAACATGCACATGCCCTGAAAGCTCTCAAATCTATTCTTAAGTCAACCTCTGTTTAAGAAAAAAAAAAAATATAGCAATGCTGCACACAGCCTACCCCTAGACAGACATCCTTGGCACGCTGACAGCTACTAAAATAAGAATAGTCATTTTTAAAGTTGATTTTTAATTTTTTTTTTTGTAAAAAGCTCATTTTGCTTCTTCAGAAATTCCATGTTCATGAATCACTCTGCAAATTCCTGTGCTGATTGAGCTTAAAAAGGTAGGGAGTAATATTTCAAAACTACTCATTATTTGCATGGATAAATTTGGAAACACAGATGCTCTTGCTTATCCCATGGGGACACTTGTAAATTTCCCCATTAGTAGTAACTGATGTAAAATTTTTATCTCAGCTTATTATTCTCAGCTAATACCTGAGTATTAGAAAAGGGAACTCATAAATAAAAGTAATATATACCTAAGTAGTTTAATGATACTGTTCTTTTTAAATTACTTAGGCATTACATGACCTAAAATAGAAGGTGTTTGATCATACAGCTGGAAGTAGCTTTACTTATCCTGCAGTGTTGACATTTTCATATACACAAATTACCTGGTATATGTTCATATTTAGCAATTTAACAGGAACTTAATATGTTTGTTTTAATTTATTTTTTTTAATTCACTATGTTACTGGAATTACAAATTTTTATAAACTCTTACCGTGTATTTGATAAAATTAGTATTATGCTTAACAAAAACATTGACATGATAATTCGGAACTGATGAAACCTAACATACTTCAGCCTGCATACAAGAGAACAAGAAATTATCAAATAATTATACAATTATAAAAACCCAATTATGTGATTGCCAACTGTAAACTATTAATGAGATAACTGCTTGAAAATGCTGCATTTACACATCCCAATGTCTGTGGGACAGAAAACAGAAAAAAAACACATTAACATTTGACCCAATATTTAAAGCCTCAAGCTATTTCTGAAACAGGCTGAATGTTTCAAAAATGCTTGAAGAATCTTTGACAAAACCCAAGCATCTCATTTCTGAGGATGTACGATTCCACTTAGAAACCTTACTTTAAAATACTCTGAGGCTGCTGCCATAAGATAACAAAAGATACAATTATTCACACAACTAATAGGTGGCATAAGTAAAAATATGCTTCTAAATGCAAGCATACCACTTAGAGGACTGCACAACTAAGAACAGGCACAAAAAAGAACATAAATATGGAATCGTACAAAAACTCTGTCCTGTGACAGCATATTCATTCTCTATGCACTGCTAGCCAAAAAAAAAAAAAGCCTGAATATCATGCCTCCAAGTAAGAGATAAATAAGTTAAAATGTGTAAGCTAAACAGGTCACCTGCAGATCCATCTTCAGGACTAATCTGACAATACTCTTTCATATACAGCCTGCATTCAGTCCTTTCCCCCTCCACAACTACACATCTTGATCTCCACCCTTTTAGCTTTTTATCACATTAAAATCACATCAAAAATTTTAATTATTATTTTCCAGACAAAGTGGTTGCAATGATAGTATGTGACTCCACTAAAGCCTTTGAACATAAAGCCTTTTCTACCTTTGCACGATAACTCAGCTGTCTGCATAATTCATGATGACAGATGAAAGACTACTTCCCATGCAAATATGTCAGGCAGAAAAATAACTACTTTGAAATGAAACAGAGTAATATTTAGATCAGACTTTGGTAGTTAAAGCATAAAGCCAAATTCCTAGCAAGTGTTACAGTACTCACATATTGCAGAGAGCCTGCAGAAATTACAGGTCAAATTCAGCTCCACACCAAACGCAAAATTTCACTTAGCTCAAAACCAAAATTTGACTTTTAGCTAAGTGTACTGTGCAATGCCAAAAAATCCAGTACACTGTAAAAGGTACATAATGCTGAGACATCCCAAAATCAGGTTATGTGAGGCACACCAAATACTTTTTAAACACTTATGATTATTATGCACTGCGAAATTTACAGAAACAAGTGAGCATCTGTATTAGCATTGCTTTTCATACAAATATAGCTCCACGTTTGGGAATCACAGAAGATATGTCTTCAGGTAGAAACATGAACCTTTTAATTTCACCTTTGCTTATGCCTGATGAGAGAAACGCTACTGTCAAGTACCTAAAGAGCTAAACTTTACAGAAGTTTGCAAACAATTTTGGGTATAAAATTATGAATTGAACTTTCTGCATCTATTCAGACAAAGCTTTTGGTATTCAAGGACAACCCACTCCTCTAGAGACTCTGCCCTTATTCCAAGAACCTTTCTAAAATTCTTTTTTATATTTACACTAAACTCAGCAATATTTATTTACTACCATTCCCTTCCTCAAGCCCCTCAACCATCAAATCAGCAGCCTAGGATAAAGCTGCTCTTCTTTTCTGCCTTTGCAAACAATAGTGGAAGCAACATCAGAGCAACCTCTATGAAGATGAAAGTTGAACAAGAACATGCCTGGATGGGAATCCCAGATGAGCATTCTGACTGATCATCACAATGTCCTTGCCTCTCATTCCTGAAGTCACTAGGCACAGCACCAAGACTACAGAGAATGTTGGGATCTGCCAAAATGGAACAGTTAACGCCACCTTCTACCCTTCCACTCAGCTAAATATTCAGCACCCGTGAATGTGCTGACAGATATCCTCCTGCTCTGGTTATTTGGGAATCCGCTGCAGGAAAACCTGAAGTTAGCAGTAGCACTCTGCTTGATATGCTTTTGAAGGAATTTCATATTCTTTAGACTTCTGACAGAATGGAAGAACAGAAATTAAAGCCTAATTAAACATAGTTTAATTTCTTTAATTGTGACTGTCAAAGGTTGAGAAGGCATAAACTTTCAGGTAGCATCAACAAGTTAAAATGATTTTTTTCCTTTGCAAAATTCACACAGTAGCCTCAAAATTGTTCAGAAACAGCAAATAACATGCTAGGCCTCAGGGGCTCTTCGAATTTTTTTAATTGGGCTATAAAAGAGGCATAAAGGGCACTCTTTGTAAAGAACCCATATCAGGTTTGATAATTTATTTCAATATGCATCTAAGTAAGAGCCTAGGGATTTCATTAATAATAACAACATGCAATAGTTCTTCACACAGTCAAGTAATTAAACATTGGAACTCTGCCAGAGAAATTGGTCAATGTTAAAAATTAATGTTCAATGGACATTAAAAGGAATGCAACTAGGGAAATTAATGAAAATATTTATCAATTAATATTATCAATGTTAAATACCCTATATTAACCAATATGGAGGAGGAGGGCCTGTTACCACATATCTCTTCAGGTTTGAGGAGCACATCACGGAAGTATTGATACCTGTGCTCTTCTACAGGCATCGGTCATTTTTGAAGGAGGCATGACACTGGGCTAGATTAATCATTTGATAACCACCTCATTCGATAACCACCCAAATAATTTGATTTTGCATGAATTGAGCTTCAGAAACCATTTTTTTGTCAACTTTTTTTTAAGGCAACAGAGATGTAAAGCTCTCATATCTGAATTTCATTATTGCTTTCCAGTTCAACCCTTTGACAAAAGAGAAAAACAATTCCAGGAGCAGCATAATATTCCAATTTTAGGTGTACAGTAAATAATAGAAACCTCAGTCATATTGCAGCATCCTTTACTACCAAAAATGCAGTTTATGTCTTACATTGTATAATAATGAGCCTCATAAAGAAATGACACTTGCAGCTATAGCAAGAAGTAAAACTTCATCTGAATTACATACTTACACAGAATCATAGAATCAACAAGGTTGGAAAAAGCCTTTAAGATCAAGGACTGCCAGGACCATCACTAAACCATATCACTGAGGGCCTTGTCTACACGCTTTTCAAATACTTCCAGGGATGGTGATTCCACCACTTTCCTGCGAAGCCTGTTCCAATACTGAGTAATGTTAGATACTTCTCAGTGTTTATATATAAGCTGTATCTACTTCCTAACATGAGAACAAGTGAAACAGATGAAAATGAACGTTGTAACTGCTGTATGTCCAAGAATTCAGTAATGAATAGTGAACTGTCTTGATTTGCATTTTCAGAACAATGTATTTGAAAAAGATAAATTAAAAACCACATCATAATATCTGCTGGGAAAAAAAACAAAAATAATAATAAGAAAAGACCTATTTTGTAGACCTACTTTCTTGTCTCTTGCTGATCTCTAAATACTGATTAAGCCCAGGTTTGCTTTTCTTGGATCAGACAAGATCATCCTTGGTTGCAATTAATCCTTTTGCAACCAAGAAGACTACTTGGATGAAAAAGGAGAGTTGGGTGCACCATGAGAATGAGTGATGAATCTTTAATCACTGAACCTTTACAGATGATTTTTGTAAATAACAGTTTTGCCCAAATCTATTCTACTCTGATAATTAGACAAGATTTTTCAAATCAGAACAAAAATCTTTCTGAAGTGTAGTATTTAAGCTTTGAGTACAAGTAAGGCTCTTTTATAACTTTATTCCTCTTAAAACCAGCATAACTGTGAGCTTAAGCATATTTCAAATTCATATATAGTTGACAAGGTGAAAGGTAAAATAGTAGAAAACTGTGTTGAAAATCCTTCTCTCTCCCCAAAAAAGACAGCTATGAATCTATGCTGATCATTACTGAGGCTTTGAAATTTGAAAGGCCAAATCCTAGAATACTTCCCTCCTAACTGAAAAAACCTTTAGAACCGGGATGACAGATGCACACAATTGCAAATGTGTTACACTACAGGAAATGGAAGAAAACAGTAAGGACACTCTTGCATATACATATTCTGAATGTGATTTTTCGAGTGCAAACTGTACTGGAAGGTTTTAGTTTTTACTATTTAAAACAAGAACTTAGAACCATTCTGAAAACTTAAAATCTTAAGAGAAACCTGAACTTTCGAAATTCAATTAAAAAACATTTTCTAAGCAAAGGAACTGAACTATCACTGGACTTTCATTTAGTAAAAAACTGAATTCCATACAAGACAAAGCAAAATCCATTTTGTCTTCAAAAGGTGAGCCTTATAGAACACAATACAAAACTGGATGTTTCCTAGAAAAAGGCAGTTGCATAAATGTCAAAACCAACTTGATGACTGTGAAGCTTTCATCACAGAAATCTCTTGACATCATAGGTTTTACTGAAGATAAAAAAGCAGTTGCAACTACACTATTTTCATTAATATATCTACCTGAGGCCATTCAAAACCAAAGGCAGTGGCTGGAAGGCTATTAGCGAACAATAATAAGCTTTCTTGAGCAAACATGTTATTCACAGACACCCTGCTGAATCTTTTTTTTAAATTCTGTTTTAAAGATAACCTACAGGTCAAATGCATTGGAATACATTCAATCTTCACTCTCGGCTTTCTAAATAATGTGTTTTAAAAGCTGTCATTTCAAAGTCTTGGGCTTCACTTAGTATTGGGGTTGAAGGGGAAAGGAGTGAATGTAGAACAGCCTTGATTTTTAGTTTCACATAGCTGATTCCCCTCACACACCCCATTTAGGAAGAAAGAAAAAGTATTCATCTCCTCATTTCTTATCATAGCACAGGAAACTTAACGGTAGTTTAATTCTCATGCCTGAAATGTAAATACTAGTCCTTTCCCAAGCTATTTATGAATTAAGTATTAAAATAATAATGCAAATGGTCTAAGTTGTTAGTTTTATATAAAGAAAAGTAATGATGTAGTCCTTGAAGCAGCTTCAGATGGTCTAGAATTAATGTAAACACTCAGCTAATAAATCCTGAAGTAGTTACATTTTCTGGTGGCTGAAATCAGTCCAAGGCAATTGAATGGATTCTGAAATGTTTCTGCATAATGAAAACGAACCCCACAAAGCTTTACACTATTCTGCTGTATCACAAGTTACTGATTTTTGGTTTGCTCATCTTGGAGTTTTTTTTTATTTACAACACTTTTACCTAAAAATTGTAATCAGGCAGAAAAAAGCACAAAGATCTATTGTGAATCATGACATCAGAGATTCCATAGTGTAGGTTTTCATTACAAAGGCATACAAAGAAGTCTAAGCACTAAGACTTACAGTTTGCAGTAAGCTCTGAAAGAAGTGATCAGCTTGCCTGAGCAAGAATGTCTCCACCACCATTTACAGTTTTGCTATAACACAGATGTTATTTAGTAGGAAAGCTGTTGTAATTATTTGGGAAAAAATAAAATGCTGTGCATCAAGTTAGATACTGCCTGTAGGGAAAAAGAGAAGCCTACTAAGCTGTATTAGAGAACTGTCTTGAAACATTCTTAGCAATATTGAGTGTAAACAAATACATTCCACTTATTATTTTAAATAAAGCCCAATAGCAGTTTATACAGTGGAGTCTATTCCACTTGTCTTTGGTTTTAAACTATATTTAATACAAAAAAATGCATGAAAAAGCTCAGAGCTGCATTACTTTAATTAAAGTGAATATATAAATTTTTTAAAGAGTTCTAACAGATTAAGTTCGAAATTATATTTACCTTTCCTAAGACAGCTATGCTGCTAGTTTGAAAGCTTGCCAGAATGCTCTTTAGTCTATTTCTCAGAAGGAGGCAATCTGTATTAAAGCAAAATACAAGCTCATAAACAGGAAAATTCACATAGCAGGTTTCTATTGTCAATTTAGAGCAAAAAACACACAGGTAAATTCACCTTCATCCCACTATAGTGCTTTAAAATGGAAAAAAAATAAGTTGTGAATTTGGTCTGATCCCCTGTGAGCTAACAGAAAGCAAAATTCTAAAATATTCTTCCACATTTTTGTGCATACTTTGGCAAAAAAAAAGAGTTTGACTGAACGATGCAATAATAAAATGAAAAAGAAAACACAAACAAAACCCCTCCGCACAACAGCCACTAGAAACAAAATTCCTAATACCATGAGTAGATCTTTAGATGACTGATTTTTTTTTTCTTAATTAAAATACATTTTGGACCTTTTTTTTTTTTTTTACGCGGACGATTTGACAGCTACTTCTGAATGCACTCATACGTAGATAGGCACAAACAGATGCTATTTTGACTGGCCTTTATGCAGTTAATTACATCCCCAAAATAAACTAAACACATAGATAACCAAAGCATATTGGATTTTCTCATGTACAGAAATAAATTGCTTTCAATTTTTTTTTTTTAATCTACAAGAAACCAATTCCTTTACTAAATATATAAAATTACTAAGCTAATTGCACATCTCATGCATCTGAGAAGCTGATAAGCAATGCATTTTCCATTGCAGGCACCAACTGACCAAAGCATTAACTCACTTTACTGTAATACATAGTGTTAAAAAAGTATCTCTTTGCAAATAGTTCTTCAAATTTCCACAGTTCAGTGACAGAAAGGGCACTGTGGAGCAAGCAACATGATCCTGCAGGGGTGCAAGTGCTCCACCTTGTTTCTTCCTTCTAAAACAACCCAACCCACCCCCCCCACCCCCCCCCCAAAAAAAAACCTCCAAGAGGATTTCTTAAATAATGCTGAAATTCTTTTGTATATGGACTTATAATAAAGCTCCTCTAAAAAATATTTTTATAAAGAAATACAGACCATACTTTCAAGACTGGCACTAGAGTTAGCTTCTTGATTCAACCCTATGTGTAGACACGTATTACATGAAAGCTTTTTCTACATGTTAAACAAAAAGCTTTTAGGTCACTTGCAGCACCACAGCAAATTTTACTGTTATACTTAGCAGAATTATTTGCCTTGTAATCACTTCTTCAGAATCATAGGAAAAAGGTTTTCCAAGAAACACACATTATTATGTTATACTGTATATTCCCTATATCTATATTTAGAAACAAAGCATGACCTGTTATCCAGGAAAAATGAATGATTCTATGATTATAGGACAAAAATCAGAAACTAGATGACTATTTCTGCTTCGTGTTAGTGAAGGTGCAAGTAAAAATTCAGTTTCCTTAGAACATATCTTCAAAACCAGCAGATTAATGATGGATGTCTGATTTTTTTTACAGTGTATTTTAAACATACTTGCATGCTAGAAGGGTAGGCACCCACAAAACACTTTAAAAAGTGCATTTAGTTGGAGGTGTCAACACAGTGAATACTCAGCCTTACAGATGCTATCACGCATCAGTACTGCTCAATACGTAAGCTAAGGTGAACTGTGAATATGGTGTATATTTGAGTATTTGGAAGAAAAATAATACCTTTTTTTTCCCCCTCCATTCTCTTTCCCATTTCATTTTGTCTCTGCTTTTATGGAGAATTAAACATGATGGCAAAAGAAAAAAAGAAAGAAAAAAGTTCTGCCTGAATCATGCTCTCATTATTTCAAACAATTCCTGAACACGTAGAACCTTGATTACTACAAGATTTCAGTAATGGCAGATTTTCTGATGCTATCTGAAGTAGACCTTGCACCTATAAATCACACTTTGATAAATCACCAAACTCTGAGATGCATCATTTCAGGTATTCTAAACATATGACTTCAACTGATTCCTCTGGGAGACAGCTTATTTTTATTAAAATCCCAAAGTAACGATTTAAAAGTAAATTTTAGGTTCACATATGTGAAAATACCTCTTCCAACTACAGAAAATTATTTTCAGAGATAGGGAGCATCAACAGCCATTTAAAGTTACTAGAAGATAATCAACTCTTAAAAAATGACATGAGTATCTTGAATTGGCTATCCACTCAACAGGCATCATTACTGATGTTTTCACAATTTAGTAATTATCTATGCAGTTATAAAATAATTTAAATTGATTAACTGAACCACTCATTTTTCTGCATTTCACTTTTATCAGCTGTTATTAACATTTCATGAGCATTAATATTTATAGATTACAAAGTTTACGAGAAGCAATTAGCACATTCTGAAATAATATTACCCAGAGAAAACAAACATCAAACATGATTAAATAAACACAGGTTTCCATAATAAAAAAAATAAATTCAATTATTTTCAGCATCAGGAAATACTGTAGTCTAAATTAATGTCACTTACCAAGAATAGTATATGCCTAAATCTGAATAAGTAAAATTGTATTTCCCCACTAAACATGAAGTCTGAGTTATGGTTCTAATGCACAGCACTTCCAGATTATCCACAGAGCACTTTTAGAGCTTCTCATGGTTTAAACCCAGTCAGGCAGCTCGTTCACTCACTCCCCCCCCACTTCTTTCCCTCCCCCTACTCCCGGAGGGACAGAGAGAATCGAAAAGAATGCAACTCCCAGAGGTTGAGATAAGAACAGTTTAGTAACTAAGGTATAACACAAATCATTACTGCTACCACCAATAATAATAATGATGATAAAGGAAATAACAAGGGAAGAGAATACAACACCTCATCACCAGCCGACTGATAACTCACCCCCCCACCCCCCAACCCAACCAAGCACCGACCGATACCTCCTCCAACCCCACAGTCTACCAGCCCTTCTGGGGCACTCCCAGTTACATCCTGGGCATGACGTGCTGTGGTATGGAATACCTCTTTGGCTAGCTTGGGTCAGGTGTCCTGTCTCTGCTTCCTCCTGGCTTCCTCTCCTCCCTGGCAGAGCATGAGGCTCACAAAGTCCTTGGCCAAACCAAAACATCAGTGTTATCAGCTCTGTTCCCAGGCCGAAAGTCAAAACACAGCACTGCACCAGCTACCAAGGAGGAGAAAAATGACTGCTACTGCTGAACCCAGGACAGAGCTCTAGGAAGCATCTGTACTGCTTCCGTTGCCTTCATCTACACTGAGTCTGATTCCATTGGGTGGACCAACATCCACATGCCTCCTGGTTCAATGATCTCATTACTATAAATTTCACTTCACAAAAATTTATTCTGTTCACCCTCAAAATTACACTAGACAGTACTCAACAGCTTCTTTGTGAAACACAAAGAGCAGCACCTACCTCAGGTTTGGAGATTTTTCTGTTTGTCTTGAGGGGCTTCTTTGTCTAGGTGAGCCAAACATAAGACCCTATTGACCATATTTTAGGAAAAGCAATAACTCAGTTACATAAATTACAACCTATATGGTTAACAAATAAATATTGTCAGGGTCGGCATACACTGAAAATCAGAAAAATCTGAAATATGAGGCACAGAAATAGAAACCAGACACTTTATCGCAAAATATTCACAAAGGATGAAATCTAAACACTTCTAGTTAAATAAAGCTTAATGGTTAGACAGATCATAGTCAGTCAACTGATCTAGTCCAGAAGCTGGACATTTCATTCATTCCATTGATTTTATAAGAGGACTACCAGGGCAAGAAAAGCCAACCATGTACTGAGCTGTATCAAAATGACTGTTGCCAGCAGGTTGACAGAGGCAATTCTCCCCCTCTACTCCACTCTCATGAGACCCCACTGGAGTACTGTGTTCAGCTCTGGCACTTCCAAAACAAGAGGGACATGGACATGCTTGAGTGAGTCCAGAGGAGGGCCACAAAGATAATCAGAGGGGTGGAGCACCTCTCCTGTCGATACAGGCTGAGAGCGTTGGTCTTGTACAGCCTGGAGAAGGCTCCAGGGAGACCTTAGAGCAGCTCCCAGTGCCTAAAGGGGGCCTATGAGAAATCTGGAGAGGGACTTTTTACAAGGGCATGCAGTAACAGGACAAGGGGGAATGGTTTTAAGCTGACAGAGAGATTTAGATTAGATATTAGGAAAAAAATTCTTCACTATTAGGGTAGAAAGACACTGGCCCAGGTTGCCCAGAGAAGCTGTGGATGCCCCATCCCTGGAAGTGTTTAAGGATAGGTTAGACAGGGCTTTGAGTAACCTGGTCTCGTGGAAGGTGTCTCTGCTTATGGCAGACTGGTTAGAACTAGGTATTCTTTAAGGCCCCTTCCCACTCTAACCATTCTGTGATTCTATGAAAAGAGAGGATGTATCTCTTTTAGAAACAGGAAAAAAACTACATGCACAAAAAATCAGAGGCAGGGGGAAAACTACATAAATATCATCTGCAAATGTTTCCATTCCAAATTTCAGGCATGGGATTCCTGTAACCCTCAATACAAAATCACATAGCAGCCTAAGGCATTTCATTGTCACAGGTATGTTCTTTACCTTCAGCCTAAATTTCTGCTTCTTAATCTCATCCTATTACTCCCATCTCGTACTTTATGAAAGGGCAAGGGGAGTAACTAAAAGATTAACCCCAGATGTAATTAGCTTAACAAGGTCATAGTCATTTTCCTTTCATAATCAAAAGAGTCGACAAAACTGATATGGTCAGCATCCACACATGGCCATCTTTGCCGACAAACCCATTTTTAACTAAATTGGTAAGACTGGCATTTCCAAGACCAAGATCTGAACTAACTCCACTGAAACTGCAGCACCTGGTTCATGATATTATCTCCATGTCCTGTGGAATGAACACTAAACTTTAGCCTATCTGTTGATTCATCTCTAGAAAGCTACTAGGTCTTCTACAATATTTTCTCCTCCTCCTTTATATTCATTACCCAATTTTATTTAATCATTTCACTACCAATAGAACAAGTCTAATACCTTTGTCTCTACAGGATTTAAGCACCAAACAGTTGTAAGTGAAATTTTATAATGAGTGTTATCCACATGATATTGTTTATTATTCACATTTATGTTTATCCATATTAATGAGGCTGAAATCACAAAGCAGAAATGACTTTCACAAAATTATCTGGAAGTTACATACAATGCAAGTCAACACTTTAATCCACACAATAATTATAATCTTTTTTCTGCCTCAGTGCATCACTCCAGCATGTGTGATGAACTCTTCTTTCTTGTAAAAGGGACACCACAATTGCAGTGCAATGGCAGGTATTCAGTGACGCTGCAAACTGGAAACCAGAGTAGTAACATTAGATTTCAGAATCTTCACACAGAGTATTTTTGGAATAGCCTCCCTACAAATGTTATATTTTATTTGAAAATCCAGTTTCTGTCCAGAGCCTCTCTTAGCTCAGTGCTCAAATCTTGTAACAAGGGAGACTCATATGTGTTGCAGATTTCAAGAGGCCCTACTTAATCTTCTGTGCTACAGCATACCTCTGTTAAATAGGGAACCACAATGAAATGCAATGAGGACTCTGACTTTCTACACAAGCTAGGTGCTCACAAGACAGCCCTAATATTTGCAGACTCATTATGCTTCAGGAAAACCAGGCCAACAGCTGGGTGGAAGACGGTGCTGAATATGTGGGTTGAAATGGCTTGATGACACTTTGACATACCCATTGCACCAGAACAGCTAGATGCAGAGATGTGGTGCACTGCCTAGCCTCTTATGCCACAAAACCAACACCAAACCATTTGTAGCACTGAAAAGACTTACTGAAGGCAGTGTAGCAAAAGAATACATGAGGGAATATATGTAGAGGGAGGTAGAGCTTCCTCTAATTTACTACTTTCTTCTTTCTTCACCCCTATCTGTAGCAAAACTTATATAATAATATGAATGTATGAAATCACTTCTACACACATACAACCCCATATTCCTCTTAATCTTTTTTTTTTGAGTATTTTGTAAGTATATTTTGCAGTAATAATTACTTTATAAACCACTTAACAGTGAGAATGAATTCTGTTGTGGACACTGCACAAACCCATGTGATTAAGCACAATTTAAACTAGCAGGGTTGAAAGAAATATATACATATATACAGGAGAGAAATCCTGTTTCTTACCTTTTTCTATCAGTGCTCTAAACTGCTGCTTCACAAACTTACATGCACATATTTTACTCTAAACATGAATATAGTATTAGTATGGACTCTTCAAGCAAATTAGGAATACACATTTCCATTTACAGCAGTGAGTTGCACAGACCACTCACTATCAGACCAGTTGTCATAGCCGTCAGCACAGTAGAGATAATTCAAGAAATACTGGAATGCAAAATACCATGCAAAAAAAAATATGGGTCTTCAGGAATGCGAGTACTATGTAAACTTGCAATTTATTTAAACATGTAGTAAAACCCTGAATTTTTTTTTTTACAAGATAAAGTTACAGAATTTTTTTTTTTTTTTTTCATAGCTTTCATTGCTGGTATTACTCTGGCAATAAATGAATGAACAGACATTTCTTTGATATTTCCTGTCATGCTGTTTTCCCCATTACAGTGTAGGGGTTCAGTTAATGATGGGACTGAAGGCTTTGCTGAGCTAAAATGAGAATAACCCATCTCACCTTAAAAAAAACTTAGGTTAATTACTTGGCCCTGTCTGATTCTATGATATTCCAGAACTCATTTTCCAGTTAGAAACTGAATGGTGATCTGGTAATCTTCTCTTTCTTTTGATGTCTATAACCCTACATCATATATCCTGGAGCTTTACATACTTTTAACTAAATCTTTCTATGGACATATTAAAAATTGCTGGAAAAATAATTCTCAAGCTTTTTGTCAGACGTTATGTGAACCAATGTTATGAACACATGTTGCTCTCAGAGACAAGGTGCATGAACTATTTGGGGGAAAGGATAAAGGATTGAGTACAGTCTATTCAAAAAGTTACTAGAATATAAAAAAATAAATATTGTCAATGTCTTCTTATAGCAATCTGCTCTATAGAAAATAATTTCTTTGCAATTCCACTGATAAAATTAGCTGTAAATGTAGACACTTGGACACTTAACTAGAAAACACAAATATCATTTAAGTTATAAATCTAAATAAAAAATACTTTTTTTAAACATAATACTAATATTACTGATAATAAATTGCTCTACTGAAGCTACCTTTCAGGTAAGCTTTTTTTTTTCCCTCCACTATTTAAGTTGTTTTTTCTACGGATGCAAAGTAATCGTAATTTTCTGTGTATCCTACATTTTTGGTCAGGAAATGTGTCATCCTTTTCACAAGTAAAATAAAAATTACTGAAGTGAGGATTGTCATTTTAAGCCTGTCACAAGGGAAGCCTACCTACAATCACTGGTCAAGTAAGTAGAATATCTGCCCTGCTTTTAAACTATTAAATGACGCTGGTGTGTACTGAGGAAGAAACTGAGCACTGGGGGGAGACTTACTCAAAAGCTTTGGCCACATCTGCCCTGCTCTAATGGCTTATGTATGCACAGAAAAGAAACACAAATGAAGTCTTCAGAACTTTACGTCATTATAACACGTTTGTGGCGAGAACATGGAAACTGATGGTAACCCAGGTAACGACTGCTAATTGGCTTTAAATGTAGGAAAAATCAATAAGAGTGGCCCAGGGTGGCATGGCTACTGAGGCCACTGACAGCTTAGGCTGGTCCTGTAAATTAGAAAGCAATGAATAGTTAAGACAATTACCTTGCAGGGGAGCATGCAGCATCATGCAGAATGATGAGCCCAATGTGGAACATCTACATTACAAGGAAATGTTTCCACAGCTTAACATTAATGGATACTGAATACAACTTACTAAATGAGAAGCTAAAAATTAACCCACTGTAAAATACTGTCCTGGGTTCAGCAGTAGCAGTCATGTTTTTCCTTTGTGTTAGCTGGTGCAGTGCTGTGTTTTGACTTCCAGCCTGAGAACAGTGTTGGTGAAGCCGATGTTTTCGGTTGTTGCTAAGTGATGTTTACCCTGACCAAGGACTTTGTGAGGCTCATGCTCTGCCAGGGAGGAGGGGAAGCTGTGAGGAAGCAAAGATGGGGCGCCTGACTCGGGCTAGCCAGGGAGGTATTCCATACCACAGCACATCATGGCCGGGGTGGGGGGGGACTGGGAGTTACCTGGAAGGACACGGGCTTCCGGGTGGGACACGTTTTCTTGGCCGGTGGTATCATATTCTCTTCCCTTGTTATTTTCCCTTATCATTGTTGTCATTGATAGTAGCGGTGGTGATTTGTGTACATTGGTTGCTGGACTGTTCTTGTCTCAACCCATAGGAGTTGCACTCTTTCGATCCTCCTCCCCGTTCCTCTGGGAGCGGGGAAGCGGAGAGCCCCAGTGGGGGGGAGACACGGACCTCGATTGTTGTCAGCTCAGCACCACTCACTGGGAGTGACTGAACAAGTTACCTGACTGGGTTTAAACCACGACAGTTCTTTGTGGCGCCCAACGTGGGGCACGAGGGGTTGAGATAAGAACAGATCTGACTGGATTGATAGTCACTCGTCACAATGCTGATTTATTGGCTCTCAAGGTTGTTCCTCTTGATCTCACAGTTTCAGTATATCGTATCTTACTTCCATCTGGTATTTGCTGTATTAGTGTTTTTCAAGTGTGGGGCTTGGGCTAAGGTTTTTGTCCCATTGTACTTTATGGTAATGACTTGTAATACAATAGAATCACTGATCATGAAACTGATCTGGCTTATGTTCCCAGTGTGGTCACCACCTTTATACTTTGGGAGGTATATGATGGAGGTGCTTAGCAATTACACATCTTTTTTCTCCTTCTCAGGTGCTCAACCTGTGAAGGAGACATCCTTTTACCCTCCCAGTCATCCCCCCAGACCATTTACATTTGAGAGTTTTGAATTTTTTGAATAGCCTTTTAATGCTGTTGAGACTTGTTTGCTGATGGTGATGGGAATCACCATGCTAACACGCATACAGAGCGTGTTTTGCCCACTACTGATTTCAAGAGTTAAGCAGAGTCAGGTTTGGGTCTTGTCTGGGGTCAAACGACGATGTAGGAGGACCGAGAGATTTTCCCTGAGGCTGGACAGCCATGAGTGGCAGGGTGTGTGGGATAGTATGGGCAAGTATCTAGGTCAGTGGGCCCCTCCAGTACTTTGGAATTTCACTACCGAACAACTGCAAAATCCAGAAGAATTAGTAAAACACTTAAATGAGGTGTGTGGTCATTCTGGCCATACCAGAGATGGACAAATCACGGCAACGTGCTGGGGCTTGGCCTATGCTTACAGGGCCTTGTTCAACACTATCCAGCACCTTCAAAAGGAAAAGAATGTCGGCGGAGCTGAGGGCAAAGCGACAGTTGCTACTCAAACTTTGGCTGCAATGAACAGCGCAGCTACCCCAGCGGCAAGCACAGCAGCTGCTCAAACGTCAACTGCAATAGACAGCGCGGTTACCCCAGCTCCAAGCACAGCAGCTGCACCAACCCAGCGACAAGTACAGTCGCTACTCAAACTTTGGCCTCAATGAACAGAGCAGCTACCCCAGTGGCAAGTTCAGCAGCTGCTCAAACTTCAACTGCAACAGACAGCGCGGTTACCCCAGCTCCAAGCACAGCAGCTACACCACCCCCAGCAACAAGTACAGTTGCTACTCAAACCACAGTGATAATCACTGCAGCCAAACCAGAGGACCAATTCGTACCAGTATCGGTTGCCCCTGTACGCAAGAGAACAAGCAAAAAGGAGGCAAAAAGGGTGAAGCGAGATGAAGAACCAATGAATTCACCCGGTCCAGAATCTGATCAGGAGTCATCATCACATCACGAAGAAGAAGAAGAAGTAACTTCTCGACCTCGGACCTCAACCGAGCTGCGGAATATGCGAAAAGATTTTACCCGTCAACCAGGGGAGCACATCATCACCTGGTTACTCCGATGCTGGGACAATGGGGCCGATGGTCACGAACTAGAAGGTACAGAAGCCAAGCAGCTGGGATCACTTGCTAGAGAAGGGGGAATTGACAAAGCAATTGCAAGAGAGAAAAAGTCCCTCAGCCTTTGGAGGCGGCTCTTGGCAGCTGTGAAAGAAAGGTTTCCGTACAAGGACAATGTTACGAGTCGTTCGGCCAAGTGGACTACTATAGACAAAGGCATCCAGTCTCTGAGGGAATCGGCCATCGTAGAGATGATCTATCACATCAAGCCGAATAACGGGGATACACCCATAGATCCAGATGAAGTTGAATGTACACGACCCATGTGGCGAAAACTTACACGGAATGCACCGTCATCATATGCCCATTCATTGGCAACAGTAACCTGGAATGACATAGTACCACTAACAGTGGATGAAATGGTTCATAAACTCCGAGAGTTCGAAGACAATCTCACCCCTTCCATCATCTCAGCTGTGAAAAAACTGTCCCAGGACCTTGAACAATTGAGGGACGATCTATCTGATTTATCCAGCTCCTCACGTGTACCAACACACGTCTCAGCTATTAACAAAAGGCGTCCTATTGTTCGAGAGAGGAGATACAGGAGGTATACGCCATGGGGTACCCTATGGTTTTACCTGCTGGATCACGGAGAAGACATGACAAAGTGGGATGGAAAACCTACTTCAGCTTTGGAGGAACGGGTGAGTGAACTGAAGAGGGGAGCAAGGGCCAAGACTGATCGTCCCATGAGAGCTACGGCTTCAGTCTCTGGTGAGCAGTTTCCCAGATGGAGTGGAAGAGCTGATTTTACTCCAGCTCCTGTGATAACGAAGAATAATCCCTTTCAACACGACTTAAGTGTCCAATGCTGTGACGACCATTAGAGGGGCCCTGCCTCCAGCCAGGTGGAGGTAGGGGACAATCGGATTTACTGGACTGTGTGGATCAGATGGCCTGGCACATCAGTCCCACAGAAGTATAAGGCTCTAGTAGATACCGGTGCACAGTGTACCCTGATGCCATCAAGCTGTCAAGGGGTGGAACCCATTTATATTTCTGGAGTGACAGGAGGATCCCAAGAGTTGACTGTGCTGGAGGCTGAAATCAGCCTGACTGGGAGGGAATGGCAAAAGCACCCTATTGTGACTGGCCCAGAGGCTCCATGCATCCTCGGCATAGACTACCTCAAGAGAGGGTACTTCAAAGACCCAAAAGGGTACCGGTGGGCTTTTGGTATTGCTGCTTTGGAGACTGAGGAAATTGAGCAGCTGTCCACCTTGCCTGGTCTCTCAGAAGATCCCTCTGCTGTGGGGTTGCTGAAAGTTGAAGAACAACAAGTGCCAATTGCGACCACAACAATGCACCGGCGGCAATATCGCACCAACCGAGACTCCCTGATTCCCATCCATCAGCTGATCCGTATACTGGAGAGTCAGGGGGTGATCAGCAGGACCCGCTCGCCCTTTAATAGCCCCATATGGCCAGTGCGAAAGTCTAATGGAGAATGGAGACTAACAGTAGAGTATCGTGGCCTGAATGAAGTCACACCACCATTGAGTGCTGCCGTACCGGACGCGCTCAGTATGAACTAGAGTCAAAGGCAGCCAAGTGGTATGCCACGATTGATATTGCCAATGCATTTTTCTCAGTTCCTTTGGCAGCAGAGTGCAGGCCACAGTTTGCTTTTACTTGGAGGGGTGTGCAGTTCACTTGGAACCGACTGCCCCAGGGGTGGAAACACAGCCCTACCATTTGCCACGGACTGATCCAGACTGCACTGGAACAGGGGCAAGCTCCAGAACACCTGCAATACATTGATGACATTATTGTGTGGGGCGATACAGCGGAAGAAGTCTTTGAGAAAGGGAGGAAAATAATCCAAATCCTGCTGAAAGCCGGTTTTGCCATAAAACGGAGTAAGGTCAAGGGACCTGCACAGGAGATTCAATTTTTGGGAATAAAATGGCAAGATGGACGTAGACAGATCCCCACAGATGTGATCAACAAGATAACAGCAATGTCTCCACCAACTAATAAGAAAGAAACGCAAGCTTTCTTAGGTGCAGTGGGGTTCTGGAGAATGCACATCCCAAATTACAGTTCGATTGTAAGCCCTCTCTATCATGTGACCCGGAAGAAGAATGATTTTAAATGGGGCCCTGAGCAGCAACAAGCCTTTGAGCAAATTAAACGTGAGATAGTTCATGCAGTAGCCCTTGGACCAGTCCGGACCGGGCCAGATGTAAAAAATGTGCTGTACACTGCAGCTGGGGAGAACGGTCCTACCTGGAGCCTCTGGCAGAAAGCTCCAGGGGAGACTCAAGGTCGACCCCTCGGCTTTTGGAGTCGGGGATACAAAGGATCTGAGGCCAGCTATACCCCAACTGAGAAAGAGATACTGGTAGCCTATGAGGGGGTTCGAGCTGCTTCGGAAGTGATTGGCACTGAAGCACAGCTCCTCCTGGCACCCCAGTTGCCCGTGCTGGGCTGGATGTTCAAAGGCAGGGTCTCCTCTACACATTATGCAACTGATGCTACATGGAGTAAATGGGCTGCACTAATTACACAACGAACTCGAACAGGAAATCTCAGTCATCCAGGCATTCTAGAAGTCATCATGGACTGGCCAGAGGGCAAAGATTTTGGAATGTCACCAAAGGAGGAGGTGGTGCGCGCTGAAGAGGCCCCACCATATAATAAACTGTCAGAAAGTGAAAAGCAGTATGCCTTGTTTACTGATGGCTCTTGCCGTATTGTGGGAAAGCATGGGAGATAGAAGGCAGCTGTATGGAGTCATGGACAACAAGTTGCAGAAACTGCTGAAGGAGAGGGTGAATCAAGTCAGTTTGCCGAGGTGAAAGCCATCCAGCTGGCCCTGGACATTGCTGAACGAGAAAAGTGGCCAGTACTTTATCTCTATACTGACTCATGGATGGTGGCAAATGCCCTGTGGGGGTGGTTGAAGCAATGGAAGCAGAGCAACTGGCAACGCAGAGGTAAACCCATCTGGGCTGCTGCACTGTGGATACTGCTGCCAGGGTGCAGAACCTGGTGGTGAAGGTACGTCATGTAGATGCCCATGTACCCAAGAGTCGGGCCACTGAGGAACACCAGAACAACCAACAAGTGGATAAAGCGGCTAAGATTGAAGTGGCTCAGATGGACTTAGATTGGCAACATAAAGGTGAATTATTTTTGGCCCGGTGGGCCCATGACACTTCAGGACATCAGGGCAGAGATGCAACATACAGGTGGGCCCGTGACCGAGGGGTGGACTTAACAATGGACACTATTGCCCAGGTTATTCATGAGTGTGAAACATGTGCTGCAATTAAACAAGCCAAGCGGTTAAAGCCTCTTTGGTATGGAGGACGATGGTTGAAGTATAAATATGGGGAGGCCTGGCAGATTGACTATATCACACTGCCACCAACCCGCCAAGGCAAGCGCCATGTGCTTACCATGGTGGAAGCAACCACCGGGTGGCTGGAAACATACGCTGTGCCCCATGCCACTGCCCGGAACACTATCCTGGGCCTTGAGAAACAGATTTTGTGGCGACACGGCACCCCAGAGAGAATTGAGTCAGACAATGGGACTCATTTCCAGAATAACCTTATAGATATTTGGGCCAAAGAGCATGGCATTGAGTGGGTATATCACATCCCCTACCATGCACCAGCCTCTGGGAAAATCGAACGGTACAATGGGCTGTTAAAAACTACACTGAGAGCAATGGGTGGGGGAACTTTCAAGCATTGGGATACACACTTACCAAAGGCCACCTGGTTGGTCGACACCAGAGGATCTGCCAACAGGGCTGGCCCAGCCCAGTCAGAACTTTTACATATTGTAGAGGGGGAAAAAGTTCCTGTGGTGCATATGAAGAATTTGCTGGGGAAGACAGTCTGGATTATTCCTGCTTCAGGTAAAGGCAAACCCACTCGTGGGATTGCTTTTGCTCAGGGACCTGGATATACTTGGTGGGTAATGCGGGAAGATGGGGAAGTCCGATGTATACCTCAAGGGGATTTGATTTTAGGGGAAAACAGCCAGTAAACTCAATTGTATGCTGTTGCCTGCTGTGTAATACTTTTATAGCCCATCAACTAGATGTCTCCAGGTCACCAGCGACTGGCCCTGACTTCCCTCCAGCCATCATCCCAACAGAGAATGAACTTTGAACATCATGGACCGAATGGACTCGGCAGCATTATAGGGATTGCTCCATGCACTAAGAAAATGATCTTTTCCTCTTGGTCTGTTTGTATATAGATGTATATATGTGGGAGAGCGATGGTGTATTGAAAATGTGGGATCTGAGCACGACGTGAATGGTATGGAATAAGGGGTGGATAATGTCCTGGGTTCAGCAGTAGCAGTCATGTTTTTCCTTTGTGGTAGCTGGTGCAGTGCTGTGTTTTGACTTCCAGCCTGAGAACAGTGTTGGTGAAGTCAATGTTTTCAGTTGTTGCTAAGTGATGTTTACCCTGACCAAGGACTTTGTGAGGCTCATGCTCTGCCAGGGAGGAGGGGAAGCTGTGAGGAAGCAAAGATGGGGCGCCTGACCCGGGCTAGCCAGGGAGGTATTCCATACCACAGCACATCATGGCCGGGGTGGGGGGTAACTGGGAGTTACCCGGAAGGACACGGGCTTCTGGGTGGAACTCGTTTTCTTGGCCGGTGGTATTGTATTCTCTTCCCTTGTTATTTTCCCTTATCATTGTTGTAGTTGATAGTAGCGGTGGTGATTTGTGTTGTACATTGGTTGCTGGACTGTTCTTGTCTCAACCCGTAGGAGTTGCACTTTTTCAATCCTCCTCCCTGTTCCTCCGGGAGCGGGGAAGCGGAGAGCCCTGGTGGGGAGGGGACACGGACCTCGATTGTTGTCAGCTCGGCACCACTCACTGGGAGTGAGTGAACAAGTTACCTGACTGGGTTTAAACCACGACAAATACAAAAAATGAATATGCATCTAATTAAATTTCTCCTCAAAAGGCCTTAGAGCACCTGAGGAAAGAAGAACAGGTGAGGTGAGTAAAAAAGTAGAATGAACAATGGCAACAAGAATTTTAGTCCAAGAATATCAGAACAAATGCCGTCTTTTACAGAAATGCTGCAGAAGTTTCATATGTCCATGAGCAGCAAACAGAAAACCCCTGTCACTTAGAAATTTTTAGTGCCAGAAAAATGGAGGCAATCAGCCCAGCTGAGATATGTAGCACCAGAGAATATATTTAGGATCCTCCTCTCCCCTGCCAAGTTTAAAACACAACAAAAACACTCTCCATTGTTTGTTAATTATATTTTAGAATGACCACCAACTCCTATAAACTTGCTCAGTCAACATCTGCAGATCAGACATGGCAACCTGGGATCTGCCTATGTAAACCAGATGATTCATAAACATATTTTACTTTCTCTTGGAGAAGCAAATGGTACCATTTGTTTGCATTAAAATAAAAAAAAAAATCCTTCTTAGAATTAAATTACCTATTTGATGCTTCTGCACTCCATTTGCATATACAAACACAAATTTTCTAGTTACTCACATGGTTATACTTCCACATATATTCTAGTGGGGAATACAACAGGGAAAAGCAGTATGCACTAATGACTACAACTCAGCATTAAGTATGTGTTCATGTCCATTAGCTTCATGTGTTTAACATGATGTACTGAATCAAGGACTATTCCATACCCTACGCAGAACAGGCTGTACATAACTATTAAGAACGTAGATTCTTAATATCATGTCTTTAAGATCATGTTCAAGTTCTGAATTAGGATACCAAGAAATACTAGACACTGAGCAAAGACAGAATCCTAGAATAGTTTGGGTTGGAAAGGTCCTTAAGATCATCTAGTTCCAACCCCCCTGCCGTGGGCAGGGACACCTTGCATTAAACCATGTCACCAAGACTCCATCCAACCTAGCCGTGAGCACTGGCAGGAGTGGAGCATTCACTACTTCCTCGGGCAACCCATTCCAGTGCCTCACCACCCTCACAGTAAAGAACTTCTTCCTTATATCTAATCTAAACTTCCCCTGTTTAAGTTTGAACTCGTTACCCTGTGTCCTGTCACTACAGTCCCTCCCCGGCAATCCTACAGGCCCCCTTCAGGTACCGGAAGGCTGCTATGAGGTCTCCACGCAGCCTTCTCTTCTCCAGGCTGAACAGCCCCAACTTTCTCAGCCTATCTTCATACAGGAGGTGCTCCAGCCCCCTGATCATCCTCGTGGCCCTACTCTGGACTTGTTCCAGCAGTTCCATGGCCTTTTTATGTTGAGACACCAGAACTGTAGGCAGGCACAGAACTGCTTCTAGTAAAATTGTTAAATCGATGTTAATACATACGAATGTATTCACATCAAAATCGTTTGAACTAACCATACATATATATGCTTACAGAATCACAGTATAGACACTGTCAGTAAAAAGACAGGTGACTCATGAAGAAAAGATTTAAAATTGTATGTTTTCAGTTACACCTATTATACTTTCAGAAAAGAAATCCTGCAAGTACTACTGCACAGAATTATGATCTTTCAAGATCTGGAATTTTTTCAATTAGGGAAGAAAACATTACTATTCTTCCTCAACTCTAGCAAAAATCAGAGAAATGGAAAAAAAAAGTGGTTTTGCTGAATAAATTAAAAAAAATTGAATGGAAAAGAACAGAGAAATAAATAATTGGAATTGATGCAGTCAATATACTGATCAAAACTTAACATAGTCTAGAGGTTTCATCTCAAAACTAAAATAACAGTTACAAAAAATATATTGATAAAATGATTCTAAATCTACTCAGTAAATTAATTAGTTAAATTAAATATTAATTAAGATAAATGTGATACTGGATAGGGAATAATTAGTGCTAAAGTTAGGAACAAAAAGCTTGATCTGGAATGCTGTGTACAACTGGTCACTCATGCTCCAAGTAGAGCAAGAATAAAACCTTTTAAGATATTCACAGGAACAGTATGTTGGAAAGGGAAAGTTGAAAAGCTGTATTAGAGGTCTCTAAAAATAAATCTTAGGAAGAATATTAGGAAGGATGAACCTTCAAATTTGAAAAACAACGTTTACAGGGTGAACAAGCACAAGCAGATAATAAATTCAGCTTGAAAAACAGATTATTTCTAGCTATCAGAAAAGTAGTGAATTCAGCTTTATGTCCCACTTCAATTTAATAGACTATATGAAATTGTTTTGAGTAAGAAAAAAAAAAGCTGTTACCTTTTTGAATCTAAAATTATCCAACAAACTGTAAGAATAAACAGTATTTGTTGAGAAGTTACGCCTCTTTTCATTATAGATTTGCTTAAAAATTTTGAGGTATGCTGAGAACCAAGAAGCTAGAGTTCCACCTGAAACTGAACACAAAGGATTTAATCTTTAAATAAAGCATGCTAAGATGATAAAGCCTGAGGATAATATTATAACTAAAGAAAAAATAATAATGGAAAAATGTTTCCAAGAATTTTTCATTGAGTTTTGCTGAAATATTTCAGAATTTATTTGATTTGGATGAAACTAGAACATCTTGACATCAAATAAAATGAAACAGTATAACTGATTTTATTAAAATCCTTAAATTTATTTCAGTGTTTTCGTGAGTGAATTTATTTTTTATTCATTTCTGCACTGCTGTTCAGTATTCCATTTAGTTGTTTAATGAAAAAAAAAAAGTGTAACCTTTTAATGATCACACCCTGCTTCCTACTCCACAAGCTTCCTTCTTTCTTTCACCAAGAAAAATAAGGCATACGGCAGAGCTGAAAAAAAAGATGCACTGTACATTCCAGTTCGCTTCCCACCAAACCCAGACTTGCGACCTACAGCCTGAGGAAGCAAAGAGCTGTGTCTTCCTACCATAACTATGCTCACAAGATAGATAGACCTGATAAACCCTACTAATGGAACCACGTTCACAGAGGAACTGCAATGCACTGAAAAATGAAGGTTAATTCAGAAAGAAGGGACTTAAATAGGTCATCAGAAGTGGCTTTGTACACTTGCTACAAATAATTTATTATATTCTTACATTTCTGCTGTTTCATTATTTTTCATTTTCCAGTGCTAAATCTGTATGCTCAAAAGCAAATGGAAAATTTTTCCATATTGAAAGGCTAAGACTACAAAGAAAAATCAAAACTGATTTGAAATAACATTTCAATTTAGAAGTGTTCATAAGTAAAATAAGGATTTTTAGCCTACAGCCCACAAGTTGGAAAGACACTGCCAGCAAAATCTTATGCTGAAAGTCACTTACTTCAGAAGTGAGAGATAGAAAGAGTTAATGGTTGAAGAGAGCAGGAAGTAAAGAAAATGAAGAGGAAAGCTTGACAGGCTTCAAGAGATATTATTGTTTTATTTCCTATTGTGAAGATTATCATTCTATAGTCAATCACATCATTAAAGGAAACAGTATCTTCCCCAGTTGTTTATATCCTTCGCTTTCTTACACACTTCATCAGCTAAGCAGCAGTGTATACAGTTTCATGCACTTATTTTTTAACAAGTTTTAATATTAATACGGTTAAAACATTCTAATTCTACATATTCAACTGTTATGAACTGTATTCCCCGCTAATTGCTTCTAAATCCCATCCAGTAGATTGGAATATTTCTCTCTGGACTATCAAACTGAATTAAATGTTGACTAGCAGTCAAGCAGAAATCAAAATATCGAATTTCCATATATCTAAATATATTCCTTAATAATCAGCACCTACTACTAGTAATACCTAAACATTAATAGTAATTAAATAAAATGTAAAAAGAAAATAGTAATACTGATAGTAATAGTAATTAAATATGGGGATAACATACTTGAAATTTCTTCTTTCATGACTCAATGCTTTTTAATTTCCTTTTATTTCTCTGAAAGAAAAGAATTCCAGATGAAAGTGTGCTATAATAATAATCTAGGATATTAAGTAAGCTATAAAATAGGCAATTTTTAGTGCTGCCTTTTTGTGTTCTCTATCTCAACAGAAACTTACATTTTATATAATCTACCGTTTAATAAGATAATTTTGCCACATTAAATAGGGGCTTTTTTTCACCAGAACTTCAAAAACTTTCAAACAGACCACTGCCTCTTCATTTATAACTCTCTTTACACTTTTTGGAATATCACATTTCATCAGTGTTTATAAGAAATTGTTCATCTTTCTGCTTAGATGCCATCATGTCTGTGTTTCAACAACTGGAGGGCAGTTTTTCCTGAAACCTCACACTTCCTAGGATAGGAAATGCTGTGCCTATTCTAAACTCAATCATGAAATTGGATCAGGCATATTTAACTGAATATGTTTCAAATAATTACTTCCATAGCCTAAAAATGTCAATACAGTTGATGAAAAACAAGTAAAAAGATGATATTTGCTCTTACACGCAGGGCAGTCTGAAGCCTTTACATTCAAGTATCAGTTCTTACTCACCTTGGGAGGTCTACTGATGTAAATAGATTTATTTGAATGAGCAAAAAGTGCAGGATTAACATTCTTGTCAATGAGTCACTTTATTCAGCTTCATACAATTCATGATAACTGCACTACATAAATTTTTGACTTTACATTGCCTGAACATCTACTATCAAAGGCTTTGCATGCAGAAACTCAACCATCTCTTGCAGCATCATTTTAACTATATGAAGATATTTTTAAAATCCAGCTGCCTAACACAAGTGCCAGCATACTATACTTTGTTCCTGTTACAGACAGGAGTAAAGAACAAACAAGATACCTTTAGATAAATCCAGCTGCACTAATCAGGGACCAAATGCCACTACATTGATTACGATCACAAAGAATATAAGTAATCCATATTAGGACACATTTCCTGCTTAAAGACTTTACTATTCACAAAACATCAATACTGATTTATACACATAGCATGCAAGTCAGAATGGACCATGCATAACATAAGGGATTAAAAAAAAAACAAACAAAAAAAACAATGAAAAGGGGTAAATAGCTAGAATGTCAAACGCACACTGAGGTAATGCAATCAATGGCAAACACTAAGCTTTTTAAAAACAAATTGTTAACACCTCTGAGGTTCATCTTAGCATGCCACCATCATGAAATGCAACTTTTCACTCACCAAAGTAGAGTTACGTGAAGCATCACCTGAGACCTCGGGTGTTCTTGTGCTGTTTGGAAGTCTGTGAGGGTTACGAGCTATCGCTTGGCACCAGCCCAACATTTTCTCCTTCCACTTATCCTTTCTTAATTGCTGAAATTCTGAAAATAATTTAGATTCCCTGAAACATTGACACTTTGAATTTATTGCATGCATGTCTCTGGAGGCATGCCTTTAAAAACAGCTTTTAAAATTACATCTAAACAAAGTAATAAACATATTTTTAGAAGAACATGTTTATTTAAAGTACTCCAAAGGGTTATGCCATGCAGGTTAGAAAAGAACTATGCACTTTCAGCACACCTTGCATGCATTAATACTATTTCAGTGTCAGCAAATACAGTGCCTTTTCTCCATGTTAAATCCACAAGTTGTCACTTTAATTAAAAAAAAAAAGTCATTTTAAAGGAATTTTATTATAAAATAACTGAGACTAGCACCACTCCTAAAACTATATAACATCTGGATGCAACACCCAACATCCCCTGAAACAACTAGAAATAACTGTAAAGCAATAGCAGTTATTAAATACAAATCAACACATACACATATATACTCACGCCCACACAATCAGAATACCTGGCTTATCTTGAAGTGTTACACTAGGATGTATTGTAAATGGCACAAAGTAATGTACACACCCCAGCAGTAAATGCTACACGCCGACTGTAAGATGCATGTGAACTTAGTTTTAGTTTGCAACAGTAACAAAATACCTTTAAGGTAATACTAACGCATTCTGCAAATGCAGCAGTACTAAGAAGGTTTTTAAGTGTAAGAAACCCTCCTAAGTGTTTTTAAAATTTCAGTCTACTTTTCCCAGTTGAAATAGGTAATGCAGTCATTCAGTGCAGAACGTTGCTAATAAATTACAAAAAATAACTTCAAGCATTTTTTTTTTCCACAACATCTGAAGCAATTTATAATCTGGTTATTTATAACATTTTTAAATTTAAAATATGCCATTCTGTAACACTATTAAACATAATAAACAAAAAGATTAACTTACCAGACTGAGTGTCCAGTACCCCAAATGAGGTTATTACTAGACTGAATAGATTTGAAACACACATACAGTAATGCCTTACAGTAAGACCTTACATGGTAAAATAGCACTTATTTAATGTCATTGAGTTTTATGTACTTTGACAGTAGGGTTTTGGTTTTTTTTCTGCTATACATCTCCATGCTGTACACAAGACATGCTAGTGTTTACAGCAGGCTTTCATCTTCTCATGTTTTGATTCTCACGAAGTACAGCCCCTCCTTTAAGTACTACTCTACCATTTCCACTTTTACCATAAGAATTTCCAAGTATGACACGCAGAAAGCTGTATTTCTCCACACAATCTCATGGAACTGATAGGAAGGAGTAAGTGAAAACTAGCCTTAGCTTTATTGCACTGGAGATTATTAGATGAGTGGATGAATGAGTCTACAGGTGAAATCACAGATTTTTCAGTCTCTTGAAATTTTAACATGAGATAAAAATATGTGACAGTAAAGCATTGGTAACATTGCAACGCAGCCTGTTTCTACTATAAATTATTTCAGCTGTAGACTTACAAGAATTCAGCCCTCCAGAGCATGAATACAACCTGGCAAAGGCTTCACAATGAGAAATCCAGCTGAAACACCAACTAAACTTCTTGTCACCAATTTAGCAGCAGTTACAATCCCCACTGACTCAAAGCATCTACTGTCTTGCAAACCCTCGTTTGTTATGAGCGCTGGTCTGCGTTCTCCCATGATCAGTACGTTCCTGTTGTGCTTTTTCAGTTTTTTGGTTTTTTTTTTTTTTTTGCAGATGCCTAGAAACTTAGGTTGAAGCTGGGTAGGAAAAAAACCAAAACCAACAAAATCAACTCTTACAATATAAAATTAAAAACCCACAAACAAACACCCCCCCACCCCCAAATGCATACAGAATATTTCCCCCACTATTTAAAAGATACTTCTCCCCAGTGCACTGTTCAGATGGAAAACTTCTTGACCATTCTCCCAAAATTGGACACAAATTTCCAAACTTTCTATTACTAAAAAAAACCTGCAAAATCCAAACTTTAAATAGTCACTCATTCACTTCCTTCTCTGGACCAAGTGCACACAAACATGCTTTTTGCAAATGCAGAAAAATTAACCTAGTATATTTAAGATATGTGGCTGAAAAGATACCCTAGGGATAAAACATAGGGTTCCCAAGTTCCTAGAGCTCTAGGGTCAGTTTAAAAGTCTTCTACACCTACTGATGAGCAGCTGTTCACAGGAGTAGTAAGCTAAGGCTTCCTTTTGAACCATCATACTCTAAAAATCATTTACTAAGAGGGAAAGGGAAGGGCCTTTCTCATATTCTATTAATTCTGATGAATTATTATCTTATTATTTTAGGCTTGTATTTTAATATAGCTTTATGTGTCAGGCTACTAAGTTTGGTTCTGATTGTCTACCAAATTTTCAAGTGAGCTTTTAGCAGAAATGAACCAGTATTGCTGCATGTTTCAGTGGACAGCAAATTCTTCCAGACATGTCCTTAGTGTGGAGAAGCAGTGTAAATTCCACCACCTCTAGAGTCTAGTCCTCACACTTGGGGTGGATATAAGCCAGTTTAACCTGAGAATACAACTCAACATATCAAATACAACCATACAATGTGTTATGCAGCAAAGCTGGAGTTTGATCACAGATTAAATGGAAAAATAACTTAGTCTAGGGAATATTCTAAATCTTCTACAAAATTACATTGAACAGCTGGATGCTCCTTAGAACTTAGTACCTGAGAACACAAAAACATAAACCCCAGGCAACAGCTGTAGTTCAGTATGACAAAGGTAACTACTTGAAACTTTTATGAGTTTCTACACAGTCAAGACAGGTATAAGGCATTTTAACAATTTGCAACAGATCCTCTATAATATCAGCTGGAAAGAAGTTTAAGTACTCAAAGTTTTACAACCTTTTAAAAACCTGTTAGTTTAGAGCTCCACAGCGTCTACCTGACCCACAGGTGTAGTGAACAGTTGATGTACAAGATCAGTGCATGCCATCTACCTGCGGCAACAGTCCTCCAAAGATCTACAAGACCATTCCAAAGTGATACCACCATCACCCTTTTGTAAGTGATCAATCAATCCTTTCTGTGCTGCCTGTACCTGTGAAAACAGGGAATTGCCTAATTATAGCAACAGTCCTATTCTGTTCCTTCCGGAAACATTTGCAATTCTTTTCTGCCCTGAGGAATCAAAATGATGACTATCACTGTACAGTTCATAACTGAAAAGAGGACTTTTAATTTGTGCATACAGTTGAAGAACCACCACCTCAAACTGCCTGAAAAAAAAAAATAATCATCCCCTATAATATTTTTAATTAAATTTTTACTTTATTAGTACTTTTTCAAGGGAGACAACTTTTACTTCTAATTTAGGCAAGCAAAAGGACACTGAGAATTACACATTAAAGTACATCTTGTACAATATTAAGACTAAATAAATAGATCCTATTTTAGCTAAGGATCATGTATTAACAATAGTCAGTTATATGAAATAAAAGCATAGTGCCTCCAAAAAAGTCCATTAATCTAGCAAGAGAAAAGAACAGTTAAGTTTAATTCAGGAACACTATTAGATTCAGGTAACAAAGACCTCAACAAAGGCTGCATTAAGATGAAGTACATCAGAAGGTTATGCTTTTGCAATCCTTCCCAGGATCCGAGAGCTACCACAGAACAGCAGGAAACTGAACATAAAACATACTGTTCTTTATCTAAGCTAAATAGTTTTGTTCTTCATGTTCAAAGATTCCCAAAAGCAATCAAAGTGCTGGTCTTTGTCCAGCAACTAAACAAGCACACTGTATGACTTGGGAGATCATCAAAATATTCCTGGAGTAGAGCTGCAGAAATATTGGAATGCAAATAGCCTTCAATGCCGAGCTCTGGTAAGAGAAGTCCCTGTTGTTCTTTGCATACCTCTTGCCTGAGTCTTCCTGTGACTTCCAATCAGTTATTCTAATCTGAACACACACATGAATTCATGGCCTGAATGCATTAGGAAGCACTGATAGCTTGTGCTCGTTTTGTGTCACAAGTGAGTCAAAGGCATTTCTCAACCAGCTAGTCAATAATATCCTGTGACTGTTGTGTTTCACAAGGACAATTCACTGCAGCCATAGATTAACAGCACAATAACTCTTAAATCTGTATGTTTACAAATAAGAAACTCAACCTCAATTTTGAAAATTATCTATTAAAAGAATTAATATTAGAATTTATGTGATTGTATCAACAGCTGTAAGAGTCAAGTACAGTTCAGTGGTGGTTCTTTAAAGTTGGGGGGAAATTAGTTTTTACATAAAAAGGATACAATTATCTGTAAATAACTTTTTTTTTCATCAGAAGTGCTGAGTAGGATCTGCCCTCCTAAACTAAGATATTGCTGAGTCCAGTATTTAATTAAAAAAACTTGCAACATCAGTACCTTGAAAGGCCAACAAGCTAGTAAAATGTTATCTCCCTGACTAATACTTGCAGCAAGTTATGTACTAGTCTCATTAAAATAAAATAAATGCAGAAACCAACAGAAATCAAGCAGACACGCCCACAAATTATCCATCTGACACCTAGAAACATGGTACCAATGAGGACTCTAATGATAGCAGTTTTTTTTGTATATATACACTGGATATACACAATCAAAAACCTCTGCATTAAGTTGATGGAAAAATCTGAATTCAGACATATTCTCCTATTCATTAATGACTGATTTAAGAAGTGCTTCTATGGCACTACTTGAGGAGTAAACCCAATTATGCACAAGTAAATGAATTTCCCTAGCTGTAAAGATAAAAAAAGAGTTGTCATTTAACTTCATTATCTTTACCAAAAGTGTCATTTCATCAACTCTTTACAAAAACGTAACCACAGTATCAGCACCCCTCTTTAGAGAATTAGTTTTACTGTAATCAAGTTTTCTAGAACTTGCTTCAACTGTTTTTTAAGCCTGCAATGTGTCAACTATACCATCTTCTTAAATTACAACTATAGCATCTTCTTAAATTACAACCTATATTACCCAATCAATTTTCAGAGACTATAAAGTGGCTATTTTGATGCTCCTATACCATAATTAACCATATCATTATTTCCAACCAAAGACAATCTTTGTTTTGTTTTTTTCTGTTACACTGATGTATTTCAAGTTGTACTTAGCCCTTCAAGACATTGATTCCTTTTTGTCATAACTAAGGATGCAAATTTCACTCATTACTTAAAACAGTTTAATAATTGAAAACAAATCAATTTAGCATGATAGGCACACAAATTATTGCAGCTAACATTCCATAACCACTATACTCAAAGAGTGACAAGAAAGCTTTCTAAGAAAAGTCTTTTGGATTACTAAAGATATAAAAATTATGGGCATGTTTTCCTTTATAATCTCACTTTTTTTTCCTTCACAATGAAATCATATTGACTTTTTTTTCTAAAAGGCTCTTCCTCTTAATACCACAGCTACTCTTCCTGGGAATACTTTGTTTATCCAAGGTTTGCTGTCTCCATTGAATTGTCTTCCGAACTTTCAAAAGCAGTGCAACAGTATGTGCTCCTGGCATGTTCCTGTCTCCAGGTGAGTGATGAAAAGGTGCCTAAGTTTTTCCTCAGGACCTCTCCATGCAAATTCCAGATGCATCAGATTCCCAAGTACAAAGGAAGTTGAAACAAGCATAGATTTGAGAACAAGAACAAAGTACACGCTTTGTGAGTTTGTATATATTTAGCCATACACAATTACCAAGAAGCTTAAACCAAAGCTTGAGTCAACAATAAAGTCATGACTGGTAAGTGCATGTGTTAAATCCACACCAAGCAGCTGGCAGATTTCTTCAGGAAAGCCAGAGAAATAGCAGAAAATCCACAAGAAACTAAAGCATTAACTAACTCAGAAAGTTATGCATGCAGTTACCCAAATGCACAGGGCATAAGAAGCTAAAGTCTTTAATGGACTTTGTTCTGGACATGTAAAAGGAAAAGTCTATCTCACAAAGCTTTACCTCACTCTTACGTGGCTTATTTAGAGAAGAAGAGTATTTACGGTGTAAGATAAAACCCACTTTGAATTAGGCAGACCTAGCTATTAAAGTAAAATATTAAGACAGAATTGTTTGGGGTTCTTTTTAATCCAATAAAGGTTAATACGTCTGAAAGACACAACCACTAACACCCTTATTTTAAAGGTTAGATAATTAATACTGAAATTAAATGAATTTTTAAGAGCAAAAGGAAAATCGCATTAAATCACATTTGATTGTCAGAAGCACACACGCAAAAGCATGTTAAGACCACACTTGGTCTAACAGAAGTATCTCCCATTTGTCAGAGAGTTAGTTTTAACAGACATTCTTCTACCAAATAATATGTTCTGGGCAGTCATAAACCATCCTCCTTTGATAACCCTAAGCACAGAAATTTAATGCTTGTGAGCAGTTCAGATATGGCCCTTGTGATAGCTCAGCCATACAGCACCTACACTACATGATGATCATCACTGCTGGGAAAAAAAGGCATATGCTGTTGCTTAGATATTACTGTTCTTCATAATGCTCTCTGTAACAACTCCATTGCAAGACAGGATATATCAGAAGGCCACTGCTTCTTTATCTTTGCTGGTCTCTTAATTAAATTTTTCTTACCCAATTTCAAATAGTCTTAAGAATATCTTTTAAAAGAAGTAACATCAGAACAACAGGAATGCAATCATTGCATGCAAATTAAATTAACAGAAACACTTCTATGAAATTCTTACCTGTTCCAGTAGGTTCATTTTGTATACAGACAAGATAAAACTGTTTTTAATTTTTTTTTATAAAAACTTGAGAATAATAATTGAGCCATCACACCCAGAATATTTTCTGAAGGTGTTTTCTGCTCTTTAAGGATGAAAGAAAATGTGGTTATACATTATTGTGTTTTTTTTTTTTAATTCACAGTGCTTAAATAAATGTTGTATGTAAAAGCATGTTTGACTATTGCATTTGACTTTTTGTATTTTATTTCCCAAACAAACATAGTATAAAAGCATTACCATTAAAAAAATACTCATCAAATGGTGAGTAGTAGGTTAACACTTTAAAATGGTATTTCTTTTGTATTATTTAGGTATGTTTCACCTCATTTTTTAAAAAGTTCTGTTATTAATTAGGCTCAGGCTTAATTTTAAAATATTTGAAGGAACTCTTAAGAATTCCACTAATTTTAGAGTGCCATACTGATATTTACCCAATCTGCTGGCACCTCTCCAGATTTATCTTTTTCAGCAAAACTTTTCTATTTATTTCACTAAGTTAACTTAAACATAAAACCTGAAAGGTTTAATCCTTCGACTTTGTTTTCTACTCGATTTCTCCAGCTATTTCCCAATTTACTTTTTTACAGCAGCCAGCACAACAATAATTGCTTCCCATAATTATGCCATCATTATTATTATTATCTAATGAGAATGCCATTCAGGTAAAGTATTATTTCAGCTATTGAGTGATACTTTTTTACTTACGCATTCACTTTTAAAGCCTGCTTTCTATTTGTTTTCTGGAAATTGCAGACAAGAATTATCAGAGTAATATGATTCAAAAGTTTAGTCATAAAATTACAAGCCTTTAGGTTTACATATACTTCTTACGTAAGGGACCGGTTATTTAAGCTGTTGCCAGTAACTACAGCATTAGGCCAGTAGGCCAGTAATTATTTATAACTTAAATAACCGGAATCCCTTTATCCTGAAAAACCTGAATAGGCCACCTGCCATGACTTCTTCCTAGCAGAGGTCAGACCTTAAGCCATGTTGTTCATGTTATATATTAGAAGTAGGGCAGGGGTTGTAACTATTTAATGAGCTTATTTAATCTTTATTAAAAAGGAATCCAAGTTTTCTGCCTTCAGGAGATCTGTCACAAGTTTTCATCAAACATAATTTAGCTTTTTTATCAACTATTAGGTAGTATACACAGTAAATCCTTGATGACAACATAAGCCTTCTCCAAAATATATAGCAGAATTTTCTTGATTATGATGCATACAACTTAACATTCCTAAGTGTTTTAACAAGCGCCTTCCAACAGCGTATCATGTTTCACCTTCTGATTTCAAGTCTGTAAGTTTTTAACAAGGAAATAGCTGCACCTCAGTTTCCAGAAGTGACAGACTCTTCTGTCAACTAGCATTCAAATAAACTATTTCATGACTACTGATCAGTTACACAATACCTACAAATATGTATTGGTGGATGTGACCTTATTGTTCACTAATCAGTAGTAAATTCCTTATAAACATTATTTATTAAAAATAAAAATCAGCTAAACACAATCAGAAACCAATCCAACAATAACATTTTATAAAAACTTACCTAATGGAATATGAGGGAATACAACTAATGATATTGAGAGCTGAACAGAAATAAAAACATTATATTACCAGACCATAATGATTTACTTCCCCCCCCATTAAATTATTGGCGTTTGCTTCTTTGTAAGATGAAAACAGTGCAAGACATGCAGTTATCATAACCACAATTCTCATGGCTGTCGGCGAGCTAAAATTCACACAGGTCACATACACATCACATCTATAACACACCGTTTTTCACAAACCATTAAAAAAAATCAAAGATGTACTATTTGTTGTGTTTGCTAATTAAAGTGTCAAAGTAGGCACAGCATCAGCTTCTCTCTTCTACTTCAAAAAAACACTAAGCACAAAATATGTATCCACCATCTTGCAAGTATTCCCAAAGAACCTCAGAGAAAGACATCAGCAAGGATACCTACAAAATGTAACATCATAAAACTAAGATCTTGAGCGTACAGCTGAAGACAAACACAAAGCTTAATGGCTCAGCATTGCTCCCTGGCTCCCTTTACTGACTGGATGTTACAACCCTGCTGCGGTTGTGGTGCAGCAGCACAGGCAGCCAAATCTCACCATGTGCCACCCAGAAAGTTTGACTTCTGCTTCTGACAATCCCCTGAAGAGTTTCTCTAACTCTAACAAGCTCTAACAAGCTTCTCTAACTTTGCTACTATCCATACCACTTTCTTTTAGGCTATACTGAACACCAGCACTGAAGTTGAAACAACAGTACACAGTATAGCATGGCACAGCGATGCCCATGGCAGAAGTGGGATGTGACCTAGCACAGCTATGTAAGCCAGTGCAGTCCTGTGCAAAGGTACCAAAGCTGTTTAACTGCTGTACCAAAGAGCAGCTACATGGCTAAGCCGTAAGCCTTGCCCTCATGAGAACTATTGCACTCACAGCGGTGTGAGACCTCCTTAAGCAGTCACGTCTTTTCATATAAGCTCAGTGCTAACTTGAGTAGCTTTGCAGTGTCATTTAATAAGTTACCTTCATCTATTTAGTGTGGCTGTGCCCCATAATACCTGAGCACCCCATAATTTTCAATAATGTGTTTTCTCATAATCTCTGTGATATGAATATGCTATTCCCTCCCTTTTAAGACGAGGTGTAACAGACAAGCCTTAGCTTTCCAAAGATACATTATACCACTGATGACCTGAATATTAAATGCTGCCTTCAGGATAACCATGTTTTTGATTCAGCAAGATCTGTAATCAAAGCCTTCCACAGCCTTGACAGGCAATATAGTTCACTGACGCAGCATCTCTCCTGTGCATAATTACTTGCTATGGCTGCCTCTTTTTTTCATCTTTTTTTCCCAATGCACTTTTTTCCCTATTTTCTGAAAATTTGTCCCTTTTCACTTAACGACCCTGTCTGCTTCTGCCTTCAGCACCAACCTATGTGCCCTTTTTCTAATCATTAAAACATTTAGCATTTCTCCTATAGAAAACTGCCTCTTGAGCTGAGACATAGGTTGTGCCTCTTTTCTTTAGCTGACCAGTTCCTTGACATTCAAATTTTATTTAGACATGCACATATTTTACACTGAATTCAGATTTGGTTTTTTTAAGGTTTAATTAACGCTTGTAGTACTTTGACATTTCAAGCACTTTGTTATACCATTAATTATCATATACATCTCTAATCACAGCATTTTTACATGAAAGCTCTGTCTCATTTAAAGCAAGCAAGCAACCAACCTTCCACTCTAGTGCTGTTTTGTTTTTTTCTTAACCCTCTTCAGAAAAATTTATTAAACTAAAAATGTTTGTTGAAAGAGCTAATAAATTTCACCAACATAATTCTGGCAAGCTGCTAGAACCAACACATCGCAAAATTAAGTAAGTGCTCATAAAAATATATCAACAGATCCATATAATATGAACAAAACGATTTTCAGCACATTATCGGGAAACTTGTTTACAAGTTTGAAATGTATGCCATGCTACAAGTCTCAATGAGTTAATTGGAGTAAGTACACTATTTCCCAATCCCATTCCATCATCTCTGCCTCAAATGTATGAGTGGACTGAAAACATGCTTGCTAAGTACTAGTTCAACAAATGATATTTTATTAAGGATCCTGTCTCTGTATATAGTTCCACAGAAAACAAGATTGCTTCAGGAAACATGAAATAATAGAAAACAGGTGAATGCAAAAGCACATCTAGGTAGTTGGCCCATATTCAACACTTATTTAGAAAGCTAAACAGAGAGAAACTAAATTTGAAAGTAAAAGTTGTATTTAACCACAGGCCAGCCACTCGTAAAACTATGGAGCATTTCAAGTAGTCTTATGGGGAAAAAGAAATGTGCTGGTGAAAATAATTACATATAGGCAGGCTTCTTACTGCTACTGAAGTACTTATTTTAAAAGACTCCAAGCAAAAACTGAAGATCTTAGCCCCTCTCTTAGTTTTTGCAGCACCTGAGGTACAGCAAATTCAGGTCAGACCCCTGATAATTGGGTGGAAATAGATGGGAATAAGAAAAAGACAAATAGAAAAGCACAGACAAGATACTCAAATAATGGGGTCAAACACACTCATCTGTGATGTGAAAAAAAGGTAAAATTAAATGCTCATAGAGTATGTAATAAAGCATCAGGAAGAGAAATCTTATAGCCCAAGATGACAGTGGTCTTTGGGCACTTTCTAATAGCTGAACTTCCATAAGCATGTTTAAGAGCTCTTAAATCCACTTTACAATTCTTTATGGCTGAGTTAAGAAGTGAAGGACAGTCTCTTAATCCTGTGTCCATGCTGAAGCTATGTCATATTTTGAAAAATCAGAACCTCCCCAGACTGACAGGAGAGATGTGCCAGTGTGTTTAGACTGACAACCCATTTATCTGTGCCAAGAAAGTGCTACATAAAGGGTGTCCTCAGGAAGGGACAGACTATTCTCAGACACAGAATATATTTATACCATGTGTATATATTTACTTAAGTCTTCACTGACAACACAAGGGACTGTAGTTTGCTTAGTGTTAACGGTTGTTGTTAATACAGATTAATATTATGTATTTTGTGTCCTACATTTCCTGCACTGTAATAGAAATTACAGTAGAGAGGCTGTAGATAAGTAGACAGGTAGGCTCTTATTCCTAGCAACTGTGTTCTTCGCTATTTCTCTATCCTTCTGCTTTGTGACTGTTAAGAATGATAGTTCTTGAAGGAAAATCCATTAGGATCTTTAAAACATTTCTAAGCTACTTACAGAAACAACCTACAGTTATCACTATCTCGCTAGTAGATTTTGAACTAAGAATATAACTCTACCTGATCTAAGATCACATCATCATGCAAAAGAAATAGTTTTTTTTTTTTTTTTTAATGATTTTTAAATGAACGTAAGACAGAAAGAAATACATCTTTCTGTTATCATGCATGCAAAAATTCATCTCAAAGTTCCTCTCCCACCAAGTAAAAAGCCCATGAGTGGCAGCGCAGAATGAAGCTGCCAGCTCGTATTTGCTTTTCAGCAGAGCAGTGCCTCTAATACAGAAGGAATACTTCCCAGTTTTACAGAAGGCATTATGAAGTCCTTAAAGTTACAAGAGTATAAAAAAAAGTCCTGAAATAGAAACAACACTGGAATTAAAATATGTTTTGCTTCATGTAAACTCAGTGCAAGTATGAAGAGGCATAGTATGAGAAGTGTGAAAATTACACATTTTTCTTTGCTTGCCACTAACTGCTCCCACACTGGGAAGAAAAAAAAGTACTAGAATGTACATTTTTTACATTCAGAGACTGGTAAAATAATCAAAATGTACAAAAATGAAAAATATCAAGCACACTACTTTAAACACTACTGGAGTTTACTAATCAAGGTTTTCTTCGGTGTAGTTACCACAGTAATGTCAGGGGATGCTGACTGTATTAAATCTAAATAAATTTTAAGACAATACTACACAGACATACTTTATTGATAACCATTAATCAGTCCAGGCAATTTATCAGGTCAGCAGAACAAAATAGTTCTACTTAATAGCCTACTATCCAAACCATGAAATATGTTATGCTCACTCATTTTTGCCCCTTCTATTAAGATTATAGATAGTTGAAATAAAATTTCTATCATAAAGTAATTCATCTACAGTAGTGGGAATTCTGGTTTGCAAAGTTTAAATCTTTTTCTTTTCAGATAAAGAACTAACAGGAAATACTCAGTCGCATTCCTAGCACGGCATCAGTTTAAATTCCCTGTGAAAGTTTAGACTCACCATTCAGTCCATATTTGTACAGAATAATTAATTTCTTTCCTTCATTCATCAAGCAGCTGGTAAATATGTTAAACATTCTCCTGAAAATGAAGCAGCAAGTAAATCTTCTAATTTGTGTCAAACCAAACCAAGACTGCTTGGCGGGTGACAAGTAAGATAGGTAGACTCTCCCAGTACCTGTGCCCCACTGACTTCTTAGCCATTTCTCTATCTTTCTTAGGTATTTCTCTATCCTTCTGCTTTGTGACTGTTAAGAACAATAGCTCTTGGAGGAAAATCTATTAGGATCTTCAAAACATTTCTAAGCTACTAACAGAAATAACCCATAGTTATCGCTATCTCTCTAGTAGATTTTGAAATAATCATACATTCAGAACTGATGAACTACACATTGCTAATGAAGTAACTGTGATAAAAACATTGTAAAATAAGTCATCACAGAGTTATTGTTGTCACAAATCTAAATTTCAGCCATATGTTTAACCTAATTCTAAAGATCCAGAATATCTAGATATTTATATTTCAAATTCTATTTTCCAACAAGCATGAATTAAGATATCCATAGACTATTCTTATTGTTTTATAATGAGGAATCTCAGATTAACAGAAAATTGGCTTAATTAGCTTTGAAAATTTGAAATAGGTTTGCTTGACAGTACTGTTTGCTAATAGTGAAGCATAAATACATTCACAATAAACAAAAGCCAAAAGAAAATCTTAAATTACTCTGCACTATTGCATGCATGGTTTTGATCAGTTAGTACTCACACAGAGATGAAACCTGGCCTTGACTCTTTGGCTTCACATAATAACTGGAGATTGCCCAAGCAACTTCTGCTGTGACTACCTTTAGGAAAAACATTAGTAAAGTTCTTCAAAATTATTAAGCTAGGCACCTTCAGAACGAAATCAGTTTAAACCAAAACAGATAGCTATGAGGTATGTCCTGTTTTGTGCTGGAATAGAGTTGGGTTTTTTTCTTAGTAGCTGGTACAGTGGTCTCTTTTGAATTTAGCATGAAAATAATGATAAAACACCAATTTTTAAGTTGTTGCTCAGTAGCACTTATCCCAATCAATGACTTTTCAGTCTCATGCTCTGATAGTGAGGTGGGGCACAAGAAGCCAGGAGAGAGCAGAGCCAGGACACCTGACCCAAACTACCCACAAGGGTACTCCATACCACAGCACATCATGGCCAGTATATAAACTGGGGGGAGCTGGCTGCGAGCTACCAATTTCTGCTTGGGGATGTGCTGGGCATCAGTCAGATGGTGGCAAGCAATTGCATTGAGCATCACTTGTCTGTCATGAGTTTTATTCCTCTCTTTTCTCTATTATTATTTACTTGATTTCAATTACCAAAATGTTCTTATTTAAACTCACTGGTGTTTAGTTTTCTTTCCTGTTCTCCTCACCATCCCATCAGGGAGTGAGCAAGTGGCTGCTTAGTTGCTGGGTGGGGTTAAACCATTACAGGTAATAGGGAAAATGGGAAGAATTCTAATAAACTAAATCCTGCTTCTTTGACCTCTTACAGTTCTTGGTGGAAAGTCAACAGTATGATGAACAAAGAATAGAAATTACTATTTAGTTGGACTCTCAAAGTACTTCAGGTCATAGCTTCTTGAAAAATATATTTAAGTAAGTAATCACGAGCAGCAGGGAAAGTTCTGTCTTGAACAAAAATATGTCTCATTCGGGCAACAGTAGCCAGGAATAAAAGAGCTATTTCTATTGTGAAAAGAAGACAGCTGCAAGGTTTTACATTAGGGTCTTCCAGTTTTGAAAATTGGAAATTGTCATTTGAAGGAAGTCACTGAAGCTGACAATTCAAACAATAAGTTGAAAAGAAACCTCACCAAAATTGTAACAGCCTATTATACGTGCACTATAACCTCATTAGTTCTAGTGTCACAAACTACTTTTCCATGCATTACTTCATACACACAGTGCAAAATAATCACTTAACAGAGAAGAGAAAAAAGCAGAACATGAAACGATGTTTACTGTACTGTCCAGATCCTTCTTGAAAATACGAGTTTTAATTTCCTCATAAGTTTTATTATAGCATTAATAAGCACACAGAAAACTCTTCATTGTCCACACACCATTAACCATGTAGGTTACAAATTAGTTGTGCTTCTGTGACAGTCACAGATTTGGTCTTTGTGCAGAGACAGCCTGGCTCTGAACACTTACTTTTGCTGACATGACTTTTTTACATGACTGTAGCCATATGGGTTATAAAACTTGAAGCAGTTTAGGTGTGAAATGGTTATTAAGCAAGTCCACACCCAAGCTGACTTCTGAAAAGCCATGCAAGCACTGCCCTTCCCAGGAGCCACAGCCTGCAAAGGTTTGCTAGTAAAGCCACAGCATAAGCACATGAAGACAGCTGGGGCCACACTGCACCTGAGCAAAACTTAATTGATGCTTGAGGCACCAGAAAACTTTGTGAAAGGATGCCCAACCACTCCTGGGTGAATCCATTTGAACGAAGGTGAGATTACTAGTTCTCCGTAGATCAAATTCTGCTATGTCCTAGCAACATATTACCTAGGTTTTCCATTATTCCAGACCGAAAAACTGATTGTTACATGCCAAAGTTTTCATAAATTAGTTTTACAACTCCACAAAAATCATTCAGGCAACAGCTCAGGATTAAGTTTCTTTATTTTTTTCTGATTCATGTGAAATATAGATGTCTGCCTCTTTCCACTCCTGTACACCTTTTAAGGGAAAAATGCTTCTGATAGGTATTTCTCCTGGATTTATGCAATAGGCGACCTTTACTGGGACTGGATAGCATGAGAATTAGGAAGAAAAATTTTCTCCCTCAAGTATTCTCTCTTTGGTTCCTTTACGGGAAAGAAAAGATATTAACATTTATACCTTAATGGCATTTTCATTAATGGTAAAGCATTTTAAACCTGTGACATCCATAAACTTTATTTGTGAGGTCTTTCATAGGTATAGCATGTTATTTTCTTTTTCACCTCTGCAACACACTGCACTTTATACTGCAAGGAAGGAGAATAAAAACTGCCTTAATAACATTTGTTTCTTACCACTTCTACCATATTCAGAAGGCTAAAGCAGCCCTATACATGATTTACAAAGCCTAAAGGAGGGTGACAGACTTGCAGTTTCATTTTGCCCAAAAGCTTTGTCCTTGCCAGGTTGCAATGTGTCATTATTGAGATCTGACCTAAGCTGTCAGTAATCCTCTAAAAATCAATAGAAATTTAAAGTTTCGTGGCTTAGGAATTTCATTAATCCTTAATTCTAGATCAAAACCTTATTGCAAACAAATATTATGTATCTTCCTCAGCTATCTAGTTCCACTAGATCTCTCAATTTTTAACGGGCTTTATTCCCTCTGCACAGTTTTGCACAGCATGAGGAACATATGGCCTTATGCATTTAAGAAGGGTTTCTAAGAGTCTGAAAAAAACAGAAATCTCATATTTCAAGATTATGTTTCACCTCATTAAGAAAATCTGTATTATTTGGTTCAAGAACTGACTCAATGAAATCTGTCATTCCCATAATTTCAAGGATCATACAAATAGGACATTTGAGTGTTAAACCCATGGGAACACAGCTGGTGATTTTACAAAAACTTTTGAAGGCTATGAAAAGTGTAAACTTCATCACCTCTACCACATCCTACAATTTATGTCTCACATAGAAGACAAACATCTGCTCCAAAAATTAAACAAGAAGCACCTCACTACAAAACCACAGTAAAGTTTGCCAAGAAATTTCTCAGCTTAGCAGGAGAAATAGTCAGTAACCAATCTGAATAGTCTCCAGCTTCAATAACTTTTAAAAACATCTAATATCACAGAATTTAAGCTTATGGCTCTGTACTGAAACAAAACCAAACCAACAACATCATTTCCCCCCCACAAAAACTTAACAACCCCACCCCCCAAGTTATAACCAAACATCCACTAATTTCTGAAACGATACATCTATGGTTTGATTATTTTTTCAGTAGCGCTGAAAAAATAGCATAGAGTATAATCTTCTGAGACCACAATTCCTCTCAGAAAAAAGACTAATATGCCCATATAAATGTACCTTCCCTTGTTGTTATGCCTGATTTCAGCTCATGTTAAAAAAAAAATATTTTCTAACACAAAATCTTTTCCAGGGTGAAACAATTACATTCAGTTTTGTGTGAATAAGCATTTCTATTAATGTAAGTTAGAAATGAATAGGTTGTCAGCCTCAGATAACACATTAAAAAAGTTACTTGGCCTCTCTCCTATGCTGTCAATCATTAGCTCACTGACTCATTAGAACAACATTTGAAGAATCAAGGATTTTAACAAAGTAAAAAATTGTATTCATGTAATGAATATAAAAAAAAAGACAGAAATTGTATCACAATGGGATAACACTAAAATTTCTTGCCTGAACACTCTTCTAAGCAATGACTTCCATATTCTCTCTGCTACAACCGCAAGACTCAGCAAGCCTAGCTTGCCTGCAGTATGGTAAACCTCTCTTTATAAAAGGACTGGAAGCAAATATGCAGTAGAAGGCATAGACTGACATAACATTCTCAATACTAGAAGCAGCATCAACTTTACATGTTTTAATATTGTTTGACAACCTCTGAAAAGATTCTATCTAGCTACTCTAATTAAAACACAACAAATACAACACCTCTTGTGTGATGATCTGGACAGCATCATAACAGAATTATTACCTAAAACTACACCTTAGAAAGCATTTAATTGGAATATCTTGCTCTTTAAGGCAGTCTTGATTATTTGGAGCACTTAGCTTTTGAGTTGATGCTTAATTCCTGTCTGTCATTCTCTTGAAATCCTTTAATTCAAGTTTTAAAACCCTAAAGTAGTGAAATACAGTTTCTTATGGCATATTTTTGAACAAATGCAAAGCCAGCGGAAGGAGGGTGAGATTTGTCAGGAAAGCACAGCTTTGGTGGGGAGAAACTTAGATTTTAAATGAGTTAAAATCTGGCCTGGAAAATAAATACTTTGCCAAGAGGCCCAGCTGTAAAAGAATCAGGAATGGTCAGGAACAGTATATACAATCAGATCTATTTTTCCCTTGTTGCATATGCTGCCTGCGTTCTTCCTTACATTCATGACTATGTCCACATAGATGTTATGAGGAAAGAAATCCAAGCTTCTGTGTGGACACAGCACGACTACAAAGGGAAAAAAGAGATAACACTTCTGTTAGTGCCCAGAGATATGACAGTTTTGAGTGAGAAAAACAAGTACCAGAGCTTACAAGAAACCTGTTTTCCAAGCACTTTTAGCAATAATACAGCCACTTCTGTAAGGCAAATTTTTATAAGTACTAGTCATAAGTGTACATTAATACCTCAGTGATTTACAGATTGATAAAATTCATAGTTGTTTTTTATTAATCTGTGCTACTCAATGTTTTATGGTAAGAAACTGAGGAAGGAAGATAAAAAATTGACTAGTCCAGAAATGGAAGAGGTGTGTGCTTTTTACTTAGTGATCACATTTAGTGGATGCCTTCTGTGGTGTTTCTCTGTCACCCTCCATGAGGATTTATTTAATACTTTCTCAGCAGTAGACGAATATTGCCGAAAATAGGATCTGTAACACACTCCACAACTTGCAATCTGTGTTCAAATTCGGCATGCTGACAGCAGCAAGCCAGTCCTATAGTGAAAGTGACGTCCTTTAAAAATCTCTTACTTCCTCCTGTTTCCTATATTCTCCTACTCTAAACATTCAGATGGCAGATATGCTCAGTTAAGTATCACAAAGTAAATACTTAAGTAGTAAAAAGTTTAGCTATACTGCAATTTGTTTCTGATTAGTAGCAATAAAAAAAGGTGCTGCAGGCTCAGCATTTCTTTTCCAGTGTTTGTTATGAAATGTTGAATATAACATAAATTTTCCAAATGCAAATGCTGACAAATCAGCCTGGGCTTTGAAAAGAAACTCCTGTCTTCTCACGTATTACCCCCCAAAAAAAAACATTAACAAACCAACATGTTACCCAGAGCGCTCTCTTCGTACCTTTGCAATTCCACTGTTTTTCACACAGATCAAGGTGTCTGGAATGTATTAAACAAATATTAATTGCACACAAAGACCAAAATCAAGTCTATTTATTTATACTGTCTTCTAACAGTGTAATTTAAAGTAATTAAACAGGAATAAGAAATTTGTTTTCAACTGCAAAGCACAGTGGCACTCTACATAGGCTTGTAGTTCAATAAAACAAAACTTCAGGCTGAAATAAGAGACTTGTAAAATAACAGTAAGTTACTGTGTGATAGATGATGGCATCATAGGTAACAGGGCAAGCACAGACTGGAAAACTCTAAGTGATATATACCAATGCAGTCATCCCTACATATATAGGAACAGTTATAGGTAAGCTCTGAGATTGAACTCATCCATCAGTTTGCATATGCCAATGTAAAATTGACAGTCAATACAGAGCTCATAATAAAAGGTAAGCAATTGACTGAGAGGCTCAGCAAACACTTGAAACTGTTTTTAACTATTCGGAATAATATTCTCAGACATTTCTGTAGGTTTTGTATGTTTTATATTTAGGCTAGGCTAATTCACCTAGTTCCAACCCACCTGTCATGAGCAGGAATACCTTCCAGAAGACAGGGTTACTCAAAGCCACATCCAACATGGCCTTGAACACCGTCAGTGATGGGACAGCCACAGCTCTGGGCAACCTGTTCCAGTGTCTTTCTAACCTCATAGTGAAGAATTTTTTCCTAATATCTAATCTAAATCTCCCCTCTGTCAATTTAAAACCATTCCCCCTTGCACTGTCACTACATGCCTTTATAAAATGTCCCTCTTCAAATTTCTCGTAGGCCCCCTTTAGGTACTGGAAGCTGCTCTAAGGTCTCCCCTGAGCCTTCTCTCTGTTCTAGGCTGAACAAGCCCAGAGCTGAACAGTACTACAGGTGGGCTCTCACTAGAGCAGACTAAAGTGGGAAAATCACCTCTGTCAACCAGCTGGCCACAATGTTGATCAATGGCAGGGAAGTAAAGATGAAAAAATATATAGATAATAACATTACTACCATCATGATTGCTATACGGCTTATTCATTCCAACACAAAGTAAAATGTGGTTACAAATAAACTCTTCAAAATCACAAGTTCATTATTAAAAAAATCTTGGATAATGTTAGCCTTTCACATAGTATCTTCCTCCACTTCTTAAAAGTGTAGTCCACCAGAAATGAGTAAGTCATCTTATTCTTATTCGGAAGTACCAAAAACACTATGTAAATTGCCTAATGTCTTTGACATCTGCATCCTACCCTTCATAAAACCTCCAAAGCCTCATAAAACCAGATGCATTGGTAAATGTTGTATTTCCTTAAGATCATTTCTTATACTGTTACTGATCTAAATGTGGTTACAGAGAATATCTTCATCTGGTAAGAAACAGGGAAACTGTTTCTGCCAATCAAAGCATAACTTCTTTTTTTTAAAGATACAGCTGTAAAATCAAAGCAAATACTGAACTCAAAGGAAGAAACGTTCACATAAACTCCTTGAAGCAGTGTCCTAAGTTTTATTTGAAATGTCTTAAGAGAGCTTCAAACATAAAAAAAAGTATTGCATTCTAAAGCAATAAATTCAGTAGCTCCAAACACAGCAACCATTGATCCACTGTCATATTTGAACACCTCTTTGAAAAAAAAGTTTTTCCTACAAAATTACAACTTAGAATTAAATACAAAATCCGGTATTTTCCCAAACAAAAAATCCCACAGACAGTACAGTGAAATTAGACAAACTCACAAAATATGCAATCCCATTTGAAAATTACTTTTGTTGACTCGTAATCTTTGGTTACCTCTCGTACAATTCTGCATATCTAAAGAGGACAAATCAGTAAATTTACATATATGTTACAATTTTCCTATATTTTCTAGTACTATCAACAGCTGTTGCTGTCAATAGCATATGTCTGTCTTACAATCTATCAGAGAAGAACAGAAAACAGGCTGGTTTTAAAGGTTCAGTTTAGCTCTTCAAGAATTTAGCTGCTTCTTAAATAAGCATATATACATTCCATAATGGATACAGAGCTCAAGATTATAATGGTAAATTCAGTACTCTTCCCCAAAATGATGCATACAGTTGTAAATTAAAAAGTTGTAAAGGCATTAACATTAATGATTTACCCTCTGCCAATCCAGACTACTTGAAATAACTTTAGCTGGCACAGACCTCAGCGGGGCAGGAAACCATCTTCAGCCTAGTAAATACATACTGAAAGAACCCATCATGGAAGACTGCATGTTCAAGAACTGCTTCTCAGATAGGCACTCTAAGGTATTGTGGAATGTAGCCAACCTGGGCAGGTTTTTGTGGCTGTAGGTTTTGCTGCTGCCGCTTTTTAAAATCAAAACAGGTTTTATTAGTCCTTCCTCATCAGACCAACATGATACATCCTGATAGCCTCTTTATCACTATTTTGGCCATTGGCCATATGACTAAGCATCAAGTAGAATATCAGGAAAACGTGTATTCTAAAATGTATAACACAAAACATTTCCAAACCTGAATGTCAATTTTCATTTCAGTGCCAGGTAATGATTCTAATTTTATACAAGAAATTTTGTTCCAGATGCCTATCCCTCTAAATGATTCAGACACAGAATCACAGAATCAACCAGTTTGGAAAAGATGTTTAAGATCATCAAGTCCAACCGTTACACCCAGGACTGCAAAGTCTACCACTAAACCATGTCACTGAGGGCCTCATCTACATGGCTTTTGAACACTTCCAGGGACAGTCATTCCACCACATCCCTAGGCAGCCTGTTCCAATGCCTGATTATCCTTTTTGTGGAGAAATTTGTCCTAATACCCAGTCTAAACCTTCCCTGGCACAGCTTATGGCCATTACCTCTTGTCCTATCATGGAAAAAAAAAAACCAAAACAAAACCCAAATCCAAAAAAAAACAACAAAAGGAAAAACAGGAAAAAAAAAACTGAATAGGTGAAACCCTAGCAATAAAGCTGAAACTAAAGGAGACAGCACTTGTTTGTCAGATCACTAAAACTGCCAGTGTTAAAACCGAGACAAACATAATTAAGAAAAATAATTCCACTGAGCCACTGAAAGGCGTTTTAAGAAGTTCACACATTTCTGACAGTATTGCACTCATGGGGGCATGAACAGTACACAGAGACAATTATTCTCTTTGTCTTAATACACACACAGTATGAGCTGTACTCACAAGATTTAATGAGAGGTTTCTTGAATATGAATTTTACTTGTAATGTTTACATGGTAACATCAGGCAGAGATATCACAATTTGCATGGGACTTAAAACTTGTGACACCTCTCCAAGTCATATCAGATTTTGCCCAGAAGCTCACTTTTCCTTACTATGGTAAAAAAATAAAATATATAAAATTATGATTTTTCTCCTCCTCCCGTTTCCAACAGCAGATTGACCAGATATCAGCAACTGTGCACCTTCTTTCTAAGGGAAGGAAAATTTCTTACTGTTCACATCTTTCTCCTTCCTTTAGAACAGCCAAAAACCTGAGGTCAAGCTAGTGAGAAAATTACAACTACCTACAATAAGAGACGTTGAGAACACGGAAGAAAACTATAGTTTCAGGAATACATCTCTTCTGATGCGTATATTCCAGGAATATATCTCTTCTGAGCCTTTTAGAAAGAAAAGGCAATATCAGGAATCTGCATGTCTCCTATAGTTTACCAGTAGCCTTACTGTATTAAAATGTGTATTATGTAACTACACTAATGGGGATAAGAGGGTTGCTTAACCTCCCAAGGTACTTATATCTAATCTAGTTTCCTGGAAATATGCTACCACAAACCAATTAGATTGTCACTGGTTTTCCTGCTTATACAATCTCTTCAATATGCCCCTTCAATAAAGAATGCACATGCTGAACTACTTCTTCAACAAAGAAGCAAATGTATTTCAGAGTAGCCTAGAAATGAAGAATTTAGTGTCCTGATAAGCATCAATCTTTCTTTAATTATTCACTCTGTTCATATTTTCTGGTTGTTAAATTCTAGCATTATGAAGAAAGCTATATCTTAAGCACTGTTAGGCTTGGAGAATGCCTCTGCTGAATTCAGTTCATTACTTTCAGAAAAGGGAAAGAAAATGCAAATGAAATTTACTCCTTTACATAATGGATCACTATGGCTATGCCAAAACTTTAGATTTTTAAAGGGATTTAGTACTTAAATGGCTGTCAGAGCACTTGAAAGTATTTGGGCACCAAAGTATTTGGCTCATCTGAGGCTAACTTTCATTAGCTCCTGAAAATGGGGTACAGGTACTTAACTTAGCAATACAAAGTCAAACGATGCCCTCATGTCTTCACTATTGTGGGTTTTATTTACTCCTCTTATTCTTCTGTTATTCTATTATCTTACTTCTGGTCTAGATTTTGGGATCGCATCACATTCTGAATATAAGGCAACAAAACAATCGTTACAATGATGGCCCAAACTTCACACTTTCCATGTCTGAACTTTGATGCTCTTTGTGAGGCTGCAGAAGCTGAATTCTGCATTAGCTGTGAAACTGTTTTTCTGGTCCATTACTTCATTCCATGTGGACTCCATATTCACACAATCATTAAGAGTCAGAGATCTACTTACTCTGTTTTGAGAAATAAATTGTGCTGCTTCTACAGCTATGTTAGAAGCAACAGTGAATAATGAGTACAGTACCAGAAAGGATGGAATGTGGTTAACAGTGTAATTCATAAGCAGGAATGCTTAAGGCACAATAACAAAGTTGTTAACAGCAATCTGTTATGCTACCTATATTTAACAGCAGCATAGATATTGCTATGTATTAACTGTAATGATATTTACTGAAAATGGGATATTAATGACAAAATAAATTATTATGGATTACAGTTACCAACTCAAAATGAAACTAAGTAGAACCAAACAACAACAGCAGAAAACTTTCAAGAAACATATTTTACCTAATTTCTACTTATTCCTTACCCTTACATATTTCTTACCCTTACTTACTGCTTCAGGGATTACTGAATATTCCCTTCATCTGCCTCAGTAAAATCATTCTGTTAATCAACAGAGGAATGAAAAAGTTGTTGCTGCCACTGACTCCCAAAGATGCTGATTGACACATTTACTTGTTTATGTGTAGGGGGAAAGAAAGGAATATTGTAAATTGTTTAAGATTCATCACTTTTCAAAGAAGCTAATTACACTTAATCCTTTCTAAGTTATTTTCCCACAGGACTTCAACCTTTTCCAAAAGGAAGTAATATTCCTGCACTTGACACCATTACTTTTCTCAGCTGAAACACATTCTTTTAATGAACAGTGAACTTCTATGCTTTTAATCCTTTTAATTAGGACAGTAAGTAACTAACTGGATGATTTAGTAGCAACGTGACATGACCTTGATGCTTGAGAGCACTTGAAATTTAAATAGAAAATAGAAATTCTTATAAAGAAATGTTACAAGCAACAAATTTACTAAGACCAAGCCTATGCTTCGTATAAATGCTCTGGATTGTTTTCATATAAATACATGTTCACATATAAGAACAAATGGATCGATCCTGTTAAAGCAAAGCTATAGAAAATTGTGTGACCTGCCACAATGGACCTCCTGCCCCTAAATTGTTTTTGTTGTTGTTGTTCTATCATTTTTTCTTCATTAATTGCTTCTATGTTTCTGAGCAAGAACTGCTGGTATTTATCTTTGTGTCATTGTATTTATGTACAGTGATTATGAATAAAGGAAGATGATGAAAATGCGTGTAGTATCAACTTTATTGTATTTATCACTGGATACACAAAAAAAAGGATTCAGAGAATTCAAGAAACTACACTTGTTGTGTAGAGGTCTAAGATGATCAGAAAGTTTCTGTCTGATTTAAAGATTTAAAGCCTTCTATTATTTTCTCATCCACAGTAGTTTTCTTTCTCCAGTATCTGGCGTTTAGAAACCAGAAAGTTTGGTTTTTTTTAATTAACAGGAATGTACCTTTATGCATCTGTTCCCTATCTAGACCACTATAAGTTTCATACTTAAAAAAATATTAAATGGCACACAAAACCACAAAAATTGCATTCTTTGTTTATTGTGATTCTGATTCATGGTAAGGAACTGCTGCAAGAATGACAGTATTACATTCCTGTATTACATTCCTAATGCATTATAGTAAAACCTGTATCAGCCTCTCAAATGTGTTCTCACTTTATTAGGGCTGTAACTTTTGCTGGTTTACCTGTCCAACTACATTTTTATTATTCACTTCAAACTGCATTTTGGAAGCAGATGATGTTTAAAGTTGTTGAATCACATCAACTGAAGAGAGCAAGGCAGAAGTTTTACAGCTAGTAATACTGAAACAGATTTAGAAGTCACACAGTATTTCCAAATGACTACCCAAATACTGTAAGATTTTGTATATAATAATAGGATGTCTGATGAAACAAACATAAAAACCTGCACTCCCTGCACTGATCTGCACACTTGGACTTTTAACAGGCTTGATTTACAACTTCTTCACCTGATTTTAGTAAGTAAAATAAAAGATGAAGTAAAATGTGTACCTGGCCAAATGTTTGCTGGCTTCTAGCTTACTGTCACAGCCTTTTCCCACAGTTATTGGAAAGGAGAGGAAGGACAGGGAAATCAGATACAATTTATGCTACTCAGTATCTTTTATGTCTCACAGATGATGAAAATTTGAAGTTAGTCAGAAAAATTGCTAAACTACTGTTCTGTGTTAGAAAACCAGCATTAAAATGTATTATTAGACAAAATGGAAAATGAAAGGTCTCACTGTAGAAATGAAAACTGAAACTACAGTTTAGTATTAAAACTGCTTCAAATGGGAAATCTATGTCAGGAAATATATGCGAATAACGCCTACCAATTACCTCCATACAGGTATTGCCTTATCAGCCAGTAATTTGTACTTTACACAGCAGATATCACCATTCTGAATTCACAGCACTACAAAACTCTGTGTTATCAGAACAGCCAATATACTGAAATGAGACCAAACTGAAGAGAGAAACTTTTGAATAAAGACAAAATTTTGGTACACGACTTACTGTGATTAAATGGTAAGAAAGTAAAGGGATAGCATGAAAATAACTCAATAGTTTCTACCTCATGCAATAATTTTAACAGTGCTATCTTAACAGCTGCTAGACCTTAGAAGTCACACACACAACTTATTTCAATGTTAAACTATTACGAAAGGACAACTACTAAATGATGCTTGCCAGAAAAATCAAAATACATATAATCTCAGAAGTTGCAGATATCATACAGGAAAAAAAAAGTAAAGAAAATACACCTTGAGCTCCTTACTATCTAAACACCTCCCCTTATGTTTAGGTAACTTCAGAGCACAAGAAAAATCATAATGTTATAATTCATTCTCAAATTAAATTTTTTGCCACTGCATGATGGAACTAAAAAATTAAACAATCAAGACAATCTTAGGGTATATATTTTCAAGGCATTCTGCATGTTTTTTCAAAATGAATCATATCAGAGGGGAAAGCAGTAATTTTAGGTTTGGAGGGTTTTTACTGTAGTAATTTGGGGGGGGGGGGGGGGTTTACAGCAGATTTAATTAACAAGTACTATTGACAAAAGGTAAGCAGAGTCTAGGAACTCTAAGCATGTTTCTATTTTAAATCTTTAACAAAATCAAGCCAAGCAATTTCCCTAACTTCATTCAGGGGCATAGCTGTACCATTATACTTGAATTTTTCAGCTGAGAGATAGCAAAGACCATGTGGGCCAAACAGTTGAAGTTCAGCAAAACTGTTTGCAACAAAACCATATTCATAATGTAAAGTTTTAAGCAACATTTAGTTATGGTAATTGCCAATTTGCTTATGTTTGCATGCACACACATATACCTACACACATATGTATGCATGTATGTCGTGGGGTGAAGCTAACCTGAAGGCATTGCTCAGACAAAATGAGGTCTCAAACATACCTGCCCACCAATTAGATGACAAGTTGGAAAAACAAAGACAGTTGTCCACCAATCACACTGATAATTGGCATGGAGGAGGCTGACCCAAATCCTTTCCAAATGTGAGGCTATCCTGGGTCCATGGGTTAGATGTGCACAGAAAAAGAAAAAAAAAGTCATACGACTTTATGTCCTTGTAACATCTTTGTGGTGAAAAGCCAGGCAGTCAAAGTACCCAGGTACCAACCACTAATGGGCTTCAGATACATGGGGAAAATTCAAAGAGATTAGCTCGGGGCTATGCAGCAATGAAGCAATTGGCAGCTTGACCCAATCACCTACGTCAGAAATCAATAAAAAGTGGAGAAAGGTGCCTATCAGTGGGAAACCATCTGTGTGTGCCAGAAAACATGCAGAAGGCTGAGTCTGAGGTGGAACAGCTGACTACTCAAAAACAGCTGTAAGCCAGGACTCAGGCACATGTAGAGGGTCCTCTCCCCTCAGCCTATCACACTGCTCAACAGGGCCAGAGGAGCAGAAGCCTTGGTCAGCATGTGTCCTTGCAGAATGTGCAAATTTCATAGAAGATAAATCATACAACAGAAATTACTGTCAAACCACTATGGCCATCCTGTTTAGCAATTTTACAGGCTTTTTACTAAATGGTTTTAAGCCAGCGTGCAGGTCTGTCCTTGCAGGTACCCTGCTGAAATACATATTTTTCCTCTCTAGAGGATCCCTGCATTATATGCAGAACTTTCCCATAAATCCACATTAGTAATTTCTAGTAAATAACAATAAAAAGTTGCACTCTGGGGGACCTCAAAGTGCAATAAAACATTTCTTGAGAAATCATTCAGGTTAAATACATTTTGCCACCACTGAATTTTAAACTATCTTCCTGAAAAGTGGGAGCAACTGGATCATCAAATGCTACGATCAAGAAATCTTCATAAACTCTCCCTATTTCAAGTCTATAGGTTTCTCATTTGAAGTTGTGCAGTCAAAAGACATCTGACATTGAGTTAATGGTAGTGTTAACTGAAAATTCTGCAAACACTGCATGCTGTAATACAACTCTGCATTTAACAGCTATGTAATATTTCACAACTAGCATATGCACGTTTTCCTTCCTGAATCTCATACTCCAAAATTGAAAACTAAGAACATACTAGGTATTGTGAAGCTTAATTGATGACAGTCAAATAGGAAGAAAGGTACAGGCTTTATGCAGTCATGATGAGAATGAGCAAAAAATAATTTGATGTTCTAAATGTTTGATCATGACCTTCTTTTCTGTCTGGAGTTTTCAATCTATTCTTAATTATTTGATGAGTTACTGCTTTGTTTTTATTTTTATGCATAATTTCAGTCTTTCTTCAAGCTGAAGTTTCATATTTAAACAAACACCACACCATCCCCTTGCCCCCTCTAAAGGTTGAATGCAATTGCAGAAATATGTTCAGATGATCTTAAGGTCCTTTCCAACCCTAACTATTCTATAATTCTATGCCCATGACATCAGGACATCTCTAATTATACTACACAATTGCTATATTCTCTGACCTATGACAGAGACTTCTGCATACAGAAGTCAGACTCTGGAGACTTGTAGGCACATACACATACTTCACCCATTTCGCATTTTCAGGCTACAGACTCTTGCTCTTCAGTAACCATAAAAGTTGTACAAACTCATAATATTAACATGAACAGTATGGCCACTTTTACCAGGGGACACCTTCTACCAGCTGCCCAGCTCTCCAAAGTGTGGACTTTTTGACAGCTTTAAACCTTTTGCTCTTACACAGAAAAAAACCCACAAATTTAGAACTGATATTTCTCCTGCACACTTCTTTATGGCCCCTGCATTTATTTTGTGTTAGATGAATTTTATGGAGCATGTACTTGGTGCATAAAGTGTTTACAATTGATTTTCATAGTGACACGCACTGCTGTTTTTGTATCCACAATTTTACATGCATGATGAATAATTGCTATTCAGATATAATATTTTCAACTGCAGAAGTGAAGGACGATGTTTCATAAAGTGGTTTTTGGTGGCCCTAATATTATACCAAATGCAACTGACTTTGTGATGACACCCACTGAAAGTTCCCTGTTGCATTGTACATAAAATGAAATGTCCTTTACCCTGAAGCAGCCATCCTTCCCCCACATTTTTTTGAAAACTCAATCTTTCTACATCAGCAGTAAAGCTGGACAATACTTCTTAAGAGGTTCAGATTTTTCAAAACTTGTTTCTCTGTCACTCACAAGTAAACACTGCTCATACAGACCAATGATTACCTTGGAGGTGCTTTTATTCTATCTCCAACAGCCTCAATTTGTTACAGTTTGAGAGAAGTTTTATCACTAGGTAGCTGCACAAGGCATTAAAAAAAAAAATCCATTGGGATCACCATAAAGACAAGTCCCTACAAATTGCTGAAACAGAAAAACAATCCATATGACATATACAGATACTCCTGGAATGGAATAGACCTAATGTTTTTTATAGAACTAATTTTACCAAATTTTGGCAAAGCAGCTCCTAAATACAGTACTCACTAACCAGAAATGATCAGGCCCATGAGATAAAAAACAGATACCAATGATGTAAACCAGCCCAAGTCCATCAGGGAGAAAACAAACAAACAAGCAAAGGAACCAAATCAAACTAATAAAACTGCAACATACTTTTCTAACTTTAGATAGAACCCTAGGAAACTTGGGAGACTCAGTATGTACAGAACAGAAGCAGTATGCAGATTTGTGTTTCATATCCAAACACCTTTCTGGTCAGAAAGAGGACCTCAGCCTACCTTCAGCTAAGATTTATTCAGTTGAAATATCAACTGGGACTTGAATCTAGTAGGGAAAGGGATGCTTGATGACAGATGAATTTCTTAAACGTCCTCATCTGAAAATATCTAGCATTTTATTGAAACAGCACACAGTGAGACCAGTTCTCTTAGAAAACCAGTGAAAGTGTTTTGCTGTTTTGCAAAATAGTGAAGTTCAAAATTAGGCATTTATATACCTTTTAAGTATATTTTCGTATTTTTTATTCCCATACCTTTTACCAATACAGTCAACTGAATGCTCACAATTTTTTCCTGACAAGATTGCACTTACTTATTCTTCTTACATCTCTCCCTAGTAAAACGGCTGAAATGCCCAGAAGCACCAGCTAAAATATAAATGTTTATTAAAATACTCATCTCTTCTACAGAGTACAAACCTTCTATGCTGCGCTTAGATCAGCTTTGGCAAAATAAGGGCGCCAAACCTGTTCCATGACACAATCTCTTTCTAGCTCAGGCTCTCCTATTATGAAACAGATGGTGAATTTCAGCACTTAAAAGCTGAAGGTGTTGTTTTGTAGCTAGGATGTTCTAGTGTAGATCCTGAATCAGTGGGTCTCTCATCAGGAAAGGCTTGCAGCAATGTCACCTTCCCCCTCACCCCTCATCCATAGCCAGGTTATCACCTTAGGGACTATAAGTAGAATCTCAAAGCATAGACCCCAAACTGGAAAGGTTGTGAACACTTCCACAATTTGAGAATTCCTTGAAATCTGCCAGTGTAAGTAGGCAGAGCTAGAGGGCCTTAAAAATTTCTATTTGCTCTCTGTTCTCCATGACACTTTCTTCCATAAATTATTCCAGCTTTCAATATTCCTAACCAGAAATTCGGAAGGAGGAAAAATTACTGTACCATAGGAAGAACAGGGAAAGTTTCGCACTGTAACTCCCTTGCAGGCCAATGGAATATTTACTTTTACCTCACAGATTGTAGTTAATTGTAACCTCTTTCAGAGTGAAACCAAGTTGTCAGGAAGTTAGTCTGCTGCAGATACTAAGTTGTATTTTTTTCCTTGTTCTTTTTTTAATAAATGACCATTTTAAAGTTGGGGTTGTGGGGGTTTTATTAACCCCTTCGTTTAAAAAAAGCCTAATTACTCAAGCAGTCAACATAGCAGTCAATCTAGATAATAAAAGGCAGTACAATTAACAACTAGAGAAGCCCCAAGCACACAGACCAAATGGAAATTAAATAATGAAAGAAAAAAAGAGAGCCAAATCACCATGACAGTTTACTTTTTATTTATTTTCTTCTTCATCATGGGAAAAGACGATAGGTGAATCTTCTTCAGTAAATGACATCTGAAATGGTAGTTCAACATAAACCGTCTTTGACTGCAGCAATTCAGGCAGAGTAAAACCAAAGAAATACTGTTTAGGTTTTCTCTCATTAAACTAAAGTAGCATAAAATTGGAAATAGGCATTTACCTTACAGACCTGAGAACTCCAAGATCCTATTATATCACATAAAGCCACTTGCATTTCCATGAGATAATATTATATTATCATTTTCAGTGTTACCAAAGTGTTCATTATCCGTAATGTGAGCATATATAAACCCTATTTTGCAGTCACAGCATTTGATTTCAGAACTAAGTATACTTTCACTAATTACTTCATAGAATAGCTACAACATCAGCAGGGTTTGCTTGCTTTTATTTTAAAGAGTAATACTTCACTACTAGTAGACATAGATAATTTGTTATTTGTTTCTTAAATATTCCACTTTTCTGATTCTATCCAGTGCCAAATGCTATTTTGCCACAAAGTGAATGGCAAACAAAATATGCTTGTGCACATCAAAAAGTATGAAGTCTTAACATAGGGCTGCCAAGGGAAAAGCAACCAAGAAAAAAAACAGATGTCATGTTGAAGATAAAAGGTTTCATTAAACTTTAGTCATACATGTGTAACCTTGACTTATCTGCACTTTAAGATACCATACACAGATACATATACTACTTGAAGTAATCATTTTATCAAAAAACATTATATGAATCAACAATCCAATCATTCGATATTTAATTTCCCTCTTATTTCTTTTCTTAATTCAGGAAAAAAATGAGTTCAGCAAAATGTTGTAGGTTAACCATTTTTTCCAGAATGGACAATATAGTGTTACCTTAAAATTTTATAATACAGGTCTGTCACTTGTGTATGGCAGCACTGTGAACTGTATTGCAAGTAGCGACAGCAGAGTAACTGTTCCCAGTTATATCATAATTATTTATTTGAGCTTAATTATTTGATAATAAAGGTTGCATTAGCTTCAGAGAGAAAATTGATTGTCTTATTTCTATAAGACCTGGACAGCTGCAGTTCAGGAGAATAGAGAATTCTGTATTAAGAAATCTCTGAAAGTAAGGAATGCAATGTCAAATTTCGCTTAAAATCATAATTGCACTGTCTTGTAATTATGATTGCAGAGAAAAAGTTCAATAATACAATCTGTAAAAATATACAAAAAAAACATTCTCAATGGTTTGACTTGTCTTTTTAGATAGAAATATTTTGAAGCAGACAACCCAGAATGACAATCTTTGAGTCCACCATTTTTCATACAGTGATTCTCTTTTCCTCCTTATGCATTTGGTATTGACAGCACTGTAATGACCAGTCTACTAAATTTTAATTTATCAGAAATGAGCAATGTGAGCGTGACTGGAATACCAGAATCTTTAAATAATTTGTGAAACTAAGGTAAACTGCACTTTTACCTATCTGCTAAATATATAGACCAGCAATACTATGTATGGTCATATAAATAATACAGAATAAATATTGCATTACTAAAGAAAATCCTTAAACACACAATGAAAAAGGTACAAAAAATTTCATGAATGCAAAATTACATCCTGGAGGTCATAAATACTAACCAATATGTTGCAAAAGATTTAACAGTTCTGCATCAAATTCTATTTTTATTCTTCCAACATCTCCTAATTTATGATTTTAGTTCTGATGTGTTAATATTCAGAAATTTTAAATGGACAATGACACCAGTAGTCTAGACTCTCAACCACATTCAATATACAATAGATTAACACTTGTATTTTAAACAAAGCTTAAAATGGAAAAATAGGGAGCCTTCAGATGAGATGTAGGTTAAGCCAAGTAGCACTGTATGCACAGAACTTTCATGATTACATGGGAAATGTAAAACCTGAATTGTCTAATGTTTCCATGGAAACTTTTTACCTACAGGATCCAAACACAGGAAACAACACAATGCATCCATATGCCTTAGAAAATGGACTTCACTGGGGGATTTTAGAATGTTCTATGAAAGCGGAAGAAGCAGTATCACTAATTTCAGATGAGGAAAATGAAAACACAGAAAAATACATCTGGAATTAGAACCAAATCAGGGTGCTGTGAGGTGTACATCAAAGTCAGTCCTTGTTATAATGAATCCAGGAACAGCATTATAGATTATGGAGGGGGGAAGAAAAAAAATCAGCAGAAAACCTACCATTCAAGAGAAAATTATTTTCATGCATTAAATGATTGGTCATGGATTCTATAAAGAGGACCATCAGAGTACCAGCAATAACTTCATGCCTTCACTGGAGCTCAGGAGGGCCAAACAACACTACCTGCAGAGCCTGGCTTTCAGTGAGGACTCCACACTAATGAGACTTGAAATACATTTCAGACAAGGCATGCAGTTAAGGCTGAGCTCACAGCAGCACTACCCCTATGCATTCTGTGACCTCCTTTCCTCACTGTAGGAGACAACAGCAGCATTAGAAGATTTTAACAGGCCTTCCTATTGCTGCCTATTTGTAACAGTGATAAAGCCCTGACATAGGATTTGGGAAAGCTAATACATACCCCCCTGGCTCTGATCTCTTGTAGTCAGAGCAAAAGGCTGGAGGCAGTTAGAAAACTGGGAGACAGCAGTAAAGCTTTCACAGCTCTTTCACAACACTCATGCAGCTCCACCATCTTTAAATCTCTCACCCAGCATTACAAATATAGTGTCCTCCCAGGCACACAGTCTTTGCAGTTATCAAACTCATTTTTGGGCCTTATCACAGTCCTCTCTATCTATATCTATCATGTGGTATGGCATACTCAGATATCTTGGTCCCTAGTCACCAGCACTGCATGGTTCAGTTCACTTTCACAAAAAGGCAAACACATCAACAGAATACATTTCACAAACAAGATGCACTATTTTCACAAGATTTGACCAATTAACTATTTGCACTGTGCCTACAACTAGACAAGTCAAATGATTGGGAATATTACCAAGAATTTGAGTTTTCTCTAAAAGATAAAAAAAAAAAGGGATTCTCCTAAGCAAATGGAATTAATGTATTTGAAATACTTAAAACTCAGAAATACTAAAACATAAAAGTCTCTTTTTAAGAACCTACAAGAGGTGGGTTTTTTTTTGGTTTTTTTTTGTGTTTGGGTAGTTTTTTTTTAAGAAAAATGATGGTAGACAGCACGTGTGAGTTTTGTTTGCTTTTTTTTTTTCTCTGACTGGCCTGCCACTAGTCAAAAAATCTCTCTAATAAGACAAATAAATTGATTTGTCTTATTATCTCATATGTGGTCATATGAGACATTACCATAACTGCTTTCAACTGCTGGAGCATGACATTGCAGCAACATACAGATGTCATCCCAAATATATCCAGCAAGTACCTAAAAATGTTTTTTTTTGGATCACATTTCCATGGAGCCAGACAATTAATCTACTTGGTCCAAGAGATTGTTTTCTTATTACTGCTGCTAAAATAATCCCATCCTTCTAACATTCAAATAATCCTTTACTAGACAGCTGGAAAACTATGGCTAATAAGTGAGATAAATGAAGATATAGACTTCATGCTAATGACTTAAAAGTTTCATGCCACAGTATGGATAAAGTGAAAAAACAAGGAAATGCTTCCATTGCCTGCATAGTGTCACTGCTGCCACAATTTAAGAAGATGCGCTGATGGGGAAATGAAGGCCATGACTCTTGTGTATTCAAAGCTTAGGAGAAGAGTCGAGAGATCTACTATATTTGAAAGCAGGCTAAGAACCATCCCCTATCTTCTTATTAAAGGTAAGCCATCCCACTCTAGGACATGAAACAGACAATATTTGCACTGCCATTAAAAGTAAGGTTACACTGTCAAATTCCATTCCCCAGTATGGAATCTTACCTTTTCTCTTTTTACTGAAATAGTACAAAACTCAAGGAAGAAAACTTCAAAATAATTAACTTAAATTCAAATATTAAACAGGACCTATGTGTGTTTTCCAAACCATGTTTCCACAGTCGAGCACAACCCCTGCGGGAAGGAGCGTGGCAGCCCAGGATCCGGGTGATGTCCGTGGTGCTGAACCGAGGCACTCTGCTGTGAGCAGAATCCCAATTCGGCAGATCCACGATAACCGCCTCATTTAAAAGCAGGAGAAACAACAGATTTCACACCATTTGAGTTGAAGTGTGCACATATTTAAATTAGAATCGTATTTTTAATATGCTTATAACAATTCACCGAAGTCAAGCATAATGGACACCCCCTTCCAAAGCTTATAACATGAGCTGAATGTGTTGTCTGTGCAACACAGAATTTTTCACTTTCACAACAAGAACAAGCTACATTCAAAGAGTCTTTGAGAAAGACCTTCAAGATGGGAAAGTCTGCTCTGCCTTAGGTAAAAAAAGTAATAAAATATTAGGTCAAATTCAGTATTGTTCATTGTTATGAAGAATTAATATTATTGTAAATAATACTTATATATAATTATATGCATCAGCTGACTATGTACCTAAATACACAGTCTTTTTTGATTTTCATTTGTTTTGGTTTTTTTTAGACAACTAGATTCAGATAAAACTGGATACACCTGCAGGGCTAGCACGACAGGCTTTGCAAACCTAGCGGTACACTCAAGCAATTTGAGCCTCTATAATGTTGTTCCTTAACTAATCGAATAGTTGCAATCAACCAGTTTTCAATGCCTGAGAGTTGTCTTTAGGGGTATATGTGCTTTTTAGGCACTATCTAGATTTGAGAGTACTTCTCTGAAATGATTCTTGGAGCACAAGTTTTGCTGACAACAAAGTTCTGCCTTAGATAACTTTCATTTGAACTTTATTTGCAATATGTCATAATCAGAAACATAAATAAATAAATTAATCTGCAACAGAGAACAGGTCACAGAACATTTTTCATAATAGAATTCAGTATGAAATTTACCTAGAACAAATAATCAGTTTTTCAGCTTCCTGAACTGTTTCCAGTTCCAGGTCAGCTCCATTCAGCTACCAGGCTTAAGCACTACACACATTCTGAAAACTGTTTCAATCACAGCCACTGTTTTAATCTAATTCAGGACCTAAGTAATTGAGAAAACTAAGTTAGCTATGGAAGCTTATAGCTGAATACAAGACAACTACCCACTAATTAAAAAAAGCTAGATTTGTGTGTGTGGTTTTGGTTTCTCGGAGTTTTACATGTTTTTAAAAAAAAATAAAAAAAAAACACAACAAGAAAAAATTACAATCGTTTTTTAATACAGCAATGCTTCCTCTGTAAAATCTCAGGCTAACGTTAGAAGGAAATCTAAATCAAATGAAATCTGAAACCTAATATTTTAAACTCAGAACCATTACAGAGTAGGCAAGAGAAAATACACCCACAAGTCCAAACCTTCAATTTATTTGAACTGATAATTCCAGAACTAAAAGGAATTATAAGACCTTTCTTCATGACACTTCTCTAGTCAAACTTCAGCAGCATCAGAAGACATGTGCCAGAAGTTTGCAAGTATTGGCTAGAAACAAAGAGGAAGGAGGCTACTCAGATATCAAATATTGAGCTTCAAATCCTTTATCAGTGAAAAGACCAATTTTAAAATCAATACTGTTATTTGATGCATAGTCAATACACAGCAACTCATACTGGTGAAATATGCTTTTACTGTCATCTTTGCATAAAAAGTGTGACAATCATTCTATGTAGCCAGTAGCCTTTACATAACCCTATCAGAAAAGCAGCCTCTGAAGAACTGGCATTATCTTACAGCATGCTAATAGAAGTACAGCAAGCAATCTCTTTTTTTTCTTACTGGCAGCAAAGTAAATATGAAAAAGAAACAAGGATCCAAAATTATTAGCACAAACCTAGCCTGTATTAGGTATTACTCCTCCTTTCTCACACTGTCACAAGAACCACATAGCAGACCAGATAATAACAGCTCCCAAACAGGAGTCAGAAGACTTACTGATAAAGAAGTTAACTTTCTAAAGCATCTTAAAGAAAACTAAGCACATCACAGACTGACTTACAGCTATACTTTGGGAACACTTCAACAATTAAACACAACAGCAATTTATCATAACAAAATTACATGAAAGGAATTTACCAGGAAGCAGTGTCTTATAACTGCAGACACAGGCGGATTTCCATGCAAACATGGCATAGAAGTCCAAATTGTGGTCACTTCAAGAAAAAAAGAGTAACCTTGGATGTCTTTTGAGAAATACAGTATTGACAATAGACAGGATTAGAGATTTTGTCATATATTGTATGTAAAATCATCTCCAACATGGCCTTTACAATGAGACAAACTATGAAGAAAAAGCACTATGCGCCAAAGTACATCAGTAATCTGATTCATATGCTGGATCTCTCTCTCCCCATTCTCCCACCCCCACATCTCTTGTTGAATAAAAAATTATAACTCCTAAAAAGACTGCAATTACACGACTCTTTCCAGGCAGCTATACTTAAAAACAAGCATCCTTATGCTTCCTGTAGAACAAATAAACAAAAAACATCCCCCCACAAAAAAAAACCCCACACCTGTATGTTAGGTAATACATCAGCATGTCTATTTATCTGTTCAATTACACCTAAGAAACTTCAAGAAGAGAATTTAAGATAAACAGCACCACAATCACAAATGTCTGCTATCTGGCTGAAGAATAATTTTGTCAATTTCCAGGAATTCTAAGGCTTTTATTCCTTGCATCACATGCCTCAAGCCATCCAGACAAGAAATATCTGTTATTTTCTCAGTGCATGTGACATTTTCACAAAGCAGGAGTTACTCTTATTTCACCTTGTGGTAAAGTGATCAAAGCCACTAACAAATGTTTCTGCACTAAATCGGCGGGGGGGTGGTGGAGGCAGGGGAGGTGGGGAGTGTGAAGGCAGTACATTGCCTAGCTGTAAGGTTGAAAGGCAATAAACCAACATAAACAGACATGTAACACCTTTACTGTTTTTATTAATTACAGACATGTATCAAGTATCAAATATCCCTGTATGTACTTCACAACTGCCACAAAAATCATTTAATAGAGATGTATAAGCCCTGCTTTCTTTTTAGCACACAAGAAAGTACTTGCCTTTAAAAGTATTTAATTTATTGTTATATCTACTTGAAGTTAAGCGAGTAAGAAGTGAGATAAGAGGTAAATGTAATTCATTTCTATCAAGAACATTCAGCTACTGCCCCTTTTCTTAAAAAGCATGTCAACATCTCCCAAACTATCTACAAGCTTTAAAGTAAATGTTAGCAGTAACTCTAGTCTGGTGTTTAAAAAAAAATTATAGCAGCTACTCTAATGTGGCATTTGAAATAACCATTAGGTTTCAGTCTCAATTCTGACTTGAAGAGAAGATCTGCTTACAAAAAAATGCAGGTTCTTCACAAAAAATGAGCGTACATAATTTTGAGCAACATACTCAATTTTTTTTAAAGTACAAACCACAAAGCAAAACCACCAAGTTCAAGTCTAACTGACCACAGTCTCTCTATGAATGTCAAGGTATTTTTCTGATAACATTTAAAGCCTCAAAAGTTGCAGATCTCTTACTGTCTTGCTGCCTTTGAGATGGTAGAACATGAAAACACTGCTGAAGAACAGAACCTGAATACAGATCCAGTATTTCCTTCACAGAACAGACCTGTGCAATGTGCAGAAGCAAATTGCATGCCAAAGTACAATAACTGGAGTGAGGATCTGACAGGGAAAGAGGCACATAGAATCAGAGAATAGTTAGGGTTGGAAAGGACTTTAAGATCATCTAGTTCCAAACCCCCTGCCATGGGCAGAGACACCTCACACTAAACGGTATCACCCAAGGCTTTGTCCAACCTGGTCTTGAACACTGCCAGGGATGAAGCATTCACAACCTCCCTGGGCAACCTATTCCAGTGCCTCACGACCCTAACGGGAAAGAATTTCCTCCTTATATACAATCTAAACTTCTCCTGTTTAAGTTTTAACCCGTTACCCCTTGTCCTATCACTACAGTCCCTAATGAAGAGTCCTTCCCAGCACCCCTCCCCAGCAGTAGCAGCACTTATTTTTTTGTATGTGTTCGAGAAAAAGAGAATTCCTCTGTACATTTTAATACATTCTATGAAATTATGTGAAGGAAACTAATATTAATCATCACCTCTGCCAGAGCAACAATATACACTGTGTCTATAGAAACAGAGCACTCATAAGTCAAAAAAACATTTACCTAAGTTACAAACAAAAAAGCAAAACTAAAAATAAAGCAACAATAGCATGGCAAATTCATTATTTGTTAATGGTAAGTAGAGAATATAAAATTTTACAACATTTTTAGGATATCAGGTTTGGGTTAATAGACCTTCACACTCATCACTATAACAAGCCGGTAGTACTACCATATGAGTGTGTCCAAAAACTGTATTACTGTTGCAAAGGCATTTTTTTTATCTTTTAATGAAAATTCTTGCAAGGTAACTAAATTGAGATTGACTCATACTTGTCAGTGCCTTTATTAAGATATCTTGTACTCTGAAATTATTACACTTAGATAAACAGACCTAATTTTTGCTTCCCACGGACAAGAGTTCATTATGCTAAAGTTTTTAAAAACAGCATATGAATTTTCAAGTAACACATTTTGAAAGCCAGTGCTTAAGCTCAAGAAGCATAGTGTCTACAAATTTATTTTGGCAGCAAGTATCTGCCATACCATGACAATTATTTTTTGGTTTATAATCTTAGTTGTACCACTCTGAGTAGACTACATTCAAGGTATTTTTTCCACAGTAGTCATGGCAGTTTATTCTATGACCCTTGCAAACTCAAGGTTAACATTAATCAGTATTCTCACTTAGCTGCCACCTTGTTCAGTTTTCTCTACTGTACAAAAATTTCTTTCTGTACTTAACTCATTTTAGAATAACTATGCATGTACACAGACAATCTAAACAGAGGCTACTTTATGAACTTCACTGTATATGTTCACAAATAAATAATGAAATTATCAGCCAGCGCAGGCATTTAATCAACCACATTCTTCAATAATCATATATTTCTTTAGCCTTTTTTATCATAGTAGAGAAAACCAACCAGAGGTCCAACATAACTGTTGAAATATTATATGCATATATAATGGGGTACAAATGTTAATACGGCACTGGTCTTAAGGCACTGAAACCTGTTTTCAAAGACTTTAGAGATCTGGAGTCCGGATGGCATAATTTGATTTTTAGGTTACTGACTTTTTACTTTGAACAACAGTTCCACTAAAAAGCTCTTCTGAAAACAGACACCCAACTGTTTTTATCCATCAGAGAAACACAATTACACATTTCACTGTAAACTTGGGATTTTTCTCAACTACTAAAGAAAGCTGAACTACTCAATAGTTCACACCATGCTACAAATGCATCGCATATTATGCACTTTAGTCTTTGTTTCTGCAACAACCCTTTCCAAGAACATCAGTAAAAGAATAAGAAACAAAGAGAGCTTGTTCACTTAAATGTTATGAGAAAAACATGTAGCATTAATGACAGTTAAGCCTTCCTAAAATCAGTGAAATAAGCTAGCAGAAGATTATACCTGCATATGGAATGTAGTGCAGAGCTGCTGCAATTGGTTATACCTAAGCATTTTCATTGTTTCATTGCGGAAAAAACCTACTACATCTTTAGATTACATACAAAGAAGCTCTATAGTTAAAGTTGATGCAAAATTCATTGTCAGCTACAACTTCCACTAAATCTTGAGGCAAATCACCCCAAAATTACAGGAATAGACTGCATTGTTTTTGCTCCTGCAAGTGATACTGCATAAGAAAATTGCCTTAAAAAGCTCCCTCTATCCATTATTATCATGCCTCTACTCCTAATATTGGTCAGATATCCATTTTGGGCTCATAATCCATACCACACTTAATATTCTTAAAAAACAGACCAGTATTTGGCAATCACCTGTAAGTGTGCACAGGTACATACTAAAACCTTCAGATAAAGCATGTCTGAGCATCAAAAACTACAGGAAAGCATTACAGAATGAGCTGCATCATGAATCATATGCAACTGGGATCTTAAGTCAGCTAGACTTGCGTAATTCACTGTGAACTTGGAAATCATTCATTGCAGCAAGCTCTGCAATTTGATAGAAGACGAACTCTTCATAAATTTTCATGATGCTGTAAGGACATCATATAAAATTCTCTAGAAATAACAGAATTTGGCATACAATCCTAATAACTGTTATCCTAGCAAATGGAAGACCTTTCAGACATTTCATTTTTTTCATGTCTCGCTGGACCTAAAACAGCTTGATGCTTTCACTGCTCTAGGAAGCCCATTTAACCATGCCAAGTGCAAGGTCCTACACCTGGGTTGGAGCAATCCCAGGCACAGCTACAGGTTGGGCAAAGAAGAGATTCAGAGCAGCCCTGCAGAGAAGGACTTGGGGGTGTTGGTTGATGAGAAAATGAACATGAGCCGGCAGTGTGCACTTGCAGCCTAGAAAGCCAACCATATCCTGGGCTGCATCAAAAGGAGTGTGACCAGCAGGTCGAAGGAGGTGAACCTGCCCCTCTACTCTGCTCTTGTGAGACCTCACCTGGAGTATTGTGTGCAGTTCTGGTGTCCTCAACATAAAAAGGACATGGAACTGTTGGAACAAGTCCAGAGGAGGGCCACGAGGATGATCAGGGGACTGGAGCACCTCCCATATGAAGACAGGCTGAGAAAGTTGGGGCTGTTCAGCCTGGAGAAGAGAAGGCTGCGTGGAGACCTCATAGCAGCCTTCCAGTATCTGAAGGGGGCCTATAGGGATGCTGGAGAGGGACTCTTCACTAGGGACTGTAGTGATAGGACATGGGGTAATGGGTTAAAACTTACACAGGGGAAGTTTAGATTGCATACAAGGAAGAAGTTCTTTACAGTAAGGGTGGTGAGGCACTGGAATAGGTTGCCCAGGGAGGCTGTGAATGCTCCATCCCTGGCAGTGTTCAAGACCAGGCTGGACGAGGCCTTGGGTGATATGATTTAGCGTGAGGTGTCCCTGCCCACGGCAGGGGGGTTGGAACTAGATGATCTTAAGGTCCTTTCCAACCCTAATTATTCTATGATTTAACTATTTCACTTAGCTTTCACCTCAGAAAGCCTGCTACTCAAAGAGAGAAAGCAAGCAATCACAGAAATAACACAGACAGAAAACACTGAGTACAAGCAAGGACGTTTCTCTTTATGAGGACCATACTGTGTAGGACTTGTAAGCATAGAAGACCATCATCAGCCTGAGTAACCTCTTTCTGAACAATAAGATGGCCTCTGTCTGGCCGGTTCACTACTCCCAAATTGCATCCACAAAACAACCTTGGACATCATCATAATTTACATAAACTATAGATACTATGTCAGAAACTTTAGTCTTTATCACTTGTTCTATAATGTATAAATCATAGCCATAAGCCTTAATGGATGAGCAGATATTCGACCAGGATGATTAGGCTCTGCCCAGCAAAGAGAACTTTGGCAAATACATTTCAATAAGCAGCATATACTTTAAGTTTGGTTAGGAGTTTTGTGGAGTTGGTTTGGTTTTTGGCTTTGTGGGCTTTTTGTGTGTGTTTGATTTTTTGTTGTTGGTGCTGCTGTTTGGGTTTTAATATTCATTTCAGAAGAGACCTTTCTGGAAATTAATTATCCCAGCCAATTTGCTCATTTCTGCTGTAACTTCTACAGCTTTCAAGAGAAGACTGTTTTCTGGGGTCTTGCTTAAATTATGCAACCCAGCCCTCACAGGGAAAAACACCTACAAAAGCACAAGACAATTGCAATTAAGAAGCTCCACGCTTCTCCCATCCCCCTAAATGAACTATCACACTCATCTTACCCCTATGTGAATGTTGCATGTCTCATATTCAAATAAAAAAAGAAAGCACTTTAAGCTAGGTAACATTATACACTTCTGCTTTCCACATCTTGAGTCTTAATAGAAAGAACAGTTTCCACCTGAACCTTCATCTTAAACCAATCAGTGGAAGAATAAAAACAAACCAGAGCAAAAAGTTCCCATTTCAGAACATAAATCCCTAGATTTTATGAACTCCGAAAACAGTGCTACCAATAAGCAACTGGAGACTACTTCAGAAAAGCATTGCTTATACATAGGTGATCAAACAAAAAAAAAAAACAAACCAAAAACAGAATAATCACAGTGAACATGTTGAAGCCAAATATTGAGCAAAAAAGGGTATCTTGAAGAAGAAAAAAAAAGCCTGCAAGCTTACTAATACTTTTCCCCAATCACACAGACATGGTATAAGTATCAATCATCTGTTGAACTTAGTATCCTGAAAACCATGCCAAAAAAAAACCAAGAAACTTAAAACACCACTTCTTTCTTCAGGGATGAGTCTGTCACACAGTCTCTTAGATAATACTTAAAAGACATTATGTTTGTTTTCCCAATAGTTCCTTATTTTCCATTCAGCAAGAGGGTAAGAAAAACACAAGAGACAAGAAACATGGCTGTAAAAAGCAGATGTCTATGTTATGTACATTTACTGCTATGTCTATAAACAGACTACTTATGTTTTCAGATGCAAAGGGATGCCTCTTTTTTTTTGGTCTTGCACAATGCACGTTTAATCTACACACAGCAAAAGAGATTCCTACAGGTAAGACGACCATTAAAATTGCACTGATTTCCTGTACTTTTTGTTCTACCTATTAATATAATATGAACCTACAGTGTCTTCCTAACTGAAAAACAGGACACAATTTCTACTGATGGAACACTTTTGTACGTTTATGAATCAAAGAAAGTCAGTCAAGTAATATAAAACTAAATGCTAATGCCTTTTAAATGTTAATAAAGAGTAAGTTTTAGAGCTCATGCATACAGGAATGCCACACACACATTAGAAAGGCTTTAGCATGGTATTTTTGTTGTTTTGAAACAGAGATAGGAATCTCATTAAAACTACTTTTTTATCCAACCGTTTCTAAATCAGCTGCTACTTGACAGCTTATAACAATGACTGTCAGTACTAGCAGACTACATGCAACTAAATAAAAATGTTAAACACTCCCAATGGAGTTTGCAATTTCCTTTTTTTTCAAATACACTAATTTTCTATGTAATGTTAAGATGCTATCACAGGAGCTTGCTCCAGTGTGCTGAAGCACGCTGCACCCATGTGTACTGCGTAACGTTACAGCACATCGCATCCTGCTGAGCAGCCAAACCCACTGGCTACCAAAAGCAGACTCATTGTACCGTAGCAAATCGAAACCTTCCTCTTACCTCGACTTCCTTGTTCTTCTCTTTGTTTCTGCCCACTGAACTTCTCCCATTGCTGGCAGTCTCCCGCACTGGAACTACAGAAATCTGTTGGAGGGGCATTTTTACAGTGCTTCAGATTGCCAGTACCTGTTTGGATGCCTTATATCTTCATTCCCCCTGAGTAGCCCACCTGTATAATTGTTCATATCCTTGCTTTGCCAAGCTCAGCTCTAAATAAAAAGGGGAAAATATTGTTTGAGAAACCATGCAGCACATGCCAGGGTCTTCCATTAAAAAAAAAAAAAAAAAGCAAAACAAATTGCAAACAAACAAGAAACAGCAAAGAAAGAAGTAAGGCACAATAATCCAGAGGGTTTCACATGCTTAGAGTGATGAGTTGCTGCAAGTCATAACTCCTCTGCTGCATCCCTGGAGCACCCCGTTGCCTCACTATCACTCAAGAGCATTGTGGGAGACAATTCAATTTCTGTGTTACCTAATAACTGTCAAGGAAACCAAGGAAACCCAGGTCTCGCAGGCCCTCATTAGCAATTGACTCCCTCTAATGGCACAGGCTCCCACATTTGCAGCAGCTGCCACTTCTGCTTTTGTTTCCCATCCGATTCCACAGGAGTCCACAAAGCACCCAGAGACACTGCCTTGTGCAGACTAGGTAAAGCAGCATAAGGCTGAAAAGCTTAGTGTCCTATTTTGGAGCCAAAATCCTCCTCCTTCAAAAGCACAGCTAGTTTGCTGTGTCCTTCATGCATCTACAATAATCTGCTTAGGTCAAAGGATCTGCCTTGAACTGAAGAGCAGTGGTGAGCGAATGAGGTGTAACAAGGAGGACAAGGCTGGGAGGGATTGCAAATGTGCCTTTCTGAGGTGTATAGTAAAAAGTTAACTCTTTGCTGTGCTCTTTCTTTCCCAAGACATCACCAGAAGCAAGCTCAGGCGGAGAAGCCAAAGACAAACAGCATGCCTTTACAGTAATTTAATTTTTGTGAGCTTGTCCCAGCCAACAGTTTCTGTTCTCTCAGTTACAAGAAGCAAAATGTGAAGGAAAACTGTTTCAGCATTCCTTCCTCCCCCTAAAATGCAAAACAACATAAGAATGTCCCAGATGCTATATTACAAAAATAGATATGAAGAAAGTAAACTCTTAACACTTCTTTAGAAAGTTTAGTATTTTTCACAAATATTGAGAAAACAAGAAAAAAAATAATAGTAAAGAAATAATTAGATCAGAAGTTAAATTCAACAATGTTTTAATATGTGGTCAATTAAAAAAAAAGTTACTCTAGCCTTGAAATAAATCATGTTTATTGCTAGCTGTATGCTGTTGCACTTGGAATTCTAACAGGAAATAATGGAATTATATACAGTTTTCTTATTTTCTTTTGCTGGATTTTCTTGCAAAGCCATGTGGGAAAGATTTAAAATATTGTTGACTCACTGTTCCACTACTATAGTTTCTGTTTCTCAGTCTGAGTTAACTGAGCTTAAAGGAGACTAGCCAGATATAAACCAGGATCTACTTCATGCTGCCATCCCAGTTTTACATCACTGGTCATTGTGGTTTACCCAGTAAAACTGGGATGGCAGTGTAAACTAAGGTTTACTACGTGCTCTAACATAAAAGTTTATTAAATGCATTAATAATCATAACTGTAATAGGAGTTTACAGATGCTGCAAGGCATGTGTATGTGTGCACATTTTTGTATTTATTGTATTTTTTGTATATATATCCAGTTACAAAATAATTTACAAAGAACAAAATTAAGTCTATTGCCATTTACATAGTTCCTTTACAAATTTTTAAATATATAATTGACATGTTTATTCCATCTTTAGTCTCTGATATTCCAAAATTAGTTTGAATGCAAGTTTAAACAGCTGCCAACATACACAGGGAGATTTTTCTGAATTTTAAATATACATCAGGCAAAAAAGACAAGCACCTGTTTACGAGGACAGCTGTAATTCAAAAATTTATTCTAAGAGTATTCAAAGACAAGAAATCTCAGATACCAGACTGGCAAGGTTTAGCTGTTAGTCTTAAACTATATTATAATGTAAAAGAAAATCCCTACAAGTTTAATAAAGTTTTAAAGCTATAGAAAAATTCTTTTCCTGCCTCTGAGGAACAACAGGATTAAGAATCTCGAAACCTGGCTCTGCTTTGTCATGATAATCACTTACCTCTTTGATAAAAGCACTGATAGAAAACTAGTGGTATTGAGGTACTAAAATGGACCTTTTCTGTAGTGTGTATTTCCCTGTCTAGTTAAACTTCAAGTCAACCTGCCTTTTGACACTGTGCCAATAATTCTGCATTTTAAATCATGTGAATTTGAGATTCAAGTCAGACATTTCTAGGTTAACCAATAATCTCTTTAATCCCATCTATGTCTGTTTCAGTTACCCAGAATAAAGACCTTAAAGAGCGTGATATGCTTAGTTGTTTTTTAAATGATGAAGTGGTGTGGGCCTTTTTCCTCCACAGTGAACCTATGCCATTAAAAAGTATATTACAAAAAAATTAGGCATCTCACTTCTTGGAAGTTCTGACCACCAACATCAAGGAGATGCTGAACTTGGACACAGTGGGAAACTGTTCCAAAAAACCTGCACAATAGGAAATTATTATTTGCTAACCCAACTGCTTTTGTTACTGGCAACATATAATTAAAAGACCAAGTTTGTTTGTTTTTAACACAGACATGCAGGTGCACAGTATATTGGAGATTATACTATGAACTGTGCTCTCAATCATTATTTGTCAATGAAGAAAAACGCACAATTTGTCATCAAAATAAAATCTTACAAACATGTCCATCTGTGTGAATATTGAAAGTCTACTTTTAGAGATTCTCCATGTTTGCTAAAGATTACTTGCTTTGTGAGCCTCAGCTGCTAGAACGTTTAACGTACAAAAATGTAAGATACTAATTTAAAAATGCAAATGAATATTCATTCAAAACATTTTATAATACATTTCTTCTCAAATTCCTACAGGTATCTGTTGCTGATTATGCTGTATTTGTCACTTTCTTTTACATCCCTATTTTATAAACCTACAATACCTCCATTTCCCTCCTATTCCCATCCCCTGTGATCCCTTCTTCCTTCCTTTACTTCAGAAACAGCTGGACAGAATTTTACCTTTGGCTAAATATTCATAATCCAATAACCATAATTTCTCTGAATTTTTTATATTCTATTCAGTAATCAGCTTTATTGAAAATAGCTTAAAAAAAGAATTAATCTGTATCGAACCAAATTTTTAACATTCTGCGCAGTCTGCATGTTGTTTGGCTTTGATACTTCTCTCACTGCTTCAGAGAGAGAACGGTTCATTGCCAGTATGATAAGGATCCCATTAAATTACAACAATGTGGAATTTGAAAGGATCTCTGGAAATTAACATTACAGAGGTGGCAAATTCACTTTAAACTCGGTGGTTTTTGAGCCATGAAGTCTCCTGGCTTCATAATTTTAAGATGACTACACATAAGTGACAGGTATGCTCACTCTCTTTAAATGCTTCTCTTTACTGCTATGAAATAGATTAAATGAATTCTCATGCCAGAATTCATTTTAATTCAAAATTGTAGTTCAGCTACAGGATTAAACCATTTTAAAACCATAGACTTCACATTCTTGAATAATTTTTTTGGTATCCAAATATTTCCTAAGTTTAAGAGTAAGCGATATTGTAAGTGGGTGCCACTCCTAAGTTACTGCTACTCACGTATTGTGCAATTTAGACTTAGAAGGAAGTCATTCGATTTTATTTGTTTACTTTGTACCACTTCATTTATTTTGCTAACAAAATGAAACTGCTGTGAATTTAAATGCTCTTATTTCATTCTGTAAAAAGAATTATTGATGTTTTTCAGTTAAAACGTAAGCCCACAAGGAACTGATACCTGACTGATACCTGGGGTCAGCAGCCTTCTTCGCACTAAAGGAAAGAACAGAATGTCAATGTAAATGAGCCACCAGAGGGAGCTTATCCTGCCTTCTGAGTATAATAGAACTATATTGACATTGGCAAAGAGTTAATTAAACATTTTTATAGGGATCGTTGACTGGGTTCAAAACAAAGCACATTCCCTGGCTGAAAGTCTGCATGTCTGAGAAGCTTAATGAAATCAGAAAAGGTTGTTTCTTTAACAAACATGGAATACATTTATGATTAAATAAAAATAATTCAGTTTAGAATGTGTGATACAGCATTTTCCTACACATAAACAAGCCTTTTCTTCTTCATCCCTCTTCATTTTCCCCAGATAGAGAGAATTCAAAAGTGTTATTAAACTACAAGAGAAAAAACATGAGATTAAGTTTATAATCTTACCTAAAAGCACTTAACACAATACTACCGCAGATTTAATTAATATATTTCTTTGTGTTATTCATTACCAGCTTTCTAAACACTGCAAGATTAATTTAATCATACTTTCATCTTATCTCTACCTGGATGCTTTGCTTTGGAAGGTAAGATTAAATGGGATACGCTATTACATTTATCCATTCTTTCAAGCTTCAACAAATAGCTGAGTTCTCTTCAATACCTCATAAAAGTAACAAGTTTTATAGAAATGTCCTGTGCAGTGTAAGGATACTGTGAAAAGCTCTATAATCACACCAATGCTTAAGCACTGGAAATAAATCCAACCTGAGAAGACCCAGTACTAGCTACAGTTCCTTTAAGTTCCACTAAGCACTTCTGGGTGCCAAGCTTCTCCGCACAAGTATTTTACCTTTGGTGAGCACAAGTTTGCTCATGTCAATCAACAACAATCAGGAAAATATTATAGTCACTCTCCAGTACACTTTCTGAAGACATCTTTCCCAAGAACATTTTCGGACACATAAAAGTTTTCTCTTGTCTCACTGAATACTGCACTTTTTTTAAAGAGTCAGAAGAGGTTATTAAAAGCCTAAATTAGCAAAGGATCAGATTTGTCAATCTCCTTCTTAAAAACAGGTAATAAAAACAATTTCAGGATTGAAGCAAGACATACTACCCCCATCATATGCCATAATGCTAACCAGTTTCTTCACATCACATATTGACAAAAAGCTCATTTTACATTGTTGAGTATTTTACCAGATTAGCAGCTAACACACACATTTTTACAGCATGACAGTTCTAAGAATCTCTAGAAAGCTGGGGTGTAAAATAACAGTTATAAAAGCCTTTAAAGCCTCTGTCAGCATACAATCGGTAGCTAGAAAAGGACAGATGACACAACTCTGACAACTGTTTTCTGCACGTATAATCACTAAAGAGTAAAATTCATCCCTGTTTAGAAGTTAGTGTAAGAATACAACACAAAACATATATCCTATACATATATTTTTATATATATATATATACACAGAACCCTGAATTTCATGGTTCTTCAAATTTACTGTTACAACGCCTTCCAACACTAGCAACAGTTCAGTTACCATTTATGCTCTGCTAAAGAAAACCCACCTTTATGAAGCTCAGCTTTATGAAAATAAGATTTCCAATAGTTTGCGTGATTCTTATCATCATAGCATCAGGGTTAAACAGCTACTTGGAAACTGGGCATTTATGATACTTGCCTCTCTACACACTAATCAGCTTAACTTATTGTAGGACTGCAAAGCATGTTAATCATTTGTTCACACTAGTTCAGATTGCAAGGCTATTTCTTATTCTCTGAGCAACATGGACACCCCATCTCTAAAAGCTCGATTACACTGTAACACATCCAAGGTGAAAATCACTCCAATCTATCAACTTCTGAATTTTAAAATCCACTCTTGAAGATGGGAGAAAAATCACAGCCTTGGCATGAGCATCACAGGCTTCTTCCTTAGCAAAGGTCTACTCTTAAAAATACACTGACACTGGGTCAATACACAGATTGAAAATGATGCAAAAGGAAACTGGCATATGTATTTGAATTCTAACTTTCCTCTCCCCCTTAAGAAGCTTTTTTTCAGTGGGAAACTATGAAAAGCTGCACATTCACAGCATAAGCTTACAGATATTTTCTAGTAATGTCTACTAATAAATATTGCAAACAGGGAATGTATCTTCATTGTCATTAAGATACTCAGTATGGCAAAAACACAAGGGTGGCATTGATCTCAAAAGCACACACTATATGTAGATATCAGACCGTATTACACAAACTCCAGCTAGTAAGTGTAGAAAACCTGTTTCTTCAATGCACAAAAAAATAGGCATATACATCGGTGATGTCTTCAAACAATTGTATACGTAAGTGATAACCATTGAATACATCAGTGAAAACTATTTGAAACTGTTGGGAAATCCAACGGATATTTGTAAAAAACAACATATGGTTATCTTTAAACAGAATTCAGTAAGTATCAGTTTTACCTTAAAAAAAAAAAAAAAGACACATTAGATATCAAACATGTTTCATAAAAACAATGAAACCAATTCAGGTCAAACAAAAACTAAAAAAAAATAATAATTTTGAAATAGAAACTAAACGTTTGCTAAAGTTAACAAAATCTCCATTTCAGCCAAACATTAGGCGGGGAAAGTATTTTTGAATTGTTAAATTCCTTCAAGAAAAGGATGCATACACAACATGTCCATATTTTGCAGAAGGGTAAGTATAAAAGCACCTTGAACAAAGACCACAACTTTAAATATTTACAAAAAATAATGAAGCACATCTTGTTCTGATTAACACTTTTTCTAGCATCATCCATTAATAAGCACTTTGCAAATTTTAGTATTTTAAGGATCATTTACCTTAAAATAACATTCTATCTCATAGACTGTAGAACTTTCTCCTAGTTTGCTCCTGCTCACCTCCTCCAATATTCCACAGCCCCCTAACGACATATTTTATCACCTAAACTTATTCCACTGGCTTTTTCCAGCATAAGCAGTAAACTTAAATGAAAACCCATAGCTCTCTCATCCCACTGAAATTCTCATTTCAGATAGCAAATGCAGTTAAAAAAAATGACTCCTCGCAAGATGATTTCTGCTTACTGATATAAGGAAACCAGAACGGACACAACAGAGAGTAAGACTCATAATAACAATACAATAACACACATTTACCAGCAAGACTAAAAAGCTGGTGTCTACAAGACTCAAAGCAATGAATGAAGCAGCTTTGTTCTCTCCCATTACCCAGCTAAGAATGAAATACTTTTCACAGCCGTAAGATGTTGCTGTCCTGCTAGCCTAAAAAAAAGCTATGAGAGATTGTGTCAAACAAGCCAGAGCTATTAGTGGCACTGGGTCAAGAAGTTTCATTACATTTGTGACGCACAGATAAAATTTTCCCTTTTGGCTGCATGCTGTTAAGTCCACCCCTGGATCCAATTAATAGCAGGTACAAATCTGTTTTTAGATCAGGAGCCCTGGCGCTGCAGTTTTTGGAACTATATTTGCTTTAGAAAAGTGTTGAAGTTCCCCACTTTCCCCCAGGCTTGAGTCCCCAGTGGTATATGTGTAAGCAAAAGCTGAAAGGGGCCCTCTGAATTAGAGTGGATGACGGTAAGTAGGATGCACATATGAGTGCCTGCCTTCGTATGCTATCTGTTCAGTTATGGTTGTGATTTCTTCATTTAACTAGTATTCACTTTTTTTTTTGCACTTCATTACAACTTTCATTGTAAGCTGGTGTTTCAGAAATATTCTTTCAATCAGGATACAAGGGATAAAAGGGCGAGCAAATAAGCTATGCTTAAAGAAAATTCTGTAACTGTAAAACCTTATTTTCAGCCATGTGGGTTTTATGTATTTAGACAGTAGGCACTCCTACAGGAAAAGAAAATACCTTTATATGCATGTCATATCTAGAAAATTAGAAATCTGGTCTTATTAAAATCTGAACTTTTAGGGAATATCACCACGAACAGCCAATGCTTTGTTAAAAATATCAAAAGGAGAACAAATTCACTGATTTCAAAGAAGCTTTATTACCCTTCCCACTTCCCATTTCTTGCAATAGCAACAGTGCTCAATCTATGCAAATACTATCTTTTCTTCCATTCAGAGGCCACAATTAATTGTGAAAACAATTGCATGTTTAAGCATTCAATGCTTAGCATGAGTATTAGGGTATTTTTATTGCAATAAACAAGACAAACTATTGCTATGACTCATTCTAGCATAAACAAAGTAAGCATATTGTAGGTACAGCTTAATAGTACCAAATCAAAGCTTTGTATAACCAACAAAAGGAAGGGATACTCAGGCAGATGAATCTGCAAAAATAATGAACAAAAATAAAAAGAAAAAAAAAAAACCCAAACAAACAAACCAAACCCCATACAAGACAGAAAAAAAACAAAAACAAAACGTAAAACTATTAATGTACTCGCTTTCTCCATTTTTTTGAGAAAACTGTCACAGTTTCACAGAGACAGTTGCTACAAAGTCATAAATATTCACCATGACACTCCCACCCCATTAGGTTCACTAAAAGAGTAAGGAATCTTCAAAACTTCCACTTGCAGAAACAAGAGATGAAAAGGACAGACTGTTTAATTGGAGGAGATTAATGATTAAGAACAACGACAAAGTAACAAAAGATACATAGAAAAACTAGATTAAGAACTTTGTGAGGACAGAAAGCAAGTGCCTATTAAAAGAAATTGTAAGGAAGAAAATTCATGAATTGTAAAATACTGGAATTATCATAAGGCACAAAATTAGAGCAAAGAATTCAGTTGAAGTTAGTTAAGGCCACAAAACCATTAAGAATTAGAAGACGCCTAGACATTTTGTTGCAAGAAGAGTTTCTAGGATAAATTAGCTAAATCTAAATTTAGATCTCAGATGAGACTTGTAAGAGCTAATAAAATATTTTTTAATTATTACTGGTTATGAACACATCTCCCCAGATGAGTTCACATCTTCCTGCTTCAAAGTCTTTAACATGACACTTCACCTCACAATAATATTATTATTATCACAGCTGTACTTAAACGTATATATTAAATATAATTATTACTCATGGTGACATCTTTGAAAATTGCTTTATGTGGATTATTTTAAAAATCATAAATTATGGAAATCTTCCAGGGAAAAAAAAAGGCTTCTTTTTACATCCATTTCTCTCATGATAATTCTGCTTAAGCAAAGGTCTTCTATATTTTGTAAATTTAGCTCCATTTTAAAAGTGTGATTTGCTTAGACAGAAAAATATCAAAAAACGTAAAAGAAAATACACACAACCTCTTCCAAAACAAAAGTTTCAGTCTAGAAAAATGTTCTTTCATTTTTATTTTTGTAATCTTAAGAACTGAACATCAGCTTTCAACTTTATTTTACACAAAACCAGTTCCAGTACAACACACCCATACTTCCATTACCAAGTGAGTATACCTGGCGGCAGAAGAGCTGCAATCCTTTTTCTTTGACTAATAAACACTGGGGAAAGTATATATGTACCATCTCACCTTAGCTACTTAAAGTGCATGAAGCCTACACTTCAAAGCAACTACTCTCCTCTATTACACCAGATGTCTGGACAAATTTCATACCCAGTGAAATTAACAGCGGTTCATCAGTGCTAACTTGGCCTCAGGAATTAACCTTATGGACATTTTACACAAGAGTTAATCAATGGAAATTTTCACTCTAGTAGTAATTCTTGAATGAATGCTAAAAAACATTCCAGGACCAGTACCTTCCGAATTTCTACAAAGAAGTATCTGTGTAATCTACCTAATCCTGGAGTCCAGATCATCTGGTCAGAAGACACTAGGCACCACCTGCAAGCAGTATACTACTTCTAAACCTGAACTATATGAAACTGTATACGCATCTGTCTCTCCGTGCAAACGTAAATGTAAATGCAGCCCTACATGATCTTCTCCAAGTTGCAATGAAAGCAGATCACTAGATTGAGATACAGCAGAGAGACAGGTAAGGATTCAAGTCATTGTAGCTCAAACTTTCAGCGGTGTTCATTCAAAAAACTGCTAGAGTTTGCCTTCAGGACCCTAAGCACTCCAGATAAGGGTTCAATGTATATAGGCCACTTGTGTATTACAGGGAATGTAGCAACAGTCCCAGATTCTCCCTTCAAAAAACCCACCACTCCTCTCTTCCACATGCTAGGTGCCTTGGCAGGGTACCCTTGCATACAGGCGGGAAACGCACAGATGTAATTCAGCCATGACCCCAACCAGATGACCAAGGAACATTGCAGGGTGTACCTTCTAGAAATTCTAGCTACAAACTACCATTTAGAACTATTTATTTTAGCTATTAAAACACAAATACCACCTACCAACAGTATTTTTCCAGTTTTACCGCTAATTAACAAGATAACAGAACCTGGAAAGGCCCAGTATGCTAGTAATGAGAGGTGGCAGTAATTCACAGAACCTTGTTTTCTCAAGATCTGTGCAGCTCTGTACAATACATACTATGTACACTGCTGGGCTAGTCAAGCAAAAAACTCCATGAACTGTTAATACTTCCTAGCTCCTAGTTAACAGAAAACTGTAGATAGCAGAACAGACTACTTTTGTTTGCTTGCTTACCTTTAGATTATTGACTTCTTACTGTGATTATTCACAGAAAGAGAAATGCACATAGGAAACGTATCAGTATTTCCACTCTCCTCCTGCCAGTTTGACGGTCATTACTGATGTTGTTCTTCAGTTTATTTTCTGCTTAAATAAACCTTCTGCTTATACTCATGGTCACTTTGAAACTATTCACAAAGAGCTGTATAAAAATGATACCTTAAAGCCTGAGCACAGAAGTCATACAAAATCTAAAAATACACGCAACTTATCAGAGATTACTGCATAGCTGAAAGGCAGTGTTTTTACAATGCATGCATGATATAAAAATAAACAAAAAAAAAAAACCAAACAAAAACCAGCCACATAAGACCTGACATTAATGCAGAACTAGTTCTGGAGCAAAATCACCTCTTCACATTATTACTCCTTTTTAGCCAGTAAATTTTCATGATTCATACAGTGTAAGTTTATCTGAAATAGACTACAACAATAAACTGCAATCAAAATCATTACAGAAGTATGAATTTGCCTTTCACATTCGAGTTTAGAGCCATGAACTTAAGACGTTTTTCCAGGAAACTACTGAGGTGACAGCAGGAATGGAGAATCCTTAGATCATTCTTGTATGAATCAGCCACAAACAAAAACAGTGCTGTCTTTGGTTCATTACATAATAAATACTTGTATTTATCCCCTGTAGCTATGGGGAAGGCACAGAGAGCCAAGATAGTTAGAGTCACCCAGACTGTATCAGTAGACTATGGCAAGAATGACCTTGAAGAATGCCATCTCCCAAGATGGTCACCCTTAAACCTGCCTTTAGAGGAGGGAGACACAAAACACACCAACTTATAGGCAACATGAAGAAAGAAACTGTAAGGTGCTTCGCCACCCACATGAGGTTTCTCAGGGGTGTTGTGCTTTCAGTGGGTCAAAACAAGCTCTTCACAAAGTTCCACAGAGGGCTTTCTGCTGCACCTCTTACACCTCTATAATAGTACAATGCCTCTACACTGTGCAGATTATAAATACAGGAGCCAAACCTTTCATCTGTTAGGAAGCTTAAACAAGAGGGGTTTGCACGAAGCCTAGTATGAGATGTATACAGTATAACAATACTGTATCTCATCCAAAATTGCTGTACCCGTTAAGTGGTGTGAACTAGGCTAAAGAGGACTCTCTCAGCACTTTTTCCAAGACCATTATGACTCTTGCTTTAAAGTGTGTTAATCTTGTTTGCAAGACAAACATTTATGGGCAAACAGACTCAGCAAAGATTATTTTCACTGGCTCTAAATTCCAGGTATCCTTTCCTACTAACAGACTAATTGTGGAGTAATATCCTACAAGTATAATAAGCAAGTGGAGTATAAATGAGAGGCTGCATAACAGCACTCATTCCTTCCCTTCCAAGCTACTTCTGTAGCATAGTCAAGACAGTCACCTCAAGAGGGAGAGGCACAAGCTCAGCCTGAGAGGGGCTGTGAATCCCAATCTTGTTGCATAATTTGGAACCATATACTATAACCATACCATGCTAAACGAGGGAATCAAAGCATTCGTAATTCCTACCCACACATTCTGTAAACCAATACATAATTAACCAGAAATTTCTTACTGATAAAGAAGAATTATAGAATTAATGTGTATTTTCAGAACACTGAAAATAAACTAAGTTAAATATGAAAAACATTAGACCAATCAAAAAAAAAACCCAAAACACTCTAGTCAGAAGTACTCCTTATACCATTCCCTCCCTTCTCTCCCAACGGAGCTCAGTTTTGTTTCTATTCACAAAATCAAGTACCTTATCTTCAGTTCCTGAGAATTCTTTGCAATCACTTTATTTTCTTCTATTTGTGTGTCTTTTATTTCTTTTTTTCTGACCAGTACTTTTTCAAATTTGGCATTGCTTATTCCACAATAAGCTATCAACCTCAATTTCCAAGGCAGCTTGCACAATTCTTCAGTTTTCCTTATGTTCAGCAGCTAATGAATGACTGCATACTGACCCTAAAGGATAAAATATTTCAGTTTAGTTGTATCGATACTCTTTCCCATGTCATCACACTTAACTTACAGGACATTTTTTCCTGACCACTGCTTTCAGTACTACTGCTGGAAATTAGGTATTAAGTATTGTTACACTGAGCCTGTCCCCTTGTTTCATCCTCAGCAAATCAGTTACGACTAATTTTAACAAGGCATGAAATTATACCTCAGCAAAGTAAATTAACAAGCAGCACTAGGGATAGCTGTTGTTATTTCTTAGGGTCATTGGTTCAGATATATCAATTTATATTCCTCAGTATATTCTTTAATAAAAAAATTAGTAATAAAGCAAAAGAGAAAAGACATTCACAATAATTCTGTTATATGGCAAAGATAGCTTAGTCATAGCTTATGATTAGGAAGATGTTTACAATATTAAAAAATGATACAACTAAAACTTGTATTCTCCTAAATATGTTCACAAAAGCTGACACAAAAACATATGCCCATTAAAATACTAAAGTTAATTCTAAGTTTAGTTCAAAAAGATAAAAGAAAGGCATGGGGAGTGCAATGGAAGATTCATCTCCAGTGATAACTGAAACCTTATTTAAAGCTGTGTAAGACACTGCTTGGAAATTAATGTGCTCTTAGGGTCTTGGAATCTTCTACAAAAAATAAAAAAATTAAAAAAAAACTGTGCTATTCTTCACCAATTCCTATATACAGCACTCTACCTTCTTACTACTGATTTCGTTAGCGTCTTTTGGTTTTCAACTGTCTTAGTTTCACCTTTTGCCATACTTGCACTGGACTCTCACCAGTGACCCAACCCTGTAATCTCAGTCGAATCTTTTTTTCAGAGGGCATGAGAAGAATAAGAGAAAACGCTATGTGCTCCAGAAATCCAGCAAGGCAAGTATTCAGAGAAATTGACCAACTCTTGTCACTGCACCAGCAAACATGTCCTTCATAAAGAGGACTAATTTACCATTTTGTCTGTGTAAACAGAACACTTGTGCTCTTAACTTTGTCAAAATGAATGGCTATATTCAGAAATTTTTGTGTATCTATAAATAGAAGTAGAATTTGCACTACTACTTATTTTTCATAGAACATGTTAAGATACCTGAAATTTTAACTTTAAGCACCAGACAGAAATGTTATTTTGATAGCGATTAGCTGAACACAGAACAATCCACCCATGGGGAAAAAAAGAGGTATGACAAGGTTTCTGTTTTCTTATTTGTTTACCAGCTAACATTAATTAAAATAATACATGCAAATTCATTTTGAAAGAAAAACATAAGAATTACAAAACTGATACTAACATGAAGTAACTGCTACCATGATCTACAAATCTCAGTAAGTTATACAGTTACTCAGTAAGTTATACAGTTACTTTTCTGTGTATTGTGACAGCCAATTTTATAATACTGATTTATTTGGAATATTCCCATATAAAGTAAATGTGTAACAGAAATACTTTAATCAATATTTTTCCCTAATTTGGAGAGACATCAAATTGATGGATGGACCACTCAGTGGATAAAAAACTGGATGGATGGCCGCACACAAAGAGTTGAGGTCAGTGGCTCAATGTCCGGCTGGAGACCAGTAACGAGTGGTGTCCTTCAGGGATCGGTGTTGGGACCGGTCTTGTTCAACATCTTTGTCACTGACATGGACAGTGGGATTGAGTGCACCCTCAGCAAGTTTGCTGATGACACCAAGCTGTGTGGTTCGGTTGATACGCTGGAGGGAAGGAATGCCATCCAGAGGGACCTTGACACACTTGTGAGGTGGGCTGATGCCAACCTCATGAAGTTTAACCATGCCAAGTGCAAGGTCCTACACCTGGGTTGGAGCAATCCCAGGCACAGCTACAGGTTGGGCAAAGAAGAGATTCAGAGCAGCCCTGCGGGGAAGGACTTGGGGGCGTTGGTTGATGAGAAAATGAACATGAGGCGGCAGTGTGCACTTGCAGCCCAGAAAGCCAACCATATCCTGGGCTGCATCAAAAGGAGCGTGACCAGCAGGCCGAAGGAGGCGATCCTGCCTCTGTACTCTGCATTCATGAGATCTCACTTGGAGTATTGTGTGCAGTTCTGGTGTCCTCAACATAAAAAGGACATGGAACTGTTGGAACAAGTCCAGAGGAGGGCCACGAGGATGATCAGGGGACTGGAGCACCTCCCGTATGAAGACAGGCTGAGAAAGTTGGGGCTGTTCAGCCTGGAGAAGAGAAGGCTGCGTGGAGACCTCATAGCAGCCTTCCAGTATCTGAAGGGGGCCTATAGGGATGCTGGGGTGGGACTCTTCATTAGAGACTGTAGTGATAGGACAAGGGATAACGGGTTAAAACTTAAACAGGGGAAGTTTAGATTGGATATAAGGAGGAAGTTCTTTACTGTAAAGGTGGTGAGGCACTGGAATGGGTTGCCCAGGGAGGTTGTGAATGCTCCATCCCTGGCAGTGTTCAAGACCAGGCTGGACGAGGCCTTGGGTGATATGACTTAGCATGAGGTGTCCCTGCCCACGGCAGGGGGGTTGGAACTAGATGATCTTAAGGTCCTTTCCAACCCTAACTATTGCATGAGTCTATGAATATCACAATTAATGACATGGAGTTCTTTATATCAAAGACTTGAGACAAATTAGCTGGAACTATCTCGTCATTAAAAAATGTTAGATTTCTGTCTCTTGTAGCAATCTGTGCTCAGTATATGTAGCAACAATACCCTTTTTCCTCCTCATGTTGTCTTGCCTGTTTACACCAGTATGATAATTGAGTATGTGAAGTATAAAGTCAGTTGCAGACTTCAGTAGGAAGCTGCATCTATACTGCTTTCAGACATTTCTTGGTGATACTGTCTCCCACTTCCTTAACAAGAAGAGAATAGATTAAGCACTAAATATAGAGGTGTATAGGAGGACTTGAAATAAGCCATTCCAGCCATCTGTGAAAATACAGTGATGTCACAGCTTCATTAGCTTATTTACAACCAATTCAGAAGAGAATTCAAAGAAAACAGAACCAGAATTGCTTGTCTATAGTTCTCCAAGCATTATTTAATTGAATAAGGCATATTATTCTTTCTAGCTTGCACATAGTACCAGTCAGAAGTTATTCCAAACAAGAACTATCTTATTTTATTACTTTTATACTACTTTTATCAGGCCCTTATTAAATCAACAATCTCTAGAACCTTGTCTCCTTCTCAGTATTTCTCTCTTAAGCATGCTGCCAAAGTAGGTAGACTTACTGAAAACCTGTATGTCTAATGCTTAAAAGAAATCTGTATTAACTGATGTCAATCTTCTGAAACCACTATTATATATGTCTAATCAGTGCTTACAAGCTTGTTCATGTTCAGATTACCCCATAAGAATTTTCTGCAGAAACTGTCAATAATATCCTCAGCATCTGCAAATGTCTATGGTCAAAACTGCACAAATAAAAAATTTATAAAGAAATAAAGGTACTGATAGCATTTCAATACAGATATACCAGAAGCAGAAGTGCATTCTTCCCAGTATAATTCCACTGCATATGATCCAGATGCATGAAAGAATACACAGTCAGTGTGTTGGCAAAGAGACATAGTAGAAGTTCTGATCACTCTTGCCAGGGCATTAGACAGCACAAACACCACAAGTGCAGATTAAAATGCATAAATGCCCACTAGTGGTAAGGACCAATGACAAATTATTATAACTCTTGAGCAACAGGCTTAGCAAAAACAGTCTGTAGCAGTACTTCTTAAAAACCAACAGTTTCTTGGCCTATGTGAATCTCTTTAAGGAGTACAGGCAGGGGGGTTTCGCTCTAGCCCACCAAAACTCTCAGATTCCTGGGGTTCAAAGCAACCTGCTACACCATATAAGAGTGGTACCACATAAACAATTTTTACATCAAGTACACAAGTATCTTCAATGGTTCTGAAAGCTGAAGCTATACCAAGAGAAGAATGCCTTATATAATAGGAAAAATTCTGGCAATGAAGTTAAGGACTGTGGTACCTTTGGTGTACGTGAATATTTGCTCAATACATGTACCAGAAAGAGGTTCACTGGCACTTGGGAGGAGTAAATATAATGTCAGTTCTTATGCCAAGGGAATAAAATATGCCTCTGTACTTGTATATTGCCAGGTTTTTTACCAGACTTCAGAATTGCCTGTAACTATACAGTAATAGACAATGTTGCAAACATTTAGATCAGAAAAAAACCCAAACATTTTTCTACTGTTTTGTCTTCAAATTCAGTCCAGCTACTAAATCACATGAAAATAAGCATATTTACAGGACTCAAAGTACTGCATTTGTTATCCGGGAAGCTACAAATGTACTTCAATGCTCAGCATGCAATATGACACTCAGCTTTTGCATCCTGTCAAAGACTTTTCACCATGTTCTCACCTAAGTTTTTTCTCAGTCACTTCTGTACTTTTGTCCCAAATGTTGTCTTATCCTCATTGAGTATAAATAGCTCTGAAACACACACTCATGCATTCAAACTTATATGTATATATATACACACACACATATATAAAATACTTGCATTTCTCAGAGAGAAATGAAGAGACAAACAGAGCAACTGAATGAGAAGACAAAGTTGAAATGAATTAGCCAGTTCTAACTCAATCACACTTCAGTTTGTTTGGTTTTGGGTTACTGTTAGGATAATGGAAATTCACTTGCCTGACTAGTGCTAAATAATTAAGCCTACCAGATAATACTGAAAATCTGACAAATCCAGTCATTAAGGCAGCACTATCAGAGCAGCAGTTCCTCATCTCTCTTCCTTGACTAATCATAAAAGTCTCCTTGAAATATCCTGGAATATCCTCTCCCAAATTCTTTGATAAAACCAAAGGAAATGCTTCATCATCTCAGTCATTTTAATACATTTAAAATAACACAGGGCAATTGATGAAGTTTCATCAGTACTGTGTGATTATTAACAGAATGAAGCCAATATTGTTCAGCTTTTACTTTACAACATGAAGTGCGAACTAAGATTCTAATTTCTAACAGATGTTCTTGTATTTGCCCTTAATTTGTGACGTTTCAAGTTATAACAGTATAGTAAAGAACTATGAAGTCAAAGAAGCACTTTTAGAAGAAAATCAGAAATAAATATCAGGACATTTTCTGACACTTCATGAAGAGCTTGAATAGTGGAAGACTAGTGTTTGTAAATTTTTTATTTGGTTGCAGGTAATATCAAACTAAATTACCTAAGCTGCCCAGGTATAGAAGTTGCTGCTACTTAAAAAGAGGCTACTAAATGAGGAAAAAAAAAAAATCTGAAATTGTTATTTTTAAAGTATTAAACAGCTACTATCAGCTTTCAAACAGTCTTAATTAGTACCTTCCCTTTTGTAGTTTACAGGAACTTGCAAAATAGATGCTGTTAAGCTACATTAATTACCTACACAAGGGAGAAAATTAATCTACTGGTTAAATTCTAGCTTGTAAACTACCAATCTTTGTCAAGATATACTTTCTAAGCATATATTTATATATTTTCACATTATAACTCTTTATTGGGATTACCAAATTCTGAATTCTGTTGTCAGCCCCGCCACCATCTACATGAAATATGCCAAAAGCCATAGTCTAATGCTTTTGGTTCTTTGTGTAAAAGAGATCTTCTAATATTTTTATTGCAGTATTACTAGGAGGACAAGTTCATGCCTCTCACTTGCTGAAGTATTTTGATGTAGATAATTACAGTCAATATGAAAAAAAATAGTTTAAATTCCTAACTGGGCTTTGCTGTGCAATGGCACAAGAAGTGGCACAACTGTAAAGGGCACTACTATATAACTTAACAACTCTGGAAAAAAGACGACGACCCCCAAAGAGGTCTGAGTCATAGCAGGCATCTGCATAGGCAATCTTTTCTAAAGAACTTTTAGTGTAAAAGTTTCACACTGTCATACAGGTTTGGATGTTTTCTGCCTTTCTTTCATTTTTAAAAGAATTTCTGAAAAATTACCTACTGCAGTTTTACACACGTCACAGTGGATGCATAACCTATAGTGACTCAACATGAAAATCTTGCTCATTAGATTTAAAACCTTAATAGAAGAGGAAAAATGTTTGTTTGCTCTTTACTAAAATACAGCAAGTTAATAATAGGAGGCATTAAACATAAGGCACTTGGTAGTGTTTTCTTCACAATCAAGCTGCAAGTCAAAATGCCAAAATAAACCCCCTTTTTTCCAGCAGTATGAATATAATTTAACATTTAATAACTAAAAAGAACTTACAGGTAAAGCAATCTTTTAGAAAATTTCTGCTATGACAGAGCTTCACATGGCCCTTCACATTACTTCCTGGGTTCATTTCCTAGAACAAACAGAAACAAGTCGCATGTAAAACCAGTTATATCATGTTGAAATATTGTATACTTAATAAAAGAAAAAAGTGCTGGTATCTTCCAGATGGTACAACCTAAAATAGCAACTCTGGAACTAAAAGGTAGTCTTAAATAACCTTTATCAAATCCTATACCAGATACTGATTCCCATTCATTTTTCTACAGACTCTCAGTCTGATTTAAGGTGAATTCAAGATTAATCCCTGATCTACCTGAGCATAGGAAAACCATAAATGATTTTCCTTCTATCAGCCACACTAATGGAAAAAGCGTTTTCACAGCCAGTAACCCATATGGTATTGTCTTGAATACCATTCAAGAATAAAACTTCATAAAACAAAAAAATCCCAAAACACTTAATCTGTTCACTAACAATGTTTTTACAAATATTTGCTCACAAAACAAAGAGTAAAATACCAAAAACATGTAAAAATAGTTGTCTTGTGACGGCAACAATTAAAAGCTCTGTCCAGAAAGACCCAAGCCAGCTAAACCTGTGGACAGATGATTGTTTAGCAGACATGGTATCAACCTAAAGGGGAAAAACCTCTTTTTTTCCAACAGGCTGGCCAAACCAGCGATGACAGTTTCAAAGTAGGAATTATCAGGAGCAGGAAAGGATGACAAGCAATGAAATGAGGAAGTAAAGGATCAGGTTAGCAAGCAAAGAGTACGGGGCAATGTGAACAGGAGGAAATTCATAAACAAAAAGTACAGGGCTAAAGGGGTCCCACCCTAACTGTGTCCACATGCACAGGGAAATGCCCACCATGAAGAATAATGGTGAAAGCTATCCTATCTTTTCTGAGAAATCAGCATGCTCTTGTACTTCTTCAAAGAGCCTCTATCCTAATGCACACAGATTAGGGAACAGGAAGAATTAAGTGCTCTGCATGCAGCTGGAAACTTCACTGGGATCAGAGACACAGGCAGGATAGCTCACATAAACTGAAGGGGAATGGGAAATGTTCCTACTGATGTTATCTGCAGCATAAGGAAGACTATGGAAAACGGTGACCGTCTGCTGATGCAGACATATCTCAAAGGATATGAGGAAGGCCAATACAGTGAATGCCTTTTACATCTCACTCATTACTGCTAAAACCACTACCCAGAAATCCCACATCCCTGAGACCAGTGGGAAAGCCTGGAGCAAGGTAGATTTTCCCTCAATGAAGGGTAATCGGGTCAGGAAGCATTTAAACAAACTGGACACACACAGATCCATCCCCCCAGACGTACTGAGGACTGTAAGAAATAAAACATCGCCCCTACTTTCAGCAAGGGTGAGAAGGAGGATCCAGGAAACTGCAGGCCAGTCACAGCCTCACCTCAATCCCTGGAAAAGGTGTGGAGAAAATAACCCTGAAAAGCATTGCCAAAAAGGACAAGAAGGTGTCTGGGAGAAGTAAGCGTGTGGAAGCAAGAAGGGCTAATTGTGTCTAACCAACCTGATCACTTTTTACAATGTGAAGGCTGACTCAATTGACAAGGATTGCTTGACTTCAACAATGCTTCCATCACTGTCTCACATTGTCTCCTCCCTGACAAACTGATGAAACATGAAATAGAATAAGAATATTCTATAGAGCATGAATAGCACGAAGTGCAGCTGAAGGCCAGTCATCAAAGGCACATCCCAGGCATCAATACGAGAGCCAATACTGTTCAACACCTTCATTAATAACTTGCAAGGTGAGACAGAATGGACATTCAGCAAGTTCACAGATGCATTTGCAAGTAGTTGATACACCAGAGGGTTGTGTTGCCATTCAGAGGAAACCTGACAGGCTAGAGAAAAGAGCAAAAACTGACCTCTTGAAGTTCAACAAAGGGCAATTGCAAAGCCCTGGCAGGAAAAATCCCATGCACATTCGCAAAAAAAGACCTGCAGTCCACAAGCTGGCCATGAGCCAGCAATGTGCCTTCACAGCAAAGAAGGCCCAAAACAACAAGGACTAATTAGGAAGAGTATCACCAGCAGATTTACAGAGCTGATCCTTCCTCTCTACTCAGCACTGGCAAGCCTTCCTGAATGTCGTGCCCAGTTCCTGGGCTGCAAAGTTCAAGAGAGCTTACTGGAGCAAGTCCTGCAAAAAGGCATGAAGGTAATTAAAGGCCTGAAGCATCTTTTGTATGAGGAGAGGCTAAGAGAGATGGGGCCTTGTGAAGAGAAGGCTCAGAAGGATTTTATCTATGCTTATAAATACCTGATGGTGGGGAGAGTAAGGGAGTCCAGTGAAAGGACAAGAGGCAACAGGCACAGATTAAATACAAGATATCCCATTTAAACAGAGTTGGGGTTTTTCTTCCTGTGAGGGTTATCAGCCAATGGCACAGGTTGCCCAAAATGGCTGAAGGGTTTCCACCCTTGGGAGACATTAAAAACCTAACTGGACATTGTCCTGAACAACGTGCTCTAGGTGATCCTGCTTTGGCCACAGGGCCAGACAATCTCCAGAGGTCCCTCTTCCAGCCTCACTACTTCTGTGATTCTGTAAGTGTTTTATTCAACTAGTCTCTACTTAAAATAAATTGAAAAAAAGTTTAAATTAATCACCTATGAAATCTCTTCTCCACAATGCATGGGAAATAAAAAAATACAATCAACCTCATTGTGCTTTAGCTGTATAAAAGGCATAGAAAGGTTAACATTGAAAACTAGCAACATATAGTAACCCTGGTTCTAATGAATGCAAACATGCCTTTTGGCCTCTCTGATATTAATGGCAAGACTTTACTACCATAGAGTAAAAGCAATAGAAGAAATTCAGATACTAGTATCCAATTCAGGCAGATTGTCACATGTGATATTTTAAACGGATTAACAAAAAATACATGAAACGCATTTTCTTTCATAATGGAAATATATACCTAAAAAAAAAGAACCATTACCCTGACCACTCAAAAGAAATCTGTCAACAAGCACTCTAAAAACATGAATCAACTGTATGGTGTTCAGTGGTATGGTATTTTCATGGCATTTCATACTGAATGAAAAACACCCACAGTTATGCTGGCATTCATGTGTATATGACACTCAAAGAGCTGTTCCACTGCATGCGGAGAAATCAGTCCACGGAGTAAGTTCTGTAATGCATGAAGAACATAAGCACAGTTGGATTGTAAATTAAGGGTCCAAAGAGATTTTTTAAAACCAATATATTACTTAGGAAAAAAAAAAAAAAATCATTCAGCAGTTTAAATCATACACCTTCAAGAGAGCAGATCAAGCTTTTACTTTTCCAGAAGCTTTTTCATTTTACAAGTTTGAATTTCAGTTGTTGAAAAGATATGACTACAAATTGTATCTCCAATTCTCTACCTATTTTCTTACAGAAAATTAAACAGCACATGCCTATTTTATACACTGAGACAACAAAGCATACATGTTAAACAAACATAGAGTGTATATATTTCTATACATATGTACTCTTACAAAGGCATGTTGCATGTATATAGCTACATTAGTATCTTCTGTGTTCATGTTAAGGAAATAAACTTCTGTGCCAAACATATAATCTCAAAGATACTCTAGTCATAAAAAAAGCTGAGTACGCATCTCAACTATTTTTAAAATCAAGCTAAAAGGTAAAGGTTACAGAAGAGCTCTCAATAGCCAAGAACATGTGAAGCTAACAGAATTATAACAATATGAAATGCAAAGATTTTTCATTCCATGTTTGTGTACTTAGATGTAACTTTAAAAGTTAGCCCAAAGGTAGTACAGCACAAAGATAGGAGATTACTGGTTTCACGTAACAGAGGAGATGAGGCAGATAAATCTGAAATTTTCTCTGATTAGTAGAAAAATCAAAATATATAGGAAACCTTCACTAATGAACTATTCATATCAGACAGCTGCTTATCAATGGCATAAGACCAAACAGCACAAATATATACTACCCCATCTAAAGGAAAACAAGTTTGCTATAAAGAACTGTGTTCTGAAAATTAAGCTACCAGTGTACCCATTAAAAAGGACAAATCAAAGCACTGTGTTACACAGAGTTCATGTTTTCCTGTTGTTTCACAGAACATTACACAATTTCTATTCACTACCTGTATCTGTTTTATTTATCTTGGTCCATCTGCTCTGCAAATGTTCTTGCAAAGCAGTTTCCCATGGCAACATCAAATATCACATAGCCCCAGCCTTGTGTTAAAGCACTTCTAACTGATCCACTCCTGAATTTCAAGCGTCTTTTTTTCAGTACTTAAGTAAATAATAAATAAATAGAGTATTTCATCAAACAAAAAAACCTACATGAATGAAACCAATACCCATCCTCAGTTTTACAATAGTCAGATATATATAAGAGGAAAATTTCTTAATATTCTCATGCAAGATAAAATAAGAGCGATTTCCTAAAAGTAACTTGTATTTTACCTGAGTAGCTTAAGAACTCACTCTCCCTATTTTAAGAAGCAGTAGAAATACACAACATTCATTTTTAAGTGAAGATCTTCTGAAAAGCTCTCTTAAAGAAAGCACTCAAAAGAAAAAAACCCAAACCATTAGTAAATACCATGTTAATCTTGATCACGCTGGTTCTCAGTGAAATTGTAACAGAAGGTGTTGCTCAAACTGTAATTTAAAGAATTGTCTTAAGTCAGGAAAACTGGCCTACTGACTTTCAAAGTTTGGTATCTCTGTTTTAGATTTGTCTGTCCAAAACCACAAGAAGCAGTGAGAAGCAGACCCTATGGAGATTTAAAATGTAATCAGAACTACTGTGTTACTTCTACACTACTTAGTTTAGAACACTACTTAGTTTCTACACTACTTCTACTTTAGTTTATAGTAGTTTATAACCTAGAGCTACTTTAAGGGCTACTGCATATTTATGCAATCTCAGATCAACAATAAACAGCAGGATGACACTCCCATAGTAGTTTTCTACTGTCATCACCTACTTTTATCTATATGTTTACTTGGGTTACTCTTTGGGTTTTCCCATGCATTCCCTTTTTGAAGGGAATTTGCTCATCTTGGAATTTGGCCCAAACAGGCTTTACAGATTAGTCCAGTTTGCTGATACGTATGGTGAAGTTCTGTACAATAATTCTGATATGTTTAGGTAGAAAGTCTTCATTGCACGTCTTAGACATAAATGACACTATGGACTAACGTAGCAAATGTGGCATTTCTATGGAGCACAGTACAGATCTTACAGTAGGACAGCTCAGCTGGTCCATTCCATATGCAGCTACTCCAGGTTGTTTTACAAACACATGCAGATGTTGCTGGACAGATAAATCCAAAATACAAAAAGTAAGAGCCCTCTGCCTCAAAAAAAAGAGTACATGAAATACCTCTTTACAAAACCACCTGATAAGCTCGCCTGCTGCCTTCCCAATATTTTTCTACTACCCATTGGCCAAAGTCCACTGCCTGTAATTACCAGTAGATAGAACTTCTAGCTATTCATGGTGATCAACACATGCATTTTATCATTACACACTAAAAAAAATTTATTCTGTATTATTTTAACAGGTCATTAAGATATGCCCTTGAGTTGGTAATCTGTAAATTTATGACTTCTAATGCATTTTATTTCTCAAGCAAAGGCATGCTGTAGCAGTTCTGCCACCAGTCACTAAGGTGATACTAAAACCTGGTAATTTAATTTCTTAATTGTATGAACCTAACCATGCATGTGTGATATTATTCTTTACTATATATAAAGTGTTTGTCTTAAAGGTGCAGACTGGCTTATAAGAAAATCAAAAGTAAAATCATTTCAGGAAAAACTACAGTGAAAGCTATAAAAGTACATTACTTCAAGTTTTCATTAAACCACAACTACTGTGTTTATTTGACCATAGGAGGACTAGATTTCCACTCATTTTGAAATACCAAAGGAAAGATATCAGTGATAAAATAATCAGCAATTGTCAGTTTCATTAAATGCGACAGATATATGGCTAAAAGAAGATGTTTTCAAAAGTAACTTTCAATTATGCTACTCTAAAAGTAATGCTTTAAACTAAAAATAAAATACAAATTCTTAAAGGACTAACATCCCGTCTTTTCTGACAGTGTCTGAAAGACCACAAAGCCTTTAAATTATTAGAATCTATTCTAGAAATGGCTAAGCAGCCAGCATTGTATTCATTTATCCTTTGTCCTTTTAAGCTTTCAGGCTGCTGTGTAGCCATAGTAACTATGCCTTTTTTCTGTGAAATCCATTAGCTGGTTTCAATCTGGGATCCAATGCTACCATAAAATCAAAGTCAAAGATTAAAAAAAAATTATGATAAAAAAGAGATAATTGATGACAAGCATTTATTTTAAAAGCAATTTATGCATATTTATGCTTTATACATAACAGCAAAAGAAACCCAAAGGTTAAAAGGATATCAAAAGAAAAACTCAAAATGAATCTTAAAACTTGGTTACCATCAGGTATGACAAAATACCACTTCACACTAGATCTCAGAGCAAAACTAACCCTCGTTTGCATTAAGTCAGTGCTGCTGGCTGGCCCTCAAGAAAACAGCTCAATAGATGAGCTTTCAACTTCACCATGCCACTCCCTTTCTGACAGCAGACTAAGGTGAGAGTATTAGAAAGGAAGAGAGCATAGCAATTTGGACAAACCCATGCAATAGACAAAAACCACTTTTGTGACCTACAGTATCTTTTGTGTGACAGTACAGATGATAGTCCATTTCATACTGATAGAATTCTTCCGCAGTAGAGATTCAATGATTATTTATAGTCTATCTTTGACTCTTAATCTATGTAGACAACTTTGAAGGAGCAGGTGTTTCAGAAGATAAGCTCTAGACTGTATCCTATTTGGAAATGTTTGGTTTTATCACCATAGCCCTGGGCAACTGCAATGCCAGCTCAGTGCTGACACTGGTTACAGGTAAATTGAGGTAATGACATCACCACTGTTTGCTCAAATCCTTATTACCAGGAGTTACAACTGACAACTAGGAAAAGCTACATTTTTCTGCAAGTAGGTGGAATATGTTCCATAGCTGGAACCTGCAAAGTGTTGGAATATATCTCACAGTTCACTAATTTATAAATAAAGAATGCCTGGAGTTTCTGTACTGGATACCACATTCCTTAACTAAAAATTTTCACTGCTTTCCTAGTTAACAAGGACAATGTAAAAGGGAATTAAAGGTCATTCCTATCACTACATTAGAGAACTGTGTCATGTCATCATAGCTCCTACGCCTGACTTGGCCAATGATACTATGAACATTAGCTTGTCCCCAGTATAAACCAGAATGGCAGCACATTTTAGAAGGCACAGTGTAAAACTCAATAATAGCCCCAAACCCTTCTGGGACTTTAACACTTAAAGAAAGATGCACAAAACACTTTAAGACACAGTGAGCATACTGAGGAAGGCAAAGATAATCTTAACAGTTAGAACACTTCGATCAGACACTAGATATTCAGATTCAATTTTGAAATTTTTTAACAAATTTTAGAACAATTTTGTTCTATGCATTAGGATACTCAAAGACACAAACCTTTCCACTTAGAAAAACCCAAACCCAACACACAACAACAACAAAAAAAATTTGGAAAACCTGGATATCTAATACAGTATCAATAGTTGTAGAAGCTCTCAAAAGACTTGCAAGTGTTTGCTTCACACTGAAATATTCTCTCTGTACATTTCTGTTTAAGTAACTTTACCACTTACCTACATTTATTTGATGGGTTTTTTTTCAAAATTCAAAAGCTTTTGTTCCTTCCTTGTCTCATTGATCTTTTACTGTTTTCTAATTTAATATAATAAAATTAAAAGAGACACCAAGATGTTAAGCCACATATTTTCATAGCTGCAGTTTTCACTGCATTAAATTCTAGGGGGTTAATGCCTTTAAAGTACTAAGAATATTCCACAAGCCTTAAATTATGAGGGACATAGGATAAACCTCTTTTTAAAACCTGTGGCACTAATTAAAATAAACTTAGAAGTGGACTAGCCATGGGAAGTTTAATTTTCCTTGACACCAGAAAACAGAAGAACACCACACAAATAAAATACCTATATAATATTTTCACCTGAGGAGGCTCTGCAAGGACATTTTGTATGCCAAAGATATTACTACTTTCACATAAACCTCTCTCCTCACCCTCCATTCCAACAATCTGCAGTTGACATAGTTACCATTTTACATGACCATACTGTGAATAATGACAGCACATTCAATAAATTCCCAAAGGTTTCAAGTTTGCAAAATAGCCCAAGATTTGCGCAGAAATTCTACCATGTAATTTCACTACTGGATTAGGGGGTGCCAAGGCCATTCAAGCAAAAGTCTCTTTTTGAAGACTGGATATTTTATTTGCTGAACCGCAAACTTTCAGACACAACAAAAGTATAAGAACTGAATGAAGGTACATGAACTGAAAACCATGAAAAGACCCATTAATTACATTCTGACAATTTATACAAGTAATTCCATTATAACTCAAATGGTTTTAAATAAGGAAGGTGATTCAACTATAAGCAGATTTTCCATTTCCAAATTTCAGTAAAATCACATGAAGAAAAATCCTAAAACATTCCTAGTCCACAACACAGCAAGCAGAACCTGAGCCTTCCTATAGCATTTACCGATTAACCTTCTCCACATGGTTTCAAACACAGCCATCAGGAGTACAAAATACACCAACAGCAACCACTCTCATAAGCTTGAAGCACGACAAAAATGAAATCATAGTGATGACAATCTAAAGTTAGGTGTCATGCTCATAGCTGCCAAGTCACTGATTCCTTAACTACTATCCCATAATGAACAAACATAGATATATTGGATTTCTGCATGAAGTCCCACGGCCTTGCTTTTACAGCATATAGAATACGAAAAACTCAAAGTAATTCCGAACTGTGTCATAGAATCATAGAATCGTTAGGGTTGGAAAGGACCTTAAGATCATCTAGTTCCAACCCCTCTGCTGTGGGCAGGGACACCTCACGCTAAATCATATCACCCAAGGCCTCGTCCAGCCTGGTCTTGAACACTGCCAGGGATGGAGCATTCACAACCTCCCTGGGCAACCTATTCCAGTGCCTCACCACCCTAACAGGAAGCAATTTCCTCCTTATATAAATCTAAACTTCCCAAGCGCACACTGCCAGCTCATGTTCATTTTCTCATCAACCAACACCCCCAACTCCTTCTCCACAGGGCTGCTCTGAATCTCTTCTCTGCCCAACCTGTAGCTGTGCCTGGGTTTGCTCCGACCCAGGTGTAAGACCTTGCACTTGTCATGGTTAAACCTCATGAGGTTGGCATCAGCCCACCTCACAGGTGTGTCAAGGTCCCTCTGGATGGCATTCCTTCTCTCCAGCATATCAACCGAACCACACAGCTTGGTGTCATCGGCAAATTTGCTGAAGGCACACTCAATCCCACTGTCCATGTCAGCGACGAAGATGTTGAACAAGACCGGTCCCAACACCGCTCCCTGAGGAACACCACTCGTTACTGCTCTCCAGCTGGACATTGAGCCATTGACCACAACTCTTTGCGTGCGGCCATCCAGCCAGTTCTTTATCCACTGAGTGGTCCATCCATCAAATTGATGTCTTTCCAATTCAGAGACAAGGATGTTGTGTGGGACAGTGTTGAATGCTTTACACAAGTCCAGGTAGATGACATCAAATGCTCTACCCCTGTCCATCAGTTCTGTAGCCCCATCATAGAAGGCCACCAAATTGGTCAGGCAGGATTTCCCCTTAGTGAAGCCATGCTGGCTGTCACCAAGCACCTTGTTGATTTTCATGTGCCTTAGCATGCCTTCCAGGAGAATCTGCTCCAAGATTTTGCCAGGCACAGAGGTGAGACTGACTGGTCTGTAATTCCCCAGGTCATCCATTTTCCCCTTCTTGAAAATGGTTATATTTCCCTTTTTCCAGTCATCAGGAACTTCACCTGACTGCCATGATTTCTCAAATATGACGGCCAGCAGCTTTGCAACTTCATTCGCCAGCTCCTTCAGGACCCGCGGATGGATCTCATCAGGACCCATGGACTTGTGCACGTTCAGACTTTTAAGATGGTCTCGAACCAGATCCTCTCCTACAGTGGGTGCAAGGTCTTCATTCTCACAGTCCCTCCATCTGCCTTCCAAGACTTGGGTGGTGCAGTCAGAGCCTTTGGCAGTGAAGACCGAAGAAAAGAAGTCATTCAGAACCTCAGCCTTCTCCAAATCCCGTGTAGCCAGTTCTCCTGAGAGCTTCCTGAGGGGGCCTACATTCTCCCTAGTCTGTTTTTTATTTGCTATGTACCTGTAGAATCCCTTCCTGTTATCTTTATTATACCTCTAGCTAAGTTTAATTCTGACTGAGCCTTAGCTTTCCTAACCTGGTCCCTAGCTTCTCGGACAACATCCCTGTACTCTTCCCATGCCACCTGTCCTTGCTTCCACTTATAATAAGCCTCTTTTTTCAACAGAATTTTCCTCAGGAGCTCCTTATCCATCCAAGGAGGTCTCCTGGCCCTCCTGCTGCACTTCCTTCTGGTTGGGATGCAACACTCCTGAGCTTGCAGCAGGTGATCCTTGAATATCAACCAACAGTCTTGGGCCCCTCTGCCCTCTAGGGCTGTATCCCATGGAACCTTCCAAAGCAGGTTCTTGAAGAGGCCAAAGTCTACTCTCTTGAAGTCCAGGGCAGTGAGCTTGCTGCACGCTCTTCTCACTGTCCTGAGGATCTCAAATTCAAGCATCTCATGATCGCTGCATCCAAGGCTGCCCTGGAGCGTCACATTTCCAACGAGCCCTTCCCTGTTGGTGAGCACGAGGTCAAGCGTGGCACCTCTCCTTGTCAGCTCCTCTATTACTTGCAGAAGGAAGTTGTCTTCTACACAATCGAGGAACCTCCTGCACTGCTTGTGCTGGGCCGTATCGTCCTTCCAACAGATGTCAGGGTGGTTGAAGTCACCCATGAGAACAAGGGCCTGCGAGCGTGAGGCTTTTCCTATCTGTCTATGGAGTGCTTCATCCACAGGTTCTCCTTGATCAGGCGGTCTGTAACAGATCCTCACAGTAATGTCTCCCATAGCTATATTCCCTTTAACCCTGACCCACAAACTCTCTGTGGACTGCTCACCTGTCCCCAGACAGAGTTCCATACTCTCCAGCCTATCCCTAACATAAAGGGCAACTCCCCCTCCCAGCCTGCCAGGCCTGTCCTTCCTAAAGAGCCTGTAACCTTCCATTCCAACACTCCAGTCATAGGAGCCATCCCACCATGTTTCTGTGATGCCTATTATATCATACCCCTGTAGACGTGCACACATCTCTAATTCCTCTTGTTTGTTCCCCATGTTATGGGCATTTGTACAGAGGCATCTGAGCCGAGCTCCAACTGAAGCCAGCTTATTGACTGGAGTGGCTGGGATATCTCCACATTGCTCTGAGCATTTATTATAGGTTCTGGCAACTGACTGAGTGTGTTGGAATGGAATGATGCCCTTCTCCACCAACACATCTAGTTTAAAGCCTCCTTGACCAGTCTGGCAAGCCTCCTACCAAAACTGCTCTTTCCCTTCTTGATCATCAGACCACCTCCACCAGCCCCCACTAGACCTGGCCTACAAGCTTGGGTCCTGTGTTCAAGACACCCAAACCCCTGACTATGACACCACCCTTTTAACCAGTTATTAACCTGGCCAATCCTCCTAGCTTTTTTTAGGTCCTCCCCTGTACCCTGGAGAATTGATGAAAAGACCACCTGAGCTCCAGAGCCCCTAACCACCTCCCCCAGGGCTCTGTAGTCCTTCTTTATGTTCCCCAGGCTACTACTATCTATGTCCCTAGCACCCACATGTATCAGCAGGAGTGGGTAATAGTCCGTGGGACTTACTAGAGCAGGCAGCCTCTCTGCCACATCCCTGATCCGTGCCCCTGGTAGGCAACACACCTCCCTTGAGATGGGGTCTGGCCGGCAGACAAGTGCTTCTGTCCCTTTCAGTGTAGGGTCCCCTGCTACTACGACCCGCCGCTTTTTCCTAGCAGCACCCGTAGAGATCTTCTTTAGCAGTGCATCAGCCGGCTCTTTCTGGCTCGGGTGCGCTTCCTCATTAGCCCCCTGCAGGACAGCAAAGCGGTTCTGCGTGGAGACGGGATTTAGGGGGAAGCCCCTTGCTTTTGGTTGTCCTTTTCCTTCTTTGTTTTTGTTTTGTTTTTTTTTGTCACTAATTCCCAGCTTCCCAGGTTAACGGCCTCCTTCTTTCCTTCATGAGGTAGAGGTGAAGCTGCGGCAGAAGGACCTCCACCAGAGAGCACCGAGTGCAGCCCTGCCCATTGCGCACCCTCCCCTCACCAGACCGGTGCAGGCACTCTCTACACCCCGAGCTCTGCACTGCAGCCTCCCCTCTCACCGGCTCTGTCTGGGTGCCTACGCTGGCCACAACCGGGGCAGCCAGAGCAGAGCTCCCGGACCGGACCCTGGTCATAAGGCGAGAACCCACCACACCGCTCCAACTGCCCCACTCCTGGCCGCTCTCGCTCCCTGGGGCAGGTTTTTACCCAGCCAGGGCTGGTGCCGCTCCTCCTGGCTCCGCCCCGTGTGAGTCAGCTGCTGCCGTGAGCTGAGCTGCCGGCTCCCGGGCAGGTCCTGTCGAGGACTTGAGGCTCCCTCGGTGGCTGTTGCCGCTCTGAGGTGAGGCTCCTGGACGCTGAGCTTCCCCGGCTCCGGTGTTGAAGGCGTCCTCCCTCGAGCTGCTCACCTCAGCAATTGACCAATTGTCTGAAATCTTTCATGCAATACAGATTAATGTCTATTGACTGATAGATAAAATTTAGGTACACATTAAATCGACCCAAAGCAGAATTTCAAAAAGCAGAAATTAATCTGTGTTTACTCAATGAAGTGTTGAATCCTTGTGCCCCCACTATAAGCACAAATATGCAACAGAAAACTCTTTTCCCTACTTTTCACCTAGATGAAAGCACACACAGCTTATGGAAACTGTCCTAACCTCCAAATACACGATAGTCACAGGAAAAAAAAAAAAAAAAAGTATAAAGATCCAATAATTTCAAATACAACTTTTAATGAATGAGAATAAACTACAACCCATTCAGTTTGTTCTGTCCAATTAGATCAGATGCCTTACATGTCAACACTCAGTTTTTCTTTCGTGTTTCCTATTCCTCAAATCAAAAGAGAACATGATGACAAAAATCCATGTGGATTACATCAACAGGATGCTAAATTGCAAAGGGACCTAATTAAGTTATAAGAACATCATATCTGTCCACTTATTAGCATATATAGAATTTGCAAATCAGAGTTTTAGTCACACAGTTATCACTAGCTCAGAAGTTTGTACTAAGGATCATAGTGCATGAGGTTATTTTCATATTCAACTTGTGAAATCCTGTTATCTTTCATATGTACACCAACATCACCCTTTCTCTTATCTCTTGCAACTCTTATGTGAACATATTTGAAGATTCCACACTGGTTTTAATTTTACAATAACAATGACAAAAAGCCATCTGTGACAACCCATCACTTTGCTACAATGCATTTATTTAACCACTTGGTACATTTGGCATCATTCTCACCTATATATGGCTAAAACTTTTTAAGCCTCTGTTCTGATGACAGTAACCTGGCTGATTTTTTCAGTGTACACAGAGCAACTAGAAGTGTTCTTCTCTTTCCAACATGTCCTGTCCTGGCCTGGCATGAGAACAAGAGCAAACTGAAAGATCAGTGGATCAGTGGATGATCTGGGGCCAGATGAAGCAGATGTAAGTATTTCCCATGTGTCTCAGAAGTGAGGAAGCCAGGTTTCTGCATCTGCTGATTGGTTTTTTAGGTGAATTATGCTAACACTATACTATAGCCTTCTGCAAAATATTTTGGTCTCTATGCATGGCCTGCCACATTTGCATGTGTACTCAAAAACCCTTTCTCACACTAACAAACACCTACTATTAATCAAATTCTCCTTCTAAAAATAGTAATGATCAGCAGTGAAAACCATTCAAAGAGCTGGGCTCAACGATTTGTGGATCAGGAGCACCAAGTCCAGCTGGAGCCCAGTCAAAGGCACATCCCAGGTGTCAATATGAGAGCCAATACTGTTCAACATCTGCATTGATAACTTGCAAGGTGAGAGAGAATGACCTGAAAGCAAGACTAAGTAGTTGATCCACTAGAGGGTTGTGTTGCCATTCAGAGGAAACTTGGCAGAGCAATTAGAGAAAACAGGAAACTAGAGAAAAGAGCAAAAGTAACCTTATGAAGTTCAACAAAGGGGAAGTTCAAAGTCCTTCCTACACCTGAAGAGGAATACTGCCAGACACCAGTACAGGCTGAGGGCTGACCAGATGGAAAGCAGCTTTGCAGAGATGGACCCAAAGGTCCAGGTGGACAAGCTGACCATGAGCCAGCAATATGTGCTCAGCACACAGCAAAGGTAGCCCACAGCACGTAGCCAGGAGGTGCTCTTTTCCCTCTGTTCAGTACTAGTGAGAAACAGCTGGAGTGCCGAGTTCCCCAGTGCAAGAGAGGCATGGACATAGTGAAGCAAGTTCAACAAAGGGCCACAAAGATGACTAAAGGAATGGAGCATATTTTGTATGAGGAGAAGCTGAGAGAGATGGGGGCAGGTAGCATGAAGCGAAGGCTAAGGAGGATTTTATCCATATTTATAAATACTTGATGGGATGCATAAAAGAAAGGCAGAGATAGGCTCTTGCCCAGTCACAGGACACATGGAAATGGCACAAACTGAAATACAGGAATTTACAGTTAAACATCAGAAAAGCTTTTCTTACTGTCAGTTTAGTCAAACATCAGAAAATGTCACCCAGGTTGCTTATGGACTCTTCATCCTCATATATACTTAAAAAATCACTTGACACAGCCCTGTGCAATCTACTCATGGTAACATTAAGCAGGGGAGTTCTCCTAGACAAGCTCCAGAGCTCCCTTCCAAACTCAACTCTGTCATAATGTTAAAAACTGACTAATCCCTGGCTTTAAAATAGGGGACCTATATGAGGTTTCTCTCCAACACTGAGAATTGAAATGCCTACACAGTATTTTGTTATGATCCACAAAGTCATTGCATAGTACTGTCTGAATGCCTGTTGCTTTGAAAGTAACAATTCTCTCATTCATCAGCACCGATAATGCCCTATTTATTGTGGGGGGAAAGAATAAATCTTAAAGCTAACATAAAAACCAGGGAAGAGGATTTACAGGAGTAAGTATTCTGTGACTTGTTTTTCAATTACCTTTCAATAAAATGATTTCATGTGATCACCTGAATTTTAGTATGTAGATTTTTCAAAGTACTAGCTTTTTTCCCAGTTTTGGTAAATTTTGCTTTTAATTAATCCCAATCTCAACCACCCTCATTCACTATATAAAATAGACATTGCATGTCACTCAAGCTGAAAAAAATTTTCAAATTTTGCAGTTCTCTATGAAGTGAGCTGTACCTCTCATTTTGTATTTCCCACTTACAAGAAGACTGGTTTACAACTTTCCCCATTCTCAGGAGAAGAACCAAAATAAAAAACAAATACCTAAAAAATACTTAAGGAATACCAGCATTTCAAACTGCTCCTACACTGCATATATTCTGTTTCATTAACTGAAGTTACTATTTTGCCGCTGAAAACATGGCAATACAATCAATAGTTGGGCTTTTTAAACCTTTTCCTGTAGCTGGCTTCTGAAGACCAAGAGAGGTTTACTAGAATTAAGAAAGGGTGCTAAAAACTACTACTGCACACTGTAATGGCCTATTAAATTTACCAGAGATTTAAGCAGATTTAGCTGCCCTACTGCTTTAAGTTGAAGTCATCAATTACAATGAAAGGGTTTCACTTGAAAGTGAGCTAGAATGAAATCTTGGAACAAAGCAATTTTGTTCTATAGAGTAAGCTGAATGGAAATTTTTGCAGAGGTGTCTTCTGTTGTGCCACTTCCCAGCACAGCAAGTTTCTTTTTACAGGTCTCAGACCAAGCCTGAACTTCCAACAACCCTCTGGTTTATAACAAATTCCAGGCCATTTCTATTCAATCTTCCAGAAGACTTTTCTAACCACCTTTAAAACTTGAACCCACAGACACACAGCCTGCCTGCTTCCAAAAGCCCCTCTTACCACCTGTTTTAAGCCTTTTTAGCAGCTAAGTTACAGTCCCCAGCTACCTGCTCCAACTACCAGCACTATCAAAACCTCTCACCAGGCAAATATGTGATGCTGTTTGCTTTGATGGAGCAGTCTTCCCTTCCTCCCCAGGGTTTCTACCCAAGCTACTTTTTAGCATCTGGAGGAAAGTAGCCCTCTTCCACATAGCTCCAGCTATGTCTCTTTCAACAGAAGAGGATACAGAGCAGGCAATAAACTGCAAATAAACTGCACAGACCAACCATCACACATGCAGACTCTTCAGCAATTAGGTATCCACATTTTGTGGATTCTCACTATCTAAAGAGCATTTGTTCTTTACTACTTACTAGTAGTTTTCCACTCTGCCTCACTGGAGCACAACAGCTTGCTAATATTCTCCACAGTGAAAGCTGCAAGGCTTTTGTCACTAATTACTTCAGACATCAAATTCTGCATCTCAAAGCTTTGCTTCTCAAAGCTCCATCACTGTGCTGCACTTAAGTAAATATCCTCAAGACACATCATCAAGCATATTTTCCACGTCATCTGTAGAGGCTGAAAGCTGTCTTCCTGTTATAGTTCACTTGAAATGGAACTAAATTGAGAAATGAAATTATCATCTTATTACAGGTCCCAGTTGAAAAGTAAAAACCACTGGGAAAATAAAAAAATAAAAAAATAAAGCCCCCAAAAAACCCACACAAAAAAAAAAACCCAAACACCCACCACTAACATAGTTGGCACTAAAGCAAACCTACCTGGAATGGTAATAGAAAAGGCCTATATAGTCCATATTCAAAAACTTGCTTCTGAACTCCAAGACAGAGTCCAGTCAATGGACCAGAGAGCAAGCATGACAGTGAGTGCATACATGTCCATAGGCATGCAGGTTTCATGATCACGTGGCTGTGTCAATGACTAGCATCATACATCAGTATGATCTTGTCAAATTAACAAAATATTTCTAATTCTTAGAGCTGCCATCAGGTGCCTTTTACTTAAAGAGGAATTCATCGCTCACAGTAAACACTTTCAAAATACTATACCAGATTTCCTGTTTCAAACTCTGAAAGCCTCTCTCCAACTGTTAGTAGGGAATGTCCATATTTTATGCAAAATTGGTGTAACCAAGAAAAATAATAGAATGTGACTATTAAACTGCTTCAAATATGGCAAAGATTATACTACATCCAAAAATTACATTTTGATTAGGTGCTTCCTGAAAGGCCCCATAAGCCTGCTGTACAACTGCCCCATCACTGCCAACACTCCCTCTCAAAAATCACTGCTAAATAAGGAAAAGGAAAACTCTAGATGTAAACAAAGGAAAAAAAAATAAATTAATAAATATCTTTCCCTTCACATATAATACCAACTACTTTCTATGGATTCAACAACTGAAAAAAAGGTAGAATGAAAACCACTCATAGGCTTGATTTACAGCTGGACTTCTGGGTATTTAGATTAAGGTCAATGATGGCTATGAGAATGTAAATTTTGTCTTCTGCTCTGTATCTGGCATAGTATCGAGTAGCAGGTTTCAGTCCATAACTTTAGGTGATCAGTGGTCTAGCTTAAGTATAGCTACAAGACAGTAAAAGAACTCTGGAATAAATTAACATAACTAACAACTCCACTCCAAAAGCAAAGTAGAATTGTCTGCCCCAGGATATAGGTTTGCTTGTGCAAAACCAGTGTTTTCTAGTTGTAAAAGGTTCTGGCATACACTCCTGACCAACCTAGAAATCATCCAGACTCACTCAACAGGCATTTATGAACTCAAGCTTTCAACATAAGCATACTGTAAAACCAAAAATCTAAGTCTTCTCTATCAAAGACAAGAAGAAATCCAATGCACAAACCTCTCTCCTAAGGAAAGGCAATAATTAACCATAGACAGATTTTAGCCACCTGGCAGACTAACTACTACTCAACCACTGTAGCAGTATGTTCACAGAACACAGTACAATTACCAACACAGTAAGTTTTAATACTAACCGCAGAGCTTGAAATCTTCAAGTCATAAGCAGATATTGAATGAACAACTGACTCACTGGAAAACAGAGGAAATGGAAGAAATAACAAACCAAGTTCTGGGTACTGCTTAATCTAACTACTGTTTCCAGCTGTTTTCACTACAAAAATGTAGTGCACTTCATACACAAAGGACAAACGGCAAACTTAAATTACTAACATTAATGTCAGTCAGAAGCAAGACAAATCTAAGGATGTGAACTGATAGTCAACAGCACTTTTAACTATTTTATTTTTTAATTGTGGACAACAGACTGACTTGCCATGACAACTCCAACACCCCACATATGGCGTGTGACTTGATATATCCCCAGTGAAAAAGAAATGAAAGTGATGCATACTAGTCCAGCGGGTAGCTAGTATTTGATGGCACAGTCCTAAAGTCCAAGTGTTTCTTTTGTCCTTTCTTGATATATTAGCTACCACAGACCTTATTTTGTGTGAATAGATTTCTTCAGGGTACTTTCTTTAATTTCTGTTCATTTAGAGCCATGTTTTAATTACCACAGAAGCAAGAGCTCCAGTATTTCAGTTCTTGCTCCTTTGTGAGTTAAAAAATAGATAGTATCTGTAATTGTTTTTCTTCTTTCTGCTGCCTGGTTGATTAAATTCATAAACATACTGTATGGGGAGCACAATTCTCACAGGACTAGTCTAATTAAGAAGTCAAATTGCTACGTTGATTACATACACTCTTCATGAACTTTAAAATCAATAGTTCTCAGAGTAATCCCAAATCGTGTGCACTGTTTCAGGAAACAATTATGCTTTTTTGCTTTATCAGCATATTACAATTTTCATGTCAGAGAAAGACTTACAGAGGGTTTTTTTTTTAAATTCACTTTTATAGCTGTCATCGCTGTATTCACATATTTGCCATCACGCTTATCAGCTGTAAAAGATTCTCAGAGTTTTGTGATATAGATTCCAACTTGATATTTTAGATTAAGAGTACTGAGGTTATATACAGGGAAATCATAAGGGTCAAGGTAGGAAAGCAACCTGCTGAGGGAGCTCATTGCCCATCTTATTAACCTACTAAGCATTGGTTAAAGTTTTAAGATAAAAGGCTAATTCAGAAGAAAATCTGCTTTTTTGCAGTAAATGGATCCTTCATAATCAAAAATTTCTTTAGCCCTAACTTTCAGGCTTATAGAAAGCACCTAAGCTAGGGGAGACCTCAGCTGTTTTTCAAGTAGTGAAAAACTTCTCCCAAAGAGACAGAAATACAAAAAAAAAGCAAGTTTTGCCATTTAAAATTTCTAACTCTTCACAAACCAGCAGTCAAAATCATTGCAAGTATCTGAATAGCACAATGATTCATTGACAAGTCATCACTATAGTCATTGTGCAACTTCTGAATTTTTGAATTTTTGTTGAGAACAGTGATGTATTCAACAAAGAGAAAATCCATGGGATACTGATTCCAAAAGCTTTATATGTCACAACTACAACTTTTAATGTAAGCAGCAGCACAGAACAGCGGCATGTACTTCCAACCTGGCCCTCCAAAGGTCTGTATTATTAGTAACCACAGTATTTCACTACTGGACAGATGTACCACGTATCTTTCGCTTCTAAGTTTCACTGATAAATTAACAAATGAAGCTAAAACTTAGTTTTTTAGTCACCAGAACAACAGAAAGGTTTTAGGAAGTAACCTAAAGAAGCAATTTATCTCAGAATAAAAAGTAATAAGATGATTATAGGAAAGGACTACTGCTATATATAATGAAAATTGGTCTGTTATTCAGGATGTTACTATGAATAGAAATAACAGCCTGACAAAAATACAAATGGGATGCCAAGGAAAACTTTCATATATTTATATTTATTAGGCTATACAACAATTGTTAAAAGGTATGTAGCTATAACAGCTAGGACATTTAAAGTGTAACAAAGCAAATAAATATACAAGATACTTTTATGACATACTCAGGAAAGTGCAAATTACAGCTTAATAAGTTTATTTCCCACCTTTTACGTCTATTATTCATTCCAACATTTTCTGTTGAAGTAAATATTTGAAAAGCAGGAAAAAAAAAAAGAAGTAATTTTCTTATTCCAAAATCATAAATCTGTTTCACTCCCAAGTACTCAAAAAGTTACGAATTAGAATAAAACACGTGCATGGGAAAAATGCAGGAACACTTATCACACTGCAACATTTACTACTCAGGCAGAAATTTAGCATCAGAAACATTCCAAGAGCATGTAAGTCATGTAATTCTGAAAAGAAAATTACACTAATTTTAATTTGTATAAAAATAACTGAAAATATTTTAAAGGCAAAAAATAGAAGTTATAGCTTTCCTTTCTAAACTCACAGGTCTGTGGGCTCACTATGTATTAAGACATATGACAGAAAAGATAGAGGTGGGATCCAGAATAACACAGTTTAGAATACGGTGCTGTGCAAAACTTCAGTGAATATATTATATAAGACAGTATTAAAGCACTGGATATTTATAAGCAGAAAAATTAGCAAATAAGGTAGGAAATTTCAATTTACAAATATTTATATCTCCAGACATGCAAATATTACTTTTGGGTTCCCAAAAAGATAAAACAAATACAGAACATTTTTGGTCAGTCAGAACAAACATATTAAAAAAAGAAAAAATCTGCCTGTTTTCTCAAAGTGTTTTTTGAACATTCACTTTAGCATACTATGTTTCAGTGTGGCATGGTGTAAGGAGGGGTCTGGCTTTTTAAAAACACAGAAGTAAATGTCAAAACTTTGTGCCTTTTTTTTTTGTATGCTATTTTCAATTGAGGAGCATTAGGCTTCAGCATTTCCAACATGAAATAGTATCTTTTTTGCATTGGATTTCTTCCTCAGAAAAACGTAGGTGGCTTTCTTGTGCAAAGAACAAATTACCAAAGACAGAAAACATATGGCTAGTTTCAGCCGACTCAAATATGAATGCTGTGAAAAAGTTACCCCTAACCCATTAGTTCTGCAGAACTATGGACTTCTGGAGTTTTCTCCATTTATTTTTCGTGTACAGTCCAACTTTGTCAATAGAGCCACTTAAAGTGTCAAGCATTGGAGCTATTTGTGCATTTAAAGTTTGCTTTGTCTTTTGTTTATCATCATCTTTTGGTTTTGTTTTGTTTCTTATTTAATAACTATTATTATACCTTCTGGTTGCAGTAGGCTCATTAATACTGGCTCATTTTACTGGCTTCTCAGCTGAGCACACCAGTACTTTCCACTGAATTAATAGGGGTGTACTAGGAAAATTTCTTTACCACCCCTCTAAATCCCCATGCCAATACTTATATCACATTATGATTGCAGCAATCTCTTATTCACAAATTCTGTATGTGTCAAATGTAGAAACAGGAAAGGGGCTGTCATTACTACCAATATTAACACTTTAAACTGAAGCTAAACAAAACAAACAAAAACCCTAGCAGAAGTACCATGCTTCAAAAAGTGTACTTTTACACCACGAAAATGAATATATATTGAAAGTAAGTAGCCAACAGCACAATAATAGCATCCTATTCTTGGAACTGAGCAATTTTTTGAATTTTAAAGAGCTGTAACATGTACATATAATCTAGGGGAGAGGTGGAGAAAAATCACCATTGATTAGTCCCTGAACAATAAGTAATTAGACCCAGGAGCTGAATAGCACAGATTAGCATTAAAATACCAGTCAATTATTACTAGATGTAATATATCATTCTGAATGGACAATACTTTGAACAAATACATGCAGAGTTAACTAGAGCATGGAAGCCAACAGATGTCTGAATAAAGAGAGTCAGGGACTCCTGTTAATTTCAATTAGTGATGCAATTCACTCTCACCTTGTACATCCTTCAGATAGCTGTACTATTTGAGCATGATGACAAGAATCTACAAGTACATGATTACAGTAAAGAAGAGCTCAGAAGATGTCCACAGTGAGTACATTTTTTCCCCACCACATCAAGAGTTTGTGTTCAAAAAGAAAATGGATAATCAATTGTGACAGAATAGGGATAAACTTGAAGTACCTTGTAATTATTGTCCAGTTCCTGTGAAATGCCACATCTTGTAAACTAGCTGTAACAGACTTCAGACTTGATACATTGCTATTTAAATGGAATTACAATAGGGTATTAAGCTGAATGAAGTCTTGTAAGTAGATAGTTTCAGCTCTCAGGTGTCCGTATTAAGGGTCCAGGGGAGTATTTGGCCTCCGACTGAATTTTGGTAAGAAGGAAGACTTAAGTAAATCATTCTGTGTTCTGGAATCCAAACATAACAGCTCAAAGTTCATTTGTACTATCAATTGACTTAACAGAATGATAGCTCTGACTACCTATGATATACTGAAAGAGATCACAGAGGCACTGATGGGAGGAAACGGAACTGTAACGGCAAATATACGTGAATATCAGGCAAGTATCACACTGGGACATAAAGCAGAAAAGAAACTTTCAGCGCTACAATAATAATTTCATGAAGAGACGGTTAGGGAAGCCATTAGAAATGCAGTCCCAGACTTGGTGTCGAACAGTATGCAGGATCTCGCTCAAATTTTTTCTGTGGAAAGGCATGCTAGTAACGCTTTCAGATTCAATATCCCTACAGGAGTTACAAAAGCCAGAAAATCCATCACAGTTCTATGTGACTTCCAAAAGGAAAATGACACAGAAATGAGAAAAGAAAAAAAGAACTGCTAAAAGAATTAAATCCCTGAGACATCGTGCACATCACTGAAAGACACCATACTGAAAGTAGTGCAGTGCGCATCACTTATGAAGAAAGGTTTAACTAAAAGTTAAAAGGAAGCTGACTTGGAGAAACAGGCTAAGGGCAGCTTTCAGAAACAAGAAACAGCAATACATTCATTGAAAACCTTAGGTTATGCTCAGATTACAATAAAAGAAACATACACCCTGGTGAATTAAATACATACATACAAGCAAGTTAAAAAAAATACAGGATTAACTCAGAAATTAAAACTACTAACTAAATGCATTGCTGGGAAACTGCTAGAAATTCTATAGCAGCAGTTAATGATCAAGATACAAAGCAATACCCATGGAGGATAACAACATTATTTCTATTCCATCATTCCAACAGCAAGATTACTCCCTGCAGCTGAGGAGCCAGTATAATTCTTCTCCAGCTTGGAGAACCTAACTAGCTTCAGCTTCAAACCATGTTAGTAGACACAACCAACAAGTTGGGCTTTTTTTTCTGTAACTCATTTTAACTTTCTATTTAGCAGAGGTAAATACTGCTTTACTTCTGTCAATCTTAATGGAAAAAACAACTAAGGGCTGCCACACTCAATCTATACACTGCACAGCTTCCAGAGAGCTGAGAAACATCTATTGTGCTGAATAACGAATCGTCACTAGTGCACCTGATCTACACAAAGTGACCTAGTTTGCCAGAAAAGTCAGGAAACAGGAAGGAGAAAAGGTGCAACTTAAATGGTGCTGATGATTACTGCCTTCCCAGAATTGCTTCTGGGTCACTCATTATTATTCTATTAATTTTGTATCTACTACTAGTAATGCATTCCTGCAAAGCTCTTTCAAAAATATTGTTAGCTATTTTCCTATATGTGTTCTATGGAGATATATAGTAGCTTCTGGTGGTTTCACATCTGACAGCTAAAATCAGAAATTCAGACAGTACCTGCTTTGCTGAAATATGGTATATGTAAATGAAAAACAGTTGGCAAAGAGCTAAGTTCTAGAATCTAATGAAAAAATACGGCTAGTCATAAAACTGCATTTTTTGCAGAAGGTAGAAACAGTGAAAAACTGTCTTGACACTAGGGGTAGGACTTCGTGGTTTGTTTAAAGAAAAACTACGCAAAATTGCTTACACCAGTGTATTCCTTCAAAGACAATTCCTGTTGACAGATGATACTGCAGTGACAACATTCATGTCAGCTTTCTAGCAATGTTGTCACATCTTTCCACTCCTGTTGCAAGGAAAGTGGTAAAATTTGACATCTCAAGACATAACTTAAATCAGACACCTATCTTACTCTTACAAGCATGCGGATATTTACTGTCAGCATAATATGGCCTGTAGTCAACTGTCTTGGCTATGGTTTAATTATTTTTATACTGTTACACATTTTTAATTAAAAATAACATTGTTGACCTGTGCAAACTAAGGGCTTTGTGAGTAATCCTGTAAATACATCTTGTGTATGACCACAGGCTGTCATCAACTGTGCTCTACTTCCAGTGGCTGCATCTGGATTCCTCTCCTGCCAGAACCAAGAGATATGCCAGCAAGAACAGTACTGCAAGCTGCAATACTGACATAGATGCAATCCTACTGTTCATAACATCACTGTTACAAACAAGTTGCTGATTTCTGAGTGTACAGTCAATTAAGTCCTGTGTGCACTTCCTTTATATGGCTCAGGTTCCCCCCCCCCCCCCAAGTTACTTATGTCAAGAATGGTGAAAGATGATGAAGAAGCAAACATAAAACTGTCACCATGAGTACACCTAGAAATATCTCTCAATGCTATCCTGGGTTTGCATCTCAATACAAGTTACAAAAAAAAAAACAACCAACCATCAGAGGGAAAAAAAGAAAAGCACCAAAAAAAAAAACCAAACACAACAACAACAATAAAAGCAACTAAAAAATACCTCAAACCTGAGTACTTCACAAAGCAAACAGCATATTTGATATTCCAGAACAAAAACAAAACAAGCAAGAAAAAACCCTCCCCAGTATGAAGGGCAGTACTAACACTCAAATCTGAATAATAAGATGTTAAAAAAAAAAAAAAGTCTTACAGGTATGATCCGATTTCTTCCCTCCATCAGGGTAAGGAATCACCCAGGCATTATGGCCGAGGCAACATATTTTACATCCCCTCTTCCCTGCTCACATAAGCATGGCGAGGATCCTTCTAGTTCCACTGATTCAGCTTCTTCAGGCCAAGCTCAATATAAAAATCTCAGCAAAGATCTTCAGACAGACTTTTTAATAAAAGGCTATAATAATTTTTACACCCCAGAAGAGCTGTTTCTTTGCCAGCATTGTTCTTTAATAGTCCTTACACTCAGCTCCCACAGCAACTCAAACAAATACTGTGCATTTCCAGGTACATTTGCTCGGTTTTGCTCTATATACTGCTAAAGCAGAAAGACTTCTAAATGTCTCAAACCTTGAATTCACTATACTCTCACTATCACAATTTCCAATCAACAAGCTAAGAGAAATTAAAAAAAAAATCAGTACACATAAAAAATTATAACAATATTTAGACCACAGCAATAAAGCAAGCAGATCAAACGCAAGAGCCTGAGGCATGTGAGACAGGTCCTAATGACCACCTGGCCTTCAGTGCTCCAGAGCGAACTGGAGAGATAAAATGGAAAGGGGCCTGGTTACAGCGAAGAGACAGCTTAGCATATGGCTCCTTATCTACCTTTTAATGTATTAGTCATCGTATTTCCCTTCATGTTTAATGCTCACAAGCTAACCCTACAGGTTTGCTTATTAATCCTGACAAATCAAGTATGGAAGAAAACCTGGTATTTCAAGGAATGAGTTCAAGTTTAGAAGCTTCACCGCATGCACATTATTTTGCCTCTTCTGCATCCATCAACACAGTAAAATATTACAGAGAATGAACTCACAGAAGAAAATACACACCCCTAAAAGCTATGCCACAGCTTGAGAGAGGAGGTTAACAGTGAGATGACCATCTTACAACACTGTCTGGGGAACAACATGGGAGGATATGTGTTGTGTGATAGGAATCTTACAAATCAATTCTTTCACAGTAAAAATAATCTTCATACAGTTAAGTTTCATGTCAGGAACTTGAAAAAAAGCAGGTAAGAGGGATAAATCCTACACACAGCAGTGGTTTTGTTTTTAAATAAGTGGATCAAACAGAAACAAGTGTAACTTGAACAGTTTCAGTACCAAGTTCTCACGAGTACTTGGGAAGGAAAAGGACCATCAACAAAAGATTGTTGATCTAAATAACTATCAAACTGAAAAAATGCATTTAAGTATTACACTTTGGTAGGTTTTACTATAAATGAAGGTAGAGATAGTAAAATACTTGCCATGTTTTTATATTTAATTCAACATCTTTGTAGCCCTGGCAGCAGAAATAACAGTAGAGCATTATGGCTAGCTACATGTGCAATCAGAGCTTCTTTCCTTTGCTTAAATTGACTCTTAAAACAAGTTACTCCACAGGCAGGTAGCATCCTGAGCTTGGAGATCATTTTATAAAAATAGTGAGAGCTCTATGTGTGAAAGCCAATGATGACATGACTTACATCTCTTCATGAAATTCCAGAATCTAAACTACTAACAGCCAATGAAAAGCTTCTCAGCAAAGAACTGAAAACAAAACATAATTATATGAAAAAATATTACTTTTAAATTCTAATTATTAGGTGCCTGTCCAAATCCATGTCATCTAATTAGCTGTACACACCCAAAGCTTTCATATTCTCATTGTCTGCTGTGGCAGTACAGTGAATCCTACTACAATGCCACTGAATCACTGCCCTAGCAGAACAAAGACTGTGTTTTATAATGAAGCGAAGTTTGCAGTGAAAAAATATTATTTTTGTTAAGCCAACTGATAGCAAGTGACCCCACAGAGAAACTTTTGGCTCACAAGCCCTTCATCAGGTCAGAAACGGACAGCAAATGACAGTGCTACATTAGGGGGAAAAAAGCATAAATAGTTAACTTACAAAGTTAAGGCTACATGGGAACAGAAAAGTATCATGTAAGTTTCTGACAAAATTAATCTTCTGAGTAGTATACATTGGAATTTCAGTCTTCTGCAAACAGAAGTACTCCCATCAGCATCTACAGTGAAGGCTTCTCCTTATCCGGAAGAGTTGGCAAACGTGGGTTTGTTTAACAAGTACTATGGCAAACAAAGTTGTACTTCTGGTACACAGCTAATTACTAAATGTCTTTTATTTTTCTTCCACCAAGACCTGAAAGGTTCAACAACACACAACAGAAAAAGTTCTTTCATTTCTACATTTATGGCCGTAATACATATTGGGTACTTAATCATACTATTCTGACAGTCACAGAACAGCCTCCCTCGGAAACAGAGCTGATGTGTTGAAAAGTTCTACTTCTTTCCTTGATTTTTCATGGATTTAAAAATTTAAGCTTGAAGACAAGGTGCTTACCTATAATCACAACTGCTAAACTGCAGATCAACTGTGAGTTTTAACACTAACAATTGGAATAGCACATGAGAATATTATGCTAATCTGAGGACTGATAAGCAAGTATGGAGAGGTTTAACACACTTCTTGCTTCTGAAATAATTTCAACATAATAATTAATACATTTACCTCACTGTATTTGCAAGGCCAAGAGGGGAGGAGTACCGTTTCAAATCCTCGCCAAAACTTAGGCACTTAGGACTTCAGTGAGTTGCTCTTCGTGCTTAGGACTCCTTCCTGTTTAATAGGGACAATCACTTTTTAAAACTACCATAAGAACTCTGAAGACAGAAGACACTACCCTCACTTCGTGTAACACCTGGCAAAACAACTTGCTTAGCTTGAAAGAGAAACATGTTCAACTGCCTCCTGAACTTGCGGAGACTAAATCCATGCTGTCCGCATCCTTCACATCCTTGCAGAATGTGTTACTCAGCAGGCTTCTGAAAATGTGCTGACAGAAATAAAAATAATAATTAAAAAACAAACAAAGAAACAAAAAAGCCCCACTGAGACAGCATAGCAAGAACATGGGCTAGATACACCTAGGCAGAGCATCAGTCAGAGAAGAGAGTTACTACAAGTTGCATTGCTTGGTCTGAGGATTATTCACAGATTCTTGGTTTGGGACTAAGGAACACGAGCCCAAGAGTCACTTCAGATTTTTCTGAAACATAGTAAACTAAGTAAGAACCTATGGATGGAGATCAGGATCTTTATCTTATTCCCTACAATAAATACTAATGCCTTAAGAATACACTAGCCTAGGTTTGGGTTCCCCCCCACCCCCCTAAGTTCTGTATCTGGAAAAAAGCAGCAGTAACTATTTTCCTGTGCATTCAAAAGATGATCTCAATACTCTCATCATGGTCAAATTCACTTCAGAAATGTCAAAATTTTCAGCCTTTTGCTCTTGCTGATCTCTTGCATCCTTTCAATCACTCTGTTACACTTTACTCTTCTACCTAGCAAACCTACAGATGACACTGAAGAGGAAGATATGGCTGACATAACATTTCCCTCAGACAGTAATGCATCATCCCTGGATCAGGTTGTCCATGGAGGTTATGAAACCTCCACATCCTCAAAAGTGTCCAAGACCAGCCAGGGGCCCTGGAGACTGGCACTAGTGCTGGCCATAGCCCAGCTCTGCTGGAAGGTTGAGCTAGATGGCCCTTGCTTCTCTTTCCAGCAGAAGTGTCTGTGTTTCACTACACGATCAGCTGTTGATTGCTTTCATGGCTGCCTCTTCCTCTGAGTTAAGGTTTCTTCCTCCACTCAGTTATACTGACCTCTTTTTACCTTAACCCATACTCTCCCAACAACTAAAACAGAAAGAAAAACGGCATTCAAATGACTGAATATGAGGTAACCATGAATGATCCAGTCTTAGGAGGGAATTTTGAAGTAACACTTCTTCCCTAAGGAGGCATTTTTTTTCTCTAAATACCAGACCGATTCAGTTTCCCTGTGTAAATGAAAAACAGATATAATCCAATGCCACATCCTTTATAAACAGTGTATGAAACTACACCAAGAATGTAAGAACGTAAGAGGCTGCAGCAAATACCTGAACCAATTTTTTACCCCCTGCCCCTTTTTGCAAATCAGTATCATCACCATGTCTCTTTGTTCTTTCTTACCTGTCTGTATTTATTAGTCTCTCATTTAACTTGCAAGATTTCCAGGCTGAAAAACTTCCTTTCTTCCTGTTGTTTTTGTTGTTGTTAATTGTTTCATTGGGGTTTGGTTTGGGTTTATGTTGTTTTCTATACCTTTCTTTTTTCTTTTTTTTTTAAAGTCTCAGCCATCACAAGAGCTTATAAGCCTCACAATAAATCAATTTCAAAACCTCAAAATGAAATGGCTATGACAAAAAAAAATGCACACTTGGCTTAAAAAGGCAGGATGTAGACAAAGAAAAATCCTCTCTAAATTGGTTTGGAATTCATGTAGCCTTTACACCCCTTTATTCTAGAACAAAAGCTGTTCCGTAATATTGGGAATTTATCAGGAAATATGCTAAAAGTAGTAAGGCAGTCACATGATACAGCTGTAGGACATAAAAGCTTGTCTATTCTGCTGAAAGAGCTGTCATTAGATAAGCAAAGAAAAACAGCGCAAAGAATTACAACTTTACTTGTACCAATTTCCTCACAATCTCTTTTTTTATCCATTACACAGATACACACTATTAAAGCTGCAGTTACATCTTCTGCCTTGAGAAAAACACAGCAGGAAAAAAACTTGCAAAGCAATGAAGCGATAATTTGACTTATTAAAAAAAAAAAGGCAGAGGATCTGAACAAAACAATTTGTATAAATTTAATTAATCGGAAGCAAGACAAAAAAGATCTACAAAGACAATCGCAGTTTCCTTTTATTAAAAGAAGGGTAGACTCCAGAATTAGGTTTATTACTGATCAAGAAAATGTCTCCAATCTTTTATCAGCCAAATGCTTCACTATAGTACAAAAGCATGCATTATATCATATATGTGGTTCACCTCTGTTACTGGAAAATTAATTCTAGCTATCTCAGTAAGGATACTCTTTGTGTCCATTTGTTTTCCAGCCTATCAGAAATAACACTCAGTATAGGAAAGCTTCATAGAGAATGAAGCATTTTTCTGAGAATAATCATTCTTAAAACCACTAAAAAGACCATTACTGTTAACAGAGACATAAACTGGAAAATGCAGAAATACATTTGTGGATCATAAATGGGAAGACAATAATAATACTGAATCTCTACCAAAAGTTTTCTATTGGACTGTATTCCGACAACATTAAGAAAGATTTAAAAACAATCAGGAAAAAGATTAAACTTGAATTCAAAGTTTAATCTTTGGAATGAAGAAAACAAAAACCTGAGAAATGATTTATCAGAAGCCTCCCTTTTCCCTGTGAAATGATTTATAATATACCAACATACCAAAAAGACTTGACAACCATTTTTCCCCACTGCTGTTGTCCCCATCTTCAATGTTACCGTCAAAATGCAAATCTCTCAAGTGTCCTGCTATCTAGTCTCCCACCTTCACAAGCAGGACTGCCCTCCAGGATAAGCAAAGCTCATGTGCATATCCCTGGCTTGCACTACTCCATATAATGTAAACAAGTCCTCCAAACAAATTAATAACTTTATCACCAACATCGCAGATTTTGCTGTATGAGGATTAAACAACACAACATTTATTCATACATGAACTTTAGGACACTGCACAGAGCTGCATGAATATCAGCAACAACTTCCAACAGTGACAGAGGACTGTCAACAACTGAAAGTAATTAACATATCATTTAAAGATGGTATGTTGCATAAATCTTGTCCATACAAAATCCCTGCAGTTCTCCCCACCTTTAAACATATAAGAAGTGGTAAATGTGTCAGTGGCTGAAATAATTACTGTTCCAACCTCACTCAAAAATTTTAGTTTTTTTAAACAACACACAAATTCAAATTCTCTGATTATCTTCTAGTAACTATTTGGATGAAAGCACTTAAAAGTTGTACCAAAAACAAAGTTTGGAGATTTGAGAGATACCTAGTCTGCACTGTATCTACTTGTAATAAAATAAAAACAAATGAAAACCTGGCGTGACTCTGAATGCATGTGCTTATAACCTACATGCACAGATATCCTCTTATCTGCTTCTTGGATAAATAGAACAGTGATGCAAAATAAGTAGTCTCTTCAAAAACACAATATTCTTTTTCCTGTCAGGAGATAAAGAACAAATCTAAGCTATAAACAATTTTGAGTATGTGAATATCCCAGCATATTCTAATGAGATGAGTAGAGCAGGCATACAAAATTAAATCGATAATCACAAAGAGCAGAGAGAGCACACAGAATTGCGATCCCGTACAAGCCACATTCTAGATGGAATGAAGCTGTCCAATTTGCAGAGAAGCTTTCAGTTAAAACAACAGCCACAAGACCTTACACTTCTATAACAAAAGAACTTGCTGACTACTAGCATGAGTCCTGATGTTTCAAGGGAGAACTGCATATCCAAAACTATAGAATGCATCCTCCCAGGGGTGACATGAACTTGACCAGTAAATCCAGTTAGAAGTTTTTATGAACTTGGAATTGCTATTGTAGTTCAATATTTGCAAAAGCATTATGAAGTTCCTCCTGAGAAAAGAAGGCTAATCGTTTTAGCATCTCCTGTGTATTCATATTTTTAGCACTTAACCTGGTCAGAGACAAGATACTACCAAAAAGTGTGTGGCAAAATTTCAGACTATGGTAAATAAAAACAGTTAGAATTCCATTAATTAATTAAAAGATCTTAATTTCATTCCTGAATAAGCATCCTCCCCATTTTTTGGAATATTGTATCCCCTGTTAACTTGCCTCACAGTAACAAATACATTTTGAAAATTCCTTACAATGCTATCCATGAAAGTCAGGCTATGTCTCCTTAAAATTTTGCAGGAAAAGAAAAAAACAATCCACATAAGTGTAGGGTTATCATTTTCCTGTTCCAAAGCAATTTTAAAGGAGCAAGTCAAAACATTACTTTACAATCTGTTGCATAATAATAAGAGTGATAAATTACATACATTAACACAAAACCATAATCCTGTTGCAATTGTATTTTATAATGGAGTCCAATTTTCTCTAAATTGAGATGCTGCGCTGACTGAATTGAAGTTTAAATCAGATGACACACGATTTTTGATACACATGCACAGAAAGTATGCCACCCACAAACAATTTTCATGTTTGAAACATAAACAGCCTGTGAATATGAATAGAGATGCATTCAAAAAAAAAAAAAAAAGGAGAAAAAAATGTGATTAGAGAGATGGTAATGTGCTGGTACTGCCAGCCATGGATTGCCACCTTCTTAAAATGGAAGGCTGAGATAATTATACGATGCAGAAATTATTAGAAACAGTAGTAGCAAGACTATGAACCAACCATTTTAGAAACTGAAGTGCAATTTGAATAATCTTCCAGCATGCTTTTTTTCTGGGGAAATACACTCTTCTACATGTTTTCCTCCTCTGAAACCTCTGTGCAAGTCACCACCACAGTAACTTTTAACCATTTGAAAGCATAACTACTTTAATTAAAGACAACCCACAGGATGTATTAGTGACTACAAGCTGATTTCCTTGCATTTAGCATTATCTTTTAAACATGATGCACTTTATGACTCCCTTGCTTCACTGCTGACAATGATGCTAGATAAGGAGACTATTACTTCAATAGGAGGGTCTGTCACTTTGAAAGGGATGGCACTGCACTTCAATCAAACCAAAGGCAGCTTTGGTGGAGGAAGGAAGTAAAGGAAAGGCTGCCCCAAAGGGGCATGAAGGAAAAGGCTGCCCCAAACCACCACTCTTTAGCCTGTGGATGGTATTCTCTCAAAAAATTCTCTCAAATTTAGCAGAACAATTGTAAGAAGGCTTTAAGCAGGAAAAATTTCACACCCAAGACAGAATTTTTGGTCAAAATTACTATTTGTCATGCTAGGCAAAATTCCACAGAGGAAGCATTCAGATGGGCTATTGAAGAGCCAGAAAAAAAGTTTCTGTTATGGTTTCTAAATTAATCTGACACAGCTTTTGGCAGCCAGAGTGAATGATCTCATTTTATAAACACTATCTACCATGAAACAGCTTTAGCTTCACATACGTACGTTTTCAAAGTTACCCAGCTCCTGATAAAACAGAATGAATACATTTATAAAATATTGAATATACTCATAAGGATAAGAATATTGTTGTCTTTATCCTAAGTAGAAAAAAAACCAAAAAAACAACAAAACCTTTATGCTTGAACCTTAGAATAGATCACATTTAATAAAAAAAAAAAAAAAAAAAATCAAAAAACTGGTTTGAGTCAGATTTGCTGAAAAATGAATTTATGTAAACTCAAGTTATTTTTTTAAATATCAATTTCCTATAGAAAGGAAATTTCACATTTTAACCTACATATGTAGGTTAGTTATAGCAGAAAGTGACCCTTAATCTCCATTGATTTTACACTTATTTTTTGGCAGATACCTGATGTTATATGTATACATGTGTAAGTGAAGTTGGAATCCTTGAGTTAAAGTGAATAACTTAATTGTATTTTTTAAGCTTTCTAGATTTTAAAGCTTTCCATAAACTGTTTCAGCTATGAGGGACCTCAGGAAACACCCCTCCACAGCCCACAAGCCTACTTTTGCCCTTTGCTCAAATCCCGCTTAATTCAGTGCATAGCCTGGGAGACATACAGAGGTAAAAATTACAGAGAGCAGGTGGTCAAACTTTCATTCACAGTCCTGCTGTGAACACTGTCAGTGTCAGTCCTGGGACTGAATGACAAATGAAGCCAGTATCATTAAGGCACACTCTCTAGAAACAAAGTACCAGCATTGTCTCTGTTTTGGAGATAGCTACTCTAAACCTATGCATTGGAAGAGCAGAAATTTCTGTTTCATGGATTGGAGTATTACAGTGAACAAATTTAATTTGCATTGTGTGATTATACTCAACATTTTTGCCTTCAATCATTTTAAATAAAAATGCCTCACTAATCCTTACAGAACTTCTACAAAATTGAAACTATAAGAGACTAAAGTTAAATGAATTGAATCATTTGCAATTGTAAATCAATTGCAAATTAAACAAAAGTATTGCAAATGTAAATCAATTCCAGATGTGTTAATTTAACTTCTAATATTTTGTGAAGAGATATTTTACAAGTTGGAAGGTGCTTCTATAATCAAGAAACTGTATATCATTATATAAATGAAGCCAACACAACGGCTGTATACGCAATGTATTTCAATGCAAAGTTCAGAACTGCTATCCAGGATCAGGAATACATGATTCTGTAATTAATCAGTGTGATATTATAAGTCTCAAAAAAAAATATGCCATAGCCTTACATGTATTTAGAATTCCATCCGAAATACACATACCTTCCTATGTATTTGAATAGAGCCACCATAACTTAGTTTGCGGTGTTTTTTTTCATCAAACATGCCAGATTTTTTTTCCTGCTGCTATTCTAGAAAGATAAGCTGCATACCTGGCAGTCATTTCTATGAGAAGTACCCCAAATACACAGAAGTGCAGTCATCCTATATTAGAAGGACATCATTAATTCCTCAGTAGAAACGAGTGTAATGAATAAACAACCAAACATTTTGAAGCCCTTCACAATTCACTCACAGCACCCCAGCTACCCTGAAACCACACTACAGACCATGTCCTGATTATTTTTAAGTTATTTTTCTTCAAAGCTTTTTGGTACAATAACAGACTTTAAGGCAGTAATAATTCCTACCATGAGACCTGATAAGCTCACTGAACCAATGACCTTCGACAAACTTTACTGATGTTTAAACTGGGCCAGCAATGTTGCTAGCACACCCAGTACCACTGTGGTACGTTCCACGGCAGTATGCCCTTACTTCTTAATAGTGACGATTTTTACAGCGTCGTTTGACCTTAACACATAAGCAAACCCATGTAGTCTATTTTGGGGAAAGGTGGGTCAGGGTGGGTATAAGCATGTGTGTGCAACACATAATATAAAATATTCCTGTATTTAGAGGCTTGACAGCAGCAGCAAAGTCAGAACGCTTTTCCTCATAAATTTTTCTCTGTATTGCCCAAGCTGTCATTAAATACTAGAGAAATATGGAACATTTTTCAGAGAAATTTTATTTGAGCTACTAAGCAACCCATTACTTTCACTGGCTGGTAATCTCCCCTTTAAAAAGAGCACCAAACAGTCCTTTAAAATGTAGGTTATCTTAAAGATGTTTCTCTTGGAAATACACACACACAGAGGTTTTAAGTTACTCTAAGTAGTATGACTGAGAAATTTCTAACTTACATATAACTTATATATAACTTAGTAACTTCTAACTAAGTAGTTAGAAGTAAAACCTCCATCACAAAAACATTGCTTAAAGCCTAAAATATTTCTTTTTATATAAGGTGTTTTTCCCTCCAGAGGCTAAAAACTTTTATGCTTTTCATAATCATTACTAATTAAATTTCAAGTGTTCCTAAGAAGACAAATGATTAGGAGAGTATATGGGGTTTGAACACTTTAGAAACTGAACTAAGGTATGAAATTTTACTTCTGAAACAGGAAAGTTCTGATTATGCTTTTGCAAATACATTTATAGACACCTATAGAATGTACCTCATAGTAATCAATATTCAACTTAAGTTGAATGTCTTTAAAAGAGAGCCCACTTTGCTTTCTGAACAGTATCTCTGTACTAGATCTGCTGCAGCAACTCTGCCAAGTGAAATTTTCTATTTAAGTAACGGCTAGATGAAAACAAAACCAAAAACGTAACTAACCTGAAAACCTCAGGTTTGACCCTTATCTCAAAGGCCCTATGGATTTGTGTATGCAATTAGCATCTTAGAATGGCAATCTCAGCTACGACATGAAGATTTATGCAGAATTCATAGGTATTTAACATCCTCACAGGAGAAAGTAATTTCTTTTCCATTTATAGGGTCCCTTTGGATGCAATTTAGAAAAATCAAAAGTTGTTTAAATCTACCACTTTTCACAGTACATAAATTAATCACTTTTACTATTAAAAAAAAAATCACATGACGTAATACTCTTCCAACTTACATTGCATCCCCTGGTCCTTAAAAGAGAGATCTTTAAGATATGCTTCCTGGAATAGATTTCAGCCTTCTATCGATATCTTATTTTACCACCACTGCTGTTGATCAAAATTTTTGTGTGATTTGAACCTTTTATATAAAGACAGCAAGTAGATATCCTGCTTTTCTTCTAACAGAATATAATTTACGTTTCCCAGATTCACTAGTTAAAACAAAAAAATAATTGGAATCCTACCTTTTTTTAAGAAGTATTTATAAATATTTCGCAAAGTAAGAAATTTAAGAATCAAAGTTTCATATTTTGAAAAGAAGTAACACTCAAGTTAGAGTAATTATTTTCCTTTGGATGGACTTACAAATAAGTTCTTTAAATTATGAGCTGTGGTTTTCAATATGTACTTAATGTTCATCTCATGAACTAGACAAAAAAGTAAAAAACAGCCGACACTTCCAATTTGCAACTTCAGTCATTCCCTAGGCATTATTTGATTCAACATTTACTAATATTAATCAATGTTACTTGAATTAGACTGATGTTACATTGAGTTACATGTGCTATGAAGAGTTATAAATCACTATTATAAAATTTGTATTTCCTTAGTCTTTACTATAGCTTCCAACTGCTGACTTTGCAAAGTTTTAAATATAATCTTTGTTAGATAACCATATATAGAAAATATACGAATTAAACTTATCAAGTGCCAGAAATTAAACTAGCACATTTTTACCCAACTTGAAAAAGGCAGACACTTCTAGCTGCAGGATCTTCAAGAGATCTTCAAGGATAAAATCAAAGATTAGGACGCAGGTTCACTTCTTCCCCTCCACTTTTATTGACGGCAGTAAACAATTAACTTACAGTATGTATGTTCTGATTCAGTTTTATTTCTGAACAGTCCATTCCATTTCTGCTATTAATTATGCATATTTTCACAAAGGTTTCTATCAAAACTTTTGAATGCCAGTGTAGAGATTTTCATTAGCTGAGTACACTAAAAATAGTATGTGGAACATGTGACAGCTAAACAAAATCAAGCAAAACATCTGAAACAAATTACAGTTCACTGCCCTACACAAGTAACTGTTGTGTTCATTATAAAGATTACATATCACAATTATTCATCTCCAGCTAATCTATTCCATTATTGCAAAACTATCCTCCTTAAATTTAGAAGGATATAAAGTTTCCACTGAAAATTATGTTTTCCTTTTTCAACATTAAAAAATAAAATAAAATCCTGATTGCATTTTATTGTAGCATTATTTGCTTCTCATTTTTCTTCCCTAGCACAACCTGACAGATATGTAAATCCCTCAGCTTTCTCTATCTGGTTTTAAAGAGAAGACCAAGTGTATTTTCAGAATTTTAAAATCGGTGCTGAGAAAATATCTAGCTTCAAAATCCTAATAACATTTCAAAATTCTAATTAGGTTCCACATCTAGTTTTAACAAGAGGGAACAAAAATGACTGCAAGGTGATTAGCATGTATTTGTTTCTTTCAAACTGTATACTTGCATTTCATTCTACACAGATCAACAAAGAACTAAAAGATTCATGCATATCAGCCAAGTGGAACAATATACTAAGAAAAAACATTTACAAGGAGTGGAAATATCTGTGGATGTAAGGAACTTCATCTAGCAAACAAAACAGAAATAGCACTGCAACTTCAAGTCACTCTGCTGTTTCCTATGGTGTGCATGAACCTTTTTGTTGTGAATCTGTTGTCATTACCATTTGGTTACTAGCTACTGAACTGTATATAATAGGACTAATATTTTTAGCACATGTAGTCAAAACGGTAGCAGAACCAATTCCCCACTGACTGAACGCTCTGGAAAAAAGGTTCAGAAGAGTGCTCTGTGCTCAGTTACAGTTCAGAAGCTTGAACAACATTTACCAGTCTCTTTCTGCACCACAATTTGTCTCAAGAATGCATTCAATTGCATTCAACAGCACAAACTTTTTAGCAGTATTCCCCAGAGTCAATAATGCCAAAAACAAAAACCAGGGATTTCTCTCAGCTGCCTAACCATGTAATATTTGAGTTCTTAAATATGTCCATCTACACATTCTCAGGAAGCAACTCCATCATCATCCCCAGCAGCATTTACCCCCATTCTCAGGCTCTCTCATCTTTCATCACCTTTCTTTCTTCCTTTGTGTATACTCTTTCATTAAACCCTACTGTTTCTTTCCTTTAAGTCTATCCTCTTTTCTCATTGTTTCGGCTAAATATATACTCATCCCTCTCTGTCAGCCTGTCTTGAAAAGGATGTTTTCCTCCTGGTTTTCTTTCTCTGGTTCATCTAAAACTTCCCACTTTAACTACTTCCCCAACTATATTCTTTAGAAGGTTTTCACTTGTTTGCCTTGCCTGCTGTCCTCTTTCCATACCAAGTCCAAGGAGGTAACAAATATATTTCTGTGGTGTAATCCTATTGCATTTTTTCTCTGCACAGAACCCCTAAAAGCATACTTTAACATGAAGCTACCAAGGCTTTCAGTGGCCTCCTCCCTCCACAGGGAAACACCAAGGAGTCAGCCAACAGACTGATTCCTTTAGATGTATCAAAATCCATGTCTCTAAACCCATATTCCTCAGAACCTCCTTCTCATGTGATTTTAAAGCATCAAATATCTTCAATTTGGTATGAAACACTATTGGAAAATAAATTAAAATTTAAAATAAAATGTATTGGAAAATTTTCAGTGCAAAAATAGTCACTCTAATTTGCAATTCATTTTACATATTTTGTTTTGGGCTTTTTCTTTTATAACTTTGTAACACTCCACTTAAACTGGATTACGACAATGAACTTTACAAAGAATAATATATTACCATTCCTTTGGGTTGTTTCCAAGTAACAAAATAATTCAAGACAAAGTTTCTTAATACTGAGGAATTTTTGCCTTACAGTTGTAAGTCTTCTCAATGAGTCTACGTGGGATCCATCACTATTCCATGGTATTCACAAACTGCAGTACATAGAACTGAAATGTTGCTTGATTAATACTAGTATTGCCTCCCCTCACACACACCCACTCCCAAACAAGGCATTTATGGTTCCTAGAAATATCGTCTAACACTGACTATAAATCTGAAGCCTCTGAAAAGCCACTAGAATTTTCCATAAATACTTTATTTTTCCCTAGTGACTGCTATACAGGATTTGTGACATTTTGTGGCAATAACAATCCCCTTGTAAAACAGTGGGAGACAGAGCAGGAAAGAGTTTTGTCAGCTCAATATTAAGCTAGCTACAGAATCCATCTCATGTTAGACATGTTTCAGAGATGAATAATAGGGATGATGGAGTAGTCAAGACTACAAGCACCTATTCAACAGGACCTTTGGCTCAGAGAGAATAAATCCTTTGAAGAAACTGCTGGTGAAGAAAAAATGAAATTGACACCTAAGATGTTAGATACTACAGGGGAAAAAAAAAAAATAGGGAAAGACCACTGTTTTGGGGATTTTTTTTTTTTTCCATGAAAAACAATTCTTTCCATTGGTACAAAGGCTGCACAACAACAGGAAGATGGAGTAATGGAATAAAGCTTTTTTTTTTTTTTAACAGTATTTTACATATAGCTTTTCAGAAATTAAACTTTAAAGGTGTCCCAGTCCTTCTCCATAGTACTTTAATTCTTACTGTAAGAGAACATTTAGTTACTTATAGAACTAATATAAGCTAATAGCTGATGGGTACCCAGGGAACTGCAACGTTTGGTAGGACCACCTCCCCCTAAATATTGCAAATATTTGTTTAATAGGAAAGCCAGACAGCGCTTATCAGTAAGCAAATTAAAACCAGTCAACCAATTCTTGCAAACGTTTCAGCCAGTTCATCTAACACAGACCAGTGGATTACAGAACTCTAATAAATGAGTTTATTAATACAAAATATTGCACAATTAGATTCTGAAAATCCCATCAAAAGCCGATTAACCCTCACACATATCACAGATTCCAGGAAACCAGAAGAAAAACCCACTTTAATAAGGATATAGAACAATTTTAACAGTTCTTCATACAAAATAAGAAAACCATTTTTTGCCTCTGTTACTATTAGAGAGCATCCTGAAATGCTTAGCATTTACTGTCCCAGGGAATTTATCACTCTTCTAGTAGAACTTTAAATGGAGACAGACACTAATGTCTCTCAAATAAACAGAAATGCTGGGTAAGTCAACCTGAAATAACCAGCATCCTAGTTTATCAGAGTCTCTAACGCATTTATATCTGTTGAGCATTTAAAGCAGCCTGTTGCTGGTTGACAAGCCACTGTATGAAGTTTTATCTGTGTATACAGCTGTGCTGTAGTTGCTTTCTGCAGTCACATGAAGATGACTTTAGCTGCTTTGTTGAACACAGCAAGAACACAGTCATACAGTACATGCAACAGCTGTTAAGTGCTCAATAATATTTCATACTAGTAGCATAACAGAAGCTTCCCAGCAACAAGTTCTAATCTATTTTATTTATCATACCAAGAACTCAGGAGTAATCCATGTACTAACCATGACTGAATTTATGTGTGTGTGAATTAAGGTAAAATAACACAACTGTCTGGAGACCAAAAATCTTCCCAGTCAGTACTTTAAATACTGAAAATAATTTGGAATAGGACAGGCACCAGTCTAGCCTAACAATGCTGACCAGAAAGCATAGAAGATGATAAACAAAGAAAGCAAAGAAGCAGAACAGCTAAATCATTGTGTCCATAGAAACCTCTATGACAATGTTACTCTTCCATGTAACTACCAGGTTTAGTTCCAGAAAACACAACAGTTAACGGAATGAAAATAAAGCTTTTCATTCTAAGCAGCCCTTCAAGGTTGTAAACAATGGAGCAAATCATAGTGTTCTTTGGTTTTGTTGCAGATCTGACTATTAGTAGCAGTCAGCCTGCTCTCTGGCAGACAGCTGAGAGTTCATACAACAGGTTTTCCAGAGAGGCTGCATGATCTCTACCCATAAAGGACGCTCAAAACTTGCCTGCAGAAGCACTTCTGCTGGCCAGCTCCATGTTGAACACTAGACTGAATCTAGGACCTCAAGAAGTCCCCAACAACCTACATTAGTCTATGATTCACCAGCTGTGATGATCACCCTGCTACCCAGCTCACTACCAATATCCATGGTGTTCCTAGTGCTTTTCCCTCTTCCCCTTCAATCCTCTTGAAGGGAATCAGATACTAGATTTTCTGCATACTGATCCAGAAATAAGTCAGAAATAATTCATCTACACAGAGCTGATGGACAGGCTGTTCAGAGAGCTTAGGTTTAGACCTAAGCTCCCTTTTCCCCCATTAATAGAAAAAGCCTGCAGAAAGACCACTTCTAAATCAAAATACCTAAGCTAGATATCTGAATGTTCTCCTAACCCACTGCTACTTCAGTTTTGACAAAAAGTAGTAGTGCTTTACCCATTAGCTTGAAAACTATACACCAAAAATCTAATTTACAAACACTGTCGAAGGCCTTCAATCTTAGTTTTTCAAAGACTTTTAGAAAACCATTGTTAAGAATCCCTTCCATCTGTACCAAGTCACAGACATTACTGGAAAAAACTAATCAAACTTTGAGTTGTATCAAAGAGTTCTATACTGGAAAAGCTGCATGGTTACACTGTATGTTGTTTTCTTTTCACTTCAGCTCTGTGTGTCTTTTCAACAGCTTCCAGAGCATAAGATATTCCCTATAAATTATTCCTTCCTTCAATGAGGAAACTAATAGTGTCTTTGTGGAAAACAGTATGGCTAAACAAACAAAATAAATTGGAACAGTATAAATAGAATAAAAAATGCTGAACACAGATTTGGCGACAAAAAATGATTTCTCAACACAATGAAACCCTTAAAACACAATATTTTCCCTGACCTAACACTTAATTAACTTTGAAAAATTTCCCACTTTGATTTAACTAACTGGTAACAAGTTATTACACCATGAGATTTTTATTCTGATCTCAACTACCGTATACTGGTAAACAAGTGCTACACCTTACCCATATGAAAGCACAAGGTGAATTAAAAGAATAAGCTATTTGTGTTCTCTTCCTGTAGCATTAGGTAATCAGACATCAATTTATTCTTCCACAACAATTTTCATACAAACACACTTTGATTGTTTGCATAACATACATTGACAGAAGAGAGTTTCTCTTCATATTAAAGGGCAAGATTGCTTTATTTCATCTCCTCCATTTACTCTATCCACCGAACAGTTTCAAAGAGTCCATCTAAACTCTAGAGGAATCACTGCTTGTAACAGAAAACATAAAATTACTCCAGCAGAAAGCAATATCTACTTCACCTTCTTCAACTATAAGCCTCCTTTCAAGAACGAAGTAATCAAAGAGATTAGTGGTTTGGATTTTTTTGTTAAACATGACCAAGGTTCAGGCAAGATGTCTCCAAGCACACAGCCTGCAGGACTACTTCCACATAAATTTGAGGATTAAGAATTTAGAAGTATACTTTTCAAGCCAGTTGAAATAGACAAACACACCTCATCTCAAGTTTTCAGCAAACTTGCTACTACTGATGCACCCTTGTAATGATCTCATCACTTTCCACCCCCACTACCCACCCAAAAGTTCTTCTTTAAACACTGACAGGGAAGCTGGGAGTGGGAGGGAAAAGACTGAGGAGAAAGGAAAAAAGAAAAAAAAAAAATCAGAATTTTTATCACCTTAATAATCAATTTTTTTGCAGCATCTGACATACAAAGGATCAATTATAACCAAAATATTTTACAACCAGGTTGCATTTCAGAAGAAATTATCATACGGTGCAGGGCTGAAGCACTCTAGTGGTGTACATGCAGAGGCATTTTGTTACCAAAAGGTAAAATCAATACAGTATTTACCAGAAAGCTTTACAGAAATAGGGATAGAAGGGGGACAGTTATGCAGCATGGCATAGTGTCAAATACAGATTCCCCCCCCCCCCCCAAATGCAGCCTTAAAATTCTTTTTCTACTCAGACAACACCATTAAATGATGGAAGGCAGAGGACTAACATTTGACTTTCACTGTATTATCACTGCCAACAAGTTTTGAACACCTTAAAATAACATTAAAGATCACTTTCCTAATACTGTTTTGGAAGCAAATGAGTAAGTTGAACTTAGTGAATGCTGTGACTAAGAAAAAAATCCTGAAAGGAGAGAATTCATTCAATAAATACAAGGAAGAGTAAACAATGAAGATTGTCTGTTATATATTTTATAAACATTCAACCCAGACTGGCATTTAAAACTTTTTTAACCAAAGCCAAAAGGCAGCCTCTTAAATAACCAGAAATTACACTGCAACATTTAAGAACACAATTCACTCATAGAACCGAAGAAAAATGAAGACACAATAATAAAAAAGACAAAAAAAAAAAGAAAAAGAAAAAAAGAAATACGTGAACCAAAAAGGGTGGGAGGGGAGGCAGAGAAGTTGCATGGACCAATTTTTATTCTTCCTTTTTCCTCCCCCGAAGTTCTAGAAATACCAGATCATACTTTTTTTCCATTTCACGCATCTTCAATTGTAACTTTACAAAAGGAATAATCCTTTTGTTCAAATTCAAGTGCACATACTGAAGATCTCAAGTACATACTAAGTCAACCTGTATAAAGGTCTGTGCATACAGTAGCAAATAATCTCTTCTGAAGTCCTACCTATGCTTTGAATATAAGTCTGTATTTTCCCATCACCCAAATCAAGTGTCATCCCCTTTTCTGCAAAACTGAGTAACTACTGTTGTCTTAATTTAGGATTATTTCAAGACTCACCAAAACTGATTTAAAGCATACACAGTTGGAGAGAAGCTGAGATTGTTCAGCTTGATGAAGAAAAGGCTCAGGGGATTTAATCTGTGTGTCTAAAAACCTGATGCTCTAAGAACTAGGAAGACAAAGCCAGACTCTTGTCAGTGGTGCCCAGTTGGAGTTCAACAGGCACAAACTGAAATATGGCAAAATCCACTTAAATGTAAGAAAAATCTTTGACATTGTGTCACCAGTACCCCTTCCCCCCAGCTCCTGATCCCTGCACAGGCTCCTGTCTGTCCCTATAGTGCTGGATGACATGCAATAAAGATCAAACACTATAATAGGCTCTGCCCAGGCTGGTTGTGGAGTCTCCATCCTTCGGGATGCTCAAAAAATAATGGCATGCAGTCCTCATGAAAAAGTATCCATACTTTGTTTCACTAAAATTCATCTACAGCTAAATCCTAATTTTTCTGATCTTATAAAACATTACAAATATTACGTTATAAATCAGAGAAACAACAATAATTTTATCCTGAAGACATCTTAAGGTATACAAAGTTTATGAAAGAAATAACAGTGACATAGCAATTACACTCTTCCCTGGTTCCTTGCACTACACAGGTATCAACTAGCCTACACCCGCTACTCAAAATATCAGCAGCATGCTGAAAGAGGTAAGAACTGACCTTATTTTTATGGAAAATATATATGGAGACAGAAATCCCATCCTCTCCCGTAATAATCTCCTCCCTCTAGATAATCTAAGTAAAAAAATACCTTCTAGCCCCTAAAGTAGTGGTGAACTTTCATCTTCAGAGGGAGAGAACAGCTGCTATGTATCTGTAGAAATGAATAAGGTATGGTTTTGCTAAAGGACTAGGACTTCAGAACTGGTCAAAAAGAATTATTCATAGCTTTCCATTAAAGCAAATGACTTACAGAGTAATGGGAATCTCTGCAGGTATTGCATTAGTATTTTCTAGAAGTATATTACTAAGTTCCAGAGTTTGCAATTGGCAAGGTTAATAGGCATCTTCCATTCACATAGATATCAGCTTTTAACTTCTTCCTTCTTTTGGAATCGCAAAGACAAATAGCTTCCTTTCCCACAGCTGGTGGAATCATTATGCTAAATACTGGAGCACAATCATTTATTCCATTCTGCTCTGAATGGGTTTATGCATCATGTTTTATTATGCTGTGTAGAGCACATGCAAAACATGTTCAGGTATTCAAAGAGCGATCTCAAAATTCTAGGAAACTAGCTTGATAAAGTAACCTGGTTCTGCAGTAAAACATCCGATAAATAAGGGAATATGGGGTGGAGTGGGTGGGAGGGGGAATCAAACAACTATGTTATGGGTTATACAATCAAAAAATCCAAACTATTCCCAAAACAAAGTTGCTGCAAATAAGAATACTGGAGACTTAGTTATATCACATTACATGCATATGAGAAAGAAGTCTGCCAAAACACAACAGAAATGTTGCAAGCAAAGATTAGTCATATGTTTGACAACTCTCTCTATTCAAATTGTAATATTCACAGAAAAATACAGCAGGCCTTGGCACAAGTGCTCGGAAAGCTAGGGAAGTGCGAAGGAAGTCACTGCAATGTTTCCTAACAGACAATGAACAAACAAGAAAAAATTTTCATTGCAGAAAATCACTCCAATATATTAACCAAAAAAAAACGTTTTAGTAGGTTTATTGAATAAAAGACTTGTGGTTCATTACTAAAGGCAAATAACTTTAAAAATATAAAATAAATCACTTAGAATGTATTCTGAGGAACAAACACAGAAGAAAGTAGAAGTACTTATAATACTATTAGTGGAAAGCCAATACTATGTCAGGGAAGGGAATTAATGGGGTGAAGAAAAAGCTTGGAGTCTGTCACTTTACAGACTGCAAGGTAGAGATAGTGAGGATAGAAAGGAAAGGAAGATGTAAAGTGCAATAGTTTTCCCTACTGAAAACATAGAAGAAAATAAATAAGCAGAGAAAAAAAGATACCACGCATCTGAAACGCAATTACAGCATTCATTGACCAACCATTTAGAAACCAAATTATATCTAAAATGAATTGCATATATGCAAATATACATGGCAACTTAATCCTATTGCTACGACTTGACAAGAAACATCCTCAGGAAGATGTTTCTAGTTTAAAAATATGGTGGAGGCAAAAAAGTTCTCAACCTTTCGATGAAGCATCATAGCAATCAACAGCCGTAACAGCAGATGATCCTCAAGCTTGTGCACAAATGGGGTGATGTCAAAGCTGACATATCCTCTTCCCACCCATTTTTTCCATTACAGTAATGAAAGAACTCATCAGGCCAATTATGACTTAATGTTGAGATTTTAAACCATTCGTAAAGAAGTGGTTTAAAATACACCCAGGGACAGTAAATCTTCTATATTAATCTTATATATTACAGCTATGTACCCAAAAATTAAAATAAGCATTTCTCTCAGAGTGCAACACCATATTTAACAGGCTTCTGCTAAAGTATGTAATAGCCAGTAATGAAAGACTAATTGATTTATGGAGAACATTATGGCTGAAAATCTACCAGTTCGTGCTTCAAAGAGCTTCAACAAAATACTTGTAGACTCTACTAATTATTTACCAAAATTAATTCTACTTATGAATTCCACTCACACAGTGGTTATGCTTACCAAGTATTTGCAAAATATTCAGCTATATATTAGGCATACAAGTCAAATGAACATCAAAATTGTCTTGACTTCAGAAAATGCCCATCAATTTTCAACTGGCTGTTTGCTACCTTTGGCATTGCTGAAAAATCTCTCTTGGTGCCTTGATTTAGTATCTCCAAGGAGCTGAGAGCAAAGCAAACCCACTGGAAAACTCTTTTTGAACTGCTAAAAGAAAGAAAATGTCTCTACTTTAGGGACTGAAATTACAAAAAGGGAAAGGTAAAAAAAAAAAAAAAAAGGCATGCTGAAATATACACTAATAAATTATCTGAATAGAGAAATACCATGCATGTCTCTGCTGATTAATCTTTTGTTATAATTTTTATTTCAAAAAGCATCTAAATTAATGTAACCCCCATTTTCAAGAAGGGGAAAATAGATGACCCAGAGAATTACAGAGCAGTCAGTCTCACCTCTGTGCCTGGCAAAATCTTGGAGCAGATTCTCCTGGAAGGCATGCTAAGGCACATGAAAATCAACAAGGTGATTGGTGACAGCCAGCATGGCTTCACTAAGGGGATATCCTGCCTGACCAATTTGGTGGCCTTCTATGATGGGGCTACAGAACTGATGGACAGGGGTAGAGCAGTTGATGTCATCTACCTGGACTTGTACAAAGTGTTCGACACTGTCCCACACGACACCCTTGTCTCTAAATTGGAGAGATATCAATTTGATGGATGGACCACTCAGTGGATAAAGAACTGGCTGGATGGTCGCACGCAGAGCTGTGGTCAGTGGCTCAATGTCCAGCTGGAGACCAGTAACGAGTGGTGTCCCTCAGGGAGCGGTGTTGGGACCGGTCTTGTTCAACATCTTTGTCGCTGACATGGACAGTGGGATTGAGTGCGCCCTCAGCAAGTTTGCCGATGACACCAAGCTGTGTGGTTTGGTTGATATGCTGGAGGGAAGGAATGCCATCCAGAGGGACCTTGACACACTTGTGAGGTGGGCTGATGCCAACCTCATGAAGTTTAACCATGACAAGTGCAAGGTCTTACACCTGGGTCGGAGCAATCCCAGGCACAGCTACAGGTTGGGCAGAGAAGAGATTCAGAGCAGCCCTGCAGAGAAGGACTTGGGGGTGTTGGTTGATGAGAAAATGAACATGAGCCGGCAGTGTGCACTTGCAGCCCAGAAAGCCAACTGTATCCTGGGCTGCATCAAAAGGAGCATGACCAGCAGGTCGAAGGTGATCCTGCCCCTCTGCTCTGCTCTTGTGAGACCTCACCTGGAGTATTGGGTGCAGTTCTGGTGTCCTCAACATAAAAAGGACATGGAACTGTGGGAACAAGTCCAGAGAAGGGCCACGAGGATGATCAGGGGACTGGAGCACCTCCTGTATGAGGACAGGCTGAGGAAGTTGGGGCTGCTCAGCCTGGAGAAGAGAAGGCTGCGTGGAGACCTCATAGCAGCCTTCCAGTATCTGAAGGGGGCCTATAGGGATGCTGGGGAGGGGCTCTTCATTAGAGACTGTAGTGATAGGACAAGGGGTAACGGGTTAAAACTTAAACAGGGGAAGTTTAGTTTGGATATAAGAAGGAAATTCTTTCCTGTTAGGGTGGTGAGGCACTGGAATAGGTTGCCCGGGGGGTTGTGAATGCTCCATCCCTGGCAGTGTTCAAGACCAGGCTGGACGAGGCCTTGGGTGACATGATTGAGCGTAAGGTGTCCCTGCCCATGGCAGGGGGGTTGGAACTAGATGATCTTAAGGTCCTTTCCAACCCTAACTATTCTGTGATTCTATGATTCTATAAATCAAATTCATCCAATACCATTGCAAAGTATTTCATAAGAGACACAGTACACATGGAATACTAAAAAAGCTGAATTAATTAAGAAAATGCTCAAAAATACTTTCTTTTTACTGGCATTTAAAGGTAAGCAAAAAGGCAAAACAGCATGCAAAACAAACAAACAAAAGTACTGTTTAAAAGGGCATACCCAAAGCTTAGCCAATTTTGCCACTGATTAAATTAAATTTGATGTCACATTTAGGAAATTGAATCTTGCAAGTGTTTTACTGTAATTGTCTTATCCTATTCTAGTGTACATCCTAACCTATCCAGAATCAGCAAAACAAGTGCTATCTCTGGCTATCTTACCCAGGTATAATTGAAATCTGTTCAGGTAGAGCCTAGGTATTTTACAGAAATGCTTGTTCCTGTGCTGAAGTTGAAAGAAAATAAAAAGAAAGAAAATAAAAGAAATCTAACATGACCATTGTAAGCACAGAATTTTGCTACTCTCAGGTTAACAAATAAGAATTATATCAAAAAATTAAAAATACTAATTTGTCCCAGGGATATGTTACATTGCTGTCGGGTTTTCATAGTCTCCTTCCTTCTCCTACTAGTATCCATACTACTAACATTGAACCCTAGCCCCAAGCATTCAGTACCTCCCAAAAGAGCTAGTACTGACAACTTAGAAATTCTAACCAATTAGAAATTCTAATTCAATTATAAATGAAATCCAAATTATATCTACACCTTTAAGTTGTTGTCTGTTTCGTTTGTTTTGTAACAGATTGCATTTGAGCAGCAACACACATTAACAACCACAAACCTCAACAGTCAACTTCCCCACAGCCCCTTTAACTCCTTGACACTATGAGCATAGGAAAAGCAGTATCATTAAAACCATCTCCTTTCACCGATGACCAGTGATAAGACATGAAGAAATGGGATGAAGCCATGTCACAGGATGTTCAGACTGGACAATGAGAAAAGGTTGTTCACTGTGATGATGGTCAGTCACTGACAAAGGCAGCCCAAGGAAGAGGTCACAGCATCAACTTTGTCAGGGTTCAAGGAGCACCTGGACAAGGCTTTTAGTCATGTGGTTTAGTTTTAGGTAGTCCTGTGAAGAGCAGGGAGGTGGACCTGATGATACTTATGGGTCCCTTTCAACTTGAAATATTCTATGATTTTATATTTAACATCTTCATTAATGGCCTGGATGATGGGATGAATATACCTCAGCAAGTTCACTGGTGATTGAGGGGAGGGATTCACACACTAGGGGACACGGTGCTTCAGAGGGATCACAACTGATTGCAGAAATCGGCCAACAAATCTCACAGAAAAAAAAAACCCAAAAAAACGAAAACAAGACAAACAACCAAAAAACAATGCAAAATACTGTAACTGGGACAGAACAGCCGCATGCAACAGTCCAGTGCAGTAGCTAACTGATCAAAAATCAGCTTTGCATAAGGGTAAAGGCAGGATCCAGTTGACAAGTTGAACATAAGTCAAAAATACACCTTGCAGAAACTGAATGCTAAGGGCACGTTAGACTGTACTGGCTACAGTGGAACAAGCAAGAAGAGGGAAATTATCATTCTAAATCACACCTGCTACACCACATCTTGAGTACTGTATTTCATTTTATGCTGCCCAGTATAAGACATACTGGTACAGTGGGAATGCAGCAAGATGCTTTGAGGCTAGAGTGTGGGATGGATATGGAACACCTGAGAGAAGCAGGTTTGTTCAGCCTCTAAAGGAGAAAGCTAAGGGGAAACCATATCACTGTACTCAGCTATTTAAAAACAGAGCCAGACTTACTGGGCAGTGCATAACAAAAAGATGAGAGGCAGTGGATATAAAATGAAGCCAGGAAAATTTGATTAGATAAAAAGGAAAGAAATTATATTAAGGGTCATCAAAAATTGATACAGGTGGTTTGCTGAAACTCCACGTTTTGAAGATCTGCTTCAAATCAGGCAGCCAGACCAGGCCAGTTCCAGGTGGTACAGAAATGGCACAGAACAAGGGGCAGAGACTGTACAGGGTCTGGCTGGGATGGAATTAAATTTCTTCAGAGTAACCTTTGTGGTGCTGTGCTTTGCATTCCTGTGGCTAAACCAGTGCTGGCAACACAACAGTGTTTTAAGTACTGCTGAACTGCGCTAGCAACAGCATCATGCCAGTAGGCACAACCAGGACAGCTGACTCATACTGACCATACAATATAACGTCATGCCTAGAAACAAAAGTTCAAGGAGAGGAGGAGGAAGGGGAGGATGTTCAAGGTTATGATGTTCACTATGTGTGCAGAGAACCTGCCTTTCAGGAAGTGCCTGATTATGGGAACTAGTGAATGAATTTCTTTTTTTGCTTTGCTTAAGCATTACGCTTTTGCTTTTGGTATTAAACAATCACTATCTCAGTCCGTGAGTATTCTCTCCTTCCTTCTACTTTCTCCTATCCCGCAGGAGATGGGAGTGAGCAAGATACTGGGGTGGTGTATGACTTGGCTGAGGTCAACCCACCACAGTTGCCCTTTTTCACATATTTCATAGGCTTCAAAAAATACTTCATGAAGAACAGAAATTACTCATTAAAAGTCTGGACTGTCCCAAGTCTCTCAAGGTGTTTTTTTTTTAATGTGGAAAGCATGAGAGATTCTGGGTTGGCCAATATTGAAAGAGGACCACAGATCAACTGCTATGAGTAAGCTATACATTTATCCTCCTATTCCTTCCATCAATATTCACTGAAAAATGAAAGGAGAAAGAAACAATCTCAAAGAAGTTGGAGCAAAACTGAGAAGAATGATAAGATGACACACCACACTCTAAGTTTCTGCGTGGGTATGTGTGAATTCTGACATATTTAAAAAAAAAATTAAAGAATTTTTCTGTTGTGGGTGTTCACAGAAGATAGCTGAGCAACTGTTGTAATATGACAGCCAAACAAGAAAAAATAAAGTTGCCAGATACACTGGATTTGCCCTCCTCCCAAGGAAGAAAAGAAAAATGAAGGCAAATAACTTAATAATAAGCCAGTGAGGCAAAACAATGTTTGATGATTAAGGTTTGGGGATTTTTTGTTTTGTTTAGTAATGTTGGGGTGAGGGGTTTTCCCCTTCCTTATTTACAAGCAGCAACCTATTTTACCGCATACAGGGATGAAAATATGGGTGGGGTAAATGGTTGCATTGGTTCTGAAACGTCTGATGAGCTGCTACAAATGCCTCAGACAGTTTTCTCAGATATATAAAAGGATGTGTGAAAAGAGGGAAGAAAAAAAAAGCATGTTTATTTTATAAAGTTTGACAGACATACTATATTTTCATTGGTAAGATGCAGAAGGTTTGAATGTATAGGCAGCAATGGACAACACAGGTACATTTACTTAATTTGAAACATTCTCCAGACAGGCATTTGGGGGCTTTTGGATTATAAAACCACCAGACCACCACATGTTTTTAACATTATGATCTAATTGTACGGCAGGAAAATGCTGCTTATCCATCCCTGATGGCCTTGTTCAGAGGCATGTAGAAAATCAAATGCTTGTAGATTTATGTTGTCACACAAATATGCAAACTGCATATATTCTCATTTTCATGGAAATTTGGTTTGTGTTACCTAAATAACCATGTAAGATTATATGGCATGAGTGCATGCAAATAATTCATGATTTGCTAAATTTGAGACTGAACAACAAGAAAAAAAAAATCATAAATGTTCATAAGAGAAAAGGCTACACCACATTATATGATAATAATAGAGAAATAAGTTAGTGATGAAAGAATGAAAATGGGGGGTGGGGGGAGGGCATATAAAACCAAATCATGAAACAACTGGTATAACAAATGGGTTGATAAGACAACATTCACTTACACCGAGTTTAAATAATGTAGATTATACCCAACTTGAATTCAGCAAAAATATACCTGCCTCAGTAAAGTGGGTCTTTTTTCATTATTATTGTTATCACTATTGTTATGTTTGCTTTTCCCGGACCAATACTAAGACCAAGGTAAGTTTTGTCTGCCGATACAGAAATATGATCCATGAATTAAGAATCCTGAATTCTATTAATGAAGACATCTATCAAGATTCAGCTAACAAATGACAAGGCACATTAGTAAAATTGAATGCCACAGATGAGTTATATTACAATGGATCACACACGATATCTAGCTTTTCAAATTAAGAAGTGAACTGCAATGCCATCATGCTATTTTTAGAGGACAGTAGGAGTAGGTTATATTCCCGAATAAGGAACCCAAAATAAGAAATGGGTATCTTATGAATTAAAATGTTTAAAGAGCAATATAATGTATGATAAGAAAACTAATGTGCTCCAAACACAAGGCCAGGTTGCGTGGGGCTTTAAGCATCCGGCCTAGGGAAAGGGGTCCCTGCCCGTAGCAAGGGGGCTGAACTAGATGATCTTTCAGGTCTCTTGCAACCTAAAATATTCTATGTTTCTATGAAATGCTACAGTGATACCAATCCCTGTTCCCCCTTTCTTCAGCATTTTTACCTGGTTATTTTGAGATTCTACATTGATATAAACTGTAAATGCAGCAGCTGTCTCATAATTTAGAATTTATCATAATATTAAAATGCAGAACTTTTAATAAGCTTTTGGGGTTTTATTTCTTCTGGTTTGTGGTGGGGAGTTTTGCTCGGTTGTGTTTTGTTTGGGGTGTAAGGATTTTTGAGGCTGTGGGGTTTTTTGTTTTTGGTTGGTTGGTTGTTGTTTGGGGTTTTCTTGGTTTTTTTATTGACTCAGACTAGAAAGAGGCAGAACAAGAGAGCAAAAGGAGAAACTTAAGTTTAGTGAGCCAGCAAGTTGCTATGTACATCATGACACACCTATGTTACCTGTCACAGTGAAATAAGGACCCTATGCCTGCAAAAGACTTATCTTGTGCCTTAGAGACACACAATAGAGTCTGATGCAACACTAATTAGCAGCTGGTGGTGGACAGTTAAGTGATCTGGGCTTGTTCTATATAGTTCAGAACTCATCTACACCCAGACCTTTCAGCAAGTATTAAAAAAATACCTCAAATTTGCAACTTTACTTTAAAAATAATAGAAAAAATAAGAAAAAAAATCCCACACCACCACCTATCACAGCAACAAATCACTTTTACAAAAATACAATCACATTCTTGAATGCACTAGTAGTCAGCTCTGACAATGACAATGCTTATAGAGATCAAAGTAAATTCACACCCAGTACATGACTTGAACTACTCAGAATCCTAAATTCCTTCAGTAACTACTGTGTGTACAGTTCAACAATATTGAGATCCATCAGTGAATGGCAGCATAACAGATGAGCAGACATGCTCTGTCACTTGCACTATCCAGATGCGCTTTGAGTATTAAAAATTACAGCATTCATAAAGAGCTCAGGAAAAAAAAACCCTAGGGGAGTCTTTTTTTCCATTAAAGAGAAAAAAAAAAAAATAAAAGACAAAGCAAAAAAACCACCACAAACAATGACAAAAAACCACAAATCCTAGAGTGACCTCTCTATGAAAGTCGTATGAAACCAAAAATACCAAACATTTGTTGATGAAGGGCTATCATTTCTCCATTAATGAGCAAGATACAGCAGATACCTAGTGTCTAGGTATTTCCTACCTTTTCTCTATTAATGAGCTACCTCTCATCAGAAAGATAAAAACACAGAAAAGCAAGATAATGTACCAGCAAATTCACTTATTACAGGCAGCTACATGCAGCCATTTCCTATGAAGGATTTCAAAGACCAAAACTTATATTCCATTTTTCACATTAGACTAAGTACCTATTAAAAGCCATGCTCTTTTTTCATGTCATTTCTTTTTAAAGTTAATGGGAAAGATGACAGAAAGAAGAAAAATGAAAACCCACTTTCACCTTTTCTCCCCTTCCTCCCTGCTTCTCTTAGGAGATTCCCTGTAGCCACCTTAATGATTTTTCAAGACATATCTCATTCTTCTCTGCACTGGACATGTCATCACCAGATGCATAACTTAAAACATACTCAAGGCTTGAACAGATTCACTGGGAGACACAAAGCATTCCTAATCAAAAAGTTTTATTGTTCCTAGAGAGTGAGCCTGTTTTAAGTTTCACAATTTTTACGGCAAATCTGGGAATGGGGGAGTGGATGGAGGGGAATACGTCAAAACAGAAAGCTCCAGGCTTCTTTCAGCCCAACCAACTAATTAAAAATGCAAGAAAGAGAGGCACAACAAAATGGAAGAGCTCATCTTTGAAGGTGAAAAAGAGATAGCCAAGTTCCCCTCTACAGCTTCATTTGAAAATACTTCAACGTAAAAATATGGGAAGTCAAAAGAATTTTACTTGCAGTGGAATAAAGATGATATTGTCTTTTCCTGCAACAAGGAAAAGCTGCAAGTAGAAATATTTCTAGGCTAGCTCCTAAAATAAGGTAGCACACAACATACAACACGAACAAAAGATGTCAGGGAGTTTTCATGATAAGAGACAGCCTCATATCATACCATGCAGCTAAAAGATCTCTAACAAAGGCTCCTGAGCACATTTCACTCCAGATGATACCTGATGGTAAGTGATGAAATTTCAAAAGCAGGAGAGGCAACAGGTCTGTTAGGTTATCGAAAACTAGCTCATCCTACACTTTATGCAATTTTGGCAGTCAATGCTAATAAACTAGATATGAGAGAGGCCAATAGGAGAAAATAAAAAATTTAAAAAAATAAATCACCAGATGATTCACCAAAAGATCCACACTGCAGTGCCGAATGTGTCACATGTGTGTGTGTGTGCATATATATATATAGTGCGTATATATATAGATATATATACACACACACAGACACTACTGCAGCGCTCTTCACCAGACTGATAGCAAGTCTCTCCCTGTTAACTGGGACATGTCAAGAGCTGTCTGCATGACAAACCAGTAACCACAGAAGACCTAAGGACTTTATTGTCAGGCATTTATGAGCATCATTAGAGGATAATTCTTAAGACAGCAACTAAGAGATGGAGGGGAGGGATATTTCTTTTTATGAAGAGCTTCGGGAGCTAGGAAGAAAAGCTGCTATGTGATACTTTAAGAAAGAATTAGAAGATACTAGGACATCTTATTCTCTCCTTTGCAGGTGGCTGCATTGAAGTCAGAATCAAGGCTCATATACTAACTTTAAATTCATGTAGAAAAAAAACAAAACATCCAATCTCCTACAAGCATTCAGCCTGCATCTTTGAAAGTAAGAAGTTTCATGCCACCAGAAAAACAAAGAACAGAATTATTTCTTCATTGGGTCAATAATAAAATACTCACAACCTAGTGTTTCAGAGCTCCAGATTACAGTGTCCTTAATGACTTCACTTATATTTTATGTGAACACCAAACCCTCTGGAATCTGTAATAAGTGAGAAAGAAAACTACTTCACATGAGAGATTTTGAAAGTGAGAGATTAAGCAAATGCCAATAAACAAAATTACATTGTAGATAATGCTTTCTTCATTTACTCAGATACAGTTCAACACTCACAGAATACAGTTATACATATTCTTACGCTTCCTATACGGAATGCAGTCACAGCTGTAAGAGCACACATATAACTGCTTTCCTGTATCATGCATAAGAAAAAAAGAAACCTGTAGCATCTGGAGACTGCTAATTTTATTCTCTGCTCATGACAGAAGATTTTAGCTACCATCAAGGAGATATTATGTGAATGCAGGACAACAGAGTATAAAATGAAGAAAAATAATCTCTAGATATTCTCTATCTCTATTGCTACCAACAAGATTTCCTTAGACCATCTGTTCCTCTTTAGGTATAAAATCTTTTAAACCAGATTAGGATATTAAATAGTCATCCTTCAGAAAAGTTTCCTGTTGCTAAGAAACAGGAAAGAAAATAATATATCCAAGGTCAGCTGTGACTGAATTGATTCAGGCTGATACCCAGGGAATTACAGACCAGTCAGTCTGGCAAAATCTTGGAGCAGATTCTCCTGGAAGGCATGCTAAGGCACATGAAAATCAACAAGGTGCTCGGGGACAGCCAGCATGGCTTCACTAAGGGGAAATCCTGCCTGACCAATCTGGTGGCCTTCTATGATGGGACTATGGAACTGATGGACAGGGATAGAGCAGTTGATGTCATCTACCTGGACTTGTGCAAAGTGTTCAACACTGTCCCACACAACATCCTTGTCTCTGAATTGGAGAGACATCAATTTGATGGATGGACCACTCAGTGGATAAAGAACTGGCTGGATGGCTGCACACAGAGCTGTGGTCAATGGCTCAATGTCCAGCTGGAGAGCAGTAACGAGTGGTGTCCCTCAGGGAGCGGTGTTGGGACCGGTCTTGTTCAACATCTTTGTCGCTGACATGGACAGTGGGATTGAGTGCGCCCTCAGCAAGTTTGCCGATGACACCAAGCTGTGTGGTTCGGTTGATACGCTGGAGAGAAGGAATGCCATCCAGAGGGACCTTGACACACGTGTGAGGTGGGCTGATGCCAACCTCATGAGGTTTAACCATGACAAGTGCAAGGTCCTACACCTGGGTCGGAGCAATCCCAGGCACAGCTACAGGTTGGGCAGAGAAGAGATTCAGAGCAGCCCTGCAGAGAAAGACTTGGGGGTGTTGGTCGATGAGAAAATGAACATGAGCCAGCAGCGTGGGCTTGCAGCCAGAAAGCCAACCGTATCCTAGGCTGCATCAAAAGGAGTGCGACCAGCAGGTTGAAGGAGGTGATCCTGCTCCTCTACTCTGCATTCATGAGACCTCACTTGGAGTATTGTGTGCAGTTCTGGTGTCCTCAACATAAAAAGGACATGGAACTGCGGGAACAAGTCCAGAGAAGGTCCACGAGGATGATCAGGGGACTGGAGCACCTCCTGTAAGAAGACAGGCTGAGAAAGTTGGGGCTGTTCAGCCTGGAGAAGAGAAGGCTGTGTGGAGACCTCATAGCAGCCTTCCAGTATCTGAAGGGGGCCTATAGGGATGCTGGGGAGGAACTCTTCGTTAGGGACTATATTGACAGGACAAGGGGTAACAGGTTCAAACTTAAACAGGGGAAGTTTACATTGGATATAAGGAAGAAGTTCTTTACTGTTAGGCTGGTGAGGCACTGGAATGGGTTGCCCAGGGAAGTTGTGAATGCTCCATCCCTGGCGGTGCTCAAGCCAGGTTGGACAGAGCCTTGGGTGACATGGTTTAGTGTGAGGTGTCCCTGCCCGCAGCAGGGGGGTTGGAACTAGATGATCTTGAGGTCCTTTCCAACCCTAACTATTCTATGATTCTATTCTATAAAATTTTTGACCCAATATGACACATTTCATCAGGAATCACACTGTTTGTTTAGGCTGGACTGTTTCCATAAGCCATATTCTGCTTAGAAGTTTTAGATTTGCATGGAGGCTATGAATAAAAGTAAAACTCTGTTCAGTGAGTGGTGACATATATGACGCTCTGGTTAGGCAAACCAACAGGGAATTACAGTACTTTGAAAAATCCTTCTTGAGTTGTTCAATAATTCATTGCATTTTGTATGACCTTTCATTTCTGGCAGCTTTTTCATTAGACAGATTTCAGTTCTAGGTTTAAGTCAAAGGTCAACGCTTCTAACACATCACTTCTCTCAACAGGCAAGTTAAAGACAACTTTTTCACCTGAGGCACCACTTCAGCAAGCATGAAATACGGCATTATTTTCTTGCTACTTCCAGCATTTTGGTTGAGCTGCACTCCCCCTTAGCAATTAAGAAATCCAGACCACCTCTACACAAAACAAAATCCACATAAAATATTAATACAGTGAAATTACCACACCACTTTCCAGATGTGTAACTTTACACACATAACACAGAACAAGTTACAGGTTTGCTTTATAACACTCAGGAAATTATGTTATAAAAATAAAAATATCTGCAACCCAGCATCATAATTAAATGAAGTTTAATGAATTCCAATTATTTTTGGCTTTTTTGAAAAAAAAAATAAAACAAAAGCTCAGAATTACTATAAAAGCTTCCAAGAGCAAAAGATAAGGGAAGTTTTAGGGTTTGTTTTAAAAGTGCTTCTCAATTTAACAATGTAGGTTCTTCCCCAGACAAGCTGTAGGGACACAGGGAAGCAATCAGGTAATTAGCTATTTCTCCTTCTACTCTTCCTACTCTTGTAAAGAATTTGTGTCCAAGAATTTCCCCCTTTCACTGTGGGGAGTTAATTATACTACATACAAGGCCCTGAAAAACAACAGGTTCCAGGCACAAAAAAACACTATCTTATAGTCTACTAAAGTATAGTAGACTATACTTAACATTAAACTAGCATACAAAACAAACAACACGTAAATGGCAAACTGCTGTACATAGCATAAACAAACTAAACAAAAACTGCTAGACAGTAAGTCTATTTGTCTCTTACACAGTCTTTCCCACTGGTTTGTTGCAAAAGTTTTAACATATACTGAATATAACACGTATTCAAGTAAATAAGTACAAATGTTTATCTAGATGCCTACATTTTTCAGTCTGAAAAGGCACTTCACAAAAATACAGCATGTGCCATACGGCTACTCTCCTGACTTGTAAAACGCCTCTTGTTCACCAGGCTTCTTCCTGACATAACTGCCTGAACTCTACAAAAACAATTTCTTGTTGATGCCTTCTATTTATTCTTTATATATTCTCCTTATTCTCTAGTCTGAAGGTAATGTCAGTGATAACACACCTCTTAAGAGGGAACCTTACACTGATAATGCCATAATTTGGTGCCAAAATGGCAGAGGAGGACAAAGCCTCCTGCACTCCCAGGGCTTCTCAAGCACATCAAAGGATGCTGGTAGCTTTAGAAATCCTGTATACCAGCTTAAAAATGCCTGTATAAAAATAATGAATAATTAAATAGAATCAAATTCTAGAATTATTAACATTTATATATTGATACAACTGTTAAATTTAAAATAATTTTATTAATTTAACATTACTCATAATGTTGATATATTGCAATAAAATTTAAAATAAATGTCTATTAAAAATAAATTGTCCAATTAATACAAGATATTCAGTAACAGACATTAACCAGTCTTTTTTCTTCCCCTCTAACCTGCTCTTCGTGTATAGTTAAAATTTAGTAGTCTGGTGTCTCACAAGACTTACCTAAAATGTTAATATTTTTAGCTAATTTCTTCCTCTGGCAACCCATAACCCTGCCAACAGTAGGGAAACTGAAGGCTCTTCTCATCTATGACTGGACCCCGGTTTAATTTTCGCATGAAACAAGCCAGTATTACAGAGCATAGAGAAAGTTACTGTAGCAAATTTCTACAGCAGATGTTATAGAACAGGAAGATACTAATTTGCAAATATCCCACTCATACTCATCCTTCCAAAGATATCATTCACTCATAATCTCACACGCACCTACACACAAGTGATGTGTCTGCCCAAGTGGTTTGGCCAGGATCACCTTTATGTGACAAAGAGGACAAGAGACACCAGCTATCAAGTTCTCACCATTTTTCTGTGTTTCTTCCCAACTGGCAACAAGAAACTACTTTTTGGAGATACCTTCACAGCCTGTGGTCTGTTTTTCTGCTGGGCATGAAGAAAAAGAAATGGCATACATGACAAGCTTCCACTGACAAGTCATCTGCTTTTTCAGAGGGTAGGCGTTCAGGTCTTGCATAAATAACACATTCCTCAATCTTACCACTGGGAATAACATCCTGGGAGCTGCATCCTTGGAGATTTGTTCTTTGTTATCAATACAGGCCTTTCTTTTAACCCTTCTGCTGCTGCTTCTGGTGGTTAAACACATCATTTAGAGCAACTCTAATAATGCTATTACATATCTCTATACAGGGTTTGGCAAATCTAAGCCAAGTCATCACAAATGGCACAAACTGTCCGGAAAATACCAGCACATAAGCCGAAAGCTGATGACCATCTGTCGTGGTTTAAGTCCAGCCACGCAGTCTCTCTTTCAGTCCCCCCACCCTGCTCCCAGAAGGGTGGGGAGGAGAACTGAAAGAATGTAACTCCCAGGGGTTGAGGTAAGAACAGTCCAGTAACTAAGGTATAACACAAACCACTGCTGCTACCACCAATAATAATAATGATAAGGGAAATAACAAGGGAAGAGAATACAACTTCTCACCACCCACTGACTGATACCCGGCCTGACCGAGCAGTGATCTAGCTCTTCTGGGTAACTGCCCCAGTTTATATACTGGGCATGATGTGCTGTGGTATGGAACACCTCTTTGGCTAGTTTGGGTCAGGTGTCCTGCCTCTGCTTCCTTCTGGCTTCCCCTCCTCCCTGGCAGAACATGAGACTCAGAAAGTCCTTGGTCAGAGTAAACATTACTGAGCAACAACTAAAAACATCAGTGTTATCAGCACTGTTCGCAGGCTGAAAGTCAAAACCGCAGCACTGCACCAGCTACTAAGAAGGAGAAAAATGACTGCTACTGCTGAACCCAGGAGACCATCAAAAACTAATCTCTCAACCCATGCAGGTAGTCCTTAAGAACTGAGGTGCTTATGGTGCTTCTCATACCTTGTAGTTGTGCTCCTATGTTTTTTGGTAATGAAGGAGCTTGGTTTCTAGCTCTACCTGGTCCCTTCCCCAAGGGCTGAAATCAGTTTAAAAAAATCAAGTGTGGGTTGATTCAACTGACAAAGGAGATTGTCATATTTTGCATATTGTAAAATTCTGTGTCCAATGGAAATTGGCAAAAAAAAATGAAATCCCATGAAGCACTTTTCTTTTTACTAAAGATGTGTTAACTATGTCACAATAAATATTACTTGAAGACACATTTCAGATTTATTGGACATCTAAGAGTAGCACAGCAGAGCCTACCCAACATAAAAGTAGAATGGAACTTTACAGTCAAACTTGCTAAAAACATGACGTTTGCCAACTGAAATGTGTGAAGACAGAAGTGAAGACTGCTGTAGAAACAATTGCACACTCTTCATGTCCTGTTGTCTGGGCTCTTCCTGCCTATACAACTTTAGCGTCGTCACACAGTCAGCTGTATTCCTACTGTGGTAACCCCTATCCTATTCATAACCTGTATTCTTTCTGTGGTGACTACTCTTGATAACTTCAAACACTGATCTAGAGCCATCCTAAGGACTGAGAGCTGGACTTCACCTCACTTCAGGCGAGGTTGGATGGGGCTTTGAGCAACTTGGTCTAGTGGAAGGTGTCTCTGCCTGTGGAATGGGGGGTGGAACTAGATGATCTTAAGGTCTTTTCCAAACCGAACTATTCTATGATCCTATGATGTATATTGTTTCCTTGATGTCCGTCTGCAAATACAGTTCTCCGTTATACCATAAACTTTAGGTTTCAGTCTTTCATTATGTCAATGTACCATATAGGAATGTTTCCAAGAGTTAATTAAATAGCAGTACACAGTATCTTTATGGATAACAGCTGACATTTTTTCCTCCTAAAGAATACTTTCACTTCCTGCCTTTACAGTATTTTTTCTCCTGTCTGGATTCGGCCCATGAACCAGACAGCACAATGCACTCAGGAATTTCCATAATACCAATACTGATATGAAGGTAGGTAATCCTTTTCCCTAAGCAAAGGTTTTTGAACAGATGCCAACAATTGTTTATCAACTACACATGCATCCAACAGCTATCAAGCCTCATATTTAGAACTTGAGTTCTCAGTAAATACAATTAATTATTCCGTACTACTATACGGCACAAACTAACAAGATTAGGAAAGAGGACTTAGGCTGAGGGAAGAAGACGTCTCCTGAGCCACAATAACTTGAGGTGATAAAATGGAGGATCAAGGCAGAAGTAGGTAAGCCATGCTGAACATCAAATTGATTCTCAAATCCTCCTTTAAGTAAACACTGATGTCCAGAAAGGTGAATAGATCAGCAGCTCCTGAAAAAGTTCTAAATTCACCATTTGCTGTTGTTCCCTCTAAGAATTCCAACCTAGATATAAAACTATACAAGGCATTCTTGTTACAGAAAATTCCTTAATTGGATGCCAGCAATGTTTCCTGGCAGAAACACTCACAATTGTCAAATTTTTCACTAGCTGAAAAGGCCTGTTATTTCAGGGTACTTGCAGTATCTGCCAGTTCTGCAATCCTTATAACATTTGTTACAGGACAAAACACAGCCAAAGCTCAAAATGCTGACTGAAAGCCAAATAAAATTGTTTGATTTCTAACATTTTGAATACTATGCCAAAAATAAGTAGTAAGTTAGTTCAATTTGAACATTGTCAAAACTAGATCTTGCTTGACACTGTAGGAATGAGAGCTGTAGCAAAGTATTCACTTTTACAGCATCAGGAAGTTCAATCTAGTAAATATTTAAATTATGTCCTGAAATATGTGTCATGCTTGTCCTTGTTTATGCCAGCCTCAAAGCACAGTAACACTTAGTGCGTTCCTCTGGTGAAGATGTTACAATCATCTACTGAGAGAAAGAGTAGCCACTTATAGCACCAACTGAGATTTGTACGCTCCTGCAGAGTATGACAGATATCCTTTCCCCAGTGGTTGCTACAATCACGTAGTTACTGCTATATGTGGCACTAACTTAATGGCTATATGATAGTAGTGGTAACTATCACCATACTGAAAAATTGGAAAGCATGGTTTTGTTGCTTCAGCATACAAAATATTTATCTAATAGGAGGATACTCTACATGCCTTTCCTATGAAAAAAGGATCAGTCCTCTCAGGTTAACTTGAACAATTCCTTTCATTTTGCAGGGAAAAATGCATTTTATGTTTTAATGTTTGCAACAGAAGTGGCTAGTAGGAGTTAGGATAAGATTTTGTAAATTTGTTTGTAATGCCACATATACTGCTTAATGATTAATTTGTCAAGGGTATATTTGGATATTTATTTATTTGGGTTCTTTCCAGCTCACATGACTATTCAGATTTTGAAGCTCCTCTACAGCCCTTTCCTCATTGGTTCTCTAAACAAGTGATCTTATAAAGAAATAGGTATGTGTTGTATGGAAGCTATCAAAACAGCATTAGCTTCTAGCTCTACAGATCTCATCTCATTCTAGACACAAGCACAGAGGATAGGCCATGCCACTGTCACAGACTGAACAAACTTGACAACAATTCTAAATTCAAAACTGGAAGTGTAACTGTGTCTGACAAGAAACCCTCACCCCTGCAAGACAAAACACTGCATTAAATCAGTCTCTGATGTTATACATGAAAGATGCGTATCTTTCATTAAGATATGGTCCTTGTTAGAACAGATACAGTCAAAATTATTTTGCTATCCCAGCAGTTAAGACAGTGATGTTTCCAATCATAACAATGGCTGAGGTTAACTTCAGTTTAGCACACACCTCTTCAGTATACAAGAAACCTCTACATAGATGAGGACACACAAACTGCTCCAGGACCAGCACTAGCTGGTTTTGCTAATCAGGCTTGTGAAATACAGCCCGCAAGTTAGAAAACAGTCACAGTAACACAGCATTATGTCACTTCTGGACTAAAGCAGAGCACAGACAGCTCTGAATATAGGGAGAAAGGAACTGTGTTAAACTAGCCAATTATTAGAATAACATGGAGATGCCAAAAATTTGACCTTGAATCTCCTATGTTAAATGCTACTTGGATGCTACTGTAAACTGCTTCTCTTTACCAATTTCTCCTTTTCCTCCCCACCCCCACCTTTCTTTCTTCTTTGGAAACCTTGGGATTGCTCAAGTAAATCTTTTTCTTTTTTTTTTTTTTTTTAAAGGCTTAGAAAGTATTATCGGGATAACAAAACAGTTTTCTGGGAGCTCTACCCAGGATGTTTCTTTGGCCATGAATAACTACACTATTTTTGAAAACCTCATTGCTCTATTTCAGTTGCTGTGCAGGCAGTCTGTTAAACCTTAGAAGTTATATCTGGTAGTTAGGTGTTCATGTAAATATTTCATTAAGCTTCCTGGCTTATAATAAGCGTTGCTTAGTACTGTTTTACACAACACAGGCTACCAAAAATTTTCTACCAAGGGGGAGGAGCACGTAAGATTAATAACAAGCGGATAACCACTGTTTTTTTCACCCAATATCAAAGGGAAAAAAAGATTGTGAATTTTAAGTTAAATGTGCCTATTTGGGGAAGATACATAGTTTCATCTCATAGCCTAGATAAGTAAGGACGCACCATATCTTTGTTCTCTTTCTTATAATCTTATCCAAGTATTTTTAATAATCCTTGCTTAAAAAACTACCTTATTGATAGTTAAGAAAGTATAGGATATACTCTTCCCCAACACCTGATCATAAATTTATATCTCTAACAGATTTTGTCTTCACAAAATGTTATTAAGCTCTCATGACCAAATGCAATAAGGATAAAAGGTCTTAACCATGAGCAGCTTTTACCTGTTTAGATGTTAGCAGTCATTACATTTATATTTCTATAAAGTTGAGGGATTCAGTCACAGTTCAGGCAACACTACCAGCAGTTGCCTAGTTTCTTTGTCAATTTTGCAAGCCATCATCTGGTTTATTTCCTGGCATTTCTCCTCTCCTCTGCAAGTGACTTAAATCTACCTAAGATTTAAATAACACACAGAATATTAATTATACTTATAACACCATTTATTACTTTTATTTCTTTTTATGTATAACATCGAGAAAGGAAACCTTTCCCTCAGAGAATTTTAATTATCATGTTTCCAGATGTCTGCTATATTATTTGATCTTTGGTAAAAAAAAAATAAAAAACAAACAAACACTCTGCTATTATTAGCCCAAAATGCAAAATTGCCTTTCTTACTAGCTTTTTAGTATAAAAGAGTGTAATTTATTGGCCTTGCAATAACAAAGTTTTCTACACTTCAGAACTATTGTAGAGATGGTGAGCCATAAGTTGTCATTTAGAGATCAAAAATAGGCTTCAGTTCTCACCCAACTAAAGGTGAAACGAAAGTTATTAAAAGAAAAAAAAAACAAAAAAAAACATGATCTCTTGTCAACTTCCACTAAAGCATCTGCATTCCCGCTGTGCATTTTTAAGTAATGCAACAAGGCCTGTGATGATTGCACAACGTAATGCTTGAAGCACCATTATGGAACTGCATAGCCAATGAAGTATTAAAGCAAGAAGAGCCTTCAAGCTCTGGAATACTATTTCAAGGGAATAAATTAAACTCATACAGCTGCAAAGGTCCTACAGAGACCACAGGACTATAGAGTAAAGCAGAAAGGGAACTGGAGTAAGCTTCACACTATTCTGCATTAATATGTATGTAGAAAGCTAGATCTGAGGCTGAATTATTAAAAGCAAGAGTGGAATTCTCTTTCACTATTCTGCTAAACCAAAAGGTATCTGTTATTACGTAATGTCAATTCCTGAATAATACTGAACGTTACTAAATATATAGGCATGATACCCATCTCAAAGATCTGTAGGTGCTAACAGGTACGGCTATCATAGTCTCTACAGCAAACAAGCACTTAAATTCCTTCAACTTCAGATGCAATCATCTAGTTCATCTTCAGATTAGATCCTGACTTTCAGACTGGGCATTCAGAAAAGGAGAGAAATACACAGTGAGAATACACATATGCAAATACCCTGACCAGCATCAAACAGGACAGAAAAGGTAGAAAAGGATATAAGCTCTATCTCTAACATACAGCTAGCTGTCCAACTAAAAACCACTTTTCCCCTAGTTATCCCAGCCTTATTCACCATGCACAATAAAATGAGGCTAGAGATCTACAGAAAAAAATGTCATACAGCTCTGATCTATCCCTAGCGCATCAGAATTTTGAGCAACAGCTCTATGGAGCGGAGGCGGAAAGTATGGAAAAAGGCATTACACACAGTTGTAATACATACTTACTTACACTCAAGAAACCTACAGTGCAACTGGGGTCTGTAGTAACAGCCTACATAGGTAACAGTGCCAATGTGTTACCACCTGTGTGATCAAAAACTCAAATCAAGGAGACATTTTGCGTATAATGCCATCAGACTAGCACCTCAGATTGTATTCCTGGCTTCAGTTGAGCACACCTGCCTGTTTTCCTTCACCTCCTCAAACCACACAGGCAGCATTGCACTGATGTTCTTTTTAACCAGCTCCTCTTTGTCTCTTCTCTTTAGTATCCTCATCTGAATCACATCCTTGTAGATCAATTCTTTTGTTAGTACATGCCACCTTTCTAGTCTAGACTCTGAATATTGCTTCCCCTTCCTACAGTCTCAGTCCACAGGTTGCAAGCACTCATCTCTCCAGGTTTGTTCTGTTCCCTATCATTTTCTCCTCCTCATGATGCTTTTGAGGGACTCCCTTCTAGGCAGCTCTCTCTTCCAAAACTCCCAGGCAGCAGGCAGCATTTGGAAGTAGGGCTGTTCACACCCTCATCTCCCACAGCCCAAATGACTCACATTTGTGATTTCAGAGAAATCCTCCTTTGGCCCAGCCATTACATTTTAGAGAGGTTTTAGCCAACAAAGTCTAAGTCTTCCTAGCACAAGAACAGGTGTTTTCAAGATCAACTCTCCACAAGCAAATAAATCTTCTGAGGAAGGGGAGAAACACATACCTTGCACAAGAATCAATCCATTTTGTTTCAAGGCCTGCTTCCTGAAGCATCAGTGTGGGAAAGTTTCCAACAGCATTTGATAGTTATCTTCTTTCCCCAGCCCAGCTCTCTAACCTTGCTGAAACCTTCAAAAATTTCTACTCAAAAGAGTGACAGACATCACACAAGGAGTTTAAAGCCCAGCAAAAGCAATAAGCAACAGTGACCAGTGTCATTTACCAAGGAAACCTAACTTTAAATAGATGATTAGGATGAAAGAAGAGTATTTATCATTTTTTACATCACATTCTTCAACTATCGTTTCAACTATCTATTTCAGAACTTTCACCCACGAAAACTCCTTTCTAGCTTTTTACAGGAACTTTAAATTTCCACATGTTGAAATTTCCATTGCCTTTCTACAGAAAATTTTATCTCCAAATTGTTTTCACTTTGTTGTGGCTGTTGAAACTGGTTGCCTCTGTTTGAAAAACCTATCTCCATGCCATCACAGAGAGAAAGAGCCACATCTGCTGTCAAATATACTTTCACAGTATTGATACATTCACCTTATATGAATTTTATTTCAGGAAAATACTACAGAGAAGAGTTCCTTGCTCTGGCAGGCACCTAGTCATCTTTATAAAAGCTTCTTCATAAACTTAGGCCCTAACGCAGCAAGATATGGCTTAATATAAAATACCTTCAACTGGGAGGTTATTCTATTGATCAGAAACACTATTCTAATTTCTAGAGTAAATTTATGCAAAAGCAATACGGTCATTCACTCTTGTATCAGTATTGTCTTATTCCAAGTACTTCTTTCCTTGATTACTCACACACATTTATAGTACTCCTTTACCCTCTCAAATTTCATCTTACCAAAGAAGTCAAGGTTCCAACACATATCAAAAAAGGTTGACAGCATATTTTATTTCTTAAAATCAAAATCTATCTTATTTACAATTTAGCTATACAAACAGCTATGTAAGCACAGCTGAGGCAAAGAGGCCTTTGATTTGTCACCAGAGAGCCTTAGTCCCAGGCTCTCTGGTAATTTTCTATTTTTTTCTAATTTCCTTTTCCTAATTTTCTTTTACCATTATGCACAGAACTACCCTTTCGTCCAAAAGCAGTTTAAGAACTTGAATAACACTGATGTCAAAACCATAATCCTGCAGTTGCCTGAATTAATTTTTCCCCCTTTCTTAAAGGAAAAAAAAAAAAAATAAGTGAACACTACCCTGTTAATGCCTAATTAGGTAGCCACTCCACTTCCCAGCAGACCTGTGCTTGGGTTCCACCTTCATTTCCATACTTCTATGCCTTTTCCTGTATGTGACTGGAATCGGTGTACAATGCGGCACACAATCCAGTTTCTAAATGAACCTAGACTTTAACATTTCCCCATCCCTACCCCTGGAAACTCATCTGATGAACTTTGTGATGCTTACTTCAATACCCTTCACAGGGTCTAACTCAGATCGAGAGTTTTTCTGTGAAGGCACTGAAATATCCAGTTGTGATGACGATCATTCTTTCATGAGTTCAAGTATAACTTCATGACAGCTTTGCAGAACATGCATATGTTTAATAGTGGTAAAAAGAAGTAATTATAATGGCTACAGCCTTTAGAACTAGTCTAAGTTCTTAAAGATGCAAAAAGAAACTTGGCAATTCTGGAAAAAACTAATTCCATCTCATCAGCTACAACATTGCCACAGGCAATCACAAGCATTCCCTCAGTTTTTGTTTTATAACTATTATCATTAACTGGATTCTTCACAGATGTTTAAGTAGTGCTGTAACCTGTATTGTAGCTTATTGCTACTGACTAGTCCTTTAATTGAAGAATAATCCTTTCCAAGTTTTAAAATAAATACCTAACTTGACGAGGCTTAACAGGTCATACGTTTTGTATTCCACAGCATAAAGCCAAACAAGCATGTCTTCTAAAACAATTAAATCTGGGGGGTGCCCATCCAGGCCCGTCCCAGGAGAGCTTCAGCCCCAGTGTCCAGGTGTGAAGCCCACCAGAGGGGTGCCTATGGGTGTGGGACACATTATGAGACATAGGGGAAGGGCAACTGTGAATTGCACAGGGCTTACTAAGGGATGCAGGATGTTTATAGGAGGACCCAAAGGCAGGGACTGGGATGGATTTATATTATTTGGGAAGGAACAACTGAGAAAACAGAAAAGTGGATAAAATGGCCAGTTGCATGCAATAGTTTGCTGGTTGGAATCACTTGCCTAGCTATCCCCTGTGCCTGATCCATGCAGTCTGTCCTATCTGCTTATTAAATCATTTCTAACTCTTCTGTGGGTAAGGGGCTCCATTCATTATTCATATATGCACAGGGGTCCAAGTGCAGCAACTGGGGTGGGACTGCCCACCACAGGAGAGATAGGGGTGAGAGGCCTTGAGTGCCAGCTTGAGGTGGGTCATGGGGACACAGGGAACCCAGGCATCCACAGCAGCCTCACCCATCTCAGGCTGCTGGATCTGGCCCAATATTTTCCTCTAGCACAGGGGAAGAAAAGGTGCTAAACACAGCAGATGCTTAAAACAAGATTTTCTTTTCTCATTCCACACACAGAGATCATCATCTTTCATTCTGTATCTCAATTTTGTCTCTTTTCCACTATTTTCCCACTCAGATCATTTCACCCACATCATAGCAATCTTCTCTTATCATAGGTATTTCCTCCACTCCTTTTCACTTCCACCCTACCCCTGTTTCAGATTTTACACATTCATTTTCCTTCAGTTTGCTTAGGCCTTTCTTCAATTTCCATAATCTTACCTTCGTTTTCCTCTCCATGAAATTTTTTATCATTTCCTCTTTAAATTCCTCAACCACCCCTTCAGTAGGGATAAAAACTGCCCCTTACACATTCTGTCAGTTTTCTTCAGCTTTGCCAGATTCATTCTTTGTAACATCACCTTTCACTATCTTTCAAAGCAAAACATATGCAATTGAGGCACTCTTCTTCTCACTTAAATAAAACATAGTTATTTTCAAACACTTACTGACTGAACAGGGTTTGTATTAAAGTTTCTTCACAGGAGGACAGAATAAAATCAGCAGACTATTTATAAGAATGCAGTTCAAAAGACTCAAAGAATTCAGAAAACAGTTTCACCTGAAGTGCAAGAGACTGCTCACATAACAAACCTGCAGAAAAAAGTATTCAAGGTTTAGCTATTTCTTCCCCCCTCCTCCCCTGTGTGCAGCTGAAGAAGAGAGACCATTTTCACCTGCTTCTGTCAGAATTTGATTTCTCAGGCTTTGTTCTACCTTAAGGTGCCCGCCTTACCAACTTGAGCATATCCATATGTGATTGCAAAGCTGAACTCAGTTCTTCACTTAGCAAGAGTTTATCAAAAACCTTTTATCTTTTTGAAGCATTTTGCCTCAGATGGACAATCAGACCCTTTCTCTCAACTTTACAGAATACTGCATCCCACCAACTGTAAAGACCAGCATTAGTGAGGCATATAGAGATGGAATTAGTTTGGCCTTTTTGGAAGCATGTCACCTTCTACCCAATACCTCCCATTAGGACTTCCACTCCCATTGCCCATTAGGACTTCCACTAACCCAAGCCACTGATTGTACATTTTTTTTTTAAAAAAGGTACTATATAAACGAGGAAGATGCGCCTTAAACATAACCCTACAGGACTGAAAAAATGAGGAGACAGCAGACGTCTTTTAAGAGGGGTTGGCACAGAGGAGACATACTTCAGGTTTTTCTCCAAAGGAGCAGCACAGACCTCCTGAGCCTGAACCAGCAATGAGGTAAAGGAGCATATTGTCCATCACAGGCCAGGATAGGAATGTGCCTGTGTTCACAGATTACATGGCAAAGATTGGCCTGATGCCAGCTTCATGTATTGGAAATGTTGAAGTACAGGTCTTCCCTTGGGAGCCATAATCACGTCTTTCTTACAAAGGCTCAAGATCAGGAAACCATGATCAGATTTCATCCTGTTACACACTATTTTGTACTAGCAGGTGGAGCTTCCACTCCACAGCCTACTTCCAAGCAAGGGTGTTTAGCTTATGGCTTCAAGGTTCTTGAATAGCAAAGTAGAGCTCACTCCTACTGCAACAGCTAATTCTGATAATCAGAGGGCTGGAGTTCGCCTCTTGTTATCCTGCTATGCAGATGAGTTCCAACTGACGATTTCTAGCAATACATCAGGTTTACTGATGCAGTCCATGTTGCTTTCCCAGCCTCCTTTCATCACACTTATCAAGTCCTACAATGTCTTACACTGCAGCTGAGCTTCCCCTTAAAGCTCTGACCATGTAACACATGCACCCTTGTCCTGCCAGAAGACGGCTCCAAAAGTTCACTATTCTGTTGACTAGAAATCTTATCCTAGTCCTTATTTTATTACTGTTTGTTCTCATGACAAAATTTTGTCCCTCAGGTTAGGTATCTATCTAACTTGGCTCATGTTATATCAGTTTTACATCTTAATACATTTACATGTATTAATTATTTTTTGCCTCTTTGAACCTTTCTTCCATGCTAAAGAAGTCCCTTTCTTCTATAACATCACTGGTATTTTAAAAATTCTATCTGGAAAAACCCTCAGAGAAGGTTACCTCTGGGGAAGGCTGGGGAGAACCCCATCTCCCAGGAGACCCACAGTCATCAAGCCATCACTACGTAAACTACACTCCACAGAGGTCAAAAAAAACTCCTCCTGTGACTGCAAAGATAGTCTGGCTCTCCCTCACTGCGCTTTTGTGCAGAATCCCTTCTCTCCTTTAGAGACATGAAGGGCAGAAACTGGAGAACTGGGATTAGTACACTACTGACCTCAAATATATTTTGCCTCAATGACCCAACATGACCAAAACAATTATGACATGCACAGAACCTGGCCCCCATATAACCTCACTGGGAGCTCTAACTCTAACCATACAATGTCACGACGACTACATTTCCACAAGCTCTTGCAAAGCCATTGTGCCACTTCCCTTCCCCAGGTTGTGCCTTCTATAGCTGTATAACACAACATGAAGCAATTGTAATACTTTTATAGACATCAACAAGGATACAGAAACTGATCCTCTGAGGAAAATGGAAAGCCTTACAGGAAATCAGTCACTGACCACTACCTTAAAGAATTTAATTTCACAATTTCCAGTAACAGCTGCATCTAGGTCCATTTTCTTTGCTCTTCTTTCTTTGCTTTACTGTTTCTTTTACAGGGTGGGTAGATTCAGGAAGAACCACTGCCTCCAACTGCAGACAGACAGACACACAGAGCATAGAATACAGCCAGCTACTGCACACCAAAGTACTGAAAGAAAGTTCAGCCAAGTTGGTACAGGTAGCAGCTAATGAGCAAAGGTTTCATGTTGTCCTGTGCTTCCCACCACTGTCCCAGTGCAGGCATGCTTACACGTCACAGGGACAGACAGACATAGATGGGTCAATTCTGTAAGGCATTCTTGTGGGGAAATCTAGCAAAAGACAAAGTTAACGGAACAAAATTCAGACAGGAACATTATAACTCTTCCTACACATAAGTTACCAGAAATTCTTTCAACACCTCGAATGCCACACTCCTTGTGCAAAACATTAATTTCCTAAGATTACAAGAGCTATATAGTATCATTTTCACTGTAAAATCAAAAACTTTGTTTTTCAATCATCACCTAGTCTGAAATTAACTGTACACCCTCCTGCAGCTCAGCACTGCCAAAATCTCTCACAATACAGTACATGAGCTATCCTGTACACCTGTCCTACAACCAACAGGATAGCACTGTGGCAGTACCATTGCCCAAAGCACCTTTAATGCCTCTGTATCCCAAGAACTATTCTACAGAAGGATCTATATGAAGTTCTAAGCAGCATTAAAGTAACCTAGGGAGCCGTGAAACAACATGGAATAATGCAATACTACTAAACTCCCTCCTATTTCCAAATAATGGAGCTTTAATAAATGAGATTAAGATTCAGTGAATGCCTGGTTGCTAAAGATTTTGGAAAAAAGGCACTAAACCCCCAAGATGGCTACACAAAAATAAGGTAAAGTTATTTTTGCCATTTCACATTGCTTTGACTGTATCACATAGCCTACTCTTTAGTAGGTGTTTATTCCTATTCCCTGAAGAATCTGATATAAACTGCTGTAATACCACACTCCTGCCTGGAAGAAAACCCCTTTTTCAATTACCAATGATTTGGAAAAATACTATGCAGCAAAAGAGATGTCCTTTTCTTGGCCTGTGATCACTCTGTTCACTTTAAAGGAACGCACCTCATTAACCCTGATAATTAACAGGGTTATTCTCGTCACAGAAAAGGTTTAAGTCCCTCTATTAAGCCATTACTTGAATTTGCACTTCTATTAAAATGATGAGGCTATTCTGGATTTAATTTCACATTAACAAGATGTTTCTCTTTAGAGATCCTAACTTTTTTCAAGTCAAGCCATATAATTCCATTGTCATGTATGCTACCTGAGAATGAATCCACTGGATTAAGGAACGGACAATAACATACAGAAAACAAAAATTAAAGTTGAAAACCTAGAAGGGGTAAGGAAGCAATGCAAAACAGCAGCAAAACCAGAAAACAGGCATCTGAGAGAAGCATGGCTGAGGCAGCAGAAATCAGCAATAACCAAAAAACGAGAAAAGGACCAAAATTACAAGGAGAGATACAGAGCATGGGAAAAGACTACCAGCATATGTATCACTTGCTAGCTGCACCATTCCAGTAAGACTCCACAGGCTACAAGGAAACTTCCAATTCCCATGCTTTCTGCACTGGAAGTGTACTAGTGCATATGTGGGAAATTTTGTTCCTATATCACATATAAGGTTCCTCAGGATTCTGTAGCTAATAGAATCTTCTAAAAATCTAAGGCTTTAGTTTTTCCATGTAGGTATATTCCTACATGAACTTGCTCATTCCACAAGAGAAAAGTTATTTGTCTAAAGACAGTTATTCTGAGAATATTAAAAACAGTTAACTGCAGCAGTCATGTGCAGAAATCCCACATCAACTATAAAACCCAAAATGACAGTTTATCTCATTATCCATACTGACATGATGCAAGTTGTAGTTAACAAACATACAAAATAATCATAGTACAGAAAAATTAGTCACATTTGAGATTAAATTATACATGTTTCACCTGCAGCACACCTGATACCAGAGCATTCAAGTGCCTTGAATGTAAATGCCTGGAGATGTCAAACTAATATCCAAGGTTTTGCAAAAAGAAGTTTCTTTTGCATAAAATTCAGTCACTATTAAGTGTTGGAACAGACAAAAGAACTTCCTGTCATGACATGAAGAATACCACAGCTCTGACTGGGTCAAACATTGAATGAAACAAGTTCACAGAGTTAAGGTACCTGTCAGTCCCAGCTGGGAGAATTTCAAGCACTGCTAGATTGACCCATCCATGCACCTTAAAAGGGTCTCATTCATTTAGTATGCATTTTCCAGAAAATTTCCTTTTTTGTATTTTAAAGCACCCATTGCTAAATCTTGTCACAAGTGTTTAGCACTGTGAGAAAAACATTCAACTCTTCCCATAAAGAGTGTCAAGAGTGCTGTGAAATATTCAGAATAAACTCACTATGCAAGTCTAATCAGCATAACAACTCCCTCGGGAATTACCAATTTGCAAATCTCTCAAACATCTAAAAAAGGTAAGAAAGTTGTTAAAAATACAGGAGGATTCTCATGAATGAGCTATACACTGAATTTTCTTCTCAAAGTCTAAAGCAAGAAAACATTCTTCAGCAGAATGAAGACAAAAGTATACACATGAGATTAACAGAGGAGGTAATGGAGGGCAATATTTAATCATCATGACAGCTTTATGTAAGCTTGTATGAGACTTTTGGTCAGGAATATCAGACACTAGCAGAGGTTTTATCATTATCAGGAAGCATCATCATTGCATCTCCAAACACAGTCCTTTGGTTTGCACCTGAATGCTCATAGGCTCCCCACTGCTTTCTTTGTTAGTCAATATATTACACCTTTCCTTATCAAATTCCAGGTTTCCAACTGAAACCAAAGGGCTGTGAACATCAAACCTGTAAATTACATTGCCATTAGTTAAGTTTCCTTCCTCATTCTAATACAAGATACACACAACACACATCTTCTCAACCCCCTGGGCCAGCAGAATCAGGGACAGCACCGCAAACAGAAGGGTTTGTTTTTCAACATAAAGTTCAAATAGCTAAAAATTACTCTTTTTTTATCCCTTTTCTTTTTTAAACAAACATTAAAAATAACCAGAGTGGCTTTGGCACTGCTTTAATCAGTCTAAACTTGAAGACGGGAACCCTAATTAAAACTAAGAGCTCTAGCCATAAGAAACAGCTAATTAGTTCCCAACTTTTTAATGAAGTACTGTGGCGGTACCCTTATTAGCTGATCAGTATTAAAAGGAAATATTCTGCAAGATAAACTCATTCTCTTGGGGAGTACATCAGTTTGCATATTTACTTCAATCTATGCATTGTCATAGGGATTTGAGAAAGCACTCTGCAATAATTTATCAGATTTGCAGATCTCCGTACACAGTAAGATATCTGGACTTTGCAGCATTTTGCACAGAGGAGAAATACAAGGCAGTTCATTTCAGTTCTGACAGGCAATTAAGACAACTTAAATCACACTAAAGTATAAGGTTGTGATTCCCCCCTTTCAATTCGTCCCTAAACAACTTGGAAATACAAGAAGAAGATGGGGAAGAAATGAGAGAAAACATTGTACTCAGAAATAGGGATAAAATAAATGGGATAGAGAAAAAGTGAGAAAAACTACCAGATTAAGGGGAACCTTGGCTAGATAATCATAGCAAGACATGCCAGCAGCCATGGAAGCCTGAACACCTTCGTTCTCATTTCCACAGTTTTTAGCATCTCATTTTATAAGAGCTGGTACTTCTATCCCCCTTCCTACACAGAGAGCATGAACTAAAAAAAAAAAAAAATTAAAAAGAAGAAAAGGTGAACAATTGACTGCAAACAAAGGGCAAGTTATCCCACATTCCCAAACCAGGTATTTCGAACACGGCTCTCCGCTTGCTCCCAGGTCGCTACACGCCACACTTACTTCGGAAGCCCTTAAGGATAAATTGGCACTGATGCCGGCGCTGAGCCGAGGAAGAGTGCAAAACCGCCCCGAGGCGGCGAAGGGTGGCCGGGAAGGGCTCGGCGGCTGAGAGATGCCCACGGCCGCCCAGGGAGCACTCCCTCCCGGGCTCCGTCCCCAACTTGGGGCAAACGAGTGGAAGCGCAAGAAAAGCTCCCCTCCGTTATTTATCCCAGCAGTGGCGCGCAGGGGTGATGGAGACTGAGGGACGCGGGCAGCCGGGGCCGCTGCTCGGTGCCGGCGGCTGTCAAGGTGCGAGCCGAGCAGAATGATGAGACCACACGAAGAGCCGAGGGAAACCCTCGCCCTGCGTCTGCCCGCGCCCACCGAGACGGGGACAGCGGCAGGAACCCGCGTGGGTGCCCCGATGCGCTTCTCCCAAAAACACCAAACCATCACCAAAAAAACCCCAAAAGAAACAAACAAAAACCCCACAAACCAACCAAACAAAACCCAAATCAAACAAAAACCCCACCACAATAAGAAAGCACTACCATCCCGGAATAAAGGGCAGCATCCGAGCCCAGGACCCGGCAGGTACCGCGCCACCAAGCCCCACAGAGCCAACCTGCCCCCAGCTCCCCACTCACCGGCGACGGGCCGCGGTACCTTAGGGAGCCGGGTACCAGATAACACCCTCCGACCCATCCCACTGCCCGACAGCCGCCAGCCCGGTGCGGTGATGCCGCCACGCCCCGCCGCGCCTCGCCACGCCCCCCCGCCACGCCCCCATGATGTCATTCCGCCGAGCTGCCCCGCCCTCCGCCAGACCGTGCGGCCGGTAACGGGCGTGGGGGTGGTGGCGGTTGTCCCTCTGGGAGCGGTGGGTGTCCGCTGCGGCTGTTTGCGTGGGAGCATCAGCGTGGGAAATAGTGTTGTGGTCAGTTTCACGCCAGAGGATTCCCCCCCCCTCCCGGCCTCTGCTTTTCCCCCGAAATAGCCTTTAAAATCAGTTTGTTGGAGGGGTAGAAATCCTGGGCAGTAGGATTTCAGTAGGGGTTATTTGAAGGTTTACTTATCTTTGCATTAAGAAAATGGAGTGGTCCCCTGGAATCTGCCGTTGCCCTCGGAAAGCTGGGCAGAAGGCAGCATCATAGAATCATACAAAGGTTTGGGTTGGAAGAGACCTAAAAGGTCATCTGGTGAAAAATCCACCCCCCTTGCGGTGGGCAGGGACACCTGCCTCTAGGCCAGGTTGCTCAAGGCCTTGGCTTTGAACAGTTCCAGGACAGGGCAGCCGCAACTTCTCTGGGCAACCTGTTTCAGTGTGTCAGCACCCTCACAGTGAAGAATTTCTTCCTAATGTATAATCTAAACTTTCCCCCCTTTCAGTTTAAAGCCATTGTCCTGCCAAGTAGATGAAAGGGCATCTCTCAGCCATGAGTTCAGCACAGAGAAGAACCATGGGGACTGGCAGCAGGAGGCACAGGACACCACAACACACAGCTCCATTGCATGGGCTCCAGTATGTATAATTATTCTGTCACGTTTGAGGAAAGCATGAAATTAGGTCTGCGTGGCTTAGATAGATAGCTTAACAAACTAACATCCTGAGGCAGCATGCTCAGGCAGCCATCCAGAGTGAGAAAGCCAAAAAAAAAAAAAAAAAAAAAAGAAAAATCCATCTTAGACCAAATTTCTAGAAATATGACACCAAATCTGCTAGTTATGTATATTGATAAAGGCTTTGTTGCCAGAGTAAACCATTTTAGGCTGATTTAAATTGTGCCTCTATGCTGTTTAGAGACAGGAGGGGTAGAGAGTGGCCATACACATTCTTTTTTTCTTTATATAATTGTTTTCAAGTGGCAGGTCTAGATATTAAAGAAAACATCGGTTTGAGCTGTAGCGTGGAAGGGGTAGTAGTACAAGCCTCAGGCTTTGTTAAAGAAGTCCACCGAAAAGATGGAGAACTGTCAAATCCTGTTGCCGTAAGCTCAAGTGTCTAAACAAGCATCGCCTTTATCACAATGAAAACATGCAGGTACCTGTGTACTATGAAGCTCACACAAGTATATTATCATTTCTCATGTTTTTCTGGGTTCTGGGATCTGATCCAAAGATCAAACATGAGAGGCTGTATAAAGTTATATCTGCTGGTCACATATTTCTTCTTTTCTGATAAATAGTAAAAAGGCAATAAAACTGTTTAAAATTCTTCTCTCACCTTCTGGAACTAGTTTAAGAATTCTTTTAATTCTCAGCTATACGTGGGTACATTTTCACTCATGCTTGCTATTTTCATCTTACCATATTTGTCCTTTTGTCTTATTGGAGATTCACCTGACAAGGTTTGTAACAGCAATTTTTATACCCTGAAAATAAAACTGAAAATGAAGCTACATCAGCCTCAATTATTGCTGCTCTGCTTCACCATTTTAACACACTTGCATGGCTACTCACCACATCAAAATACATCCTGTCCTCAATTCCAAAGAAAGTATTTGGGCGTTAAATTGTTTCTTGTTATCTGCAGAATGATTTTTCAACAACTGGATTGGTGTGAACATACATACAGGAATGAGGACTTTCCTTCCAGAAAAGCCTTCCTCCCGCCTGAGATCCTGAAGCCTGAGGCAGTGGCAGTGGTATGAAACTTTTGCTCATTGCTTTGGGTAATGACTGATGTCTAGTAAAGGTGACTGATCTCATGAACCCAGTGCTGTTTCATTTCAGTAAGACACTTCGATGATTTCATTAAGTGGAATGCAAAATTTAAAAGACTAAAAAATACCTCAGACTCACATGGATGACTGATACTAGCTGAATAATGAGGCAGCTACTGGCATAAAACAAGGGACAAAGTGACATATGAACAGTAATATTTAACTGGAAGAAAGATGTATGCTAGACACAAGTGTATAGTAGGCAATTAGTTCAGAGAAGTTCATAGAGAAATATGAGTTCAGTTTGTAATCGCAGACCAATTTCTGCTGTTGAATTCCACAGCAGAGCAGAGTGTCAGTCTGTCAATGGAAAAGGTGCGTTATAATTGCTACTACTCTATCAGTTAACACTGGTGGAAATGCTGGTTCAGAGAGAGCTGCAGCTTTTTCTAGCAAACTTTTTTGGATTCCTTCATAACCTAAGCACATTAACAACTGTAACTATGGCTGCTCTGAAATCCATATGATTAAGACAACCAAGATCCACATACCAGAGGAATTTATTATGACCAAACGGGTGTCTGATTTCACTGCATATCTTACCTGGACTTTTCTCTTTGGACATCAATATTCATTCTTTTTACAGGCCAGTATATTTGGATTTTTAAAGAGATGTTGAAGTTGAGGCAGAGTTTGTTCTGATGAAGGTCCTGAATAGCAGCTTTATGGATTCAGAAACATAACATTTAAATACAGGAGTAAACTTTTATGATTTAATAATTCCAAGTATCAAAAGCTAATACTGCGTTTACAAACCTTTCATGAAACTATATGTTATAGTACAACAAACTTGTACAGCTATATGTCGCAAAATCTCATGTCAAATTCTAGGTTTAAAAAAAAAAGTAAAAAACTACATTTAACATGAAGCATGAAGAACATGGCAAGAAAAAAGGGAAGAAAGAGTCATGCTATGTACAGTCTTTAAGGCAAAACATACAATTACAAAGTGGATTAAGGTAGGAAATGTTACAGTGAATGCTTAATGATAACTTGCAAAGAGATTCAAATTGACTTAAGGCTATGACATTAGCTTTCCCAAAGCTATTAAATTTGAGTCAGGTGCTGCAGGCTTGATCTATGAAATGAAAGACCGCAACAATACCACTCTTCTATTAAAAAACTAAGAAACTTCACGGTATGAGCCTGTGCCACACTCTCAGGATGTGGTTGCACCTCCAGTTCACGTCTAGGTAAGATGTTCCCACAAAAAGGAGAGACCCTTTCTTTCAGGTATTCCCAAGCCTTTCATCATCAGCATTAATGAATATATAACTAATGTGGTGAGCAAGACCAGTGTACTTACCAGGCTTCCAAAAATCTGGAAGTTTTAGAAAGTTATATATATTCCCTTCTCCAGCTGTCACATATGTGCTTGCACAAGAGTAGCAGGAGCTCAGCACATGGCTCTGGGGGAAAGAAAATGGAGGGAAATATGGTGACACTAATTCAAGTCACCTATGAAACACACAAAACTGGAAGCAGTTACCTCACAATCAAAAGATTTACAATGCTCTTGGTTGTGATTATTCCCTTTTTTGCTTGTTTCGGTAAGTTGAAAATAGCTGTCTTTGTAACCAACTCTACAGTAGAATAGTTCCAAACAGGAAGGAGTAAATGCTTCCTCACAGCTGGCCACAGTTTGGTAGTTATGCTACAAAGATGAGAAGTTCAGCTTTTAATCCCTTCAGGCAGAAAAGGGAGTTGAATTGAAGTCTAACACTGAGACTGGACAAGTATGTTAGCCACAGATAAAAAGAGAGGAAAAGTCCTTCTGCAGTTTAGTGAACTCCAACAATTTTGTAACCCTTTCATCATTTTTTTTCTATTTGTGCTTTTAGAAAAATAAACTCTTGCTTCTGTGATGACTGTTCCATTGAGGATTTTCTTCAAGATAAAAGTTTCTTTATTTGTTCGTGTTTATGTTGTTACTGGACTCTGAATAAAAGCTAACCATGGTGAAACAATGCTAGAAATATATATGCCCAAGACCAGAAAAAAAGGTGTTGGTTAAAGATTAAAAAAACACCAAACCTAGAAGCTAGCTGCTTCTTCCAGCTCTACTGAAGAGCTTCCCTAGCCTTCCGAACTCCTTGCTGCTAGATCTTCAAAACATGAGTTCATACATATTCAGAAGAGAAGAGAAGAGAAGAGAAGAGAAGAGAAGAGAAGAGAAGAGAAGAGAAGAGAAGAGAAGAGAAGAGAAGAGAAGAGAAGAGAAAAGACAGAAAGATAGAGTTTATTTCACATCACAAAGAATGACCATAGAGATACTGCAGAGGAAGGACAGAAGTTGCTTTCCTTGTTCTTCTCCCTCCTCTGAGTAAGAACTTTACCAAATTAAAACAGACTTCTTGTCATGTTTCCTGCTATACATTCAGTAACAGAAAAGCATGCTGCCCCTTGCCTGAACTAACCAAGCTAGCAGAGAATATTCAGTTACCTGCATGAAAATGCTACGGGGTAACTCTACTTTCTCACTTTAACCCTGAATACTCATCATTAATAAGCCAGGTTTACTCTGACAGATTACTTAAGTGATGTCTTCCTGTATGTGGCCACCACCGTAGCACTATGCCTGTGAATGATCAGTGGGTTTCCTCACAATGTTCCTTGGAATATAGAGATCTCTACACCAAGTATTTTTAATACAGAGTATTAATTTACCATCCTTTTCATAAGCAAACCTTTTATATTTTATACCTAGATTTATACTTTTGCCTTATTTCATCCTCATGCTAGCTCCTTCCTTCCCTTCATCTTAAAGCAACATAAAACAGTGCTTACATTGATGCATGGAATGCTAGTACTGTGAGCTGTTAATAGCAGCTGGGTTTATTAACTTTGTATAACCCAGACATTTGTTTTTCCTCATTCTGCAAATGTGTGTTCAGAGCCTAAGGGCCAAAATGCAAAAACATCAGTGTGTTGCAAAGTAAAGCACTTCAAACTGAAGACAAGAGGTTGTAAGGAATTATTTGCCATGTTCTGCAGTGCAAGATCTGTCCTGAAGAGTGAGGCACTTTTTTTTATGCTAATACCAAATCTGTAACATATGTAGTTCCATAGGTGAAGGCATTAGCATGCTGAAATATCTTTATTAACAATTTGATGAGCATTTCAATAAAAAGAGGTACAAATAGAGTATGAATATTAACGTACTACTAAAACACAGCACACATAAATCCACATATGTAAGAATAGTCTAACAGGAAAACCATCTTGGCAATTTTGAACCACAAGTGGGAATATTACCTCTCCTGATAGCCATCCTCCTCTTTTATCCCTATAATATCATGCCTACAAGCACTGCACCTCAAGTGCACCTCGTGCGATTGTAATTCAGACCTACACATCTTCATGCTCTACACACGATGTGAAGATGTTACTCTGGCTCCCCAGTAGCATTTTGAATAGTTATTACTCGCATTTAAGAGCTCATGATACTTCCTCAACCCCCAGGCAGTTCCTGGCTGCCAGTTTGTTCTCTGCTGTCATAACAGAATTCACATTACAGATATTATACCAAGTGTTTTCTTTTCTGAAATTTTACCACTGGATTGCAAATATATGGTGTTTTGGTAGCCAATATGCTCATGCAAAGTGACTAGTTCTATAAAAAACAGTAAACATTAAGTCAAACAGGCATAATAATAAAAAGAAAAAAAGTTGTCTTCCACAAAAATAATAAAATCAAAACAAGATATTGTGGGAAAACAATACTATGAGAAAAATATTTTCATTTAGAACCCATTTTGATACTTGCATTATTTTCCATATTTTGAAGTTTTATTCTGTGATACCTGCGGTTCCTCATGTGTGTTTTCTTCTCAAAGAAAATCCTAATTCAATAATGGAATAAAAATAAACAGATTTTACAGAACTGGGAAAAAAACTTGTTATCATGACAATCCAGAATGAATATCCATCTCCCAAGTGCCACTTATGATCTAATGAATTGCATACAGACAGTAATATAGGATTTGGAGGCTACAGAACAGGCACAGGCATATTCATAAACAGTAAAAAGGGCTAACAGATCTATCCAGAAAGCATTCTGGATCTGCAATATTGCCTTTGCACTGAGATCTTTCAATTTATTTACTCTGGGAAGGTTCTTTGGTAGGGGAACTGCTCCAGAATCCAGGTCCCAAATGAGCTGCTGTGATTAATGATATGGCAGGTATTGTGCACAGCAGCTGGCAGAAAGGGTGATGTAACAGCAAAGCTGTTTCCCGTTTTGCAGACTTGCAGGAAAGAGCTATAACTTTTACATTTTCTAGGCATTAGGGCTCAGACAGAAAAACATGGTTTTTAATGGGATCCAAAGTTGTACTCAATTTTAAGGTTTACGTTTTTCTTAATGTGCTAATGGTACTTCAAAAAGTCATTAAAAGATATATTTTAGAAAGTAACAGCAATCAGAGTCAACTCAAAAGATGCAGATACATAATTTATGCTAGCTTCTTGGAACTAGAATTTTTATTGTTCAAGTTGACTCAGGAACTAGGATTCATGTGTTTCAGTTTAAAGAACAATTACTGTGTACAAACTTTCCTATAAGTATTTTCTTCTCTCTTGTAGTTTGTTGGTTTTGTTTGTTTGTTTGTTGTTTTCTTTTTTACATGTGAAAGTATGTAGGACCATTCTTACCAAGCAGATATAAGTATCTTATTTGATTAGGAAATCTAATTATAGTTGCTGAAGCATATACCTCAATGACTTCCCTTGACAAAATCCAATAGAATTTGCTTGTGCCTGTTACTCCATCAGTTTCCTATGAAATGTGTCATATCAGTTTCACCTGTAATGTATACATCACATCCAGTATCACGTACAAGTATTACTCAGCCTTCTCCATTTCTCTTACCTCTAAATATGCATTTGTTTCACAAAGAACTAACAAAAGAATTCACCATCTCAGTTTTAGAGAAAAGACACATGGCTACCGTCTGTGTCCCCTGTGCAAGCCTGCAGTAGACTTATGACAATACTATGCTTTCTGTTTGCTAGCTCCTACATAAAGCAAAGCTCCATCTTGGGGAATTAGAAAGGACGTACTGAAATTGTATGGAGAAAATAACGTATGTCACCGATAGCACTATGGCAAAAGATATAAAGAGCTAATGGCTGAAGGACTAATAAGGTAAATTTTTCTCTAAAAAAAGGCCATGCAGAAACAACCCTGGAAGTGTTACAGTCATGGCATGAATTAAAGCATTTTTCTTTGTCTGGGCTAGTAGACTTCAAAGCTTGTTTTATATTACGTACCACATGCTGGTTTAAGTATTTTGCAGCCAGTTTTCTGCCTATCCAGGTGCTTAATAAAACCTGAGAAACAAACATTAATTACTTAATTGCTTGTTGACTTTGTCAGAGTACAATAGTACTAGTTTGCATAGCAACTGATATTCATAGATACTGATTTTCAGAAACTGCCTCATGTTCTCAGAAGCTTTTCTTTTGTTTTGTTGGCCAGTATGTGGTTATCACTTTCAATGAGCACTTCACATGCTGATAAAGAAGGGCTGCTATAGCCGTATCATGGAGGTCTGAGTTTTCTTTCCCAACAATGGATGGACCTGAAAGGTGAGAAGACAATATGTATAAGTCTACAAAGCACCAAAACTTACTAAAGTCCCTAAACTAGAAAGCCCCTGTTTTAGTTTAAGATATGTGTGTGCTTCTTTACATTGCACCACTCCCATGCTCACCATCTCCAAGCAGCTTTTATGGGGGAAATTAGTTTTCTAACAGCACCCTAATTAGTGTAACAAACACTTTATAAAGAGTGGGAGGCTTCTACAGTCATTAAAAAGGCTGTGGTAAACTGTGTGGGAACTTTTTAGATAAACCAAATTTCAATGTTAAAGCATTTTCTCAAATTTGTATTTACTTTGGGTAACATCTCATAACCCAGCAGTCCTTCTGCAGAAAACTCTCAACAGAATCCAAGCAATGCACACAGATATCAAAGAAAACAAGAATTGTGTATGCAGTAGTATACTTTTAATCAACCTTATTTGCCTTCTATCATGGCACAAAAGTAAAACTGACCTTCATGTCCCAGTAAAGGCTGATAATAACAGACTTTCATACCTAACAACATGTGGCACATAATAGCCCAAAATGATGAGAGCATCTTGTTCAGATACTGAGCAGAAGAACTTAAGTTGCATTGGCAAAGATGGAACCTGCATGCTTTTTTTTTTTGTTGTATATTTTTGTGCTCTAAATAGGTACCTGAGGACACATTTCAGACCTGTCTTTAAAAGCCACTTGAAGAGGAACGCCAGCATGAGATCTCTGGTTTAAATCCAGACAGGACTAGGATGCCTGTTGTGCAACCTAGTCAGAACATGGACTCTTCACGAGAAATTCCTGCATTTCTTGTGAGCTGATAAGAGTTTTATCGTTGATTTAAATCTGATGATTAAGTACGCCTGGGATGCAAAACTTAGAAATAAAATCCAACATACCTATAATACAGCTGTTTCTAAACCAAACCAGCAGAAATTTAGAAGTAAAACAAGTGCTGATGTGATTCATGTGATTACCAAACTGCTATAATCCACACAGTCCTCATACCAGGCCCAAGCATACATTTTATCCATGTCTCTGCTATGTAAAGCAGCACAGAAGCAGAAGTCAAAACCTGGGATTTCATTTTTCCTCATCAAGAGACAATAGAATTGCTGTATCTTAAATCCAGCACTAGGAAGTGTTTCAGCCCAAAGTGGCCTCAGACTATGTTGGAAAGCAAGTTTGAATTGCTGTAGTTGAAGGCAAGGCTTGAACCCCAAGCCCTCCTTCCCACTTAAACAAATTCCCCACTCAAACAAATTTCCCACTCATAGTGTTTGTGCTGAAAAGGGTGACTAGTATTAACGTTCAGGCAAGAGGGTCACCTACTATCTGGATCTTTGCTGGAGGTAAGGCAAACCATTTTGAGTGGGGTGATATAATTGATGGCTTACAACCTTAAAAGTTGAAAAAAAAAAAAAGGAAGGCATTTATAGAGTCAGAGTTCAAGTGGCATGAGAAGAGTTTTGATTTGCAGTTCCAGACTTCATTGCATACATTTTTCTCTGTCCTTTTTGCTGAACTTTGCTATGAACACACTTATATTTCTCTTGTCTGAGGTGCATAATAAGAAAAAAAAAATAGTGTGAGAAGTGCCAGTTAACTTCACGTTTCATTTGAAGAATGTACAGCTGATCTATCAGCGTCCAAGCAACATACAGCACTTCATATCCAGCCCACAACTGGTATGCTGTCTTGCAGGTCTAATAGAAATTCCCTTTATGGAAAATATATACAATATCAAAATAAATGACTTCTCATTAATTTACATCTAAGTTCAAGAGGTGTTTCTTCACTTACAAGATTTTTTTTTTAGTTTTAAAAATTCAGGTATGGTAGTACAAAGGCTACCATAAAACTTCAGCTGTTGGTCCTCTTAAACTCAGCTAGTAACCGGCACCAAATTTATGATAGAAAGGTATAAGAAACTTTTTTCTGAATGACTGTAGTGTAATCAGTCTTTATGGATTTTTTTTCAATTAGCATGAGTTAGTGATCAGTCTTATTACAGACTACCAAACTACATATACTTTTGTTACCTATGCAAGAAGTGTAATTCTGCTAACTAATCATATCCTGTTGCTATTTATACAAGGTGATTTTGGATTGACTTTTGATCTTCAACTAATTGCAGGCTGAGATTCTCTGGAGATTTAAATCATCTAGTTCTAATAGTCTGCAACTATTTCAAAGGCTAATGACACATTTCACACACCTTGTTATTCTAAAATTAGAGTTCAGATTTTGTACTGGTTTAACTGGGATGGAGTTAATTTTCTTCATAGCAGCTGGTACAGTGCCATGCTTTGGATTTGTGGCTAAGACAGTGTTGATAGCATACCAGTGTTTTAGCTGTTCCTGAGCAGTGCTTCCACAGCAAAAAGACAGTGTCTTTTTCTCACCCTGCCTTCCACGAAGCGAGTGGCCTGGGGGTGAGCAAGCGGCTAGGAGGCACAGCTGGAACAGCTGACTCAGACTGGCCAAAGGGATATTCCAAGCTATATAATTTCATGTTCAGTAATGAAAACAAGGGTAGAAGGAAGAGGAAGAAGGGGCACAGGGGCTTGGCTTCCAAGATGGCAGTTGCTCAGATCATGGCTGGACATCAGTCTGCTTTTGGGAGGTGATCAGTTATTGTCTTTGCATCACTCGTATTTTCTCTCTTTCCTTCACTTACTAAACTGACTGTATTTTGACTTATGAGTTTTCTTGCTTTTGCTCTTCCTGTTCTCTCCCCACCTTCTGCTGTGGTGGGGGCAGTGAGCAAACAGCTATGCAGGTGCTTAGCTGTTGGCTGGGGTCAACCCACAAGAGGTTTCAGTGCATTTGCAGCAGGAAATGGGGATTTTGATATGAAAAACCCTGGGTCAATTCCCAGGTCTGCTCACACAAGCTCCAATGGTTGTTCTCTGTGTTGTCTATGGATGAGAGATAGTGTGGAGGAAAAGCCTTTATCTCCCTCCAAGCAATTTATATTTAAATAAAACTATCTTAACGAATATGAGTTACAGCTGCCCCCTGAAATGACTAATTGCTAAGATAAATTAATTCTTTCATGAATAAAGTGATAAAGTGATAAGTTTTCACTGTTTATTGCCATCTATTTCCAGCATCAGTTTGAATACTGGCTTCAAAGTAAATAGATGATTTTCATTAGAACATCTTCCCTTTAATGTACTATAAATTCTATTAATAATATGGAAGATTTTTCTATGATTCATAAAATAATGTCTTATTTCTTTCATGCAGAACTGGTGAATAGGAAGCAGTTGTTTTAAAAGAATATATATAAGAACAGGTCTAAACGTCAAACCAACCCAAACTGAACATTTTTTGATATTGAACAGTTAGAGTTTTATTTCTCTTTACTGTTTATTTCTCTACTTTCTAACTACATTGTTATTAACTAAAGATATTATTAATTTGCACCACCTACTACTGTCAAAAACAACACTGAGATACCACAGTATAACAATATAAGCATTAATATTAAAAAGAAACAACAGATGTTTAATACATCTTTCACTACAAAATCATGAAGGATATTTTCAGGCCATGGAGTTTCTGAGCTTGTAAATCTGTTTCCTGTATCTTAAACTCATTTAATTTCCGGTTATACTACCCATTGTTTATCAACCAGCTTTCCAGGGAGCTCCAGAAAACAGAGCCATACCTTACATGCTACACACATCTCTCACTTTGCCAAATGCTATCTAGATGCACTTGAATAAACCAGAATTATCGCAAGCTGTGGATATGAAAAACTAGGCAGAAAATCTAAAACAGGAAATCACCTTGGATCCCAGATAGTCACACCAGGCATTGATGAAAAGGATCAAGGGTTTATATTAGTTCTGCCTTAAATTCCTATTTTGAAAAAACAGGTCAATCATTCACTAAACATGGATATTATACTATTTCTCTTGTAGTGAAGAAACTCAAGGAAAAAGATCTGATAATATTCTTCTTTAAATGGACACTTTTCCATATTTTTCAATTGGCACACATAATATCCATTAAACAGGCTCTGAAATGATTGTTATTGACAATTAACACCATCATACCGAAGACATCTTTTCAAAAGGAACTGGCGTATAATTACATGTGAACAACATTTTTCCCTCAAAATATTTTCACTTTTATCTGAAGCTTTTTTGTCACATTATTTCTTGTAAACATAAACAATAAAATCTGCAGGAACAAACTCCTGATTCCTTTCAGTATTTGCACAAATAGATGAGGGGAACAAATTAAGGACAATGCAGTTGCAAACTAAAATACATAACTCTAGGCCATGTTTTGAAAAACATAATTCTCTCTTTTGGAGCTTTATAAAGAAAACAGAGAAGAATGGCAATTGATAAAGACTATTGGTTAAATTACAGAAGTAACAGCCTTTTTACTCATCTATGTAATTACCATACTATGGTTGCTTTCTGGGTTGTGATTTAACATGTCTCATGTTAAACTAAAGAAAAACTTCTGCTACCTAAACACCTGAATTAAACCTTATCAATACAGAATGTGTTATTGATGGTCAATGGAGCATGATGCTTTGCTTATGGAGAAAAAATTCCTTCCACCTTGCAGTCTACTCTTCTACTGTGTCTTCATACTGCAGAGGATAGTAGTGACTAATTTATTTCATTCGCACCACAGGCCTTTCCTATTCTCTATTCTGAGCAACTCCTGCTTAGTGTGGCTTCAGTCCATTATTTGTAATGCAAATGACTTGCAACTTGAGAGTAGTGGGAAGCTGTACAAAATATCCCAACATGTGAGATATTAGCAAGTGTTACTTTGCTGTTCTATATGCAGCACACAGTCATATTTACATTCCTAATTTTTTTTACTTCAAAATAAAAAGCATTCTCATGCTCTTTGAAAATAAGAAAATAAAACATTGAAAGAGAAAACCAGAGGCACCTTGAATTCACTTTGAACTGTATTTTATGTTAAATCAATTTCTGAAGACAAAAGGTGGGGAAAACCTGCACTATTTATTCAACACAGGATGAATCTGTAAGTGAACCAGTATGTGAGCAAAAGTAGCTTTGGAGGAGCCTAGCCTTCAAAGATGAAAGATGTTGAATGTGAATGTTACAAATTTGGCAATTTTTGCTCATAAGGCTCTATAACAGTCTGTATATAATACTGTAAATGTCATTTGCCAAAGAGGACTGTGTAGACACTGCTAAGAGAACTGAGGATATGACCACCAATGTTCCACTGAAGTCTCAAAAAGGAAGCTGAAGTCCTGAAAAAGAGTAGTATTGTATTGGCATAGGAAGCAGTCTGGAGTGTCAGTTACCCCTTATATAGTCTATATTTTTTATTATTTTCAAAATGCTACTACTTTCTGACAAAAATGACGAACACAGGAGAGGTTGAAGCTGAGGCAAAAAGGAAGGCTAAAATCTGTCATAGAAAGGAGAGAATGTTTGAGAGAGGGCAAATTAAAACCTCAGCCTGGTCTGAAGGCATTGCACACAGAGAATTTGAAGATACTGACACTTAGCCTTGAATTCTGCCTGTGCTGAGAAGCTTTGAGTTGGCCTGGCATCGTGAACACAACTGCAAATACCCAGTTGTTAGGCTTCAGAGCATCAATGTCACTGTAGGAAGCTTAGTAATAAGGGCAGCATCTTAACGTCTGAGGAGTCAAGTGGTAAAACACAGCTGATTCTGATACCAGTTTTGAGTCTGGTATGTATTTACTTTGCATGATGCTGATGGTGATATTTAAACAGTACGTAGCTGGAACTGTGCTCATAAAATGGAAAATGTATTGTTTCACAGAACATGTTTCACACCCTAAAGCACTCTATTAAACAATCTTTTATTGTTTGACAAGCATAGGTAAGTAAGCATTTGCATTCTATACTCAAAAGCAGCCCATGCATAGGACTGCTAAATACAACCCATCTCATTAAGAAAATAAGTATTGTCTAGAAGTATGGCTATCTAAACAGTGCTACATGTTAGTTGCTCAATAGATCACAGAAAAATAAGTAAGAAAACTTGTCAAAGTGAAAAGAAGTGTCAACTTCTTCCTGGAAGCAAAAACCTGGAGTATGTGTGATTGTTTAAAGACAAATTAAATAGTACCTTTGGATTTAACCTTATAGGTGCTTTCAGCAGAATTAAGTACATTTTATTGACAGAGATACAGTGAAAACTCAGCTGGAATAAAATGTACAACCTGTGGTGTCTAGAAAGATGAATTCAGTCAGAGAAAGGGTATGAAGATGATGAAAGCTTGGTTTGTCTAGCTTAGTAAGACAAATACCCAGAACTACCTATGATATTCTGAAGTGTATCATGGAAAAGGAAGTGAACTGTCTCAAGGCTTCATCTGTTTCAAATGACACTATGACTATCAAACAAAATGTATGGACAGTGAATTGAAACTCTGGTAGGCCACAAAACAGAAAAAGAAGAGCTATTTGAATTGAATGAGAAAGCTGGAAAGGGGGCATATATGAATTGTTCATAGGTAATTTCAAACTGGAAATTAAAAGAAATTCAGTTTCTAGAATTGCCCTGTAAGAGTAGCAGAAGTGCAAGCAAGTGAAATGTATGTAACCCACTAAGAACAAATGAAATTGAACTAGTTTAGAATAAAATTAAGGTGGCTTGTGAAAAAGAGAATATACCACAGCTGTATGCAATAGCTGGGGATTTAGCTTATGGAGATTCCTAGGAGGTCTTTTGCTGTCAATTATGCATACAAACTTTTAAGACCCATGAACTCAGGGATTCATATGAGAGTTAACGCACATACAACCTGCAAGTGTCGTGCCTAGGCTACAAAGGCAATAATGCGGCAACTCTCCAGTCTAACCTGGATGTATTTTGTTCTCAGGCAAATGCTTAGCTTCATAGCCAAACATTTCCTCCTGTGCACACTCAGGTGAAGCTTGAGCTACTCCTTGTGCCACCTAGAACATCAGGCCCCAGCTGTAGAGACCAGAGGAGATGCTGGTGTCATGTAATCCATGGATTCTGGTCAAGTGCAAATTATTTTCTTCATGAGCCTGAAGTGTGAAGCCACGTGGGATTCTTTGCACAATTTTTTTCCGGTGCTCTGGAAGGACTCGTTCATCACTTAAGCAATATTGCACTCAAGTGATAAACATACAGATCACAACACAACCTAGATATGGATTTGCCTTCATGGTCTTCTGTTCCTGTCATGGAGATGCTACAGCTGCCTCTGCTTTATTCCTGAGATGTCTGTGGCATGATTTTCTAGCTGTCACCATAATCCCGTCTACACTCAAACTGTGATGGGTCTCCTCAAAGACAGATGGATTCAGGATGACTTTGCACCATGGTACTCAAAATTTGCTCTCTCAGGACATGGTGCAGAGACTGGTCTTACCTAGAACAAACTCTGGCTCCACACCAAGGGAAACTTGTTTCCCAATTTATTTTCAGGTAGCTCATGTTTGGCCAACAGTTTTTAAAAGTCACATCCTATATAAAACTTCACAAGCTTTTGTGAGTTTATCCAGAAATGCAGTTTTTCTTCAAGAAGTCATTAACACAGCTAGAAGATGCACAGAAGTTTACCTTTTGAAATGCACATCTTATCTACCTGCCCACATGCATTTTCTTACCATATTAAAATATTTAAACTTTCATGCTTTTTGACACTTCCAAATAGAATAAGTTTTCTGACATTGGTAAAGAAAATATGTTCAAGACCCAAATCAAATACTTGCTTGTTATTTTACTTTAATAATAATTGTAGCATGACTTTAAAATACAGATTCAGGTTAATTTCAGAGCTGGGAACTAATACCATCTCATGCTGTAGTTTCTGAGGTTTGGAAATCCCCATGCAAAGAGCCTGAACCTTTTAAAGTGTATTCAGTCTCTCAGTAGGAGTGTCATAGCCATCGGTAGGAGCACTAGGAGATTCAGGTGAGAGATAATGTAGTATCATTAGAAAAAAATTTTCCTTGACAGAATAGCCAAAACATCTATGAATGGATAACATTTATAACACTATACACTGGCAGTGAGGGACAAAGCCAATATCAAAAGGCAAGTAGAAGCCTATTACATTGTATACTGTCTGTTCCTGTGAAAAGTCTGTGAGTTGTGTGTTGGGCTTTTATAATTTTTGAAGTTAAAGAGGTGAGCTTCAGTGTTCTTTTCATGTATTTGGGAAGGAAAATATCAGCACAAAGTTATTCTGATTTCATCAGAATTATCTTCACAGTGTGGGTGCAAAGATGAATTTACAATACATTGTGACACACAATCTCTTGGTATCCATGAGGGTTCTTACGTGCTCACATAATTGACTTAATGAAGAGAGCATCTTTCTGAAATTGTTACATTACAGTTTCAGAGCCAAACACATTAAACAAAATGGAAATAACTATTGCCAGTGATACTCAAGCCATCATGAAATATTTCTGACATGATTAGCCATGAGAAAGATGTACCACCCAGAGATAACAAAATATGCCTAGACATTTGGATTACCTTTCACTTCTTTGACAGAACAGACAGTGAGACAAGTGTCAAAACACTGAATCCCCTATTTAAATATTTCAGCACTGTGCCATTTATAATTTGAGTAACCATCAGCAAAAATATACAGATTATATTTTTTCATAGAGATGAAAACCCACTTAAAACAATTATGCTTGTAAAAATAAGATGGATGAATTTTAGGGGCAACAAAATGCTGGGCATGCGATTGGTGTAATTGCTGTTCTTCAGAGCTTTTACTCTGGTATCTGAATTTCAATGAAGAACTCAATAGCTGAAAGCCTTCACATTTGTGGCCTGTTTTCTTCAAAAAATTACCTAGAATGAAGGGAATTGTTAGTCCAGGGTTTGTTGTACCAAAGCTATGAAAAAGACCTGCAAAAAGGAGATCTCAGAATGGTTATTTCCTCTTCAAACTGATTTTTTAAAAAATACTAGTGGGCTTGTCAAATACTTAGGAATTTAGAGGAAAACAGTGTTTATTCAAGCCCTGAAAGATTCAGACCCAGAGTTCATGCTAAGAGCTGTCCAGCTACTTATAAGTGAATTCCCAGGAGTTGACCCCAGCTTGACAGAGCCAGTTTTGAGCTAGAACTGACACATGCTGCTGGACTTCACCTGATCCTATGAGCTGCTTACTTCATGCATAGCTGTGCAATCCGGGTTGCTGGTTTTTTGCTTGACCTGAAAATTGCAGTCAACTACATACAGATTAACTGTGTTATTTTTTTTTCACGTTTATTATCTACAGAGAAACTGTTGGAAGTATTTGCAGTCCCTGCCTTGAAAAGTTTGCCATTATTATCCTGCAGTTCTTCTCTGCATTTCTCCAGTTTAATCTTCCCAGAATTTGCTTAACCAGTCTTAAACAGAAGTTTTACCAGAGTTTCACAAGGCCTTTTCTTTGAATCCATGTGATATTTTATTGTACAATTAACCAATATGAACAAAATCTTATTTTCAACTATTTCCAGAAAATGAAGTGTCTTTACCACACTATGGAAAATACTAGTGAGGTTTTTTCAGTTTCTGTAAACATTTTTTTCTATGAAATTATGCTTTATGTGATTATATTTCATTCCGACGTTTTTCATTAATCAAGAACTTAAAACTCTCCCACTACATATAAATCTCATTGCACAAAAACGCTGAAAAAAATGATAGTGAGTGATGACCATGGAAAGAAGCTTATAAGAGAACCTCAAAATATGAGTGGACACAAAATGAACTGTATGTTGTCTTAACTGTAAGTCCTATTAGATGTTTAAACAATACAATCAGCCACTGCTGATGGCTATTTCATTTTGTCACAGACAGTTGATTGCACGATATTTTTAGTTATCATCAGATAATTACAGGATGTGACATTGAAGGTGGTGGTTTACTGAAGAAGAATCATTTGTTACCTTTCTAATGTGTGTATACTGCTCACAAACAATCATTTTCTCAAATGTGAATGTTCCCTCAGTAAGTTGTAACATCATTATCTGTATTTCAAGAATAGCGACTTTTATAATGCCACTTATGTTTCTGGGTATGTTTCTCTTTGATTATTTCATAATGATTTCTCAATTACATGAATGCCCATTATATTTAAGGGCACAGCCTGGACCTGTAGAATTCCAGGCAGCCAGAATTTTCTGTACCTCTCAGCTGAAAAAAGAATATGCTATTTGAAGAAAATACAAGCTTGTAAAGATGATAGGGTTTTCCCTTCATTACTCCACAGAGAATAAGGATGTTTTTTACAAGTAAGCATGAGGCTGAAAGATGGCCTTAAAACTAATGAAGCATGAATATAATTCCTGGAAGAGTTCCTAATCCTTCCTCATTGGCTACTACAGCTTATAAAAATCTAATGAACCACAAAATGATGATGGAGAAATCCAGCCTACTTAGACTTGCTTCTGGAAGAGCTGTTCACAGTCATGATGGAGAACATAGTAAGTAGAAATCAGCATGATTATGAGATTAATACATTTCAGTTTACTGTTTCTAGATTCAGCAAAAGCTTTTTTGCATGTTCATTTTCAAATATTTTTCTGTATTGCAGTTTGTGATTAATGAATTATCTTTATATAAAATTTAATTATAAATATATTATTGTGTTAGCATGTATTAGTATCAATGTTACTGTATTATTATATCCTTCATATAATTGATAGAATTAATTCAATTATAATTAATACTATTATGTTTCTGGGTTTTTTTCTTACACGATATGTGTATTGCTGATGCTACAGGCACTTAGTTTATTTTTGCTCACCATGTGTGATGCTGATTTCATCCCACCATCTTGTCCTTAATAATTCACATTTTGTACACTGCCAAATATTTGTACCAATGCAAATAATTTATTTCTGATTAATTCAAAGGTTTCTACCTGAGCCGCTGTAGAGATTACTTTTAAAATACTTTGGCTCTCTACCCAACAGTTTGAAGGAGTGTGGGATGGGAGATATGAATGTTAAAACAGTCTCAATTTTCAGTCAAATTTTCTCCTTGGCTGCTTCTATGCAGCCACCCTATCACCATATTGTGTGCCAGTGTGGTAACTCAATCTCTGAACACAAGTGAAATTCTGGATTGGAACTCTGGTTTATCAAGGAACTCTATGTATAATACACAGTTTATGTAATCCCATGAGAGGTCCTCCATGTTGAAAGCATCTGCCAGTGAGGAAGGCTAATGATGCCAAAGCCTGTGGTACAATCTTAGTACAACCTGTAGCCGCAAGGCCTGTGCTGATGATGCCTGTACTAAGTGAACATTACCTAGACAAAGCAAACAGCAATAGAAAATAATCTGGTAAAAAGGGTAAATATACTTTGGAGAAAGCAGGTTCTTCACTTCTCCAAATCTATATTTTTACATAGTGACACACTGCCTTATACTGTACAGTGATTTCAAAAGCAGCTTACCCACTGACACTGATTTTTCATTATAATCCTCTGAATTAATGCTTATTTCAGCAATTAATGCTTGCCTCTCCCAAGAAAACATCAAACACACTTGACTGGTATGAACAAGAGAAGCTTCAAGCCTGCTGAAGAAAACAATTAATCAGTTTAATTAACTCCTGGAGTGTGAATCAAGAGAGAGAGAGGAGAGAGAGAGAGAGAGAGATGACCTTCAGGATCCAGCTTTTCCACTGGCAAGAGTACCTTGCCAGTGACATATTCAGTGACATGTTGTGATTCAGTTGATTCAGCAGCTGGGTGTTTTAAGCCCTGACTGTAGCCTATACTACAGAAAAAGTGCTATGCTTACCATATATGTGCAATACATATTTACTTGTACATTTATTTACTATCACAGATGAAAGATATGCCGAGAGTTACAGGATCTTTACCTCTGTCTTCCATGCTGCGCTTCAATTCCACAGCACAATGATTGTCATTGTAACAGCCCAGTCCATTTGGTACCTAAATCATGTGTACACACAGACATGAATTTGGAGCCTTAACACTATCTTTTTTTTTTTTGAGCTAATCTATACCACAGTGTAACATAGATAGTGGCAAGAGGAAAGGATGAAAGAGCAACAGAAATGTGATCAAGATCCCCAGCTATGACTTACACTGAGTACCCTGTAGGTGTTCAGATGAAGCTACAACTAATCTTCCATGAAAAGTCACGTTATAATTTTACACAGCATACATTTGGTAATTAACAGCTTTAGTTAAACTGTTTCACCTAATATTTTAGCTGTTGTTTAAAGTTTTCTAGATACAGAATGAGGTTGTAATGTTTCCCATATGCAAAGAGTGTGTATCTTCTGCAGAGACTGAAATAAGTCATATCTTCCTGTTAACAGGCAGAATATTTTCTCAATTGTCAAAAGATCTGCAGCATTTACTGCAGTTACACTTTTACATTTACTGGTTACATTTTTGGCAGCTGAACCAGCTGTGAATAGTTACTCTCTTATATGAGTCATTAATTAGGTTAGTGTCATATTGCTTCATCTATCAGGGAAACTAGAGGTGATTTACCATGTTTATAAATAAATTTGGAATATCTTAGATTCTACTTAGTCTTTGGTACCTTTCTGATGTGTACTATGCTCAATGGCATTTAGACTTTGCCTCCACCTACCTGTTAGCTAGTTAACTTTTCATGCAAACACTACTAGTATCAGAGAGCACACTTAACTTTTTAAGATGTTACTTTAGTAAAAGAAATTATATTATACATGTTTCATTTTGCTTTATTTAACACAGACCATTATACATGGAAGTACAGTTTTCAGAGGATTATAGAGGGCCCTATATCAAGCTAGTGTCTTTTCCTTGGTCCTTCTTTTTAGATACTGGGTTTTCCCACTCGGCATTTCTTAGACAAAAATGCAATCTTTTCATTTTAGTTTCCTCGACTACAGACTAGTCCAAATAGTTATTGCTGCTTGGTCAGAAAGTTTCTCTGCTTCTCAATAAATCTTTAACAGGACCTATTAGAAGTTTTAAAGCTACAAAACCACCTTTCAACACTCAATAGTGGGAAAACAACTACTGATTTCAACTTAGCATAAGGGATAGGTACCACTGCTGTTATAAAAATAACTTCTGTTTATTAATGCTCTGCTTGTCTCATGTTACCTACTTTCATGGGCATCCATATTTTGTTTAGAGCACAGTCTCCTTCTTATGGCCCCAGACTTAATGTGTGTTCTGTTACCCTACTAGTCATGACTTTATGCACTTTCAAAAGTACAGGAGGACACCTGTACAAGGTTCTTCAGCTGCATGCTGGTTCTTTGATAAACTATTGAATAGTTTACCAGTGCAAGGTAATCACTGAAACCTGAACTGGGCAAGCTAAAACCGTAGAAAAACCAAAAACCAGAAAACCTTCTTTTCATGTTTTTTTTTCACTAAAAAAAAAAAAAAAATTCAAGGAGAAATTACACATGATGACGTGTGGCTTTACCAGATTTGATGTCTCACTTTGTGTGTGTGTGTTCATGTCTCATGTAATGAAAGGCATTCAGCTCCATGTCTGTGTTTAGGGGGCTTTGGCAGTGTGATGTGGAGGGAAAAAGAGAAGTTTCCCCAAGGTTGTAACCAGCCCTGACAGCTTCAGGCAGTACTGCAACATGCAAAGGAAGCCACACTGAGGCCAGCCAGCTTAAAAGTCTGTCTGTAATAAAAAATAAAAATAATTAGAAATGCATAGCGTTAAGGAGCAGACCAGGTTGCAACACAATGGTTTTACATCATGGCAATTGGAAGGAGATACAGCCTCAATGGAAGTGAGGTAAGCCACCTTATGACTTCTTGGGGTTTATTTTTAACAGGAAAATGTATGCACAGAGTTACCTACTGCTGATGGTTCACACAACAGATTGCATTAAATAATTATCCCACATCTCAACAAAGGATTTAGTATCCTCTTGTTTACTCTTACTAGCCAGAATTGACTGCATCACATACATGGGCTGTAAGACAAAACTCTCACAAAAACATTCACTACTCCAGTGAATTTACTACTTCTACATCAACTGACTGAATTTCCAGCAGAGTATTTGCTCCCTTTCTCTGACATCTTGAAAGCCAACTTTTCATGATCCTTGTTATCATTTTCTGTCTGCAAAAGTGAGAAATTCTGTCACAATTTAAAGGGCTCAAAGCAAGTACTAGCTGAGATAGTTAATTCAGATTTCTGTAACTCAAAAGAGCCTGAATCTGAGATGCTGCAGATGGTATGAAGGAGGAGAAGTATCATTTTGGCCACAGAATCACTTTTATTTTTTGGCTAACAATCTAGTGATGAGACAAGACTCTTAGGTCTACTGCTATATCCGCATTCTTTTGTTTCCTTTGCTCCAGATCATGTGGGTGTGCCAGGGTTTTCCCTAGGAAATTGATCTAGCAGAAAGGATGAACAATGGGCTGCCATTCAGATGGAAAACGGAAGGTCCCAGAATAACAGATAGGCACCCCATCAGTCTTCACAGACGGACCATCAAAACTTGTTTAAGTACAGCAGGCTTTATCCCCAAACCATAAGCATACAAGGTTAGCATCCTATGCTTTTGCCATGGCCAGAAGTACGATTTCAAGCAGCAACCAAAGGAAAAAAAATGGCTGTCAAGGGACCTAGAAAATCCTAAACCAGCATGTCACACTCATCAGCTATGTGCCAGTTATTCAGCTAGTATTTCATGTCAACCAAATCCCCACCACTCCCCAATATACATCTCTTTTCCTTCTTTCGTGATGTTGCCAGTGCTTTGAAAACTCAGTGTATACCATGGCAAAACAATTTTAATACCTTCTTTTGCCTCAGAACTGCTGCTTATCTGTTTTTATTCAACAGTCTTGAATCAAATAGAAGTGACAGATCTAACACAGACTTATTAACCACTTGACTGTTAGCCTGTAGATCAATATAAAACCACAAAGTGGCATTAGCCACTGCCACAGTAGCAAAAACAAAGTAGTCAAAACAGTATTTCCATCAAATCTATTTATCATACTAATTATTTACAAACTGCATTACCATGGAGGCAATCCTCCTAAAATCACCTGAATTAATAAGGTTGGTAATTAACTTTGTTTAGCTCATTTCAAACTGATCCTTGGGTTTTGACATTTACTGATTTGATTCTGCAACATTTTACTTTGGAGCAATCGGTAATCAACTTTACACAACATTCTGACAGTTTTACTGAGTAACCACAGATGACAGAAAATCTTACTCTCACCAGACATTCTTGAGAGAAATAAGTGCAGAAGTGCATATACTCATAGAGCAAACTTAGTCAGGATACACACCATTGCTAACATCTTTTCAGAGCTCTTTTTTTTACCAAATTACCAGAATGATGGTCAATGCCAACAATTGGGTTTCTGTGATCTGATGGTACAGACCATCTTGGGAAACAGAAACTGTCTCTAACTACCCCATCTTCAATCCTAATACAGGGCATACACAATTGGAAAATACAGTTGTCAAAAGCTGTTAGCCAGGGCAAAAGAAGGCAAATGCTGTTATCTGTCAAATGCAGTGGTCTAACCAAAATAAAGTTGCCAGGTTTTAAAGCCACCATCATTTATCTTTATGACAAAAAAAAATTCTGTGACCCAATTCACATTGTAGCTGGTGGAATAGAAGCTGTTTAGGAAGTTTTCTATAGGTTCCCTTAATGTCTGTTGACAGAAAATCTGAAGGCCAGAACAGTGACATTAGTCATATTAGGAGCAAAATTACTCTTATATACCCAAGAGGAAAAAGGGCACTACTATGAGTTTATGACCTGAGGATATAGATTATTTCCTTCCTCCAGTCACTTCAGACCTTCACCAGTTAAACTGCTAAACTCTTTGAAGAGAGATTTTTGGCCCTTGTACTTTATTTCATGTCTCATGAACCACTATGGGTTAAAATATGAAACGAGTTTAATCTTAAATCAAGTGAGATATCTTCAAACTAGAGCTGTTTACAGCTAGTTCAGTAATCACTTTGCTTTTCAAGCACTTTTATAACTGCTTTCTGTTAGTGTAGAACCAATTTATAAAGTCTATGCTGCAGTTTTGCAGGGTTGTGTTTTTTTTTCTCTCTCTGAATTTTACTATAAATGTAATAATGCTTAGGTAATGTAATAACTTAGTGCAAGCCATTCCTGCATGAATCTTACTCTACTTTAAAGTAGCAAAATAACAAATTTATACCAAATAACTGTGCTGTTCCTGCATTTCAGTTCTCCTGGAACGTTTCAGGGATTTGAGTTTTGTATTCTTTTGAGAAGTAGGGAAAAAGTTTTTACTTCAGATGTATGAAAAATCTGAGAAGTAGAGGAAGTTGGAAGGTACAGTTTGTCTAACATGGTAGCTCTTAAAGAAATTATAGAATATATATTTGTGTAAATGGTTTGCTTTATAGGAGTCTGTGTATAACTCAACAGTGTTTATTTCTAATTGTCAGATTCAAACTTAAGTCACCACAGTATTAAATTACAGTAGTTGTACCCATGGCTGCTAAAATGCAAAACCAAATGTGCATTTTGGTTATAAATTTTACATCTCCTCATAATAAATAAAAAAATTGCTCCCCATTCCCCAAAATAATTGGAGGGTTTTGGTGTATATATTGCCTACTATTTCTCAATTTTCCCCAAACTGCTTTTTGAACAATATTTGATCCTGGATAAAATTCCCACAATAAGTGTCTGTGCCAGAGTTGAGAGTGCTTCAGCTTTCGTCTGCCAAAGTTGAGCATATTTCCAGAGAGATTTGGCAAAGATAATAGCACAGATCTAAGCACTGGAATTTGGCAGTAGGTAACAGTATTGTTAATACCCTTCCCTCACCTCTGCCCAAGCAATGTGGACTGACATCTAAGCACCCAATACAATCTGTGTAGGATTAGCCATCACAGAGGTAGGAACAAAAAAGCTGTCTAACAAGATGGTTGCAAATTGACTCATTGCTGCCAAAATAATTTTCCATAGTGTTGCAGTTCACGGTAATAGTAGACATTCGCACACAAGGAAGGGGCCCCTGGATTGTCACCTGTGGCTCACCAGCTTTGGAAGTATTTACATATGCTGGAGAGCACATGTACCTATGTGTTATTTACTTGTAAGCACTTTGCCTGAAGGGTCTGAAAGGTTAAATTATGCATAATATGAGAAAACTTTTAGCCCAAATGTACTGTATCATCTGGAAACTAATTTGATAACATCAGATTCTGGAACAGTCTTTTTTTTCTTGGCGTTCTCACAGAGAGATGTTTATATCCTCTTTGAGTTGAAAACTTTCCGCATACTAAATTAAAAACAACCAAAAAATTTCTGGTAAATCCATGCTACTGCAAAGTTTCTGGTGATTCCATTTAACCCAGCATGAAAACCCAGGATAAAAAAATCACATATTGCTCTTGGGGTGAGCAATAGGTTTATCTGAATGAAACCCACTTGTGTCATACTTACACCGTTACTAAGGGCATCAGCTATCTGCCTGGTTTCTAGTCTGCATGGCAAAAAATGGACATATTGTAGCTCTACCCGGTGAAGAGCTCTAAACTGTCTGGCAAGCTCAGTTACGCCTTCTCGTACATATCTGCCAGTTCCCACATACTAAACATCATCTGCACTGGGCCAAGGCAGTAAATCAAAATAATTCACTTGCAGGTTTCTGGAACATCCTTTGGGACAGCTGCCATCCAGTAAATTCTAAAATACAGGAATCATTGGTATTAAAGCACTTGCAAGCTTTTGGTTATTGACAAAAGCAGTCATGCTAAGTTGATGGCTGATCAGATCTGGCTGCCAAAAACTGACTAAACTGAAATAGGGACCATTTGGCAAGTAAAGGAAAAAAAAAATACAAAAAACCAACAGCCTAATCAATAGCTGAAAATTATTCATCTCTGCTGTACATGGGATCTTACAGCACAGATGCCAACAGTCCGACAGTCTAACTGTGGTTGTTCTAAAGAACATTAACCTAAAAGAGAGCTGAAAAATCTATTGCATTTAAAATAATAGGTGCTTTCTAAAAAGAAACTAAGAAAATGCTTCAAAAACACTAGCCATACAATGTATCTTTTATCTATTTCCCTTATCATAAATCTACACACCAAGGGAATATATCTCCTTATCTGTGATGTGTACAAATGTTGAGAATCTAAGGGAAAAGAGACACTTGAGTCAATGCTGTAGGACCACTAATGTCCAAATAAATAAATTTTAAATTTCTTCTTGAAGACATTCATGGATACATAGTCAGGCAAACTCCCTTTTCAGCAGGCTGAAGGGCCAAGCTCTTCACTGAGATTTTATTATAATTTCTAGAAGGCTTCAGTATTATACATTTCTGGCTTTAACCTCTTAATTTTCAGGTTTTGTTACTCGATGACAGTTGCCATATTTTGTTGCTCTGGGTTCTCTGCGATTTTCCTACCAAAGCCTGAGAAAGACTTGCTTAACAGATGAAACCAAACTCATTTATCCATCATGACCACATCCAGGTGTTTCATGATAATTGAATCAGCACAGGACAAGATCATGCTTTAAGAATAAGCCAGTGAAAACTGAAAATGAGGATTGACATATGTTACCACCATGTCAGGACAAAAATTATTAATTGGTTGTCCTGTATATGCCTGGGATGTCATAAGCCATAAGTCATAAGTTGGTCCAAACAGCAATTACTAACAAAATCAAAACACTTGTACTAAGCATACAACAAACCAGCTGCAAAAATGTCCATAGACCCTCTTAGATTTCTTTAAAACCTGTTCCAGTTCATCTTGTGTATTCAGTGCATGTGGATATCTACCTTATCTATTTCTTGTACAGACATTCAGATCACATCTCCCATGTAGGAAATACACAGGAAATAGAAATCCGTACAGAAAGGCTTCTTATCTAGGAGAAGAGAGGAAATGCCATGCTCTGAATTCCTAAGACACACTGATTACTGGGGCTTTTTAAGACAAAAGTCCTCTGCCTGACTGCTGGCTCCCAGACACCCTGTCTTCCAGGCTTGTGAGCCTCTCCTCCCTCCTTCATTTCCATCTCATCCATTAATCCAGAGGAAAAAAACAAAAACAAACAAACAAACAAAAAAAAACCACAAAAAAAAACCCTCATCCTTTTTTAGGATCCTTTGGAGTTATCTTAATTAATTCTACAAGATCCAGGGAATGCAGGTGTGTTTTCCCAGTACTTCTAGAATACTCTTAGTACAAGCATTTCATATTGGTTGTTTTTAAATTGTCTCATTTTGTCTGTTTTCTCTCTTACTGTGATGACTTGCTTCACTAGTTTGAGTAAACTTGAGTTTTTATGTTATACTGCATTCTGGCAACTATTTTCAAGAATACTTTTAGGACACCAGATATTTGTCATGCAGAAGAATAAAAGCATTTCCATGAGGAAGTAAATGTTTGTTTGATTGTTTTCTTGCAGTGCTCCATAAAGGGATGTCGCATAAATGGGCGTCACATTTGCTAACTTCCAATCAACTGGGACCTCCCCAGTTAGCCAGGACTGCTGAGAAATGATGGAAAGTGGCTTGGTGAGCACTTCTGTCAGCTCCCTCCATACCCTTGGGTAGATCCCAACCAGCCTCATAGACTTCTGTAGGTCTAAGTGGTGTAGCAGGTCACATACCTCTTCCCCTTGGATTACGGGGGCTTCATTCTGCTCACCATCCCTGTCTTCCAGTTCAGTATATCCATTTCAGTGTTGTGCAGTAAAGTTTACCAATTTAGAAAATACAGTGGTATCTGAATCTTATTAAATTAACTTCAGCGTAATTGTTTATAATCCTTCCATAAAATAACAAACAGAAAATAGCTGATGTGTTATATCATGAAAACTGAGTCATTGATCCATGGGAATGTTTGAAGTTAGACTTTAAGAAAACCCTGCTTCTGAATATCATATTAACATTGGTTCGGTAAGTTTATTTTTCAGCAGTAACTTTTATATGCTTCCCTCACTTCATTTTAGTATGCCCTTTAGGTGACCCAGAATTGCATCTTTGTAACTGGAAAATACCCCCCTGAGTAATTTCTGAGAAGACAGTTTTTTTCCCAGCTAACAGTAACAACTGCCAAAACTGTTCTAACAAATTAGGAAAGTCAGAAAAGCGCAATTACTTTCATCACCAGCTACTGATTAATTGTATTACAGCCATAACTAGAATTTGGATTAATGAATGATAACATTCTGCTGCCATAGAAAGGAACGTAAATAGTGAAAATACAAGCTCTGGACATGTAAGTAAATGCAATTGTGATTTAAATCTTATGCTATCCTATGCTTTGAAAGAAAATGGGATCACGTTTTCTTTTCCTCACAAAATAGACCTATATTTTGTTTTCTAACTGACCTTTTGATATAATTGTGGTAAACTAGAGCTAGAAACAGGACATAGGGCATACTGCTGTTTCTCTTGGCATACAATTTTCAGAGAAGAGTTTGGTGTTCTCTCTTCACATGATCAAGATTTTAAAAGTTGTCAGACTGGGCAGCAGGAGGGAATTTTTCTCATTGATTATACTGGTAGGAATTGTACATGTGATTGGCTGAAGGAAGGGTTTGCTCACGGCTGTGGGACACTATCCACTTTCCATCGTAAACCCTGCCTCAGCCACCAAGCAGGTGAGGCTTTTGATCCAGAGTTAATAGTCATCAAAATATACATCTAGAAATGGACTTTAAATACACTTAGTGTGCTCTACAGTGAGTAGTTTCAATGACATAATTGCTAAACCTAAACCATCAGTTGTACCTCTGTATTAACAAGAAAGAGCAAGATACAGCATAGATAACTATATTTAATAAATAACAGGGAGTTGTTACTGATTGCAGCTGAACAGAGGCTGTTAAGATCTGGCCGATCTCTGTTACTGAGCTTAGTCACACACCTTGCAATCTCATCTTGTATGCATTGTCCCAAGCCTCTGTTTTGAACATAATGTGTGATCCAATGAAGATGAATAATTATGTTACACTTTGTAACTGCAGAATCCTTTGGATTTGAATAAAAGGGTGATGTAGATAAAGACTATCACTGTGCTCCTAGCTGTTATTTTTCCCCATAGAGAGCATTTTAAAACAAGCAATATATATGTAACCTAAAAAATTACTTTACAGCTAAACACTGGCCACAAAGGCTACAGAATTTGTCCTCACAGTACCTACAAGGCAATCAAGTGTTAAACATCTTCATTTTACAGATAAAAAGCTTAACAAAGCCCAGATGATATAAGGAAGAAGCTCTTTACTGTGGGGGTGGTGAGGCACTAGAATGGGTTGCACAGGGAAGTTGTGAATACTCCATTCCCAGCAGTGTTCAAGGCTAGGTTGGACAGAGCCTTGGGTGACATGGTTTAGTGTGAGGTGTCCCTGCCCATGGCAGGGGGGCTGGAACTAGATGATCTTAAGGTTTTTTCCAACCCTAACTATTCTATGATTCTATGATAACATGACATGAACACTTGCATTTATCTTGGTGGTATTAAAACAAACCCTAGATTCAAAAGCAGTGCTTGGGCACATGGATAATGTATGAATAGAAAAAAGAACTTACCTCCATCTCCTGAATCCCAAAGCAAAAAAAAGAGGAAGCACCGAGCTACCTTTTTCAGTTCTCATTGTACTACCATCCTATCATGACATATAACAATAAATGTTATTTGCATTACATGTCAAATATTAAACATCCATTTTATACATTCTGAAAAGTACAGAGAAATGCTAGCTTTCTTGAAAGAATAAATTCAGAAATACAACATATTTTCTAAGCCTACAAGTATCCCAGGTGTGTTACAAGTGGGTAATGTCCCTGCACAGAGAGGTCACTTTGCTATCACAAACAGCACAACTCTGAACTGAATCTGATATATTAACCCCAATTCAAAGTACATTTACACCAAAATACAGGCAAACTGAAACAAACAGAAATTTTATGCTGAAACAATCAGTACTGGACCCAGTGGACAAAGCTAAGAAAAAGCTTTGCCTTAGACATTTGCTTTTTATACAGGAAATCACTATCTTTATCCCTAAGAAATCCTTTTTTTTCCTTTCCTTATGAGCTAGAAAACATGGGTTTTTACCACGATACTGTAAAATATATTTTATTTGTAATACGTTATATGTGGTGCTTGATTTGAAAGTCATTATTGATCTCAAGCAAAAAAATAACTACGATCCATGTTCCAAGTAACATCTCTGAGCAGTGCAACACAGGCAGGCTCTGTCAAGTGTTGTTACATTTTCCTGTCAACCTCTTGGGTGTACAGACAGATGATGGTATAGAGACAGATGGCTTTCCTAGTACTAACACTAGAACTAAAAGGATGGGAGGAACAGAGTGCAGCAACACTCAAGTCTACATGCAAACCCAGGCTATATTGCTCCTTGAGCCAATGGCAGACTAATACATGGGGACTTATAAACCTGAATCTCTGATAGCATAAAGGTCTCAAGAACCAGACAGAAGAGACATGTTACACAGCCTTCCACTACAGTGAAATGACACTTAGAACTGACAATTTCAGGATGTGCACATTATACATGTTTACTTCAAGGCTGGGTTGGATGGGGCTCTGAGCAACCTGATCTAGTTGAAGATGTTCCTGCTCATTGGAGGGGGCTTGGAATAAATGGCCGTTCTGAGATTCTATGATTCCATAGAATCTATATAGAACTATATGAAGCGTTGTCTGTTATCTAATTATTTTTCTACTTACTGTCATATCTCACAGCAGGTAATTCAAATCAACTTGGATTTCCTTAGGTATTGCCTTTGAAAGAACTGAGTGTCATTTTTACTTTCCATAATCTAAGTATCATGTCAGCTTATCCTACTTCTACATTTCTGTATTTTAGTAACAATAAAGTCTGAATCAGAGCTTTTCCCTCTCTGCGCCTCCCCCCCCCCCAGTTTCCTGAGATGCCTAATCATAATAGAGCTGAAAATACTGATACCATAAAATACCTAGGCCTGACAAAGGTCAGGAGCACACTCAGCCACTCACCCAGCTAAGATTCAGCCACAGTTCTTTTCTTCTTTTCTTTTTTTTTTTCTTTTTCCCCTCCTATTTTACCTCCTTTCATGCTACCAGCACAGTTAAGAGAGTTAAGTTAGCTGATGAGACAGATGCTCTGCATCTCTCTTATATTTCATGACTAAATAGAAGGTTGTGAGAGGAGAGCATGCACGTGACGCAATGTGAACTTACTGCAGTGTTTGCAATTCGGAAGACATTAGGCTATTTTTCATTTCTCCCTTGATAACTTCACCACAAGGACTTAAAGAGCCAGTAAACATGGCTCACTGAACAATTTTGGCAGCTTACATTGTAGGTGCTTTACTTACACAGCTATGAGGACTGGGAGAATTGCTGAAAGAATTAATTCCCAGTAGTTTATAAATTTTTTTTTTTCTCCTCCCAGAAGACTGAAAAGGGAAGAATGGAAATCACAGCTATCTCACAATAATGGTTTTTATTAGGTAGCTGAATATAGATCTTTATTGACATATAATTGGTTAGTGGTGTTTTCATTATTGGTGTTTATATCCTGGACCTGTCACTTGTTTGCCTGCCCAGACACAGTCTTTATCAGTAGCTAACAGACTAACCTTGCAAATGTACCTGCCTATGTCAGTAAGGGAGGACTGCAGATAACAGCTCTGCACCATGTCTTCATCTGAGCCACGAGGAAGTGTGAATAATAGAAAATATTTGAGAATTCAGGTACTTATTCTCTCTCTGCAGAGTGACCAGAGAAAGCTCAGCAGCACCAGTAGTGATGCTGATGAGAGAGAGCGTTACAGCTTTGAAGTGGTGCGGTCTGCACTGCTGCACTGGCAGCTGTCAGAGGAGGTTTGCTTCTTTTGTGCAAAGATTTTCTCTCTCCTTCTTGCCCCTCTATGGGAGGCATTTAAAGAGCAGACAAGTCTGTCAGGGTGTTTTCCCCCCACTGCTGAAAACTACATACTGTATCACCAAGAAAGCATCGGTAGTGTTTGCTAATAACTAACCTTAAATTCCTTCTGATAAATCAACAATGATATATAATATTTAGACAAAGATTCAGTACATGCAGTCTGGAAATGCAGGGGAACACCAAATAATGATGATAAGAAAAAAAACAGTAAAACCTAAAAATACTCAGAATTTTCTCCAATATTGATTTTTTTCAGTTGAACTAGGGGAAAAAAAAAAAATGTTTTGTGGGGTTTTGGTTTTTGTTTGTTTGTTTGTTTTTCCAGGGAAGTAGGCATTATCTCTTAAAATTTGCTTTGTTCTTACACCAACATGAAAAACTGAGAAACATACATGAGCACACATGCATGCATGCACATATAGACACACAGATTAAAAGGAAACGTCTGAACATATCTGCATATTGCAGAGTCAGGTTACAGACAGCTCTACAGCTCTCTGATATCCTTCTGATGATGCAAGGTTGGTTTGTATCATGGTATCAACATCAAGACATGGAGCCTAATTCAATACTTCTTTAAAGGCAGAGTAAGCTTTTATAAGACTCTATCTAATTACACTGATGCCTTTTTATTTTCCAGCCTTACTCCTTAATAGAAAAATATTTCTAAAAAACAGACATTTATTATAATGCATTCCTTAACAGGTTTAAGATTTGACAGGCACATGCCTAAGGGAAAGTCCATTTTAAAGTTTAAAAATGTATTTTAAAACTTTTACTAACCTCTATCTTCAAGTATTTTTTGTTCAAGTCAGTCTCTGAAGTTTCCATACATCATTATCCGGCAAAGGACAAAGTTGTACCACTTCCACAGCTCCCTTCTGCACTTCATTATCTTTGTTAGTGCATTTTCACAACAAGGACTATATCAACATATGTATGATTCATACACAGAATGCTCTTTGATGTTACTAGTTCTGAATCTATGTCAAGGTCATTCTATACTTATTAGTGTTACTGCAATAAATGCAGAAATGTTGCTACTAACGTATAGATTTGGTCCTCCATTAAATTGATTTCAGGTTTATTCATGGTTTGATCTAACTTTTTAAAATTCTAGGTCAAGAGTGATGTGTCATCTGTTGAAATCAATCCATAGCTACAAAACCAAAACCAGTAACCATGTAATGTTATTTCACATCTTTCATAAGACAGGCACACTACAGAAAAGATGTAATAAAAAAATCCCAGCTGTTTCCTTAAAGAACACTTCTTAACACCCACTTTAGCCTCCTACAAATCCCCATTAAGTTATTTTCAAAGCACAGCTTGAAGGTCAAGAACTTACAAGGCATGTACCTAAACCACAAGTTTGGCCATCAGAAACAGCTAGTCAAGTGCAGATTAGATCTCCACAGAAGCTTATCTACTCTGCAATGCTTGTGCTCTGAAAAATACAGTCAATTAACTCACCCAAATAACATTTGTGACTGAGAATACTTGCAGTCGCCAAATTATCTTTTCTATAGATAAATGACATATTATCTCTAGTACACTGCAGGGTGCCAGATCTTGAAGCTATTTCAGAATAAGATCCACCCTGATGCAGGAATACACCCTTGTTTCAGAAGGAAATGCTTCAATAAAATGCATGAAAGCTCAATGCTTTCTCAAAGATCTCAAGATACGAACACTTAAACCTTTCTTTCCCTCAGTTATGACCAGCCAGCTGCCCATTAATCACACCACTGGCAGTACCACTGTGCATGGGGTTCCAGACCAAATGAGATTTTTTAGGATCAAAATTTCTGTGCTTCACTAGAAACTTAGTAATGAGGCAGTTGAGAGGTCCTGACTAAGACCATTGAAAATCCCCACTAAATAATTGGCCTATATAAAGCGCAATAGTGATTCCCTTGCCTTGGTGGAAACAAGTGGAACATGTAGTAGAGGCTGAGAATATTGCATCAGCACAGCCCAAAGGAAACTGAGAATTGTAACTGAAAGGTAAAACAGGAGTGCAGAGCCAAACTTTTAAAAGACCTGAAAAATACATGCCTCCTCCCTCCGGTTCTAAATTACCTTGAATTTTTACATTCATGTGACTTTTCCTTTCCTCTTGGAGCTTGATATTCAAACCTGGCAAGTAAATAAGGAAAGTAGCAGTTTTAAAGATTGACACAATTTCTTTGATAAAGAGCAAGTTGTCAAAATTATGCATAGAAGCCCTAAGGCAGAAAGGAAAAAGCTTTCAATCAAAGTGGTAAATGAAGTCCTCGACACTGAGTAGAGGATCCAACTAACAAATTCAAGATCTAAGTTGTTCATTGTGACAGAAAAATCAAGGAAGATGTACGTAATAATTTTTTTATATAAAAGAAACTGACAAAAGCTTTCAATCTGCCGGGCTTTAACTCAATGTAAAACACTTCAACATAGCCTCACCAATGTATTACCATGCTTTATATCAAATCAAAATGTTTCATTCACAATCAATAAAAAATAAAAACAGGCTAGATTAGAAAAGAATCTGTAAACAATTTTGATGCAAAGAAGTGTGACTGGCATTACCATAGTACAGGCAAAAGTACACTGCAGTTTCCTGCAACAAGGAGTCAAAATAAGGCAGTATAATTGTAGCTACCGTGGTAACAGTAGCTATTGCATTCCCTGGTTTGAAGGAAATGGTTAAGGGGCTACCTCCATGCCTGTGTGTGTGCTGTAGGTCTTGCAAGACACCCTTTCTGTCAGGCCCTGATATCCAGGTGTGACGTGGAGAATGGATTTGTTTTTTAACAGGTGCAGAACCATGGACCCTGCAGGGTACGCTTTTTTAATGGCACAAAGCTTTCTATGCTGAATTTCTAATTCAGCTGGTATGGAGCTGATCCCACAGTCTGGTACTTAGTCTGTAAAATACTGGGGACAGGAATTCCGTTTTAATGTCTGTCAGCAACTCCTACGTTGTAGTCTTCTATTTATTACAATACAAATACTGATAAGAGAAGGTACTTGTCAACTTCTGCTGCATGCCAGTACCCAGTATCATTCAAGTAAAAGCTTTAAGGTATGTAGGTTCCAAGGTAAATTCAAGGAGAATCCTGAAAAATTCCTGCCTGGTATGCGCAAGTATGTCATGTATGAGCATACACAAACCGTAGTTTAACTTCAAATCCAATTTGGATCTTGCTTTTTGTTCATCTGCACTATTTTTAACAGCAAAGTAACATAACCAACAGTAGTTGTCTGCCTACCTCCCTACCCATTTTCCTCTGCTCTATGTCCTGGCCAGATTTTACAACCATATTCTGGCAAGGAAGAGTCAAAACAAGTGACTTAACATTGCATAAACTGTAACAAACAAGGAGACACAGCCTGATATTCACCACAGCCATATTTAGCCCTAGGAATCCTGCTTTGTGAAATAAAGGGTGACCTTTTATTTTGCTGACAACTGAGATTTTACATTTCCAAACCAGCCATTCTATGCAGCTACCACTTGAAAACATAAGTGGGGAATCACCCTTCTGAAGACGAAACTGCTACTGAAATAAAATAAAGACATAACTGAGATATTTTGTAAGTACAGAAAAGATATCTGAAGCTAAACATCTTTGTTGTAGATTTCCCTCAGGTGCAAGATGATGGAATTCTGAAAGTTCTAGTCTTTTGGGTGTAACTACAGGGGTTTCAACCATTAAATTGTTTTATATTTTTTCTATTTCCTGATTAGAGCAGAAACACTTTAAAGAATATTAGGAAAATAAAACAGAAAGCAGGGATTTCAAGCAGTGATTGTTCTTTGGCTCATAACAGGGAATAATTGCAAGCAAAAGTTCCAGGCAGACTAGGCATAAAACACTATTTCATTTGTTTCTTCAAGCAATGAAGTGATTAAATATTCTTGTTAAATGCAAATTACTTTTGGATGATAAAGATAATCATGTGTTGAAGATGTAATGATTCTTTGACCCTGAGAGAATAAAAGATATGAAAAATGTCTCATAAAAATACAATCCTCCCCCAAGGATTTGACTCACTGTCTTTGCAGTGGAATGTGGATGCTGTTCAGTAGACTACAATTTTTGATTCTATCAATGGGAATTGTCAGTGTTAAATAAAATACAGAAGGGTTTTCCCTGACTACATTCTGCACAAAAGAGAAAACACTAGAAAGATAATATAAAATAATCAGATTATCAGAATTAATAAATTCGGAGAATTTCTGTACCCTTGTTCACACTGCATAAATTTATAACACCAGGAAAAATAAAACTACTTTCTGTGTGTTCACCTCAGAGCTCCTATTTTAATGACAGCTTCTGTATCCAGAAATAAGGTAATTTTTATTCAGGTTGGTTGCCTGTGCCAAGACTAATGTAATTTTCTTTTCATATGGCAGGGCATCATAAGGACAAGTAAGAGCTTCATATTAGAGAAGGTTCACATTACAGAAGTTCAGAGCAATACTGAATGGTGACTGCCAGTAAGTGACATCTCGAGACAGTGTCACAAGTCATACGGAGTGAAGCGGGTTGACTAACTTGCAAGTTGTTGCAAGTTGGACTCCTTTTTCCATTGCTTGACTGGTCTAAACGTAACTTCAAGTAAAAACACTCACTGAACAAATATCAGAACATACATTGCTGGGAAAATTCTCTAAATAAGGTTAGAGTAACATTTACCAGATTAAAACTATATTATGTCCTCATATGTATTTGGTTGGTTGTGTTTAAAATACTAGAAGTGTAATTTTGAAACTCAAAATTACATCTGCATAACAAGTGTATACAAATGTCTTGCATAAAATCATTCAGTTCTCAGCGCTTTAAAGCTACCTGTCCAGTGCAAAGGGGTTGCCATGACTACTGCTCCAGAGAAGGCCCACTGGATCACCCATCACAGGAAAATCTAATGCTTTTCAGATGCTACAAACCTGCACAATGGAAACTTTACACACACACACATACACGACTATTTCTTCTTTCCTCCCACCACGGCAGCTTCCCACGTAAGCTGAATGCCAGTGCACACACCTATGGGGAGGACTATGCCTGCTCATTCATCAGCTTTTCAGCTGTGACCATGTCACCTTTACTATTAGCAAAAAGAGGAGGTAGAATTAAGGTAACAATCCTCCAGCATGTTCTCATGTCTCATTACTTGTGGATATACCTCAGAACAGATCTGCTGCCTAAGCAGAGAAAAATGGTAAGCAAAGACATCTGTCTTGATCCTGGCCATTGCAGAACCATTTTGCATAAAAATACAGAAACCTGCCAAACCCACTAACCAATTTAAATCAGATTTCACTGGGACTAGAGGTCTCACTGACTCTGGATATCTCTAAATTTCCTAAAATGTGCTACTTGAATCGAATATTCTCAACACTTCAGCTACAAGGGACAGAAAGTTGGGCATCTGCCACCATGGCCTGATACAAGCCACTGAACAGCCAGTGCATGAGCCCTGAGCTTGCAGCCACTAGCCAGAGACCAGGTTTCATCAGCCCAAGTTCCTCTAGTAACAGCACAGGGAACATGGTGATGGAGGGGACTCTCAACAGCTCAGGTATGGGCTGAAGGGAAAAAGAAGACAGCTGGAAACATCTGGGTAAAGGGGCACTAAAAAGGCAGCGAGGGTGCACCAGCGGCAACATAAGCATTGTGTGCTTTTCAGTGAGGAGTTACAGTGGGAAGTACAGAACTGTTTTCTTAAGTTCAGCTGATTTGATTTACAATTTGTTCCACAGCAAAATAAGAATGTCCTTCTAGAATTCCTTCATTAGAAACAAAGCCAATTGGACACTGTAATAACAACACCTGAAAAATGGGAAATTTATTCTTATGTTGTTTACTTACAATAGGGTAGAAAAAGGACCTGATATCTTAACCCTGATAATCCCTGTGTACACATCCCAGCAGTTACTTGTTCTTTTTGAGGTTTTTCTTTTTTTTCTTAACTAAAATATAAATCCTTAGAAATGCTCCAATTAAACACCCACAGATATTTTTAGGTTTAAGTGTTCGTATTTCCTAACAGAAAAAAAATGCATATAGATTACTGACAGATTCTAGCAGTATGTTTTCCAAAGACTTTTGGATTTTTGTAGTTAGATTGAGGCTACAGATTTGTTTCTTTCTGTCATACAGAGTCACCAGGAAGCAAAGTAACTTTTCAATGAAGCAAATTTTACAAGTCATAATGACTTAAAAGTGATCATACATAAGCAATAAAGAAAAACATACCATTAACTTGAAGTTAATATGGTGCTTCAGTGAACTATGGGCATTAGGAGTAGAACAGTTGAAAAACTGTGGGTTTAGTGCTACATTGTTACAGAAAATATTTCAAACGACCTCTCACAAATGTCCTACAGTATACTTGTCCTCCTGAGTGACCACCCTCTTCTCAGTTTTCAACTATACTGATCAGGAATCTTGGTGATTAGAATCTCACGCTGTCTTTCATGATAAATGTAACAATATTTACTTCATAAACGTCATACCTAGACTTGAGAATATGCAAAACTCTCCTCCTTTAACACTTTCCAAACACTAACTTTTAACAGTGACCTTAAGTCTTTTTTAAGTTGTTAATAATCATGCAGCTCTGAGTGAGGCTCTGTATGCCTTCAGAAAGTTAGATAAGCAAAAGTGTAGGGATTTGTGAGTCTTACATTTTTCCTTCTATTGTCATAGCATCATCTCTGAAAATTTTTCACTTTTTGGTAATATCTCATCTGAGATTCCCTGAAAATATTTCTACAGTGTTGTTCTAAACTGGCTTTAATCAGAAGTATACAGTATTTTTGCTTCAGATGAGAATCCATGTGGTCCACAGTTTCTTAAACAGTAGGCTGAATTACCACTAATCTTCTTGACACTTTAAGCTTACTAATGTGAATATACTGTTTTGGAAAAATCTTTCCCAATTATATATTACCAACAAAATCTAGTATTCATGAAGTCCCAAGCATCGAACACTTTCCCAGTCAATGTTCACATCAGCTGACGAACGCCAATATTTGCCAGGCTTAACACTGTGATTTAAAAGTACTCTGTTCTGGTAAGTACAGAAAGAGAGAACAGGGATGGGAGAAAATTTTGGTTGTGCACCCTGGGGAAACATCACTGCTTCACATCCTTGCAGCCTTGCACTCTTCAGATTCGTATTTCTGTGCACCAAAATGGAGAACACAACTGTAGGACAACCATTTCTGCCTTGGAGTGCCTAAACAGGTTGGCCACTAACAGCTAATAAGGTTTTAAGCTTCCAGAGGATAATCATGATCCGCTTACCAGCTGGCACAGGGACAGAGCTGTCCTGTGGCTGGGGGACTTCAGAAGAAATTCCAGAAATATGGCCTTTGCTTTTTGCCAAACTCTCTCATAAGCCCCAAACTGCACTGCACTGCACTGCACTCTGCTTTTCCAGCTGTTCAGTGGCATTGGATTGTCCATTTCACCACAGGTGGAGCTGCTCACAAAATGGAACACTGGATATCCTAACAGCATCCTGTGTTCCTGTTTTTATCTTTATCAAAGTGTAACCAGGCACTGGCAAGGAGTTGGTGTTTTCTTGGAATTAACATTTGAGCAAATTTAATTTAATAAAGAAAAAGAGAAAAAAAAAGATACATAAAAAATACTGTGATGACTAAACCCTGTGTTTTTCTATTTCCTTGAGTACTCTGATGCCATCCCACAATGCATAATAAAAATATCATAAAATTAAAGTGCTAGACAGTAATCCAAGGAGCACTGGCATTTACATACTGGATACCAAGTCTTTTGCCAATAGAACTTCTGATTGGTTGTTACATGAAGTACTGGAAAATGGAATCACATATATGCCATATCAACGCATACATGCGTATGTCATCAGATACACTATCTCTGAAATTTTCTAGTGCAGGCACAGCATGAAGAAAATATTTTTAACCCAGCACTTAAAGTGGGGGCTAACAAGAAAGGTTTAAGCAATTCTGTAACTGACTTGCTCAACTGGTTAAAATGCAAAACAAATTACAAAGGAGCTGTTTCTCTTCATAGCATAATGTGAACCTGTCACTTTACACATAGAAATATCAAGATAATCTCTGCTATATCAATAAGCATGCATTGCTTCTTAGTCTGTCTTTGAAAAATGAACACTTGTCCAAGTGGAGGAGAAACATAAGAAGTGTCACCTTATATTTTATTAATGATTCACTCGGCTTAATCATTCAAGACATGATAATAGCTGGCCTTCCTAGCATATTGCAGTCTTCTAGGAAAGAAATAAGCATTAGCATTCCTGGCGACTACACTAAACAGCTACTGACTGATCATGTTTTGCATCAATGTGGTTTTGTCAAAGGGTGAGTGGGTGCTCCGAGCTTGTCAAAGAATTGCTTGATACTTATGGAACTGTAATAAATAAGAAAAACATACATATTCCACACACGCATTGTTCCTACACAATGTATGACACAATGTATGTTATCCTTTGCTTTTGGTAAAACCACAGTCAGAATTTTGAGCCAGGCACCCCCTGTAAACTCAGAAATCCCAGAAGGTTAAATTGATCTGCTTTCCCCTTTTATACCTTTAAAATATACATATTGGAATCTGTAAAGAACGAATAGGGAAATTATGAACACAAGTAGCTTTGAACACTTCCAGGACTGTTATTCTGTCTTCTGTCCATAAATACAAGAATAGTCATTTACACACTGATTGTTTTAGTGAAGAATACTGTGGATGAATTTTTATTCTGATATATATGCGTTATAACATGCCTATACAGGGTCCATTTATTCTCTGAATCCTCAAAACTGTTTCCTGAAGCAACAGATAATTCTGACTATTGTATGCATGGTCCTATCTGGATAATTCCACTATTACACTTAAGTAACAATGCATGTGATATATGTGTCCATATATCATCACTCAAATAAGCAAAACTTACCAGGGAAAGTTCCATATTGTAGCTCTTGGGAAGAGCTAGTTTGTTCTACCATCTAGAAAAACACAAGACCATATCATGGCTTTTAAACAAATCCTTTTGTCATTCAACTATGCACACAAATTCCGTTTCCATTGCACATAAGGGATAGGCACTTAAAATCTTTGCGTCTCTTACACACCAAAGTCTCTCACTCAGACATTTAATGTAAAGAAGGAAAGTGTGGGAATGCCGTGGATACTGCGGTATGACTAGCCAGCTGGTATGCAAGTATTGACTGGCTAGCTTATCATGCAGGACGGTATGTGCACTCAAGTCTGTCTGTAGGCAAGCTGAAATCAGCCATAAATCAAGATGCCATGCCTTAGTCCTACAACTTCTCCTCACAGATCAAAATAATGACACACAGGCTTTACTAAGTTGCTCAGGATTTCTGTTCCCCAAAACAAAGCAGATGTAAAGGTTAATGTGGAACCTGAACTGCTGTCTTCTTGACATTTCTGTTAAGTTTAAAATATATATATATATATATAATCTAAAATTATCCAATGCTACACATTTATGGTCACTTTCAAGAGGAGTACTGGGTCTGCGCTTTGCAGCTCTGGCAACAAAGCAATGTTGATTCAACAAACTTTATTTCTGTGAAACCAATGAAATTGGTTTCATTTTTTTCCCCTGACAAGAGCCCAAATGTTAACCTATTTAACACTTTGCTCACAGAGCTAAGAGGAATCTTTGACTTTGAGAAGTGTCTTTTTTTTCCTGCCAGAACAAAATGTTCAAACAAACACATTTTTAATAGCTTAGCAGAAATTTTGATGACAGAAGGTCCCCCTTGCAAGTAACCACTTTCACAGGCCACCAAGTCTACCCTGCAGCCACGTCTGGACAAGCAGCTGCCTCTGTGCCCCCAGAAGTCACAGGTCTCCAGCCCTCCCTATAACAGGACTCTCCACATGCCTCCACACTGACCACAGCCTCTTACTAATCCTCAGTCTATGTGGATCAACCTCTCTCCACACAGGGTCTCCATGAAGTTGCCTATCTTCCCTGACAGCTGCCTCTCAACTCAGAGGTCAGTCTGCCCACCCTCTGCCACCCCTACCACTCATCTTTCCCCGTGTTAACAGTGGAAAGTCTTGACTGAACTGGTGCTGTGTTTCAGCCTGGAGGTTTTATAACTGCTTTTCATTATCTAGAAGGCTGTAAAAAATAGAGTGCAGAATGAAGCAGCACATGCAGAAGTGATAAATGGTGGTCAGCAAGGAAAGCTATCGATCACCTTGGAGGAGCAAAAGAAATAATAAATAATACACTACATGCTACACATGAATAATTGAATAGGTTGTAAATAATCACTGAAACTTTTGAGGATTTTTTGTATATTTTTTTCAACTGTTACTAGTAAAACTTAAAATGTATAAAATGTGATAGAAAGAAAAATGCAACTTGCAAAGGAAAAAATATGAAGAATTAGAAACTTTGGTCACTATAAAATGAAGTTGTTTTGAGCTTGCAGTGCACTTCTCAGTAATCCTATAGAGAGTCAGTCAATAACACTTCCACTGTTTTCCAAAATATTCCACTTTCACAATTCAAGAAAGCAAGCCATTCCCTACAACAGACCACAATTCCAGTCTGTAGAGAAGTCTGATGTTTTGGGGGTTTTTGTATCTCTACATGTCTGATACAGACATATGTAAACAGGGTGGAAGAAATAGCAACATAATAGTGATTTCACCTAGATTATGAAAGAACTTGTGCAGTCTTCTAAGTACAGGCAATATTCTGCAGCTGTCATTCCTTCACTTAAAAAAAATAAACTTGTTAATCTAAGACAGATCTAAAAAAATATTTTTAAATAATTTAAATATTTTTGCTTTTGATATTTTTTTTCTCCTTATTTGTATTTATTTCACACTTAGAGTAATGCAAAGCTGCAGACATCTGTATTCAGGCTTCAAAGACCTTTCAGAGGGGGTGGTTCTAGTCTACATCTGTTTATCATTAGACTGTCATCAGTTGCCAGAAAAAGAGTTTCATAGATTCAAATTAGCAAGTAATATGTTGCTACAGAGATTTCAAAATGAAGGAGTATTTGTGCCTTCATGAAGCCACCAATTTCCAATCCATAGACCTCTGGCAAGATAATATTTTAACAAAGTTTAGGTATGTGACACATTTTGCCAGGAAGAACAAAGCCCTCAAAAATCACAATTTTTATGACGTTCTTTTCAATGCACACAGCAAGTTGCAAAGTATGTCAACAGCCTGCAAAGTCCACACTTTCGTATAAAAATAAAATGTTAGTTATTGCAAGGCATTTGAAATTTTCTCACAGAGTTAGAACACTGTTACATTAGCAATTAAGATTCAAAACTTCCCTTTCTTGTAATTGCATCTCCATCAGATTTCCCCCAAGGATATCTTCTTTTAGAATGTGAGGATTGTTTTAAACCTAACATATCACTTAGAGATTTTGTTTCCCCTCCTTAGCTTCCCTTCTATTCACACTTGTGCTTTCACTGACCTGAATAGTATGAAGAAGCCTTTTTACTGTGCAAATATGAAATTAAATACTAGTACCTATTAAAGCCAATGTTGAAAATGCTACAAATTACCAAAGTACTTCACTTACCACTATTTCTGTTCAATCCAATAGGAAAAGTTCCAGTTTATTTCAGTGAAGCCAGAATTAGAGTTGTGATTCTGGAAGTCTTGTAGCACTGCACAGAAAACAGCTCAGGGTTCTGCAGACTTCATTTTCAGTTTTGGAAGAACAAAAGTATGGTCATGCGGTTAACACTGAATAAATTAGTCTCTATAAAATGCTTCCAGAATTCTTTAAAATAAATATTGTACTTAGGATTTCCAAAGCAGTCAGCAGCTGTGTCTACCTTAGCAGGTAATGTAGACCAATAGGAAGAGATCAATAAACCTAAACAGCTGAGGTCTGTATTCTGCACACAGCTGCTGTTTAATTTTGGAAGTCAAACAATGAATTGTATGCCCAGTTGTAGCTGGAGTGCATTATATGGGATCCCAGATCACATCTTCCACTTTAATTTTATCCCAGAGTGGTCCATTGCATGTGGTCCAATACTGCCATGAGATGTGAGCAAAAGCTCAGTCAGAGGGAATAAGCAAGAGATTCATTTCAAAAGCACACTCGTGATCCGACCCCAGACATTAATACCAATCTTCCCAGGTATGCCATCATTATCTTTACTTCAGTGGCAAGTGATTAACTAATTTCATTACACTGTTTGTAAGTGATTTGGACCTAAAAGACTCCTACTGTCAACATACAGCATAATAATAGTAAAGAGTGGTATTGCTTTTCAGGGTATTTGTAGAAAAGAATAGATTTTATGCACCTGAAGCACTTGATTTCTTTTTTTTTGTAAATTTTTTTTTAGTTTCTTATTTAGAATTTAGATTTTCTATAATGTTTGAATACTATTTATGCACCTGGAAAATGCACATTCTTTAGTTATCTGCTTTAAGCTCCTGCTACACATGAAAAGATACAAATGTATGTATAGTTTCATTACTCTTATACTAACATCCTTTTTTGCCGTTTTTTAAGTTAACAGGTGTACATGTAGGAGGAGACAGAGAAAATACATGTTATCAATAAAATAGGTATTCAAAGAGAGCTTTGCATTCTGTTCAGAAGGTATACATGATTGTGAACGTTAGTAAAGAGTACAAAAGAATTAAGCTTGTAGATTTGCAAAGAACGTATTTGAAAAATTAAGAATTGGCTAAGTGGAGATTGAAATCTCAATAAACAGAGAGTGAAAGTCAGCTGGTCGGAGCTAGCCTAGCTAGAGCCACAGCCGGCACGCTTCAGCGACCGCGAGGGTCAACGGAGATTAGGAAAATCAGAGGGGATAGCGCAGAGACATCGCGATTCCCGACATCTCCCGATCCCCAAAGCCCCAGCAGCCCTTGCGAGAGAGAGGCTGACGTGGCGGGGGGCGTTTCCACGGTGACGGCGACCACTCCCCTGCTGCTTGCCTTGAAAAAGCCTTTGAGAGGGCAGGTCGTGTTGCTGGTGTCCCAGACTGCGCACCAATATGGTTGCCTCCAGAAAGAGAGCTTGCAGTAAGGTGACTACAGCAACTCAGACAGAGACCCCGTCCCAAACCGTGGCTGTTCAGGTCTCTGGGTGCAGGGAGTGCCAGAGCCTGCTGCTGCCGGGGGAGGGAGGACAGCATTCCACCTGCGTGAGGTGTGAGCAGGTAGAAGATCTGCTTAGCCTGGTGGCAAGACTTAAGGAGGAGGTTGAGACGCTGAGGACCATCAGAGAGTGTGAAAGGGAGATCGACTGGTGGAGTAACTCCCTGGCGGGCCAGTCGAAACGGTTCCAGGGAGATACCCCCCAAAAGGGGAAGGACCCCCTGCCCCCTCACACAGAGGGGGATGGCCCGAGGCAGCCCCTGCCCTGTAGCTGTTGCGCAGAGGTAGGGGACCAAAAAGACGACGAGGGTTGGAAGCGAGTTCCAGTTCGACGTCGTGGGAAACCCTCCCCCCTTCCTGCCAGGCTTCCCCAGGTGTCCCTCCGTAATAGGTTCGAGGCCCTGGATCTTGAAGGAGAGGTAGGTGAGAATGTGGGGCAAGGCCAGCCCACAAGGCCACATAGGAAAAGGGAGTCGACTTTGCACCTCAAGACTGCCTCTGTTAAGAAAGAAAGAAGGGTCATTGTAGTAGGGGATTCCCTTCTGAGAGGAACAGAGGGCCCGATATGCAGAGTTGACCCTCATCATAGGGAAGTGTGTAGTCTGCCTGGAGCCCGGATCAGGGATATCACCAGGGCGCTCCCCAACCTGGTGCACCCAACAGACTATTACCCGCTGCTGGTCTTCCAGACAGGTGGGGAGGAAGCTGCTTCCCGCAGTCTGAGGGGGATGAAGAAAGACTACAGGGCCTTGGGGCGGATGGTGAAAGAGTCTGGGGCTCAAGTGATCTTCTCCTCTCTCCTTCCATCTTCCACTGATGTGGGAAGGAATGGGAAGATTCAGTTCATGAACAATTGGCTTCGAGACTGGTGCTACAGGCAGGGCTTTGGATTCTTTGACAACAGCTGGTTTTATAGGGCACCAGTCTGGACAATGACAAGTGAGAAAGGTTTGTCTCACAGAGGGAAAAGGATGCTGGGGCACGAATTAGCAGGGCTCATTTGGAGAGCTTTAAACTAGATTCGAAGGGGGATGGGCTTGTAGCTGGGCTTGCCCCAGTGGGGCAGCGCTCCAGAATTAATGAAGACTGGGAGGCCTCCTACAATCCTAGGGTGAAATCGGTGTGCTCAGCTCGCTCCTTGAAATGCCTGTACACCAATGCGCGCGGCATGGGAAATAAGCAGGAGGAGTTGGAAACCTGTGTTAAGTCAGGAGACTATGATCTGGTGGCAATTACAGAGACGTGGTGGGACAGCTCACATGACTGGAATATAGTCATGGAGGGCTATGTCCTTTTCAGGAAAGACAGGCCAGCCAGGCGGGGTGGTGGGGTTGCTCTTTATGTGCGGGAGGAACTACAGTGCACCGAGTTCTGTCCAGGGACAGATGATGAGCGAGTTGAGAGTCTGTGGGTGAGAATTAAGGGGCAGGCTGGCAGGGGGGATACTGTTGTAGGTGTCTGTTACAGACCACCGGATCAGGGTGAGGAAGTTGACGAGGCCTTCTACAGGCAGCTGAGAGCGGCCTCACAGTCACAGGCCGTGGTCGTCGTGGGGGATTTTAACTTCCCTGATGTTTGCTGGAAGGACCACTCGGCAACCCAGCCACAGTCCAGGAGGTTCCTCCAGTGTATGGATAATAACTTCCTCCTGCAAATGGTGGATGAGCCGACCAGGAGAGGAGCGCTGCTGGATCTCATCCTCACTAACAAGGAGGATCTGGTCGAAGCAGTAAGGGTTGAGGGCTGCCTTGGTTGCAGCGACCACGAGATGGTGGAGTTCAGGATCTTGTGTGGCAGGACTAGTAGAATACCAAGTAGAATTGCAACCCTGGACTTTAGCAGGGCAAACTTTGGCCTTTTCAAGCAATTGCTAGGGGAAATCCCATGGGCAGGGCTGCTTGAAGGTAAAGGGGCCCAAGATAGTTGGTTGACATTCAAGGACTGCTTTTTCCGTGCTCAAGATCGGAGCATCCCGACACGTAGGAAGTCAAGGAAGAGGGCCAAGAGACCTGCGTGGCTAAATAGGGAATTGCTGGGTATGCTCAAGTGGAAGAGGAGAGTTTACAGGTCATGGAAGGAGGGGCTGGCCACTTGGGAGGCATATAAGGCTGCTGCTAGAGGATGTAGGAAGGCAGCTAGGAGGACTAAGGCATCCTTAGAATTAAACCTGGCAAGAAGGGTCAAGGACAGCAAAAAGAGCTTTTTTAAATACATGGCAGACAAAACTAACACCAGAGGCAATGTAGGCCCACTGATGAATGAGATGGGTGCCCTGGTGACAGAAGATAAAGAGATGGCAGAGTTACTGAATGCCTTCTTTGTCTCTGTCTACTCTGCTGCGGGCAGTCCTGAAGAGCCCTGTACCCCTGAGACCTTAGATGAAGTCAGGTCGACGGAGCGGTTTGCCTTAGTCGATGAGGAATGGGTTAGAGACCAGTTGAGCAATCTGGACATCCATAAATCCATGGGTCCAGATGGGATGCACCCGCGGGTGCTGAGGGAACTGGTGGAAGTCATTGCTAGACCACTCTCCATCATCTTTACCAAGTCTTGGGAAACGGGAGAGGTGCCTGAGGACTGGAGGAAAGCAAATGTCACTCCAGTCTTCAAAAAGGGCAAGAAGGAGGACCCGGGTAACTATAGACTGATCAGCCTCACCTCCATCCCTGGGAAAGTGATGGAACACCTTATCCTTGGTACCATCTTAAGGCATATCAAGGATAAGAAGGTTATGAGGGGCAGTCAGCATGGCTTCACCAGGGGGAAATCATGTTTGACCAATCTCTTAGCCTTTTATGAGGAAATAACACGGTGGATGGATGATGGCAGAGCGGTGGATGTGGTCTACCTTGACCTCAGCAAAGCATTTGACACAGTCTCCCACAGCATCCTCACGGCTAAAATGAGGAAGTGTGGACTGGATGATCAGGTAGTGAGGTGGACTGCGAACTGGCTGAAGGAGAGAAGCCAGAGAGTTGTAGTCTATGGGGCTGAGTCTAGTTGGAGGCCTGTAACTAGTGGAGTGCCTCAAGGGTCAGTACTGGGACCGGTATTATTTAATATATTCATCAAGGATTTAGATGAGGGAATTGAGTGTACTATCAGCAAGTTTGCTGATGACACTAAGCTGGGAGGAGTGGCTGATACGCCAGAAGGCTGTGCTGCCATCCAGCGAGACCTGGATAGGCTGGAGAGTTGGGCAGGGAGTAACTTGATGAAATATAACAAGGGAAAGTGTAGAGTCCTGCATCTGGGCAGGAACAACCCCAGGTTCCAGTATAGGTTGGGGAACGACCTGTTAGAGAACAGTGTAGGGGAGAGGGACCTGGGGGTCCTAGTGGACAACAAGATGACCATGAGCCAACACTGTGCCCTTGTGGCTAAGTAGGCCAATGGCATCCTGGGGTGTATTAGAAGGGCGGTGGTTAGTAGGTCGAGAGAGGTCCTCCTTCCCCTCTACTCTGCCCTGGTGAGACCCCATCTGGAGTATTGTGTCCAGTTCTGGGCCCCTCAGTTCAAGAAGGACAGGGAGCTGCTGGAGAGAGTCCAGCGCAGGGCAACGAAGATGATTAAGGGAGTGGAACATCTCCCTTATGAGGAAAGACTGAGGGAGCTGGGTCTCTATAGTTTGGAGAAGAGGAGACTGAGGGGTGACCTTATCAGTGTCTATAAATATATAAAGGGGGAGTGTCACGAGGACGGAGCCAGGCTCTACTCAGTGGCAAACAATGATAGGACAAGGGGTAATGGGTACAAACTGGAACACAAGAGGTTCCACTTAAACTTGAGAAGAAACTTCTTCTCAGTGAGGGTGATGGAACACTGGAACAGCCTGCCCAGGGAGGTTGTGGAGTCTCCTTCCCTGGAGACATTCAAAACCCGCCTGGACGCATTCCTGTGTAACATTATCTAGGTGTTCCTGCTCTGGCAGGGGGATTGGACTAGATGATCTTTCGAGGTCCCTTCCAATCTCTAACATACTGTGATACTGTGAAAGATATTGGAATGGAAAAAAAGACAAATTCAGGAAACGAAAAAAAAGAGGCGGTGTCATGGAAGTGGAAAGTGGAAGGAAAAATGAAAGTAACTCTTAACCAAGCTCAACTGGCCTGTGTGACAGAAGCTAAAAGAAAGCGTTTGGCCAATTCATAAAAAAACAGAATAAGAAAAAGAACTGAGGAATCTTTTCAAGAAAGACAGCCTGGAGCATGAAACTAACCGTCTAAATGGACACTTTGCATTGGTTTTCCATCAGGATTATGACGTCCAATGTGGTGTCAAAGGTGTGAGGGCAAATACCTTGAGAATATTGAAAATTAAATAACATCAACAGTAAGACCAAAATGAAGAGGTTTTTACACCTCCTGTCTACACCACATAATCCCCATCCCAGGACACTAAAAGAACCCAGTATAATTTTAATTCACCTATTAAGGTTATTGATAGATCTATCAAATCAGGAACTGAGAATAGAACTAATGATCAGCAAGCACAGTAATAATAGCTGAAAAAAAAGGAAATGCGATCCAGGCAGCTGTATGTCTCATAATGTGACCGTAGTAATACGCAAGTCTCAGATATGTTGTGTGCAGAAACATTAATTACAGATACAGAAATAAATAGAAAAACATGATAAAATATTACATTGTTTTTTCATTGCTACCGTAAGATAAACTAATCAAGCTTCTTTATTTGATAATTAATCTGCTAAAGTAAGAATGTGCACATTTATTCCAACCGTTAAGTACTTGTTGTGTGGCAATTATCAGCTGCTTACAGGAAGGTGGAATTGCTAGAAGAGGAGGATGGCGTAGATATGATAAGCACTTCCATAAACTGTTAAGCAGGCAAATTACTTACGCAGCTTCATGCAGACCAGTCCCAGTGGCAGAGCCCTGACAGCATCCTGCTTCTGGGAAGTCCACCTAGCCAGGGGTCACCAACTGCTTAGAGACAGCACATCTGAGGGCTGTCCTGTTTCCTTTGGTGACCTTAGGCAGCCTAGTGATCAGTGGATTATCTAGCTTGGTCTAGAAATTAAACGTATTTATAAGGTTGAAATGTTTTTTGCCATTAAACTAACAGAAAACTGATGACTGATGATATAAAACGTAAGGTCTCTATGAAAGCTAACAAATCTTCAGCTAGTTTTATTTTTTTACCTCCATGCTGTAACTGCACTGAAATAAAGCCACGGTTAGAGAAACAGAAGAATAATGATTCTCTGAAACAGTGGGATTTTTGAAGAGGTCATAACTGAAGTCAGATGATGTTATCATTGACACTGAATTTGCAGAAAAGGAAACAGAACAACAACATAGTAAAGGAAAAAAATGAATCTGGAAGAAGGAAAGCAACAGCAATCTAAAAGAATAAGTTATAAGTAAAGACACAGGATTATTTCTTCTGGTTTGTGGTGTAAAATTAAGACAACACCAGTAGTACTTCAGGGTACTTTGAACAAGACTGTATTAATTTCCTCAATCATCCAGAGCCTCTTTTGGGACACAGCAAGATACGCCATTTGAGATGCAGTTTTAGTTCTACATAAAGTATGAAAATCTATTTATGTTTTGAATATAAGTTTTTTAAAAAGCCAAGTATATGAATTTTTTTACAGGGAAAATTTCACATTATTTTTCAAGAAGCAAATTCTATGTAAAAATCTATCTTCAGTTTCCTCTCACTATAGCATATGCTGGAGAAATGTATGTGGAGTGTAGCTTAGCAAATATGCAAAAAAAAATGTAAAAGCTTTTCATCTAAATATGTGTACAGCTTTTCTTGGAACATGTCTGAAATTCGAACAGTTGCCTTTCTTATGAATGATATTTATAAAAATGAATTCTGGAGACTTCTGTACCCTACCTACTATCACTCTACTCCCAAAATCATTTAGCTGAAAACAAGCAGAGATTATTTCCTAGACTGCAGTGTTTAGAGACTAGCAACTACCTCAGAGAAATTGTGTTTTGTTGATGTATTGTAGCAATACCTCATCAGGACAAAACTATTCAAGCATCTTTCTGAAGACAGCTATTACATATGGACTTTTTTTTTTCCCTGCTGTTTAACATTCTCATTTTTTCATAGGAGAGGTAAATGGAAAAATATAGAAAACACATTTGTCTAGTCACAAAACTGTCATCGCTTCAAGACCTTTTTGGCATTTTTTTTTCTGTGTTTTCAGTAAAATTGTGCTTTGTATGACAAAATATGTATTGTAATAATGACAACAAGTGGACACTGAGGAAGGCATAAAAATTAAAATGGTGACCAACAACCGAGTGCTATCTGGGCGATGTGTGTAGAGAGGAAACATACAAAAGGTTTTGTTGAAGAAGTTGTATACAGTCATAGAATCGTTTTTGTTTGAAAAGACCTTTAAGATTGTCAAGTCCAACACTAAACCATGTTCCTGAGCACCATGTCTGCACAACTTCTAAATACTTCCATGAATGGTGAGAAGTCTACATTAGTAGTTAAAACAACGGTGGTAGGCTAAGAATTTTTAATTTTTCTGCTCAATGACTTCTCTCAATTTTCTTTAGTTTACAAAAAATAACTGCTATGCAAGAGAATCACCAACTAAAAAGACAATAGGAGAACTTGTAAAAGATGGGAAAATATTTTATTCTTCTTGATGACCCCACTTTATCAAATAGGACAATTTCATTAAAAAAAAGATCACAGTTCTTATTCAAGTCACTTAACTGTATAAACCACCTCAACTTAACACAAATACAAGCTATATGTTATATATATACATCAACAGTTAGTCCCACCTATCCTTCCTATCCAAAATTCACCATTTCAGTAGCCTTTATTAAGACAGGAAAAAGATGGAAGTATGTACAGCTATGAATAATAATTGTATTCGCAACATATTGTAATGCACAAGGGGAATCATAGAATTATAGAATAGTTAGGGTTGGAAAGGACCTTAAGATCATCTATCTCCAGCCCCCCTGCAATGGGCCGGGACACCTCGCACTAAGCCACAGCACCCAAGGTTCCATCCAACCTGGCCTTGAACACTGCCAGGGATGGAGCATTCACAACTTCCTTGGGAATTCTTCCCTAGAAACTAAGCTTGCTGGTGCAGAACAGCATCATCAGATTTGTATCCAAAGCACAGTGCTGGTAATATCTTAAGGCATTGTGGCCTTGTCTGTTTTCAGACCTTTTGGGGAAAAAAATAATCACAACTCTAAAAGTTTAGGAAAAAAGTACACAAGATGATTGATATTTTATCTTTTCTTTTGGAACAATGTAATAATGGATTAAATTTGCATTAGCAGTCTCCAAAAATGCTATATACCTCCTAAAAATGTGTACCATTTATGGGATCCTGAAGCCCCTGGCTAAAAAAAAACATTAGAGCCTTGTGGGGAAAATACATTTTCCAGATCATTATTCCTGAGGACTTCAAAAAAATTTATCACTCAAGTCAGGAAAAAATACACTGTATAAGCCTCCTGCACAAATATAAACTGCTATAGATAGGACATATATATATAGTAAGTGTACTCTGCTATTCTTTCAGTAAAGATACAGTGCTTTTCACCTCAATAAATCTTCTTGGGTAGCAACAAGATATAACAGATAAAGTTATTTTGCCAGACATAAAAATTGTGTGAGGACTGAAAATCTATGCATCCTGTAATTTATGATCTGCTGCCTAGCAGCAGCCTGGATGCTTCAAGAAGGTATTTCTGTTCCAAGGTACTTTGTAACTTAAAAAAGATTCTTTGGACTTCAAAAAAACCCTTGAGTGTCTGTCCCTTACAGAGCAGTGTTTTCATTAGGGTATTTGCATGTTCTCATCCTTGGGATTTTCCTTCTCTTGTTTAACAGCTACTTAGCTTAAGATTTATAGAAAACTGCTCATACATAATTTTTTTGCTGGGATTTCATAGCAAATGAGGAGGAAACTAAGCCCTGGGTATGTTATTTAAATTGGAATTTTTTAAATTTTTTTTTCTTCTTGGTGACTTTTTCAAAGCTTGCGTAGGATCATGTGAGATATGGGGAAAAAACTTCTAAGCAACATAGTGATTTGTCATGGAAAACAGAAAAGAGTTCATTCTGTATAGATGAAGGAAACAGTAGACATGAGATTTTAACAAGCACTTCACATATTTTCTAATATGTGTTTCTTAAGCCAACTGTCCGAATTCTTCACCACTCCAAATATAAACTATCAAAAATAGTACTCCCGGGATATCTAGGTTTTAGTACTTGCTATGTTCAAGGAGAATATAGCAATGATATTTTTATATTTACCAAGGTGTCTATAATAACTGCAACTTTCCTGAAATCATCAGCTGACAATAAATCAAGGAAAAAAAAGAAAACAGTTCTGTCTCCTATCTCAAGCAGAACAGAAGGGTAGGAGGAAGTCATTAAGTTCAAAATGATCGCCTTTAAAGCTGTGTGTTATCTAGTATATAGCAGAAGGCACTTGAAAAATACCAGGACAGTATTTCAAAAGTAGGTAAAACCCTGAAGTGATGAGTTTTCACTGACAAGAAACTGACCAAAGTCATGACCTTGTTCCATAGGAAGCATAGGAGCTCTTACAAACATGCATCTATGTGAAACAACAAATTGTGCATAAGCTGCCCTTCTGTGCAAAGCAGACATTAACCCATATAACCCCATTGTAAGTTTTTATTCCAGGTTCATTTCTCACAGGATACACATACATACATGCATACATACATTCACGCACAAGAACCATTTCTGAGCTCAGAAGAAACTGGCCCTCTGGCTTTAAATCTTTACCCTGAACATCAGGGTGTTTTACATCTTTGCAACAGATGAAAGGAGAAAGAGGTGTAGTTCTCCATTTTAGGCACAAAACAACAGCAGAGAAAGCAGAGGAACATTTTGTAACATCTTAATTTTGCTGCATGAGAGTGAAAATGGTGTGAGAAAGAAATGACTCATGTATTTTTTGCAAAAAAACATCTTGTAAAAATTCAAACAGTGACACAAACAGAACTGATCTGTGGAGCTTTGTGGGACTGGAGCCAAAAAGACGTAAGATACTTAATGAAAAAACAAAACAAAACAAAAAAATTTAAAAAAACAACCAGAAAAGATTCTGAAAAGAATCTCACTGTCTTGGGCCATGTAGGACTGCATACCTAACCAAAAAGGATTACATACCTGCACAAGAGAAGGCAGGCTATGATCAAGGCTACACCTTGGGAAACAAAATGCTAATTCTAGAAATATCTTCTGTAAAATTCCACCTAAATTTAGTTGCATTTCTCTTGTTAGCTCATGAACTATGCTCAGCACTAAAGAAACCAAAGGTGTTTTGGTACATCCTATCAAATCTTTAATCTCTGCTCTCCCTGGTTCTTCCATAGGTGGCTGGATTCTGAGCTAACGGAGAGCTGATACGGCCACTATTTTGATTCCTCTGAAATGACATTCTTATGTCTCTTGAGAAAAAGAGTACAAAGGCAAAACAGCAAGTTTTCAACATCTCAAAAATGTGTATTTGAAAATTCTCTAAAGACAGCTGGCTCAAATTCCTGTGCCATTCCCATGATAACAGAAATTTTAAGAGGAAATTAATTCACTGTTGCATATATCTTGCACAGTAAATATTGCGATTTTTTGTAAATTAAGCAAACAGACAAACAAGCCTCAAAGTACATTTCAGAATAAGAAGTTCTGAAATGTGTGGTGGAGTGAAAGAAGAGACCAAAATTGTCTTACTGAAACCAATGACGTGTTGTTGTTCAGCGGTGTTATAATTTCAATATCTTGCCTTTCTATTCTCTTTTCAGGTTAGATTCTTTGGATGGACTATACTTTTTAGCATACTAGGTGGGGTGACTCTTAAGAAGTCCAGTCAGGATACTTACAATACTGTGTAATTGCCTTGCGTAAAGTTTATACCTCTATAAATTGGTGCTAGAAGTATACAAGAAAAGACTCGGGATTTAGAGCATTTTGGACAAGATCCATCGTGATCTTGGTCCCCAGAGATATATGCCTTTCCCGAGATCCTGCATGCATGCTATATACCCGCTGCAAGACATTCTGTTGATTCTCTGTGACTACTGTATGACATTTGGATATTCCTGCAGCTGAAATGGGCACCAGGGAAAGAGACTGTCTCCATCAGAAGACAATGTATTGGAATTCTGTCTTGCCATTCCACACAACATTCACTTTATTATTAAATTTAACAGAAATCAGCAGCCCTGACATTGTTTCTTTACGTCTTCACACCCTAGTCAGTGTTTTTCTTATGGGTGCAATGTGTTAGGAGAAGAGTGACCATAACAGGCAACCTGGTGGGGAAAGGAGGAGAGGAAATGCAGAACAGGATTTGCAGCTCATGCCAGTGAGTGGACATGGAATTCATTCAGACACATTTCTCCACAAGACAAACTCCTCTCCTGATCAGCTCATCTCGTGCAAAGATGTAAAGAGCCAAGACATCCTGTACTCTGCACAGGCAGACATAAAGATGTGTTTGGCAGTAGTCACAGTTTGAGGTAGATATTATCATTTTCCACAGCCTGTTTAACAGGTTTCCTACCGCTTCATATGGATAAAGGACATTTCTAAGTAAATGGTCATAGGAAAGAAGAAAACTAGGAGCAGATGATAAAACTGTTTGAGCATATGTTCCAAGAATGCAGTAATCTTTTCTTCTCTGCAAACATATAAAATGAGTCAGAATTCCTAGATTAGGGTGGGGTTTTTTTTACATGGAAGGAAAGAAAATGTTGTTACGACAAATATTTAGCAAACTGCTGCAACGTACTTAAAATTCTATGAATGCTCAATTTTAATGCACGCAAAGAACGCCTGCAATCAGTTGGATACAGGCCTAATCAATTCCAAAACATTAAAGATATTTTTTTTCTTTTCATTTTCAGCTACAAATTTCTCTGCATATGCTTATGGACTCTGTGAAACAAAGCTGTGCAGTCTCTTTCGCGCACAACATACTTCAAATTTTACATTAATCAGAAGAAGATTTGCATCTGTTGTGAAGCTTTGTTCTCAGCACTTTCAGCTCCATTAAAGTGAAAAATGACGTATGTGAGTTCCTGACACTGATAATGTTTTGCGATTATCACACATCAAAATACATGCCACGCACAATTGTGTATAGGAACTATTGAATTATTTTTTAGATACGGTAGAGTGACAGCTAGCATAAATAACTTATTATTTACATATCTGTCCAGCATTGTGATTTTGATTTAGCAAGTTAAAATTCCATTACAGATAGGGTTTCTTTCCCCTCAACAATGCATTACTCTAGTATTCTGCCAGAACAATAGATTTAACACTTCAAAGGAATTAGTACTGAAAAGCTTCATACACTGAAATGAAAATGACTATTTAAACGGAATGGATCAGTTCTGCAATATCACTGTGCTGATAAAAACTGCCCCATATTTCAGACATTTTCTACAAAAGAATGGAGATACAGGGGAAAAGAAAAGAGCAAGCAATGTGGTTGAGAACTGTAGGGCATAGGAAGTAAAAACATAACGGGTTGGTAAAGAAATAAAGAAGGTAAATGGAAGGCAAGAGACAAAAGATGAAAAAGTTAGACAAGCAATAAGGACCCAATACAAAAATCAGAGTGAGGAAGTGAGAAAAATATAGTCCAGAGTAAAGAAAATTAGAAAAGTGAGAGGAAACCAAAAGATCAATTGAAAAGTTAGTGGGATAGAGAGGACTGGTGGTGTCAGGAAGGTGTGAAAAGATTGGGGTAAAAAAAAGAAACAAGAAGGAATAAGGGGATTGAGGAGGGGAAACAGTCTATGAGTACGAAGGAGAGAGGAGCAAGAACTGAGGCAGGTACAGAAGGCAGAATAAGTATAGAGAAACTATGGAAGGGCAGTAGATATCTAAGGGAGAAGCCAAGGAAAGAAAGAAGAGAAAGAAGAGGAAGAAGAATGTGGAAGTGACTATTAAAGACAGTGATAACTGGAAAGTCAGGATGGTCCTCAGCTTGATTTCATATTTTGATTTAAACTTCTACATCTTCTCTTGCTTTCCTTTTTTTCATTTTGTTGTCTTCTTTCCTCAGTCTAGCAGTCACAGATGCAGTCTAAATCAATGTGTTTATATCTGAATGAATATAAGGTACTTCACATGACAGCTAGCAGGAGAGCTACTTCTAGCAAATGCACAGTGAGTGATTCCTTTCTCTGTAACAGCATGCCAAGATTTAGATATTTCAGGTTTTGCAAAGAACAGACTGTTCTCTACATTCAAAAAGAGAGAACAGAGTAAAGGCAGATTCTACTCTGCTAACCAAATCATGCTTCTGTTAAATACTTTGCTAATATCTCCTGAGGTTGTTCAGATAACATGTCCAGCATTTAAACCCAACTCAACTGTGATTTTGACATGACCAGAATTCAGCACCACAAGTCTGTACATTCTAAGACTGTAAGTGTCAAATTTGGAGGCTACCTGGGAAAATTAAAATCAAAATGACAGAATAATATACCTCAAAATTAATGACCATATCTTCAACTATTACATGTGATAACGGCATAAAAATACTGTGTTTCCTGTGGTGGAATTATGGGTTGTCAAAGCAATTAGTTATAATCATACGGGTCAAACCATAAGTTTATTAATTTCTCAATAGAGCCAGTGTGTTCTCTTTTAATTAAAATTTTGTCCCTGAAATTGATTTAATTATTGTTGTATTGTTCATAAGATTTATAGTAGCTCATCTCCTTTGATTTTTATTCTAATATACACCTGGTGCAGTTATAATTCCTAAAGGGTCTGACATCATAGTTTACCCTTCAGGATGCAAAATTGGTGGTTTCAGCATGATACAATCCATTTAATACATTGTAATAGTTTGTAAGTGGTCTTTTATTATTCATTAACAAAGAAGTTTAATGTGAAAATCAGCTTATGCTGACATAAGAGCAGCCCATTCAGAGTGCCATTTTGGATAATCTTGTCTTCTCCACATTGCTTTGCAACACACCCTCGCTCTTTGTAGGCACCATATTTGACAGCGATATTGAAGACCAACATTTACTTATTGTCCTTAACTTTTCAGTTCGAGTGCTTGTGTCCATTTGACCTTTTTTTGGTCTATCTTCTAGCTGTGTGTTTTCAATCAAACTGCTGCAGTGCATGTTAAACTTCACACACTTTTTAGGTGTTTTGGCTACGTAGGGATGTAAAGAAAGAGCTCTACTGAATATGAATCGAGCCATGCATACACTTAGAAATAAGTTCCTCAGGGAATTAAAGCTTCTCTTTATTGTAAAAGGATTTTATGGATTAAATTGCAATTTATTACAAGATATACTAAATGTAAGAGGTACGCTTGTGTTACATGTGATGAGAAAATTCTATCCTGGTTTATACTAAATATGGTGAAATATTGCTGGTTTAACTTTAGGGCTGAAGACTTAGTTCAATACAGTAATACAGTAAAAAACACTGGACAGCCACTCTTCAATTTTGTTTTGATTAATGTCTATACAAAGAAGGCTTAATAAACCCTACAAATACATGATAAAATAATGTTATCAAAACAAACCTAGCACTCAGAATTGAGGACAATCCAGAAGTAAATTTGCCAGTATAGCCTTAATTTGTATTCTTCAAGTGTCAAATTTCTATAAGGGCTTCAATTCAGTCAACACACTGGGGTATTTTCCACATAGCTCCTGGTCCAGTAAGTACCATTCTTGACTTTCACAGGCTATGATGTACTTCAAGACAAAGCCATTCACGTGAATGAAACATGCTGTCTCATTTGTGGGAGCTGGTAAAGAGCTTTGTTCTCCTAACCCTCTTATTCATACACCATAAGTCAATAGACTGAATGAAGACTAGAAAGTAAGTATTACTGATGTTAAGGGTATATGGATTGCACCAGCAAATGTGAATCTGTCTAAAAAGTCATTCTAAAAATCTGCTTCACAGATTCTTACATCATTATCTATCAGGCAGAAGAGTATTTTCATCTGAGTGACAGCTATATATATTCAGCTCAGTCTCCCAGAAGACCTGTGTTGAGCTGAATTCTGAATTCAAGTTTTAAATAGGCCAAAATATAGAAGTAAGATACTCATTTTAACCAAGTGCTACCTCTATCCAGACAATCTTTTATGCTTATAACCTTTTCCAGGTTACAGTCAGTGTAATACTAGGCAAACTTTATCTCAGAAATTACAATGCGTATCCAGTATACTTAAAATTCATGGCAATGACAAAGGCCAATTAGATTTTCCAAGAAATCCAGACAGCTCAAAAGGAAAAAAAAAAAAAAAAAAAGAAGACTTTTTCCACCATGTGACCTCTTGGGAACATTAGTTTTTCTAGTCTTCCACTTTAAAAATGGGAATTTCATCTCAAATGTTAAATATACTTGCATAAACACTTACTTCAGACCAAGGAGAAACCAATTCATTCAGAATGCTGGTTAAAGAGAAGTAATTACTCAGAATTCAACTGCTTATCATGGTCGAGAGACCTGAGAAATTCCCAGCTGCATAAATCTGTGTATAAATCAATTTCAGAATAATTAAAAAGCTCTGCTGTTTTAGCCAAAACCCTTTGGGACAACTTTGAGCCAAAAGCAATGTTTGGGTTTTGAGTAAGTTTCTGGCAGCTTTTTGTCAGGAAAATTTTTACTGATGCTTTACTACTCTGTTGTTGATTGCAGCTTTAGCATGGCATTTTCTTACAAGAAACAATATGTATAAAAAAATCATTTTATTATTTGCCTTATCTAGGTGATTTCAAAACAATCTATGGACCCATGCCTCACTATTCAGATACTCATAAGCTTTTGATACTTACAAACATTAAGATATGAGACTTAATTAGTTCAGAATAATTTTTACTTTACAGTAAGAATTCTTACAGTAATTCTTTACAGTAAGAAATCTTTACAGTGAGAATTGCATCTCTCCTTTTCGGGCTCAAAAATACACTGCTACAGTGAAATATTGCCCCCATATGCCTAAGAAAAGGATGCTGGATGCAAAGTTGGGCTGCAGTGCCACTTGACAGCCTGGTTCTATGTAGATGACTTGTTTCAGAAAGATTCACTAAAGCAGTAACACAAGCACACCTTCCCCAGATGCATCCAATGTAGCCTTTCAACCTTGAAGCACTGAAGTTTTCTATATCAAGAAAAAAAAAAAAAGAAAGCACTATTCTTTTACGTAAGATCTTTTTCAAATTAGACTACATGCTTGGGAAACAGTTTACAGCAGGCACTTTATAATCACAGAATCGTAAGGGTTGGAAAGGACCTTAAGATCATCTAGTTCCAACTCCCTGCCACAGGCAGGGATAGAACTTTCACGGCTCAGCACGGCTCGGCTCGGCTCCACACGGGGGAGGACCGAGGAACTGGAGCACTGAGGGGGTGCACTTCCAGCCTACCTATAGCTATCTATATTCCTTTCCTTCAAGTAGCCCTCTTTCATGCTTATTATGTTCCTAAAAGTCAGTAAACAATCCTCTGCTTTGAAAACACTATCCACAATCCATGCCATTTCATAGTCATTACATCTCTCTGAATAAAGCCTGTGGTGAAGACCAAAACAAGTTTTATCCACTAAATTAATCCCATACAAAATCATGGTGTCCTGTAGCTTAATCAGTCCAAGTGGGCATGGACAATCATCCGTATCTGTTTTGGTACCCTGGTTTTGGAAAGGATCCTTCACAACAGAAAGAGGGCCATGGGGTGGGAGTTCTAATCTCACTATAGACATTTTATTCCTGGATATGCCTGTAAAACATTCTGAAAATCTATCAGTGGGAGTAGCTGTAGTATCAAGTAATCATTAATTAACCTTCTGTAAGCAAATTAGCCTTATGAAGGGACTGGTTTTGCTTGCTGTATTTCATCTCTGCATGTGGTGGGCTTATAGAAAATAAAGAAATGGAATGTCAAAATGCTTGAAGGTTTGAGAAAGTTACACTTCTTTTTTTCAATCCCCCCAGAAGTTCTAATTATATTGTAAAACAATTAAACTTTGGGGACTTCATTGTCTAGGAGATTTTTCCATTACTTTTCACCATTTTATTTTAGTTGATACTAAATCTCTCTCTTGGTGAAAGTAACCACATTGATATTCACTGCAGTTTCTCAGTTCATTAGGAATTTTCATTTTTTCTGAATACATTTCATCACAAAATCATAAGCCTTCAAATGTGCTACAGTTCCTAAGGAGCTTATAGAAGTAGCAGATCACTGTAGATGCGTAACACCGGCCGAGAAATGGTGCCACTGTCCGCAGCGTGATCACTGAAGTACCTGTGGCTGCTTGTTTAACTCAATGGTAGTCTCCCTGCATCTCACAGGACTGTGTGAGAACCTCCTGCTCTGCTGTTGCGTGCTCAGAAGAGATCATCATCATTTCTTTATTACATTAGCAGTAGCAGAATCTATTGAAATTACAAGCTGCGAGCACTATTATCCTGGCATGACCATGTAGAGTTTAATTCTTTTCAGCTCTGCAGGTTATGTATCATCATGTTGCTCTGTTCATACCTTTCTTTTCTTTTTTTTTCTTTTTTTTTTTTTTTTTGAACAGTTTTGTTCAGAAAAGCTCTTTGGGATTTGGGGAATCTTTATGCCACATAAATGTAAGATAGTACTAATACAGTTTGTAAAGCTACATGCAGGGCTTACTCTTGATCCCATTGAAGTCAATAGGATTTTGCCATGCTTTGATGAGACTAGAATGGGGCATAGAGAGCAGAGAAACGTGATTTTAAATGTTCAAGGGTTATTTTAAATTTTAACTCCGATATCTCATGGCAAAGAATCATTTTAACTACAAGGAAGTCTGTGTACAGCACATCCTGAAACCCTGAGTTCCAACAGATTTGCCTGTAGAAAGCCTGACTTGCAGAGGGCAAGGTAAATAAGGAGGAGCATTCATTTGGATAACAGGGGTTTCAGGGACAGGAAGCTGAGGTTTCTACATCAGCCTCAGACCACATATTAAGCCTCTGAATAATCACATTGATTGAAATCAAGAAAGATACCCAGACACATACTCTTTAGATACCTGACTTGTGTTCGCTGATATGGCCATCTGGAGACATTGTGGATGTACATCTTCAATCCAACTCAAGTACTAAAGACTGTTTAGGACAGTGTTTGAATGTATTAGTAACTTAAACATTGCCCTAGTACCACTGGCTGTCCTGAAAGAGATAAAACATGGCTTGCTGAATCAGAAACACCTTTTTTCTCACACACGCACTTTCTGGCTCATTATTAGTGAAGTTGATAGGTGTTAAGGAAGGGGCCTTTTGCCTACAGATGAATTTGCTATCCAGGGTACATCTTCTTTTCAATGATGGATATAAATTATAATCAGACCCAGTCTTCCTATTTGGTAAATAAGGGAAGGAGCCCTGAGGAAGAGGTATGTAACCATAACTGAAGAGGGAGAGGAAAATAAACATTCATATTGAGTTCTGCATTTCATAGCTTTCCAGTGTTTGACTTTGCAGTCTTGATGTGTTTTTTCCAAATGGTTCCATATTGGCACCTATATGGCTTACTACCAATTTGCAAATTTTAAAAGCAGTGCAGAGATCTTTTCTGCTTGATCAGATGAAACAACTAGAAGTAGTAAAGTTAGTGTTTTTACAGTAGTAGACTGTTTACTGTAAACCACTCATTAAAAGGAGATGGGAAAAAGGTCCAGAGAAGCTTATGCTTGCAGAAAGAGATGTTTAAAAATGCTCAAAATGGATGTTACAGGTCATGCTCTGAACCTGAAAAACTGTGAGAAACTGAGAAAACAATAGGAGGTGCAGATGATAGGAGTTCTTATATAGTGAGCAACTAAGTTGTACTGATAATGAGCCCTTCAAAATTAAATTGACTTTTCTGATCTATAGGTTGATTCAGCAGAGGGTAGGAAGAAAAGCAGGGAGGCCACAGTGACAATCTGTGAAGTGACAATGTTAGAAGCTAAGCATTCATAGTAGAAGTTATGAATCAGTTGGGAGAGTCATTTTGACAGGTATGTTTTGAAGGTTTTCACCTTACGCAAAATAAGTAGTCCTTGGTTTAGAGAAATATAAACTTTGGTAAATATTTTAACAAATTTGCCAATCCTTGAAAAACACTCTTCTAAGAAGGGTTACCACCCTCTGCTTCAGACTGGCTGGATTTGTTTCCTTGGTTTCTGTCTTTCTCTTCCTCTTCCTCACATGACTTCATATTCATATGGATTTATCAGGCATTATTTCCTCAATCTTCCAAATAAATCTGAGTAAAACAAACAGCCTGTCAAATGCAGCTGGAACACAGAATTTTTCTTCTGGCTGCATCTTCCTTCCCTATAAACAAGCAGAAATAGTCATTTGTCACAGAAAAACAGGAAAATCTATCTTCATAGCACAAGAACAGAACAAATCTGACCACAGGTTCTCTTGAGAAATCAGAAAGTTGCATAACTTTCATGAGCTTATTTCCTTCCTGCTGTTGGCTTGGATAAAAATTGAAATATTGTAGAACTATCCTGTCCATTTTTGTGGTCACGTTCTTTCATCTTCTCTTCCACACTGTATCCATCTTTTGTATTAGCTTGAACCTAGCCAGCAAAATAGAGCTGGTACCTTAGATTGACCTTCTACATACTTTGCTATATAAACAAAAAATAGGTGGTGTTTCAGTCTTACATAGAGATTTTCCTTTTAAGGCTTTTTTCCTTTTTTTTTTTTTTTTTTAATCTCTACTCCAATAGCTAAAAAATAGTAATTTACCTTTGATTAATGAATTTGATTAAATGAATTAATCTGTTTCTCATTTACTGATGCATCACCATTTCCAGCATTGCCACATGCAAAGATAGTAAGAAAATTATTAGACAAACAAGTTTTTTGGACAACACAGCACCATTTATTCTAAGCATTTTATTAACCTGTGGAATATTTTATTTCATGTTTTAAAGTCAGCAAATGAATCTGGCGATGTGAAAATATTCTGTTCTCCCCAACTTTCTGATAATTTCAAAACTGTATTTTTTTTTTTTCCCCTAACTGGAACAACAAGAATTTTGAATTATTTGGAACAAAATTCTCAGTGCATGAGGGGTTGAGGCCATTTGCTGTCATTGAAGGGGAAGTAGCCACTAGGTACCCAGGCATATCTCCTGATTTTTCCTGATGGGTTCATAGGAAGCTTCTCCATAGTTTTTTGTTGCTGAACTGGAATAATGTTCCTGAAGAAAAAAAAAATGGTACTTAAATAATATTCTGTGTTTCCAACAGTCTCATTTTCATTAATCTAATGCTGATGTTTGAGGATTTCTCCTCCTTAATACTGATATAAAACAAATGTCACCCCTCAAGGGTTACGAGAGAGCATTACTGTGATTAATGTGTGCTGCCACTGGATGTCACTGATGTTCCACTTACATGGCATACATATGTCATACAACGTGATCTGGGAACAGAAGACCCTCTCCCACATGCACTGAGACAGCATTAATAAAATCTAGCCTAATGAGAAACATAACAGTTAAAGAGGTATCAGTTGACTGGTTTAACACAAGAAGATTCATCTCTATTGGAGAATAATTTACAGGTTCTTTCTACAGCTTGGTGGGAGGGATCTCATTTTACCCTGCAACATTATTGTGTGGCAGCATGCAGTTATATGAGACCCTGAGCTGCCCAAGCTGCCCGTTAGTAGAAGGTAGCTGCTTTTGTAAACCTTACTATTGGACGTTACAGGAGGGATCATCCAAAAATAGTTATAGTATTACATGTGGAGTAAAAATAGATATCTTGCATAAATAATTCTGCCCGTAAGTGTGCCTGAAGAGTTTATAGCAGTCTTATTTTATGGTCTCTAACCATTCTGATTTTTCTTAATATTTTTATAACTTCTATGGAAAGAAGGAACAGTATCTTCAGGGAAAAGTTCTCACCTCTTCATTCTTATAAACAAGAAATGACAAGCTGAGACAAATGAAGGAGTATGAAGTTCTGTCTTCATTTCAAGTTCAAACTTCCTTTCTTCTCTTCTGTTCAATTTCCTCTTTCTGTGCTTTTCTCAAAGATTTTTTACATTTTTTAACTGATATCTTTTGAGTTAACCATTCAAAACAGAAGATTATGACTAAAACCTAAGTTACAGCACACTGCAATGAGCACTATCTTCACTCCTCCCAAGAGCCAAGGCTGTATGCATGAAACCTGTTACAACCACTAAGACCAAGAGGGCAAATAAGATACAATTTATTGCAGAATCTTCTAGCATTGCTGTTTGATTTTATTATAATCTATTGTTGGGCTAATAGATGAACTGGTAACTGCAGATATTCTCAACCAGCGGTTTGTTTGCTTCCATGGTAACAATGAGCATCCATGTGCATTAGAGTCAGAAATATTCTCAGAGTTGACCTGTTATTTGCAAAACTCATTATCTCAACATTACAGAGGCAGATGAGAAAGTAAATCAAGTAAAATAAACAGTACAAGTTTCAAAACTTTTTCTTTCTGAAAGATCGTTCATGGGGGGGGGGTTTTTGGTATGTTTGAAGACAAACAGGGAAGCACCCAGGAGGATGGTCATACGTACACGTTCTCCACTCTGAATATAATAACAAAAGTAAAAATTATACAGTAAATCCCATTTTTGATTCCTATTTTTCAAGAGACAACTTAAAAGGATTTTCCTATAAGCCTATCACAGATTGACCTGGAATGGCAGCCATTCTCTTTACCATGATGACAGCTGTCCTCTTCCCTATATATGGCATCTTCAATGAAAATACACCTCAACATGGTGACTTGAAGAATTTTAAATTTAGTTTTCCATCCACAAAGTACAGAGATTCAGCCACAGCTGCTAAAATCCTCTTTTTGTCTGTTTTAATTACTGTGATCAGTGGAATTAGAGTCATATGGGATTTGAATGGCATTGCAGTGGTACAGGCCATAAAACCAAATAGAACTGAACATACAAACAGTTTAAGAGATTGAAATCTCCTATGCCTAATAAAGTTATACTCCCTCAATTAAATTCATTCTTGTCAGAAACATCTTATGCCCTTGTGGTAGATAAGTAGATAACTTTAAACACCTGTATTAGTAAAGCCAAGAACAAATTTAAGAAAAACAAAAAATGAGGAGTTAGAAAATCACAATTTCCAAGTTACTTTACTAGCTATCATAGGCAACCAAATGATAGCATTTAGTGGCATAGCCTTCTGATTTACTTAGGAATACTGAGACACTGTTCAGGCTTTTTTATTGGAGCTTATTTGTTCACAAAACTGGAGACAGATTTCCAAAAATGAGCTGAAAATTGTGGCTTACGTGGTCCAACAGCATGTATATGTTTTTAAGAGTTTTAATCTACAGCTTTTGGTGTGAATCCAATTTACTCCCTCACTTAGTGTAAACACACATCATGAAATTCCCAAATTAAATCAAATGGAAAGTCTAGCTCACAGTCTAGCTAATTTCTGTCTTTGCCTGACCGGCACTTTTTATGCCTGATTAAGCTATATTAATTAAAATTTTAACTAAGCCTTTATGCAAACAAATATTAAACTTTCCAAAGGGCTGCTTTTCACAGTATGACTCTGAACTAACTTACAAAACAATAGCTGAATTGATTCTAACTCGCAAAAGGCAATTCCCACTTGATCTTCCCATAAGTCATTCTTTTGGAAATGATTTTGTGCACCATAGTGGTGTCATTTAAGAACACAAGAAACAAGTTTGCAAGAGATATGCGAAGTTGATAAAAAGACTTTTTATTCAGTGTGACAGTGGTTAGGGAATGAGTTACCATCCCTGCCTTCAGAAAACAGAAACCTGAGAGAAAAATGTTTTATGTTTAACTATAATAACTATAGTTAGATAGACATTCCCATCCTTCTGCTACCATTAATCTTTGTATTTTATTTGTATGATATTCCTTTTGTTTGGTCATGGCCTTTCAGCTGAACATCTATATTACATTTCTGTCATCTTCCACACATTCAAAACTCCTCCATAGAAGCACAGATATAAAGAAGAAACATAAAATATTTCTATTAGGAACCTCACACTTTTCCTTCTTTTTCTGTGCATGTCTGATTGATAGCAAAGTATGGTTTCATTATTCCAGCAATTGTAGAAAATGAGAAATATGTATCCTTCATGAAAAATACTGGTAATTTTTAAGAACACAATATAGACCTTTGTTCCTTTAAATACTATCATGCTATCTGGATGTAAAGAGTTAATTCACATAAGTAGATAGCTTAGGCGGCCTAGAAGTTATCAGCTTAATACCATTCACTACCATTGTTCAAGTGTGCATTTCTCCAGTGGAGCTGAGTGAATGGCATAAATTGTCCTCCTAATCAACCTGTGTGCCAAATCAATAGAAAAAAAACTTCTATTCATTACGGAAGGCCAAGAAAGTCATTTAAAAAAAAAAAAAAAAGAAAGCTAAACAGAGGTAAGGAAATATAGTTATAATCCTTAGTTTAAGGCTTTTCTTTTTCCTTTTGCTGCAGATTCTATTCAGATTGACCACTATAAGTACCAAATGGAAATACTGCAATAGCAGGAGAAGAGACTTCAGGGTTGATATGCATATCTAAAGAAGCTTAAGCTCCCTATAGCTCCAAAAAAAAGCTGTTCCCAGTGCCTGACTCTGACAGTGAAAAAGCTAAGGATCAATGATATTCTAACCACATTTTCTGGGAGGAAGCTGAAAGATGTGGCCAGGAGAGCTATAGCATGCTCCAGCAAGATCCCCATTCTAAACCTCAGGCACTAAGGTAGTCATCTTTTGCGCAGTTCAGAGTGCCAAGGTAAACAGTTCTCTTCTTTCACAATACAGGCTGGGACATAGCCCAGACCCTGAGGTCATGAGCTCGTTTTAAGGATACAAAGTTTGCTCCCCTCATATGAATTAATTCTGAATTCTTTACTCATAAACTTCCAGTGACAAGACAATAAAGCTCTATCCCAGTCTTGTTTCTAAGCAGGACTTTGAGCTAAATTCACTTAGGATGGCCATCACCCATTTCTTGGATGAGCAGTCCAGCCACTATTTTGCTCTGCAACAGGACTGCTCATTCTGAGGAAAGGTGTCCTTGTCACTGTGTTCAGTGCCACCCATGCTAAGAACAAAGCATGCCTAATTAATATGGCACCTGGGGAGAGTTAGGTCACATCCTGTCCTTGCTGGTAAGGTGAGATCAAATATAGCTGAAAACCTGCATATGTTCTACTGAACCTGGTTTGTGAGCACCTGCTGACTGATGCCCAGACAGTTCCTGATCAGTGGGTTGCCACCCCAGCCAATTCCCCCAGCTTTATATGCTGAGTATGTCATACAGTATGGCATATCGCTTTGGTCAGTTGGGGTCAGCTGTCCCAGCTGTGTCCCCTCCCAACTTCTTGTGCTCCCCAGCCTGCTCTCTAGCAGGGCATGAGAAATAGAAAAGTCCCCAGCAACAACTAAATCATCAATGTGTTATCATTATTCTCATCCTCAATCCAAGACACAGCACTATACCAGCTTCTAGGAAGAAAATTAACTTTATCCCAGCAGAAACCAGGGCACATAGGCACTTAGGAAACATTTAGGTTCCAAAGCACACAAATCTTCCATATAATAGTTGTACAAGTTATAAAGCCCAAAACTTGTACACAAGAAGCTTAGCATAGTCTATTATTTAGTATGTTCTTAGCTTCAGCATCCGTTTTAGAATGTCAAACAATTTTTTCTCCAATTTTTGTTTTCCTCTAAGGGAAGGCATTTGTAATTAATTCTCTTTTCAATTCAAGTAAGTGTAGTCTTTAGGCTTTCTATACTAAAAATGATAATTTCAGAAATACAAAAGTAAATTCATCATGACATCTGAACAGGGGTTAACTCATCAACTCCCATGAACAGTAAAAAAAAATGTATCACTAAATCTCCTTGCCTCAGAACGATTATGTAACACTAAAGTCCATGCACTCAATTTGCTTGCATTGTGTGAAAGTGTGGGAAAAAAACAAGAAATTGCTGTGTTATTAATGTTTTAAAACTAAATTCTCTACTATCTGTACAAAGTAATATTTCCATGAATAATTGAAATTTAAATTGTAGGTTATACCCATATTATCGTCATAACATTTTCCTCATACAGAGATGAAATGCATCACAGTGTCTCCTCAGGAGCTGCTGCAATGCATCAGTGTCGGACTGTGTCCATGTGCTCCATTATTGATAATTTTTGCACCAGCATTTTGGTCCAGGGTGCCTTTGAAGAGTACCTAGGTAAGCAAATCATTTCCTCATATCTTATTTAAAACATAAGAAAAAAAAAACAAAAAACAAAAACCCAGACTTCTGAAAGAGAAATATTCTTTTTTCCTGTCTTTGTGTCCATTTTTACCCTGACAGTACACTAAAATATTCAAAAATTTTTACCATTTTTACATCACATATGTGTAAAAGGTAACTGAACTATCTTATTTCCCAGCATATTCTGTTTGGCACACTGAATTTTTTGAATTTTCATGTAAACCTAGTATAGTAATTTTGACTGACATGAAAATAATATTATGTGCCATATGGCATCTATTGTTAATGATCCAACTGAACCAAATCCCAACTAATGTGTAAAGCTAAAACTGTCAAACCACAGCAGCTCTCCACAGTGACTTGAGTATCTGAGCAGCTTTGGAGGCCATTACCAATCCCTAAATGAACCAGTCCTCGCACTTTTTTTTTTAAGGCAAAAATAATGTATTCTAGCCAAAATATGGTCTTTAAGTCTGCCTCTGGTGGGGATTTTTCACAATAAATATAAAACTTTACAAGAAATATTCTATACTATTTGCTAAATGGCTAGGATAAACAGAGTAAAATGCCTTGTAATTTTTGTGCCAACTTGAATGATTTAGTTTTAGCTAGAAACAGAATGAAATATTCTAATTCTGTTAAAGGCAAATATCCACAAATTACAAGGTCAAGTGGAACTGGTAGGCAGCATCGGATCCTGATGAAGTTCCGCAGATAACTGATTCTATGGAGGAAAAAATTATGGCATAACTTGGTTCAACCATTTGTGACATAAGTCACTGACTCACATCAGTGATGATCATGGCCTCGTAAAAAGCATGCATGGGAGGGGTGCACATCTTCACCCAAAGCTCTGTCATTTGTGACAACAGTCACTGATACGTAAAATTCTGTCCGCAGATTCAGGTGTGACTGTCACTGGTCATAGGTGCAGGTGCATATCTGAGTGCAGTTATTTTTCTGTTTTTCCTACTCCAAAGTGGTTAATTTTCACTGGAAAAAAATATCACAGGCAAGTTTTGGTATTTCCATTAGTCTGGAGTGTTCACATTTTTTGAAAGATACAAAAAAGATAATAAAATATAATAAAATATTCAAGCATCTCACAATTTGATCCTATCTTCTGCATCCCTTGAAAATGGAATGATCTGTTGAACTGCTAAAGAAATAAAGGAGTTATTATGGCAATATCTGAGGTTTTTCTTTCTGTAAATGATAAAGTGCCAAATTAAATTATTCCTTAGGCAGTGTTAACAAAAGAGCTAGCTCTCCACCACACTCTTTCATGGAGTTCTGTTTTCATCCCTCTTCTAAGAGTCAGGAAACTTACCTCTCTATGTTGAATATGCATTATATATTCACTTCAGTGCATTCACAGCAGATCAAAAAGAAAAAGCAAGGGAAGAAGTCTTTTAAAAAAATCATTCAGGTGTGAAAAATATTACCTTTGCTAGATAATGCAGTAACTCATTCTATTATATTTTCCTCTAAAAATGCAGTTGAAAATATTTTCTTTGTGGCTGTAACCCTTCTTATTGTTTCAGATAGCAATAATAATTTTCTTAGCTTGACTTAGCTGGAGAAAAATGTGATGTTGCAGGGCATCGTTGAAATACTAAAACCTCTCACAATTCAGTTTTTTCCCCCTTACTTCCCATTTCAGCTCAGATCAGGGTAACGCGTTTTGAACCTCAGAACTATTATTCCATAATAGGTTAATTGCCTATGTGCACCTTTCACTGCCTTAGGCCTCACTGGATTTAGTAACATATAAGCAGCTCAAATGTCAGAGTTTTATTGTATCCTTGTATATATTCAACAAAAACTGATTCCAAAGAATATTTATTGAACTTGGGTGAAATATATGCTCAGAACAGGTTTAATATGTAGCACATCAGCCTTCTCTTTTCTCTTTGATGCATCACTTCTACAAATAAGTAAATTCCAAACGTAACATGGACCTTTGTGGACCAAACATCTTTGTAAGCCAGAACTGTCACCTTGACATCACAATCCCAGCTCTCAGGGTGGTGCTCAAGTCTGAATGCATAAGTGAGACATTTTCTGCGTCTGAAAGAAATTATTAAATGTTGAGGCATTATGGAAATCCTTTGCAGATGTAATTTTAGGATTTTCTGGGGCTTGTGTGTCTCAAAACTTGTAACAAAATGCAAGGCATCTATACTTACGGAATGTTGATAAACAGGGATTTTCCATGGTTGTTTCATGTCTGTATTTTCTCTACCTTGATTCTCAGATGGAATCAAGACGTTATCTAAAATATATTTTTGTACACCAAAAGACGAAAAGGCAGAAGTAGGATGAAGCAATCCAGTTTCTACAAGCTGATCTATTTACTACCATTTTTTTCATTTTTTCTCGTACTGCACAGACCTCTGCACTCATTTTAACTCAATAAATGAAGATCAATAACAAGTTACTAACGCACAGCTAATCCTCATACAAAGAAGGCTGTTACAAATCTCTTATGAAGGCTTTTACTGTGATTTCCCAGGATGTGGGATGTACCTGAATTCATCAATAAAATCTCATTAATAACAGGAAAATCACAGTTAGGAGTATAAAAGTAATGATTCAAAAAACACTATTAACACACTATTAAATGTTCACACCTAGTTTCTAGGCTTCTGTCCTATATAAAAAGTCAGTTCTCATATAACCTGTCACAGAAGGTCCTTTTCTAGAGTGAAACTACTTTCACTGCACATGTGCAGAACCTACCTTTCTCTTGAAGGGCAAGGAATGCAGCTGTCAAAATCATCTACTGAACTTCGGAATTTGGTGCTGACAAGGGCTCCCTCTTGTGATAATATACTGAATTCAGATTCATTCTGAGGTAGGAGAATGGATGCTTAGCTTATGAGTACAAATGCTTCACTGAGGGGTTAGGGAATGTCAAGAAGTTTGTGCCCTGGAAGATGGGGATGTGTATGGTTGCCCTAAGTGCTAAATAAATAAATAAATTAGAGGGCCTGGAAATCAGGAAGAAAAATACGTGCAATGACATATGATTGTTCACATAAATAGGGATTTTTACAAGAGTTATGAGGACAGGCTTAAACCCTTGCAATAATTAAAAAATCAGGAAGTTATAAAGTAAAATAGCCTATTATCAATAACATGAATGTTCTAATAAAGACATAAAATTGAATTTATGAAGGTTTATAAATGACAACATTTTGTTTGGAAATTTTCTAAAGTGCTTATTTACGGATAGAGCTCTTCAAGAAGTGCTTCTATTTCAATGTGGTTCTCCTTTAATGCACTTACCAGAATTAATTCTACCAAATTTTACCAAATTTTCAATAAGTAGGCCCTTTGATTAAGATCAAATTGTCTCTTTCCCTTCAAAAAATAATTCAAAGGCCATTCTCCAATTTCAGACAAATAGGAAACCAAAAACAACAACCACCATATTTGTTTAAGCTAATTTAATTCCCTAAGTAAAGATCAAGGAAAACAAATTCAGCAAGGTCTGCAAGCATTAGGAAACTTGAGAGTCCTGAATAAACATTTTTTTCAAGTATTTCTTACTTTCTCCTCTCAGAGGTCAAACCCAAGGAAAAATGGATCTCTAGTAGACACATGCAACACCAAATTTCATCTACTGCCTGAAATGTCAACTAATTGAAAATGGAAATTACATATTGCAGGCAAAGAGTAGTGTCTATTCAAGTAACCTTTCAGCTTATTATAGCATGTTGATAACATAGGAATACAAAGTTTTATTATTCCTTTAAGTTTTCATTTGATCATTTGCAATTTTAGGTACCATACATGATCTAAACTATAAATTTCTAGTGTAATAACTCTCAAACTGAAAAGATGCATACAGATAGCTCAGAGTAACTTGAATTTAGTAGCTTTGCATACTATAGTATATTCCTTAAGTGTCATCTACACTCAGTAGCTGAAATCTAGACGTTCTTACATTTTGTCATTACCCATTTGCCTCCCTCAGATTAGGTAACACTAGGACTACGCTGTCTAGAGGAAAAAAAAAAAGTTTTTCTCAGTTCCAGATATAGTTATTTTTTCACAATAGAGATCTGAAAGTATTTATTCACCCAGCATGCAGGCTTTTATGTATTCTACTACCATTTCTCTTTTAGCCTATTTGAATCACTTTGTACAGTAATAGCTCAAAAATTCTGACTTCACACAGGATTATCTCTCAATTGGAACAAGTGGATACAGATTTTTTTCTAAAAAATACTTTGGAAGCATTCTTGGCTGTAGTAATTTTTATATCAAAATATCATCAGCTTTGTATTTTTGTCTCAAGTACGTAGAATTTTCTCAGTGGGATACAAAAGGAAGCAGCCACCTCCAAATAAATTTATTATCCAAATTCAGCAGCAGAGTAACAGCTGGCGTCAATCTGGATCACCAGCTATTGCAGTAAAATTACTTATGGCTGCAAAGTTTCAACCCAGGAAGCTCTCAGACAAGCATTTTGGTTACAACAAACCACACACAATATAAGGAGGCAAGAAATGGAAACTACAGTACAAAACAATTGGGTGCTGCTTCTATTTTGACTTCACTGATTTCAACATGCAGATTAATCTCAGTAGGCTGAATGGAGAGCAAGGAAGCCCAAATTCATAGCTGTCCCAAACTGCTTAAAGACAAATACAGTATGTTTGCATTACAATGCTATAGACCGATTTTTCAGTATGTGGGAGGAAACATTTTAACCATTCCAGATGGGGGAAATAACAGTTATTTCCTTTTGAGACACCCACATATATAGATTAAAATCCACAAGACTGAGTTACACACATAATTTCAGATTTCTTTAGTACCCTGAGATAATTATACAGTGTATTATGTCAACTATTACTTTACCTACCACTAGCAGGATAATAGCGGTAAATGAAGGAGAGTATATAATCCTGCATGTGAAATCATATCTTTATTTTGTAATGTATTTTTAAGCACCCAGAAAAGCAGATATATCATAATTCTCCCTTCATATTCATTTACCAGCAAAATACCACCGTTAAAATAGTCATCTAGAGAGTCCAGATAGTACGAGGCATAAAAAGATTTTCCCAAATACCTCCTTTAAGCTTTCACAGAACTGGAGTTAGGTGTAAATAAGACATCACATTGTTGACAGGTGTAATAATGTTTTATAAAAAGGGTTCAACTGACAAGCATATGTGGCCCTGTAAGATCAAATCAGAAATCATATCCTATTATTCATTATCCAACTCCAAATTATTCCTAGAAATTATTAGATACATTAAAATAAATCAGGTTACACAAACAGAACTTTGTTTACACTTCAGGTCCACTGTGGAGCAGATATCCATCTGCAGACCATGGAGGATCCACTTAACTGGATTGAAAAGCTATGCTTTAGTCCTTTACATATGTCATCAGTGCAATCATACAAGAATATTAGAAAGGCCAACTTCACACTTCAGCCCAATACCCAGACAGCTTTAACAGAGGAATTGAGCATTAGGGGTTGGCAGACCCCATACTGCCTGGTAGACAGGCAGTACTGGATTGTGGATCTATCAGAGGAATGATGCTGGGGTTGTGAGCTGTGGCTGCAAGAAACAGATATGTTATCTTTTGTCACTGTAGGAGGATTCACTACTAGCCAATTCCGGCTGATTTATATCTTCTCCACATCACTGAGATAAGCAGATCAAACTGAACCATAAAAAAAAATAGTTAGCAAAAGTCAGTTACCACTAGTTATAGAGAAAATTCAACTTTTTGGCTTTTCCCTACTTGATCATTTAGTGGTACAGTAAACATGAAAGCTGACAATAAAGCTACTTAATAACTCATATGTTGTTTTTATGTACTAGGAACACATCATTTGCATTGCATATGGATATGCCTGTGAGTATGAATATGCATCTATAAATGTGCATTCCAAGTGGTTAAATGCTTACAGAGTTTTTCTTGCTGTGAAGTGTTCTCAGCTTCAAAGCTTTTGTGAGAAAAAAATCAAACTTAGACAACTGTGAGAACACAGAGAAGGGGAGAGAAGAAATCCAAGTGCAGCTTGTCATTACCAACCCCAACTTTATTCTAGCTGTGGTTTTCAAAAGGAAACCTCTGTCCAGGCAAGATGGGCTCCATGGATAAATAGCATGGCCATGGAAAAACAAACATAGCCTTCCTAGTCAACGCTAGCAAGTAAGCAGCAGCACGGTCTGGGAGAGCAAAGATAATAAAGACCATACAACTGCATAGTAGCCAGAGAAGTTGGGGGGGGGGAGGAAGAATTCTAACAAATTACCAAGTCAACATATTTATCTTTTCTTACTTTGTATCTTTTTTTTTTTTTCCCTCATGTAAGTTTTCAGTTTTATAGAGATATATTGAAGAAAAACACTCGGAACTGAGTCATCCTCTCTGTGAAGTGATGAACTACACTGCAAAATCAGGCCATAACTTTATACTAATGTACATTTTTATGAAAGTTAAAAACTAATTAACACTTACTTGGAATATATAATGATGGAGTTCCCCTTTATGTCTTCTAATAATCTTCTACTCTCACAGATAGGATCTGTATATATTATTAATATGGTCTCAGTTATATATAAATATTTTTAAAAAAGCCCAAACAAACAAATAAAAAAAAAACACAAAAACAAACTAAAAAACCCCACCAAAAAAAAAAAAAAATACAAAAAACCACTGCCACTTAGGGTCTTGAAAGAAATTCAGAAAGATTTCTTTATGCAATTGCAAAATTTTGGGTTTTGTCTCTCAGTTTAATGTAGTCCAAGAGATTCTATGTACCACCATAAAGCTTATCGACTTTTGCCCAAGAAGCAACTTAGAATCACTTCCCTAATACAGATTTCCTACTGAGAAATATATAACAACGTGCCTATAGAGAAAAAAAATTAACAGAAACCCTACGCAAACTCTGCTGTGCTTGCAATTCACCTCTGAACAAGGGAGGGGCAGTTATCAGGTGGTTAATGGAAAGCACGTGGTTAATGTACCTCGACAACGATGACACATACATGCAAACAAAAGTTGGACCAAAGTAATTTACAGTGGAGAGAGGATATTTCAACAGTGCTAAATACCACAGTTGGAAAATTAATGTTTTTCAGTTGTTGGCATATCCTAGATCCCATGATTTACACATAGTTTATCATAAATAATCAAGTTCCTCTTGGAAAGGTCAACTGACTCAATAGGAACCTCTGCTGAGCTACAGCCATCCAGAGGCTTAGACATATGAACAGAAAGGTTTTGTAACTCTTGCTAAAAGAGAAAGAAGAACAAAATCAAAACAAAGTTTTTTAATATTTTTAATTATTTTTTCTTTTTTAAGCTTAGATTCTGAATGAAAACAAAATCTTTTATTTTAATTATCATTTACTTCATCTTACCTAATAGTTCAGTTATTATAAAATTACTTTTTTTGACTAAATAAGATATTTGTATATCACTATTGCTAGTGTTACTAAAAAAAAAAGTGGGGAAAATTCTGACCAATTAAGTCAGTTAAGTCTGAAAAGTGAAGTTTAACTGAAAGAAACCTCTTCTGCCTGCTATTCAATTCATAGCATTTTAAAGGAAAGAACATTTGGTGTACACTTTTTGCAAACATCACTCCATACAAATTCAAAATTAATCCAAATCACGTTAGCAGAAACAGCACACAAAGTAACAATCAAACCGTTTATTTAGATTAAGTGATATACTATTACAATATTGCAATTTTATTCCAAGAACAGCAGACAAAGCAGTTCTTTGTTTCCCCCTGCATCAGATATTTGCTGCAGAGACCTTAGAAAATAAAACCATAAAACCAGCCCAGGATGTGACGACGGTTTCAGTTTGGCAGCTGGTTCACCACACAGTGCTTCGGCATGACGTGTGTGGGTATGGGCTATACTCTCCTGGACCAGAGAGCTGAGGTGCGCTGAGCTGATTCATCCTCTGCTACTTGCATGTGCTGTTACTAAATGAGACTCTGGTGACTACCAGTAACAGGGTTTCTACTCCCATTTAAAGGGCTGAGCTTGAAATTGTAGGAGTATAGTCTTAGGAACAACTTTGGGGTTTATTTTCTATTGTGCTTTTGCCTTGCACAGAATCAGAATCTTGAGGCTACAATATATTTGCAGGTCCTAGATGTATTTTCTGAGCTTGGGAGTATTTTATGGTTGTTCTGCCCACAAACTCATCCAAATTCAGATACAATATAGAACTGTCATTGGGATACAGAAGATTCCATTTTGACAAAGCTTTTCTTTTAATTGAACAATTTCAAGTATATATGGATTAAAGAAAAGCCCTGCTTCTACTCCAGAAGTTGTACTGTTCCTTCACATTTCACACTGGACATGTCTTTCCTTTGTAATAGAATACATGTTGATTATCTAGTAGTATGTTCTTGCACAAAAATGACCTTTAAGCATTATGAAAAACTATGAAGCTGTGCTCAGCACAGCACAAATAACTGAATGTCATATGAACCAGAACAAAAGTCATCAAGTTTTAAACTGAACTCACCTGTATTCTGATCTCAAGCTAATATTAAAAAAAAAAAAGAAGAAAGAAAAATCATTCATATTTAGAATTGTTTCTGTAGGTCAAAAGTGTCAAAGTGTTATGTACAGAGCTAGAAACAAAATTTCACTTCACTGCTGAGTTATAAAGTCACCAATATCCCACCGAAATAAATATGGCAGGATCTTCTGCCTTTTAGTGCAGATTAGTTCCTTAGGCAGGTAAAAACATGGAGCAATAAATGGACAGCAAAGCTAAATACATATAGGTACATTTAATATTAAAGACATTGGGTATAACATCCAGAGAACAAATAACCCTAAACAAGACTAGATAGAAAAACAATCTGCCGCTGTCAATTTCTGTGAACAGAAAACACCCCTGAAATGAACATAATTTAGCTACAAGTAAGGAAAAGCCAGACTCAAGGCAACTTCAATGTTTTTTTCTACAACATTATAACAACACAGCAGCCTTTTTCGTTGTTTCTTTGCTGTTTTTTGTTTGCTTGGTTGGTTGGGGTGTTTTAGCAAGAGCTATTTTATGTGCCTTGCTGACTCATTAACACTGTTGACTCATTTCTTTACTGAGATAACAAAGAAGGATGTGTGCTCTAAGCTGAGCAGTCCTCAAGCATTAACCACAGGAGCAGCAAAGCCTAGCAAGAAAGTTTGAGTTAATCTTTATAACATCCCATTTTTTATATAACTGCTACTAAAGCTAAACCCTATGATGGGAGAAAATGTCTTACCTCATGTAGACTTTTTTCAGTATACCATAATAAAGTTATATCTTATTACATTTTTCACAGCTAAAATGTCTGGTTTGCGTTACACATTTATAAGTTTAAAATACAAGTTAAGGAAACAAAATGAACAAAATGAACAGATTCAGCAGGAGTCTACAGCACACCCACTGTGAGCTTCAGGTATATTGAGGTAACTGGGAAGTTACAGATATGTAAGTCCAAAGGCTGTACTCCTCTCTGATATGTACTATTCATGTCACATACTTATTCCTATGGCATCATTTTTTTCTGCTGGAACTTCTCTAGCTATTCCTTCTACAGCCCCTTCCTTACCTTTTTTCTGTTTCAGTTCACTCCTGAGCTAATGATGAAGGATACACCTGTGCTGTATAAATATCCAAGCAGATTTAAATAAACTTACTCCTTTATTAGGATACTCAGCCCACGACAGCACCTGACTTGGCAGGTTAATATTCAATGAGGAAGCTGCTCATCACATTTGCAGCATTTGCAGTTAGCAAAGAATGCTCATTTACAGTAGATGATGTCATAGCATTTTGAAGTTAACTTTTCAATTTTAGACAACAGAAAGACCTGCCAAGAAATCTAAAACCAATTAAAAGCAGCAAAGGGTAGGAAAACAGTAACAACTAACAAATCATTTAATACCTTTTTAAATGGTGGTTCCTCAAAAACCATTTTAGTAGACTCTTCCACAGATCCATTCCCTCCAGTATATGGATACTTTTTTTAATATGTAGCTTGACTCTTATTATTGCTTTTTTAAATGATAAAAGCTGAAGGACACATTTATAGCAGGCAAATAGAATAGATTTAGGAATAATATCACTTTGCTTAAAAGCAAATAAAGCCACGTCTGCATGAGAAGTCTTCCTCCAGAAATGGCAGTGTGATATAATTGCCACATGACACTACCTGGATCAAAAGAAACTCAAACATCAGGAACTGACTTCAATTCAATTCAAGTTTGTTTGATAAATTTGCTTTGCAGGTGTCAATTTTTCAGCCACAATACTGGCACATTTGAAGGGCTAACCCACTATGTTCTTTAGCCTCTAAACAGAATTTTTGTTCATAAAACCTTCCTGAAGTATTAAGAAGACCTCAATATGGGGCACAAACCTTCTAGCAAACTCTAGCAAATACTGCAAATTTTATCTGTTCATTACAAAGGCAGGGCATAGGTGGGAGATCCTATTCTTCCATTGAACACATCTCATATGAGCTAGTCTCTAAGAAGAAGGATGTGCTATTTTCTCAGTGTACAATAGCAGCGTACAAATAGACAAACATTGCAATTTAATAATTTATCATGCTGTTCTGTGATTTTTAATATTAAATCAAATTACAATTTGGACAGCTGCTTATTTTTGCTAATAAATGTGTTGTCCTAATTCAGACATCAGTGTTTATGTATATAACCGTATATTCAGAATTAACATTTTGAAAATGTTTTTTACTCTTTATGGCTTGTCTTTCTCTTTAGTGATACTTATACCTCAGCACCAGTAGATGCCTGTTCTTATATTCATTCTTAAATGTATGGCAGCCAGGTAACAGATCATGCCAACAATGAAGAGAAAAAAATACAATGTGCAAGACAGCTAAAGAGATTATATTTCAACTGCTTTCCATAGGATTTGGCAGCTTTCAAAAACATTATCAACCATCAGTTCTTTTACTGATGGCTCTTCAGATTATTTTTTTCTTGTTGTGCCTAATGTGTTTTATGATTTATATTTAACTAGTTAATAATGTATAGGTATAAATATAATTTACACAAATGAATACACTATGCATATATGCACAACAATACAAAATATATTAGTTTTGTTTAGTGATTTTCCTTAAAGAAATTACAGGCTATTACATAAAAAATTCTCATCAGCTGTAACATACTTTCATATGTAGCATAAAAGATCGATCAGCTTTATTGACATAGGAGAAAATGAAAGAATTTGACTCTGTTTATAGGAAAAGCTGTAAGATTTTAATTTCTACCTAAATTTAGGCAGATATATACAAATATTATCATATATTATGCAAAGAAAAAGCATGCATAAATACAGTAAATCATAGATAATTTTTTTCAGTAGATATACAAGTGTAAGTTTGACTGGAAGAGTTGACTCTGGTTTATTGAATAAAATGGGGTGACTAATCAATCCATCATATAGACAGGAAAGTTATGATATGTGTTACTATGTTTTCACTCTTAGAAATCATAACCAGAGATTTATAATGGCTACTAATTAAATGTTTTTTGCAAAAGTGATCAAGCAGAAGATAGACAGGATGCAACAGAGATCAAATCATCTCCACATGCTTCTATTCTATTCAGGTATTATTGACACTGTGTTTCATAAGCATCACTCCTTTTACTGCTGTGTAACTATTCCTGCCAAGATCACTCTGCAAAAGATCAGAAATTGCAATGTCAAAATATTTTATATTTTTAAATAATAGAATAATTAGAATTTTTTAAAAGCGATAGTTTAGAAAGCCCCTTTAATTAATATGCAGCTTATACAATCAGAGGTGGCTGATGCTTTAGTTTGTATAAATGGTATTTTTGGTTTTCAGACCAAGGCTTTTCAACAAACAAAATCCTCACAAAGTGTTCAGAAAAATCCTTCCAAAGGACCATTTTCATATAAGTTGCGTCTATACAAGTTTAGTTCTTGCTGACACAGCCATATCATTCTAATAATTACTGCTTATATCTGTATGGATCTGAATTTTTAAATTCGTTTTACTGAGCTGGGTCTTATATTAGTGACCTCTGTTTACCATTATGTTAATATTTCACTAGGGCTTAAAATTCAACAGTATTTACAATATACAAACTTCAGCCTTGACTGCCCCAAAGGCACTGCTGCAGATTCTGTTGCTTCAGTTTACTTGCACATAGCCAGCATACTGTAGGCAGGTACAAGACCAAAAGAACTCCTTGAGCTGTGCCTCCTCCTCCCACTTTCACCACTCTCCAGTGTGATGTGGACTGCACCTGCATGAGCAAGGCAGCAAGCGAAAATCATCAGGGAACCACGTTACATTAGATTCTTCCAGCTGTTAGTGAGTAACTCTGTTCATGATACTGAATCATTTTATTGAATTGGGATGATTATGAAGAAACTCCAATGGAATACGCTCACAAATTCCTAGGAATCAGTAAGTGCCAGCTTCCCTTTATTTAATGCAAGCTGTTTTCATTTTTTTTTTATATGCTTCTGATTGTTCACTTCTCTGTACAAATGTATTCAACTCTTCGGGTTTGAGATTTCTGGGACACTGCTTTTTAGAGCTAAATCCTGTGGACAATCAAACACTTTAATTTTCCATTGACTTCAGAATTCTTACGCTATTGATTGGGATTGGCTTTATAATTTGGTTGTAATGTTGGGGTTTTCTCTCCTACACTTTAAACTTTCCACTACACAGAAGGAAGACTTTTTATATACTAGGAGTTTTACTGGTAAGAAAATCTATGCTTTCTTGCAGACTTTCACAGATACTTTTTTGTTTTAATAAGGATCCCTTTACTACTCCTTCAGTGTCAAAATATGTTCCTGTTATTAAATGCATTATACATATATAGATAGACATCCGGTTAAGTGCAGCTTTACCTTAATAACTGCTGTAAACGTATCCCAGAGCAATTGTACATACTACGTCCTCAGTAAAAAGGGCTTGAACGTGCACTCTTGCATGAGCCAGCATTACTGTTTAGTTACAGACTGAAGTTACTTAACCAGTTTGACCAGGATCTAGTATCCTCCTGACTAAAGACTTAACCACTCTATTGAAAGCAGTTCCTTTCCACACCCAATAAACGAGTAAACTTTTACTCTTTTTCCTAGGCAAAGCAGTAACAGTTGATGGAGCTGCCCTTCACAAACCTTGAAGTAGCTTTCATCTTGCTGGCTTTTGTCATTTTCTCCTTGTTTACCCTGGCTTCTATCTACAGTGACCCCCATGACAACAAAGAAGGTAATAATCCAAAATAAACATAGAACTTTATACATTTTACTAACTCATATTATAATTATAGGTTTTGTGATCTATTTTGCTGGTAGAACCTGATACTAGGTTTGTGAATACAGTATGAAGGGTGAGAGCAATCAGTTAAGGCATCAATAAAAGTCACAAGCATAGGAATTGCGTTAAGGTATGAGAGCAAAACCTTTATATTTTACAGTTGGATCTGCCTACCCAGACCCAGCCATGCCTCAGAGCTGAGAGCAGCGCTATAAGCAGCCTCCCAGTGAATAAGTGGTTGTTCTTTATAGGGGAGGCTTTTCTCCCAGCAGCAGGTCTGCTTTGTGGTCTGAGGAGTTACAAGATGCTTAGGCTGGCAAAACTGAGGATGTTCTTGCAACCAAGGTAAATGTTAGCTGTTACTAGGCTGAGGCCAAGCCTTTGCTCCCTTTTAAGAGTGAAAGCACCAGTAAAAGCACAGGGGATGTCTTTCTCCTGTTCAAAAGGTTTTGAAATCTGGAAAATAAAAACCAACCCGCTCCCCTGGTAGTTCTACAAAGGAGATTTAACATAACCTTACACCATCAGCGGAGAGTTCCCATGTTACAGGTGTAGCTCTGACACAGTCACCATCACCATCGTGCCACTTAATCCACTGCTGGCAGGAGCCTCACTGGGGCAGCTGGAGTGGAGTGGGAGCAGGGAACTCTGGCCACCCCCACCAGCAAAGCAGTTCCTCTCTTCTTCCCAACTTCCCATGAATCACCCTAGCCCTGACAAGCCTGATCAATCTGGAGAAGGGGGAAGGAAAGGAGGGAGGGAGGGAGGAAGTGACTGAAATAATCTCCTGAGGCACAAAGCAACACAGCTGTTGTTTGCTGCCATATCTGACAATAACTAATCCTGTGTTAACTTGACTTCTGTCTAAAAAGAAACCTTCTAGTGTATGTGCTGAGCAGCCCTAATGGAGTGCTCTTAACATATGTGTCATCTCTTAAAACTTTGGGCTGCCTAATAATTTGTGAAACAATAGCTATCAGCGTGAAAGGTAAATAAGTGCCACAGCATTTGCCGCTTGCATGCCAATTAGGTTTCTTTCTTGCTCTTCTATTCCCTTGGATCTTACATCATTTCTGCACAGAAGAGGAAAGAGCTAGAGAACAATGCACATTTCTGTGGATAAAGTGTGGTTGCCATGAGAACTGACCTCATTCAGGCAGCGTGGACACGATCAGTTTTTCCTGGGAGAAGTCCATTGTACCAACACGGCAAGAACAGCAACTCCTCACACTCTAAGGAGCAAGGGGGGAGTGTGTGTGCTACAAGGCACGCAGCCCCCGTGGCAACAAACAAATCTTGCACAAGCACAAACATGAAAACAGGACACTGTTTCGTCTTTCTATAACTGTGATGTGTCTTACAAGATTAAAAATGGAAGTTATAGAATTATATTGCTTTTAAACTTATGCCTGCAGGTGTGCAAAGACGATGTTAGGTCTCCCTCTTCGTCCTCAGCTTCCACAGTAACTTGCAATCGAGGTGTTTTGGGAGTAGCTCTTAGAGCACCTCCTAAATGCAGCAGGAGAGCTTTTCACTTGTCTTGTTTTTATCACCACAGTCATGCTCTCACATGCTCTCAATTTGCAAAGAGAAAACTAAATCTTCTGCTGAGTACTGTACAAGAGCAAAATCCTGATGTAAGAGCTCACAGATCTCGTAGACCTTGATGTACTCAGCAGGCCTAGTTCTCATCTTCCAGGTTAAGACTGTGTCCGCATATGTGTGAACAACCTTGGACAGAACTGCTGTGAGAACGAATCACACTCACTATGCTAGTGAAAAAACTCCTGAGTTCAGGCAATGTCGTCCTGCAATAACAGAGCCTTGCAACCATCTTTGTGTCTTTCTCCTACAATATTTTTTTAAACTCTGCATTTAGAGGAACAACTGGCAGCAGAGAATCTAAAATAAAGCCTCCTGTCTAAGATACCGTGGCCACAGGAGAATGAAAGCCATATCTCCTCTTTGTGCTAACACTAATGAGTGTCACGTTGGAAACATATGTCTGGATTCAGAGATAACTGACAGATGTACAAGTACAGGATAGAATTATGTCTATGCATTAAAGACAAACACTACTGAAAAATGCTGAAGTGTCTCACTAAATGTGACATAAGGAAATTTTTATCTTCAAAACTTGTTCTGCACCTGTTCTGTTGTCAAAAGATTTCTATTTCTAAATCATAACCCTAAGAAACATGAAACTTAATTAAGAAAATTAAACCTAAATTAAGATGTGCATCATTATGCTATGCATAACAATAGCTTCTGGAAGTACTATAGAAGCCTACAGAGAACCTAGATGTATGAACAAGAATATACTCATTGCATGTGTTATAAAGCCTTTTTGCTGGCACTACATATTGTTCTTTACAGTTGGAGGTATATAGGTTAGCATCTGGCACAATCAGAGGTACAGGACACAGATTAGATAAAAAGCTTACAAGAATGCAAACTGCTTGGGGATTTGTAGTGGATGAGCCATTCTGGAGGAGGCTGCAGCATGTGTTTCCATCTCTCCTTTTGTAAGAGGCTAAACTCACTGTCACAACTTATATGGAAGACAATTTTCATGCCCCAGTGCCACTATTGCTCTTCTATAGAAGGATTAACAACAAGGAAACAGGCTTCTGGTTTCTTTCAATTCTTTCTGTGTGTAGTAGGTAAGCCTTGACTTTAATTCCTTTAACTATTTGGCCTGTATCCCTCTCAAGAACAAAAACACAGCTCCCTGCAGCAAAGTGCAATATGCTTTACAGAGTTTTGTTTTAAGAAATATAAAAGATTACAGATTTATTGTAAAAAGGTAAAAGGAAGCAAGACATTAATAGCTTGTGATGCATTTGCTGCCAGAGAGACAGTCATTAGAACAGTTTCAAACAGAGTTCATGCAATAAATCTCCCACTGGAGGGAGTTGTCTAGTCACTGTGAGCTACTTGCTGTGCTACTTGGGGAATTATCTTGTAAAGACCAGAAACAACACAGAATTCCTGAAAGCCTGGTTCTCAGCAGTGTCTGTTGGAATTGAAATCTCAAGTCTGGAAGCTAAAATGCCTGTCTTGCCGTTCATATCTCCATATCATGACAAGCTGTTCCAAACACAGGTGCATGCAAGAGAGTTCTTCTATTTACCTAGCAGATTTTTGCCTCAGGGAAATTTGATTTCATATGCATTAATTTAATTTTGGTGGAATAAATTTACTGGTTTGCTCCACTTACATGGCATAATCCAAATGACAAGGAAGATAATTATCATGAAATACTCCTTGCCACATAAAATTTGATTCTCCTTATCTGTAAGAATATATATTCCAGAAAAAAAAATGCCCAACTATACCTACAGCAGAAAAAAGGAAGGATTGCCTAGGCTAAACCAATATTTTTAAAGCAACTTGAATTAAAATTACTTCAATTCTTCGAGATGCCTTTTCTTCATACAGGTATTGAATGTTTTCTCCCTCCTCACTAGTACAACATTCGTAACTTAGCCACTAACACAGACATCTGTGCAAGGATTCTGTCTGCATCCATTAAAAGTGTGTTGTTGGATTCATGTGATAAAAACAGTATTTCAGAAAGCTCTAGTTGCTGTAAGGTAAATGCCTTCCCTTTTTTCTTGCTTTATAATTGAAAACTTCCTTATTACTTTCTTTCTAACACAGTTTAAAAATGCCAGATAACCATTTCACAATATCTTAAGAGACAGCTTTTACTGACCTGAATGTCCCTTCCACAAATCAGTGATAAAGCTATTTATGATTCATGCTCAAAAGAACAACTTTTAATCCTTAAACCAAAACAGAAAATGTGTATTTAAGGCCACTTTACATCTAATGGAAGATTAATGCAAGAAGAGGACATTCTCATAATGTAAGTGCCACAAGTATTCAGTTCTTTGAAGATACTGACATTAGGAGACTGTATTATAATTATGTTCTTAATTTCATGATTTAAAATGAAGCCCTTAAAAATGGTAGATAATTAGACCTGCTAATATGGGAGGGGGTTTATATTTAATGTTCTTCTCTGTGCTATGTATATTTGCACATGCATATATTTCTTGTAAGACTTACAGAGGTTTGGAGGTGTTGAGTATAGCTTGTAGCAGAATTTGTAGATGTACTACTAAAACCAGACTATCACTGCATAATGGTAACATAGAACCTTTTCACACTCTCTTTGAAACAAAAGCTGTATAAGACCACCCATGGTGCACCTATTTATAACAGTAGAGCCTATGCTGGATTGAACTATAGGAAATGATTAAACACAACCATCTGTATGGCAGCACAGATATGGCTTTAGAGGTGAAAATTTGCAGGTAATTGTTGAATAACTAAGCAGAAGAATGTCTTTAATCTGAAATAGTTAATAGTGAGTCCTTTGGCTGAATGCAGTTTATGTGCAAGTTTAGTTCCCGGGAGCGTGAAAGTCTTTAAAGGTATAAAGGCCAGAAGAGGAAGAGATGATGAAGGTGAAAAGAAAGTAGACTATAAAAGCTTTAGGATCATGCCTATGGAAAGTGTTTTTTCCCTAACTTCTAGGCATCTGGACCCAGAGCTGAACATGTCATTTGCTGTTAACAGTGTTGGACAGGACAACTGAAGTAGTTTCTAGACATCTGAGAACATCCTAAATTCAGGAGAACAGGATGCTTCGGGGAAGAGTCACTCTTTACATGTTTGTTTCTTTAAACTCTTTCTCTAAGAGTTAGTAAGTATTTGTTAATGGTCACTGTCAGAGAGGATACAAGACAAGATACACCTTTCAAGCCTATGTCCTATACCCTGTGCGCTGAGCAGGAATCTGCCTATATCAGGTCAAATCCAATGCTGCACATAGCAGCAAGTTCCAAATCCAACTGTATGCCAGTCTGTAGGACTCATCAGGGCCGTGCTGGAGGGACAATCTGCCTTCTTAAAGTAGGTCTCAGTGCTTTCAAGTAGTATAAAATTGCCAGAGTAACATAGGAAAACCCTTCAGAAGACTCACTTGTGGACCTTCCTCCAGGCAAGTGCCCAAACCACAACAGAAGCCTATTGAATTTTAATTATTTTCTGCACATTTGCAACTGGATGGATTGTTCTTTCAGCTTAGGTTATAATTTAGTGGTTGGTACTTTCTTTAGTGTGTTTAGACTCCCTTGAGGAAGGCACTGAAATGAAATTTTCCACTTCCTACATGAATGGTCTTAACCACTAAGTGACCATAGTGTAAGAAATGGCTGTGCTCCTGTTTCACTGCAGGACCTATGCCAAATTGCTAGAGGACAGGGCAGAAACCGTTGAAAGAGGCACACCACCAGGAAGGATAAGATTCCCAGGGCAGCAAAGGAGAGAACCGGAATGGGTGCTTGGATATTTATATCCTCTGACTGTCAGGAGAACTCCATAGCAATAAGTGGTTTTCCTCCCTGCCTCCCATTCACTCAGCGTAAACACCATGGAGATGCTTCTATTCATAAACATCATCTGCCACTGCCCTGTCAAGTGTGGATTGAATTCAGGGTTTCAACTCAAAAAAGTCCCAAAGAGAAGAGCATGTAATGCCTTGTACAGAATACACTGAGGTATTCAAAGACAGCTATAACAAAATTAAATACAAAATTCAAGGGGTCTAGGTCATTAGGAGCATTAGCTTTCTTGTCTTGCTTTTTTTCTGATAAAACTTCTGAAGAAATCTAATACGTCTACAGCAAGTCTTCCCACATGCAAAATCATTACCAGAGTGCCTTCTTGTCACTCCTTTGCCTCCCCACGTATAAGCTTTAAAGTTTACTAACTCCCTTTTGTGGCAAAACTAAGGGAAAATAAGCCACCTTTAAAAAGCACTACAGGGGAGGATATAAATGAAAGAAAAAACAGCCCTGAGTTTTCAAACTGATGATGTGGGAGTTAGACTGAACATTGAGACTTTCCCAGGAATCCCTAAAGAATTGGTACATATTATTTTAGGACTAAACACAATCCATACTGGAGTCATAGGATTGCTTTTGAATTGTTGGGTAACACTTGTGGATTGGATGACCTTCTTATTAAACTCAGAAATGTACAACAGTTTTCCTCTTGCTGGGAGGTAAATGTTGCTGATATATATACATAGCAGAGTAAGTGCCAGAGAGGTTAAGGAGTCCTTCTCAGATTAAAAACCTAACAGTTTGGGTTGGAAGAAGGCAATAAATAAAACAACTCCATGAGCTCCTGTTCTCTGTCTAATTCTATTTTTCTTTCAGTGGTAAGATACTCTTCCACCCCATCTGTGTGAGTGGTATTTAGAAAAGGCTTTTTGAGGACTATGTTTTATGAGTAGGATAGAGGCTTCCCAGTTCTCTATGTGTGGGAGAATCATATATGAAAGAATATAGGAAGAAAAGGGCTCACTAATCTCAGGGATCTCTCCTGGCTTTGTGCCCTAGAAAATTGCTGAGATAGTATATGCATAAGCATGTACTCAGACTCATTGTGTAGCTAGAAACATTTGAAATGCGTCTAAATTAGTTCACACTTCTGCTTGGCTCTCATGTTCTTTCCCCCGGAGTCTCATACTACTTCTGCTTCCGCAGACCTCAGGTAACTCTCATCAGGACAGGACTAAACAGTACATGTGAAGTAAAAAGGCAGCTGTAGAAGTATAGATGAATTACCTTAGGGAGGCTTTTTTTTTTACAATGACCTAGATGGAATCTTGGAAACATACCTCAAGATAATTTTTTTCTTTAGTTTCTTTAATTCTTCATTGTACAGCATTGAGTTCCATGCATATTTCATTTGTGGCTGGCTGATGAAGTGGGAAGAAAAGGTAGAGGTAGATTTCTGTAAAAACATCATAAATCTGTACTTAAACTGGTGTGTATAACAGAGAATATAAGATTTTGGTGCATTGATTGAAAACAAAAAAAAAATCCCTTTCCGTAGATATTTTCACTACTAAATAAGACTGATACTTAGGGTTAAATAGAAAAATTATTTACAAAACCTATTTTAAAAATGCCAGGTCTTTTCAATCAATATATTTCCTCAGCATCACTGGATTTCATGCAACTTCCACCTAAACACAATAAAGAATCTACTAACCTCTAGTTGAAGACTTCAGTATTTCCTGTTCCATGGTAAGGATGCTCCTGACTTCCAGAAACATTCTCAAAAAAGCCTTTCCAACTTCAAGGAAGCTAACAAATATCAAAAATAAAAAAAAATAAAGAACACCCCAAACCCAAGCAAAACAAACAATCACAAAACCACAAACCCAAGCAAACAAAACCATTTTGAAAAATAAAAGATGATTCAGACACTGTTAATGGGATTTCCATAGAAGATAGCTCAATGGGTCAGGAAGCACAGAGAAAGAGAAAATACCAGCAACACAGTGAGGCAGGATTAAAAGTATAAAGACAAAATAGGGCAAAGTTAAGGTAAAAAAAAAAAAAAAATAGAAGAATGGAAACATGGTGAGGTAATTAATAACAAAGATATTAGGAGTTAATAGTGATTAGAAAATACCAAGCACACTCCTCCTATTCTACAGTTCTGTAACTCTGTATCACTTCCTCCCTTCTAGAAGCAGTCTACATTGCCTGTTCCCCTACGTACAATCTTACTCTCACACATCTTAAACACAGGGGGTTTGAAAACTCCTTCCACTGAGATGCACACTAACAGCACTTTCCTTGCATGTGGGGCAAGTTAGGAAACACCCATGCAGAGAGGTAGGATGGCTCATCTGCGACTTGTTACGCTAACATAAATTGGCCATGTTTGGTACAGGCCAGAGCCTAAATGAACCAAATGGGACTCATGAGCCCAAACAGAAAGAACAATTCAAGAAAGGTATTTTACAAAGGCAAGAGCAAAGACCTGAGTCCAGTAACAATTCAAATACAGGAGAGGACAATCAAAGGACAGGTTAGACAAATATTTTAAGTTTTGGATAACTGTATTTTGCAAGGCTGCAAAAACAAAAATGCATATTATGAAGGCAGGAACATAGGCACCTAAGGACTTCAGGACCAATCAATTATGGAGAAAGTATGAAGGAGTAGCTGGAGATGAGGGAATAAAAAAAAAAAAAAATAGAAGAAAGAAAATCAAATTAAATTTCACAACAACTAAAGGCACCAGTATTCTTCTCAGGGAATGTAATAGTTTTCCTAGCTGCAAATTTATGCAACAGGTCAAATATATGTTGGCCTCATTTTCTTTGATGTCAGATTGTGTAGATCAGCTATCCGAGACTAAATATGTTCAGTATATGTAAAGGCGGCAAATTAAAAACAACTAGTGGTGGTCCCAGAGAAAAGAACTGGAAATGGAGTAACTCCCTAATGATGAATTCTGGGGTTTGGATGCTATCAAAGCAGAAATTATATTCTATTTTATGCAGCTAATAAAGGTCAAACATCTGAAAACATGGACTAGGATGTATTTGAAACTGTAACATGAAGTAAATTAATACTGGAGATTGAAAAAGTGAGAGCTTTGCATAAAAATGATTTATGAGTGTATTTAAACACCTCTCACTTCTTTCTGTTATTGAAGAAAATTGAAAAGGCCCACAACAGGCTGAAATTAAGATGTTGCAGTGTGAAAATAAGGCTAGTGAACTTGTAACCTATAGATAAAATGCAGGAAAAAAAAGTCAAATTTCAGACAATAAAAATACAAAAACATGGTAAGACTAAAGGCCAGAGATGCTGTTGAATAATCCATCACTTTTCATCTCTGTTTTACGCTTTTAGGCATATGGATATTATGGAGAAAACTCCAGAATAATACATTAATGAGTTTAGCATGCCATGGCTAAATCAGGATCAGTTAGATCCTGACTTAGAATAAATAAAACAGTGAGTTTATACTATAGAGTGGAACCAGATTTTTTTTACAGAATAGGAAGACTCTTGATGACAGTCACAAGGCATATTGAAACATGGGTAAGACAAGCTGGTTTAGTTTTGTTAGACCACCACAGTTCTTTTTGGCGCCCAACGTGGGGCACGAGGGGTTGAGATAAGAACAGATCTGACTGGATTGATAGTCACTCGTCACAATGCTGATTTATTGGCTCTTAAGGTTGTTCCTCTTGATCTCACAGTTTCAGTATATCGTATCTTACTTCCATCCGGTATTTGCTGTATTAGTGTTTTTCAAGTGTGGGGCTTGGGCTAAGGTTTTTGTCCCATTGTACTTTATGGTAATGACTTGTAATACAATAGAATCATTGATCGTGAAACTGATCTGGCTTATGTTCCCAGTGTGGTCACCACCTTTATACTTTGGGAGGTATATGATGGAGGTGCTTAGCAATTACACATCTTTTTTCTCCTTCTCAGGTGCTCAACCTGTAAAGGAGACATGCTTTTACCCTCCCAGTCAAATGCATTATTTTTAGGATTCTAACTAAAAGAACTAAACCACTGCTCAGATAATAAACCTGAACAAACAGAGTAATCCTGTGCTAACATTCATATGTCATATAGATAGCTATATCCAAGTGTATTTATCAGTTAGTAAAGTGACCCTTTTAACAAGTTAATGGAAGTGGGAAGTAGGATACTTGGTGTATCTGTGACATTTCTTCCTGGTTTACATTACAGGGAATATTTTTAAAGAAACATGAATGCCAATAGGATTTTGAGAAATTAGTATCAGACAATTCTGATAGGAATATCTCATGACTGTAGCATTCTCAAGGAAAACAAGTTCATTAATAAAAATGGAATACACTTGTTAAATAAATACACTTATTGACGTTTAATGTTGTTAATACTTCTAGGTTGCTATGTCTGTTGTTAATGACAAAATGGATTTATAAGAAATTTTTTTTAAACTTTAGGGTGCGTATAAACAATTCAATAGATTTAAAACCAGTAACATGAGAAGTGTTGTAACACTCACATGCTTACAGTTTATTGATTATTTTATTTTGGCACAGTACATCAGGGATATAGAATTAAAGATTTTTTTGAATAATTATGACTGCATTAACAGCCAAGAAAATACAACAGCCAAGAAAATACAATCTTAGACTTTGATTTTATCTACTCAGAAAATATGTTTATAGAATTACAGCTGTTATTTCTCTTGATTTCAGAAAACTCCCTACTACAAATCATGCTAATGAAATTAATGTTTAACAACTCAGCTTTATTTATATGCTTAAAGAACAGTACTTAACAGTACTTAAACCACACTGAAAACCAAAAAAAAATGTAATTTTTCATAGTAATGAAAGCTAATTCCTCTGTTACCATAACCATGGTTTTAGTTATGCTTTGGAATTCAACTTGCCAAATAAATTCCAAGTTCTGAATTTTTTCTTATTTTTCAGTTCTAGTGGGGAAAACAGATAGTTCTATGCTCATATAAATATATTTACCACTAAAAAGATAGGTGTTGTTTGACACTAGTTTGACAGCATTTATTGCTTTTCTTAGGACACTAAACAATTGTGACAAAACTTTCAGTCGCAAACAACTTGAAATTAAGGGAGGAACATTCTTTTCTTATTCCATATTTTTTCCTCTGACAATAGTTAATGTTCTGCTTTTGGTTCACAGTTAATTCTGATAAAGAAACAAGAACTTGGGAAACACACAGATGGCCACATGCTATAAATTATGTGGTAGTCTTATGTGGGTGGTATGTAAAATATTGCTGCTTCACTCCCTCATCTCAAGCCTGAAATCAGAAGTCACTTGGTGTTCAATATGTCTTTTACATTTTCTGGTTTTAATGTATGCAGAATTTTCTGATCTCAAAAAATAAGTCTTGTCAAGTAGGAAAACATTTATGTAACATAATCTCTCAAAATCTAAAATGCTTTTCATTAATGATGGCTCTATTCTCTCCAGAGGAAAGGTCCACACAGGAAGAGTACAAGAAAAGGAACAAACCCAACAAGAAAAAGATACGTTCAAGTATGACTCAAGTGGTTTAGAATGTTACCCAGATCCGTTGTTGAAAATACTTCTGAAAGAGGTAGCTTTGGAAGCTGGTCACCTGAAGACAGTGAGAAAACAGATGTGAGAAAGGAAAGACCTGATCATCCATCAGACGGAATCCAGACGTGACAATTAGAGTTAATGAACCACGACCCATGAAGCTGCTTCAGCACCTTTTTACAACCACACTTCATGGCCTTAATAAAAGTACCAGAGCTTATTTTACACACCACATCTGCTCTAAATTCCAAAAGGAGAATCTTTAAATTCAGATGCTATGTTTGGTTTCTTCCCCACTCTTCGTTCATGTATAAGGTATTTAACAACAGCATATTTACTTTTTTATCTGTTCGGTCAACAGAATATAAGCACTGGAAGATAATTTTTTACAATGAGATTGCGCTGTTATACTAGTTATTCAATTTACATTAACATTAATAAGCTGTTGAAGCTGTCTGAAAAGCAGCAGGCAAATATTTTCTCCAGTATAAATTTCGCCAGTATAAAGGCATTTATATTCAAGTATTTCTTTATTTCAGGTATTTGCAAAATTTATAGTATGCTTTACAAATATTAGGTTAATTTGCTGCTTTTGAAATATGCCTCACTCAGTCTTGATACTTGAAGTCCTCCATTTCTTTACAGAGCAGGTATGGCTAATGAAGCAATACCTCTTTCTCCCCAGAGCCCAGAAGATCTCCTGAACTTCTAAGTCCCAGGCTGGAATAGATCCTCCTTGCCTCATGGGCAAAGTATTTCTGCTGTTTTTCCGTTTTGGAATCCTATCTTTTTCCTTAAATGTCAAAAACCAGTATTACAACTGCACCATTTCTTCTGTCCACAAGTGAAAAGAAGCAAGGAGAAGGAAAAGTAGCCCATAGGCTAATTGTTATAAGATTCCCTTTTGCATATTAGATGTCTGGAAGGGCTCTGGACTGGGCTACAAGGTATAACATATAGAGGGAAGAAGAAGTAATTTTGTTTCTCACAACAGTGTTGAGTAAAAATACCAAGAAATTGACCTTGTTGTATCACAAAGTTTCAGGTGGTAGTTGTTGAGCAGCCTAATTACAACCCATTGTTTTCAGATTGTCAGTGTTTTTCAGGAAAGTAGAATGTCTTATTTTGTAAGATAGCTAACACTGACCCAAAATCCTGGTTTATTTCTCTCTAGAAAAGGGGGACAAGGCAGGTTGCTTTCAGAGCCTCTCAACAGTTTCCCCAGGACACCATAATGCCTGCATTTTGTCTTCTGCTGTTATACATAATGGAGAATTGATACAGGATAGATAATTCTTGATTTTCTATATCAGGCATATCTTCCCCCACCCTCCTCCTAAGATGTTCTTCCAGTTACATCAGTTTGCGATGTTCTTCCCTACCTCACTGAGGTCCAAGCCTCACTGCATGCTAACTTGCGTATCTTTTCCAGTGCCACAACAGTTTCTGTACAGTCCTAGCTACATTTCTTGATGTTTCCTGACTCCCCTACTTGCCCTCCCGACAGTAGGGATCATGAAATAGCATGGTCAAAAAAGCAGATCCCCAGGAATCCCAATCTATTTAATCTTTAAGAAATTAAGTTCATTCTCTTCTTCTAGTAGATATTTTTAGACAAAACTGTTAACCCCTCTCCCCCGAGTTGATATTAGTCATTAATTTACAAATTAATTAAGCTGCATATCAATCCATGACCCAATCAATGCTAGAGACATTTGCTGGAAGGGTAATACCATATTTTATTGACATTATTTGTCAGCCCAAAGGTCTGATGTGTATACAGTACTAGCACAAAAATGCTTTTCCCAAACAATTCATTATGAAAACTTATATCTAAGTTTCAAATGCTTTTTATTGATAGTAAGCAATTCCAGGAACACATTTCCAGTTTATGCCTTGACAAAGCCTCCTACAGAAAGATGTACTATTCTTCTTTTTTTCATAAGAAGCAGAAAAAATCCGCACTTTAGGCAACATTCTGCTCTTCTTGCAGGAGCTCAGTGAGAGCTGGTCCCTAATGCAGATCTTCCAACGAGTTCCCACAGTCTGGTTCAGGAACCCGCAAAGGCAAGATACTCTGTGCAGAGCAGGAAGCTTGCAAAGAGCTTGGAGACAGCATCTGATGGCCAGCTGCATCCCAATTCCCTCTTCTCACCAAGTTACGAAGTGATTGGTCACATCCTGCTTCTAGGGAAGACAAAGGCATCTCAGCAGTTGGTACCTCTTTAACTCTGAACTGGAAAAATACATCATTCAGAAATAAGAGTCCAGTTTGGTCTTGCACATGGAAATGTCTGTAGTATGCGCAGGACTTCACCGGGAGTTTTGGCACCTCAAGGGAAGTGGCTTGCAGAGCTTTGCATTATAAAATCTTTCCATATCTTAATTAACAAATTAAATAATAAAACACTTCAGTTTATTCTAGTAAGTGTTATCAATGCAGTGTCCCACATTTTATAAATTACTTGGCAGCAAAAGTGCCTGTAAACTGTCTGTCCCAGTATCTACGCTATCGTTAAGACAAGTTTGGGTTTATCTTGTTTTGTTTTAACCTTCCAAAAGCTCACTAAATGCTACTGACATTCAAAACATGGTCAAAGTAGTGAAAACGAGAAGTTTAAAAATTAGCAATATTTTAATATTATCAAAATATAGTGTTTGCTGCAAATACCTTCTGCCTTGCTTAAACATGAAACCCAATTTTTTTTAAACATGTGTTTGGAGAACACACATAGCAGTGAACAAACCACCCACAGCCCAGGTGAATGATGTTTTAAAGGCTCACTATTTCAATAATTTCCTTCAACCCAACAGTACTTCAGTAAGGAAATAACAGAAGAAATCATTCTTTTTACCTTCAGGTGTCATATAAACATATTTAGTGAAAGATCTCTCTGTAAATAATTTTTCTAAGAGAAAAGACTCTCTTGAGTCTCCTAAGCATTTATGGTTTCACAAGCTGTTTCCAAGTCATTCATTTATCCAAGGATGAATGAACCTAACAAGGATCCATGTTCTAGCAATTTTGATTTAAAAGCAACAATAAATTCAATTTCTTTGTAAATTTATTTTCTTTGGTCTTTAATTAATTTAATTTCTTATTGTTATGAAGACATTTAATCTGCAAAGCAGTTATTTTTATTAAAAAGAAACCACTGTTTCTCATCCAGTGTTTTCATCCAAAGCAACTCATGGCTGGGGGGGAAATACATACCATTGTTGACATAAAGGTAAGAGAGCTCAGAACTGTGGTTTGGAAAATCCAGATCAAGCATACATGTTCAATCCTTGTGAGTTACAGTCCAAGTTTTTGCATACATTCTAAACAGAATTGAAATGAACTTTCTGATCTTTTAACTAGTAGTAGATACATGGAACCATCCTTCAAGTGCAGTAAGTGTATTTAAAAATGTCATGTGTATTAATTAAATTACAGAAATAGAAAAAAAAAAAACCAAAACAAAACCAATCTATGTGCACATTCTCAATCCATGTTTTCAGTGGCCTATGTCCCACTTTGCATGATGAGAGAGACATAGTTTTAAGAAGAGTTATCATCCTACTTTCAAATGGCAGAACATACCAGGGCTGGATATCAAGTAACTCTGATACAGACAGTAAAATGTTGCCCTACAATGAAAAGAGGTATAAATGTGGAAAAGTCCTGTGTTCTTCCATGAAGTTGCTACTGCAAACAGAAGCTGTCATTAGGTATAGATGAATTTCAACTTCAACATAAAGGCTCTCTTAACATAAAAACTGACGTTAAATACTTCAAAGAAATTTCTCTCCACATGCAAAGACCCTCTGAACAGATCACTGTAAACTCTGGATCTTTCTGAGTTAAGAATCTGATTGCAGATCAGTTTAAGCTGAACTGTGAAGAAACTAAGAATATCCACACGGAAGTTGTATTACTTTAAAAAGGTTTCACAGAAAATCTACTTAACCTTTTTGTACAGGCAAGGACAGTCTTTCACAGATGTGTTGGCAGATACCACTGTACAGAGGTAAAATCACTTCTTACATGATTGTCCTGTCACAACAAAACTAATTTTAATGATCTGTAGTTATAAAAGCCACTGGAACATTAAAGGCATCATACATAACCATTGCTTAATCATTAAGAGACAGGAAGCAACCATACATGCACAGTAAAGAGACCTTTTACTAGGGACATTCGACATACGCTTTACCTAATTGTTCTACTCATGGGTTATTATGTTCTGTCAGAGGACAACACATCTCCTTCTACCTTGAAGAGTTGTAAACCTTCCTGCAGGTAATTTCTGCATTTCTTGAGTATCTTCCTTCTCTTGTCATACTAATATTCTCACTTCTATCACATAAAGTTTTCCAGCTGTAAAGAATCCAGGTAAAGATCCTGGCATTAGACAAGTCTTTCTTACAATGTAAATCTGGTCCTATCAAAGTCATGAAGATTTTGCAGTTGAATTCTGTTCAGGATACTGACTAGGTGAAGTAATTATTTTCTTATTCTGAGATTTAGCGGCTCTTGGTCCTTAGTTCCACTCATAAAGGGTTTTATTTCTGCACTGACTCTTGCTCTCCTTATTAAGCTTTAGTATGATAATAACACTAAGAAGCAGAAATGAAAGAGGACTATTAGTTGAGAAGGTTAATTTTAAGAACTGATGGAAAGTACTTCACCAAAAATGTGGATATAAGCTATGAACTTTAATGAGGTAATAAAAAACTGTAAGAAAAAAACAGATGTACGGACAAATATTTTACATGAAATTACCTAAAGAATTAATCATACCAGATTACCATTGCAGCAGTATAGAATTCTTATATAGTAAACTAACAGCTGAAAGCCATATGAGATTATTATTTACACATACACTGAATAAATGTTTACTATACCAGAGAGTATTTAATAAATCTTCCAAGAATCCTTGCAGCTATAGACCTTTCATTTTGAATGGAAATATGTTTATATTATCAAGCCACATAATCAAGTTTTTATTCTTAGTACTGTCATTTAGTAATATCTCTGTCAATAAGCAGTATGTAAATTTGTACTAGCTAGTGATCCAGTCATCAATTTATAGATAAACACAATAATTTAAAATATTCTTCTTCTAAATATTGTATCGCACACACACACACACACACACACACACACACACACACACACATATATATTCCAAATTATTTTGCTGCAGGAGAACAGCTCTTATCCATCATAATCAAAGAAGCCATAACATGAAGAATGCCTGCTTCACAGCACAGATATTATTTCTGCTTTCTAATACTCATGTAGATTTTTAGTTTCCTGACTTATTTGCACCACAGCAAAGTATCCAACCTAATTCAAAGCTAATGATGTGTAACATGTTAAACTTGGTGGCTGAATAAGATATTTATATTCAAAAAAAGTGAGGAATAAGTAAATGAAGGGAGGAGAGAGGCACTGACAGACACATCCATGATTCCAAGGATGACATACTTAAAGAAGGCACATCACAGCATTTCTATGCAAACAAGTTCTTACAGTCTGAGCCACAGCTACACTCGCTTTTCTACATTAGCTTTCTACATGGGCACTCTTGTACTAGAAGAGAGGTGATTTTTACATCTTAAGCTTAACTCACTTTCAAAGAAGACTAATAACAATGCTCTTGGTTCAAGATAAGATTTAAAGTTAATACTTTTTGCATACTATTTTCTTGCACCAGAAAATTCTTAGTCAGGCGTCTCCATCCATTTCCAAATCAGGCTACCGGTGACTGTCTACTCCTTCACTTGAAAACAGTTCCGATATCTAGCCCTCAATCACTAATGTAGTCATGTCGTATGAATTGATATTTGACCAAGTCTTACATTCATCTTAGTATTTTCTGAACAATTAGCAAACAAGGAAAACAAACAGGAAGATCCTGTTTGGAAACCACTCACTTTGAAGGACTGACAAAAGCTACCTCACTACAGCTACAGCAACCAAATAACACTTTCTATGACTGGCAGAACAGAGCAGCACACAGTGTTCATAGGGGATCTCTTTGATCCCAAGACTATCATTTACCTGCGTTACGGGTCATTTAATTATTTGTCTTCTCAGTCAATATCCTTTGATGTAACAAATTCAGGCTGCCAGTGCTCTGGTATACGGAGAAGTAATTAATTCCAGCGATAACGTCTTCAAAGATGGCGTTGCAATAGAACACAGAAGAAAAAGCCACCAAGAAGAAAAAAAAAAAAAGAAAGAAGTTAGACATAAATAGTATCTAATTCAGCTAAGAACCAAACTCTGTGTGTTAGTCTGAGTGAATTATTTGGAGGAGTTAGCCTTTTCCTTTCTTTTACATGATACATGTAAATGTTGTTTTTATGAAATTGTATTTAACAGATGTAAATTCATGGGACTATATGTTTACATATTCTAAAGAAAGGTCATATTGAAGTGCTAAAAATAGCACAATAAATAAATCTACCCTTTCTGGGCTTTTCTTATTCTTGTCTATAATGTACCAAGGCTCCTTATTATTTTCTAATTTTCTCTGAGGCTCACTCTTGAGGTGACCTGGATTACAAGCAAATATTCCCACTTCTATCCTTAAATCCTTAGAACCAGAGTGACAGCAAAAAGACAAACTTCTAACTCAGAGGACTGAGATTACACCTGCATAAGCAAATAGTGCAGCCCCATGGGAGAAGGCTTGTAGAGCAAAGTTGGTGCCAAGGATGCAATATCCATACTGCATGCACTTCAGGTGTGTTTACTCAGACTAGTAGATAACAGCTTCTGTGGACCAAATGCCCATTAACAATTGGACATCATCTGTTGTACTCGTCTTCAATTCATAAGTAGTACAGAAAGAATCCAGTTTACAGTTTCTGATACTGCTTCATGACATGAAGTAAATCACAGTAAATGAGAAGGATAAGATTTATTGATTTAAGTTCAACAGGGAGCTGGACAGTGTATGATGTCATGAACTTACATAGTTAATATAGGTGCACAAAACCTCAAAGTTTAATATGCTTACCTATTTTTTTTAGAATTCAGGCAAAGTACTCAGCCCTAAATTTTGATATTTCACTCTGTTTCTCATACTTTGCTTCTAAAGAGTTGAACTCAAATTAGGTCTGGAAACAGTCATGCTTAAAGATTAAAAGTTTGTCTGCGCATTCCTTTTGGGTTACTACTGGGGATTTAGACTTTGAGATTACTCTTTGAGGTGTATTCTCTAATTTTATTTTTTTTTATCTACCTATTATCTTCTTCATAAGAGTTTTCTATGAAGAAGTAATTTATCAGACTCAAAGTTATGACCTCTTCAACTAGGTGAAAGAGATGAACTTGAAAAGAAAGGCATGTGAAACCTGATATATTTTTCAGGGTGGCGGGGTTTGATGGTAAGATATTGTCTTTATTTCTGCCCATGTTTGCTTATTTCTATAATGGGATGATGACTGCAGTAAAAGTCATTCTGTTCTAATATAGCACAACAAAAAAAGTGAAGAAAGTTTTGAACTGTACGTCAAAGAAATGTCCTCACCATTTTAATTATCTTTGGATGTACCATTTTACTATCCCTTACTGTGGAAATTACATAAAAGGTTAGCAGTTTACACTTGGATGCAAGCCCAAAGTAATAACTGAAATTATAATTGATGAAAACATAGTGCTTCAACTGTTGGCTCTATGCTTCAGCATATTTTTGCTCAAACAAAAGATTGTGAAAGTGAAACCTTATGGCTTGAGAACACTTTCATGCTCTGGAAGAGCTGCACATCTGTTAGTGAGAAAAGAGTGAAGAACCACTTATAGAGATGGAACATTTTCATCTTTTCTGCTTTCTCCAGATATCCCGGGGAAGCCTGAAAATAATGGATATGTGGCAAACAGTCCCCATGTGTCTTCTGCCAGTCCTTTGTATCAGTACTGTCAAAGCTTGATCTACAAGTTGATTTAACGTGGCCACTCAGAATGGTTGCTTTCATATGAAACCTCCTTATCTACCTGCTTTGGTTGTGATAGATGGAGGAGGTCATGGCCTTGGGAGGAGTCACTTGCAGATTTTCCCTCTCTCTTTTTCATTTAGTTTGTTATTTTAAAGGGAATCTGAGTGGTGTTATTTACAGCCCTGTTAAGGAAGATTAGCAGAACTGAAAGAAAATAATACAGATATAAATTTTATGATGTTATTGCTCCAGGCCTAAAAGGATGAAAGTCCAGTGCTAATGGCAGAGTGTTTTGGTGTCTGCTTCCAAGTTATAGCAAGGAACAGGAAGGTAAGTAAAACATATTTAAAAAGGTAGTAAAGGACTATGATGTGGAAAGGTGCCTTTGGGAACCCAGTAATTCTCCTCCTTTTCCTCTTCCTCTTCCTTCCTGTATTCCTCCTCTTCCTTCCTTCCCATCTTCTTCTTCCTTCTCCTCTTTTTCACTTCCTTCCTCCTCTTCCCCTTCCTCCTCCACTTTTTTCTGCTTAAACATGGAAGTTGAAACAAAGCTTTCTCTACAGTGTATAATCACATGCTTTTTCATGCTACACATTTTTATCACACTGGAACATCAAGCACCCCTTAAAATTACCAATCACTGCTTGTTTCAGAATGCTGCTATGAACATTATGCATGCATGTGCAGAAATTCCTTTTCAAACCTGAAGTCTGCAGTCAGATACATTTGTAGCCACAGTTTTCACGCTCTCAAACCCAGTAGCACCCATCAGCATGTATGAATCACTAACTGTGCAGGAATAAATTCCATACGATAACTAATATTCCCCTATTTTAACAGCATCTTTTTCTCTGTTTGCTACCCCTGCCTCATAAAAGCATTCAGATCCTTTTGCATCCTTGAGTTTACACTAGTTGTATAGCTTGAATGATAGTATAGGGTAACGCTGTCTCTCTCTTTTAAAATCCAAACTGATAGTGACAGAGTGTAAACTAATGTATTTTTATATGAGAAAAATATAATAAGTTGTGGAGGTACTATAACTACTGTATTTATTAAGATGTTTCTGATTGTTATGTTACATATGTTTCATTTATGATTTAGAGGAAAAGTTGTTGAAATTTAAGTAACTGGCTTTCAGCCAGCTTTTGATTTAAACTCATTTTGCAGTTTGAACACTTTTTGGTTGTAGATTTAAAAGCAAAAAGTCAAGGACTGACCTAACTTCAAAACAAAAATTCCAAAAGTTGTCTCTTCCTGAACATTGTTTAAACACCCTCCTACTTGACAGTAATAACACTGCTCATCTTTGAATGATAACATGAGCTTAAAGAGTGAATTCCAAAGGAAGTAAAAATATCTGCAAAGCCGCATGCCAAAGCTGGCAAACTTGGAGATTTGTTATAACTTCTTCCAAGACCCTGAAGCTGAGTTACTGGGGATGGCATAAGCTATTATCACTGTAGTTGAGGTGGCCTTGGCATATTCAAACTGAGTTATAAAAAATGGTAAAAAATCAAGGGCATGACCAAAAGAACACAGTCTGGAAGGAAGATGAGTGTTGGATACATAAAACTGGGGAAAGAGAAGAAGGTAAAACTAAAAGACAAATACAGAATCAGCTATGGGTAGAAGGATTAGGGAAGGAATCAAAAACAGGATGAAGGAAAAAAAGACAATCAAGTGAAAGAAACAGATTTTGGACGTAGTGTTTTTTACTTAACTGTCTATCCCTTTTATCAGTAATTACTCAAGAACTACCTCTCTTCGTTGCATCACTTAAATGATTCTTAGATGTTTAAGACTCCTTTTTCTTTCCAACTTGGCTCTTTGTCTCTCTAGGTCCTCAGACTTTTATTTAATATCTTCAATTGAAGTTTTTGTACTAACCTTGGCCAAACGGTTGCTCATAAACACATTCAGAAGGAAAATGTTATGCTTCCTCTGTTTGCTTTTCATAAGTTTCAGGTATAGTTTGATAGCGGTGCCATTATTATTGCCACCAGCAGCACTGAAGGAACCACACCTGGCAAGCAAAATGTCTTCTCTTTTTGTCATATGAATAAAACAAAGCTCAGCAAGTCCAGGAACACAAACTCAGCAACAATAAAATACATGGAAGGAGAAAATTTTAGCAGAGAAAAAAAAAATCACTATGAAAAGAAAGAGAAACTGAGAAAGTACAAGATATATGATATATCATATGACAAGTTCAAACAGTGCCTCCTTACCTTTGCACTGAAGGGAATTAAGACTGGTCAAAGCCTTGCACAAGAAGCCAGATCAACACTTGCAAATTCAGACTGAAAGTTCTCATATAGCAAAGCTGTTAAGTAGGTGCCCAAAATTACATCTCTTCGGCAAACAGCCCTTGAATATACGCCTTAACAGCGTTATTGAGCAATGATGGCTCATTGAAATGAGGCATGAGAGAGCCATGGCTCCAGTCAAGCTGGAGAGTTCCCCAGTACCAATGTTGCACCTCTGTATTGAAATCGTGGTGGTTTCCAGCAGTCTTAGATTTAAAGTGGTTAACTTCTGTGTTTTAAATGGCTTCCTATATTTAGACTCTTTTTGAAGTGTTCTTTTTTTTCATCTGCTACTGTCCTTTGGTCTGAATTGGTTGACTATCTTGAACATTACATTAAAAAAATAATTTAGTGAGATGCAAAATAGAGAAAATGCAATTATATAAAAAAAAATGTAATATAATAGAGGTCACCAGACACTGATGCTTCGTAGGTTGCCAACAGTGTCAAAAAATGTTCAGTGCCTGAGTGATGCTGAGATAAATACCTTTTGAAATATATTAACTTTAGCCAAGTTCTGACTTCCCTTTGCTAAAAACAGAAGGTTGTTTTAAATTACCTCCAGTTCTAACCATTCTGTTCAAATAGGCATTGATTTGTGAACATAATGAGATTTTAAGGGTTGTTTTTAAGACATCAAACCAAATATCTGAGTGTGTTGAACTGCAGCTACTAATTTTAGCAGTTCAAGAACTTCAGGATCAAGATATTGTCTGCACACACATTCTCAAAGTGTATATATATGCCTTGCTCGTGGGAATTCTTAACAACATAATAAAGAAGAATCTAAAACAAAATCACAGTGTTCCATAAAAAAAGAAAACAAACAGAAAAAAAAATAGCATGTAATGTTTTCCCTCAAGTGTCTTCTGTGACTTCAGTGGTAAGAATGTAATAACTCCTGACCAAGCAGTGACAAATTAGAATTCTGCCCTTGGTTCTGTAGCTTAGTCTGGTGTGCATAGCCTTGAAACTGTAGTTTCACCGATTAAGGTGACTATATTTTCTCATTAGTAATACTCCTCTGCAGCTCACTTAAGTCTTTCATTTTACATGGCTGCAGACCACGAAGTAACTGTAGTAAACCAGCCTTTACAACACCTTTGATAACCCACCGTGGTTCTGCTCACCTTACCTCCACCAAGATAGTCAGTTGTTATCAGTTGTCTCCAGCATAACTGGGTCCTTACAGCTAAATCCTACCAAAGTCCTTCCCCTTCCCAATGGATCTTCATAGTTCATCTACTGTTCCTGTCTTCTTTTTTTTTTTCAGCATTCCTAACATATTTTCTGGTTTTTTTTTTTCTCTCTGAAAGCTGAGGAAAAAAAAAGAAAAAAAGAGCTTTCTGTATTAAAGACCATTACTGATGAAGTGTAATTCTTATGCCCAGTTATTCCTGAACACACCACCACAGCTTGTTCTGAAATGCCACCTCTACTTCTGCTCTGCCCTTCAGGGAAGTTCCAAAGCTTAGGCTTAACCTAAGGTGTTAAGAGGGCTCTGAAACAGCATTTCAAGATGCTAATAGGCTCCAGAAGACATTGCAGCATCACTTAGCTTGCAGCACACTGAAGCTTTGAAGTAACCTAAAGCTGTGTGGTTCAACATTTTTCATGTCTTTTAAAATACTCCAATCATTTTACTTATGTATAATGTATTTCAGACTGACACTTTAAATGCTCTGCTTTCATGTGTCACTGATACGTACTTCTTCAACTCCTCAAGCAGCATGAAAAAGTTCTAAACTACTTGATTTGAGAAATTCAGATTTTATACCCATTCCTATGATGGCAAGCTTTGATCCCACTTTTGTACTGACCAACATATCTCTGTATTAATATCACTATATTAGCATAATTAATATCTTAATATAATATGTATTCTTCAACATATATTAGCTGTGTGGAGTAGCAATAAAAGCATCCAGAACATTTCAAACACATCTCCAGTCACATAAAATACAGAAGAGACAGAATGCAGAACAATATGTATTTTAATCCAGGTAAACTTAAAGTCCAGACAACTGTAAAGACGGTTCATTCTCATCTTCCAGCCACCATCAAACAAAATGCTTAGACTTAAAATCTAAAATTTAAAATACCCAACCAATCACACATAGACCAGTTCATGATACAGCCACAAGTTACTACCCCACTTGAAAAATAGTTTGGAGGAAAGCATTTCACATATTGGCATGGGCAGTGATTACAGGGCTGATTTACGTAGTAATTTTTCCTGTAATTTTGAATAGCTCAAGTACTTAGAAAGTAGAAAACTGTTCAGCAGCTAAAACTTATCAATGCCTAAATTTTAATGCTGTATTTTATTTTGATTGACAATATAACTTTTCGTCAGAATATCTTAACTACAGAACAAAGAAACAGCAATGTCAATACAAAATACTCAACTACTGATAAAACTGCAGCCACTTTAGAAGGTTAGCAATGCTCTTTATATGATGTTCTGGAGTAGAGATGTCTAAGTGACAGCAGCTGAGAAAAGGTTAAAGGGTAGAATATGATCTCTCCCGCTAAAAGTGGTTTTGTCCTGCACCGTGGAACACTATGCAGAAATATCAACCCAGGTCTGATCAAGCAAGCTCTTTCCTGAACTACAAGAAGTGAGGTCACATTGACACAGTGGTGTGGCAGGGTTTATTAGCTTTAAAGCAGAGCCTGAAAGCAGAAAGGTATACTCCTTTCAGGATACAGGCCACAGAGTGCTGCCCTACATTATGCAGAGGAAAAAGCAGAGCTGGCTATAATAGCACTGTTAGGGAGTTGTTTGGAAAGAGCAAGCAAAAAAGACAACTGCTGAGTAAAGTGAAGGAGGCAGCAGAGAAAGCCTTGTGAAAACAAACAATCAAAAAACCACATTGAAGTGAGAGACAGGAATTAGAAATAGTGAGGGCAGATTAAGAGACCTTATCTATTCAAGAGATGATTCAATGGTCTGGGAGCCAGGGAAGCTTGAACTTCTTACCTTTTCTCCTGAGGGCACTTCTAGACTGGTAGCTCAAGGAATAAGTAGCCCCTGATGAACTTCATAAAGGATGGACCTGGGTAGCCAGGCATGTGCTCCTTGTCTGCATCCAGCCACACTAGTCCTCACAGCTTCCCGTGTCATCTCATTTACTTATAGACAAGCAGTGCTTCAATACTCAGTAATAAAAAATTACGCTGACGAGGTACTAGGCTGCTAATATCAGGAATTTTTACCTTCCCATGAGCTCTTATTCTGAATGAGTTTTTATCATAATATAAAGATCTCCTAACCTCTCTTTGCAAAGGCTTGCACAATTACGACACCAGAGCAAACATGTCCCTGATGGTCATTGAATGCATTCAGGCACTGTATTTTTTTAAATATACACGAAACTAATGATAACCACTTTCTACCCTTTTGCTTCTGTTTGTTTTAGAAAATGTCAAAAAAAGAGTTTGAGCTTGGGAAGTTATAACTTTCAGTTTCATGTTTAAAACATGAAACATTTGCAAAACATAAAAACCTAGTTTTGCTGCATTTTTTCGTCCGAAACTGATTGAGGAGGTAGAAAATCATCAGAATAAATAGCCTGCTGGTCACTGTCTTTAAAACTTACTGATATTATTTTGTTGTCTATCTCTTCCCTCTACTGTTTCTTACACTTATAAAAGGATCAGTATTCCAGAAAGGATGATAAATCTTCTCAGGCTGATAGTTCTAAGTAGGAGAAACAGATGAACTTCAGGATGGGTTTGAAACAGAAGCCACAGGTTCAGAACAATTTTCTTCAAGCTTATATTTATTATGTTAATAAATTAGATTCAAAAGGAATAAAACAGAATAGATGTACAAAAAAGGCTATTAGTAAGTGGAAAGAGTTTAAGATCCTTAGTTCTTGTGGGACAGAGACAAATGCAAAACTGTTAGGTGAGGGTAAAACATAAGGCGGAACTACAATGTGCTATAAAACAATACCTTTAGTGAGTTCCTAATGTACATTTTGGTTTCTATCTCAGACCCGAAGTAGGGTTTGTATGTTGAGAAATATTCAGATTTTCTCAGAGAATGGGTTGATCTCTTCCCTATAAATTTTGCCTTTGATCGCCCACGGCCACAATAACGCTATGATGATACGGTGGGGCTTTGGTGAGCTTCAGCTTTGTTTTTGTACAGTGCCTAGAGCAATCAGCAGTGACCCATTCCCTTGCTGCCTGTATGCTGTGGTGCTGATAGGACTAATACTGACTGATTAGTTCTCTCCTACCTCTTGCTAGGCTTCCATATCTAGAAGAAACTTCTGATGAATTCGGGACTAGACCAATGCTATTATGAGGTACAGTTGTTACAAAATCTGTTACATTGTCTAAAAAAAGAAAATTTCTGATTTTACATAGCTTTGGATCAGCAACTATGACAAAGTCAAAGCCTACTCAAATGCAAAATACATAGAATTGCATAAATGAGCAGCCAATTAGCATTAAGATGTTATGAGGAAACATTAAATCATCCCTTATTGTTATAAAGAGGAACAGTGCCAATTTACAGAAGAATTTTAATCAATTAAGTCAGCACAACTGCTGTGTATAAACAAGGATCACAGCAAATTAGCACATCCTCCAGTTGTAGTGTGCAATAAAAACAAACTGAAGTAGTACTGTAGTAAACATATTCTTTAAAAAGTGATTCAGAAAAAGAAATAAAACGTCTCTTCAATAAATCTCAGTGAAAATTAGAATTTGAAGACTTAATTTCTTTTGCTTGAGTCTTTTCATAGTAATAGGTTTGCTGCTTGTACATGGTTTGTTAGAAGATCCGGTTTAATGCTTTTATTTCTTCCTAAATTTCCATTTACACAAGAATATCAAATATTCACTTAAGTTTACTTTTTCTGGGATAGCTCACTTCTGGCAGCTTTTTGATTATAGAGTGAAGAATACTGGAAAGATCTTTTAATATATTTGTTAGTGGGTAAATGTTCAGAGGACAATTTAATACATAACGGTAAATCACAAAAACACAACAAATAAATTTACAAAATAACAAAAAATAAATTGACACATTTTTAATTGAAAATACTCGTGTTTGATTAACTGGGATACTCTCCTCAGCATGCAATGCTGGGATCCCCTACTTTATTCAGCAAAAGATAATTCTAGATAAAGAATTGACTGTGTAATGCTAAAACAAGTAGACACCCTAGTTCTTTCCGTTCTTCACAAAAAGAGAGGAAAAAATGCATTTTTCTTTGGATAGCTTTTGTCTCCACACAGGTTGATGGTTAAATTGATCTGAGTAAAATAAAAATTCAGAGACTATAGCCAGTGTTGAGAAGAATAGTTCCAAAGCAGTAGGGATTGAAACTACCCTTTACACACAAGACTAAAAATACACAAAGAAATTAAAATGTTTATAAAAAGCTCTTAAATGATTTTAGAAGGGATATAATTGCCTGATATCTACTATATTGATAATTATCTATAACTACTTTACCAGCTGTAAACAGAGCCAAAGCCTTTGAGAGTTTACTCTGTTAAACACAACAGACTTTTCTTCATAAGTTACCCTACCAAGCTTTTCTTCCTTATTTCTTTTCTCTGAAGCACTTGTCTTATGTTTAATACAGGACAATACAAGTGTCAGCTTGCATTGACTTTGAAAATGAAGATGTTTGCTATATATACAATTAATCCATTAATTCTAGACCATGCTATTTTACCAACGGCTGTTCAGGAGGTTGCAGGAAGAGGATACCACTTTCTCTCAGCCTTAACAAATCCATTCTGAAAGGGACACTCTTCATCTCATTTATAAGACACATGGTCCCAAAAAGCCAAGATTTATAAGGCTGTATACATTATGCTTACATGTCAGTGAGACAAAGACAGTGTCTGTCAGCAGTGGGGTGTGCTTTAGGAGCAGCAATTTTCAAAAGGTCTTTCATCACTTGGAAATGTCTACAGAATAAACTGAAAGCAGTAAAAAAGTTATTACAGTATCTGAATATGTCCATTGGGCTAATGGTTAGACAAGAACACCAGGGCCTGAGGGGAAATATCAAGAAAAGAATTAGAGCTGTGAGAATATAAAATCTGTAACAAGCTGGATCTTAGATGTCAACTTAACAGGTAAACAACTGTATCATCTTACAGAAATAGATTTTTCTCAATGTACGAGTGTAAAATTAATATGCGTTCATTGTTCAAAATCACAAATGTTTCTACACATTCCTTCAAGAGAAAGGGCAGTCTAGCTGCAGCCAAAGAGTATGCGATGTATATGATCTATCTCGTATCTAATTGGTTTAAAAACAAACATACAAACAACAAAAAGAAACCCAAAACACCTTCTGGATCTTTATCAAAAGATAAAATCTCAGTTTTGACAAAATCTATTAAAATGAACCCTACATTGAAGACAACTATTTTTTTCTTTACAAAAGAAGAAAAAAAATCCAACACTAAGCCAAACAAGCAAACAAACAAAACAAAACCACAAAAAAAAAAAACCACAAAAAAACCAACACAAACCAAACCCAAACCAAAACAACAAAAAACCAAACTCTAAACCCAACATACTCTAATGCAATCTAAACATGCTCAAAGTCATCCTATTTCAAAATGTTTAACTTCAGTTAACTAGGTTTTGTATACCAAATAATACCATTAGTGTATCATTATGATAAAGCTGATAGTATTGCTAAACACTAACAATTTCAGTGTTCTAACAACACTGAAGGCAAGGTCCTTTCTGAGTAGCAACTATAAATTCTGTAAATGGAATCCTGAACAAACTGAAAACCAGACCACTTTGTTTATCAGCCTCAATGAGTCAAGATTAATCTTTACTGTCTTCACACAAATAAAATATCCCATGGTGTGTACAAGTGCTAAACACAGGCTGGCTCCACCTGCTTCTTTCAGAGCTAATCACTGAGAGATACTAGAAGTGGAAGAAACTGGGGAGCCAGATGCGAAGAATGGTTGGTTGATAAGACCACCTTTCAGTGGCAGTAAAGCAAAGACAGGATTTCCTGTCTGATAACAGAAAAGATAGTGGAACTGGATAAACTGATAGTATTACCAAAAAAAAATCAAGAAAATACTCTTCTGTCTTTTGTACCAGTTATTTCTTAGTGGTCTTTACCACACACCACATACTACTGCCCAAATAACGCACATTTTCATTTCTGTTATGTCTGCTCTATGTTAAGAATTAATATAATTAATATCAAGTTTTCCAGTGCAAACTGCAAAGACTTTGAGATCTTCTCCCCTTCTTATGATGAAATACTTCAGAGGGTATTTTTCCTATATATAATCTCATTAAAGAAGGCATAGTTTTTCATGCTTTTCTACTTGCCATACCATTCCCGTTAGTGGACACTGCAATGCAGCCAATCCTTCATATCCATTAGTGAGCAGCAACTTAGCATGCTGGACAAAGATGTTTTTCCAAATCTTTCACCTTGTCATACTGAAACTTTCCCAACAGATACTTATTCATTCCACAACACCTTGGCCCAGCAAAGTATTCATTCCTGTATATAATTTTAAACAGATGAGCAGCCTTAATGAAGCTGATGGATCTACTTACGGGCTTAAATACATGAATACACTCCAGCACACCACTGGATCAGAGCCTAAAAGCTGCAAAAGATGCTCAGTAGCTACAATATCGTTGAGACACACAGGAATTATAAGTTCTCAGGACCTCTCCGTAAGTTATGACCTCATTTAGAGCTTCTGATCAGTTGCCAAACATTTACTTAGCTGTTAGCACACTGTTAGTTAATGTTTAACAACTGCAACAAACCCAGAAAATAATGTATTTCAACCAGCTAGCTGTAAATCACTGAGTTCTATTTGCAATGTCTATAAAAATTCTATATAAAAAGTGTAATCACCGTTCTATAAATATGACATCATAAGTCATTTAAGCTTAATTTAGAGTGCAATAAGCCTCAAATTTCTATTCAGATTCTTCTCAAGTCTTCTTAGACAAACCAAAGAGAAACAAACATATTTGCAGTATAAAACCTAGTTTTAACAATTCAGTTATTAGTGATACATGAAGAAAATTATATAGTATTCTCTTTATCAAAAAAACTGTAAGCAGAGTTTGTGCTGTTGAAATTCAAATACAAGGTTGTGCTGGTTTTGGCTGGGGTAGAGTTAATTTTTCTCATAGTAACTAGTATGGGCTATGTTTTGGATTTGTGCTGGACACAGAGTTGATAACACAGGGATGTTTTAGTTATTGCTGAGCAGTGCTCACACAGAGTCAAGGCCTTTTGTGCTTCTCACACCACCAGTGAGGAGGCTGGGGATGCACAGGAAGCTGGGAGGGAACAGCTGGGACAACTGACTGCAGTTGACCAGAGAGAGAGAGATTCCATAACATAGGGCATCTAGCTTACTATATAAAACTGGGGAAAGAAGGGAGGAAGAAAGAGGGGATGTTTGGAGTGACAGCATTTCTCTTTCCAGGTAATCGTTACATGTGTCGGAGCCCTGCTTTCCTGGAGACGGCTGAACACCTGCCTGCCAGTGGGAAGTCGTGAATGAATTCTTTGGTTGCTTTGTTTGCATTTATCATTTTTGCTTTCAGACTGTCTTTATCTCAGCTTATGAGTTTTCTCACTTTTACCCTTCTGATTCTCTCTACTTGGAGGCAAGCAGCTGAGTGGGGCTTAGTTGCCAGCTGGGGGTTAAACCATGGCAAAGGTCCTAATAAATACACATTAAACCTTTGAAAACTGGAATAAGGAATAGAAAGTTTGTTGGTGCCTTCCAAAGATGACTGCAGTCAATTTCTCTTTGAATCTGAAACGTTTTCATATGCCTAGTATTGTAAGTATTTAAAGTCATGAAACCCTGCTGTTGGTATAGAGAAACATATGAGTTATACAACAGATCATGCTCTATTTATTCTGCTACATGCCAGTGAGGACAGTAGATGAAGAGAGTAACAGCTGTGGCTGCTGACCTTCAAGTAGAATGCATTTATATTAACACATTATTACAGATACCACTCATATAATTTATTTAACTCTCTAGGTACACATGATTTAATGTTGATTAATCAGGATTTAATTAGTACCAATTCAATGATGACCTTAAATCAGTTAACTCAGGAAGACTACCCTTGTCACCATGGCAGCATGGCCCTTAGAATGGGCTGTAAACACATCAGAGGATGTGAGCAAATACTCGGGAGCATGGCTATTTCACTATTACACCACTATGGTTACCTGAACTAGCACATCTAAACCTGATTTGAGTAAATCACTGCAGTGACAGCAGTCTTGTGAGGAATGCTTCTGAAGCTCATTCTAAAATTCATTCTTAATTGGGATTTCCGGTTGAATACCATCCACATGTTATCCAAGCTACAGTCCACAGGATATTTTCCTCAGACACAACAGTGGTCTGTTGAGACCTCCCCAGGTTTTCAACTTTGAACATCACCAAAATCTACTGTAGATAAGGAACGTATGTAAGTGCCATCTGTATACAAAATACGAGATAGATGTGTAAACACTTCAGGTTTCTTTCGTTCAGTGTAAAATCTATAAAGGGGAAACAAAAATGCTGCAAATAATTGAAGCCACATTAAATCCACAATCGAAGCTCCTGAAAAGACAATTTTGCAGTGATGGTGTTGTGTGATTTCATATTCAGTGGACCTTTGCTTTGGTGCCCTTGTATAAATGGGACAGCGCAAAGGGGGCAAGGGGAAGAGGGAAAGGGTTACTAAGCTCCTGTGAGATATCTGGAGACTTGGACAGCACAGAAATGGCAGAACTACTGGGAGCTGCTTCTGCCACTTCACTGCCTACTCAGCCTCCTTGACAGAAACAAGCTCGGACTCCTGCATCCCATTAATCCCTGCCTGTTGTCACAACAGCTCCCTGGAGGGTTTTAAAGGCAGTAAAACTTAAAACTAAGTAACACAGGGGCTAAAGCATCCCCAGGCAGCTCTGGCAGTCAGGACACTGCACAGTTAACTCACACCCACTGCGCTCAGAAGGGTTATGGACTGGTCCAAGGAAGCTTTCTGATCACTTTGTCTCCAAGTATATCCTATGAGTGCACTGCTAGCTATCCACTGCTCACCTTAGTGGTTCATTAGAATCAGAGGGGAAAACAGAATAAAAGGTATAGCATACCAGCATACCAGGCATACTAGCTTCAGTATGCATACACATGCACAACAGCACCCAAATGTGAAGGCCAGCTTTCAAAGGCACACCAAAAGTGAATCCACACTGGGATGTACTTCTACAATTCTTTTCAATTTCAACATGTTTTCAACATAGAGCTCTTCTTGAGAACATTTAAAAAATACATAGCTGTTTTCATGAGCATTAGAGACAGCATTTCAATTAAGGTTTATTTTTCTGTGAGAAAACATTACGTGTATAATTACAGAAGACAAATGAGATGATTGTACTACACATCCTATCACAACTGAGTAACAGAGCTTGAATTCAAGCTGCACAGCACCAGTCAAAAAGCTAAACTAAATTAAAGACTTTTTAAACTTACATAGTTAAGAAAATCAAGAAAATTGCTAATTACTCCTTGACCCTGTACACATTTATTTGCATCAGCATAAAGGACAAAAGAGTAAATTGGTTGACTAACATCGTTTATAAGATATATTCATCTCACTTATACACTTACATCTCATTAAATCCAGTTTGAAATGTAATGCAAGTAGTACTAACTATACCATCAGTAAAGTATGAAGTATCCATATTAGTATCCAGTCCAAAAAATGAGGACTTTTTGTCTCAGTTTTGGAAAGTTTTATTCTAAATTTGATGCATGAAAGTTCAGCCAGTGTGTAAATTTTTGCAATATTAGGTTATGATTTTGGAATAAATTATATTAGACTGCATTATTGCAAGTAACTGCACAGAAATTTCTCACATTAATAAAAACCAAGCTGTTAGAAAATAGGATTTCTCACCCTGTAGGAAGTATGCTTCTAGTATTAAAAAAGTATGCCAGTTTATGGCTGGGACACACAACCACATAGAATCAACTATTACCTAAAAAAAACTCTTCAAAATGAATAAAACTTTGCATATCTGATACATTAACATCTTCAGTTCTGCTTCAGTAATAACATTGTCTTTGTTTTTGTAAAGGATTCAAACACTGTAATCAGGAATAACTTGAAAGGAGCAAGGACCACATCTCCTTTTGCAAAACAGTTTATAAAGTAGCACACATCTAAAGGAAATTCCTCGGGGTCCCTGGTAACAGAGATTTTATTACCATTTTGTAGCAGTTTGCAAGCTGAAAATATTTACTAGCCTCAAAAGCAAATAAAACCACTGCCAAATTCAAATGAGCATTTCTAAAGCTGTGATGCAACATACCTCATGAACTGCACTTCCTCACATTAGGTTAGGTTATGCATGCAACCTAATGTAACCTCTCTTCCATGAAGCATGTATTTTGTCTGAGGGTTGGTGGTTTTGGCTTCTGTTTTGTTTCCTATTTTTGAGTGAGTACAGTATCCATTAAAAAACCTTGATGAGCATGGAGTCTTAAGACCTTCTTTGAGAGCTTAATGCAAGGATCCTTGTGGTGAATGCTGAGATCAACTCAGTTTACTTTGGCTTTTGTTTTGTGCCTTTTATTAATATTAGAGGCTAATATTATTTAATACACACATATATTGAAGAAGCAAAACCAGTGTAAATCATCCTCACCTTTCAAAACTAGCAAAATAAACCCCCAAAATATTGCTGAACTGCTGCATAGTTACTTCAGCTTCTACAAGATATTCTTTTACTGTACCCTGTACCTAATGTTAGGCAAAATTTCCACTACATCATCCCTGCTAATTTAGTCTTTGGTCTTTCCATTGATAGAGATAATGATTTTACATTAAAAATAAGAATGTCTGGACCTTATTTGGTATAGCTGTAGATGTTGTACAGCCAATAATCACTTTATGAGATTAGAAGGGGCTGACAGGTTACAGTGCTCTGTCTTGTAGTAGGCCTTTTCCCCAAAATTTCCTGCCTTTACCTATCAGCGGGAGAAATGGTAAGATCATTAGCATATGTGGTCCATGGAAACACTGATCAGAGTAGTCATCTAGCAAGTGCAGCAGTTAAAGCATTGACAGCTTCTTCAGAGCAATCTTTACAGTGGGGCAGACTTTGTTACCACCACACAGTAACTGAATTATCCAGGGTATGTAATTAAAAAAAGACACTGGCATAGACAGGTCTCACATGTCTGCAATGTAAATCTTGTCCCTTGGAAAATCTGGTATTAGTTAGAAGTACACACTACCTAGAACAGCAAACAAAATACCAGAGGCTAGTTATCATGTCAGTGCTGTAAAGGCTAACAAGTAATTAAGAGTAAGTGCCGCAAAACTTTTCAATAAACAAAACTAGATAATATGCAACATTGGCCTTTCCCACACAGCAGTCAAGGGACAAACGGTGTAGGAATTCAATTAAGAAATTCACCATTTTCCTAAATAAAAGGTTGACTTTCGTGCCTGCATTCTTTTCCATGTGTTGATAACTTTTATTTGAATGTAAGCTTTCAATTCCTGCTTTTCAGCTTGCCTGAAGGTCAGAAAAGAGAAAAAAAAGAAATCATACATACCTTCTCCGCTTTTGCACCTCTCACCAGCTGTGTCGGCAACAGAAAGGCTGACCTTACTGACCACAGCAGATAAACAAATAATTCAGATAGCAAAAATATGAAAAGGCAGTACCACAGCCTAGCCATGGATGAAGAGCAAGGCAGAGCTCCTTTAGTCAGGAGGTAAAGTTCAAAAGAGTGTTAGAAAGGTCCAAACCTTCATGAGAAAACCCATACATAAAACACACATTTCACCTTGTTGCAAATTAGTGACCAAACTTGCAAAGGGTTAATATTAATGGTGATAACTATTTGGAATACTAAAACATCACACTAGACTCCCTTATGGGAACTTGAGCTCACTTGTCCTACAGAGCTGCTCCATGCCCTCCATATTCTTAATGATAGACTGCAAGCAACACAGGAAAAGACCTACGGAAACTGCAAACTGTATTTACTAACCAAAGTCAGAATTATAAATATGCAAAGAGTTGGAGGGTCATTCGAAATTCTCTTTCAAGCAACCACTCATCCAATCTCTACAGAAATTTGCCAAGCACGTCCTAGCACTTCCTGCATTTAAATTTCGCTGTGGCTAATGGCTGCCGAGATCCGAAACAGAAGATCAGTTATGTAGAAAATGATCTCCAGGAAATTAAAACTTTCCATTCAAAAATTTGCACAGCTAAATGGATAGATTTAAAAAAAAAAAAAAAAAGAAAAAGAAAAAGAAAAAAAATATAGTTTTCCAACAGCACATGAAGCTCTAAAACTTAGTGTTTAGGACAAAAATACATCTGTGTTTCTTTACTGAACTTTCCCTTGCAAATATAAACAGCACGTTAAATACAGCAGGAAGCACCTCTCTTTCCTAAATGTGTTATGTTAGAAGCTATAGCAGAAAGGTAACCTTGTTCGCCTTATTCACATGATCACTTCTGACAGTTTTCATTATAACATGAAAAATATACTTTTTCAAGACTTTCCTTGCTGAAAACGAGGGCACGAAGGGTCTAGCTTTGTGAGGGGGTTACATATTTGAAAGTTAACCAGCAAATAAAAATTAATTATAGAATCCTGTGCTTTGCAAGCATTGCAGTTTTTTTTCTTGAACACCATCAATTCAAGACAACATAAATGTCTCTTCAAATTAAAAAAGCTCTGAAATTATGACCAGTGCCAGAGAAGAATCTGACCCTGAATGGGTTGCCTGAAATGGAACATGTGGTCACGCTGGTGGGGATCACAGGCACTGCTGCTCTGGAGTTTGCCTCTTTATTTTCATATAAAAATAATAATATTAATAAATATGCATGTTTTCTAGATGAACCTTAGAATCAAATTTACTTGTTAGGCATGGAAAACAACTGAAAAGCAAGTGCACCTTCAAGCCCATGTAAATGTCTTTTCCATAAGTAAAAAGGAAAATCCATAAATACGGTTCTCCAGGTAACTGAAGAAATCATTTGTTAAGGAAAGACTTTATGATTCATGTGTGTGACTGCTATTATCATTGTATTAAATAAAATCAAACCTACAGATTATAGGATTACAGAAGTAAGACAGACTGAAGTCTACAAGAGACTGGTTTTCCTTTTTTATTATTATTTGAATAATCACCACTTGCACTGCAGTAAGACCATGGAGATGCTGCCATTGACACAGCAACCTTTTTTCCAGGTTTAAAATTGAATTAAATGTACTTTCTAGGTTGTGCATCTCTGCAAAGCACATGGAAAACCTCTCAAACTGGGCGGGGGGAAGTCAAAATTATCCAAGGTTTATCCCAGCCTGAGCCACCCCTATTTCCTTCCCTTGAGCACATCTGTCTCCAGTGTCAGGTTACTGGTGCACATTCCTTCTGCTTAAGGACCACCATTTTCTTCCGGACCACTGTCACCCCCCAGGCAGGAAAGGCAGCTGAGCACAAACAGGCAGGGAACTGGTATTTAGAGCTTTTTTTTTTTTCCCCTCTCCAGAAAAAAGCATAAACTGCAAAAGACAAGGAACCGGTCTGAGTTTCCAAGTAGGCTTTCATTCCCAAGCATAGATTAAAATCAGGGCAGAAAGTCCGTCATTTCTTCCTCAAATATAATTTTTGAGTTAGTGAGTTTTGTCTAGAAAAAGTAGCCTTCACAATTATAGTCAATGAAGAAGGCAAACATTGTATTTGTCTTATGATGCTTCACCCAGGGCTGAAGAAAAAACATCTTTTGTATCTGTGGCTGGCACAGAGACCACATAAAACCATGAGATAACAATCACAGAGAGATTTGTGGTGAAAAAAATACATCACAGATGCCTAAACAACATTTCAAAGTTTATCCCTTTGAGCATTTCTTTGCCAACTTTTGCCCCTTAACCAGTGACTCATAATCTTTTTGCTTTTCTTCTTCCATTTGTTGCACAGCTCACATATCATCTTGCAGTGTAATAGAAAGGAGCTAGGAAAAGCATGGATCTTTTCCTAATGCCATTTGCCATTGGGCTTGATTATTTGCTTCACCAAATTCATTTTTACCTCTAATCTTGTCTGGTTAGTGAAATAATTCCTCTGGATCAGCAGGACGGATGAATTTGGGGAACACAAAGTGAGAAAATCTGATTAGAAACTGAGTTATACCTTATCTGACACTTCTAAGTCAAAATAAACGAGAATTTTCACTATCACTCTGCTGAGCATTTGCCACGTCTTCTCATAGCACAGCAGAGATCCACCATGATTAATGCATTTTTATGGATCTCTAGGAGGGGACGAGATATTAGCCAAGGAGGTATCTGAGATAGAGAGGTTTAAATCAGTATAGCTATATGTAACAATTCCTGTACTTGAGAAACTTCTCTTAACATTTTATACTGATAGCATTTGAAAGCTCTTCTCAAAGATTAGTGATAAACACCAGAGTTTATCGTTACGTGTCGGCCTTCAAAGGAAAGGTAGGATTCCATTTCTGACTAGCAGCCCAACAGGGAATGCTAATTAATCCCTTACTCCTTACTAGAAAGTGCCCAATTATCTTTCTCTCCTGTTGTTATCATCCAGCCCTGCTTATTCTTGTTATTGCTATGAATTTTACTGCTCCTACCCATTATTTTATCTTTTGTGCTTCCAATCACTTGTTCTCTCATTTATCAAAAGATTTTACATTTTTTGTATGTATGTGACAAAATAATTTTATATCCCCTTGATCACTTTTTCCTTATTTCTCCCAATCTTATCATTTGAAATGGCACAATGATTTCAAATTTTTTCTGCACAAAATAAATGGACTGTAACAGTCACTCTGTACTGAAACTGTCATGCAGAACAATTCATATCCAGTGAAGTGATAAAGCAATGAATATGAATTACTCAAATGTGTCAAGCCAACAGCAGTGCCATGTGTGTTACAGTAATGTTTGATATCTTGGAAAGACATTCCTAAATTTTCCTTGTAACTTTTGGTTTGATTTCTGCAATGTGCTAAATATTTTTCTTTTCTTTTCTTTTCTTTTTTTTTTTCACTTTCTGGAAGTAAACTGATAATTTGACTATTCTGATCCTATCAAGGGGAGACATAGAGAACAGAGTGTCTGTGGGAAAAATAGCAGTGATATAGGTGGTAAATGCTGAAATCATCATCCGTTTATCGTGTTCCTTTCAGATTATAAGAGAGAAGGGAAGCCTTTGATTCAAAGAACTAATTCTTCTAGCTCATAAAGCATTATCTGCAGACCTCCAGCTTTCCTATGTACTTTATATTCCCTTTCCTCTTAAGCTAATTTAAAAAAAAAAAACAACAAAAAAAAAAAACCAACCCAAAACAATACAGAAAACACCAGCACACACTGTAGAAAGGGCAGAACCATTACACCACTACATTCTGCCTAGTTGCTCTTTGCCTAACTTCAAGTATGTGGTATGCCACATGAAAGCAAGTACCTGAAGGAAAGCTGCTTGCTGAAGAACTTCAAATTCTGAATGTATTTCAGTGGGACTGTAAAACATTTCTGAGATTTCCTCAGTGAGTAAGCATCAGCTCATTACTGTAGCATACATGAAAATTACAAGAAATCATTTTACAGTGACTTGGATTTCACTAGTAAAAAACCCAAAGCTTTGTAAACTTCTGCACAGAGTAACTGGAATGAAGAGTTCATAGTAAGCTAAAGTAAGAAAAAAATACACTTAAGTACTGCATCTTGCTCAATTCCCTTAGAATTTCATTTCTCCTCAGAATGTCTGTAAACTTCACCACATACAATGCAAAAGAGGCCTAGATAGCCTGAGGGACTAGTAATAGTCTAGGCATTCTTTCTGCCCTTTTAGGTATTTACAGAGTCCCTATCACTTTGAAGTCTATACTACGGTTCACCTTAAAGTCCGAATTCAAATATAGCTCACTGCTGAAAGGAAGTCAACAACATTTTCAGGGCTATATGAACAAGGTCACTAGCACATTCTCATCCATGATGAACAACAAACACATTGCTAAAGGTGTCCCAGTGGAACTGGAGCAAGATTTAGGACACTGAGAACATAACCCTGATTCTGTCACGAACTCGCTATGGGACCTGGCCACACTATTTGTCTTCATCACTTTTCTATCTGAAATGATACCCTCTTCGGGATAATTCTGTGACTGGCACCTTGGGACCCTGATTTCAACTGTGCTAGCAGCATCAATATTAAACTAAAGTCTAGACCAAAACCCAGAGATCACACACGGAAAACACAATGACAATCATGCTGTAAAGATGAGCACTGGGAAGCGTTTGCTGCCTATGACAGACCAATGTGATCAACCACTGGAGTAAATCCTTTGTTACTGTTTTGCCTGAGACATCTTCCTCAGCAGTCTTGACATCATTTTAAAGTAACATTTAATAACGATTTCCACACCATGCATTCAAGATGCATGTTGTCTCAATTCATACAGGCGTACTTTACCTAGACTAACCAAGTAACCCAGTAATGACATATAACTCTATGAGGAGGGACTAGCGTGACTATTGACTTAAATAGGATTTTAAAGAAAATGGGAAAACCCACAACAGGGAAAAAAAAATAATGCAAAGGCTATTGAATTTAAAAAATCACATATATTCTACTTTTTAAGGAATTTGGCAACGAACTTTAGACGACTTTTGATGATATTTTTCTATTAATAATAGTAGTATTTAATCTATATAGAAATGACCTCTTTCCTGCGTATTTTAAAACACTTTTTTTTTTCAGAAAGGGACAAATTTTCACTTTCCAAACCACTAGGTGCTATTCCATCCCAAGAAATCAGCAGGTTGAAAATAAGAAAAGGACCATTCGATGTTTAGCTAATGCCCGTAATTCACTGGATTTCAAACCCATCCCTGCTGCTAACACATTCCGCGGGGCTTGTCTGTCTCCTCTTCAGTCTTGCACATCTGCACTGTTACCCCGCCAGCTGTTTCCAGCGCGGTTTATTAAAGCCAGCTCTCGCCGTGAGCTGGTACTAACATAACGCAATGTACAGGTGAGTTATGAAAACGTAATGTCCTCTCCAAAACTGCTCTCCCTGGAATGGCACTGCCGTGACAGATCGCGTAATACTTGTATTTCACCTGACTTGGTAAAGAGAAAAGAAAAAAGAAAACAAGCTCGCGAATTAATTCCAGAATATTCTGATCCTTCAAAAATGCTTGACGGTACAAAGGCACCCATTAGCCTTAACTGCTACCAGTTTCACTTTGAATAGCCACCGCTTCGCAGCTAGTTTAGAGAAGAGAGAGAGCCTTGGGGCTGCGGGGAGTGCCGAGCTTGGGGGCCTGCCAGTCCCCGCCGGGGGACACACCGAGGGGGGGCACAGGGGGACTTCCTGCCGCTGCCGTTGCTTTCTGCATGTGGGACCAATATGGGCAATGCAGAGTTTAAACAGTTGCAAATGGGGGAGGGAACGTCGGGGCTTGTTTTACATATTGTTTCGGGTTTTATTCCCCTCGCTTGTGTGGAATTTAAAGCGGAGTCAGTGCATTGTTCAGGAGGCTCCGTGCCCCCGGTGCATTGACAGCAGCTACTGTTTACGCGGACTGTTCATTCCTGCGCTGTTTGCTTATGGAAAATAAGGGGGAGTGACAAAGAAAAGAGAGGAAAGGAAGAAGGGCAGAGAAGGAGGCACTAGCAGCGGTGCAGCGCAGAAGCCTTACTCTGGCCCGACCACTAACGTCGCTGGAAGAGCCGCTGCCGCGCGGTTCCTAGCCCGCCACAACCTGTGTGGTCAGCCGAGGAAAGGGCTGCCCCTTTGCCGCTCACGCGTCTCCGCCTGTACACATATACACACACAGAGCCTCCGAGCGCGTCTCCGCAGGCATGAGACTCCGGCTGCTCCTGTGTGTCGTGTTTTGCCTCCTGGCGAGCCTCCTGCCTGCCGACGGACAGAGGACAGGTAAGAGGCACCAGCGGAGCCGTACGGGCTGGGGGGAGCAGGGCATAGTAGCGTTCATGCCTGCCGTGGGCACCTCCGGCGTGTCTCTAACCGCATCCAACACGCGGTTCCTGCCCTCCGGGGAGAGTTTGCATCCTCCTGGCTTCCGCTGCCACGCATTTCACGCGCTTTTTGCTGCCTCGGTCTGTGCCAGGCATCACTCTACTCACAGTGAGGCGATGGAGAGAAGTATCTGAGTACGTGGGGAGTCTGGAAACTTTGGGGTTGGCTGGGATGAACTGGGACTGAAGGCAGGCAACTGTTGCAAACCTGCTGCCTCGAAACAGTGTCGGCACCAGCGGAGCGGGGTGGGCACTGCTCCGACAAGTGTAAGGCCGCTGCCCCCGGCATCGCGACCACCGGGGCAGGTTGCCGGCGACCCCCCACCCCCTCACGCTCGGCTTTCCTTCCTCCCCTCCCTGCCTGTCTCCGCAGCCAACCTGGCCCTGCGCAGGAAGCTCCACCGGCACGGCTGCTCCCACCGGCGCTGCGTGCCGCTCCACTCCAGGGTGCCCTTCCCCTGAGCCCTGCCGGGGCCTGGCCCAGGTAACGCACGCGTGTCGGGGCCCCGCGTCTTGTGAGGCGTCCCTCTCCCAGCAACGAGCACGTGTCCTAATTCACACCTGCGCTTCGGAGCGGTTTAAGAGGCACTTGGCGAAGCAAGCAGAGCCAGGGCCGTGATTTCATCCGGCCTCCGTTTGCTTTGAGCACAGGGCTTCCGACGGGCGCACGGTGGAGCGCGGGGCTGTCGCTCCGCTCAGAGCCCCGTTATTCCCCTCTCTGGCCACCTCTCGCCGCGCTAACGCCTCCCCTTTCTGGTACAAACCAGACGGATCTGCTAAATAGGACGAATCACTGCCCTACGAGTGCTTAAGATAGCCAGCAAAGCTGGCGATGAGCCTAAAGACTGCACAAAGCAGTAGCTAGAGAAGATGCTCCGGCTCTTGTGTTGGATGCACGGTGAAGTCACCTCACTCTGCCCGTCAGTAACATGAAGGTAGTAGCATTTACCCACTTCAAAGGGGACTGTAATTCTTCTTCATTGTCAGCAAGACTTTGAGCTCCTTAGATGAAAGGCTATACAAGTGCAAAACATTAATGCTTTATGGCTGATGAGGGCATATACATTCAAATACTAAGTGGCTGCAGAAGAACGCAGGTAGCATATGCAAATAGAGCAGGCATCAAAAGGAAACCTAGGCGCTCTTGCAATTTGAAAATGAATAAAACATGCAGTTGGTAGTTTTGCATCTTCTAAACTCATTATGTATTAAAATAATGTTGTAGCCCCAGGCACGACAGCATCATAAATACACGATGGCAGAACCTGCTCTCTGTGAACCCAGATGTTTTGATTTATGAAGCAGTTAATAGTGAAAAGGAGACTAAAGCTTTTAACAACCCTATACCAAGAATCTTGTCAATGCATAAACTGCCCTGGTGAAAAAAGCCCACACCACTCCCAAAACAGCCATTCAAAGAGATACCATTCCACCCCATAGTGCTGGCCTGTTAAACACATGGAATATGCATACGGGATGGTAAACTGGCAAGGCTGAAAAAAGATTACCATATCTTAAATTTAATCTCAGATGGGCTGCATAGTGAGTGGCAGAATGGAGCTGCAAGTAGAAAGCGGGACATAACAAGGATGTTTTAATGCTGAATGCCAAGTCTCCTCACTGCAGTCAATTTGGAAAGAGATTAAATGAGATTCCCTCATCAGTTTAAGCATAAACCTAAAAAGATAAGCAATCAGATCAATTTATTCAGCATGCAGAGACTGAATGACAGGGATGGTGGAATTTAGGCCCAGAGACTTCTTGAACTGATTCTGAATGGCTTGTTTCAGTTCCTAAGAAAAGTAGATTTAACCCCCATTCCTCCAGTTCAGCATCCGTCATGCGGAGACTGGCTGAAGAAATCATCTACATTTTCTCTAGTGTGCTTTGCAACTGCATATAATGCATTTGGCCTGTGACTGCAGTAGCTGCACAGTACATGTGCACTTATACTTGAATTATGTTTCCCATCATGTATCAAGACAAAATATATTTTCAGTGTTACCTCCTTTTCCACAGGGAGCCAAATTCTTGTAAGGAAAGTCAATGGCAAGGCAAAACAGTGTACTTACTAGCTTATAATGCATGTTGTGGACACGTAGTTAAAGATAATTCTGCTTTATAAAGCTGTTTAGAAACCCATAAAGCTTGACTGGGGAGTAAGGGCTGACAGGCACCTGAACTAACTCTCTTAACTCCAGTTGTCATTGTGGGTGCTCAGCTCCTTTATCTTAAGTAAGATTTACCACCTACGTTTACATTCCCTTCCAGTTTTAGTCCTAATTCAGCAAATATTTACATGCCTGGGTAACTTGACTCACATGAGTAATCTTATTGATCTCAATGGAGTTGTACATATGGATAAAGCTATTTGCAGATGCAAACAGGATGGGCCCTTAAGCCTGAATTTCAACAGGTGGTTGGAAACTGGGATGAGCATAGCTCTTTTTCTCACAACAGCATCTGAAATAATGAGAGGACCAAAGCTGATTTTTCATCAGTTACATACGCAAAACGTGGGACAAAAAAAAGAAATGGAAGACAATCTTACATTAGAAACCTTCTTGCTTTCGGCTTTTTCTTTCTTTTCTCTTAACTTTTTCAGCTGAAGTTCCCAAATAATAAACATTACCCAAATTTCATCTGTATTTCACAAGTAATATTTTCTATTTTGCATGAGACATTAGACTACTAAATCTCTCACTGATGGCTATTTCTTTCATTTTATTTTTTCCCCAGCAATTGCATAATGGGCTTTCAGTGTTTTAAAGGAGCAACAGTTATTGATGAAGTTAGCAGTACAGATCAACAACAGCTGACCTGAGAGAGCCACTGCAGTCCTGTCTTCAGCAGTCCTGTCTTCAGTAGTCCTGTCTTCAGCAGTCCTGTCTGCCACATTCTGCAAGACCTGGAAGGCCCTGGCTCACACCTTAGAAAGTAGGGGGGAGGTAGAAATGGAGGGTGGTGATGGGAGGATGTACATGAAACTTACCTGGCTGAAATATTCCATATAAATTCCTTGGCTCTCATAAGGACTACTGAAAGTTGAAGAACAAATCAAACATCAGGTACCTGAGATGGATTTTCAGTGGCCTTAAGAAGGATCTGTACAAAGGGACTCTTAATGGTCTATCCTGTTCAGACTGAAACTGGATGTGCTGTTGACTACTTAATTCAGTCTGTGTATAAAGCAGCATTTAAGGTGAAATATTAGACTCCAGCACAGAACTGCAAAGTCCAGTTTTTTGTTAATACTTTTATATATTAATAATATATACAGCTATATTTTTACAGCTAACGTTACATCTTTATGGAATTGCCTTAACAATAACGTAGAATGTATTACTGTAATAGTACCAAAGTCATCACTACAGTACTGGTCCTACTGGCTTCATGTATAGTAAGCACAGTAGGAGTTTACAATGTAAGAAAGCGAAGAAAGTATTATCCCTCATTCTATAGATAGAGAATTGAAGCACATGGAGATAAGAGATTAGCCAAGGGTCATGCAAAACTTTGATAACTTGTATCCCTGAACTCAGGCCTTAAGGTCAAGCCCATCTTCCTGTCTAATGAGCTGTTACTGCAAAGCCTATCATTTGTTTTCTTAAACTGGGCTGCCAAACCAGACAGCTGAAGCGTACTTGAAAATTCAGAACTATAGAACTATTTGCTTAATAATAGTTTTCCTAAAATACCCACTACAGTATTATACATAGAGCATAAAAATAGACCTTTGAAAAGAAACCTTTGTTTGGTGAACCCCAGTGTTGCGTAGTACTCTATTCCTGTAATTTAAATGAATGGGATATCTGAAACACAGCACTACAATGAATGAGAACTTCAAACAGAAAACAGGCTGTTCTTTTCAGTCCTGGAGGTCAAAAATACAGTGAGCTTTTATTTTACGGTTTGTTTTCAAAAATATACATTTTGCATGTTTTTATATCACCAGAAATTCTGAACCTGCATATAAAGGAAAACACGGTAGCCCTTTCATTAGCAAAACTAAACCAAATCTGAAATAAGTCATACCCAGATTTTTAAGTCATAATACTAGCGTTGCAATGTCCACATTTTTTATAAGTTGTTTAAAGATGAGTGAAGATCAGCAGTGACATGGTTTAAATCCAGTATCAGATTTTTGTCTTGCAACATGGTTTCTAATAAGAACAGTAATCAAGAAAAGCAGGCAGCTGAAACTTTCTGATCATCTCTAAGAATTTGAAACCTGAATCAGATTCACCCTGGAAGAGCTTCACAGAAGTCTCAAATGTCTCTGCATAGGGAGAGAAAAAAAAAAAACAAAAACAAAACAAAAAACCCACACATAAAATCCCCATCACACCTTATTCTAGAGTTCTAGAAAATCATGAGAAGATGGTCAAACTTATGTATACCAACAGTCCTGCAGATAAACCTTTGGAATTTTGAGGAAAAAAAACAAACCCAAAACAAACAAACAAATAAAAAAAAAATAAAGCAAGTTTTCCAAAATCAGACGCAACTACCACTATTTTTTTATTATTATTATTTAACTTGGCTTTTCATATATATCCATCACTATCTCTGTTTAGAAGTACAGATAAAGAGTATGAGAAAGCGAGAATGGCAAAGAGTAACTTTTTTTTTTTAACAGTTATAAATGGGTATATGGATTTAGTGTGGCACTGGATATTTTATATAACCATAGTTCAGTTAACTTTGATAAAATCATATGAAAAGCATAATGTATCTTAGTGAAGAGCTATATATGTGCATTCCTTTACAGATGTAAAACAAAACGAGTACCAAAGTGCCCTAGGAAGCCCATTGTCAGTCTACAAAATTATTTTAAATGTTTGTTCTTTCTAGACATGCTCATATCATAAAATCTTTGAAAAAGGCACTGATTGTGATTTTTGATAGATAAGTATCAATGAGCTGGTTGATTGTATATTTTGTAAAAAGATGGTATGCAGTTCAAATAACATCCTATTTTAAATAAACTTTTTATACTTTGCAAAATTTATATTCTTTGGCTGTCAAAGTCAATGCAGCAAGAGAAAAATGTAGGGTTTGTCTAGTTTCCCTGTAGATTCACATGGAATTGCTGTGTAAGCATTTTTCTTACTCAATTTCTGACACCAATAAACAGTAGTTTTCATGGAAATTTTTTCCTGACTTTTTTATCTTATTAAAAATAAGAAATTCTAGTGAAAACTATATAGAAAGAACTTGGTTTAAAACTATTGGTTGGTGTAATCACAGCATGCTGTAAGACAGCATCATGAGCCCACGGTATTACAGCAGAACCCAGACTATATTTTGTCTTCATGCCTTGAATAACCAAGATTTTGAATTGCCTCTATGTTAAATCTTGAAATCTGGATGTTCGTACAAATTCAAGGAGAAAAAACTATAGTAGTCTGAAGGGTAGCAGAAGCTAAAATATGCAGTAGTTTGGTTGTTGGACACTGTCAATAAATTTAAGTGCTAAGTTGCCATTACAGCACACCACAACACTGGTACTGAAGTCCTGCTCCCACAGAGTTAGAGCTTGTTTTCAGCTGAACTGGACTTGCTTTTGACTTTGTTGCCAAACTAGCCCTTTTCATTTAATTCATTTGGTAAAAGCAATTTTCTATGAGAACAGTATGATAAGTCAGGTCGACGGAGCGGTTTGCCTTAGTCGATGAGGAATGGGTTAGAGACCAGTTGAGCAATCTGGACATCCATAAATCCATGGGTCCAGATGGGATGCACCCGCGGGTGCTGAGGGAACTGGCGGAAGTCATTGCTAGACCACTCTCCATCATCTTTACCAAGTCTTGGGAAACGGGAGAGGTGCCTGAGGACTGGAGGAAAGCAAATGTCACTCCAGTCTTCAAAAAGGGCAAGAAGGAGGACCCGGGTAACTACAGACCGGTCAGCCTCACCTCCATCCCTGGGAAAGTGATGGAACACCTTATCCTTGGTACCATCTTAAGGCATATCAAGGATAAGAAGGTTATGAGGGGCAGTCAACATGGCTTCACCAGGGGGAAATCATGCTTGACCAATCTCTTAGCCTTTTATGAGGAAATAACACGGTGGATGGATGATGGCAGAGCGGTGGATGTGGTCTACCTTGACCTCAGCAAAGCATTTGACACAGTCTCCCACAGCATCCTCACGGCTAAAATGAGGAAGTGTGGACTGGATGATCAGGTAGTGAGGTGGACTGCGAACTGGCTGAAGGAGAGAAGCCAGAGAGTTGTAGTCTATGGGGCTGAGTCTAGTTGGAGGCCTGTAACTAGTGGAGTGCCTCAAGGGTCAGTACTGGGACCGGTATTATTTAATATATTCATCAATGATTTAGATGAGGGAATTGAGTGTACTATCAGCAAGTTTGCTGATGACACTAAGCTGGGAGGAGTGGCTGATACGCCAGAAGGCTGTGCTGCCATCCAGCGAGACCTGGACAGGCTGGAGAGTTGGGCAGGGAGTAACTTGATGAAATATAACAAGGGAAAGTGTAGAGTCCTGCATCTGGGCAGGAACAACCCCAGGTTCCAGTATAGGTTGGGGAACGACCTGTTAGAGAGCAGTGTAGGGGAGAGGGACCTGGGGGTCCTAGTGGACAACAGGATGACCATGAGCCAACACTGTGCCCTTGTGGCTAAGAAGGCCAATGGCATCCTGGGGTGTATTAGAAGGGCGGTGGTTAGTAGGTCGAGAGAGGTCCTCCTTCCCCTCTACTCTGCCCTGGTGAGACCGCATCTGGAATATTGTGTCCAGTTCTGGGCCCCTCAGTTCAAGAAGGACAGGGAGCTGCTGGAGAGAGTCCAGCGCAGGGCAACTAAGATGATTAAGGGAGTGGAACATCTCCCTTATGAGGAAAGACTGAGGGAGCTGGGTCTCTATAGTTTGGAGGAGACTGAGGGGTGACCTTATCAGTGTCTATAAATATATAAAGGGGGAGTGTCACGAGGATGGAGCCAGGCTCTACTCAGTGGCAAACAATGATAGGACAAGGGGTAATGGGTACAAACTGGAACACAAGAGGTTCCACTTAAACTTGAGAAGAAACTTCTTCTCAGTGAGGGTGACGGAACACTGGAACAGGCTGCCCAGGGAGGTTGTGGAGTCTCCTTCCCTGGAGACATTCAAAACCCGCCTGGACGCATTCCTGTGTAACATTATCTAGGTGTTCCTGCTCCGGCAGGGGGATTGGACTAGATGATCTTTCGAGGTCCCTTCCAATCTCTAACATACTGTGATACTGTGATACTTACATAAACATGAAGCACATGGACACAGCGCTACAACAGCTGAACTGACTGAACATTTTGTGTGCACGAGTGTACAATTAAAAGAATGTTTGTACAAATACAAATTGCTGTATGTTGAAAACCAGAATTGATGCTTACATGGGTGCAATCAAAACAATCAAGACTCAATTCCAGTAGATTCAGACCTCGAACTCCAAAGGGCAAAATGTCAGTTTGTGAAAATAAGAAGTATTCTGTCTTACAGTTTTTAAGTGTGTGTGTGTGTAAATTTATTTGAAAGTCAGTTTAAGACTTTTTTAAATTATATTAGCTGGCTTAGAGTGAAATACAAAATGATGTAACAGCAGGTCAACAGGAAAGAGAAGCAAATGTAAGGCTGTGGTGAGAAACAGCCGATTAGTGCGTTCCCAAAGGATAATAAACAATTCACCTCTTCCCTTTCCAGTATAGAAAAAAAAGGAAATTATAGAAGAATAAAGACTGGAAATATTTCCCTTACGCCACATACGTATGCTATAAATATCTTTGTGTCCCTACACACAAAGCCAAGTTTTGCTAAGGGTTACATAAGATGTATATCAACATCACTCAGAAGAAGCATTAGCGTGGTAAATAAGTTTCAAACATTTGACTACAATCAGACAGTACAATTAGCATATTGATCTCTTATTACTGTGATGACCTTTATCTTTCTTGCTGGTGGTCAGCTGCAAAATATTTGTGCAAAATGGGAAACATTCCAAAAGCACAACCTGTATCCTCAGTTAGCAATAACACCTAAAAGCCCAACTCATTCCAACAGCTGAGGACGCTTTTTCATGCATCTGGAGTTAACTCAGGGTTAGAATGCTGTAATGCCAAGTACCTTCAGTCCTTGATACAACTTTCCTTTTTAGATTAAGAATGACCTTAACTGCATATTGTAGCAGAACCTTAAAGCGTGAAAATCCTGTTACAATCAATGATTTCCTTTGAGGTGAAACACTGAAGTGCTTGTATAGAATTTCCCCTATGAGTTATTCAGAATAAAAGCCCACAAATACTGACTTCCCCCTCCCCCGCCTTATACATCATGAGCATTCACAAAAGATTATAATTTTTTTTTCTTTTGTTTTAGCATTTCATCTAGAAATCATTAAAAAAACCTAATGTGAACATTTAGGTGGCAACCCCGAGTCTTTTGTTTCTTAGGTGGTGTGAAATACTAGTTTTCTCTAACCTGAAACACGTCTACATTGTTTTTCCTACAGGAATTAAAAGCTGCTGGAGGGTACCAACTGAAAAATAATAAAACCCAAAGGAATACATTTTTATACTTTAAGATACAGTTGCAACATATATTGGGGAACATTCCTTCTTCATTATGTTTTCTACCATGGCATGGTCTAGTGGATTTCAACCAACTTAAGATCACAGACCTGCAAACATTTATGGCATTTCAGCAGCTATAGTTACATAAAGAGCATCACCAATTTCTTCAGCTGTTTAACTTCAGTTATATTCTCATATGTGCAGGTGTGCCATGCCTGAGAGGCTGCATTGGTAGTTAGCAAAATGCTGATTTGCAGCAGAACACTGAGTTCACAAGGTGGTACTTCTCTCCCCTTGCCCCTTCTCCCACCCAAAATTTGAACCTAATGCTTTACTGCCTTCTGAGCATGCAGCACACTGGATTTTACTTCAGGCAGTAAGATCCAATCTGTGATCAGGTACTGATGCTGCAGGGACAGTCACCCCAGGTGCAACACTGATGAGCCATGGATTGCTTTGGAGCTGGTCAGACAGCACTGGCCCCTGCTACACTCAGCACCTAAGCTTGTACCAGCAGAGAAGTTTCCAGTAAGCAATATGCAACATAACCTGAAAAATTAGGACTCTGCATCCAGTTTCAGAGCTGTGGTACATCAGATGCTGCAAGGCTGCAACTGAGCTTTCTCTTGCTTACAGAACATGCTGTTTATCAGAACATGATATTTGTCCCTTAAATGTTGCATTTTGAGCACCAACAGGCACACTTGAGTCTCCCTTATCAGCTTTGCCACCACCACCCACTGTAGACTGATAAGCTTAGCCACAGGCCAGTCCACACTGGCAGGAAGAAGTGGGTGTCCACCACTGAGCAAGTCTACAACATCCAGCATGCCACACCACACTGTTTTGCCTTGACATCATACAAAGCAAGTAGCATGACCATGCACCTTGTGCCCAGGCAGGGAGCTGCTGGTGGTTACCTGCCCCTAGAGTGCAGCAGGGGCTGTTTTTGCACCATCTGGTGCAAAGATGCCAGCAAGGGCCTGAGAGCTGACACACACTTCTCAGTGTGCGCTGTCCTTGCCATGCTCTGGTAGCTCCCACTCAACTCTTCATAGTCCTACCATGGCCAGCTGGTAGAAAGTGTTCAGGGTGAGCTGATGTGATCTGTGCCCTGCACAGGCGTGAAACCCCCCTTTATTTTTAAGCTTAAAGATACTAACAAAACAAGACACAGTGGCAGTGTAATAGCTGATATAAAAATGGGGGTTCATTGTTGCAAGTTGTTGATAATTTGTGTACTTAAGAGCTATGAACTACAAAAGGCAACATGTTCACATAACAGCAACCTGCACTCCACTTTTCAGCGGGCATGCTCCATAGAAAGCAGTACTGCTGGTTAATCCAAGTTTCTCCTTAAGCAGTCATGAAGGAGAGAAGGACAGTATCAGCAATGCCCTCAAAATACAGTGAAGTTGTTCTGCTACACTATGAAGCTATTCCTCTATGAAAAAGAGGAATTTCTCTGAGAAAAATAAGAGTAGCAGAGAAAGCCTGAAGTGTGATGGCAAAACAATACCCAGGAAAAAAAAAAAACTGAACCTAAGCTTCAGAACAAGAACTCAGCTAGCCTTGTCATAACAGGTTTTGGCTAGTTTAAGCAGCAGAATTGTGCTGCTAGAACTCCAGCATAGCAAAATCAGCACAGTCTGGAAGTCTTCACCAGCTGTACATGAGCCTAGAAATGACAGGATTCACATTCTTCCTTAGTTGCATTTATTGTGCGTGAGCTTCACAGTCACATTTTACTGCTTTTCATAGAAATCATACAAATTGATACATACAATCACATCAAAATTTGAGTTCTAAAAACAAAACACATTTGTATTCCTTACGGATACACTATAAAATCTTGGCTGCATTTTCTAGAAAAAACAGTTAAAGAGAACAGTCTAGTGTTGGATAGCAGCAAACCCTCCAATATTTATTGTATTCCATGGGGACAATCCCCATGTTTGTTGCTAATTAAACATTTGGTTATTTCTAAAGTTGTGCTCTAGGACACAGTAGGATGGATTCATTTTCTTTTGTTTTTCTTACATTCAAGCACAAGGCCACTCATGAAAGCTGCCTTCTCAGTTTTGACTAGCAATTACCCTGTCCCCACAGAGGCATTGGCTTCTAAAATAGTTCTTGGTCTACACTGGTAGACAAAAGTAATACCCAGAACAGAACTGTTCTTCCACCTGCATTCACAGTAAGCCCATGAATAGAACCAAAAATTCTTGTTTCTTCAACTTCTGAAAGACCTGTCTTCTGCTGCTTTTCACCTCCCCACATACATTTAACTTTAAATCAAGATGCTGATATTTTTTTTTGAAGAGTCAAAAGAAGGAGGAAAGATGTACCTGATGCATCTTTAACAGGATCTTTAAATACATTCAACACAAGTTAGTTACAACATCAAAACATCTTACTCAAGTATTTTTGTATTAAGTTAGTTCAGTTGGCAGGAATCTTGTTGATCATTAGCTGAACACAGACTCCTAGTAATGGGAAAGTCATCATCCCTGAAGATCCCTCTTACAGGTTTTCAAGTCAGAATTCTGACCAACTGCTCATATTGCTTATCATGGCATTATTTTGTACCACACACTTGTGAAATCTGCTATTCTAGGACACCTACCACTATTTTTTAACTCCTAAATCAGATGCCAAATTTCCCCACTGGCACAAGTAACAGTTTCATTCCTCTCCTTGACAAAAAGGGAAAAGGAGTCTGATCTAGAAAGAATCTACCTTGTATAGGATTACTGAAGTGCACCACCTCTAACATTAGAAGTAATGAGACTCTGTGACAGACCACATCTAGCCTCAGCTTCAGCACTAGGAACTGAAAGGACATCCTTTGCAACATCAGATTTTTCTAGATAACAAATCTGTATTCTAAAAATATAAAAATACTTGGTAGTTTGAAGCTTAAAGGTTACAGCAGTACAAAATAATAGCAACAATTGAACAACATTAAACCCTTACTCCCAGTCCAACTTTAACCTGTTAGGAATTAAAAATTCCATGAAGCTCCGGAACTTTTTCTCAGCACTGATGATTTGAGGAGAGCCAGAGTGTCCAGTTGTAACAGGTATATAGTGTACGCAGAGCTCATCTTTCCATTTCTAGTTCAAAACGTGAAATATGATTGAAGCAGAGTCATCTGTACAAATCTGTCTGGATATTACATTACCTCATGTTCCCTCTAGAGCTCCAGCAGGAAATTCTGTTAAGTTTTAATCTGCTGAGATGTTAGCGCCAACAGTCTCTTGCTGAGCAGTGCGTTGTGTCGCTGAAGATACTCTATTACGTCTCCTTGCTTTTCAACTATCTCTTCTAAACTTGAATTTTCCCTTGAAATAAAAATACAGATTTCAATAACAGCAACTTTCCAATAGATGAAGTGTCAACTAATTAATACTTAAAGAAGTTACTTTCTTCAGTTTTACTTTTCTTGATCTCGACCAACTTTTGAGGGAGGAGGGAAACCTACATCTTTACGTTTAACTTCCATTTTGCATGAGAAGGCAGAAAAAGTTTGGCTAAACGTCATGCCATAGATACACAATAAGGTTATGCATTTCCAGGTAGACAGCTACAGAAAAGCTTAACTAGTATGAGGGTTCTTACTGTTTAACAAACTTAAAGTTCTTGAGCAAGACATGCTAGAATTGTACTAACAAAGAAACCCATGGCACCTTTTACACAAGCATTAAGAAGTTTATTTTAAGCAGGCACAGTATTTTTATTCAGCAGCAGGGATCATAAGCTGTGCACAATAGCTTTCTTGACTAACCTGCAGCAGTATACATGATACTACTACATACAGCGATATCTTTCACAATAACAGCATCAGTTCTTCAAAAATGCTGATGACAGCTGGAGTGGAAAAAAGCTTTGATCCAATTAAAAACTTCCTTCCAGCTAAACTGGAAAAACTGAAGAAAACATGTTTTCTAGACAAAAACCTTGCAACAGTAACCAGTAATGTGCAGTATCAACTTAAAGCACCAGAAGAGGTCCTGGTCAACAGCATAGGTCGTAGAGGTCATATTAAAAAAAACATTCTATAACCAGGGTCAACTGAAGGGCTGACAGGATTCACTTTTCAATAGACCTTAACTCTCAAGGGATGGAGAGGCAGAGTTGTATAGAGCTGAATTAAAGTAACTGTTTTGCAATCAGTTCTTAGAGGAAGTTTGCACTCTTTAATCAAAAATAATCAGTCTTTTCCTCAAATGGTCATTGTTGCAGACTCATTCCCTGGGCATTCACGGATTTCTCAGGGGAGAAGCTGACTGAGAAAGGAATGAGATCCACCGTGCATTCACTATGGTGCTTATATCAAGATGGAAGTCAGACATTGTATCAAAAATCAAGACAACTGTAAATCCTTCCTGTATCCTGGACATCTACTTCCAAGTTCCATAAAAGCATATGTGTGTTGCATTTGTCACACCAAGGGAAGTGCCGAGTATAAGTCATCACTGCACTTCCACTTTTTACCAAGGCAGCAAAAAGCAAGTCATGCTGGATTAGAAAACTCCTAAGTAAATTCCTATATGGAAATCCATATTCATTTTTGTTTTTTAAGTCACATTAGACTCATGTCAGTAACTGGAAGATGTTCAAGCAGTGAGAAGGTACAAAGGCCCAACAAGCAATCAGTCTCAGTGCTTGAGAGCTTCCTGTTGAATAGCTTGTCTCACTGTGTTTCCTTACCTCCTCTTACCCTACCCACCTTAAAAGTTCCTTCCCAAACTGTAAATATATTCCAAATTCCTTGCTAGAATCTAATGTCCAACTGCTGGCACAGAACAAAGCTGCAAAGCTTTCTTCATGTATCAACTGCCCATAATATATTTCCTTCCCTGAAAGAACTGGCTGAAGAAGCTAGGCTTCTGTAGGCATACTTTAAGTAACAGTATAGGACACCAGTAACTTTCCTCAAACTCCCATATAAAGTCAGCTAACCAGATTAAGCACAGTTATTTCTGTTAAAGATTTATGCAAACAGCCATAAATGGTAGAGTAACTTCTGCCCTCATGTTTGAAGATTTCTGTATCATAACAAACTACAGTTACTATGTAGAAAGTACAGGGTTGTGCTGCTTCTCATTTATGCCCATAAAATAGCAGTCCTAAGTGTATAGTTTACTCCAGACCTATTAGTCCCACCTCTTCTTTGGTTGCCATATTTAAGATTATACAAGACTACAGAATGTAATGCAATTACAGCAGCCAGCATTACTTATATGCTACGGCTGAACACAGCACAAGATTAACATAGAAAATCTCACCTGAAACCAATTTCTGAGGTAATGTGACTTGGGTAGGCATACATCTTTTCTTCTTCAATTATGTCAGGTCTTGGCTTGGCACGATTGAAGTTGCTTATCTTCACTGCAACAAAGTTTCATAAATTAGTTGGAAAGCAACCAAAAAAAAAATTCCCAAAACCCCAAACAAGAAAAGCTTTACCCCAGGCTCCAAAATTTTAAATACAAAAAAAATCTAAAGGAGATGGTTATAAGATTGCCTTAGGATAGGAGATGGAAAGACGATAAGGGAATCAAGGGAGTGGGGAGGAAGGAAAGAAAAAAGCAGAATCTCTATCTGCTCCATTTCTGGAATGGCTTTGAATACAAGTTAGGGGTGGGATATTTTTTTTTTTCTTGGAGGGCTGGAGGGGTGTGTAGTTGGGTTTTTTTTTTTGTTTGTACTGTTTTGTTTTTTTTTCCCTCCTTCTCCTTAGTCCTGGTGCTTAAATGACCACAGAGAAAGCATAAATGGGGGGAAGCTTGAGTGTACTGTAAAATTTAATCTATCGCCTAAGAGAGAGTGAAAACTCAGTTGCCTTTGAGAGGGTACTGAGATTTGAGTCTCCAAATTCAGGCCACAAATTAAGCAACCTGCCATAGATACCAATATCTAGGTCAGAATTTAAGTTAAACTCTTTGATAAATACCATTTTAACCAGAGTGCCTCTAATGAAGCACAGCTTGTCTGCCGGCGCTAAAACTAGGGCAGACTTGTTACAGAAAGCTGGAGGGGCTCAGTTCAGCTTCACACTGTGAACCTTGCAGTGCTGGCTATCAGAAGTTTAAGACTCAATTTAAACTGATGTGGAATGTGAATGGGTAGGGGCAAGAGAAGCTGTAGATACCCTTTGCATTATTTCTGGAAGGAAGCTGAAAACATTTGAAACCATCCAACATAAGATTCTGATTCAGGAAATGTACTGAAAGATCTGGAGTACGTATTTCAGGACTCTGCAGGTCAGGCTGCTTGTGAAGAAATACATCTAATTACAGTCCAGCTCCATGAGAAATCCACACTATTGCAGCAGAGTAAGACTGTCCTTACAAGTCAATAATATGATGGGGTTTACTACAGGCCACCCTGCTAAAACAATGCTAAGACCCTCCAGAGGTTAACTACAAGTTAGGCTCAAAGGTTAGTTATTTCTATGATAGTATTCCTCGACAAATAAAGCCATGAAGGAATGGATGTGGAATTCCCAACATGAGTTGTTTGTGGGAATGTTAGTCTTTTATTCAAGTGATATTAGAAGTATGTAAGAAAGTCATTAAATACATATATTTAGTAAACCTTTTAAAGCCTGACTCCCTGTCCTATCAATAACAAACTTAGAATAGTAAGCTGACATTTAGAGCTGTCTGTATCATACTTCATTCCATGCACATTTACCTCACTTGAGCAATTTATATATGTCAAGCCTGTTATAAGTCAATCATAGCAACTCCCTGTATATTTCTGAATCCCTGCCTCTGCATCCTACAGCTATATATACACACACTGCTGAACGGAAATATTTTTTTTAAAAGGCAGTAGTACTTCACAGGACATTAGGCAGCATACAATTCATAAGATACATCAACCTTCTACAGGTAAGAATTTACACCTCATGCTGTTAGTTAACTAATAATTCCACTGGGGGGGGGAGGAGTCTATGAACTGGTGCTACCTTCCCTCCAAAACTGAGGAGTAACATACTAACACAAGAAAGAATTCCTAGTGCAAAGTGACCTTACTCTGCCCATTGTTGTTAAGCAACATTAGCTGATACTATCTTAACAATGGTATCTAAGTGCTTGCCTTGGATTGGGGCACACCAACCCTGGGCAGAGGACTGCTCTGAAAACTATCCTACTGAAGAAGCTTCATGCTTTTCCATCCAGGCACATACTCAGCTCAGAGAAAAGAGCACCCGTGTCACCACTACAAATTCTCCAGCTATTTTCAAAACTGGCCAAATAAATTTGTTTTCTTTGGTATAGCTTTAGCTTGATGCTTAAAAACTTAAAAACCTAAGACAACCTACCACTGCACACAGAAGACACAAATGCAGTCTCTGAGCTTAACTCAGCATGGTAAGCAATGGATGGAAAACAAGTTACACTACCTACTGGAAAGGGCAGCCTAGCATGACTGGAAGGCCTCATATTGAGGGTAAGAGTTCACCCTAGTTTTGCACAATAGAATTTAGAGAATGAAGCTTCACACTGTTCTTTTGAGGCTGATGAGGAATAAGGCAGCTGTTTTCAAAAAGGAACTGCCTTACTCCTTCCTATTAATGCAGCTCTACCCCTTCTTCCCCTTAACTCCAGGGCTCATTAGATCCTCCAAGCCTCAAACTGGAAAATAAAGCATTACATTGCACCACTTCCTAGTATAAGCTGGTTAAAGAATCTGATGGTCACAGGAACTGGCACAGTACAAGCTAGGAAACAAGACCCTTCTGGTGACAAGTAACCAGAAAGACAGAGAGCTCTTAAGGAATTCAAGGCTCAAACCTTAACCTAACCTTTCCTGCCAGCATAACAGGTACATAGTGTAGCTCTTTGAGCTCCAAGAGCCCTCAGGGGTGAAGAAGAAAAAAAGAATAAAAAAAAATGCATTTCACTGGAATTCCTGAGGTTCTATTAAAGTTCTGCAGTTTATCTCTTATTTCCTGAGTTTCCCAGGAAAGTAAGTATGCTTATGCAAAGAAGAGATGATCTCCAGCATTCTTGGAATAGTTCTCTAGGACTGCCATGCTTGTGATCCCTCATCATTGCCTTTATTCCTCTAGAGGACAGTCTACTTGAGCCACGCTGGTCCATTCAAAGGAAAGTCAGAAAAGCCTACAGCATTCAGACTTCTGCACAGTTGTAAGAGGAAGATGTAGTTTAGAGCCCAGACCTTATTTCTTGTTGCATTTTGATTTCAATTACTGTTGCAGAAGAGTTATTAGATTTTTTTCCCTAGATGACGAAGCTACTTATCAGCATTTCTTTGTGCATCATTAGATTACTAAGAAGATAGCAAAGTTTCCTTCGCCAAAAGAAAACTGCATCCTAGATTACCAATTATGAAATCACAAGAATCAGGTTAAGACAAATATCTCATCATCACAGAAATGGCTTTTACTTTTTAAGCTTCATGCAGTCCTGAAGGAGGCATTTCCACTCTCCATCCTACTATTTGAATAAAAGTCAGGAGCAAGCTATAAGTTTTGCCCATTAGTTTTGCTCTCCCTACCCTACCTCAGAGAAACCACCGATACCAAGGCCACTTAGCTAAGGCATCATCTCCCTGTTTGCGCCTGTAAATCAGGAAGCAGCACTATAAACTAACTCAAGAGCAGAAACTGCGTATAACTTAAATAGACATGGACTGCACAGTAAACATCTCCGTTTTTCTTCAGGTAACCAAAAATATTGAATTTTTTAGTGTCTTGTACCTTTCCAGTGTTTAGCTTTTTTTTCCCAACCTAGGTATTTGCATTAGAGTTGAAAATTATTTGGGTTTACGGCTTGCATTAAGATAGGATCAGAGGAAGCTACCTGGTTCAAACATTTATTAATGAACTTCAGATAGTTCTTCAGTAGTTTAATGGAAAGAGGTTTACCAACTCTTGGCAAGTTCACACCAAATCTAAGAACAGATAACCTTACAAGCCAACAGTGAAGTACAAAGCGATGCCCCAGTTTCATGAAGCAGTACCTTATTTCAGTATTAGCACAGATTCCAAAAGCCACAATTTTTAATTTTCAGTTTTTTCTTAAATATTCAGTAGAGGGAAATTCCATTTTAGTGACAATGAGGAATTGTGTGGGATCAGGGAAGGAAGAAAACACTGGAGAGTAAAGCACAATCACATTATCAACTATGCAAGTCCCACATGTAAATCCAAGAAGCAGTTCTGATTAAGCCAGATAGCTCTTAATGTATCAGAGCTTGTGCTGAATGCATTTGAGAACACACTGCTAAACAGATAAGCCTGTTTACAGAACGCTTTTGCAAAAATTATACTTTTATAGCCACTTCACTGGATCAACAGCTTCAAGGTAACATGGAACCTTTACTTAGGAGCACTTGGAAATCAAATCAAGACTGAAAACCTTCCCATTTGTTTTGGATTTACCTTACTTTTCCTTCTACAAGCACAGAATCATTCTGCATTTGTAGTTGCAGTAAAATGCCCTGGGGTATCCCAAGTGAGCTACTGTGAGGGCAAACAGAACAGTGGAGTAGCAGCTACAGTAAGTCTCATTCAAGAAGGCAAAAATTGCCTCTCTCACCTGTGTAAATCACTAAGCATGTCAGTGAGCTAATCAGTTCCAGGCCCAGGACTCCCAGGATAAGATACAGGTACACTTTACTGTGGTCAGGAAAGGAATGCTGCATTGACAGAATCAAAAGCAGGGCTGTATTACCTAGAAAACAAATGTAATATTTTACAGTTGTAACAATGTCATTAGCTGTTGAAAGTAACTTAGTGCTCTCTCATTCCCAGTGTCTGAATTAGCCTGCAACATCTCCATAATGCTTTTCATTTCATATCATACCTGCCTCTTTGGGAAGTTTCCTAACATAGGTGATGCAAGCTTACAACTGCTGGCAGCAAAATGAGGTTTTGTTTCAGAATTTGTTTGTAGTGGTAGAGAATTACAAGTTTTCCTATAGGTTTCCTGACTTAAAAAACAAGTGGAAAAAATGCACTCAAAATACCTCATACACATGTATGGGCTTAAAGAGTTTCTAACCTTTCTGCTACCCATTCCCAAAACTGCTTGGAAACTATTTGTTTCTTTCAATTCCTAATAGCTTAGATCAGTCAGTTCAAAATCAGAGCATGTTTTCCTTCAGGTGGGGGAGGCTCGAGTGTATTTAAGTGAGGGTAGCAGAGCGAAAATGCAAACACTTTCATTTCACAGGGAGATACTTACATAGGTTTCTAGTTGCCTAGCTATTTTAATACTTACAAGTTACTGAAAGTTTAGCTGAAATGAGAACAATTGGTCAAGGAACACAGAGTGTTGAGTTACAGACCTAAAACGTTTTTAATTCTTTACACAATCTCTTATCTTGATACCAAGTGTGACAGGTTCTCTTCTTTTCTGTTAATACACTTGGTGCTTTATCCAGACACTTGTATTAAGACCACTGATGTAGCCAGGGAACTGCACAGCCCTGTTTCATGCTGCATTATATAACTGAACTGCCAGGATGGAAGTGTCATCAGCTGCAATTAGCGTGGCAGGCACCTTCTGAACTACAGATGATCTACATCAAAAGTCTACAGCACACAACTGATTGCACCTAAACTGTTGACACATGCCCAGAATTTGTCTGATAGGGGAGCAGTGGGCTCCACCCAAGACTGCAAACAGGGCTAAGTATTCCAGACTAAATAGCATTAGACTGAAGTAGCCCTTTTACCCTTTTGAAACAAGCTTAAGCGCCAGCTGTAGCCTGACTTTGTTACTGCACTCCAAACACATCTTTATCTTCAGAGCTCTATCTAGTGGCCAGAGCCTGAAGTTTTGCACATTTGAGTAGCTCTTTTAGTGACTGGGCAGAAAGCAAGCTAAGGTTTATATAAAGCAGGACTAGGTAACTTATCAATTCTCGTGAGAAAATTTCTACTCCAGTTATTCAGAAAATCCACAGGAGAGAGGTGGGGTTATAAGAGGCAAAAATGTTGTAAAAGCCACCACTGTTCCCTTTTCCACCGCTATTTATATGTGAAAAAAAATCCCTTCAAGTTATATTTGCTGAGGTAGTTTGTTAGAAAACCTACAACCAGTTACTTGTACCACCACTTATTCTGGCTTCACTCGCAATATACAATATACAGTGCTAAACCACTCTTATACACCATCCTTTCTCCATAGAAAGTTGGAGGGAAAAAAAAAAAAGCAGTCAGAAGTAGAGATGAATATTACACACAGCCCCACTGAAGATCAGCAAATTGCTTATTTTGCTGATTTCAGACAGCTGTTGAACAACAGGCAATTCATCTGTTTCTACATGAACTGATGAGCTTGAAGCAAGTAGCACACTTCCTGGAAGGACTAGCACTCTTCCCACATATCCAGCTAGATATGTGTACACAAATTGAGTACACAAATATGAGTACACAAATTGAGATCACTGGCAGCCAAACACAGACCTGGCTGGCTGAACATTTTATGCCTGAAGACTAGATGCAAATGCCGAGCTGTTTTACTCAACTTCATTTTTCCACTAGAAGAGCTCTTTACAACATGCATCTGGCAGGCCAGAAAGGCTAGCCAAGAAGTCCACCTGATTAAAATACCCTATATAAATGCATATTATATATTATGAGCTTTTAAAAACCTGCCTATGAGGATTTATAAACAAACTGTTCAGTCTTTTCTTGTATCATAGTTTAAAGCTTAGAATAAAAAAAAAAACAAAACAATAAAACAGGAAAACAAATTCACTTTACCTGTGGAGTGTATCAGCAGTGGAAGCCTTTTTAGGCATCTTGTGGATCGGTATATTGAGAAGTAACCTCTGCTTCTGACTTTACTGTGATGGTGCTGGATGTATCGTTCAAAAAAAACATGCAGAGTCCACAGAATTACTTTTGCAATGATGATGACAGTCTGCACTTTAAGTGGGTGAGTATAGTTTCCAGGGCATTTATCCTGATTTGGATTGGGGTAAGAACAAAACATGGCTGCTAAAAATGCTAGAACAACAAAAGCAACCTGGAAGAGAGAAAAACCACTGAAAGTCAACATTTGACTACATATACATAAAAAATATATACATAAAGACAGGCTTATGTAATTTATTCATCATACATTACTAAATTAATTTTATTAGAGTTGAAATAATATACAAAACATTAGACAATTACTACAACCACTACAAGTCGTTCTGGGAACATACTGGTGACCGAAACTGCCAAGTAGCAAGATTGCCTTCCAGGATGGTAACCAGTTTCCCGCAAAAGAGAGCTGAGAATTACCACTCTTCCCAGAATTTCCTCTAAAGCAATTTTACTGTTCCTCAAGTCTCCCATTCACAGTGAACTTATATTTCTAGATCGTCTTTTCTATGCTGTTTCACTTTGAGGGGAATACTTCCTCAAAAAAAAAAAACCAAAAAAAAACAAAAAACCCCAAGAAACCAAAAAAAAACCCACATCTTTTTAGACTCAGTTACACTTCTTATTGCTTTGCAAGTCAGCCTCATTTTCTTGGTTTAGTCTAGGTTTCTTTAAATTGACATAAGTGAATGTCAACACTTAACTGGACCCATTGAAGATAATCACTACATTCTGACATTAGAAAAAAGTGAAACATTATAGCAATTTAAAGCTAATTATTAATACTGGGTAGGCATCTTTGCCAGTTGGCAATCTCTTTAGTGTATTTACTACCTCCCCCCCCCCCATTTTGCTCAGAATTTGTTAGAAGGATTATAGTCAAATTGCGTATATACACTTATCGCTTCAGACTAGTGTCATTATGCCATAACTTGTTCTGTTTTCTAAACTTTGCTCTAAATTTTCAGCATCAGCAATTTTTTGGCCAACTGGAAGAGTCCTGGGTGCATGTTATCTGGGATATATGTATAAACACAGGGTTTGTTTAGTCTTTATAGAACTTTATCATACAAAGTACTGTTTTCATTTCAGTAAATAAGAATGATACTTTCTCATCCTGCTTCATTCTACAGAATTGAAATATTTTAAAAACAGAACCGAGAACAAAAACAACTCTTACTAAAACAGAAGTAAATCAAGAACTTCTAAATACAACAAAATCAATTTGCCTCAAGCCTGCAAAAGTCTAATACTTATAGTATACTTAGCTTAAAAAAAAGCACCAAACACATCAAGACTAAAGATGGAGGAAGGCATCCAATTTTCATTTGCTATCTTATGTATCCACAGAATTAAGTAAGGAAACAAAGAGCCCACCACCCTCTTGAACTCATTTTTCATTTTTTTGTTACTTCTCAAGCAACTTTATTCACATAAATTAACCTTTCAGAACCCTTAATAACTCTCAATACAAACTGCCCTTAGCTTGCTGTGGTTGTGAACAGAGTCGTGCAACTGGGAAGGGAAGAAAGAAGGGGGAATAACTCACAGAATCACCAATACCCAAGGGAAGCACTATAGAGGACAGACACAGAAGGCATGAAGGGAATTAAAAAAAAAAAGTGTCCTATATTATCGATAAGACCATTACTTCAAATACAAATTAAATCCCAAATTGAGATTGGTTAAATTGCTAGATTAAGTCAAATAAAAGGGTGGTTTCTCAAAGCATTTATTTAATCTATTATTTTACCACCTCCTTTTCTTACAAAGCTAAAAATAATCCAGCTAACCCACATTTTTAGTCCATTTACTATTTGGTTTGCTATTTTAGAACAGTTAACACATCCAGTTCTACTCCCTCCAGCTGTTTGGAATCTATTTAAAGACAGAAAATGGCTACATTAAGTCAATGCAAGCAGGAATGGCCTAGCACTGTAGCTCTGCTAATCTGCTACAGCAGCATATGTGTACAGAGGAAACACGTAGCTGGGATTAAGAGTGGCATTTGTTAAAAATATGATTTTGCTTACATTTTGGAAAAGTCCAACAGCATGCGCTTTACTCCAGTATAAAGGATTTCAATATAAAAAAAGTATTTAGATAAAAAGTCACATTTAAATTCAGTTTTGTGTATGTGCATACACAGAGAAGATTAAGGAAAGGCAGGGTTAATATAAAGGAATTTTCTAACCCATACACTTCATATTGCTCTCCAGACTCTCCTGATAGGAGCTAGAAGCCTGCAGATAAGCAAGGCTTGGCAAAAGAAAAGCCACTCAAAACCCCCACCCTATCACACTCCAGCATATCCTATACATAGCTCAGAATTGTATGTAACCAGGCAGCTGCACCAAACCAGCTACATTGCCAACTAATTCCATTTCTTGGTACAGTAGGGTGGAGAAGAAATGCTCCAAGTTTATATATAAATTACTTTAGAGATTAATTACAACAGTACCACATAACACTATGGTGGTTTAACTTCTCCAGGATACTCATCCCTTTGGTAGACTGTCAATCAGAAGCTAACCTGGTGTCTCCACATCCCACAAGGCTTGTGGATGTTCACAGAAGCAGCCAGGTAAGAAATTCTATAAGCTTATTTTTCCCCCATCCATCTTTCCATCAACAAATGGTACTATTTTATGTGGCAATTATAATGTTATATTTCACCAACAGAAAATGTTACTTCCCCATTTTGCTCCAAGGACCAACTGGCCATTGCAGCATGTTCAGCGACTGCAACAACACTTCACCTGGAGAAGTATGTGTTGACAGAGGCCTCAGCAATTTTCTCTCTCTTCACCTCCCCTCACTTCTCTCCATTTGGAGAGGAGAGGAAGTGGTGAGGACAGAAGAAACAGCAGTTTCCAGGGATCTGGGTGACTGACATTTGGCTACATCCATGATGTTAGTAGATAATAAGGACCTAAGGCTAGGTGGAAAAACGTCTTACTACCATAGCAGAATCTACCTTCTAATGCAGACCAAGTGCCATCCTAATGGCACCTCCTAGAGGAATGGGAAAGCAGTGAGACTGGATACAGAGTTTCCACTGGGAATTTTGGAAGTTTATTCAGCAGAACAGCAGAAGTCTTTCCTAAGCCTACTTGACAGTAGTAATATTAAGATCCTCTGAGATGCAAACAAAACATTTACTTCAAAAATTAGAAAGCTATGGTATATTGTTTGAACAGTTTAATGCAGCTGGTCAAAAAGAGACCTTAGAGGTTGCTATGTGCTTTTAAAGCTCTGGCAGAGTACGTCTTGCAGAGCATGTCTTGCAGAGCACTGGGCATGGCTTTTTTTGCTTGAGAGCAAATGAATCTCTGAAACAGCTAGCAATACATATATACATGTCTTGTGCACTCTGGCTTTATACATATACTACCTTTAGTGTTAGCAGCATTACAGAATCATTTAGGTTGGAAAACACCCTTAAGATAAGAAACTGTTTATCTAACACTGCCAAGTCCACCAATAAATCATGTTCGTAAGTGCCATGCAAGTACCATTTCAGTTAGATCCTATCATCAGATCTCTTCAACCTTCTTTCATGCTTGGTTTCCACATACAAAGCCAGCAATAAGCCTTCTCAGTTTACCAAGGATAAACACACTAAGCAGGAATCTGCTTCTGCCCATCAGCTTCAAGAAGGCCTTCCTACTGTGAGGTACAAGATTTCTACTTTATCTGTGCCTTTTACCCAGAATCCCCAGAAGTCAGATCAGGAAGTAACATTTGGATTCCTTTCTCTCTCCATTCACTACTCTGCAAAACCCCTGTAATAAATCCAACATTACTTGTTTAGTTATCATAAGAAACATCTTACACCTTCCCCCCGAATCAAGCTCAGCCTCAAGGAGGCATGGCACCAAAATTCTTAGCCCTCTATAACTAGTCTAAGCACTTCTACAGCAGTAATACTGCAAGTAGATTTCCAACAGCATGCTACTTAAAAGTCTTTTCTTCCTAACAAGATGCATCATAGCACATAGTGTTGACAAGCAATCAGAATAAGAACACAGTATGTAGCATATAAACACATACACTAACAAAATTCATTGGCAAATAGGGCTTCACTGGTTTGGAAGAACAACATATGCAAATCTCAGGAGAACTCCGTCTATATGAATGGTAAGAATTCGGAATAGTGACACCAAGTTTTCATAAGGAAACCATGCTTAAGACTTACATGTATTAGCAACAGAAAATTGGCAAGCAGAACTGCTGGGATAGCATGAAATCTTGGCCTTAGTTGGGAATGCAATGTATGAGATGATATAAGTGGTGCATCCAGTAGTGGATCATCTTCCAAACTCTGTGTTATTTCCAGGGAGCCCTGGAACATAAAGGAAGGGCAATGAGTAATAGCAACAGGTAAGCTCTAAAAGTACAAAATTTTAGCAATTTCCTGTTAACAAATCAAGCTTTCAGGGGTGGGGGAAATCCCACAAAAAAAAAAAACAACTCACCAAAAAAAAAAACCAGCCCAAAACTTACCTAGGTTAGTATCTTCAGACAAGCTCTTAAATTCTAGGCTCATCATAACTTTATGTGCTAGCTCAGTCCCTGAGGAACCTGACATTAATTTACTCCCCAACATTACTCTGGGCCTTCAGGAACCTTAGTCTTTAAAGTATATTAAAAGCATTTCAGCATCACTCCTGAGATATGCCTTAAGTAGAAGTAAGTTTATGTGAAAAGATGGGAAAAGTGACAATCATAAGACTCTCATATGCTTTATACAGGTACTACAAAAATCCTTGTTATTCTTACTTCTGTCCAACTACAGTTAGAAGCAGTAACAAAGCTGCAGTGTACCAGTATAGTTTCAAGTGATTCAGCCACTGACACTACTGGCATGTCAAAATGCCTGCACAGCAGTAGCTGAAACTGAACTGAGGAAAGAAAGCAGCAGCAGTTCAGAGGGAAGGTGATGTTACCAAGTGCTAAGCAAGACATTCTCTGCTTTCACTAGAAAGCATGTGCAGCCCTTACTTGTCATGTTAGTGCCATGCACTGGGGCTTTGATTTCACAAATCAGCAAGATGTTGTGGCTGTGTAAGTTTCCAGAAGTAACTTTCATTAAAAAAAAAGTATAACTAAGTATGGGTGGAAGGAAAACCCTTTCCTTGTGGATAAGGAACTTGCCCCACTGCTACACATCTGCTCCTTCCGGTCCAGGGCAAAGTCATTCAATCCACCTTAAGCTGAAAATACACAGTCACTATGAATGCTCAAACCCCATTCAGTGACATAGTAAGGGAAACAAGTTCCCCTCTTAGCATCTTGTCATGCCCTATGCTACCATTTGCTTGCTTCAAGATAAATTCAAGACTCTATGATTCCCAATCAAGTTTTGACTGCTCTTCTCCTGAGTGATGCCCAACCATAGCCCAGAAAGAAATAAAAAAGGGCAGACTCCATCCCACTCCAGAGTCCTTACTGTTCAGAGAGACATGCCAGATTCACTGGGTTATTTACTGGTTTTAAACTGAGAACTTGTCCTTGCCATAGCAGAAAGCAGCATAAGCCTCAAGGGACATGAGGCATATCATTCTTCTAAGCACTAACACAATAAGAAGTTCTAGGATTAGACCTAGGTTTATACTTCATATTAACTAGGACAATTGTAGATTGGCTCCCCAATATTATTTCACCTACAGACAGCTAGCTACAGTGAAGGAACATCAAGGCTAATTTCAGTCAGCAATAATTTTTATTTTAGTACTGTGAATGCCACACTTGCCCAATCATAGAGGAGCGTAAACAGGCCTCCCTCATCCATCTGATGCCTTTTAATTAGCCTGGTCTTTAAGTGCAAACAACCCTTGCTGAAATACCTGCATGCTAAGAGGACCTCTTACTGCAGGACTAATGTTTACGAAAGGCATTTCTCTTATGTCACCGACATAAAATCCAAAATAAAGAGCACATAGATGCCCTCTATTCCTCATCTCCCATTTTCAGGGGTCAGGGATAATTTTAAGCTTCAAAAGCAAGAGTGCGGGACAAGCACTCCAGCAGTCGCGACATCTTGCCTCATTCTTTCCTATCACAGGATTAATTGCACAGTTAACAGCTAACACCTCCCAAAGACAATGACAGTAGGCCAGTATCCTTTGTCTCAGGGGAACAGGTGAGCTCAGCATTTCTGCAATACTATGCCAGATCACCACACTCCCTCACAGATAGAGCATTATTAGAACATGTTTGATGATGTTACTTACTGCTAGACCAGCTATAGTCCATCTTTGCATCCTGAAATACAACCAGCATTCAGAAGCTCTGACATATGACATAATTTCTCTAAGTAGGTATTACAGGCAATGTGGGGAGGAAGGGAACTAAAGCAAATGATGATTCCACACAGGTAATCTGGCATTAAGACAAATTTAGTAAGTGTCCTAATTGGGAAAAACAGAGGTTTCATTGTTAAGATGCATCAAAACACCTTAAAAAAAACAAACAGCAAAAAAACCCAAAACAAACAAACCAAACAAACAAACCTCCACCAACAAAACCTAAACCACAAAACCCAAAACCGAACAGGCCTTTCTATTAGGCAATGATGTCACCACAGGCATGGGTTAAGGCTTCAGTCTCTTGGCTCCCTGGTCCACTCCCAGCATGTGACCACCAGCACCAGAAGGGCAGGAAGCAGGCACAGGCAGAGCCAGGGGCAGCAAACCCTGCCCGCCCCGGCTTCCCGCACGGGGTGGGACTACAGAGAAACATTGCTCGTCAGTTTGTTGGTGGCGCCGTAGACAATCATTGACACGCGGTGCTCACAGCACATAAACCAAAGATAACGCTTACAGGACTTGTCAGCTGAAGAAGGTAACCCAGAAGAACTAAATCCACAGGAACGGCCTTGATTAAATTAATAACCACCATTAAGAACAGCCGCACACCCAAGTTACTGGGGTACTACAGGTTCGGACGGGTGAGTGCAGCTCGGCCCAGCCAGGGAGGGTCCCCGGCACCTCCTGACTTCCGAAGCGGCCATCTACGAGACGCCTCGACCGGAAGAGGACGACAAAGCCTGACACAGACAACAGCGGAAAGACGTGAAGGAAGAGACGAAGCGTAAAGCGAGGCGCCCTCATATCAGCGCCCACCACTAACAGCAGCCTGGCCGGTCACCCAGGCGGAACCACCGCCCGGCCCCGCTCCCGCCCACCACACAGGCCCGCACTCACGTTCTCCAAGTCCTGCTGCCGCCGCCTCCCCGCCGCCAGCGCCATCTCGATCCCCTACTCCACCGCCCCGGCTGTATTTAATCAGCACCCCGAGCCGGGAGCAGCCACCGGCGGGCAGGGGCAGGCGCAGACCCCACCACCCCGCCCACGCTGTTAGCGTCCCAGCCGCTATTGGGCCCAAGCTGCGCCGCAGCGCCAGCCCCGGGGCGGGGCCGCAGACGGCGGGCGGAGGGGCCGTAGCGGGGAGGGTCCTCGCCCGGGGGTAGTGGCTGAGGTGGAGTCCCGTGCTGTCCCCTCGCTTTCGGGTCCGGCCTGCCTCGGGCCGCGATTCTTACCCTGGAGCTGACGGCTTGACACGTCGCTGAGCAGGGGGCCGGGCTCGGGCTGTGTAAGGCAGCAGCCAGGGCCCCTCCCGGTGCCGCGTTCTCCCTTGGCGGTGCTCGGTCAGGTTGACTGGGCAGCCCAGGACTGAATTTAAAAAGAGAAATAGTTACCGCAGGCGCAGGGCTGGTGTCCTTGCAGGTCAGGTGGCTCAAGGTGCATCGCAGGGAGGGGAAAGGAGAATAGCCGCAGATGCCAGTCAAAACTGTGGGTATAAAGGCAGCGTAGTGTTGCATTCTGCTTGCTGTGCAGAGTATTTTCCCATCTCCAACTGTCTTGCAGGGACTTCTTGAGGAAGGGAGGGAGTCTAAGCAATTATTTCCAGTTGATGTCTTTTGCATGAATGTGTCTGGTTGTCCCTTCAAACAACAGAAATTTTTCATAGAATAGCAGGTTCGAAGGAGGCCTCAAAGATCATCTGGTCCAACCTTTCAGGCAAAGCATGACCTAGACTAGATGTCCCAGGCCTCTGTCCAGCTGAATTTTAAAAGTGCCCAGTGTTGAGGAATCCACCATTTCCCTGGAGAGATGATTACAATGGCTGATTGTTCTCGTGGTGAAAAATTTTCCTCTTGTATCCAGTTGGAATCTCCCACAGAGTAACTTGTGCCCATTACCCCTGTCTTTTCCATGTGATTCCTTGTAAAAAGGAAGTCCCCATCTTCTGTGCAGCCACCCTTTAAATGATGCAACATGATCTCCCCTGAGGCTTCTTCTCTTAAGGCTGAACAAACTTGGCTGTCTTGGCCTCTCCTCATACTACAGGCTTCCCAGTCCTTTTATCATTTTTATGGCTCCCTCTGCACCCTTTCCAGCCTGTCCACATCTTTTTTGAATAGTGGGGACCAAAACTGAACACAGTGTTTCAAGTATGGCCTGACAAGCACAGAGCAGCACTCTGCGGGTGATGCCCTTGTTCATGTTGATGCTAACAGCATCCTGTTGGCTTTCTTTGCCACAGCTGCACACTATTCACTCACATGGAGCTGCTTGTCCACCAGAATCCCCAGGCCACTTTCCATAGAACTGTTCCCTAGACAAGTAGATCCCAGTCTGTGCTGCACTCTTGGACTATGTTTACCCAGGTGCAAGACATTAGTCCTTGTTGAACTTCATCAGGTTCTTGTTATCCCAGTTATCTTCCTCCAGAGTCTCTCCCTTCCAAAGTGTCCACTTTTCCATTCAGTTTGCATCATCAGGAACTTTATCAGGATACGCTTGATCCCATCATCTAGATTAATTACAAAGACACTAAACAGTGTTAGGCCCAATATTGATCCCTGAGGAACCCCAGTAGTGATGAATCACTAGTTTGAAAAGGAGCTATTTACCATCACCCTCAGGGTGCACCCTGTCAGCCAGTTCCCCACCCACCACACAAACCACTTGTCTAAACTGTAATGCATCGTCTTCTCTAGGAGGAGGCTGTGGGAAACCATACCAAAAGCCTAAAGAAATCCAGGTAGATAGTGTCCACCACTCACCTCGCATCAACTGAGCAGGTTACTTTATTGTAGAAGGTTTTATTAGCATGCACAAGGCACTTTGTAAGTTGTCAAAGATATTTCTGGTCCATTCTAGTTATATATTTTGTGAAGAAACACATTTTCTTTAAAACCTGCCTACTGCTAATTTCATTTTATAATCCCTTGTTCTCACACTGAGAGAGACTATGGCCGCTCATGGATGTCTGCCTTATTACTCCTTGACAACCTTTTGTAAGCTGAGTACTACTTAGTTATTCTTTGGTAAAGTTTTTTAGATTCTCTGATCTTTTTCAGCTATATCCTTTCTGAAACTGTAAGGATCATGACATAGTGTTCAAGCGTGTGCATAATATTAGTTTATAAGGGAGCATATTTATTACCTGTTATGCTCTGTTCATCTGCTTAATGTTTCTCAACCTTCTGTTTGTTCTACTTGACCATCCCTGAGCCTTGACCAGATGTTAGTGAGGACACTGAAGAGGACCAAAGCTGGGCTTGAAAGACAGCAAGACTGTATCATCTCCAGATTGAAATTATTCTTCATGTACTATTTAAGAGTAGCCAGGACTGTCATCCTGAACAGCTGGTATAGCTCTGCCTCTTTGAAAGAGTGCAGAAGTGGCAAGGGGTGAAAGCTGAGGTCTGGCCTTCTTCAGCCTGTCCAAGTTTTTCACGTGTTTCTGTGACTTCTCTTGGTTATCTTTTTGTAGAAAAACACACAACTGAAACCTTCCACCCAGAGCATTTACATTCATCACTTCTGTTCATTTGTTCTAGTTTTACATAGATACAAACATTCAACAGACTGGGTGACTACCTTAAATGAAAAACAAGCCTTGAATTTATTGGCTTCAGTAAGATTAAATCCACCTCCTGTGGCAAGAGCCTGCTCAGTTCCAGTTTCTCAGCCCAAATGTTCTTTTTGTTTCTTCCTTATGCTTCCTCTTTTTTCCTTCCTCACAAGAACACAAATCCTACTAATTGGCAGCCAGAGCGCACAGGTTTTCTGTGACAGTGAAGTGAGGCCACAGTACTCTGGTTGCCGTTCAGATTATTGGTATTACTTTTGTAAGGTGCTCTGGCTTGCCAGGTAGTTAGCTTGGCAGGGGTGCTCTACATTTACACAGATCTAATAACCATCACGGGTAAGGGAAGTTCAATAGATCCGTCTGAAACTTGATCATGCAATTTTCATGAGGATGCTGTGTGACTGCCAGAACTTCTCATTTCTTTGTACAATAACAAAATCTACCTGTGTAGTGCCTTTGTCCAACTTTTGCTCAGCTTGAAAAGCATGAAGCCTTTACCTTTTGTTTGTTTTGCAAGGAGCAACAATGTCTGTGTTCTGATGAACACATCTGTTCTGGAATAACCAGAAATGCTACTGTGCAGTGCATTGTACCTGGTCCCACAGCCAAGAAGCTAATAGCAGTGCCAGTTAATGACAATGACTAGAATATATTTTTACTATAAATACACTTATATTGATTAAAAATACTTTATAGTTGTTTATTTCTAAAAAGAATTAAAATAAAACTAAACTTTTTTAAGAAAAAAAAAAAAACAACACCCCAAAACCAATTAAAAAGTCTTACAAAAAATAGTTTTTTATCATCCCATGCTCTTGATTTCATTTATGACCAAATAAAATGCCTAACTGCACATTTCTTCGTATTGTTTCTCCTCATTCTGTTTGCTTGCTTACCTTCAGTCTCAGGAATGTACACATGTTTTTGGCCTTTAATCTGGAAGGTTTGGATTCTGAATTTGGCCGGGATAGTATCTGACAGGAAACAGTAGGGAGGAAAGAGAGATAATTTAAAAAAAAAAAAAAAAAAAAAGGAAGTAGTTATTTAGAACAGTTGGTCAAAGACTTAGGAACCAAGAAGCCTAACATCAAGATTTGATTCATTACTCGGGTGCACAAGCTCAAGTAACTACCCCTTTTTATTAGCATAATTTCAGTTGCGAAAGTGCTTCTCCTCCTGTTGCCAGTCTCCGCCAAACAGGCTAACTATAATCTTGGTGTTAGCTTGTTTCTTCAGATGTTCAATACAGACAGGTCAACATTGTATCAGCAGCATACTATTTAAAAAGTGAACACAATCGCTACTAAGTAGTTGCCATTTCTCCGTTCAGAGATTTAGAAATTTGGTCCATTACTGCAGGTTGCTGTATACTTAGAAGCCACCTCTCTCCAATGGCTTGCATAGATATATGCAGTGTGAATAATACATGCTATTAGACAAGTATTTGAGATAAAATCACATAAATAAATTCTTGTATGCATAATTTTTGAATCTTAAGGTCCCAGGAAGTTTACATTTATTAGCATTCTTTTGAATATGTATAATTTTATATAAATGCACACATATATATAAAATTGTAAGTATTGTTTCTACTGAATGGTAAATGAAGTATTCTCAACAGGTATACTGAAAAGCACACTTGGAGAAAATCACAAGTTTAAATATTTGAAGTGCATAAATATTTACTGTACTATTTAGAAATACATGACTGTGAATTTCTACTAGTCTACTTAAAATATGTATATAATCTTTATAGCAGTAGTCTACTTTTGTTCTCCTAGATTACACAATCTTTGGTTTGGTTTTTGATGTATTGTTCTAATTACTAGATTTACAGGTAATTTTTATAGTGAGAGGTTTTAATGATATAAGGAATGTTTTAATGAAGTAAGATTCTCTTCTGTTCCATCTCTGGAAGTTTTTCAGACATTGCCATTTTAGTGCTTGTGACTTGAATCTGCTTCTGAGGGCTGATCCAGTGCTGAGGAGTCTAAACCAGATTAAGATATGGCCTGTTCTTAGATTACTTCCTCTGCAACTCCATCAGTAATGGTAAAGGTATTAAATGAGGGTAAGGTAAACAGATGTGGTATGGCCCAATAATGTCATGCTATACTACCTTATTTGCCAGCTGCCCTTAAGCAAAGCTAACGTGGATTAGATACCCAAGATTAAAATCCTATACTTAAAGGCATAACCTTTTCTGTATCAGTAGGCCTAATACCTACTTTTCTTCCTCTCAGATTTATTTAAAATCTGGCATGAAGGGAAACAGGATTGGGCTCACAACCGTTTTCACATTCAACCACAAGGTGTAATTATTATTACTGTTTCTTATTCATATTGCAGGTACAATTAGTACTTAAACTATATTCATCTCTATGTAAAGAACACGCTCTCTGATCTGAGAATATGGGGTTGTGACAGATTCCCACATGACTAAAAATACATCTGGGAAGTGAAAAGGTAGAAATAACAGTAAAGAGAGTTTGATTTGCATTAATTGGTTGTAAGAGTTCTGACAGTCATACTGCATAAAAGCAGTCTGTATTCTAGCCTCAAATAACAGACACTTCACATGTACTTACTTGATTTCAAGCTTCTGTAAGTTTTTAAAATCCTATGGAGATTAAAAACCAGTTCACTGCTGAATACATTTAAAATAAAGGAACCTTAATCTTTCTCTCCACATATGGTTTCAGATTTTCACATTATGCAAGTGTAAGCTTTTTGTGGTGAGCAGCATGGGGCTGTTTGTACATGGTAATCATGTAATCAAAACCTGCCACTTGCTATGAACTTCGGCTTTCTAAGTAAAATTTCCATGAAAAATTCTGTGGCCTTTAAGTGCAAGCTATTGAAGAGAGAAGAGCATTACACTGGGATAAAATCCTCTCTAGGTCTTTCACCAATTAATGTACAAATTTGAATGCTGGAGACAGTGTGGCCATTGGTTAATTCAGCTAATCTATTAGTACAAATCATTTGGCAAAATCATAGAATCATAGAATAGTTAGGGTTGGAAAGAACCTTAAGATTATCTAGTTCCAACCCCCCTGCCATGGGCAGGGACACCTCACACTAAACCATCTTACCCAAGGCTTCATCCAACCTGGCCTGGAACACTGCCAGGGATGGAGCATTCACAGCCTCCCTGGGCAACCCATTCCAGTGCTTCACAACCCTAACAGGAAAGAATTTCCTCCTTATATCCAATCTAAACTTCCCCTGTTTAAGATTTAACCCGCTACCCCTTGTCCTGTCACTACAGTCCCTAATGAAGAGTCCTTCCCCAGCATCCCTATAGGCCCCCTTCAGATACTGGAAGGCTCCTATGAGGTCTCCACGCAGCCTTCTCTTCTCCAGCCTGAACAGCCCCAACTTTCTCAGCCTGTCTTCATACAGAAGGTGCTCCAGTCCCCTGATCATCCTCGTGGCCCTTCTCTGGACTTGTTCCAACAGTTCCATGTCCTTTATATGCTGAGGACACCAGAACTGCACACAATACTCCAAGTGAGGTCTCACGAGAGCAGAGTAGAGGGGCAGGATCACCTCCTTCAACCTGCTGGTCACGCTCCTTTTGATGCAGCCCAGGATACGGTTGGCTTTTTGGGCTGCAAGTGCACACTGGCGGCTCATGTCATTTTCTTATCGACCAGCACCCCCAAGTCCTTCTACACAGAACTGCTCTGAATCTCTTCTTTGCCCAAACTGTAGCTGTGCCTGGGATGGCTCCGACCCAGGTGTAGGACCTTGGATTTGTCAAGGTTAAACTTCATGAGGTTGGCATCAGCCCACCTCACAAGCATGTCAAGATCCCTCTGGATGGCATTCCTTCCCTCCAGCGTACCAAGTGAACCACAGAGCTTGGTGTCATCGGCAAACTTGCTGAGTGCGAACTCAATCCCGCTGTCCGTGTCTAATGTGTCCATAACAAAGTCCAGAGATAGGACTGATGAAAACAGATAGATAAAAGTTAGTACAGCTGTGTGTTAGTACAGATGAATTTTGGCTGCTTAATGCAGATGAGACAAAGGATGTAATGTAACACTGAATGGAAGAATTGTGAACAACCCAACGGGCACTCTTATATTCAAAACCAAATAAAATTACATTAAAGAAGGGATAAAATTCATCAATTTCATTTTTATTTTTATAAATATACATTAAAAGGATAAATCAACCACTGGAACTAAGCATCATGATATATCTTATTCACTTTGTGCTAAAGAAGAGTTTTAGAGTTTTAAATGGTTTAGGGCTTAAGCAAATACCTAATTTGCAGGGTGAAAAGTATTTCTTCTGAAGAATAATTTTAACTATGGATTTTTTTAACTTTCTTCTGATTTTTCAAATTTACATTTCTGTTTAGATTGTATTATAAAGTCATCACACTGTGACAAGCATTTACTTATATAAAGGGAAATGCAGAGATGTTTCAGAAAATGTTTGGGTTTAGGTTATATACTATCTAGGATAATTTTCATTAAAAAGGAGGAATGTTTGATAATTTAGCTCAAGAAAACTACTGATAAAATAAAGACAGAGAATGAAATTTGAAGGAAAAAATAGTTTTTTCCCTCTACCATTTTTTTTTCTCCATTTTTTCATTTACTATTTTGTCTGAAAAATCATATAATGGACTTGATGAGAACTAGCTGGAATAAGTTAACTTTTTAGCCTGTATGGTTAAATATTAGCACTCTGACAAGGTAGTCTTTTCAATATTTTAGATTCTGATGGTACCTATTTTTTTTCTCCCAGTATATTAGACTGGATCACAGTATTCTTCTTTCACATATTAAAACTGGCTTTTCCTGATACCAATGAAAATTGTTTTCCGGGAACACCGTAACAAACTACTCATTTTATGAGCATCTACTTGTAGCAGAATTATTGGACTAAACCTTTTCATGCTTTTGTCTTTGCAAATTTCCTCTTCATTTTTTTTTTTTAATTTAAATAAGTCCAATTTTAATCGACATTCTGAAGAGCTGTGTAGTGATCCTGAGCTCTTTCCTTAATCTTTACAATGAGTTCACAATACATTCTAGTCTTCCTTACACACAAGCCCCCCCAAAACACGCAACGAAACACCACTATTCCAAAAGAGGATTTATTCTATTTCTTGAACAGCAGCTTGTTATGCTTTTCACTTTTGATGAACAACCTGTCTGTGCAAAATTATATGCAGTAACTACGCCTCTGTGATTGTTATTGCTGTGACTCCCTGAATATAATCTTTAAATATTTTAATGTCTTTGATTTCATTGCCTCTTGGTACAGCAAAAGATTTTGTACAATGCATGAACTATACTCCACTTGCTTTTTCCCTGTCTACACCATACTTAATTTTTGCTGAATGCCCCCTCCACTGCTGTAGATTGCAAATACTTTTCCTCCAGTGTGGTTTATATGCATATGAAACAATACATATTCAGATTGATTCTTTCAGCATCATTTTCAGAGTGTAAATTGCCCCCAGTTATTGTTCTTAGGTAAGATCACTACATGCATGACTACATGCAAATTGGTGAGTTTAACTGTTGGTTTGCTGTAGGCCAATCATAGACCCCAAGAACTACTGCAGTCAGTAAACTGCTCAGTATGATTGTGCATTCAGTAAGCACTAGATGGCAGCATATCAATTGTTTAGTTTTAATGAATGAGCTGTATCTCTTTTACTGTCAAAAGGCTGTGTATTAGTTGATTGACTTAGTTAGGACTACTTTACAGAATTGCTGTTTGAGTGGAGAATGTGATGAAGAAGTGATGGAGGATGCTCCATCCCTGGCAGTGTTCAAGGCTAGACTGGATGGGTCTTTTGAGCAATCTGGTCTACTGGAAGGTGTCCCTGCCCACGACAGGGGGCTGGAACTAGGTGAGCTTCAAGGTCCCTTCCAACCCAAACTATTCTATGACTCTACGTGGACTTTGATGGCATTGTATTTGATATAGAATCATAGAATAATATAATAGTTAAGGTTGGAAAGGACCTTAAGATTATCTAGTTCCAACCCCCCTGCCATGGGCAGGGACACCTCACCCTAGACCATGTTGGCCAAGGCTCTGTCCAACTCAGCCTTGAACACTGCTAGGGATGGAGCATTCACCACTTCTTTGGGCAACCTGTTCCAGTGCCTCACCACCCTCACAATAAATAATTTCTTCCTTGTATCTAACCTGAACTTCCCCTGTTTAAGTTTAAACCCATTACCCCTTGTCCTATCTCTAGAGTCCCTAATGAACAGTCCCTCTCTGATATCCTGGTAGGCCCCCTTCAGATACTGGAAGGCTGCTATGAGGTCTCCACACAGACTTCTCTTCCCCAGGCTGAACAGCCCCAACTTTCTCAGCCTGTCCATACAGAAGGTACTAAGCCCTCTTACCATCCTCGTTGGCCATCTTCTGGACTTGCTCCATGCTGTTCATATGTTGAGGACACCAGAACTGCACACAATACTCCAAGTGAGGTCTCACGAGAGCAGAGTAGAGGGGCAGGATCCCCTCCTTCGACCTGCTGGTCACACTTCTTTTGATGCAGACCAGGATACGGTTGGCTTTCTGGGCTGTGCGATATAGTAGCTTCCAGTTCATACCTATGATGAAAACTACTTTTGCTTCCTTTTTTCAAGAAAATAATGTTTTAACAAGTGAAGTATGAATGAACAAAATAATAATTTACACTCTTTAAAAGTAAAATGATCAAGAAAAGAGAAAAAAAGCCAAACAAAAACCAGTGACTGAGATGACCTCTGTGAAAAAGGAGCCTACTGCAATGGTCCTGCTTATCTGCATGGTATGTTCTGTTAAAGACGGAATGTTGCAAATATTTTTTTTTTTTTTTGTGTGTGTGTTGTGTAGGCTGTACCCAAAGACTGTGCAGAATGTATTTATTAAGGTATCTGTGTTGAAGGGTGGAGCTCCACCATGAGCTTTGCCTGCTGTTGATTGGGATGGTGCAGCTTTCCCCAAGAAATCCCTGCTGCAAGTTTCTGCCGCTACGTTTGCATCATGATCACATGGCTACAAGGTGAAATCTATTTTTGATGGGTCTTCTGCTTCTTTCTGCTGGTTCAGTGAATGGAACCCACTCAGTATAGAGACATGATTGCCTTATCCAGTGCACAGGAAGCAACGCAAGTCTACAGGTTTTAGAGTAGGAGTTGGTCCACTTCTTTCATAGTCATCTCAGAGACACACCGCATGTGAAATCCAGACCTTCACATCACTGGGCCTTGGATCTGCTCATCAAGATCTCTGCTTTGCATCTCTGTAGTTTGAAGTACTAATATGAATCAAGGCCATGACCAACACTTGTTTCCATTCATAATGCTTACTCGAGCTAGAACTTCCTTTTTCTCTGGCACTAAAATGAACTTGTCATCTACCAGGAGCTCTGCACTGTTCAGAACTGACAAGAAGCACCTGACTTCTCCACTAAGTGGGACTCAGAAGTGTCACACCATTTGGTCCTTCTTTTCCAAAACTGTTTAAAGCCTGTTTACTAGACTGTGTGACACATCAAGTCTTTCTGGAAATTACACCATGTCTGGTTTTGAACACTGAAAAAACAGTTCTAAGTTACTAATTTCCATCATCATCATTATAAGGTCCGTGAATTTCACAGAGTATTCTGTGAAATTCACCTATTGTCATTAAGTGTGTATCATTCTTAGTGCTGCAGCAATTTCTTACACAGAAGAATAATGATAGAAAAGGATAAATATTTTTATCCATGCTTAATTGTATTTAAATGGTTTTGATCACTGTACAATTTATTTTTGATAGCAGCTGCTTTGCTATTCCTTATTTCACATTCCCAATTTACACGTCTTATTTTTTCTCTCACTGCCTACTCTCCAGTACATATTCCTCTGCAATCTGGTCCCTATCTCAATCTGCTGCATACATTTTCTTGCTTTTCCTTTTCACATTACTTTTCAGTGTAGTTCTTCTCAACTGCATTCATGTCCTTAGCTCAGTGGTCCTCTGAAATTTTAAAACAATCCACTCTTTTGGGGAAGCAGAAGTCTTTTCCACTAGAGTGAGGTCTTTCAAGATTAGTTAATGCTGGGTTAATGCTGATATTCTTATAGGTGTCTTAGACAAAAAATGCAGTAATACCTAATGTCTGTGTTGACCTCAAGTCCTGTCATGAATTCCACAAGGTCCTTGTGGATGAATTTAGATTCAGGGGCCTTAGCTATTTGCAAGTCTGTTGCTGGATGTAATGTTACTGAGGGTGAAACGCACAGGGAAAAATGGATGTGTGCCCTGAAATATTTTGGATAAGTACGTACTTATTTTTTAAGACATTATATAAACAAATTACCCACAACTAAATTCAGTAAGATGCAAATATAATGGATAATCTAAGAGCTAATAAAGTGACAACCTTATTTTTTTGTTTGAAGCAACAGGAGTAGAGTGCAGAGAGGTACTTACACCTTCAGTTCTGGCCCCTTCCTGTCTTCTTCCTCTTGCATGAGAAGAATCGCAGCCTTAGCAGCATCTTCTCATAAGCATTCTGCCCACATCATTAAGAAGGCATGACTTCTTAGTATCTGAAGAAAGAGTAAATGTTCATACAAATGTATTTTTGCCCTTTTTGGAGTGGTCTTTCTAACCTGCAATTGTCAAAAATACTAGTAAGAACTTATTCCAGTGTTCTGTGTGGCTAAATCTAATTCAGATTTCTTTTAACGTGATCACGTCGGCAAGGCACGTGATCCCTTAAAGATGCTTATGAACCACTGTGTATACATGCAATTACATTCGTTTTTACCAGAACTGTTTATTCTTTTTGTAGGACTGTGTAACTTGTGAAACTCTTGCTGAAAAGCAGAACTTTGCTGGCATAGCTTAATTTTCAGTAGATGTACTTCACTGACCTGTAGCATCAGGATTTCAATAGTAAAGTATTTCTAGTGTCAATATATCCAAAGAACCATGCAATCATAAGTAAGTGTTGGCAGCATTCCTTTGGAACTCTCTAAACAAGTGGGAAAGTACCAACAGTTGTTACAGTGGCACTCCTAAACATGACAAGGAATTTCCTCAGTAAATGCAGTGATCTGAATTGCTGCAGCATAAACAAAAATGGCAGGTGTTTCATCATAGTTAAGAAATGTAGCTTATTTCCTTTCAAAACTACATAGATACACACCCACACACATATGTAAATGTGTTTTTTCTTTGAAAGTTCTTTTCTAAGAAAAGGTGTTGGATCAGTCAGAAACCTGTAAAAATCCAAGCATTGTATTTAAAGGATGTGTTTTTTCATGGGTAGGTATAGAAGTTGTTTTGCCATAAATACATAACACAGTTTGGCTTCAGCCTTTTTTTGTTTGAGCTGTTCATGATTCTTTTCAGTGTTATTGAAGTACAAGGACATAATTTTAGAAAAAAAAACAGAACCCTGCCCTATTTTGATGTTCTCCATCACAGAGGTTGCTTCAACTGACATTAAACATTTGGCTCAAAAGTCAAAACAACACTGCAAGAAAACAAAAGAAGTCTCAGGTTGAAAATGCTTAATGTTTATTTAAGAATGAATGTTATTAAACAGTTCTACCATGTTAACAAGGGCTAGAATCTGCAGCTGCCTATGTGCCTGTAGGAGCTATATGCGAGTAGTGAACAAAAAAAACCCTCAATAGGTTCCAGACAAGTTTAAGATGGCCTCATAATCTAATGCAAACCTTTAAACACTGTTAGTAGTAGGATTCACTTGGGTCTTATGGATCAGTAAAAGCTAGGATCTTTGTCTTACAAAGTAACAGGCACTTACTGTAGGGCACAGAAAACTGAAATAGTGATGTGACAGTTGTCAGCAACTCTCTGATCTATCCAGGCTAGACCTGCTTAGGAACTCAGAATTTGCTGACAGGATGCCACACGGAGCCAGCTGAATTTTAAACCTCCATTTTGGAGTGCATTATTGCTAGCTGGCCCCTTTGGAGCAGACTGCCCTGCAAGCAGTTGCATCTTTCAAATCTTTAACAAATACTCTGTCTTCTCCAATACAACCTAGAGATAAATCTAATGGTCTCTTGAGAAGAGACAAATTTAGCAGTTACGAAGCACAGACTTTGTAAAAAGAGGCACTGACAATTAACAGTTATTTAATTTAAAAAAACCTCCAGTGGAAACCCATTGAAATAATGCTGAAGTGTTCCCAGATCAAACATCACAATGTATTGAAAGAAGATTGTTAAACTGAGAAAAATAAAATGACATTTTTCAAGGAAGGGATATTATTACATTGGCAAACATGAAAACGACAAATTAAAATACATTCAGTTTTAATAGCTTGTGACTTTATTAGAAACACTGGGGAAGGGTTTACATATTCGTCTGTAATATTTCTCACCTAGAACACACCCACCATTTTCTGTTTTGCCCTCTACTTAAATTTGTTGTTCTTAAACTCCTCTCACTCTTAGAAAAATAGTGTTGGTCTATTCGTGACAGATTCATTAGTTTCAGAGCTACTTTGTCAACATAAAATCTCTTATTCCAGTGAAGACACATTTTATTTTCACAAGGGCTATCAGATTTAAATGCCTGAATTGCATTCAGCTTGCTAAACACATCTTCCACTACACAACCCTGTAAGATTTAGAAAGTAACTTACAGAGGTTTAAGTACATTAAATTCTTCTTGAATGCCACAAGTCAGAAGTTGCTTAAGTAGTATTTTTTATTACTGCTTGAATTAGTGTTGCTTATAAAGGCACACATTTGAAATCCTGTTGTTTGTTTTTGCCATTCTGCATCACAGAGGATACTGAATTAAACATTAAAACACAACTCAAGTACTTAATGCTCAACGTCAGCAACGTTTGTGATAGTATGAATACAGACAGAAGGGCTGCTGTTCTGAGTGGCACAGGTGCTGTTCTGCTGGACAGGATAGAATAAAAACAGATGAGATCTAACAGGTCATTGCGAAGTCGAGCACCAGAGATGCAGCCTATTCAACTGCAGCATCCTTCCTCACCTCAATGCACGTTCAGGCTTTGCTTTGGCTTTGCCCCCTGCTCAAGCTGCAGCCATCTGCATGATCCGGTGTCAGATCAACTCCACGGCTGGCCTGAGACGAAGCTCAAGACAGTTCCTTCACAGTGTGCACCTGGGGATGGGTCTTGTCACAGAGGCCTGTGTCGTTTATAGAAAAGCACACGCCGCTGTTCCAGGGACTTAAGCATCCCTGCATTCCCACGAGAGTGCCCCGAGTCACCCACCCCGGACCGAGGTCCTTCTGGCCTGGGCACCCGGTGAGCCGTGGCCCCGAGTGAGATAGTGGGGTGCTCCCTGCCCGGCCGGAGCCTCTGCTGTCCCGGGCGGTGGGAGATGGGCCCTCATCTGTCTTAGGGTCGAGAAGGGCATCACTCCCAGGTTCCTGCCACTTGAAAGCCATGCTTCTCCCAACAAAGAGCAGCAGCACCTCATCCTCCTCTTCCTAAAGACCCCGGGACGCACCCGCCCCACAGAGGGGCAGCAAGCCACAGTCCCTAGGACACCCAGCGCAGCCCCCTGGCGGGAGGCTCCGGCGCAAAGCAGCCTGCCCACTCGGGACCAAGGTGACCAACACCACCTGAGCTGCAGCCACCCTCACAGAACCCGCGCACCTCCACTGTCCCCCACCGCCGCGCCTGCGCGCCGCGGCCCGTCCCCGCCGCCGCCCTCCCGCGGGCGGGAACCCGGAAGTGGGCAGCGCTGGCGGCTCCCGGCGGGTAGTGGGGGCTACGCCGGTCGGGCGCAGCCGGCACCCCGCAGCGGGGCAGCGGCAGCTGGCATGGTGCTGGTGGCAGCGCGCCGCGCCCGCGTTGCACGGAAGAAGTCTGAGCGGATCCGCGATGGAGATGTTGCTGCCGCCCGTGTGAGTGCTGCGGCGGGGTTGGGGGGCAGGCTGCGGGGCTCCCGGAGCCCGCCGGGACAGCCGTGTGGAGCACAGCGCTGTGCAGTGCCGTTGGGTTAGCGGGCGGGGCCGGGCCGGGCCCAGCCGCCTAACAGCGAGCACCGTGGCGTGGCCGGGCCGCCCGGGTCCCTCGGTACTGGGGGCGGGGGGAGCGATGCCAGCAGGCGGGAGCTGGCGGGAGAGTCGTGTCGTGTTGTATCGTGTCACGGCCCGGTGCCGGAGCCGGTGTGTCGTCCCAGCGGGACAGGGCGCTCCAGGGCTGGCACGGCCGCCGGGTGGTTTGCGATGTCCCGTCGTGCCGCTACGGTGCCCGGGCGGTGGGTGCGGAGCGGGCATCGGGGGACTGGGCCGGGGCCGGGGCCGCAGGCGCTGTGGCCCCCGCGGGCGGGCAGGCAAGGCTGCGGATCCCCCTTCGCCCCGCCGCTTTCCCGGGCGGCTTCCAGCGTGCGGGGACGCGCTGCTTTTTTTCTCTCCTCCCCCTCACTCCTTCTGCTTCCTCCATATGTGGTCCCGAATTACTCCCTGTTTGACTCAGCAGTCATGTTCATCGTGCTCTCGGTTTTCTGGTTATCTAGTTAAGCATCTTTTTTAGTAGCAGTGAGCTATGCAAGCCACGTATTTATAGCTGCATTTCAGTTGGGTCCATCCAGTGTTTTGTATGTTACTGTTCAGCGTAGCTTCATCCTGCGCCTTTGGGAGGCAGTTTTCAGGTATGCTGTGGGTTGAGGTGCTTGAGAACAAACCAGCTGCAGACAGCTTTGACCCAGCTGGTGAAATGGTAAGAGAGATTGCAATAATTTAAGGCAGACTAGCAGTTCTCTAAACAGAAGGCCTATGACTGATGGTCTAGTAGGCTTCATTACCTTAAGACAAAGTCATCCTTTGTGACCGACTAATGAAACTTCATCAAATGAATTTATGCTTCATAGGAGCTTCTCCAGCTATAGGTTGCTTGACAGCTCTTTACAGGGAACTCTGACCACTTTTTTTCCTTGCATATCTGAATGTGTTGTGTATATAGTCTGTATACATATGCAGATAGTATACATTAGTATCTGATGCATTGCTCTGGGATGTAAAAAGGTGCCACAGAAAATGTGAATTGAAAAGTCCATGGTATAAATAAAAGCTGGATCTCTTGCTCACAGTCTTAGTTTTGAATGTTTCCTGAAGTTATTAATTTCAGTATATAATTTATTTGAATGCTAGTTGCTAGATATGTCACATAATTAGAACAGTAATATTCAGTCTAAAGGTGTTTGCTAGATAGGTTGTGGGTTTGGTTTTGTTTTCAACCTCTGTAGTAGCATGTGTATGTGCTCTATAACATGTAACTTAATTTTTTTTTTCCTGATTGATGCAAAAATGCTGTTACTTGCACCCTTTCAGTAATGAGTTGTACAATTTTCAAAATTCAGCATGAAACTTTAATTCATAGCAGTTTCATAGTGCAATATTGTAAGTTGGTGGTACTTTGAGTTCTGTAGTTGGACCTTACTTTGTTAGCTGGTGTTTTACAGAGACTTTTTTCTATTCCTTTGTTGCTTGATGCAGTTTCGTGGTGTTTTGCTCCAGAACTTTGTAGATAGTTTTGGCATCGCAAAAAGTAGAACCAACAACTTTGCACGGGGTTCTATGTTAAAATCTTAATGTATTGTTGACTTTTTCTTTTAAGTTTCTTTAAGCATTCCCAAATAAAGTGGTTTAGGTATGGTAGAAGAGAGACTGGAATTATGGGAGCCAATGCATACGTTCAATTTGACTAGTCTTGCCTAAAGCAAGTAAGGTTGAGTTTTCATTTGGATTCAGATCTCTGATGTACTAAGAATCGGTTGCCAAGTCACCAAGTGACTTTAGAGACTTCCAGTTCACAGGTTCAGGAATAGAATTACAATACTGTAAGTGAAAACATCACTGATGTTTCCTTCTAAGTACTACAACAATGCATTTTGCCTTGTTAAGAATAACATTGTGATTGGAAACACGAAACTCACTGGCTTGGCATGAAAAGCCCGCTTGCTGTTTGGACAATCCTAGAGATGGAGGGGTGCACATAATCATTTTTCTATAGGAGTTAGTGTCTGTAGAACTTGGGTATTTCTTACAGAAAGTGGTACCTGTAGATAGAGATCATTATTTTTCACAGTGCTAATTTTTTCTCTTGGTATTTTGAGTGGGTTTTAGAGAGTAAGAAAAATTAAGAGATTGGTCACTTGCCTTTCAAAACATCAAGTGGATCTGCAAAACTACCCGGTTTTTCTTCTACTCGCCTGTCTTATGCTGCTGCTAGGGAAAGCCTGGAGAATTATAGTAGTCATCATGTGGTGTTCCTGTCAGAAATGAGCTAGGAGCTGCGTGAACTGGTAAGGAAGGTCCTGCTGTAAGAGTAGAGAGCAGCTTTCTTCTTGCAGGTAGTGAAGGCTGGGGTGATGGATGCTGTGTTCTGCCATCTATCTGTGTGGGCATCAGGCTAAAACTTCCCAAATCTCTGTTTCTGCTCTCACGTAATGGCTTGTTGGACATATTCTAGGGCATCATCTTCATGTTTTCCTTACTGGAGGTTACTGTTAGCCCTGAGTGCCTCTGTCAACCTCACTTGTGTTTTTTCCAGCTTATAATAATAGGGAAACCAAGATTGCTTGGAGTAAAGAATAAGTTGAAGCGTAAATCTTTTCCTCCTCCCCAAGATGAAGCTGGAGAAAATGGGTGACAGAACTGGAGATTAACAGAAGCATTAACTTACTACTTTATTTTTTTTCCCCTCTTTTTTTTTTTTTTTTCTCCAGATGTACCAAACTTTGCCATCAGAAGCCCTTGGATTTGAAAGATGATAACACTGAAATTCACTGTCCTGTTACAGTAAATCCATGGCACATGAAGAAAGCTTTTAAAGTTATGAATGAATTAAGAAGGTATTACTTCACTGCATTCATCTACCTGGAGTCTGTAATACATTTTTACTGTCATTTGCATTTGTTAATAATAATAGTTTGTTTATTAAGAGCATTCAGTTCCAGAAGTGTAGGTGATGAGATGGCTTGCATATACAATGAAGTGATAGCTGAATGATACTCATGTGATGATAGCGTTAATGCATGCAGTATGTTTTTGCCACTCATAAATTAATCAAAACCTCGTTTGTGAGACTTGAAAAATACTTTGAGGTTGTATTCAAGGAGTTACAGTCACTGATCATGCCTTGTAGTTGATCCTGGACAGATGAAAAGTGACTCTGTAGTTGAGCCTAAGGCTCTGTGTGCCTGTTGCTGATTTTTGTGGTAGGCTGCTAACTGGAAAACGTTAAAATTTTGTAGTCTAGAGACATAGGTCAGAGTCTAACAAATGTAAAACAGCCAACAGTACAGTATCATAGAATCATAGAATGGTTTTGGTTGGAAGGGACCTTAAATATCATCTAGTTCCAACCCCCCTGCCATGGACAGGGACACCTTCCACTAGACCAGATTGCTCAAAGCCCCGTCCAACCTGACCTTGAACGCTTCCAGGGATGGGGCAACCTGTTCCAGTGTCTCACCACGCTCATAGTGAAGAATTTTCCCCTAATATCTAACCTAAATCTACCCTCTTTCAGCTTTCTTAGTTATCCTTTGCTTGCCCCCTGACAGAAATTGATGAATTCCCAAGTCAAATATTGGAAACAATTTTTCTCAATAAAGTTTTATAAGACCTTGACTGATACTACCATCGGTTTCAGCAAAACTTGGGAGACTGGTGCTGATGCTGTTCTCCTAGCGCCCATATTGATTTATTTTCTACATATGAGTAGGTGAGATGGTGTTGAAAACTGTGACAGGTGGTAATTAGAGCTCAGTTGTGAGCTCTGGTAATTAGGACTCACAACTATTACTGACAATAATTCAGCTTTATAACTAACAGCAACAATTGAGAAATTAAATAAATAAAACACTTCAGCATGGATAGTACTAGAGGCTGTGAAAATCCCATAGTCCTCTGTTATTTCCCATATAAGATTAAAAATGGGAGAGGCTGAAAAAAAAGACAGTAACTGATACTCTGTTAAAGTATGCCTCTGCCTTTGATCTTCGCTCTTCCATACAGGTAAATCTTTAGATACTGTGATCAGATCAATGTATTTATCTGCCTGACAGTTTTTATTGTACTGGAAGATTGAAGAAAATTATATGCTGAATATAAATGACTGAAATCCAGCTTAAAGACTTCCACAGTGTGAGGCTAATGAGACAAGAGCAGAGTCTATTTGTCTAGTATGTTATCAGCCTAGTTACCTTGTGTTAAAAGGACTGATACTTGTTGCTTAATCTTACTTACTCCCTTGGTTTTTCAAGGGTCCCAGTAACCAGAATCAGGAGTGCAGTAGAGCCTGGCTAAAGCCAATAGCCATGACTTCCAAAGGGTAGGCAAGATTTTAGATGAAGAAACAATTTGCCAGAATGAATCTTGCAAGTTTTGGAAGTCAGAAACCTTAATCCACATTTTGTTGTGTTGTGAGTATAAGAGATTTACGGTCTTCCAAAAGAGTGTATTGTTGAAGGCTGTGGATTATTTTCAGAATATATTTTAGTTTCCATGGTTACTTAAATTTGAATTGCTGTAAAAGCAATTTGAGCAATTTTGTCTTACATGTGTAAGTAGTTAAAGTTGGAACAGGAGCAGTGCCATGCAAACCTTAACTCTAGTTCTTAGCAAGGTAGTTGATGCAGAAGTGTTTACTGTTTAAGCTGAGTACAGCTTTTAAAATAGTAAGTGCTAATTAGATAATATGATAAACATATTAAATACTTGCTTTTATCTTTTGGAAATAAACTGAAATATTTTAGGCTTCATTACTCTAAAAGAAGACCCAAAACTAATAAAGTAAATTATATTTTCAATTATGCTGACTACATTTTTAAAGTGGTTTCTCAGTTCTCTTCATTACTGTAGCACAAGCAGGTATTTGGCAGAGGTATACTCTCCAGAAAGTAGTTAACTAGTGAAGAAATCATCTGCTTAAGCATCTAAAATACATTTGTTTTGGAACGCTTAAGTCTGTGAGTTTATATTACGTTTTTGACAGCTGTCAAGTTGGCTGGTTCTGTGAGGTCATAAGAGGGTTTTTCTGTGCCTTCAAATTTGGACAAATTTGAGTAATTTTGTCCTGGGTAGTTTTTGTCATTTTGTTACTCACCATCACCTCAACACTGAGTCAGAGAGATCGTTAGGATAGCTAATTAATTCTTGACATATGATGAAATTACCCTCTGCCTATCTTTCCTCTTCATTCTAAATTGCTTTTATCACAATGAATTTGAGCCTACCTGTATTTGTTAAAATCCTCACTCTTGCAAACAGCGCTTTAACAAAATCTTCTGAAGATGTAGGTAATGACCTTTCTCTAGATAAACCAATAAAGAATAACCCAAAAGCTGGTAAAGTTTTTCTTAAACCTGTATTTTTTCTATCCTCCTTCCCATTTTCTCATTTCCTTTACCAACATGGTGTACCCCCTGTAGCTCTGTTCATTTAGTTGCTCTAAACAAATTACTACAATATCACTTCAGAACTCAAGGTTTGCTAAAATAAATAGGTATGCCCTCTTGAAATGAAGGTGCTGAGTTGCTGTGGAAGCTACAAGATGCTTGGAGCAGAGCACATGTTTAAGTTTATAAGCTTGTTTCTTTAGTAGTTCATTTAGCTTGCCAGCTTTGTAGTAACAGAGCATATTCATTCGCCTAATACAGTTCCAGACTAGAGATGTATCCGAACTGCATCTAAGTTACTATGTCTGTACCTGCACAGTGTAATTAAATAGCTGGAGTGTTTTGTCGATGTAGTTCTTTTGCTTCTGGCTTCATTGTTATCTTTGGTATTTCTGTGCAGCTAAGTATAGAACCTTTTGTTCCTGCTGTCAGGATAAGTGCAGGTGTCTGAAAAAGCTGGGTATCTGATGACCTCTAATGTGCAGCTTTCTATTTCAATTTCTGTATAATAAATGTAATGGTTGTTTCTAAGCTCCTCTGAATTGTGTGTTTCATTTGGGTATGGTCATTGCCTTTATAATATACATCTTTTTTGATAACCATATTGCAGGCTAAATGTAGATAGTTGCTGTAGGGATTAAGAACTGAAAGGGTGAAAACATTCTAATGCCAGAATTGCAGTACAGTCCCAAAGGTTACTTGTGGCCACCAGAATTGTTGGTGTGTGACCTCTGCAAGGCCAGTTTACTTGGGACTGCAATCAAAGAAACTGGGTGATTGCAGAGGCTGAGAGATCACAGAGTTTTCTTTGGACTGAGGTGAATATCTGAGCAGTTTTATCTAGATCTGTCAGAGCAAAATGCAGCTGCTCATCCCAGTCTCTGCTGCAACTCTGTGTAGTGTTGCAAACTCTCAGTAGTTGCACTCCAAGGGCAAAAGATATTCAGGAAAGGTAAAAACGTATCTTTTCAGAATTACGAGAATAAAAATTACTGTATTGATGTACAGCTGTGACTCCATCCTTAAGGAGTATGTTCTGTTAAATCATACTTTCCCCTTTTTGCTTTTTGTCCTGGCTGTGAGTTTTGCGATATGTATGCTGCTTCTACAGAGACAGTGCTAGCATGAGAAGGAAATAAAAGACAACTGTGACTATGGCTATTTCGATGCTGGGGAATCGCAGCCTTCTGGTGTTGTGTTGTGGTTTGTCTGTTTCCTGTCCCATGCCCATAAATTGGATCATAGACAGTACATGGTATGGTGGGTTTAAGTGGATGTAAACTGCACTGGAAACACCTGTATTATGAATGATTATAAAGGAGATATTACCTTATTGCAACAGAATAGGCAGGAAAAATGTATTACAGTCACAAAGAACAAGAATGCAAAGGATGCAATGAAGACAAAAAGTCAGGCAAGATATGAAGTTAACCACAATAAATTCTAAACTGGTCAGAGTAGAAAAAATAATTGCTATTGTGTGCATGGCCTGTGTATGAAAAATGCTTGGAAAACAGTAAACACAGAGTTGATCAAGTAATGATTTTGAACAATTAAGTAGGCATGAGCTTGCAGTGTAATGTGATACAGGCACACTTTAAGTTTGGCTTCTTTGTTATCTGTGAAATCTTATTTTTTTATCTCAATTTTTTAATGTTTGCATATATAAAATTCTTTTTTCTATTCTAGTTATTTAAAGAAGCCTAGACTTCCAGTGAGAAAAGCTTATAAATTGCACTGATAACAAATTTTGATTATTCAATGCAGAGAACTTCTGTGCAAGAAATCACAATTCAGTTGTTTGATGTTGAGAAACTTCTGTGTACCCAAGCACCATCTGTAATCTGAGTAATAGCCATGTGATTGTGTAACATCATTTAAAAACAATGCTTCATCAACATTGTCTGCCTGCCTCTTTTAGCGCATGGGGAAAGAAATTGTGTGTGATATTATATACTTTTCTGTTGTAGTTCACTTACGTGAAATTGCCTTCTCTGATATTTCTAAATAGTCAAAACTTGCTGTGTGATGTGACGATAGTAGCTGAAGACATGGAAATTGCAGCGCATAGAGTTGTGTTAGCCGCCTGCAGCCCCTACTTCCATGCCATGTTTACAGGTACCAAATGTTTCAATGCTTACTATGTTCTAATACAATCCAACTGTATAAAGCACAAAAATCAAATGACTTTTGGTTTTTAGGATTTCATTTAATTTTTTGGTAAGCCAATAGGAATATTTGGGTTTCTTAATTATTTTTTTTATTTCAGTCTAAGGATGTACTGGCAACCTATTCTTTGTTAGCATGATGAATGCTTTAAAAAGTCTCTTTGATTTAAACAAGTTGATCTCTTAAGCCAGGAAAAGTAGGGGGTTTATATCCTTTAGGGCTCTAGTAATCTCATGTGTCCAAATGAAGGTTAAAATAACTTTTGTGCGTTGTATAAATTATGTCCTTTAACAACTACTGCTGCTGTGTTCTTCAGACCCTGAGTACTCTAGGCTGTTAGATAAAAAAGCTTTCTGTGGCTTTGGCAGCCCATAGCTGGAGTGCATGTTTTGGTATTTTTAGGGCAATTCTCCCTGACAGATGTACTCTGCATCATTGCCACAGCTTTTCTGTGCAGGCTTGATTCTGCCTCTGCTTGCTGCATGCTGGCCAAATTACTGCTTTGCTGCTACAACAGGAATGCTGAGGGCTTGCAAGGCTGAGATAAGTTCAGGTTCATAGAAGCCTCCAGCTGAATTCCTGTGCTGTGGGTTTAGTTCCATAACAGTTATAAATCATACTGGAATCATGTGGAATTTGATGTCAAAGTGAGAATGCTACTAAATGCATGTTAAAATTAACTTCTCGAATTTTGTCTGCTCCTTTTCAAATGTTGTGCTGATTTGGAAGTTAATGTTAGCTGTCTGAAATTGAAAGAATTCTCTGCAACATATTTCTTCTGATCATCAGCTCAGGTGGAGGCAGAAATGTGACTCTTAGCCTGCCAGTACACAAACAAATTGGAATTTGAATAACTTCCACTGTATGCAACTGGAAAATTGATGAAATTTGAAATACTGCTGTGTCCTGGGGAAGCAGCTGATTATTCTTCATTTTACATGTAAATATATTGACTCAACCAAAGCTAGAAGTGGAGTCACTACCAGCAGCAGCAATGCTTTTAAAGTTGTATGTGAAATTAAATATCTATTCCTCTAGTACTTCAAGTTTGTTTTTGAGGCAAACATTCCAGGTGACTGATACATTTCCTTAATTTTTACTGCTGTCCTTAAAGTTAGAATGAAAACAGCTGCTTCTACAGTTCCTTTTCATCACCTTAGTAACTGAGACACACAAGTCTCTTTCATTATCTGCGTATTAAAGATTAGCTGTTGTTTACTGTCATATTGAAAATACTCTTTACTCACAGTATATATTGTGCTTTCTGTGGTTAAGACATTTCTGCTTGCCCTGACTGCCCTTTCTGTGGAGAAGTTTGTTACCCCTTAGGAGTGCCAGTGCAGCAGTGTTTGTGGCTACTCTCCAGATGAAATTGCTGAAATCTTGGTTCTTTCCTATCTTCAGTCCCTTTAAATTTTTTTTGCTTGTTTTATGTTTTTAAATGTAGGTCATCTTTGACCCCCAGCGATGTGGGAGGTGGGAAGGTTCAAAGTGTTTAATCCATCCATCTGTGGCGATGTTTGGGTAATTGGTGAACCAAACTGGTGGGAGTTTTAAATAGAAATCAGCTGTGGCTTCAAGATTTATCAACGGATCTTACACTGCTCTCACAGGTTGCTTTCAGCAAGGCCCAACTGTGGTTTTGGTGTATTTCAGCTATTCCTCACAGAAGAAAATCCTGAAGTTCATCATAATTGTTATCTCCGTGAACCTTCAGTTCACACTTCTTAGGTGGATTTGTATTCTCATCCAGTAATCTGCAAGTTCAAATAAGCAAGTTTGATCTCTTTACCATCTACAACCAAATGGAAAAGTATCTTTCTCCATTCAGAATAAAACAGTGACTGAAAAGACAGTAAAAAACACTGCAGTTTTATGCTTCAGGGTTACTTCTTAACTAGAAATTAGAAGCGTAAATTTAGACACGTTTGGAAGTTACTTCCATCTTTCTCTGAGTCATTAGGTACTGACTGCTGTGCAGGCTGGCATACAGCATTAACTGAGATCAAACCGTCTGCCTGGGTTTTTTTTCCCTGCTTGCACTTGTAATGGTAGAAGTGGCCTTATTAAATATCCAGAAAGTTACTGCTTTTAAAGTCACAAAATTTACTAAGTTAGTAAAAATTATCCTGGGAAGATGAAACTTCTGGGACTGTGTTACTAAGAATAATTCTTCCTTCTGTATACAGTAGAATTCTTGAGAAATATGTATTGTGATCTGAATTAAATATCCTTAAATGTTTAGAGGAAAGGATTATAAAACATCACTGAAGGGACACTTCTCTGGCTGTAGGGCCTGGCTTGGGACAAGGGTGACCTTGTTAAATAAATTTCTCCACCCTAGGTATCCTGTAGAAGAGTCTTCGGCTTTAAGCTCAATAAGGTAATTTAAGTGACACAGAGGTAGAAACAGCACCTGAGTTTAATTTTCTCTTATGTGAAGGCAGTTATCCATAGGGAATTGCCTGTTTTCCTTGCTTCCATTCTCCATTTGTAAAATTCTGTTTAAAAAAAAAAAAAAGAAGCCTCCTTACATTACTTTGCAATACTTTGTGTGAGGAACCATATAAGCCTTTTAGATAGCCTTCTAGGAACTTCAACTCAACTAGTACTCTGCTGCTCCTGCTTGGGAGGTTGGATCAGCTCAGTGCTTTCCTTTCTGCTCATTATATGCTTTTCATTCTGTTCATTATATGGTTTCCTGTCCCTAACAACTCTGTGGAGATATGGTGGTGCAAATTCCCAGTCAAGAGCTGAGATTTTCAGCAGGTTGTCTCTAGACTGAGACAGTGTTGCAAGTGAATCTGTGGTTTCCTTTCTTTGATCCGTCAAACAAGTTTGGATCACAAGAGGACTCCTCTAGAATTATAGTAAGATGGCATTTCTGTTTAGCATGGAAGGTAGAAACAAGGGGGGTGTTATTTTTTTTTTTATTTTTCTATTATTTATTTTACTTTTTAATATAGATTTCGGGTACTGTTGTTAAATGGAGAAGGTGCCTCTCCATGGCTCTAGAAGCCTTGACACAAATCTGGAAACAAACCTAATGTGCTTGCAGAATATCAAACTCTGCTCTCCCCCACACACAATTTTCCCAAAGGACCACCTCCACAGCAGCTTGCATAATAAATAACTTGCAGCATACATACTCTGAAGATCAATAGGTTTAATATGTGTCAAACTAGAAGTAGAAACTTGGAATACAGGGCCCTGCAGAGGACATGCAGCAATCATCCTTCAGAGGTGTGGGGAAATGTTTCAGAACAGCAGGTGAAAAGAGAAAATTCTGCAGGGGCTGGATTTTGCTGTTTTGATGTGGTCGTTCATCAGTGTTTTCTAGAATGCTAGCAGCCTCTGCTGCCGTTAAGTAGTATATGGCTGTAGATGGTCTTCTGCAATTCCTACCACTTAAAATGTTGATTTAAAATGCCATTCCTTACTTTTCAGCTCAAAAAAAGTCATAAATAATGCAACAAATTTCTCAGTGATGATCTCTTTGCCAAAAGTGTTGGGTGAAACGGTAACATTTGGGTAAAATTGGGTAAAATGGTAACGTTTGACACCAATCCTAGAGACCACAAGGTAACAAAAAATGAAAATGCATATGTACTTCATAAAGAAATATCAGCAGCGATCAGCATCTTCTTGCTCACTTTCCCATCCTGCCTGCTTCTGTTGTTGTATACATTAAATTTACTACCTTAGTAATACCTTTATTTCTGGATGCCTAGGGTAAAGAAATAAGAATACATCTGATATAGAAGAATGAGAAATTGATGTATCTAGAGACTGGGATATATTCTTCCAAAATCAAAGTTTATGTATCTAACAACATAACCAGTGTAGTTTGTGTTTCACTTCCCAGTGCAAGTCAGTGCAAAAAGGGTTAAAGGTCTGAGGTGAGCAGATGTGTTGTTGATAGTCATGGAGAAGGTTATAACCATTACTTCAAAATGTATCTTTGTGCAATTATTTCAGATTTAAACAAAATGTTTCAGTTTGAGAAACATCACATTTTAGAAGGCAGAAGCTATTTTGCAGTCCTTTCTGTGAAGATCAGTTGTGGCATATGGCCAATATGTCAGCCTCCACAAAATGAGATCCAACAAGTTTTCCCTTGCTTACCATTTTATCTTAGCTTGAGTTTTAACTGTGAAATCAGATCTGTAACAGAGGTGAAATTGCAAAGGGAATAATAAGTAGGCAGGCAAAGAAATATGTATGTTAATTCTTCTGTGGGAATATATTTTTTTCTTATTTAAATAAAATTACTCCAGACTGCATTTGGTGTGCTCATTCGATTAAGAAGTTAATAGAGTATTTTAGTAGCTCGCTTTTCCAGCAAATGTTTTTGGACACATTTGAAGAGTCTTCTTTATGTCGAATAACAATATTTTCCTAATATTGTACATTGGAGAAAATAGGTTGCCTGCAGTAAAAGTATTAACTCAGGTAGCAATTGCATAATGGAAACAAAGTCTTCCTTTCTCATGGGAGGGAGAAAGGAAAGAAATTGGATTATTATTGAAGTTGTTTTACTATCACAACTGATCATACACAGAGTTTGCTGTTATTAAACTTCTATTTTTTTATATAATTTACTTGACTAATAAACTGTATTTCTAGGTGAGATGAGTGAAAGCCGAGCTAAGAGAGTTCGCATAAAGGAAGTTGATGGCTGGACTCTAAGGATGCTTATTGATTATATTTACACTGCTGAAATTCAAGTTACAGAAGAAAATGTGCAGGTAAGTGAGAGTATTTTCTGCAGTGAAAGGGATGTAATGTGCAGGGTCATTTATTTTGTCATTGTGGTTCAACTTCAGCATGGCAAATCTCATCTGCAAACTGGAATTTTTTCAGACCTTTTGCTTACAAAGCAAGTAGTCATGCTGTTTAAATTCTGGGTCAAATTCAAAGACTAGTGAAGTAAATGAAGAGTCAGTTGGCTTTTAATGGGCTTTGCTACCAAACCTTATGTAATACAATAAAATAGATTTCCTACTCTGCCTAAAATTAATGCTGTCAGCCACCTCTTTACCACCCCCTCTCTGGTACTTCATTGCAATTTACAAAAACAAGGTAGATTTGCTCCTAAGTGTGAAATCATATTCTCTAATTGAGCTGTTCTGTTTGTTTTAATGTATTTTTTTTCTGCTTGCTTTTAGAATAAAGTACTTTCTTCTGCTCAGCCTATGTACCTTGCTGGTGGCTAGTTGTGCAGAAGATTTTAGTTACTGCTGTTTTTTCTTAGATCAGCCAGTATCTAATGTGAAGGTTTTGCCCATCCCACACAGAACTAATCATTTTTTATAATAGGCTGTATGTTAAGATGAAACTTCAATTAGAATAAACCAAACACAGGCTTAGAAAATGTAGATTCCTGCCCTTAATATTTTCTAACCACAGGTCCTGGAGATGGACACAGTAGAGTCTCCTTTTGCTATCTTTTAAGATTTGGTATAGATATTTGGTAAGTTTAAAGCTAGTTGCATAACGTGATATATTTAATTCTCATGCTTTTCTTCTTGCTTCTTTTCCCCTTGTTTGTGCTCTCTGCCAGTGCCAGATTACTAGCAGTTATTCTGCTACTTTTGCAGGGCATAAAACCATGTTGCATGTTTGGCATTGAAAACATCTGTTTTATTGGGCATTAGGCTTTTTGGGCATTAGGCTTTTTGTTGGCTGTTGAATCCAGTGGGTCACTGTTAGTTTTAGCTATGCTTGATTGAAGACCTAGAATGAGAAATATTACCAACTTGAAACAAAATATCCTACTACTAAACCTTTCATAGGTTAGATAATAGCATAAGTCTTTTAGTTCTGCAATATTCCCTTTGTAAGGAATTATTTCTCATCTGATGATGAGTGTACATAGTGGGAAAAAAACTTATGTTGTATCTTGTCAATCTGGTGGTTACACAGATCTGTGTATCCCTGTGAAAGACCTTGGGCAAAATCCCAGAGGTGTCAGAGTTTCCCTGATAGATCTCTTCTTGGTTGATAATGCTATTTTTTTCATCCTTAAAGCAGAATATTCTGTCTGGCTGACATACCCTAATGACCTTAATCTTGTACTTTTGATCCATAATATCAGAGCGGACTCAACAGGCAGCATACTGTGTTTTGGCTGTAGGTGCTGCCTAGGAAGGTGCATTTTAGCCCATTGTTATTAATGATTCTTCTATATTTATGTGGAAGAAAAGTCAGTGTTATTTTTCTTCCTCATACAGGACTCATTAAAGGCCCAAAATATCCAGATTTAAAGCTCCTGAGGCTGTTAGGGCTTTCATTTTCACAGCTCCAGATTATCTGTCTGAAGATAAATCTGATGGTGTTGGGAATTGTGATATAAATAATGTGGCTTGGTGAGTGATATTACAAGTTTGTGGTTACTTGAGTACTAAGAAGACAGTCAAGCTTTTAAGTAGATTTTGATTTATTGCAATATACTTGCACTTTAATGTTAATAATTAATATAATTTTAATATGACTGGTAATGAATGTAAGTGTAAAGCTATTCTTCCTTTGTCACTTTAATCCTTTTTGCATTACTACCAGTGCATATGTAGTGTTTATTTGCATTACAGCGCAATTGAATGCTGTAGATAAAAATGAATACACTGATGCAGGTACTTTTCCTTAAGTTTGAAAACCAAGGTGGGAAAACTGTTATTGTGAATTTCTGGAAACTTAAAAACCTAGCACAGACTGTCAGGCCTTAGTTAAAATGTTTTCTCTGCATAAATGTGTTGCATGCTCTTGAGATTAATTTAAACTCTCAATTTCCTGTCTATATGACAGGAATAAATATTGCTAGAAGGTATTGTGGAATTTTGGTAATGGTTAAGTTTTGATCTTGTAGGAATACAGAGCCATGAAATCCTAAGATGCTGTGTAACATTGTCTCGGTCAACTTTTTTTGTTTTTATATTTGGGCTAATGTGATAAAGTGGAGCTTCAGTTTCTCGGTAGCTTGTTATGATTCTCATTCTGGTACTCTGCATTGGAATTTGAGTGCATTCTTCTGCCTTTTCAGGTTATACATTGTAAAAATAAGTATAAAGTTAATTTTATTAAATAATTTTTAACGTGATGCAGTGTTTGAAAAGGGTGTGCGCACTTCATGTTTAAGTAATGTAGAATTGCTAAGTACTCTTTGGTATTAAAATAGTCACATTGTATATTTATGAAAGCTATTTACAAGTGAACACTTAGTCGTATAGCCAAGCTCACTGGTCTTTCTCAAGGGGAAAGTTGACTAAGAGTTTCTTTCATTAGTATCTTACTTGATCTAGATGTGGACAGGAGAATGCTTCCTTACCTTTGCAGCTTCTGAGTAAGAGCTGTTAATTTCTGCTCCCCACTGTTGTGATCTCACTTATATTTTATTTCTTGTTCTTTTTTTTGCGGGGGGAGTGAGTGGTGAGGAGAAGTAAACAAGTCACGTGTAATCAGTGATTGAGGAGAAAAACACATTAGTGCATAAACTGTTTGTTATCATTACATTAGTTAACTACAAAAGAACATTTGGTCTTTTCTTCAGTTCTTGGTTCATTAGGTTCCCCACCAGCCCCCAAGAGTAAGGCAGCTGGTATATGAATGTGTACATTCTTGGATTTCTTCTGGTATTTTTCCCTCATTTAGAATGAGTTATTTTATCATTCATCTCTAATGGCACACACTTCGCGTAATGCTGTACCAGTGTTTCTGTTGTATTTGCGTATGTCACGTTCTCCTGTGTTCTCAACTCTCTGCTCTTCCTTTCTCTCTTTTATTTTTTTTTTTTCCCCCAGAAATGCAATTAAATGCCAGACTTAATGGAATATCACATTTTTCATGTTTCAAGAAAGGAACATTAAAGTTAATGTTTTCAGAAGGCAAAGGAACTTTACTGCGCATCAGATTTTTTTCAATTTTCATATAGGTATTAACTACATGCAGTGCTCAATGTGGGAGAGTTAGTTACTATAAGAAGCTCATGCATGAGTAACTCTCCCACACTATGCGTGTGCAGTTCAGCACGTATTTAGTCAGCAGTATACCTAGACCTCTACTGAGCACAAATACATTGGAGAAAAAATTCCTGCAGTTGTTTGAAGACTGTGGATTTGTTATGGGCTTTAGAGGTCAGGCTGATAGAGGGAGAGATATGATTGCAGTAAACACCAGATAAAGATGGTTGTGTTCCTTTCTGATTCCCTGCTACAGTCCTCTGTTCCTGTAGTTGCGCTGATACAAGTGTTTGCTGTACTACTTTATAAACCAGGTCACTGAACGTATGTAAAAATAAAACCAACAGAAAAACATTCCTCCCTGCCCCCCAGCATTTTTTTTTGTTGTTGTTTGAGTTATTAATGGGATCACTTCAAGGATCTGGTTTGTAACGTGCTGCTACTGGTTGTTATGTTCACACAGTACTTTGGGTTAGTCTATTGAAGGGTCAGGAGCCAACACGTCCTTGTTGCTTCGGGAAGACATTACACATAGCTTCAGTTTGGACTTACTGATAAACATGGTGTCTTGCTTTTGTACAAGCAGAAGCTAAAAATCACAAATAATGGTATTTTTGCAAAGCTCTGTCCTGGCATATTTTTCCTTTTAAAGAATTGTGGTAGGTACAGCCAACACAAAGTCCGAAATCCTGAACAGAATCCTTTTTAATATATATAACTTTTTGTGTTCATTTTCTGAAATTATTCAAGAACAGTGTGTGTGTAGGACAAAGCGTATTATAAACACACAAGTGCACAACATGCATCTTTCCTTTGTAACTCATGCTGTTCATGCAGATTGCCATCTGAAGTATAACAGACATGCTTCTATTTGCATGGTATCTTGGGGTGACGGCTTAAGAGTTCACAGCACATTCAATTTGGGGTGCTGTCAAAACAAGATCTGAAAAAGCAGCTGATTTCTCTAAGGCATCTGCAAAAAAGAGGATGCTTATGTTGTCCAAACTTTTTACTAAGGCAGTCATTCTACTGTATAGTATTTGGTAACATGGGCTTTGACTATTTGTGGTGTATCTCTTCTGGCTCAAAAACTTTGCATGGTTGTGGAATCCTAAAATGTCCTCTAGCTTGAAAATGAACAGGTATCTCACACCAAACCCCAAAGAAGTCCTAAAGCTTATGGAAACAGATGTGTGCTTTTCAAGTTGGCCAGCTTCTGAATTTTGTTTGTGGCATGACCCACAAACAGTTGGACAGAGAGGACCGAGGGTATGTTAAGAGAGTAAAAAGGAGGAAGAGTGGGAGGTTATAAGGCTACCATAAAAGATAATTGCTATTGAACTCTGTGAAGTGAAAGTGACTGAATGTATCTAGTCTTGGCAGAGCATATTTAATCTAGTGAAAAGCGAAAACTTTGTAACAATCCTCATGTACTTTGTTGCAGTTGCTTTAATAGCTTCCCTAGTTTCCTTGGTCTGTTCTAGACCTTCTGATGTCTTGTAAAGCAATTTGTTGCTACTTTTGCTGTAACAGTCTTAAGTACTGAAAGACATTCATGTAATTTAATTTTTCTCCTTAGACTGCACATCATAGATTTCTCCTTGGAGGTAATGTTTTCTAAATCTTTTACCATTCATCTTGCTCTTCTAGACTCTTTCCATTTCACCTATTGTCTACATGCTTAACATGTAATGACCAAAACTGGACCCAGTAATCTACTGAGGCCTTGTTAATGCAGACTAGAGTGAAATTATTATCCTGTGAATAAATTATAGAGGTTGTTTCTTTATGTCATTGAGTGGGCTCTCTTTTCCAGTAACATGACATTGTTTCTAGCAGTCTCTCTTTATACTGGTAGAGAGAGAAGGAATGAAAATGTGAATATGATCATCATGCACTGGGAGAAGGAATTTGTGGTACCTCTTATTTTTGGTAAATGCCAATTTGAGTGGTGTTTTAAATACCTATCCTTATTAGCATAATACTTTTAATAAACTAAAATCACAGCCGGCAAAAGTCGTTACCTGGCTTATAGTAGTAGAGTATCTTTTAGTAAGTTTAGAGGGCGAGACTTTGTTTTTGCACCAGGAACGATCTGTTAGGAAAAGGTGCCAATTTGCAAGTCTGTTTCCAGAGTACAGCCACATATTAAAGCTGGTTTCAATAAAAAGTGAAAGAAATTGAACATTTCTCCAAAATTAAAGTAGTTAATTACCTTTTAAAACTTGGCAAGAAAAGAAAAGAATGGCCTACTGAAAATCCTGTAAACTTACATCTGTTTTGGCAGTGGAGGGCAGGGAAGGAGAAGAAAGGTGCATACAAGTCATTTAAAAAATACTTGGAGTATCTTTTGAGGATACTATTACACAGAATAGAACTCAGAAGAATTAATAAGCCAGGCTTGTTTCTGTTGTGGAGGACAGAAGAAAACCAAGAAACCACCAAGGAGTAGATATTAGTTCCAGTAAAGTGTAGTAAAAATATGTGCTATCAGTAACATGAAGCCCATGTAAACCTAAGGTCAACGTTTACCATGCTGAGTACACATTTAAAGGCAAAAATAAAATTCTGCACAACATGCGACATTCCTTATTTGTTCCTCTGCTGAACACTGGGATAAACTTGGATCAAAATATTCAGAATAAATTGTTATATTTAGAAGTGGTCTGCTTAAGATGCATCACAAGCAGTTTTATGTGGGTGTGATATGTGAAATGACCGCTATTTAGGTGTCACCAGCTTCGTATGAAACTTGTAATACTAGAATATCAGATTTGGTAACAAAGTTGTGTTGTTATTTTGTTTGTTTATGTCCTGGGTTCAGCTGTAACAGTTGTTTTTCTCCTTAGTAGCTGGTCCAGTGCTGTCTTTTCAACTTTAGTCTGAGAACAGTGGGTTGTTGTTATTTTTCCTTTTCCTCTTTAAACTCATGTCTGTTCCCTTCTTCAGTACCCCTTCTACTAAGTACACCAGTATACAGGAGCTTAATTAAAAAGTGAGTTCAGGATCACAATGGAATTCCCAGTTTAACAACTTACTGTTGCACATCACCAGAATAACAGCAGCTGTTTGTGTGTGCTTTTAGCTTGAAGAAAATGTAAAATGACTTTGTATAAATCAGTTGGTAAGACTCATCACTTAGTATTTGCTACAGTCTTTGAGCACTTACATGATCAAATTACTATAGCTTAAATTCCAGTAATCTTCAGAGCCATACTGTCTTTGTATCTGAGCTGAGAGTCAAAATTTTGATGCTTTCCAAGCTTTATCCTCAAAAGAAATAGATTGTGTATATGAACTGGTGACTAAACTAAAAGTCTTTATATGAGTTAGCAACAAATACTGTGATGTACAAAGAGCATAAAGCATGTGTTTTGTTTTTTTTTTAAACTAGTTTCATTTTAGATACCTTAGAGTGTTTTTCAAGAGTTTCTAAGCCTACCAATCAATTATTCCTTTGAAAACTAAAGAGCATCTCTTTTTTTTCCCCTTATTGGATGAAAAGATGTCCCTCACCTTTCAAAGGTTATATTCAGTTTTCTTTATGAACACAGGAAATTTTCTGTTTTCAAGGGGGTATTTTAAAGGACTTTTCCTTTTTAGAACTGAAGGCTTGACTGTCCTTTACAGATGTATGATTGGACATCGTAAGAGGAGAGAGTTCATTTCAGTACTTGAACAGACGTGCGTTCTGTGTCCTGGAAGTATGCCTGCTGCTGTGTAAGTGGGTGGGAGAGATAAAAGAAATATTTATTCAACTGAACTGAATGTTGTGAAGCTTTCACTAAATCCTATGATAAAGTAGGTCCTGTTTTAAATATAACATTGTATGTATATTATATACATATACAACTGCTCTGAGACAAAATAATGCTGAAATTGCTTCCATGGGAACTTGACTGTTCTCCTTAGGAGAGCCTATGAAAGACATGTCTGGAAAAAAAATGCTGCACTTGATTTAGGAACCTAATAAGGGCAGGAAGGGAACAAGTTTGATCTTGATGCATTTACAGATGTACCTCTGTACATGCTGAGGTACAGAGGTACATGTAAAGGACTTTTTGATAACCGGGGAAAATGAAACAGCTTACATGAAAGTGTATCTTGAGAAGAGGAGTACTGGGAAGGCTGGATCTAGGCAATAACAGCCCTACTGGTCATGATTAATGCCTTGCATATCATTTAGAGACCAACAGATAATTAATAGAAGTACAGTACCTCCCCAGTTGTGCACTCTACTGAAATGCTGGGCTCCTTAAGAAGAGTTTATCCTGAATTAACTGTAGTCACTGAATGTCTTTCAGAGTATTATACATAGACAGTGCAGTTTGGTGATGATAATATAGGTAATGATAGCAATTTTTCTGGGTGGAAGCAGTCACAATCTTCTAGCAGATGCAGGTAACTTAATAAAACTATTACTGCTGTACCGCAGGTTAAATTTGACATCCCTTAAGTTTGCAGGCTTGTGATAAAGACCTTTTATTCATTTGCATTTGTCTTTATTTACTGACCACAATTGCCTGATGACAGCATTTGAAAAACGTTCTTCAGAGAATAGTTATGTTTCCACCAGAATTCTTCACTATATTAGTTACTAATGGAATATAATTTTGAATTCCTAGGTGTCTGTTTTAAGCCAGTGGGGTTTTCCCCCCTCAGTTCTTTGTACATCAGTCATCTTGCCTCTCCATGGTACCTGCACAGCCACTTCCACAATCTTTTCTGCAACACATGGCTGCTTGCATATCTGGGGCTGGAGACAGAGCATTAAGCCATATGAGTACCTTCCAGGCTGGTTTCTTGCTAAACTCTGCATATTCCTAAAGAAAAATGAACAGACAACACCACTCCTAGAGATAATTTCTTGGAGTGAATGAGGTGAATGAGTTTAAGTTCTCTTACTGTCCTTAAGTAAAAAGAGCAATATTACACTGATTTCCCTGTCAGTAGCTGCAGTGTGGGTTTTTTTTTTTTTTTTTGGTTTGGTTTTTCCTTTTTTTTTTTTTTTTTTTGGTTTGGTTTTAATTAAAATAGCTCTGACTTTATGCTAAAGTTTATAAATATCATTGATGGCATCTTTAGAGCTGAAATCTGTGAATTTGTATTTCTTGTGACTTAAATTTAACTTGCCAGCAACTCAGCAAAGTATCCTGCTGCAGTTCATAGCTTTTTTAGACAGATTGTTAGGCCGAATCTTCATTAAAACTGTATAGCTATCTTTCAAGCTGTTCATTTTTTTTTTTTTTTTTCTGAGCTGATACTCACTCTGATGCCCAAATCATCTCCTTTAAGCTTAACATTTTGGACAGATTTGGCTGACAGCAATTGATACAGCTGCTCAAAAAATGGATTTTCTTTTCACATAATGTTAAATAACATGAAATGTTGAATTGTCATACTGCATAATTTGTCAGCGCTATTGAAAAAAACAAAAATGGTCTCTTTGCTGTGTTCTGATGCCTCAAATAGGTACACATGGAGTCTTGCTTTGATGTTTTTACCTGTTAAGACTTAATAATCATCTTGCATGCCACAACAACTTGTCATACCTGCCCCTGCAGCTAGTACATGTGTTTCAAATTTTTTTTAGCTGAAGGACCAAGTGTTAAGCCATATACCTGCTCTCTTTTTTTAACTTCTGTAGGTAGGGGATAATTTGTCAAGATATGACTTTTACAAATGAGCTACATTTTTCATCAGGCAAAAGCAGTTATGCAGTGACAGACTAAACTGTCAGCTGCATTAATTTTTAGATGAAATACCAGTTGTCAAAAACCAAGTAATTAACACTGTTGTCTGTAACTTGCTTTAAATATTGGACTAGACATTTAGAATAAGGGTTAAGATTCAGGAACACCAATGCAAAATGCTCTCTCTTAAGTGCACTGAAGCATTTAAAGACTATCTGGTGTGTCCCAGCATGAAGAGCCATGCAGCTTCGCTGGTGATTCTCTTCACTGTGGTTTACGGGTTATGCCCTTGTGAGAATGTTTTATGAGGAGAGACAGGTGTATATGTAGAGATTTTAAGGACATAGGGTATCTCAACTGATGCTTTAAACTTTCTAATTGATGTGATGGTTTCAGCGTCCTTTTAACAAGGCCCTCCCCCCCCCCCCCCCTTTAATATATGATGAGTAAGATGCTAATTATTGAACCTTGACGTGACAGATTACAAGCCTGCTTGTTTCTGAGGGAATTAAAATATTTGTTGCGATCTTCGGTTCCCTCATCTTCCATATCCTACACCAGTGGGTCTTTGTTGGACTCAGCTTGATCTTGGAAACCACTGTGTTTCCACTATCATATTTCACCTTTACCATCGCTTTTTACATGGCCTTCATGGAGACCTAAAACTTCCTATCCATAAACTCATTTTTTTTCTCTGCTAATAGGTTTCGGGTAACTGCACTAATTCTTGAAACCATTTTTCTTTACAAACTGTTTTATGTAATACAGATGTTGAGTGTCAAAAGCTATTGGTGGTCAGTGATCTTATTTCCTTGACACAGATTAAAGCTGTAGGAGGAAATGGAGTTCTTCACTGGATTGTCTTATAGAGGTTTAAAAATAAACAGGCCTTTGGTCTTTCTGCTGAACTCCATCATGGCTGCAGTGGCATAGCTACTAAATTCTGGAACTGTTTGCAAATTCTGAAGTTGTATTAAGAGTCATTCAGATTGAAATGTTTTATAAAACTGGCTCATCCTAATGATTTCATGATTAAAACTGAATTAAAAAATTTGGTTAATCTTGATGTGTATTTAAACCACTTCCTATATGGTAAACCAAACTTTCACTTTTATTCTTCTGTGCCAGCACAGATCTAATACTGTTAGGGTCTTGCTGACACTGCAGAGAGGTACCTAAATCCAGGCTCACGTCAGTTTTATTATAAACCCTATTCATAGAAACATGTTTAGTCTTTACTAGTAAAGAATTTAGTGTTGGACTAAACAGCCTGTTTAGTCCAATTCGTTTGATGTATAGCTAGTATGCTGTTTGATTATATGCTGAATGAGTACCGGTGAAGTACCACTGTTTAGCTATTGTACGTATTTTATACATTAGGCCTCAAGCAACCATCTGGTTACCTCCTTTGACCCATTTTTTTGTATTTGTGACAACAGCTTTGAAGATTTTAATAATGTGAAGGCACAACTAATATGGCTTAGCTGGAGGAGAGACAGTGGCACACTTCTTGAATTATTATGCATTGTAAGACATGTCAGGCAACAGCAAATGCTTTACTTTTTCCAGTGAAATAACCCTACTATGCAATCTTCATTTGCTTATACATGCTTGCCTGTCATGAGAGGGAGTATAGAAGGGAAGGGAACAGAGGAACGTGATCTTTCTACAGGTGTATTGTATTACCAATGCAAGATTCATTAATTTGCACTTTAAATGAGTAAGCTTCACATACAAGAGCTGCTGACCAAAATACTAAGCAAAAGCTTTGTGGGGAAACTAATATTTTCCTCTCTGTCAGTTTTTAAATGCAAAAATGGTGGTAGGGCCATCAGAATGAGGAAAAGCACAGTTTGCACAGATAAGGCAACTATTCCTGAGGTATTCACATTTTTAAATTCCTCCCTTTTTTCTTCCTTTTCCTCTTTTCTGAAGATACCTTGCTGTTTTCTCTCCATCTTCCAAGTGATGCTTTATTTGCATTTTGCTGGCATTTTCCAGTTCTCCAGGCAAGGAGTCTTGTTATAACATCTTTTTGTTTTTTTCTTTTACTATGGTCTTGCTGAATGGGCGATCCCAGAACTTTGTTCCTAGAGAAAATTGGGTAGGCAGAAGGCTATGAGCCTTGTAAAAATGAAAAGATACCTGAATGGAAATTTGAGCTGTTGTACACTGGCTTCTAGTTGCTAAAGAGAAATAACGGAGAAACAGAACTGAGATTGAGCACAAGAGATAAGGTATATCTAAAATGTGGATCAAAAGGTATGAGGAATGAATGAAAATTGTGGTGAGGCTGTAAAAGACTGTCTTGGACTATCAAACACCAGTGTGTGTGGGAGGTAGAGAGTCTTGAATCTCTTCTGGAGGGAGACTGAGGTCTTATGGACTGAATCACAGATTTACCCTATTTCAGAATTTTTGTTCCTTAAGAAGATATTTTGAAGGGGCGTAAAACCCACTCAATTTTGTATATTTAGAAGAGACACTTCTGGGCAAAGGCAGTAAAGAGTCTTGTAGCTTGGCTGTGTCAGCATGGTCTAAGCAAGAGCCAAGGAATGAATCAGAAACTCATGGAGGAGGTGATGGGGTGAGACAGAAGTGAGGTTGAGGCAGGAGTACATTATAGAAGAGATACTGATCTGTAATCCTTCGCTTCAGAAGCATGTGATTCTGATTGCTGTGGGAGGTGAATGGGAAGTCACTGAAGGATTTAAACAGGCACGTTTAATTTAAATGATAAAAAGAATAAAACACTTTCACTCAGCACTACAGCTCTAAATATAACAGCTGTTCATTTCCTGCATATTGTTTCTTTAATGAGTGATTTAGGAGAGAGTGTAGGCTGCCAAAGCCATGCATGAGCAAGGTGCCAAAAAATAAGTAAGGTAGAAAGTCCCAGTTATGCCGATGGACATATGTAAGAAGATGCAAAGTGCATCTTCTTACAGATCAAAGATGAGGCACTGAAGTAAATGAATAGGAATAATTCATCACTAGGGAAATAGGATTTTATAGACATATATATAAAAATAATTCTTGCATACCTATGGACAAGAAACTTAAAGTGAGGTGGCTGAGTCTATGAAAAAAATGTTAAATTCTCTAGGTGGCTATTCCCTGCAGTTTCGAATCATATTTTAGTAAATCAGTACAATGTTATTTGGTGATCCTGAGCATCAGAGATACTATAAAGAATTTTTTCTGTTGTTAGTGTCAGGTAACATAAGGGAAGCTCAAACTTTCCATATGTTTTAGAATTCTATTTGAGTTGTGCATAGCTCCTAAAAACCTCCTGTAATTCTTTGAGTGGTCCAGAAATAACCGTATCAAAGGCTTTTGAAAGTCAAGTTAGTTATAGTCCCTCCTATATTGTCACATGATGAGCAATAAATAGATCAAAAATCCCTAGGGAGCACAGGAACAAATAGGAATAAATAGTTGGCTTTCACTGTATCTGAATGGTTGTAATCTGTCACAAGCTTCCAAAGAACAGATTTTCTTTAGTTTTGAAAAGTAGGTAGCAAAAGATGTAGGTGATAAACTGATTTAGGGACTTTTTTCAATACCAGATAAAAATAGAAAATCTTACTGCTTTCTAGCTAAGCTAGATGTCGGGCTAGCAGACCAAATTTAATGTTGGAATGTGTAAAGCAATGCATGAAAAGAAAAATCTGAATTACTCCTACGTATTGCTATGTTTTACATTAACAGCTTTTCCCAGAATAGAATAACATACTGTAGTCACCTTAGGAAAACTTCTGCTCATTGTGAAATAGATGTTTTAAAAAGGAGTGTGAAAAAAGGCACAGCAGCATCTGTATGTCATTGTAGAAATCTGTGTTCTCACCTGTAACACTCTGCTGGATGATCTAAAATATGACGTGAATAGCACACTTTGGGGAAAGGCTTAAAGCTGTTAAAGGCATGGAAAAGCTATCATTTAAGAGAGGGAGAAGATTAAGGCCTTTTTTGGCTTGACTCTGAGATGACTAAACAAGGAGTCTATTTTTCTTCCAAAATTTATTTGTTTCAGAGACTCCGCATACCCTTTTATGGGTAAAAGAGTTATGTACTTATGCCTAAAGATAGTAAGTTTTTCTTTAAGATACTTATAGAGGATTGCACAAAGCCATACCTGTACATATGTATTATTGTTATTACACTTAGAGTGTATGCCTAATGAATAAAGTATGTTGCTGCAAAATGCATGAAAGGAGCTGTATAGGATGCAGAAGGTGAGCAGTGCGCTTTTTCCAGCTGTGCTGGTTAATTTGGAAATGACTATGTGAGAACCCTAGGTTACTATTAGATAGACTGTCTTTCAAAGCAGGTGTTTTCACCCTGTAAGGTTTACCTCCCTAATTAGGTGAGATCATATGAGGTCTAGGTCTGGGTTGGGTTCATCTGTTCTGCTTTCCTCCATCCTAGGTTTCCTCTTCCCCTTTTCTTTCGAAAGGGGGAAAGACAGAGGAAGACACAGTGCTGACAGAAGCATAGCCATGCTGTGAAGCTTTATTTCAGTGAATACTAGGTTTGACCACATACTGGGAAAGGGAGGATGATGTAACAGATTCTGTCTCGAGCCGGATGCCAAACTTGCTTCCAGCATGGCTGAGAGCATGGAGGGGATCCCTATCTGGTTACAGCAGAGCTAAACAAAAACAGTTCTAGGGGCAAAACTTTTGCAATTTCTTCCATTTTATCTTCTACCCTTCTACTCCCAAAAGAAGCCTGCATCCATGACCTACCAACCAGAACTGTAGCCTCCACCACCATGTTTTACTGCTCCCTTTCAAACCTGGAAGACCAGGCTCTTGTCCTGTTGCAGCCCTTACATTTATTTACCTCCAAAGCACTGGACACTGCCGATTTTTCTTAACTGAAGTTTGGTTTTAACATGCAAATGGAAGAGCCTGTAGAAGGAAATTTGGAAATTGTTTTTTTCATGCTGTTAGCTAGGGAGGCATGCATTGTTTTTTCTTGTTAGAAGACAGGGAATTTACCCATTTATTTGAATATATACTTAGGTGAAAAACTGTGAAGTTCTACGCTAGCCTGGAAAATATTTTTAACCCTTTGTTTTATGGGCCACCTGGGATTGGGGACTCCATTATGAGAGGTATTACAGCAACATGCTATAAGGATGATGTGGTCCAAAAGAGCTTACAGTCTTGAATAGACTATTTGAAAGAAAAAAAAGGGAAACTGAGATATGATGACCAACAGGTGAGTCACAAGTAATCAGGACTGAGATCACAAGTTTTCTGATTCTAAAACCTGATGCCTTCATCTTGCCTTGCAAGGATGTGGTTGCCCTTTACTAGACATTAATGAATAAGAACTTTTGTATGTAAACTGCCTTCCTAGACTGAGCAGCTTGTGCAACTTTTCTGAGTCTGTGATCTTTAAAATCATCATGCTGCTAGGCTGTGTTAGAGACTCTACTCTGTCAAGTCTGATGAAAGCAGCTCCTTTTGTCTCAGCTATGACCTTTACCATAGTCATCTATGTATCTATGTGTATGACTAAAAGGCTACCTGTAGCAAAACCTGAAAGACAGCCCTTTGCCAACTTAAAGTGCAGAGGTCATTTGCTCAAATAAAAGTGTGTGTGCCTGCCTACCTCCCTGTAAAATTCAAGGTGCTTATTACAAGTAAATTAAGCCACTTAAAGAAGAGACTCTCTGACGTCTCTTACTTGCAACTAGGTTCAGCAATATGTTGCCACATTAGATGAAACTGAATAAAGGCTTTCTTGAAAATGTTTGTGTTTTCTGGATACTGGTCATGCTTTAAATCATGAAACATAGGTATTAAACCTTCATCTGAAAGAAAAAATAATCAAATGGGAGCCTAGAGATGTATTTGTGTTGGGAATTCTGTTCCTATATACCCAAATTTTATAAGCACAGTATCTAGATTAGTGATTATGAAATCTGTCACTAAGCCTAATGCCCCCTTTTCCCTCCCCCTCCTTTTTTTTTTTCTTGAGGAGGAGGTATTCCTCTGACATTTCTAGGAGAATATAATTATGGTCTGCTCTACGAAACTGAGTAAGTAAAAGATTACAGAATCATTAGGGTTGAAAGGGACTTCTAGAGACCATCTAGTCCAACCTCCCCTGCCAAGGCAGGGCCACCTAGAGGAGGTTACATGGGAATGTGTCCAGGCAGGTTTTGAACGTCTCCACAGACATTATCTCAGTAAAATATAAAAACATAACTGTAACACTAAACGCCTGGAGTAATTGAATGTCTGAGTTTACTGAAGGGCCATTTATTGCACATTAGATGGTAATCTTGACAAAATTTTTGTACTGAAGGTAAGCACACAAAGTATTTCTATTTCATGCTTTTTCTATTGCACTTAGTTCTCAGGTTTGTATTACTATAAAACTCAGTAGTATGGATGCAGAGAATGGGATAACAGAGAAAACAGGTTCATAATCTACTATCCCAGTTATGCCACTATTTCCAGCACAGGATTTAAGGCTTTGCAAATGGTGTTTCAATCCTTCTCTTTAAGATTGCCAGAAAACATGCAGTTATACTATGAGAAAAATACTTGTTTGTTACAAAGCAGTCAGTTTGTAATATAGAAAAAAAACCCAGAAAACAATTTCTTCCTCAATGCCCTTCCCCTCAATCCCCCCAAAGTTGTATTTTATACTTTAGGAAACACAGAACATGAACATTTTTATCCTTTGTCAGTCTTTTACTTCTTTAGTTTTAGGGACTATTTGTAAAATATTTCTATCACAGTCATCTTTGGTGTAACCAAAGTGTATCTATCAGTGAGGTTTGAGACTGAGGGTGGTCTTGGTAGTGAAGGTGTGAGATGTTATAGGTAGATCTTAAAGCTGAAGTACATTAGCTAAAAGTATCAGCTGATGCAGCGATTCTTTGTGTGGGTCAGCCTTTACAGAAAGATTGAAGACCATATAGAGTTATGTTATCCTGCCTACTTAGTGTTTCCAGCTTCTTTTAATCCTTCTGCAGAGGAGCTTTGTGGATTAATTTGACTGGCTAGCACTTCAGCTCCCGTAGTTAAAGACTAAATTGTCCAGTTTCTGAGTGACAGACTATCACCAGCAATTGGCTTTGTTCAAACTAGTTAGTCTTGTTTAAATTATTCCAGCCCTAAGAAAATATAAGGTATTTTTATGCAGCTGTGTTATCTTTTAAGCACTGAATTACAGTATGATGAAGGATTTTGAGCTTTTATTTTAGATGATTTACTGAGCATGTACTTAAATTCAGTGATCAAACTTCATATCAAAACCTCTGTTTCTAACAAAGCAAACTGCCATTCTTTCACTGAAAAAAAAATCTAAAATTTTGAAGAAAATTATTTTAGGTTCAAGAGTGTTCCACTCCAAATGAGACAATGTTTCATTTCTATTTTCAGTATCTTTTAACAGCAGCAGAGGATATGAAAGGCTCATGACTTAAAAAAAATAACCATCAGAATAGAAAATCAACCTGTCTCTTTTGTGTGGAGGCTTAAGCCAAAATGCACTGTTACGTGGTGGTTAAGACATTGTTCTGATAGAGAAGAGTAGGAGAATCTTCAAGCCAATGAGGGTGGTTCAAGCATGGTTCTCCCTTTTAGAACAGATGGATACCATTAAGTGTAGTGTATTATGTGATTAAAGTGATCCTTCTGTTACTTTGTTTGCTTCATTAATCTTATTTCTGCAGTTCAGGAACCCCTAACTGCATCCCGAAACCTCCCAGAACTTCCACACCTAGCCCCTTCAGAAAAACCCAAGAAAATAACAACAACAAAAACCCATCTGCACCCCAAAGGTTTTAATTAAAATTAGTAGCTCATTCAGAATAATCTTTTATAGTGGTGTCTCTTCTAAAGCCAGTTTTTGAGCAAATCAGTTACTTCCCAGAAATTGCATCTCACTAACTGAAATAGACGCTTAAGTACAGATTATGAGCTGGTTAAAAAGCAGGTATGTAACCCAGTTGCTTCTTCCTTACAGTCCATTTTAATGTCACACTTCTTTCCAAGTTGGGAGCTACTTAGTTTTTTGCAGAATGTGTCAGTCATTCAAAATATTACATTTTCACAAGTATTTCATTCTTTCCAGCTGAAACGGTTCTCTACCAATTTTTGTCTAGTACTAAGGGGATGTGAAGGAATAGGACTGTATCTTGTTCAGCAGTCTGATTCTTTCCTCTTGACTATAAAACTGCCACCTGCAGCTGATTTTTAATTGGATGGGGCTCATTAAGCTAAAGGACAAATTTATATATTCACATCTTCACTGTGCTATAGCATATAAAGTTAAGGATGTTAAGATACCCAGAAGGTATGTTTTATGAGATACATGGTATCATGTTCAAAACTTGCAGCTCATGTGCATCTTTAAATTCAGTACAGTATCTTACTTACATATTTTAACACTGGAGCAGGGCAATTAACTTGCAAATGTGGTTCATATAGAAATGCTAACAAGGCTGAATTTTCCAAAATTGGAATGTCTACATTTTATTCCACAGATGCAAGTGTTAAAATGTTTGTATCTATTTTAGTGGGTTTGTATGCATACTCCCAAATAGCATAATTTCTATACAGTGCTGAATGATTTCACTAGAACTTAGACTACACTTCAGTTACAAGCTACAGTTTTAATTACAGCACAGATGCATGCAGATGATAATAAAAAAAAAAAAGAAAATGTAGATTATCTTTGACCATTATTTTAATTTCCTTCTTCCTTATGCCATGGTAGTATAAACAGTAAGTGAAGGAGTTCAGTTTGATTAAATGGTTATTTAAACCTCAGAAACAGAGGTTAAACTCTATTTACTCAAGATTTGTTTTATGATAGGCATTGACATAACTGCTGCTTTCTGAAATTTATTTCATTTTAATGTTGTAACTGCAAATATGGAATCTTTGCAGTTAGCAAGGATGTAACTTGCTTTCCTGTGCGCTTCTGTATTGCATTGCTGTGTTAGGATTTGCATACATCTATTTTCCTAGGTTAGACTCTTTTCTAATGTTACAGATTAGTTTTCTTCCCCCTCCATGTGATAAAGAATGAAATCTTTTGCTTTTAGACAGCACATTATTCAGTTCTCTAGGCATACACCGCTTTGATTTTTATTGGCTTATCTGCTTGCCGAGTACTTTCATGCTCTGAGAAATTTTGGGTTTGTTTATGCTGTGGGATGTTTTATTCCTAAACCCTGCAATATGTTGTTCATTATTTTCAAATGGGCCTTATACTGATAGTAATGTATTGTTGGTGGGTATCAATTTGAATTTGTGCAAGAATTCATGGCTGAAATCTTAAAGAAATCCAGGGAATGTAAAAAATAGTGCAGATCAAAAAATTGCCTTAGGCATCTTCATACTGCAGGTAGCACAATATGTTAGGAGAATCAGTCGGTACAAAGAGGAGTGGAAAGATGATAGCATTATTGATATAAAATGACTGAAACAAATTGACTTAAATCAGCAGGCAGAAGGCTTTAATAAATTTAAATTTTACTTTGAACTTTTCAAAATCAGATCCAGTGAAAGCAGGTTGAGGGGCCTGTCTGCTGAATTTTGAATATCTCCAAGTGTGGAGATTCTGCAAATTCTTGGGGAAACATCTTCCTGGGCTTAACCACTCTCATGGTATAAAGAAAATAAAATACACAAAATAAAATGCCAAACCAACATAAAATAACAAAAAACAACCTTCCTTTTTTTTTTCCAGTCAGATTTTCCTGTTTTCCTACTTGTGTCTTGTCGCACTGCATCTCCAAAGACAGTCCAGCTCACTCTTCTCTACCCTCCTATTAGATAGTTGTGGATGGTAAAAAAACCTCTCCTTTGTCTTCTTTTATGGATGAACAAATTCAGTTTTTTTAGCCTCTTCTTGTAATATCACATGCTCCTGCCCTCTGATCATCTTGGTGTCTGTTTTCACTGGACTTGTTCCTCCATTCTCAGCTAGCCGGACCGTTACTAAAAGCTTATGTGTGGTACCGATTTGTGGGAGTTGTGTCAAGACAATTGCAGCAATGAACTTTAGGAAGCGAATATACTGTCAGGGGATGCCTGTTAGGTCAACTAGCAGCCTTTGGAGAGGAGGAACCTCCTTGTCTGATGTGGAGGCACTCCAGGGTAGCTTCTTTGACTAGCTTCAGAGGTCAAACCCACAAGGAGGGTTTAATGTTTGATGTAAAATTTACTGACTTGAAGAGACCTGGTGCTGCATAGTGTTATGCTTTGATTTAGAGAAATAGAGCAATCTACTGAAATCACAACACAAGCACAATAAAACTATTGCAATATACATTTGAATTGCCATGCAAAAGTGATTCCCATTACTGGTCTCTGCCCACTGTCAGGATGTTGGGCATCCCCAGTTCACTGGGCTAAAACCAGCTCAAGCCCATTGTTCTCTTCAGAGCTCCTTCTGTTGGTTGGTCAGATTTAATAGTTAATGTTGGGCTGATCTGCATATATACCTCCCCCCCTCACTGGTTTGGCTAGCTGGGGAAAATTCTACACTCTACTGATAATCCTGGAGAAGGCTGTTTACACAACCTGATTGACTCGCTGGTACAGCCATATATCTAAAACAAAGGTTACCCTCCAGTCCTCTTGTATTGAGGTAAGTTGAGCTTTCTGTACACCACTTGGTGCTCATTCATTACATTCTTTCCTGAGTTCGTCACCTTTGCCCATCTCCTTTGAGCCTTCTTCCATTGTAGCAGCTTGTTGGTCACACAAGCTGTATCTCCCCAAGACTGTTGTGAATCTGTTCTTTGTGCATTGACAGGAGAGATGCCTGCCTGTACTGGCTGCTCCTTGCCTCGGAGCTCAATGCATATATGCTTTGGTCACATAAAGTAAATATGTCTGGCTGCACAAGAGTAAACAGAGTCATGATGCTGTCTGGATAAAAAGAGGGAAAAAAGCTGTAGGCAACATTAGTACCCTCAGCGCTCAACATACTCCTGGCATGTACCTGAAGGGCCCACAAGAGAGGACAGCAGTCTCAGATACAGGTTGATGGTCTAGCTGAATCATTTTGAAGGGCTTGAATCTACTCCAGTGAAAACAGGCACCCGATTTTAGGGCCTTAACTGGATCTCTCCTGACTATACAGGTGACACTGCAGGTGGATTTTAAAACAAATACTTGTACCTGGTCACAGTCCTTTTTGTTTCAGTGGGTTTGGAAAGGCATATTTCGCATGACAGGTGTACACAGCTTTGGGAAGAGGAGTATCACTGCAGAACCAGGAGGAGATAACCAGGGAATTGTCTTCAGAGACTTGTAAGGGTTAAATGATCTGTTCTAGGAAATCTAGCAGTCACTCCACAATTCATCATCACAATTTTGACACACACAAGAGTTCTTACTTGCCATCTGTAATTATAATCTGTTCAGTTTCTTTGATTATAAAAACAACAACCTCTGTGATGAGGATACATTTTCATAGAATAAGCAATTGGAGGTTATTTCCACCAGCACTGCTCCCCCCTGCATTCCTTGCAGTACAAAGCGGTATGCATATTAGTCTTTTTGATCTTTAAAGGAAAGTTAGGATACCCTCTACTGGCTATTTTTGGGAATAAATCTGAGCTATAGCCTACCAGTTTAGAGTCAGCAGCAGCTAAACTTAATCTGTACTGCAGTTTTAATAAAGCTTTTTATAATGTGTTTGAGAGGAGTTTGGGTTGTTCTGGTCTTTTTTCTCCTTTGTAGTTCAGCCCCTGGCTTCAGTAGAGTGAATCTGCCTGTGATGAAACTCTATTTTTGAATGTTGCAGCTTCGAGGCAAACAGTTCTATAGGTACAAATGAAGATAGCTCGATGTCATCCCAGCTCTTGTTGCCTAGTAACCAAAGCCCAATGTGTAATTTCAGTGGGATAAATTTCATGCACTTTGCCTCTCTTTTCTTTTTTAGTAATGATATACACATAACTATATTTAGATTTAAATGTATTATTGTCTGATAATTAAAATGTGTTGAAATCTGTAGCTGTACAAATTCAGTTACAATGATTTAAGAATTTCCCATAATGAAGAGTGGTCTTCTAGTCCTTGTAACACTGCTTCATTGTTCATATGAGTGAGCAAGTGTCTCAGTGTGACTGTGCATACAAATCTTAAATCCTTCTGCATACCCTTCTCATATTTCACCTTTCCATTTTGCTTACTGATTTGATCATGATTTTACATATTTTTGTAATGGATACATTACTGAATCCATTTAAGCAGTCAAGGAGTGTTCTCAGAATTATTTGCTAAACTATACAGATAAAATGCCTAAAATTACCTAGGACTGTTCTTCAATTAATTACCTGATTTGTAAGCAAACTGGGGCTAGTTCTATAAATAAATGCTTGTGTTAGATTTCTAGCCTTGATTTTTGGTATTTAATTTCATGATCCTATTTTATCCTAGAATTCACTACAAAAGGAATTATTTACTCACTGTTATAACTATTGATACTTTAGTTGTAATAGAAATTGTTTTACTGATATTATCTTTACATTTGCATAAACATATGCTAAAATAAAATTACTTCACTGCACTGTTTTAACCTTGTCATTAGTAACCTTTAAGCTTACTAATGTTGTTTTGAATTGTGTGCCTTTATGTGACATTTATGCTTATTACTTACAAATCTTCTCCATTTATTTTGTTAGACTGATTTGATATTTTCAAGGATTATCTAAGATTTAAACTAATTTTCAGGTATTTTGCTTAGGAGCAGTCTGTATGTCAGTGCAATCACATTTGTGTGTTTCCTTCATTTCTCTTTCATTAGCATTTGATACTCAAAGCAAACTTTTGTTAAACGTATGATCTTTCCTTTTTGCTGTCCACATTGATAGCCAAATATGCAAAATATACACTATAGTGGATTATTGCTTCAAATTAGGGATTAATATGTTGAGGAACAGAAAGATGGTTTTCAAGGAGGCTTCATATATGGCAAGCTCAATAGAGAACAGCCATAAATCACAGAAACAGGATCAAAAGTGAAGTGTAAAGCAGACATTCACTTTACAAGGGTTCATTACAAGGTATTATTTCACCTGATGTCCTTTTTGTTTTAGTTTGGGTCATAATTTTTAGTTTTATTTCAAGAAGAAAGTCTAAAGAGTAAACAATAATATTAGCTCTTTAGACACAGAGAAGATAGACGCTTACAAAGACGATAGCAAATATTTGATTCTACACAGTTACTAAAACATCTTCCAAAGAGTAATAAAGAAGTATATTCTGCTGCTTACATGTAGTGTCATATAGGTTTCTAAATTGTTTTATTCTGCTCTTCCAGACCTCGTTATTCTTCCAGTTTTCTTGTTTGACTCTCTTTAATTCTTGCCAAGTAATTGCTTAAATGAAAAGCAAATATTAATGAGTAATACGCCCATTTGGTGGTGTCTGGTGTGTTTTTTATTTCTTGCTTATTATTGATGCAGCCCTATAATATATGTTTTCTGTATATTTAAGTGAACAGCTGCAAGATTTCCATGTTAAAATCTTGCGTGTTGTCATCCACTAAAGATGCAGGCTAACATCAATTTCACACCTGAATGTTCTAAAATAAAAGTCTCATTAAAGTAACTGTTAAAGGCACAGAAATAAAAATATTATGAAGAAGAAATTGTAGATGGCAGTATGGGATTTTGCTCAAAGCACAATTATAGTTCACCTAAATCCCATAAAGTTTTAGTGGGTAAATGAAGTGTATGTTATAGGATTTTTTTTAATTATTCTTTAATTTTTACTTGCTTTGTGGAAGTTGAAGGGCAGTATGTAATTTACACTAATTCCTTATTAATATGGGTTTTTAATGAGTTAGAGAATGTTTTATATGTGCAGGCTTTTAAATGCCATTCTTCCAAAAAAAGTCCCATATAATGCTTATTATTGATGCTGAAAAATTGCAGAATATCCAGTACTTGCATGTAAACAAGATTTACGTACTCTGTCATGGTCTAGAAAACTTTGATTTTAAGAAATATCTAAACTGAAAATTTGGAATTGAGATTAATTATGGACTGTTTGGAACAGTAAGAAGGGAACTTGTGAAAGGATATTTGGAAAAGTTAACATGAAGTGTGAGAATTATAATCTATGGAATGATTTTACAGTGAACGTGGTGGTAAAGATTTGCTCATTATTTTAAATCTTAACTGGTATTTGCAAAATCATGTTAATATTGAATTTTAAGTTCTTCAGTCACATAGGGCTGCAGTTTTCCTCCCTGCTTCAGTCCTAGTTTTTTAATGGGTTATTTTGTTTTCTTTATTAATATTGAGAATAATACTCTTGTATAATCTCAGAATTGAATGGGGATGGTAACCACCTGTTGCTTCTTACAGGTACTGCTCCCAGCAGCTGGTCTCTTGCAACTGCAGGATGTGAAAAGGACTTGCTGTGAATTTTTGGAATCCCAGCTTCACCCTATCAACTGCTTGGGAATTCGTGCTTTTGCTGATATGCATGCATGCGCAGATCTCTTGAACAAGGCCAACACATATGCAGGCAAGTTATCATTAGTATAGCATATAGCTTGGTATCCTTGTGTGTGTAGGTACACACACAGGTTCCATTCCCATCTAACCCCACCCAGATGGAATTGAATTTTATCCAGGGTATTGCAGATATATCTTCTGATGAAGAGATATGAATGTCTCTAAAAGAAATAGTCTTCTGGCTGTAACGTAGTTATAATAAGCGCAAACAGGCAGCATCTTCATGGCCTATCAGGGCCATACACGGTTCAAGCAACTAGTAACCTAGAAAGAAGCTAGCTTGCTGTTTAAAATTTGCACTGTCATTTAGGGGAAGGTATCAGGAAAGAAGAATTAAAATTTTGTCAGCTGCCACAAGCCAAAGTCTGTAGGAAGTACATGGGGGAGGAAAGAAGACAAGTGCATGGAAGGATGGGCTGTCTGTAGTCCGTGCATTGGCTAAGAAACGAGGAATGTACCATGAGTTTTTTGTTACCGACTTGTCTTCTGAAAATCCTACTCATCTAGCCCAAGACTTGAAATTTCCTACTATAAAGGTCACCTGTAGTCTCATTCTTTTACCTTGACACAAAGTATATGGAGGTGCATCTTCTAACTAACCGTATAGCTCAACCAACAAAATTCTACTTTGCTTGTAAAGGTTCATGGAATTCTTAATTGTATTACTAAAAGTACATTGTCATGGTCATCTTAGAAGTTGTTATTCATATCTGTAAGAGGACTGTCTCAAATCAAGTCTTGACATATTTGAAAATAACGTTCTCATTTTGCTTGCTGTTGTGAATCTAAAGCAATTCTCATTTGGTGCTGAAGTAACAGTAGTGTTGTATGGGGGGTCAAGGAAGAACAATTATTCCCTTTTTCTTGATGCTGGTGAAAAAATGAACTGAACTGTAATATAAATGCACACAGGCTAAAGTGAATCCAGCAAAGTTTAACATGAACATATTAAGAAAACTGACTGACCTGTGACAAAGACTGTGAAAGAATATAGTCTTTTCAATCAAGAACTAAATGTTGAGGAGGATGAGGGGGAATGCAGATCTTCCTGTGCATAAAAATGACTGAGAGTGAGCAAGCTTGTGAGGTACCTTTAAAGTAATTTCAGTTACTAAGCAAAAAATCCAACTAAAAGTAGCACAGATTACGCAAGCTATCTGTGGAAGTTATGGACTCCCTGCTGTTAGCCAGCTGTAAAATACCCAGTTAGAGTAACTTGTCATTTAGGTTGATCTTAATCATGTTTGTGTGCAAAATTAGATGATTTGAAGTTCTTTCTAGCTAACATTTCTACAGTTCTGTGAAGGTTAAAATATTTGGGTTCTTCTTCTTTGTATTCCAAATACATTTTCTGCTGTTGGAAACTCTTATATACATGTAGTTTTCAGATAGTAAATCGGTAATTGTTAACAAACTGGATTAAAACCTTATTTGACTGCCCTTGATACCATTAAAGGTTGCAAAATGTAGATTACTAAAAAGTAAACAAAACATTGTATAAGCTTGTAGGTTTGTAACATAATACTGTAATCAAAACTAAGGCTTTTCATTTGTTCAAGTAGCAGTGATTTTACTGCTCTTTTGTGTGTACAGTGCCCTGGGGTCTTGATGTTTGAGTCGAGACTGAAGATGCTACACTGAGGAATTACTTTTGAATGGAAGCTTTTTGTAATGAACAAAACCACTCTTTTATAAGATTTACTTGCTAGCCACTGTAGTAGTATATTTTGATTAGAGCTTTGGCAGTGAATATTCAGAGAGTAGGATGAATTCATTTGGCAATACGGAAGTCATGGGCTGTCAGAGGTTGAGAGTGATTCTCAGGTATGCCTTCTTACACGCAGCTTGCACTAGCTGCCCAGTCACAGATCTTTTCCTGTCTTTTCAGTGTCTCTTGGATGTTTCATTTCTACTTCAGGTTCAGCAAAACTGAAGTGCTTTCCATCTAAACATCTTTCCCTTTTACCTGTCTTCCTCTGTCCCTGGTGACTTCAGTGTTCTCCCAGTCATTCAGGTTTGTAAACTTGACAACTTTAACTCTCCTCTGCCATTTTCTCTCTACTGCTTAGTTGTGTGTTCCTCTATTTTGTTTTTAACTTCCTTACCAAATCTGCTCTACATCATGTTTCACTTTTACTGCAATGTAAATCTCCCTCTGCCATAACTTCCTCTCTCTTTGCTAAGGTCAGTTACTGCTCTTGTGATACTCCTTTCCCCCCTAGATCAAATTCTAACCTCTCATCCTTGGCTTTTCCAGTTCTGCAGAATTACTTGAATTTTTTTTCTTACATATCTATTGCTTTTGTGCCTGGAACTAATGTTCTCTTTCCACTGTAATCAGCCACTTTCCATTTTTGTCAGATTCCTCCAGAAAGCAGTTTTCCTCATCTGTGCTTCCCTTTCTGTCTTCATATTATTGGAGTCCTGATGGCCTGTACCAGAAGCCGCCAGCTCAACTCCTACTATGTTTTTGCTATATCTGTGTGCTGAATTTTAAAGCAATGCACACTCTGTTCTTACTCTTGATATAAATATGCTGTGCATAGTCAGGATGTGAGCTACTTCATTGCATTGCAGACTCTGTGCTGCTTTCCTTAATCCTTAGCACTCTGTCATACAATAGCAATATACAGAAGAAAATTTAAAAATAAATATACTGAAAAGGCTGCAAAAAAACCCCAAACATGTGATTGTATTGCTTTTCATAACAATTCTAAAATATACAGTGACCAATTAGCATCATTAACAGTTAGTACAGAGTTAAAACTGAACATTTTCCTGAAATGGAGCACTAAGTGCTCCAATTCATATGTCTAGGTACAAGTAACAGGTTTTTTTATTGCCTTGAGTAATTTTAGACCTCATTAAAAGCAGGGTTTTGATGAATGCTTTAAGTGGACTAAGTCTGTAGAAAATCTTTATTCTGGTATAGAGTTTTTAGGTTTTGGGGGTTTTTTACCCCACTTCCAGGAGATTATAGTATTTTCTATCAAGACTAAATGATTCAGGAAAAAAAAGAAATGCAGTAAATTCATATGGTTAGATGTCTGTCAACAGAACCCTTGGTTGCTACCTTAAGTGTGAAACTGAGTATACAAATCAGGCATACTCGGAAGTTTTTAGTCCAGTGAAATTTTACTCAAATCACTTATGTATCAACTAAAAACAATTTCAAAAGCTATTCAGGTTGTTTTGAAAGTACTAGCTTTTGTAAAGCATACCTTACTTGAGAAGTTTTAATGTGTATGTGACTGAATGACTTTGTGATAAATGCATTTAGACTATTATGCCGAAAGTTTTAATTAAATTGATTTGTCTTTGAGCAATATAATATCAAATCCAGAAAGCTATTATATTTTTGACCTTTTATGCAATAGGAAGCAAGGCATACATTTATTAATAGACTTAATGTTCAGATATTTAATGTTTTAGGGAACACATTTTGATGTAGCTGTTGCCTAATTTTGAATTTTAGGGTTTTGTTCCACTTTCTATTCTGACTGTGCCTTAGTTACTTCTAAACTACTTCAGTTACTTCTAAACATCCTTTGTTCCATTTAGTAGTTGAAGCTAATACGTGTACAGATTACTTTCTAGAAATACAAGATCTAAGACCCTGTCAAGACCTTAAGTGCACTTTTGATTAAGTGTGTTTGAGAGCAGAAGAACTGTGTCCAACTTGTAGCCCTCCCTCTCTGGGTCATTTTGGTAAGGCATCCTTTGCTGTTCCAGGAAGCTATTTTTTGGTCCTAGCTGGGACTTGCAACCTATTAAGGAGAGCACTGGCATGTTCAGTATTTCTGGTAAAAGCAGGGAGGAAGGACTGGCTTCCATTTCCCCTTGCAATAGGCTGTTCATCAGCCTTGTTGGATTTCTGTCAAACTCCATGGTTTTGTTCTGTACTATTTCATACCTATTCAGGTCAATGCTTTTGCTCTTGAATTTTCAAGCTGCTTACTGCTGCATCTGAGCCATCATAGCTTCTTTCCCCCCAACCTCCCTTTCTTATCTCAAATGGCTGTTTTTACTTTGTCAAGGCTCTTTCTTACAACTGAAAACATTTTATCAAAAGTTTAAGCCAAATATGTGTGGCTTTGCTATTTCAGAATTAGGCCTTGTATCACAGACAGCTGAACTCCCAGGATCAGATATTTCGGGATTAAGGCTCCACAAACTAGAATGAGTACAGAAGAGGATTATTAGATTGAAAAGGCAGTGGAAATTTTTCCCTGCTAGAAAAAAAACGAAAGGCATTTGGTTTGGATGTTTAACTTCTTCCAGTCTTTATTACATTTGTTATTTAATATGTAGGAAAAAGAGGCAGGGAGATACTCTGCTAATAGACAATGACAGCATAAAAATAAATTAATGACAATGTAGACCAGAAGTTATTGGAAAAGTGAGACTCTGGAACTTCCTTCCAGTGGGAGAAAAACCCCAACTTTCATCAAAATTAGAACTTCATAGTCCCATGGTGGAGTTTGTTATCCTGTAGCAGAGTGTGAGATTTCTGTAATTCAGGAGATACATTTGTATGTATCTGTGTTGCCTGTAGGGACATCTGAAACTAGTGGACAGTTGATACAGATTACTTGGAATGAGCTTCTGTTGCAATTAAACTTTGAGATGTGACTTGTTCTCATGGTGTTCTAGAAAGCAGTCCTGCTCTGGCACTTGTCGCACTTCCACAGCCAGGGACTGCATTCAGCTGAGGCCTCTCATCCTTCTTGTGTGAGGATTCCTGCAAAGAGATTCTGGCATGAGCGCTGCTAGTCTGTCCTCAGTTTTAGTCTGATATACGTCTTACTTAGTCTTAGAGGATGCTCATGAAATAAGTTTTTCCTGAAAATATGGTGTATTTTATAGTTGTAACATTATGTACAACCTGAAGATAGATGCCTTTTAATGAAGAGGGGTATGCCATTTGGACCAGAGAGACACTTGCTTGGTGCTTAGGCCCTGCCCTGACATATTTCTTAGTCATAACCAGTGAATAATAGTGTACTTCCTCTCACAGCATAGGCAGATATGGGGTTTGGAAACATTGGATTACCTGTGGAAGTGTCTTTTGAGGACTAGTTTTACACAGCAAACCTTCTTGGCTTTTAGTATCATTGCTGAGGAGATGCTGAAGAAAGTTTTGTAAGGGAATCTTAGCATCCTGCATTGTATTTCACTGTGGGATACAGTGTTCTTGATTCTGGTGCTCTAAGACTTTGAGCCCCAACTAGACTTGGAAGCATGCATGTCTTAGGCTATTCTATGTACATTTGTATGCGTGAGATTGGAAGGATGTAGTTAGGAGACTCGTTCTTACGATTCTATTCTGAGTAGCAACGTCTGTTGCTATGCTGCTGTTACCTTGGCTGCTATGAATTTCATAGTGTTCTCAAAAGCAGTTATTTGAGCATAAAATTGACAAGTAAATCAGATTTTAAAAAAAGGGGGGGGGGGGGGAGAAGATTCTGCAGTGTTTAGCTTCTGCTGGTTCTCCAACTGGCAGAGCTTGTGTCTGTCTCACCATAGTAAGGCTGGGGTTCCTGCTTCACCAGTGCCTTATATTAGGCCACTAGCAAAGACCTTTCATCCCAAGCCAAAAAAAAACAAAAAAAAAGAAAAATCACAATCTGACATGGTGAATTGAAACAATAGTTTAAAAAACTAATTCTTGCTAATGTGCTAAGATATTTGTTTGAGAAATTGTCATTGTTCTCTTAAGTGAACATAAAACTTAGATCTTTCCAAGCTCCCATGCGCTGCATTGCTGTAAACCAAGAGGTTATCATTTCATTTCTGGAAGGTTCCAGCTGGTTTTGTACCATTGTCACATCAGAAGGATGCAGGTACTCACTCCATTTTGCAAAAAATATCATCGTCTGTTTTGTGGAATAGAAATAAATTGGCCTAAACCAGATGAAAGACACTTCTGAGACATGATATATTATGATTTTTTTTTTCCACACACTAATATACACTGGATTACTGTAATGAAAACATCTAGGGAATATGAAGGGGTTTTCCTTTTTCCCAGCTGCAGCCTCTGGCACTGATAAGCTCTGGCTATGTTTTTCATACGTGTTACTGTGGTTTCGGTAGGATCTTTAGAAGACTTCTGAAAGTGCACAAAACGTTAAAAAGATTTCTAGAAATTAAGTGTCATGAGCTGCTGGAACACCTCAGGAAAATGTTAACAAATGAGTAAAGCCAATTAGTGATGCAACAGAAATTTAGGCAGTTTTCAACGGTGTCATACACAGAGGCCAACACTGACAACAGCCACCACTGTCATGAAATGGAGTTACAGGCTTTTAGCTTTGTCCACTGTGATTCTCTGAAAAATTTTCAGTCTGAGGGAACTTCAATAGACCTTTGTTTATATACTTGTTTATTCCATTTAGTAAAGTTATGCCAGAAGAGGTCTGATTGTAGACATAGGGTTTGTGAATCAATCCACAAATGTTTATAGCAAAAATGCCCTGTGCAGACTTCAGATTAGTTATCCTTAATATGTAATTGAAAAAAATCAGTGTCAGTATCCTTCTGGCCAGTAAGACTATGTGCCCTTTAGGTAGAAGAGATAGGTCAAATTCTTAATGCCACTGTGTGTGTATAATACAGGTCTCCAGACTCATAATGAAACATACCAAAAAATGGTACTTTTACAGCTCCTATTGTGGTGCTGTGCTCTCTTCTGGCATTGTTTATTGTACTTACAAACATTTTATTACTAGCCCCTTTCATGTTGTTAAGAACTTCCTTTTTGTCCTTTTAATCTGTCACTAAAGCTGAAGTCCTGTCCTACTAGTACAGGGCAGACAAGGACAGATCTTTTAGCTATTCAGATAGAAACTGTCTCTATCAGTTGTGAAAATTTGTTTAACATGTGCAATTGGAACAGATATTTTAGAAATGTCCTAAAATGGAAGGGATTTTTTTTTTTTTAAGGCAGATTTTAGTTTTGAGAATAAAGAAGTAGGATTCTACTTGCTTAGGAAGTGGGAATTTGTGAGCCAAGCCTCGGCAGCTTTGAAGCCGGCTTGTTCCAGGCTGCTTGAATCTGGAGCCAGCTGGCTTCAGTGTCTGGGTAAAGTGGCAAGAAGTGAGGCAGGATTCCAATATAAATTTGTCAAAGTTGCACACTCGGTGGTTTGGAGGAAAAAAAACCTTTATGCTTTCATGAAAAAAATCCATCCAGATAGAACTATCTGTTTGGAGATGTTCATGAAGAAAGAATTATGTTACCTAATGCAACAAATGAAAACCAAGCTAATGTGAGATTTTGCAGGGAACGCATGCATGAAATATTTAATAATGTTATAAGTTTCTTTAATCATGTCTTCAGTTTTGTGATGTTTGATGTTAATATCTCCAGATTATCAAAGCTTTCAGGATGTGAGCAATTATATGGGATAATACAAATACTAACCCAGAAGGCAAAAAAACTGCACACCCCTCCTCAATATTATTTGGAAAGAGAGGCTCTAAGTGGGATTTTTGGAACACTCAATACTGGGTAATATTATTTTAAAGATAGTGATATCCTTTGTATTAAAAGGAGACAAAAAGTTTGAATTTCACAAGCATTATTTTAATATATAATAAAATAATGCCTTCTGCCTTCAGCACTTGATCAGCTTTTGGTAAATTGCTGTCAGCAGATTTAATTGGTGGTTTTGCATTTCCTTGTTCTTTTCCAGTTTCTAATTATTTTGAATAATCCATTTAATGGTAATTTCCATTGGTTTCTGTGAAAAGGTTAGCTATCCATCAGTTAAGATGGTCTCCTTGACAACAAGAGATGTGGTTCTTAAGAGACAAGTGATTTCACCTTACCTCTTTCTTTTAGATGACTAAAACTTATATATCAATCTACTCTCCTACTTCTCTTTTTATTGTAATTCATTCAGCTGAGGATTTGTTTCCAGGTATTGCTGGAGAACCTGAGCCTGTAGCTGTTGACTGAGTAGTTTGTATTAATTTCTCCTTTTTGTCACTCTTCTTTCTTCTGTTGGCCATGTGCCTTTTTTTATACTTTAAGCACAGAGGCTGACATCCAGTGAAATAAGTCTTATGCTTTGTTAAAGTACTGTCTATTTTATTTTTATTTCCTTTCACAATTCTATTTATAGCATGAAAACAGGAGACAGCCTCACATTCGTTGTATTACTTTGAAAATTCCCAACTTTTTTCTGGTTTAGAGGCTGTGTCCTTCCTATTTAGAACATGTCTTAAATCTATATCAACTTAAAAAGCAAGACTTTACATATGAATCTATAAAATCAACTGGGTTTTTCTAGTTTACAAAGAGTATCCTGTTGGATGCGATCCACTGTTGCATAGGTTTTTTCAGGGAAGATGAATAAGGCTTCTGAACCTCAGATTTGCTTGAGATCCCCTTTCTGCTTGCTTGCTTCCTAACTTGGCTTCTGAGTACAGTCGGGCATGCTGTTTTGTGGTGCTGTCACTTGAAATTTGGAGTTTATCATAAGACTAATAAATGCAAATTACCTTTCTCAACGTCTATTTGCCATATACAAATAGTAAAATTCATCAGATACTTCTTTCAGTAAGTGCACCTCAGAAAATTTTACTTCAGCTTAAGAAACTCTGTATTTGTAGTCTGAAAAGCAAACAAACATAAAGATTTGTAAAGAGTAGAAAAGTAATGGTGGTGTTACAAAAATCAATGCTATTTTTCTTCATCCTTTCTCTCCTATTGCCTGAAGTACTACAGAAAATACAACCCTCTCATCTAAGAGAATGCTGTGGAATTGGAGGAACTTAAGTGATGATGATTGCATTATCTAAAAAGGCTGGTAGGATGAGGGACTGAAAAGGCAAGGACTGTACTTAGAGATGAAGGCTAAAAAGGAATATAGCATGATGAATGATTTTAAGTAGACAGGTTGCAGTTTTGCCTGTCATCGTATTCAGCATTAGAACATGGGGATACTAATTGAAAACTGATTAATGGTAAAGTGGGTGTTAAATTTAGATGTGGAGCTTTTTGTTCAATGAGGATTGTTACTATAAGAAAGTATTAAAGTCAAGAATTTAACAGGATTCAAGGGGACTGGACTATATCTTACTAAACATTGTTTAGTAAAATGTGGCTATGGTAAAATATTATCCTTCTGGTTAGCAGTCTCTAAACTTTCATGGTTATAGTGAGACCTTTATGAGAGGAGGTTTTATTCTCATACTTTTCATATAAATTCTTGGACTTTTGTCTGGAGCAATTTATGCTGCCTGTCTCAAGGAACAGGATGCTGAACTACATAAAGGACCAGAATTATATTGTGTTAGATTCATCTTTTTATGCTTTCTAGTCTTCAGTACAGTGCAAAAAAGCTGTTTAACCCTGAAAAGTTGACCTGAAAAATTCAGACTTCTTGAGCTGGAAGCATTCAGCATTCTTTAGCTTTTTTTAGCAGCTTAAGACAGTTTGTCAAGCATGGAGTCTTAACTATAGTAGCACTAGTGGAGGGGTAAAAAAGGCTTAAAAAGTTCTTTAGTTTGAATATGTTTGATGGCCTTTTTCTACTTGTTCTAATTTTGAGTGAATTCTTAAATTCCCACGTAACAGTTGTCCCTGCTAACTTCTGTTAAGAATAGCTGAAGAGGGGAAAAATAACAGTCAACTGGATAGAGCCTAAAGAGCAGTTTTAGGAAGGGAGAGGACAACTGAACAACTTGATAAAGATACATGCTCTATATTAAAATAAAATGTCTGGTTCTACAACTAAAACATTAAATTTCATCAGTTTCTTTTATTTCAAGTTGAGGCATTTAAAAAAAATCTACACATTGTAGAGATAGTGATATGGAATGTTTTTCTGACCTTGGAGAAGCTCTGAGAGACACGAACAGTATCCAGACTTGTTTGTTTGACACTGCTGGTTAGGTCTAATGAACCAGCCATTGTTCATGTTGAATTACAGGTTTAAAATGTTTATCAACCACATACAGAGCATGTTCTTTTCTAGACTCTTTTTTTTTTTTTCTGTATTTGTAAATTTAAGTAATTGTCAAAGGCAAGTACTAAGATGAAGCAATATTGAAAGTGTTAAATTGCTGATTACTACTTCTAGTATAATGTGTTTTAATATTTCCACTATTTTCAAGATTTTTTAAATATAAAAGCAATTTGTGAGACTAGTCTTTATATCAAATATTTTAAGTTAAGGTATTGTTAAGGTATTGTTTCTAGATACGACAAAATAGCTTGAATATTGAATCATTTTCCTCTGTTTTTCTTCAGCTGCTTTAATGCTTGTTGTGGGATACACTTTGCACTGTATATTAGAGTATTTCTGTTTATCCAAACAGAACAGCACTTTTCTGATGTCGTTCTTAGCGAAGAATACCTCAATCTTGGTGTAGAGCAAGTGTGCAGTCTTATATCCAGTGACAAACTCACAATTGCCTCAGAAGAGAAGGTAAGAACATCTGTATCCCAATATTTGGTTTATTCTTTTGAGTGAGAGAGTGAGCTTGTTCTTACCGCTCTAGTACACTTGTTTGGATGTGTTCTTTGTTTCAGTGCAATGAAGCATGTATTCTGCTCTTGTTTAAAGGATTTTTTTTTCCTGAAAGTGTTAAGGATTTTCCCCCAAAATGTTGTCAGTCTGATGCTGAAAATTAATCTGAACTCTTAAAAATCCTAAAAATGTATTCAATTACTTAACATTTTGTTCTTTGAAAAAATGGATACTAAATTAAATGGCTATGCCTTCTCCTTTTTAAGCAAGACAAACAGAATACATGCTGTGAATCACATGCATAAGAGTTTGGTTTACCAAGGGATAAATAACTCCAAAATAGTAGGCTGAAGAGCAAGTGTATGCCATCTACTAAGTTTAACATCAGCAGTCCCACAAATGCATTAAACCTCTGTATGTATATGTGGGCTGTTTAGCCTAACTGAACAAATGTGGTTTGCAAAGGAGATGCCTAGGTAGCATAGTATAACCAAACTTCAGTTTAAATACGTGTTGGCTTATCTTCAGCAAGAACTTGCTCTTTTAAAGCCATTTTTGAAACTCTGTGATCTCAGTGAGCCCAATGCATCGCTTTGAACCTCTAATGGTTTTCAGATTGTAGATATAGATGGTTTTTGACCTTTTGAATTCAGTTGTGATCAATTTAAAATATCTTGGTTTTCTTTTTTTCCAAGGAGTATATAGTTATACTAACACCTCTGTTCAAATGAAGCTAAATTGTATTCAAAGGCATGTTTGAATACTGATTTGCATGGCTAGGTAGTGTTTTGTATTAAGACCTTTTTGGAACTTTGAATCTAGGAACTATCTGTTTAAACTGCAACTAGCTAAGTCACGTTGCTGTCCCCATAATACCCTGAAGGTCAGGATCTCTCACTTTGATACATGTGGTGCTGCTTCTGTGGAGTATAATTAAGGTTTTAATGCTTTAGATGTATGATCAGCTGCTGTGCAACCGAGGAGAAACTAGACATGGGATCGCTCCTCCTAGTAGGACCCAGTGATGCTAAGTCGTTTGAATGATCATGTGTCTGGTCAATTCTCCAAGAAAAGAAGAAAAGTATGAGGATTGTAGTATCATTGTTGCTGTGTTGTTTGTTTACCTAGTTTGATTGGATTTTCAGTATCAATGAAATTACTGTGTGCATTTTGTCAATGTAGCACAGCTAGCCTTGAAACACCAGTAGAGGAGTGATATAAAAAGAGACCGGTTAATGCATCTTGGGAATTTTATAGTGGATAAATAAGAAAATAATAGGAGTTGTAACTGCTGTCATCTTTTCTTACATTAGGATTTTAGTATAAGCAAAAGCTCTTTTTGGAGGCATGCTGATATATTCATACTTATGAACTTGTAAGCCAAGGGACTTGCATTTGTTTGTTTTCTGGAAGGTATTTGAAGCAGTGATAGCGTGGGTAAACCATGACAAAGATGTAAGGCAGGAGCTAATGGCACGCCTGATGGAGCATGTGCGGCTGCCTTTGCTGTCCCGGGAATATTTAGTTCAGGTAAGCAAAAAGGAACACTAATTCTTCTGCATGTGAAAATTTGTCTGTTTGAAGTTTTTTTTAATGCCTGAGTGATAATTTGGAATTTAAACAGTGGAGTGTAGTATGTTAGTGATAGTAAAAGTAAACAACCACTACCTCATATGCATGTGCACACAGACGCACAGAACCAAGTGAGGGATTGCCACATAGAAGATGACATATATAAGTAATTTATCCATTCGGTTGACTACTTATTATACCACACTAGTAATTCAGATTATTTCGTTCACTAAAATCAGGTTAGCTTTCATTTGTAATATGATCTTTGACACAAGATTTGTTTTTGTAAGTGAATTTTCAATTTCTGAATTGTATCTACTGTATAATTTGATTAGGAACTAATGACAAAGGAAACATTCCTTTACCTGGCTCAGATATAATACATCTTTTGAAATTTTATAAGCTCATTTTGAATATTTTTGTGTCAGCACAAGTATTTAAGGTTGAAAATGTGAGTTCACTTAACATTGGATAGTAGGTGTAGTAATAGATTGGTAGATATTTATTTTTAAAATTCTGGTTTATTATATAAATTTCCTCTACTTTGTGGTTTGTTTTTTTTTTGGCATTTTTTTCTGTTTTGGGTTTTGTTGTGTGGGGTTGATTGTATTTATTTATTTATTTTTATTGTTGAGGGGTGGCTTTACTAGTTTGTTAAATTAGTCTCCAGTGATCTCCCCCTTAAAGTGTTCTGTACTCTCTGTATTTGAAAAGTTGAGAAATGTGCCTGATTGTAAGAGAACTGATTTACCTTGCGTAACACTGCTTCGTCCCCTTACTAATTGAGAATCAACATCTTTCAATTTCTTTTTTTCTTTTTAGGGACTGCATATTGTAATCACATAAACTTGTGTTTAACTGGTTGAATGACAATCTAAAAAATATGATTAATCTGCATTTGTGTGATATAACAAGTGCTTTATTACACTTCAGATTGTGATTTGTATTTTACTTCCATAACATGCTCAGACCTTGTTAAACTTCTATTAATAGAGAGTTGAAGAAGAAATATTGGTTAAGAACAGCAGTGCTTGTAAAGATTACCTCATTGAAGCTATGAAGTATCACTTGCTGCCAACTGAGCAACGAGCATTGATGAAAAGCACTCGAACAAAATTGAGAACACCCGCTAGCCTTCCAAAAGTAAGACCCTTAGTTTTCTAATATACTTATTTCTTCTAACTCCACTTCAAAAGATGAGAGCATTACTGTCACGTGGGGTGTTCCAGTAAAAAAATTTATACCAGAGTTATTTATCACAAAAATACTTATCACAAACATGTAACAAGTGATTAGCTTTATGCTGTTATGATGCAGGTATTTTAGTCTCCCACCTACACACACCACTACCAATACCTTCCCTCCCCATATATCTATTTTCAATATGTGCTTCAGCATCAGAGAAATATACAGCTGTGGGAAAATAAGCCTGTTTTTAAAAAAACAATCACAACAAAACAAAGACTAAAGCTTCTGAGCTGAGACATTTTACTCAATTTTTACCTAAACATTGACTTTCATTCATTTTAGAAGAAAACAAACCAAACATTAGATATTATCTTGTTACCAGTGGAGTAAAGAAGTTTTCTCATAGTACTATTATAGCAACTGCAACAATGGAATAGGAGATTCTGTTCAGGAGATTTAGCACATTTCTCCCAAGGGAACCAGATAAGGCTGTTCTGTGATGGACAGTTACAATTCCATCGAATATCACAGGCACTGAACTCCCATACCTGACGTCAGAGTAGGAGGTGAAGACACAGCAGGATCTGCCTCATTCGTGGGAGCCTTACCTAGATTCTAATTGCTTCCTGCTTTTCTACCTCAGATATTTATTCTGAACACAATAATTACAAATTGCATGTGTATTGCACGTGTTTTGCCTGGCTTGGAAGACTACCAATTTCTTATTTAGGAGCCCTTTAATTATTTCTTGTATAGAAGCTTTCTTTATTTTTTCACATTTTTTGATCTTTCAGGTGCTTTTATATATGCAAATAACTAAAAAGTAGTATTCTCTTTCTTTTAGTTGATGATGGTAGTTGGAGGACAGGCACCAAAGGCAATTCGCAGTGTTGAATGCTATGATTTTAAAGAAGAACGCTGGCATCAGGTGGCTGAATTGCCTTCCAGAAGATGTAGAGCAGGTAAATGATGCCTAATTTTTCATTGCAGTTGGAAATACTGCAGAATGTAGGTGCCTGTATAAAGCATTGTATGTTCTTTGGAACAGTACTTCAGATGTTTACCTGACAAGGCCTAAGCCTTGACTTCAGTGTTCATTCTTAATGTCTGAATTATTTGCTAATCTGAAACAATATAAATTTGATAGCTTGATCTTAATTTGTGCTTCAGTTTGTAATCTCTAGAACAGACTGCTTTATTACCTCCTATAAATACAAAGGATAATGAAATTTAAATTTTATTGCCTTACATTATGAATAATTTTACTATTAAAATATGTTGAGACGAAGAATGAGAAGATTGAGATTAAAAATGTGAAGAAGTGACAGCTACTAAAAATGTGAAAATGTGATCTTAAAGCAGCTGAGATATCTAAGCAAGAAGAAATTCAGCAGGCATGATATTCAGAAGTGTAAGTTTACTAGTAACAAAAAGTGTAAGAACTTCTGGTGTTTAATCTGAATGAAGTGTGGTGCTAGGACACTGTCAAAAGCCTGATACTCTAGTGAGTACTGTAAATTGTATCAAGTATCTGCATACTTAGGACACTATACAATAAAATAAGTTGACAAAGAGACTAAAATGCTCATGCTTCCTCCCTGTTTCCCTGCTCTAGGAATGGTGTACATGGGAGGCATGGTTTATGCTGTTGGTGGTTTCAATGGTTCTCTGAGAGTTCGCACAGTAGATTCCTATGATCCAGTGAAGGACCAGTGGACAAGTGTTGCTAACATGCAAGACAGGAGAAGCACGCTGGGAGCAGCTGTATTAAATGGCCTTCTTTATGCTGTGGGAGGATTTGATGGGAGTACAGGTATTAGATTTGCCTTTATACAGTGTTGATTAGCTTTGACTACTTTTGATATAATTGTATCAAATTTGAATGTCTCTTTTCTGGTAGCAGTGATGAAACCAAGCATGAAGGTAGCTTGGCATCTTGAAGTGTGGAATGTGCTTTAGTGATCATATCTTTCTACCTGAACAGTGGACGGTCTTCTCCCATCTAGGATTTTAGGCTTAACGACTAGTGAATCTTTGACAAGTTGCCTTTCAGTATTCCTTTTATAGTCAGAGTCCTTAACTTATGGAAGATGTGAGCATAAAAATTACAGCTCCTTTGTCCTCTTTGCATATGAAGTTTATTTCTGCATTTTCAGGTAGCGTAAGGATTATAAACAGCCTTTTCTGACCTGTGGGAAGGCTTTGGACATGCAATTTTTATTCTCTTCACAGATCCATTAAAGCATTTGTGCAGAGATGATCCTGTTCCTCAATAACTATTACAGAAGCACATATAGGGTGAACGTTGTGACTTAATTAAAAAGAAAGAAAAAAGAAAGTAAATCCAGGGAAGAATTTCTCCAAGTTCCATAAAAGCTTTTATTAATTTGCCCATTTTCAGACACCCCATTTTCAGACACCAAGAATGGGTTGACTGTAACTGGTTATCTAAAGGTTACGCTTTTTGCACAGTAATAGTCCTTAAAATGAAATAATCTGAATTTTCAGATATGAAGAATTCTCTGGAACTTAGAGAGTTTGTGGCATCTAGATTTATAGAGAAAATAATGTTATATTATTTTCATAGGTTTATCATCAGTTGAAGTTTACAACTTAAAGACTAATGAGTGGTTTCATGTAGCTCCAATGAACACAAGAAGAAGTAGTGTTGGTGTAGGTGTTGTTGGAGGTGAGTTGACAAATTATATTAAAAAAAAGGGGGGAGGGGAATGCAATAATTTACCCTCATGACTTTACTCACTTTTGAAAACATACTTTCCATTTGTTTTTGCTCAATGTTGTAATTCAGATGGTATGAACAATACATAATTGTTCTACTTGGTTTTGACTAGCTCTTAGCATAGATGTTTTAAATTGTTTTCAGAGCTTCAACTGTGTCTGAGGCCAGCTGAGAAAAAGCTGGCTAAGCATGCATACTCTAAGTTATGCATGTCAGCAAAGCTAGAGAGCCTGATTACTGAAGTGGTGACCTTATAAATTGGTCTCTAGTGATGCAGCACTGCAACTGACAACTCTGTTAGCTGTGGCTGACCTTGCTGGTTGCATGCTGGCAATGATCTCGAGGACAGTGCCAGGAAAACTGCTGGCTTTTGAGTCAGCTTGGCGGTGAATAGCCTGGATGTCACTAGCACAGTGCAGACGTGGACCAGTACTTGGGTCTTAAAACAGCATTAGTTGTGTGTTTTAACTGCATAGGAACCACTGATGTTTCTGATCTGAAAATTCAGACTGTACAAGTAATTTTCAACTGAATTTTTGACATTTCTAGGAAGTCTATTTGTGAGCTTCCAGTATTGGACATACTTAAATTAGCTGGCTTTTGAACAGTTCTTGAACCAGGGTAAAGTACCTTTGTATTTTAGCTAGGCAATTTAAACTGACCCACATTGTTCTTGTTAGATGCTGACTGCCTTTTACATCCTTAGAGTGACAAGAACTATAGTGTACTATCTTGAACAATATAAGAAATAGAAACTCAATAACTGATTGACAAAAGGGACTGATTAGTAGCTAATTCTGAGAATGATGACTTCCCTTCAGCCTCTGTACCAACACAGTCTGTGTGGATTAGGAGTGTGTTTCTGCTGTTTACCCTTCTAGGTAAACTGTATGCTGTTGGTGGCTACGATGGGGCGTCACGTCAGTGCCTTAGTTCAGTAGAATGCTATGATGCTAATACAAATGAGTGGAGTTATGTCGCAGAAATGAGCACTAGACGGAGTGGTGCAGGTGAGTGGACAAGAATCAGCTATCCTTGTAAAAATGAAACATTTGTGGTTTTCAAATGTATCTAAAAATATCTAAGGTAAGGTAAAGTCTGAGTTTAATGGAATATGTTAGTCTCGAATGGCTGATATATTGCACGTTATAAATACAAAACTGTCCTATAGCCTAAGATTCAGTCTGTTAATAGTAAATATCTTTCCTTCCTTTTTCATACTTTTCATATTCTTCCTTTTCCCGTAACTTCTGATGTTTTTAACATACACACTAATATGCATGGATAGTGACAATCAATTTAATGTCACCTAAATACTGAAGTATCAAAATCTACATGGTCAGGATGAAAAAATGCCATTTCTTCAAAGATGTCTCTTTACCAGTGTACGGCTGATTTTTCTAATAGCATTTTCAGATTGACTACATATGTGAACTGTGAATAGATTTCCACCCCTTTGAAGGACTTGTTCTGCATTCTGGTTCACTACAGGAAATGTTATCCTTGCTCATTCTTAAGTTGTATTACTGGTTTTGTCCTGTTACTTCCATTTATGTACCCTTTGCTTCATCTTCATTAATTCTTCTCATCGCCTGGTGTTTACATCTTTTGCATACGTATAAGCTACTATATGTTACCCTTCCTTATCATTTAGACAAGGTATATCCATTTATATCCATTTATAATCCTAAAAGTCCCTTCTTTATTTTTCCTATGGATTTTTTTTCCTTCTTATGATTCTGAGGATGTATCTTTCTCTTTAAAGACATCAAAAGTGCCTGCAATATTTGGGTTTTATTTAATGAAATACTTCCACAGCTTCAAACTGACTTTAGCATTTTCATTATCTATTTATATTACAGACTGAAATCTCGTTTACTGTTCGCTGTCCTCTATTTGTCTTTTGTTATTTCAGGTTTTTTCAACTCGCAGAAGTTGTTTTATTTCTCTAGATGCATTGCCATGGACTTTTTCAAGTAAAATTACATGATATTAGTTTTCTACTTTTATTTTTTTAGTTGTTTAAGTCACCTTTTTGCCAAGTACTCAATGGTGCTTTTTAGCAACACTCCTGAAATATCTACTGGTGATCACATTAATGTGCTTCATAACTGGAAGAGATGTTCTTACAAATACAACTGGATGGATTTCTAGTATGCTTAGTAGATGATTAATAGTTATCCCAACTTTTCATCTTGCCTTCCATTGTTTCTTACAAACTCTGAATAGTTTTTGATCTGTTTAAATGATGTTTAAATTATGTCCAAATTATTTCAAAAGAAATATATATTAAAGTCATTGCTAAAATTAAGATACTTAGTTTCTGATACTTTCAGTATACACTTAGAAAAATCAGCAAGTTGATATGTCTCTTAATGCTAAAAGTAATGTTTTTGCTTGTGTTTGTAAACTAAAACTGTGATGCTCATGAAAGAAACATGATAACATGGTATTTCAAGAAAACATGGTTCTCTTGTGAAATTTCTAGTTACTGAGCCTGTGCATCTTTAAAGTAAACTCTGGATTAAAAACTGTCCAGAGTTGCAGAAAGGGTACTGTTAAATACTCCCATCTAATATTGGCAAGTTTGGAGAAAAATATTTATAAAAATGGGCAAATTACAAGTATTATAAAGACAAATAGTGTTGATGGGTTGTGACAAAGCTTCATTTTGCAATCTGCCCGCACACCCATTTTATCTCAGCATTTTTTTAAGTAGTCTGTTTTTAGTCTTTGTGCTTGTAGCCTGTTTATACACTAGGTATTTTAAAATTTTAAAGAAAGTTGAATTAACTTCTGCAACTTTGGTATTTAGTGCCTTTAGGTACACTAACTACTGGGATCTTTCTGCCCCTCCTCTCCCTCCCGTTGTACAGAGTTCAGGACTTGTGTTTGTTTACTGAGCTCTCTGCTGCCTTTTACCTTGTCCTCTGATTACAACAACAACAAAAGAAACAGTAAATGTAGTCAGTTATTTCAGATTCATATAATTGAGTAAAATAATTAACATTCTTCTGTGCCATTCTGTTAAATACATAGAAAATTATATTTGTGAGTGGGGGAGGAGTGGCTGGTAATGTGGAAATCACAACTATTAATTGATCTTGGCTGTACTGGCCAAATGTCCAAAACCACCAGAATTGTTTCAACTGGCCATCAGTCCTGGTAGTGGTGTTATGGATGTTAACTAAAGAGAATTTTGTTCCTGTATTAAACCTTTGGATCTCTGGTCATATCAAAGAACTTTAGCCTGTCTCTTCTGTGCCTACTGCTTCAGCTTCATTCAAAAGCAACTTCAGAGGTTTACCCTCAGTTACTTTTCTTTACTATCAATTGCTTCTTAGTTGATCAATATGGGGACAGATCTGATCCCAGCAATATATTGGGATGAGGAACTTCAGACCCAGATATAGGCCATTTGGGGGGGGGGGGGGGGGATAAGAGATAAAGGCAGGGTCCTGAAAAATGGGCAGGAAAGAAAAATAACAAAGAAAGGAGAACTCAGAAGATGGCAACAAGAGGATATAGATGGAAAGAGCAAAAAATAAGGTAGGACTTGGAAACTGGGTGTGGGATTAAGGGAAAAGGAAGCACCAAAGAGGAACTGAGGACATTATTAAAAATAAGGAGCTAAAGAAAAAATGGCAGTATGGCAGAGGGAAAACCTACGCACTGAATAGGAAGGTCGGTAACTATACAGAAAACCTGGGTGGAGGATGAATATCACATCACATTTTTAAATTAAAAATCTTAGCCCTCCTTCTAGCTCTGTAATGTTTAATTCCACAAAAGATGAATATTATATTATCCTGTCTAATAAAGTGTGATCAGAGTGGGAGAAAGAAAAGCTGTCACACTATACTGTGACATGATAGCTAGAATTAATAGTAACAAAAGAGGAATTAAATTAACTGGAAAGGATATGGGGAAATGTTAGTAGTGAATATCACTGATAAAGCATTAGATAGCATGATTTATAAAACAGTGTCCTATTAAGAAGCTATTTTTCAGATCTACAGTACCAATTAACTCTTCCATGTTTCCTTCCCCTCTTCCTTTCATTATTAAAATCTGTCTTTTTAATAAGCAAATGTAGTTATTTCAGCAGGAGTTGTCTCTCACCCTCTATAAGAATGGCTCTTACATACAAATAACTGATATGTTGTCAAAGATATTTCAGCTGGCTGTCAAGGTCTCAGGGTTCTCTTTTTTAACCCAGCTTGGCTGGGTTTTTTTTCACTCTGAAGGACTTAACTAATCTTTTTCATTCATATTTGCTGTTTCCCTTTAATAAAGATTGTAAGCTGTGCTCTTCCCATGGAGCCATTTAAAGACTATATTCACAAATCTGTATCTTAGCTTTGAGTTTCATAATCTTAAATGTGACATATATTAGATTTCCCAATGTACTTACATAGAAGTGTTTTTCAGTTGTATTTATGGTCCATCGCTCACAAGTTTTAATGCAGAAAAACACCTACGTTTCTGAAATCTGGTATGTTGGGTTCTAATACTGCATTATAAAGTGAAGAATGAACAACAGGCCTTCCTTTCTGCTTTCCTTATTACCATCCTTTCAATATGTGAAGCCTAAATAGCAACTAGATATAGACTAGCTTTATTTATTCCTTCATCCGAAGCTTATAGATGGATAAACTTTTTGTAAAGTAAAGGAAACCCTATAATATCCTTCTGGATATTTTGATAACTGAAGCTTGGTGTTTGGTTATGTGGTTCAGTTGACATGCTGGAGGGAAGGGATGCCATCTAGAGGGACCTTGACACACTTGAGAGGTGAGCCAATGCCAACCTCATGAAGTTCAGCAATGCAAAGTGCAAGGTCCTGCTCCTGGGTCGGGCAATCCCAGGCACAGCTACAGGTTGGGCAGAGAAGAGATTCAGAGCAGCCCTGCGGAGAAGGACTTGGGGGTGTAGGTCAGCGAGAAAATGAACATGAGCTGGCTGCAGTGTGCACTGTCAGCCCAGAAAGCCAAAACTATATCCTGGGCTGCATCAAAAAGAATGTGACCAGAAGGTCAAAGGAGGTGATCCTGCCCCTCTACTCTGCTCTCGTGAGATCTCACTTGGAGTATTGTGTGCAGTTCTGGTGTCCTCAACATAAAAAGGACATGGAACTGTTGGAACAAGTCCAGAGGAGGGCCACGAGGATGATCAGGGGACTGGAGCACCTCCTGTATGAAGACAGGCTGAGAAAGTTGGGGCTGTTCAGCCTGGAGAAGAGAAGGCTGCGTGGAGACCTCATAGCAGCCTTCCAGTATCTGAAGGGGCCTACAAGGATGCTGGGGAGGGACTCTTCATTAGGGACTGTAGTTGATAGGACAAGGGGTAGTGGATTTAAACTTAAACAGAAAGTTCAGGTTCAGTATAAGGAAGAAGTTCTTTACTGTGAGGGTCGTAAGGCACTGGAATGGGTTGCCCAAGGAAGTTGTGAATGCTCCATCCCTGGCAGTGTTCAAGGCCAGGCTGGACAGAGCCTTGGGTGACACAGTCTAGATTGAGGCATCCCTGCTCATGATGGGGGGTTTGGAGCCAGATGATCTTAAGGTGCTTTCCAACACTAACTAGTCTATGATTCTCCTCCAAATCCTGGAGGAGGAAGGTGCACACTCTTGTTTACTTTTATTTCATATATATGTTTACATGGCATTCCAACACTTCAGTGGAAACATCCCTGTTGTATAATGTCTATCCATTCAGCTTTTATCCTCCATTCTGAACAGTTTTTACTTTCTAAAAATTCACACTTTGTCATCTTGTCAGATTTCTGTTATGCTGGACAAGCACTCTGTCTCATTTACTGTCACTTCTAATTAGTCCTAAATTTCAACAGTCCTCATTTTCCTGCACATCACGTTTCATCCCAGATTTTCTAAATCTTCAGTTGCAGAACAGCTCTGGTCTTTGTATGCTGCAGTACAGTAGATGGGCATGTGAGACATTTTATCAGCTTCTTGATGTAGCTACCGTCTCTCTGCTTTAATGCATCCTGACCCAAATGTTGTTGGGTGGATTGGATGAAAGATTGGCTGGATGAAAGATTCATGTTAGTAGATGTAATACTTGTTGGTTTTGCTTTGTATCAGTCAAACTGTTCTCTGGTTAATTTTGAATATTTTCCTATGTTCACAGGTGTTGGTGTGTTAAACAATTTATTGTATGCGGTAGGCGGTCATGATGGTCCTTTGGTAAGAAAAAGTGTTGAAGTCTTTGACCCCGTCGCCAGTACGTGGAAGCAGGTTTCAGACATGAACATGTGCAGAAGGAATGCAGGTAGACACAACAAGTAGCTTAAAATGGTAGTAATACCATTTGGTATGAATGGCACATTCCTGTATTTCTGCTGCTTTTGTGATGTGTCAGAATAGAAATCATGCTTTTATGGGGTGAACAAGCCAATTGCTAATTTTCAGATTGGTTTCCTGTCTTTTTTTTTAGGTGTTTGTGCTGTAAATGGTCTCTTGTATGTGGTTGGAGGAGATGACGGTTCCTGTAATTTATCAACAGTGGAATATTATAATCCAACAACTGATAAATGGACAGTTGTGTCATCTTGTATGAGTACAGGAAGGAGCTATGCAGGTAATGTGTGTAGATATATTTTTAACTGACTTCTTGCAGTATAACTACTAGCATAAGAAATTTGTCAAAGCATCAAAATCAAGTCCTAAGGTAAAGCATAAGATACCAGAATAGATGTGAAGAAACTGATGGGTATGTTTTGAATGATGACTTCAAATAATTAGTCAGTACAATCTAAAAGGTGGTATTAAACTGTACTCAATAGGGATTTTGCACATAAGTGGTGAGTCAGAAAGACGATTCTGGTATGACCAGTCCTTTTTTATAACAAGATATTTGTGTTGCAATCTACAAAGGTCCAATTCTGAAGTTCTTTAAGATCTGGTATTTAGAAAACAAGAACTGATTCAGGAACCTTTTCGCTCAATAATTGCAATTTCTCAAACGAATTAAGTGGATGTTAATGATGTATTTCACAGATAAAATTAAACTTGAGTAATGGCAAATTTTTTCAAGTCACAAAAACTTTGAGAACTTTGTACTGATTCAGACAACATTCTGTCAGAAAAATTAGGGAAAACATCAACATTGATGCTACTGCAGTTTATGCTACTTGCAAGGTATTATATAAAAACTTTATTTTCATATTCTTGAATTTTTGTAAAATACTACCTAAAGATTTCTGCCTTTTTTTTTTTCTCTTCACTCCAGGTGTTACAGTTATTGACAAACCATTATGATCAGTAAAGAGATTTTCAACTTGATTATGCACTAGAAGCAGTCTTCAACAAGTGTATTTGAAGTGACTGAGTATCTAAGCACTTCTCTACTTGTAGCTGCACCTTGAGTCACAGAGGAAGATGTGACTGTCTACATTACAGATGACAAATGAAGATTACTCTAGGTAGAGTGTGTAGGGTCATTCTGCAGTTGTGCAGAAGCTGATTGAATTTTTGAAGTCTGGTGGACAATTTTTTTTATTGCAAGGTCTTCAAAAAGAAACAAAAAAGGCCACTTTCATAAGGACCGACTTATGTCAGTCACGACTGAGAAATGGATTGTCAGTGAAGAATGGTGTGTATTCTGGTGAAAGTAAATTTTTGTCTTATTTTTTCCAGAGACTAATGAATATATTTAAAGAAATGAACTGTCAGTCTTCATAGTAAGTATTGGATCCCACCTCAGTAATTCAAGCTGGCATGGGGTAAATTTGTTTCCTTTTATAAGACTTTTGTTACATAACTATACTATGTGCATATGTTTATGTGAGCATAACTTGCTTTCTATTGGAATTCTTCAAAACCTGATTTTACTATTTATAATTTGGCACAGTACTTTGAATATGTCGGTACTATGTTGTAAAACAGAGTTGTATTTTTTGATATGTAACAATGCTTAACTACTACTAATTCCCACTGAAGGAGATCAGAGATGGTATTAACATTGAACAGGTGTAATTTTGAGATCTTTTTAATAAAAATGTTGTCTGTACTTTTCATTTCTTTTTTCTGTTCAATTTTGGTCACATTTAGATGTTAATTCTTTCTTACCTTTTTATCCAAAAGGTGATTTGGCATGAAAATAACTGAAAATTTATAATGAATGTATGAAATTGCGTCGAACTTGCATGGTACTAAGGCCTATTTATGCGTGTAACCTTAGCTTCTATTAGCTAATATCTGAATATACTGTACGTGGCCATGCTTATAAAGCAGCTCATTTTTATTCGTTCTTGGATGGCCTCCTTTTAACATGACCAAAGTCATTGTCATATTTGAGATTTTCTTCAAATAAAAGTTTGTATATTGGTTTCCTAGTGCCAACAGGTGGCTTAAAACTTGTGTTTCTCAATACAAGTCTCAAACCAAAAGATCTTGATAGAAGTGAAGGGAGATTTATTCTTGGGGGGGAGGTGGGGGAAGGGGTGGGGGAGAGAGATATAGGGGCAGGCTAATGTTCTAAGGAACCAATGTGAGCCAATTGAAAAGAGCTATTAAGGTTTAGGAGCTGGTTATGTAATTATCACTGGTTTGCTGCAGGTCTTTCTGAAAGCTTTGGTTTTTGATCGGTTTAAGGTAACATCCACCTCATATAGTTTCACTGGAACTTAAGAGCTGTGACATTAGTGTAATAGCTGAGAATAACATTGGGGGGGGGGGGGGGGGCAGACGCTTGAATTAAATGAATGATTACATGTTGATGGAGATATTGTATGATGTATTGTGGGTCGAGGTAGTGGGTTGCACTACAAAACATTGTACATTTGTACTTATGTTATTTTACCTGCATTTACCAGCATCAGTGAATGGGGTTAGGGTCCATTGCTCTTACGCTGTACCCTTGTATTTCAGCCCTTTTACTGACTTCATCAGGGCATCAGGCTGCCGCCCGTCCCCGCAGGCACCGCTCTAATGGCAGCGCGGGTGGAGGTAACGGGCTGCGCGGTCTCCCCTAGGGAACGGACGCTTCCATCGCCCCGGCCGCCCCCGCCCCTTGGTCTGCGACCCGACTCCCCTTCTCCTCCTCCTCCTTTGCCACAGTGTTTCCAGGCAGCTCCCGCAGCCGGCCACGCCCGGCTCGTACGTGCAGCGAGCGGCAGCAGACTCCGGAGCAAGGATCGGACCGCGCCCTCCCCACCCACCTCTGCCCACCTGAAGCATAGCTCTCCGCTTCATCACGTCGTTTACGTCACCCAGCCTCCCTCCCTCATCATTGGCTGCTAGCCGAGGTCTCACTATCCTCACTCCACCCCTTCAGCCAATCGGTACGCAGGAGCCGCAGCTTCGACCGGCCTTCCTCACGCCTGACTCTCCGCCGCCGCATGCAGCCAGCCAATGGGCGCCGCGCCGGGAGTTTCTGCACGGCCAATGGGAGGGCGCACTTGAAGAGCCGGCGGTCCTGGCTGTTGTTGTCCGTGCGACGGGCGCTGCCGCTGCTACCCTGCTGAGGTGAGGGGCGCGCGGGCCTCGCCGAGGGGGAGGGCCTGACAGACGCAGCCTAGCCCGACCCGACCCGACCCGACCCGACCCGACCCGGGGTGCCGGGGACCAGGCGCCCGGTTTGTCGGTCGGTCGGGCACATCCTGGTAAGTGCGTTGCGCAGGGCCGCGCTGGGTGGAGGGCAGGCAGTGCGCGGGTGCCGTGACTGGCCGCCTCTCCTGGGCATTCCCCCCAGTCGCCGTCCCGCGGTGAGCGGTTTGTGCCAGCTGCCCACCGGCGGCGTGCGTATACCGCGGCCTCCGCTTCCTCGGAGGGCCCTTGTTCGGCTAGACGGGGTGGAGGAGCCCGACCTAGGCACAGGCTGGCCTCTGGCACCTCGGCTAGCCCGTGCTTCTCGGGAGGGTGAGTAGTCCGGTGTGCCTGTCGGGTTGGGAGCTTGGGTGGTAAGCCTCCCTAGCATTTGCTATGATATGTTTACATTAATAAAATGATATCTAAGATTAGGTTAAGTGATAATGAAATTTAGGGTGGATATAAGGAAGAAATTCTTTACTGTGAGGGTGGTGAGGCACTGGCACAGGCTGCCCAGAGAAGCTGTGGCTGCCCCATCCCTAGCAGTGTTCAAGGCCAGGTTGGACAGGGCTTTGACCAACCTGGTCTAGTGGAAGGCATCCCTGCCCATGGCATGGGGGTTGGAATTAGATTATCTTAAGGTCCTTTCTAACCTAAGCTATTCTGTGATCTGCTTTTAAAAAACAGTAGCATCTTTATGCTTTTGCTAAGAAAGAAAAATGGTAACTACTGTTGTTGGATACCAAGCTTGGCGAACGCTTTGTGTTGGACCTAGTCTGAACATATCAACTGAGGGCTAACTGGCATCCTCTGGCCTATGAATTGCACACGTGTTCTAGAGTGAAAGATGGGTGTGTTAGAGGGGGTGCAGAGGAGGCCCACGAAAATGAGCAGAGGGCACATTGCCCGCAGAGAGAGGCAGAGAGGGTTGGGATTGTTCAGGACAGGGAAAAGAAGGCTTAGTATATAAAGGACTTGTAAGAAAGATGGAGAAAGACTTTTTGCGAAGGCCTGTAATGACAAGACAAGGGGTAGTGGCTTTGAACTTGAAGAAAGTAGATTTAGATTAGTTCTTACGAAGAAATTCTTCACTGTGTGGGTGGTGAGGCACTGGAATAGGGTGTCCAGAGAAGCTGTGACTGCCACATCCCTGGCAGTGTTCAAGGCCGGGTTGTACCAGGGCTTGGACCAAGCTGGTCTAAGAGGTTGGCTGTCTGTCCCATGGCAGACGGTTTGAACTAGATTGTTGTTAAAGGTCCTTTTCAACCCAAACCAAGAAGGGACCTACTCTGTTCAAGTGGCAAAAGTTCAGAGCACCTGCAGGAATGCTGCCTCTATGCTTTTGGGAGCTGTGATGAAATCTCCATTAGTTACAAAAGGCTGATTATCTCAGTCCTGCTGCTGTTTAAAGGTAGTCTGCTGGGTTGATATATTTTCCATGGGTTCTGGCTCACAGCTACAAGAAGAATTAGGCTGGGTAATCAAGACACGACAATTAATGTCTAAATCTGTTTTGAACCTTTTTGTGGAGAATACAACTATCTTGCAGAAAACTTGGTATAAAATTGGGTAATAATTAACATTTATTTATCCTCTTGCTCCCTTGATGTAATGCCAAAACTTGAGAGCTGATTCCCTTCCTTTCCTTTTCCTTTCCTGTTTTTACTTTAAAACTAGGCAACAACTAAGGTAGGTAATGTTCTGTTTTGTTTTACTGAAAACTAACTCCTGCTTATTCAATTGTTTCTTAGATTTTCAGGTTACTTACAGACAACTGCAGAAGAGCGGTAATTGTGATGCTTGATATTTGAACGATGGCAGTGAACGACAGCGTTAACGTTTTGAACTCTGCTTATCTGGCAGTGGAATATATAGACTCTTTCTTGCCTGACAATCCCCTGCAGCAGCCATTTAAAAATGCCTGGAATTACATGCTGGATAACTACACAAAGTTCCAGATTGCAACCTGGGGATCGCTTCTAGTTCATGAAGTTTCGTACTTCTTGCTCTGTGTACCTGGGTTTGTCTTTCAGTTCATACCATACATGCAAAAGTACAAAATCCAGCAGGTAAGAAAAAGTTGTGCCACACACATTTCCTGATATTTTTTTTGAATGTGTAAGGTAGAAAATATAACTGCAGTTTCATAGTTTCCAGTTTATATGACCCCATTTTCTCTGTCACACGGACGCCCTGGAAGTGGCAGAGAAAAACTGCTATATGTATGAGGAGAAAGACAAGTGGTTTTTGGGGAAGGAAACGAGGTTTTGTTTTGTTTGTTTCTTTTTTGAGGGAGGATATCCTTTCCACCACGGTGGTATATGGAGAAAAGGGTCAATCTGACAGCAAAGGTATATACAGGAAGGTGTAATAAAACCATAGCATCTGGTGGTAGAGGTCTGGCTTAGTATTATAAAAGAAGTATGTGGTGTGCTTACTTACTAGCAGGTGTTTCTTTCAAAGTACCTGTAGGCACATCCAGTATCTAAAGATGATTAGTTTTCCCCCAGTTCATTGTAATATGAATTGGAAACTAGTAATTTCAGGAACTGGTATTATTAGAGGGATTGATGAAATGTCTCTCTGCAAAAACTGGGTGTTTTCAAGACAACTTATTTCTTCACAAGCTTCCGTCTTCAGTTTCTCTTTGTGTTATTTTAGCTATGGGAAGTACATTCTGTGGCGTGAAGAACAAAAACTTCGATTTGTGTTAAAATGTTGAATGTCAAATGTTCCTGCTAATGGCAAACACTGGAATAACAGGAATAATTTGGGGCAGCAGGCAAAGACAGCCAACCTCTGTTAAGGAGGCTTTAAGTTTTATGGAAAGCTAGCTTAGAAAAACAAGAGGTTTTGATGAAACTGAATCTAATACTATGTAATTTGTATTGCCTGATTCGATTTGTATTATTGAAGGACCTGCTATCTGTCTTCCAAGGGGAAATGAAACTGCCTCCAAAGTAATTTTTGCAGCATCTCAGTTACCTGCCGTAGAAATATGTAACGTAACTGTTTCTTTCTGCTTCTTCTTAGGATAAACCAGAAACGTGGGAAAAACAGTGGAAGTGTTTCAAAACACTCCTCTTCAATCACTTTTTCATTCAACTTCCTCTGATTTGTGGCACCTATTACTTCACGGAGTATTTTAACATTCCATATGGATGGGAAGAGATGCCTAGATGGTAGGCACATTTTTCTCTTGTGTTGATACTGAGTTGCATGTAGTTGGGGGCAGAATATTTAACAGATAGTGTCATCAAATCTAATACACAATGACTTTTGATGATGTAAACTACATTTGTTGATCTTGCTTTTGTTGATGCTTAACTGCTATTAGAACTTTCTAGATCTATCTTTTTAATGGCCCCAAATTGTTCTGATACTCAGAAGAAGGGATATTAGAAGGAATTTATGGGAGCAGTGCAAGATTCATGATGGCATGGGTTACATATTGGACATTGTGGGGGGGTGTTATCCAGATTTTTTTTATTTTTCCTGTTTCTTCCTTCTGCCCTGTTTTATACCATAGCAGCAAGGTGTTTGTCGAAAGAAAGGAGGTACCACCTTGTTCACATTCTTCTACTTCTTTTCACTAAACTGACATACAGGGGGAGGAGGTGCACTTAGAACTAATACAGTTTTGTTTTAAAGTATGTCAGTGTTCTGACAATAGCAGTTTTTTACAACAGAAGGTCATCTTTCTTGGAAAGCTATTTTCTATCTGGTTTGATAGCTGATGCAGCTGTATATGTTTATATTTAGGTCTTGCATTCTATGGATGTTCTCTATAGATGGTGTGTTTAACGTTGGAATGACAGGCTGTTGTATTGCATGCTAACTCACTTTGCATATGAACATATAAACATATGAGCTGATAAGCTCAATAGCTCTTCTATATAGTAATTAATACTTCCAGTATGTTAAAAAGGTAATGTCAATGTCAGTCAGTAATAGCCATAAACATTTCCCACCCTTACTAGCATAAAAATTATTTTCTCTTTCAAGATTATGCATCTGCTAGTGTATTCTATAACTAATATCTCTTCTGCTTTTTAAAGGTATGTCCTGGTTGGCCAGTGTTTTGGATGTGCGGTGATTGAGGATGCCTGGCACTATTTCCTGCATAGATTGCTGCATCACAAGAGAATATACAAATATATCCATAAGGTTCACCATGAGTTTGTTGTATGTACTCCTTGATTTTTTTTTTTTAATATTTTTTAGTATATGCAGTTTTATACAACTTATTTGAAAGTCTTTTTTCAAAGAATCATGGAATCATCTAGGTTAGAAAAGACCTTTAAGGTCATCAAGTTTCCCCCAGTCCTGCCAAGTCCACCACAAAACCATGTCACTGGGCCGTCTGAATGGTTTCTGAATGCTTCCAGGGATGGTGGTTCCACCACTTCCTGTGGAAGCCTGTTCCAGTGCCTGATCATCCTGTTTCTGAAACACCTCCTGTGATTCTGTTTCTTTTAATGGGAATGAAAGATTGCGTTCTTGCTAAAGTTTGATCTTATCTGTTGGGTCAGGTTTTTAAAAGTGTATTTATATGTCTCATTGCTAGGGGAGGGGAAGTGGTAGGTTTCTGGTTTTGATTGTTTGTTAGCTCTCCACCACCTATTATGTTATGAAAAGCATACTAATCCCCAGAACACAATCCAGCCAGGTGGCTCCTGCATGGCCTTCTGTGTTCATCATATATGTGGCATACTTGATTCAGGGAAGGATTATAACTTTGGATGTGGGCTTCTGGAAGCAGTATAGCCAGTTGCGTCATAATGCATTGAGAGCACAGTGTAGTACAGAGAGACTTGGGATGGTTCTGCATTGAGCACAAGGCTATGAGCCATGCTTGGCTGGTGATGGCACTGTTCTGAGCCAGGCAGGGTGCAGCAGTGCTTACACCTTAACAGTTGGTGTAGCTTACCTACTTGCTTACGGTTGGTATAACTGTGTTTAGATGGCACTGTCTCTGAGTCACAGAAGTCAGTGCTATTATGTTTGTGCACTGCTGTGTTTCAGTGTATAACCTATAGTGTGCCTAAGGAGAACTGCAAGCTACTGTGTCGCAGATGGTTTATATGGGCTGCAAATAGTAGAGAGGCTTGGTATTGACTAATGTGTTCAGATCTGTGTACACCTGCAGCAGCAGCTGCTGTTTTCCTCTTGCTTTTGGCAGCCACTCAGGTCTCCAGCAGGAATAGCTTTTATATGTTATTCTTGAGAGTGCTTAGCAGTTCACACATAAGTGATCTCTAGTCTAATGGGTGTTTCACTGAAGACTTTACCTGGTAGTAAAAAGTGATGATTTTAAAAATTGCCCTTATGCCAAATATTTTTTCTGTATAACAGAAATAATTTCCTAATAATCAAACTTAGAACCTTCAGCATTAGGTTAAATTTTTTTAAGCTGTTCTTTTTATACTACTTTTGAAAACTCTCTGTGGAATGTCATTTTTTGGTAAACTAGATGTAGGAATGACTGGTGTGAGTGTAGGAAAGAATATCTTATTTCAATCTCAAAATAGCATTTGAACAGTATTTTAAAATATCATCAAAGATGAGGGGTTTTTGAGTTTTTTATTTTTAAAATAAATTTCCAAGTGAATCCTGATTCTGAGAATATTTTGGCTTCCTTCTTTCTTCTGAGACTGGATGCATACCAAGGCTGATAGGAGCTTGCCAAATACTTTCATATTCCTGAAATAATGCTTTGGTCTGGGGTAGTGGTAAGCCTAAATAAAAGTTTCAAACTTTTCAATTAGTAGTGAAGTGTTTGGAATTGCTAATGGAATGATAATCCTCATGAGCTCGGAATACTTTTTTCTGTTTTCCCAACAGGGAGCTTAACACCTGTGTTAGGGCCCTTGCTCAATCAGTACTATTGCCTATAACATCATTCTATTTGTCCTATTGTAGTCTTGTGGGGTAATGGGAAGGGGAGAGTACCACAGAATGGTGATTCTGATTTGGAGCTATATAAGATTGAAAACGGTGACTGTTTCCCTGTTATCTCTTTCTAGTCTCCATTTGGAATGCAAGCAGAATACGCACATCCTCTAGAAACGCTTATCCTTGGAGCTGGCTTTTTTATTGGAATTGTTGTTTTCTGTAACCATGTGATTCTTCTGTGGGCATGGGTAATCTGTCGCTTGATGGAAACCATTGATGTACACAGGTGAAATCTTCATTACTTTCTCATCATTACTTTTTCTCTCTCCCTGAGTCTGTCTCAAACTTACCTGTCTGTTTCACTGACATTTACTATTTATTTTGCACTGATGTGCTTTTATGCATCTTACAGAGAATGATGTAAACTGCACACCTACCACTGGTTTATGTTTTGAGGTAGTATTAGTAATAAGCCTTGCTAATTAAGAGAGTGTAGACTGTCAGCTAGAGCACCTCAAGGAGGGTTTCAGAAGCTAGGTGCTTTAGGATGTCTGGCTCTTGATGTTTGGTATACAAGTGATCTTACACATATTAGAACACTGAAAATCAATTGCAAAAAGTGAAATTCCAGTCAAGAGTTCTTTCCATTTAATGCTTTGTCAGACATTTTTCCCAGAAAAGAAAATTCAGACTATACAACCACTGACTGTCTCTAAAATAAATATATAAATTGCTTTTATTGAAGATACAAAGGGCAAGACTCTTCTCTCTGTTGTAAAACTGACTTCCTTCAAATTTGGATCCAAAATGCTAGTGCAAATCTCAGTAGGCTCAGTTGAGTTCACCTGCAAATGAACGAGATTTTCCTTCCTATGCTCAAGAGGATGAGGACAGTAAGAGTTAATTTTTGAAATGCCTAGTATTATGCTTGACCTTGTATCTGTAAATTTATGTATTATAAGCGTATAGTGTCTTTTTGTAAGCTGAGTGTTAAGTGCTCTAGTGGAACAAAATCATTGTACAAATCATTGCTGGCTTAGTTACATATTGCTTGCAGACTGAGAAGTGTATGTTGTGACATATCATAAAGTAATTGATGCAAAATATGAATCTCCTTTGATAATTACTATTTTAGTTTGTGGTCCACATGAGATATTTATAACAAACTACCTTGTGCTTTCCCCACTAGGTGGTGGTAAGATGCTTTCCAGTACTATTAAGCTGAAGAGTTGAAATCCTAAAGCAAAATGTTCTGATTTTAATATTATCTTAATCACACATTTTGAATGTTAAACATTTGAAGAACTTGCAGTAAGCTGAAAATAAGAGTAGAAATACAACTGTAGTTGATTTGAGATACTGTTTCATGAGCACCTGAGCTGATGTTCATAGCTTGTTACTAAAAGATAGTGTAATTTCTTGTTCCTCCTCCCTAACATCACGCAATTGAATCAGTTAAAGCTGTGATTTTAGTTAGTTATTTATTTTTGGTGACTTGCTTAAATGTTTTTGTACTGTGTAGTAAACTGAGCTGAAAAGGTCAACGAGTGCCAAAGCCACTTCGGGATAGTTGACAGAAGCATTTGGCTAGGCTAGGAGGGATTTTGGTTTCATATTAAGCTAGTATTTCAATGAATACCTCAAAGCCTTACAATACCAGAGGATTCTTTATTTCATAAAAATCAAAAGTTAGTGTCTCTATTTTGTCGTTTATGTCTGGAAAAAATCCTTACTATATTTGCTTTTTTCTCTGCTGTAGTGGCTACGATGTTCCACTGAACCCTCTTCATTTGATACCTTTCTATGCTGGGGCCCGTTTTCATGACTTCCATCACATGAACTTCATTGGCAATTACGCTTCAACCTTCACGTGGTGGGACAGAATCTTTGGTACAGACTCTCAATTCATTGCCTATAAAGAAAAAGAAAAGAAGCAACAACTCATAACAAAGAAGAAGGTTAACTAAATTTCCAGTGTAAAAACTCTGATGCTAATACTGGTAGTCAACTTTTGCTTTTCTGTAAAGCAAAATAGTGATTGGGTGTTAAGCATAAATCTTGTTCCTTGGCTACTAAGTGGTAGGGAAAAATGGCTAATTACACTGCAGTATCTTCCTAATGGAATGCTTTCTATTTTATACGCAAGTACTGCATATATTTTAACTACAGATCTAAAGATGATGCAAAAATCTGAGAAGACTTGTGTCTATCCTTTTTTTTAATTATTATTTTTATTTTTTAAAAAGATAAATTCAATTTTATCTTTAATGTTGCCCACTTTGGATCAAGGTAGAATTGTATAGGAACACTGAAATTGGACTTAGTTTTATTGTATAGGAACACTGAAATTGGACTTAGTTTTTTAAATATATATTCTTAAATTTGTAATATCAAATAGCAGAACATATTAACTAGTATCAGCACTGTATTATTTAAATATTGGGTAAAAGTTGCTTAAAACCAAAATGTCTGTTAATAGGAAGCTTGGACAGGCCTTTTGCACACTGGATAATGCAACCTGTTAATAACAGAATATGTGGCTAAACATGAATTAGCAGAGACATTCCTGATCTAGATTATTATGTTATTTTAGATTCTAAGTAAAAAGAATAGAAGTTCTTATTTGAAGAAACTGGTTTTTTGCTGCTCTTTTGAAGTTGGTCTGTCAGTGTACTTAGCATTTACATTACATTCTTCTCTATGTGTTGTAATTTGCTGGACTGACTTGTTGCTATATTTGCACTTGTGACTGATGAAATAAATGTGGTTTGGTTTGATGAGTGTATTATACCTTTCATGTTTTCTAATACAATGTTGTGATAAAAACCATGTAGGATACAGCGTCTTACTCTGTTCATCTCTTCGATGAAGAAGCATTTTTTCTGTTAGTATAGTCTTAAAACAGTTCCATCTGTTGAACTACTTACAGAGACAGCAGTAAGAAATGGAGCACATCTTGTAAATTCTGCTGGTTTGTGTATTGAAGGACTTGGGATACAAGTGACAACTTCTGCACCAAGTACATTTTCAAGTTAAGCTGCAGCTTTTGCAAACTCGAGTCTCAAAATACACTACTTGAGTTGTACTAGTAATAGGGACAGACTAATATTGTTGAGTCTACTCTAAATGTTTGTCTGTTGCACAGGAAATAATTGGAAGTATTTGAGAAGGGCTTAAACCCTTATAAAGATCTTGCACTTTGTATTTGAATGTTAGCTGCTTTTCAGACTTAAAATACCACTTCATCTACCCTTTAAGTCCTTTAGAGATGCTTACCGAGTTTAAGACCACCTGAATTTTGATGCTGCTTCATATGTAGTCTTGTGTAATACCCAAAACAGGACTTCCTGTGAAAGTGCAGATGAAGGCCTGCTTCTAACAAAACCCCTAGGTGTTAATGACATTCAGAGTGATTCAAATGTTACTTGAGATGTGGGAGTGGCTCAGATTCCTCTTCTGCATGTGTTTTGTAGAAGCTTTTACTTCTCTCTCTGTATCCCTGTTGAAATCTGGTGTTCTTGCAGTTCCCCTTGCTTCTAAAAGGAAGTAAAACCGCTTGACTGTGGCAGGTGAATGGAAGCTGAAATCCCTGTATTGTTCATTTTTCAATAGAGTCTGGTATTTAAGACTTGTGACTCCATATGCACTGCCAGCCTGAACTCTCCATGGTGGAAGTGACCTCTAAGCAGATTTCAAAGATGGCCATTAATCTCTTTGCTTTGCCAGCTCCCACTCATCCTGTAGCTGCAGCTATACTTAGCTTTATTTTACTGAACCCGTAGCCTAAAAACACAAGGGGCTTTCAGTGCTTCAGATCTTCTCTGTGTACATGATCTTACTCACTATTTCTCAGTCTCCTGGCTGATGCCTGTGCGCACAGTTGCAAAATTGTGTACAACTGTGAGCCGATTGTTTAAATGCTCTAGTAAAGGAATTTGTAGAAGCTTGGTGTCTCCTCAGCTCCTGGAGAGCTTCATCAGAGCACTAAAAGCTTGATAGATGACTTAACAAAGTTGCAATGTTTATTCCATTCTTCAAGAGGTTTTGAAAATAAGGAATGTAATTTTAACACATTCCTTAGGCCATCTTTTCAGGTGGTGTGCATGGGGTGTTTGTTTTTTTTTTTTCTAATACCCATTGCTAATTCTTTTTTTTTGTTTGTTTGTTATTTTATTTACATCTTGAAGTGTACGATGTGCTTTTGATTCTCTTTTACAAATCCCTGGAGAATTATGCAAGCTGTGATTTATAGATTTATTATTTTCTGAAAAAATGTGTCCTCTGGACCGCTCTTAACACAGGTACTCACATTAGAAAACTACTAGCTTGTTTTGCTGCAGGACTCAAGTAGACCTATGTTTTTTTACCACCTTTTCAAATGCAGAACCTTGCATTCAGTATTGAAGATGATGCTGGCAAGTAAATGACCTGCCTCATTAATATGCATCTTTTGTGCATATGAGGAACTGAGTCAGGCAATTCTATTTTTTGATGGTTTAGGCCTTTATTAAATGACAAGGTTTTTTTTTCCATATTTAGTGAAAGTGACTATGGAATAAGTGTAGTTCTGAAAACTAAGAGTGTTTTGTGCAATGGAAAAAAATGAAAGCAAGATCTGGGTAACAGGTTTTGGCTCTTCACAAGGCACAACAGAACCTTACACAATCTCTTCTCCTTTATCCTTTTTAGCAAGGAGACAGATTTAACTCTTGAAAGTGGTAGGGTAGGAGAATAAGAGGGGGAGCAACATTTTCCACAACTTAATATTCTTGAAAGTCCAGTTTAATTTAAGTAAGGGTCGTTTGCTGGAAATAACAGCTTGTACTGTCCCTTATGATATGACAATAATTAAGTCCTATGGAAGCAATGAATTAATTTCATGGACTTTGTGTCAAAAACGCATGGAAACTTGAAAAGTATCATGAATTCTTAAGATTAGGATTGAAAAATAATCAACTGGTTTTGGCTGCTGCTATGACGTACTAAATAAGGAGGTTTACATTGCACTACAACACAGCTTGCCAGAAAATATTAATAATGATTGATACTATAATTATATTGGTAGATTAAGAGACTCCATTTGTTTTCCTCAGTGAGTTTATAATAAATGACTGCTGAGTGTTTAAAGGTATTTTTTAAGAAAATATATTTATAAATTTTTAACATTCATTTTTATTGAAAAATTATATTACTGAAACCTACATTATAGCTACAGGCAGTTATTGCTAACTACAGTCTGCTTCATTGGCCTCCTCTCTGTCAGCTGAAGCCTCCTGGTAAATCTCAGCCATTGGAATGTGCAACTGTCAGGTCCAGGGAGAAGGCAACCTCTCATCATTGGTTCTTGCTATGATTTTCTATATGTCAAGGTAATAAATACAGCAGCCAAATGGCTTTTCAATTGTATTTTTCACTGTCTAACTGGATTATATCATGTCCTGTTCAGTAAGGCATATCCTCTATTTCTCAGATCACTTCTGTGCCTTGTCTCTGAATTCTCAATGTCTTGTCAGCTGTATGTCTACACTATTCTCTCTAATACCACTTTGGTATAATCACATCCTTCCTCTTTAAATATTGTCTTCTGTCAACATTCAAAGACAAAATTAGCTGTTCTGCAGCATTATGCTGGAAAATATTGTCAAGTTACCTATCTATTGGGATCTCTCAATGTGTCTAGCAATACTGCCTGACAGACTATTGCAGAGTGGTTTATATTTCTTGCTTTTAAGTGTAATTTGCAATTTTATGCTCTGAAATATTTAAATGTGCTCAACTTACTAAGTAACCTAAGTCACATTCCAGAGCTTCTATATCCTTATTATTCACCATTCTTTGTCATCCATAAATTTTAATCAGTTTTGATCCACATGTTTGTAATCACTGAGTAAATTAACCCCTTGATTTGAAATACCAGTCCCTTTGGAAGACCACTGCTGTTAGATAATGACTCACCACTTTTAGAAACCCTCTCAGCCAGTTTTATAAACCCTCACAATGATCCTGCATAGTAGTTTCAATGTATGAGAGTGTTTGGCACTATAGCCACGCCATCGCTTAGAAGCAGCATTGCAGTTCAATGCCTCGGCCCCAGCATCATGCTAGGAGCTGTGGTTACTCCTGCAAACTGAAACAAGGGGCAGCAATGAGCCATCTGTGTAGGTATGGAGTATGTAAGTGCAAATGTCAGGTACATTTTGTATGAAATGTAAGTTGCAGGCTATAAAGAGGCTTTATGTACATGTGTAGGATGCTCAGCACCCCCACAAGAGCACAGTAAACTCTTAAATACCTGATTGGGTTGAGTTTCAGTAACATGGGTGAGTCATTTAAAAGGCGGAGACAATAAAATATTCAGACTTGCAACTGGAAGGTGGGGTGTTTTTTTCCCTTTCCCTTCCTGTAACCTTCTATGTAACTGCCTCATCTGTGTTTGGATTTTTAAAAAATAATTATTTTTAGTTTATATTTCCTTTGGCATGCCTTATGTGAAACCTGTTCTCTAGGTACTGGAAAAGCTGCAGCTTTCCATATCTCAACCCTGTTTTGCAAGCATCACGGAAATAGAGCCACTGAGTTGTGCAAGACATCTTGGAAGCTGGTAACAGAAAATTCTGTCTTGAAGACGTAGCTTCGAGTGACCAGAGCTGCCAGGTATGATATGGCTGTATAATCAGCATGCAGATAAGTTTTGTAAAAGCTTCTTAAAACTCACAAGTTATCTCTACCTAATTGTCCAGTAATCTGTCAACACAGATCAACTGTTCTCTTGTTGAAATTGATTTGAGCTATTCCTATCGATTTCTTGATCAAAATGCTTACCAGTTTTTACCTGGTCTCTGAGGACATACATGGTCTAGAGCTGTTTTTTGTGAATAGCTGTTCTGTGTTAATACCCTAATCAGTCTTTCAGAACTTTCCAAGCCTTGAAAATGTGATATAACTGGATATTAGGCCAAAAATAGCCCTTCTTAGAGGGGGCCTTAAAGACCACCCTAGTGATTTGGTTTTGCTGATCTGAACACACTTCTCCCTTGCACATTATGTTCAGTTTATTTGTATATTAGAAAGCGCTGTCTTCTTTATGCAGTGTTGTGCAAGCTCACAGTCTTTCCAAACATAAACCAGAGAAGTTTACCGAGTATTTCCACGGCACAATTATTAACAGTACTTTGTTATTAATAATGGAAGTAGTTTAAATATAATTTAAATATCTGACCTCCATCATAGAGTGTTTTGAGGTTTCTGTTGTTGCTAATGTAATGCTATTGTTTCTAATGGACATTTTGGGGTTTGGCTTTTTTTATTTTTGGGTTATAAAAGAAAATAGTTGCCTCAGCCTGCTTGCTGCACACAAAAAAAGTGCAGAGTTACTCAAGTCTTGTAAGCAGAAATCTGTGAGTGGGAGGGTTTGGTTGGTTTGGATTTTTTTTTTAAGATTTATTTATATACTTGCTGTTGAATCATGACTTGCTGAAAAAGACAAATTCAGGCAAGTCAAAAGTATGTGAACATTTGAATCACATTCAGCAAGTTGTTTTGGCCAAAAGAATTGAGTGATATGTAATTATGTATGAATGTTATATATATGTTTGTGTATATTTTTATATTAATTTGTCTATAAAAAAGTATTTTTTGGAAATGTCAATGAAATTTTCTTCAGCATTACAGAATTATTTAGGCTGGTTGTTAACAAAATACAGTATATTATTCTGTGTCATATACGGACATAAGAAAGAGATAATTCAGTTTTGAAATCTGCTGATCAGGACATTATTTGGACAGGGAGCACTTGGGCTCCACTCCCTGCTCTAATTAGTATAGCTTACAAGGCCATACCTAGGAGCATGGTTATGATATAGGCTGAGAATGCACTTGCGGTTAGGGTATTCTTCTGAGACTAAAGCAAATGCAAAACCTTTTTCAAAACCTGTTACAAGGACATTTGTGCTTTGCATGTGATGATAGTCATCATCACTGAACTATGAAAAAGTAGAGGAGGGATTGGTTACAAAGGAAGTCATCAGTTTATTCCTCCTGCTCAGTTCTGCAAATGCGCCTAAGATCTCTGAGAATCTAAGCAGTCTTTTATAATCCCTTATTAAAAAGAAATTAGTACATGCAAACTAAAAATGAAATATTTGATAGTATATGAAGTGCTCTGTTTTACACAAGATAAATACACGCATGTGTTTTTACAAGCACTCATTCTCTTAATTTTTTAGGAGTGGGGAGTTAATAAGGAAATTAATGTGATACCATTCAGATCTAGTTGTTAGACTAATTTTGTGTAGTGAATAATGATTTACTGCTTGCACAGATGAAAGAAATAGATGATTTCTGAGCCTACTTGTACCTTTCAGTGGTGTATTTTGGGAAAAATAAACTGAAGGGAAGCCAATGAGAATTGCTGCACTGCACAAAGGTTTTTTTCTGTCTGATCAGAAAGTTCTTCCAGAAAATGACAGTGTAAGTCTAAAATCACAGCATTAGCAGATTTGTTTACTTTGTGTATAAGGCGCAAGGGAAAGTGATGAAGAAAACAAGGAATATTTAGCCTGTGATGACTGTAGCCAACAAAAGTGATAAATCATGTAAATCTTTTGAATGCTAGGTCAGCTGCCTTTAGTTGCAGTTCATCTTGGAGCTCTGAGAGTGCTGCACATATTGCACATAATTCTAAAGTGGTGTGAAGCTGTAAACAAATTTATGATACCATTCCTGTCATTAGGAGGAGAGAAGCCAGAGGGATGGCATGCCTGTCATCCTAAGTCTGAGCAGTGATCTTGGGGAGAGAAAACCACATACCAGAAAGTCTCTGTACACCCAAATCTTGCAAAATCCTTAGAGTAAATTTGCATTTGTATTGCCATAACCCCAGAGCTAATGTGACATGATATGATAGGCATCTCCCAGTGTTTTCTAGCAGTAAGAACGGAGAGTTGAAGGCTCCACAAAGTGCTCTGAAGGTGCCTTTGCACATGGTTGCATTCTTGTAACCCTGGAATTAAACTAGACAGAGAAGCCTCTGAACTCCGCTGGCATTGAAAGATGTGAGAGCTGGGTAAACTGACCTTTGATTCTTGTTCCAAATAATGCGGTATGTATTTATATATAGTAGTTGCATTTTCAGGTTTGAGTTGCGTATGCTGGATGGGTTTCCAAGCTGGTTGGTGTATCATGAAGTGTCAATGAAGATGTTCTCTTAGAAGGCATTATTTTCATTATCTTATTGGTTGGAACTAGATGGCCCAGAATTTAGGAAAATATCCATATAATCACAAGGGATTATGAACAGATCTTCCTGAAAATTGATTCAGTATAAACTGGTGATGGAAGGGGATACAGGTTCACTCTTTTCAATTAGAAGAGTAAGGTAAAACTTGTATTAAATTATTGAGGACAAGAATCTATTTGTATAATTATGAGTTGGAGGTGTGATTTTCTGACTTTTCAAAATGTTGAACCTCTCAAAATTTTGCAGTGAGGCTTTGTGTCCTTTCAAAGTAATAAAAACTATTGATATGGAAGTTGCTCTTTAGCATTTGGCCTTGTTTTTTTATCAGGTGCCCTCTATGGGCTGTTTCAACATAGTCTAAACTCCTATGCCTATAAAAATAGGTTGAAAAAAACAGATGGTTTCAGAGGTCCTCTGGTATCTGCAGTCTAGAAGAGACTGTGATTTATTAGTGTATTGCAAATAGTTTCTCACATGAGCATTCGTTCCCATCGAACACAGTGGGATGTGCTAAATCAGTATTCTCAGTAACACTAAGTCTTGCTTTATCCTTTGCTGTGATGCAGCAAAGCTACCTCACAGATGATGAGCAAAGCAACCTTATAGACGATTATTTATAGTGTTCCTTGCGAGGCCAGATACATTTGTGTTATTCTGCAGTGGTGCTGAGTCTTTCACGGAGCACTCAGGTTTGTGACCGGGTGAGACTGTCTGCATGCCCCGCATGATAGAAAAATAAAACCATGAAGCAATGTGGAAAACGCGCTCCCGAATTCTTGCAATGCATTATTATGATGAGGACGGCTTCAGAGGCTTCCGCCCGCATCGTGCGGCTCCGGTACCGCGGAGAGGGGCGGAGCGGCCGGTCACTCCCTGTCCCTCCCCATCGCCTCCGCCCGCCCTCCGCTCCCTCCCTTCTTGCTTCCCTCCCTCCCGTCGGGACGGGCGGCAGCTGCGCGGCCGCGGGCAGCCGTGCGGGATGGCGGTGCGGGTGCTGGCGCTGCTGCTGGCGCTCTGCGGGCTGCTGGCTGCCTGCCGGGCAGCGGAGACATCGGACGGGGCGGGGGGCAGCAGCCGGCGGCGGCGGCTGAGTTCCGAGGAGGGCATCTCCTTCGAGTACCACCGGTACGCCGAGCTGCGGGAGGCGCTGGTGGCCGTGTGGCTGCAGTGCCCCGCCATCACCAGGATTTACACGGTGGGGCGCAGCGCCGAGGGTCGAGAGCTCCTGGTCATCGAGGTGTCCGACCGCCCCGGCGAGCATGAGCCCGGTAAGAAGGGGGGGGGGGGGGGGGGGGAAGGACGGCGGTTGGCGGCCCTCGGCGATTCCCGCACCTGACGGCTGGTAGCGGCGGGGCGGAGATGCCCGAGGCTGCCGCCTTGGGAACGGGTCCAGCGGCAGCGGGCAGGCGTTGTCCCTTAAAGACGCGCTCCGGTAACGGTACCTGCTGTCAGCGACAGCCTGCGCTCAACGCAAAGCGTCTGTGTGTCCCTGCCGTTGGACTCAACGCCCTGTTAAAGAGAGAAACACGCTGAATTCCCTACAATAGATGAGGAGATTCAGCAGTGGGGAACGAACGCGCTCCCGAGGTCACTTCGCAGGCGCGCACCTGGTGCGGCGGTGCTGGGAGGCCGCGGCCACGGCTTCCCACTGCCCCGACGCGAACCGAGCCGCCGGGATTACGACGGTAGGTGTGAGTGTGCCTGGGGGAGCCTTGTGGCACGGGCAGACTGCAGGCATTTGCACAGCCTCCTCGGAACGTGCAGTCATGTGTACCTGGGGTTCAGGGCGGTTTTGGTAAAAGGGGATGTGATTTGTGCTGTCCATTTGTTTCACGCCTCTCGGTGCGCATTCTTCATGTTTTCCAATCTCTCAATTGTTAGTATCACATCTCTGTGTGAAAAGGCTTAATCTTGCAAGGTGCTCAGCACCAGAGGCCCAGCTGTAGGCCACATACAGTTATGTTTTCACATTTCTCTTTATAGGTTACATATCTGGACTGGAAAGCTGTGATTTTTAGGTGGAGATGTGAGTCCTGGGGATTTGGCCTATACAATTAGGGCTTAACATTCTGCTTCATGACCTGACTATAACCTTGCTTGCATCCTCAAGGGATTTACATTTTTTTTACTCACTACATTAGGACTACCAATAAAACGTAGAGGTTATAGGATACTGGACATTAGGCAGACGAGAAAGGCAGGGTAGCAAAAGCATTGTCTGAAATAAAAATGTAGGAATTGCAGTGGAATTTGAAAAAATTCCTTGTGGGATGTTGCCATCTTGTTATGAGGGGTGATCCTGATGCTAAGAATTAACCTATTGCCACTATGTAATTTGCATGCTAGAATGATACACAATTATTATTGGGACTTCGCATTACTGTCAGGGGACAGTAGCAACAGCTCATTTATTTGGTACTTGTGTCAAGCCAGCTGAAACAAGGACAAAAGAGCACCCTGTGCAGTATGAGATGGAGCCGTAGCTCTTCCTAGAGATGCACTGCTTCTCCTGATGGTGTCAATGATGTGAGAAAGTGTTTGTCATTGAGCCCAAGCAAATGAGAATCCAAACATGTATTGATGAGCAATAACAAACTGCAGGAAAAAAAAATCCTGTGGATTGCATCCACATATAAGCCACAGTGAATGTCAGGCATTTCCTAGAACTAGAACGTGCTTGGTCCCTCACAAAGGGAGCCCTATACATGAAAATGCCACATGCTGTAACATCCAAATCGCATGTTAGGGAATGTGATGAGTCCTGGCAATCTTTAGTGCTGGATGCTGAAAATGCCCTTTTTTTTTTTTTTTTTTTTTTTTTTAAAGGATTAACCAGGGTTTGAACCAGAGAAAATTCTTTGGTTTATTTCAGTCCTCAGTTTCATTCTGTGATGTACTGAGTGTTTCTCACAAAGTGCAGAGCTACTGCAGCTTTTGCCATCTGCAGTGGCACATGAGAGAAACTCGGGATCTTTTTAGGAAGGGCAGAGAGCCAGATCCCGCACCTAGTTATGTTTTGCTCCTTTGGAAGAATTGCAAATAACATCCCTACTGCTTTGTTGCAGAGCCTAAGCACATACGTGTTATCCTAACCGTTGCATTAGAGGTGTTTTCTTCTTAATAATCATGCCCTTTATTCTACTGTGTAGTAAAAGGTAGCACTGTTTATTTTTCTATGCGAGCTTTTTTGAGCTGTGCAGTAAATGAAGTGGAGCCTTGTACCAGCACTGGCAGGAACTATGAGGCTGATTCTGCAGCTGAGGGGGGATCCTTGTTCATGCTGAACATCCACAGCAACAATAAGAATAGTGACATTTTGTGCGATTAAAGCTTGCAGGATCAGGATCTGATTTACTATCACCTAGTATTAAAAAGTGATAGAGATTCACAAACAAACACATGCATATGCTTATTTTTAATTTTTTTCATGACAGGCTAAGAAGTTGTTATTCCTGAGCATAATCTGTCCTACAAGCTACCCTGAGTGTCACAAGGTTTAAGCTGAAACATATATATATAAGTATAAACAAAATATATGCTGTGGCTAATAGGTTTATGGTCTATAGAGAGCTCATGCTTCTAGAAGCCTGGTGAGTATGCAGGGATCATGACTGAATTATCTAGTGAGCCACTGTGAAAACAAAAAGAAGTTTCTGTTCACTTAGTGAGCAAGCTGATGACAAAATAAATCAGGAAAGTGTCAGCAGAGCATCAATAAAGACTCTTTGTGCTGAATAAAGAGGCTTTGTACTGAGTAAATCAAATACTGCACGTACATGCATACATTGATAATCACGCATATTGCATGGCTGTGCAGTGTTGTGTGAATGCATTTAGTCGTACGTAAGCGTATAAACTTTAGAGTATCAGCTATTTCTTTATTGAATTTGTAATATATGTGCAATATTTGGAAAAAAAAAACATGCATGAGAAGTAGGAAAATTTGAGAAATATGCTTTAGACTTCCAAAGCAATTGGAATAAATCCTCAGTGAGCGAAGCAATTGGAATGAATCGTTAAGGCCTCATCTTTGGCTGGGATAAATATACTTTATGAGGATTTTTCTTTTTAAAATCCTGATACTGTATTGGAAACCAGAATGACTCTGTATGAGCCAGTCTGGTTTCTTGTATAAACACACAAAGAGTCTTGGTAAATCTTGGAAACCTGGATCAGTAACTTGAAGGATGCGAACTGAGCCCTCCCTGAGCGTTTCTTTCCCAGGGACATGCTAACCACCATAAGTGTGACTGCCTGGCAGTCTGATCCTGCATGAAAGACGCAGAGAATGTGCTGCCTTCTCTGCAAACTTAATCGCCATGCTATCTGTGCTTCCCTTGTGCTTCATCCCAAACAGAGTTTGGTCTAATATTTTGCAGTTTTGTTTTTTTTTTGTGACAGCAATTTCTTTAGGCCGATACTGCACCCAAATGGGAGATTAGAGCCTGCAATCACTGATGGAAAAGAAGCCTTTGAATAAGGGGAAGCAAAACCCAGAGATGGAGACATTTAAACTTTGACAGTTTTATACTGAGGCACCTGTTCCATGCAGATAATCTCACTTTGACTCGGTGGGGACTAGACGGTTAAGGCAGAAGAAGACTTGAATATCAGTGGTCAGGCGTGGAAGGTATCGCATGAACCTAGACTGGAAGTGATCAAAATGTTTTGAAGTAGGTTTGACTACCTGAGAAAATACAGTTTTGTCCCTGTGCTTGCCAGAAATTAGCAAATGTGGTGGGTGGCAAGGTGAGATAAAGTGAGGAATCTGTGGGAAGCTGATGAACCAAGGAAAGCAGAGGACAGTTGATAGTGAAGCACAGATTATTTCTGGGACAAATTAACAATATTTTGCCTTAAATCAGATGAGGAATACTGACTACTCCTGAGAGAGGAAATAGCTCTTGCTTTGGATATCTCATGTTCTACTGAACAAACACCCAATGGATGCTATCTTTTGAGGCTTCTTTTTTATTACCATAACTCAGCTTATTTTGAGCATAAGTTTGTATTCTTTAACAGCGATGATATATATTTAGAATTGATTAATGCCAAAAGCAGTTCCTCCACCGTTAATGTTCAGCCACTTGTCTAGGCATGCTGCCGCTTCTGACTCATTTGTACCATTGCTTTTGGTGGTGCAAGATCGGTCGCCTCTATTACCGCTTCACTTTGAATGTGACAATGAAACATTCTGACACTTTCAAGATTCCTAGGTTGATTTTCTTTTTCCTGTTTATGTGAAAAAAATGCAGATAAAAAATTTCTTCTAATTCATACCTTTTTTTTTTTCAGCTGACTGAGATTTTTATAGTGGTTATTTTCCATGTTTGGTTTTGTGAAGAAATCCTCAAAGCAAGGCTTATTAATTGACTGGTTACATATGTTACAGATACACACCCTGAAAATTACTTTGGCATCAGATGAAGGGGGGAGAGGCTGGATGAAAATACAGATTTTTGTGACAACAAAATGATCTGCAAATCCGTGACATTTTCATCAAATTGTTCATGCTAGACAAAAGGAAACAGGAATGCTAAAAATATCAGAATAATGGCATTTTGGAACCAAAATATTTAATTTTTTTTTTTAAAGCAGCATTGAATTTAGAAGTTCTTTTCAATTTTAATGAGTTTATTGTTCATCCTTCTCCCCACAAGCATCTTTAAAAATACTTCAAACAGAAGAAGAAGCTTTATTTGCAGTTGAGTGAGACATCTGATTGTCTAGAAAATGACATACTTTGTACTTTAGAGAATCAACCAAAAACCAAGGCGCTGTGAGCTGGTGAGGCAGGAGCACATCGTGCGTGGGGCAGGCAGCCCAGTTGCAACTCGGAGTATTTACAGGACCTCACGGGTGTGACTTTGGTTGATTTTTATGAGCTGAGCTCAGCTACATTTATCCTTAGACCCCTCACTTTATCAAAGACCCCATTTGGCACAGTGAGGAAATGGGCCGGGTGGGTCAGTGCTGGCACTGAGCCTAAATAAGCTACTTGATTTCCCAAATTGCAGCTCCTGTACTGGCCCCCCCCCCCGGAGTCACTCAATGTTAGGCTCTCAGTTTCTCACACTTCAGCCCTGCAGTGTTGGAGCTGTTTCCTCCTGCAAAAACATAATTAAAGGGTGACTGAAAGAGAAGTGAAAATCATGCCCCTGCTGTATATTAATGAATGGGGAAATCCAAGACCTGTCCACTAATACAGAAACCATACCTAGTTTTTTTTCCTGTCATTGAAGTGCTCCCTCGCTCAGCAGTGACACCTGCCATGTGAGCTGATACTTTCTATGATAAGAAATTCTGATAAGTAAAGCTGACAAAATCAGTGGGGGGGAAATGTTGTTTGTAATGTTTGAATTTCACCATTGCACAAAACTGCAACAGCACTTGTCAGGCCACACCTGGAGTACTGTGTTCAGTTTTGGTCCCTGCTATACAGAAAAGATGCGGACAGGCTGGAGAGAAAGCCACAAAGATGGTCAAAGGACTGGGAATCCTGCTGTATGAGGAAAGGCTGAGAGAGCTGGGGTTGTTCAGCCTTGAGAAAAGAAGGCTCAGGGGAGACTTTAATCACCATGTTCCAGTATTTAAAGGGTGGCTACAAAGAAAATGGAGACTCCCTTTTTAGAAGGAGTCGCATGGAAAAAACAAGGGGTGATGGGCACAAGTTACTCTGTGGGAAATTCCAGCTGGACACAAGAGGAAAATTTTTCACAGTGAGAGCAATCATCCATTGGAATCATCTCCTCAGGGAAGTGGCGGATTCCCCAACACTGACCACATTGAGGATCTGTCTGGACAGGGTGCTGGGATATCTAGTCTTGGTCATGCTTTTTCCAAGAAAGGTTGGAGCAGATGATCCTTGAGGTCCCTCCCAACCTGGCATTCTATGATTCTATGAAACATTTTTTAAATCACTGTCATTTAAATGACTCTGCAGCCATTCCAGAGAGCCATGAGCCAGTGCTGCTCTTTGACAAAGAGAAACAACTGCAGCAAGAAGAGACAAATGTGTAAGAGGCTGCTGTGATTTCAGCTTGGAATGGGCAGGAATCTGCTGTGCTGCCTTAGTGTCGTAGCCCAGGATGGGAGGGACCACTCCGTATAACCTGTGGGTCATGTGTGCTGCCCTGCTTCAGAGGGGTGAATGCAGCACTTGGGTCAGTGGCAGGGCGTTTCAGCAGGGGTGATGTCAGAAAGCACTAGGCCTGTCTCTTGGTTAAGGTGATGTCACCAGGTGCAGCTGTTCTAATTTTATCACAGTTAACTGCACTCGATTTTCTAGAGCTTCTTTTCCTTACACTTGGAATTTGGAAGTAGAAATCTTCTGAGCAACTTGGGCCCTAATAATATTTCCCAGTTTTGCAGAGCATTGATGCAACTTGTATACATCAAAAGCTTGTTAACAAATCTAGATATTAGAGAGCAAACCTGATTTTGGTATGCCTGAGGTTTAAGCAAACACCAGTTTTTATCAATGGCTGCTTGTTTAGCATTCCCTTTCTGAAGGGAGGTGTTGAAGCCTATGGGGGTGGTTGCTGGTAAGCTTGAGCGCACCAAGTTCATCTTTATCCAACTGCACTACATAAAGGTAGGGGCTCTAAATGAATGGTTGTAAGCAAAACACGTACCAGGAGATGCTGTGCTGACCACACTATGTCATTTTTTGGTCAGCTGTGGCTTAGCTTCTCTGCTCTCATGGCTTACATTTGCAATCCTCTTTAGAGGTGAGCTGCTCTTTACGTAGCAGAGCAACAAAAGCACCCATCACACTAAACTAAGAGAATAAGCAGGGCAGCAAAGGCATATATAAAATAAAAGGCAGAACAAACCGTGGTGGAACCTCTTATTCATGTAGCAGCCTGCATTTGGATTTTTTCTTTCCTTTGTGCATCAGGGACCAGCTTTTCTTTCAGAGCTTGCGAGGACATTCTGGCTTTCCCATCAAACACTGCAGGGGATATGCTACTGACTTGCCTTCTGGGAGGGCAAATCTGGGGCTGGTTATACCTCACTCATTTTGCAGAAGACTGAGAGGCTGTAATTAACTTTTCAGCCATATCCCTTATGGGCTGTAGTGCCACTTAGAGCAGTCCCCCAGGAGTCTCCCATCCAGGATTTGGCCTGGGGTAGTCTCTGGCAGGATGATTTTAACGCTGCCTGTGTATGGAGTGCATGTCCAGTGTCCTTCACGGATTGTGCAGGTCTCAGGAGGGCTGTAGGATTTGCTGGCAATAAGATGGCTGTCTTTATGTGCTGAGGGAGTTTTTAAAATGCATTTATTTTGTTGTTAGGAGCCTTGAATAACTTCATGTTGTTTTTTTTTTTTTAGAATGTACTTTGTAGCATGCAAGTTTTTGAAAAAAGATTTCTTTCTTAAATAAATATTTCCTTAATATTTTTTATTTCATCCTATCTCAGTTTTAATGTTCAGCTAAAAATAGAGGTGCAGAATACCAAGAGAAAATGTGTTTGCAAAACTGGTGAAAATCAAAGAGAGGTAGGCATGTTTATAGATCTCATTTGCAGCTAGTTGTTAATGCCATCCACGTTCCCATTGAAGTCAATGGAAATTCACAGTCAGTGTGGTTAGGCAGCTGTGCTAGGCGGTCTCTGCAGTGCTTCCTAGAGATGTAATACCCTTACTCCAAATTGCTTCACTGACTGAGGTATTTAAAGGCTTCCCTTTTTGTTAGACTGTTAAGAGAGGCTGCGTGCTACCTGTGAAAACACTGTAGATCCCAGCTACTTTGTCTCAGGAGTGTCTCTTTTATTTGCTGGAGCGACACAAAGAGTAAATAAGCTGTGGTGAAAAGGGTTGTAATCATTAAGAATAAACATGACTCCAGAAGGCAGTTTTATTTTTCAGGCTTAAAATTAGTCTGAGTATGCAGAACTTTCAGAGTTTGTTGATCTGACCCAGGCTGGTTTTGACAATCCCACTCTTTTCGAAAGAGTTGATTAATTTCTTTTCAAGAGAGGGGTTGTCATCACCTCCCACATCTGTAGAATGCCTTAACAGTTCCCAGTGAAAGCAGGAGGAGAGCCTGTTTTATTGTTGGCTTGGATTAAAGGGATGTTTTATTATGGTGACATCAGTGTGAACTCCAGAGAATTAGCGAGAAGTCTATAAAGCGCAGGGATTTCCTAAGATTTTGTGAGACATTTTGTTAAAGGCACTAAATTGTAATTGTGGTTTATCAAAAAGTGACCTCATTATTATATTAAGTCTTAATTTACTTTATTTATTTTATTTTTCTGTAATTTAGTGATCAATATCTCAAGCCTTTAAATTACAGAGGGTGAAAAGTGCAAGACAGGTCTTTGTATTTCAGAAGAAACACAGATTTTTGGTTGTAACAATGGAGGTGCTACTAGGCTCAGCCAATAATTATTAAAACTATTTAGCGTTAGTTCTGTGTCTATTCAACCTAATTTTTGTTTTCAAAGGTGGTACGTGATTTTGAAGCCTACGTGCTATGCATGCGTATTCATGCTATAATCTTCCTTTGCTGGATAGCAGGCAGGTATTTTGGTTGGGCTACAGCGCATAATGAAGATGTCTGTTTTCTCTGCTCTCTAAAAGGAGCTGACATTGGGTGGATTTCTGACTTAGAAACAGGTGCAAAGCTTATGATTAAGACCCAATGAACCCCAGCCTTTGTATGTCATCATCTGAAGTACCTTGGGCTTTACATGCTTACTTTGTGAAACATACTAGAAACATACTTGCAAACACTACCTGATCTTTTCTCAGCAAGTTAATTTATATTGTCAAGTTTTCATAATTATTTTAATTCATGTTCCTCCTAAAACATAATGTTGTGTCATGTTATTTTTTTGTCTATATTTTCTTTTTAAACAAAAGTCTCATGCATGTATTAACGCTTTTTTTTTCCATTGAGTTGGGAATTAAACTGAAAAGAAGGTTTATAGGTGAGTTCTCTTAACATTGTGTGGAATCAAGGAAAAGTGAAAACGGCAGTGTGTACTTTAAGGCTTCTGGGTCAGTTAATTGATAGGTAGGGTTACAAGCAGTAAAAGGGTCTTTACTTCATACACTTTGTTTTGGAGTAAGTTGCACATCAAAAGCCAAGGGTCAGTGAATTCACTGGGATCAGGATGTTATATTTGAAGCTTACTTTTTAGTATGCTGAAGCTAAATGAAGACACCAAAGGTCTTTGTAGTTAAAAGGCTGAAAAAAAATATCCTTATCAGTAAAATGGTAGCAGAGTGGGCAGGTTTGTTTTGCCGTGTGACATGAATCTGAGCTCCTTTGGCTGCCATAGATGTGCATATATTATCTCAGGTTTAAGGCTGAAAGCTGTTGCTGTATTGCAGTGTTTTAGGAGTTCTGCAAAACAGCAGTGCTGGAAAAAGCAGCTCGTCTTGCTATGGTTTGGGATTTTGGAACTGGAGTTCTGACAGATATATGAAGAAACTACCGCATGTGCCATGATGTGATAGCCACCCTGTGGCACTGAAGTTGTCACCTCACTTGCTGCTTTCAGGGGCACTGTTGGGGATGAGGACGCTAGACTAAAAACGTGGTCTTGGTCCAGAGTGACGTTCCCTTTGCAGTGCAGGTTTCTTGCAGTGTGCTAACGTTGTGCTGGTTAAATCAGCACCAGCCACATCTTCCCATGACTCTACCAGGTAACAGCAGGGTTTGGGTCAACACAGAGGCACACATTACAAGTGTGCCTGTGTAGTTACAAAGGCCAGGTAAAGAGAGAATCTTGAATTATAAACCTGTAGTTGGCAGTTCTAAGGCAGTAAACATTTGTTTTTAATTCTTTGTCAGAAGTGAGACATTTATAACTGTATAAACTAGTAGCTGCTTCCTGGTAATTGTCCATATTGAATTATGAGCAAAACCTGACATCCTCATTCACTCACAAATTAAGTCCCACGGAGCAACCAGAGATAGTCAGTCTTTGGATGGAGTTGTTTATGACTGTGGAGTGTGAACTGCTTGATTTACAGCCAAAGAAAGATACTGCCCTGGCTGCAGAGCCTGCCTATGGCGAGAACAGACATCATATGCCATTTTGAATACTTATTCTTAGGTGTGGATCTGCCTTAAAGCTGAGTGGAAAGAATTGTTTAATCAGGTGGGACATCTGGCTGAATGAGCTGTTTTCTTAACAAAGACATCCTTGCTAGTATACCAGACGAATGATCTGGTACATTTTTTTGGTATCCAGCAAGTACGACCCTGAACTTTGCCATACGAGTTCTGCAAAGAAAAGAGAAATCATGCAGTACTGTCCTATGAGAAATACAACTAACAGTGGAAAGATACAAGGAAAGTGGAAGGACAGTGAGACATTTTAAAGATCAAAACTTTTTGTGTAGTTGTGTTTCCTGTACCATCACATTAGAGATAAATAGATGACGTGTGAATTATGGCATGTTTTGCCCCTGAGATTTCTAGCTATGAGACATGTCATTTGAATGTCCTTTATTTTTATGTCCCTCAAAAGTAAAGGGAGCTCACAGTATGAGTGTCCTTCAGTTGCACATTGCTGTCCTTCAGTGTTACTGATGATGTGTTGCTTGCACAATTTTCATTCAAAATTAACCTTTTTCCCTATGTTAAACTAAAAGTTTTGTGGTTTTGGCTGGCTCTGCATTTTGGCTTATTGCACTAAAGCACAGTTCTAGAAATGCAAGCAAAATTGGGGTGAGTCTAAGACCTAAATATACATGTTTCACACATGTAAAAAATTGTTACTTCAAAGGGAACTTTATGACTATGGTAAGCTGGCTCTCCATGTCAGATCCTCACCTGATATAGACTAGACAATACTTTTATTTCTCCTTCCATCCAGCTGCTGACCATCCACAAATAAAACTGAAGTCAGTGGGAGCTGTACATCTGAGTCTTCATTATAAGCAGGAGGTTTATAAATCCTAATGTTCAAGCCAACTTGTGGGTGTTCCCTTAAGAAAGAAGGCTAAATGTGGCTTTGATTCTGTAATAGCCTGCACTTAAGGAATGAGGGCGAGGGATCAAAGTTTATGCCTTTCTGAGTGAAATGTCTTCTTTCTTTTTGAGACATCAGTACGCAGTGGGGTGGAGAGAGGAAAAAACTCTGGGGTTCAGAGCTGGGCTATGATGTGTTTAAATGTCATTGTAGGAAGTTGTTTCACATGGAAGAAAAGTGGTTTTGTGATAAAGGATGTCTGGTTTCTTTCCTGGCTCTGCCATGTATTTTTTAATTTTTGGATAAGAACATTCTCTTCCCTGTGCCTAAGTTCTCATCTTCCATACTGTGGCTATGCCATGAACCCAGTGTATAAATAGAATATAGAATCATGAATAGTTAGGGTTGGAAAGGACCTTAAGATCATCAAGTTCCACACCCCCTGCCATGGGCAGGGACACCTCACACTAAACCATATCACCCAAGGCTTTGTCCAACTTACTCAATAGACAGAACGTAGTTCAGCATTTGATATACCTGTAAGATATGGTTCCTAACTGTTTCCTGTCAAATTTTTCCTAAAGGCAAATAGCCCTTATATTTGTGCTGACTTAGCTATGGTAACGGACATGTGGTAGGGAGGCATCAAGAATCTCTCTCCCTGTTTACCTACTGTACATGCGAGTTTTCTTTTTAATCTGCTTTGCTAGCAGAGGAGTGTGAAGAAGGTAGCGATTCTTCCTTTCCTTCCAGAGCTGGTAGGTAGAGTCACAACAGACACATCTGTATTTGCAAGGTTTACGTGTGTCACAATTAGGGGTACAGAACCATAGCGGAAATAAATAGTACCACTCTTTAGTGGAAATCTTGTATTACAAATATTTAGTGGAAAAGTCTACAAATAAACAGAAACAGAGGAGCATCTGTTCCTTGATACTCCATGGAGCAGCTGATAAGAATAAATTCTGTATTGTAACAGTAGCCAATACAAAGTGAAAAAGTACCTGACGAGGGAAGACCCCCTGAATAGAGAAGTTAAGGGCCAACAAGCTCATCTGACTTGAAAATTGAAGAATTGTCTGAAATAGATGTTGCCATGGAGACAGGGAGGATTAGCAGCCTGAGACAGATTTCATTGGCCTGCTGCTAGCACAAGTTGCTTGTTTGAGTAGCATTAATATGTTGTCTCATGCTGCTTTATATGCTGAGACCATCTGGCATGAGTGGTATTTAAAGGTGCAGTTCTGTTATGGGAAGAGTTGGCCAATGTGGTTTGATTTATGCTTGTAAGACGGGTTATAAGAGTCAAGAAGTCTTTGAAAAGCTGCCTTGTGCTAAAAATATTCTGAAAAGTCACAGCCCATACAGAGATGAAATGGGGCTTTGGGGAGTGGCACAGAGAATTTCAGAAGTTTGTTTTATGCTCACTCAGTGCACATTTAAAGCACTAGCTGCACAAACGTGCACTTTTACACGTTTCTTCAGGTGTGCGTGTGGAGGCAGCCATGTTTCTCTTTTCAAAAATAAGACTTTTCAGTGTGTGCTATGAACCTGCTTCGGAGCTACAGCTCTACCTTCAATGAGATCATAGGGCTCATCATAACTTGTATTAAGGGCAAGCATTTGCAGAGTTAAATGAACAAAATAAGATCTAACCAAACAGAACCCTCTAGGTTACTTCAGAGTCCATGCTTGCCAGAAGGAATGTTTTATTTTAATTTGACTATATACCATTGAAAACGTATTTTGTAGCAAAGTATTTGATAAGAAAAACAGTCTATAGAGACGAAGATAAAGCTTTATCTTTGATCTATTTATAGCTGTGAGTTCTCATCTGCTTTCCTTAATACCACTCTAGAGTGGGAGTTATCTTCCAAAGGAGCTTATATGACAGTGCTGACATTGTTCAGATGTTCATAAATTTTCACTGTATTTTTTCTTTGATAACTATTATCATGGTACTTAATTATTGTCAAGAGTTTTTCCCCAGACAGTGATGAATGGTTAAAGAGTGATATCCATAAAATGTTCCTGTCTTGAGTATAAGTTCATAACTCATACGAGTTCCAGTGGAGAGGTCTGCCTGTGGGCTGAGCATCATAGAAAATGTGGCTGGAGGGAGAACTAGCTGGACATATTGTTCTCCCAGACAGACTTAAAACCAAACTGGATTTGAAGTTAGATCTTAATAAAAAACACTTTGAAAGCATAGGAACAAAACGTTTTTTACATTATCAAGTTACTGATGTTCTGAAGTTACTGGTGGAAAGCATTCATATGGTGTTCTGCAGCTGTGACCACAGATATTGATGTGATATTCATTGGATATTGAGGTACTACATAGTACAGTAATAAAATCAAACAAGGATTTGGGATCTATTTCATGAATCTTTAGGTTTTAAGCTTTTATTCTGGAGCCTTGAGTTCAATGCCAAAATAAATTCTTTGTATAATTTCATTTCAAATACAAGATCCAAGAAATACATAGCTGTGGATGTCCTAGCTCCTTTAAATAGCTTTAAAATGATTACATTTGATGCTGAAAGTTTTTACAGCTTAGCCGTGTTTTAACTCTGTCAGAATGGATATAGGGCATATGAAAAAAGCCAAATAACTCATCTCCCCAGCCCACTGCCAACCCCAATGAAGGAGTCAGTTTGCTCACTGTTAGTTTTCTTTTTGTTTGTTTGTTTGCTTAAGGTGGTCATCTTGTTCTCTCTAAGACAAAACTTGGTTACAGTTTGGGGATCAATTCACCCCAAGACCCACCTCCTGGTGAGATGGACAGGGCCGGAGACTGCTTACTGCTGCTATCCTTGTGCAGTCTTCCAGTGTTACCTTGTCATGTCTTTCAGCACTGCGTACATCTACCTACTCTCACAACACAGCCAGGGTATGCCACATGCTTTCAAGGGGCTGTGCTATTAAAATCAGCCTGAGAGGCTGTGATGCAGCCCTCACATGCTTGTAGACACCTTGAACTAGATAAATCCATAAGTAATTACTTCTTAAAGACACCCATTGTAGCTTTGTCCAGCCTTGGGGATGATCAGAAGGAACCAGCTGAGAGGAGCGAGGGTGCAAGCCACCTGCACTGGTTGGCATGAGGGGTCTCCCGAGTGCCGTTAGCAATGTAGGCATGGCCATAATTGTTAGTTTCCAGTTTTATAATCAGAATTTATAGTTTCTTGAAAATTGTTTGTACTTAAAAGCTGAATTTTTGCAGCTGCTGATTTTGGCCAGATGCTACTCCATTCCTTTACAGTATTTGGTTTGTTTCTGTTTTTCCAGATACTGAAATGTGACATACCAATATTTATAGTCTGGGAATTAACATTTTTTTCTATCCCGTTAATTTCCAAGGATGGATTGTTACTTCCAGTCTTGCTGCATTCCTATAGACTATTAAATGAGCCTACTCCAGCTGATTATTCACAGATTATTTCAGTGTAAGGAAAGATGATAAAATTGAGAAGCAGTAACATGCAGAATAGTGGTTGGGCTACATAATGTTACACTGAGTTGCAAAGTCTGGTGACTTGGGCTGCCTGAAATTAAAATAGATGCAGCTAGGCTTTCTTCCCTGGAGTGTTCAACATAGTTCTTTAAATTTACCATCAATGTAATGAGCATAGGTGAATTTCCCATATATTTTGTGTCCTATTTTACTGGTAGCCCTGAAACCTAATTACATGGAAATGTGCTTCTGAAACAACCAGCTAATTACAAGACCATTTCAATAGTTCTGTAGATCAAATAGATCTATATTGATGGCACATTTTCTGTATTCAGTGGATTACTTTAATACAATTCCATATTATGGGACAAGTTCAGAATCCTGTAGCTAGAAACAACTAAATTGTCAGAAAGTAAAATGTCCCCTGTACAAAGAATTAATAAAAGGCTTCAGAAGTACTTTGTTTACATGTAAATAGAGCTGTTATTACATTTATGCTTCCTACGCTTTGTTCCAGGTAAATTGCACCTTTGGATAGCATTACAGTGCTATTCCTGTAATCCCAGTGGAATTACTATATAAGGGCACTCAGGAGTGCTTAGGTATTACTCTAAGACTTGGCAAAGATTTAGTGCCCATCTATGCCTCTGACTTCCTCTGCAGCTTTGAGAAGGGTATTTGTTCTGCCTCCCCCTCTGGAATCCTGGCGCAATAGCACTTGTGCAGCTTGTGGGAATGTATGAGAGGGAATTCTCTGACGTCTGTGCTGCCCAAACACCACAAAACCTGGAGATCTTGGTTAGCTCAGTCCAAGCTATTTCCTGTTTTCTCTTTTCAAGGAATTGAAAGGATCAGGGTAATCTAAACATGCAAAGAACAATCCTATTACTTTGACATGCTCAGAACAGGTGGAGTCTTCTGTTGCAGGTCCTGTTTAAGGGTTCTTTAGTGTTCTCTCAAATGACTAGTGGCATTCTTCTGCTGTTATTCATCCACTGTGTAAGGACTGGCTAACACAGAACATAGTGTTTCTATAAGTTCCTTATCCACTTGGTAGCAAAATTTACTTTAAATTTCTTTAAATACATATATCACAGATTTCATGGCTTTTTCCAGTGTAGATTGTTGTGAGGCAGGACCTTGAGCATCATGCTATTAACCAGAGTTAGGAAAAAAGCTATATTTTGCAAAGGACAGGTGATCATCCATAGCTGAAGAATTTACAATTTGCTTATTGCTGGTGCCTGTTGTCAGGGAGCACTTCCCAGATTATTTCTATTAAAATTAATTGTATGGACATTGAGTTAGATAAGCCTTACCCTATTGCTGATATAAAAACATGCAGGTTGAAACCTTCCTGAGCTCCTGGTTGTAGTTTAAATTCATTGCAACCTGGAAAGCTGTGAATAGCTTTTTTTGTTTGTTTTTATACAAGGATTCATTTAAAACATTTTTCTCTTTTCTTTTTGTCACCTTTCTTGTCACTATTGCTATTCTTTTTTACTCTTTTTTTTTTTAATCACTGCAGTTGTCTTTTAAAAGCAGCCTCTCAAAGTACAGCAAAGGTGAACTAGAGGAGGAAACAGAAAAGACTGAAGAAAATGTGGGTTTGCTACAGATTCTTTAGACTTTCAGTTTTCTCCAGCCTTAAGGCTGTATTGTAGGGTATATGAAGATTGTACTATCTAAAAGAAAGCTGTAGCTGTAATTTACAACAAGAGCATGGCACATTAGTCAGCAATCTGTTTATAAAGTTGTGGTTTAGAGCAGAACTTGCCCTTTCTGTAGGAGGGTCTCCAGCAGAATCTCAGGAAAATTGAAGCAGCTGTGGCTGTAAAAGGAAATGTATAGTGAAAATGCCAGGGAGAAACCACAGGCAGGGAACCTCCTCTGCCATTTATAGCTCTGCCATTAAATGTCCCTTTCAGAGCTTTGAACGAAGATAGAAATAATGTTTGCATTTAGGTACATAAAAGGAATAGACAAATAATGACCTCAGTAGTTCAGCTAATGATGAGATGATTGCTGCAATCTGCAATAAACTGGGATATGTCATTGCAGTTAGTGTCTGAATGGAAACCTCTTGAGAATAAGAGCATGGAGTACAAGAGGCAGTAAGTGTACAGCGTTTTACCTAGTGCGTAGGAGTGGAGGCAAGCAAGCAAAGTGTTGTGGTAATTTCACCGTTAGTATTTTTACAGAAAAATGCAGGTTTGGTTATTGAGATTTTCATGATCAGAGTCAACAGGAGTGTAGATCCAACTCTTCCCTCTGATTGCTTTAGGTGAGGGATAGCTTGAGTTCAAGGCAGGCATCCTCCTTTTTTGTTACTTTGCCTTTGGTTGCTGTTGTGTTACTTTCTGTTGTTAAAAATATATTGAAATTAATGCAGCATAATTTCTCCTTGTGTTTACTTGGCAAATTCGGTAGTGCATGTTTAATTTTTGAAACAGTGTATCAGAAGTGCACTACAGGCATTTCAAGAAGTCTATGATGAGAGTTATTTCTTTCAGCTTTCCCATTAACTGGTTTACAGTGATGAATGTATCTTCCAGGAAAGCAGTCAAAATTAAAGAGCATGAAAATCTGTATGGGTTTCAGTTCTGCACATAATGAAGTCCACTGAAGCTTTGCCAGCAATATCAAGGGATTCAGAGTTTAATGTATTACCTTCACTGTTAAGTACTATGGAAGTGTGACCAGGGACTATATGTGTCTTCATAAGCCATTACTAATGATATGACATAACTTATAATAGGTTAAAATCATACATGACTGCATGTGCATATTCATGTGTATGTGCACATTGTATACCAAAAGCCTTCCAAAAGGTCCTTCTAGACAGGGAAAATCAAATGCCTCAAACATTAGCTGCGTAGAGGATCCATGTTTTGGAGCTCCAGCAGAAGCTTATCCATGTGGAAGTGAGGGTGCACCGATCAGTGGAGTAATTGCTGAGCTGATCTTTAAAGCTCACTGAATACTCAAAAGGAGAAAGTAAATTTAAAAGACTGGAAAAACTTTACACTGGTTGTTACCTTAGATAGGAGTCCACATTAAAAACTAGATACTTTGCAAACTTTCTATCCCTTCATATTCATGCCGCAATTACCTTCCATAAAATGGTTATATGAAAAAGCAGAAAGAAACATGGCATATGTTCTATTTTAATGTTATTAAAATAGCACTGGTGGCATGCATTGCCCATGGCAGGGAAACCCCATGACATCTTCTGAGTTATGGGCAGAGCAAGCCCCGAAGCAACCAGTAGTTTTGAGATTTTGTTAATTCTGTCTGGTAAGTGAATGAATCCCAGATCACCTAAAGATAATATACAGATGCAAACCAGCACACGATTACGCCTGATCTTGTGTTGTAAATTGGTTTATAGTATTAACAGTGTGCGCAAAGTTTAAACAATGGATGCAATACATAAAGCTATGCTTTGCCCTCATTTCTACCTGTTATATAGCTAATCTGTAACATTCTGCCTTTCCTGATGTTTTTAAGAAAGCTTTCATCGTCATCAGTGTGTACAAAATTGATATTCCGATTGATTTTCTTTCCTGTTTGCTTAGCTATCTGTAGCAGCAATTATAGATCCAGACTACTTCAAGAAAGTCTTTTTTTGCTAAGCTCTTTGGGGAATTAAAAAACCCAAACAACAACAAAAGACAAAAAGAGAAGTACCAAAACCAGCCAAACAAGAAACTTTCCAGAGCTGCTTTTTATGTTTTAAAGCCCTACAAAACAGAAATGTATTATTTTATTTTTTTTTATTCCTTTGGGTTTTGCTGTGTGAAAAATTACCAGAAAAGAGGAATAATATTATTAAAATTACAACAGTATTGTGGGTTTAAAAAAAAGCCAAAACGACCCCCCCCAAAAAAAAAAACCAACAAAAACCCCAAAACCATTTTGGACTTCAGAATGTCAAAAGTCATGAATCTTTTGTCTTTTATTTGAATTCCTTGATTTCCTGGATCAGTCAAGACTCTGTGGAGTAGTTTTTCCTGCAGCGGTCATAATTCTCCAGTAGCAAGGTTTCATCTTGAAAAAAGTGTTTGTTTGTTTGTTTGTTTGACCAAAAATGAATACAAATGTAAAATTACCCAAATATGAATCAGAATTTGAAGCATGAAAGTATGGTTGAAATTCAGGTCTCAGTTTGCCCTTCTTGAATGGTGCATCAAAATTCTCCATTTGTTTATTAAATCTTTCTACATGTAATTTCCTGGCCTATGTTGACCCATCTTTCAAAACTTCAAGCTTTATTACATGTTATAGAAAAAGATCTTTTGAACTTTGTGGAAACTCTATAAAAAGTTACAGTGCATTTGGGGGGGTGGGGGTAGGTTCTCAGATCATCCTGCTCCGCAACTTGCAGGAGGCCATTATCTGTAGCACTGCAGACACAGTGGTCTTGTCTCGCCATAGGATGAAGGCAAACTGAAATAACATTTGTAGGTGGCAGAATGAAAGATACCCCCAGAAAATGGAGTTTCAAATGTTCCCATTGGGCTCAAAAGCCTTTAAGATCCATTACACCTAAACTGTGTTCAAGTCAAGAGCTTGCTTGTTTGCCATTCGGTAGTTTCAAAGGGGAAAACCACAAATAACTTTAAAAAGGAAGTGGTCTTAGAGAATGGGAACAAAAATATCAAAGGTAACTTTTTGAAACTTTCTTATGTGTGTGGAAGGGGTAAGAGCAATAGGTTAGAGGAATATGGCACATCTCAAATAACTGTTTTATTTATTTCTCTACAAATAGAGAAAAGAAATGAAAGAATCTACCTAATGTCAAAAGTCTGTGAAAGCTCTTTAGACAAAAGAAACAAAATTCTCCCAAGAGTGTCAGTGTGTTGCTATGTGAACAATTATAATGTAGTAGCAGAAAATGTTTACTGAGTGCCTGCTGTTTTAGGGAGGATTTTCTGTATGCTGCATGAAAAGGGAAAGAAGTGTTTTGATGCCAGTTAAAAAGATCTGACCATGTCGTGAAATCTGTTCAGTTATGTTTACTCTGAAGATTTGTGGCAAACCTATTTACCAAGACTCAGTCTCGAAAATTGCCAAAGAGTTAATAAGACATTCAAGGATATTTTCACTATTTTTTACTTACTGATTTATGGGTAATATAGATGTGTAGAGGACAAATTTATTCAGGAGAGAGACACACAAACCCATCGCTTTATAAGGAGTTTAACAAATGACTAAAAGTGCAGTTGTACCAGAAAGTATAATTTGTTTAGTCAAGTGGCTGAATCCAATGGTGTGATGAAAATAAGTTAATAAAGGTTTCCTCTATGTCAATAGAATTTTTCCTGAGGGTGTTTGGAGCTGTCTGGGGTTTCTGGGAGCTTATTTTTATTGCTAGCCTGTGCTTAAACCTGCATCCTCATCACTGTTGTCACCCATGTAGGCAGGTGAACCTTGTTCATGCTGCTGTCATACCTCCATTTACAAGATTTCCTCATGCACTAGGATTGTTGAAATTGAAATCTGGAGAGAGGACCAGAACAAACAACCCATTCATTAAGAAGTGTCACAGAATTTTTAACAAGGACAGGCAGGAATTTATAATGTTTCCTAATAATCTGGAGGTGGTCACCCTCAGAAAGAGATGAACTTGAAAAATGCGAGGCATTCGATCCTGATGGGATTGGAGGAACTGTAACATCCAAGTATTATGTGAAAATAGCAAGGAAAGAAATCTTTGTTTAAACATGTTGCTTTGTCAGTGCTGATGGTATTACTGTTTTTACATATTCATTAATATTTTTGTGTGAAATAATGTCCCTAGCTGGTATCACAAAGATGATGATGAATGTTCACATCGTCTTGTTGACTCCACTGTGGGTTTTTTTAACATTCTTTTAAAATGCATATTTTTCACATTCCCCTAATTAAAATAAATACTAAAGTAGTCAAGCTGAATATAATTATACTCACTATTATTTAGTTCATGCTTTCTTTCTTCAAGGAAAACTTTGGAAATTAGTATAAAACTTCACTACAATTTTAAAGGTTTTTCTTTCTTCCTTCCTTCATTCTTTACATTGTCATTATGTTATTTTTCTTAATCAGAGCTCTTGAAGGAAATCCCTGACCTTTTGATTTTCCCATGTAAGTGCTGAACTGCATTTGATATGTCAACTCATAAAGCTGTCATAATGTCATGACTATGGTTTCAAACCTGTGTCTCTGTGGGGTTTCCTCAGGAACATGGAATTATAAGCAGTGTTTGTAGATAGATTAAATGGAATTACATTTCACTGATAAGTGGAATGTAAACAATGAATTAAGAAGTGTTTTTAGTTAATTATGGAGGGTGGGGGTGGGGTGGAACCAGATGACCTTAAGGTCCTTTCCAACCTAAACTATCCTATAATTCTGTGATTATCATTTTTAGAATGGTCAAAAGAGAAAGAACTGGGCAAAAGTCTTCATAATTCTAGTAAGAGTGATATCACAGTTTATTTTTTTTTATTAACTTGACTTTAGAGAGTGATCTGTAATTGCAAAATAATTTTAGTCCCTATTATGGACCAAAACATAACTATTTAGAGTACTGTTTCCTTAATTTAAGTTTATTCTATTAATAATAAATATGAATGCATTGTTCTTGTGTTGTAAAATCAACACAACAGTGGAAAAATGAACTGGCTTTTGTACAAACAGTTATTCACTGCACAGCTGCTTAAGTGAAAGTGGTAATTGGTTGCAAGACTCTTTTCAGGGTAAGAACACTGTGATAGTGGACATAATGTGAAAATGCAAGACAGGAAGGTTATGAATGGTTCACAATGAGCAGTGTGTGATTTCAAAGCACCAAGCTTGTAGAGGTAGCAGCTAGAAGAATTTCACCTTTTGACACATGCATTGGGACACTGCGTGTCCCATCATTATCCCGATACATGTGATATTCCATCAGTTCCCAGCACTTGAAAAAAAACCCAGAACAACCATGGTCCTCTGGGAGGCAAACCACTAATTTTACTTTACCACTTTGCCAAACCCATAAATAGAAAAAATGCAAATATATTAGTTTGGCAGTAATTTAGGAGACTTAGCTGCTGCTATCTTGGGTGTCCAACAGATCTCCAGTGAATAGATGATAATTACTGCGCCAAATGGAATATTTTTCAGGGTGGATGAACAGAAACCAAAGGGTAAAGATCAGGATTAAGCTGTGGTGAGGTCACATACAGAAACTACTTGTCAGTGTGGAATACTTCATCAGAAAGAAAGTAATAAACTGTTTAAATTTAGTGAGGAGATGGTTTATTGGGAAAAAGGTGAAAACATGAAATAAGAAAATAGTCTGGTAAAAGAGACAAAAATAATCTAGTAATATTCATGTCAGGAAATTAAATTATGAGAACAAATATGAGCAAATTCCCAGAAGCATTCTCTCCCTGCTTGTCCTTAGGCCAGTGCTGTTGGTCTTGTTAGGTCTATGGCATAAGAAGCCACGATGTCACTGAGCCTGAGTGTGGCACTTGGACAGGCCCAGCCAATGTCCCATCTCCAGGAACGTGCAACACTGAGGGACTGCTTATTAGAGGGCCATGTGTCTGAGTTGCTCAGCACCTAACATCTCTGTTTCTCTGGCTCTGGAAGGGAGCCCCATTTGGGCACTTGCTGCTGGGTTTGCACCTTCTGCCTTTTGTACTAACTCTCTTTTGAGCCCCATGCGGTGTAACTTCCTTCTCCCCCTCCTCTACTTTAGAAGACCTTCAATTTCTTCAAAGTATTTCTTTGCTGTTCTCAACATCAGCTTGAATAATGGAATAGCCTTCTGCGTAGGTGACTGAATTTCAAAGTGCTGTTTTCCAGCTGCTGAGATGTGAGACTACCCCCTTTGTTCACTTACAAGCCTTGTGGCAGAGCTGAACTCATGCCTTTCAGAGGCTGTTATAGTGTGTTATTTCTTATTTCATTTTATTGTTTGCCTGGGGTAGCTTATCTTGGTCTTGTATTCTTCTCTGTAATTGCCTTTATTAATTGACCTCTTATGGCAGCTTAGCTTAACTCTTCCTGAAATCTGCAATAACTTCTGAAATATTTTGACTTAGTGGAAAAAGTCCAGTGTGATTATCTTCTGCATTGTATTTTAAACTCAGGAAATCCTGGCCTCCCATTCCCCAGAATGAAGGACATGTAATTGCTAAAGGAGTACAGCAGCATTTGTGCTTCCACAGTGATTTCCAGGGGAAAATCTTAGCATGTATTACTTATTTTCTTCATTTTAAGAACTTTTTAGAAGTGTTTTCTTGCTTCTCCTCCAAGTTAGTAGTTTAAATATGCCTCTCTTTGCTTTCCATTTCTAACATTCTGTAAAAGGTAAGATAGAAAACTACAAGTGTTTCTAAAGGAAGATGAGTGCTTGGAAGTTCTTGGAAGAAATATACTTTGTCTTAATGCAATTCTCTATATATGTATTTCATATATATCCAAAATGGTTGATGAAAATAATGGTAATACCATAGCCTTACAATTTTTAAAGGAGGAAAAAGCATGTTTTTCTATACCTACTTCAAGCCCATTATGATGTGAAATTAAATTTGTGTGCACTGTGGTGTAAAGTAGGATTTATAGCTATAGGTTTAAACCTTAACAGGATGCTCTTGGCTTGCTGAACTGTCTCGTACTTGCTTCATTGCTTTTTGGATAGTTTCTGCAATGTACAGATCCTGTGGAGAGAATTGAGGGCAAATTAGGCATAGTACATTAAGCATGGTGATAAGAAGTCATAGATTCTTTTCCTACTGTCTGAATCTTTGTTTTTCTAGTAGGTAACCATATATTCTGTCTTCTTACTGCTGTATTTCAGTGTTCATTACTCTAAAAAAAATGAAGGTATAGTGCAATTCCTTCTGAAGGCAATTGAAGTGCCCCATGTAACCTGGAATAGAATAGATCTCAAATCCCATACCTAGCAGGGGTACACAGTTGTCAGGGTATTAAATGCCTGTTGATAGTATGACAGTGTAATGAATTGAACAGGCCCTCTTAAGAAGAAACGGAGCTCAGCTTGGTCTGCTACCAAGTATTCTGCTTCTAGAATAATTCTGTGAAATTACCTACACAGGGTTTGTGTAAGGAAAAAATAGCATTAGCAATTTGTGCCAGCAAAATGTGGCAGGTTCAGCATCCACTATTCTCAGGCATGAAACACTGATGCCAAAGTAAAATCTGAATCTCCTGTATTTGACAAAAGAATACATCTAGCATAGAAAATGCGCTCTGAGGGGAATCTGTCTTGCCTCTTCAGCGCTCTGAAACGTAGTGTCATTGAAAACAGTGTATCTTCAGAGTGAATTATTTATGGAAGGCACATGTGTTACATGGGTGCTCATTAGACCAGTAGGGTACTGCTTTTGCGGATTGCTGCCACTCACATTCAGCTGTGCCCATCATTTTTACACCTATTATTCCTTTATAGCTAATAACAAATTGCAGTCAGATCTTGGAGTAATAGAGCAATCCCATATCACAAAACAGAAAGAGTGAAAACACCACACTAAACCATAACAAAAACTGCAGCCTGGCAAAATTCTAAAGAGCAAAATCCTCTTTCTATAGGAAATAATATAGCTAGCACCACATGTAATGAGGAAAACAAAAAAGTAAGCAAAAGGTTTTGGTTGGAAGAGACCTTAAAGATCATCTAGGTCCAACCCCCCCCCTGCCATGGGCAGGGCAGCTTCCACTAGACCTGGTTACTCAAAGCCCCATCACGCCTAGCCTTGAACACTTCCAGTGATGGGGCAGCCACAGCTTCTCTGGGCTGTCTCACCACCCTCACAGTGAAGAACTTCTTCCTTATATCAAATCTAAATCTGCCCTCTTTCACTTTAAATCAGTCCCCCTTGTCCTATTGCTACTTGCTCTTATAAAAAAATCAGTCATGTATGAATATTCATGGGATTTAAGTGAAACTACACATGAAGTGCATAATGAAAACACAGTCTCTTTAGTTTTGTCTAATTTACGTGAAAAAATGTTATAGTCACTAGGCATGGCATTATTTTTCACAAGACTTGTGTTTTTCTTAGTAGGTGTATTTCTGTGGGTATAATCCTGATTCAGCAATCCCAAAATAAAACAATAAAATAGCAGATTTCCTTCCTTCATTTAACTAGAAGCATATAGCTGTATAGCCCAATGATAACCAAATAGCAGTTGAAGATCACATACCATCCTTCTTTCTTTCATGAGCATCAATGCGGTACAGAATTGACATCTATTAGGGCATTTTTGCAGTGAAAATCCATGAGAAAAGAGCTATTCAGTACAGCTGCCCAGTCTTGCAAAAAATGTTATAACACCACTCTTAAAGTTTTGTTTAGTGGAAACATATTAACAATTGCAGTGTAATGGCAAGTGAGTGCTTGAGTCAATATTCACTTGCTTTTATACTGGTTGTGCAGTGAGCTTTCATTTTGTACAGTCTCATTTCTCTTACACAAACCTGTCAGTTTCTTCATTTTGTTATTACATAGGGAAATGAACTTTTCTTTAAGAAAAAATGTACTCATATTTAGTTTCCTGCTTGAGCTAAATGTTGCTTATTCTGCCTGTTGGAACTAGATGATCTTAAGGTCCTTTCCAACTCTAACTATTCTATGATTCTATTTTGTAGGTTTCTTTCAGTCCAGATGCTTGGAGCATCTTTTAGGGTTGATACTCTATTTTGCTGGTGTTAAGACATTAACTGCTAAAATATTAGTAAATGTTAAAATATTAATTTGTACTTCTGAGTCATTAATGGTCACTTCTGCTGCCCCCTTAGCAAACCTTCAAACTACATTCTTTGCATTTGCTCCTGTGGTGACGTCCGTGATAGCAAAAAAGTTCTCCGCAACAGTGTCAGAGGCCATGATTTGATGACCTTTTTCAAATCTCTCCATAATATTTACTTTTGTCACTGCAGTTTCTAATGATAAGGGAGGAAAAGGGGTTAATGAGGTCTATGGTAAGCTCATCACCTGCCTGGTGCTTGCCATATGCTTCTATTCTCTTTTCTTTTGCTTAGCTTGCGCCTTCTCGTGGAGCATTTGCTATCTTTGTTTGTTCAGTGGCAGCACAGTTGTGTTTGTCCTGTCATGGAAACTGTTCAGGATTAGTGATAACAGCATTAATCCTCATATGGAAAGTCTCGCACTGCTGGAGTGGCAGCTTTGAGTAACCCTTGCTTAAGATCCCTTGCATTGTGACTATCCCTTGTAATCGTGCTTGTGTATATGTTGGGAAAGAGGGCTGTTGGCTCTGACAGTTTTATAAAAATGCTTGTTGTTAAGTGATCAGTTCTGTAAACTGTACAGATTTACCCATATTTCTGTTTAAGACTCAAGCCACTCAACATTGACAAGCAATATAAAGTAGGAATCTGTCTTTTTCTGGGGAAAAAAGAGTTGGACTATTTTTTCCTGGTTGAAAAGAGCTGTAAGCCAAAGCATGAACTGCTCATAACTGGTGTAAATAATGCCTAGCTCAGAAAGCCTGATAAATTGTGGTACACAGTGTTATGTTTTAGCTTGACAGTCCGTAAGTTATGACAGAACATCATCTTGATGGAAGTCTAGAAGCTGTTCCTAATAGGGAACTTACGGTTCCTGAAATTATAGTTTTTTTTCTTTTGGTTTGGGTTTCGTTGGTTTGTTTTTTCTTCTTGTCATAAAAGACTTCGGTTTGCCCTTATATCCTGCTTTGCTTGACATGTTGAGTTGATTATTTGGATCTATCACGGGGCTTCTGAATAGTGTGGGATGTGGTAACAGCATTGTTCCCAGTGTGAAATATTTTATGAACAAACCTCGGGTTCGAGTTTGTTGCTTTCATGGGGTTGCAGCAGTAGGCTACTGTGTCCGGTGGGGGAAATCAAGATTACCCTGAGAGCCTAGCATACATTTGTTCCCATCATAGCCTTATTGCCAAGGGCTGCTTTGTTTTCCCTCTGTGAAAAAAATGTCATTCTCTAACACCAAAGAGTTTGAAATAGTTGTCTTAGCATAACAGAAATATAATATAGATATAATTTTACTTTCTATCTGCCTTTTTAAGCAAAATAAGAGAAAAAAGGTTTACTGTTGTACTAACCTTGGTGTGCTTTTCTACAGTTGGTTGCCAGATAGGAGTCTGCACAGTAAACAGTTAAGCACCAACACCTCACTACAACCGTGCTTTATACACACCTTTTCTAATAGCTTTTCAGGTAGTGTCATGATCCTAAATTTCATACTGCCTGCTGCAAGATGGAATTCTTGAGCTTGTATAAATCTGTTGGTACATACCTAATTTGAAGAGGAGGCCTCAATGAAAGCAAGCCACTTGGAGAATTTTGACATGAAAAGTTCATTTGTTTTCTAGCTTCCACAACTGCAAAGAAAATATCTTTGCAAAAAAATGTCTTAAGAGCACCTATATTTTTTTAACCCCCAGATAATTTATTAATAGGTGAAAAGCTTTTGCTTTAAAAAAAAAGAAGGAAAAAATAAAAGCTAAATGTGGACAGAAAGCAAATACGGAAAAATTGCATCTACAAAGAAATTTTTCCTTTTTCCTTATTCTGGCAAACTTTTGAGCATATACCTTCCAGACTAACGCCTCTGATGCTAATATGCTGTAAGTAAGCATATACTTCATATATAGTTAAAGTCCTAAATAAAGGGAAAAGATGATAAAATTGGGCTCCCAAGGGATTTTCAATGGTAGGTTTTGCTACTGGTGAAGTTAAAAGGGAAGATGTCTTTATTTTATAAATATAGAAATCCTTATGGTTAGAAGAGCTGTATCATGTCAAGTATCACTGTGATGTTTTGGGGAGAAAAGTATTGTTCCTACCTGATTGTTTAGTATCCTGTCTTGGTGAGTATTATCTGCTGGCTGCTCTCTCTCAGATGTGTTGCCTTTTGTTAGGTACAGTCTTAAATAGGCAATATGATAATCAGCCCCTTTGCTTTCCTGTTTCTGTGTTCCTATAACCTGAACATAATTTTTTAGATTATTTTACTTTTTGTAATTAACCTTTCTTTCTTTATAGCTTAGCAGACCACTGGAAAAAATACACTAAAACATGCTTTTGGCAGTCATCACACTGTGATCGTGAAAGTTAAACCGATAAATACATGTAAAATGCATTTAAATAAAGAAGTAGAAATACATATAAAATGAAGTAATAGAAAATATGGCAAAGACTGGATAGCTAATATTTTATGAAACAATCCAAGCAGCTTTAAGTTTGTATTTAAATGTGAAAATAGAATAATTTGATAAAAAAGGCTCTTCCTTCAAATTGTTTGATTAAATAAGAAAACTACTGAATCAGGCTAATATAGACAGGGAATTCCAGGTCACTTTCTAAAGGGTTCAGTTTCTTTCTCCCTTGAAATCATACGGGTTTGATTTTGTTTGGGAACTGTGCCAAATCTGTCTTCTCATCCGATTTTGAATATCTGCCAGTGCAATTTCTTTAATTAAAATTAGAATCATGCTTTAGATCTAAGAAGATGTTAGCAAACAGAAATGGGAAAAATATTTTCATGACCTGGGGCTGACCTCCTAGGTGTCCGAGTCTCTTAATGAGGGGTGTTGGTTTGGGTCTGTAGGATGTACATGTCCACATGCGCACACAGTAGTAGGAAAGTACTTATATGCATCCAGAAAAGATTTTGCATCCACACTAGTTAGTACTGTTCCTTAGTTGTTTGTTGAATTACTGTCCTTGAATTAAGAGCTCATCAAATGCACATTGGATCAGGCACCACGTCATCTTCCTATTCAATTGGAATAATTATTTCCTAGATTCCCTTTCATCTTCATTAGAGAATTTTTTCTTTCCAAAAAGCCTCAGATGTCTGAAACTTCAAAGAGAAAATATTGTTGTAGGGCTTCTCAGGAAATGCCTTTTGGCTGCATTATGCTCTCCTCTGTGGGCTGGCTAGTTAGCTGCTTCATGGAGTCTCTAGCCATGAAGAATAACAGTATGTATGAAAAAAGTAATATCAATCATTTGTTAATAAAGGTACCAAATGCATGAAGCAAGCTTTTTTTAAAGTGACAGACTGTATTATACCTCTTCATTGTACCTTGCCAGCCTTCTACACCTGCATAAAATGGAGATAAAAGGCAATACATCTGGAAGATAGGGCAAAGTTTTTCTCCCTTTCACTGCTTTAATATTGGTCTGAATTACAGAAGTACGGCAAAATATTTCAGCTCCTAGTATTTTATTACACATAATGAAAAATATAAATGACTACACAGGATTCATGGTGAATACACTCAGACTGATGCCAGATACCACTGGTACGAGTAACAAAAGACCTTTGGACTCTTATTGGAGGAATCCAAGGAATTCACCTTTGGATAGCATATACATTTTCACTAACATGATGTTTCCTCCTGCACTGGTGGGAAGGAGCTTGTCTGATGTGCTGCTAGTAACATGAAAGAGAAATAAGTTTCAAGTGAGATGAAAGGGATCACAAAAGATAGATTTGCTGTAACTTTTTGTATTGCTCAGAAGAAGCGATAATTAGACATTGCTAGGAAGAGCTACTTGCTTTCTGATCCTGCTGGTCATTGCACTTTAATGGGGTATACCAGAAGCACGGTGGGTGTAATTGTAGAAAATGGCTATTTTTCACCCTTTTGTGAGGAATGTGCCTTGTTGCTTTGAACTAACTTTTCTGCTTGCACTTAGAATGAACCCCAGGTAGGTTCATTATACATCAATCAAATAGCGCAAAGCTCTATTGCTATACATAGTGCTCATTATAAAATAAACACTTAGTTGCTCAGCCGTTGGTTCACTGCTCTTATAGATCATGTTCAGGGACAGGATTGCAATTTCTGTTGTCTTTGACTGTAGACCACATGGACAACAGGTACCTCTCTCCTTTCTCCTAAAGCAGAGATTTCTATTACTCTTTAGAGAGAAAATGCAGTGGAAGCTCTAAGGAAAGCTGAGAAGATACCAAGCTTTTGTATTTGTTCCCCATATGAGGAAATAATCTGTCTGGTTTTAGGACACTAGGATATGAGGCCCTGAGCAAACTGAAAAGCCATTACGGATTGTTAAATATTTGTTTCTATGTTATAGAGGCTGTTCTGTATCTCACAGCTATACAGCTATGCTGTGGCTTGCAGGGGTGGAGTCAGTATCCGTATGAGATTTTTTGTTTGGAGCTGCCTCATCTAAAGGCAAAACATCTCTTGAATGCCTTCCGGATTCACTCCCGTCTGCTGTTGAGACAAAGGATTTGTCTGCTTCGGTCATTTCCATAATTATTCTCGAGTCAACAAGCTGTTAAATGATTCAGTTCTTCCTCTTACGCACCAAGCTTGATTTTATTTGCCTCTGCACCAGTTTAGCTTCCTCTCCTTATACTGTGTTGCTAGGAATCATCAACTTATTTATTTATTTTAAATGTTTAAGATGATGGGGAGGGGGGCGGGCATTTTCTAAAGGGTACCTATATTTCAAACATATGTGAATGTGAAGGGATAGACCCCCTCCAAACACCCAGGCTTGCATTTCTACCTACACGGACTATAAATAAATCACTAAGGTACAATACCAATTTTAAATAAAATTTTACATATCACTGAAAACTTCTGAAGTTAAGTGTTCCTGTGCTTGGGGGTGTAGTGTTGCACTACCAATCTTGATCATTCTACCCACTTTCACCGTTTTCTTCTGCATCATGCTGACCTAACTATTGCTATCTCAAGAACAAGTACAATCAAGATTTACTGCTGGTTATCACATAGCATTTATATCTTAAATGCAGCAACTTGAGAGAGTATTAACTGCTAAAATCAGGCTGGAGGTGAAGTACAACAGAAGAACAGATCTCAATAAGCTATTTTTTCATCAGGGTTTCACGAAGTTTGCCAGGCTTTTAAACCTACAATGCAGCTGCAGTTTTTTCTGCAACTCCCCCAACTTCTAAATGCTGAAATTATTTTTTCTAGTTGGTTTTGTTTTGTTTTTTTTTTAACTATTTATACCAAAAGGGTGATGCTGGTATAGTACTGGGGCTAAAAGAAGCTATTTGGGTATTTGTCAGTTTCTGAGGATATTGACATAAATCAGCTCATTTATGTTCTGACGTAAATGGTGTCCTTTGTTAGTCATCATAAGTCAATATTCATTATGGTTTTTTTTTTGTTTTTTTTTTTTTACCAAAGGAGCAAGGTAACAGCTTAATTTGTTAATTAGCTTTTGCACTCTGCTTATGTTTTTTCTTATGTAATTTATTTTAAAAGGGCATTTTATAACACTTTGAAATCCATGGAAAATAATCTTAGATGCTAAGATCAATAAATATTAGGGCTCATCTAAGCAAAAGAATCTAAATAAATATGCCAGTGCAAAAGAAATTCTGTAACATGCTGTCTACACAAGGGACTTGTTACAGATGTACGTTTGTAGGGAGATTTTATCCATCTCCATCTGTTAGCAATGACCAATATACTTCAGCGTCATCTGTCTGAATCACAGATCTGCAGCCCACAGTGTTTTCTCATACAGTGTGAGATTGTGACTAAACAGGTGTGGAATAAAACAATGCTCCAGTTACCAATAAAGGAGCATGAAGTATGTGTAGCCTTGGTGAAGTAACAAGTGCCATTGTCATGCCTCAGAAAGACTCCTGGAAATCGAGGGAGGAAGTCTGGGGACTTACTACTAGTTATTCCTAGACCCTTCAGTACAGAAAGAGTATTTCCCAAGGAGCCAGAACATCCTTGTGATGGGAATTGTAATCCCTTTCATTCAAATAGCTCCCCTCTATGGAGGAAAAAATGAAGAGTTTTGCTAGGTGAAGATTAACTCTGTGAGTGCGCTTCCATTGCACACACTGGTGCAGCCTAGGGCCCAAGGTAGTGCAGCCCCAAAAGCTACCCTAGCTTGATTTCCTCTTGAAACATGGCCTTGCAGTGAACACTTGGTGCGCAGTGCTACAGAGTAGAAACTGTAGCCTGACTTCACTCCCTCAGCCTTTTTAGTATTTGCTTTGTGCCCTGGGCACTGCTGGGGAAATCACAGTGAACATCATTTCCAGCTTGGAAATAGTCCCTGAGCAAGCTCATGTCTCTGCTCTTGTGCTCTTGGCCACCCATTTAGCAGAGGGAAGCCACATGACAATGTCAAATTGAGCATGTGTAACTTATTGGAAAAGAATTAGCTTTTCATTGACTTTTTGTTTGTTTCCCGTAAAAAGAAAGAGCTTACTTCTCTTTTTTCACCTTAGTTGTCCAGCATTTCTGCCTACCCTGTTTGACTTTAGAGTCTTGGATCTGGGTATAAATGGGTTATTTCTGACTTTTATTTCTTCTCTTCAAGAAATTAGTATGAGGAAAAGCAGAACCCAAACGTGTCTCCTGCTGGCAGCAGGCATTTGAACTAGTTTAGTTTGAAATTTTCCATATAATTGTTGCATGCAAAAGGAATAAGATAGATGAGTTTAGTCCTTTTGAAGTGCTCTGATGGTTGGCAAGAACTTCCATAGTTGAAGTGAAAAAGCTGATTCTGGAGTTTGCTGAAGAGAGAAAGCTTGTTAAGTGAACTTGATGACGAACCATCATAAATACGTATCTAAATTATGTATCAACTTTCCATTCATTAGAAGGTCTACTTGATATATTGAAGGATTAAAGAAAAAAATATCTTTGCTCTATATGCCAACAAAAACTTGAGTGATACAGTGAGTGCCTTTGAAATGAAAATTCACTTGGTTGCACAGGGTTATAAATGGAAAATCTCCCACTCTTACTGAGCATAGTGGAAAAGATGAATTAAATCACAGCGGACATAGAGTCGCTCATGACATCTCTGTACTGTCAGTGTCATTCACAAAGAACCCCAGGGTATGTTTTGGTCTGTTTTTTTTTTTCTAGCAGTGAGAGAAAAATTGGGAGGTGAAAAAACTGTACCCGTCTTGTACTCTGCCACAGGCTGGTAAGGGTGGTTGTGGTGGGTTGACCCTGGCTGGACACAAGGTGCCCACCGAAGTCACTGTCACTCCTCTGCTCAGTAGGACAAGGGAGAGAAAATATAACAAAAGGCTTATGAGTGGAGATAAGGACAGGGAGAGATCACTCACCAGTTACCGTCACTGGCAGAACAGACTCGACTTGGAGTAATTATTTTATTACCAATAATGAGAAATAAAACCAAATCTTAAAACATCTTCACCCCCACCCCTCCCTTCTTCTCAGGATCCACTTCTGATTACCTCCTGCTAGCCAACAGCACAGTGAAACAGGGAATGGTGGTCGTGGTCAGTTCATCACACATGGTCTCTGCTACTTCTTCCTTCTCGGGGGAGGACTCCTCACACTCTTCCCCTGCTCCAACGTGGGGTCCTTCTTCCCACAAGCCTTCATGAATTTCTCCAACGTGGATCCTTCCCATGGGCTGCAGCTCTTCACAAACTGCTTCAGCGTGGGTCCCTTCCACAGGGTGCAGTCCTTCAGGAACAGATCCTGCAGGGTCACAAGTGCTGCAGCAAACCTGCTTCAGTGTGTGCCCCTTTCTCCATGGGGTCACAGGTCCTACCAGGGCCCTGCTCCACTGTGGAATTCCCACAGGGTCACAGCCTCCTTTGGGGCTCTTTTCCCTGCTCTGACGTTAGATCCTTCATGGGCTGCAGGTGGATATCTGCTCCACAGTGGACCTCCATGGGCTGCAGAGGCACAGCCTGCCCCACCATGGCCTTCACCACAGGAGAATTTCTGCTCTGACACCTGAAGCACCTTGTCCCCTCCTTCTGCACTGACCTTGCTGTCTGCAGAGCTGTTTCTCTCGCATATTCTCACTTCTCTCTCCAGCTGCAATTGCTCATGCCGAGTAACTTCCCCCCCCCCCCCCCCCCTTCTTAAATATGTTAGTCTTAGTACCGTTGCTGATGGGCTTGACCAAAACCTTGCCATGCAAACCCAATACATTGGTTAAGGACAGTTCATTTCATGTTTGGTTTCTTAGTATAGCTGAGCTATACTTGTTGCTGTAATTCTGTAATGAATTCTGTAAATGCAAAGTCCTATTTGGTTTTCCTAGAGCCTGAAAAATGCAACTGGTCATAAAACTAATCTAGTTAATACAGTTGTATATACAGATGGTTATTTGTTACTTTGAAAATTCTGTTTTTTTTAAGTCTGCTTTGACCTTCAGAGAGGTTTTTTTAACACTTTACACAAAATGAGAGTTTTGTGCATATTACCTTTCAGTGATTCTTATTAAGTTAAAGGTTTTGATTAAATAACTAAACTTGTTTCGCTTTACAAATGATTTGTTATGATTTAAAGAATCATCATCAATTCAACTGGATAATGCCATCAGCTTCTGCGCAGTAACACAAATCCAGAGGCAAAACCTGTTCTACTCTGGTAAAGCAAGTGGTCTTTAGCTGAAATACTGATCTCTGTGCCACATTGTGCCACGCTTCAGTGCGAGCGCAGGGTATTGTGGAAAGATCAACACAGAGATGTGCCAACAAAGTGTTGTAGGTGGGGATGCAGGAGATGAGCAGATGCTTTGCCCACTTCTCGTAGGAGGCTGTGCCAAGTTCTGTCACTGCAGGGGTGAGAGTGGGCTGTTGGAAACATGAAGAAAGCATCAAGTCACACAGAACTTTTTGGTGGAAATAACTGTCTTGAGCATGAGGTTATCTGTCTGCAGAGCTGAATTTCCAACACAAAGACATATAAGTTCCTAGTTTGAAGTCCAACTGACAGACTTTGTACTTAGTAGAATGGGGATTGCATCTTTGTAGGTGTCAAGGCCAGAAGAAACATAGTTGTTCTTTGTGAACGTTCACTACAAGTTTAATGTGCTGTACAGACTTTGTTGTTAACTTTATTTTTAAGCAGTACTGTACAAATAATTATGAAAATTTCCAGAAAGAGCTTGAGGCCACTCTTGAATCATGGCTGCTCAAAAATGCATGCATTTTTTTGAAGCAGGAGATTGCTGAAAGATCCTTGATTTTCTTCTCCTTGTTTTCTTCTCAGTGTATTTTCTACCAGTTGACAGCAAGAAAGATTGGATTTTTCAAAGGCTTTCAGTGTTGACCTGTTTCTGCTTTCATGTAAGCCATCTGTGAAACTTCCAGTAGTTTCTCTTTCAGCTAGGTTAGACCAGTGATGCATCTTCGTCCTGTCACCCTAAAATTATATAAGGCCTATACAGTACATTGTGGTTCTATGTTTCAATGCCATTTTCACACAAGTTATGGAGATCAACATTTCTGTTGAAATGCTGTTGAGGCAGATTCCAGATGTTTAGTTTACAGGGTGTTAAAATGTATTTTTTTTTAATTTCTTCCCTTTCCTATCTCACCTCCTCATTTATTTTATTCTTTCCCTCTTTCTTCTTTCATATTCAAAGGAGAAACTCATTTTCTTTGGTTTTCCACATAGCTGATCTCCAGAGAATTTCTTTTTAAACTACTAGCAAAAATGTGAAGCATCAGAAAGTCTTCAGTCACATTTAATGAATGAATTTCTTGCCAGCAGGGGTTCTGAGATTTTCCATGCCATTTATCTACAAGAAAAATTTACTTATTGCCATTAAAAATGGCAAGCAACTGTAAATAGTCAAAACCACTTAGTCTATTCCTTCAGGAATATTGTTGGCTTTTCCTTAAAGAAACACAGGAAAGCAGAAGTTTTTAAGGGTATTTGATCCTGATTTGCAGAACAGTTCATTAAGCACTTAAACTTCCCAGTAGTTAATTTTTTTTCTTACATACAGCTTCCATGAGTGAAGTACTGTGCATTTTAAGGTTAACTGCTTGACATTGGACCATGAAAAGTAGCATGACATTATCTTGACTACTAGTATATATGATTAGTAGGTGCTAAACTTTTTGTCCCTATGTTTTAGAAAATTACTGTCTTTACCGCATAAACACAGCCTGACCTGAAAATGGCAGTGGTTTGTCATCTTTAATTGGATGATCTGTCTAGTATTAGTGATGTACATACTGTTCCTAAGAAACTGCAGAAGACCTTAGCTGGCACTAACTACAGAAGCAAATGGTGACATTTCACAATGTTTGTCAGGAACCAGAAAGGCATGACATTTTAAAGTACTTTTTCCTCAATCGTTCATCTGGTTGTAATGAACCACACAGTCCATCTAAGGGCAATGTAAAAGCCTTCTAAAAGCCATAATGATGCGATGGCTTAGGTTTCACCAGAGTTACTCTGGTATTTATAAACTTGGTTGTTGTGTTTCATTTCTTATGACTTGCCCAGAAAGGTGGTAGCATCCACTATTCATTTGTTATCACATACCTCTGAGCTGAAATTACGTGTAAACATTTGTAAATATCATACATTATTACACAAGACATACTTTTGCTGTTGTGGATGTGATTATCACTTGTCAGTATATATTGTCAGAAAATTAATAAAACTCATTGAATAAGAATTTTAAATATTCAACCAACAGAAATGTTCATTTGTGTTTATCATGTCTTGGACCATGGGAATCCATTAAAACAATTTTACTTTTTTGTGTGTGTTTCAATTAAATGAGAAAAGCCAGTTACGTTTCTTCAGTTCTGCAGTGGTACAGAAGTGTTTCTACTGGTTTGAAGAAACTGTTTAAAAGTTCTTCATCAAATTGACATTTACAGTCTTTTTAATAATAAAAAAAATAAATGTAAGGCAATTACAGTGTCAGAATCCTATGAAGGGTGATTAAGGTCTGCATTAAATGGCTCATGTAGAATTAATGGGAAGAGCTGCTCTTCCTCTTGCTAAGTAGCATGCTAGCAACAGGTGGCCAAAGGCTGTTTTTCCAGTGAAGTAGGCCATTTGCCAGAGAAGCCGGAAGCTTGTAGAAGCGGTGTGGCAGGAAGTATTCAGTGAACAGACCAGGGAACCCAGAAAGTGTTAAGACTTAAGGACCAGGTGACTGGCATCCTCTGTATTTGAAGTATCTTTGTTAGTGATGCAGTGGAGTAGGAGTTGGTTCCATCAGCAGCCAGAGTTGGCCTGCGATGATGCAAGGCTGCATTGCAGTCATTCACTGAAGCTCAAGCAGCTGGGCTTGCTTAACTTGGGCAGCAGAGTGGTGGGTGTTTTTCTATTGGCTTCAGCTAGCAGTCTGCCCTCCAGCTTTGGACATTGTCCTGCATAAAGAGATGATTAGGAAAGAAGTTAGGTAAAAGCAACTCAGAAAAAAACGTTTCCAGAGTTGCAGCCTTTACAAGAAAGGCAGAAATAAGGCTTCATTAACTGCAAAGTCATACCAGCAGATAGTAGCCTGTGGAAGATCTCCCAGCTTTTTGCGCACTGTGATGGTAACTAATGACTTTGGCAGAATTATCCCTTTTTTCAGAATCAATCCTCTGAGTTTGCCCATGATGAGCAAGGACATCTAATGAGTGAACTGCTAGCTCCTTCACAGCCAGCTTGTAACTGCTGAAATAAACTGTAAAAGTGTAGTTGTTTCTCTTGAAGCAGCTCCAAAGTTTAGATATGAGAAAGTACCATTTTTCCATTGTTCCTTTAGATGTAAATCACACTGACAAAACGATGAAGAGTTTTCCTAAAATTGTCAGATACAGTCTGAAATTCAATATCTTCTGCTATTGAGCAGAAATGCAATATTTCTTTGATTACTGTGCCCACAAGTAAGAAAATGGGCAGGGCTGGGTGGGGGCTGGCAGAGAATAGTTCTCGTGTATGGACTGCACAGCCTTGTTTCTGCAGCCTTAATATTATTAGGAGATGCAGTTCTTTGCTTCAGAGAAAGGTATAAGAAAATGCCTAGGGTAGCTAAAACATGAATACAGAGTTAAGTTTTGAAGCAGGGTTGTTACTTGGCTCTCTCTTTCCCTTTTCATTAGGCTGCATTTTCATTTAGACCAGTATTTTAGCTTTTGGCTTGCTAGCAGAACTTGGAGTTCTGCTGACACCTTGCTGCCAACTGGATTCTTTGAATACTGGTTTCAGATTCTGTGTTATAAGTAATGTTTTTGTTTTTTTTTATCAGTCTAAAAATGGTCATTGTTCCCTTTAACTGAAAATAACTGTCTCTTGTTTAGTGGTGTAGGGAAATGCTGCTTTCCAGTCCAGTTCCTTTGTGCCATAATGGTTGGTGTATTTGACTGTCCTTTTTTATTCTTCCTAAGGAAAATGGGGCTGATATCTTCAATCACTTTTCATAGGAAAAACTTTCTATTTTCCAGTGACTCTTTTTTTTGCATCTTCCTAAACCCCTTTTATCTTTTAATGCTCATTTGAGATGCATCATTACCACTGAAGGGATGCTGTAGATGAAGCCGTACTCTTGGTTCACTATAGAACCCTTCTGTAATTTTTTCCATGAACCCTTCTAAACACTCTTAATGATTCTTTGGGGAGGGGTCTAAGCAATGCCCTATGTCAAACATGTGTTTCTATTTCTTAATTTGAACCAGGCCTCAAAAATTAAAGTGGGAGAGAAAAATAGGTGATTAATGCACAGGGCTGGGAATTAGGAGAAATTATTTCTCTTTCAGGCTTCCTTAGTGATGTCCTAGGGAAAACCACAAATACAAAATGCAACCATGTTCATATTTACCACAATAACACATTTACCTGTTAGCTTGTGAGCTCTTTTCCCATAAGTAACATGCCAATATGCATATGCATGAGTATTCTAATTATGAATATATGTGATGCATAGTGTTGTGTATTTTATTAAAAAAGATCTATCTATTTTAATGGGATCAAGTTGATTGCATGGTCTGATCACTCTTGATGATTAGACATCTTGCCTTCCCTAGTATTAACAGACAAGAAGAAGCATAAACAGGAACTCAATGCCAAAAGAGAAAAATGGAGGTTTTTAGTCACAGTGACAGCATTGTGTCTATCAGATAAAATGAAGCTATTTCACTGAAGCCACAAAACTTCTCAACCTATCTGGGAAAAAATTTCAGGGATGAATCTATATGTACAAAGCCATATTAGCTGGAAGGGAAGAAGTTACAGTATTAGCACTCTGCTAGCATCTTACCACCGGATTAAGGTTAACAAGCACAGACTGAAGAGTCATAAGTAGATATGGCTCTGTGCTTGATTAACAGTTATTTAGGTCTCATTTGTGTAACACTCTTCCTGGCTTCAATTTGTGCCCGCAATAGCGCTAAAGGCTATCATAAAGTGTGTTTAAAACCTAGTCAGAGAATATTATCAGCAAAATGTTTGATTAAAGCTGTAACTGCAGATAAACTGCATTTAAGAAGGAAAAGGATAAGGAACAACTCAGAAAACAGTATATTCTTTATTGTAGATCCAGGACACTCCTTTTAATCTTGTTCAAGTATTTACATGTATCCTAAAAGTTCTCTGGAATCAGGGCTCAAAATGTAATGTTTTAAAAGGCAAATCCTTCACATCTCTAGAAGACATATTTTGTGTGGTTTTTATGTCCACGGTCATGAGAATGAGACTAATGAGCAACTGGGAAAATTGGTTAACATATTTACATATGTTCTCTCAACATAGAATATATATTGAATGCATATTACACATTGAATATTATATATATTACTAATACAGTATATATAAAATCAACATTAAATATATGCATAAATATTCAATGTATTCCATTAATATACTGGGATATTTATGCATATATTTAATACTGGACTGTTTATTGGAGTGTTAAATGGGAATGGTTAATTGTATGAGTTAAGTTATCGCACTTACTTCACAAGTACTGTATTGCCCTCTGGTATTCTTTCTCTACCTTTGCCAAACAGGTGAATATAAATTACTATTTGTTTCGCCAGAGTTTATTAAAACACTAAATCTACTTTTCTGAAGGAGGTTTGTATCCTCCTGGGGATCCTGTGGCCAGTTGTAGTAATAGTGGTACCCACATCTCGCGTGTGCTGTGTGATCCAGTCAATGGGTAATTTTTATATATTCTTCTAAGACATGTTCTTCCTTCTTCTTGCAGGAGAACCAGAATTTAAATATGTTGGGAATATGCACGGAAATGAAGCTGTCGGGAGGGAGCTGCTCATCTTCCTGGCTCAGTACTTGTGTAATGAATACCAGAAAGGAAATGAAACTATTATCAACTTGATCCATAGTACACGTATCCATATCATGCCATCTTTGAACCCAGATGGCTTTGAGAAGGCAGCATCCCAGGTTTGTAAGGCTACATATATAAGAATTGTTATCAACATCTGTACCAACCTTAGAACATAGTAATGAGAATTTAAATTAGCAGTTTTACAGATAACGTGAAATCTTGGTGTTCATTGAATGGAACAACATAACTATTTGCTAATAGTACAGTAGGCTTGTTCTGTTTAACAAGGAGGATTTTATGCTTGGATTTTCAACAAACACCTGACTGTCTTGTGAGTTTACTGTATTTTAAAATACATGATGTTTATGTTTCATGCATATTCTTTCATTGACTGAATTTCTATTCAGTTCATTAACTGAACTGCTTCCTAAACAACTACCTTCTAGTAATACATGATGCTTCAAAAGTGGTAAAAAAGGGAAAGTTGATCTTTCCTTTAAAAAATTCCTTGTGTAAATGCACATGCATGGATTATTCACACTCATCAGAGCTTGATCCCAAAACAAGTAAACTTTGAGAACCATCTTTTTAACATGAATAACTTTGATTCTAAATTTCAGGCAGGAGGTACTTTAATTGAGATATTTGTCAAGAAAATTTAGCATGTATTTTAGGATGATGACTCAGTCAGGAAACGCGCAGTGTGCTTAGTATATACTTAGCAAATAGAGGGCAAATAGGACCCTGTTATATACAGCTTCTAGTGTGTATTGTGTTCTAAACAAAAATGCTTCTTGTTTTACAAGGTGTATTTATTTTTTTCAAGAATATAGAAATGTTGAATCTTTTTATGTGACTTATTTATGATCAAATAAGTAAAATCTTATTAAGAACTTTATCAAACTGATACTCGTGAAGTCTTAAAAAACCCACAAAACCAGACCTCTTTTAAGCCATATTTGGTCTTATGTCTCCCTCTCGTGGCAGCAAAGCCGAAGCTATCATGAAGTTGGTGCATTATTTTACTTTGAAATCTCTGTAGAGATTCTGTAATAATATTTGAAACTTCTTCTCCTCAGTCAAAGTACACTTATTTTTACATGGTTGCTTTACAAGTTACATATTGTTTATAATACAATTTGGTTTAATGCCACTCTTATTCTAACTTATAACTATCTTGATCCTCTACACAGTGTGTGACAGTAGACTCAATATACCCCAAGATTAAAACCAGTAACCAAACTAAACCTACTTTAAAGTGTACTGAAAGCTTACAGAGACAAGTTAGGGAGAGCTATGTTCTCTGAAGGCATTTCCTTAACGCAACCCAAAACCATTTTAGAGAATCAACTTAAAGAAAATACTTTGCAAAAATTGTCATTACAGCTTTCTTCAGTGCTACCGTTTCAGTGAACATACCTGATATTCACCATAAGAATAAAAATCTCTGGTAAATAAAGATTAAAGTACTTCTTTACCCTGAAGCCATTTAGAGAAACTTTGAAATGAGTGAAAATGGTCTTTGTGGCTGGCTGATAAACCTACAGCTGTTCTGAGGCTCACTAAAATTAAGTCTGTAATTCAGGACCGTAGGCATGATGCAATGGGGAAAAGCCAGCTCTCAGGGGAAAAACTCAGAAGACACTGAAAAATCTGGTGTTGCTGGTAATTTTGCCCATCTTTAGTCCAGATCTGCCACTATGTGAATGATCCTCTCCCCCAAGACCCTCAGTGAAACAAAGGTTTGTTTTATTCCCACAGACCTCTAGGAAGAAATAGGAATGACTCAGCTCTTAGTGCTTCAGAAGTTTTTACTGTCGCATGATCCCTTCTAATTCTTGAGAACATGGGAAATAAACCCATGATTCAAATTTACATGGCTAAATACACCCATACAAGGCTTGATATGTAATCTCCTGAATGTACTCATCTCCCTTCTCTTTTTCTTTCTTTTCCTTTTTCAGCCCGGTGAGCTTAAAGACTGGTTTGTTGGTCGAAGCAATGCCCAAGGGATAGATCTCAACCGAAATTTCCCTGATCTTGATAGAATAGTCTATGTTAATGAGAAAGAAGGCGGCCCAAACAACCATCTACTGAAAAACATGAAAAAAGCTGTGGACCAGAATCCTAAAGTAAGTAGGGACTGAATAGTGGATCACTTATATGCCCATCCCTTATGCAAGTAGGCGTGTAACCACCTCTAAGAGTTGTGTCTTTATGATTCAAGTTCTAAATACTTTGTTCATTTTTTTAAATTTATCCATCTGATGCTTCTGAAAAGTTTTGTCAAAATGAATTACTGCAGTACAATCTTTTGATCTATATTGCTTAATTCTTAGAAAATTCCTCACTCAGAACATGTTTTATTTTACGGCCAGAGATTATGCAGCCTTCTCCCTTGATTTGGAGCAATTCTTGCAGATATTCTGCATTTTTACCATTCCCAGAAACTCTTGTGTATTGTCCTTAATTACATGGTTGGCCATATAGTTATCCTCACATACAGCACATGCATTTTTGTTAAGCTTAAGCCTTAAATATGCAAGTGTGTTCCTGGAGGGATTTTTATCTTCTTGTGTTTACCCTCAGAGGAGGTCCTAGAAAATACGGTGTTGTGACTGCAGTACCATAGGTTTGTGGCCTTAATAGCCATATACTGTCTTCAAATTATAAAGTGAAGTAATTTTACTTTCTGCGCAGACAACACACTGCATCCTACCAACTTCTGTTTTGAATTAGTTTATTTTCCTTGGTTCAAAATTCGGTAGATTTTTTTAATTTATTTATTATTTTTAGTAGAAGATTGAGATTGCTTTATTTGTGCTCTCATTCTAAACTAATTTACACCAACTTTAGACATATTAATCTACTTAAATAATTATAAACCTGATGTAAAGGACTGTCAGTTCTCTCTGAAGCCAAAATAAAACTGCTGTTCTTTTAAATGTCTTCACAATATATGTGATAATGATTAAGGCCACAGTATATAATTGGGTAATTTTCTGTGTTGAATTACCAATTTATGACTGCTGGTAATTCTCTATTGTTATAGCTTGCTCCTGAAACAAAAGGTGTCATTCACTGGATTATGGATATTCCCTTTGTGCTCTCTGCCAATCTTCATGGAGGAGATCTCGTTGCAAACTACCCTTATGATGAGACTCGGAGTGGTATGTAATAGAAGTTAACATGAAATAGTAGGAGATAGAAATTACATTTTACACTTATTTCCCTGCTACCTAAGGTCCCCTTCATAAATATCTTGTCCTTGCATTGTAATGACTTATTTTAACGTAGTAATCACGTTTGCAGCTAGTCACTGTATGAGCATGTTTTCTAGTCGTGAAGATTATAGTTCGCTTTGGTAGAGTTACACCACAAAAATAGTGGAATACCTGAGGGAATCATAGTCCTTCAGATATTTTAATCAAGGCAACTTACCTCTTTAATTAGCGGGGGCTGTTCGTACCCTGTTAGCTGAAGTGAGAGAGATGTGGCTAGGCTGCCTGCATGACCTAAGGTTTCTCTACTTGCACCTTTAAAAAATGATTTTCTGGAAGCAGTGGTGTGTTAATAGAAACAGCTACTGTTGTCTCAGCTTTCTCAGTATTGGTCCCATATTAAAAGGATGACATTGTGGCTGAGATGTTCTCATTTAGCACACAGCAATATTAATTTGCTTTTTCTTCTGCTAGAGAATGTGCACATGGTTTAAATGGTCATGATATGATGGTATTGTTTGTGATTGTCTTCCTTCAATCTACTTTCTCACAGTTTACTTGCAAATCCTTTTAATATCAGACTGTAAAGCTCTTTAGGGAGAGACCTTTGTCTGCATACTGTGGTTTTGTTTTTTTTTAATTAAGAAAATATCTAAAGCCTAAAATAGCTTAGATTTTTTTGGTGCATTTTTAAATTAATATTTTCAGAAATATTGACAGATACTAATGGTCACCTTAAGTAATGGGGCAGCCTGCTGCAGGCAGTTGATGAAGTACTGGGGAAATGCTAACATTATTAAGATAATGCTATATTAGTTTGTGATGCTGTAAGACACTTACCCGTGTACAGAGAATTTCCAGGCACAGTCATACAGTGCAGAATTGATAGTCTAGGTTGTGAGACCAGTTGGTATGACTGCCCTTTTAATAATCCCTGTTCCTGAACTTTTTTCTTCCCTAGGCAGTGCTCATGAATACAGCTCCTGCCCTGATGATGCTATTTTCCAAAGCCTGGCTCGCAGTTATTCTTCTTTTAATCCCGCTATGTCTGATCCAAACAGACCACCGTGTCGTAAAAATGACGATGATAGCAGCTTTGTGGATGGAACAACTAATGGTGGTGCATGGTACAGCGTCCCAGGAGGTGAGTCCCACTGCGTGGGGGTTCTGTGTTACTGGTGGTTATTTTAAGCTTGAATTTTCATTGGTTTAATTGTAGTTTGGAATACCACCACCTTATCTAAAAGTTTTTGTCTGGTTAATGCTAAATATAAGGCAGATCATTCACCACAGTACATCTGTAAAATCTCATAAAACTCGTTGTGATGTCTGTTAAAATATTCCTCTTTCATTGTTTTTTCTACAGTGTTTTGTGCAGTTAGGGTTCAGGTTATTGCAAATTTAATAGTTCTTCAGTGGGCAAGTGATTGCTATGTTATCACATGAGCTTAAGGTTTGTGTGTGGGGTTTTATTGCATTAAAAACTCCCCTAACAAACCCTTATCAGAGAGAGCAGGCTACTGACTATTCATTTTTACCTCAATAATGAAAGCATCCAACATTGGAGGAAGTGGTGAGGCCTGGTTTTGCAGCATTATAGACAACAGCTTTTGATTTCCATGGGAACAAAACCAGATGTGAAGATACTTGCATCTCCATGGGAGATTTAATAGTTAAAATTTGTTTCAATTCAGTTAACAGTTACCTTAATTGGTAACCTTATTGGGTATTAACTATAAAAGCATAGACATATTTAACTTCAGCTTCTTTTCCCGTAGGAAAATGCATTGAAAAAAAGAGTCTTTCAATTGTTTTGATGAAATGCTTTGATTTTACTAAACTGCACATGCCAAAGGCACATTTTTCCATTGGAAAGACTTTTTTGGAAAGTTGGAATTATTTCCTCCTTTTGGATCTTATTTTAATTTAGACCGTAAATTCCCTGGGACCTTTCTTTTTCTCATGTATTTGTACAGAAGCTAGTGGACAGAAATCCTAGTTGTAACCAGGATCTATGATCCTAATATGGCTCAACTAATAAAAAAACAGAGAGATGGCATATAGTTTGAACCATAAAGCATGAATCTGTTTGTTGGGGTTTTTAGTTTTTTTCCCAAGTGTAGAAATCAGCTGTCAAGCTGTGATTTTTGAATGAAACCTCCATGGTGATGTTTGCCACAGGCTGACTTAAGAAAACAAAAATAATTCAGCAAAACCAGTTCTGTTATATCCATGTCTAGTGCTAAGGAAAATAACGAAACATTGCTTAGTTCAAGTGAAAATTTTCTTGGAAGCTTTAGTCTGAAAACTTTTCAGAGGCAACATATATGAACTGTGGACCAGATCAGAAGGTAGAAAAAAACCTATAAGATATGGGTATCGTGCACAAAACTAGGAAATATATTGCTTCTGTGTTCTGTTCTTGAGAAACCAGGGCATTCCTCTCTTTGGGAAAGGGAAGGGGGAACTTGCTGAGAATTGGGGCAGTAGAATTACATCGTGCTCTTCAGCTCCCAGTTCTCCTCTTCACAGAACCTTCCTTTCTTGTAGAAGAGAGGCAAAAATCAAGAAAAATAACATTATCAAATGCCTAGAACAGATGCCTGGCAGTCAGCACTGCTGTCAGGATTTTACTTATGACTGCTGCTCTATCGGTGTGTACTGCTGAATGGTCCATCTTGTACTCTGCCTGTTGGGATGTCAAAGCTGTCCCTCTCAGGAGCACCTTTGGCCTCTATGTCTTCATTTTTTAGCCATCTAAGAAAGATTTAGAAACAAAAAGGTTCTTTTAGGAATCTGAAAAATCCCTGTTCTTACTGGTAGTTAGGAGTCTCATTGGTTGGCAGAAAATATATTCTTCACCGTAGCGTGTTGGCAAAATCCCACCTGACTCAATCTGTTTGCTGCCCTCATGCTTCTCTTTTGGATATGACATCAGCTCTCTGGACATTTCTGGACTGGTGAATAACACTGGTGCTTCAGTAAAGAGACTGCATTCGGTCTCTTATGTAGCTTGCATGGGGAAATATAGGGCTGAATGAATTAGCTGGGTTTGAATCTCTTTTCAATCCCCCATTGACCTCCATGGGGATGCTCAAAATGCTAGATAGCCTTTTTCTTTTCAGTCCTCCATTTGAGAATCCAATTACTCTGCTAGCTAGGTAGGCTGGGAAGCAAGAGCTTAATTCTTCATCATCTTCTGCAAAAAAATATAACTCTCCTGGGGACAGCTACAGTCCCTCCCTAGCTGGTTCATCCAGTCACAATGCTAGAAATTCCTTTGGTTACCAGTACAGTTTCTTTTTTCTTCTTTATTGAAGGCTGTCCCGTACTGATTTTGTAGAAGCATTGAATGGGTGGGAAATACTTCTACCCATGGAAAAATATCCATGTAAATAAACTTTGTACGAAGTTTGCTTTTGGGTTTGGTTTTTGGTTCTTTGTTTTTGTTTTTTTTTTTTTTAAATGTTTGGAATCTATGCAGAAAAGCTAGAAAAACAACATTCCTTAGCAAATTTATATTTTTAGTGTAAAATGTAACTAAGTTGAAACTTGATATTTTCACAAAAAAAAAAACCCAAAGCAATATGTTTTTATCCCATCTTTATAAATCCCTTTTTCAAAGTCACTTTAGCATGTTTCATTTGCTTTATAATTCATTATCATTCTTCTTGGCTTACAAAGGTTATCATCTTTTACTTTCATATGGAAATATTTTAGGCAAAATCGGAAATAATTTTCTATTCCTGAAGAGATTAAAAAATAATTTGTCAGCTATCCAAAACCATGTGTCAGGTAGAAGTGTACCAGCCAGGTGCAGCATCAGGTAGAAGTATACAGGCAAGGTGTCAAGTCTTTTCCAAACTTTATCTGGGAAGAAAATTTTTTGGGATTTAATTATCTATCTGGTTTCTCCAGTTTAAAGCTTCTGAATTAAGAACTGCACCAACAGTATTTATACCTATTCTTTTCTTAATAGGTGTATTAAGCATCTCATGTGTTCCCCTTTATTTATTCCAGAAGAATGCAAAATGCATCACTAATTCTCTTTCTTTTTTGGCATTGCAGGGATGCAGGATTTCAATTACCTCAGCAGCAACTGTTTTGAAATCACAGTGGAGCTTAGCTGTGAAAAATTCCCACCTGAAGAAACTCTGAAGGGCTACTGGGAGGACAACAAGAACTCTCTCATCAATTACATTGAACAGGTAACAGAAAAGAGGATGGCAAAACTCTACCTATTGTGCATAAAATTTATAAACATTGTGTTGTGTGAACATTTAATTCAAAATTTCATATTAATCCAATTGGTACTCCATAGTTCTTGTATGTCTCTAAGGTGGCAAATCCTATGTAATCTTTCTAATTATGTGGAAGAAGAGGGGAAAAGAAAGAAGATGTTATTTAAGCTCCTGCAGATATTTAATTTAAATGATTTGTGTTAACTTCCTCACTGAAAAGAAATACACATCACCAGAGAGTATAATTCATTCTGCCTCACTAGTGTGTGTACTAAGAGAGACGGATTGCCTCTACAGATATGAAACCGTGTGTACAGACGTGGGATGGATCACTGTGGATGTGTAGGGGGCCTAGACAGCTGGATTAGACTTCAGATGCCTAGCAGTTCAGTGTAGTGTTAGGGGGCACCTCTAATCCTGGTTTTCTAGATATTCTGCTGCTCTCTGATTTAGATAATATTGTGCTAATGGGTTGTTAGGTGTTAAGACTCTGAAATAAACTTGGGGGGATTTGTGTATGTTGTTGTTTTTTTCTGTTGGTTTAGTTTTGTTTTTAATCATTTCATGCCAGTGTAACAGGCTGCATGGAAATGATGCTTCCAAGCAGTGTGGGAGTATTGAATTCCTGAGACCTGGATATTGTACTTAAAGGATACAAATATATTTGATATCGTTAATGGCTGCACATGTGGGATTGTGAAATCAGAAACATACTTTGTTAGCAGAGCCAGACACTTCATACATTAACTTCTTTAAGAACTTATTTGTGCAGAAATGCTTTAGCTAGCCAGAAATCTGAAGTATTTGAGTATTTTGAAATGTTTGAGTCATATCATTCTGCTAGTGATTTGTATGTGGGCTGAGAAAAAGGCTCTACCCACCCTGCAAGTTTTTACCCATTTATTATGGGGTCCATCTCAAATTGTTCAGCTCCTTCTCATGTGGATTAATTTTCTGACTCATGGAAAACTATGGTGTCAATGCATTTTAAAAATTACGAATGTGTAAGAGATTATTTTGCCAACTTCCTTTGCTCCTGTGGAGCTGCTAGCTTTAACCTTGAAGTTCAGATGATCTGTCTGGCATTGCTTTTTATCCTCTTACACAGTAAGAGGTGCATCTCTGTGCTTCAGCTCCCCTGTGATTGCTGAGAATGGTGCAAATATGTACTTTCTGCTTTTCTAAGCTGATCTGTATCAGGCTTCTGATGGGGTAAATTAGAGGATTCTGGTGAATAAAATTATAGCAGCTGAATACACTATATAGATTCATAAAGGGGAATATCAAAATCTCAAAATAAACTTTGTTATCCACAAATCTTTTCAAATATCACAGAATCAGAGAAGCCTAACTCCACAGTACTTCCACATTTATTTTCCAGGCTCCCAGTGAGATGCATCTCTGCACAGGTTCAAATTGTCACATTCTCTGGGGCTGAGAGCTCCCTATCTCAGGCCATGAAAAAGTAGTTGAACTCAGCTTCTTGCCTTTGAGGAGCTCTGCTTTCAGATTATCCTTAAAGAATACAAGCAGGACTGGTCTCCACACACTGCAATTAAATCAGTGCTTTAAATTCATATGTGCTGGGAGCAGGAAGGCTAGGTACTGCTGGTGCTGTTACGTGGTGTATGTTGTCTAAGAGGCAAGAAGAAACTAGGACATGATGCACCATCATCTTTCTGTCACAGGCCTTGTAGGGAGTGTTGTGATTCTATGAGGTCCCAGCTAAAAGATCTGGATGTTTTGGGTGCACAGTAGGGAGCTCAAGCATCTCACACAGGGATTGCCCATCAAAGTCCAAGTGGCCTCATTTAACCTTGTTAATGCTTCTCTTTTAAGAAGTTATGTCCATTATTACCCCAAATTCTTCCATCTGATGAAACTTAAAAGAAAAAAAAAAAAGTTTTTTTTTTCTATTAGGCTGTCTTTCCAAGCACAGTGGTTAATCCGTAGTTAATCCGCAGTGACAATGACTTTCAAGTCATTGTTCATATATATTATTATTTGATGCGTATTTCTGAGAAATACTTTCATTGCACAGAGGAATTAGTACAATTACCATCTGAATTATTTTTCCTCTTCACTGTTTGTTCTATTATGATGTTTAGTAATTATCCTTGGTAGGTGTCGGCATGTAGACCATGGGATTCGTAATGTGCATTGTTAGATATATCAGTAGGTATCTCGCTGATGAAAAGGCCATCTTTCTTAATGAAATTTTCCTGTGATTTTGCATGTATTTCTGATTTTATTTATTTTAGATTCATCGAGGAGTGAAGGGATTTGTTAAAGACCTTCAGGGCAATCCAATAGCAAATGCTACGATTTCTGTGGAGGGGATAAGCCATGACATTACATCAGGTGAGCCTCAGCAAAACAAGAAGTGATGGAATATACTGCTCCTCCCTCTGCTTGGCAACATGGAACCATTTCAGATCCTACTATCTGAAGCTTTAAGGGAGCAAAATTTTGATGCCAGGAAAGCATGTTGTGCCTCAAGCAGCTTGCTGCCTGCAGGATTTCATTTATTTTTCTCTTGTATCTTGCTCTCAGACCAGCTGAGACTGATTGTTGGGATTTCATGGATCTCTGGAGTGAATTGGTTCTGGTGGCTGCTGGTTATTTGTGCTGAGTTTGTTTTCTGATTTGTAGCGCAAATTTCACAGCTCTGTCAGGATTTGAAGTCCTATCGGCAGTGCCATTTTGATTTTGAAGGCTAAATTGTAGTCCAAAAGTGTTATATTACTTACAATGCAGTCAGACCCTTTGGTATGCAAATTCTTGTCAGATTATCAGTTTACATAACTTACTTCTGTGAAGATAAATTCTCTCTGCTGTTTACAATTATGCAACCTTGTTTTAGAAGAGCAGTTCTAAAAGAAGAAATTATTGTGCTGCTGTTTGTAGAAAATTATGTGTCACTTCTTCGGTGGTGGTCCTTTGTTCTAAGAATGAATTCAAATGTAGCTCACACAGTGTAAACTTGCAGTCTTCTTTGTAGACCTGTTTTCTTATTCTGAATGACCATTTTGTTTTATTTGCACAATACTCCTGGGAGTATTGGTAGATGAGAAGTTGACTATGAGCCAGTAGTGTGCCTTTGTGGCCAAGAGGGCCAATAGTATCCTGGAGTGCACTAGTAGGAGTGTGGCCAGCAGGTCGATGGAGGTAATCCTTCTCCTCTACTGGACCCTAGTGAGGCCACATGTGGAGTGCTGTGTCTAGTTCTGGCCTCCTCAGTACAGGAAAGACAAGGAGCTACTGGAAATGGTTCAGCAGAGGGCCATGAGGATGATCAGGGATTTGGAGCATCTTTTGTCTGAGGAGAGATTGTGGGAGCTCTGCCTGTTTAGTCTAGAGAAGAGAAAACTGAGAGGGGATCTCATTAATGCATATAAATATCTCAAAAGCAGGTGCCAGGAGGACGGTGCCAGACTCTTTTCAGTTGTGCTTGTGACAGGACAAGGAGCAATGGCCATAAGCTAAGCCACAAGAAGTTTCACCTCAACATGAGGAAGAACTTCTTTATGTTGATGGTGGCAGAGCACTGGAATGAGCTGCCCAGGGAGGTTGTGGAATGGAGACATTCAAAACCCGCCTGAACACGTTCCTGTGCAACCTGCTCTAGGTGGCCCTGCCTTGACAGGGGTTTAGACTAGATGATCCCCAGAGGTCCCTTCCAACCCTAAGGATTCTGTGATTCTATGAAGATGCTAATTAGATTAACAATAATAAAGTGTTACTGCTTTATGCATGAGCTTTCATTATGGTAATTTTCTCAACGTTATGTGCTGTTAGAGATGCATAATACTATGAAACAGGACTAGTAGACCCTTCAGTTGGCTTTAATTTATGGTTTTTCTCTTACCACCTGCAAAGAGGCCAGTATTTCTGCCAGGCGGAGCAGTCTGTGATAATATTAGCCACCTTCTTTCACTATGTATAAGAAGGCAAAAAGTATAGAGGCTGGAAATCAATTTTCAGGAGTAATGAAAAGAGAATAAGCTGTACAAGGAGGTATTTTGAGGTATAAGGGAGTAATGGATACAGTACTACAGCTCATGCTGTGGTACAGAAAAGCGTCTAACCAGGAATCCTCTCACATCACTCTGTGTGTATAAGCCTGAAAGTCATGTACTGTCAAAACACTGAGGAAAACAAGTACTTGAGTTTTAGCATATTCAAAAAGAAGGATAAATATTCTTTGGCTTTTTTTTTCCCTTCCCCCACTCCTTTGTTCATGAGTTAAAATTCAGCTTTGTTCCAGTGCCAGGAATCATTAGATCATTATCATAGCTCAGCAACAGTACTTTTTTCCCTTCTGTTTTATGAAAACTCTGGGAACAATTGGACTGACTACTGACGTTTTTAACTGTGTGAATTGCAGACATTTAAGTAATGTTTCCCTCTATGAGCTGTGTAGCTGTAGATGTGCTGAAAAAGCATTTAAGCAACTGGCAGTAAGAGCATGGCCAAGTCTTTTAAATGGCCTTTAGAACAGCTTTGCGACATTTTCTGGCGATAGAGAAATTCAGAGTATTAGCATGTAAGAAATTAAGTAATTGCCCACTGCAGGTACAGGGAGGATCAGAGTTGGAAGACCATTTAGTTCCAGTCTCCTTCCTGCCACAGGCAGGGATACCTTCCAGTAGACCAGGTTGCTCAAAGCCCCATCCCACCTGGCCTTGAATACTGCCAGGGATGGGGCAGCCACAACTTCTCTGAGCAACCTGTGCCAGTGTCTCACCACTCTCACAGTGAAGAATTTCTTCCTAATGTCTAATCTAAATCTCCCCTCTGTCAGTTTAAAACCATTGCCAACTGTCCTGTCACTACACGCCCTTGTAAATAGCCTCTCTCCAGATTTCTTGCAGGTCCCCTTTAGTCACTGGAGCTGCTCTAAGCTCTCCCCAAAGACTTCTCTTCTCCAGGCTTAACAAGCCCAACTCTCTCAGCCTGTCTTCGCAGGAGAGGTGCTCCAGCCCTTTGATCATCTTCTTGGCCCTCTGGACTCACTCGAGCACGTCCAAACCCTCTTGTGTTGGGGGCCCCAAAGCTGAATGCAGTACTGCAGGTGGGGTCTCATGAGAGCAGAGGGGCAGAATCACTTCCCTTGACCTGCTGGTCATGTTCCTTTCAATTTAGCCCGGCATGCAATTGGCTTTCTGGGCTGCAAGCACACACTGCTGGCTCATGTTAAGCTTCTTGGCAGCCAACACCTTGAAGTCCTCCTCAGGGCTCATTTCAATGCAGTCTAAGCCCAGTATGTTTCTGTGCTTGCGATTGCTCTGACCCGAGTGCAGGAACTTGCACTTGGCCTTGTTGAACTTCATGAGGTTTGCACTGAGGTTTGTCCCATGTTACCCTTTTCTTCAGTGTGCTGGAGAGCTTTCAGCCTCAGCAGGCAAAATCTTTCATGTAGGCTACAACACAACTTCAGAATTTAAATCTGTGTTTTGTTTACCTGAAAAGAAGAAAATCTGTAATGACATACTTATAGAGCTCTTACAGAAGAATACTTTCAGACAGGCAAAAAGAAAGGGCTAACAGGAATACAAAAGGCTCTGACAAGATATACAGTCCCTTTCCATTAGCTGCATAATTAATTTTATACTTATTTATTTGGATTTTTTTTTTCCTTGTTCTTTACAGCCAAGGATGGTGATTACTGGAGATTGCTTGTGCCTGGAAATTACAAACTTACAGCCTCAGCACCAGGCTATCTAGCAATAACTAAAAAAGTTGCTGTGCCCTTTAGCCCTGCAGTTGTGGTAAGTGCTCACATGTGTATTGCTTTATTGACTATTATATATGAAAAAGTCTTTTTTTTTGGAAATTTTGCCCACCTATGTGCATTTTCACATAAGTTTATTGTACTGATACGCTAGTATTGCACATATTTAAATCAGCCTTGAGACACTTTGGAATAAACAGCCTAAAACTGAAGGTATCTCCCTAAGCCCCATGTCTGTGTTAAACAACTCTTACAATAAATGACTTATAATAAATTACTCTTAAAAGCCTACACTCCTTTCTTTCTACAAGTCTTACCAATGTTTTTGATTGTTTCTCTTAGGTTGATTTTGAACTAGAGTCATTGTCTGAAAGAAAAGAAGAGGAGAAAGAAGAATTGATGGAATGGTGGAAGATGATGTCAGAAACACTAAATTTTTAAATTAAGATTTTGGCTTTACAGCTTTTAACTATTCTATGTTGATTTAGTATAGTGTACTGTGGAAAATCCCTATATTCTAGATTTTGTGCACTTCACAATAATTAACTTTGAATTTTTCAATTATCTTTTGATTAATATGATTGCAAATAACTACTAGCCTCTTAGCTAGTAAATAAGCTATTAATTTTCATTCATATTATTACAGAAAATTTACTCTTACATACGAATAATAAAAAAAAAAGAGTGAGTGTCACTGCAGCCGATATGGAAGTACAATCTGTTGTGTATTATTTGCAAGTTCAGAATATGTAGGTTAGCTCTTGATTTTAAAAAATAAATATGCTGTAGTCAATTCCCAATACTGCCAGAAATATTTGACAGTGCATAGTAGTAAAAAGTGCTTTTTACTGAGTCCTATAATGGGTGTTATTGAAAAGATTTATGTTAAGTGTGTTGTGTAATTATGTTTTACAAGGATTAAAATTCAATATAACATTTCATATGTGTCTGGTGTTGGGGCTATTTAAATATGTAAGAAAAATATACTGGCTTAATTTTAGTAAGGAGAAGGAATCTGCATAAGCTCTTTTATTAAAGATGGCATGGAGTGAATTCAGGAAATAACAGAGCTTTATTCCTTAAACTGTTAATGATATTTCAGGGTCAGGTTTTAGTTATTTCTCATTACTTACTTATTAACCAAATAAAAATTCTGAATGGGCGAAGAAGAAGAGCTTGTGCATCTTGTTAATATACTGCTTGTAGTTGTTTTACAGCAAGAAAAAAATTTGTTTCAGGTGATGTCTGTTTTAAATAGATAACCATCTTTTCCAACATTCTTTCCATGTGTCAGTGGTGTCTAGATGATTAGCTGAAAGTTTGTAACTTCACTGAAAGCTACCAAAAGGTTACAGTTTAGACAATGAACTGGAAGTCTTCTGAGGACATGCATTTAGCCAAGAATAGTTTTGCTTCCAACTTTGTTTCTTCTGCTGATTAGTCTTATCTAAAACTGGAAGTATGATGGATAAGTAATTTTTTTTTCAGTGTAGTAAATTTTTTCTAAAATGCTTGAAGAGGGTACAAAAAAGTAACTTTGAGTAAAAAAGATCCCCTTCCCCCCCATTTTTTTAGTATGTTTGAATTAACTTGTTTCAGTATTTTTGCCTAAAATGAGTGAAATTTATGGAGTCAGAGAATACATGTGAACCGTAGCGGGTGCAAGTTTGATATAATTCTCCCAAAACCACTGCGGGTATGCTACTTGATAGCAGCTAAACATCTCATCTGTTTGAAAGATTACACACTATTGCTGGTCTATTTTAATTCAAGATCAGATGTTTGATATCAGTTTCCTTCCTCTGTTTCTTTAGTATCACTGTCTGTGTTTTAATTAACATATTATTTTAGTTGATGCTGCAGGAGATCAGTACCACTCAGAACCAACCAACAATACACTGTCATGCTCCTGCCATAAGTGAAAAATCACATGTTTAGGAGTAGGATCCAAATTTACCTCCTTTGGGTATTTAAAAATTTACTGAAATTAATGTTTTCTGAGAATTTGAAATAAAAATAGCAGTAACAGACTTAAGGTTTTACATACAGAGATAAACTGAACAACAATAAAACAAAGTTTCTGTCTCTGATCAGGAGTTTGCTATGTGACCTGTAGTTCATTCGGGTAGTAGATATTTAACTTCAGACTTCAGGGGAACTTCACTTGCAGTAAGTTGTTATGCAGTGATAAATTCAAATTTCCATTGCAATGAGGAACCCCTTTGCAAATGAAAAATCTTATCTGAACATGTCTTGATAACAACTTGTGGCTAGCTGGGCACAGGAACGTGCTTAAGGGATACCCAGTTGCACCAACACAGGTGTTTATGACAATTTGAAAGGCTAAGACACATAACACAGAGCACACTCTTTCTGGAAATAACAATACTGTTTTCAGCTGAACCATGTAAAATCGAAGCAAACCATCTAAAACCAAATTGTAACAGGAGACTGCTGGCATGTGGGCAAATGGCTGCAGGAGTGTTTCTGACCTGTAAACTAATGTAATAAGGCAAGTGTATTTTTGTACAGAATGCCCTCCTCTGCCTCTTTCAAACCTAACAATTTCAATCCAAACAATATTACTACATGGTGAAATGCCTGTCATGCATCCCGTCTTCCTGTGTGATGGATTGTGTGGCATAGTGTAGACATTACATCAAAGTGATCTTGTAACAGATTTCTAATCTGTACTTGTATACACGTGTGAGATCCTCTGGTCTACTGTTTCACGCATTTGTGATCAAATGTGGTGTCCCCTAAATGATCGCTTAGTTTCGCTCGATGACTTCTTGCTATTGCTGTGCTGAGAACAGGTTAAAGTAATTAAATGTTACAACACCAGAACCACTGCCACTGTCCTTGCTGTAAGTAAACATCCTTAAGAACACCATAGCCAGGACTCTCAATAAATCAATTCATTATGTAGCTTTCCTAGCTGAACTGAGCTGTGTTGTAGGACTGTGTATGTTTAAGTGGAAGATTAAAGTGTTGTGTGATGCTGAGCTTTTGGTTAAAAAGGCACATGCTGTACTATTGTACAATAAAACTACAGGTTTATTTAAAGTGCAAAATGTGTGAGTAACTTACCAGTTCAAAACATGACTGCTTTGGCTGTGTATGACTGCAAAATATGCCATAAACATCCTCAGTGAGGTGTTGTGTGCCAATCACTTTGCTGTTTTGAACAGAGAAATGAGACTGGATTTAGTGCTGATATCCCATTGAAAGCCATCTATAGCCCCATAATTTTGTGCCAGGACATACTCGTTTTGGATTGTATGGTTTTCTGAGCACTTTTCCCATGCAGGCTTTCAAGTAAAGTAATGGATATATATGAGATGCTCTGAATTCATACAGGGTCGGTGGGGACAGGGCATACACTTTTGCATGTCTCTCATGTCCACAGCATTTATAAGTCTGTTCTTTTTCCATATCAGTCCTTAGGATTAGGTATGGAGGAATGCTTGGTTCTATGCATTCCTTATAACTACAGTGATGAGGATTATAATACCAAAGTCAGTCAAATAAAATCACTGTGTCTGAATTACATTTCCTTTTTCCTAAGTTTTGGTGTTCATGTCGATACATGTGAATTCACATATAGCCCTAGCTGTTTGAGCTGATAATAACATACATTAAAGTGTAAATTAAAACTGAGATGGTATGTAGGAAAGAATTGCTACCAAGTTGCTTTCTCTGAGTTTTTTTTAACTGATCTAACAGGTGTAGTAGGAACACTTAGTAAGCAGCCCGTGAAAGGAAGAGGATTTAGAGAAGGATGGTTTTAGAGAAGCTGAAATTTGAAGTTAAAAGGTACAGTTCCCATATCTGAGCTTAGTTTGACTCAGGCCTGTGGAGGCTGTAGAATAGCAGCAGTTTAATGGCTGCCTCTCCTAGAAGTTAGAGCAGCCATCTAGAGCTTCTCAGTAAACCTGCTCCACTGGAGGAGTGCTTTGTTTCTTACTTGTAATTAGCACTGGAAACACACAACCCAGAAATATCCCTGCAACACATGCTTTCTACCTTCCTGAATCTTGTGACAAGCTCATTTCTCATTCTGATTGTCTCCTTGAGATATTCTATCCCCCCTGTATGTTTCTTTTACGTAGAGTTAACATCTGTTGTGAATGATTTGCTGCTTGTTAATTTGACTGATAAGTTTGGTCATTGACACAGCCTCTGTTCCAGTATTTCTAACTTCTGTAATTAAACCCACAGACAAAAACACTCAGGAGATTTTCTGAAAACCATGGCATAAAAAAACCAAAACAACCCAATGGCTTGGTTAGTCCCTGGCTTTTGAGGGTTTTGAGTGAGTTTGCTTCATGTTCCCATTTTTAAAGCCTGCTTTAGGAGGACAAGAAAATGGCAGCTGGGAAGCTGATATAATCCTATGCTTCCAGGGGCTAAGGTTTTGAGCCGTATAGCAAGTACTGGAATAGGTAGTATAAGAATGAGATATTTATAAACAACTGTTGTTTACTTTTACTTAACTGTGATAATGGGAGTATACTGATTTATTTAAATGGCCCTTGCAGTGCTGATCTTTCTTCGGCCCTCCTTATTTTGCCTCTTCATGCCCCACGCATTAAATTTCAGCAGGCAAACACATCCATGATTAGGCACTGTTTATCATAGTGCTAGATTTTGCCTGAATTAATGGTTAATACTTCATGGTATTTTATCTTTCTCCTACTTTCATATTCATTTAAGCCACCACACATTTTTGTAATCATGCATCCCTTTGTGCACAGTGGAAACTGTAAAAGAGAGAAGACGAAGAGTTTGGCTCCTGCATTGGGAATGTAGAGGGAATTTGACATCTGGGAATGCACTGGAACCAGTTTAGTATTGTGAAATAGCTAGATTTTGTAGACCTTTTTGTTAATCATTCTGTAGTAAAGGGATGAATAGGATTATGTTCCTATGGGATTCTAGGAGTGCAGTATGTCCATGCCTTTTAGGTAATGCTGCTCTGGAAGGATTCCCATTAGTTTCACTGAGTTTTTTTATCAGACCCTTAAGCCTGGAATCTGAGTAGACAAGACTATCTGGTGCCAAGGCTGCTCATTTTGCATTAGCAGTAATTGTTCTTCATCTTTTCCAGGAGAAAAATGCAAAATAAACAAGAAATGAAGTCCACTTTCACAAAGTGTGGAATTCGTTATGGAACTTGTTAAGAGTCATTGCAAAACCTAAAGTAGAAATAATGGAGATTAGCTGAACCAGTGGCAACCTACAGCTCACTAAGCCTCTGGACTGCTGCTCAGTGTGAAATAGGAGGGTAAATCAGGATGCCATTTTTGTTACATTCACCCACTGAGGATGTGGTCAGTGCCATAGTTTGGAGACAAAATACAGAGCTAGGGGAGCATCTCACCTGACTGTAGTAGGCAGCAATAGAGGTGTTTACAGTGTTGCAGTACCATCCAGTAGGATAAGATTCCAGTTGATGGACTCAGAGGAACACCTCTTGCACAAAAGGTAAGTTAAGCACATTTCAGAAAATACGGACAAGATTCAAGAGAGGAGTTGGCTGCCAAGAGGAGCACAAAATTACAGTCTGACTTCCCTCCCTCCATCTCACCAAATATCCACTCATGTGGCTTTCCTCAGCTGCTTCCAGTTCTCTCTCTGGGTGTGTCAAAAACTAGCCCAGCCTAAGCAACTCAAAGATCATTTGTGCCAAGACCCAACAGGAGTGGATTACAGAGCTTTCTTGTGTCTAAAGATCCTAAGTTTGTGCTTGCACTATCGAGCAGGTCCCTGGTATGGCCTGGCATCCTGAATATTCAGGTGTCCAGAATGGGAACCCCACCAGTAGCTTGCTTTTGGCCAGCATACTTAGGTTTCTTCCAGTGGAGGTGGAAGGCAGCTGCTATACCTTCCTGGCGTCATAGAAGGAAGGATTGGGCCTATACCTCTGACTTCGCATCAGAGCATAGCAGGCATACATTAAGAGAGGGAGGCTGGGAAGTGCTCCTGGATCCCATAAATTAGACGTGGTCTGAGACATGGTTTCTGAGCCATGGTTTTAGAAAATCTAAGAAAGAATAGCAGTAAAGGTAATATCACCTTCCTTCCTCTTCAGATTCGGGTAATTTATTTGAAAGTTTATTATGGTAGTGATATTTATCCTGTATACGCATATATCAGCATATTTGCTTTGTGTTTCCTATGGAGGCTGAAACACTTTTTAGTTTAAAGAAGTCTTGGGTAACAAACTCTTGGATAAAATACAGAGAGGGATTTCAGAGCAGGAGCAAACTGAAACACAACTGGCTTAAGCAGCGTAACATTTATTATTACTGAGTGGCAAATGAGGGGCATTCAACTCTGGTCTTGGTGTTACTAAGGTTTAACAGATGTAATAAAAACTGTTGGGAGGCAGTTTTTGGTAGATGTTTATTGTATAAAAACTCAGGACTCAGAAAGATCTTATTGCAACTAAAAAGGCTATGTGTGAACAAAGGATCAGGGCAAGAAGTAAATCAGATTATCTAGGCTATTTTAGGTACTTAATTCCTCAGAAATCCTTGAAGGCGCCTATTCTGTTTGCCATAAAGGAAACACAGACTCTTGGTTTTATGAATCATGTCTGAATTAGATGCCTATATTAGACAAGTGAATTCTGGGCAGACCCTTGTGTTACGGGGCTACATGCCCTCAGAGGGCAAAGAAGATGCCCCTTGGTGGGAAGGGACAGGCAGCCAGCTTACCAAAGAGCCCAGGAAAGCCTGGGGTCCAGTTCCTGCTTACAGGAGTATTTAAAAAAATGTTATTTACAGCTCTAATATAGCCAGTGACTATGTCAGAACAGCAACAGTGGATGCAGGCCCGGCATGCAGGCTGCCCTGCATCATGTCTGGTCTACCAGATACCCTTCATGCACTGTGCTGGAGCCTGCAGATTCAAATCTTTCACTATATTTTGACTTAACCCCCTTATTTGTTAACTGTTTTAGTAGGGCTTTTACGAAAGAAACTTCTCAAAGGAATGCTTTCTTGTGCCTTCTTCAGGAAACTGAAAGATTAATAATACAGGACATAACACATGCCCTTCCAAATAAACACAGTGTCTGTATTCAGCTCTTTATTTCCACGTGTCTGACAGGACTCACCACTGGATACCCATTGACATATGCGGCAATATGCAAGATGTTAAACATCTGGAAAATCTTCTGTTAATTTTTGTGATGTCTCAGAATTATAGACATAGCTTGCAGGAGATTTCCACTGAAAGGGAACAAAATTTGGAGGACATTCTAAATTAAGTCATTCGATATTTGTTTGCCAATGCACTGGATGGTACTACAAGGCGCCAAGATAAATTCAAATTAACGTGAAAAATATTCAGTATTATTGGTTGTGGGTTTACATAACTTACCGGCACATTATTTTGAGAACTTTCAGATAAATAGTTGCCAGGAAAACAAATTCCAAATGAAAAACATAATGATTACATATAATACACTTGAGCAAGTGTCACAGAATAATGACATTTTTGCCCAGTGGGATTTTGCTTCAGCAAAGCAATTAAACATGGAGACGTGTTCACAGGCTGTATAAAAATTAATTGATCTCAAACCCCTGATTTTAAACCTAAGAAAACTGAAGCTAAGACAAAAATAGAAAACACTATGAATTCCAAATCAAAACTCAATAACTACAAATGTAAAAGATTGACAGAAATTTACAGTGAGTGTTTGTGTACCAAAATTATTCATTTGTGATAAAAATGCATAGATGCCTTGGGTGCCTTCAAAAACCATAGGTTAAAAAATCTCATTCATTAGTTCCTGGCTCTATGACTGGTGTCAGCACCAAAATTCTGGGGTTTTTGACCACAGGTCAGCCTACACAGCCCCAAGCCTGCTGGCAGTAGGCGGAGTATGCCTGTCCCAAAGGGGGAAAAGGATTCTAGCCCAGGAGCTGGCAGGGCTTATAGAAAGGGCTTTAAACTAGGTTTGAAGGGGAAAGGAGATAACACCAGGCTAACTAGACATGAGCCATGGGGTAGTGTGCCACTATTGGAGTCCAGATCCACAGGGCAACTTAAATGCATTTATGCCAGTGCCCTAAGCGTGGGCAACAAACAGGAGGAGCTGGAAGCCATAGTGCAGCAGGTAAATCACGAGAGAATCACCGTCACAGAAACATGGCAGAATGATTTGCATGATTGGAGCGCTGCAGCGGATGGCTACAGGCTCTTCAGAGGGGATAGGCAAGGAAAAAGAGGTGGTGGGGTTGCACTGTGTGTCAGGGAGTGCATTGACTGCCTTGAACTCAGTGTTGTGAATGAGAAGGCTGAATGTTTGTGGGTGAAGATTAGGGGAAGGCCAACCAAGATGATATCCTGATAGGAGTCTGTTATAGACCACCTGGCCAGGATGAAGCTATGGATGAAGTACTCTTCAAACAACTGGGGAAAGTTTCACAATCGCTTGTCCTTGTTCTTGTGACGTGGGGGACTTCAACCTACCAAACATCTGCTGGAAGTACAACACAGCAGAGAAGAAAATCCAGGATGTTCTTGCAAGGTGTTTAAGATAACTTCCTAACCCAGCTGGTTAGTGAGCCAACTAGGGGAGATGGCTGCAGAGGGATCTGGACAGGCTGGATCAATGGGCTGTGGCCAATGGTATGAGGTTCAGCAAGGCTCAGTGCTGGGTCCTGCACTTGGGCCACAACAACCCCATGCAATGCTACAGGCTTGGAGAAGAGTGGCTGGAAAGTTGCTCAGTGGAAAAGGAACGGGGGGTGCTGATTGATTTCTGAACATGAGCCAACAGTGTACAAACAGCATCCTGGCCTGTATCAGGAATAGCAGGGCCAGGGCAGTGATCATCCCCCTGTAGTAGCCACTGATGAGGCCACACCTCTGGCCACACCTCTGGGCCCTTATTATAAGAAAAATATTGAGGTACTGGAGTGGATACAGAGAAAGGCAACAAAGCTGGTAAAAGGTCTGGAGAATAAGTCTTATGAGGAATGGCTGAGGGACATGGGGTTGTTTAGTCTGGAGTAAAGAAGGCTCAGGAGGGACCTTATCGCTCTCTACAGCTACCAGAAAGGAGGTTGTAGTGAGGGGAGGGTCAGCCCCTTCTCCCAAGAAATAAGAGATAGGACAAGAAGTAACGACCTCAAGCTGTGCCATGGGATGTTTAGACTGGATATTAGCTAAAATTTCTTCACAGACAGGCGTTGGAACAGGCTTCCCAGGGAAGTGGTGGAATCACCATCCCTGGAACTGTTCAAAAACTGTACAGATGAAGCCCTCAGTGATATGCTTTATTGGTGGTCCTAGCAGTCCTGTAATAATGGTTGGATTTGATGGCCTTAAAGATCGTTTCCAACCTGGCTGATTCTATGATTCTTTGATTCTAAAAAAAAATTTATAAAAAGGCTATTGAAAGTGAAAAACATACTATTCTGCTTCCACTTGAATCTTTCATTTATAAAAATGTCAATTTAGATTTTTGATATTTTGTGGTGTAATACTTATACTTGAAAGCATTTTTACTAGTTTCAGTTTTTATTAAGGTAGCCACATAATAAACCCACAGTCTACCAAGAAAGACTTAACAAGATCAAACAGTTGGCAGCTGAAACTTAGGCAAATTCAGAAGCAGAACTAATGCTCAGTATTTTCTTGGTGAGATTAATTCACCTTTGCAATAGTTCATAGAGCTGTGCAGTAGATTTTTCATCACATTAATTTTCTTTAAATAAGGCTGTTGTCCTTTTGAAAGCCTGTTTAGATGCTGTTTGTGTTCCTTGGCTGAACCATTCCATTATTCTTCATGGGTACGCCCTTTCAGTTGATAGTCCCATCTGGTTTAATTGTTTCCTGAGGATTTAAACAATCACACATCTCTTTGAGCTTCTGCTTCATCAGTCTAAGAGCGTTTTTGGATGCATTAATTAGAGGATTCTGAGAATTCAGGCTTGGATCCCTTGGACATTATCAGTATGCCATAAAAAATATCTGGGTATTGCTTTTCCATGTTTGCTTCTGGGTTGTTTCCCCTATTCTCTGTGCTTTGAATGACGCCAAGTGAGATTTTTTAGCTTTGATTCTGAACTGAATGTTCAAATATAATAAAACCTGTTGAAATGTGGTAATGTGTTTGATTTTAAGATCAATCAAAATGTTTAAAAAGGCTTTCTCTCCTCCATCAGTCTTACATGTTTCTCAATTTTATTGGAATTACACTACTCCTAAAATTTATTAATTAAAGACTGTTGGCTTGCCTGATATTTATAATATCAACAGCTTCAGCTCCCATAATATCCTAGAAAATTATTTGCATTGCAAGTCTCCATTTTTCTCAAATACATCTGCTTCCATGGGGAGGGACTGGATGTCAAAACCATGCATTTTTTCTTCCTCTCTTCAGCAGTTTGTAAATGTTCTTTTTCTGTTTTTCTTTTCAACAAACCTGAGATGCATGCTAAAGTCCTGATATGGCCTGTGTACTGCAGGAGGTGCTGCTTTCCAGGTCAGTAACTGTGAAAGAGGTTGTGATATGACAGAATACATTATCTAAAATGTGAAACTAAGCTGCTGGTGGTAATAGAAGGTCATGGAGTCACAGAACACTCACTGTTTTATGATTTCTAATGAACAACCTCATTTTTCTGGGTCTTTGGTTAGAGATTGTTGAAGGCAATGAGTAGTCTTTATACTTCATGTCCTGACAGATCTTCACTCAGGAATTCTCCTTGAAGATGGAGGAGAAACATATGAGGCTAGAAATGTGATCATGAACTGAAGTTCAGTTCGTTGTCTGTTTCCTTTTACTCTCAGTTCCTTGTTGGGTTAAATTTATTTTATTAGAGAGAACTACTCCATGACAAAATGCACTTTCTTTTAGAGAAATTAATACTTAGGTGGATATTGTACAAACAATGAAAAAGGACTCACAAGAGGGAAACAAAGATTAAGAATGTTTAATTATATACATACACATATATAGATATATACATCTGTATACATCTACATATATTTAAATGTACTAATGTATTTAGTCTTCCGTGAATGTCAATGCTTCACTTTAAATGTTTTCTTTACCTAGTCTTTCATAAAAGAGTAACAATAGGGATTATCTCAGACCTCTGTATTTCTTGGGCAATAATAAATTAACAGCTTTTTCTCTCACTAAACTAGTGGGGAGCACAAGGGCGAGCGTTTTCCTTGGCATAGTACAGTCAGCAGTAGGTGACTCAGACTCCATGACTATCTCGTAATTGTATTCATATTCTATCGCTCTATATTTTCTATTCTACACAATATATTTTATATATTATATATTCTAGAAAATATATTGTATATAGAGAATATATTCTAGAATATATTCTATATTCTATTCTCTATTCTATTTTCTCTATATTCTATATTTTGCCTTGCAAGGCATATGTTTCCTCTAAGAGAGGATGGCCCATGAGATGAATTTGTTTGACCAATCCTTACCACATCAATTTCAACATATGAAAAACTTGTTCATCCAGATAGTTTGACCTACTACTTTATTGGTTTATAGCCTTGGATTACGACCTGGATAATCTTTATCTTAAAATTAAGATCATGCTTAGTAATCGTAGAATTGTGGGAATGGTTTGGGTTGAAAGAGAACTTAAAGATCACCCTCATAGTAAAAAATGTCTTCCCGATATCCAATCTACCCTTTTGGGATTGGGACTGGGGGAGGAGGAGGGAAAACTTGAAAAGGGGATTCTGTTTGATTTACTCTTCTCTGCACTTCCCTGTCATCAGCTACACAACTAGTACTCCTTAGCAATAATTCCTCTAACATGAGTCACAATTACCGTTACTGAGATGGTGTCAATATCAGTGTATATTTCCCTTTGATGTTTCCCAGATATTTCTTTTAGATACTGTGTTAGAAACCTTGAAATGTGACTATGCGTTGAAACTTCTGTGTGCTGAAGTTAGGCTGAATGTCCACAGTGGCTGTCACTGGAATTGCTGTAGGAAAGATAGTATGTACCAGCTGTGACTCTGTTCTTTGTGCAGCCTAGCAGTAACTTGCTGGAATAATTTAGTCAATGGCTCAGATTCATTTTTCATATACCAACAATGCCTTTTCTACCTCTTTGTAATGTATATGTCCACAATGATTTGCTTACAATGAGGTTACAGAGAGGGACACGAAAAGACATGATGGGAACAAGCTGTGTAGAGATGACAGGCCTTCTCCATACTGTCTTGCAACTTTCATCTCTGTTGTAAATTCAAGGAATGTATCTATCTCAGTTGTTTCCTACTGGCAGAGTCAGAACAAGATATATCAGAGGGGACTCAGCTATGACCATGTAGAGAAAAATAGAGTAAAATCTGTAGTCATCTTCAGCTGTTCAAATATTCTGTCTTTCTACCTAGGAGATGGGAAAAGAACAAAACAGCCATCTGGGTCAAAAACTAACCCTCTCATCTTTTTTTTTTTCTTTTTTTTTTTTTTTTCCTTTTGTGTGTGTCTGGAATGCACTCGGAAGCCTAAAATGGGTGAAAAAAAAATCCCCATGTCATAATTTTTCCAAAGAATGTTTTTCCTTTAGAAAATTGCAGATCAAAATAACCAAAAGATAAAAATCAAGTTGTGCAAACATTTTATGTTACAGCTCTTTTTTTCCCCAAAGTCTTTAGTATTTGGTAAACTTGTTTTGAAAGGTAACAAAAAAAAAAAAAGCTACAAAAAACTTGAATTCCAAGCATGTGGAAAATCTAAGCATAAAATCAAAACTATGTAAATGCCCTAAATACCCTTTAATTATTATAGGATGACTAAGACTTAAACCAGCATCTGGACATCTATGCTACCTATTACTGCCAAGACTACATTATTATGTTTCAACCTTGAATTTCTGTCAAGTGGGAAGTGTGTTGTGACTCAAACTGTCCCTGCTGCTGAATAGTATCCTCTGTCAGAGAGACAGGACAATGAGATTTTGGCTGTTGAGGTGACCATCCTCTGTACCACACCTAAATCAACCACGTTTTTTTGTAAATCAGCAAATCCAGGCATTTAGGTACCTGTCTGGCCCTTACCCTAGGTGTCCCTAGAGAGGAGACTTAAAGATGTACTGAACTGACTCCAACTCCTCTTGTGCTTAGAAAAGGGTAACAGCCAGAGTCTATTTTCCACTCTATATTTGAAACCATTACCTTAAGTGGAACTACTCTGGATTACAACTGCCATCCTTGGGAGCATAAAATTACTTTGTGTCCTTTTTCTTTCTACCACAAAGATCCCCTTTTCCAGCTTTCACACAGTGCAAGGGCAGTTTGGCATGAGCTACTACTGCGCATTTCCCTCCCAATTACTTGTTTCCTCTCCTGTGTGTGTTTTTGGCATAACGTGTCATGTTCTGAAACCTCAGATACCTGAAATATTTGGAAACACTGAGTTCTGGACACATCTGGTTATTAGATTCGATATGGCTGCCCCTTTTGTGAATAAAAACCTCACACTACCATAGAAAATTCCACCATTATAATTTTGCCGCCAATATTTTACTGCTTCCTTTATTAACAAAGAAATATTATAGTAACAATGTAAAGCACTGCAGAAGCTTAAATGGAAGATGTCATTTTTTAGGACAAGTATGTAAAATCCTTTTCTTCCAGGTAAGGGCATACATCTGTCACAGCTAAATTCAGTGGTAACTTTTGCCATCCACTGTGGTGAATGCTCAGTAACAGGCTATGGCCTTTGGGAAACAGTTCTGTAACTGAATAGCTAGAAATCCCGTTTTCCCATATACATTTACTGTGAAAAATTATGTGTGGCTGTATTATTAACAAACACTTTCTTGTGGTCTGAACAGCTTCAGAAACCCCTTGACTTCAGCTAGCTATTAATGCTTGACATCAAACTGGCAGACAGAACTGCTCTTAGTACAAGCTGCTTCTTCTGCCCTAGCTTAGACATTAGCAGGACAGTGTCTTCAAATGTTTCTTGATCCTCCTTTACTTCCTCAGACTAGTATGTTTCCAATGTTAGTAGAGTTCAAATGAAAGGCTGGCTGCTAACTTAAATGATGAATAGCCTTGCTAGGGCTGGCAAAAAACCTGAGGCTTGTTAATAGGATGATGCTGAAATCTCTATGTTATCAGGCATGTAACCAGAGGAGTTTTTTTCTCCTCTGAATTTTGATGTAAACACCTTGCTACATCCACTTTGGATTAAAAAAACCCTAACCCATTAAAAATCATTAGTAAAGGGTTCAGTTATATATATTCTCTTTGTTTGGAACAGTTTTTTTTTATTTGGTTAACAAAAAAAAGTTCATTTAGAGAAATCAGGCAGATACTATCACTTGTTATGGAAAGAATTACATTCTTTTTATATCTTGCTCTTTGAAGAAAAGAAAACATCCACTTATTCTATTAACTAATCATGTAGTTGATGATCAGGTAATCGTTTATAAGTGCTTTTATTTTAGTGCTGGGAAAGTACTAAGCCCTATCTCCATTAATGGCATCCTTTTGTGACTACATACTAAAAGGCTACAGATATTCCTGAACTTAGATGCTGCCATGTCTGCCTAAGAAAAGTTGTGATTTTAAGGCTGAAAGAAGTCTAAGGATAGTGACAGAATGAGGGAGACAGTCCACAGGAGGGGATAGAAGAGGTATATTAAAATATCTCACTAGTTCTGTAGCTATAGATTATTACATTAAAGACTCAATTCAGTAAGCTACTTAAGTACTTTATTTTTGTATCTGAGTTGCTGTCTTATTCAAGAGAATGCAGTTGTTTACACAATTGGTAGGTACAGGTATCAATATCTTGCTGAATTAGTGTTCCACACATCTAGAAAGAAAGGAATTATAACCACCCTGGAACTCTATTTACACTCGCTACCTTTTCTTTTGACATAATGCCCAACAGCTGCATTACTGAGAGAAGTTATCAGCCCTAATCGTCCTTCACCTCCCTCTCTGCTGGGAGGGACTGACCTCTGATGTGCTGACAGAGCCAGTGCAGTGTTTCATTTAAAATGACATTGTTCAGCTTAAACAGTTGGGGTTTTGCTAACTTGACTCTTTTAGGCTGAAATAAATTCAGGTGCAAGCTAGCTTCCCCCCTAGCTCAGCTGTTTATGGGCTGGCTGCATGCATGTTTGCATCATGAAGCACAACGTAAGTAATACGTGTGGGTCAGTAACAAACCAAGACTGAATTTGATAAAGGTTGTATTTTGAATATTAACTGTAGTAATAACAAATATGAGTGTGTAATGTAGTGGTCAAACAAAAGGCTACAGGCTATTAAATACATTTTTTATTATTACACCCTGTGCAATATATCATATGGTAAGGTCAGCACAGTCAGCAAATGTGTTAACAAGAAGAACCATTAATTCAGGTCTCAAGAGCTAGCAAAAAGAAGGTAAAATGTGCTGGTCACACTTAACATTAGGTCTTTGATATATTGTTAAAATGATGAGCTACTCCAAGGAACAGCTGTAGCTAGTTCTTGTAGAACATGGTATTTGTAATTGATGTTGGGGCTTAAAGGAGCTTCTTTCAGTTTTGAAAGCAGAGGCATGTTTTTGAGATACCGCTTCCCTTTCTAAGGATTCTTCCTTGTTCTTTTCCTCTCTCCAGTGGAGACTGTGTTTCTCAGGTGAACTGGCAGATGGGGTGAGCGTGAAAAACATGGTTTTTAATTTTCACTCAGCAGTGAAAATGCTCTGCAGTACCTGGAGCCCAAGCAAGAACTGGATGGGAAGGAGGGAGTGCTCAGTGCCAGAGTGACCTCCCTGTGAACCTGCCTGCCAAGGCCTCTCTAATATAGTGCAAGTGCATTTACTCATTCATTTGCAGCCTTCAATATGTTACGAGCATCTTATTCCAGATCTGAGCCTGTTTGTGTTTTGAAAGAACTCTTCTAGAGAAGATGAATCTTACCATAAAGATTGGAGAGGCATATGCTTCAGAAGTCTTGGTTTAAAAGCTCGAATTCTGAAACTGGATTGAGGCCTGTGTGTTCAAATGCATGGTGGGGCATTGCTCAGCACTTGGTGTTGCAAGAATTCCAAATGGCCAAGCACCACTTTTACAATCATTCAAAAGTCTCCTGTTCTTAAGTTAGGCGTGCTGTGCCTGTGAATGCAGAGTTTTAACATGTAATGCAGGGAAGTATAATACTCGAGGGTGTACTGCTAGCAGTCCAAACAGGGTGGTGTGCTTGTGAGAAACCCCAGTCTCCTGAGCCTATCCTCTTTGAACAGAATTGGAAGAGCACAACGGGAACATCCCACTGTGGGTTGCGTGGAGCAATCCAGTCTTTTGCTAGTGCAGTGTAGACTGTGACTCCTTGCCATCCAGGGCCTTGTTGGTGCAGCTTAGCCACTGTCCTTTTCTTGATCACAGTTTAATTAGTTACAGAACATGTTACGAGAAAGATTGGGATTGTTCCCTTCTTCTCAACACTGTGTCACTCCAGAGCAGGGTGGCTATGTTACTGTTGAGGGAATCACTGAATTCATAGCACCCTTTGCTGCATGAGAATGGTTGACATCCCTAAAACTTTCAGTGTATGTATGCTCTGAATGCATGCACTGGGATTCAGCGCAGTGGCTGTTTCTAGAGTAATGCTTTCTTTATGGTGCTAAATTTCTTGTAACACCAGTTGTATGTTCCTTGAGATTGAGTAATCGGAGGAAATCTGTCTTTCTGCAAGATAAAATGCACTGAGGAAAGCCAGCTAAGGAGAAAGTTCAGCTGCTTTATGCATCTGTTTCCCTGGGTTTGCAATACTGCATACACTAGATGGCAATGTAATACCTGCATGAAGAGGTTACCACTGACTTCAACAAATAAGTACTTTCAGGTAGGTGCTACAAGCTCTTTAACTGTTTTATTCTTATTGTGAGCAAGCATCTAACATCAGGGAGAAACACCAGTTTAGATCAAGAGGTGTCCACTGAGTTTAATTCTTGCTTCTTCCCATTTGTTTAATTTTCAGAACTGTGTATATATTTGTCACATGCCGTAATAATTATTTTGTAAGGTAAACTCTGTTGGTGTGTAGTTTAATGTTCTTCAATAGGTTTTGTATGCCCTATTCCTGTCTGACACTAGCTCAAATAGCTTTGAAACATCCTTCCCGCATATTCCCTTTAGAATACTATAGATATTGCAGATGTTCCCTTTTCATTTCCTCTCTCTCTGATGAGCAAAAGCCTGTGTAACAGCTTAGTAATATTTCTGGGACACAAGGAAGCTCTGTTGTGTGTGTGTTTTAGGTCCACTTCTTTCTCAGGCTTCACTGTGGCATTTTGGATTTAGCTCAGGCATAGATAAGCCTGTAGTAATATTTGATTTAACAGGCACTGTACTATTCTTTACTTTTTCATATGTTTAGGTGATTGCTGCATTCAGATATAGGCAGTACAAAAAGGTTAATACATCTGAATATTCAGTAAAGTCAAGTAATATACGAATAAGCTTTTTCCTCTACATTTTTTTAATTATTATTGTTATTTTTTTGTTTCCCATAATATACAAATTAAACTTACAGGGGATCTTCTGTCCTGAGCTCATAGCAGAAGTTCTAGTTAATTATTTTGTACTGCTCCTTTAATCAAGACTCAAACATGTAAATTGCTGTGTTGCAGCTTTAATGTTGTAAGGCAAAAAAGTTAATACTGAAATTATACCATGTTGAATTTAACTTTAAACCTAAGTTTTGATTCAATTCATCCCTTTTGCAGCTTTTTTTTTGTGTGTAATCAGAAATGCTCCTTTGTTAGTGAAATTCTTGGTTTTGTTTTCAGTCAATGAAGGATTAGTTGGACACTACGAATGGTGTTGTTCAGTATTTCTGGTGTCTAGATATGAAGAGCTGCTGTAAACAAAGGAAACAACCAGTAATCCCACGTCTCTCAAGAATCCACTATGTCAGTTACCTTCCTGCATCTTATATAGCTGCCTAACTTTGTTTCTCAGGCCTTCATTTTCTATCTCACAGTTAATTACATAGTATTTCCCCAACTAGAGCAGTCTCTCTTTCTCTGTTTATTGTTTCCGTCCTGTCCACCCATCAGCTTTTTTTAGCTACCTTTTCCTTCCTCCTGCCTTGCTTCTGTATAGAATATACTCACAGGGAATAGGAACTTATACATTGGCTTACAGGGAATTAACAGAAATATTTAGATTGTTTTCTCATGTAATGACTTTATTTAGTATTACTATTTTCTTATACCCATGCTTTGACTCTGTCATAAGATCAATTCATTATTTGGTTTCTCAACAGAGAATCTGAATGTAAGCATGTACATTAAAATTATAGGAACGCTTAACACTGCATTTCAATGACTAATTGTTGTAAAGTCTTTATCCTGACGGTACCTCTTCCTTCTTGTCTACTAATGTGATGAAATCTCCTGTGCTGTGCTTCCTTCTCTAGTCCTTTGTGTTGTAAGGACCTGTTCTTGCAGCTGAGTTCAACAGTGGAACTACCCTTGAATACAACCCTCTTACAAGCCGGCATGGCTTTGCATTGTACTGCAGTATTGCTAGCCTCAGGGTTTTCTTTTAAAGTGAAACAGAAAGCAAAAGTGAAAACTGAATTAAATAATTTGTGAAAAATGCCTTTCCTAGCCTTATAGTATGGTCTTAGATAACTCAGTTGAAAATTCTCCATGAAATCCATTTGGTGCTTTTGATTGCCAAAGGGATCACAGGATAAATTCCTCCATTCCTAATGCAACACATACATCTTGCATTTGAGACATTTTATTATGTCATATTGTCAGCAAGTTAAAAATATGAATTTTAGAATCCTATTAAATATATAACAAAAATATCTGTACTTCAACTCTAGCTGGTTAGAAAATGTATTTTAACATCTGTTGTTGGACAGTGTTTTGACTTGACACTTTGACACGAAGATATTTGTCCTTTTGGCTTCTGAGTGGGACGTTATTTTGAGGTACAAGGTTAGCAGCCTCAATTGAAAGATAACTTTACACCAGCATATAGAGCAACAGATATAATAAAGAGATTAATTTTATGCAATTAACTTTTTGGTGCAAGTAAGGAACCATCTTCCCTTGAGTGTAGAAAAGCTAGACCTATTGTTTCACTCTAATTTTGGGGCTATAGTCTTATGTCAGCAGAATATTATCTATTGGATAATTTCCATGCTCTATATGGTACTGCACAGTTGCAGGTGCTGGATAAAGCAGGAGTCATTGCATATGTTATTTTATTTTCACATATAAAGAATGTATATTAGGTAAGTTGTGAAAGGCCAGTGTGAGTGGTTTAGCCTCAAGACAGAAGTCTTCCATATAAATAATTTTCACAGTTCTTGCTAGCAAATTCTGCGGAGTGGCTTTCTCAAACAAAAGGAAATTAAAGAATTGAAATTTGCTTCACAGCTAAACTGATTGGATTCCAGAATGACTTATTGAGGTAACAAATGAAATACTGCACATATCTCTTTTTCATCAGAAATCCCCCAACATAAACAAAAATTAAGAAGCATCTTTTAAGTCATGGGTGAATGAAATACGAATATCACTGTTTTGCAGTGGAGTGTCGGCTCAGTCTCTGTGGAAGTTACAGAATCTGGGCCCCCCACTGCGTTGCAATTTCCAGCCAAAATTAATTTTGTTGCTATTTACAGTTTATTAAGTGAAACATAACAAATCTGATATTAATTTTCTCTTTTTTTTTGCTTTTCTGTAACGTAGACATATAGTCAGACTGTGGTGATGATTGCAGTAGCATGTATTTGTTTTCTGGTTAGGCTGGATTTACACTGGCCCATCAAGTCTTTGGGTGGTGATGTAGTTCCTTTCCTTTTCCCCATAAGGGTTTTTCTTTAATTATGGGATTCTATTTCCAAGAAGGAAAACAGTTATACAAATAATTCCCACTGCATTTTTTTTGCATCTGGCTAGTTAACTAGACTGAACAGCTTTGCAATATGACTTTCTGTTTTCCAGGGTAAAATGGATTAACTGTGGAGTTACAAGAAAATCTTTTAACCAATTTAGTAAGAAATGTGCATTGTGCTAAAGGTGGTCTGCAAAGCTATTAAGTTGAGAAGACACAGCAGCTGACTGAAATTCCCAGATAGAGACAAGTGACATGGCTATTATCTTGAAAACAAGACAAATAAAAATCTAAGTAGTCATAATTTTTGTCTCCACATTTCCAGTAATTTGACCTGCCTATTTAGGAGAAAATCCTGGAAGTTAAAATGCAAAGATAAGCAATAAAATATTAACTGTTGATAAATTGTGATGTAGTATGTATGAATCAGGTGCATAGAGCATTTTTTTTCCCTTTTTTTCTCCCCTCTCTAAGAAGCCACGTTTATTTCTCATTGCATTTCAACACTCTCTTTTGCCATCTTCTACAGAGTCATTGCAAGAATTACATGGATGAGAAAGAAGTTGTGGCAGCTGACTACTGTTGAGGAATGAAACAAACATTTGGGGAAGATTAAATAATGGAGAGCACCTGGGAAGGAAGCTCATGTTTAGGAAAAAGCTTCTGGTGGGTGGTAAGGCAAATTGCAAAGTTAAGATTTTAAGTTTGCAAACTCAAGGAGATACAGAGAAGAAATTATGGGATTAAGTTGGCAATGGAGTACTGATGTAGGAAGGATGAAAGTTAGCAGAAATTTGGGAAGGGAATAACAGATACTGGGTTTGGGGGTGGAGGAGGAAGAAGCTGAGGAGAGTGAATGGAGAATAAGCAGCTTTTCATAGCAGAAGGAGAACTTGAAAATTTAAACCTGCAGGAAACCCAAGATTAGTGGCAGGCACTGTTGCACAGGAATGATAAGATCATGAGATGAGACAGACTCTGTTCTCATTCCATTTGCTGAGCTCTTCTGGCAAAATTGCTGTGGTAGCCTGTGAAACAAACATGGTACAGCATTGAAGGTTTGGGGATAGTCTCCCAAAAGTGCAGTCACAATTCTGGTGAATAACTCCTGAAAAAGACAAGACTGTAAGCAGACAAGCTTGTGGGGAAACCAGAGTGGCAAAGCCCTCATGTAGCATCATGTAGAGCTGCCTAACTCAAGCAGACACATCTTTAGAGTGGCCTTGTTTGCACTTTGCCTGGTTTCTGGTGCTGCTGGAGACTGTATCCTGCTGGACTGGAATGGTGTAAGGCAGAAAAAAGTAGAAAATCTCCAATCCAGAGTGCCAAGATGGCATTTAAGGGAAGTGGTTAAGGCAGCACAAGGTCTGGTGATTAAAAAGCTTACTGCAGCCTCATGTCTTTGATCTTACTGTGGCGCTTGTCCCATTGATCATTCCAATTTATTGCACTATCTATGCAAGTTTGCTCTTTGTGGAACTATTTACACAATCCATCCTCATTAGATTATCAGGTGATTTACTCCCTGTCTACCCAAAACCAATCCACAATGGGTGATTCCATTGATGTGCAAGTGGGTTTTGTGTATTTCATTTGACATTGAAGTAAGTTGTGCTACCATAAGCTTGTTAGTTTATAACATGCGTGTGCGTGAATGTGGGTTAAAGGGTTGGCAGAATATTAATTACAGTGATGTTGATCACTGAACAGAACAAATCCTCAAAATAGAAAAAAAATTAGATGAGAAATATTTTAAGAAGTACTGGTTTACAGCATGGTGACACAGAATAGAACTTACCCTGAAGCAGATCTTTCTCTCCATGGTTTAATAACATCTAAAACTGAATCTTGTTATTAATCGTAAAAAAAAAAAAAAAATAAAGGGGGAAGAGGGGGCAAAAAAAGTACTGGTTTATTTTTTCCAAATTATAAATAAGAAAAAAAAACCAACCCTAAAAAAACATAATCTTTAACTGTAAAAGACTTATTTGGATAAAATATAACAATAAAAACCTGTTTCCCAATTTCTGTGCCCATAAAATTACTTGAATGCTGCCCAATGTACTTTTAAACATCCCAAGGGCTTAAACCACTATTTAATTTGAAGCATATTGGTTACTGAAAAGCACCAGGTGCTTAACAGAGGACTGAGAAGAAGAATTGTTGATAGAAGTGAAGATAAAGAAATAAAACCAACACAGAATACACATGTAACCGCATGAGGGCAGCTGCAGTGAATGCCTCCTGGGTTTGGATGATGGGGAAGGGATAGCAGCTCTGGAAGGCAGTGAATTATAATGGGGGTTGCTGTGAAAGTGCTTTTATCACTTTTATGTCTCCAGTCTGCTTGTGCTGCTCAGGAGAAAATACTCTTTTCTGCATTTGAGGGCAGTGCTTTAGTACTCTGCTCTTACCTCTGATGGAAATTGAAAAATAGCCTACTTACCTGAGTTTCTGTTTTGTGAGAACGTTGCTGTTGAAACCCTTAGCTATGGTTTTAGTGCTTCAGAACAACTTTATTTCTCTTGGTCTTGAGTCTGATCTTCAGAAGAAGAAACAATAATGATGTTATTTATAAGTTGACAAAAAATTAAGTATGGTACAGTGGAGGCAACAAGATGGCGGTGCAATTTCTTTGATGCATCAGTTCAGGTTACTTTATCAGAGACTCCAGCAATCTGGTGCTAATGTTGGATTAGATTAAGCTGCTTGATTTTTTTTATTTGGGAATTAGTGATAAAGAGATAAAAATCAGCTCTAGTGGTACAATTATTAAATATTTGGTGTCATTGCCTTTCTTAGGCGGTGTCCTAATTTTGAGGAAAAGCAGTGATTGAGCAATGAGCATTAAGCACACTTATACTATGTGTTTAGCTAAATTTTGAATGGACATACAATATTTTGCTATTTACTTAATACTGTAGCTGCTCAGGCTTTATTTTTCCCAAGAAAAAATGTGGGAGGGGAAAAGGATTACATCTTATAAACTACCAGGAGTAGAAGCCTGGGTTTCACAGAACAGTAGGGGAAGATAAATTCTCTGACAATGGCAGTGTACTTTGTCTCTACAGACAGCAAATTCAAAGAACACTTTAGAGTAAATATTGAGCTATACAATAAATCTCTTGGGATAGACATTAATTGGAATGCTGAATGATGTATCACTCTAATAAAGTCAAAGTCAGAAGGAGCTGAATAAAGGATGTCCTTCACCTGCTGCTTGGCTTGTCACGCATTTTGGAGATGAAGTAGTGGATTACATTCACACAGCTAATGAAAGGTCTTAACAAATGAGTGGATATGCTAAAGAGACAGAGCAATAGGTCTTGGTTCAATAGGAACCAACTGTTCCTAAAGTGCTCCCCCCCCCCCCCACCCCGTGATTAATCTGTATTTGAGGTTGTTGACTTGAGTGATCATTCCCAAATGATCGTCTTTGCTTTTGCTCTGCTTAGTCACGATTAATCTACAGCTGAAGCTCTATGCTTTCCTAAGATAGTGTCACTTGTTCTGCTTGTCTCAATAGGTGTTTTTAGAAGACATGTCTTTAATTAAAATTGGGAGAACTTAAACTAAAAATTCCAAGGAGGGTTTTAGCTCAAAGAATGAAGAGCTGCTAAAGTTTAAATATTGAAACATTCTGGCAGAAATAATGAAGTACATTCATTACATTTGCTAGGAAGAAGGGGACTGGAATTCAATATACTGAACAATGGCAAAGATTTAACACTTGGGTATAAGAACATTTTAGAAATAAATGTATAGGGTGGGGATTTTCCAAGTGGGACTGCAAGTAAAATTAAAATCAAATCAAGATGCATGAAAAGATATTGCATACCATTTTGGGCTTGTGTTCTGTGATGCACTGACATTATTTTGGCAGTATGAAAAGTAGCACTTTTATAAGTAAGTTCATGCTCTCCTTAGTAAGTCCAGGCATAGAGCTACAACAACATAACTGGTGAAGAAAGATGAACATGATGGATTAGATACAGTGCATGGATTAATATGTGTCAGGGCAAAGAAAAAACGTGCGATGAAGAGCAATGGGGCATGGGAGGAGAAGGAAAACAGGTGTTGTGGCTTACTAGAAGGTTTATTGAATTTGGCACAGAGCATGATCCCATGTTCATTGAAGCTGATGGCAAAGCTCCCATTAACTTTAATCATGCAGAATCCAGACATTTCCCAGGGTATCCATAAGAAAGTAAGAAAGATTACAGGGGAGCAAAATAATCATGAAAAGATGGGCACTAGGAGAACAGCAACACTGAAAAATACAAAAAGCTTGTCAGGAGCCAGCCAAAAGAAAACAGTGATTTATTAATTATAATCTTATTCTAATTGACCAAGTTAATACAACTTCAAACAAAGGTAGAACTGTCATCTGCATTTATCTAAACAAATGTCTAAATGTTAACTCCTGTGAATTGTCTTGGCTTGTAGCTCTGTGTCTGTTACTTGTTGATTTACTGTAATGATCCAGAAAGACTGTGTAATTCTGTATAGGTGCTTCTAGCAATGACAAACATAAAGCAGGAGTCACTCATTCTTCTTAAGTAAGAATAGCTTGTTAGGCAATTTTAATTTAGTATATTCAGCCTGTTTGTGTGCCCTCAAATTTGGTCAATTCTCTTTGCTATCTAAATGAATTTTTTAAAGTGACTGAAGGACATCTGAACAGGACTGGTGGGGTTCACTACAAGACACCCATTTTGAATACTGCTACTTCAACAGGAGAAGTTCTTCAGTTTTCCTGCAGAAACAGTTCTCTCTGTCTGTTCAAAGCCACCATGCAGCAGGTCTTAAACTGCTGGTTTTACCACGTACTGCCAAATCTGCCTTCAAGATATTTTTAGCCTCTGATCTGTGTCTGAGAGTACTTGAAAGTTATAGACTGTAAATAATCTATACACATTATGTAGCTGTCACTCTATTGTTTTCACTAGAATGAACTGAATCACAGAAAAGGGTGAAAATTAAAAATATTCTACTGAAGAGGTTATAAAACAAGATGCTTGATTGTATCTTGAGAACTGGGACTGCCTAAAGGAGGGTTTTCTGAATAGTGGAGAAAGTGATATTGTCTTTACTGTTATTACTTATTCTGTGGTATAGCCACATCCAGTGGTGTATAGCCTTTTATTAGATTGCATGATTCTGGAAGCGGTGATCTACAATCAGAAAAAGTCTTGGATTAGTTTACTTCTAAAATTCAGTTTTCTGTAGTCACCACACTATGTTTATAATTTTTTTTTGAGAAACACTTAGAAATAGAAAAGAAGTTTTTACTGGCTGGATTTTTAATTCTGAGCAGCAGTTCCTGGAGTTATTTTCATAGGTCATACCTAATAGTTCAGATGTTTGCTAAGTGCCTTATAACAAAATCTATCTGTGCCATGGTACCTTTTGTTCATTATCAGTTACAGGATGCACTTGGTGTATGCAAGCTTACAACTGGGGAGAATTCAGCACTGTTACTGACTGAATTGCTGAGAGGGACTAATGCAGCTGATGTCTCTAACAACTATTTCAGACAACACAACTTTCTGTCTCTAGCACCCGGATTTGCTATTCATGAGAGCAGCCAGCGGATGACAGACCTACCCAATGAATCCTCTTTTGGCATAGAGGTGGGGAACATTTTCCTATACCTGTATAGCTATGTTGCTGTCACTGCCAAATACTGCTGGTCATCCCCTTCTGCATCAGAGAGCTGGCAACTGGGCTTTTTTGACTGCCTGTGTTTGGTTTGCAGGTTGTGCATCAGGCCAGGTTATCTGTTATCCCTTTCTGGTAAAGAGTAGGCTCTCACTACCCCTGCTGATGGATGCAGTGTGATACTTCTGGGACTGACCATGGTGCAGTTCTTAATTTCTGGTGTCTCTGGGGGGACTTTGGTGGCTGAAGCAGCGGGTTCTGCTGAGGACTGCCATAACTAAAAGGCTGTGTATAAAAAGAATTTGAAGGTTGCAGTTTTGGCAGCCCTGGCTTTTGAGTAGTAGGAGATTATTTAGAATTAACTACTATTTAATTCTTAGCTTCAAACTTGCAGTGTAGTATAATAGCTTGCACCAGTTTGAGGACTAGGAACACTGCACAATTAACCATAGCAAAAATGCACATATTTTGCATTAATGTTTGTTCAGGATCAATGATTATATACATTTGTCTAATTATCATAACTATAATCCAGTTATTTCTCTGCATCTGAAAAACTTGTTCTTCTTGCCTCAGTTATTGAAAATCGAAATGCCCAATCATCACCACCTTTACAATATATTACTTGCATATACTTCTGTCTTGTTCTTTACCTGGTTTTTATGTGCCCATCCACATATATTTATTTTGTGAAGAGTGCTTAGTATTGGATATCAATTTTATAGGCTGTTTTCTCATAGGGAGATCATGGTATTTATGTAAATTTAGAGCAATAAGAAGCAAAGGACAAAGGCAGTGCATGCATCAGCCTGAACATGGAGCTTGTTGAAGCAGTATTTGCTAAGGAGGTGCAGAGCCCTGGGGGCAGGAGATTCTGCTGGTAGCCGAGCATAGCACTTGGTTTTTGAGAAAGTGATTGCTGGACCAGAGTAATACCTTACAAGACAAACCAGTTAATCCAGACAATTATTTTTACATTAAAAAAATCCCTTATTTTCTGATTACTTATTCTGTTTTTTTTCTCAGAACTTTTCTCTGCAACTAAACATGGACTACGTAGGTCTACAGTTTAGGTAGGTAGACACATCCATCCTTAAATCTCCTTAGGTGTTACTTTCTGCTTGTTAACATTTACTAAGCACTTGACCTCATTAATGCTAACAGAGTCTTCAGCTAGCTGAGTGCATGCCAGTACTGACAAGACACTGATTATGACCTTTGCTGGTATTTGAATGAGCCTTAAATCACAAATCATAAAGGCACATATGTATTGTCAATGTCTGGGATTGTGTGTCTGGATGATTGTAATGCCAACTGTCCCCAGCATATTCTGTGGTCTAGGACTGGAAAGCTCAGCATGATGAGTAAGACAGTTGCAAAATTCTGCAATAAAAAATAACTATAGGTTTAATTCCGTGTTTCATTGTGACTGTCTTCAATTTAATTCTGTAAGGCTGTAGAATTTTCCTTATGAAACTTTCTGTGATATCAATAATCTTCAGCACCCAGAATAGATATTTAAAGTAGGTTTTAATTTAGTGATAGGATGAAAAGTCTCTTGATCATAGTAAAGCAGTGAGTTTCATGTGATTTTTGACTCTTTATATTATTTCATAACTTTCTGAATAACTTCTTGAAAAAACTGACAAGAAACCTTCAGAAAGTTTGTCTGATTTGAAAATTCTAAAATACCTCTTGGATATAGATGTCTAAATGTATGGAACCAATGTAATTTCCTCTCTGTAGTAAATTAAAAGGTTTAACACTGGCATACCACTCCCTTAAAATTGGCTCTGTTAAGGTGCTTCTGATATACTGTGTATAAATAACTTGGGATCATGTACTATCTTCCTTTGCTCAGGAGCATGTTTGAAAATTTGCTGATGGCAGGTGTAACAGCCACTAGTTAGAAAGTGCTGCTCAAACACTTTACGTTGTCTCTACTTCTCCATTGTGAAGTAAATGCACTGCTCCTCTTCTGTCTGCCTCAGACCTTATTTCACTGATTGTAGTTGAAAAACAGTCCAATAACTTCAAATGACATTAAAGGGCAGTACCTGCTGCTCTGAAGTGACAATAATTGGACCTTGTATTCAAGACCTATGGCAGGGCAAACATGCCCATCAACTTTGATTTCAGGGGCTATTTAAATCTTTAGTATGAATATCTGTAACTCAGAAGCACTTTTTCTTTACCTGCAGTGCTTCATACCAGCTGAACAAGTCCACCCTGCTGAACATGTTACATCTGCATTCAGTGCAGTATGTAAAGATACAACAGGTAGTTCTGTCTGGAAATAACAATGTTCATATGAAAGTGGTATAAATGAGTCCCCATGTGTTATTCTCATGTTCAACTCTGAGCCATTTTTCTTCTGCTGTCCAATTAATCTACTAGGAAATGATGGGTTTACTCTTCTTGTAGCTAGGATTTCTGAAGTCTCCAGCTTAGATTTGTATGCTATTTTGCTAGAAGAAACCGGTATTCTTGAAAATACTGGCTTTGAGAGAGTAAAATATACAAATTACGCAAAAGCAGAAGGGAGGAAATATTATTCTAATCTCAGTATTAAGTAGATACAGAAGCAATCTGCCAGAACTGAATGACTTGCCCAATGTCATCCAAATATTATTTTTTTTTTATTAAAGCCAATGAGATGACTTTGGTTTCCCTAGTACTTAACCTCAACTGTCCTTCACAATATCCTTTATTTTAAAACAATCCCTAAATCCTTTTCATATCATGTGAGAGTAAAAGAAATTTTTGCATCTTGACATGGACATAGCATTAATTTGCAAAAAATGCTCAAAGCAGCTACGATATAAATCCAGCAATACCAAAAAATTTATTGATGTATTCCTTGTCTCCAGGGTCTTTTGATACAGAGATTTTCTAGGGTTTTGTTTCTTCTTTGAACTACATGTAGAATGATATCTATATGTTAAAATGTTCAATCTGCTTGCTCATTATTGGCAAGAGAAACCCATTTTGAACCTTTTTCTGGCACATCTCCATCCCTAAATCTGCTGCACATAGCTGTTCTAACATTTCCTTTTTTCTCTAGAGTAGGCACAATCACTCTTTGTCCTCTACAGAGCAGATCAGTGCACAGGGAAATCTCATCTCCGCCCCAGTACAACTTGACTCCTGTGGTGTTTCAGTGCTGAATTCTGGCCATCTGTGTCTTATTGCTTCAGCAAGTTTCCTCTTAGTATTGTCATTAAGCATTTTCTGCATGCAGTCTTTGCACTTGGAAATGAGCAATGTTGTGTTAATCTAATTCTAGTGCATCAGCTAGACTTTTTGTAAATTTGTAGGGACATGTTTTTTGGACCAGCATACATATTTCCTTTCCATTAAATACGTTTTTCCCCCTTGCCACTAGTCATCCAATCATTTTTTCTCCAGATATCTGTGCTATTGCAGACTGCTAGTTATTTTACTCAGAAAAGAAATCCTGGTTTCCTCAGGAATATAGTGCCTCTTTATTATTGAAAAGTATTTGTCAGACGCTTTCCATTATAAGACACAATACAAAGATATTTATGCAAGAGGAAGGGGTCATAAAGCAGTTTAGGTTTTGGTGTTCTTCAGTTTGGATCCCTGTCACCTGGGGAATATTATGTACATAATGTCCAGTGGTGTAAGACTATAAGTGTGCTTTTGAAGGGAGTAAACAAGTTTCTTTCACTGTGGCTTTTCTACTGCCATTCTGCAAAGGTGTGTCATTTGTCTCATTAGAGAGCTTTAAAAAAGCCCACGGAAACAATGATCACAAAACAAAGGAAAAAACAGTAACAACTTTTCTATTAAAAAATGAAAAACAAGATTTCCTCTTTGGAATTTACAGTGAAGTAGCAACCAGATGTCTCAGTTGATGGGATACCTATTTCATTAGCTATTCTTTGCAACAAACAGATGGTTCCTTCCAAAACCCACTAAATATCTATATACATAGGGAAAAATGAACAGATACGGCAATCAGGAAATGCAAAGAAACTCTGTACATCGAGTGCACAACCAAGGTTGCTTGTATACAAAACCCAGCGTATTCTTTGATTACACCTTCAGCGGCAGTAACAGTGGGGGAAGATGGGAAGTGGACAGTTCAGTAAAGCAAATTGATAGCTTCTGTGTAGACAGAATCATCACCTGGCTCAGTATGACATGTGCGAATTGAGAGCAGAGGGCTTTCACACACAGGACGTCTACATTTCCAGTGCTCCTGGGTCCTAGAAATTGCTGCCAGTGCAAAGTACTTCCTGCTTCTGGAAAGCCAGTGGTCTGTTTTCTCTATATTATACAACATGTTTCCTCTGTTCATTGAATTTGAGTTCAACAGAGGGGCTTTATTATTCCAGAACCATAAACCCATCGCTTTTCGAACTTCTGAAGCCTGGTGCAAAGAAAGACACAGTAATGAACGTGTCCATCTATGGAGCACACTTTAGTTTGCAAAACAACTGTTTTGCAGAAAGAATGTAAGAGGGTCCACTCTAACTGCTGTATGGGGAAGTGGTGTCACATTGTGACAATGAAGACAGGTTTTGTCACACAGCCCAGCTGTCACGGCAATGTTCCCAGAAGCTAGCTGGGTTGGCAGCTGTAGTTTTATACCTTTTTGTCAATAGTATGGCTTCAGAAGCTTATTTTGTTGTTGCTTAAAAAAACAAATTTTGCTCAGATTCATTGTCTTTGCTTGTCTGCCTGACACTGCTTAGTTGCAGGATTAAGCTGGGAGACTGCATACTTTTTAGTAATTTGTGGGCCTGAGATAATTGAAGTTGTTAAATGACCAATGGGTTTTTCTGACTGAATGTGATGTATAGAAGCTGCTTATTTTCTGTTATCCTTTGCATAGCTGATAGTGACAGAGACCCCTGTGGTCGAGAGTAAGCAATTCTTAGCCTTATTTAATAGTTTTCATGTATCTGCATCATATAATAGGCTACACAAACTTACTGTGTAAAAACAATTTGCTTAACAAAAATAAAGTGAAGCTGCGTCATGGGAAGGTAGTTCATAATGATCTGAGTGAGATTTGCACAGAATTATTTAATCTGGTATAGTCTGTTCCTATTAAAAAAAAAAAAAAAAGTCTCTCGGATAACTGGAAGAATTTCCCCTGATCCTGCTAGATTTTTCATGACAGCATTTGTTGACAGTTCCTAAAACTTGTTTAGAATGTTATAACCGGAGTATTCGGTGAATCTCCTAGAATAGGAATTGAATTTAATTCTTTTTGTTTATATTTTAACTCATATGAATTTGTTTATATATATATATATATATATATTTTTTTTTTCCCTTGGAGGATGAATGTGAATGTCAGAAGAACTAAATTGAGCATAATGGGTGCTCCACAGCAGCTGAAAGTCCTTGGGTGAAGGACTCCAACTGCTGGCTTGTGTTGTGGTCTGGCAGCTGTGAGCCAAGTGTAGTGAGAGCCTTGGGTAATGAGAGAGGTTGATGAATATAGGATACTTTGAGAAAGGTTTGGCTTTTTTTCTTTCTTCTCCTCCTCCTCCTTCCCTCATAACAGCACAGCAATTCTGAAAATATACAAATGCATTTTGAATGTTCAGCTCTGGTTGTCAGATTTATTATTCTTTTCAGTTACTGCAGATGGAAAATTCTTTTTAATCTTACTTTTAATGTTTTTTACATTTGTTTATAAATTTCTTAATTTTAAGAACATCTGTATTTTGTTTTCTCTAGTATTATTGAAGTTGTCACATGCATCAAATGGGCTTTCAAAATATCATTATGTGCAGGAGTGCCACCAGATTAGAGATGATTATGATCATGAACTACTTATACATTTACTTCAAAGTTTTATGCCCTTTTGTAAGTCGGGTGACTGAATCTGAATTGCAACATGGCTGTTTTTTGCAATATGCAGATGATTAAGACCTATAATTAACTAATGATCTATACATCAATTTGACAAATGCTTTTGCTCTGACTGCCTACTCCCCACAGAAGCCTTTCTGTAGCCTCATGGAAATTTCTGTTCCTGGCTCCTCCAAACCTCAGCAATGAAACATAGTTTAATTTATAAAGGAACTTAACATTCCTCTATAGTGGTGGAGGTGGCTATGCAAACCTCACAGCTTAACACGGAGCATGAGGGGAAATGAAAAGCCTAACAGTCATTAAGTAAAAGAAGAGCTCTTTACAGCTATCCCTTAACTGCAGACAGCAGTGGTGTCAGCCAGCGGGCCTCCACAAAAGGTGAAGTTATAAACACCACTTCTGAGGGCACAGCGACCTGGCCTTTCTGAAGTAACTGTAAATGTAACATCTTCTTTAAGTGACAACCTGAAACAATAATAGCATTTAGGGGAACAATGGCCTGTTAAGAGCAAGTGATGCTGGAACATGGGGAGCGTTGGCTGTCCTTGACTTTACGACAGCCTGGGAGCCGGTGAGGAAGCACAGATGGAGCCAGTCTGCATAGGCCTCTTCACAGTCACTTTTTTTTTTTTTCCAAACAGCAGGAAAATATTGAACAGTGCCAAAGTCTGAATGAGTCACTCTGCATACAATAGGAAAAATCTTAGAGCACTGAAGACCACCTTAGATGTGAGTTCAAAAGCAAGATGTATACACATCTTGCATGTATCATTGATCTTCTTCCTTTAAATCCCCACCATGAATTTTCCAGGAAAATGTGACAAAACAAAGAGAAATTTCTCTGATTTATGTTGTATTCTAGAATGGTAGAAGAATATGTTGGAAAATAACCAGGGTGATGTTTAAAAAAACCTAAATGGGGGCATCTCAGAAAAGTTGATTTAGAGCCCTATCAGGCTCCTCAGTGGCAAATGTCCAAAAGGCCTCAGAGAGAGAAGGATTCAGCATGGAGAAAAACAGACTGTGAACATATTTTTTAGCTTAGTTTACCCCTCCCTCCTTTTAAATGATCGAAAATGTAAACCACATTTAATGCATAAGGGTTCTTGCAGGTAATATGGAAAGCATGAAGTGTTGCTGCAACTAAATATTTCTGCTTTGACAATACCAGAAGCTAAAATAACTACAAAAAAGAAAAGTACAATTACTATGAAGGATGGGTTTCATCTACTAGAAATAAACAAGAAAGCTCATATCCTCAATTAGAGGAAAGGCTTGGAAAAAAAAATTGCTATGGCAGAACAGTATGAAAGGCAAGTAAAACTGAGGTTAAAAGCAAAGACCATCTGCAAGAATGGCAAGTAAAGACCTGGAGATTTCTTTGGGCCAGCAAAACCTTTGACATTAAAGGAGATGTTCTGATTGATTTCAGTGACTTTGAATTAGGGCTTTTAATTGGATTGAAATTATTATGCCAGAAATCTGTATCAGCAAAGGGCTAAAACTAGATTTTTCAAAGCTGGTAGGCTAGTATGTGTGAGGAAGTCATGGTGAATCAACAAACTGGGAGATGGCTGTATTTATTCTGCATGTTGGGTCATATTTCATATTTTGGTCTGTCGACTGTTTAGTTACACCTTTGTAGTCTCTTAGCATCAACTGAAAAGATATTCATCATTCATAGTAGTTGGGCAAAAATTGAATTCCATCTGTTTCTTCCACAATAAGTAACTGGAATGAAGGTTTTAACAGAGAACTCCTTGGTAAACACCACATCAATGCTATTTGTGTTTTTGTGTTTGAAACTTCTGCTTAATATATTTGTCCAAAGAAAAGCTACTTTCCTACGTAGTAGTCCACATAATCAGATGGCAGTGGCAGCCGATCATCCAATCTGGTAAAAAAACCTACAGCCATTTCTGATTTGTGACAGCTTATGAATTTTTGATGGATACATAAAGATAATTTTAGTAAGATAAGAGTTTTCTATGGAAAATTAAATGAATGAGAATTCCATGTGTCTCTAACAGGTGTGTCTAACTAACAAGCACTTTAATTGTGACAAACTCATCCAGAAATATGTATAGGTTTATTAAAATGTTACTCATCCTATAATAAATTAGACTTTTAAGGTTTTTCTATCCAACTTTTTCTTGTTTTGTTTTAAATTGTGCTTACTGCTGATTTGCAAGCCAAGAGAAAAATCGTTGCTTTCTGCAAGGACCTAAATGTTAGCATTTGAATGTTGAAACCTATCTGGCATTACAAACTCGATTAAGTAAAATAGTTCTATTATTTGGATATAGGTAGAAGAGTAATGCAGAAAATAAACCATGAGTAACTGTAGTCATAGTCATTAAATACTCACAACTCTAGCAACCTTTGGGCCAGGGTGGAAGTAGATCTGGGGATTATCAGCAAAGACAAAGGAAGTTGGTAGTGAAAATTATATTGAAATGGGGGGTTTTGTCTGATATAAGTGAGGAGAATGTAAGCTGAATCTTAATTATTACTGCATTTCAGCCACCTCACCTCAGCTTACTCTCTTATGTTACAAAGCTTATTTCTTAAGTTATAAAGAAATTGTCACAAATTCACTTACAATTTGTTCTGAGTGATACTGGAAATGGATAACAGTCCATAGGTATCTGAAAGTAAGCACTGGCAGCCCATATTGACACAGAACCCAGCAATGCAGTTCTTATATCCTTGTTGCTCCCTAATCACTGCCAGAGATACATAGCTATCCCTAGGGCAAGTATTAACTTGGTTGCTAGATGAGATGTTTGCAATAGATAAAACAGAAATTACAGCTGAGCTGAATATAGTTGTTCCTGACTAAAGGAACTGAAAGGTGGAGTCCAGAGCTCTGCAATATGCTGTTTTATTCTTTTCCTTGGAAAATAATGGATTGGAAACTATCACATTTTAATCGGTTTCATTGTATTTCCTTTCTGTCTCTCTTATATGTCCTTTCTGTCTAGTTAATGACTTCACATACAATTATAATCTAAAGGTGCAGGTCACCATGTTCAAAAAGTTACACCCGTTTCTGGCAACAACCTCATAAATAGCCTAGAGCATATGCTTCCTGTATCGTCCCCCTCTCTTAGGGACAAAGGCTGTTATTGCTGATAACAAATCAGCTCCTCTGTGATTCATGGGAATAAAGAGCCAATACAATCTGAAATGTTTCTGTCTCACCCACAGTCTTACCACTTGATACTGTGTCCTTACTCAGGACTTCCTAGAATGGTGTGGTCATCACCCCCTGATGCCTTTTGGCACAAGGGAAGTCTACAATGTCCTTGGGTAAAATTACTTTACTTTTTGGAACAGAATTTTATTTTCTACGTCAGTAGTTTTCACTGATTCCATGGAAACTACTTTAGGGCCTTCATGTGTTTTCTGTTTGAATTTATGGATGATTTGCCATTCAGCATTAGAATTATTTTTCCAATCAAATGTCATTTCTCTGCGTGTATTTAAAAATAATAATATTTTAACTAGCTGCTAATTGACGGAGAGAAGACAAAAAACAGGCTATTTTCAGCACCTAGCTCCTCTGCCACAGCTTGCTTCTCAGATTAAGTGCTCTGGAGATGAAAAATAGTGAAGGAAAATGCTGTATTTAGAACATTTGATGCTTCTAGAACATGAAGGACTCAGGCTGAGCTTGTAAATGTTTCTTCAGAGAGATTTCACCTGTCAGTTCTGCTCAGTGTGTTTTGTAGATCCTTTACTACAGGAACTGGCTATTACAATGAAGATTTCTTTTGATATTTTTGGCAGAATCTCACAGATTTAGGGCAACCCTTTGAAGCTCTCTTTGTTATACCTATAACTTAATGATGCAAAGCAAATAACATTTTAGCTTAAAGCATATTGCAGGTCCCTTTTTCACATAGAAAACAGTACTGTTTAAGCCTGTGTCTTCCCCTTCACAAAAAAGTAAAACACCCCCCCCAACCAGCTGTGAGTCTGATCTTGAAAATATACAAAAGGAAAAAAAAAATTCTTACAAAAGTAGCATCAGAAAATTCTTGTAATACTGTACTTGAAAACATCCTATGCGCTCCTTTCTCTTCAGATTCCACCTAAATATCCAGTTTGAGAACCTACACTATCATTAATTGCTGCTTTCAAGTAGAACTGGTATAATACCCTTGCGTTTCTCGATTCATTTAATTGAATGATCAGCCTTACCTTCTGAAATCCAAGGATCATTTCATGTCCTGTTTCCACAATGTTTTCCATTTGCAACTCAATAAATATATATACAGATATTTATATATTTATAATAATGCAAAGCAGGCTGAGAAACATAACTTCAGTGAAGACAGTGTTTAAGAGGTCTGTGACTAGCTGTGCTAGAATCACTTTTTTAGCTCACATAATCTGTTTTCTAGTAGCTGATTTGTCAAAGTTTTTTCCCATTCTCAAAAGCACGTCTGTGTAGTCGTCTGCCTGCTGTGGATTTGTTAACATGCATACTGCAAAGTCCAACTGAAACTGGTTGAGTCTGAAGTTATGTAACTTTTACACTAAAAATGTCAGGTCATTAGTAGATATGTTGTAGCTATGAAAATATCAGTGCCTGAAAGGCAAGGTCACTACTCTTTGCTTCAGATTTTTCTTTTCATATCTTTTGGACTTGATTTTATTTAAAAATGTCAATGGAACCAAAAGAAAACCCCAAAACAAAAAGAAACCCTCAAAACCAAAACCCCACACAATAAAATGAAAACCAAACAAACTAAAAAAAACCACAAACAAAACCCCAAACAACCCTGGAACCTCCATAATGAAGCCAAGAAAGTTTTAATATTTACAGACTTTTGACTCCTCTGCAGATAAAAGCATTTGTCCATATGGACTGAAAAATGGCTAATTTAAGACCTATTTAGGCTCAGTTTATCACATTCTCAGTGTTTTGCTGATTAATTAAAAGACCTTGCTGTCTCCAAAGTCACAATAAATTTAGCACATCTAGGAAAGACTACTAATATTGGGTTATTTTCTACCTTTCTCTGATAGCAGCCCTACTTGCTGTGTTATTTTTTGAAAGTTGTGTGTTATTAAAAGCTCAGTAAGGATGACCTTTGAAGAAGGCAGGATGATACTTTTCCCCTCACACAACAGCCTCCCCCAACTCAATCCCATCTCAAAGCAGACACTTCTGACCCTTGATATTAAATGGTGTTACTTCACAAGTAGAATTCACTGACTTGATACTGTTATTTTCAGTTTTCTAGGGATTATAGGAAGCATCAGTCATTTATGTGTAGTATATTTTTCTGTCGTCTGTTCTATCCCATGGATTTTTGTTTCTTTTCTGACCAGAAAGCTGATTTCCACACTGCGGAGCTTCTGGGACAGGGAATAATAAAGCTTTGAACACCCTCACTTCACTCAATTTGAAAGTAAGCCTTAATGAAACCAAAGTAACCAGCAGTCTTTCTCCACTGCATTAGTGTGTCATTTTACTTACTTATTTTTTTAGCTTCTGCTTAAATATCCTCTCTCTTTACCTTTAGTGGGAGGGATTTGAAGCCCTACCTCTTTAGTGGGAGGGATTTGAAGCCCTACCTAAGCAGTTATTGGGGTATCCAGTAGAGCAATGCAACCTTTTTTCTTCCCACTGTACACAGAGGAAGAAGCAGACTCTAGATATCTGGTTGTCAAAGTAGGCTCTTAGATCAGCAGGGTGAAGTAGGCAGGAGGCATTGGCAAAGCCAAAAGATAACACTGTAAGTCATGGTAGGAGAAAACTGGTGTGCTGCTGCTGGGGTGGAGTAGGCTCTGTGGAGCAGTAGCTTAGGGGAATGGATAGGAGGGTTATTCGGAAAACACCATTCAGTCTGATCCCGGAAGGATCTAATTGTGGAAGCTTGTCTAAGCTTTCCACAAGATGCCTGAGCATTCAGCACCTCAAAGTGTCAGGGCCAGAAAAGGAAGAAAAGAGAAATGATTTCTCATGATGACTGCCAACTCTCCGTATTTGTACAAATCTGGCACTTTATAAATAGCATGCTATGTCCTCGTTACAGTTTAATAAGCTATAAACATTCATTACAATGTTTTCTAATCTAAATGTGATGATTAGTTGGTTTTTGGTTTTTGGTTTGCTTATTTGTGGGATTTTTCCACTTGAAAATGGGACAGACATTAATTTGTTAAAATCTTGATGGAAGCAGAGAACTATTTCTCTGCTTATCTCCCCTGGGAAACTGGCCCATCAATTTTTAGCTCCTATAAAAGGGGATAGAAGAGAGTTCCCAAGGACTAGACTTGGAAAGCAGATTGTGGAGGTCCGTCTCATCCTACTTAATGCAGTTCAGATGTACAAGGCTCCACCTACTCTAAAAGAGAGAAACTCTAAAAGTTTCTAGTGATTTTCCATAACTAGCATAATTAGATAATTTTTAATGTTTAGTGTCTATCTGCTGTGAAATAGCTCTGGTGAAAGAAATGACACAGATTGTATCACAGTGTTTCTATTTACCTATCTTGACCTCCTTCCTCCAGAATTAAAGATCAGACACACCCAAGTTTACACTGATCTTTTAAAACCCAAGCGATTACATTTAAATGGAGACAGAAAAATTGTTCTGTTTTCATCAAACTCTCTGACACAGACTGGGGGGTAATAAGCTTTGAGGAATTGTGGTGTGAGTAATTCCAGTAAGAAGATTTGTAATCACCGGCTGTGTATCCTGTTAATTAATTTGAAGTACAGGAACAAAGTTTCATCAAAAGTGTGTAGCAGCAAAATGATTTGTCTCCCTTGGAGACACCCAGTGGAATGCTCAAGAGAATCTGAAACTGGAGAATTAGTGTAGAAAGTGCATCTGGCAACCCTCAAGCATTTGTTTGCCTCAGGACGCTTACCACACAAAGTCACCACAGTTTTTATTACCCTAATGGCAACTTTTCACAATCAGTTTATAGAGTTTTGAGATTTCTTCACACTGTTTCCAATAGTGTAGTAAAAGAGATTTTCATATGACTTTAATGCTATTTAATCTTCATCTCAATTGGACATAATGATTTGTCTATGTTATCCTTTTTGTTGCAATCAAACATATGCTTTCACAGAGAACGTTCTAGTGATCCTCTCCTTTTGTTCCGTTTTGGCCCTTATTTGGGAGTGCATGAGTTAGACTGTAATGCTTGCTCAGTGCAAGCACCCTGAAATCCATATAGCACTGATGGCAGGTCCACAGTACTGCTTGCTAGTACATAGATATGTACACTGGATCACATTTCACATAACTGAGCTGATACACTGCTGCAGTTTTTGGTTCTCCAGAATTACTTGGGGTTTAGTCTATTAGGCTGGTGCACATCAAAATCACTTAAAGCATCTTCATTTTGCAAGCATGGAAGAATCATAGAATGGTTTGTGTTGGAAAGGACCTTAAGATCATTTAGTTCCAATCCCTCTGCCATAGTCAGGGATGCCTTTATCCAGTCATATGTTTCTCTTAATGAGTAGCACAACGCAGGAAAGTTGCTAATTCAACTTCTGTTAGTAAATGCGACTGATTTATAACTTTTTTTTCAGGTCACATTAAAGTAATTTCATTGTTTCTTAATACTTGTGAAACTGAACATAATGGAGGTAATTTGGTTGATATTGTAACATCCACCTCAAAAGCCGAAGATTTCTGTGCCCACCCCACCCCTTGAGTCCTCAATATTGAATTTGAACAGTGAAGCTGGTACAGGTGGAAATAGAGAAAGGGAAATGTTGATATGTAAGAACCTGGAAAATGAACATTGCCGAAGGCCTTTGCACAATGCCAAATGGAGAAACTTGGTAGTAATTAGTGACCATCCCATCTCTCTGAGGATTAATAGTGTCCTTTTAATTATTTCTCCTCAGTGGTACTCCTGTTCATACCACTTTGAGGCATCGTGGGGAAATCATCGCATAATTCAGGACCAAGTGAACTGGCTGAGCAACCAGTCATTTCACAGGTTTTCTGTGTGACCTTGTATTGTTTTGTTTCTGTGAAATATTATTCTGCCCTCTCCAAATTTGTTTTAAAAATAAATTTTTCATGAAGGATCCTTGAAGTGTAATTATTATTTGCAGAGGACTTTATTTCACACAATAAAGCAGTGTAACAGCATCATGACATGACATATTACTTGGCTTTATGAATTTATTATTTGCCTGCAAATAGCTTTTTGGCTCAACCAAAAGCAGTGCTGGATGCAAAAATTCAGTGTCAGCAAATTCATGTCCTCCCTATCGCTTTATTTACTTATTTCTTGAAAAATCTCACTTGTGTTCTTAATTTCACTGAGTGCTTGCTAATCAGTTTTCTCATCACAGCAGACAAATGGTGCTCTGCAGACAATACTTTCACATTCATTGGTAGCAGGGATGGAACCATATCGTTTTATCAGATTGGCAAATGTGTTCTAGGAGAATTTCAGTTTATCTTCATAATCTCTCTTTTCCAATTATTGTTTTATGTTTCCTTAACTGATCTTTTAAAGAGCTGCTTTTCCACATGATTTGGATTCTGTCTTTTCTTATTTGTTTATCAGAATAAGTAACATCAAAAAAAAATACTGTTCTGCTTGGCACTGCTGTATCTGGGAGTGAGGATGGTACAGGGCCACCCTCAGAGAGAGTGCTGTATCCCATTGTCTCTGGGATACGTAGACACTGCAAAAGTCACTGGATGATCTTCAGAATACCAACAGCAATGCCAGTAAAGATCTGCCAAGTACAGTGACTGGGAACTGTACAAAACTGTTTTAGGATGACTGGAAATTTCCATGAAACACAAGGAGGTATGGGGGGAAAAAACCTAATCACCTCTTCACACAAAAAACCAAAACAAACCAACTCAAACCCAACCTGACAAACATAGCAGGTGGTAAGCTAAAAGTTGTAAACTAGATGTTTTACTAATGATTTGTGGATACACATATATAGGTTTCACAGCAATTTGGGCAAAGCTTTTCACAGGAAGAGATAAGATGATGATACAGCATCTGATGGCTGAAATATGTGAAAGAGTTGGGGGGTTCTATGCATAATTATTTTTACATGCATATGTCAACTTTCTATTGCATATCATGTGTTAAGTGTAAATCGGACAGTGTCCCTTGTTCCTGATAAGAATTTCCTGTATTTTAAATATGTCTGCAGCAAATTAAAAAATCAGAACTTGGGTTTTTTGGTTGTTTTTTTTTTTTAATTTTTAATCTAGCTTGGTTCTCCAGTAGAAAAAGGCTTTGTAGAGTTGTCCTTTGCTTAATGAGAAGCTAAGCAGAATATTTCTGCCTGCTCTGCAGGTGTAAGGGATTCAGCAGCAGTGTGTAGCCAAGGAACATAAGGAAGAGTGACCTTGGTATCATTAAATCTGTTTCTTTTTCTTTTCCGTTTTTATGAAACTGTGGGGCATTTATCTTACTGCATTCCAAATGAGAAATAATATACTAACCAAAGCTGCAAAACAGAAATTAAGTACTTTTGAAGTTGCTATAATGATTTTAATCACAGTTTCAAATATTGTTATTAGTAGTTTTACCCTAAAGAATAGATTTTGAATACGGTCACATTTTCAAAGCTGCTTTAAATCCAGATTTAATAATTGGTTATATTTATTCACATTTTTTTCTCTTTTCCCAATGTTTTTCCTTTTTTCTGATGTTCTTCCTTTTTGGATGCTTTTTCTGGTTTTTTTTTTGTTTGTTTGTTTGTTTTTCTGCTGTAATAATGGGATTGAAGTTATTTCTGTTCTGTTGCCTGAATGGCTTCTTATAGAATTTACTACTTGGTAATACCTTCTGTTTTCTTTTTGATTCTGTTTTCTGTCAGTTTTGGCTCTCCCTACAACCCCCCATTTTTCTTTTTCTAGCTTGCCTATTTATACCTCTTTTCCAATACTCATATTTTTTGTCTTAGCTGAAAATTCCTAAAATATACCTATTGTACCTGTAGAATATATGGAATTATGCCCATATATCTAATTTTGATTTAAGTGAAAAAATGAATATTTTTTTTTTTTTTTACTTTCTCTAACAGTACCAAGCAGAGAGTTTGTTAGTGCTTGCTGTTTGCCTAGCAGTAAAAATGAACAGATTTTTTTACATCTGGGACATTAGGTGTTACTTCAGAAGGGCACAAAATGATAAAGTTAGTGTCTATCTTTAAAGTGACTGCATAAGAAATATTATCGATGAGTCAGCTTTGCTTCAATGCATGGAAAAATACTGGAACTAAAAATCAAGCCAAGTGTTTGTAAACTTTAAAAAAGGAGAGTAACAAAAGCAAATAAGTTCTAGTCAACACATGCCTGTCAAAAAATACCAAATCTTTTTAATTTCCAGCCAGGACCAGCTAATAACCCTTGTCAGTAGAGAAAAGGTATTTAATATTGTTGCATTTGTAAAGCTATTTAAAGCAAAGGAAATACAGTCTAGACACAAGATGAATCATTAGAAGATGAATTCAGACTCAAAGATTATACCCAGCAATTTTCAATGGTTCACTGTCAACTATTTTAACTAGCTAGCTGGATACTATTTTGGGGAGCGTTCATAATAACTTGGTAGATGACATCCTCCTGTGGGAGTCAGCAAGAGCTTTCAAGATAAGCATTAGCCTGGGGAGCATCATGGTATTGCATTTCTGCCCCAGGGCACAGCACAGGACATCATCAGTTTGGCTGATACTGATCACAAATAAGCCTAGTTTGCAGCTAATGTCATGCTAAAATTTGTCAGTGCGGAGTGCTGTAGGTGCGACAAGGTATGCAATATCTTCCATTCAGAGATGCAAGTGCCTTGGACCTGGTTGGTGGTGTCAACCTTGGGGCACCATTCTTTCTGGAGTGACAGGATCTTAGAGACAGTGGTTGGGTGAGAGGCCAACATGATCAGAACATAGGAAACTGGGAAAGAATTGTATGGATTAAATATGTGTTGAATCTAGAGGAGACAAGAAGGAAGCATGTTAAGTATTCAAATACGTAATGTGTTTCCTCTAAGGCCTTTTGCTGTGGATAAAGCAAGAAGCAATGAATTAACTGCAGCATGAAAGTTTTTTGTTAGATATCAGTAAAACATGATGGCTAATCATAAGGTTAAATAAGTATTGGAATAGATTCTTGCAAAAGGGTTTCATTACTAGGGGCTTGAAGAGTGAATTGAGAGAAATATCTGCCAGGAATAGCTGACATGCAGTTTGATCCTGCTTGGTGGAGGTAGAGAGCTTAATGAACGACCTTTTTATTCCCCTTCTAGCTTTATTTTTTAAGACTTTATGATCAGAAGAAAACATTCCAGAGAAAAAAAGATAGCTTTATATTTCAGTCCTGCTGCTCACTGAGACTTTGGACATGGAGAGTGTTCTGAAGAGCTGAAAATCACATTTTGAAAATAGGTACATGTGAGTTTGTTTGACAAGATACAAGAAAATTTAAAGATGGGCCCATGTAACCTCTAGAAGACCTCTATCTCCTTTACTGTAATATGCTAGCAATTAGGATGAGTCTTCCTTTCTGTAATGCCACAGTGTCATTTGATTTATGGACTGACTGATATTTTTCAAAGGTTCCCCCCCTCCCCTTCATCTATAAAAATGGCTCTCTTGGAGGCTTTTGATTAACAGGGAACAAAGAAACATTATTTCACTTGTGAGAATATTTCTGTGGTACTAGAAATATTCTCAAGGGTGTGAACTTTATGGTTAGTGTTTAGCAGCACAGATTCCACCTATTTTCCCACATTTACTTTTTAATTTGAAGTCTGAGTTTAAAATTCAAGCATTACCACTCAACGTTTCCCCTAGTAAAACCCTATTAAAACCATATTTCTGAAACAGTATGACGAAAACAGTCGGAATGTTCTCACTAAGGCGTATCTGCAATTCTTGATAGCTATTGGCATTTTAGATTCATGAAGGCCCAGCTGTGAGACTTTTACAAAACCGAACTTTTGATTTATTTTTTATTAATTGTAAGCAGAAGCAGGCATTGGAAAACATTGCACAACGTGATAAGTGAATGAAATGTTTATTTCCGCTCTAGTAAATTCTGTCTGTCAAACATGTGATTGTGCATTTGCATAATGACTTTACTCAGAAGTGGTCAGCAAAATTCCCACCCCCAATACAAAGTTATTTCTTAGTTTGTGGTTTTTTTTTTTAAAGATTACAGGATGAATAAACATGATGAAACTGCCTTTGAGCATGTACCAGGAATTACTTTTGTTAGTTGCTAGTAATCCTCTACCAGAAAGCTATCAACTTATCCATGTGATCTCTAACTTTGAAAAATATATTTTTTTTCTTTTTTCAGTTATGTGTAGCTAATTGTTTTTTAATTGCTTGCAGAACTACCAGGAGAACTACTGAAATTTATTCAGTTGTTCAAGCGAGCTTGCCAGCACATGAACAGATATTGACTTCCATCCAGTTTCCCACTCTAGAGAGTTTCCTTTCTATTTCTCACTGGTGTTTAGTTCTATTAAATATCTACCTTGGCTCCTCATTGGGATTTATCTAAAAATTTAACAATACTGTTTTAATAAATCATTGTTTCTATTTTTTTTTAAATATATCTATAGTTAGGATGAAAAAATAGAGCATTTTATAACATACTTATAATAGCCTAATTCTGTACATGGCAATGCATTATTATTGGCAGTATGGTGAAGCATAGTTTATATGTACGTCCATGTAAGTCCACTTGCTTTAGGGAAGAACCATTTGGAAGACCAAAGTACTTGCAGGTTTCTGTTTTCTGCAATGCTACTGGCTAATCTTGACATGGTTTCTGTAGTCAGATTTATCCAAATATTCTGTTTTGTTGAGGGAGATCCACTGCAGTTCTAAGTACCAGGGGCCCAAATCACACATTACTGAATATATAAAATAGATTCCATTGACTGACTGCAGTTTAAATTCTGAGACAATATATAAAAAAATCCTCCCCATGTTTACATACTATGTTAAATGACTAATAGAACTGGATTATATTTTTAAAATGCCTTGTTTGTTAGAGCATGCTGCTTAAGATTGTGATACCAAAGTATAATACTATCAATGAATATTTTATCACACAGATATAAACCACCAGTAAGACCATAAATTTATTAATTAATAAAAATTGCTGTAGATTTGTAGTGGGAGTTAAAACAGTACTATTATCTGAAGCAAGTCTGTTTTCCTACCACTGGTGTCCATTGACATGATCTCTTGTTCTTTGTTGTACTTCTGGTTTAACTTTAGATTAAAAGTGGGAATCCTGGTGAAATTGTTTACATCAGTGACACAGCTCCCTTTGATGTCAATAAATCCATATTTCATTATCCTTATATTTGTCTTTCAGGTCCAATGTGCAAGTATGACATTGATAAGTAGTAATCTCATGCAGGTCCATGCTTACTAACTATGGAAATGTAAGCTTACAGTATAAAATAGGGGTTTAACTAATGCCTATTTGAAATAAAATTAAATTAGAACTATAGTCATACAGGACCGTTTTTTCAAAACTGGTAATCTAGTTTGACTTTCCACATTTGAACCTGCAACATCAGTAAAATAGAGAATAAGTGCTCATTCTGATTCTTGTCCAAAACCATTTCAGTGAATGAAACACACCTGTTAAGATCAGTGGGCTTTTTCTCACACTCTTTCATGGCTATAGGGGTTTAGATATGTAAAATAGATGAATATGTAGGCCTAACAGGCAATCAGGTTAGAAAAATTTCACTCTGCATGGTTATTATCCAGCTCTGGCTTTCTCACATAGTCTTTAGATCTCTAAAACCCTGATGGAAGTGACGTGAAGGATGCAGATCTTTCAGTTTTTCAGCAAAATGATTAAATTCAGTAAATCTGCACAATGTTGTCTGACAGTTTTGAAACCCACCTAAAAATCTTTGTATTTCTTTAATTTGGATGATAGCAGATGAGGCCCTTTATTAAAATGGACAGAAAAGTTAAATTTGACTTAAAGCCAAATTCAAGAAAGCAGTGAAGAAGTAACTTCAACTCTAGTTTAGTAAGCATTCCCGAAAGTTAAATAAACATCTAGTTTTGACTGTTTTTCAAAATCTGATATCCCTGTTTGTGAAAAATGTACTAGGAATATTTTTGTGAAATTCGCGTTCCTATTTCAGGCTTAGTTTTTAATGTCTCTCTTGCATGCTAGGTCCTTAACATTAAGTGCTGAGCATACTGTCTTTCATCTACCAAAACTCCAAGCTTCTTGCTTAACTTTAAAGATGAGCAAATCAAGATGTCATTTGTGATAGGGCTGAGAATTTCCCAACAGCAGATATGTCTGCCAACACAAAAATTTTATCTTCCTAATATGGGCCAGATTCTGCACTAGTGGTCAAATAAAAGCATGCGATGACACTGACCTTTCAAAGATAAAATTTTGCTAGAACTGCTGATGAATATTTATTATAACTTTTCTTTCCTGACATGGTATCAATAGTCACATGAGTCAGAGTTCTCTCTCTACAGAAGGACCTAGTCTGCTGCAAGCCCCCTTGAGATTTTTGGAAATTAGGCATGCCTCTCTCTTGTTTTATTTCTCCATTTCCTGTCTTGGAAAAAAGTGATCTTAAACAGGTCACACTGCTTTTCTGGAGGAAAAGCAGTATTCTGGGGAGCAGGGAACATCTCAAGGTATTTTGAAGCTTAACTTTGTAGACATACTCTGTCCTGGGTGAGGAATATCTTGACGCTAACTACTTGCTTGGAAATCACAGTAGTCCACTATAAGATAAAATGCAGATCAAAATATGATATCATATTTTACTTATGATACATATTCATACTGAATATACACACTTCATACATGCTAAACAATAACATTCAAAAATTTTATTCAGATAGGCAATGAAGTGAAAGGAAAACTCACGGTTACAGTCTACTTAGAGAGAGATCAAATCAAAAAGATGTCTCATGCAGTCTAGCTCTCTGCTAGATTTTTTTGTGGCTGTTTGGGGTTGGGGTTCTCTCTGTGTCTGTCTTCCACAGAAGCATCTCACTCCCTGGGAAATGTAATTGTTTTTATAGACAGATTTTTCCTTGGAGCCTTCCAGGGATTCAACCCAGATCTGGATTTTCCTTCTTATTTATCTCTAATTTTTTTGTGGAAAGTTTTGCTATACCTCCCTATAAATTACAAAGAACCTTCCCTTCCTTGGGATGTAGAAGTCGTGTCTGCAGACCAGCCTTCATCCTATGTATTTGACTAGGTTGCAGATGATTCCATTACTAGAAGGAAGGCCTTGTCAGCATCAGTGGCTGTGGGTATCTTAACTTTTCAAGGAAAAACTGATGTGAGAGGCTTTGTTTGCTTACTGGAACTGTTCAGACAGGGCTTTCAATTTTGTCATCTCAGTTGCAGTTACAACTGTTTGTTATAAACTAGATCCACAAAATAATCATGGTTAAGAGTAAAGTCCTCAAGGCTGTTATTCAACACTGTAATTTCTTTATAAAGAGCTTATGTTTCAGTGCTGAGTGCCTCCATCCTCTGAGACTTGTAATTGCTCACCTATAGACTGTCCAAAATGTTCATATATACATTTAGATGAGATTAACACATGCCGCCCACAACAGGCTCTTGACTGAGCCTAGACGTATTAGTAATTAAACACTTCAGGATCATAATGTGTACGAGGCAACAGCAGCCAAAATCTAGACTGGAGGAAGCCTTCAAGAATATTCTTGGCAAGTAAATTTTAACACTGATTACATCTGTGATGTAAACCTAAACATCTAAATATAAAAGGGACCACATATCAAATAAATACGAATAAAATAGAAATTATATTATGTTCCCATTCAGTTGTTTGTCTGTTTAAGTTTTTTTAAAGCATCAATGACTTTCATCCAGATATATAAAAAATATAAGGAATGACACCAAGGTGCTGATAAGAAATCCCAGATCAAATTGCTTTTAGAGCCTGGAGAATTTGCATCAAATCAATACACATCCAATACTCTTGATTTTGCCTCAACAAAAAAGAGCAAATGCTGCTAACAGTCTTTGAAAAGCTTTCCAGTTGGCCCAATATGGAATAAATTATCCTGAAAAAGAAGTAGAGCCCTTTTCCAGCTATGCTATTATTGTAGTACATTCAATCAGCAATACATTTAAATGTTTAATAATACATTACAGCACAGAGAAAAGGCTAATGGAAGAATCTATCTTGATTACAGCAAAACTGTACTTTGTGTCTCCTGCTTTTTCTAAGAAAAGTACTCCTCAAAGCAGGACCTGTGATTTTTGTATTGTAGCTTCAAGCATTTGTTCCTTAAGAAGTAAACATATTTAATGTAAACTACCTGTGTAATTTCCTTATAGATTTGACTTCCTCTTCTGCCCTTCTTAGCATTTATCCACTTACTTCTCTGGAGAGGTCATCACACGTATTTTGTTGATCACAAATTAGATGCAATACTAGCTTTGGTAATACCTGTTACCTTACCACTATTCCCAACCCTAACTGTGCTCCTCTTCAGCAATGCCAATGCAATTGTTTGTAGTGTTCTTCAGTGAAAACAACTCAGGGTGAAAAAACATAAACAGAATTTAACAGGCCCTATTCAATAAATTCTGGTTTCAGGTTAATCGTCCCGTTCATAGTGCAGCCTCAGATCTGGCTGATTGGCATGACTGAGTTGCAGTTAACCGCAGTTAACCACTGTACAGCAGCAGAAATTAATGGGCTGTCATGGAAAGGGTCAGGGCTGTCATGAGGTAGTTCTTAAGATGGTATATCTGACAGTGCTTCGTGCCTCAGAATAAGGCCTGAGAGCTACAGTGCTTTAAGGTCCACCAAAAATTAAGGTAGCCTGATTTCCAGATAAGTTGAAAAATCTATGGAGTAACTGTAGGGTTTTTAGTTGAGGACAGCTAACGAGTTGAAACTTACACAGGGGAATTTTAGATTGGATATAAGGAAGAAATTCTTTCCTGTTAGGGTGGTGAGGCACTGGAATGGGCTGATCAGGGAGGCTGTGAATGCTCCATCCCTGGCAGTGTTCAAGGCCAGGTTGGACGAAACCTTGGGTAAGATGGTTTAGTGTGAGGTGTCCCTGCCCATGGCAGGGGGTTTGGAACTAGATGATCTTAAGGTCCTTTCCAACCCTAACTATTCTATGATTTAGGAGGAAACTCTTTGTTTAGAAATAAAAAATCAAGAGGTTTTTTAATTATTAAATTCATAAGACTGCAGGCTATAAACAAATGGACATTGCTTGTTTTACAATATCTTTAAACTTTTGCCTATAAAAAGTTGAGATACAACTGTACTTACAAAACACTCTTTGAGATCCCATGTGAAGTCAATCCTTGACATTGTGATGCCAAGCCACAGAACTGTATTGAAAAGTCTGGGGACTGGAAGAGATGGTGTATATCCCATATGAGGGTAACACTATTATCCTATTCCCAAAATGAGCATTTCATCAAACTCAGCATCATGAAGTTATAAAAGAGCTGAGAAACAACAGCATTGATCAGTGATTTTGTGTGTGTATGTACATCTTTTTACAGACAGGGTTTTTCTTCCTACTTTTTTTTGTATTTTTTCTGATTTTATAGTGAGTCCATCTAAATGTATGCAATGGCATTCATCTGCAGCTTTTCCTAATAATACTCTCTGCACTGAAGTGTAATGGAAAAGTCTCAGATGTTTCAGAACATCTTTCAGAGTGAAACTCACCAGATAGTTATGCAAAAATATGAAAACAGATTGTTCCTTGTTAAGAGTCAAAAACTTTTCCCACCAAAATGTACAGATTTTTTTTTAATAGGAGTTGAATTTTATTGTTTGTATGTTATCAACAAAAGGATTATTTTCAAATTTTTGTTTAGTTGCATGTAATGAACAGAAAACATAAGCAGTCACAGGATCAACTATTTATACTGGCCAATTTTCAGCTAACATTATTCCATGTATTTTTTTAAAATAAGAGAAAGATTTTTGTAAATGTTCTCTTCTGTGTTTTTATATGCTGTTGGCAGGAAGGAGAGCCATAGAAAAGATGTTCTACACAAAGCTCTTTGCTCTCAGATTTTACCATTTGTTCTTAAGAGCTAGGTATACAGATTGGGAGAGCAAAACAATAGCAGGAAACAACCTGAACCAAACAACCAACAAAAATCCCCTAACAGGATTGTTTGTCCTGGTTGTAAATCAGATGATAGACTACCATAAGCAAAGAGCTATTATTCTTTATCAGTTAGTGGGTGGCAAATGTTTAATTTCCACTTGTCTAGCATTGCTTTTGTTTTGCAAGCAGACCATGGCTATGTTTTACAAGATTAGAATTCATCTGGGTAATTGCACCTATTAGCGAGGTTAAAAGGGCAAAGAGAAAGAGATAGAGTGGGAGAAATAAAAAGCATTGATAGTGTTTTAGTACCAAGAATGGATGGGAAACTGCATGAACTTTACAGTGAAATTGGGGTATAGCCAGGGAAATAAAGACAATATTCCTTCACTTTTCCCTTATTTGGGATAAATATTTTATTTTTTTTTTCTTTTTTTTTGTAAAAGGAAGCTGAACTGCAATGGCAAATTCATTCACTCCATTATTTGCTTGGGTTGATAGTTTATAGCAAGGATGTGTGAAAATGAAAGGATGAACACCTGAAAGAACACTAGCTATACCTACTTGACCATCAGCCTGTAAATGACCAGAGCTCTGGCAATTTGCTGAAATACATGGGAAAATTTCTGCTCAACCTTTTTTCTCATCATTCTATCAAAACCATCCCCAAACTCTACTTTTGACTGGCAATCAAAAAACTGGCAATGAATGAAAAGTAAGGAAAAAGGAAAGGAAATATAACTAGAGAGCTGGAAGAGAAAAGAGGGAAAAGCTGGAACAGAAGCAGTCTCTGACTTTTCTTTCTTATGTGAAATTCTCTCAGTTTCAGTTTTTCACCAAGCTACTTTATAGGACTGTAATCATGTTGCATTTGCTAAGACATATGTTTGCCATTTTCTTCTTCTTTTCTTCTGCTTAGCTATAGATAGGAAGTACAATCCATCTCCTCTGTATTTGGTGCTAAAGTGAAGTTACAGATCTAGATGATAGTTTACTGTTTAGCTTGGTGCTGATTGCTATCTTCCGTTTCACCCAAGAAGAGCTGTTCTCAATGTTTTCATAAATTACAGTTGTTGCCAATGGATCCTTTCTTTCCTTTTCTTCAGCACTGCAATCCAGCTGCCTCTGGAGTTCAGGGGAAATAGCTGACTGCCCAAGGTTAAACCAAGAATGCCATTTTGCTCTTGCTGGAAAGCTAAGTGAGCAGAATAACTCTGCCTGAAGAAAAAGACTTATCCAAAAGACTCTTATTAAAGGGTCTTTTCATTCTACCTTACATGAGTCATGCATCTACTGGTGATAGCTATGTTAGTGTATAACTCTAAATCCAAGGCAAGCATTTTAAAACAAATTAGTGAAAAATCAATGTTTTGGGTTTTTTTTCCTGGCATTTTTTTACATTGTTTTAAAGCATGTAAACTTTGCCTTTAACAGTACCTATTAGACATCATCTTGGTTTAGAAAAGAAGTTTTTTTTTTTTAAGATAGGTACAGTCACATCTCTGTAACAAAATCGTGTGTCACCTTATCAGGAAAAACAAACCTGAGATTAATGCTCTTGAAATATATCTGAAGTTTGATTCTTATCATCTAATCTGTACTCAATTTAAGGACCTTGTTAAACACTGAATACCAACACTTTTAGTTATAAAACTGTAATTCAGACTGCAGTACCTCAAGACACTGATATGTATGTTTTGACTTGTAAGAGAGTCTATAAAAACAATTATTTACATAGGAAAGAAGATTAAAGGGTCACCAAATACTTGCTCAATATTATTTCAGCTGGTGAGTTTCTGGATGCTAAGCACTTGCTAAAGGTTTATGGCATTGTTAATCTTGAAGAGTTTTCTCAAGAAAATGATGAGCAACCTTTAACTGCCAGAGCAACCAAGAGGCAAAGAAAAGATTCCAATTGACTCCTTATAGAGCTGCAAATAAGAGTAGCCTGTCTTTGTGCCACTGGTTCAAGCTACACCTTTGTGCTGTAATTTTGATCTTCATTGATCTGTAGTCAAGAAAGGTTAACTTTCTAACGCTGTTATAAAGTTTCCCTGCATCAAACGTATGGAAGCAAGTTGCTTTAAAATCATGAGTTCCTTTAATGACCTTGCTATAAGTTCTTTGGTCTAAGATCTTAAAATATCTGCCAGAGCCTAACCACAAGCATTCACAATCCCATATGACATTTTTCCATTCTCTTAAAAAAACATTAAAATGAAAAAACATTTTGCTTAACTCTACCATTGTCATATGAAGAAATCAGGTGAAGAGTAAATGCAAAAAAGGGAAAAATATAAATCTAAAGAAAAGGCTTTTAACGTGATTGAAGAGTATGCCAGTTAGTGAAACAAGGTTTTAATATGGAAATAAGATCAGAGTAACACTAATTCCTTGTGGTGAACTAATAAACCTTTTCCTGCACTCCCAGTGGCTTTGCATGCAGTTGATTTAAAGATTAGCATCCACATCAAACTGAAATTTGACCCTAAATTTAGGCTTGAACCAATGCCTATGGTATTTGCTTGCTAGTGTTATACCTGAATTCAATCCCAAGTGGCATATTAGCTGCAAAGGCACTTCTGAAAATATAGTCTTTGGAAGGTAATTCACAAATTTTGAAAGTAAATCACAATGGCTGGCCAGTATCATTTTCTGACTGTATTCTTCTCAGAGTATACGTTTCTGAAGTTGAAGGATGACAAAGGTGATGATGGAAGACTCGTTATCTTTACACACTCTTACCTTTACACATAACTATGGACATTCCTTTTATAGACTGAAATCTAGTCTTTGAAGAATTCAGATTCTTGTCAGAGGGTAAAGTGCTAACCTATGTTTCTTCCACATAACTGACATTTAGACATGGTTTTAAATCAAAGCCGGTTTCAAAAGCCTCTACCCAATATACTGTGGGTAGTAACTGTGTTATGAGCAAGCTTTCTTCCAGGAAAGTATTTTTTTTTCCTTGGTATTATTCAGGGCTAACTCTACACGGGTGGTATATTTCTTTAAATCTCAGTTAAATTTCCGTTAAAAATTAGAGAATTAAGTGTCTTTTTCCTCCACTTTTGCTGAATGATGGGCTAAGTACTAAAACTGTTGCTCTTGCACCAATGCTGTTGGATCATACTCGGGTTTCCTTCTTGAGCAGTACATCCAAAAACATGTAACACTGTACAGCTCTTATAATTAAAAAGGGTTCCTTTTGTAGCTCATGATCATATCACTTGGCTGATTTTTTAAAAAATAAACCGGATTTATTCGGAGAAGATTAAAGACTGAACTCTTATGCCAGAAGAGCTATATGTGAACCTTTGCAGTAGGATGCTTCACTTTGCCCCATAGCTATCTGTGTCTACTTAAATTGCCTGCCACAGAATAAATCCAGTTCTCATTTGTTACCATGAAAATGGTAAAAAAAAAATTATATCTTAGCCACTGCTTCATTTCCATCACTTGCTTGAGGCTCCGCAAGAATAAGATATTGCCACATGCCACCTTTCCTTACCTTGTATCCTGGAGAAATTTGAATATCTTAATATTTAAGCATGAATGAAACATAGTGGGAACAAATGGGTCAGGCAAGAGTTAAACACTTTTGAAAATAAAACTGTTGTGGCCAGTGAATCATCTTCATTTAGTAGCATTGGTATTGATTTTAAGGCAGCTGTTGCCAGTTTTACATGATCAAGGATTGCTGAGCAATATAGCAGAATGACTAGGTATACTGCCTTTTAGAAATGCAGTTTTTAAAATGTGATAATGAATCCTTTAATCATGGCAGAGGCATAAAATACTAGTGAGTCTGGCTGCTGGCACTGAATCGTGACCCAGGTACATATCTGGTCTGAGAGGTGGGTAACTAGCTTAAAACTTGAATTGAAATTTAAGAATTTAAAAGCTCAGTAGATTCTTTCTGTCTCCTAGAGAAATAATAAGAAAGCCCCCAGCATTTTAAATGCAGACTCTGTCACCAAGGACAAAATTTACACAGTAAAGCTGCTATTTGCTATGTTTAACAGAGAAGAACTGTTCCCTCAAATGGGTACTGATGCCCAGTGACCGCTCTCTGGGTTAGTAAAGCCAGAGAGTTTTTCCTGCTCTCCATCCCTGCACTGGTATTTAAAAAATGTGTAGCTAGAAGCAGAAAGAAAGTCCCGTGCAGTGGTAAAAAAAACCTATTGAGGTCTTGGACTCAGTTTATCCACCCAGGTCTTCTGTGTTTGGCACAAGTTTCCCCCAGTTGCACTGTGTTGTTGGCCTGGCGCATCCCTCAGTGAGATGTGATGGGCTTTGTCCTTGCCCTTTTCCTGAATCATGGTTGTACTGCTTTCAGGCTCTACTTGCTCATGCATGACTTACACCTGTCTCTCACCACACTCACCGTTGCTGAGTTTATGTGGAAGAATCACAGCCACCCCACCACTTGTGGGGTTGTCCTGGGTTCATCCTGGTGGATGTGCCAGAGGCAGCAAAGTGCTGTGAGAGTCCACACAGCAAACTGCTAAAGAAAAAACTCCATAAAAAGAATAAGTGATTATAGTTTTAGATATTTCTCCCTGCAGCCTTTTTAAAAATGTGTTTAGTATGAAATAGTGTTGTTAATATATATATATGTATATATATATAGTGAACAGGATTAATTATTGATGGGAAGTATAAATTTTTCACGTTGAAGTTTTAACAGTAGTAGCAACAATTGTTTTAGGTGTATGTAATTGTATAATTTCACTGCAGAAACAGCAAGTATGCTTGTATATTCAAGAGACATTTGTTTCTTTGTGCATTGAATGCAAGCTTATGTACAGCAAAATGTTACTTTAAGACAGTGTGATTTATTCTTCTAACTAAATTCAGTACTTTATTAGAAAATGCCACTTTGGTACCTCTGTATACCTTTATATTTTCATATGAATTTAGAAATAGTTCCATAAGGGAAAAAAATATAATTTAAAAAAGAACTAGTTAATGATGCTTTTTGCATTTCTTACCTTTATTTAGTATAGTACAATAAGGGGGTTTGGGAAATATGTTCCTAAATGTTTTTAAATCCCAGAAACTGCATAAGAAACAAAACAATTGAACACATTGCTACTTAGATTTTAATAAATCAACTATTTTTTACTTGAAGAACATTCCATTTAAACTTGATCATAAATGATAGCTTACTTAGCATTACATAGCATTATTTTTATTTAGTCATGTAAAGAGATTTAAGATTTTTCAAAGTTGTCTCTATTGAAAAAGTCAGCAACTTTATTATTAAGACTGTTCACAGAAAGCTGAAGTCATAAATGCCAAGTGAGCTCATGCTTCTGCTTCAAATACCTTTTCACAGAGCTTTTTGTGCTGTTCCTGCAGCTTTAATCTGGACCTTAAGACTGCTTGCTGCTCACGCCTTAGCTTTATTTAGTCTCTTGAAAAGAAGTGGTGAGAGAAAGATCTGACTTTCCCTGCTGAGTATATAGGCTTGACTCGTCTCTTTTCATCTTGCTGCCTTTTGCAGAACTGGCAGAAAGAATCTACCCTGATAAGGGAAAACAGGTTTTGATATTTCTGGGTAACATCTCCAGTGTTGTCTATGTTGTTCTTTTATCCAAGGCACTTTTATTTTCAGAATGAATGACTGTCACAGTGAGTAATCTTCACAAGTTTCAGGGATCATTATTTGCTCTGTTGAATCTCCTCAATGACCTTGTCCAGATATCAAAAATTTTTCATAGAGGTGGGAAAGCCTTTCCATTCGCAAACTGAGGAAACAATTTTGGTGGTAAAGCAATCAAGCCAGGTTTGCTTACAGAAAGGAATGCAGTTCTCCAGTGGCTATGGTGGAAAAAAATTACCAGTCATTTCTGCTGTCATTCTTGTGTCTGTGGCTTCTTTTTCATGGTTCTGTTTCAATCTCTGTGACCTTGCAGCTGCTGCAGCTATGTTGCTTGGTCTCAGAAATGAGACTTTAGCATTTTTTTTCCTTTATGCTGTGAAGACCGTGACCCATTGACTTGTTATGATTTTTTAAAAGCTCTCCATAGAATTTAATCCAGTTGTTCACATCTGGAAAGTAGAAACAGAACTGTCTGATTTTTTATGTTTTCTTCAGTGGGGGGAATAAGAAGGGAGGAGAGGTGAAGCAAAATATCGAGATTTGGATTTTATTTACTTCTACTGCTTGCTGAACTAGTGTTAGTGGTTTGTAGAAATTTAACCTAGACAGAAAGAGAGGCCCAGTTTTATTCCTCAGGCAAAGTCTAACCCCCGGAAAACAGTTTTAAGATGATTTTAACTGCTGAGATATAGAAGCACCAATACAGAAAACAGATGAAAATCTAGCAGAAGATTCAGGGCCCAGACAAACCCTTTATAAGCAGTCTGTCCCATTGGCCCTCCATGCACTCCAGACCTCAGGGCTGCACAGCAGTGGCATCCCTCTCCATGATAGAGGTGTCACAGCCTTTCCGAGCTACCTGTCTGCCAGGTTTGTTGCCATTTCCTGGGGGACCAGGGTAATAGTTGTTGCTGAGTTTATTTGATTTGACTCAGTGCAGCACATTATCTCTCCCATCAGTGTGTCTCAGCAGTGAAGTGCAGCTGATAAAGAAGGAGTCTGTGCTCTGGTATCAATAGCTGCTGTCTAATCCATCAGCCAAGCTGAATTTTTACCAAAAAAATGCAACAGAAAAGTTGACATTCAATTATCATACCATAGCAGAGTGAAATCCAATGAAGATGAAAGATAGGTACCCTTTAATAAATAAATTTTGAGGTTTCTTAAGTGACTGAAAGAACTTTACCATACAGAAATCTCCATAGCAAGATATAAGTACGGCTGACAGCTATAAAGAAAATACTCCTACATTAAAGTATGCCTTCATCAAGATTAAATACAACTTTTTGAGGTTACTAGGTGTTCTTGCTAAAGTAAAATGGCTCTGTCAAAAGTGGAACAAACATCTCCTTAGAAACTTCTGTTGGTGGGAATAGACTTTACAGGGGCTCAGGCCTTCAGTGGCTGCACTCCAGCCAGTTAGCTCCTGGTAGCAGAAAGTGAACCTTTGTAGGGTTTTTCATTTCTTTCTTTTCTTCTTCTTTTTTTTTTTTTCTTTTAATTATTTGAAATAATTTGTTCATTTAGCAATTAATCAACCCCTTTTCCAACCCCTTCTCCCAGACCCACACTCTTACAATAAAGAAATGAGTTGCAGTGGGAGCCAGTGAGCTGGACAGCAAGACAACGTTTTACAATCTAGATGTTTTCATTGTGCTAATTTGAATTTAAGACATGATTGCATTGCTGATTGTTAGTGTGTTCAGAATACAGGACACCGTCACATACTTCTCCTAGTATTATGAAAAGCAGAAACAAGAGAGACAAATATAAACTAGAAATCTTGTGGTTGAAGTTTATTGACTCTATCTACAAGACCTATAAATCTACAATGTTGATGAAAGCTTATATATTGTTGCGCAGTCAGTGAAATTGGTAATCTTCTGGACAGTAGTTTTTGTACTGAAGCACTAAGAAAATTCAATGGTTTTACTGGCAAACAACCTGGAATACTAAGGAGTTAGTTATGCAATGAGATCTAGGAAATTTAACAATTTGTTTGTAGTATAGAAGTGGTGGAGCTAATCTGGGGAAATTAAATTCAACAAAAGTATTTCTAGTGAAAAAAAAATTATGATACAATTAATTCCTGTATAATTAGGTATAATAGCTACATGAATACATTTGGTTCTGAATACCACAAAAGCAGAAGAATACCTTAAAGAAGTAAAGGTAATGGTCAAACATAAGAGTATTGGTAGATATGGATAAGTGACTGATAAGGAAAATAAGGTCTGTACAGCTTCATGAAAAATGACACAGCAGAAAATATAATATTCTATTCTATAATATTATAGAACTTTTTGTTATCATATTAGTCCTCTGAACATGAGTGAGTTGTGATATTTCTTAGCAAAAATAAAGTGGCATAATTTAAAACAGTGCGATTAACTGGAGAGAAAAGTGTAATATTTGCAAACACTTTAGTAAATTAATAAATGAAACAATTGAAAGCATCTTTGGAACCATTGTATGTGTTATACTTTGCATATTTTGACAATTTATTCATTGTCATCATTTCACAAGTCAGTCTTCTCCACTTAACATTTTTGTGGTTAGATTGCTTAATATATTTTTGACTTGATAGCCTATATAACAAGGTCTGACGCTAAAATCTTCTACCCATTTTATGTTGTAGGTATAGTGAAATGAGGCATTATAAAATACATTTAGAATACGTGTCCTAATGGCTGTTTGTCTTTCCATTAATATATTTCATTAATTCTTAATATCTTGTAACCTGATTCTTTCCAATACTTCTCTCATATTTATTCTTGCATTCAGAAGAAAACTTACGTATAATCTGCATTTAGTCTTACCCCACCCCCCACGTACTCTATAAAAACCATTTTACAGGGCCAGACACCTTGATCGTATGCTGACTGTGCCTGAGCTGTAAATAAGGATCTATGTGAATTCCCTGTTTAGTCCAGAACAATAAACATGAGATCCGAATCTTAGTACAAAGGGTGAATAGAAACAACTTTAGAAAGAGGGAGTTAAAGTCAATGGAAAGAAATTGCAAGCCAAAGATTTTCTTGTTATTTGGTTGGGGTTTTTTCGGTACTCTTGATGGTGAAAAATCTGTCACTAAATTTTTCAATATTAGTATTTAATCTATTTGGACAGGAAAAGCTCAGAAGTGATATTTCCACCCTGGCATTTCAAAATCATAAAAGGCTTTTTTGGTTGTGGGTTTTTTTATTTTATTTTTTGTTTCCAGCAGTGTTCACTTTTTTCAGTAAGTTGGACATCTAAAGTACTGTAGCTGCAAAACATGATAAATATAGAGAAAATATTTTATTTTCCTTTAAAATGTATCAATAAAAAGTGGGTTACAGGATATGTTTGAATGTATCTTCCCGGGTATTACTGGGAGTATAGGTTAAGTTGAGAGCACAAAATTTCTCAGATGTAACATCTGCTATTTTAAATTGTATTTTTATTAATGAGAAATTTGCTGAGTAAAGATTTTGAACACAGTTTATATAGCATGGTCAAATGGGACCTCCATTCATTCATTTTCCATTGGTATAAATACCAGGCTTGAAGTTTTGGGGTTGATTTTGTTGGGTTTTTTTTTGTGTGTTTTCTTCACTGGATCAGCCCTTGTTTGAATTACACACAGTAGCTCTATAATAACAGGTGTTGTCAGAAGTGTCTCTGAAACATCACATGATCTTATTCAGATATGAATAAATTTCTAACGTTAAAGCTAGGAATATTTCCTCTAAAGCCAAGTTTGTGTACAGCCATTGTATTCTTAGCAATCTGGATACTTTATACTTTGAAGGAAATTAAAACCGTTACTAGAATTTGAAGTTTTGCCTTATCACTACTGCTTCATAACAGCAAATTCAGATTTAGTAAAATCATGGTGCTCAATAATAGCATGGAAAATGTCTTTGTGACTTCTGGGGCAGTAGGACAGGAGTGAGCTGTGCTGCTGGCTGCAAAAGCTGTGCATTTGCTTTGTGTGCTTTTGGAACACAATAATAAAACATTAGAATAGTGTCTGTGATGTGTTAAGAATAATAAGAAATTCTCCTTATTTCAGGTAGTTCTACATCATTACTGCTTACTAAACAGAAAAGGTCATTGTTATTTCATTGGTATAGAGCCAGTCAGTGAAATTCAGTTGTTTGGGAAAGCATTTTGCTCAACATTTGGTTTTGCTCAAAAATAATTGGGAGCTGCCAATTCTAAAGGGAAAGGGACTGTGTTCTTTTATCCAGGATTCTCTATAATTTTATTTTAGTAAAGGAGTAAGTTAATGAGTGTTTTATGCAATCCACAGATGTGAATTTTAAAATGAAATTCTAATCTAAAGTATATAAAAGCAGACAAACACCGGAGTCTCAGTCTTTCAGATGAAAACTGTTATAATTGAAATGAACAAAACTAAAATTATTGTTGCTAGCATTATGACAGCTTTTCACCCTTTGCAGAATTTCTAAAATATGTACAAGGCAAACACTTGTACATTTCTCATATAAAACTCTACCAACACTTTAAAGCATATGCATGACTCACACTGACATTTTCATCTCACATTTGCATTATAACCGTGGCTTACATGAAAAGTCTCAGATGTAGAGAGATGGTTTGAGAATAGTGGTGGAAGTGGCCAGGAAGACAGGGTTTTGAACTGTCAGTGGCAGTTGTCTTTCTGTGAGTTTACTAGGAAGATGGATTTTGATTTTCCAGATTTTCATGCAGACAGGCTGGAGACAATATTCTGTTTAATGTTGGAGAAGACTGCGTTGTTCACACAAGCAGGTAAACCCAGTTTGACAGAGTCCTTCCAGAATAACCCAATTTGCTTAAAAATCAGATCTTTGCTGCAGAAATATTATAGTCTCTTTATTGTCTCCTGTTTTTTTGTTAGGTTTCTTGGCTTCTAGAAATTTCTCTTGAAGGGTGAGGTCTCAGATTGGCAAGGGTTGGGGGTGTGGTTATTTTTGCTTTGTTTTGTTTTAAATAAAATCTCAGATTCTGCCATGATTATGTACTTCCTGAAGCTAACTATTTGCAAAATACTAACCACTGTTGCAACATGGCAACTCTGGCAGAAGGAGGAAACCCTCCACTGTGAGAACTCTGCAGCCAAAGGAGATGCTGAGCACTACCTAGGGCTCTTCTCTGTCTGGGAATAAGTGTTCCTCCAGTACAAAAACAGGGATAATATTCTTCCTAATAAGACGAAGCAATTGCAGGAAACAAAATGATGTCTAAATCTTTTCGGTTGCACTGTTACACACACAACAGTTTATAGCCCTCCCCCCCCCCCCCCAAAGGAAGCAAATGTACATGTTATCTGCTCCTGTATGGATGGAAAATGGAGTAACCAAAGTGAGTTCTTCCAGTCTGCAATTCTCCCATGACTAGATAAATAACAATAACAAAATTAAAAGCAATGCTGGCCTGGGGGCAGTAAGTCTCTCAAGACTACTAGTTTGTATTTTTACTGCGTCAGCAAGGATGTAGATTTGTAAATATCCCAGACTACCCAAAAGGGCAATAACTTATTCATCTTTTGTTGTTTTCTTACGTAATATACTTCCTTATTTTCAGTAGAGAAGGAAATATAAGGCTGAGAACCAGTGCTAGAAGTTGCCTACTTGGAGTCTTTCTCATAAATATGAGTGAGTCAGAAGTTACCACTTTGCTCAGGAAAAGCTAAGTAACACCACCACACAGAGATGAAAGAAATATATTTTCTTAAGGATGTACTACCAGAGTTTTAAAGGCTGATTAATTATAAAGGTCGGAAGTTAATGTTTGTTTTCAGGATAAAAACTCTGCTTTGGGAAAAACTCAGGTCAGTTACTGTAGTCAATGAGCGTTGGATTTCATTAATTTATAGTTTGTATTCTGCCATACACTGTTGTAACTAACGCCTCTGCAATATTATGATAATGTCATAGGAAAATGTATAATGAAGTCTGTGCTAGAGGGCATAGGTATCATTCTGGCCTCATTAAAGTAAAAAGAGTTTTACTGTTGACCTCAGTGAAGTTATGATTTCCATCCAGCCTATCTCTACTAGACAGCTGTCAGTCTTAAACTGGCAGATCAGGAAGGGGTTTCCAGTAAAATCTTTCTCACTTTCTAGCTGAATTCCTTCTTTGGAATTTACAGGTACAATTTGCCCTTAGTGAAGCCATGTTGTCTGCCTATCACCAATTACCTCCTTGCTGTCTGTGTGCCTTAGCATAGTTTATAGGAGGATCTACTCCATGATCCTTGCCAGGAACCACGATGAGACTGCCCAGCCTGTAGCTCCCCAGGTCTTCCTTTTTTCCTTTTTTTTTTAAACAGGAGTTACATTTCTCCTTTTCCAGACAGTGGGAACTTCACCAGACTGTCAGAGCATTTAAAATGCAATGGATAATGGCTTAGCTACTTTATCTTCCTCTTCCCTCAGGACCTGCTTCTCATCAGAATGCTTTTCATCAGGGCTCTTGGACTTGTGCACCTTTAGGTTCCTTAGACTGTCTCAAACCCAATCTCCTCCTACAGCAGGTGGTTCTTCATTCCCCCAGTACCTGTCCCTGCCTTTTGTGAGGCAGCATGACTGAGCACTTGCCAGTGAAGACTGAGACAAAAAAGTTATTGAGTATCTCAGTTTTCTCCACATCCTGGGTATCCATATCTGGATATGGATATCATTCTGGAGAGGGCCTACATCTTCCCTTGTCTTCCTTTTATCCCCAGTGTACCAATAGAAGCTTTTCTTGTTGCTCTCGATGTCCCTGGCCAGATTTAATTCTATCAGGGCTTTAGCTTCCTTGCCTGATCCCTGGCTGCTCAGGCAATGTCTCTGTATTCCTCCCAGGCTACCTGTCCTTGCTTCTATGCTCTGTAGGCTTCCTTTTTATGTTGGAGATTGTCCAGGAGCTCCTTGTTCATCCATGCAGGCCTCCTGGTGGTTTTGCCTGACTATCTTTGTTGGGATGCATTGCTCCTGAGCTTGGAGAAGGTGATCCATGAATATTAACCAGCTTTCTTGGGCCCTTCTTCCCTCCAGGGCTTTACCCCATGATACTCTACCAAGCAGATCCCTGAAGAGGCCAAAGTTTGCTCTCCTGACGTCCAGGGTAGTGAGTTTACTGTGCACCCTCCTTACCAGCCTAAGGATCTTGAACTCCAGCATTTCATAGTCACTGTAGCTAATGCTGCCCTTGAGCTTCACATTCCCTACCAGCCTCTCCCTCTTTGTGAGAACAAGATCCAGCATAGCACCTCTTTATTGGCTCCTCTGTCATGTGTAGAATAAAGTTATCACCAATGCATTCAGGAACTTCCTGGGTTGCTTATGGCCTGCTGTGCTGTCCCTCCAACACATATCAGAGTGGTTGAGGTCCCGCATGAAGACCAAGGCTTCTGAACACGAGGATGCACCTACCTGTCTATAAAAGACCTCATCTGATTGGTCTTCCTGATCACTGACACAGAGGGTAACATCCCCTCCTCATCTTCCTCCTCCTGTGCTTCCTGAATAGCCCATATCCTTCTATTCCAATGCTCCAGTCATAGGACTCCCCCACATCTCTGAGAGGCCAATAAGATCATAACCCTGTAGGAGTGCACGTTTCTCTAACTCCTTGTCTTTATTCCCCTTTATATCTGCTTTTTTTTTTTTCTTTTTTTCCTTCATAGAGGCATTTATGCTGTGTTCCCAGTGAATCCAGGTTACTGGCTGGGGTGGCTGGAATACCTTTGTGCTGTTCTTCAGGTGTCCTGTTTGCCTGCCACCCCTTTCCAGGCCCTGGGCATTTCTCACTGGCACTGGCATCAAACCGGTAGGCGTGGGATGGATTGAAGTTCCTCATCCTGGAAACTTTAGTTTAAAGCCTTCTTCACCAACTTGGCAAGTTTATAACTGAAGGTGCTTTCTCTTTCTCTGGCAAATAGACCCCATGAGCCCCCAGTAGACCTGGTTTCTCAAAGTGATTCTCTGTTTAGTGCTGTTTGGACTGCTCTGATGTATCTGAAACACTTGTGTAAAAGAAAGGACGTATTGAAAGATTCAAGAATGTATGTAAATTCAGTTCAATGCTCCCTCAGTTAAGGAGTGTGGCTAATGAATAAGAATATTAAAACACTATCCCACAGAAATATGCAGTTCCAGTAAAGCCTTTGTGCTTTATTCTGTCTTATTTTTGGTTTAGGGTCCTTCATATATTTGGTTTGAAAGTACTTTTTTCTTTTAAACTGAACACAAATCATAGCAAATAAAAAAGGGATTTAAAGTCTATACATAATACTGGATTCATGGAAGACAAATTCTGCTTTTTAATTTTTTTAAAAATATTGACTTGGTTTCAGCCTGACCACATTTCCCACACAGTATTCTTTAGTTCAAGGCCTGAATTAATATAAATCCACCATTTACTCAGCCCTTGACTCATGGCAATTACTACTTTCCCACACAAATACTATCGCAAGGAGATTTCTTTTGGAATAATTCTCTTACACATTCTTCCAATCTGAAGGAGTGATGGGATTTAAATCATGGTGTTTTCTTTTGCATCTTCTCAAGCTTAAAGAGAGTAGTTAGAGCCAGAGCATTGCCCCATGGCGTTGTCAGAGCTCTGACTCCTCTCCGGCATTCCATTAGTAACCTGGGCTTCTGGCAAAGAGCTGTGGATTCCAGGGTCTGTGCAGTAGCTGAAAATTGAAAACAATTCTGAAGTGATATTGAAGTTCTCATCTCCAATGTCGTTAGCTCCTACTCAGCTCTGAGCGCTTGGGTTTTAACTGTGGAATGAGCCCTGTTGTCAGAAAGTGAATGGCATATTAGAATTGGTCTGCTCTGGATAATGACATTTCTTCGCATTTTATGACCTTGGTGTAAAGTTCTGATGCTATTTAGTAACATTTTTGCCTTCAACCCAACAGGTTCAAGATTTTCTGTAATTTTTTCCCTTGCAACTGGAGCTATGTTAGCTTATCTGTATTGCTGCTACAGAAATTTTTATCAGCTTTCTGCCAAGATAAATAATTCCCTTACTAATATAAATTGAAAAGTTTTCATCTCATTCTGAATTTAAATGAGCTGTTTATCTAACCAGCCCACTTTCTTTCTAATCTGTGTCACTGACATCTGAATTCGAGTCTGTTATATGATTTACATAACTTAAACTGTCCTCTAACACTCTGGTATTTTCTTAAATTTCTGTTTCTGTTTCTTACCTACAATAGATGTTTCAATAGAGGAGGTGTAAGTGATCCCAGACTGGCTTTTATTATTTTTTCATTCAAGCTACAGGTTTCCAAACTATGGCAAATTCTTCCTTTACTAAACACCTCAAAAAAATCAAGTTACATTTTGATCAGTATTTTCAACTAGTGATGTTAAATTGTAGAAGCACTCACATTATTAAATATTATATTCAGATTTTTATATTAAAGACTATTTTCCTTATTGATTTTATTTGCAAAAATCAGAATTATAGCACTCAGTCTTTTGGGGAGAGGCAAAGTTATAAGAAGCACAACAAAATTAGAAAGAAACACATTTTACAGTAACAAAGTTCTGTTTTCTTAGTGTCGTTTTAGCACACATTATTCACACTTCATCAAACTTTCAGCTAATGCATGTTAACTGAAATGACCCAGAATTACTGTCCAATAGGTATATCATTCTTATTGTGTGGTTTTTATCTGTTAGGTTAGACATGTTAGGTTTCTCCTTTCTGACTATTTTGCTGTTCACTATGTTAGAAGGATCATCCCTCTCTAAGTTACTCATATAACTAATCACAGTTTAATCCTTCTAGACTGCTAGAATACCTTTTTTTTTTTCTGAGTCTATAGGTTTTACTCTGATTTTATTTTTCTGAGGAAGTAAAATATCTTCATGAAGAAATTACAGTTCTCCAATTAAGATAAGGTGTAAATATCACTGTAATGAATTTAGACTCTGTAATACGTTCTTGCACCATGCTCAGCCAAATTCCTTTCTTTTTTTGGAAGGCCTAGAAGATCTTTTCTGCTTTGAAAAGCAAAAGTTTTACATTCTTTCTTTTTTTTTCAGTTTTCTATGACAAATCTGTAGGAATCTGTATATCCTACTTTCTAATCTCTCAGAAAACAGGGTAGCAATCAACTGAGGTACTGGTAGTAACTTCAAAGAATGAGTCCCTAGCACATTTTAACTGAGAAAATAAGCCTTTCTGTGTTCCTTCTTGACAGATTTCAAACAGAGCTTGGACACTTGTGGCTGTATTTACTGTATTTAGTGTGCCTGTATCTAATTTTTCCATATAAAAGGGGACGATTCACACGTAAGATTAATATTAGTAAGAAATCCAAGATGAAAAGATGCCATTGAACCAAAAAAACTTCCGATTATATTTCCAAAGTCCTAATTTTTGTGTTTTTTCCTTTGGATGTGAGTGAATTAGATTTTAACTAGGTCAATGAGTAGATAATTTATTCACATATCGACAAGAATTTTTTTAGAGTTGTTGGTTTCACTGTTTTTCTTCTTGTATATCATTATGTATATATTTAATGATATTGTGATATGTTTAGCTCATTTCCATTGCCTACTACATATGGCATAGTTAACCACTGTATGCATAGAAAACTGGGAGCAGGTCTTGCAAGTTTCTGTGTGGTGTCAATTTTACTTGACCCCAGTAAAGTTCAGCACTTTAATTGCCTCCCAGTACTGTAATGGAAGATATTAAAATATTTTATTGCTCCATTTTAGTATTTATAGTTTTGCCTTTCATGCGATGGGATTTGAAACCACACTACAAAGCAACAATGAAATGTGAAACTTCCAAGAGTTTGATTTCCGTATTGAAGACATCATAGTGTTCCTGTTGGGAAAAGTGGTAATGTGCAGCAATTAGTATCTGGGCTGCAGAGAAGCAGCAGAATTATTCTTCTGAATGCAGAATACTCATAAAAATATACAGTCCAAGGAGTTTTTATTGTTTGGCGGTCATAGAAATTCATTTTGCCTGGATCAGAACTGTTGGCTTTCTGGTATTTTTTCTTAATGCTCTTTAACAGTTCAGTTTAATCTATTTTTGATATTTAATATTCCTTTGTCTACATAGTATCTAGTTTTAAGGAAAATATATTAAAGAGTATAATTGCACTCTCAGGTTTACATTAACATCCTGTGAAAGAAGATACATGTTAAATTAGTACTGATCAGAAATTAACTACTACTTGCAGCAAACCTGATCCAGTTTCAATCAAAATACTGAAAAGCAATATTACGTTTACTGCAATTAATAGCAGAATGAAATACATCTCCTGTTGAAAACTTATACGTGAAAGCAAAAAACCTCCATCTTCAAAAGCACTATATCTAATATCCTTCTGTCAAGCCTGTAGGATTTGTTCATGGAAAATCACAGTATCTTATGACAAAAATCAAAAGTCTGAGATATCGAAGGAGGTGATCCTGCCCCTCTACTCTGCTCTTGTGAGACCTCACCTGGAGTATTGTATGCAGTTCTGGTGTCCTCAACAGAAAAAGGACATGGAACTGTTGGAAGAAGTCCAGAGAAGGGCCACGAGGATGATCAGGGGACTGGAGCACCTCCCGTATGAAGACAGGCTGAGAAAGTTGGGGCTGTTCAGCCCGGAGAAGGTTGCGTGGAGACCTCATAGCAGCCTTCCAGTATCTGAAGGGGGCCTATAGGGATGCTGGAGAGGGGCTCTTCATTAGAAACTGTAGTGATAGGACAAGGGGTAACGGGTTAAAACTTAAACAGGGGAAGTTTAGATTGGATACAAGAAGGAAATTCTTTCCTGTTAGGGTGGTGAGGCACTGGAATAGGTTGCCCAGGGAGGTTGTGAATGCTCCATCCCTGGCAGTGTTCAAGACCAGGTTGGACGAGGCCTTGGGTGATATGATTTAGCTTGAGGTGTCCCTGCCCATGGCAGGGGGGTTGGAACTTGATGATCTTGAGGTCCTTTCCAACCCTAATTATTCTATGATTCTATGTGAAAAATCAGGCTCTAGTTTTGTGCCTGGTTATTCTGAGGCCATCTAATTCATCAATTAGCTTATTTGCCACTGGCTATATGCTTATATTCTCACCATATCTTACCCACCAACCACCCAATCCTTACTTGCCAAACCTGCCTTCTTCCCCTCCCTTTCCTTCAATCCTCTGAACTAAATAATGTTCTTCCAGGATGTTAGAAAATATTTTTAAGTTATCAGTGGAGAGTTTTGGACTGCAATGAAAGCCAAATAAGAAATATTGAAACTACTTCAGTTTTGTCAAACAGATGTTTCAGTTTTTTGCCAGAAATCACAAAGGAACTTAGGTGCCATTCAGAAGGTAAAATGTGAGATGTATCTTCTATAAGTTGTTAGGCAGTATATAGGCCAGAGTAGATCTCCGAATATAAGCATGTGAGGAAGGTGTTCCAATTTCCAGATTTAGAGTAATACAACACTGCTGTTTTTTCTATTAGTATTTCTTTACTATTCAGCCATTTTTCAGAATTTGATTTTTATTTTCTAAGAATATGTTTTACCTTCCAGATTACTATTCTAACCTCTTCAATTCAAACTAGAGTTAATAATGAATAGTGTACCTTTTCCATAGATGATGCTGCTAGATAAAGAATTTTTATGCTGTCCTTCATCTTCTCCCAAATTTTTTTGGAAGGTGAATCATCTTAATATGTTTTCCTGCATGTTCATGACAACATAGAAAGAATGAACATCCAAGCCTGGATCAGTTTAATAAATACACTCAATGTTTTCCTTTCTGTGCCCTCAGAAAAGAACTATATATTAAAAAAATAAAGAGTAGACTGAGAGACTGATTTTACATTCTTACACATGTGCAATTTCCATTGGAACTGATAGTAATTTTTCATGTAATGGGGTTTAAAAACAAAATTAAAACCATTCAAAGGTAATTTCTCTATAGCAAGCTCTAAGTCCTCTATTTTTCCTACAATGTATAAGAAAATTCTTTGTAATCATGTATGAAATAAGTCCTTTCAAACAAAGTGGTATTCTTTTTAATCTCATGTAAATTACATTATAACATGTTTATAATTGAAGAAAGAAAAGTAATGGCAGACATATTGTGTTATGCAAACCAGACTTTTTAAACATGCATAGAGTAACTGGAACTTTTAAAAGTGTAAAAGGATCCTTTGTTTTTTATTTGGGTTTACTGAAGAGGTCAATATTTGTAAAGCCTAGTCCTATCCAAATTATTTGTGGACTAAATGCTCCTCTAGAAAGAAAACTCTTTTCCCTCATTTTTGGCCTCTCTTTTTTCATTAACTGCTCTCAGTCCTTGAAGCTGCATCTCTTACTCATAATAACACTTCCACATAAAAACTCAGTACTCTTTAAAAGCAGTGATTGATTTAGCTCTGCATTACTTTAGTGAGGACTGCAATTGATGGGTGGGAATCGTGACCTGGCATAATCACTGGTGTGTGATCCTCTGCCATAAGAGGCAAGTCTCTCAAACCCCAGCTCTGCTCCTTGCCACAAATTAAGGATGGTAGGTATTATAATGAGTTTACAATGGTAGGATCAAGTAGGATGTAGAAGATTGCATATTAGAGTAGTGCAATTCCTATAGTTTTATGGGGTTGTCTTCAACACTTGGGACTTACAATACTTTCGCAGTATAAATATTCAGGTTTGAATAATATTTATACTTCATCTTGTATTCTAATCTTCAATTTCATATCAGTCTTTTGACTAAGATGTATTTCTGCCTCATTCTTCATCTGAGAAACATGAGCAGGTACTTAATTCTTGTACTAACACAGAGGTATGGAAGTGTACTAATATTAAACATTTTGAAGATAAAAATCACTGCATTCTTCCATCCGTACCTGATTTGCTCAATAGAATAGTCTACAGAGACTAAAATACTAATTTTTTACATTACATTTATAAAGTAATTTTTTTTCTGTTTTAAAAGAACAGTGCTCTTAGTTTAAATATTACCGACTCAAACAAACAGATGAAAATGAATTTGTCATAGATACTCTGTGGCTAAGCAGGCCAAGCTTTTTGTGAGTTCAAAGGCTAAACTATTGCCAGAATGAAATTTAAACTTGTCTCTGTTAAACATCTGTGCTCTAAGAGTTACCAGTGACATGTTCCTTTGACCTGTTTCATTGGAACTTTGCTGAAAGTGAATTTTCAGACTACTAAATCTAACTTCAGGGTGTGAATCACTGTTGGTGATGATAGGTAATTGGATGGTGAACTCATAAGGGGCATGAGAGTACGGGAGCTCCAATGTTCTCAAAGGAAAGAGCTAAAAAATTGTAAATGCAAGTTGCGAATGGGTAAGGGTGGAGTTTCTCTTTATTATAAAGAAAGCAGATTTTGCAGTGTATTTGTTTTATGACAAATTTATGTCATATGATGTGACAAAACACATGATATTTTTTATAGCAACAGGTCAATTATTTTTGTATATCATAGTAATATAAGTGATGATAACACAGGAACATACGAGGGTGGATGAAGCATTCTTATTTGTAACATGCAAATAAACATATTTGAGCAGAAATTTAGAGCAGATTAAGCATGAATTTATTCTGCTATTGCAGGACTTGTAACATTCAAAAAGCATCAGGAATTCTGGATGGCTAGACCTGGGAGAGGGCAATCCTTGCCCATAAGCTACTTGGCAGCTCATCAGCTCTTGTGTAAACAGTGGCTAAAATAGATCCTACCTTGACCGGCAGAGCCTGGGATAGACACAACCTCATCAAGGATGGGCTCTGATAGTTCTACTACCTTTATTCCTGTGTGAAAGAGGCAGGATTTGCCTGTGTGCACTGATTAAATCTGCTTTCAAAATCATTCTTACTAGAACTATATAATTCTACTAGTGAAATAGGTTCCACCTATATCTAATTCTACTAATAAAACCAGTTTCACCTATATTTTCTGAAACTTGGGAAACCACATCAGCCTTGGGGTTTCTGGCATTATAGTCACTGCATCAAATTCTCCTCTTGGTAATAATCCTACTGATGTAATGGGTTTGCTGCTGTTTTGAAACATATATGTTATCTGCTAAACGTGTTTGTAATCTTGTTTCCCTCTGAAACGACTTGTGTTAGTTATTTTGTCCCTTATATGATACAACAACTCTCTGCTGGGAATGTAATATCAGTGTGTTTCTGCATAGATATTAGTTCTTAAGTAAAGTGTGTATTGCTCCACTGGGAGAAAGATGGGTGAGAAGTGGGTGAGGTATATTGTTGTAGTGAACTATACTAATGAGGATTCAAAACATAGCGGAAAAGGACACTTTGGGATTCATTCAGCAACTTTCATAACCTTGGCACCGATCCCAGTGTATCGGTGTTGAACTGAATAAAACAAATATTGGATTGCTGAACAGAGATTTCTGAAGTGTTTTGCATGTGTTTCTGCTTTACATGGTAAATATTTGTGGATCTGTTTTTAGTTAATATTATTGACACAGATTATGTGAGGAAAGAGAGACCCAAACTCAAAAAACATTCAGAAGCTTGCTTAAACTATTAGTTTATCCCTTCTAATGCTCTTGGTACTACTTCAGTATGTATTTATTTCTGTAGAAATACCAGAGTGTCTGATACATGTTTCCTAACCCAAGCACATTTAATAGCACTTCTGAGAGAAAAGCTTACTGTATGGTTGATATAGTTGACTGAAGACACAATGAAGAACAAAAGAACCAAAAAGTAATAAAATCCTTAGTGATTTTTGAAATGTATTTCTTTAATAATGGATTGCATGATTAGAAGATCAGGAGGATGAGCAACTATTTTCTGTCTTCTAATTCAAAAACATCTAAATAATATTGCATTGAACCTCTTTTTTAGAATATTTCCTTTTGTTTTTTTTTTATTTTTTTATTTTTCCCTGAATAAGTCTGCTGCTCTCTGGACCCTGAAAACTATGACAGTGCAGGTTTTCCCATTATGGAATCCCATCTGCACAGCTTTTCAGCCAGTAACTATATGTTCTTTTCTAACTGAAACAAAATGGCTTCAGCAGCGCCTCACTTTGTTACCCTCACCCACACACAGGCATGCTGGGCTGTGATAACTTGGCATTTTTTTCAGATGTTTCTCCATAATTACTTGTGCCTGTTTTCTTTCTCATGTTTGTGAGAAAGGCTTACAACTATGTTTATAGGAACAATGCTCCATAGAAAAGGCCCAAAAATAACATAAATATTATGTTACTAATTTATTAGCTGCTATTGTGAATCTGGAGGTAGAGTTTTATTAGGAGCACTTGTGCAAATAGTCATGGTTCATAATATGAAGCCTGAAACATGATGTGTTTAAGGGGCCTGAATCTAAGTGGCACAAATCAGCCTACCATTTCAGACCATCCTTGGTAGGTTTGACAGCAAGTGGCTTTTAACATTTTCTTAACATGGACAACAAGTAGGCTAATAACAACACTTGCCTCAGCCCATATTGAAGTTGAGCACTATAGTGTCATACAGAAAGGCAAAGGCAGCAAAAAAATAATCTCAAACACTAAGCAGAGGCCAGAATTTAGTGTGTCCTGCCCTATTTTCCTCAGCAATCTCTGTGCAGCTGTGAAATCAGCACTGTTGGAGTGGTAGTCCCACCTGGACACCAGTGCTGGTAAATAGTTCACAGGGAGATCTGCAAAAGGTGGAAATAGACATCTCTTCTCTGTCTCTGGATTTTCTCTGCAGCCACTCTGCAGGTAAGACACAGCTGTGTTCATGGAGTTTGAGCAAACATTACAGGTGATGGATGGATGTCTCTCTCAAGGGATGTACACAACAGCATGGGTTGAAACGTGACCCCTCCATTACTATACCTTCTGCCTAAGTGTCTAAAAGTAATCCCTTTTCAATCTTCTGTGTGGTGAAACATGCAGTCAAAACACAAGCCAGTCAGTGAGCTGCCAGCCTATGTTTCACTTCAATTGTTTCCTTGCAACTAAAAAGAAAATATCCCAAACCATCTGATTTTATGTTGTAAGTGGAAAGGCTTTTCATTTTGTACTGCTCTCTCAGTTGAAAATATGCAGCAAAATATACAATAATACATAGAAATAAAACCAGCCTAAATTCACTTATTTCTCTACCAAGAATACTGGGCCAAATATGTGGTAGAGGGAAGTTGTATTAGAAGGTGTTCAAGTAAGAATAAATACTAAATAGAAACCATATTCTCTTCTCCATCTTGCTAAGGTTGCTAATGAGAAATTCCTGTTAAACTTCCCTGTTGTTACATTCAGAATTCTTTGCTCTATAACTATATTTGATGAAATATGTTGTTCTGAGGTTTGCAGTCCAGAAACCAAGCGTCCCGAGAGACGTATATACATGCGTTTTTCTGGAACAGAACACAAGCAACAAATTACAGGAAAGGAAGTATGTGGAATAGAAAAAGATAACGCTCACGAGGAGAAACAAACAAATGTGGTAGGCATATGTGACTATCTATACACGTTCGCAAAACTTAACCTTGTCAAACTGTGCTCTCCTTTGTGGAAAACCTACTGAAATGAAACCTAATTTTAAAATTCAGTTGGATATGTGTGATATTGCACCTTTAAAAGATGAATATTTGCTGTTTCTTAAGTTGATTAGTCTTGTAATGGCATTCATGCATTCAACGTCAGACTTGGCATAATAATGATTTCTAGCCACACTCAAACTGTCAGAGTTTCTGGCATATTCTTGCATATTATTGGCATATTCTTCCACCAGTACAGAATCATTTTAGAAATCAGAGTGTGACTAATAGTGATTCTGGCCAATGGCCATAGCCACAAGAATATGTAGAAAAGGCTGATTGGCTAGCTAAACTCTTGTCAGAATTTCTACTGTACATTATTTTGCTGGTAGAGTTTTAAATACTGGTCTTAAATAGTTCCTTTATGGCTAAAACCTGTCATGCATGAGTCTTGTGTTGTTTGCAGTTAAAACCCAGTAATTTGGGATCTGCAGTGCCACATTTCATGATTCGAGTTGCATTTGTACCTACACAGTCGTACCTATGCAGTCTGAATATTTTCTTTGTTGATACAGGTTTTGGCTTTGATTTGAAATTTGATTAAGACCCACTGCAACTGGAAAAATTATATACCTGGTTGGTTTTTTTTCTTTAAAACCCAAAATCACCAAAAGTAATTGTAAGATCAAATTTGAAACCTCAGTAAATTCAGTTTCCAAGTCATTAGTGTATGAGGAGGCCATTCACAGAAAGCTATCTGCCAAATGAGTTATCTGAGGAATAGTTTTCTTGTTGAAGTATCTTCCCTCACAAGGGACAACAGTAACCAGTGAAAATCGGTATCCTTTTATATGATAAATTAAGAATATCCTTTCTTTCCCTTGATTCTATAGTCCCACAGCAGCAGTGGAGATCATTGCATGCACCTCAGCTGGGCCTGAACTGAGCAGTACTTGCTTTCAGCAGGCAGACCAGAACAACAAGAGCTCAAGGATGTGTATGGGAGTATATCTTCAGGGCCTGATGAGCCCTGCAGAGATTGGCAAGGCAGTGGGAGAGCCAAAGGAGTCCCTGAAAGCCACATTTTAGTAGCTCAGGATCCAGACTTGTGGGGCTGTCATGCTTTTGGCTGTCAGCTTTCTTATGACTTCCGAGGAGTGGGGTGGCAGGAAAGTGGTTTTCTAACCATGGAAAAATGTAACTTCTGGTTCAGTGGTGAAATACCCATAGAACCCTGGCTTTCAGGCACTGATGTTGGCATGTGGACCTCTAGCCAAAGCACAAAGCATCAGGTATGGTGAGAAGATGTATCTATCCCACACCACAGGACTTCCTGGAAAATCTGAGCTGTTCCACAGTGCTGGCTGATATCCCTCACCCTTCTTGTCCTGTATGTGGCTTTCAGTTTTAGACATGCACCAGCATTGTTAAGTAGCTTGCCTGTGCCAGCTCTGCTGATGTCCTCTCATTTTGCTGCTTGGAAAATTCTCCTAGAAAGAAGCCTATAGGTGCAGGCATGGCCCTAGCGCTGTGAGCCAATACAGGATTCTGGTCTCTGATGGTCATGGCACGCATTGCATGCAGGAGAGGGACCCTAGTAGATGTGTCTTTGCATGCTGCTGCATTGAAAAATGAAGTCAGGTCATGAAAGGACTTAGCACATTATAGGCACACTGGCATATTAAGTTTCGGGAGGCTGGAAAAACAGGAATTGCAGGAGGTTGTATTAACAGTTTCTGTATATTTAGGACACCAGTATATATTGTCTTCTTGTTAGCATCTCATTTCCTTAACACAATACCTCTGTACTTCCTCTTAGAGTGGAGTCCAGGAGAAAAGTAGTAGAGATGTACTGGGTGGACATGATACTTCACTATGGCAGTGTAAATGTAGCTCAAAGCTACTGCATTTCAGTAACTGTAGGCAGAAGCAGCAGCTGAAGAGTGGTTTCCAGGTCAGCACTTGCAGGATCCTGCTTAGTTCTTCTGTTGCACCAGATGCTTAGGAAAATTTCATAGTTAGGAACTAGTGAACTTTATTTCACCAGCCATTTGGTCTTAAACTGGAACAAATCCCACAGCAGTCAGTTTGACAGTAAGCATTTGGCCCCACAGCATACTGCAACAATCTAGCCATGTCAGTGGGGTAGTCAGAGGTAACAAGCCTGCATGAAAAACACATGCCAGACAGGAACAAAAGCAGGATACACTTCTGGTACAAAAATGGTTTAGATAATCTCCCGTAACGGTGCAGATATGCTCAAAGCATCTAGGCCAGCACAGGCATTACCATTTTTAGTGCTTGGTAAATTAGTCCCTCTATGTTTTGACCGGGAGAAAGAGTGCTTAAAATGCTGTGGGTCTTTTGGGGTTTATTGTACTATTTAATCTTATGAAGTATGCTCATTGAAGGCAAGTATTGCTGTCAACACTACAGATGCAGTTCTCATCACTACATCATTGTAAGTTTCAGGACTAGTATCTGAATTATTTTCTCTAACTCTTTAATAAGCAGAGAGACAACCTGACTCAAAATCCCTCATTCTCAACATCTTTAGACTCTTTGGTACCGCTTTCTTAACATCACATATAAAACGAGTCCTCTTTGTGACAATTTTCTGTATTTGCACATTTCCAAGCTTATATCACACTTAGTGTTAACTTTGTACTTCAGCATCCAATCAATTTTAAATGTATTTCACAGTCTTATTTTTCTTGATCAGAAGCATCTAGCTGCTGCTAGAGGCACTTATACATTATTCATAAAAGCACATACAAAAATTATATTGGATCAATATTCGCAAACTAGCAAGGTTTCAAATAACATGTAGACATTTAGCTCTAAGCTACTAAAGTCTGTTCCAGTTTTGAAAGAACTATTACTTTTAAATCCTCATAAATCTGTGGGAAATGATAATATTGATCCTTTTATTTCTGTCTGGTTGCACATTCAATTTGTATCCTACAGAGTGCACTATGTAACTTTCTGTGAAGCAAAATCATCTACACAGAAAGCAGCTATGATATATTGCATATATAAAATAACTTTATAGTTAGACAATGATTAAAAATAAAATATGCATTGAATTAATCTCATATTTCTAGGTTCCTACACAGTGTCAAGAATTTCTAAGTAATGTGCTTATCAAGAATTGACAAAGTATTATGCAAACATTGACTTTTTATTGCAGCTTCAATCTGGATTTATGCCAAAAAACCTCTGTTATATTGTTATTCTGAGTAATGAGAGCCATTTATAATGCATTGAAGCATGAACAAATTTTGGAGGCAACTTTTATATCTCTCTGAGGTCTTTACTATACTGAGACCCTGAAGCTGAAATCTTCCAGGCCCCAGGATTTCTAAAATAGTTACATTTAAGTTTTTTGTTTGTTCATTTCACTTATGAATTAGGGATTTTTCACTGTATGGAGACATATTTTAGGCACTAATAGTCATTTTGAAAATTGCCTAGGATTCTAGGTTGATTCAGAACCATAATCAGAGTTTCCTGGGAAAATAAAAAACACACGCAAATGTTCACAAAATCCTTCTAAATCATAACTGTGCACTGAGGTGGTGAAATTTCAAGTGGATTAGAATGTCCAAAATTTTCTTTAGAATAAGCCATAGCAAAATTTTCAGCTGCTTTTATAAGCTCTCTACAATATTGGGAAAACAGCAGCAGTACAGGAAGGGTTTCAACACTGGTTCTTCTGAGCAACTGTGGTATTAGAGTGTCTATTTGGTGAGCAGTTCTGGAGCTCCAAAGCTGGAAGCTGGTTTTTAGACTTCTGATTCCTGAGCAATTTGCCAGAGGAATTGCAGAGGAATTCACCTGCAAGCTATAAGGAAACCAGGTACATTTATGATCATACCTCTCTGGTTTTCATAGGAATTTTGTTGGAATTAACATATATTCCTGGGAGGCAGTTAATTTTCAAGGAACTGGCATTCTCATTTACAAAAACATTCTATCAGAAAATATGGAGCTATCTCTATCACTGGGTTTAGCTGCCATTGATAGAAACGTTTGGTGAAGATCTCAACATTTCCGTGTAGAGAACATTATAGTTTTCCTTTGTAAATGTAAGTCACTGAAAAAAGCTCCTTTATGACAGTCTGCTTGTACAGCCTGGTCTCCCTCTGTAGCTCACACTCATGCATTTGGAAAATACAGTTTTCCCCACATCTGTTACAGGGGGAAAAAAAACACGTTAGGCATTTATCTCATCATTTCAAGCAACAGCAGCAATGGCGGGGTTTTGTTGGTTTGTTGGTTGTTTTGGTTTTGTTTGGGGATTTTTTTGGATTTTTTTGAACAGGAGGAAAACAGCTTATCATTCCTCTATTTGTATAAATAGTTCCAGAGATGCTGATAGCTCTATGCCCTATAGCAATGACTGGTTTTGAATTTAAATCTTCTGTACAAATGAGGGCAAGCACTATCTTCTTTTAATACAGTTCTCATTTTTAACAACAGAACTCTGGAGAGAATGAAAATGAGTTTAGTATTGCTTCACTTTGGGCCTAGGCTGACAGGATAGGACGTCCTCTCTCTTTTCTTGGTAATTTTATTATTGGCTTGGCTGATGACTACAGATGTTGCTTTTTCCTCAATACAGCTTTAATAACATATAGACAAATTTGAAATTCTTTACAGCAAAAATAGTCTAAGTTACCAGGATTTTAGGGTAGGACCTGTATGGTTTCTGTGTGTACACACTCAGGTACTTGCAATGTTCAAAAAGAAAATAACACATCTGTAACGGTATGCAGGTGATAAAAGTGTATGTGGTGTCATATCTGACTGTCAAAATTCTGTGCTCTCTCTTTTGAACAAAACCCATTGTGAATACTTAATTGCAGAATGGACTGATCACAACATGAAGTTCTATATTGAATTCCTGTAAAAAAGGCATAATGGTTTTCAGCAATGGAAATTAAATGCCTGGCAGATGGACTGTGTTCAGTTTACAAGCACAAAGATGAATATTTTCTTAATTGCCAGTAGTGCAACTGAAGCTGATGCCTCAATATTCAGGAAGAGCATATCTGGTCATAAGCCATATAATCTGGTCATAAAGATACCTTTAGAATTAAAGTAAGGGATATTTTATGTACAGCTAGATCATAGAATCATAGTATCAACCAGGCTTTATCGTCAAGTCCAACCATTACCCCAGGACTGCCAAGTCCGCAACTAAACCATGTCACTGAGGGCATCTACACAGTTTTTGAACACTTCCAGGGATGGTGATACCACTGCTTCCTTGGGCAGCCTGTTTCAATATCTGACCACCCTCTTGGTGAAGAAATTTCCCCTAATATCCAATCTAAACCTCATCTGATACACCTTGAGGTAGTTACCTCTTGCCCTATCTACTAATAGAGGCAAAGATTGTTTTCTGTTGCAATTGAGGAAACATTAGTTGGTTTTCTTTGGTCTTATCATTGATTTAAGTAACTGAAACTGATATTCAAATTGTGATGAGATCAACTGCTCAGTTTGATCAACTGCTTGACTGAACAGCACCTTCTTCACAGATTAGAACTGCATTTTGACACTGACCTAGTCATAATTTCCAATTCTGGTGGAACCTGATGAGTTTGATTTTCACAGCATCTCAGGAGTCTTTTCCTGATATGACTAGAAAAGGAATACTTCAGGTAAAATTAGATCTAGTTAAAAAAGTAACTGCATTTTTCTCATGGAATAGTACTGCCTTTTTTGGAAATATCTTTTCCCTTGATAAATACTGCTTTCTATATCCTTTATTTTTCTTTTTTTTTAATGGAAAACTACATTAAAATGTAGAAAAAAGGGCCTTGGGTTTTGTTTGTTTGTTTGTTTGTGTGTGTGTTTGGGAGTTCTTTTGTTTTATTTTAAAGCTCTATACCTCCTGAATTTTGTTTTCCATTTTCTCCCTCTTTTGAGTATGGAATAGAAAAAAAGCATGTAAACTGGGACTTTCATGTGTACGTTGCCTTTTATTCTAACTTAAAAGATTTATCAATCTTAGAAAAATAATTATAGGAAAAAGAAAAAAGGTTTTGAAACTTTGCCACTGTGTACTTGAAGTATGGAGATATTTGGGAAAAAAAAAAAAAAGCAAAAGCAGAGGGAAGAGGGGAAATATGAACTTTATTTTTTGTTGGTTTTGGTGTTTTTTTTTTAGCTAGTATCAAAACAAAGGGGGAAACAACACAAGTTTAAAAGTCTGATATTTGAGCATTTGTGTTTTCAATGTTTTGTGATGATTTTCAAACTTTTCTTTGTAAAGTGATACAGAGCTTTAAAATTTGCAAGTATTTGCTAAATATCTTAATGAGCTGTAGAAGAACAGGAACCATTTAACATCATTAGGTATGAGCTTAACTTGGTCACTTTCTCAGTGCTGTCGCTGTCAGGTCCAATTCTTCAGGAACCAGCAAGTACTCAGCAGTGACTGCTCAGTAATGTAACTCCATTTATATCAATTAAGCTATAGGGATCTACCCCAGCTGCTGGTCTGACCTACATTTACTGCCTGCCACTAACAGCTATGAACAGGTTCTATTCTTGTTATCACTGAAGAACCTTACAGTTAAATTAAATTAGTTGTAGCATAGAACACCCAAGAAATGAAATTGCTTCCATAGCTGAAAACTTGGCCGAATAATGGCTTATAAGGCATTAAATAAATTATACTTGGCTTCATAGCAGAACAAAGAGATAAATAATTCTTCCAGACAGTCTCAAAAACTTTGAAGACAAAATTTTGTTTTGGTTTGGTTATTTTTCACAAGAGAAGACCACAAGGAGCTGTGTAACTTGTCCATGTCTCATTTTAAGCAGCCTATTGATGTGGTGTACTGATACTTGATACAGCTTTTGAAGTGGTGTTAGCGGCATGCTTGGGAGGAAAAAAGCTTTTTCAGTATCTTATTTTGTTTTGCAAAATGTAAATTATTTTCACTGAGGAGCCAGGCACTTTTGTGTTTTATTTTTCACAGAGATAGATTTGCTCATTCAAGCTGACAAAAACGATATATGTATATATATATATATTTTACTTTAGTTCAGTTTCTAAAGTTACCTTCTATTTAGTCTTAAAAAAATCTCTGTTCACAGTTAGGTATTGTAATGTAGAGTACTAGAAATATGACATGTTATTATAAACTTAAATAGAATATGAATGTTCAGTGGTCAATATTAACAACTTATGTAGTGCTTAGTTTTGAATAACTAAAAAGGTTTCCCTTAAGACATTCAAAAACTGAAATGTTATTGAGCTTGTTGAGATGTTTCCATCATATTTTTAGGAAGTATGGATCAAAAGGTGAAAGCAGTCATAAAACTTATGCACAATTGTAACACCTTTCTCAGAATTTCAATACCAGTAAAGTTTATCTCTTTCTGCAGACTCCACTAGGGCAATCTTCCTGTGCAGAGCTAGCTCCACTGTGGTGCAAAAGTAGTATTGTGTATATTTTAACTCCACCCCACACTAAAGTTCCTTAGTACAGTATTCTTTGGCTGTCATTCACTAACCAGAAACCAAATCATCTGTGTCTGTGTAACTTGGTAAAAAAGGAACTTTTAAAGTCTATTCAGTTTAAAGGAACTTCAGCTTCTAGGTCAGACAGACAATGAATCTTCTCTTTATTGTAAAGCCTCACATGCTGAATCAGTAATTCTCAGCCATCTGAACAATAATATTTGAACACCATGGTATCATTTATGTATTCCCAAAGAACTCAAATGATTGCCTAAAGGGTGTTTTTCAGTCAGTCTTCAGTGAGGTCAGTTTTTCTTTTTCTCCCTTGAAAATTTGAGGAAACGTAAATGAATTGCATATGTAAAGACTGAGATTCACATATCAGCTTATCTCAGCAAACACTTAAACCTCTGTTCACTGTCCAGCTGTGGATATACAAATGTAAGAATTCATTTGTCAATACAGATGATCCAGGAAAAATGTGCCTACCATCTTTAAGTTACACATAACTCACTTTGCACTAACTTTCTACAACTAGTAAGCATGTATATGATTATTTCAGCAATCACTTGCTGACACTTCTAAATTAAATATTCATACTTCATACAAGTCAGGTGTTCTTTGCATCTTGGGTGAAATAAATTGTCACCTTTCCCAGTCAGGAATGTCTAGGATATTTCTACCTTATACTTGAAAGGAGCTTTGCACCCCTAACAAATTCCCTTCTTTTATATCAGTTATGCCTCCCCATGTTAATCTAGCATGTGATCAGGCTATGAAGTAGAAAACTGAGACCCAAAAGGTGATCACAAGGTATTTATCCATGTTATAAAAAAAGATTTTCCATGGATTACATTTTACCTATCCACTAAAATTTTGGTCAGATGTTTTTAGTCTGGACTGGACAGATGCCAGGATTTTTCTAATTTCTGGTAGAAATTAGCCAGAAGTTTCAAGAAAACTTTGTTTGGAAACATCAGAGCATGCCTAGTCTTCCCTAAAGGAAATTTGCTATACATTCTGTCTGTCCAGTCATGTGCTGCAGTTGTGCTATTAAATTTGCAGGCTTGACTGGTTTATCTCTGTGAATGTAATTTTCAATGGGTGGTAGAAGGAGGTCCTAAAATCTTTCACCTTAGGTCCTGGGTGACTTTACTTGAGGAGAATTTGCAGCATGTTCATTGTCAAGCAAAGATTCTCACTCACCACAGCTTCAGGCTGATCCTGGATTTTACAGACTGAATCTTAGCTCTGCAACAGGTAGCACCAAGTGTAATAACCCATGAAAAATAAAAAGAAGAAAGCAGAGAAGAAGGAGTGGGCTGCCCAAGATACAGAAGCCAGGAGCAGGCAAGGTTTATTTGGGACCCGTGTCTCTTAAGTCTTCAGAGTAAAACACTGTTTGAAAAGTTTGTTTTGGGGTCCTTTGTTTAGTTGGTTGGTTTTGTTTGTTTTTTTTTCCTTGCTCATTATTTAAAGTCTTCCTTTTATTTTTTTTTTCTGCTAGCCTCTCAGTGGAGTGAATTAAATTGAAGTGATGTGTGCTGGTCCTGCCATTGGTTAGAAGCCAATTTTCCTTAGATATTCTGTAAATGTTTGGAAATAATTTCTCTGAATAGAAAATCAATATCCACCAAGATGTTACCAAATGCTTGATTTCACTCAGGAAGATGGTAAAAGAGTTAATCACTGACTTAAAACTAACAGCTGACCAGGTAGTAGTGACTGCATTTTGTACAAATCAGTCTATATATTCTGAACTTTAAAAAGACTAATTTCCCCAAATTTAATGCCTTGTCACTGTAAGTGACAGGAACCATAAATTCAAAAGAGGAAATGTTTGTGGAAACAAAACAACCCACTGGATACTCAGATGATTTCATAGACAGAAATAAGTTATACTGGGCAGAAAATAGCCTGGCTGTAAGAAAGTGTTAGAATGATGCTACAAAACAGAATACAAAATAAAACAAGTTTTACGATTAATTTAAAAAATTGATGGCAAACAATGTAACTTAAAAGTTTAAAAATGTTGCTGGCTAACAAACTTGGACAGATTCATAGCAAGGCAAGCAGAAAATGTTTAAAACACAAAGAACAAAACCAAGAATACCATTTCTATTAATTAGATGGTCAAATAGACAATAGATAATTCTATTCTGTATTTGGAACTAAGCTGTAGCTATCAGAAATTTATAGAGTAGAATTGCATTCTCAAACAATTTGAAAATTTACCTCCTGCAGTAGAGGGGAGAGTGAAACAAAATATTTCCCCCATCGCTCTCCAGATCAATAGACTTAGATAAATCAAGAACATTAGGAGAACTAACAAAGTCTTATGACAAGCTCAGTGTTTGTTTTTTTACAAAACTTACACATTATTACACTACTATATAGTTTATTATTTAGCCTACTGCCTGACTCTACCTACTTATTTCTTTCTTAGGAGAAATTACCCTAAAAAAAATTCCTTGAGAGCTACAAAGTATGCCTATTTTATGGATATACCTATCCCATCCATTCAGGCGTATTCCTCCACATGTTGAGGGGCTACTGGGTTAGGTAGGTCAGTTTCATGAGTTTGTCTTCACCACCTTTCATTAATTTTCATCTTAAATTATTATTCTGTTCTAGGAGTATTTTGGGAGGTATGAATTTATATTCATTCTTTGGTCTGAATCTGAAGCATTTCTTTCCTGCATCATTTCAAAGCTGACATTGAGTTCCATTGGCCAGTGGACTGTAGCTAGTTAGCAGATGTCAAATCACAAACCTCTCTTGTAAAAGTTGTGGAAGTGCTAAATTGGAAAAGATTGAGATGAAGTCACTGTATATAACCGATGCTTTGCCATAACATCCTTAAAATCCACGATCAAACATATCCCAGTGCATTATGCAGCTGCTCAAACATATCACTGCTTAGACTGCAGTATGTTTTTATTGGATTCAGCCCATGCAAATACCTTTCCTAGGGGTAGCATTTTGCATAAATTATATTAATTTCTTCCATGAGCTGTTAGGCTGGAAGTGAAGTCTCCTGTAGGAGAAATAAATATGATCTAAGATCACAGGTTTTATTTACTACATTTTAGTCAGAAGAAAAATAAAAAATATGTTTATTGCATTATTGATTAAAACAAATAACTTCAGGAATATTGATGCCACAGGAGTGTCCTCTCTATTTCTGCTAATTTCTGCCAGAAACATCCCTGTTATTTTACGCTTAGGTCCTGACTTTCTTATATTTTATAATAAAAGGATGTTCTTGCCATCAAGCCTCTATACAGCAGGAACTACTGTTAAATCTTATTTCCACTGTAGAGTTTCTTTTCATGACTGGCGGCCATGTCCTTTTGTAGCACTATGATATATTCTGTAACCTCTTGTGGCTCATTCTTTATCACCAGAAAAAAAAAAAAACAAAATAGGAAGGGACCTTAAAGATCATCTAGTTCTGCCCCCCTGCCATAGGCACGGACATCTTCCACTAGACCAGGCCACTCAAAGTCTCATCCAGCGTGGCCTTGAATACTTCCCAGGGATGGGGCATCCACAACTTCCCTGGGCAACCTGTTCCAGTGTCTCACCACCCTCATAGTGAAACCTAAGTAAGTAAAACCATTTAGATTCAGTTATTAAAAGACTATGAAAAGCTTTTTTCATGATGTAGAATAAAAATGAAGGTGGATGGTGGCAGTGTCATGAGTTGGTAAGCAGAAGAC